>NC_091782.1:48043390-50443390 GCF_029378745.1 Bos indicus | reverse complement strand
GTAGATGTTCCAGGTTTCTGCCACTACACGGTTCTTCCCAGGGCCCCAGGTGACACCTGGGAGATATGCAGGCCAATCAAAATGGGTTAAAAATATGGTTTTGAACCTGCCAAAAATTCATATACGTAGGGAGAGACAGGTGACCCAGTAGAGGCAGTAACTACGTCTCATGCCGTCCGTCAAGGAAGCCCCGGAGTGGAGAGGGCTGGCAAAGGCGGAGATAAATCCCTTCCTCCTTAAAGTCCCTCAGCCTGTCTGGACACAGCAGAGCTCCTGGGAAAGGACGTGTCTCTTTTCAGTGGCTCTGGACACGCATCAGGATGGGAAGAGGGGCTCTTCCTCTTTGGGGGACAGGGGAGCCCCCTACAAGCCTCCCTGTCTCTGTGAAACCGTGCCAAGACCAGGGCTGCATTTCCTTTCCAAACTCTCAGCCCAGGAGCGTTAAACACTAAACACTTCAAAAGGACGTGGAGTCATCACTCAAAACAGTATACTCTTTGCTTAAGAAGAGGTTCCTGGGCTCCTTCGAGCCTTCAGTCTCCTCTTCTCCATCTTTGTGCCCTGCGGCTCTGTCTGGTGGGAGCACTAACCTGGTCCAGAGCACTCAGGATGATGCCCTCAGTCCAGCCCCGTGTGCTCCCCACCCTCAGGGCTCGCCCTCCCCGTCTTCTCTGGAGAGGTAAGAAGCGCGGGTTCAACCCCTGTGTCAGTAAGATCCCCTGGAGGGACATGTGGCAGCCCACTCCTGTATTCTTGCCTGGAGAATCCCAGGGACAGAGGAGCCTGGCGGGCTACAGTCCATGGGGTCACAAAGAGTCAGACACGCCGGAAGCAGCTTAGCACACACGCACGCACAGTCATTCTGAGCTACTCCGAGCCTACCTCCTCCAGGCAACTCCAGCTACTCAGCTCCCTGCTGGCCATAAAGTATCACTTTATTTCAAGCCAGTAACAGTATCCCTAGCACTTAATTACATAGTCAGTGGTCCCGTGTGTGTCATTTCATTATCCAACTTCATTGTAAGTTGCACGGGGTAGGAATTAGGCCTCATTGACTTTCATTTTCATCCTGTCCTCCCCACAAGGATTTTTTTCTGGGGGCAAGAGAGTCACTCAGCACACACTCTGCTTCATTTCACGGGAAAGTTGAGCCCAAGGCCGTGTCCTAGTCTTCTTTTTTTTGGAACAGATTTTAAAAGTCAAAGCACCAACAGATGACTCTTCGTGAATACTTTATCTGTGTACGGCTGCCAAGCACCAGTTTTCTAAAAGTTGCAAACCCACTTCTTTGGAGTGTGGCCGGGGAGGAACTGAAGTGACCCACATGTGTCTGATGCTTTTACACTGAAAATGTTGTTTTGTAAGCTCATCTGAGTGTCCAAGGAAAATTAAAAGACTTTCCATGACTAAAAGCATCCAAACTAAATTTAGAAAAACTCTGAAACTCCTGCATGCAAATTCACTGCCTCTGTACCAGGCCACCATCATCGGTCACCCCAAGTGGATCCCCTCCTGCCCCGCCGGGTACCTCCCCTACGTGGGACAGCTGAATGCCATGATGTCTCCTCTCTAAAACGCAAACCTAGTTGAACACACTGTTGCTGCTTTTGCTAAGTCGTGTCCAACTCTTTGTGACCCCATGGACTCCAGCCCACCAGGCTCCTCTGTTCATGAGATTTCCTAGGCAAGAATACTGGAGTGGGCTGCTGTTTCCTTCTCCAGGGGATCTTCCTGACCCAGGGATCAAACCCGCATCTCTTACATCGGCAGGCAGGCTCTTTATCACCTGAGCCACAATTGAACCCGACCCCTCCTGAAAGCCTCCTGATGTTCCCCACAATGCCCTCCATTGCGAACATAGCTCGAGGGGAGAGGCTTCCAGAAGATGCTTCATTTTCTAATCATGAGACAGCAGTGCCTTTTCTCCGTGCTTAAGTGGCACCTTCTGCAGATTTCCTTTTCAACCCTTCTAGCCTGGTCTGACTCGCCATACACTTGGACGAAATGCTTTTTGTTCTGTCAAGAGAATGGAGTCCAGGATTCACAGGTATCTGGATTCCAGTCCTGTCTTGATGCTCTCTGAGCCTCAGTTCCCACATCCACAGAATGGGGCTAAATGGGCCCTAAGTGAGCAAGCTTCCTGCAGCTTTGACGCCTCACAATGTAAGTTCCGGCTCTGCCTGGAGGTCCCTATGTCTGCTTTGTAATCGGCTTCTTGGCAGCAGCCCTTTACTTAGTCACGAGGAGGAAAGTTTGGGGCAAGAAATGTCTCCTGAGTCCCCTGGCACAGGAAGCAGAAGAAGGAACCATGATCTTTAGGCTTCTGTGACCTCTGACCTCCCAGTGTTCACACATGGAGCCTCCCCCACCTCTGTCTTACTGAGCTGATTTTGGGGGCACAATTCCTATGCAGCTGACAGTGAGTGTAGTTTCCACTGCAAGAGAAAGGGTTTTCATTTATTGCCCCTGTGTGCTTGGTAAATGGGGCTTCCCAGGTGGCGCTACTGGTAAAGAACCCACCTGCCAGAGCAGGAGGTGAGAGTCGTGGGTTTGATCCCTGGGTCAGGAAAATCCTCTGGAGGAGGGAATGGCAATGCATTCCAGTATTCTTGCCTGGGGAATCGCATGGCGAGAGGAGCCTGGTGGGCTACAGCGCCTGGGGTTGCAAAGAGTCAGACACAACTGACGCAAAGCAACTTAGCACACACGCACGCTTACTAAATAAAACAGAAAGTAGAGTAGCGGTTGCTTATGGCTGGTGGGGAGTGGGATGTCGGGACAGGAGGGTGGAAGCTAAAGAGGAGTTAAAGAGGTTTATCTTCGAAGTAACAAAAACGTCCTAAAACTGATTATAGCAGTGATTGCAAATGGGTGAATAGTGGATGTGTAAATTATCTCAGTAAAGCTATTTCACACACACACACAGACCCTGACAAGGAAGTAGCTTCTGAGAAGTCCAAGTCTCTCTGTGATGGTGGGAGAGACAGGTATCATCCCGGTGTGCCCCAGTGAGGGAGGAGAGGCGCTGAGAGAGGGTGAGCCTGCAGGTGGGGGACAAGCCGTGCAGGAACCAGGGGCAGGAGGAGCCACAGGGGCAGGAGGAGCCAGAGCACCCGCCCGGCGTTTCAGGCTCTATCGGCGGGTCCAGGCCCTTAGCCGGTAGATGAGCAGCCAGGCACCTTCTCCCCAGTTAAGGTGTGCCAGGATTTCTGGAAGGGGAGGACCTGGGGCCAGGCTGCCCACACCCACTGCCCAGCTCAGGGATGTCATCACCCCACGCCCTCTCCTCTGACCCTTCTTCCCTCTTTCCTCACTGCCAGGTGAGCTCACAGCTTCAGGGAAGGGACCTACTGATCCCTCTCCACAAAGATTAGGTACATAGATGATAGACAGATGATCAGTTCAGTCACTCAATCATGTCCGACTCTTTGCAACCCCATGAATCGCAGCACGCCAGGCCTCCCTGTCCGTCACCAACTCCCGGAGTTCATTCAGACTCACGTCCATCCAGTCGGTGACGCCATCCAGCCATCTCATCCTCTGTCATCCCCTTCTCCTCCTGCCCCCAATCCCTCCCAGCATCAGAGTCTTTTCCAATGAGTCAACTCTTTGCATGAGGTGACCAAAGTACTGGAGTTTCAGCTTTAGCATCATTCCTTCCAAAGAAACCCCAGGGCTGATCTCCTTCAGAATGGACTGGTTGGATCTCCTTGCAGTCCAAGGGACTCTCAAGAGTCTTCTCCAACACCACAGTTCAGAAGCATCAATTCTTCGGCGCTCAGCCTTCTTCACAGTCCAACTCTCACACCCATACATGACCACAGGAAAAACCATAGCCTTGACTAGATGGACCTTTGTTGGCAAAGTAATGTCTCTGCTAGATATAGACAAATGATAGATAGATGGACAGGTACATAGATAGATATAGATGATAAATAGATGGATGCATAGATATAGATGATTGATAGATAGATAATAGATACACATACCTTGGTTGGAGCTTCCCTGACAGCTCAGTTGGTAAAGAATCCGCCTGCAATGCAGGAGACCCCGGGTTGATTCCTGGGTCAGGAAGATTTGCTGGAGAGGATTTGGGCTACCCACTCCAGTATTCTTGGGCTCCCCTGGTGGCTCAGCTGATAAAGAATCTGCCTGCAATGCAGGAGACCTGGGTTTGATCCCTGGGTTAGGAAGATCCCTTGGAGAAGGGAAAGGCTACCCACTCCAGTATTCTGGCCTGGAGAATTCCATGGACTGTATAGTCCATGGGGTCACAAAGAGTCAGACACAATTGAATGACTTTCACTACCTTGGTTGATCCCAAGGATAGTATAATGAGGTTATCATAAGGAATCCAGGGGCAGGGGGAAAAAAAACAACAACAGTCATGAAAACAGGACTCCTCTTATACTCCACATATTCTTGGCTCAGGAAAAATCTTAGTTCTCAAAATGCTATAAGAGGTCAGAGGGCAGGAGTGTTCTCTGTGTGCCTGGCACAATGCCCTGAAAGGCAAGCTGTCTAGGGAAGAGAAGAAATTCAGAGATGCGGCTGGAAATTGCTCACAAGAGGCTATTACCTTTCCAGGTTAGATGAGCTCAGAAAAGCATCCTCTTGACTCCCACAGCCCAGGTGGCCACCTGCTCTGGCACATTGTTTCAAAGTAGCTGGTAGAGGCAACAATTGCCTCCAGCCCTTGACAACACAGGGACAATGTCTCCCATTGCCTTATGGAGTCATCCCAGTCTGCCAGCTTCTGTGTCATTCATTCCTACAGCCTCCATAGAATATGAAACCGCTCCGAACTGGGAGAGACCCAGAGGCCTTGGGCCAGCCTTCCTTGGGCAACACTAATGTCCACTTTTGGATGTCAGTCATGCATATTACATTATCAAAGACCCAGAAGAGTGGCAGTGAAGAAACCTGTTTTAACCCTGTTTCAGGCATCATTTTCAAGACTTAATCATGGAAATCTTTTTCCTCTTAAACCCGCTGCCATCTCTTGGAGTCTATAGAACATTGTCTGGGAAATCCTGATTGAGTCCAAGCTCCACCCTCTCCCCCTCATTTCGTGCGTGGCTCTCCGTGAGACATCATGAGGTCACAAAAGGTACGTGTTAAGTGGTAGCTGAGTGAGTGAAAGGTTGACGAATTAACGAGGGGATGACTCAGTGGATTTACCATAAGGTCTCACACACCCGATGGATGCCTGGGCAGTGATGGGTCCAGCGCCCCTCCTTGCCTCATCTACACGGAGAAGCCACAGGAGGGTCAGTGCTGTGGTTACCTCTCTGCCCAGCCGGCCTGAAGTCCTCACTGCTTGGACACAGGGCAGGACAGAGGAAGCGTTGGAGTCCGGGGTTTAATGTGGGATTATGTCGCCTTAGACTTTGTCAGGGACGGGACTAAAGGCTTGATGAGCTGAGCCATCTGGTTGGGTCCCCTCGTCTATCAAAAATAGCAAGGCTGTGTTTTAGGTCCACAGTCTCTTATCCAGAACCCTGGCAGCAGCTGTGTTAAGAATTCAGAGGTTTTCAGATTTTTAAAAAGACAAGGCAGTGCGTCCGCCATAACTTGTGTGTCGTATGTCCTGCCCCACGTGGGTGTCTAGTAGCCAAGTCGTGTGACTCTTTGTGACCCCATGGATGGCAGCACGCCAGGCCTTCCTGTCCCTCACCACCTCCCAGAGTTTGCCCAAGTTCATATCCTTGCTCAAACATCAATATTTTTGTGATGAAATGTGAAAGCTCACAGTAAATGAGATAAATAAGTTCTGTAAGTAGTTTTAAGTCGGTTCAGGTCAGATATTGCTGCCAATGGCCTCAGATATACAAAACTCTGTTGGTTTTCACCGCTTTCTGGATGTTAGGATTGTAGATGACAGAAAGGGGGGCTTTAATGTGCTTCTCACAGAAGGATGCTCACTACGAAGGAACAAGGGTGGATGGTGAGTCCATGTGATAAATCTAAGGACTTCTCTTTATTGAGAAATTCTATCTCCAGTGCGTCATGGTGTTCTTATTTGTAAACAAAAATTTTTCGGTGTTCCTTTTAGGATCAACTTACTTTGGACTTTGCTTTAAAGTTGTTTGTTTTGACTTGTAATCTGCTAAAAGGGAATCTGTTTTTGTCCTTGAGGGACTCACAAATCACTACTGCACTATTTTAACCATAATGAGAAGGGGACTGAGAATGAGGGGGTTTCCAAGACAAAGGGTTGAAGAACAAAAGTTTAATGTTGTTGCTGTTCAGTCACTAAGTCATGTCCAACTCTTTCTGACTCCATGGACTACAGCATACCAGGCTCCTCTGTCCTCCACTATCTCCTGGATTTTGCTCAAACTCATGTCCATTGAGTCAGTGATACTGTTTAACCATCTCATCCTCTGTCGTCCCCTTCTCCTCCTGCCTTCAATCTTTCCCAGCATCAGGGTCTTTTCCAATGAGTCGGCTCTTCACATCAGGTGGCCAAAGTACTGGAGCTTCAGCCTCAGCATCAGTCCTTCCAATGAATATTCAGAACCGATTTCCTTTAGGATGGACTGGTTGGATCTCCTTGCAGTCCAAGGGACTCTCAAGAGTCTTCTCCAGCACCACAGTTCAAAAGCATCAGCCTTCTTTAGGGTCCAACTCTCACATCCGTACATGACTACTGGAAAAACCATAGCTTTGACTATACGGACATTTGTCAGCAAAGTGATGTCCCTGCTTTTTAATACTCTGTCTAGATTTGTCCTAGCTTTCCTTCCAAGGAGCAAGTGTCTTGTAATGTCATGGCTGCAGTCACCATCTGCAAAATTTCTAAAGTCATCCAAGCTGTCTACCACTTGGGGTGAATGTAATTGCACGGTTGTCAACATGCCCGGTGACAATGACACAGTGACTGTTTCTCTACTTAGGTGAGAACCAAATATCAGTCTTTTTGACTTCTGGCTCTATGGCCTCAGATTCTAGCTTAGAAACAATGGTTAAACGCAAGCTATCTCCTGTGGCAATGTTCAAGGGGCCTCCAGTTTTTTTAGTCCAACAAAATCTCACCAACACCATCAATTATTATTCGCCTAAATAAATAAAGTATAAATGTTAGGCAACATGACCTTCTTGGCCACCATGCTAACCGAACAACAACAGGTGTCCCAACTTCAAAATGGTTGTAAATATTCAATCTCTATACCACTGGACTGTCATACCGGAAGACTCCGCCTGTAGACTGGCTGGAATATATTCGCTGGTGTTCAGACAAGGCTGACACACCGAGGCTGTACCTGCTCTGCATCAGGTATAGCCCCACTGATGAATAGGTAGAGACGTCACAAAACCAGGGTGCGACATGGGATCCAAAGTGACATTCAGCAGATGACTTTACTTCAGGCCACACGGCGCCTAACTGGTCAGACCTGTCACGTTCACTCCTGTTTTCAGAGCCCTCTGGACCTGAGAACCCGGAGGTGCCTGTAATTCATCCCTGGTTTAATGTCCCCGTTTACCAGTTTGTGCCAATTCAGCCCAAAGCTCCCAGATACTGGGCAAATTACATTACCTCCCTGGAGACCTGGGCTCACCAGGCCACTGAGCCTTAATAACCTTAAGAAGGGAACTTCCTAAACTCATCCACATCTGGGGACTTGGGAAAGTGAGCTCCTCTCCATTGACCTTTAATTCCTGGAAGTTCCAAGGGCGCCAAGAGCCGCTGCGAGGGCTTCTCTGCAGATCTTCAGAGGTGAGAACCCGATGCCGCTGAATGGCTCCAGGAAGTGATGCTGCGAGGGCTTCTCTGCAGATATTCAGAGGTGAGAACCCGATGCCGCTGAATGGCTCCAGGAAGTGATGCTGCGAGGGCTTCTCTGCAGATCTTCAGAGGTGAGAACCCGATGCCGCTGAATGGCTCCGGAAGTGATGCCAGTGATGAAGGCCACCTGTGTCCAGCTCCCTCGTGGCGTTCGGGCTCAGCAGCGAGAGCAACGCAAGAGCCACAAGCAGGCCCGAGAGCTGCTCCCTGAGCAGCAAGACACACCCCTGCTGTTGGAGCGACAGTGACCCAACGAGAAGCTCGTGTGCAGAAGTTGTAAAAAGTGTGTGTTGGGGGAGAGTGGGGACGACCCCCAAGGAGGAGTCCGCCTCTCAAGGCCCCATTCTATCAGCAGCCCACATGAAGCCTGAGCACAGGGCCTGGCACACAGCAGGTGCTTAATAAGTGCTCTCCTGGTTTCTGCTGTCCCTCCAGGCACCGTATTCTTGATCCCTAATAGCTGGGTCTCCCTAGTTCAAGCACTTCTCCCGAGGAATACTTACCTAGAAATCTTTAAGTCAGAACTTTGTAACAAAAGAATTACTTAAAAAATGATTGCCCCCCCCCCCGGAAAAAAATAGCAGTTTTTTAAAAGATTAAATCCCCATTTATATAACAGTCTTGAAATGAAATTATAGAGCCAGAGGACCACTTAGCGGCCACCAGAGGTTAGGAACAGAGGAGGGTGTAATAGGTGGGACGTGTCCTTGGATGCGGAATGGTTTCCTGTATGTTCATTGTGGAGGCGTTTACCAGAATGTACCACCAGTTTATTATGATGAAACTGTACTGAAGTGCACGCGCACACACACACACACACACACACACAACTCCATGTAAAGCTGCTGAAATCTGAATAAGCTCAGTGGATTGTAATAATGGCAACTTTCTGGTTTTCATATTAGATATTATGTCTAGTTTTATCATTGAGCAAAACTCGATAAAGTGTATAAAGTGTACACTGGGACCTTCTTGTATACTGCTTTTCAACTTCCTATATACCTGTGATCATTTCATAACAAAAATTTCTGAATTGGCTGAATCCATATGAATGAATTATATATGGAATTTGCTAAACAGTTAAGGAAAGCCTAAATAGACACAAAGATGAACTCCAAATAATATGCACTGTTTTGTTCTGGCAGTAGCTTTTTATTTTTTAATTTATTTTCTTGGCTACACAGCACAGCCTGTGGGATCTTTGTTTCCCCCTACCCCCCCCCCCCCCGGGGGACTGAGCCTGCATCCCTTGCACTGGAAGCACTGAGTCTTAACCACTGGACCACCAGGGACTTTCCCATACACCCCTCACTAAAGGATTGGGAAAAGTGTTACCCAGGGCCATTGCTTTGCAAAACACTCTGCGTATTGTGGTTACTAGGAAGAGCGCCTTCTGGAGTTGCGCAGTGCACAATCTGTGCAACCTACCTTTAGCCAAGTGTTGCAGAGAGTCGCTGATTCTTTCATCTTGGTCTCATGATCTATTCCTGATCTCAAACTGCTCCACCTTTCAAGCCAGATTAGATTGGAATAATCACATTTTTGCATCAGTAGTGATGTTCAGATTACAGAGAATTCTCAGTCTACACTTGCTCAAACATCAGACCTAAAAACAGAATTTGTATTCATTTATTCGATAAATTTTCTACTGAGCTAAAAAGACTGGGCTTTCCTTGTGGCTCAGCTGGTAAAGAATCCACCTGCAGTGTGGGAGACCTGGGTTCAACCCCTGGGTTGGGAAGATCCCCTGGCAAAGGGAAAGGCTACCCACTCCAGTGTTCTGGCCTGGAGAATTCCATGGACTATACAGTTGCAAAGAGTCGGTTGCAAAGAGTCGGACATGACTGAGCGACTTTGACTCACTCACTCAGAAAGACTGATTTCAGCCTCAGTTACTCCTGCTGTGGTGGGCTGCATTCACACAGATACCTGCCACAGCTCTGCAGTTTCAGGCACTCCCTAAAGTGCTTTCTACCTAGAAACGGCTTCTCTGTAGGCGTTATGTCCAATTCCCTAACGTGTTGACAAAAAGAGAACTTCCAGTGAGAAAGCGATGTGAACCGAGTCCTCAGCGCTCAGAAGCGGATGCTGGTCCTGGGCCTGTTTTGTCCATTCATTTCAGTGCGTTGATGTGCAGGCCGGTCAGCCACGTGGTGCGGTCCTGCGGTTCCCAGCAGGGCTGGTCCCTGGACGAGCCCGGAGGAGACCCGGCGATGGGGGCCAGCGGGAGACAGGTGAGTCACGGATGAGGGTGAGGAGGTGGCGGCCGGGGTGGCGCTGGGCAGAGCGCCCCGCGGGTGGGGCGGGGCCTGAGCGCTGACTCACGGGCGGTCTTTGTCAAGAGGGCCGGGGCGGAGGCGGAGCTTGCCCAGGGCAGGGAACCCACGCCCTGCGCAGGTTCCCTCCTGACCTACCACCCCCAATTTCCCACCAGATGCAGGTGCAGAGGATGCCCGGAGGCTGCCTCCCGGGCAGCGGGCGGGGACGGAGCCAGCGGCTGACCTCAGGGTGTGCGCCCTCCCCGGGCTCCTGATGGAGACCGGCCGTGGAGACGATCGGGGCTTTAGACGTGGACTCGCAGGGCGGGGCGGGCGGTCGGCAGGCTCCAGGATCCGGATGTTCTCCTGGAGCGGCTTTCATCCGTGCTCACCTATCTCACACTCACATTCACCCGGAACACCAGTCACCACGTCTCTCTCCGCGTTTCAGCCCGACTGCCCGACCGGGCCTGAGTCAGGAAAGGGTGGGGGCGCTGAAATAGTCCCCTCTCCCAGCCTTTGGGGAAGAAAGTGAAAAAGGAAGCGGACAGGGGCTGGCTGGAAAAGAAGACTTTGCCTAGACTCGACCCACCTAGCCTGGTGGGTCAAGAAAAGGCTGCATCATTTTAAAAGGAGGAGGAGGAAGAAGGGGAGGGAAGGGGAGGGAGAGAAAGAAAGGAAGGCAAGAGGGAAGGAGGGAAGGAAGGAAGGGAAAACCCCTCTCCTCCTCGACCGTCAGTCACATGGGAACCCCAGCTCCATCGTGTCTCCCCGTGTGACCTTAGACAGGTTTCTATACTCATCTGTGCCTTTACTCGCATTTGTTAAGACGGAGATCTTGAGGACCAGGAAGATACCTACCTCCTGGGATTCGGAGGCTCGACGGATTGAGTGCGGGAAAGCACAGACAGACGCCTGGCACGTGGCAGACCCGGTACTCGGCTTACAGCTTACAGACTGCCCGAAACCTCTTCTACCCCCCCACCCCCCGCCCCCAGAGGTCCTCTGCTTTTCCCTGCCTCCACCCCCCAACTATGACAGCGATCCTCACATCCCCTAAGGGGACCCTCCCTGCCCCACATCCTTGCTTGGCCAGAGCTTCCTCACCTGACCTCCACCCCTGTGCCCCATAGAGCAGTCCAGCCTCCAGGACGTGGATGGGGGTGGCCAGGCCGCCCGGCTGGAACTCAGCACTCGGTGCTCCCTCCCCTCCACCCGGGTCCCCCGTTTTGCCCTCACTCCCGTATCCGTTCCCCTTCTCCTGCCCCCCATGTCAGGTCAGGGTGACAACAAGTGTTGCTGAGTGGGCATTGAGTGGGCATTCGTTGCCTTCCCAGCTCTGTGCCCAGCACTCTCCTCCCCATCATCCTCAAATAGCCCCCATAACCGGGGGCTCCATTCTGGGGCAGTTCTCTCTCTTTGCCCCCCCCCAAAAACAGCTAAAGTTAACAGTGTGTTGCTGTGAAAATCAAAAGCAATAAGAACAGAGGAGACAGATGAGCATTTAATGGGGTGACCAACATCCCTGGATTTGCCCAAGATTAAGGGCTTTCCCGTGACACTTGCATGGCTAAGCCTGGGAGAATCCCTGGCAAATGGGGCTGGCTGGTCACTCCAACGGTCCAGTCATCCAGAAGCCCCCTGATGCTGCTGTAACAGTGGCTCCACAGCTTTGAAGTCACCATTTTGGGAGGGAACTTAACTCTTCTGAGCCTCGGTCTCCTCATCTGTAAAATGAGGATAGACTTCATAAGACCATCATTGGGAGGATGTTGGTGTGTCAACAGCAAGCCCCGGAGAGGCTCCAGGCTCCGCTTGCCAGCTGGGGATGTGGCCCCATCCCCGGCTGGCGGCTCATTCTGGCCACTCCAACCCCCCCAACCCCAGCTGCCTCACCCATCACATCAGATGGGCAGGGACATAAATAAGTGACCTAATCTTGCCTTTCAAGGAAGACTAAGCCCTCAGGAGACACGGGTCGCCTCCCCTCTCCCACTTTCACCTGCCCCCGTCTTGCGTGTGTTTTCGTGCTGAGTCAGTTTGGTCGTGTCAGACTCTTTGCAACCCCGTGGACTATAGCCTGCCAGGCTCTTCTGTCCATGCGATTCTCCAGGCAAGAATACTGGAGTGGGTTGCCATGCCCTCTTCCAGAGGATCTTCCTGACCCAGGGATCGAAACCGCATCTCTTGAGTCTCCTGCACTGGCAGGCGGGTTCTTTATAACTAGCACCACCTGGGAAGTCTCAGGAAAAAGGAAAGAAAAAGGAAAGAGTTGGCTCCAAATGAAGACTTTGCTTCCACTCCACTGACCACACCGTGCAGGCAAGGCTACAGTGTTGGCTTATTCTTTTTTTTTTTTTAAGGAAGAGATCAGAACCCACAACTCAGACTGTCTGGAAAACCCCAGGCCCTCCCATCCTTCACCGCAGACCAGGAAGTCTCGGCTGAACAGTGGAGCAGGGACTTTGTGGGAGGGGGGGCAGGCAAAGGAGAGGGGTGCCAGCGGGGGCCTGGCCTCAGTGTGGCATCTTACACGCGAGGTGCCCAGAGATGTCTGCGGGGCTGGGGTGGGCAGGCTGGGCCCCGCCCTTAGTGTGCAGAGGGCACGCCGCCCGGCATCTGCAGGACAGCATCCGGCCCCATCCTGCTTGCCGTGGCCTCCGAGCCCGGCTGTGTCCAGGGCATACTCCACAGCACCCTGGACCCCGGCGTCCTTGCCCCTGATCTGAGGATGTGCTTCTCTCTCCCCCTCTGCAGGCCTTGGTTGTCTGACCCCACAAAGGAGCAACCGCCCTGGCTGTTGGTCTCCAAGGCCTCTATGTGAAGGTCGGTGGCTCAGATGTTGCTATTTTTTCACATTTATCAGAGACTGATGGCATGTGAGCCCATGGAGAATGCCGAGGTGGACCAAGCGGGCAGGCCCGGCTCAGCAGATAAACACATGCATGGCATTCCAGAGCCCTGAGGGCAGGCGCCCCTCCAAGCCCCCCTCCCAGCCCCCCTCCCACCCCCACCCCCAGCCTGGAGCGGCCTTGTCCACATTGTCGCCTTCAGGGGCTTTCTCAGAGATTCCCACCGCGGCGTGAGCGACAGGATCAGCAGAACTGAGGGCTCGCTGGCCTGGCAGCCTCCGCAGTCACCCCCAGCCGCTGCTGCTGGGCCGCCCTCCCCCCTTGGCTCCCTTCACTGCCTGCGCGACAATAAAAGAACAGCTGGAGGCAGGGACTGGCTCTGGGTGTTCTGCCCAGGCACCTCAACCTGGCACTCCACCTGTCCCTCCCCCAGGAAAAGCCGTTGCTTTTGGAAGGGCTCCTGGGGTGCAGGAGGAGGGGCCAGTGGCAGGGATGGGGGCGCGGGGACCAGACTCTGGGGATGAAGTCCACGGTGTCCGACGCCTTGGATCTTCCAGCTCCCCGGAGTGCGTTCAACCCCCACCCCCCGCAAGGGAAACACAGTGTGGGGAGCGGGCAGCCCCCCGCTTCCTGGTGTGCAAACTAATGGCTCTAGGTTCAAGTCTCGCTCTACTCCAACTTGGAACAAGTCACTTCTCCCCTGGACTTGAGTTTCTTCACCCATAAAATTCAGGGCTGGGCTGGGCTGGATTTGGAAAGGTCCCTCAAGCTCCCCGATGCAGCCGTGGGGGCAGCACCTAGTCACGCAAACCCCCCGAAGGAGCCTTGTCCCCCTTTCTGGTGGGGAACCGAGGCGGAGGGTGAGGGTGTGAGGCAAGAGTGTCTGTGTGATCCTCCCGGGAGAAGCATTCATCAGCGTCTCCCAGCTCATCCCTCGCTCACAGGCCTCGCCAGATCCTCTGGGTTTGGTTCCCAAGGTTCCATGTCTCCCCAGTATGCATCCTCGTTCCTGGGGACAGGGTGCCCCGGAGCACAGCTGCAACTCAGTGCCCATCGCCCCTTCCCCAGGAGCCACGGCTAGGAGCTGCCTGCCGGGTTGTCAGCTGTTGCTAAGCCCTGAGTTGCTCCTTGGGTTACAGAGCCGAGAGGACATGGAAATTGAAACAGGAGAAGAGCGAGCAGGGCCAAGAGGGCTCCCAGGGCTGTGATGGAAAGACAGCCCAGCCAGGGTGACCACATTATTTATGGGTTCTCTCGGGGGGACATATATGGTTAGGAAAAGAACCTCTTCGCATCACAAGACACAGCCCCGCTTTTCCGTGGCCCGCCCAGGCACCCCTGAGCTAACTCGAGATGGTTGCTGGCTCAGGAGGTACCTAGGCATCACATGTCAGCATCCCAGTCATCTTTCCCAAGCGCTTCACAGGATGCGGGGTACAGAGACATGGTGTTACTTGTAGCCCCAGGGAGGGAGGTGGGGCAACAGAGGGTCTTCCTTGGGCCACCCCGCCCCACCATGCAGCGAGCAGCTGGCATTCCCGGAGCGTCTGCCCAGAGAAGAGATTAGAGCAGCCAGGGTCTGGGATATTTTCAGAAACAAAGAGCATCAACCCCCAGCCCCAAACCCAATGCCCTCCCAGCACTCCACAAATGACCAGCCTGGACATCGAGGAGGAGAGGGCCCCGGGGGGCAAGGCTTCGTTGGGGAGGAGGAGGAGGAAGGCTGGCCAGCTAGAAGGGATGAGCTGAGGCCGCAGCTAGCGCAGCCCAGCACTGAGGAGTCCTGGGGCAGCATGCCCGCCGGGGGCTGGGCCAGGCTTCAGCAGGTCAGATCGAGTGACTGCTTTCCTGGAAACCAGGCTTCTGGTTGGTTGTGACGGCCGATACGGCAGGCAGGAAGATGCTGCCCTGGCGTTCTCGGGAGAATCATTTGACATTGTCTTCAATGTCAAATAGGACAAGCTAACCGTTGAGGAAAAACAGAGCCGCCCTGTCTCAGTGGCTGCAGCCGCAAGCCCTACAGACACTTGGGTTACCCACGCGGGGTACAGCGGGCCCAGCGGTCTGATGAGGTGTGCCCCGGAGGCTGCAGGGTGGAAATCCAAAGGACACGCCACTGAACGAGGCCCCCGTGCGCCGGGCCTTCTCCCAGGGTCCCCAAGGGTCCAGGCCCTCCCTGCATGGCTGTGGCCCTGGTACCACATGGGCAGCCAGCTGTCCCCGGATGGGACTCAAGCCCCCGTCAGCCCAGCACTGCCACGTGCTGATGCAGTGGTATTCAAGGTGCGGCTAACAGGGGATGCTAGCCCAGAGCAGTTCGGGGTGATCAACCACTGGTCTCAGGAAGGCCCGAACAGGACCACGGTCTGCACCGGCCAACACGGCCATTAAGGCAGTGGCCTTGCAGCCCCACTCTTCAAAGCTTTGTGCTTGGGGGGTTGGGGCCACGCTGCAAAGGGAAATGGTTTGGCAATCGTGGCTGAGAGCCAGGCCAGCCTGCCTCACGCTGACTTCTGACCTAATCAGGCTGCACTGTGAGTGGCTGATGTCACATTTCTTCTCGTCCACTCGAGGGCAACTCCCCTGGGACGTGCAATGCTCAGGCCCTCCATCGGGAGACCTGAATGCCCGACATTTCTGCCTGCCCCACGACAGCTGTGAACCCTCCCGCACAACGAATGGTTTTAGTTTTTCTCTGGTATCCCCTGTATATATGTGTGTGCACTCGGTTGTGTCCAGCTCTTTGCGATCCCATGAACTGTAGCCCACCAGGCTCCTCTCCATGGGGCTTTCCAGGCAAGAATGCTGGAGTGGGTGGCCGTTTCCTACTCCAGGGAGTCTTTCGACCCAGGGATCAAACCTGCATCTCTTGTGTCTCCTGCGTTGGCAGGCAGATTCTTTACCACTGAGCCACCTGGGAAGCTCAAAAAAGCCACATCCCTACAGGCTACAGTCCATCAGATCGCAAGAATCGGACACGACTTAGCGATTAAACCACCACCACCACCACAGGTTGGCCCGAACAGGGATCGAACCCAAGAACTGGATGTTATTTGCACCGCTCTCTAACCAACCAACAAGCCAATTCATCTGTAGGTATCCACAAGCTCTCAGCAGAGGGTGAGAGCAAGCCCTGAGTTCAGGAAGGCAAGATTCAGATGGCGCTGGGGGTGGAGCCACCCCATCCCCCATCCCCCCAGGGGTCCTGCCCCTGTGAGTGGCCCTGGGAACCTGGACACTCCGTCCGTTTCTCCTCAGGGTCTACTTCTGCCCCAGCCATGGACACGGAAGCCAGGGGCTCCCACTCTTCTCTCTGATGCTGTCATCACCACCCACGCTCCCGAGAGAACTGACCGCACCGCAGAGGAGTTTGGGGATGACGGAGGGACGGGGGAGACAAGGAGTCTGCAGAGACAGGACAGGAAAGTGGGGTACGGAGGTGAGCCAGAAGGGAGACCACAGCGCGGGAGGGAGCAGTGGAATACACAGAGCCAGATAAATCTCAATGTTAACAAAAAAAGATTTAGAAGAAAGCAGGAAAAGACTGAAAAATTGAAAGGAAAATATTAGACCAGTTGGAAACGAGGCAATACAGACAGTCCCCAACTTACGACGGTTCAACTTAATTTTTCCATTTGGTGATGGTGCATAAGCAGTATGAATTCAATAGAAACCGTACTCCAATGTTTGAATTTTGATGTTTTCCTCCATCCTGAATGGTCACTACTCCTTCTTTGCTGACCAGGGTCATTTTTTAATCCTATTTACATCCTTAGCAAAGATTGTATTAAAATTTGGCAGGTTAAGTATAGTATCATTTTTCCCTAATTGTTAATTGGCTGTTATTAGAAATTAATCAGAAGTTATTGCACTTTATACTTTTAACAAATGACTTCAAAACCCCTTGAGATTTCTCATCTGGGAAAAAAATGGACAGAATTTAAAAATCGCTTTTTAAATTAAAAATATTAAAATCGTTTAATATTTTTAAAGAATGCAGGTGTGAGGTTTTATATTTAACACATGCTACTTCCAGCAGAAAGAAAAAAAGAAAGAGGGAGGGAGAGAGAAAGGGAGGGAGGGAAACGAAGAGAAGATTGCAAGCGTGGAGACAGTCATGAGGCTCTGGGTTTAATGTGGTCTGTCCACAGTGTAAGTCAATTGTTCTTTTACTCATTGTTAAAGTGTCCCCTGCACTTCCCAGGTGGCTCAGTTGTCAAGAATCCGCCTGCAATGCAGGAGACACGGGTTCAACCCCTGGGTTGGGAATATCCCCCGGAGGAGGGCATGGCCACCCACTCCAGTGTTCTTGCCTGAAGAATCCCATGGACAGAGGAGCCTGGTGGGCTACCGTCCATGGCATCACAGAGTCGGACACGACTGAGTGATTAAACAACAAACCAAGAATTGCTTATGGGGTAAAGTGTGCATGAGTTGATGTTCTGGCTTTGAGAGAAAGAAAGCAGCTCCTTCTAGCTTAAACACGAAGTAGGCATTTTTCTTAAGAAAATAGATATCTTGACAAAGCAGAAAGGGGGCCAGGCCTCTGAAAAGATGGAAGGTGGCCAGAACCACAGCAGGGCTCGTGTGTCCCTCATCTGAGTGTTGCACACTTGTGTGGCTCTCTGCACACTGACTGAGCTGTGTCTGCTCCCCAGGGTGTGCGGCAGAAGGCAGCAGAGCTCCAGAGTAGGTGTGTCAAGAAGCCCTCTCTTTTCTCCACTGCCCTCCCTCAACCCGCCCAGCCCAATCAGTCTGCAGCATCCTTGCGGAAGGGATTCTGACGGGCCCCACTGGTCTCTGTCCCTGGTCCACCGGGTGGCCGGGAGGACTGGACAGGCTTGTGTGGGGCAGACATGGCACCAGGAGCCCGACCTTGGAGCGTGGAAGGGTGGTGAGCGAGAGACTGTAGAGAGGGAGGTGAAGCTGAGGATGGCCTCTTGCTGGGATCCCCAGTTGTGCAGGAGGGGACGTCAAGGGAGCCCACCCCACCCCCTCGGCAACCGTGGCTTTGCTGCTTTCTAACCAGGAGGCTTGGATCCCAGAAGAAGCCTCACCCAGGTCAACAGGGGACACACACGAGATGACTCATCACAGTCAACCCCTTACTGGGGGGCTGGAGACAAAGTGGGGAGACCGTCTCTAGGGAAATGGACTGAGAAACTTGGGGGACAATCCTGTGAAAGACAACATGCAGCTTAGGACGTGAACTAAGTGTACAGCCCGGAGAGGCCTGGAGACACGCTTTTAATGATCAAAAAGGTAAGCATCAGAACACTATCTGCCATATGAAGACAATTACATCCGTTTTAAAGACGCACATATGTACCAACGACTGTGTGTTTTGTACACGTGTGCACTGTGCGTGTGCTCAGTCATGTCTGACTCTTTGCAACCCCATGGGCTGTGGCCCCCCAGGCTCCTCCGTCCATGGGATACTCCAGGCAAGAACACTGGAGTGGGTTGCCATTTCCCCCTCCAGGGGATCTTCCTGACCCAGGGATCCAACCTGCATCTCCTTCATCTCCTGCAGGCAGATTCTTTACTGCCAAGTCACTGGGGAAGCCCTTACATACATGTGCATACCTATACGTCCAAAGCATAAACCAAGCCATTTAGGGTCGTTGTCTGTGGATAGGAGAGTGGGAGTCGTGGATCAGATGAGGAGAATGTATGAAATAAAGCAAGACAGAGGCCTTGCCCAGACGTGTGGGGTAGGGGGTCACAGACAGAGTAGGTTTGAGTCTAATCTCTGCATCTATCCGAGTTTACAAAGAAGAACCAAAAAAAATTTTTGAAGCCGAGTCGATTCACTCCTGCAGCAGTATGTGGATGAGATATCACTCCCTCCTACCCACACTGCCTACCCCTGCCTGGGTTTCTGTCCCTTGTGGGGCGGGTCTATCCCCTACTGCCATCAACTTTGTGAGCTCCCCATATCTTTCCAATAATAACCTGTTTTTCTCCATCAGGGCAGCAGAATCAGCTTCTGTTGCTTAAGAACCCAATATGTCCTCAGAGAGTGGGTCCCTGAAGGAGGGTGAAGAGCCTGCCCAGGGAACAGACTTCTGGGCTGGAGAGTCTGGGCCACTCACGACCACATCCAGCATCTAAGCTGCTCTGTCTCCAGGACCCAACAAGGGCCATTCTGCGGGAGAGACAAGAACACAGAGGCCACGTTTCCTGGGATGTCCACATCGCCCACTCCTAGCAGGGCGCCTGCCCACGGTTAGGTTGTTAATAGCCTTGTGAACTGGAGACCTCATGAATGAAAGACCAGCGAGTGAGTTTACGACAGCTGCTATGGTCAACTTGCTGGTTTACAGAATCTCGGTTCCGCCGGCCAGATGCTGTTGTGCTATTGACCTTGACGAAACACACGGCGAGCTGCAGGTGACCTTGACGAAACACACGGCGAGCTGCAGGCCTTCGGTGCATATCTTTGATGGACCAAATCTCTGTGGATTGGCTCCCTCCAGGGTCAGCTTCTTGGGCGGCTGTCCCGTTGCAGTCACATAGCCCTGCAGGCTCCAAGGTCTCTGCACTTCGTAACACTCTGCCTTCACCGTCTTGAAATTCCTTTATGGCATTTCAACAGGGGCCCCCGCATTTTCCTTGTGTGTGGGGTCCTGGCCAGCCCCAGCTTCAATCACGCAGGGCTCACCTATAGGAAACGCAAAGGAGCTGAAATCTCACCGTTGAGCTGCAGGACGGCCCCACGTTCACAAGGATGACTTCCAGTGGCCAGGGAATTTCTATGGCAAGGACAGCGCCCTTCAGACCACGGGCCTTTCCTTTTCACTCCTGCAAGTCTACCAAGCCCTCAGCTGGGAATACGTAACCAGTCCTGCGGAGAGCAAACCTGGTGGAAATCTGGGGGCACGGACTGCATGCATGAAGATAATTTCAGCGCAGTCTCCCTCTGCAACATGGCTTGCAATGGTCATTGGGTTTCTGCGGACATTTTCCATTCCCTTTTCTGGAAGAGAGCTGGTAGGATGTTTTGGAAAGAACTTGGGTCTGGGAGTCTGGAGGAACTCAAATGTGAATTGTCCCTTTTCATTGAGTGCGTGTTACTTGATTTTGGGGCATGTTAAAATTTCATCTTTAAAGTAGGAATAATCATAAAAGTGTGGGGAGAATTAATTAAAGACTTTTTTAAGACAGGGAGGGAGGAAGGGAGGAAGCAAAGGCGGGAAGAAGGGAGGAGGGAGGGAGAGGGGGAGGAAGGGAGCAGGGAGGAGGGGAGCACCTTCGGAGCACCCAGCGTCGTCTCTCAAGTGTGGTCAGAATTGGGAGCTTCCCACTTCTGCCTCCTTTTACTCTCGTTCCAAAAGGCAGCTCTCTGGGGTCCTCTGGGTTTCACATCATTTTTCCTCTAGTCCTCAAACGCCTTAAATCCATTCTTGGACAGCCTCTAAAACTATGCAGGACATGGGATACTCTCATTTGACCAGAATCCCCTTTTCTTGGCCCATATTCCAACCCTACCCACACATTCAAGAGAAGTTTTCTGACTTATGACTCTGCCTGTGTGCTGAACTCATTTTTGCCAACATCCCCAGTTATTCTTTCTCATCTCTACCCTCCCCAAATAACCCTGTCCCACCACACCACTCCCCAGGCCACACCTCCTTTAATCCTCTCCTGGGTGGCAAGAACAGGCTCTCATTTCCTGACCTCCCTGCCACCTGCCTGGAAAACACCAGCCTTGGAAAAGCACCGGGGATGGAGTGATAAGCACAGTCTGATAACAGCCCCCCGCTCACCTGCGTTCAGGGGGCAAGCAGAAAACGCTGCTCTGTATGGAGCAAACACGTCTTGGTTTTGAATTCCTACTTGGCATTGACCTGGATCCTATCACCTTGTCATACATCCTTTGCTCTAAAGAGAAAAGTCACAACATCCACCCACCTCCCCGGGGCCTCGGAGAACAACCAGTAAATTGTTAGGCGTGAATGGTGCTCTTTTTATTATGTATTCACTCTTCCAAGAAAAACCAGTTATGCTATCATGAGCTGCCCTCTTACAAGCAATTTAAAAAGGAGGCAGTACAGGGAAGTAGCGATAAGAAGGAATTTCTAAACGAGAAAAAAATACATGATTAAGTTCATACCCAGTTTAAAATTTCACATACTCTTGAGCACAACGAAATTCAACCCATTCCCAAAGATACGCGAATCCTGTGAAATAAACGTGGTCTACAAGGAAGGAGGAGACAATGGATTTCCAGTTAATACAATGTCAAAGGCTGCTTTTGCTGAAGGGTAAAACCGACTCTGGAGTATTATTTCAGTTTCCAGAAGTCGGTAACCAGGGTCCCCAGGAACATGCTGTCCAAGTGAGGACACCCCTCAGTGTGGAAATAGACAGTTATGATGGGTGGGGGTGCGGGGGTGCTCTGTGCATCTATTAAAAACTGTTTCACGGATCACTCAGTTTCTTTTCTCCCCAGTTAAGTACCAGCAGCTGTGATGGCTGGTGAAGCACATATTCAATCAAAAAACCAGGTTGGGCCTTGAAAAAGTCAAACACCAAAGGCCATTTTTCCACTTTTCTTCTTTAACACACTAATTTCTGTTTTCTGTCCCCACTGGTTTTTGAGTGTGAGCTTCCGTGCGTAGGGGAGAATCTGAAGGTACCTGCCTGGGCAGACAGCTGGGGCCTTAATATCTCAGCAGTGGAGTGCCGAGGCTGAGAAAAAACAAACGTGGGGCGCAGGCAAATGGGTTATTAATGCACAGTGTTTGCTTTGCACTTTAGAAGTTACAGAGCACATAAATCATTTCATCTTATTCTTTATTCTGTGGTTTTTAAACCTTTTGGACCTTTATACCTCATGACCCAGCATATATATCACACACACACCCACACACACACCCATGCATACACACACGCAAACACACACGTACGCAAAGCACGCACACACATCTGCACGCACACACACACTCAAATAGTACTCTAAGCAATGCACTGTTACTTTCTATTTTATCCATTTGATTTTTTTTTTAATGCTGGCACAACCTCCTAAGGGCTTCCCAGGCCTTAGTGGTAAAGAACCCGCCTGCCAATGCAGGAGATACAAGAGACACGAGTTCAGTCCCTGGGTTGGGAAGATCCTCTGGAGGAGGGCATGGCAACCCACTCCAGTATTCTTGCCTGGGAAACCCCATGGACAGAGGAGGCTGGTGGGCTACAGCCCATGGGGTCAGAGTCGGACACGGCTAAAGTGATTCAGCAGCCATGCATCCACGGTCTTTTGAACTAGTTTCACAGCCCGCTGATGGCTGCTTCTGGTCAGAGCTGACTGCCTTCTGCTGTCCTGCACTCCTCTCCACGCCTTTTTCTACCCTGTTTCCTGAACTCTCAGGGCTACAAGCCTAGAAACTGGTCTCCCTGAAGTACCTGGCCAAGGTGATTGCTGTCTACTTTTGGCCAACGTCAGGCCCCGGAGCAAGACTTGGATGGTGGAGGGCGACAGTGGAGGGCTTCCCCAGCGGTGGTCACACGGGGCTTTGGTGCAAGGCCCCCCAATTTCGATTCTCCTCATCTTTCCTCTGGTCTTCAAAGAAACTCATTCCCAGTTTACATGCCCTTTTGCTTCAAATACCAGCTGCCGCTTCCTGACTGAAGTTCAGCTGATAGAGATAGATACTGGAAATCCCCCTTCTGTTTGCAGAAATCAACATCTAAGAAGCTCAAATGACTGGTTCAGATCACAGAGTCCTAAGTGGCAAGTCCCCAACAAGCCTGCTTTTTTCCTTTGGCCATACGGCGCAGCATGTGGGATCCTCCCCAACCCGGGATCGAACCCGTGTCCCCTGCACTGGGAGCACAGACTCCTAACCACTCGACCACCCAGGAGTCCCCACACACCCTCCTGATGACAGACTCAGTTATCTTCTTCACCACCCCACAGCTGTGTGTGTGTCGTATAAAGCTGTTGGAAGTGTTGTTTATGCACTTCCTAAATACCTAAAATTCTTTTAAATTTTCTCAAATTTTCCTCCTTTTTATCAATTAAGTGTCTTTCTTTTGTGCCTATATCAACCTACTCTGCGCTTTCCTTTCTGTGAATTGCTACATTGAGAGTCATTGGAAACTACTAACGGATATGATTATTCTCCTGTTGCTTACATGTACATCTTTTTCTCCAAACCAGGCTGTAAGTGCCTTGAAGTCAGGAATTCTATCAGAACTTTCTTGTGACCTCCCTCGAACGGTTCTTAAGATTTGTTTTCTATCTCAAGCAAGAGATACTCGGCAAATATGGTACGATTAACACACTGTGCCTGGCCACAATTAATACATTACTCAGCTGCCGTTTTGCCAAAGTTCACAGGTTGTAAACAAGATAGGGACTTCCCTGGCAGTGCAGTGGTTAAGACTCTGTGCTCTCACTGTTTAGGGACCATGGGTTCTGCCCCTGCTCAGGGAACTAGAACCCCACGTGCAGAACAACACCTAAAGATCAGTCTGTTCATACCTTCCCAACTGTCTAGGTAAGAAGACATTCTCTGGAAGGCAGTTTGGAGAAAGGAATTGTATTCAAGAGATAAAATTCAAGGGTCCTTTTCCCAAAATGAAAACAGGATGTGGTGAACCAGGAAAAGAAGGGGCGCGCATGTCACTCTGGCAGCGAAGAGGGCAAATTATGCTTATTGGACGTCAGCTATTTTTACTAAACTCTATTTTTTCCCTTCATTTGACTCCCTCAACTGCTTATCATGTTTATATTTTTCTATTTTATAAAGAAACCTCCAGTGCTTTGTGATGTGAGGCAGGTTGGAGCCTTTCAGTACTTCTGCTTACACCCACGCTGCACTTGAGTCAGAGTCTGGAAAGCACTGCCGGCCACCTGGGGTTGAGTTTGGACCAGCCACCTAAGTCTAACGTTGATGCTTTTTAGAAAAACTTTTTGTCTTTTATTTGTATTTACTTATTTTGGCTGTACTGGGTCTTCACTGCTGTTTCAGGCTCTCTCTAGGTGCGGCGAGCGGGGGATACCTCCTGGTTGCAGCGGCTTCTCTCGTGGATCACCAGCTTTAGGCAAACGCGCTTCAGTAGCTGCAGCGTGAAGGCTCAGCAGCTGCAGCGTGAAGGCTCAGTAGCTGCTGCATGAAGGCTCAGCAGCTGCAGCGTGAAGGCTCAGCAGCTGCAGTGTGAAGGTTCAGTAACTGCAGCGTGAAGGCTCAGCAGCTGCAGCGTGAAGGCTCAGTAGTTGGGACACACGGGCTTAGCTGCTCCACAGCATGTGGAATCTTCCCAGATGAGGGATCAAACCCATGTCCCCTG
Organism: Bos indicus; assembly: GCF_029378745.1. Taxonomy (NCBI): domain Eukaryota; kingdom Metazoa; phylum Chordata; class Mammalia; order Artiodactyla; family Bovidae; genus Bos; species Bos indicus. The sequence goes on along the minus strand of NC_091782.1, from coordinate 50,419,196 downwards.
CACTGGCAGGCAGATTCTTAACCACTAAACCACCAGGAAAGTCGGTAAAGTTGATGCCTTAAACCACTGGTTCTCCAAGTACGGTTGCCAGGCTAACAGCATTAGTACCACCCGGGAACTTGTTCGACACGCCCTCAGGCTCCGCCCCTGGTCTGAATTGAAAAGTTGGGGTGGGGCCCAGCAGGTGACGCTGGTACAGGTAAGAGGCAGGGGACGTTGCTTTAGATGTTTGACCCGAACCGGAAGCCCTCCCCACACCCAGTACCCACGGCCCCTTCATCCACTGTCGTCAAGGCTGCACCGACCGTGGGAGACTTCAGCACTGGAGAGGGGTAGGTTCAACTCCGCTCCCCAACACTTAGCGCGACCTTGTCCAGGCCTGGACACCAGGATACCAGGCCTGGACACCTGGACACCAGGCCTGTCCCATCTGTAAACCAGAAACCACTCAGCTGCCCAGCTGGGCTGTTACAGAAGTTACCAGCGCCTGAGCAGTCATCACCTTCGTGTTCTAACACCTCTCCGTGGCCACAGGAAGGCAGGCACGGATTTCCAGTTACTCAGCTTGTACTTTCTCTCCCTGAGAATTGCAATCCATCTCAGTTGACAAGGGAGTCAAAACTCAAAGTCATGATAAACCTGGAAAAAACACAAAGAGCACAGTGAAGAAAGCGAAGACGAAAAGAAGGGAAGGCACAGGGAGGCCCAAAGTCAAAGTGTTCAGTCGCTCTGTCGTGTCTGACTCTTTGTGAGCCCACGGACTGTAGCCCACCAGGCTCCTCTGTCCATGGGATTCTCCAAGCAAGTAGCCATTCCCTTCTTCAGAGGATCTTCCCAGCCCCAGGATCAAACCCAGGTCTCCTGCATTGCAGGCAGATTCTTCACCATCTGAGCCACCAGGGCAGTCCAAGAAGGGATGAAAGGAATGCACGAGGGCAAAAGAAACAAGGAAAAGAAGTTGGGACAAATAAAGACGGGAAAACATGAATAGGAAGTGGATGGAGAATAAAGTTAAAAAGTAGGAAAAGGAAAGAAGAAAAGGATGAGAAGCAGAAAGGCAGCAGAGGAAGGGCAGGGGCTCAAACACTCAAGTCTGAGGCTTGCAGCCCTCCCAGCAGGAGACTGTCTAATTACCCCATTTCCTCCAAGCTGCTTCTCTGGCTGCAAAGTGGTCTTGGGTCTGGAAAAAGCCCTAAGCATCTTAGGTGCGTCTGTTCCGCCTAATCCCTGACAATGCGGGGCTGTGTTCCTGCGGACACGGGGCGCAGGCTCTGCCAGCCGCAGTGCTTGGGGCCTTCGGGTCTCTGACTGGGGTGCCCGGGAGCGGGGGTGTCAGGGGGCCGAGAAGCACCCAGATCCGGGCAGGAGCAGGAAAACGGCTTCTTCCTCTCCCGATTTAAAGGCAGGAAATCAGTGTGTCTGATCTCTTGCTGTTTCCACTCCTCAGTTAACTTCCTCGCTGAGCTCTTCCTCTCTAAGCCGGCTTTGTCTGGATGGGCCAGCATCCAATTCTTTCAAATGAAAAGAAAGCAGAGGGAGACAGGAAAAGAGAAGAGAGGAGGGGAGGGAGAGCAGCAGATGGGAGAAGGGAGGAAGCAGAAACGGAGAGACGGTCCTTGCTTCCTCTCTGACCCAAGTCCATGTGGAAGCAGAGTGTTTCCGCTGATGACATCAGGCACACGAACACCGTTTCCCTTCTTTCTTTCTCTCCTGTTGCCTTCCTGCCTCCCTCTGTCTCTCCCTCTTCCTTTCTTTCACTCTTTTTGAAAGACTTCTGAGAGTCTCATGAGGGAAAACAGCTGAGCCACCAGGAGAAGGACCACCCTGTGTGGGAATCACACAAGGAATCAGGAGAAACCACGGCCTTGCCTGAGTCAGTGTAACGGGAATCATGTCTGCACTTGGGAAAAGACAGCTATGGAAAGAAAAGCCTTTGCAACAAATCCATTCATTCCGGTGAATTTTTCAAATTGCGGTGCTGGAGAAAACTCTTAGGAGGCCCCTTGGACAGCAAGGAGATCAGTCCATCCTAAAGGAAATCAACCCTCAATATCCATTGGAAGGACTGATGCTGAAGCTAAAACTCCAATACGCTGGCCACCTGGTGTGAAGAGCCGACTCTTTGGAAAAGACTGATGCTGGGAAAGATTGAGGGCAGGAGGAGAAGGGGATGACAGAGGATACGATGGTTGGATGGCATCACCGACTCAATGGGCATGAGTTTGAGCAAACTCCAGGAGATAGTGAAGGACGGGAAAGCCTGGCTTGCTGCAGTTTATGGGGTCGCAGAGTCGGACATGATTTAATGACTGAACAACGACGCCATTCATTCCAGTGGCCTGCTCCAGCCTGTCTTCCTACCCACCCCCAGCAACTAGAGGATTCTCCAGGCCCCCGTCCACACAGCGATCGGTCTGACTTACCTGCCACCGACGTGACTTACAGAGAAAGTTTGTCAAAGAATCAGGAAGAGAGAGGAAAACACAATATGAACGCTGCACGTACAGTACGGGCGAGGTGGGTCGGCAAGACCAGCCCGGAACAGGAAGTGAGCGGCAAAACGAGGCTGCCTGACTCCGTTTGGGGCATTTGTGGTGATGGTTTCATTTGCTCGTTTCATTTTGGGAGTGAAAGGGTCTCCAGAGCACCCTGAGCTTTAAAAATGGCCCAAGCATTATGAGATGGGACGAGGCATTATGGGACGGGACGAGGGGGCTGCACCAAGAGGTGGCCTTAGTCGCCCATGCCCACCCCTCTCGGGAGAGAACGCTTCCTTTGTCATTCAGCTGGGCTAAGCAGGCCCCCCTGGGAATTTCATCCTGGCGCCTTCTCCATCGCCAGCATGATGCCTGAGTGGCGGCGCCTTGCATGAGGCTGGCGAGCAGAGCATCTTTTGCTTTGCCCTGAAGCAGAACTCAGCCACTGCAGCAACAAGCTGCCGGGGAAACGGAACTTCCACACTTTCTGTTTAAATCTCTCTGAGGAAAGATGTTTACAAATAACACCAGACTGGTATGAGTCACTCAGAACAGAGCAGTCTCAGTTCCTTTTGAGAGAGAAACAAGTACCACCCCTGTCACTGGGATGGGCTGGAGTGTCTGCCCCTTGGGCGTCAGTGGGGTCTACCCTCCCTTCATCTCACCACCTCTGCAAGGAATAACTCCCTTGGCAGAGGGCGAATTCCAGCCCCTCGGCCCCAGGCCAGCTCTCCCACACCCCTCCCTCCACCTAACTCTCCGCATGTCCAGCTCGGCACCGAACGCCTGCACCTCCAGCCAAGGGAAGCAGTGAATTATTTTCTCCTTCAAGAAACAAAACAGACTTTGCTGCTCCTCTTCCTTTAGAGCAGAAAATCCAGAGTTACTAGATAACCCCAAGAAGCACAGTGTAAATTATTGACAGTTTCCCCAGGAAGACAGAAAGTAGAATCACCCAAAACCAATGGAATTATTTTGTTCAAAGACCAGCTCTAAAATCATGAACCCAGGATGGAAGTTTACATGTGCTGTGCTCAGTCGCTCGGTCGTGCCCGACTCTTTGCAAGCCCAAGGACTGTAGCCCACCAGGCTACAGTGTCCTCTGTCCATGGGATTCTCCAGGCAACGATACTGGAGTGGGTTGCCATTCCCTTCTTCAGGGGATCTTCCCGACTCTGGGATCAAACCCACGTCTCCCGCATTGCAGACGGCTTCTTTACCATCTGAGCCACGAGGGAAGCCCAGAACTTCACGTATTCCCAGACATGGGGCAGCCCAAACCCGGCTAGTAAATACCCACTTCCAGAAGGGTGAGCCTTCCATTGGCAGGAAATTGTGTTTCTTGGAAGAAGAATCTTTGTTAGGGAAAGTTGTGGGTCTAAGGCGAGGTTCCCAGGCCTGGTCTGAGGTCATTCATGCCTTGGGAGCCCCATCTTGTTCCAAGACCACCCAAAGCCACAGAAGGACCCAGAAGCTTGAGGGTTTGCAAAGGCCCCAGGCACATGCTTACAAACACTGACAGCATCTTTCTCATACCGCTTCTCCATTGGACAAAACTACAGTTTAAAAGTCATGATTGTGCTTTTATAAGTACAAATATATATATATATACACACACACACACACACACACACACACATATATATACACACACGTGTGCATGCATGCTGTCTCTCAATGATGTCTCTTGGCGACCCCATGGACTTAGCCCACCAAGCTCCTCTGTCCATGGAATTCTCCAAGCAAGAGTACTGGAGTGGATTGCCATTCCCTTCTCCAGAAGATCTTCTCAACCCAGGGATCGAACCCAGGTCTCCTGCATTGCAGGCGGATTCTTTACCGTCTGAGTCACCAGGGAGTTTGGCTCCCTCCAAAACTCCCAGCCTCTCTGTGCATGAAATCCCTGGTCCCTGTCACTCTCACCCGCCCCGGGCCTCATATCGCACCGGTAGGCAACTCAGGCTGTCCCTGCCACACCCCGGGCATGCGTTCCTCAAGAACTGACAAGCCCGAGGTGGGTGGGACTCCACTCAACACAGGACAGAAAGATTCCCAGGTCCTCCTAGTCTGTGGGAGAAAGCTGGTCCCACACGGGGAGTTCTGCTCCAGCTCCCCGAGGGTGAAGCTTTCTCCCGCATGCAGACGTGTCTGTACTCTCCCACTTGTTCAGTCATTCAGTCAGGTTCGGCACTGTGTGACCCCATGGAGCGCAGCACGCCAGGCCTCCCTGTCCTTCACCATCTCCCGGAGTTCGCTCAAACCCATGTCTACTGAGTCAGTGATGCCATCCAGCCATCTCATCCTCTGTAATCCCCTTCTCCTCCAGTCCTCAATCTTTCCCAGCATCAGATCAGATCAGATCAGTTGCTCAGTTGTGTCCGACTCTTTGCGACCCCGTGAATCGCAGCACGCCAGGCCTCCCTGTCCGTCACCAACTCCCGGAGTTCACTCAGACTCACGTCCATCGAGTCAGTAATACCATCCAGCCATCTCATCCTCTGTCGTCCCCTTCTCCTCCTGCCCCCAATCCCTCCCAGCATCAGAGTCTTTTCCAATGAGTCAACTCTTCGCATGAGGTGGCCAAAGTATTGGAGTTTCTGCTTTAGCATCATTCCTTCCAAAGAAATCCCAGGGCTGATCTCCTTCAGAATGGACTGGTTGGATCTCCTTGCAGTCCAAGGGACTCTCAAGAGTCTTCTCCAACACCACAGTTCAAAAGCATCAATTCTTTGGCGTTCAGCCTTCTTCACAGTCCAACTCTCACATCCATACATGACCACAGGAAAAACCATAGCCTTGACTAGATGGACCTTTGTTGGCAAAGTAATGTCTCTGCTTTTGAATATGCTATCTAGGTGGGCCATAACTTTCCTTCCAAGAAGTAAGCGTCTTTTAATTTCATGGCTTCAGTCACCATCTGCAGTGATTTTGGAGCCCCCCCCCCAAAAAAAGACTGACGCTGTTTCCACTGTTTCCCCATCTATTTCCCATGAAGTGATGGGACCGGATGCCATGATCTTCATTTTCTGAATGTTGAGCTTTAAGCCAACTTTTTCACTCTCCACTTTCACTTTCATCAAGAGGCTTTTGAGTTCCTCTTCACTTTCTGCCATAAGGGTGGTGTCATCTGCATACCTGAGGTTATTGATATTTCTCCCGGCAATCTTGATTCCAGCTTGTGCTTCTTCCAGTCCAGCGTTTCTCATGATGTACTCTGCATATAAGTTAAATAAGCAGGGTGACAATATACAGCCTTGACGTACTCCGTTTCCTATTTGGAACCAGTCTGTTGTTCCATGTCCAGTTCTAACTGTTGCTTCCTGACCTGCATACAGATTTCTCAAGAGGCAGGTCAGGTGGTCTGGTATTCCCATCTCTTTCAGAATTTTCCACAGTTTATTGTGATCCACACAGTCAAAGGCTTTGGCATAGTCAATAAAGCAGAAATAGATGTTTTTCTGGAACTCTCTTGCTTTTTCTATGATCCAGCGGATGTTGGCGATTTGATCTCTGGTTCCTCTGCCTTTTCTAAAACCAGCTTGAACATCAGGAAGTTCACGATTCATGTATTGCTGAAGCCTGGCTTGGAGAATTCTGAGCATGACCTTACTAGCGTGTGAGATGAGTGCAATTGTGCAGTAGTTTGAGCATTCTTTGGCATTGCCTTTCTTTGGGATTGGAATGAAAACTGCCCTTTCCAATCCTGTGGCCACTGCTGAGTTTTCCAAATTTGCTGGCATATTGAGTGCAGCACTTTCACAGCATCGTCTTTCAGGATTTGGAATAGGGCAACTGGAATTCTATCACCTCCACTAGCTTTGTTTGTAGTGATGCTTTCTAAGGCCCACTTGACTTTATATTCCAGGATGTCTGGCTCTAGGTCAGTGAGAGCATCAGGGTCTTTTCAAATGAGTTAGTTCTTCGCATCAGGTGACCGAAGTATTGGAGCTTCAGCATCAGTTCTTCTAATGAGTATTCAGGGTTGATTTCCTTTAGGACTGACTGGTTTGATCCCCTTGCAGTCCAAGGGCTTATTTATTGCATCACTATTTTCATCAGTGAGGACTCACTGACACTCATTTTCCACTTCGGGTTAGAAAATGGACTTTGCTTTGTTGCTCAAATTGTTCCTGCTTTGGCCACTGGAGGCTCTCTGAGCTGTCCCCTGGGCTCCCTGACAAAGCCCAGGTGAGCACGCCTTACTCTCTGGCACCATGAGATGCTCCAGGCTCATTTCCTGCCCTGGCCTGAATCCTCCAAGGAGCTCTGCCTCTTTTACTGGAGAAGTGTGGTGAGAACTCAAGATCCAGAATGAGGTGTGCACTCTGGTACCACGGTACCATTTTCTTTTTCCTTTTTTTTAAGGCCCTGTTAACTGACAGAGGGCCTTCCCTGGTGGCTCAGATGGTAAAGAATCCACCTGCAATGCAGGAGGCCTGGGTTTGATCCCTGGGTCGAGAAGATTTCTTGGAGGAGGGCATGGCAACCCACTCCAGTGTTCTTGCCTGGAGAATCCCCATGGGCAGAGGAGGCTGGTGGGCTCACTCTCTTTAACTGACAGAAAGAATAAATCTGTGGGTATAGAACCCTCATATATGCAAATATTAATACCTAGAAACACTGAATATGAATACGTGTTCCACCCAGTCGTCCCTCCTCACCCCCTGCTTCAACCACTGATGTGTTTACTGTCTCTCTAATTTTGCTTCTTACAGACGTCATACAACTGGGATTTAACAGCATGTCCTCTTTTCAAATCGGCTTCTTTGACTTAGCAATAGGCACATGTAGTTCCCCTATGTCTTTCCACATCTAGTGTGTTGTTCAGTCAACTCCAGGGAAGAAAAGCGAGCATAAATCTGTCACTTCAGCTATTTTGTTCCCAACCTGAGCCTGGCTAGCTCACCTCCTACAGATCTGGATTCATGGCTCATCCAGGTCAGACCTCCATGGCCATGCCACATAAAAATGCAGCCCCCTACCTTCACTTTTTCCTGGCTTAATTTTATCCAAACGCCTTGACTGCGGTATATTCATGTTTAGGGTGTGTCACTACGAAGCCAGGGATTTTTTTTTTTTTTTCCTATTTCATTCTTTGCTGTTTTCTCAGCATCAGAAATAGTAACTAACACACAGGAGCCCTCAGTGTGGGCTATCTGATGGATGGATAAACCAAAAGGACATACTCTCCCCAAAATGTGTATGTACGTATGTATGTGTGCCTGACCCCGTGCCTGTACGCCCCTTGGCTTCACGGCAAATCAACGAATTAGCCTGGCGAGACGGAGTCAGGGGCTGTGAGGAAGTGGACCTGCCCTCAGCTCTCTCGCCAAATACAATCTCACCTGACGTTTCTCTGCTAGAGATTAATTTAGCTGCTGTCTTTCCCCTGTTGGAGTTTTGGCTTTCAATTTCAAATGCTTAAGGGGGATACTTAAAAAATTTTTTTTCTTTCTTTCTTCCTTCCTTTTTATTGAAGTATAGTTGATTTGCAATGTTCAGTTAGTATAAAGTGATTGTATGTGTGTGTGTGCATGTGTGTGTATGTGTATACACATATATGTATCCTTTTTCAGTTTTTTCCATTAAGCTTATTGCAAGTAACATGTTTTGTATGGTTTTATTTATTTCTCTATTTATGGCTGTGCTGGGTCTTCATCGCTGCGTGTGGTCCTCCTCTAGTTGTGATGAGCAGAGGTTCCTCTCGAGTTGTGGCGCGTGGGCTTCTCATCGCAATGGCGTCTCTTATTGTGGAGCACAGGCCTCTAGGGCCCTGGGGCTTCAGCAGTTCCCTCTTGCGGGCTTAGTTGCTCCGTGGCCTGAGGGATCTTCCCAGACCAGGGATCAAACTAGTGTCCTCCGCATTGCAAGGTGGACTCTTAATCAGTGGGCCACCAAGGAAGCCCAAGTAACATGTTTTTTAATTCCTGTATATTTAGTGCAATGAGTCAGGGCATTTAGAGGCATGTTAAGGAAGAGTATTAACTGTCTTCCCCACTCCCCTGTACCTGCCCACCTTAGACCTGGAACACTGAGCCCCCTGCCCGAGCCCTCTGCTCTGAAGGCTGAGCCTTACCAGTGTGCCAAGGAGACTCCAGGGCCAACAAAACGTGTCTACCCGCAGTCTGGGACTCTCCTCCCAGCTGGCACTCTAGGTACCAAGGATGCTAGAATCGCCTACCCAAGCGGCCCTGAGCCCTCTGTCTGGGCTCCTCTGGGGCTCGCCCTCCCAGGCACACTGGCCCAGGGCAGTGCACTTACCCCAGGGGCATTTGTGGGGAGTGGGCAGGTCTCCTCGGGGCGCCAGGGGCTGGGGTGAAGAGCAGGGAGCAGACAAGGCCAAGATCCCTCCGTCCCTCTGGAGGCCTCCCCCTCTCAGCGGGAAGAGCAGGTCTGCCTCCCCTGATGTGGTCCCACTGCCCTGGGTAGCAATGTTAACAGGTTGGGCGTAACCCTCACACCTTTCTCCATGGGCTCCTAAACACACAGAAATATAAACACACATGGAAGAGGTTTTCTCCCCCTTCTCTGTAGCTTTTCAATAAAAGTACCTTTCCAATGTCTACTCTACACCACGGTCATTCCTCGCCGCACTTACAGAACTAGCTCGTTCCTATTAGCTTCACGAGATGCCACAGAACAAATGTGTATTCCGTTATGGTGGAATAGTCTGTGTTTCCTTTTGCTTCCCCCACCTCAAACGAAGCTGAAATAATCTTTATACCTGTAGTAGTACATCCGGTTGCTCTCACTTTGTGAACTACAGCCTGGATTCCTAGAAATATGATTAGCGATTCAATCAAAGCCTGTAAACATCATTTCTTTTATAGATGTTTCTGAATGACTCTGGTAAATATTTACACCAATTCATGTGTGCACTGGCAATGCATAAGATGCCAAATTCACCAGCACTCCCAGCTCTAGATTTTATGGATTGTTTCAAATTTTGCAGTTGGCTGGGAAAAGCTAACATCTGGTTTACTTCACTTCTGTTTCCCTGACCACAGTGAGACTCAGCTTCTTTTCAGAAACACTGGCCACTTGTGGCTCCTGTTCTGTGAGTCACATATTTATATACATTGCCCATTTTTATATTGGGATGTTTCAAACATTTGTCAAATAGTAAACTCCTGTAGTTGCAGGCATTATCAAATTTTTCTCCTGTCATCTATCAATTTTGATTAAGGTATATTTTGCCATGCAGGTATCTCTCTTTTATTTTTAGTTGAATATATACATATCTTTTTTTCTTTTTTAATGCTACCTAGGTTTCCTATCTGGAGAAGGCAATGGCACCCCACTCTAGTACTCTTGCCTGGAAAATCCCATGGACGGAGGAGCCTGGTGGGCTGCAGTCCATGGGGTCGCTAAGAGTCGGACACGACTGAGCGACTTCACTTTCACTTTTCACTTTCATGCATTGGAGAAGGAAATGGCAACCCACTCCACTGTTCTTGCCTGGAGAATCCCAAGGATGGGGGAGCCTGGTGGGCTGCCGTCTATGGGGTCGAAGAGAGTCGGACACGACCGGAGCGACTTAGCAGCAACAGCAGGTTTCCTATATTATTTGTAAAAAAAATCCTTACCTGTCCTCCTAAATTTCTTTCTAATATATTTAATGCCATGTCCTTCCGTCTTCACTTCTAGTGAAACCAATGCAGAAAAGAAGGTGCTCTGAGAAAGGAGACAGTCCCTGAATTCTGGGCCTTAGGTCTTTTCTTCTGTTTCTGTTCAACATTACCATTTAAAATTGCTTATCTTCCAAGAACCTCATCTCAAAAGGTTAGCAACCCTGCAGAAGTAACACCTCAAGTCCTTTTCAGCAAGTCAGGCTAGAATTCATCAGAGTTTCTCAAGGACAGACTTCTTAGGAGAGATAAGATGCCAGAGGCAGAGAGGAGAAGCAGGGGTGGGGGGGTGGGGGGGAGTGATTGCTTCCTTCACTCGTAATTTCATTCACAACTGCTTCATTCATTCATTCGCTCGTACTTTGATCCAAACAGCAGGAACGGATTGAGGGCTTCCTATCACAAGACACAGTAGGGGCCTCAGGAGCCTCAAGACTCGAGGGGCTGCGCGACCTCTGTCCCTGAGGGTTTATCACTGTAAAAGGGACGCGAAACCCACATGGAAACACTCCGGGACAAGACAGCGTATCCACGGTCCCAACACAGAGTAGAGAAGGAAGGAGGTCCCTTCTCCTGGGCGACCAGAGAAGACTTCAAAGAGGAAAGTTAAGATGACTTTTTAATGACGGTTAGAACTGTGCCTGTAGACAATGAGGACTCTCAGGAGAAAATGGTATAAACAAAGCCAGGAAAGGAGGGAAGGGCATCTTGAGGTAAGAGCCTAAGCCAGCCTGAAGGACAGAGAACGCACGTGGACGGGCAGTAAGACACGACCTGGAGTCCCCACGGGTCTCGACCTCAGGAGGCTGAGAGGTCTGGGCTCCACCCCGCAGGCTGCGGGCGCGTGCAGGCACCCAGAGACTGGCCTATCTCACCTGCCTGCGGAGCCGGCCCTGCCGAGAGCAGGGGTGCCTGAGGGGTACCAAGCCATTCAATCTTCCAAATCTCCGGGGACCAGATTTATCACAGTGGGTGATCACAGTGGCAGCGGGTCCCACACCAAACGTACAGAATCTAAATCCCGCAGGGATTTTAGTGATACGCCAGTGGGAAACATCTGCTTCTGCCTAAAGCTGCCCCCAAAGATAGTACGATCACATTTGTAGGATTCCTTGGGAATTCCCTTCCACCACTTCGTTTAGTATGCCTTGTCTGTGAAAACAGAGCTAGTGAGTAGCAGAGACCTGCAACTTGGGCTGTCCCATTTCTCTTTCCCTGGTCACCATCCCCAGGTCCGCTATAGACAGATCCCCCAGTGCCCCACCCTCAGCCCATGGCCTTGTGTAGAGGTGACTGACGGAACGGAACTGGCTATACTTGCAATACTTTGGCCACCTGAAGAATCGACTCATTGGAAAAGATCCTGATGCTGGGAAAGATTGAAGCAGGGAGGAGAAGGGGACAACAGAGGATGAGATGGTTGGATGGCATCACCATCACGATGGACATGAGCTTGAGCAAGCTCCGGGAGTTGGTGATGGACAGGGAGGCCTGGGAGGCAGCAGTCCATGGGGTCACTAAAAGTCGAACATAACTGAGGGACTGAACTGAACTGGCTCTGGAGTGGATCTTGTGACCTGGGTCTAATCCAATCAGCATTGTATACATCCCCAGCCATATGACTGGTTCAGGGACAGTCTCTCAGCCCACTCAGAGGCTGTGAGATGCAGCGAGAGGTTGCCTGGGAATGGCAAGTCGGCCTGTCTTGCCCCCACCCCACCCACCCCCCTCCTGGTATTGAACCTAGCAGCCCCTCCCAGCCCCCTGCCCACGGTGCAGGAGGCTGACTTGGAAAGAAGGGACAATGAGGGAGCTCAGGTTCTGCCATCTGAGGCGCACATAAAGCCTGGTCTGCAGCTGCACCCCGTGTACTCTGGGCTGCTTGGTTACACCAGCCAGCATATTCCCAGTTTTGTTTCCTTTTTGTAACTGAAAGAAAGATTGTTGATAGGAAGTACAAAGTCCTTCAAGTACAGGGAAAGCAAGCGTCTTTTCTCAGCGGTCTTCTAAGGAAGATGTCCTCCCGAGACAGAGGTGGACCACTGGCAACTGAGTTCCTTCAGAAAATTCTTCCAGAAGTTTCTAGAAAGAGCAAAGAAAATGGTTTCTGGGTGAGGCCAAAGAACCGCTCTCTTGATGGTGTAATAATTCCATCTCCCTGCCTGCTTGTGTGTGTGGTTAAATGACACGTTGTAAAAATCTTCTTTATGTTATCTGAGCATAAAGAGTTTTGCACAAATCAGGGGGGATTGTGCTGGGCCGGGAGCTGCAGAGTCAGCTCGCCGGTGGTCCCTCATATGGGAAGGTCCCGTGGGTCTGCGAGCGTGTCTGTATACATGACGTCTTTCAGACACGGAATCTGCTAACAGAAGAGACATGTGTTGATTTTTCCCCTTGAGACCTTGAGAGGCAGCAAGCCTAGAAAACACTTTTTAAATTTCCACGTCATAGGTGAAGAAAAGACGAAGGAAGAAAGCGAAAAAAATGAGAGAAAGAGGAGGACTCAGACCTAAGAGCCTGGGGAATCATTTTCTGTGTTCTAACTTCAGAAAGCCCCTTTCCTCTCTCTGTAGACCACCCTCAAGGGAAGTTCACCTGACGTGTAGGTGCAGATAAACATTCTATTCTGTTAAAAAATCTTCTATTAAAATTACTTTCTTATTGTGTTTTAATTTTAGGGTTAAGAAGGTTGACGTTTTATTATCCTAAAAAAAGTCACCTGCCCCAACTTCATACTTGCTGATCAATGACCTAAGACAAACCCGTGTTGTATGACTGTCTGGACTCTAAAAAACATTTTGAAATTCCTTAGAGTAGTATCTGTACTCTAAGAAAATTACCAGTGGATGCTTATTATCCCCAGGCTACTGTTCAATAGTGAATTTCCCTTAAAGCTATTTGTAATGATGCATTAATATTTGTTGACATCCTGAAGGACCTCTTTGAAGGCTAGCAAACATCTGGGGTTCAATCAATGACACCCTAACAAACCTTGGAGACTGAGGATCATCTTTTCAGCCTGCTGAATGTTTCAAAAGCCTTTACCTCTTCCAAGGGACCAGGGGAGAAAAGAATTGACACCAGGATCAGAATCCAATGAGACATTCTACAAACTCAGAACCCAATCATTTGTGCATCAATTCATTCATTCAGCAGAGACCCGTTCTTCCTGCATACCAGCCACAGTCTAGGCACTGGAGATAGAGCAGTGAACAGTCCATTAAGTGTCTGCCTCCAAGGAACTTTCAAATCCTAGAGGAGACTGATGGAAACAAGCGACAAATACGTATGTAATACAAGAGGAATAGCTCATCATTTTGCGTGCATGCATGCTCAGTACCTCGGTCATGTCTGACTCTTTGTGACCCCGTGGACTGTAGCCCCCCAGGCTCCTCTGTCCATGGGATTCTCCAGGCTAGAATACTGGAGTGGGTTGCCATTTCCTCCTCCAGGGGATCTTCCTGACCCAGGGATTAAACCTGCACTGGCAAGCAGGTTCTTTACCACTGAGCCCATGGGAAGCCCCAGTGGGTCATTTTAGGCAATGATAAATGCTATTAAGATAGATAAACATCATGGACCTGATATATACCACAGGGAACGATGCTGAACACTTTGTAATAACCTGTATTGGGAAAGAATCTGAAAAAGAGTATATGTGTTGGCTTGCCCAAAAAGTTTGTTTGGCTTTAGGTAAAAAATAAAAGACATTTTTATGTTCAAGGACTTTATTGACTATCGGAGTCACTAACCAAAAGAATTTTTTGGCCAATCCTATATATATATATATATATATATCGGAGAAGGCAATGGCACCCCACTCCAGTACTTTTGCCTGGAAAATCCCATGGATGGAGGAGCCTGGTAGGCTGCAGTCCATGGGGTCGTGAAGAGTCGGACACGACTGAGTGACTTCACTTCCCCTTTTCACTTTCATGTACTGGAGAAGGAAATGGCAACCCACTCCAGTGTTCTTGCCTGGAGAATCCCAGGGACGGGGGAGCCTGGTGGGCTGCCGTCTATGGGGTCGCACAGAGTCGGACACGACTGAAGCGACTTAGCAGCAGCAGCAGCAGCATATCTATCTATCTATCTATCTATCTATCTATCTGAATCACTTTGCTATGTGCCTGAAACTAACACAACATTGTAAATCAACTATACTTCATTTTAAACACATGAAATAAACAATAAATGCTATTAAGAAAACTACAGCAGCGTGGGAGACGAGGATGACAGAGTGGAGTGGGGTTATATGCAAGGAGGGTCCAGACGCTGAGAAGGAAGGAGTGAGCCCCGGGGTCTGGGGAGAGCTTTCCAGGAGGAGGAAGGGGAAGAGCAAAGGTTCCCTGAGTGGGAATACAGATCCTTATAGACGTGGAAAAGAGTGTGGCTCTATTCTAAACATGACCAGAAGCCTGTCGATGGTTTTGAGCAGAGAAGTAAAGGGATGTGTTTTTAAATGTTCTCTGGGGTGGGGCGGGGATGCTGTGAGGACTGGATGGGTAAAGAGTAAGAGTGGAAGCAAGGAAACCAATGGGGAGACTTTGGGTGATGGCACCGGGGGCTGGGGGTGCTGGCGGTGGTCCTTGTTCTCCGCTGCGTCCCCAGACCCCAGAAAGGGTGGTCACAGCAGGCCCTTGGTTAAACAGCGGTCCAGGGGATGAATTAAATCCTGGCCTAGAGGGGAGCTTACCGCCTCCCAGGTAAGGCCGACGTGTGAATTCGTTAGCTAGGAAACACAGGATGGGGGCGCCAAGGGGAACGTTTGCTGGAGAAGTGGGGGGCAGCGGGTGGAGCCCCAGAGGCCAGCGGGCGGCTGGAGCGGGCAGAGAGCTCCGCCCAGGGCTATGGGGGAGGGGGCGGGGCGAGAGAGTGTGATGCCAAGTTTGCATCCTGAGAGCTGATCCCGCCCATGCCCTCCTCCCGGTTTACTACGGGATCCAACGCCCTCCCCTGCAGCGTCTGCTAAACTCTCCCGGGCCTCGGGCGGGGTTCCCTCAGAAAGCCCCCCTCCGGCCCCCACCGTGCCAGCTGCGCTGGGGGCAGGGGTGTGCCCGCAGCCCCCGCCCCGGCCGGCCTGGCATAAGTGCTGAGTCAGCAGCCCTCTCCCAGCACCCGCGCGGCTTCCTCCCACAGGTGAGCCCGGGCAGGAGGCAGGATCACGCAAGCTCTCCCGGGGCGGGGACCTGTCTGCACACATCGCCGGGGCCCAGGCCCAGCCGGCCCGATTGCCAAGGTCCAGGGTGGGGTTCAAGATTGGCCTCTGTCACGGGCTCCCGGGCACCTGGGAGGCTTCCCCAAGTGCCCCTTTGAGGCACACTGCTCTAGAGGAACCCAGGACAAGGCTGGCAGGGGAGAGATAATAAATATAGCCAGGGCTTACTGAGTGCCAGGCTCCGGGCTCAGGGCATTATGTGAATAATCTCTTTTAATCCTCACCCAGCCCTGTGAGCTGGCACCATTATTCTGCCTATTTAACAGCTGAGGTTGAGAAACAGTGGGTAACTCGCCCAAGGTCTCCTGGCTTAGGAGTGGGACCTGCCTCACTCCAGTGCCCAAACTAGGAAGAGAAATCTCAAGGGAATAAAGGTTAATAGGCCGACAGCTAGAGAAAAGGTCAAGAAACACAAAAGACACCCACGTGTCCCAGTGCTCCACCACAGAAGGAAGGGTGGGCATGCAGCTGTGACTGGTCCCCACAGAACAATCTCAAACAAAGCCACAACTTCTGAACCAATCAAGATTAAAAGCAGAAAGAAAAGAAGTCAACACGCATCTCCCTCTCGGCTCTGCATTGATTACAGAGCCCCAGAAAAATTTTATGTTTAATATTACAATCCCCCCAGAAAATAAAAAATTTTTTTTCTTTTACTTCTGGCATATTCCCACCCCATCACACCCCTAGACTCTGTACTGTTCTCAAAATATACACTAATTTGCCTAAGGGCTTCCCTGGTGGCTGAGTGGTAAGGAATCCGACTACCAATGCAGGAGATGCAGGTTCAGTCCCAGGGTTGAGAAGATCCCCTGGAGGAGGAAATGGCAACCCACTCCAGTATTCTTGCCTGGGAAATCCCATGGACAGAGGAGCCTGGTGAGCTCCATACAGTCCATGGGTCACAAGAGTCAGACATGACTTAGGGCTAGACAACAACAACAAATTTGTCTAAACCCTTTGTCTTTTTTACTTACAGAGTATAATACGCAGCTAAAATGAGTTCACTCGGATTGCAGCACGACTACGCACGCCAAGCAAGAGATGCTGAGATGAGATTGGGAAGCTGTGGAAAGATTTGGTCTGAACAGCATTGCAATGTGGGACAGCAAACCTGGGTACTGTGCACACTGAAAAATGAAATTACTTTATGGAACGAAACAAAAAGGACAAATACTGCAAGTATTTATAACCAGTGCCACTCACGGAAGAGCAACAATCTGGCTTAAATCCTTCTCGGAAGTCAGCAATGGAGGAGATACTGGCCCCCAACTCTTTCTCTTCCAGAGGGAGAGCCCCTTACACGTGGCCCAGAGATAAAGCTTAGAGATTCCCATTCCTGGTGCTTTCTCGCGCATTTCTGTAGATTTCACGTCAGACCCAGAAGACCACCTCGTGCCGTTCAGTAATCCCATGTCTGGAATCATGGCTGAAATGAGAGCCAGGAGAGAACTTATTTTTTCCCCCTCGGTTGCCCTAACTCTCAGCTTAGGAGTCCCCCAGACACCCATAAACATGATCCTGTGTGCTTCTGCTCATCACACCTTGCACAAGTGCCCTGAGGGGGGGATTTGATGCACGCACTGTGGACGGGGGAGACGGCTGGGAACCGTCAGTCCCCGCAGGAGGACAGAGGTCTCCAGCTGCCATGAGGGCACGTTCCCTGTGTGTGCCTCAGTTTTCCTTTCTTAACACATTCCCTAAACCAGTGACTCTTCTGCACAGAGGAGTTCAGGGACGTGATATTCAGGGAATTCTATTTTCTTACGAAGTCTGAATAAAAACGCTCTTCTCGGGGACTTCACTGGTGGTCCGGTGGCTAAGACTCTGCCCTGCAGTACAGAGGGCCTCGGTTCAATCCCTGGTCAGGGACTAGATCCACGCCACAGCTAAGTCTTTTCATGCTGCAGCTAAGACCTGGTGCAGCCACACAAATAAACAAATAAAAGTAAATTAAAAAAAACATTTCTTTAAAAACAAATTTTCTCCTCCACCGTCCTGTCCCAGGGCTTGGAGACCATGCAGCCCCCAGGACTCCCATCTGCTCAGACAGCATTTACTCCCACTGGGCTTGTTCTCTGCAGCTCCTGTAAAGTGGCAGAAGGACACAAAACACAAAGTCCTTGCTTTCAGCGGAGGCCCCACTGCACACACTCACGGTCCTGTGTTCACTCTGGGATCGCCGCCACAGTGACAGCCCCCCTCCATCTCAGCTCCTTCTGTAAACGCCTGCTGGCAACTTAAGTTTTAACTCTGGGGGCAAAAAAACCCTCACCTTTCCAACGAAGAGCCTCAGATTGACAAACTCAAGTCTCCCCTGTACACAGAATATTATATCTTCACCAACTATATAAAAGTGTATATCTTCAATCTTCCCCAGAAAGATGGATGTGGAAAAGAGCTCTGAGGGGCTGACCCAGCCCTAAAATAGAATACAGATCAGGTATGTGGTTTGAATATTTCTACCAGTAACACTGAAGAAGCTGAAGTTGAACGGTTCTATGAAGACCTACAAGACCTTTTAGAACTAACACCCAAAAAAGTTGTCCTTTTCATTATAGGGGACTGGAATGCAAAAGTAGGAAGTCAAGAAACACCTGGAATAACAGGCAAATTTGGCCTTGGAATACAGAATGAAGCAGGGCAAAGACTAACAGAGTTTTGCCAAGAAAATGCACTGGTCATAGCAAACACCCTCTTCCAACAACACAAGAGAAGACTCTACACGTGGACATCACCAGATGGTCAACACCGAAATCAGATTGATTATATTCTTTGCAGCCAAAGATGGAGAAGCTCTATACAGTCAGCAAAAACAAGACCAGGAGCTGACTGTGGCTCAGACCATGAATTCCTTATTGCCAAATTCAGACTTAAATTGAAGAAAGTAGGGAAAACCACTAGACCATTCAGGTATGACCTAAATCAAATCCCTTATGATTATACAGTGGAAGTGAGAAATAGATTTAAGGGCCTAGATCTGATAGATAGAGTGCCTGATGAACTATGGAATGAGGTTCGTGACATTGTACAGGAGACAGGGATCAAGACCATTCCCATGGAAGAGAAATGCAAAAAAGCAAAATGGCTGTCTGGGGAGGCTTTACAAATAGCTGTGAAAAGAAGAGAAGCAAAAAGCAAAGGAGAAAAGGAAAGATATAAGCATCTGAATGCAGAGTTCCAAAGAATAGCAAGAAGAGATAAGAAAGCCTTCCTCAGCGATCAATGCAAAGAAATAGAGAAAAACAACAGAATGGGAAAGACTAGAGATCTCTCCAAGAAAATTAGAGATACCAAGGGAACATTTCATGCAAAGATGGGCTCGATAAAGGACAGAAATGGTATGGACCTAACAGAAGCAGAAGATATTAAGAAGAGGTGGCAAGAATACACAGAAGAACTGTACAAAAAAGATCTTCACGACCCAGATAATCACGATGGTGTGATCACTGACCTAGAGCCAGACATCCTGGAATGTGAAGTCAAGTGGGCCTTAGAAAGCATCACTACGAACAAAGCTAGTGGAGGTGATGGAATTCCAGTTGAGCTATTCCAAATCCTGAAAGATGATGCTGTGAAAGTGCTGCACTCAATATGCCAGCAAATTTGGAAAACTCAGCAGTGGCCACAGGACTGGAAAAGGGCAGTTTTTGTTCCAGTCCCAAAGAAAGGCAATGCCAAAGAATGCTCAAACTACTGCACAATTGCACTCATCTCACATGCTAGTAAGGTCATGCTCAGAATTCTCCAAGCCAGGCTTCAGCAATATGTGAACCGTGAACTTCCTGATGTTCAAGCTGGTTTTAGAAAAGGCAGAGGAACCAGAGATCTAATTGCCAACATCTGCTGGATCATGGAAAAAGCAAGAGAGTTCCAGAAAAACATTTCTGCTTTATTGACTATGCCAAAGCCTTTGACTGTGTGGATCACAATAAACTGTGGAAAATTCTGAAAGAGATGGGAATACCAGACCACCTGACCTGCCTCTTGAGAAATCTGTATGCAGGTCAGGAAGCAACAGTTAGAACTGGACATGGAACAACAGACTGGTTCCAAATAGGAAACGGAGTTCATCAAGGCTGTATATTGTCACCCTGCTTATTTAACTTCTATGCAGAGTACATCATGAGAAACGCTGGGCTGGAAGAAACACAAGCTGGAATCAAGATTGCCGGGAGAAATATCAGTAACCTCAGATATGCAGATGACACCACCCTTATGGCAGAAAGTGAAGAGGAACTCAAAAGCCTCTTGATGAAAGTGAAAGTGGAGAGTGAAAAAGTTGGCTTAAAGCTCAACATTCAGAAAACGAAGATCATGGCATCCGGTCCCACCACTTCATGGGAAATAGATGGGGAAACAGTGGAAACAGTGTCAGACTTTATTTTTCTGGGCTCCAAAATCACTGCAGATGGTGACTGCAGCCATGAAATTAAAAGACGCTTACTCCTTGGAAGGAAAGTTATGACCAACCTAGATAGCATATTCAAAAGCAGAGACATTACTTTGCCAACAAAGGTCCATCTAGTCAAGGCTATGGTTTTTCCTGTGGTCATGTATGGATGTGAGAGTTGGACTGTGAAGAAGGCTGAGCGCCAAAGAATTGATGCTTTTGAACTGTGGTGTTGGAGAAGACTCTTGAGAGTCCCTTGGACTGCAAGGAGGTCCAACCAGTCCATTCTGAAGGAGATCAGCCCTGGGATTTCTTTGGAAGGAATGATGCTAAAGCAGAAACTCCAATACTTTGGCCACCTCACGCGAAGAGTTGACTCATTGGAAAAGACTCTGATGCTGGGAGGGATTGGGGGCAGGAGGAGAAGGGGATGACAGAGGATGAGATGGCTGGATGGCGTCGCTGACTCTATGGACGTGAGTCTGAGTGAACTCCGGGAGTTGGTGATGGACAGGGAGGCCTGGCGTGATGGACAGGGAGGCCTGGCGTGCTACGATTCATGGGGTCGCAAAGAGTCAGACACGACTGAGCGACTGAACTGAACTGAACTGAACTGAGGGAGCACACTAAAGGAAAAGTGAGTGATAGTCGCTCAGTCATGTCCAACTCTTTGTGACCCCATAGCCCACCAGGCTCCTCTGTCCATGGGATTCGTCAGGCAAGAATAGTGGAGTGGGTTGACATTTCCTTCTCCAGTTAAAAGAAAAGGAAATAGGCGAAATCCATTTTAGTAATATATTCAACCCAATGGAACCAAAATATTTCCATTTGAATATATACTCAATACCTAAAATGATCAATGAGACTTTCCGCGTGCTGTGTCCCAGGCTGGAGCCCCAGACCCCAGTGTATCTGTTACAAGGATATCTCACCTTGGACATGGCACAGGTCAGGTCCCCGGGACCACCTGCGGCCAGTGGCTGCCAAATTGGACAGAGCAGGTCCGACCAAGTCTGGAGGGATCTTTGGGTCACCTGCTATCTGCCTGTTCTCTCAGCTTTATCTTCCTCGAAGGCAGGCCACTGGTTTACAGCTCTCTGGATACCCGACCTAATAGGCACTCAATACAATGAGTGAGTAAATTTCTAATTTACTTTCCTGGCCCTTAAATCACCCCTTCTAAAAATATCATTTAAACGTTAAAGCCTGCCAAGGGTAACATGTAATTTTTTTGAAATCCAAAAATAAGTACCCCCCCCTTTTTTTTTAACATGCTGAGGAAGGCATATGGGTTTGATTTGGCAGAAATTCCCGGATAACCTCGGTGCCAGGGGAGCTCCCCAGAAGCCAACACTATAAACTCCAACCCTGACTGTGAGAAGTGGATGTGTCCTGGGCGGCAACCAGGCACTAAAGCTGCCCGCTCCTCCCGAGGGGCTGGGGGCGGCCTGGGGGTGGCCGAGGAGCAGCGGGAGGAGACTCCTCCCAGCCCCCGTGTGCTGCTTTGGGGCGCCCACCTGAGCTGAGCAGAAGGGCCAGTCCAGGGATGTTTTCCCAGCTCCAGGCCCTGCTGTTTACGTCCTCACCTGCGGTGTGGCTTCTCTGGGCCATGCTGTGCTGGGGAGGGCTCCGGGTCCCTCCTCCCTCCCCTCCTCCCTCCTCCTCCCTCCTCACTCCCATCCTCCTCCCTCCTCCCTCCCCTCCTCCCTCCTCCTCCCTCCTCCCTCCCCTCCTCCTCCCTCCTCCCTCCTCCCTCCTCCCTCCTCCCTCCTCCTTCCCTCCTCCCTCCCCTCCTTCCCTCCTCCCTCCCCTCCTTCCTTTCTTCCTTCCCTCCCTCCCTTTCATCTGATGGCATCTGGATCCATCCTAAAGGCTGAGCTGGGTGCTGCCCCACCCGACCCTTTTTCCTCCCTTGGTTCTGACTCACACTCCCAACCTCGTACTTTGAACTCAGGCTGGGTTATCTGCTGCCTGAATCACTATACGAGATCCGAAGCCCCTCTCATCCGGACAGCCCTGCCACCTCTCTCAAATCAGTCCTCAGGAGTGCAGGCTTTCAGGGTCCCACCAGCCATCCAAACATGACAGAGGATGAACACAGAAGCCGAGAACCTCGGTCACTCGTTCCAAAAGCCCTTATGGAGCTTCTGCTGCAGAAAGGATTATAGGAAGGACAAGCCCTGAAAGAGGCAGCAAGATAGATGCCAAGTGGGGGAGAAATTGTCACTGACTTCCATTCTGCCCTCCAGGTCTGAAAGCAGGGAGCATGGGGACGTTTGAGGCCATTCACTCATTCATTCCGGAGTAATGTGCCGGACAGCAAACCGTGGGCTTGATATAAAGAAGAAAACAGACATGGAAGGTTAGATGTGAGATTACAAACAGGCAGACTTTTCTTTTTTAAATGGAGCAAGATGTAACCAGAAGTGCTAGAATGGCTCTTATCAAAAGGACATTATAACACGTGTTGGTGAGGATGTGGAGAAATAGCAGCCTTCAGGCATTGCTGGTGGGAAAGAAAAATGGTGCAGGTGTCTGCCCCTCAAAGATACAATCCTGCTACTGTGTATACCCAAAATAAATGAAAACATGTATCCACACAGAGAGTGCCTGCAGATACTCACAGAACTTTTTGCATAATGGCCAAAAAATGGAAACAATCACGTGTTCACTGGTGAATGGATAGATAAAATGTGCTATATCCATATAACAGAGTACTTGGCAAAACAGAAAAAAGAAAAAGGAAGGAAGTGCTATACTCAGTACAACATGGATGAACCTTGGAACACAGTTAAATGAGGGAAACCAGTCATGTGCTGTCTGATTCCATTTGTAGGAAATGGCCAGAACAGGCAAATCTGTAGAAACAGAATGTAAATAGTGGCTGCTGGGGGAAGAGGGGCTGGGCATGACTGCTAAGGGGAGCAGGGTTTCTGTTCAGGGGGATGAAAATGTTCTAAAGTTAATGGTGGTGACGGTTTCACAACTGGTGAGTGCACTAAAAACCATTGAACTGCACGCTTTGAAATGACAAAGTCGTGTGCTTTGTGCATTGTGTCTTCATGAATCTGCCCAGCCCCGTCTTCAGCATCCTTAGCAAATGGCGGTGCTGTCACCCACGGACACACAGGGGTTCCCGCTGGCAGAGGAGCCGAGCAAAGTAACTGGGACGTCCGCGTGTGACGTGTGGGGCAGTGAACTGGGTTACCAGGCAGCTGGCGTTAGGGACACGTGTGAAACCTGAAGCGTTCCGCCCAGGGTCTGGCGCTCAGGAAGGACTCAAGAAACAGTAACGCTCACTAAGCGTCTCCTTAATATATTCTGTGTCATCTGTAATGGTTTTCCCCCCATCTTTCTAGCTCCCTTTGACCGTAATGCGTGAACACGGAGCCTCACACTATGGGAATCATGAAGAGACTCGTAGCTCTATTTATGGTATGAAAAAAAATTGTGTCTTGTTAGAGGAGTTTTGAAACCACCAGGAAACACCTGTGGAGGGAGGTGGGGAGATAGGCAGAAACGACAATACCCCTTTCTCTCCCCCTGCCCCCCAGCAGAAATGACACCAGCCCCACAGCAGGCTTTGGGGTTCGCAGCTGGGCAATTCTTTGCTCTGGGGCTCCGCTGTGCCTTGAAGGCTCTGGCAGTATCCCTGGTCTCTACCCATTAGAGACAGTACCTAACAGCTGACTCTCCATTCACAAACACCGACCGATGTCGACGGGCTGGTTTCACAGCAAACAATGGTGATAATTAACAAGCATTTCTTAAAGACTAGAACAGATTCTGGGATATATAGAGGACAAACCATGGGAGTCAGTACATCAGTAACACAGCTGATGTGATAAAACATGGGTCTAAGCGGGGGGATATAAATTAGAGTAGAA
This sequence comes from Bos indicus, assembly GCF_029378745.1. Lineage (NCBI taxonomy): Eukaryota > Metazoa > Chordata > Mammalia > Artiodactyla > Bovidae > Bos > Bos indicus. The sequence goes on along the minus strand of NC_091782.1, from coordinate 50,395,593 downwards.
TAAGGTGCTCGAATGTAGATTTATTTATAAGCAGGGGCTTATGAATATAATATGCAAATTTGTGCCACATATATGCAAATATATGCCCCCAGGATATGCAGAGAAAGCCGAGACCTCTGGACACAAATATACATGTATATGTACACACACATATTTTCCGTTTTACCTAGGCTGTGATTCTGTCGTACGTCCGGGTTTCCTATACGTGACCTCGTCAGCTCGTCCTTTAGAGACAGCTAAAGACCGTGCAGGTACCTGCAAGACGCAGCGTCTGAAGGCAGTGATGGGGGCTCTGAGTGACCGGAAGATCCCACACTGCGGTCTAGAAACTCTGCACAGTCCCGGTGAGGAAGCCTCTAAACTCGGAGATGAAAGGAAAGCAAGGTCACAGAAGCAGCCCCGTGCGCGGGCCTTCTCTGGAGGTACAGAGAGGGCTTCTCTCTGTCCAGGCGTGTTGGTGTGCTGTCGTTTGGGCTTCCCTGGTGGCTCAGCGGGTTAAGAATCTGCCTGCAATGGAGGAGACACAGGGGACGTGGGTTTGATCCCTGGGTTGGGAAGATCCCCTGGAGGAGGGCACCGCAGCCCACTCCAGTATCCTTGCCTGGAGAATCCCATGGACAGAGGAGCCTGGTGGGCTACATTCCATGGGGTTGCAAAGAATCAGACACGACTGAGCGACTCACCATGCTGTTTGCAGGAGAGAGAGGGATGAGATAGGGTTCCAAGTCCCTTGGCCTCTAATAGTGGCTGAAGCTTCTGGATCGATCTGGTTTCACCGGTCGGTTAATGAGCCCAGGACTGGTGTAAACCCTGCTGGGTACAGAGGGTGGAGCAGGGCAGAAGAGGCGCGGGGGGATGGTTTAAGGGTGGGCAGAGGTGAGGGGAACATTTCTGTTTCCAGTTAACACTTGGGGTCTACTGTGTCATTACAGAAAAGAAATGCAAACTTAAAACCGCCTCAAGTAATTATGAGTGGGAATACGTCAGAGGATACGACACCGCTTGTCCTCCGGGAGCGCCCTGCTCTATTTCTGCTCGTGACGTGGCATAAATCCAGCCCAAACCAAACCCTAGTACTTGATGGGAAAATGGGGTCGGGGAGAAAATTGTTGTTCATCTCTAAAACCCATCCCGGTGCACGTGCAAAAGCGAGAGACCCGACTCAAAATCATCTCTCATCACGGAGATAGAAGAATGGTTTCCAGATGGTATCTGAGATACACAGCTTATCATTACATCAAGGAGCAGGCCCGCTCCAACCACATCCAAATGAACCACGGATCCACAAATCTGTGCCTGGGCAAGTTTGGCTTTTATGGTTTGCCTGGAACGTTCCTGGACCTGCCACTGTGGTTTCTGGGCTCTCCCCAGGCTAGGCCTTGAGATTACGCTGATCATCTTGGAACCAGGCAATGTTTCAGGCGCGTGACAACTTCTAACCCCTTTCTGCCTCATCGTGTTTTCCCCAGGCTGGCCAGGTGGAACATGAAATTACATCAGAACATCATGATGGCATCTTCAAAGTGTTCCGTTTTCCTCTTCCTCTTTAAACTAAGTAGGGCTGGGCATTTCAAAGAGGTTGAGCATGGAGAAAATGTAAGGATTTGGCTGCAAGGAACAGAAAGTTCAAAATGCCAGTGGCTCCAACAAATGGGAGCTTACAGATCTCTTTCATTAAACCCCGATGGCGGGACAGCGTGCCGCTCACAGAGAGCCTTGACAAACCTGCCAGGAGCTCGAGATCTTTCCACCCAGCGGCAAGCTTCCCCACTCCCAGCACATGGTCTCCAAACATATCCAGGATAGCTGCTTGGATTCTAGACATCACAACCACTTCCCAGGCAACAAGTATGATAGGTGGTGGTGTGTTTTGTTTTTTTTAATGTTTCTTTTGAAAAAAAAAAACAAAAACATTTGATTTATAGAAGATGAGATGGTTGGATGGCATCACTGACTCAATGGATGTGAGTTTGGATAAACTCCGGGAGTTGGTGATGGACAGGGAGGCCTGGCGTGCTACAGTCCATGGGGCTGCAAAGAGTCAGACACAACTGAGCGACTGAACTGAACTGAACTGAACTGAATGGCTCCGCTGGGTCTTCGTTGCGGCTCACAGGCCATTCGTTGCTGCACTCAGGCTTTCTTGAGTTGCACTGAATGAGGGCTGCTCCCTCGCTGAGGTGTGCAGGCTTCTCATGGCAGTGGCTCCTCCTGTTGCGGAGTATGGACTCTAGGCAGGTGGGCTGCAGGGGTTGTGGTTCATGGGCTTAGTGGCCTCACAGCATATGCGATCTTAGTTCTTGGACCGGGGATCAAACCTGTGTCTCCAGAATGGGCAGGTGGATTCCTAACCACTGGACCAGCAGAGAAGTCCCAATAGGTGGTTCTTAATAATGGTCCCCAGTGACCCACCCTCCTGCGTCTGCACACCTTTGCAATATCAAGGACACTGCCTCTCCTTCCATCAAGACGTGGGGTCTATTTCCCCACCCTTGAATCCAGATTGACCAGTACAATGTGGCGGAAGTGACGTGTGCATTCCAGAGCCCAGGACTTAAAAGGTCTTGAAGCTTCCTCTGTCTCCTTCTTGAAATCCTGATAGCCATTTTGTGATAAAGTCCACCTAGCCTATGGGAGAGCAAGACACCTTGAGAAGAACCGAGGAGCCTCAGCAACCAAACATGATCACCAGGCCAGCTTGGATCCCACAGCCAGATCAGCATAAGAAAGCTATCAGATTGCCAACCCATAGAATCAGAAACAATAATAAACTGTACTGGTTTTAGCCACTAACTCAGAGTGGATTGGTCCACAGCAATGGATGACAGTAAGCAGGAGAAGCAGAAGTAAAACCATGTGTGGTGCCCTCTCTGATGGAACTTTCCATAGGCTTCCAGGCAGCACCGCTGCTTACGTCTTTTTGGCCACCATCAGCTGCAAGGGAGGTCGCATGAACTAAGTCATTTCAATCATGTCCAACTCTCTGTGACCTGTGGATGTAGCCCACCAGGCTCCTCTGTCCATGGGATTCTCCAGGCAAGAATACTGGAGTGGATTGCCATTCCCTTCTCCAGGGGATCTTCCCGACCCAGAGATCACACCTGCATCTCCTGCATTAGCAGGCGGATTCTTTAACACTGAGCCACCAGGGAAGCCCTTTTGCCCTATGGTAGGATGTCTGATATCAGCGGGGGAATTGGAATCAGAGCAACTTTTTATCAACAAAGTCACCTCCTCCACTTTCTCACCTTTGTCAAAGAAAGAGCAGGAACAAGAGGGCTGGGGAACAGAGAAAAGTCACCGTTCTTAGGGTGGTCCTATAGGAGCAAGTCGAGTAGAACCTCGGTAAGAGTTTTTGATGTAAAACATGGTTTCTTGCTTACCTTTTTAAATATAAGGAATTCTTTGCCGCTGTTCCTAAAATTCATCCCTAGGAGGTGTCACTAGCTGAGAAGAAAATCACATTCAAATAGCTAAAGCCATGTAGCTCTTGGAGTTTTATAATTCTAATCATAAGCTGGTCATTTTAACTGTAACTGGAATTATATTTGGATATTCAATTTTAGAAACTTAAACAATTTCTCAAATGTTTAATTGCTGTCCTATATATTAGCAATAAGGAGGTGAAATTTGAAATCAAAAACACAATGCCAGGGACTTCCCTGGCAGCCCAGTTGGTTAAGATTTCACCTTCCAAGGCAGGGTGTGCAGGTTCGATCCCTGTTTGAGGAGCTAGGATCCCGCGTGCCTCGTGGCCAAAGGGCCAAAACAGAAGCAGTGCTGTAACAGAGTCAATAAGGACTTTCAAAGAGCACCGTCTTTATTAGAATCCCAAGATGAAGTGCTTAGTATAAACCTAGCAGTCTTGCCCTTCTGATGCGACTTGGTGACTCTAGTTCCCCAGCCCTGCACCTGGACTGGCTTTATAGCTTGCTTTGCCCAGTGGAATATGACAGACGTGATAAGGAGTCGGTTTTGAAGCTGGGCACAAGAGGCTTTTTTTGGTTACACCCAGTCTCTTGGGACCATGCCCAGTGGCCCCAGGAAGAAGCCCAGGCGAGTCCACTGGAGAGCGAGACAGCAGGCTCAGCAGACACCAGGCCTCCTTGCTCACCAGATGCTGACCACAGACGTCTGCACCAGCCCGGCCAGCGCTTCTGGACCTAAAGAACCACTCGGCCGGACCTCCCTGGCGGCCAGCGGAGAAGAACCTGCCTGCCCATGCAGCTGTGGAATACGGGTTTGATCCCTGGTCCGGGAAGACTCCACGTGCTGTGGAGCAACCAAGCCCTTGGGCCTAGATCCCATGCTCTGCAAGAAGAGAAGCCACCACAATGAAAAGTAGCCCCTGATCCCCGCAGCTAGAGAAAGCCCACACGCAGCGACAAAGCCGTGTTCTCGACTCAGCACAGCCAAAGGGAAAAAGAACCACTCGGTCAACACACAGATTCCTGAGCTAGAAGAATACATACTTGGGGGGCTGTGATAGTTTGTGGGGCAGTATTCTTGAGGCAAGAGAAAACTCACTCAAGTAGCTCCTACTTAACAGGTGAAATGCGCTGCGTCCATTGTGTATTTCAGGTAGCTCTCTATACATACGTGTAAGACTAAGCTTCTATACACTCCTGGGTGTGCATGCATACAGATTTACATTCATGGGCAGCTTTACTCAGAGCAGTGGTTTGTATATAAATGTATAACTTTTCTGTGGCCAGTCAGCCACAGTTTTCTGCTTTACTTGAAGAGAGATGGAATGACTCCTGGTCAGGGAAATTGAAGAGCATGCGCCCCCTGCTCAGAGGCAGAGCAAGGTTATGGAAAGAGAAGTGGATTTTCCTTCAGAAAACACTCAGACACCTGAGGGGGAGAGGTCTCAGACGGTCCGTCCATAACATCATGCAGCAAACGTTAGTCTGCGTGTGGCTGTGCTGGTGGATAAGACTGAGAACATCCACACTGCTCAGGAGCTTGGATTCCAATCTGCGTGTGTGTGCTCAGTCCTGTTCGACTCTTTGCGACCCCATGGACTGTAGCCCGCCAGTCTCCTCTGGCCATGGGATTCTTCAGTCAAGAATACTGGAATGGGTTGCCATTTCCTTCTCCAGGGAATCTTTCCGACCCGGGGATCGAACTCACGTCTCCTGCATTGCAGGTGGATTCTTTACCGTCTGAGCCACCAGGGAAGGTGTCTAGAAATCACAGAGACATACCGGCAGCTCCGGAATGGCCAGAGGGGCTCCAGAAGGAGGTTACGGGGGCTCTGTTCTCTGGCTGTTCCTGCTTCACATGCTGGGCCCCTGCACACACTGTTCTCTCGGCCCAGGATGTCGTTCCCTTTTCTTATTACATTTCTTTTTAGCACCTGGAGGAGATAATACGTCTACACGGTTTGAAAAATAAAGCGATAAAGAATGACTGGGAAGACTGGGTCTCATTCTCGCCTAGTCTTCTGCCTTCCTGCCCCCCACCTCCTCCTGGAGGGGTTCATTCCTATCAGTTCATTTATGTTGCCAGTCTATCTGCAAACACAAGGAAATATGGACAAATATGCCATCCCCAACCTTCCTTACACAAGATGTAGACCACTATATATGCTCACTGCTCCTTGCTTTTTTTCTTTGCTTAACAGTATATTCTGGAAAGCTTGCTCTATCAGAGCGCTGATGGATGACAACCCCTCTCTTTTTTACAGCAGTATAGTATTCTACCGTGGGGATGTCTGTGGATCACCCAGCCCTCTAGACGTGGATTCCAGACTTCCGCTATTACAAACAATGCACGCTGAATAACCATGTTCACACATCCTTCCACACAGGTGCAGACTTCTCTAGGGGAGAAATTCCCAGAAGTACTGCCCCACCTTTTCTTCCTGGCAAACTCTTACTCATCTTCTGACACCCACGACCCAGGGAGCCAGACATAAGAAGAGGCATGTCCAGAGAGCAGCAGGAAGCGTGCCTGCCTTCTCCACAAAGCTGGGAGTCGCAGCTTAGGGCATGCACCCCTCCCTCCTCATTTGCCTCTAAATTCCCATCAGTAAATACATCAATAGATGATGTTTAGACACACTTTTCTTAGGAAACTCAGGAAGACAACTTCTAGAGGAGAAGTGCATTCTTTCTCTAGGTACCAATTCCTACTCACCACTACAAAATCTGTATCTGTACACAGTCTAAACATTAGCAACCAGAACAGGGAAGGGACTCAGAACACATCAACGATCCGCTCTTCTAGAAACAATTTTCAGTCTCATGACTTAACACAGATTGTCTTAAGAAAAAAATCTTGAATATGTATGCATAATCTGCATTTTGACTGTTCTTAAATTGTTTCTTCTTGCCTTTCAGGAACATTAATGGAAGTTATCAAATGAGCAAGCAAATAAGGGAAAACATACCTAATACAACTCAGTAGTTGTCTCAGCATACAGAAAAGCAATGTAATAGCAAAAAATGTGCAGACTTTGTCTATTGATAATAATGAGCAGTGTGTATCAAATATTTACTATGATTTTAAATGTATTCAATCAGTTAATCCTCTTCAAAAGCAAAAACCTCACAGTTGTTACTTTTAGTATTCTTAGTTTATACACCTAGAAACTGAGGCACAGAAGAGTTAAGAAATTTGTACAAGGCAGCTGGAATTTAAAGCAAAGGCAATGACACCCCCCTCCAGTACTCTTGCCTGGAAAATCTCATGGACGGAGGAGCCTGATAGGCTGCAGTCCATGGGGTCTCGAAGAGTCGGACACGACTGAACGACTTCACTTTCACTTTTCACTTTCATGCATTGGAAAAGGAAATGGCAACCCACTCCAGTGTTCTTGCCTGGAGAATCCCAGGGACAGGGGAGCCTGGTGGGCTGCCGTCTATGGGGTCACACAGAGTTGGACACGACTGAAGCGACTTAGCAGCAGCAATCCAACTGAAGAGTCCATGTCCTTCACATTTGTTCTTTACATAAATAAAGAATAAAGGTGACAATTCTGGGTGGCAGTAATGGAATGCAAATTTCTTGTCAAAACCGAGCTTCTACCTCATGGCCCAAAATCGCTGCTGAGACCCAGCCACCACACCCACATTCCAGTTTACATAAAGGAAGGGGAAAGAAGAGTATATCTCCTCCCTTTACTACGGTAATACTTTCCAGAATTTGAATGTGATACTTCCTCTTTTAAAAATCTATTGGCCACAATCCACAATTTTGCTCCCTGGCCATACCAATTTCCAAGAAAGGTTGGGGGAAAGTAGCCTTTGTTCTGGAAGGGCATGCTGAAAGTACTGGGGTTTATTATTAAGGGAGTCATGAAAATGGATATTGAGGAATAACTGGCAGATTCTACCACACGCAGTAATAGCGAAGCATAAGTGTGTGGGTTCTTAAGTAAAAGTGCTTATCTGCTGGGTAAGCTTTCCTGCCCACTGGTTGTCCCCCACCCCCAGTCCCCAAGCACCTCATAAAAAGGTCTGGGCCAGCACACCTGATGTTTGGACACCTGATGTTTCCTGATCAGCACACCTGTTGTTTCCATCTGTTGCACTGATGTCCACAGGGCCTTGTTTCAACACCTTAAGGTCATTCAGAATAACTAAACCTGAGCTCTTTTCCCCTAATAATTCAGATATTCGAAGCCACCAAGTGCCAGACTCCTATCCTCCCAGCACCCACTGTATTCTGCATCACCTGCCTGTGTGTTACCCAGGACAGGACTTGAAGTCCTAGGAGTGGCCTTACCCAGTCAGAAGAAGATGACCATGCTCAGACAATAGGCATCTGTTAGTACATGTCTCCAACAGCTTCCCAGATTGCTTTACGATTTTTGACAATTGCTTTACACTTTAACTCAGATTACAGCTTCCCTGGTGGCTCAGACTTGGTAAAGAGCCACTGCACTGCTCTCGCCTGCAATGCAGGAGACCTGGGTTCCATCCTGTGTTGGGACGATCCCCTGGTGAAGGGAATGACAACTCACTCCAGTATTCTTGCTTGGAGAATTCCCATGGGCAGAGGAGTCTGGCGGGCTACAGCCTATGGAGTTGCAAAGAATCTAACACGACTGAGTGACTTCCACTCACTCACTCACATAATTCAGATACCACCTCCTAAAGCTATCTATCAGCAACTCCATTTGTTGCAACTGATTTTTTTGGCTTTGATATGAACCTTCCGTGGCTGCCTATTTTACCTTCTGTTCTGGATCAGGCCTCTTGGCTTGAACATGACAAAGACAGCTTAATTCATGAGTCTGCAGATGAACAAACCGTCCGCCCCTCCCACCCACGCCTGCAGTTGCAGGAACTCGGTGCTCCATTGGCGTCACTAAGCAGAACGTTGCACAGGATGGGGTGGAGACGGATGGTGTGTCACACGCCGTGAAACCCTCCCTCCAGGCGCCGCGGGGCCATGGAGCAGCCCTTTCTGCAGCAACGAGGAGAACTGGTGTGGATGTGTGTTGCTGCCATGGCAACACCCAAGCGGGTGGCTCAGAGCCCCGGAGAGATGCTCCTGGCGGCACCAGCTCCCAAAACTCTCCTTCAGCAGCGAGGAGATTCCAGAGCCCTGGGAGCCAGAAACTGGTTGTTGGGAGGCAGTATTCGTTCAGCATTCATTCATTCCTCGTTCGTTTTTGAAACCTACACCAAGGTCTTCTACGGGGCAGAAGGCTATGTCCTGAGCGTGAAGGTCACAAGATCTTGCCGAGTGGGGAGCAGCCGGGCCGACTCTGAACTCCGGCCGTGGCGCGCAGTCCTCTGCTCAGCACTCAGTGGCTCCCCGGCCCTTCCCACGGCCCCCAGGACCCTGCCCGCCCCAACTCCCTTGTCCCCTCTCTCCCTCCAGGCACACGGGCCTTCTTTCCAAACAAACACATGCGTGAGCTCATGTCTTCCCATCTTCCTATTTCTCTCTCCTTTGTCTAGAACGCTCTTCCCCAGAGAGCGACGTGACTCTCGCCTCCGCTCCTTCAAACCTTTGCTCAGAGCCGCCTTTCAGGAGCCCCTTCTGGCCACCCTGCTCCAGTGTCAGCTCTCCCAGCATATTTCACTCCTCCTTCCCGATTTATTTTTTTCTCCTTATCCTCTTCTCCAACATTCGCTATCCTAAGTTTTAATCCCATTTCATTTCTATTTCCCCTGCTAGAAATTAAGCCTGAGAGCAGCAGGGAGCTATGGATTTTTCCTTTTGGATTCAGAGCTCTTGAATAACTGTGAAATAGAATGAATGAAAGTGAAATTTCAATATACCATGATACATCCTGTAAAGGAAGAATTCTGGGGTGCCTTAGAAGCAGAAGAAAACGAAAAAAATGCAAAAAGGCAAAATGGTTGTCTGAGGAAGACTTAGAAATAGCTGAGAAAAGAAGAGAAGTGAAAAGCAAAGGAGAAAAGGAAAGATATACCCATCTGAATGCAGAGTTCCAAAGAACAGCAAGGAGAGATTTTAAAAAAAAAAGCCTTCAATGATCAATGCAAAGAAATAGAGAAAAACAATAGAATGGAAAGGACTAGAGATCTCTTCAAGAAAATTAGAGATACCAAGGGAACATTTCACGCAAAGGTGGGCTCAATAAGGGACAAAAATGGTATGGACCTAACAAAAGAAAAATATATTATGAAGAGGTGGCAAGAATACACAGAAGAACTGTACAAAAAAGATCTTCATGCCCCCAGGTAATCACGATGGTGTGATCACTCACCTAGAGCCAGACGTCCTGGAGTCCAAAGTCAGGTGGGCCTTAGGAAGCATCGCTACAAACAAAGCTAGTGGAGGTGATAGAATTCCAGTTGAGCTATTTCAAGTCCTAAAAGATAATGTTGTGAAAGTGCTGTACTCAATATGCCAGCAAATTTGGAAAACTCAGCAGTGGCCACAGGACTGGAAAAGATCAATTTTCATTCCAGTCCCAAAGAAAGGCTATGCCAAAGAATGTTCAAACTACTGCACAATTGCACTCATCTCACACGGTAGCAAAGTAATTCTCAAAATTCTCCAAGGGAGGCTGCAACAGTACATGAACCGAGAACTTTCAGATGTTCAAGCTGGATTTAGAAAAGGCAGAGGAACCAGAGATCAAATTAACAACATCTGTTGGATCATAGAAAAAGCAAGAGAGTTCCAGAAAAACGTCTGCTTCATTAACTATGCCAAAGCCTTTGACTGTGTGGGTCACAACAAACTGTGGAAAATTCTTCAAGAGATGGGAACACCAGACCACCTGACCTGCCTCCTAAGAAATCTGTATGCAGGTCAAGATGCAACAGTTAGAACTGGACATGGAACAACGGACTGGTTCCAAATAGGGAAAGGAGTACGCCAAGGCTGTATATTGTGACCCTGCTTATTTAACTTATATGCAGTGTGCTGCTGCTGCTGCTGCTAAGTCACTTCAGTCATGTCCAACTCCATGAGACCCCATAGACAGCAGCCCACCAGGCTCCTCTGTCCCTGGGATTCTTCAGGCAAGAATACTGGAGTGGGTTGCCATTTCCTTCTCCCTATATGCAGTGTACATCATGCATATCACCGGGCTGGATGAAGCACAAACTGGAATCAAGATTGCCAGGAGAAATATCAATAACCTCAGATATGAAGATGACACCACCCTTATGGCAGAAAGCAGAGAGGAACTGAAGAGCCTCTTGATGAAAGTGAAAGAGGAGAGTGACGAAGCTGGCTTAAAACTCAACATTCAAAAAACTAAGATCATGGCATCCAGTCCCATCACTTCATGACAAATAGATGTGGAAACAATGGAAACAGTGAGAGACTTTATTTTGGGGGGATCCAAAATCACTGCAGATGGTGAGTGCAGCCATGAAATTAAAAGATGCTTGTTCCTTGGAAGAAAAGCTATGACCAACCGAGACAGCATATTAAAAAGCAGAGACGTTACTTTGCCAACAAAGGTCCATCTAGTCAAAGCTATGGTTTTTCCAGTGGTCATGGATGGATGTGAGAGTTGGAGTATAAAGAAAGCTGAGGACCAAAGAATCAATGCTTTTGAACTGTGGTGTTGGAGAAGACTCTTGAGAGTCCCTTGGACTGCAAGGAGATCCAACCAGTCCATCCTAAAGGAGATCAGTCCTGGGTGTTCATTGGAAGGACTGATGCTGAAGCTGAAACTCCAATACTTTGGCCACCTGATGCGAAGAACTGACTCATTGGGAAAGACCCTGATGCTGGGTCTTCACTCTCCTCTTTCATTTTCATCAAGAGGCTCTTCAGTTCCTCTCTGCTTTCTGCCATAAGGGTGGTGTCATCTTCATATCTGAGGTTATTGATATTTCTCCTGGCAATCTTGATTCCAGCTTGTGCTTCATCCAGCCTGGTGATATGCATGATGTACACTGCATATAGGGAGAAGGAAATGGCAACCCACTCAAGTATTCTTGCTTGAAGAATTCCAGGGACAGAGGAGCCTGGTGGGCTGCCGTCTATGGGGTCGCACAGAGTTGGACATGACACTGAAGTGACTTAGCAGCAGCAGCAGCAGCAGCAGCACGCTGATGGTAGGAAATACTGAAGGCAGGAGGAGAAGGGGACGACAGAGGGTGAGATGGTTGGATGGCATCACCGACTCGATGGACATGAGTTTGAGCAAGCTCCGGGAGTTGGTGATGGAGGAGGCCTGGCGTGCTGCAGTCCATGCGGTCGCAAAGAGTCGGACACAACTGAGCCACTGAACTGAACTGAACTTAGAAGCACATGGGAAGGAGTCCTAACCCAGTGCTGGGAGGTCAAGAGGCTTTTTTGAGAACAGTAGGATGAGCCAGCGAGGGCCAGGGAGGGAGCAGAGGGGAAGGGGGTTCCAGGAAGAGGAAACAGTGCAGGAACGACTCCAGTGGACTGGACGGGACCCGGCACGTTGGGAACGGACGCACTTGGCAGATGTGCGTCCTGGGATGCGGCACCATCGGAGGAGGAGTGCTGGAGCCCCGTGGAGGAGCCACAGATCTGGAGATGGTGCCGAGAATCCACCCAGCGAGCACTAGGAGCCGCAGCGAAGCAGCATCATCCAGTCTCTAGTGTAGGTGGGCCACTGTGCACGACCCCGCGGGCGTCTAGCTAAACCGAGGGTAGAAAGGGGAGTGTGGACAATGACGGGAGGGGAGGCAAGCAGGAGAGGGGCAGCAGTGGGAATACAGTTCACTCGTCCCACTGGAAGGGGTTTCTGGTGAAGGAGGGCGGGGGCCAGCGAGCCCTGGGAAGGGGCAGGTGGGAAACGTGGGGCCGCTGTAGCAAGAAAGCAAGCAAGCATGTGATGGCGCGTGGCTGCTCTCCCCTAAACCTTCATTTGGAAAATCCGCGGTCCAGATCCAGCCTGGGGTCTGTAGTCCACTCTCCAGACCTGGGGAGCAGTGGACATCCCGATGGATGTGGAGGGACAGGAGCCAGCAGAGCGGGTGGTGGGTTGGCTCTGGCGGGGGGCAGCCAGGCCTCCTGCTGGGCGCTGGGCCACAAGGAGCGGAAACCATCGACGCCCACAACCCTTAGTCGAGGATGCCACTGGAGAATCTCCGCATCCGTCTAACCCCAGTGTGAGATATTCCAAGGAACAAGAGAGAAACTGTCCGATGGTGCAGGGCGGAGCAGCCAAAACTGGAACGAGGGAGACAGGGTCTCCCAGGAGGGTCTGGGGGCTGAACTTGGGGGTTCCTCCCGCCAGGCTTAGACTGCCAGGCACCCTGACCTGTCCTCTGCAGGAATGGCCCCCTTTGGGGCCCCACAGCACCCCTCAGCCTCCTCTGCCAGATTCCCCTCCACAATGCCTGTGCTTTCCCTTCCACCTGGATCCTCTGCAGGGGGATGAAGCTCAGTGAGCCCCACTGTGAATCAGAAAATGCCAGGGTGCTTGTGTGTGGCGGGGGCAGCTCCCTGGGGTGAGTGAGTGTGAGGGGGAGAAACAGGGCAAGGATGTTGGGTCTTCAGACGTGGATGAACGCCAGCATCTCAGCATCTGCACACAAGACAATAGGAGGAAAAACAATCAGGACAGGAGACAGAGAGACGAGATGCCGAGGGCCGGATCCAAACGGGCTCCTCTCCGACCCCTCCCGCTGGGGGGGTGGCAGGGTGGGGGGTGTTCCTCCCAGCCCATGGCCCACATGCAGCTCCTGTTCAACAGTTTCAAAGGTCACACGCTGACCCGACAGCTGCTAAGTCTGTGATGAAAACACACGGGTGGCATTGTGCGAGGGGCACTGTGGACCCACGGGTTTCGGGTCACCGCTCCACACCGGGCCTCAGCCCCGAGCCTGGCCAGAGCCGGGCCTGCAGTGGGGTGCCCGCGGCCAGGGGACCTGTCCAACCCAAGGCGGCCCCCGGGGGGTTGCAGGAAGCAGCCCGGCCTCCGCTGACCTCCCACTTCCCCCCACACTACACACACACACACACACACACACACAGAGTCTGTGTGCGGCTCAGATGCGGATGAGCACTGAGACTATTCAATCCACCAGCGGAGGAGTGAAACCTCACTCTGCTTGTCTCGGACCCGCTCAGCGCTACCCAGAGGTCAGTAGGAACCCGGCTTCTCAGCAGAGAGGCCCTGCCCAAGCCCCAGCCTCAGGGACACGGCTTGGGACGGACTGTGAACCCGTTCCACGCACCGGCCCTGTGCCCCCCAGGGCAGCCCACCTGCCCACCAGCCCCTGCCGCCTGGCCTCCCCTCCTCTCCCTCACGCCGCCCCCCGAGCGGCTCAGGCTGCCTGTGAGCATGTGAGCTCTGGGCCTGCCCGCCAGCGGCCTCCTGCACCAGCCATGCGGCCTGGGGGGTCCCAGGGAGGCTGCTTCCAGACACCTGTGGAAAGGCTGGCTACACAGCACTGCCCCCAGCACGCGCGCGTGCACACACGTTCCAGCACACACCGCCACCTCTGGCTGGTTTGGGGACACAGCACTGCCCCCAGCATGCGCACGCGCACCCACACGTTCCAGCACACACCGCCACCTCTGGCTGGTTTGGGGTGACTGATGGAGGTCAAGAGCATGTCCACCAGGAGCTCTGGTTTAGCCCGAGTCCAGGGGCCCCGGGCACATTCTAGGTTGTGGTCTTGCATTGGCAGCACCCTGGCCCCGGGCCTCTGCTTGGTGGGCTTGTCCGACCCCTTCCTGTTTCCCAGTGTTCGTCAGGGGCTCATGGGGCTCTGGCAGCAAGCAGAGACCTGTGCCTGGATGGAGACCCTAGGTGGCAACCACACCTTCCCCTCCCCAGCCCCCTCGAGGCACTTCCCAGTCACACAGGGGAAGCTTCTGGAATGGGCAGTGTCTGTGGTCTCCCAAGGGTGAAAGAACAGAAGGAAAACCAAGGAAGGTCTTGGAATGCAGGAGCACAAAAGCCAGACCCTTACCGTCCTTCCCTCCCCCCGGGGTAACTGTTAATGGATTTCAGGTCCCCCGGAGCAGTATAAGCTGTCTGCTCTCCTACCCCATAGGGAGAAGGTATTTGCCTTACTCTTCCCCGACCCAGTATACATGCCTCACTCAATCAGCAAACGACCCGCAAGACCCATCCCGCTCTGTGTACCCTGGGTGTAGACGTGGCCCAAGGAGCCCTGTTCAGCGTGGGCCCTCCCCTGAGCTTCTGCTGTCTCTCCTGCTCTCACACACCTTGTTTCTCTCTCATCATGTCTCATGTCTGGAAATTCTCCAACCTGCACACGGACACGGCCGTGTCCTTGGCTGTCGACTGAAGCTGAAGGCCTCTCGGCGGCTGCAGCCGCGTGGGGGCTGTCAGGACCAGAGACGCCCTGTGTGGTCCGGGGTTGGCGGGGGTGGTTTTGGAACTACCAGGCGTAGCTAGGACCCCGAGCCAATAGCAGACTGGACGTCAGCGCCTCCTCCCGAGGCTGACAGACAGGGCTCCTGCAGGTGGAGGACGGGTGCCCCCTGGCTGGGCGAGCCCAGGGGGTCAGGGAGGAAAGCAGGCCGGGCGGGTGGGGGGCAGAACCCCACAGCCATCTGAAGACGCAGAGGTGAGTCGGACCTGGGCCCCCTGGAGCAGGAGCTTGGGAGCCTATGACATCAGACGCAGGACAAGCCAAACCCTCTGTGATGCCCCCAGGCCTCGAGCCCCACCTCAGCCCCAGACTCCATCCTGAGCGAACGCCGCCCACGAGGCCAGCCCGTCTCTGCTTGAATCTGCTGTGTGACCGACCACATGCACCGCGGTGACCTCTCTGTGCCCTGACTTCCACAGCACTAAAGCAGGGTGACGAACACCCTACCCTTGACGTAGGCTGTGAGCTGGGAGGGTAGGGCTGGCCCCCCGGAGGCCTGGTCGGCGTCCCTGGAGGTACAGGGACAATTCCAGCCCTAAGGCAGCAGAGGCCTTCCCAGACCCAAGGGAGCCTTCCCCCTTCTTTGCATTGTTCTTTGATGAGAACACGTCTTCGCCTGCAAAGAGGCAGAGAAGCTCAGGGTTTTTTTTCTTCTTTCATTTAGATGCCCAGTTCGGGTCGCAAACCTGGAGTTTAGCTGGCCTGTCATTTTTCTGAGCAGGAAACCAGGGTAGAGGGCAATCCCCAGGCTAGCCTGTCGCTCAAAGTGGTCCCCACCCTCCTCACACCCACACACACGTGCACACACACACACTCACACACACTTCTGATTGAAGGGTGGCACAGCTGCCGAACCAATGGGACGCAGTGCATAACATCTGCTTTTTAACTAAATTAGTAATTATTCATCGTAATGATGTGTCGATTGTTCATCACCACCAAAACCTAAAGTGCTTGTGTGGCTTAGGTCCCCAGCCTCTGGGATCTGATACCTGATGATCTGAGAGGGAGCTTCCCTGATAGCTCAGCTGGTAAAGAATCCGCCTGCAATGCAGGAGACCCCAGTTCGACTCCTGGGTCGGGAAGATCCGCTGGAGAAGGGATAGGCTACCCACTCCAGTGTTCTTGGGCTTCCCTTGTGACTCAGCTGGTAAAGAATCCCCCAGCAATGTGGGAGACCTGGGTTCAAGGCCTGGGCTGGAAAGATCTCCTGGAGAAGGGAAAGGCTACCCACTCCAGTATCCTAGCCTGGAGAATTCCATGCAGTGTATAGTCCATGGGGTCACAAAGAGTCGGACACGACTGAGCGACTTTCACACACTGAGATGGAGCTGATGTAGTAAAAATGAAGCGCACAATAGGAGTCATGTGATTGAATCATTCCAAAATCACCCCCCCTTCCTCAGTCGGTTGAAAAATTGTCTTCCACAAAACCGATCCCTGGTGCCAGAAAGGTTGGCAACCCCGGCTGAGAACACCAGCGCCATGAGGGACCAGGCCACGGAAGCCCAGGCCTGTCCACGCACCCACCTCTTGCTTCACTCCCGGGGCAGCTACAGGCCCCAACAGTGTCTAACCTGCCTGTGACTTCCCACCGAGCAGTCGGGTACACAGTCACCCCGTGTGAGACCCAAAAGACCACAGGAATGCCCTTCGCTTCCGGGCATCCACACAAAACTCCACCAGAGCGACTGGCTGAGGCAGGAAGGACATCCTGGCACGGGCCACTCCCCGGAGGAACGCTGAGGACATCACAGGGAGTGAGACTGGCTGGTCCCACGAGGACAGGTCCTGCGGGATTCCCCGGACAGGAGGGCCGCGGAGCGTCATGTCCATCGAGGCAGCAGGTAGGACGGTGAGTGTCCAGGGCTGCAAGGGAAACGGGAGTTTGCGTTTACCGGGGACAGAGGTTCAGGTTGGGATGATGAAAAACTTCGGAAGACAACAGAGGTGGCACAGCGATATGAATGAACTGAAGGGCACTGACATATTCACTTAGAAAACAGTTAAAACAGTACACTGCACGTTATGCGTACTTTGACACAATTTTTTAAAAATAAATTAGAGATAACAAATTCTCCCACAAAATTAAGAGGTGAGCAGGGCAGCTTGGACCATGAGACACTCCAAGGTGGCAGAAATCAGGAAAGTCTTCATGGAAGAGGCAGCATTCACTTGACCATCTGCACCCCAGCCCCGTCCCAGGTACTCGTCCTCAACGAGCTGTGAGGGGATGGCTGAACGTGAGGACTGCCTGACCCTCTGATGACATCTACAGACCCGAGGGCCAGGTCTCAACTTCTGAGAAGGCCTCTTCACCAAGGCATAGCAGGTCATGGCTGGTGTGACCTATAAGACAAATTCTGAAGCCCAGCTCTTTTGAAAGTGAAGGGCTGCTGATCGTTACCCTCGACAAACAGCACATGTTCCCCCGGGGCCTCACGGGCAGAGCCCCAGCTTGGGAATCAGGCAGGCCTGGGCCTCATCCTAGCTCAGGCTCTCACAGGGGCAAATGATGGGCAGTCTCTGAGCCTCGCTTTCCCTACCTGTAAAATTTCTATCTCGTGAGGTTATTGTATCAGAAATGAGATAGGCATAGCTCCAGTCCGGGATCTGTTATCCCTAAGTATTAAAGCTCTGGAGCCCATCTCCATTATCTGCAATTCTGAGACCCCAAAAGCTCTGAAAACTGAAAGCTTCCTAAACTCATTCCACGGTAAAACCTGACTGTGACCAATGCCTAGGTGTTTAGAACCTTGATCTCAGTTAGTATACTTTACTCCCGTCTTTCTGAAGAGGTAGTCCTGTCCCTGAGGAGAGAGGGCTGCTCCAGTACCCGCCGGGCGTGTCTGATCCTTCCTCAGCGCTAGAAGCCTTCTGTATGAGGCTGGAAGGATGAGGACTCTGACCACAGCTCCAGTGTCTCATACAGGTTTAAGTATCTTACCACCTATATAGATAGACGGGGTGTTAAGTGAAAAATGTCATGTCTAGCATAAGAAAGCAACATGTAAAATAAAGTGTATTCTTTGCTGCTCTTTGTTTTAAAACGACGTCTGCACACATAAGCTTATCTAAGCAGAGACCACCCAGAGAAGCACCCTTGAGGATGGAGACCGAGATTGCCTCTGGAAACAGGAAAGCCAGGATCCAGGTAGAGGGAGACTCCTGTTGTGCACCCTCACGTATGTTAGCATTTTTATTCCACGTACAGAATACATTTTAAGACATTAAAATAAGGCATTAAAAGCACTTTCATTAGGATGACTCTAATGAATGACTCTAATAAAGAAAAGAAAAGAAAAAAAACAGAAAACAGGGGCCTCCTGGTGGTCCAGTGGCTGAGACTCGGAGCTCCCAGTGCAGGAGGCCTGGGTTCGATCCCTGGCCAGGGAACTAGATCCCACATGCTGAAACTAAGCGTTTGCCTGCTGTAGCTAAAGTTCCCGCACGCCACAGCGAAAACCCGGCCCAGCCAAGCAAGTCAAATAAATAAATAGAAATAACCACCGTCGGCAAGGATGTGGAGGAAAGGGAACTCTCCTGCACTGCTGGTGGGAATGTAAAATGATGTGGCTATGGGAAGCTGTATGGCAGTTCCTCAAAAAATTAAACTTAGAACAAAGCATCCAGCCATCCCACTCCCGGGCACCTACCCAAAGGAACCGAAAGCAGAGTCTTGAGCAGATTCTTGTGGCCCCGGGCTCACAGCAGCATTGTTCAAAGGCAGAAACAACCCGAGTGTCCGTCAGTGGACGGATGGATGAACAACCCGAGTGTCCGTTGGTGGACGGATGGATGGACAACCCGAGTGTCCGTCGGTGGACGGATGGATGGACAACCCGAGTGTCCGTCAGAGGACGGATGGATGGACAACCCGAGTGTCCGTCGGTGGACGGATGGATGGACAACCCGAGTGTCCGTCGGTGGACGGATGGATGAACAACCCGAGTGTCCGTCGGTGGACGGATGGATGGACAACCCGAGTGTCCGTCGGTGGACGGATGGATGGACAACCCGAGTGTCCGTCGGTGGACGGATGGATGAGCTAAAGGTGGCACGGATGGACGATGGAACATTATTCAGCCTCTACCAGAAAGGAGATTCCGACACAAGAATGAACCTTGAAGATATTATGCTCAGTGAGATAAGCCAGCCCTGAAGGACAGATACTGCATGGTCCCACTTATGTGAGGTCCCTAGAGTGTCAAATCCATACAGACAGGAATAGAGAGCAGAATGGGGGTTGCTGGGGGCTGGAGGGGTGGAGTGGGGAGTATTTAAGGGAGACAGAGGTTCAGTTTGGGAGGGTGAGAAAGTTCTGGAGATGGATGGTGGTGTTGGCTGACCACAGCATTAAGGTACTTCATGCCAGTGAACTGTCCACTTAAAAATGGTTAAGATAGTAAGCTTTATGTTGTGTGTATTTTATTATAGTTAAAGGTAAAAGAAACAGTTCTCTCATCATATATGCCTTTGGACGCCGAGTCGCTGGGGCGGGACTTCCCATGAGCTGGGCAGGTGGCAGGCCTGAATAATGGCTGAATAAGGCGTGAGTCAGAGGGCCATGGTCAGGGAGGGCCCTCCCCTCCCCATGGGGCTCCTCGGCCCTGCTGACCGCCGAGTGCCCTTCGGGAGGGCCAGTCTGGGCTGAGGCGGAGCAGGTGCTGGGCTCCAGGCTGCCATGGACCAGGCAGGGGCCATCACAGTATCAGTGCAGGCTGCCCAGAGCCGGGGCCTGGTGGGATACATGCCTGGGAGTCATGGCAAGACGCCCGGAGGAAGCTGTGCGTGCCCCCTGGCCGCTCCAGTCCTGCCAAGGAAGAGATAAGGGCCCCGGCTTCCCTCAGAAGGAAGGCAGTTCCCCTGCCTAGACGCCTCCTCTAAAGTCTAAGGAGGCAAATAGAAGAAATAAGAATATTCACCTCTTTCCTTGATACTGGACACCTACATTTCTCTCTTCATCTTTTCCATCTTTTTTTCTTTTCTTTTCTGTTAAAGGAAGGGCCTTTCTGGCTGACTAGGGTATTTGGACCATTTCTATGCACCAGCTGGCAATTTCAGTGGCATTTCTGGGTTTCTTCTTACCAGCAAAGCAAGGCCCCTTGTGAGGCTCAGACCCCAGGAGCCCTGCGGGTCTCTCTCACCCACAGGCGTCCCCGTGGTGTCCCCGCGGTGTCCCCGGGTCCCAGGTGCCTCAGAGGCTCTGTCCACTTGCTGTTGTTCAGTCGCTCAGTCGTGTCCACCTCTTTGCAATCCCATGGACCACAGCACACCAGGCTTCCCTGTCCTTCACCCTCTCCCAGGATTTGCTCAAACTCATGCCCACTGAGTCAGTAATGCCATCCAAACACCTCATCCTCTGCTGCCCTCTTCTCCTTTTGCCCTCAGACTTTCCCAGCATCAGGGTCTTTCCAATGAGTCAGCCCTTCACAGCAGGTGTCCAAAGTACTGGAGTTTCAGCTTCAGCATCAGTCCCTCCAGTGAACATTCAGGACTGATCTCCTTTAGGATGGATTGGCTGGATCGCCTTGCAGTCCAAGGGACTCTCAAGAGTCTGTTCCAACACCACAGTTCAGAAGCATCAATTCTTCAGCACTCAGCTTTCCTTATGGTCCAACTCTCACATCCATACGTGACGACTGGAAAGACCATAGCTTTGACTAGACGGACCTTTGTCAGCAGAGTGGTGTCTCTGCTTTTTAATATGCTGTCTAGGTCTGTCACAGCTCTCTGACTGTTTACCAGTTAGGAAAACAGCGTCCTGGGAGTTTCTTGGGGCAAACTGGTTACAAAGATGTTGGAAGAGCTGAAACGTGAATCCTGCACAGAAGTCACAGCTGGCATCCCCACATACCAGGTTTGGAAAGGGAACACTTTCAGAACCCGAACCCTGGGCGGTCTGGACGAGGTGAGACCAGGGAGGGGCTGTCCTGCAGGAAGACCGCTGTCAGATCCCAACCAGCTCAGAGCCAGGCGGGCGGGACATCCTGGCCTTTCCCTCCTCCAGCCCTCTGACTGCTCCTGCTGGGCTCCTCCTGGCTGAACCCCGCTGGATGGCACGTGGCAAGGGGCCTGGGACATGTGCTTTGCAGAAGACAGACCACAGCCGTCCAGGGCAGGAAGGGCAATCGGACAAATGACCAGCAGGTCCAGCCATGGCTGTTACAGTCGTCCTAACCTCCAGGGGGATATTTCTTTTTTTTGTTTTTGTTTTTTACTTTTGGTTGCTGTTTTGTCCTGACTTTTCTGCTTTAGATGAAGGCATTAGTCACTCAGTCATACCCGACTCTTTGCAACCCCACAGATACTGGAGTGGATTGCCAATCTCAGGCAATCTTCTTGACCCAGGGATGGAACCAGGATCTCCTGCATTGCAGGCAGATTCCTTTACAGCCTGAGCCATCAGGGAAGCCCTGTTTTGGATGCCCCATGTGCAAAGGAATTGAAGTAAAGCTGGAAAGAATGGACATAT
Source organism: Bos indicus (assembly GCF_029378745.1). Taxonomy (NCBI): domain Eukaryota; kingdom Metazoa; phylum Chordata; class Mammalia; order Artiodactyla; family Bovidae; genus Bos; species Bos indicus. Next base: position 50,374,341 of record NC_091782.1, on the reverse strand, counting down.
TTCCCAGCACACAGCATACAGGATCTTAGTTCCCCGACCAGGGACTGAACCGAGCCGGCTGCAGTGGAAGCACAGAGTCTTGACCACCAGGGAAGTCCCTGGATACATTGCAAGGAGACTGTGAAGCTCACACTTGGCAGACCAGTTCACCGCTTTTGAATCCCCAAAATGGGTGCGTGTCCTGTCAGTCTCCCCTTCCCTGACTGAGCACCTCCTCAGCCCAGCCCCTCTGCCCAGTGCCCTCTGTCAGGAAGGAGCCGGCAGGGCCAGGCAGGTGTGACACGTGGGCCAGACACAGACAGGGCCAGGCTGGAGCTGGCAGTGGAGCCGGGGAGGAGGCCTTGTAACTGTCTTGCGAGGCCCTGGGATAAGCTGGGGCCGCTGCCCACTGCGGGGCTGGGCTTCCAGGAGCAGGGAGCAGAGGGCGCTGTGGCCCGCGGGTCTGGGCTTCCAGGAGCAGGGAGCAGAGGGCGCTGTGGCCCGCGGGGCTGGGCTTCCAGGAGCAGGGAGCAGAGGGCGCTGCGGTCCGCGGGGCTGGGCTTCCAGGAGCAGGGAGCAGAGGGCGCTGCGGTCCGCGGGGCTGGGCTTCCAGGAGCAGGGAGCAGAGGGCGCTGCGGCCCGCGGGGGTGGGCTTCCAGGAGCAGGGAGCAGAGGGCGCTGCGGCCCGCGGGGGTGGGCTTCCAGGAGCAGGGAGCAGAGGGCGCTGCGGCCCGCGGGGGTGGGCTTCCAGGAGCAGGGAGCAGAGGGCGCTGCGGTCCACGGGCTGAGCACAGATTAGGAGCTCAATGGCTCTTTGTTCAGATTCAGCAAAGGCACCCAACTCCGTGTGACCTTGACCCAAACCCCGTTCTTAGGACACAACCTGCTTTACGAGACCAGGGAGTCAGGACTGAGAAGGTCAGCGTGAGGCTTGGGAGGCAAGGGCACCGGGGCAGCCTTGGCCGGCATCCACAGCCTGCCCCTCCTCGCGGGCGTGCTCTCGGCGCCAATGGTTTCATTCGGCCTTGAGCCCAGCCTTGGAAGGAAGGGGCGGGACTTTCGGCCCACCTGACAGACAGAGAACCCCCGGCGCCTCAGAAACACAGGCTCCGGCACAGCGGGCGGGGCTGGACTCGAGGCCAGCGAGCAGCAGCCTCATCTGGTTCTGTGGGACCAAGGAGGACCAGTTACCCCTGGGCCCAGGGCTGCGGCGCAGTTAAGGAACGACTGTAGGGGGCACTCCTTACATTCGGCCTGGAAAGGGGAGAAGGCACACGTGGGAAGAAGGCGAGGGAGAAAAGAAACGGGAAGGGGAGAGAACGCAGAGGGGAAGAAAGGACCACGAGGCGCAAGGGAGACGGACACACGGACGCAGGGGTCCGCTCCCGCCCCTCACCTCCTGCAGAACAGAGTCCACTCTGCAGGGCCCAACGCCTCCAACCTGCCCCCCACCGTAGCGGAAGCTCTGCCCGGGTGGTGTGTTAGTCACTCAGTTATATCTGACTCTTTGCGATCCCCTGGATTGCAGTCCGCCAGGCTCCTCCGTCCATGGGATTTCCAGGCAAGGATACTGGAGTGGGTTGCCATACTCTTGGCCAGGGGATCTTCCCGACCCAGGGATCGAACCTGGATCTCCCGTTTTGCAGGCGAATTCTTTACCGTCTGAGCCACCAGGGAAGGCAACCTCCAGGGAAGCCCCTCCCCCAGGTTTACTCATCCCAAAGACTAAAGAGGCACTGCCCCCGGTCTTTTAATCTGGGGTGGCCCCACCATCATCGGGGGGCCTTCTGCCTCCCACGGGGACCCAGTTTCCCACACTAAGAGTCTTGTTCCTCGCTGTAAAGTGACGTCATGTAAGGTGGGAGCACACAGATACGCAGTCACTGTGTTTCTGATATGCAGATACGCAGACGTCGTGTATACGCAGACATCGCAGATACGCAGACGTCGCAGATACGCAGTCGTCACAGACACGCAGTCGGCAAGGTGGGAGTCACAGAGACGCAGCTGGACTACGTTGCAGCTCCAACACAGTTAAATGCACCTGAACAGCAGACCGCCCTCACCTGGGTGGACAGAAGGGCCCGTCACCTTCCTTGCCGGTGGCGAGGGTCCTCTCCTTCCCACCCACAGCCCCGTAGCCAGGATGCTGTCGAGAAGTCAAGCCCCCACGGAGGCTGCGCAGGCATCGCTCATCAGGCACGTCCAGGGAGGGAAGATGAGACCGAGGCCTCTGTCTCGGACCCGGGGCAGTCATGCTCCCAGCCACACCGGAGCCCAGCCGTGTCTTTCGCTAAAAGGAGAATGATCATCTCCTCTAGTCTGAACATCCAGACACACTCACCACATCTAGAAACACAAATCCCACTTTTGCTAATTTTCAACCCCAGGAGTTTTCCAGAAAAGTAGAGCTTTATAACAGAAAAGCTTCCTGGATTTCAGGCAGAGCTATGCCAGCGAATCCAGGCCGTCATTCTGATGGCCTTCTGTCCATCTGTCTGTCCTAAGGCGCTTCAGTCATGAACCATCCTTTGCGACCCCATGGACTGCAGCCCGCCAGGCTCCTGTGTCCATGGGATTCTCAAAGCAAGAACACTGGAGTGGTTGCCATTTCCTCCTCCAGGGGCTCTTCCTGACCCAGGGATTGAACCCCCGTCTCTAATGTCTCCTGCACTGACAGGCAGGTTCTTTACCACTAGCGCCACCTGGGAAGCCTTGCACCCTGTAAGCCAGTAGAACTCGCTCCTCGGTCTTTCCACCTCCCCGTCTGCGTCACAGAAATCTGCTCAGGCTCTCAAGGCAGCTACAGCAGCACTCTGTTCAGGGCATGTTAGAAAATGACGTGCATTCTTGTATTAAGGTTGTCTCTCTGCCCCAGAGGCAGTACACAAACAAGCTGTCCTTGGAGCAGGGGCCTCCCCTGCAGGGTCTCCCCATTTCTGAGTGCAGCTCCCCCAGGCCGTGTGCAAAACAGCCACCCCCGTGCGCGTCCCACGCCGGCACTTCGGGGATGCCGAGTTATTGATGGGGACAGGTGCTCCTAATTCAACGTAACCCACCCGGCCTGAGTTCCCTTTCCCTGGAAACCTCTTGATTTAGGACTGAAAAGTCCTGGCTCCACTCAGACTGGCCTGGCGTTGCCGAGGTGGGTTGCTAAATTTAATTGCCAGTTTCCATGCCATGTGATGGTGTGTGACAGGCCAGCTCACCCTCTGAGTTAGCCAAGGGGTTTTAAATAAATGCTTTCTGACGGAAAGGATGATAAAGATCCCTGTTATTCAGCAGGGCGCCTGGGGAGTGAGCTGGTCCGGGTCTCACGACGGAGCAGCTGCGGGGTACAGCGCCCAAGCTCCGCCACCGGCTGCCGAGAGAGAGGCTGCAGGGCCGGTGGAAAGGGCCCCGCCAGACCAGGGGGCCTCTCCCAGCCCAGTCGGTCCCCGGTCTCTGTGACCTTGGGACGCAAATAGCGCCGCGGGCCGGCCTCAGCTTCCCCGTCTGAGAAGAGGAACTGTTGATGAAGGATTAGAAGTAGCAGTGGATGTTTGGAGCTTGGGGGAAGCTGGCTGTAGGTGCACAGATACAGCACTGCTGGAGAACTTGCCACCTTTGAGACCAGCAGACATCAAATGCTGGTGATTGAATGCTATTCCCGCTGATTATCCCCCTATGAAGCCCTCCCACAGCTGGTACCCACTCAGCCTTCCTTGGAAAGTTGCCCAGTGCGGTCTGAGGGACAATAGCATCGGCCACACCCAGGAGCTTAGGGAAAAAGCAGAGTCTCGGGCCCTCTCTCTTTGGGGAGCAGAATGAGAGCCTGATTAACACCCTCCCCAGGGGATGCACATGGATTTTAAATGTCGAGACACAGGGGTCTAAAAACAGTAGCTGTCAAACTTCAGCGAACGTCAGAAGTCTCTGGAAAGCTCACTTAAATTTTGCTCCCCACCCCCACCCCTTGCCTCCAGAATTTCTGATTCGCTAGGTGTGGGGTGCAGTTAGATAATCCGGGGCGGGGTGAGATGAGTTTCATTTCTGCCAGGCTCCCTGGTGACGGTAAGGCTGCTGGTCCGAGGACTACACTTTGAGGACCGTTGGGGCTTCTTACGGCAGCTGTTCTGTGAGTCCTGACGTCCCAGGTCACTGAGGGCCCATGACATCTCCTTATGCGCTCTGGCCCTGAAGTCTCTGACATTACTGCGTTCTTCCCTTAATACGTTTTAATTCCTAACTCTTTAATCATTTTGGATCTCACGTTTCTTTTAAGAAGTTCCACGCTAGACACATAAAACCAAAGAGCTGTGCTGTGCGAAAGTGGGAGGCTTTCATGAAAAGCCTACTTTTTTCCCCTTACAGTTGATCTAAAACTGCACATTTTTTTGACTAGAGTTATGCTGCTGGTACAGAAGGAGCTTGTTATGACGTGAGAGCCACGAGAGACCATGTTGATTTACTACAGTACAATCTTTGTTAATTTTTTTTTTCACATTGAAAACTTAACAGTTTAATTTTTAAACAATCTAATTTGAACCAAAACACTATTTCTAACTCTTCTTCATTTTTTAATCACGTGAGCAGTATAGTAATATGCACAATTAAAACAATCAAGACTAAAGAATAATAAATTAAAAGCTAAAGTCGGTGTTTATGCCTCCGTCACCCACACCTGCTCTTCCACTGTCCTCCCGGATCTAATGAAAGCTGGCGGCTATGTGTGTGTTCTAGACCTTTCTTTACATGTGCACACATACATACAAATATATATATGCATAATCATGCCATAGATATAGTTCTACAACTTTCTTTTATTAGTATTTCTTAGTGCTGTGCTGTGCTTAGTCGCTCAGTTGTGTCTGACTCTTTGCCACCCCATGAACTGTGGCCCACCAGGCTCCTCTGTCCATGGAATCCTCCAGGCAAGAATACTGCAGTGGGTTGCATGCTCTTTTCCTGGGGATCTTCCTGACCCAGGAATCAAACCAGGGTCTCCTGCATTGCGGGCAGATTCTTTAAAGATCCTTTCAAATCAATAAATAGAATGTAGCTCATTCTTTTAAAATCTGCATGACTATGTTCCGTAAAATAAATATATCCTCATTTATTTAACCATTCTGTTGACAATCAATTATGTCTATTTCCAATGTTTTGCTATTTCCAATAATACTGGGTTCACATTCTCATTGAGAAGTGGCCTCCAAAAAGGTGACATCAATTTCACATCACCTAAGCCACTTGGAAAGTATTGATTTCAAACCTTCTCATCAATGTTGGCTATGATCAGTATTTTACATTTTGGGAATATCTCATTATCTAAATTTGCTTTTACCTGATTACTATTTGAGATTAAACATCTTACCATAAAATTATTGGCCATTTTATTTCTTTTTCTGTGGGTTATTTATTCATATTTTCTCTCCCTTTTCTATTGGGTTTGGAGTTTTTTTATTTGGTTTTTTAGGGGAAGCTGGGGGGCGAGTAGGAGCAGTAGTCTGTATTTTGGTCTTTGTTCTACTGAAAATGCTGAAATAGTCACATCAGAGGAAACCATAAATAAAACGAAAAGACAACCTACAGAATAGAAGCAAATATTTGCAAGCAATGCAACTGACAAGAGATTAGTTTACAAAATATACAAAGCTCATACAACTCAACATTCAAAAAAAATCAAAAAATGGGCAGAAGATCTAAATAGACATTTCTCCAAAAAAGACATACAAAAAGTGAACATGGATGTGAAAAAATGTGCAATATCACCAATTATTAGAGAAATGCAAATCAAAACTACACGGAAGCATCCCCTGACTCTAGTCAGAATGGCCACCATCAAATAATAATCTGCTGAAGAGGGTGTGGAGGAAAGGGAGCTCTGCCACACTGTTGGTGGGAAGGTAAAATGCTGCAAACATTCTGAGGACCAGTATGGAGGTTCCTTAAAAAGCTAACAGTAGAGTTACCACATGACCCTGAAATCCCACTCCTGGGCAGGTATCCAGAGAAACCTATGATTGGAAACATTACACGCACCCCAGCGTTCACTGCAGTGCTACTTACAAAAGCCAAGACACGGGAACAAACCAAGAACCGAGTGTCCACCAACAGACGAATGGATACAGAAGATGTGGCATGTATATATATGTGCATATGCAGTGGAATATTACTTGGCCATAAAAAAGAATGAAATCATGCCATTTGCAGCAACATGGATGCACCTAGAGATGATCATCCTAAGTGAAGACAGAGAGTGACAAATACCATATCACATCACTTATATGTGGAATCTAAAAAAAGTAAAAGGACAAATGAACTTATTTACCAAACAGAAACTCACAGAAGCAGAAAACAAACTTATGGTTACCAAAGGGGAAAGGGAGGAGAGGGATAATTTAGGAATTTGGGGTTAACAGATACACACCACCATATATAAAACAGATAACCAGCAAGGACCTACTGTATAGCACAGGGGACTATACTCAATATTTTGTAATAGCTTGGAAGGGCATCTGAAAAAGAATAGTATATATATATATTTTTTTTTTCACCTATACACCTGAAGCTAACATGACATTGTAAATCAACTATATTTCAATTAAAAAAAAGTTGCAGTGTTTCATCCAAGTCTTTCCCTAGGCTTCTCATAACTTTATCTTTTGTTGTATATAAGTTCTAATTGCCATATAAACTGTAATACTATTTCTGCTGAATGCATGTATTGCTAAACATCTGATTCTTCTAATCTGCCTTCTTCTGAGGGAAACTGTCCAGATTTCTGGACATGAATAAAAGAAAGGTGGGGAAAAAAAGTTGTAAATGAAACAGCACAAAAAAAGGGACTCTGCACCTCCCATCTTCCTGTCTTCCCCTTGTATCTTTCTGCCTGGTTTTGGTCTGGGGAGAGGTTTAGGAAACTTTGGAGATCTGTGTGCAAGAGTTGAAGTTGGAGGAAGCCGCTGCCAGAAGGCCATCCCACAGGGTCTGTCCTGTTTCTTCAGGCAGAGGCAGTGACAGGCTTTGCTCCAGCTTATCTTTTCAAGGATGTTTGCCCTGAGAACAACCTTGGAAGACAGAGGTGGGGTCTCCCTCCAGAGCGCAGGGCTGGTTTGTCTGCTGTCCAGAGTGAAAAAGATAAAGGCTTCCCCAGGCAAAGGTTGCAGGTTTATAGTGTACAGCCCACTATAAAAGCTTGGGGTTTCCCTAAGCCTGGCTCCTCTCCTGTGGCGTGCCCTCCCACGGGGGGAGGTGCCCTACCGGGGGGAGGTGTCATCTGGCCTGTTCGGCCACTCTGTGGAACTGGGACTTGGGGAACAAGCACAGAACAATGATGATACTCCAGCTACTGCTATTACTCAGACGTGTGTGTGTGTCGTGCACACGTGTGTGTGTGTGTGTGTGCGCACGGGCACGCATGAGCACTCGCGCTCTGTTGCTCAGTCATGTCCAAATCTTCACGGCCCCGTGGAATGTAGCCCACCAGGCTCCTCTGTCCGTGGGATCTTCCAGGCAAGAATACTGGAGTGGGTTGCCATTTCCTACTCCAGGGAATCTTCCCAATCAAGGGATCGAACTCTCATCCCTTGTGTTACCTTCATTGGCAGGCGGATTCTTTGCCACTGAGCCATCTGGGAATCTCCTTTGTCTCTAATCCAGGTGTCACCTAGGTCTTGTTGGCGTCTCTGAAGCTGTTGTAGGCTAACTTACTAACTTTGCAAGGAGGTAAATCTACAGACCTTCGCAGCTCTTGACAGTCGCCATGTAACGAACGATTAAACCACTTCATAACTGTATTCCAGAGAAGCTGGTCTGCCTACAATCCTGAAGTCACCCAATCACGTTCTTTTCTCAAATTAAACAGTCCTCAAATGGTTGAAGAGAGGAGACATGTGTCGTTAAAAACATTTGCATTCTATATATAATTGCCGGCATTCTAATATTCAAAAGTTTTCACGTAGATGAAGTAGATTAATTATGTGCAGCTCTAGAGAAATGAACACAGGGTACAGAAGAATGCCAGCTTGATTTAGAAAGGGAAAGACAAATTCCAGCCACGAGAGCTATCAAAAAATCAGTAAATTTCGAGGAACTCAACTCACTGCGGGCTCAGATGACCACTAATGGGACCTCTACAAGGAGAGGAGATTGGACCGGATGATGAAGGAGCTGGAGAACAGTGTAGTTTCAGTGGACCATCTAAGCAGACTTTCATACTAAGTGATGGAGAAGGTGAACTGGCAGACCCAGCGGGGACCCAGCTGCACTTGGTATGAACGTCATGGGCTTTGTCTCCCAGAAGCGCAGTCGAGTCTAGTTCACCCAGAAGTGAGTCCGTGCTGGAGAACGGGTTCATGCTAGCCACGGTCACCAAGAGCCTGATCCACAAGAGCAGGGAACCAGCTCCTTCATCTCAAGGCAAAAGACGAATCTCCCAATGACTATGATCATCTCCCCAGCGCCTAGGTTCCAATGAAACAGAATTAATAGCCAGCCCACCTAACAAGGGAACAAATGGCCCTGGACCTCGCTTCACTTGAGGGGATATGTTAGGTCATCGCATCAAAGCTCAGAAGTACCTCCTCCTCAGTAAAGAACACGCTGTGTAGTGACCAGAATGTTCTCGCTCACTCAACACAACGCCTTTTACCTTGACAGAGCTGGAGGTACTCAACAATAATTAACGCATTCCTCCCTCTCTAGACCCTGAGAGGCTCGTCAGCATATCGCCTGTGTTTTTAGCAAGTTTGTGCATTGTAACAAGTTTACAGAGTACTTGTTGTTAATACCCTTCTAAATTGGCTGCTTTCTAAAGATGCCTAAGGACATACCTTCATCTCATCAGCAGTGAAAGTGCATGAGGCACCTGTCGGTTTAGTTCCCAGTCTCAGCTCTGCCAGCTACTAGCTGTATATCTGGTGCAAAATCACTAAACTCCTACAAGCCTCCGTTTCCTCATTTGCAAAAGAGGGCAATACCTACTTACGGTTTAAAATCAACAGTCATGTACCTGAATACTTCGTAAGAGCTACAACTGTAAAGTCATCATCGCAATAGCCTTAGATGATAACAGCCTACAGGTCATGTTGCAATTGGTGGCTTTCTTGCATCCAGCTCATCCTATCCATGAAGGTTTCCTAGCTTCCATTCCAGCGGGTAGGAGGGTCTCCTTAGCCTTTATCTTTCCATCTCAATTAGCACTTTATCTTGCCCTACAGTCTGGTTCCCGTCTTATTTTTGAGCGTTAGAGCCGGCTCTGTAATCGTCTGTGTCTAGAGGCTTCTTTTTCCTGCACTGCCAAGGGTGAGCATAGGAAAACCTGGGCTCAGATGGTTGTTCTCAGCAGAAGCGCTGCCGTGGGAGAGGCCTGGTGCAGCCAGCAGTTTCGGTGAGTCCAAATCCGACCTCTCACTCTGAACGGGATGTTTTGTCCAGATGGGCAGCAAGCGTGGTGAGGAGACAACGGGACACGAAGGTTGGCAGCACAGCCCCGTGGGCAGTGGAGTTGGCGGCCGGGCAGCCAAGGCGCCATTGAACTCCATGGACGAGAGCGCAGTGAGATCAGCTTTTCAGGTCCCAGATGACAAAAACACCCTCAACCACACCAGGAAAGCCTCTCAGCCTGCTCACCCTCCCTTGGACCCCCGTGTCCTGGCTGGGAGTGGAGACACTCAGGAGTAGGTCAGGGGTGAAAAATGACCTCAGTTAAAATGAGAAGATTTTAACCCCGAGGAAGACAAAGGGCGTGCCTTTTAGCTTTCCCACATTAGCGCCTCCATTTTCTTTTCTTTCCTTTTTAAATAATTTATTTGTTTGGGGCCATGCTGGGTCTTTGTGGCTGCAATGGGCTTTTCTCCAGTTGCGGCGAGGGGGGCTTCTGCTTGCAGGGTTTCTCGTGTTGTGCGACAGACTCTAAGCACGTGGGCTCTAGGTGCGGTTCCCGGGCTCTAGAGCACCGCCGAAACAGTTGTGGTGCACTCGGGCTTAATCGCTCTGCAGCACGTGGGATCTTCCCAGATCAGGGATCAAACCCGTGTCTCCTGCCCTGGCAGGCGGATTCTTCACCACTGAGCCGCCAGGGAGGCCCAGCTCATCCATTCTCAGAGCTGAAAACCGACACCGGCCTGACACAGAAATCTGCTCGCTGGGTTGAAATCCGAGGTGTGAAAAGCTCTCGTTGACAAAGGTTTTGTCTCAGCTGCTGCTGCTGCTGAACAACATGTAAAAACACGTCGTTTAATTTTAGCTTTATAATAAATAAGTTCTCTCCCAAAGTCGCTCGGGAGCACAGGCTGTCACCAGGCCTCCAGGTGTGCTCTGAAATCAGACCCGACCGACAGACCATCCTGCTGGGACGTGCAGCCAGGCCATCCATCATCTGCTGCGGGCCCGTGGACAGGCGTCACAAGTGCGAGCGTCCCCGCTAAACCTTTTCCTCGGCCTCTGCTGTGCTACGCGAAGTTAGTGTGTGTGTGCCTGTGTGTGTGTGTGTGTGTGGCAGGGGGTGCATGTTCACATGTGTATATTAAACTCTACTGAAAGATGTCAGGAAAGAGTGATAAATGAAGTGAGGAGATAAGGCAATAAAGATCATAATTCAAAGAGCTGGAGACCCCATTCGATCCCTGGGTTGGGAAGATCCCCTAGAGAAGGGAAAGGCTACCCACTCCAGTATTCTGGCCTGGAGAATCCCATGGACTATACAGTGTCCAGAGTCGGACACGACTGAGTGGCTTCCACTTTCACTTTCACGTTGGGAGCAATGAGTTGGCATTCGCTTGTTCGTTCAACCGGCCCGCTTCACTATGCTCCTCCTCGGAACCAGGTCCTGCGCTGGGTCCTGGGTGGGGGTTGGGGGGACACAGAGGTGGGACAGGTAGGAAGCCGCTCTTGGGAATTTCTCAGTCTAATAAATACACGAATGGGGCTTCCCTGGTGGTCCAGTGGTTAAGCACTTGCCTGCCAACGCAGGGGACACGGGACAATCCCACATGCCATAGGGCAACTAAGCCCGTGTGCCAAAACTACCAAAGCCCTCGAGCCTAGAGCCCGCACTCCACGACAAGAGAAGCCACCGCAATGAGGCTGTCACATCCCAACTAGAGCGGCCCTGCTCGCCACAGCTAGAGAAAATACGAGCACAGCGATGAAACGCCACCGCGGCCAAAAGTAAATAACACGCCAACAGTGGTGGCATCGAGTCATCACTCGGGGCAGGTGAAGCAGCTTATTGATAGGGGGCTCTGGATGCGAGTTATTGACATGCGTCATCCTCCAGGGGTCTCGGAACCCCCTGAGAAGGGGCTTCTTGAACAAGTCTTTCTTTCCAGGGCTGTTAAATCTCTTACAGAAAAGCAACATGAGGAATTTCTGAAATGTAAGGAGAGGAGAAATATTACTGATATGTCGACGTAAGAAAGGCACAAGGACTTCTCATTTTTAGCTGTGAAATTGAGAATGCAAACGGAAGCACTGTCCTTGGGAATAAGAACACACGTAAGGCAGGCATGGTCCCGCCTGTGTTTCTCTTTTCCACCCGTGCATGTTCTGCCATCCTAAGAGGGACTCTCTTGGAAACACCGTTTCACCTGAGACTCTCTTTCTTGGCATCCTCGACCACAGCCTCGCCATGGTAGTCGAGGTGAACGGGGCGACCAAAGCCTCCACCACCCATGTACTGGACTCTCCGTCAAGAAAGCGACCCTGAGTCAGATTGATTCCTGCGGTGTTGGAGTCCCGCCGTCAAGAGAGCGGCTGGTGGCCTGCGTGAAAGGAGACTCCCTCGGGGCTCACAGCTGCCCCCTCGGCTCCAGACTCCCACGCAGCTGGAGGCTCAGCTGCCCCCATCCTCTTCTCTGATTCTTGGGCTGTCGTCTGAACCCCTGCTCCTGTGTGAAGTCCTCAGGCGGGGACACTGACTTCTGTCTTTGTATTCCCGAAGCTTGGTGCCTTCTAACCAGGAAGAGAAGCGGCTCACCTTACAGATATCTTTTTTCTTGTTTATTCCAGCGTTTTATTCTACATGCTTGCACACATACACACCTCACCCTTGGCCCGTTGCGTAATATTTTCTTAATGCATTCCTTTATTTTTTATTCTTATTTGAGTTATTTCTTTTTACTAATGAATGTATTTAAATCTCCCCATTCACCTTAACATTATGCAAAGACCATTTATGCTGAAAATGACCGCACAGAAGAAAAGGAGAAGATAGGGTAAAGACGATTTCAAATGCCAAGACAAGGGCATTCAACTTAGAATCAATGAAACTATACAACTGGTATTTTATAGTTCGTAGACGCATACATATTTTGTTCTGATCTACATATTTTATTCTTATCTAAACAGTGGAAACACTAAATAAAACTAACCAAATTGTGTTTATTTCACCTCTTGACGTGTGCACGTTTGATCAAGGTTTTCTAGCTTCCGCTTACTGATAGGTAAGGAAGAACCCAAGGAAAAGGAATTGTGGGTTACCCTGTCATTTCTTCTACATTGTCATTTTCAGAATAAGTGGTTGACTAATTCAGAGAAATAACACAAGTGAAAAAGGCTGGGACAGGGCTCCTTGGCAGTCAGCGTCTATTAGGACTCCACTGGTGTGGTCTTCCCTGGCAGCTCATACAGTAAAGGATCTGTCTGTGATGCGAGAGACCTGGGTTCGATCCCTGGGTCAGGAAGATCCCTTGGAGAAGGGAATGGCTACCCACTCCAGTATTCTTGCCTGGAGAATTACAAGGACAGAGGAGCCTGCTGGGCTACAGTCCATGAGGTCGCAGAGAGGCTTGACAGTGACTGAGCGACCCACACTCAAAATGCCAGTTTCTGCACTGGAAGCCCATTCTGGCTCTGCTGGGAAGCATGGTCCCCTCCCCACTCCCCTCCTCCGGTTTGCTCAGTCATGAATGTGACACACTTTCCTGGGTTCACTTTGACTCTCCCTGGGGCTCCCACGTGTTGTGGATCCACAGGGATACTTGCTCATGGAGTGGAGTGGCCGGGAAGGCCAGATACTACCCTCCACCCTGCTCACGTGTCTGCTCCACTGCCTGACTTCACTCCCAGACCCAGCTTCACGAATAAAATTATTAACAATTTCAGAATAGCAACAGCCCAGCATTAAACCTTTAAAGCTTTAATAACCTTAACCTTCTGAACACAGAGCCCCGGGCCACTTCAAGGATGCACGCTCATCAAGCCAGCCCTAGGCGTACTGAATGGTCACAACCAATTACACCTTATTTCAAGCACCAACCGGATTGAGAATAGGTAAAAGAGAGAGCCTCAGTGCTTCAAGACCATAATTTCAAAGAATACAATACTCTAAAGTCAGGTGTACTACGAATATTACGATGTGACTTTAAAAACCATCAGTCAGGACTCAGATGTGCTCTTCAATTCAACAGAAATTTGCTGTGCTCAGCATGATTCAGAACCCTCAAGGACAGGGGTGGAGGGGTTGGGGGAGTGTTCCTTAAATGAACAGACACTGTCCCTGACCTCGGGAACACTAGTCCAGTGGGGAGACAGAGAACTACAGAACCGCAGTGCCAGACACACATGACCGCTGCTGTGAATGTAAGAAAAATAGGTGCATGGAAGCGCAAGCGAGAGCGCAATTGATTCTAACCGAGAGACAGAGGCTTACAAGTTAAAAGTGGAAAAGGTGAAAGCGTGAGTCAGTCAAGCCATGTCCGCGTCTTTGCAACCCCACGACTCTTTGCAGCCACATGGACTGCAGCCCACCAGGCTCCTCTGTCCATGGGATTCTCCAGGCAAGAACACTGGCGTGGGTAGCCCTTCTCCTGACCCAGGGATTGAACTCCGGTCTCCTGCATTGCAGGCAGATTCTTTACCATCTGAGCCACCAGAGAAGCCCTGATGCGCTAAAGGTGACATGCAAACTCATCCTTAAAGGTCAGACTGGTCCTTAAAGGTCAAACTGGTCCTTAAAGGTCAAACTGGTCCTTAAAGGTGAGCACAGTGTTGACAAAGGAGGGGCGATGGACATTATCTTTGCTTGGATTCCTCTAAGACACAGAACCTCAGATAAGGGTCAGTGTGCAGGGTGTTTCTTTTGGAAAATGATCCTAGGAAACAAAAATGAAGAGAATGGGAAGAGGGAGAATCAACCCAAAGGTGTTATCACTGAGTGGACAAGTGCTTCGGACAAGGGGCGCTCAGGGCCACTGGAAGCCACCGAGGAGCCACCAAAACACACCTCCGCCCCAAGATGGTGGGAGAGGGGTTGCTCCTCTGGCTCCCAACCTCCTCTGGTCCAGGGCTGCCCCCAGACTACGCACGAACTCCCCAGCAACTCCAGGTTTGCACACGCCCAAGGACAGCTGGGCAGGCTCCTCCACGCATCCCACACTGTGATGGAAGAGAAGCCCGAGGCAGGGAAGATACCGGTGGAGCAGCTGGCACGAGGTGTGGTCAGGCTACACCCTGTGCACTGCTGGTTGCCACAGCAACGCCTGGAACAAGAAGGTGTGGTGTGAGAAGACCATCAGGGAGCATTCGCACAGCATCCCGCCCGAGCTCCTCAGACCCGAGCCTGCGTCAGACTCCCTGGAGGGCTTGTGGATGCTGATCAGCGGGCTCCACCCCAGAGTTTCTGGCTCAGTGGATGCAGAGTCGGGGCTGGGAGCTAACATTTCTAGCACATTCTCTGTCTGGGCATTAAGGCTCTTAAAGACAGCTGTCCACTCTGTAGAGGGACAAGAGAAGGATAAAGCAGGAGAAAGAGAAGTTGCTAAAAAGAAAAAAAAAAAAAAAATATATATATATACACACACACACACACACACACATACTCATCTCCAGGAAGAGCAGAAAATGATTTCATCACAAGAATAAAATTGGCATGCATTCTCCGACAATCTATGGAGAATTGCTCGTCTATTGATAATCTAATGAGAATTTCAACAGGCAAATGTGAAGGGGGGCTGGTTTTGGTTATTCTGTCTGTGCCTCATCCCCACCTCCATCCAGATGTATTATTCTCTGCCCTTCACTGTGCCTGGGAAGCTCACCTCTCCAGACCGGATCTCCCAGATCGGAGGATCACAGGCACCCTTAAGAAACCAAAAGGTGGGAGCAAAGAGGGAGTTTTCACCTCCAGGCTTCTCCAGGGCTGCCTGTTGTACGTTTCTCATCGGGCTCACGGCCCATCGCTTGGGCGTCAGGGCGGTCACAGTTCCTCACTGTTCTTGGTCCCAGGGCCGTACCATCCCCGGTTGATCCCTTAACTCAGCCCAAAGTGCTTAATATATTCTTTTCAGTTCAGTCATCTTCTTTCTACCAGGATCTTGATTAATAATGGTGTCTCAGGGCAAAAATAAAAATTAGAGCCCGGTAAAGCTGCAGATATAGATCAGTATTTCTGAGTCTTCTGCCATGAAGAATAACCCTGGTAACACTCAAGGGATATTGAAATTTTAAGACTTAAATGAATAAATGAAAGACTTAAATGAAATGCAAAATGCAAAAAAAAAAAAAAAAGATGAGTAACATGTAAAAATAAACCAAGGTCTTAAAACGATTGCCCTGATTAAAGATACACCAAAAAAACCCAAGAGAACTTGATAGATTTTTCTTTCAAACCATAAGGAATTTGCCGAAGGCAAGGGAGAGGTCCCAAAATTGCTAAGTTGTACTGTGTAAAACGTGTCCCCATCTACGCACGCTCTGGGAACATGGACCCCTGGCAAGAGAAAAAAAAGGTGATTTAGGCTGTGGACATGAAAGCCTTCTGAAGCATCTTGGGAAACAGGAGATAAGATCAGACCAGAAATTAAATAATCTGAGAACACACTGATAACGCGACGTGTCGCAATCAATTCAAAGTTCACATCTCGCTTGATTTATGCATCCATAATAAAATCAATCAAAAATTGGTGCTTCTTCAGTGTAATTTTAACCCTATCCCATGGCCTCTCCAGCCCCAGGCAGGGGTGTTCCTGCTTCTATCTTCAGGGAGCCCAAGCAGGTCGGGGTGGCCTGGGGGAGTCGCCGTGTAGCTCGGATTTCAAGGGGACTGTCTAAGTGAGGCGCCTAAGCGAGACAGTGGGTATCACAGTGAGGGAGGGTTGGGTTTGAGCCTTAGAGCTCCTCTAAATGGCCCTCTGTTCTTTTTTTCCACTCTGTTTACACTGTGCCCTCTTGTTTCCCAGATTTCCAAGGTTAAAACTGGCACCCCCATTAAGGCTATTTGAGTCCTTCAGGCTTTCCCGAGCTTCTCTGCTAATCCGATGTATGTAGCGCTTTTCTCATAGCTGGTTGTGAGTATGGGTGGGGAAGCGTGGCTTCTCTTCACAACTGCAGAATCATTCCCCGTGTGACCATCTAAGATGTCTTCTGTGTCTTTAATCTTATCAGTGAGTCAACCCCCTTTATGGGTTACAGTATTTCACTTCAGGTGAGAGGTTGTCATTATCATCCTAAACGTAGTTAATGTTTATTGAACACTTACTGTGTGCCAGATGGTGTACACTTACCCCTTAATCTAACAGTGATCCTGTGAAATATCCCCCTTTTTACAGATGAAGCAATTGAGCTCAGGGGATACCTGGAGATTTAAATCCAAGATTTGGGGCAAGTAGCTGGCAGAGCGGGGCTGTGAATCCAGCTAGCCCATTAGTTACTCTCACCCAGTTGTTCTTGGCCCAAGGTGACGGTACCTCCCAGAGGGCTGTGTGGCAATGCTGGAGACAGTTCATGTTATCACAGCTGAGGGACTGGGACTGGCATCTGGTAAGGAGAGCCCAGGGATGCTTCTAAACCTCCTAGGGTGAACAGGAGTTCACTGACCAAGAGTTGTGCTCTGCTGTGCTGTGCTTAGTCGCTCAGTCGTGTCCAGTTCTTTATAATGCCATGGACTGCAGCCCGCCAGGCTTCCAGCCCCAAACGTCTAATGCTGCCCTTGAGAGACCTGGCTTTAACCTCTGTGTCCATCGTATTCTAATCCCTTTTCGTTTGTGTTTAGGTCTTTGCATTTGGCAGGATGTCTTTGTTGGAATAGGTCCTAACGGTGACTCTTTCAGATGTACCCTTGATAAATTAGGGTAAGAAAGTGCTGCTCTCCCCGCCCAAGTTCCTTGGTCCAAGTTCTCTCCCCTGAGTTGGAACGAAGGTCCACTAACTGCTCAGCGGAGCGTTCACTCTGCGGGAACAGTGTGTCAAAGTTGGATGTTTTGAGACCGGTTATCTGGTTCTGGGGTTGACTTGGTAAGATGCACCCAGACAGCTCTGCTGCTAAGTCGCTTCAGTCGTGTCTGACTCCTAGCGACCCCATGGACTGCAGCCTGCCAGGCTCCTCTGTCCATGGGATTCTCCAGGCAAGAATACTGGAGTGGGTTGCCATTTCCTTCTCCAGGAGATCTTCCCAACCCAGGAATTGAACCTGTGTCTCTTGCGTCTCCTGCATTGGCAGGTGGATTCTTTACTACTGAGCCATCTGGAAAGGCCCCATAGGAAGGTGAAAGGAGAAAGAATTCTCTTCCCATTTCCCTATATTTCCCATACTTCGAAATATCACTAATTCTGCAGTAGCTTGAAAAACTGCAGGGGCAGAGCTGAAAAGTTATGCTTTCAAACTTTTTCATTAAAAAAAAAAACAAAAAACAAAAAACACCTCTGTGGTGCCTAGAGTCTAGTTTATTTTGGGCTCATACACATGTGCCTTTGGGCGAGCCCCTGAAAGCGGCACCCAAGTCTCAGGATGTGGTTCTTCCTTTCTCCCAGAGGATGGTCCCATTTCTTTGAAGTTAATACATCCTGAAAAAGGAGAAAGGCTTCCTTCCCATTCTGCTTATGAACACAGGGGATGCTGGTAGGTTAGGGAATTATTTGAAAAGACGCCGCCACTGCCCTCCAAAATACGAGACCCAGAAACAAGTTTGGAAACTTCTAGAAGGGAAAAGTGGAAGAAGGTTTGAAGAATAAAGGTCACAAACAGGGCTGTCGATGTGATGTAGGAGAAAGCCTGACCCAGAAGTATGGGAACAGCCTATAACCTCCAATGTGACATTAGGCTGCAAGTAAAAATCTGAAAGCAGTAAGTTTCAAGCATTTGATGTGGGCTTCCTGGTGGCTCAGATGGTAAAGAATCCACCCCCAATGCAGGTGACCCAGGTTCGATCCCTGGGTCAGGAATATTTCTTCTTCTCCTGGAGAAGAGAAAGGCGACCCACTCCAATATTCTTGCTTGGGAAATCCCATGGGCAGAGCAGCCTGGTGGGCTACAATCCATGGGGTTGCAAAGAATCGGACACAACTCAAAGACTAACCCTTTTTTCTTTTAAGCACTTCATGGGCAGAAACATCTAGAAAGCAGTTTGTGTTCTCGCTGCCAAGTGCAAACGTCCTGAGAGAAGCCCTGGGGGACACAGACGACCAGCCCTGGCATTCCTCATTGAACTCCACTTTACAGCAACAGAACGAGGGCGCAGACAGCGTTTGCAGGGTGAACACCCCGAGTCTACGACACAGTGTGGTCCAAACCTTGATGGTCTCCAGGTTTACTCTGCAAACCAGTCACCTGGGGGCCCAGCTGAAATGCTGGTTTCAGTGGCTTCGGGGTGGAGCCTGAGACCTACATTTCTGACGGGCTCCCAGGCCACACCAGGCCTGCTGCTCCTCAGACTTCACCTCCATCTTGCCTCCCACAGCGCCTTCTGCATACACTCAGTTCAATTCAGTTGCTCAGTCGTGTCCAATTCTTTGCAACCCCATGGACTGCAGCACGTCAGGCCTCCCTGTCTATCACCAACTCCCGGAGTTTACTCAAACTCATGTCCATCGGGTCAGTGATGCCATCCAATCATCTCATCCTCTGTCGTCCCCTTCTCCTCCTCTCACCTTCAATCTTTCCCAGCATTAGGGTCCTTTCCAATAAGTCATTTCTTCACATCAGGTAGCTAAAGGATTGGAGTTTCAGCTTCAGCATCAGTCCTTCCAATGAACATTAAGGACTGATTTCCTTTAGGATGGACTGATTGGATCTCCTTGCAGTCCAAGTGACTGTCAGGAGTCTTTTCTAACACCACAGTTCAACTGCATCAGTTCTTCAGTGCTCAGCTTTCTTTATAGTCCACCTCTCACCTCTGTACATGACTACTGGAAAAACCATAGCTTTGACTAGATGGACCTTTGTTGGCAAAGTAATGTCTCTGCTTTTTAACATGATGTCTAGGTTGGTCATAGCTTTTCTCCCAAGGAGCAAGCGTCTTTTAATGTCACGGCTGCAGTCACCATCTGCAGTGATTTCGGATCCCAAAAAAGTAAAGTTTCTCACTGTTTCTGCATACACTACTATAACATTAATTATATGCTTCTGGTCTCACGGAGCTGTGAGACACCTGAGAGTGGATTCCATTTCGTGTGCATCTTTCTAGCTCTAGCTCTTGGGACACAGTCGGAGCGCAGTGTTTATTCAATTACATTTGAATTTGTGATGCTAGATGGACTTCCTTATGTGAATGGCTGGTTCACTCAGAGCACTCCTGACCCCCACTCCCATGACAAGGGGGCCACAACAGCACAGGTCAGTGTGACCACACACGGACGGCCAGCTCAGCCTCAAGAGACAGCTCGAGTCTGCTGTCTCTCAGCATGCACACACGAGGCACACGAGGTTGTACCCACACCCCGAGACCAAGCTCGAGTCAGGAACCAGAGACTCGGCTCTGTGTGCCGATGACTCGACTCTTCCTCGCCCACTCCTGATGGTGACCGAGGGCCATCCTCTCTCCTCTGCCTTATGTCACTTCTTCCTTTTCCACATCACGGCGTGGCTGTGGCCTACTCCCACACCTGCATCTTCCTCTGTGACTTTGTGGAGGGAGCGCTGGCTGGACCACAGAGAATGTCCGTGTTTCCTGGTTCCTGAGCAAATACCATCACAAGCTCCCCAAGTTCGTGACCACCCCTGTCATGTGGAAACAAGGTCAGAAGGCCTCAGGACAGACTTGGGAACCCTAGGGGAGATGACCTCAAAAGGCAGGAGTTGCTTCTGGAATGTGGGTATAGCGGTGGGGGAGGGGAGTAGGGGAGGGGGGAGGGCAGGGAAAGGCTGAAAGAGACTTACAGTAACTGGCTTGTTCCCTGAAAAGGAGATTTAGAGGATGTTTATAGTTAAATGTATCCATTTGAAGATTCATGAGGTACATACCCGCAACCAGGGTGGTGGTGACTTATTCAACAAGTCCTTCCTAGGTGCCCCACGCTTACTAATACAAGGGCCTGACGATCTCAAGCAGTCTTCTAGGGAACAAGCCACAAGCTGGTGGCCCCATCTTGGTCCAGTTAAACACTAGCTCAATGTCCAAAAATATAGAGTTCTTTACTGCTGATTCTCATACGAACACCAAAGAGGGAGGGTCCATTCACCACACATGAAACAATCAAGTCCCCCTTCCCAGTGTCCCTACTCCACACCCTCACACGGGACAACCACCCCGAAGCCCTATCTTCCCCACTCCAAGTTCCCAAGTCCCTCACACCCAGCTCACCCCTCCTTCAGTGCCGAAGCAAGAGGCTGAGGGGACGGTTCAAGAAAAAATATTAAACTGTTACCCAAACTTGTGCTCCAAACCGGAAAGTGGACCCTCAGACTCCAGCCAGGTCTGAAGACAGGGAGCCCCTTCAGTTACCTTTAAAAAAAGTTTTAAGAGGGCAAAGATAAATCTTCAGGAGGCCATGACATTACCCTGCATCACGGCCGTGATCTGCCTCCCAGGCGAGAGCCAGGTCCAGATGGTGCTTATCAAGGAAGCCGGTGAGAAGCAGCGGCCGTGTTTATTGTGAGAATATACAAGATCCTTTGTCATTGTTTATTGACCACTCCTGACACATCAAATGACCAATGTGTACTTCATCATCTTCTTGGATGGATATTAGTGTAAAAACTCACTCATCAAGTCCTACAGAACTGCCTCTGCCTGAGACATTCTGCAAAGACTTAAAGTTGATCATAAATTCAAGCTGACATTTTCATCCCTTCCAGCCCCATGAGCTGGACGCTCTACATTTGCCAACTGACCCAAGTCTTGCAGAAAGTGGAAAGGCCCTTGTTCGAATCCCCACCACCAACAAATGGCTGCTTTTCCTCACTTGGAGCCACCTCACCACCCAGGATACTAAGAATGGCTAACGTCTATTGAAAGAGGGCTGCACGCCGGGCACCCTTTGTTAGCTCTTTTCCGTGGATTTTTCCACTCAGTATTTGCAGATGCGTGAAGTAAGGTCGACAGTCATCCCCCTTTGGACACGAGGAAGTTGAGAGGCAGCAGGATTAAGGGGCTGCCCAAGGTCCCACTGTTAATACCCAGAGGAGCCAGGCCACCAGCCCTGGAACTGGTACCCTCGCCCCCTGGGAGCTCATGGCCCAGGTCACTCAGGAAAGAGGTGGGGAGGCCCGCTTCCTGTGTGAAGCTGGTTCACGGCTCTGAGTAAGCATACATGCACGCAGCAAACGCCACCAGTTCAGGCAAACAGCTGGTCACCTTCTCAGGGAAAGAACATCCCTAGGAACATACCAAATACACAGACACTGTGTGGACCTGGAAGCTTCCTGGAGAGTGACTATTAGAAAATAGGAAAACCCAAGACCTGCCGTTTCTAAGTTACCCTGCCCTCGGAATTCTGCACGCTGCCCTCGGAACCTCTCATGAGAAACTTCAACTCTTAAAGTTGAAAAACTTCAACCAGATCTGAAGTTGATTCAGCCCCATTTCAAATGTTCATTTTTCTCCCCAACTTTTTGAATGAGTCAAAGTTTAAACAAGTAGAGTAACTTGTACTCTAGTAAATGAGTAGAGCTTCGCTTTCTTGTTGAACACTGAAGTAAAAGACGAAGTACCTCATGGGTGAGAGGTTATCCTAATATTATTGTGACAAAGCCCATAGATCATGGCTATTTTAATTTTTCTAAAATTATATTTGTTCCTAATATGTAACTCTTCCTTTTCGTTATTTGGGACAGCTTTGCCTGAGACAACTTCGTATATTCAGACAACTAGGTCTCATCCATGAGAGGTCAACATTCACTTTGGAAAAAAAAACTTCTGAAACACTGAAATAAGGACTTCCCTGGTGGTCCAGTGGTAAGGAATCTGTCTTCCAACGCGGGGAACACCACTTCCATCCCTGGTCGGGGAACTAAGACCCCACACGCCACGGGGCAATCAAGCCTGCTCACCGCAACTGGAGAAGCCTACATGACAGAGTGAAGAAGCAGCCCAGCCAAATAAATAAACAAAATAATTTAAAACACTGAAATGAAGTTGGGTGGGTACTTACCCTCTTATTTATTTTAAAACAGAATTATAATGGGGTGGGAGGTGGGAGGGAGGTTCGAGAAGAAGGGGATATACGTGTACCTCCGGCTGATTCATGTTGATTTATGGCGGAAACCAACACAATATCATAAAGCAATTATCTTTCAATCCCAAATAAATTGACTTTAAAAAACAGAATTGCAACAGTGGCTTAAATAATTGAGGCATAAGAGCTCACCTAGAATTACACCAGCCTATCGATCGAGTTCTTATTTTCCCTCCCAGATTCACACGTAACCTTATACATCTACAAACCTGTTCAAACCTCGTTCAGCCATGCTGATTGGAACTAGAATTGTCTTTGTACAAACTGTCAATCAGGGTCTGTCCCTTTTCCATCCAGCCACCCTCTGAGCTGGGTTTTTATGCACTTGATGTCCTTTATCAGCATTGCTGTGTGCACAGCCATTCAGTCATGTCTGACTCTTTGTGACCCCCTGGACTGTAGCCCACCAGGCTCCTCTGTCCAGGGGATTTCCCAGGCAGGAATACTGGAGTGGGTTGCCATTTCCTTCTCCAGGGAATCTTCCCGACCCAGGGATCAAACCCACATCCCCTATACCGGCAGGTGGATTCTTTACCACTGAGCCATCAGGGAAGTCCTCTTTATCAATACTAATGGAATCGTGAATATTTGCGTATGTTTTTGACTTCCTCAAAATGCCTTTTCACCCATCATCTCTTTTAATCCTTATAGCTCCATTTTTTTTTTTTTTTGGACAGTTGCTGTACAGCATGTGGGATCTTAGTTCCCCAACCAGGGATCGAATTCATGCTTCCTTCAGTGAAATCGCCGAGTCTTAACCACTGGACCACCAGGGAGTCCTTGCAGTAACTCGCGAGACAGCATCGCTTTCCTAAACGCAAGAAGCAGATTACATGTTGTGCTGTGGCAAACAGGTGGGGCCACAGCAAACCATCTGCAGAGGGCCAGGTAGCAGGCGTGTCGGGTTTTGTGGGCACATGGTCTGTCTCAGCTGCAGCCCCTCAGCTCTGCCCCCGCCGTGCCAAGGCGGCGGCTGCGGGCACCATGCACGTGAATGGGTGTGTGCATGTTCCCATGAGACTTTACTGATGGACGCTGGAAGGCCCGTCACTGTCGCAGGTCACAAAACAGGCTTCTTCTTTTGACTCCAGCATTAAAAACGTAAAAGCCGCTCTCGGCTCGTAGACACCCAGGTGTGGGCCAAAGTGACGCGCCTGTGGGCCGCGGTTTGCCAACCTGGGTCTAGCACAGAGGCTCTCGGAATCAGGAAGGACCTTGAGAGAGCTCTGAGATGTTTAATTGCTTCTCCTCTCGAGAGAGTAAAGAATCAAATCCCTCCCGAAGGCGACAGTCCACCGTGCCCTGCTAAGATGAGACCCCAGATACTCTGACTCCTAGTGCAGTGCACTTCCTACCAGAAGCCACTGCTTAAAATAAAGACAAATAGGAGACCAATTAAAGAGATAACTGTAACAACTGCTCAGCACAGCGCCCGGAGACGAGAACGCCCAGTGCCGGCCGTGCGGCCGCCGCGGCCCCTGCAGACAGCGCCTGGCACGCGTTCAGAGAGCTTGAGAAACATAACTGGTTGAGCAGAAATCGTTCCAAGAAATAGCACCGTGACTTTTGCTCCGCTGCTGCCTCACTCTGCTGCAAGTTAACTCCTCGTCTGCCTGAGCTGTGAAACCTGTAAAATAAAGCAAATCGACAGTTGCCATTTTAACTTTTATGATAGTTTCACTTTTTATACCTGCTTCAGCAGTCCCCAGACAGAATGCCACCACCAGTCAAGGTGGACGGTTCTGCAGGTGATCGCTGACAGAGCGCCCGGGTGTGTAGCTGCCAGGACAAAGCAGTTTAGCTCTCTCCCTTCTGTTGCTTGAAATCCATGTTGTGTCGCCTCCGTTCATTAATTTTCTGCTGCTCCAATAAGAACGTACCCTCTCTCGCTGGGGTGCAGGGCGGCTGCCCCAGAAGCAGCGGCTGAGACAGAATCAGCCATTCTGAGAGCTGGAGCAGAGACCACCGTGGGAGTTGCGTGTGTGTGTGTGTGTGTGTGTGTTGGGGAGGTCTGTGCATGTGAGTGTGTGTGTGCGTGTGTGTGTGTGTTGGGGAGGTCTGTGCATGTGAGTGTGTGTGTGTGAGTGTGTGTGTGTGTGTGTTGGGGAGGTCTGTGCTTGTGAGTGTGTGTGGGTGGGTCTCCGTTTGTGTGTATTCTGTTTGTGTCTGTGTCTGAGGGTCTGTGTGTGTGTTTCTCTTTCTGTGTGTCTGTGGGTGGGGGTCTGTGTATGTGTGGCTGTGTTTGTGTTTGTACGTGGGGGGGTCTGTGTGTGTCTGGTGTGTGTCAGTGTGTATGTGCGTCTGTGTGTGTGTGTGCATGCACAGAAACTGGAGACAGGGTTAAACTCTTCGGGGAAGGGGAGCAGAATGACCCGAGAACAATGGAACAGAAAGCTACCTGAGCGCACGTGGGCAGAGGAGAGGACATTGTGCTTATTTCCTCTTCTCTGAAGCGTTTCCTCCCCCCGCTCCTCCTGGCTTCCTCCTGTCTCTGGGGCCTGGAGGCTCTGAGTCATCCCGTCTGGACAAAGGGCCCTGGTGGCCAAGCCCCTCCAGCCCAGCCCCCGCCTCCACGCTGGGGCCCTGAGCACTTTGCACCCCTCCACTGTGTGCAATCCTCGTGTGCGGTGGTCAAGTGTGGGGTCTGCCAGCCCCGCCACTGGCCTGGGAGCCCCCGAGACAGGGCTCGGTTCACCTTACCCGTCACTGGATGCCAGTGCCTCGCAGAACGTCTGACACACAGGGGCAGAAAGTCTGTTCAGTGTCGCTGAGTGAGTGAACGACCCTGATTCTAAACGTGAAAAAGAAAAAAAAAATCCACAGAAATATGATGCTTTTAAATGAAGCTTTCAACGCTGGTCACGTAAATACCTATTGCTTGATGGGAAAGCTGGACTGAACCCGGAGCCCACTTTGATTTCCAGAGGAGCTGTGGATCCCAGAGAGCCACTGACCTTCTAGGGGGAGGGGCTGCGAGAGGTGCTGGGGGTTCTTTACACAGCGATGTGCTCAGCTGGCGAGAGTCCTTGGCTATTCCAGGTCCTAAGACTTCTGGAAGAAGGGTCAGCAGGGAATGCTGTGATGTGAACCCAGTTCTTCGGCATCACTTCAGCTGAGACTTCCAGAAGTGTCCAAAGAAGCAAAGCAGTAATAAACATCAAAGAGCTGTGCCCGCGCTTCCCTGGTGGCTCAGTGGTAAAGAGTCTGCCTGCTAATGCAGGAGACACAGCTTCGATCCCTGGTCCGGGAAAACCCCACATGCCGTGGAGCAACTAAGCCCATGTGCCCCGACTACTGAGTCCACACTCAGACGAGAAAGAGAAGCCACTGCAATTAGAAGCCCAGACTCCACACTAAGAGCAGCTCCCGGTCTCTGCAACTAGAGAAAAGCCCACACAGCAATAAGACCCAGCACAACCATAAATACACGTATTAAATAAAATAAAAAGAGCTGTCCTCACAATATACCCTCTGTGTTCTACAGCTCCTTCATCCAAAAAATGGGCAGCGTTAACCGTATTTCTCCCACCTTACTCCTAACCTGAAATATTACCAAGCAATTTGCATTTTGATTTATTCAGCCTTCTTTTTAATACATGTTACACTTTCAACATCTACTTAGCATCTACTATGTGACAGGCGCTGAGCTGAGTTCCGTGGGGAAACAGAAGAACAGAATGGTGCTTCTGAGAAGTTCATGGTCAACTGGAGGAAATAGGGAAGTTGAGCTATCCATTTATATTCAACAGACTTTTATTTAAGCATCTATCAAATGCCAGGTGTTAAAAAGTAGGTTAAATGAATTAATTAGACCAATAAGTCAATGGAAAAGGCCAGCAAAGACATCAATCACTGTCATACACGGTAAGTGGTATGGCAGGTTGGAATACACCGCATTAAGCACAAAAACCTGGCTTTGTGAGGTGGTCAGAGATGCTGCCACAGTCTAGGTTTTTAACTGGACCTCAAAGAATGAATAGAAATCCACAGAAGCAGTGCAAAGAGGAGGGGCAGGCGAAGGAGGAAACTTAGGGACCAAGCGTAGAGGTTAGGTGCGGAGCAGGCCCCAAGCATCATGATCTAGAGAACAGCAAGTATGCAGGCAGTTGGAGGGAAGCCAGCTGGAAAGGGAAGTGGGTACCATGCTAAAAATAAAATGGGTGATATGCCCCTTGGAGCAATGGTGAGCCATGGAAGCCAAGGAGCCGAGGAAGGGAACCCACGCTCGGATTTAAGAAAAGCTACAGGTGACTGAAAGAAGCGGGAAAGGAAACACCCGAGCCGGCAGCTGCAGGCGGGTGTTTTGACTCCCGTGCAAGTTCACGTCTGTCCACATGTCCAGCAGGACCATGCCCCCGAGGGGGCCACTGCGGGTGGCGGGATCTGCTGGGCACGGAGAAGCCAGTTTTCGTGATGTAGGAACAGCAGACGCAGGACCCAGCAGACGGTAACTGACACGGGTCCCAGACGGAGTCGTCCCACTGAGGGGAACGTGGCTCACTGACCCACGTGTCGCCAGGGTCTCGCAGAGGAGGGAGGCGGGCTCGTGGGGAGGCTCACACTGCAGCTTTCAGAAGGCGAGCCAGCAGGGGCTGAGAAGGAGCACGTGCCGTGGCCATGAGTGCAGGGTCAGCCTCAGCTCGGGTCCTCTCCGCAGGGTGGCCGAGATCTCCCCCACATAGCAACCCTTTGCAACTTTCAAAGCACCGTCCCCCTTCCTCGAACACACAGCTGGCTTCTGGAGTAGATACTGAGAGGGACGCCCTGCCGAAATGACTCATGGCTCGAGAGCATGCCGGAAAGAGGAGTCACGCTAGAAGAAGGCAAAGGGACATCACAGCCGCTCGAGAAAGAAAGGGCCACTCAAGGCTGGCAGGTGTGTGACATCTGCAGCTCAGAGCTTTATCCACAACCACTTAGTCTCAAAGCATTCCCACTTGCCCATCAAATAAAATCTAAAAGCAAACACATTCCACAAGCCTTATCAGAGCCACACAGACACAAACCGATCGTGGTGGTTCAGAAAGTCAGGATTTATATTTTATATTCAGTCCTATTCCTAAATTGGGAAAGGTTTCCATATCATTATTGTGCTCACTATAGGCTCCACTGTTCTTCGAAACTGCTGTACCATAAAACCCAGGTTATGAGTGTTAACATAATAAAAGCAATAATGCAAACGCCAGGTCACCAGGCATTCATCCAGAAGTCGAGCACGGTAAAGCACTTTGGTCAAAAGATTACAATGTAACTGAAGCCCTGTAATATATTATACTGAATATAAATTATTAATGTGATTTAATTTTAAGTGTTAGCTAAATGCTTACTAGAGTATTTTAAAAGAAAAACAATCTTGAGACACGCAAAAGCGAGTTGGTAAAATATTATAAAATATGATAGGGAATAATTTGGTCTTAGCTCTGGGTACACTAATACTTAACTGACAATTGGTCTTCTGGGGTTTTTTTGCTTGTTTCATTCTACATCAAAGAAAAGCAAAGCCCACAGTTCTTGCCATATGGCAAGGAACATTTTCTAGATTATCCATTTCTACTTGCCTTAACACCTCGCTGTTTCTACAACCAATAGCTTCTCCTCAATGCCCGCTGTGGCTTCATCTCAAATACCCACCTCTAGTGGGGAAATTCAGTATCGTGGGTTAGACTTGGTCCGAGACTGAGCCATACAGTTATAATCAGAATCTTACTGAGTCAACAAATATGAGTACTTCTACAATTTTCTATACATATTGACAAGTGGCTTTTACTAAGAATTCTGCCTAATCACGGGGGCTTCTCTGGTGGCTCAGTGGTCAAGAATCTGCCTCCCAGTGCAGAAGACATGGGTTTGCTTTCTGGGTTGGGGCGATCCCCTGGAGGAGGAAATGGCAACCCACTCCAGTATTCTTGCCTGGAGAATCCCATGGACAGAAGAGCCTGGCGGGCTGTAGTCCATGGTGTTGCAAAGAGTTGGACACGACTGAGCACACACACACACACACACACCCATGATTCACTGCAAAGATGGGTGTGATTGGCCTTCTCTTTAAACCCCAGCACTGCTTCTAGGCCAATAAATGACCCTCTCCCCCATACGCCATCTGTGTTCGTCTGCTCAGGCTGCCATAACTGAGGAGCCCAGACCAGGGTAAATAGAAGAAGTGTATCTGCCCAGTTCTGGAGGCTGAAAGGCCAAGATCAAGGCGCCAGCACAGCTGGTTCCTTCGGAGGCCTCTCTCCTCCGCTTACAGACGCCGCCTCCTCCCTGAGCCCTCACACGGTCTTCCTTCAGTGTGTGTCTGGGTCCTGAGTCCCACTTCGTATAAGGAAACCAGTCCCGTTGGACTAGGGCCCAGCTTCATGACCTCCTTTTACCTAAACAACTTCTTTAAAGACTCCACCTCCTCCAAGTACAGACACATTCTGAGGTCCTGGGGGCTAGGGCTTCCCCGCATGAATTTCAGCCCCTCACACCACCCACAAATGTAACACTTATGAAGGCATCTCCAGCACACTCAGCGTGGCCTCCACCCAGACACCACCCACACCCACCCAGAGCCCACACCTCACCCCCGACTGCAGCCTCTCTGAGGGCCATCTCCCCCAGACTCCTGGTCTCGGTTCTCACCAGGACCTTCAGGGACCCAGCTCCTCTACCTGCTTGGCAGCCCTCCAGCCCCTCCTGATTCACCACCTCCCTGTCCGCTCTAGAACCCATAAGACAGCCTGTGCCCCCATCGCGGCATTGGCACCCAGGCAGGAAGGTCGGGCCCAGCAACGCTGTTGATTATGTGCAGTGGCCATTCCAACCCATCCGGGTTTGCCAGTGCCCAGGACAAGCCTTCATTCTGCAAGTGTCTGTCACTTCCTCCACCTCCTGTTTCTCCCCCCAGGTCTACCTCTTTCTCCGAGAACCTTCCCCCACCCACTCGGCCAGAGAGGAAAAACCACGCTCTGAACTCTCCCTCTGGCCAGAAATGATGATGAGACCAGTGGCAGATGCTGCCTGCAGATCCTCTCGAAGCAGACCTGTTGCTGAGTGCTGGGGCTCTGCCGGAGGGGCCACACTGAGTCAGAGCCCCCCACCCCAGGTACCACGGTGCCCCCAGCCCACATCGGACCCCGTGATGGCAGCGAGGCCTTGCAAAGACTTGGTCTACGGGGAGAGGAATGAAGCAGGCATGCCTCGGAGATGAGAGGGCGGAGGCAAGGGTGTGAGGCTGCGAGGAGGACTTCCCAGCTCCCATGACGTCAGCCTGCCGTCCCTGCCGGCTTCCGGACCCTGACACGGTCCAACAAGCCCTTCTTCACCCGGGCTGAGTCGCTTCTTGTTTCTTGCCACCGAACCGTCCTTGACTAAGACACCTTACAACACAGCTGCTGGCTCGCCCCCGCCACCCACTCCCTCGTTCTTTTCTTCTCCCGGAATCTGTTTTCCCGTTTCTATTGAGACAGCCACGCTGCACACACAGGGCCTGAATTTTCACTTGAACAAACGCTGCCTGGCCTGGGCCCAAAGAGGACAAGCAGCAACCCCGTGACTTGGCCACACAACAGGTGAGCCGCGCCGTGCCAGCACGCACACTGACTTGCCTCGGACCTGCCGGGCTGACTGTGAGAGCCTCCTGACAACAAGCCGGACCGCCTGGGCCGGAATTCCTCTGGACGTTTGCAGCAGCCGTAGCCTGAGAGCCACGGGAGGCGCTGGGCAGCCAGGGTGGAGCTGTGTGGGGGGAGACAGGTCGGGGGTAGGCTGTGTTCAAGGGAACATTCTTCATCCCAAATCACTCAGAACTTCAGCCATGAGATTAATGGTTGCCGTGGCAACTGATCAGCCCGGGAGGCTTCTCACAGCTCCTCAGAACGAGTGTGTTAGTCGCTCGGTTGTGCCTGACTCTCTGTGACCCCCATGGACTGTGGCCTGCCAGGTTCCCCTGTCCATGGGGATTCTCCAGGCAAGAATACTGGAGTGGGTTCCCATTTCCGTCTCCAGGTCACCTTCCCGACCCAGGGATTGAACCCATGTCTTCCGTGTCTCCTGGCAGGCAGGCGCTTTACCACTAGCGCCCTCAGGATGAGGGGACCCTCTCTAACATGCCAAGATCTGCCACGGGCCAAAGTTGTCTCTTGCGTTTTGGCCAAAAATAAACTTTCTTTTGCACATTCTATGGGACTTTTTGGAAAATTTTCTCTCCTGAGGAAACGCCACGTTTTTCTCTTGCTGTTTTATCTGACACTACACTTCGGCTATTCCCTCAAAGAAGAAGTTCCTACCGCCTTGGGGGCATTTTTCTCTCGTGCTGTAGTTCGGGGGGCATGGGTCTGTTTCAGTTACTTCTCTTCACTCAGTCTTCCTCCCCTGGCGCCCCTCCCTCTCCTCCAGCCCTCACTCACTCCCAGATGAGACACTGGGCATCACGTGGTTCGCAGATTCGAACGCATCCGTTTAGGAGCACCTCCAAACGAAAGGATGCCCTCTGGCAAGCATTCTGCTCTAACAAGTGGCAGGTCCCCCTCCCCTGTGGACAACGCACAGCCATGAGAACCACGAGTCACGAGACTCAGTGAATCCAGGGCACGTCCTTCCCTGCAGCCTGCTCTTCGAGGGACCGCCTCTGAAATAAAGACTGGTCCTCCACGTAAGAAAGGGCACAGACATGTTCTTTTAGTTCATTTGCTTCTTTCGCTTGGCTTTTTGGTTGATTTGCCGAAGTGGTAGTGACTGTATTATACAGACCTAACTCCTACAAGCACATGTCTCCATCAGCGTGAATAAGCAAAGGACTTCCCTGGTGATCCAGTGGTTAAGAACCCACCTTCCAGGACAGGGGAGGCGGGTTCAATCCTGGTCGAAGAACTGAGATCCCACATGCCACCAGGAAGCTCAGCCTACACTCCGTGACTGGAGAAGCCCAGTACCACGGCTGAGACCCAACACAGCCAGATACATAGAGACTTCTTAAAAGAAATAAAACAATAATTATGGGCACATGATTAGAACTGCACCTATCATGCTTGTTTTTGACATGATGACTACAGAAACTGGCACCACAGGAGGAGGAGAAAAAGCTGACTGGGGTCACAGACACCCTTGGCTTAAGGGGCCCTAGACCGGCACCACCATGCCCCTGTCCTTACCGCTGGTAATCGGTATAAATAAATCAGCTGTGATTTATTTTGCTGATGTATAAATGCATGGATTTTATGTTCCATCTTGTATGCCATATAGGCATTCCTTGGTGATATGTAGAATTGCTTTTGTCAGCTTTGATTAAATAGCTCATGGTTTTATGTTTCCAATAAGAAAATATATCTGTGAAATACCTTTATTATTGAAAATCCTGCAATAAAAAACAATCCTGGTGCCTGTAAAAGTTTCTAGCTATTCTTTTCAACTTTTAAAGCAATTATTTTTTAACTCAGTTTTTTGATAAGCCAAAGTTTCTTAGAAATGCAAGTATGATCTTAATAGAAAATAGAGTGTACTGTGAAATATCAGTTAACCAGAACACCCTTTCTGGTTAAGCAAGCATTAGATACAGCAGAAGCACCGGGGACTCAGCTATGGGAAGGGTGCCTGCCGTCCATCAGGGCACCTCGGCCTGAGGGAAGTGTTCCTTGCAGAGACTCTGGTCCTTCTGCTCTAACTCTCTGTGAACCAAGTCACACCTGCCTTCTCTCTGGTGTAGGAACAGCCCACCAGAAGGAAAGACCCTGGGTTCAGATGCTCAAGCCACATTCCTTCAGTGCGAAGTCACTAATAATTTCACCAATATAGAAAGATGGTTCCCATATATTGTTAACTAAAGCATCAGTTTGGAAAACAGTAAGAATTCAGTTTTGTAAAGGATACACCCCAGGATTGGGTTAGAGAAAGGGGTTGGGTGACAAAGGCAGGCTTAGGAGAAAGCACAAGGAGATGGTTGCAATGACGCAAAAATGAAAGTGATTTGGACCAGCACACGGAAGAGAGGGCTAAGTGCAAAAATGAGTTGCATGTTGATTCGTTGGATTGCAGGTCACTGAGATTTTCATGGAGGTTACCTTAAAAACCTTATTTGGGCTCAAGCGCACCTCTCATTCACTGGAACTGGATTTTAGCCATTGCTGTATAGGAGGAACTGGCCAGTCCGTTTTATCAGTCAGGAGAGGCTGGGCTATATACACAGCGAGCATGGCCGCCACCTCTGTTGATAAACCGCAAGCTTATTCCCTCTCCCTCTACTGCCCAGGGACTTCCCCGGTGGCTCAGATGGTGAAGCATCTGCCTACAACGTGGGAGACCTGGGTTCGATCCCTGGGTTGGGAAGATCTCCTGGAGAAGGAAGTGGCAACCCACTCCAGTATTCTTGCCTGGAAAATCCCATGGACAGAGGACCCTGGTAGGCTACAGTCCATGGGGTCGCAGAGTCGGACACGATGAGCAACATTTACTTTTTGTTTACTACTGCCCAGCGCAGATGGGCTCAGCATAGTCTCTGGAACACAGACTGACAGAGGCTCCATGCAGCACATGCGCCACAGCCACCGCCACGGCCAGGAGGAAGCGTGGTGAGTTTATCGCTTCTGCTCACATGTAATTGGCAAAGCAATACTCGTTTCCTTAGTCGGTTTGGTTAGCAGGAGTCATTGCCCCAGATAACACTTAACTGACAAAATCCAGTTTCAGAACCGAAGAATTTGACGTCTCCATTAAGAAAATGCCCCTAGAAAGACTCAGATCTACTCTGATAGATAGATAGAAAGCGTATATATGTGAATACACATGCATAGGTGTGCTTGTAGAAAATACAGATGATGGAGTTAAACGTTTATGGAGCCTGGAGGGACCCTGCAGGAGAATTTTCTGAGTAAATACTTCACAGAGGCAGAGCTGAGCACAAGAAATGTGGCTTTGAAACCAGATAGTCTTGCTTGTTACTCTCTCTGAGACTTGCCAAGCTAAGTTCTCAGCCACTCAGCCTCAGGGTCCTCATATGTGAAGTGGATACAAAATCTACCACGCGGCTCTTGTAAAATAAAGTACCCAGGGACATAATAGGGAGTCAGTGAATGTTAGTTGCTGTTTATTTTGCTTTGTTCAGTAAAAAACAAACAAACAAAAAGCTTTGTGATTATTTGCTTTGTCTTTTTTTCCCCCTAGGTCACACCCTACGGCATGCGGGATCTTAGTTTCCTGACCAAGGATCAAACCCCTGTCCCCTGCAGCAGAAGCAGAGTCTTAACCACTGGACCATCAGTGAAGTCCCTGCCTTGTCTCCTATAAAAGGGCATATATGAACATCCCTACTAATCGACATTTCTCATTAAAAGGGTACTGATTACTAAACATTTCATTTAAAATGTGCATTAGCATTAAAGACAACTTCTCTCATTTTCTTTTACTAGATGATTCTAGCTGTGTTCTCCCAGAGGAAATGATTCGATTGAAAGGTTGGGAGAGCAAGTCTGCCTTCATCAACAAAGCCTTGGAATCGTGAATGAGTTTTACCTTCAAGAACTTTTTGTTTGCACACTGAAATATTTCACTTTGGAAACTGAGTGCTGAATGTGAAGACCAGTCAGCAGCGTGCTGATTTTCTAATCCAAGTTGTCCCAGGTGTTAAAAGATGTTGTATGGTCCTACACCTGCAGCTGATATCTTCATTCCATTTCAATTAGTCCTTTTGTGCATGTTAACACCCATCCGTTCTTTCACACAAGCTGATCCTTCAGGCCCTGAACACCCCTCCCCTACAATTTTTTAAGCAACGAGTTTCAATTGCCTGTTGCAGTTTCGACTCGTTCCCTGCCTTGTGGGTGTTTGCTGCTGCTGCTGCTGCGTCGCTTCAGTCATGTCCAACTCTGTGCGACCCCACAGACGGCAGCCCACCAGGCTCCCCCGTCCCTGGGATTCTCCAGGCAAGAACACTGGAGTGGGTTGCCATTTCCTTTTCCAATGCATGAAAGTGGAAAGTGAAAGTGAAAGTGAAGTCGCTCAGTCATGTCCAACTCTTTGCAATCCCATAGACTGCAGCCCACCAGTCTCCTCCGTCCGTGGGATTTTCCAGACAAGAGTAAGGATGTGATATCCACCTGTAGGAAGATGGATTCCTTGGTTCTTGAGATGATACATGAGAAGCAGATCCAAATGAAAATACTTTCTGCCCTGGGTCTTAGAGATGCTCGCTTCAGTTCCTGAAAATGCACATCTGAATCTAGAAGGAGCATTTGTCTCAGTCAAGACCCACAGGGATCCGCCTGGAGCCATGGTCGACAGGCCAGCACCTTCCTCCTGCCAGCTCACAGGACGTCCCAGACTTTCTCTGCAAGTGGCCCATGGTGAATCTTAGTCTCTGATGTTGTTGAGAAGCAGAACATGTGTTACATGAATATTTAGTTTATGAGAGAGATAGCAGAAAACATCTCTTTTCTGCCCTCAAGTAGTAGAATTATGGCTATGTTTTTATTTCCATCCAAAAATTCACATAACATTAAAAAGGAAATGTAACACAGTAATTGAAACAAATTGGAAATTTCTATGGCCATAACATTTATGAGTTCAAATTTCATGTGAGCACATGGAAATAGTTAGTGAGCATACGTTGGCAGCACCCAAATTACACCTAATAAAATGGCCACAGAGAGAAAAGTAACGTAAGATGATTTACTTATCCTACCTAATTCGCTGTTTTATTTCAATCCGTAACTATTCCCAGTCAACCAAATGCCACCAGTCTGCTTACCCTGAATTGTTGGTAATGGCTGCTGGTGCTATCTGTTTGCTCGTTGGTAATGTTTTCTTTGGCTGGTCAGAAATTTAGCAGGTGTGAAACGGAGTCCTGTTCCCTTTGCAAGCTTCTTGGTCATCAGGGCCGAGCTAAGAAAGATTCGAAAGATAGAGAGCAATTGCACTCAGCTACGCAGCGCTCCTGTCTACACCCCAGATTAAATCTGCGGGTTTGCAGGGGTGGGAGGAGGCATGGGCCAGCTGCTCCCTTAAGGAATGAGAGA
Source organism: Bos indicus (assembly GCF_029378745.1). Taxonomy (NCBI): domain Eukaryota; kingdom Metazoa; phylum Chordata; class Mammalia; order Artiodactyla; family Bovidae; genus Bos; species Bos indicus. The sequence continues at coordinate 50,338,999 of NC_091782.1, read as the reverse complement.
AATGCCCTGGCTCCCTGTGCCGCGCGATGACCCTCTGGAGCAATGGCGAGGCTCACGGCCTCTCAGTGGGCCCTAGGCTCCTCTCGCTCCTCTGTCTCCAGGCTGCATCCATGACAACCTGGGCTTGTCACCGTTCTCTGTAAAAGCTGGATGTTCCCTCTGCGTGCGGGCACACGCACGGAAGTGCACACTGGCGATCCCCTCACTTCACAGACACCACTCGATGAAGAGTGAAGTGTCTGGGGGACCGGTGATATCTGTGGAGTTCTATCATGACAGGAGACCGGGGCCTTTAACCTGTCAGCTCTAAACCGGGGTGAGCGATGCCCATCCTGCACACCACGCGCAGGAGGCGTGAGGATCCAATCCAAGGAGAACGAGAGGAAATACGCACACGTTCGGGGAACTGTCCGATCTCACCCAGATGTTATCCAGGAGTACTGAGGCCTGGGATGTGCAGTGAGCTTCAGATGACTGTTTAGCCGAATTCACTACAAACACAGAAAAGATCTACTTGGTGGTGGAGGGGGCGGTGACGATGCTTTGATGAAGCAAAGTAACTGGACGACGGGATGCAGGCCTCAGGGTCCCTCCTCTTGGGATCACCCCGACCAAGAGCCAGAAACTCCATCTGTGAAAGCTCACAGGGGCACGTCCCTGGTGCTCCAGTGGTTAAGACTCTACACTTCCCCTGCAGGGGGCATGGGTTCCATCCCAGGGCAGGGAACTAAGATCTCACATGAAGCACAAAATGACCACGAAAAAAAATAAAGAAGAAAAGAAAACAAGCTTACCAGGCGGTGCGCCTGGGCGTCCCGCCCACTGCCCCTCTACGACTGCTCTGCCCCCCTCCCATCCTTTCCCCCCCTTCCACTCCCCAACCCCCGCTGCCCGCTCCCAACACTTGCGCAGAAGCCGTCAGGACCACAGCCCCTCCCCATCCTCTACTTTATCTAGAAGCTCTTTCAACATGGAGAGCTAAGCGGGGAACTTGGGTCTCCTCAACAGACTCTGACAGGGGGCCCACAACTGAGGGGGAAGGCCGGCAGGAGAAAGGAAAGGGCTCAGAAGCTCCCCCAAGTCACCGAAGCCAAGCTGGGGAAAACTCCCCGTGTCTCCTTCCAGCCACAGGCCCCAGATGGCCTTATGGGCACGTCCCTGCCCGTAGGGCAGTCTGGATTCCTCATGAACCGACCACCCACGCGTCAAGCCCAGCAGATAGGTGGGCGGGTGTGAGGGGCACATGGCCTGGACAGCCTCCTCGCCCACCTGTCCTGTGTTAAACCTCTAGCACCCAGAAGAATCTGAAGCCTCGGCGTCTGGGCTGTGAGGACAATAAGCTCATTTCAACCCTGTCATTCCTCGGCCAAGAGTGCTTGGCCCTCCATAATAGATGACCTTTTGTTTCCTTGAGGGTCGGTCAGTGGCGTCACAAGAGTCCAAGAGTTGGACACAACTTAGCGACTAAACCACCACCAGGCTTCCCTGGTGGCTCAGATGGTAAAGAATCTGCCTGCAATGCAGGAGACCCGGATTTGATCTCTGGGTCAGGAAGATCCCCTGGGGAAGGGAACAGCTACCCGCTCGGCTCTCTTGCCCGGAGAATCCCGTGGTTGAGGAGCCTGGAGGGCTACAGTCCATGGGGTCGTACAGAGTCAGACATGACTGAATGACTAATGAGATAGGATTCAGGTCCTTGTGCCTCACTGTAAAATGCCGGCAGCTCACCACCAGCCAAGAGCTGGTGTGAATTAATGCTGACCCTGGGTCAAATGATGGGCCCAAATCTCTGAAACCTCGGCCCTCAGAGGGAAGGAAGCTTCACCCGGAGAAGATGACACATAAAATGGGTCCCTGCCCAGAAGAGCTTACATGGTAACACGTCCAGGGGAAGGAGAAAAACATGTTTTCCCCATGTGGCATGTTGCTGAGATCTTGCTCTTAATGGCATAAATCTTTGTAAATCCTCCAGATTGAAAGATGAAGCAAGGGAAGCGAGCGGGTGAGGCAGGAGGCATTTCAGGCTGCCTGTGGGTAACGAGACAAGCCTCGGGGCAGGAGGGACCATGGAGGAGGGCCCATGAGGGGCAGATGCTGCTGGTCCTGCTGCAGAACCCCTCCTTCTGCCAGCCCCTCTGAGAGCCACCAGGCTGTCCAGCCTGGCCTGGCCCACCTCTGGGCACCTCCCTTTCTCAAGAAGAGCTGCCAGCCCTCTGATGAGCCGGGGGCTTGGGTCAGCAGTCTTCCCGGCACCTAACCCCAAACCAGGCACACGGAATTTGTGCACAATAAACACAGATTTTGAGAACAGATCAATTCATTAACACGCCTGCAGCATACAGCCCTCCCCGAGGAACTTTCATTCCAGGACAGATGTGAGACGCATCCCTTGGTCACTTCTAGATGTGAATGTCTTAACTATGTCACACGCCCAGCATGTGATCACTGAGTTATGGTTCCGTTCAAGCTGAAAGGAATCTTAGATATCAGCTAGTCTGACCATTTCCTCTTCCACATGAGAAATCTGATTGATTCTATCAAGTGGGGGAATATCTTAATTACTTGCGAAAACAAAACCTTAGTACCCTGAAGGCAGATCATTTCCCCCAGGGCTAGCATAAGGACCACAAACATCTAGCCCGACCTGTTGATGGTTCTCATTAGGAGGGTTTCTCTGGGTGTTTACATTGGAAATTCTACAAGGTCAGGGAGTACATTCTGAGTGAGAAAGAAATCAGCTTAAATTTTTCTTTTTTAAGGTTATAAGGATATACCTAGCAGTAGGAGCACCACCCTTATGGCAGAAAGTGAAGAGGAACTCAAAAGCCTCTTGATGAAAGTGAAAGTGGAGAGTGAAAAAGTTGGCTTAAAGCTCAACATTCAGAAAACGAAGATCATGGCATCCGGTCCCACCACTTAATGGGAAATAGATGGGGAAACAGTGGAAACAGTGTCAGACTTTATTTTTCTGGGCTCCAAAATCACTACAGATGGTGACTGCAGCCATGAAATTAAAAGACGCTTACTCCTTGGAAGGAAAGTTATGACCAAACTAGATAGCATATTCAAAAGCAGAGACATTACTTTGCCAACAAAGGTTCGTCTAGTCAAGGCTATGGTTTTTCCAGTGGTCATGTATGGATGTGAGAGTTGGACTGTGAAGAAGGCTGAGCGCCGAAGAATTGATGCTTTTGAACTGTGGTGTTGGAGAAGACTCTTGAGAGTCCCTTGGACTGCAAGGAGATCCAACCAGTCCATCCTGAAGGAGATCAGCCCTGGGATTTCTTTGGAAGGAATGACGCTAAAGCTGAAACTCCAGTACTTTGGCCACCTCATGCGAAGAGTTGACTCATTGGAAAAGACTCTGATGCTGGGAGGGATTGGGGGCAGGAGGAGAAGGGGACGACAGAGGATGAGATGGCTGGATGGCATCACTGACTCGATGGACGTGAGTCTGAGTGAACTCCGGGAGTTGGTGATGGACAGGGAGGCCTGGTGTGCTGTGATTCATGGGGTCGCAAAGAGTCGGACATGACTGAGCGACTGATCTGATCTGATCTGAGCAGTAGGAGTGAAGGTCACTCAGTTGTGTCCAACTCTTTGCAACTCTATGGAGTATACAGTCCGTGGAATTCTCCAGGCCAGAATACTGGAGTGGGTAGCCTTTCCCTTCTCCAGGGGATCTACCCAACCCAGGGATCAAACCCATGTCCCCACATTGCAGGCAGATTCTTTACCAGCTAAGCCACCAGGGAAGCCCAGGGATGTACCTACCAGCAAGCACATCTTTAAAAATTCTTCTAGGGCCTTCCTTGACGGTCCAGTGGTTAAGACTCCACACTTCCAATGCAGAGGGTGAGGGTTCAATCCCTGGTAGAGGAACTAAGATCCCACATGCCCCCACGGCACAGCCAAAAAGAAAAGTTTTAAAATTCTTCTAAATTTAACATTTACTGAGTAACACCTGTAAGGTGCCCCAGCATGTACCCTGTGTGTGCGCGACATCGCTCCAGTCATGTCCAACTCTTCTCGACCCCAGTGACTGTGCAGCCCGCCTGCACAGTCCAGGGATTCTCCAGGCAAGGACACTGGAGCAGGTTCAGGGGATATACTCCCTGGGATTGAACCCACATCTCTTACATCTCTTGTGTTGGCAGGTGGGTTCTTTACCACTAGCGCCACCTGGGAAGCCAGAAGCCAAAGGTAAATTCAGTATCCCTGCCTGCTGCAGAGACTCCCCATTTTGTGAGATCTGACAAACACATACAAATGGTCCCAACAGAGCCAGATGCCGGGAAGACTGAAGCACCCACTCCAGCAGGGAAATGAGGTTCAGAGAGAAAGCAGACTGGAGGCCCTGGGCCCGGCAGATGGAGAGGCAGGACGCGACCAGGCCGTGAAGGGGGACAGAGGGTATCCAGGCAGACAGACAGAGCCAGCACCGGCCGCAGGAAGGACTCGACATGGGCTACACCAGGGATGCACAGGAATAGCTTTTATTTTGTACCAAGGGCGTGCCAGGCACTTTTAAAAAACGGAATCGTTCAAGACTCATAGCAGCCAGTGAATCAGGCGCCTCCATTTTCCAGAGAAGGAAGCGGAACCTTGGAAAGATTAATAACGGGTCGAGTGAGGGTCAAGATGACATAACGCACACGGGGCACAGCCGGGCAGAAAGCCCCGAGGGGCTGGCTCCAGGGTCCCGCTTTAGCCAGCCCACGAGGCCGCCTTTCGGGGTGGAGGGAGACCACAAACCACGTCTCAGGGCAGCAGGGCTGGGCCTGGGGACCAGGGAGGAAACAGGGCCACTGGAGAAAGAGGAAGAGGACAGAGGAGGGAGGGAGGGAGCACAGAGCAAGGGCTGTGACCCCGCTTGCTTCTAAGGTGGAGGTGACAGTGAGCGTCAGGGTCGGAGCAAGCAGGCGACGGCCAGGAGCAGCAGCAACCGATCGAGATCACGGGCCGGGGACTGAGGGGCGGAGGGCAGAGGGGGAGGCCCGGGCTAGGAAAGAGTAAGGGCCATCCCTTCCCCAAGACAGGATGAGAGGGAAGGAGAAGGCGGCGGAAGGGAGGGCGGAAGTGAGAAAGAGAGGGTCCCAGCAGCGCCGGGGGCTGCCCTTCTCAGCCAGCCCCGGGAGCACGTCCGCTCCCGGCCAGGAGGCGAGCAGGGTCAGCGCAGGCCTGAGCAGAGTGGAAACGATGTGGAGCAGCTGTCGTGGGAATCTGATAGGGAGCTAAAAATGGAGCTCAGGAAGACGGCCACGGGCGCGGCAGAGCCCGACGGCAGGACTGCAGGGGGTCCGATTACTGCGGGCGCCCCAGTCCCTTCATCAGAACCGAGCAGAGGGGGGTCGGGAGGGGACGAGAGGGCAGAAAGACGCGGCAGAAGGCCGAGAGGGAAAGGGAATCCGAAACTTTTGAGGACTTTGCCAAAACAGCTAACATGGACTCCAAAACACCACGGGGAGGGAGGCAACGCGTGGCCAGGAGGGTCCAAGACGCGCAGAGCTGGGAGGGCTCAGGGGCCACGGGGAGGGCGCAGAACAGGCTTGGTGGGAAGGCGGGAACAGGGCATGGAAGGACAGCTCTAGAGGGCATTTCAGAGATGACGAGCTCACAGGAGGCAAGATAAGGCCCGGGTGTGGCCGTGTGCGAGGAGAGAGCCCTGACGGAGGAGGGGAGGAGAGCAGGGTGGGTGTGGGGCCTGGGGAGGACTGGAGCTTGTGCAGACACCACCTGCCGAACGCACAGCAAGGGAGGAGGCCAGGCTGAACCAGAGAGCCAGAGAGGAGCTGGCGTTACTGGGGATGCACAGTGCCATTTCTACTGCAAGTGGCACAGGCAGTGCTGCTCCCCACCCAGCCCACGCCTAGAATGAAAAAGCAAGTAAAACAGGCTTCCTAGAGTTCTCCCCGAGAGGCTGGGACCCGGGAGGAGAGAAGGGAAGCCAGGCTGCGTAAACGGTATAAATGGAGGAACGGCCCACGGGTGTCGGGGGTGGGAGAGCCTCAGATGTAGGGAGCGTCTACTTCTCTGACCTTCTGCCTTAAACAAAGCCGACCCACTCCTCTCTCCTGTGTCCAAAGCTCAAGATAAAAGGGCCTCCGATCATCCCACCCGCTAACCACAGCATGAGCTCCAGACTCCGCGGCTGGCTTCTTCGTCAGCTGCTCCAGGCCTATGGGAACCATCTCCGGCCCAGCCTAAGTTCACCCTTTTGACTTGATGTTCAGCCACGAGGTCATGTCCGACCCTTTGCAACCCCATGGACTGCAGCAGGCCAGGCTTCCCTGTCCTTTATCTCCTGGAGTTTGCTCAAGCTCATGTCCATCGAGTCGCTGATGCTGTCCAACCATCATCTTCTGTCGTCCCCTTCTCCTCCTGCCTTCAGTCTTTCCCAGCATCAGGATCTTTTCTAATGAGATCGGCTCTTCATATCAGGTGGCCAAAATATTGAGGCTTCAGCTTCAGCATCAGTCCTTCCGATGAATATTCAGGGTTGATTTCCTTTAGGATGGACTGGTTGGATCTCGTTGCAATCCAAGGGACTCTCAAGAGTCTTCTCCAACACCACAGTTTAAAAGCATCAATTGTTTGGTGCTCAGCCTTCTTTACAGTCCAACTGTCACATCCATACCTGACTACTGGAAAAACCATAGCTTTGACTAGACGGACCTAGTCAAAGTCAGGTGTGTCAGCAAAGTGATGCCTCTGCTTTTGACCTGGAAACAGGTTTTGCTCACCTGATTTGACCCTGGTCCTCTCTTGAGCACAGCTTTAGACTCACTATGGCAAGAACCTTCGGCCGCACCGCCCTTGCCTGCTTCAAGAGAACATTTAATAAATGTTTGGCAGTGCTTAGCACCTGCAGGGCATGGGCTGAAGAAGCCCGTGGAAGTCATTCAGTTCCTGGGTGACTCCTCTTATAACATTTCCACCCAGCAACGTCCCCCTGCTACTTGAGCACATAGAGCCAGGAAACCCACTCCGCGTGACACCGTCCGTCTCGCCACTGGGTGGCTCTATTGAAAAGTTTCCATTCCCTAATCTTTCTTTCCATCATAGCCAAGTACCTGGATTTTTAAAAAAATATTTATTTTCCTGATTTGGCTGCACCAGGTCTCAGTCGCCATTTAGTTGCAGCGTGTGAACTCTTAGTTGTGACATATGAGACACAGTTCCCTGACCAGGGCTCGAACCCCAGGTCCCCTGCATTGAGAGTGTGGGGTCTTAGCCACTGGACCACCTAGGAAGTCCTGTTCCTTCACAGTCATGTAAAACAAGCCACATTCCTTTCCCATCTGATAGCAATCTGAAGACAAGGAGAACATCTCAACGGAGCATCCTGCTTCCAGGAGAAATAGCTGCAATTCCGGACACCTCTTCTCATAAGACTCGGCTCTGGCCAGCTTCCCGCCTGTGTGCCCCACGTGACCAACGGCAGCACTGCGAGGGGTCTGCCTGGGGCCGCCAGCTCCCCAGCGCCAGCCGCGCGGTAACCTGCTGAGACACCTGTGCAGTCCTGTGTGCAGTGTCCGTACCATTCTCATCCCCACCACACACCTGAAAACTGACGCAGGGAGCAGTAACACCCTTCCCAGTGCCCCCATCAGCAACGGAGCCAAGAGTCAAGTCCAGGCTGTATCATTCTCATCCCCACCACACACCTGAAAACTGACGCAGGAAGCAGTAACGCCCTTCCCAGTGCCCCCATCAGCAACGGAGCCAAGAGTCAAGTCCAGGCAACTGGACGTACCCACACCCTGTGCCAGCCGCTCTCAAACTTGGCAGCTGCTGCAATCACCCTGGGAAGTTCTAAAAACTACTGACACCGGGACCCACCCCAGAAGCTGACTTTACTGGACACCCCAACATTCCAAAGGTGTCCGGGTGACAGCAACGCGCAGGCGAGGTGGATGCCGACTCTGTCGTGAGAGCACAGCACCCCCAGGGCAGTCTGGCTGGTGCTAGCAGGGCTGGACTAGAGAGAGGGGAGCAGTGGAAATTTCCAAGCTTCCCCAGTGGAGGATAACTCAGGGACAGGCCCAGACGTGGGTGACGAGAGCCAGCCTTGCAGGGAGGCTAAGTGAACACTCAGCTGGGGTGAGTTCAGAGGCACTGCAAGGCCCTCGTTCTCAACAACGACAACAAAAGACAAGAGCAACAAGACGCAGACCCACTCCTGACGGGACTCGCAGCCTCAAGGGGTTCCTCCGGGAAGGACTCCTGTGGGTAACAAGGCCCACCTTGGGCCCAGAGCCACCGTCTCCTCCTCTTTGCGACCCCACGGACTGTAGCCCGCCAGGCTCCTCTGTCCATGGGGATTCTCCAGGCAAGAATACTGGAGTCGCTTGCCGTGTTCTCATCCAGGGGATCTTCCTGACCCAGGGATCGAACCCACGTCTCCTAAGTTTCGTGCTTTGGCAGGCAGGTTCTTTACCACTAGCACTACCTGGATATTTCTTGTTCAAGCAGGAGGGTGCTTCATCGGTTAGAGATTGCCCATCGGGTGTTGGTTCCCTGACGCTTCTGGAAGCTCCCACATCCGTCTGTTCCTTGGACTTGCTCTTCCCTGGACGGCAGCACAGCGCCAGGACACAGGACGGTGGTGACCCTGAGCTGCCTGCCCGCGGGGAATGGGGGCCCTTTTCCTCCACCCCCTCCCCTCCTCCCAGAGCCCGCCCCACGCGCCCGGGGCGGGGACTCCCCCACCCCCAAGGCCATTCATATTTAATGCAAACATCTGGATGCAAATTGATTCACTTTTGTTTTACTCCCTTTCCTCTCAGACCCTGTCTAAGTAAACCGCCTTTCATCCTAGACAGACAGGTGCTTCCCTGGGCTAGAAACGCACAAAACAAAGCCGGCACTGCGTGCAGCTTGGAGCAGATCCTACAGCTCCAAATTCCGTATTTTTAGGATATCCAAACGGGAGTGTACCTCGGGGGCATTTACCCTCTCTCGAGGTCACAGTGACTCGTGGAAGTCTCAACCCGGGAGAGGAATTTTGCAAACGGGGATAGGCTATTAGTAGCCTGAAAGCCCCTCAATATAATCTGTTCCCAAACCTGTAAATCCTCTTTTTCTAAAGATGAGAAAAAGTGGATGGTTTGGCAGACAACTTTGTTCCCGTCCCTCCGCAGTCTATGAACCTGGCTATTTTTTGGTCTGTGTTGCCAAGACTGAGGTTCTGAGGATTTAAGGAAAAGGGGAGTGGGAGAAAAGAGAGCAAGAAAGGCAAATGCTGATATATTTATATATCTGTTTGTTTGGGATGGCAAAAGAATTGGTAGGTGCTTGAGGAATAAAAAAATTGAGCAGATGTGGGATATTTATTAATGAGCTAGTTACATTTCAGGTAAGGACCGTGAGGCTAATGTAGAGTTCATTCACTATAAAAGGTATAGAAAATAGAGGGGCTGACTAGGGCTGCATTTGTGCAAAGAAAAGAGTAATGGCTAAGAAGCCATCCCAGGCAAATGTCTGTTTACTGCTGACTGCATTTCATTCCTTGCCTCTTTGTAAGTGTGTGTACATACACACGCACACACAAATTCAGGAGCTATGAGCATAGATTCTCTATTGTGCGAATGGTGTGTGTGTGTGTGTGTGTGTGTGCGTGTGTGCGTGTGTATAAACAACGTCAGTAACTGGGGCCAGAGAACAATTCTGTTGACGTGTTTCTTCCTAAATCCTCACAAAACATCTGCAAGGACAAAGACACCATAAATCTTTAAGAATTGCTTTTGAAATAACAACACTAATTCAAAAAGATACATACACGCCTATGTTCACTGTACTGCAGCATTTACTATTAATAGCCAAGATATGGAGACAACGTAAATACCCATCAAAAGCTGAATGCATAAAGATGTGGGATGTATCTTACAATGGAATACTACTCAGCCATAAAAAAGATGTAATCTTGCCACAGGCAGCCACATGGATGGACCTTCAGCATATTATGCCAAGTGAAATAAGTCAGATGGAGAAAGATACATACCATACAATTTTACTATATGTGGAATCTAAAAAACTAATAAACAAACAAAAAGCTCAAAACAAATCAAAAAAATAAACAAAAACCCCTGAAAGGAGGATATATGCTGGTATCAATAGTTACAGAAGACAGAGCAGTGGTCACCAGAGGAGGAGAAAGGGGAAGGACAGAACAGATGGAGGGGATCAACTGTCCTTATGACGGATAAGGGCAGTTCAGGGGAAATGAAATGATGCCCAAAGGAAGGATGTATAATGACATCAATGAGCATGGATGACACTTCCCTCCACAGGAGTTTCCTTCTACAGCAAGACTTGGCTCAAGTGGTACCCAGCTCGTGCTGTGGGACTCACAGAAACCAACAGAAATGCTAACCTTGCATAAGGATCTCTTTTTGCTACAGTTTAGTGGAATCACAGTAGATCACTATGTTGTTTGAAAACTACATGAGCAAAGCCTTGTATCACCTCCATAGGGTCGTCAAGAAGAATCCATGATGCTGAAAAGACTCATGGAGAATTTTAACTCTCTCACATGGAAGCTAGTATGAGAAATACAAGATGATGATCATAAAAATCACTGTGGATAGGAAAAGAAAGGATGGCCATCATATGCAGTTTGAAAAACCCTTCTAAATGTGACGTATCAGAAACACTAAAGGTATCATTTTGGGTATATTTACTCTAAGAGGTAAAATTCAGCCAGTTCTTTTGGACTGATGGAGTGGCCCAGAGGATATTGGATTCTCAGCTACAGGCATATCTGAATCTAGATGTGTAATTTGTATATTTATCAACAGAAAATACAAGTTTTAGAACAGCGGTCCCCAACTATTTGGGCACGAGGGTCAAGTTTCATGGAAGAAAATTTTTCTATGGACCTGGTTGGGGTGGGGGAGGGTGGATGGTTTCGAGATGCTTTGCGTGCATTACATGTATCATGCGCTTTATTTCTGTTATTATTACATCAGCTGCACCTCAGATCATCAGGCATTAGATCCCGGAGGTTGGGGACCCCTGCTTCAGCAGGTTAAAGTGAACACTGATTTAAACCCTGACTACCCAGTCGGTGGTGAGCACCAGCAACAGCAGCATCTCCTGCGACTCTGTTCAAAATGAGGAATCTCGGATCCCACCCAGACAGAAAGAATCAGAATCTGCACTTTTTTTTTTCAAGATCCCCAGGGGATTCATACACACATGAAAGCTTGAAGATTTTTTTGCAGTGTATCGGCCAAAAATTCACCCCAGGGGACGTCCCTGGTGGTCCAGTGGCTAAGACTCCATGCTCCCAAAGCAGGAGGTCCGGGTTTGATCTTTGGTTAAGGAACTGGGATCCTACATCCCGCAACTATGACCCCGTGTGCCACAATTAAGACCTGGCGCCGCCAACATAAATGAATATTGAAAAAAAAAAACAAAAAACCTTACCCCAAACCCATCACGGGGTGTTGGAAAAAAGCCTCAGAGCCAACGAGGGTATTAGAGGTTGGATGAACAGTTGACAAAAGCCAAGTGACTTTTCCAGCTAACCTCCTAAAATAAGTCGTTAGTCCCATTTCTTACATGGTGTATCATCCTAACACTTCTAGCTACTTTGCACTAACTTTTGTGATGAATTCTTTCAGAAGTTTGCTATTTTCTCCTAAATTATGCAATGTGATATTTGGCCACTGTTTCTTGCTTCCCTGGTGACTCAGATGGTAAAGAATCTGCCTGCAGTACAGGTAACCCAGGTTGGATTCCTGGGTCAGAAGAACCCCTGGAGAAGACCATGGTAACCCACTCCAGTAGTCTTGCCTGGGAAAATCCCATGGACAAAGGAGCCTGGTAGACTGCAGTCCACGGGGTTGGAAACAGACACAAGTGAGCAACTAACATTTATGAACATATACTGAACATACATGCCTCTAAGTTCGTTCTATACAGACACATCTACACTTTTTGAGGACCGTGTACTTGGCAGGCTTCCCTTTTGCCGTTTGCTGTCCGTGCCTCACTGGCGTATGTTAACACGGCCACTGACACTCCTTTTCAGGGCTGGATAACAACACATCCCAGCTGCTGGGCTGGACCCCTTCCCTGTTTGGGGCATTTCTGATCCTCACTGTTACCAACAGAGGTGCTGTGGATCTTTCTGTGCACATCACTGATTTCCCCCTTCTGAGTTGTTTCTTGGGGGGTTCTTGTTGTTTAGTCAAGGTCATGTCTGACTCTCTTGTGACCCTGTGAACTGTAGCCTGCCAGGCTCCTCTGTCCGTGGGATTTCCCAGCAAGAACACTGGAGTGGGTTGTCATTAAGACCCAGTTCCTGACCTTGAGGATCTTTCAGGAGTTGTGGGATGCAAAGATGGCAACACCCAGGGTCACAGAGCTGGGCAGGTGCCGGGCAGAGGTGCCCCAACGTGCTGGGCTCTCCCTCCCAGAGCACTGCCCTCCCCTGGCTGCCCTGCTCACAGCTCAGGGGCTGGCCTTCATGAGCTGTCTCTCCGGGTCCGTGCCTCCTGACTTCCCAGAGGGCTGACTGGTGGGGGACTCCAGGAGGAAGTGGGCGAAGGGAAGGCAGGAAGGAGGGGACTATCCCTGGAGGCCACAGGCTGTCAGTTCACATGCTCCTGACCAAAGCTTCTGTCTGGTGTCTTCTCCAGGTCCCGGAGCCCCGTGTCCATCTCGCCCCTCCAGGCTCAGAGCCGGCCACCGTTTCCCCATTCTCGCCCAGGCTTCTTCACCTTCCACCGCTGATTTCCTATAACCCTGCCTGCACCTCTGTCAACAGTCTGTCATTCTCCTCAATCACCTATTTAGAATGCGCCTTCTGTTTGCTGCCCGGAGGCTGAGCGGTGTTCCCAAGGGCTAGGGACAAGGGACGGGGACGGGGGATTCTAACCAATGAGGGTGGTGTGTGACAGTCTAGCCAGAAGTGTCTGCTGAGCTGCAACCCAGAAGGCAAGGACATGTGACACAGGCCTGGGGTGGGGGATTGGGGGGGGGGGGTGATGGATGGGGAGGCATTTTTTTTAAAAGGATTATTTAAAAATCTTTTGGCTTAAAATAATCGCCCCTTTGTAAAAGATGACCGCATCCAATAATAACTGGGGAAGATTGCTGCATGTCTTGCTCAGTTTCACCCAGCATTTTACTCACAGATGCCTATCAAACTCTGTCTTCAAGACAACCTAAGAGGAGACAAGGAAGCGAGCTCCAGGTCCTTAAGCAGGAGCCCTAAGCCATAGGGATGGCACTGGGCCATCCACACACCTGCTCACTCTGTTCACCAGCGAGCCTGCGACCTCAGCCGCAGGTCACAGCCAGACTCTAGTATCTGCCTGTCCCACAGGTTCCTGGAGTTTTCTTACCGGACACACAGGGAGGGAATCTTCCTGACTTCCACCCTCAACCCCACCCTTGCCTCCCAGGCTCACCTTGACATCTTGATTGATGACAGCTGGTAATCGGCTCCTCAGCCAGCCTGTGCTTCCTGGTCTCTACGAATGCTCCCCCGGCTCCCTTAGGAGGGACACAATCTCCTCCACCCTGAGCTCTGGCTGCGCCCTGCCCCACATCTCCAAGCTGGCACCCTACAGAGCCCCCAGAGGGTACACCCAGTTTGACGCCCAAGGCCAACTGTAAATTTTCATTATCAGCTAAAAACAATCATTTTTAAAGTTTTTAGGGGGAGAAGTTTATTTGTAAAGGGGAAGGCAATAAAAACCATCATTTGATAAAATTCAGGAGTCAATTCTAATTTTTTTTAAATATGGTAAAAACCTATATATCAAAAACCAAGAACAAACATGATATTAAATGATGAAATACTAAAGTTATTCCATTAAAATCTGGACTGTGACACAGATGCCTCCCTTTCCAAAATTATTCAATCTACTTTTACAAGTTCTCACTAAAGCAGTAAGACAAGAAAATTAGCTGAAGAGTATAAACACTAGAAAAAGATATGGATATAGGTATATATGACTGTACACCTAGAAAACTAGAGATTCTATTTTTAAAACCTAGTCTAAATATTGAGAGAATTTGATGAGGCAGCAACATAAAACAAATATATAAGATTCAAAAGCTCTTATCCATGCTAGCAATAACTAGTTCTAAAAGGAATGGAGGGAAGTCCCCGGTGGTCCAGGGGTTAAGAATTCACCTTGTGGGTTTGATTCCTAGTCAGGGAATGAAGACTTCCCATAAGCCTCATGGTACAGCAATAAGTAAGAAAATAAATAAAAGGAAAGGAAATGGAGTTGCAGGATGTTAATACACAAAAGTCAGTAGTTTTCCTTTTCAACTGTCTGCTCAGCTTGCAGGATCTTAGCTCCCTAACCAGGGATGGCACCCTCACCCCATGCAATGGAAGCACAGAGTCTTATGTGAGAATCACCGCTAGGGAATTCCCAATAGTCTTCCAATATACTGGCAATGAACAAATGCAATATGACATTAAAAACATGGTGCAATTTACATCAGTATATCAAAATGATATACTTAGGCAAATCAGATGAAATATGTACACAATCTATAGGGAAAGCTACACAACTCAGCTGAAAATATCAAAATAGGACTAAATAAATGGGAAGATATTTTATGGTCATGGATAAGAATCAATATTGCTAAGATGTTGGCTTGTCCCAACTTGATCTATAGGTTCAATGCAATCTCAAACAAAATCCCAGTGAGTTATGCTATGGATATCAACAAACCAATTCTAAAGTTTTCACAGAGAAGTAAAATACCCAGAATAGCCAGCACATTAAGTAAGAAGAACAAAGTTGGAAGGCTGACAGTACCTGATGTCAAGACTTACTACAAAGTTACAGTAATTAAGAGAGTGTGGCACTGACCAAAGGATAGGAACTAACGGAAAAAAGGAACAGTACAGAGAGCCCAGGAACAGAACCACATAAATATAGTCAAGCGATCTTTGACAAAGGAGCAAAGGTGATATAATGGCACAAAGACAGTCTTTTCAACACATGCTGCTGGAACAACTGGACATCCACATGTAGAAAATAAATAAACAAATAATGTAGACACAGACCTTATGCCCTTCACAAAAATTAACTCAAAACAGATCCCAGACTTAAATGTAAGACACACAACTATGAAACTCCTAAAAGACGAATTGGGGAAAACCTACAAGATCTTGGGTGTGGCAATGATACAACACCAAAGACACATCCATGAAAGGAAGAATTGATAAGCTGGACTTCATTAAAATTAAAATCTTCTGCTCCATAAAAGCAATGTCAAGAGAATGATAAGATAAGCCACAGACTGGGAGAAAATATTTGCAAAAGACATATCTGATAAAGGACTGTTTCCAAAATAAACAAAGAACTCATAACTCAACAGTAAGAAAATAAACAACCTGATTCAAAAGGGGGACAACTTACCAAGGGAAATATACACATGGCAAACAAGCACAGGAAAGCATGCTCTGCATCACATCCTCAGGGAAGCACAAATGAAAACAACAAAGACGCCACTACACCGCTCCTAGAGCAGTCAAAACCCAGAACACCGACACCGCCAACTGCTGATGAGCACAGGGAGCCAGAGGAACTCTCATTCATTACTGACGGGAACGCAAAATGGTACAGCTACTCTGGAAAACAGTTTGGCGGTTTCCTACAAAAGGAAACATATTCTTTCCACTCAACCCAGAAGTCACACTCCATGGTGTTACCCACAGGAGAGAAAAACCTAGGTGCACACATATGAGGTTGTTTTTATCACATTTATCCATGACTGCCAAGGCGTGGAAGAAACCAAGATGTCCTTCAGTGTGTGAAAGATTCAGACAATGGATTATCGTTCAGCACTAAAAGGAAAGGAGGGCTTCCCTGATGGCTCAGACAGTAAAGCGTCTGCCCGCAAGGTGGGAGACATAGGTTCAATCCCTGGGTCATGAAGATCTCCTGGAGGAGGAAAGGGCGACCCACTCCAGTACTCTTGCCTGGAAAGTGTCATGGATGGAGGAGCCTGGTAGGCTTACAGCCCATGGGGCTGCAAAAAGTCAGACATGACTGAGTGACTTGTCATCACTTGTCAAAAGGAAATGAACTATCACGCCATGAAAAGATATTGGAGGAACTTAAATACATATTGCTAAGTGAAAGAAGCTGACCTGAAAATGCTACACCCTACCCGATTCCAACTATACAGCATTCTGGAAAACACAGAACTACAGTGACAACACTTTGGCCACCTGATGTGAAGAGCCAACTCATTTGAAAAGACTCTGATGCTGGGACAGACTGAGGGCATGAAGAGAAGAGGGCGACAAAGGATGAGATGATTGGACGGCATCACTGCCTCAAGAGACACGAACTTCAGCAAACTCCAGGAGATTGTAAAGGACAGGGAAGCCTGGTGTGCTGCAGTCCCCGAGAACACAAAGAGTCAGACAAGACTTGGTGACTGAACAACAATGGAGACGTAAAAAAGGTTAGTGGTTGGCCCAAGTGAGGGAGGGATGAACCAGTGGGCATGGCATTTAAAGGCAGTGAAAATACTCTGTATGATACCCTAATGACAGATACATATCATTACCTCACCAGCCAAGCCCACTGACAATCCCCAGGAAATAAAATACAGACTCTGGTAATAAAGTGTAATCTTTTCTTTCCCTCCATGTTGGTGTAGCTTCACTGCTCACAGCGGGCGGCATGCAGGGAAATGGCGGCGCCAACCTCCTCTCAGCGGCACACGACACAGCGATTCAAGATGGCTGCCGAGGGGAGGCTGGGGCCCGCGCAGCGGAAGTGCGCCTGCGCCTCAGGAGCCCCGCCCCGCCCCGCTGACAAGTCCCTGTGAAGCCGCCCTGCCCGCAGCCTGGCGGGAAACTGAGTGCCCTGGAGCCCTGGCTTGAACCTCCCCACCCTCTGATGAGAGCAGGACACCTTCCTTTGCTCTGAACCAGGCTTGGTCTTGTCCTGTTGGTGTGAGTGACACTGGGCAGGAAAGCCCTTGTTGGAGCCCAACTCCAAAGGGTGGCTGAGAGTTTGTACGTTTGTCTAAACCCATAGAATATACTCGCCAGTGGAAAAGAATCCGCCTGCCAATGCAGGAGACACAAGAGACGGGGGGAGAGTGGGGTATGACCCCTGGGTCGGGAAGATCCCTTGGAGGAGGAAACGGCAAACACCCCAGTATTCTTGCCTGGAAAAATCCCGTGGACAGAGGAGCCTGGCGGGCTACAGGCCATGGGGTTGCAGAGTTGGACCCAGCTGAGCACGTGTGTGCACATAGAACGCGCAACAGCGAGCTCAGTGAACCCTAACGTAAACCACGGACTTCGGGTGATTATGATGTGTCAGTGTGTAGCCATCGATTGTAACAAATGTACCGCTCAGTTAGGCAGTGTTGACAATGGAGGAAGTTATGCACAGGTGGGGGCAGGAGAACCACCGTAAATCTCTGAACCTTCCACTGAATTTTGTTGTGAACCCAGAACAGCCTTAAAAACATTGTCTTAACAATTAAAAAAATAACAAGTAATCTTATTCATAACGGAGGAGAAAACAAAATACCTATGAATTAATATAACAAGAAATACAAAACTTTAAGCTAAAGAATTTTATTAAAGGACCTAAAACAAAATGATCCTGGTTGGGAAAACATCCTCAAAGGTAACATAGTGATTTATTAAGAATTCTAATCCAAACGCCAAGAAAATGTTTACATGCTGGATAAGTCATCTTAATATTCCTATGGAAGAATACATGTGCAAAAATTGCTAAAAACATTTTAAAACAAAACTGGTGAGAGAGCTGCCTTTCCGTGTATTAAAACTAATTTTTTAAAGCATACTACACTCTACAGAATTGGCACAGGAACACACGTATGGGGCAAAGAAAGAGAGCAGAGAGCCCAGAAGCAGAACAAAACGGTACAGGAACCCAGAGTGTGATAAAGGAAGCACACCAATTCAAGGGTGGGGGAGATGAATTATTTCATAAATGTTGGGACGACTAAGGAGCATCTGGAAAAAGTTCAAACACCCTGTTACCATACCACATTAAAAAATAAATTTCAAGAGAAATTGAGTTTCAAGAGTAATTGAGTTTTACTGTCAAAAACAAACAGTGAAAAATTAAGAAGAAAACACTGGGGAAAATACTTGCTTAAAATAGAGAAAGTCTTAAGCCAAACAAAAGTCTCAGAAGCAGGGCATTTCTAGTGACTCAGTGGTAAAGAATCTGCCTGCCAATGTGGGAGACACAGGTTCTATGCCTGGTCCAGGAAGATCCCACGTGCCATAGAGCAACTCAGCCCATGCACAACAGCTACTGAGCCTGCCTCTGGGACCCGAGAACTGCAGCTAGTGAGCCCACGCATGGAAACTCCTTAAGGCCACGTGCCCGAGAGCCGTGCTCTGCAACCCAGGAAGCCCGCGTACTGCAACGAGGAGCAGCTCCTCTCATAGTGGCTACAGAAAAGCCCAAGTGCAACAATGAAGACCGAGCGCAGCCAAAAATAAATGAACAAAATTGTATGTAAAAAAGATCTCAGAAGCTGAAAAAGAAAGACTGAGAGATTTAACTACATGAAAATTTTGCTATGGTGTCGTGGTATCATCCTGACAAAAGACCACAAAGTCAAAAACTAGACCACAGGCTGGAAGAAAATACTTGTATCATTATGACAGCCTCAGGGTGACTATCCCTAACAATTTTGATCCTGTAAATTAGCAATGAAAGGAGAAACAACCCCAAAAGTATACAAACAATAACATATGGATAGGCAATTCACACAAGAGGAAATGTAAATGGCCAGTACGTTTATGAAAAAAAATGTTCAGACTTCCTGCTGCTGCTAAGTCACTTCAGTCGTGTCCGACTCTTCGCAACCCCATAGACAGCAGCCCACGAGGCTCTGCCGTCACTGGGACTCTCCAGGCAAGAACACTGGAGTGGGTTGCCATTTCCTTCTCCAATGCAAGAAAGTGAAAAGTGAAAGTGAAGTCGCTCAGTCGTGTCCGACTCTTAGCGACCCCATGGACTGCAGCCCACCAGGCTCCTCCGTCCATGGGATTTTCCAGGCAAGAGTACTGGAGTGGGAAATGAGGTATCTTTTGACAAAGTTTACACAATCCAACCTCTGTGAGAATGTGGAGAAATGGTCACTCTCTGGCGATGGTGTGATTTGTTGTATTTTTTGCAAATTAGAGTGTTTCAGTAAAAACTAAAATTAAAATTGGGCATACTTAGTAATCCCACTTTATCTTTTCTACAGAAGTAAAAGCTTCAATGCTCATATACATGGGGTTTTGGGTTGAAGTATTATTTATAATAGTAAAAAACTAGACATCATTGGAAAGACTATCCGTAGAACTGAATAAAGTACAGCAAAGTTCTGTGCACAATATTTGCGTGGGTGCTGGTTGTTACTTCAGTCCTGTCTGACTCTTTGTGACCCTGTGGACTGTAACCCACCAGGCTCCTCTATCCATGGGATTCTCCAGGCAAGAACACTGGAGTGTGTTGCCATGCCCTCCTCCAGGGGATCTTCCCAGCCCAGGGATCAAACCTGTGTCTCTTATGCCTTCAGTGTTGGCAGGCGGTTCTTTACCACTAGCACCATCTGCACCTCACATGATTTCGGTCTTGATATACTGATCTGGGAAGACAGCCATGCTATGTTGTTAAGAGAAAGGGAAAAACGAATTGCAAAATAATAGGTATAATATGACACCTCTTCTTTAATATAAAACAATATGACATATGATTTGCATTTCTATGCAGTAGGAAATCAAAAAGTTCACATCCAGTTCTGCAAAGATGGAGAAGAAAGGGAGAAGATTAAATGTTTGGTTTTTTTAATGCTGAACTATATTGTTTCAAATTGTTTCGATCCACATGTGGTACTTTTATAATTTTAAAAAAATCATAGCAGGCCTAGAGAATCGTGTGCCAGGTAGAAAGAGGACTGCCTGTTTCTCATGCACAAGATGAAGGCAGCGGCACCGGCTGCACGGGCGGGGAGGGGGCAGTGAACCCCGTGGGCCGCTTCCGGGCTTCGGATTCAGGGGGCGTCCAGACTTGCCATCCTGCCTGGTGTCAGCTGTCAGTGTCCTGTGGGGTCCCTCAGCACCAGGCCACCAGCCCTGACTAACCAGGGCAGCGCCCGAGGGCCTGTTTTTCATCCAAGGTCATCATCTTCACTCCCAAGGTCACCCTGTGGACGCAGGGCCTTGGGCCTCCGGGTCTCCCTTTGCCTTAATGTTCCTCTTTAAAGAAAAAGTCAGCTCTTATAAATGGCTCCAGCAAACTCAAACTCATGTTATGAAATTCCTCTTAAGAAATAAATAATTGAAATGTTGAGAATCAGTGACATTTGCTTACTCAAAGCTGCGTGTTGGTGAATGGCCTTCGGCGTACCCTTGACTTCCGTTTCTGAGGAATCGCAGGTCAACCTGCCACAAACGTGGCTCCTCATAAACGAAGGCAAGAGGTCAGAACTCACAACCGCACTCGTTTTTTAAAACACTAATTTTTTTCCCTCCGTGTTGCAATTTACTTCATCCCTGTGATTATTCACTTGTTGGATTTAAGGAGAAGGGAAATCTGAGACTCACACAAAGAGTGGAGCCTTTTATGGAGACTTCCATCTGGGGAACAGATTTATGAGGTTTTCTGAGACCCAGAATAACTTTACTGTGATGAAGCACCAGGCAAGGCCACCCCGCCAAGCTCCGCACCAGCCCCCACCCCAGCCCCCGACCCTGAACGTGTGGGGCTTGGGGAAAATGAATGCAGAAAGATGCCCAGATGGAAGGATTCAGGAGGCATTACGGTCGAGACCTGAATAAAGTCGTCCTTTCTATGTAGAGTGAGTGAAATAGAACTGAGCTATTCTTTAAGGGCTGATCTTTTTTTTTTTTTTCTTCTAATGACTTCTCAACCATGCGGCTGCTCGATCTGAAATACAGGGAAGGAAGTGACAGGGTGCTGCGGCGGGGCAGCTGCCCATCTCGAGCAAACATGTGCAGGATGTCAGAGGGCACAGCAGTGCCAGGAGCCAGCATCGCGCCCGCCCGGGTCATCCCCCTGCAAACCACACATTGGCCAGTAACAGAAGAGCAACGGCTCGGCGGGACCCGATGTGGAATTAAACGTGGCCGATTTCACAGCAAGATTCGAAGCAGGAAGCGACGTAGCTTTGCCACAAGTTTATTGTCAGAAACAGCTTTCCAATGTTTGGGGGGTTTTTTGGCTTCACAATACCGTATTGAAAGGGGACCCCAAAGTGCTCTTCTGGGAGAAACTAGAAAGCCTATTAACCCTGCCTGCTAAAGATGACAAGCAAAGTGAAATGAAAGTCACTCAGCCGTGTCTGACTCTTTGTGACCCGCCAGAATACTGGAGTGGGTAGCCGTTCCCTTCTCCAGGGGATTTTCCCAACCCAGGGATTGAACTCAGGTCTCCCACATTGCAGGTGCATTCTTTACCAGCTTAGCCACCAGGAAAGCCCAAAGATGCCAAAGAATAGGAGAAAATGCAGACAAAACTGAAACCAGGGCCTCAAACAGAAACAACAGAAGCCTGGGAATTCCCTGGCGGTCTAGTGGTTGGGACTCTGCGTTCTCACTGCCGAGGGCCTGGGTTCAAACCCCGGTTAGGGAACTAGGATCCCACAAGCCACAAACACAAAAACACAGCCAAAAAACAAAAACAAACAAACAAAATAGAAACAACAGAGGCCTGATCCCTAAGCTGGAAGTGGTGATAGCAGAACTATTCCCAGCAGCCAGAGGGTGGGCTCAACTTGAGTTGTCCATCCACTGATGAGTCAACAGATAAAATGAGATGGATTCATACAGCGGAAAATGAGTCAGCCCAAAAAAGGAAGGGGTTCTGACACACACCACACCATGGATGAACCCAGAGGACACTACGGTCAGTGAACTAAGTCATCCCCAAAGGGCGAACACTGTATTAGTCTACCGACACGAGGTCCCTCCAGGTAATCAGATCCATAGAGACAGAAAGGAGAAGGGTGCTTGCCAGAGTGTGAGAGGAGGGAGGCTGGGAAGTGACTGTTTACTGGAGACAGAGGTTCAGTTTGAGAAGGTGAAAAAGCTCTGGAGATGGATGGGGGTGATCGTTCTGCAACAACCGAATCTACTCAATCCCTCTGAACTGTACGCTAAAAAATGGTTAAAATGGTAAACTTAATGTTATGCATATTTTAGCAGCAGAGAAAAGCAAACAAAGCTACCTGTATTTAACAAGCACGATTTGAAAATCTTCCACACTAAGGACACGTGTACAAGCAAAGCCACACGTTGAAAAAACAGGGTTAATAATCCAGTTCAGCTTTGGCTCACAAACATCTCACTGAAAATGGAAGTAAGTCCACTCAACTCTTGCAATATTTTCACCCAAAGTTTGGAAGTTCCTAAACAGTACATGTTCCCCCACATCTGAATTGCTTCCCTGCTCATTTCATTTCCCAATTCTCATCCTGTTTGCTTGTGACCAGAGGTATGTTTGCCAACCATCGATTCACATGTTTTCAGGGCAGCACGCTCACTCTGTATCAGATGTAACCTTGACCCCAAGCTCCTTCCAAAGACCTGAATCCAGTCTCCCTTCAGACGGAGGGGCTGGCCTGGTGAAGACAGGCTTCCTTAGGGTGGGAGACAGGGGCACACTAGGCAACAGCAAGTTAAAAATAAATCCAGTTCTCTTTAAGTTTCAGTTCATGAAACAGCGCACGGCAGTGAATGCTGGTGGGAAATGCTAGATCAGCGTGCATTTCAATCCTGACTCTGCCCCGAAACTCATTCTGTGATCTTGGGCAACAGCAAGTTTCTGAACCTTGTCCTCTGACTGCCAGTGGGGGAAATCATTGTAATTTCAGAGGGCAGAGTTCTCAACAGGAGGGACCGGGGGGAGGGAGAGAGAGTCCTGCTGAGCGTGGCAGGACAGATCATAGGTGGTACCACGTCCAGCAGTTATAACATACTCCACACCAAAGACGGTCATTGTAATCAGAGCTTTGAGAGCATTTGATAAGGACTGGTGCTGAAAGCATCTGGCAGAACACCTAATAAGTAGTCAATATTAATAATATCAGCTCCCTTCAGATCTCTAAGCAAAAGGCTTTTGCAAAGTTCCTTCTGGTCGGAGTCTATAATTCTTTTTGCATTCCTTCAAATCTTCCCTTAAAAACGACATGGTTGTTTTTTGTTCAGGCACTCAGTCATGTCCGACCCTTTGTGACCCCCTGGACTGCAGCGTAACAGGCTCCTCTGTCCTCCACTATCTCCTGGAGTTTGCTCAGACTCATGTCCACTGAGTCAGTGATGTCATCCAACCATCTCATCCTCTGTCACCCCCATCTCCTCTTGCCCTCAATCTTTCCCAGCATCAGAGTCTTTTCCAGTGAGGCAGCTCTTCACATCAGGTGGCCAAACTATTGGAGCTTCAGCTTCAGCATCAGTCCTTCCAATGAATATTCAGGGTTGATTCCCTTTAGGATTGACTGACTTGATTTCCTTGCAGGCCAAGGGACTCTCAAGAGTCTTCTGCAGCCCCACAGTCTGACAGCATCAGATTGGCATACAGTGCACATGAAACGTGGGACTTAGCCTTCGTCACGCAGGTTTTCACTCATCACGCAGGTGGCATTTCTTGAGTATCTTCTGTGCGCAGGGAACCTGGGTCTGGCGGAGGCAGCAGCAACCAGAGCAGGAACAGAGGACTTGCTTTACAGGAGGTGGGCAGCCCCAGGTGTACAGACAGCCCAAGCCATGGAGGCGGGCTCACTCACTGAGGGCTGAGATGACTGCAGGTCTCAGGGCAGGAAGCTTGGGAGCTTGTCTCCTGACCCTCACAGTTGCAATGCACACTCTTCTGTACCTCTGGGTGGCTCGCAAGCAAACCAGACTGGCAGGGCTAGCCCAAGTCACTAGGGCAGAGCCCAGATATCACTCTTGCCTCGTTTTAAACCCAGAGCTGAGCTCAGGCCTTGCAGACAGGCAACTTCGCATGATGGCAACAAACAGAAGCATAAACATTAGCGGATTTAAATATTGGCTGAAGCATCTAACAGTGGGGTGACCTCAGTTAAGAACTTCACCTCTCTGGGCCACCATTTCCTCATCTACAAAATAGGAAGGAAAAAAAAAAATTTTGCCCTTTTGTGAAGATTAACTAGGGCAGAGCCCATAACACAAGACTGGTTGCTGTTAAGTCGCATCTGACTTCGCGACCCCATGGACTGCAGCACATCAGGCTGCCCTGTCCCTTACCATCTCCAGGAGTTTGCTCAAGTTCATATCCATTGAATCAGTGATGCCATCCAACCATCTCATCCTTTGAACACAAGGGTTAGCACATAGTAACTGCTCAATAAATAATAATGAATAAGCTCACAGCCTGGAGCAAGACCCAGGCTTTCTGCTTGCAGTAATAATATTCGCTAGCTTTCGCTACGTGACAGCTACTGTGCTAAAAGTCATGCATATATATGGGGACTTCCCTGGTAGTCAGTGGCTAAGACTCCTCACTCCCAATGCAGGGGGCCGAAGTTTGATCTCTAGTCAGGGAACTAGATCCCGCATGCCGAAACTAAGGGTTTACATGCTGCAACTAGATTCCACATGCCACACTGAGGATGGAAGATTCCACATACCACAGCTAAGACCTGGCCCAGCCAGGTTAATAAACTTTTTTTATTTTTTAAGTCTTACATATAGAACAAGTGTCTCAAATTTCATTCTAATTTTATGAGGTGAATCATATCTTTTCCTAGATGGAAAAAACCAAGCTTGGAAAATGAAACCTCCTGCGTATGACCACAGAGCCAGGATTCGAAGCCCGGCTGTAGTATTGGAAACCACCACTGCATCTCACGGAAGGCAAGGTGGTAATCCCACTCACCAAGTGAGTGTGTCGGGGTAAGGCCCACTCACCTCCCTGCGAGTAGGGTGCACCAGGGTCCGTGTCACCACGGCACAGTGTGTGCGAAGAGGCAGACGGTGCCAAGTGAAGCCTTCTGAAAGGCATGGGTCCTGCTCAGACAACCGCAGGAAAGGCAGGCACGGCACACAGAACCAATCAGCTTAGAAATGTGTTTGCAGTATTACTTAGCCATCACGAAGAAGGACATAAAGCCATTTGCAGCAACACAGATGGATCCAGAGATGACCACACTAAGGGAACTAAGTCAGAAAAGCAAATGTTATACAATATCACTTATATGTGGGATCTAAAATACAATACAAACAAATACAATCTACGAACCAAAAACAGACTCAGACCTAGGGAACAGCCTTGTATTTGCCAAAGGGGTGGGGGTGGGGAGCAAAGGACTGAGAATTTGGGATGTGCAGAGGTGAACTGCTACATACAGGAAGGATAAACAGCAAGGTCCTACTATACAGCAAAGGAAACTATACTCAACATCCTGTGATAAACCATAATGGAAAAGAAAATGAAAAAGAATATATTAATACATGTGTAACTGAGTCACTTTGCTGTATAGAAGAAATTAACACAACATTGTAAATAAACTATACTTTAATAACATTTTTTTTTAAAGCAAAAACCAAATTGAAGTAATGAAGACTATGTTGGGAATTTCCTGGCAGTCCAGTGGTTAGGGCTCAGTGCTTTCCCTGCCAGGGGCCTAGGTTCAATCCCTGGGGAACTAAGATCCTGCAAGCCACACTGCACAGCCAAAAAATAGAAAAATGTTCACAGATTAAGTGCTTTTGCCAGCGCTTAGGAGTTTACAAATGAGTACGGAAAGCTCTTGGTTTGAGAACAGGTCCCGACCATGTGCGTGGCGTGCAAAGTCCCCTTTCCGTGTAGACACGGTGTTTCCCTGGTTCTCTGCACGTGGGTCCGTCTGTGCGCGTCCACCGTGGTCTTGCCAGTCCATCACGGCCCCAGTCCTCCAAGTCCAGACTGACTTCCGTGTCCAGGATCGGGACCGACCCCAGGAAGTGCGGTTTACGGACCATCAACGCAACCCACAGGTACTTTTCATCTTCCTTGACCTCATCCAACGCTGCCCACTCTGTCACCCACCTGTAGTCTCGTGGGTTGCTCCAGACACCACAGCCCTGCCCGACACTTCAGGCCCAGAAAATGCAATCTCTTATTCGCCTCATCTGGAAATCCTGGAGCTTCTGGGGATGTGCTTAGGATCCCAGTTCTTCTCAAATCCCCCAGAACGGGGGCCCAGCTTTGCAAGGTCTGGGGCTTCCCCTCTGAGGGCTGCCACGCCCCCGGGCAGCTCAGGCACCTGCTCTGAGTCATCCATCTCCCCCTGCCACCTTGACCTCGGCCGACTGGACCCCAAAGTGGCACCTAGAGACCGGCCTGAGATGGGCACTGTGATCCCAACTCCAGGCCCATCCTCAAACTAGACCTTTCCTGCTAAGGATTTTTGAATATAATGCACACAGATGGTCACAGGAGTTGGTCACAGGAAGCAGGGAGCTGGACAAGAAATGGCAGAAAAGGAGTCTCCAGGCAGCAGGGAGAAGAGCAAAGAAGCAGCAGGGCAAGAGGGAAGAGAGGAAGTTCCGCAGTGGCAGGTACCACCGTTTCTAGGGGGAGAAGAACTGGTTGCCAGGGAAACACTCAACCTTGAACATCCTTCCCATCCCTGAGAGGCCTGTGGCAGCATCGCCCACCTCCCCTCTTTCTCCGGGTGTCCCTCCACCAAACCCCATCACTTGCAGCAACTGACCTTGGTCTCCACTCTTCACCTTATGAAATAGCCCAGCTGACTCAGCCAGCAGCCTCCAGGGACTGCAGTCTGTCCGTGAGCCCTCGCATTCCACTGAGCCACATACCCAGGCCTGTCCTCAGAGCAGGCAGCCTGAGGCCCTCACCAGCCCCCAGGACCAGCTCAGGCCCCAGAGCAGGAAGACCTGAGCTCTGTGCTGTCCTCTGAGGCCAGTAGACAGGACCTGCCCTGCAGTCATTTCTCATCCATGAGCTGATGAAAGTGGCTCGGCGCTCAAAGGCCCACCAGACATCACTGCCTGGGGCCACCCTCTGCTCCTCTGCCTGCCCCTCTCTGACCTCCTTCCCCAACCTGTACAATCTCAGGACCATAAGACCTACGTCATGTACGCCAGATCATGTCTGATGCAAAACAAGTGGGTCGACATGAAACCCTCTGTCAACGTTAAGACCAACCAAAGCAGTGGGCTTCCCAGGTGGCTCAGTGGTAAAGAGTCCACCTTCCAATGCAGGAGTCGCAGGAGACCTGGGTGCAATCCCTGGTTTGTGAAGATCCCTTGGAGGAGGAAATGGCAATCCACCTCAGTACTCTTGCTTGGAAAGTCCCATGGACAGAAGAGCCTGGCAGGTTAGAGTCCATGGGGTCACAAAGAGTCAGAGCAGGCTCCGGCAGCAGTGGCACCCCAGGAGTGAGTTACAAATGCAGAGTCTTAGGCCCGCCCAGCCCTACTAACCAGAATCTGCGTTTCAGCAAGACCCACAGGGGATTCATCTGCAATCAGAGACTGAGAAGTGTGATTGAAAGAAATAGGAAAATGCGCCTTACTACCCTCAAGTCCCCACCAGCTTTCCCCTCCTCCTCCCCACCCCCAGGAGAGGCACTGCCCCTTTCTGAAGTCTAGAGCTGGTGTTCCTAACCAGCTGGCTCATCAGAACCCCTCGGGCCAAACTCCAGGCCAGTTAGGTTAGACTGTCTTGGGAAAGGCCCAGCGTCAGTGTATTTTTCATTCCGCAGGTGCCTCTGATGCAGACCCCGGGGAAGCACACCCTACCCGCCAACTGCACTGCGGCTCCGTAACCTGAATTCTGTCGTCCCCTGGGGATTTTGCTCCCACACCACGTGCCCAGTCTCTCTCTCCAGAGTGGACCCTCGCTGCCCCTCTGCTCACTCCCTGCCTCCGCTTTATCCACTGAGCCACCTTCACATCTCCACCCCAGCTTGCTTTTCCCTTGGGCTCCCATCACTGTGCCCTGTTGCTCTCCCTTGACCAGAGTCCAATAAATATTCACGGATGTGACGTTTTAAGCTTGTGCTCCTGTGCTCAGTTGCTCAGTGATGTCCAATTCTTTGTGGCCCCATGGACTGTAGCCCACCCAGTTCCTCCGTCCGTGGGATTTTTCAGACAAGAATACTGGAGCAGGTTTCCATTTCCTTCTCCAGGAGATCTTCTCCACCCAGGGATCAGACCTTCATCTCCTATTTTCTCTCTTGCATTGGCAGGCAGATTCTTTACCACTGAGCTGCCTGGGGAGCACATTTTTAACCTTGCACATGGACGGAGCCCTCTTCTGGAGGTGAACCTCCCCTTGATCGCGCCCTTTTCCCAGCAACCGCCCTGCTTCCCTCCGGAGCCAATGATAAGCCAGCCTCCACATCCTCGTTAGGGTACGCTGCCCTCGCTGAGCCAGCTCACCTCTGCCACTGCCTCTGCAGCCACACCCCAGCCTTCAGACCCTCGGCCAGGCCAGAGGACTCTGCAAAATGTGGTTCGTTGTTAACAGTTCACTGCTTGGGGTAAACAAGGGAGGATTCTTCAAGGGGCCTCCAGTTTCCAGGGAACAATAGGTCAAGCAGGAGCCCAAAGAAAGAAGACAGGGTAGTTTGGGTCCCATCTGGGGAACGCCTGCCCTGGACTGAGCCTCTGAAGACAGCTTTTTCCTCTCGTGGAAGTGAGCTGGGAGGGAGTTCCGCCTGGACCCGAAGCGGGAGCCAGACGAGACCGGGAGAACACACACGGGCAGACCTCGCAGACTCCGCAGGCTGGGTTCCAGACCACACAATAAAGCGGGTGTCCCGAAAGGGCAAGTCACACGTGAGCTTTGGTTTCCCAGGCGTATGAGTTATGTCTGCACTCCACTTGTAGTATATAAAGTGCACAAGAGCATGATGTCTAGAAAACCAGTGTACATACTTTAATTTACAATACTTTATTCCCTGGTGGTCCAGTGATTAAGTCCTCACCTTCCAGTGCAAGGGGTACGGGTTCGATCCCTGGTTAGGAGGCTAAGATCCCACATACCTCGCAGCCAAACAATCAAAACATAAAGCAGAAGCAACATTGTTACAAACTCAATAAAGACTTAAAAAAATACTTTAATGCTAAAAGAAAGCTAACCATCATCTGACATCACAGGGTTGACACAAACCTTCAATTAAAAAAAAATAATCACAGTATCTGCAAAGTGAAATAAAGTAAGCCTTTATTTCTTAAGGATAGAAGCCCCATGGCTCCATCCCGTAGCTGAACAAAGGAATCAGAAGCTCATTGGTCTGGGAGTCAGTGAGGGACACTGCGAGGGCTCTGTGACAGTCTCCTCCCTGCCACGTACGCCCATCGCCTGCAGGAACTGCCGGTCTGGAAGATAAGCTCACGACCTAACCTTCAGTCACTTTACTCACCTAGGACGTCATCAGTGCCACCTCCCTGCAAGGAGAGAGGAGCACAAAAGGTCACTAGAGAAACACACAAGGTCGTGACACAGCCCCTGACCCGAGGACCCCCAAAGTCTACAGGGGAAGAACAGACCACAAACAGATTACACGGCGATTGCTGTTGTTCAGCTGCTACGTCGCGTCCAACTCTTTGCGACCTCATGGACTGCAGCTTGCCAGGTCCCTCTGTTCTCCACTGTCTCCTGGAGCTGGCTCAAATTCATGTCCATTGAGTCAGTGATGCCATCTAACCATCATGCGCTCTAACCTACAAAGTGCAGCCAGTGGTTTAACATAAAAAGGTAAGCAAGTAACCAACCTCTGGGACACAGGGGAGGGACCTACCCGGCGGCCAGGAGATAAAGTGAGGTTTTTGATCCTGAGGCCACTAAAGCCCCAAGGACGAAAGCAGGGACTCACAAGGACTGCTGATCCTTTTCATCTTTTTTTTTTTTCTTTTCACTCCCCATACATTAATTTACTGCAATGAGGAAATCAAAGACTACTGTTTTAAGGTTTTTGTCAAAACTCTGAAATGGTTGTACCGTTCCCACCTGTGACTATGAGAACGTCCTCTTCTGCAGACCGCCTCCTCCTGCTCTGACTCCTCCTCCTCCTGCTCTGACTCCTCCTCCTCCTGCTCTGACTCCGCCTCCTGCTCTGACTCCTCCTCCTGCTCTGACTCCTCCTCCTCCTGCTCTGACTCCGCCTCCTGCTCCTCCTCCTCCTCCTCCTGCTCTGACTCCGCCTCCTCCTGCTCTAACTCCGCCTCCTCCTGCTCTAACTCCGCCTCCTCCTGCTCTGACTCCGCCTCCTGCTCTGACTCCTCCTCCTCCTGCTCTGACTCCGCCTCCTGCTCTGACTCCTCCTCCTCCTGCTCTGACTCCTCCTCCTCCTGCTCTGACTCCGCCTCCTGCTCTGATTCCTCCTCCTCCTGCTCTGACTCCGCCTCCTCCTGCTCTGACTCCGCCTCCTCCTGCTCTGACTCCTCCTCCTCTGACTCCGCCTCCTGCTCTGACTCCGCCTCCTGCTCTGACTCCGCCTCCTCCTGCTTTGACTCCTCCTCCTCCTCTGACTCCGCCTCCTGCTCTGACTCCGCCGCCTCCTCCTCCTCCTCATCCTCCTCCTCCTCTGACTCCTCCGTGAACCTTTTCCTAGTTGCTGCATAGGAAATGGACAGCTCACCTTCTTACACTACAGGGTAGGTCGCCAGCTGTGACCGAGAATCCAGTTTCCTACAGAGACATGTTAAATGTGGCTAGGCTGCCTCACCCAGGCAGCTGAAACCCAGAGCAGAGGCAGGGTGTGGATGGTACTTTCCCAGATTCAGGGCTCTGGGAGGTATGTGGTGCTTCTGGAAACAGCACATCTCACCTGAGAGACCAGAACCCCGTCAAATTCCTCCTCTGCCAACACTGCACTGGGACCCTGGGAAGCTTAGCTCACTTTCTGAGATTCTGCCTCCTTGGCGTCACAAGTTGGGGTTTCCAGGATATAGATGCTGAGATGGAGTTTGGCTTGTGGAGCGTTTATTAGGCTCCCCAGGTGGTGCAGTGGTAAAGAATCCATCTGCTGATGCACTCGACTCGGGTTCCATCCCTGGGTTGGGAAGGTCCCCTGGAGAAGGAAATGGCAACCCACTCCAGTACTCTTGCCTGGGAAATCCCACGGACAGAGGAGCCTGGTGGGCTACAGTCCGTGGGGTCACCAAGAGTAGGACACGACTGAGCACGCATGCTGAACCCTGATACCTGCAGAGAATGGGGTGGAGCAGTCAAGTTCGGGCAGAAAGAGAAGCTGAACTTGGACAAAGGCTGAGCTGGTCCCATGGGGATTTGGGGAGCATCTGTTGGTCCATCAGGGCTGTGGCTTGGTGGCCAGGCTTTTGTCCTCCTGCTGGGATCCACCCGTGTACACGGCCCAGGGTACACGTGACTCTGAACAAGAAGCTGATGGCTGCAGGCTCTGCTGACTGCATTCCTCACGGCAGGAGCTACAAGCCTTTCCTTGGAGGCCCTGGGCAGGGCACCTCCATGCCCACCAGTCTCGTTTGTAGGAGGATGATAATGGTAGGACCTACCCTATGCTGTAGTGATATTGAAATAAGCCCCGCATTCAGCACACAGCACACCTGGGACAGAGTGGTACCTGGTACCCAAGGACACACGTGCTGTGATTGGCAGTGGCATCACAAGCAGAGTAAGATGGGGGAAAGTGGTTCCCTTTCTTTAACTCATCCAGCACATACGAAAGGACCACATCACATGTCAGGCGCTGCTCTGTGACCAGAAGTGCTGGTCTAAGCTTCCATGCGGTTAACAGGTGGCCAGGGCTGCCCTCATCAAGAAGAGGACATTTGAGCCAAGACTCGAAGGAGGCGAGAGGTAGGTGGGGGAGCTATGCGTGCCCTTTGGAGAGAGCGTGCCTAGTGTTCAAGACCAGGGGGCAGAAACAGCATGAGCAAGAGGAAGGCAGAGCTGAGGTCAGGGAGGTGATGAGACCACTTCTGGGTGGGGTTTTGTGCCGAACAAAATCATTCAGATGAAGTCAGATCTCACTGCCAACTCAGAGGTTCAGAAATGCAGGTGACACAGCCCAGTGATAAACAACACCCTGGGCTTTAATCAGCAAAACGTAGACTGTGGGAAACTCCATGGGGAAAATGACCTGGTTTCTTCAAAAACAAGCAAAAATTGAAAAATGGCAAGGAAGAAAAGGAAAAGGGGAGCTATAGATTAAACGCCAACACTTTGGCCTCCTGATGAGAAGAGCCAACTCTTTGGAAAAGGCCCTGATGCTGGGAAAGATTGAGGGCAGGAGGAGAAGGTGGTGACAGAAGATGAAGATGGGTGGATGGCATCACCGACTCAGTGGACACGAGTTTGAATAAACTCTGACAGATAGTGAAGGACAGGGAAGTGTGGCGTGCTGCAGCCCATGAGGTTTCAGAGAGTCAGACATGACTTAACAACTGCACAACAACAAATAGATTGAAGAAGACAGGCATGTAAGTCAACCCTGCAATATAAACCTTATTTGGATCCCAGTTCAAGCAACCAAACTGTCTTGTCATCAGCATCATCAAAAGCCCCATCTTATGACTGAGAAATGTCAGTGCTGAGCAGAAAAGTACTGATAATAAGGAATTACCCTGGAATCCAACCAGTCCACCCTAAAGGAGATCAGTCCTGGGTATTCGTTGGAAGGACTGATGTTGAAGCTGAAACTCCAATACTTTGGCCACCTGACGTGAAGAGCTGACTCATTTCAAAAGACCCTGATGCTGGGAAAGATTGAGGGCAGGAGGGGAAGGTGACGACAGAGGATGAGATGGTTGGATGGCATCACTGAGTCAATGGACATGTTGGTGATGGACACGGAGGCCTGGCATGCTGCAGTCCATGGGGTCGCAAAGACTCAGACACGACTGAGTGATGGAACTGAACTGAACTGAACCCTGGAATGATTCAAGTGGCCACATGATCTAGGAAAGGGGGATGATGCATCTGGAATCTGCTGTGAGTTCAGGGCGGCCTCCATTCCCAGAGCTGCAGACAAGTATTCAGATAATAACTCTGCTTCACTTTCCCAAATTCCTGTCTGAGGTGAGCAAGGAGCCGCAGCCGCAGGCTACTCTGGTCAGTATGGCCAGCAGGCCCGGGAACATTCCTCATCTGGGCCGTCTCGCCTCCCTTCCTTGTTTTGCGTGAGAATCGAGAACTCATCAGCTCAGCCTCCGGCCGTGTACGGGGCATGAGACGTGGTCATCGCTCCCTGCCATCCTTTCCCGGCTCTGAGGAAACGCTTTGTCGTCTGCTCAGGTCTGGGATGGGGAAGTCCCAGCTTGGCTTCTAACTAGACCTGAAGACTGACTCTTCTCCTGACCCCTTTATGCTTTTCCTTTCTTTGAAAGAAGGTTCACTCATTGTCTCCCCTGCAAGCCGAATGCTCTGTGTGTTGGAAGGCGTGCCCTAGATTACAGGCCAGATTTTCTTAAACGTAGTAGGAAGGAAGGCAGTCTCTGAATTAGATGGTTTCCACTGGGCGTCCCCGATGGCTCAAGTGGTAGAGAAACCACCTGCAATGCAGGAGATGCAGGAGATGCAGGTTCGATCCCTGGGTCAGGAAAATCCTGGAGAAGGAAATGGCAACCCACTCCAGTATTCTTGCCTGGAGAATTCCATGGGCAGAGGAGCAGGCTACAGTCCATGGGGTTGCAAAGAGTCAGACACAACTGAGGAACTGAGCGCGCACGCGCAGACACACACACACACACACACACACACACACTGAACTTGCAATGCTCTTCCATTTGAAGCCAAGTTTGGATTTTAAGAGAATACAAAAATGTACAAAATGTTACCTTTTTTTGAATTTTGTAACATATGCTTTTTCCTTTTTAAATTAATTTTATTTTACTTTGTGTTATTTAAACCTAAATTCAAGCTGATAGAAAAGTATAATAATGTGAATGATCATTATTATTCCTGGAGCTTACCATCAGTGAGAGCTTGCAGTCTCAGAAGATGCAGGAATATCACTCTGCTTTCTTTAAATCCTTAAGGTGGTTAATCTGGAACTATATTTATATTTAACCTAAATTATACCTACAACTGCGCTGCTGTTGAACAGGTAGCCACAAATGGCTAGCGGCTATTGAGTATTTGAAATACAGATGGTCAAAACTGAGATGCGCGGTAACTGTGAAAGGCACACTGAGTCTCCAACATTTTGCAAGAAAAAAATGTAAATTGCTTCAATAATTTTAAACGTATTACATGTTAAAATGACAATGTTTTATGTATATTTGGTTAAATAAAATGTCATTAAATTTTTAAAAATGCAATAGATAACC
This sequence comes from Bos indicus, assembly GCF_029378745.1. Taxonomy (NCBI): domain Eukaryota; kingdom Metazoa; phylum Chordata; class Mammalia; order Artiodactyla; family Bovidae; genus Bos; species Bos indicus. The sequence continues at coordinate 50,304,717 of NC_091782.1, read as the reverse complement.
GATACTGGATAAACTCTAATTTTCATCCATCAGAGGGAAAAAAGAGAGAGACTATAGAAATTTAGCTCCAATTCCAATTATGCTGCCTTAAGACATTTACAGAAGAACAGGAATTGGCGAGAATGTGCTTCATCCAAAAGCTCATTAAAGGCACTTAGTTTCCCTTTAGGAATCTGCTGGTTGGACCTCAGGGTTTAAAAAGTGAGTTTATTTTGCTCAGCCACGAACTGTAATTTGCATTTGGCATTAGCCTGTTAGAATGAGTAACTTCCCGCTTTCTTGCACCAAGCACATGGCTCACATTTTAACATGAAAGTTCTTTTCTCCACCGTCCATACCATTCTTCAAAATGGTAGAGAGAAATGGGAAGGAAATCAGGCATGGAAAAAAGAAAAACCCCGTGAAAAGACTGTCTCCGTGTCCAGAGTGGAGAGTTCCTTTTCATGCCTGCAAAACGAACATGGGAGCCAGCCCAAGAAATAGAACATCCTGAACAATTAGAAAATGCTGCATGCCTCTCCCCTCCAGGTAACGCCCATCTGAACCTCAGTATTTCTTGGGGTCAAAAAAAAAAGCCCAAGTGGAAGAGAGAAAATCCAGGTCAGCTGCAGCAGAAGAAAGCCTGGCCGGAAAACAAGTCCATCGGGACAGAGGGAGTTATTCAATCTGCAAGTCTGAACAAGACCCGAGTTCTTCAAAAGGGGGTGCAGCCTGCTGGAGACAGCAGTGGGGTGCCCTGGGGAATCTCAATCACCTTTTCTGAAAGGACAGCAAGGGATCCAAAGAGTTTCTGAGACGATGCACACTTCTCACACAAAACACAAACTTCTCGCTGCAAATCCACAGCTTTTCCAAGTGTATCAAAAATTAATTGGAAAAGTTGTACCTGGCCCCTTCTCTTTCTTTTGGGGATGTTTTATTAACCTGAAGTTTCTGAACATACTAGCCTCTGAATAAATAAAATAGGAGAAAGTGTATATAAAAGCAAGGAGAAAGTATTTTTACAGAAATAAACCAGATACAGATTCTGGGCTGCATACTTAACTGTTAAGGACACCCAGACACACAGAAGAAGTGGTGACCATTGCCACATCAGCGAAACTAAACGCCTCTAACAGCCCATGCCCTGGACTCCTGATGTTGTCCAGAAAGAGTCCAGTGTTTTCACAATCGCCGTCTCATTTCTATACACAACATCCCCTGACCTTCCATTTTGTAACTATAGAAAAGTTGGGTGCTGAAAGACTAACTGATTTGCCCCAGGTCACAGGTCATTGGCCAGGACCTGCACACCGGGCGAGCAGACAGAGCTCACGGGAAGGCAGCTACGCCTCACTGGGCACAAAAATCATATTTTGGTGTTTCAGCAACCATTTTGGACACGATCTTTCACCCCCAAACCACATTATAATAGAGCTGTCACTTCTCTTCCAAGAAGGCTCTTTGAAGGTGCAGAGTTCAACAAGCTCTTCCTTCACCCAAACAGGTTTGCCCAGCCCTCCCCGTCCAACAGGTGGGAGGAAGTGGAGGCTGGGAACCAGGACCTTCAAACACAGCCAACTCAAAACAGAGTCCAGCCAGCACCGCCGCAAGTTTCCCCACCCCGGGTATTTGACTGACTGCCACTGGGTACGTAAGGCGGGACCTTTGTGCTTGGTGTAAATGGCAACAAGCCAGTGAGGCCCCTAAGACGCATCCTCCACATGCCGTAACACTGGCCCCTCGCTACAGGGCCCTTCGGGATCGCACCCCAGTTCTCAGCCCCAGCTGTCCTGAGCTGATGCTAGTCAGGGAGTGTGCCTCCCACCTCTGGGCCTGAGCAGACACACACTCCTGCTTATCCAGCGCACTCATCCTCCATGTTATCTGCTGCTTCTTCCAGGAAGCCTTCCCGGCCTCCCTAGACCACACATTTCCATAGTGCCCTGTCTCACTCCTAGTATGGACTGTACGACAGCACCTTACACGGTAGTGTGGGGTGAAAGTGCTAGTCACTTAGTCATATCTGACTCTTTGTGACCCTATGAGGCTCCCTGTCCATGGAATTCTCCAGTCAAGAATACTGGAGTGGGTAGCCATTCCCTTCTCCAGGGGATCTTCTCGACTCCCAGGATCAAACCTGGGTCTCCCCCATTGCAGGCGGAGTCTTTACAGTCTGAGCCATCAGGGAGACTGTTGATTTGTCTGTATCCCTGACCTAGGCCGTGCGCTCCGTGGGAGCAGGGGCCGGGTCTGCCTGGTTTTTATACCCCAGCACCTACTGCAGTGCCTGCTTGTGGATAAATCATTGATTGAATACTTGCAATCAACAAGCAGGCATGGCTTACTGTTAGGGCAGGCTTGCTACTAGATTCTGAGGATGAAGAGATGAAGAAGTTATATCTTCTGTCTTCAGGTCAATTATAATCTTTTAATCTGTGATGCTTGTTATCTTTATTTTACAAAAACACAACTACCAGACTTCACTGGCGGTCCAGTGGCCAAGACTCTGTCCTCCCAAAGCAGGGGGCCGGGTTCCATCCCCGGTCAGAAAACTAGATCCCACATGCCGCAACCTGATATGGTGCAGCCAAACAAATAAAGGAAAAGGTCAGTTTTCATTCCAATCCCAAAGAAAGGCAATGCCAAAGAATGCTCAAACTACCGCACAATTGCACTCTTCTCACACGCTAGTAAAGTAATGCTCAAAATTCTCCAAGCCAGGCTTCAGCAATATGTGAACCATGAACTTCCTGATGTTCAAGCTGGTTTTAGAAAAATGCAGAGGAACCAGAGATCAAATTGCCAACATCTGCTGGATCATAGAAAAAGCAAGAGAGTTCCAGAAAAACATCTATTTCTGCTTTATTGACTATGCCAAAGCCTTTGACTGTGTGGATCACAATAAACTGTGGATAATTCTGAAAGAGATGGGAATACCAGACCACCTGATCTGCCTCTTAAGAAATTTGTATACAGGTCAGGAAGCAACAGTTAGAACTGGACAGGGAACAACAGACTGGTTCCAAATAGGAAAAGGAGTACGTCAAGGCTGTATATTTTCATCCTGTTTATTTAACTTATATGCAGAATACATCATGAGAAACGCTGGACTGGAAGAAACACAAGCTGGAATCAAGATTGCCGGGAGAAATCTCAATAACCTCAGATATGCAGATGACACCACCCTTATGGCAGAAAGTGAAGAGGAACTCAAAAGCCTCTTGATGAAAGTGAAAGTGGAGAGTGAAAAAGTTGGCTTAAAGCTCAACATTCAGAAAACGAAGATCATGGCATCCGGTCCCACCACTTTATGGGAAATAGATGGGGAAACAGTGGAAACAGTGTCAGACTTTATTTTTCTGGGCTCCAAAATCACTGCAGATGGTGACTGCAGCCATGAAATTAAAAGACGCTTACTTCTTGGAAGGAAAGTTATGACCAACCTAGATAGCATATTCAAAAGCAGAGACATTACTTTGCCAACAAAGGTCCATCTAGTCAAGGCTACGGTTTTTCCTGTGGTCATGTATGGATGTGAGAGTTGGACTGTGAAGAAGGCTGAACGCCAAAGAATTGATGCTTTTGAACTGTGGTGTTGGAGAAGACTCTTGAGAGGCCCTTGGACTGCAAGGAGATCCAACCAGTCCATTCTGAAGGAGATCAGCCCTGGGATTTCTTTGGAAGGAATGATGCTAAAGCTGAAACTCCAGTACTTTGGCCACCTCATGCGAAGAGTTGACTCATTGGAAGAGACTCTGATGCTGGGAGGGATTGGGGGCAGGAAGAGAAGGGGACGACAGAGGATGAGATGGCTGGATGGCATCACTGACTTGATGGACATGAGTCTCAGTGAACTCCGGGAGTTGGTGATGGACAGGGAGGCCTGGTGTGCTGTGATTCATGGGGTCGCAAAGAGTCGGACACAACTGAGCAACTGATCTGATCTGATCTGATATATATATATATATCTATAAAAAACACACAGAAGAAGGAAATGGCAACCCACTCCAGTATTCTTGCCAGGAGAACCCCATGGACAGAGGAGCTGAGCAGGCTACAATCCATGGGGTTACAAACAGTCGGACATGACTTAATTAAACAACAACAGCAACAATTATACAGCACAGGGAACTATATTCACTAGTCTGTGATAAACCGTAAGAGAAAAGAATAATATATGTATATATGTATGTATCTGAATCGCTTGGCTGTACAGCAGAAATTAACGCATATAAATCAACTGTATTTCAATAACTTTAAAAAAGAAAACCACACATACACACACCACTGCCCAATGGGTAACTGAGGAGACTGGACCCAGGGAGCCCTGGAGCTGGTTACAACCCGAACGAGGACCTCCTTCCCTTTGGTATCAGGGATGTTCCTGAAATGGTTAGACCCAGATCGGCTTTAAACGGCTGCTTCGTGAGAACTAACAAATAGATGGGAATATTCTAGGCCACAAAGTAGCACCATGCCTTGAGGCCAGCTAGATGGCCAGCTCCGCAGAACAATGAGATTCCAAATGCTCATCTGAATAGGGAGGAAAGTGGAGTGAGAGAGAGATGAGAGGAACACTCTGTTTTTCTTTCTTTGCCGCTGTCCGTTCCAAAAAGGCTGTAACATACAGCAAATAACATACAGCCTCCACCCCTGCCACTTAAGCCATCAGAAAAGTGAACAGCCCTAACATCCTTGATCCTTCCTAACTGGTTTTCTAAACTTCCCCCCACCCACCCCCTTATCCTGAGACCCTACTCAGTCGCTCTCAAAGTATGGTCCAGGGGCCAGGATCAACGCATCACCTGAGATCTTGTGAGAAAGGCGAATCATCTGGGCCCTCCCTGGACACACTGGACCGGAAGCGCTGGGGGGGGTTGCCAGGCCATCTGTGTTCTAAATGCCCCCCCGCCGCCGCGTGAGTGTGATGGGGTCTCACATTTGAGAGCCACTGCCTGGCTCTCTGTCTCCAGGGCGCTGGCTGCTCGCAGATTCTCTTGTTTGTTGATTTGGATGCCTAATCTATGTCTTGTCCTCTCTCCCTGGAGTGGACACGGCGGGACGACTGGGAACTTGCCAGTCTTGCTTGGAGCTGTGCATCTTCCGAGGCTGAGAACAGGCTGTCACGTCACGGAGCTCGGTAAATATTTGTTGAGCAAACAAACAAACCTTCCTCTTTCTGCTTGTTTTTCCCCCAATTTCCCGGGAACTGGCCATGAACAATCCCAGAAGGAGTCAAGCCACCCTTGTGAGTCAAGCCACCCTTGTGAGTCATGTGGGCCAAGTCTGCTTATCTGTCGGCTGGCGATAAGCCTCCAAGGACAAGAACTGCGACCCCATCTGGCCCCCTTCAGCCTTTCCCCCAAATCTCCAGAACTCGCTCACGGCCATCAGAATTCACTTTTCCAAACGGCAGAGTCGAGACATCGCGGGCCCAGCGATGGGGTGCGGGCTGGCAAAGGAAAGGCCTTCTACAGGGGAATCGACCCTCTGCAGCGCTGGCAACACTGGTGGTGGGTGAGAGCCGCCCGGCACAGCACCCCCGGGTGGCCCCCGCCCTGTGTGCACACGGCCACCCTCCCCTCCCACCCATCTAGGGAAGGGAAGCCAGCCACTCACTACCGGGCATAAAACCCACCTCCAGCTTTCACGGCAGAATTGTTGAGAAGGTCCCCTGTTAGGTCAAAGTGGCCAGAAGGCCAGACCTTGGAGAAAGAGGCAAGGAAACAGCCTCATGGAAGGAAGGTACCAGCTGCCCCCTACTCGTGGGGCACTGCTGTACATGCAGTGAAGTGGGTTTTCCTTGTCTGAGGCTCAGAGAAGAGCCCTCACAAGGCCTCTGAGCCATCAGCCATGGACCTTGACCTCTCACCCAGCTCTGGCCCGAAGCCCTTCCTTCTTTTTAAACTAGCTCTTTTGTACTGGGGTATAGCCCGTTAACAACGTTAAGATAGCTTCAGGTGAACCGCAAAGGGAGTCAGCCAAGTGCCGTGCTGTGCTCGGTCGCTCAGTCGTGTCCGACTCTTCTGCAACCCCCTGGACTGTGGCCCACCAGGCTCCTCTGTCCATGGGATTTCCCAGGCAAGAAGACTGCAGTGGGTTGCCCTTTCCTTCTCCAGGTAATCTTCCCGACCCAGGGATCAAACCCGAGTCTCCTGCTTTTTCTCTACCTCTGGGCCTCCAGGAAGTCATTCATGTACATGTATCCATTCTCCCCTAAAAGCCCCCTCCCATCCAGGCTGCCACATAACAGAGCAGAGTCCCCTGTGCCAAGCCTTTCTGGAAATTCACAAACGCACTGTGGGTCTTAGGCCCCTCCCCAGCATGGGTCAGGCCAATGGCAGCGTTTCAAGCAGGGAAGGATAAAATGAATCTCAGGAGAGGGAAGCTGAGCGAGCTGAAGGGCCAGGTTAAGAGGAATCTGGGCTCCTGGCTTCCCCAGCCTCCTGCCCTGGGTCGCCACGCCCCACTTCCTGGGTTTGCCTGGGGCCCACCTGGATGGTTAATATTAACCCAGGGGGATAAGCACCCTTGCGGGTTCACGGGGCCTCCGAGGCAGGTGGGATGCTGACTCATTGCCTCTGCGGCAGCCACGTGTCTCCACAGCTCTTGGCAGGCTAGTGGGCTGGCTCCATGCTGAGCAAAGCAGGGTGCGGGCGGGAGGCCTTGGTTTTGCGTCTCCATCAGAGGGAGCAAGAAGGAAGTTCCCGAAGCGTCCCTTGATCGGCCCCCTGTGGCCCCCTCTACTTTCTGCATCTCCAAAGGTTTATCCAATTTTCCCCAGTCGTGTCAGCTCCCACACAAGGGAGGTGCGTGCTGTGGAAGGAAGACATAAAAAGCTCCCTGGCGCAAACTAGAAAGCTTTAACGTCTCCTGGATTGTAACGCATCTGCAGAAGGCTGAGCCCCTCCAGCTAGCTCCTGCAGGTTCCAGAAACAAGTCCAGTCTGCTCGGCCCCCACCCTCAGCCCTAGCCCAGCCTGCCCCGGGGAAAGGACCCGAGGCTGGCTTTACAGCAGGTGTGCCTGCGGGTCTCTGACAAGGATGGAGAAGCTGGGCGCCAGGCACCTCTCTTACTGCTCCCGTGTACCTCCCGCTGCAAACTGAGTTAAATAAAATGAAAAGGCTGTGTGCGCTTGAGGTTATGGAAACTGACAACTTTATAAACTTGGCACACGTGGAAATAACAGGAGAGCGTGGTTGGACCTACCGATGTAAAATCACGTTATTCTGAATGGAAGCACTCACTCCCAAGGTGGGGGGTCTGCCCTCCTGCTTCTCCAGATGCTTTAAAGCCCTCCAGATCCTGGCCAGGCTGACAGCTCTGGGGACACTGGCATGAACACACCCATCCTCTCAGCTCTGACACTCCCATCCCAAAGGAGCTTTGAAACCTCACTTCTAAGAAGGCCACTCTCCACCCTGACCTGTCAGTCGTGGGGGCTGGGCACGTGGCCAGGTAAGGGCGGGGGGTGGGGCGGGTGGGCATGCAGGCAGCACACAGCCAGAACGAATGCAGCTCGAGCCTCAGCCTTGAAACACCCGGGTGCGGCCTGTGGGTGCAAGCTGATCTTGCCTTCTGATTCATGCCATTATTAAATCAGCAAGTTGGACAAGAAGCAAAATCAGCCAGGGCCCAGCATTGGGCAAAAGCTAAAGAGTGCATGGCAGACTGGATGGGAGGGGAGTTTGGGGGAGAACAGATCCATGTCGGTGTGTGGCTGAGTCCCTTTGCTGCACACCTGAAACCGTCACCACACTGTAACCAGCTACATGTGTGTGCATGCTTAGTCCCTCAGTCGGGTCCGACTCTTTGCAACCACATGGGCTTTAGCCCACCAGGCTCCTCTGTCCATGGGATTCTCCAGGCAAGAATACTGGAGTGGCTTGCCATTCCCTCCTCCAGGGGATCTTCCTGACCAGGGATCGAACCCATGTCTCCTGAGTGCCTTACCTGGGCAGGTGGATTCTTCACTACTAAGCCACCTGGGAAAGTCACTAATCAGCCATACTCAAATATAAAATTAAAAATGCTTTTAAAAAAAAATAAAACCAAAAAAAATTTTTTTTAACCTGAAGAGTGCGTGACCCAGAACACGTGGACAGACTGGATGGGTAAGTAGAAGGGGTGAGCGGCCCAGACAATGCTGCAAGTCCCTCCAGAGCCCGGACGCCCTGATGGCAGAAGCCTCGCTCCCTCTGGGTCACACTTGCCTCTCCAGGGAGATGCCGCTTCCCCCTGCATCACACCATTTCCATGCGCCAAAGCCAGCCAGTGGGGGCACTGACACCTCTCACCAGCTCGGACGGAGCACGCCGCTGACACCTGGCCCACAGGCGGGTGAGCTGCACGGGGGCCTGGGGCCTGCCCTTTCTGCCGTGACCCCTGTTGCAACAGTGGGTCAAAGTTCAGAAGCAGCCAGGTCACAGGCTGCCCATCTCCCAGCAGATAAGTCCAGAAGGAGAGAAGACAGTTCACAGCACCCCGGTCCTCCCAGCAGCTTCACCTAGGAAACCCTCGAACCAGACGTCCCGGTGCTGAGCCCCAGTTACAACAGGATTCACCGAATTTTAATGTTTTTTTCCAAAATAAACAGTGAGCCAGCGCTTTATTTTCTAACACATTGCTTCAACATCCAGCTAAATTTTTTATTGAAGTACACTTGATTTAAAATGATATGTTAATTTCTGCTGTACAGCAAAGTGATTGTTACATACATATACATTTTTAATATTCTTTTCCATTATGGTTTATCACAGGATATAGAGTATAGTTTTCTGTGCTGTGCAGTAGGACCTTGCTGTTTATCCATTTCCAGCTGATTTTTTTTGTTTTTATTCAATTTATTTAAATAGTAGCCCCCCCCCCCAAAAAAAAGTGTTCACCCATTTCTTATTTTTAGTAAAATAAACCACCGGTCTGCCAAGGGGTGTTTTCAGAGATAAGGTCACAGAGGTTCTTCTTTAAGGCTGCTCATGGATCAGGGCTCGGGGTCACCAAACAAATCCTGTTGATCAGTGAGTCGCCCCGAGCACCGGGTGCTGGCAGGAAGGACATGGGTGTCAGGCTCTTCTGAGGGGAACTGAACTTTGTCCCCCAGTCAAAATGTTCAGCTGAGCCCAGAATCGTCAGCTAAGCCTCCCGCAGCCCTCAGAGGAGGAGTTGTAACTGGGTTTAACTGGTTGAGAAAAAAGAGCAAGAGGGCACAGAAATGGCCCCCCAGACTTAATGAGCTTACAGTGGGGTTCCCCAGAAAAGCTAACAGAAATACAGAGCAGTCAGACTTGAAAGGTCTCCAGGATGGTCATCATTTAGGTGCAACAGGGGTGCTTTGGATTTTAAAAGACAGAAACAGGAGAAAATTCCGATGTCCTGTGGGTTTGGGACGGGCTCGTGAGAGACGGGACTGTATAGTAATGGGACCCAGCTGCCACTCTCCAGACCCATCCCACCCACCTCACGCTTCCCCTTTCCACAGCCCCTGGCCCCCGGGCCATCTCACCCACAGTGTCCACAACCGACACCCACAGATCTCTGTCTTCGGCCCAGGCCTCTGGGATCTGTCCCCAAGCACAGCACGGCCCCCATGACAGAGAATCATCTGGTCCAAAATGCCAACAATTCTGGAAACCCTGTTGAGACACAGCTCTGCCAACCCTCCCTCTCTCTGCTCCCCAAAAGCTCCTCTTTTCTCCACGAAAGATGGAGAGGCAGTCTCTCTCCATGAGGGGCAAGAGTCCGCAGTAGCATCTGTCACAGCTTACTGTCAGTGTCGCCCCAGGCTTCTGGAGGCCAGGACACCTGTCTTCTCCTTATACCACCGGAACATGGTGCATAGCGAGGTCTCGGGGACTGATGTGCAAAGAGAAAAGGGTGAGCCTGACTCTGGCCAGAAAACATTATTACATTGAGGATAATACCGCCGCCGCCGCCGCCACCCTCATCGCCAATTCACAGCATCTCCTATTTGTACTGCAATTAGTGGCGTTTCATATATAAAGAGCACAGCGTGCCCAGTATCACAGAGGACACGGAGTTTTACATGGATTGTTTTTCTGCTTCAGCTTACACAATAAAGATTGCTGCCAAGCCAGCACATCAAGGTCAAAAGAGTATTTCAAATACCAACAATAGCTCTTAACCAATCACACATGCACAAAAAAATCTACCCACTCTCAGTACATGTTCTGCCTTGTGAAAAGTGAGGAAATAAAACATCAGCCAGAAGAAAAATTCTTGGAGAAATTGTTAAAAAAAAAAAAAAGAGAGAATCCCAGGAGTTGTCACCCTTTCTCTTGGCGAGGATGAGATGGCTGGATGATCACCCACTCAATGGACGTGAGTTTGAGCAAACTCCAGGAGATAGCGGACAGGGAAACCCGGCATGCTGCAGTCCACGGGGTCACAGAGAGTCGGACGTGACTGAGCGACTAAACAACAGCAGCCACTCAGCCACAAAGCAGTGAAAACTTGTGTAAAACATGTGGAAAGAAAAAGGTGAAACCTCCCTGGACTTCCTCAGCTCAGCTGACTTACTCGTCCAGATTCCAGGAGGCTAATGAACGTCAGCAGTAGGAAAGCAAATATGTAAAAAAGTGAGAAAAACATTTTAAAAATCTGCTTTGGTCTCACCCAGCTCAACCGAATGGCTTCTTTGCACCTCCCAAAAGGATGCTCAGGATGCAGATGCCCGGGCATTCTCACCATGGACCTGTCCTGCCAGAAAGCTCTTTATCCGGGAGCCTGACAATCACCCAGCCAGAGAAATAAGACCCACAATGAGGCTGCTGCCTCATTAAAGACGTTAAAGCCAAATGTGAAGTGGGCATAAGAAAAAAGAAAAATAGATTCAACACCAAAGAAACTAATACAGATCATGGACCTCCCACTTTGTTAGGTGTGGATTTCTGTTCTATTTGCAAAGGGATCAGGAGGTCCATGCCAAAGGCATGCAAGTGGAGAATCTCAGGGTCACTGCTGACCCCCGGCAGCCCATACAGGAGCCACACTGAAGGGCCAGGTGTGGGGCCACCTGCTGCCCCCAGCCACTCTTGAGGGTGCAGCTCCATATCAGGAATCTGCCCAGGTGCTAAGGTCACACATACATCCCTTGAGTTTATTCACTAGAAGAGAAGGTTACTTTCAGTAGATGACGAGGAGTTTGGTTTATCTTGACCAAATATTTTTATGTACTGAACCCCTCAACCCAAGCTGTTGCCCTTCCCACCCAGTTGGATGGGAAAAGAGGAAGAAAACACATCTTTACATGGTGAATAATGACCCATGTGCCATTGTGCTTTGCAGAATGTGTATCTGTTTTTATAGCTTTAATAGAGCATCGGAAGGTATCCAGTAAATCACTGGTGTAGACCCGTAACAAAGACGCTGCCATCCCTGGCAAGAGTGTAAGATGGTGCAGTCACTGTGGAACACAGATCGGCAGTTCCTCAAAAAGTTACACACAGAATTCCCATACGACCCAGCCATCCCACTTTTAGGCAGGTGCCCAAAGCAGTCACCTGTCAGTGAGGGCGAGGGTTTTGATGGTCGGGGTGGGGAGGGTCAGAGTCCTAAGGGTTTGGTGGGCTGGTCTCGGTGGGAGCAGTAGCTTCAAGCAGGTACCACTTGCCCTTTCTTTTTATCTTGGCAAAACGTATGTACATGAAACTTACCATTTTAACTCCTGAGGCATCCATTTCAGCGGTTTTATGTACATTCGCCTTGTTTTGCCACCATCTCCACCACTTGTCTCCAGAGTTTTGCATCTTCCCCAGCTGACTCGTCAAACATTAACTCTCCGCCCCATTCCCTTCACCCCCTGGAACCACCATTCTACTCTCTGTCTCTGTGAATCTGACGGTGCTGAACACTTCACAGAAGCGGTCAAAGGCAGTATCCGTCCCTTTGTATCTGGCTTATTCACAAAGCATAATGTCTTTAAGGTTCATCCACGGTGCAGCCTGTGTCAGAATTTCTTTTCTTTTTTAGGCCAAATAATTTTCCATTGAATGTGAATACCTCACTTTGTTTATCCATTCATCTGTGGATGGACACTTGGGTTATTTCCACCTTTAGGCTGCTGTGCAAAATGCTGCTATGAATGTTGATGCACAAATCTCTATTTGAATATATCTCATAAATGGAAGAGAAAAGACCAGAAGAGCCCTTATTTTCCCTCCCTGAGTTGGTAATCCAAAGAGCGTCAATATAAGCCAAGTGCTGGAGTGCCCAGCGCACTTACCGACAGGACAAGCGACTCTTTCAGCGCTCCAGGGCCCTCCTGGGTGAGCGTAGGAGGTGGTCCCTCTGAACTGTGTGTTCTACAGTTCTCATTATAATTAAGAGGGAGACCCAGGTGCTGGTGTCAGTGCGAGAGGATAGGAATTAGTACGGAGCAAACAAGGGGTAGGGGAAAGGCACAAAAAGTCCCATCAACCACTTGGAGCAGCAAATCGGACTGTAACCAGAGTGTCCTTACTTACTAGTCCACGGAGTCAGGGTTGCAGGCATTTTTGTGTTTCTAAAAACTCTTGCCACCAAATTGTAGCCTCTTTCTTATCTTAGCGGCCGCTTCCCTTGTAGCTCATTTGGTAAGGAATCTTCCTGCAATGCAGAAGACCCAGGTTTGATTATTGGGTTGGGAAGATCCCCTGGAGAAGGAAATGGCAACCCGCTCCAATATTCTTGCTTGGAGAATCCCATGGACAGAGGAGCCTGGAGGGCTATAGTCCATGGGGTCGCAAGAGTCGGACATAACTTAGCGACTAAACCACCACCACGATCATAAACCAGCAATGTACAGCATTTATCACAGCTGCAAAAAAAAAAAAATTACATCAGCCCTAGAAGCTCTAACAACATGCCAGAGGGGGAGGGGGAAGGATTTAGGGTCGAATCTTAAGGCGCTTCTTCTGAAGAATAGCAGTTGTTCTGTGCTTTTAGCTCTGTGTTTATGGTCAGACTTTCCACCTGCTTCGTAGATGGCAAGGCAGCAGGCAGACAAGGCACAAACCCACTCTCAATGCTTCGTGATGCAAAAAACACGAGCACTTGAAAAAACAAGTCTCTACACACTACTTGATAATGCTTTCCTATCTCCTTCAACAATAAGTTTGAAGTTAAAAAGATATACAGAAAAACGTTCTGTGAGATTTAAATGGCTGGGTAAACACTGGCTTTATTCTGTACTGGTCAGCTTGGAACGCCATAACAAAAAACCACAGACTGGGGGCTTAAACAACAGATGTTTATGTTCTGACAGGTCTGGAAGCCCAAGCTCAAGGTCCCAGCAGGGTTGGTTCCCAGGGAGGCCTCTCTTCCGGGCTTGCAGACAGCCACCTTTTTGCTCAGTCCTCACACAGCCCTGCCTCTGCATTCAGGGAGAGTCCTGCGGTCTCTTCCTCGTTTACGAGGACACGGGTGCCATCTCATTAGGGCTGCCTTGTGGCCTCAGTCGACCTTAGTTACTTCCTCAAAGGCCGTGTCTTCAAATGCAGCCATATTGGGGGTCCAGACTTCCACATATGAACAGGGAAGTGGGGAGGGACACAATTCAGACCATAATAATTTGCTAGCCTGTTTGCATAGAAATCTACAGTTTTCCAAGCACTCTCATGTACATCCTCATCTTTCATCCTCCCGATAAATCTGGAGATGGACCAGACAGGTGTTACCCCCACTGGACAGAGGAGGGGCCTGAGGGTCGGGCGGTCCACGACTCGCCCAGGGACACGAAACTGACAAGAGGCAGAGTTAGGGCTCAGATCCAGGGCTGAGAGACTTCAGGGTCTTCAGCAAAAACAAATGATTCACTGGTTCAATTAAAAGAAGATATATTTAGCACTTGCTAGGCAATGGCACCCCACTCCAGTGCTCTTGCCTGGAAAATCCCATGGACGGAGAAGCCTGGTGGGCTGCAGTCCATGGGGTCACTAAAGAGTCGGACACGACTGAGCGACTTCACTTTCCCTTTTCACTTTTACGCATTGGAGAAGGACATGGCAACCCACTCCAGTGTCCTTGCCTGGAGAATCCCAGGGACGGGGGAGGCTGGTGGGCTGCCATCTATGGGGTCGCACAGAGTTGGACACGACTGAAGTGACTTAGCAGCATGACACTTCATGGGGCAAGTCCAAAAAATGAGAGGCCCCACGCAAGTTGAACGGCATCACCAACTCAATGGACATGAATCTGAGCAAATTCCAGGAGACAGTGAAGGACACGGAAACCTGCAGTCCATGGCGTCACAAAGAGGTGGACATGGCCTAGCAACACAGGGTAAAAAGCACGTGGTCTTAAGACCCCGATACCTGCACACATGTGTGCTTGTGTCCAGGACGTGTGTCCAGTCCCCTGACACTCCCTTCACCTTTCTGGACCTGGTTTAGGTAACCTCTTGTCCCCTAAAGCCTTGTAGCCCAGGAAGAACTTCTCTGGGATTCTGGTCTCCATCACCCTTTTGAAAACGAATATCTTTCTGCCTGGAAAATGATTTCAGCTTTCATGTATTTACACCCTGTTTCCCCAGCTGAAGCCATTCCCACCTCTATACAAGTCCAACTGTGCCCTGCAGCGGTTCCAGATTTTTTTTTTTTAAGTTTTCCCTGAACCTCAGATATCTGCCAAGAAAGAATTATTTCACTGATAACAGCCTAAATCTCAGTGACATTACAATGCCCTTCTCCCAAGGCTGAAAAAGCATGAACTATAAATCTCCTGGTCCTCGAGTCAGACGCTCCATTCTCCATCATCCAGGGCTTGCATGCCTGCAGAAAAAGTGCTATGAACATTCCTTGCCTTGACTTTTGCTTTCTTCTAGGAGATTTTCCAAAATAAAGAGCTCCTGCTAGCTGGCACTTCTTGGGTGTGGGGAGAGGGAGAAAACGTCCCTCCCCAAAGTGTAGTGCTGTGCGGTTACAGATATCTAGAAACAGAGGACTTGGTGATCCGAGTGTGTGTTAGTCACTGAGTCTTGTCCACCTCTGTGATCACGTGGACTGTAGCCTGCCAGGCTCCTCTGTCTATAGGCTTCTCCAGGCAAGAATTCTGGAGTGAGTAGCCATTCCCTTCTCCAGGGGATCTGCCCAACCCAGGGATCAAAACTGGGTCTCCTGCATTGCAAGAGGATTCCTCACCCTCTGAGCCACCAGGGAAGCCTTTAGCAATCTGACCATGTGTTAAATTTCAAGCGAACACCTGGACTTGCCAGGGAGGTAAGCCCTGTGTGCTGGCCCTCCGTCTGGCCAATACCAGCCCTAAAGCATTGAAAAATCAGACACACAACTAGCTAATACCAGAGATGGGCAGGCTCTGTAAAATCTGGACTCTGGAAGTTATTCTCTTTGGGGCTGGTAAACACATATTGAGATTTACAATATCATGGCTTCATCAGGTAAACTAAATATTAATATGTGTGTTCACTCACTCAGTTGTGTCCAGCTCTATGTGAACCCATGGACTGTGGCCCACCAGGTTCCTCTGTGCATGGGCTTCTCCAGGCAAGAATACTGGAGTAGGTTGCCATGCCCTCCTCCAGGGCATCTTCCCGACCCAGGGACTGAACCCGTGTTTCTTGCATCTCCTGCAATAGCAGGTGGATTCTTTACCACGTATTTCAAGACGGGCATAATAGAGCATCAGACCCAAGGCAGGGCCCTTCTGAGCTGGGGACCAGCGCGACAACACAGATTGCACGCTCGTGAGTCTGCTTCGTTTCATCTCCCTGAATTGCAGAACTCTCCTCTGGAAAGTGAAAATGGTAGTCCTTACATCCTAATGTTCTCTGGAGGATGAAATGATAAACACATGTGTGATCAGCCTGACACACAGCAAGAGCTCTGGGCCTGCGAGATTTTTTTCCTGGCTGCTCACCTCCTTTTGCTCTCAGAATTCATAGTGATCCCCACTCTGCAGGCTCTACTGCAGGCAATCAACAAGTCCTTAGAAAAGGTCAGGGGTAGTCCCGGCTTGGCTGGTAAAATTGGTTTCAGACTAGGCACTCATTAAATGATATGCTTCAGACACGCTCAGCAAATATAGCTGCAAAAACAGGAAACAAGGCAAAGTTAAAGGAGACTTTCCTTCCCAAGGAGTCAACCTCCATGTGTCACGTTGGCCCACATTCACTGCTGGCACTGGTATGTCATGCTATAAATAACATGTTCTACCAGGAACCCTCAGTCGGTACAGAAATGAAGAGTCTGAAAAGATCAGACAGATGCTGTGTGTCGCAAATTTGTCAGCTTTGTCTATTGCGTGTTTATTCAATCCCTGTGCAACTGGGGCCATTGTGATGAAAGAATTAAAGAAAACTGTTCTTCTTATTCCCCCTTTTCTCTTTTTTTAAAGAAAGTTCATCACATTTAAATAATCTTTACACTTTATTTTGAACACTTGGGATAACTGGAACTAATTTTTGCACATGATGAAGCAAGGGTCTAAACTGCTCTTTCTTTTCCATAAAGATATCCTGCAGACTCAGCACCATTTATTAAAAGTACAGTCCTCTCTCCCTGCACTTCAGGAATTCTATTTTTTTTTTAATTTGAGTATCATTTGAATCATGCGTTTGATGTGCATGCCCAAGATGAGATAAAATGAATGGATAATTATAAGATATCATCTTGACAGATACAGGATCCAAAGGGTTGACAATCGTGTGTGTGTGTGTGTGTGTGTGTGTATCTGAGTGTGTATGTGTGCACAGGCTTAAGTTAATGAGTCTCCAAAATGCTATTAATTTCTCCAAATTTATTTTAAAAGCTTAGATTGGCTGACAAAAGGAACTATTTGCTTTGATTGGGGTTTGCCCCTGAAAGTCTTCAATTATAATTATATCATCACTTGTATTTTTTTCAGATCAGGATTTTCAGTATGAAAGGATAGATTGATTTAATATAGAAAATGCGAGCTGAAAAATACTCATCATACTAGTCATAAATTTGAATTAGAAGTACCAGTTATAAACTCATGATACTTTCATCTTATTTTTAGCTTAAAAATGTATATATCGCCTTATATTATGTAATATATAATACATAATATTATACTATATATAATTATACTGTATGATGTAAATGTTATATATAATATATGTAATATATTATATTACATTTATATATATATATATATATATATATATATATATCCTAGCTCTGTTCACTGAAGAGACCTAAAAAAAATGTCCAATCAGTAGCAATCAACATTATTAGTGGCCAGATCATGGTCTTGAAATGCTAGTTCTCACTAAAAGAAACCAGGGCTTCTTGGAGGAATGACCGATTCTGGTCTGAGGCACAAAATGTAGAAAATGAGCCTGAAACTTTGGTCACAGCAGATAGTGAGGAAACAGACCACAAAGATCCTACCCAGAGGACTCAGGAACCAAACTGAAGAGGCTCCCACCAGCAAAAGGTAAAGGAATTGGAGCTTCAAAAATAACTGTGATTGATTGAAACTCACCAAATACATTTTAATTCATGGGGTCGTGATGATATAGACACATTTTAAAGCTAGTGGATCATCTTCAGAGAATGACAAGGTCAAAAGGAACCAACTCATGATCTTGAAAACTAATGAATAAAAGGAAGAAATCAAAATCAAACACTTATCCTGCCTTTCTATTATGAGCTGAACAACTGGGCAACCCAAAAGTAGGTAAGGTGAAGAGTATCTTTTTTAAATTTTTGAAACTAAAAAACTTTTTAAAAATAGTAAAATTAGAAGATCATCGTTTTGCAACCCCCAACAAATTAATGCATTTAGACAACAATTGCCAGCGGCTGCAATCACCACACAAATAGACACACCAAGCATCCCAGTAAAAGAGCACCTCATAGGCGATGTTGTGTGTGTCATAATGCATCTCATTATGCATTATGATTTTCTCGTGATTTTCTCGTGATTAGGATGCAAACTCTGATCACTTGGTTAAGGTGGTGAGTCCATGAGATTTTGATTTGGAAAAGCTAAAACTGGAGAACTTCTGTGATGGTCCAGTGGCTAAGACTCCCAATGCAGCAGCCTGGGTTCCATCACCGGTCAGGGAACGAGAGCCCACATGCCCCAACTAAAGATCCCGTGTGCCTTAACTGAGACCTGGTGCAGTCAAATACACAACTTTTTGTTTGTTTGTTTAAGTTAAAATTGAAGAAAGAGGAGAAAGTCACCCAGAACCCCGTGTGGAAAGAGGCAGAGTGCAGACAAGGAGGCGTCTGGGTTTCAGGGGCAACTTGGCGGAAGTTCTAGCCACAACACCCGGTCCTCAGCGTTGGAGCAGTTCATTCTCCCTTGGAACAGTCAGGCACTGCAATCGACATAATTCAGCCATTGTTTCCGAGGACAAAACTCTCCTGGGCATTTTCTGAGCAACCTAATTGCCGTCACTCGATTTCCCCCCAGAACAGTTTCTGTTGTTTGTGACTGAGAGACCCTGATGGATACGGGATCCAAAGAGTTGACGATCGTGTGTGTGTATCTGAGTGTGTATGTGTGCACAGGCTTAGGTTAATGAGTCTCCAAAATGCTATTAATTTCTCCAAATTTATTTTAAAAGCTTAGATTGGCTGACAAAGGAACTATTTGCTTTGATCTGGGTTTGCCCCTGAAAGTCTTCAAGATAAACAGAAGCCTGGCTTGCATAGAACTCTGTGTATTTGAGAACTGTTGGGAGTGTATGTACAGTCTTCTTTGGTTTTATATAAACCTGCCAAGAGAGTGACAATGACAAGCCTTTCTCAGAAAATTCTTAAAGAAGCAATTAAGTCTGAAAGCACACTCCACATTCATGTTTATTCAGCACTCACACGTCTTTTCTGAAGCACACTCTTGTGCTTCCTCAGGTTATTTTGCAGATATATTGTGCTAAACCGTAACAGTGTTCAAAAATACTCACTGCCTCTGCCTCTGCCTAGGAGAGATTTCCATTTCCTCTTCCAAATCTCATCAGGTCATGTGACCCAGTTTGGCCAACTGAGTTCAGTTCAGTTCAGTCGCTCTTTGCGACCCCATGAACCGCAGCACGCCAGGCCTCCCTGTCCATCACCAACTCCCGGAGTCCACCCAAACCTGTGTCCACTGAGTCAGTGATGCCATCCAACCATCTCATCCTCTGTCATCCCCTTCTCCTCCTGCCCCCAATCCCTCCAGCATCAGGGTCTTTTCCAATGAGTCAATGAGAAGTCCAATCCCTCTTCACATCAGGTGGCCAAAGTATTGGAGTTTCAGTTTCAGCATCAGTCCTTCCAATGAACCCCCAGGACTGATCTCCTTTAGGATGGACTGGTTGGATCTCCTTGCAGTCCAAGGGACTCTCAAGAGTCTTCTCCAACACCACAGTTCAAAAGCATCAATTCTTTGGTGCTCAGCTTTCTTTATAGCCCAACTCTCACATCCATCCATGACTACTAGAAAAACCATAGCCTTGACTAGACGGACCTTTGTTGGCAAAGTAATGTCTCTGCTTTTTAATATGCTGTCTAGGTTGGTCATAACTTTCCTTCCAAGGAGTAAGTGTCTTTTAATTTCATGGCTGCAATCACCATCTGCAGTGATTTTCGAGCCCAGAAAAATAAAGTCTGACACTGTTTCCTCTGTTTCCCCATCTATTTGCCATGAAGTGATGGGACCAAATGCCATGGTCTTAGTTTTCTGAATGTTGAGCTTTAAGTCAACTTTTTCACTCTCCTCCTTCACTTTCATCAAGAGGCTCTTTAGTTCTTCTCCACTTTCTGCCATAAGGGTGGTGTCATCTGCATATCTGAGGTTATTGATATTTCTCCCGGCAGTCTTGATTCCAGCTTGTGTTTCCTCCAGCCCAGCGTTTCTCATGATGTACTCTGCATATAAGTTAAATAAGCAGGGTGACAATATACAGCCTTGACGTACTCCTTTTCCTATTTGGAACTAGTCTGTTGTCCCATGTCCAGCTCTAACTGTTGCTTCCTAACCTGCATAAGATTTCTCAAGAGGCAGGTCAGGTGGTCGGGTATTCCCATCTCTTT
This sequence comes from Bos indicus, assembly GCF_029378745.1. Classification (NCBI taxonomy): domain Eukaryota; kingdom Metazoa; phylum Chordata; class Mammalia; order Artiodactyla; family Bovidae; genus Bos; species Bos indicus. The sequence goes on along the minus strand of NC_091782.1, from coordinate 50,284,735 downwards.
CAGAATTTTCCACAGTGTATTGTGATCCACATAGTCAAAGGCTTTGGCATCGTCAATAAAGCAGAAATAGATATTTTTCTGGAACTCTCTTGCCTTTTCGATGACCCAGCGAATGTTGGCAATTTGATCTCTGGTTCCTCTGCCATGTGGGGCCACCCAAGACGGATGGGTCATGGTGGAGAGGTCTGACAGAATGGCCAACTGAAGGTGAGAGGTAAAGTCATGGCCAAGGTTAAGAGCCAGCAGACTCCAGGAGATAGTGAAGGACAGGGAAAGCTGGTGTGCTGCAGTCCGTGGGGTCACAAAGAGTCGGACACGACCTAGCAATTGAACAAGAGCCATTTAGGGTTCTTCCAGGCTATCTTCCCTCTGTCCTGGTGGAAACATGGAGATTTCTCCATCAGCTTGAGTCCCAAGAAAAGAAAATTTGGATCGGAGCCATAGCTCACCCACGATGGACATGAATAAGTAGCAAGAAAAGTGCTAAGCCGCTGGGGTCTGGGGCCCTTTTGGCCAAAATGTAGCTTCACTTGACTATTAATTCCATGTTATTGTCATAGCTACTGTTTTCTAGGGGCTTCCCTGGTGACTTCGTGATAAAGAATCCGCCTGTAATGCAGGAGACGCAGGCTTGCATCCTGGGTCAGGAAGATCCCCTGGAGGAGGAAATGGCAACCCACTCCAGTATTCTTGCCTGGAGAATCCCAGAGACAGAGGAGCCTGGCCGGCTACAGTCCGTGGGGTCACAAAGAGCTGGACATGACTGAGGGACTAAAGAAGAACAGCTGCTTTCTAAACACTGTTCACAAGCCAAGCAGTCGCATCCTTCCATCACCATGAACTAGGTACTCACCTCTTCACCTGACCGGTACGGGGAGACCCACCCGTAGAGGCAAGGGACTGCTCAAGCCAGCCCTGAGACCTGGACCTGGCCAGCTGTTTTGTTTTGTTTTTTGAAGTCTAGTTGATTTCCAATCTTGTGTTAGTTTCAAGTGTACAGCAAAGTGATTGAGTGATTCAGTCATACATATATATATATTGATGTATACGATTCTTTTCCTTTATACGTTATTACAAGATATGGAATATAGTTAGCTCCCTGTGCTATACAATAGGTCCTTGTTGCTCATTTATTTTATATATAGAAGTACATATATGTTAATCCCCAAATCCTAATTAATCTCCCCCACACTTTCCCCTGTGGCAATCACCAGTCTATTCTCCATGACTGTGAATCTGTTTCTGTTTCATGGATAAATTCATTTGTATCCTATTTAGATTCCACGTGTAAGTGATATCATATGGTATTTGTTTTTCTCTGCCTGGCTTACTTCAGGTAGCATGATAATCTCGAAATCCATCCATGTTGCTGCCAGTGACACTATTTTGTTCCTTTTATGGCTGAGCAGTATTCCATTATATATAGATATAGATATAGATATAGATATAGATATACACCACATCTTCTTTATCTATTCTTTATCCATTCATCTGTCAATGGACATTTGAATTGCTTCCATGTCTTAGCTATTGTAAATAGAGCTGCTATGTACATTGGGGCGAATGTATCTTTTTGAATTGCAGTTTTCTCCAGATACATGTCCAGGAGTGGGACTGCAGAATCATATGGTAGCTATATTTTTAGACTTTTTAAGGACCTTCCATAGTGGCTGCACCAATCTCCATTCCCATCAACAGTGCGGGCGGGTTCCCTTTCCTCCACACCCTTTCCAGCATTTATTGTTTGTAGACTTTTTGCTGATGGCCATTCCGGCTGGTGGGAGGTACTACCTCAGTGTAATTTTGATTCGCATTTCTCTAATAGTTAGCGATGTTGAGCCTTTTTTTTCATGTATCTGTTGACCATCTGTATTTCTTCTTCAGAGAAACTGGACCAAGCTGGTTTAACGCCAGAGGCTCCTGCTCTTAAAACTACGTTCTGCCAAATTGAGAAAGTCCTGACAGACACAGCATTTCTGATACCACCCCGTGCTCACAGAAGCCCTCAACAAATGTTCACAGCCCCTGCCTGGAGGACAATGACTAAATGGCACTTCCTGAATGTCTGAATCAATGAATGATATATATTGGACACCCATTGACGAATCACATTTAAAACCTTGTTTAGGGTCTCTCAGAACACACGCAAACTGTGTAGACTGCAACGTCCCAAAACCATGTCCTGAAAGAGCAGAACAGGCCGAATACCAGCTTTAGAAGGAGTGTTGGATATGGGCTGCGCAGCAGCCAGAGGCCCAGACGCAGAGGCTGAGGGCCTCCATCCTGGTCTCCTCCCCCGCTGTGTGACATTGGCCATCACCTTAACCTCTCTGAGCCTATTCCATCAGGTAAAATAGTTGCTAATAAAATTGGTCTTCAGTGTCAATTGAAATAACCCATGTAAATCGCTTTAGATCCTCTGAGCTGAAATGTCCAAGCACAGAGCCTGGCTGGACAGAAGTGAGTCAGTGCAGGAGAGTTGGGACAGTAACCTCCAGAATTTTGTGCCAGGGCACTTGAGGATAATGGGAGTTTTGAGTTACTGAAATTTCTCTTTTATACAATATATAAAACACATAGACTTTTAAAAATTTATTGAAGCTTCCTGATTTTTAAAAAACAAGAAAATCAACCCTGAATATTCATTGAAAGGATGATGCTGAAGCGGAAGCTCTAATACTTGGGCCACCTGGTGGGAAGAGCCGACTCATTGGAAAAGACCCCGATGCCGGGAAAAATTGAGGGCAGGAGGAGAAGGGGGCGACAGAGGATGAGATGGTTGGATGGCATCACTGACTCAATGGACATGAGTTTGAGCAAACTCTGAGAGATGGTAAGGGACAGGGAAGCCTGGCATGCTGCAGTCCGTGGGGTCACAAAAAGTAGGACATGACATACCGAATGAACAATAACAATAAAATATTAAGAGATTAAGGAATTGCTAAATGGAGACCTTTCGTAAGCAACCTGAAATTCAGGGACTTCCTTGGCGGTCCAGTGGCTCAGACTTTGAGCGCCCAGTGCAGGGGACCCTGAGTCCCTTCCTGGTCGGGGAGCCAGATCTCACATACTACAGCTAAAGATCTCTCGCGCTACAGTGAAGATGGAAGGTCCCACGCGCTGCAGCGAAGACCCGGCAAAGCCCGATAGATAAACAAATAAACGTTTTTGAAAATTAATTTTAAAACTAAAATAAACTTCAGAACCTCTTATAGATGGACATGGTGCAAGCTCATTTTCTCCCTGCTGTCACGGAGACGCATGGAACCCATATGTAAATATAAGAGCTCTATACACCCACATGGACACTTGCAATGAGGGCAGAGAGTGCGCTGAAGGCAGCCTACAAGGATTGGGACAGAACTCGGCTTTGTGCTCTGGGTTGCTGAATTCCAGTTCTGGAAAGATCCTCAAGGGAAAGAAAGGAACTGGCGCTTACTGTGTGTCCTCTGTATGTCAGAAACGACACCAGTTATCCCTCATTTTCATAGCAACTCTGCCAGGTCTGAAGTTTCAGAAGACTGTATAGCCTGGACAGGTCACACGGCCAGCAAGCAACAGAAGCAACTCAAGTCCTTATCTGTCTGACCCAAGGTTCAGTCTCTTTCCACTGGATCAGCAGCAGACAAACGACAGCCCATGGCCGGCTCCAGCTGACCACCTTTATTTTTATCCCACCTGTGCGTCAAGAATAACTTTTACATTTTTAAACAGTCAAAAATAAATAAATAAAGAGGATATTGTGTGACACGCGAATATGGTGTGAAATTCACATTTCAGTGTCCATAAATAAATGTTTACTGGAACATAGCCACACCTGTTTATTTACATATTGTCTATGGCTGCTTTTGTGCATGTTGCTGTTGGCAGAGTTGGGTGGCTGGGCGGGAAATCATATAGCCACCAGAGTGTACAATACTTTTTACCTGGTCCTTTTCAGAAAAACACTGTCCCACCTCTGCTCTAGACCATGTAGCCTTGAAGGTGACCGAGGCCTCTACTTCTATAGGTGAGGAAACGCAAGTCCGTAAAGATTGAATAGATTTGCCCCAAATTAATAATGTTGGGAGTGACACCAGACCAGCAAGTGAGAAGCACCACGTGGCCCACAAGGCAGGTTGAGAAGGAAGGTCAGCACTGGTCCGGCCACGCGTCTGGCTGCGATGGAGAAGAGGAGCAGGCGGGGTAGGGGAGGAAGGCCAGCAGGCGTGGGGGCCCCGGAGCGCACACTGGAAATGGAGTCCCATCTGGAGGAAACAACAGGAGGCAGCGTATTCAGAGAAGACCGTCTCCTCCACAGCCCGGACGCTGGCTTCAAGGACAGGGTCAAAGTGGGGGACCCAGCAAGGAGGCTGGGAGAAGTCACAAGCAGAACCTTAGCTTTCACTCAGTGAAATAGATATTAAATATAATAAAAACAGTTTTTAAAAAGAGTACTTGCTGGCAGGAAACATTCCTGAAGTATCACAAAGTGAAAAAGGTTTACAAAGCTATTTATATGGCCTGGTCTTAACTTTACTTTCTGAATATACATTTATACATGTTTACATAAATTAAATGATTTGAAATGATATGTACCAACACACCAAGGTAAAATGGTAGTTATGACTGGATGCAATCACAGGTGTTTTTTTGTTTCTTTGTATCTGGGTATTTTCTGATCTTTCTGTAGTAAACTTTCATTGCTTTTCTAGCAATACATAGTCATTTTGTAGTATCAGTCTCGGAATAGACCGATCAATAGATTCTGATCAACAGGTTCTGATCAATAGAACAGAATATAAAACTGAAAGAGATTGAATAGATATAAGAATCAGATGTGTGATAAATGTGGAAATTGGAATCAAGGGGGGAAAGATGGGTAATTCAGTACATTGCATTAGTTCAATTGGCTAAAAGTTTGGAAGATAAAGTTGAGCTCTAAATACGTGTAGACGTGGTACAAATGAAGAATGTTTACAACATGTTAGTGAGAAAAAAGTCTACAAAGTATGATTTTTCAAAAGAAGCTACATATGTATATGCATGTATATAAATCTTGTATGGATAGATGCTGGGAAAGATTGAGGGCAGGAGGAGAAGGAGGTGACAGAGGATGAGATGGTTGGATGGCATCATCAACTCAATGGACATGAGTTTGAGCAAGCTCCAGGAGATAGTGAAGGACAGGGAAGCCTGGTGCGCTGCTGTTCATGGGGTCACAAACAGTCAGACACAACTGAGCAACTGAACAAGATACATGAATAGATAGATAGATGATAGAGATAGATTAAAAATACAGATATCAGCTCAGCTCAGTAGCTCAGGCATGTACGACTCTTTGCGACCCCATGGACTGCACACGCCAGGCTTCCCTGTCCATCACCAACTCCCGGAGCTTACTCAAGCTCATGTCCATAGAGTTGGTGATGCCAGATATATATACAGTATATATCCATACAAGAAACATAAAGAGAGATTCACGTCAAACTTGTACCCGTGCTTACTTCTACAGGATGAGAGAGAAAAGAGAATGCTTTCACACCCTACACAATTACACACATTATATTGTTTGAATTTTTGTCTTGAGAATGTAATATGTGCAAAACTATAAAAATAAAAACGAAAGCCCTATAATCTGTAAAATAAGCAGAGCCTAGAAGCTTCTTCAGTGTGTCACCGTGGAAGTGGCTAGAACAGCCCTCGAAATCCGTTAGGTTGGTAAGGTTCAAGTTTGGCTTGAAGCTAGCCGATGGTACGGTGCCAGGATCCATTTCCTGATTTTGACAGTGAACCATATTATGGAAGATGCTGCCCCTGGGGGAGTCTGGGTGATGGGTCCAGGGGAACTCCTATTTTTGTAACTTCTGGCTCATCTATAAACTATAATTAAAAGCTTTAAATTTTTTTAGGTGGAATTCTACGAATATGTCTATCCCGGACTGTTTTTGACCTACAAAAATGGTAATCTCATATAGCTGACTATATAATTAAAGAAAAGGCTTAACCTAATCAATTGCATGTGAACCTGTGTGAGGAATTTCGGTAACAGAAGTAGAGCGGTCTGCACAGGGATGAGGATTCAGTGGTTCCGTGGGGCAGGGGTGGTCCTGGGGCGTCCTGGGGGTACCAGTCCACTTTGTTCCGACCCACCTCCACCAGGCAACATCTGCACCCTGATGCCCAGAAAGGTACACACCTCCTGACGTGCGGCTTTCCACCCGGCTCCCCTCTCAGTTTCCATCTCACGAAGCCACCAGGATAGTTCAGTGTGGACAGATGGACTTACAAAGCCAAGGGTGGTGGCCCTCGAGCCTTTGACGGTCGCCTGCCAGGCCAGCCCTGTGAGGCCCTGACTGCAGAGGGGCCTCGCCACTCCCTCTGAGACGGGGCTCCCCAGTGACCAGCTCAAGTCGAAGATGCAGCCAGGAGAGTGGGCCTCAGAGGGACCGAGCACAAGAAGAGGAGCCTTGTGGCAATTGCTGCACAGAATCAAGGACCCCTGGGGCTCTGAGCCACCAGGGAAGGCCAAACAGTGGTTCAAACAATAATAAAATAAGTTAAAAATATAAAATGTATTAAAACTGCAATATCTGGAACATCTCCAAGAGAGTATAGACAAGTTGATGGCTCTTCACTGAAATGAAATTATTTCAGGAAATACAAGGTGTCCTGGCCTGGACGCCAAGACAAGTGGGCCGCAGAGCAGTCAACTGGAGAGATGTGGGCGGCTGCTGGCCAAGCTGCAGTTTTGTGCTCCGTGAGCTGGAGGGGCCGCCCAGGCTGGGCCGAGGGCTGCCCTACCGGTGGTATCACATCCCGGACTACGGCCCGCATCTCTCTTTGCCTGGAGGTCTCCACTCTGCCTGTATCTCTCTGAGCTTCTAGGCCCTGTCTCTTGAACTCTTAAGATTTCCAACCTAGTCTTTTCCCCTCTAACTACATGCTTTGAAATCTAACCTTCCCTCAAAACCCCTGACCCACCTAGAGATCAGTAAGTCACCCCGTAATCTTTCCTGAAGGCCCAGTGGCTGGGCAGCCTATAATTTCCTCGCCTCGCGTCGGCAGCCCCACAGAGCACAGGACTGTTCTCGGCAGCACAATTGCCGGTATTTAGCAGCCTCTGGACCTGCTCGTCTCAGCACACGGTTTTCTATGGTCACGGTCCACAGAGCGCCGTCTGGACTTCTCACGCTGAAACCAAGTTTGGGCAGAGGTCCAGGTTTGCAGAAAGTCAGAACCAAAGTTTGGTGGCTCCACCCCAAAACCCAGCAAGGAATCTCTAGGGAGGGCACCACACATCTGAAAATGGAAAAGACACCAAAACTTCAACCATTCACCTTCTTTCCCCCACCCCGTCCCTCCCCACAACTGGCTCCTCTTTTCTGCTCCCAAATAGCATAAGAAGCCCTTTTCTTTCCACGAGGGCAGTCTGAAGATGGTTAACACAGATTGCTAGTTAGTGCTAACCACAGCGAGGGAAAATGTCAGATATTAATGCTGCTTTTTTTATATGGCAGGGTGAGCATTTGGGGATAAGAATAAACTCTTATTGACAGGGTCAAACACCACAATATGTACATATCACTAAAGTGTGTTTGCAAAATAGGCAATAATGACTCTAAATAGACTGTCTCGGAATGACTAATAAATAATAAGCATCTTGCCTTCAAAATTAACAACGGAGAAGAAGCGTATTATTTAGAGCACTGCAGCGAGAAGTGGCTTTCACCAGGAGGCCGGGGCCACGGCAGGAGGGGCCCAGACCCTATCCCTGTCCTCACGTTCCTTCCCACGCAGCGGGCCACGCAACGCGGTCACAAGAGCAAAGCCGCCCAAAGAGGTGACGTCAGAGAACCTCAGAGGCTGCGCCTGGAGAGCACCTTCCTCTTCCTTGAGCTGCAGTGTCCCTGGCCCTCCACTGGCCGTCACTGGCCCAGGTTCACACGAGGTAAAGAAGGAAGCGCCCACAGAACCGTCCCATCCAAGGACACTCAGCCTCTGGGGTTGGGATGGATACACAGCCCTTGAATGCAAGAGTCCAGCACCTCAACCCCCCCTCTTCTCTGTGACCTGGGATGACACCAGAGCTCGTGGGAAGCCCGTTCCTCTGTCTTAGACGTGGTAGCAGCCCTTCAGAGTCTCACCACAGGGATTAAAGGAGATAAGTAACAGGCCTGGGTCAATGTAAAATGATATTCCATGAAACGCTTGAAGCAATAATATGAGTAAGAAAGGCTGTGTTCCTTTTATTTTATTTTTGCTATTTGTCGTTGCTGTTCAGTCACCAAGGCGGGTCCAACTCTTTGTGACTCCGTGGACTGCAGCACACCAGGCCTCCCTGTGCTTCACTACCTCCCTGAGTTTGCTCAAGTTCATGTCCCTTGGATCAGTGATGCCATCCAACCATCTCATCCTCTATTGCCCTCTTCCTTCTGCCTTCAATCTTTCCCAGCATCAGGATCCCCATATTCCTTTTAAAATGATACTGTTATAATGCTAATAAAATCTATGAGAAACAGCGACTCTCAAAGTTAAAAAGCACTGCCATCTTTGCAGGACTGAATAGTTACCCCCGGACTGATATGAACACCAAATACGTATATTTATTCTTAGAGCTTGTCTGGTTTCCAAGTCCTTTGAACACAGCTGTCTGAACTGATGCTCAGTAAGGAAACCAGTGAGAAACCCAAACTCAAGGAAGCCAGCAGCTTCCCCAGGGTCACCAAGGTAACGGACACTACGATTGGACTTTCAGTGCTCCGTTGCTCTGTCGACAAAACCACGGGGACTCTGGAAAGAAGCCAGCGCGTCTGGGCAGACCAGTATCAGTCAGCGGTTGTCCACTGCGGACAAAGATTCGTCAGGACAAGGACTGCTGCTGGGCTTGCTTGTAACATCACATGGAGAGTTCCCGAGGGTGGGGTTGAGCGCCAGGCTCCCCACCACACAGCATGGACCTCAGACCAGTCATTCGAGTGGGAGCCGCTCCATCTTCGCTTTATTCTCAGGGCTGCAGGAAGGCAGGTTAGACCCAGAGCCCTTGATATCCCAGAGCTCACATCCTCCCCCTGGCTGTCACCACCTCATGTAAATCCGCAAAAACCCCTGAGCCCTTTCCAGATTCTGATCCCACATCCTGAGCAGATGCAATGATGGGGGGAAAGAAATCAGTCAAGTGGCCAGATATTTTATTTATTTGATAGCAAGAGTAGGCACATGTGAAATTTCTCAGTTGAATGTATAAACTCAGTTTTTAATCAGAATATTTTTTCACTGGAAAGGCAGCCATAGAGACACAAAAGAAGCCTTTCTGCTCCCCTGTTTCCTCGTGTTAAAATTAGAGTTATTTCTGGAAGGCCTTTTGGCATTATTCATCAAGTGCTTTAAAAATGTTTACACCCTTTGGCCAAGTAATTCCCTTTCTAAGAAACATGAGCAGAAACTCAGACAAAGAGACACACGTGGAGATACCGCCCCTTACAACTGGGAAGAGTTAGCCATACATGTCCGTGTTCATGACTAAAGGAGAGTGTGAACAGTGATGGCTTCTTGGCAATGCGTTTACTATAGAACTTTAGTTTTTTCTTTGTCTCAGTATTTTCCAAAATTCTCTATAATAAGAAAAAAACGAAATATCCATTGACAGGTGAATGGATAGACAGAATGTGGTAGGTACATACAATAGTATATGGGTCATCCTTGGAAAGGGAGGAAATTCTGATACGGGCTACAATATGGATGAATCTTAAAGATACTAGGCAAAGTGAACTAAATCAGTCACATAAAGACAAATGCTGTGTGACTCCACTTATATGCTGCTGCTGCTGCTGCTGCTAAGTCGCTTCAGTTGTGTCTGACTCTGTGCGACCCCATAGATGGCAGCCCACCGGGCTCCCCCGTCCCTGGAATTCTCCAGGCAAGAACACTGGAGTGGGTTGCCATGTCCTTCTCCAATGCATGAAAGTGAAAAGTGAAAGTGAAGTCGCTCAGTCGTGTCCGACTCTTAGCGACCCCACGGACTGCAGCCCGCCAGGCTCCCCCGTCCCTGGGATTTTCCAGGCAAGGGTACTGGAGTGGGGTGCCATTGCCTTCTCCACTTATATGAGGGCCCTTGAATAATCAAGTTCAAAGAGACAGAACGGAGGGAGGTGGGTGCCAGAGGTTTGGGGGAGCAGATGGGGAGTTAGCGTTTCATGGGAACAAGAGTGTCAGTTTGGGAAGATGAGAAAGTTCTGGAGATGACGGTGGGGATGGTTGCCCAACGATGGGAAGAAGGGAGAGGCTCTTATTTAGGTGGAAAGAATGAAGTCGAATCATTTCCTTTTGATGAGTCGCTTTACATTTTGTACTAAGTATGAGCCGAAGAGAGACAGCAAAGGAACAAAGGAAATTCCATATTTAAACTCGGGGTTAAAGTTACAAGTATAAGATGCACTTGCCTTTGTGAAAAAAACTCTGTTTTGCATAACGAGAAAGAGAAATTGAGGATCGTGTCGCGTTGCCTGGGAGTTTTCTGGATGGCCGCACTTACTCCCTTGAAATGAGTGATGAGAGCTGGCAAAACCATGCCCCCCTTTCCAGTTCCACCATCATCAAATGGAGGGTGCGGCAGTCACCGCTGCCTTCATCCCCAGGCCTTCCTAAGTCCACCTTGGCTGAGAAGCTGCTGTTTAAAAACCAACTGAAGGGCTTCCCTGGGGGGCCAGTGGGTGAGATTCAGGGGACGTGGGTTCAGTCCCTGGGTGGGGAACTAAGATGCCACACACCTCGGGGCAACTAAACCCGAGCGCCCCAACAGGGAAGCCTTTGGGCCCAGCACAGTCAAAACAAAAAGCAGTAACTAACAAACAAGAACAGCTGAAGAGTTGCGGCAACATGGTTCAGCCGTGTTCAGCAGGTATAAACCAACTGGAAACTGGAGCACGATTCCACTCGTGTTCACATAGTGATCAAGTATCAGGTATTGAGCTCTCTGGAGTTAGTCCCTTAGTCGTGACCCAATGGACCGTAGCCCGCCAGGCTCCTCTGTCTATGGAATTCTCCAGGCAGGCATACTGGAGTGGGTAGGCATTCCTTTCTCCAGGGGATCTTCCCGAACCAAGGGGTCGAAACTGGGTCTCCCACATTGCAGGCAGATGCTCACCACCTGAGCCACCAGGGAAGCCGACTATGCGGTCGATACAAATGTTTTTTTGTGGCAAAATACAGACATGAAATTTACCTTCTTAACCGTTTTTAAGGGCACAGTCCAGTGGCATTAAGTACATTCATACTGTTGGGCAGTCCTCACTGCCTTCCACCTCCAGAGCTTTTTCATCTTCACCATTAAACCCTCCCTTCCTCCCACTCCCAGCCTTGTCTCTGTGAGTCTCACTGATTTAGAAACCTCATGTAAGTAGAATCGCAGAGCATTTGTCCTTTTGTGACTGGCTTATTTACTTAGCATAATGTCTTCAAGGGTCATCCATGTGGTAGCAGGTGTCAGAATTTCCTTCCTTTTTAAGGCTGAATCATCTTCTACTGCATTTGTGTAACACTTTCTGTTTAACCGTTTATCCATTGATGGACACTTGGATCGCTTCCACCTTTGGGCTGTTGTCAATAATACTGCGATGAACTCAGGTATCCAAACGTTGGATGCAAATTTTAGGAACTGCTGAGCTGTTTGTGTTCAGGAAAATTAAGTAGGTGACTTCTGTCTCATTGGTGCCAAGAAATCACTCATTTCATGGAATCAGAAAATGGCAAAGCTGGAAACTGTTATAAAACCATCGTTTATATCTATCCATAGATGAGGAAAGGGACATGAAGTGACTTAACGAGAATGGTTTGGGAAATGTTCACTTCCTACATGTAGGGAGGGGGGAATCCCTCTCCCAGGCAAAAATATCCACCCAACTTGTCATACCACATACCTCAAATTCCTGACATTGGAGATTTATTTACTTAGATAAAGGTACTGGTCCTTTTACCAGGAATCTCCTAATAAAATAAAAGTAGCTCTGAGGGAAAGTCATTATTGACCCATACGCCTTGTCTTGAAAGACCGGTTTTCCACAGAACAGAAGACTTAGAGTCAGGTTCTCAGGGAAGAGAGTCCTCCCTATGGGAGAGTCGATGCAGAAGGTAGGAGGCAGTGTGACGAGGGATTTTAAGCATAAGTGTTCCACAGGGAGACATCATCTCCCGAGGAGCTCCAGGCACCCAGCGCCAGTCAGAACCAGCGCTGAGAGTCTGAAGACCCGGAAGTGGGAAGTGAGAAGAGACCAACTAAAGCCCAACTCAGGCAACAGGCCAATTTTCTCTCTGACTAGCTTGATCCTAAATATTATACTTCAAGCCAAAGTACAGGTCTTCTTTAGATGACCTGGGGACCATGAGTAAGTTCTGGATAATAACAAAATATTTTGTTAGGTTTCCTCAGCTATATAAAGAAAGATTTTTTTTTTCTTTCAAGAAGAATGGAAAATACTCAGATGGATCACCAACTGAGGGACTCATTACTCATTTCTCTTCAACAGGTTTCATCCTCTCCAGTGGTCAGACACATTTCACGATGGAGTTGAGGTAATTCTGTCAGTCACAAGAGGTGTTTGAAGACCAGGAGAACCCCAGCATAACACACCCCACGGGCACAAGCAGCTGAACACTCCTCGGGTCAGAAAGTGCTTTCCACAAACACGGTAACCATATTGGCCCCGTAATAACAAGGTTGGGTTCTCACAGGGAGTGTTATTTCTGTATCCAATTCCAAAGTCGTGAGGTGGTTCTATGGGATCTCTGAAGAACAAGGGGTTAGAAAAAAGGACTATGGGAGCCCAGGGAAAACCAATACCTACCGATGAACTTGACAAGAAACGCAGGCAAGGTACAGACATTTTTGCAATCCTCTTTCAGAGGACACCAGAAACCCTTTTATTTGTTAAAATGACAGAAATAACTAACTGGGCACTAGCATGTGTAAATGTACTGTTTTATATGCAGAAAATTCGAGAGGATATGGAAATTGAGTCATTAAAACAGAGCCAGGGCATCCCTGCAGCTAAGACTCCAGGCTTCCACAGTAAGGGATACAGTTCAACCCCTGGTCAGGGGAGTTCCGTATGACACATGATGCAGCCAAAAAATTTTTTTTTAATAAAAGAAAGTCACATACTAGTAGTGACTGCAGCCATGAAATTAAAAGACGCTTACTCCTTGGAAGGAAAGTTATGACCAACCTAGATAGCATATTCAAAAGCAGAGACATTACTTTGCCAACAAAGGTCCGTCTAGTCAAGGCTATTGTTTTTCCTGTGGTCATGTATGGATGTGAGAGTTGGACTGTGAAGAAAGCTGAGTGCCGAAGAATTGATGCTTTTGAACTGTGGTGTTGAAGAAGACTCTTGAGAGGCCCTTGGACTTCAAAGAGATCCAACCAGTCCATTCTGAAAGAGATCAGCCCTGGGATTTCTTTGGAAGGAATGATGCTAAAGCTGGAACTCCAGTACTTTGGCCAACTCATGCGAAGGGCTGACTCATTGGAAAAGACTCTGATGCTGGGAGGGATTGGGGGTAGGAGGAGAAGGGGACGCCAGAGGATGAGATGGCTGGATAGCATCACTGACTCAATGGACTTGAGTCTGAGTGAACTCTGGAGTTTGTGATGGACAGGGAGGCCTGGCGTGCTGTGATTCATGGGGTCGCAAAGGTTCGGACATGACTGAGCGACTGAACTGAACTGAACTGAACTGATACTCATTAGGTATATAGGTTATGAAACTAGGAATCTACCACGCTCTGATGAAAATCCGGAAAACAGTATTTCCACATTCCTGCTATGGTGATGTATATAGTATCTGATAAGTAAAGTCCACACTTACAAAATCGATTCACATCAAATTAGCCTAAGCAATAAAAATAAAACAGTGACATTAATCCAACTCCCAAGGTGGTAATGTTTGATTTGCTTCACCGGCAAGTTAACTGAGTCCCCATCTGCTTTATTCTCTCACATTTCCCAGGAGGCCAAGCTCACGATATGTCTTAAAGTGGTTCCCAGAGGCCTCCTTATCCTCCGTGTCGTACAGCCTAAGAGGCACGCTGGCCAGTTTTCAGCCAACCCCGCTCTGACAGAGCCAGAGAACAATCCTTTCTCTGGGTCCTATAGCAGTGTGGGCGGCCACTGAAGACCAAGATACCACTGCCAGAGACGCTGGTATGAGCGCTAGAAGGCTGGGCTTTATTTTCCATTAAAAAATTATATATACAAAACAGACTTCTATGTGCTTTCTTGTTATAAAACACTATACAAAAGAAAGCACAGGGTACTTCTCTTATCAGTGTGGTATAGATTCTTCTAGTATCTTTTCTAAGCATTTCTACACCTCTTCTGTACCGTTCTACAAAGAATGTGTTCTGTTTAACAGGCATGGCTCAGATCCTAGGTCTGCCATAAATTCCCTGTAAGCTTTTGTGCAAAAATGTGAGCTGGGGCTTTAGTCCTACAGCGTCACTGCATCCTGGTCTTTCCGTCTAGCCCCTCTCATTTGAGTTAAAAGTCATATCAAAGTCAAGGAACTGTCTGTCTCTACAAAAGGTTGTGCCGGGAGGGGTGGGCTCTGGCCAGACCAGAAACCAGGCTGGAGAGCAGAGGGCCCGTGAAGGTGGCAGGTGAGAGAAAGTGCGTCCAGGAAGCCAGAGGAGGACGGTGCTGAGCACCCGGAAGAGCCAAGGGCTCGGGACCAATCAATCGATGGGGACGGGGCGTGATGTGCAGGCTGGCCTCAAAAGTTAGAGTCCAGGAGGGGGTGCGTCAGAAGGAGGCCATGGGAGGAAGGGCACAGTGAGTGGGGAGAAAGCAGAAAAGTGAGGTGGAAGAGGGAAGCCTTGAGGGAGAGCCTCCTGGGTGCATTCTGGGGGCATGAGAGTGGCAGGGCCCCCAGGGACCCACAGTGGGGAGAAGGTGGCACAGCTGCAGAGATAGGCTTGGCGGGCACGGACGGGCAAACACACTTCGTGGAAAAGACAATGGTCGACTTTTCCTCCTGGTGACTGTGGTGTGTCCATGAAGGAGAAGGGTGTCTAGGTGAGAAAGTCAGGTCCTAACACTCCCCTTCCTTTGGGTCATCAAACTTGTTTACCTTCCCGCTAGGCTCTGTGCCCGCTAAGGGAAGCCCATTGGTCTTTGTCATCCTGTAGCACTTTACAGGGTATTCAAAAGCCTATCAGGTTTGGGAAAACAGCCAGCTCCAGCTTTGGTAGCCAACCCAGAGTTCCAGCTACAGCAGAGACCAGATCAGCAGAGGCGCTGAGGTCAGTCCAGGATCCCTGAGGGCCACCTGCTCAGGGAAGGCGAGGCTGCTGAGAGAAGCATCTAAAATGGTCAGAGAGATGGTGTCTGTCCAAGATGCCCTGGGAACAACTGAGACACGGAAATGAGGAAGGAACAAGTGAGGAAAGATGGAGCAAAGCTATGCACCTTAGCCCAAAACAGGGAATTCTGGGCCATCTCATGGAGAGCATTTATAACAATACGCGTGCACACGCGCTAAGTCGCTTCAGTCGTGTCCAACTCCCGACTCTTTGCGACCCTGTGGACTGTGGCCCGCCAGGCTCCTCTGTCCATGCGGACTCTCCAGGCAAGAATACTGGAGCGGGCTGCCATGCTCTTCTCCAAGGGATCTTCCCAACCCAGGGATCCAACCCACGTCTCTTACGTCTCCTGAACTGGCAGGTGGATTCTTTATCACTTGTGCCACCTGGGAAGCCCTATAAAAATGTAAATGGAGCTTATTCCTCAGGGAGGAAGGAACAAGGGAACAAAATCCCTGTAACTTAGCAGTCAGTAAAAGCCTCATAAAAGTACCTGGAGACACCATGACTCCTTCTCCGCGTGGGAGCAAATACGAAAACCAGAGGATTCAATTCGAGTCTCACGTGGCATGATGCAGGCTCTACTCTGGAAGAAGCTTCCACGAGTGTCCCTGGAAGGATCTGGGCTCGAGGTTGACCAGGTGGCCCGTCTGATCAGCTAGGCTGACTTGCTGGCCGAGAGCAGTGAAGACGTCCCTTTCAACCAAGGTAAGGGACAACAGAAGTCAAGAGCAAAGGTGGATCGAAGGTTTTTGTCCAGGAAAAGCAGATTCTGCCAGGGATGGGGGCTGGCGCCTCTGCCCAGTCTGCCCCCAAAGCAGCAGGAATACAAGTCTCTCAAAAGGCAGACAAACAGGGGCTCCCTTGTGGTCCAGTAAGTAGGACTCCACACTTCCACTGCAGGGGGCATGGGTTCCATCCCTGGTTGGGGAACTAAGATCCTGCATGCCATGGGGTGAGGTCAAAAAAAAAAACACACAAATACACAGATGGATGGGAAGGGCAATGCTGTGTGTGTTTTCAATGTAAAATAACAATCATAAAGTCAGCTGTGCCGACCGCACTTTTGGAAGTGCCTTGAGGAGTCCACCAAGCGAAGGTCCTCTGGCGTGGCAGCACGTGGAGACCAGGGGACTGAGTCTGGGGGACACCCTGCCCCTCCAGGCACGTGAGCGGAAGCCCCGCGGGAGGGCCTTGCGGGTCTCGGGCTCAGTCTGTCTCTGGGCTGCTCTGGCCTGTAGCCAACACTAGATACATAATAAATCTGTTTTATTCTATCCTCTTTCTCTCCCAAGGCTCCAATCTGCCACCCATTTTCCCCCCCTGCTGTTGCCACAGCCAGATTCACAATCTGAATTCCTTCCAGCCTTCTGAGGTGAGGCCTGTGGCTCTCATCTTGAACAAGGAAGTGTGACTTGGCATCAGCCTTTTTTTTGAGGAGTTGGAGCTAAGAATTGGTGGAGGAGGGGTGAGGAGAAGGGCTCTGAAAGTTCAGAAATGAGAAGGACGTGGAAGGAGAAGCACAAAGGGACATTCATTTAACTGGATTTCCTTTTCTTTATTTCCTGTTTCCACGCACTCTGCTGGATCGTATTTCCTCTTAGCAGTAAGAACCAAACATCTCCCAGCTCGTGTTGTTTAACTAATTTCACCACCTCAGTCTTAGCCCCACACTTATAAAATGGTAATAAGGGTAATGCCTAAGGGTACCATTTAAAAAAAAAAAAAAAAAGAGAAGCTAAATGTTAGTGATACTAATTCTGAAATAGTGTTTGGCACTTAAACTTCAAGCATTTGATTTTTCAAGTTTTCATGATTACTTCACCAAAATCGGGTGGCATAAAAACTGCTTTTGCGTAAAACGGTTTTTGGTTTTTCTTTTTTTAATTCCTTTGCAATTGGAAGATAATTGGTTTGCAATGTTGTGTTGGCTTCTGCCATGCAACAGCGTGAATCAGCCACAGGTACACATATATTCCCTCCATCTTGAACCTCCCTCCCACCTCTTCATCCCACAACCCCTCTAGGTTGTCCGGAGCATGGGGTTGAGCTCCCTGTTGTCTAAAATGCTTTTGCAGACAGTGATTCTTAAGCAATTGCATCGTTACATTTCGTGCCATTCAATTTCACTGAAAGGCAGATTGATAAAAATCAGCCTGGCCGGTTTCGGAACGCTATCCTCTCTGCCGTGGGACAGGCCTCCAGGGCAGTCTGCACCTTTTGACCTATCCCACCCAGAGGCCCTCCAGCTACCTGCCTCCCCCAGGAAGATTCACTGGGACAGATGCTTGGGGAAATGACATGCCCAGGGCGCGGGAGGGGCCTTTGCTTTGGGAGAATAGCTGTGGAGACTTGGGGAACAGCATGCTGTCCTGGAATCACAAGGAGAAAGGACTTTTCCTTCTTTCAACATCCAACAAATAGTGTGTGCAGCACAGACTGCTGAGCGAGGAACTCTGCCACAACTGGGAACACCATGATGAGCCCTCCTGGGCCTCCAGGCTCCCTGGGCAGGGAGGTATCAGGCAGGAAGGCAGTTACAACCCAATGTAGAAGCTACTGAACCCCAAATAAGCCCAGACTCCATGTGAGCACATCAGAGCAGAGCCTATACCAGGCTAGGGTAGAGCAGGAGTCAGGGAAGACTGCCTGGAGGAGGTGAACTTTGGCGCCTCCATCCATTCGACTGAGATTGAGTCCACTGCTCTGAGAGCGGAGACAGAGCCGCGGACCCAAGACTTGAGATCCTGCTCTCTAGAAACTCACATCCCTCTAGAAGGTAGTGGATTGTGCCAGAGAGTTACCTTGTGGCCAGAAAGGCCTAAGGAAGCTGAGACCCGATGACAGGATGGAGGGAAGGGCTTCTCAGGCAGAGGAAATGGCTTGTAGCAACTGGCATCAGGTGCTTCTGGGGATGCAAAGAAGAGCCCAGAATGGGGCAAGGCACAGCATGAAGGGACCGAGGCCAGAGGCAAGAACCAGATCACACAAAACCACACAGACGACCGTCACAGGTTTGGATTTTACCGTAGTCATCGTGGAAAGTGAAGGTGACGTGATCAGATCTGTATTTTAAAGTGACCATCTCAGCTGCCTGGTGAGGCAACGGCGCAGAGAGAGCACTTGAAACAAGCAGTTCATGCAAAGGCCCTGGCAGAGGCGGCTCCTGCGAGGGGGAGTGCGGCCCCCTGTGCGGCCAGGCGCAGCTGCGGGCCGGGGCCAGACCACCAAGGTTCCCACGGGCCACTGGAGGCCTCCAGGAAGGACTGATGCCACTCAGACTGACTCAACTCACTCAAAGATGTTTGGATTGGTGGGTGGGATTAACTCATGGATTCCCAAACAGCAAGGACCATGCATGTGGAATAGTTCTATCCTCAAAGACTGAAAATATACAATCTTTCAGAGTTACTATAATTCATGAATAGCTCTCACTTCCTTACACATGAAACAAGAGTTTCCTCATTCTCTAGAGTTCACTGGGTAAAGAAAGGGACTGCTGCTGCTGCTGCTAAGTCGCTTCAGTCGTGTCCGACTCTGTGCGACCCCACAGACGGCAGCCCACCAGGCTCCCCCGTCCCTGGGATTCTCCAGGCAAGAACACTGGAGTGGGTTGCCATTTCCTTCTCCAATGCATGAAAGTGAAAATTGAAAGTGAAGTCGCTCAGTCGTGCCCGACTCTTAGCGACCCCATGGACTGCAGCCCACCAGGCTCCTCCATCCATGGGATTTTCCAGGCAAGAGTACTGGAGTGGGGTGCCATTGCTTTCTCCAAAGAAGGGGAATAGTGACCCACTATGTAATTAATGCCATAATTTTATTGTTGTTATTCAATATTTACTTACTTATTTGGCTGCACTGCGTCTAGCTGTGGCACCCAGGATCTTTTAGTTCTGGCACGTGGGATCTAGTTCCCTGAGCAGGGATTGAACCTCTGCCCCCTGCATTGGGAGCGCAGAGTCTTAGCCACTGGGCCACCAGCGAAGTTCCAGTGGTTATTTTATTTGCATTTTACGCTGATCACTCGCTGTCACGTGGGCATCTTGGCCCCATGAAGTCAGACTGCTCACAGTCTTCCCCAAGTCATCTCTTTCTAAAGTTCTCCATGACTGCATTCACCCAGACTGCATCACCCATCATTCTCAACTCTTCTCTGGTTAGTTAAGCCCCTTCTCTGGTGTCCTTGGCATCTCTTCCCTCCTCCCCGTCTCCACGACCACTGTCCAAATTATTGCTCTCAGTCATCTCCTCTATGGCAGATGACTGACCACCAGTCTGCTCCTCGTTTTATTTCTTTATTCTCTCTTTGCGCTCATTTCAGGTCCCAACCTCCACTTGTAAGCTGAACCCATGCTGCTCAAAGTAAAAAGAGCCACTAGATTAGAGTTTTCTCAACTTCTCAAAATATGAAGCCAGTGAAAAGGTGGAATTGAAGAAAGAGCAACAGGCAAAGCAGGAGTCTTTCCTGTTATAAACCGTAGGGTAAAATCTAAACAAGAATCATCTACAGGGTAAACGATTCCGCCTGACTTACTGAGCACTTGAAATGCGAGTGTTCTAAACCGACGCGAGCTAAGGACTGAGGCTGACGCTGAAGCTCCAATACTTTGGCCAAGCTCATGTGAAGAGTCGACACATTGGAAAAGACCCTGATGCTCGGAAAGACTGAGGGCAGAAGGAGAAGGAGGCAACAGAGAATGACATTGTTGGACATGAGTTTGAGCAACGCTCGGAGATAGTGAAGGACAGGGAACCCGGTGTGCTGCAGTCCATGGGGTCAAAGAGTCGGACGTGACTGAGTGACTCAACAACACAAGCATAAAATTTACCCTTAAAAGATTTTATACAAGAAAAAGGGATGTAAATAATTTTTGCATAGAGAGTACATTGAAATGCTAATACTCCAGATACTTGGGTTGAGTAATACATATTCTTAAAATTAATTTTATTTGTTTCATCTTGCCTGTTTTTAATGTGGCGACAAGACAAATGTACATATTCAGCTTGTATTTTGACTACCATTATATTTCAATTAAACTGTGGTGGCCTAAAATAATTGGAGATCTGTGGCAATAAAACTTAATGTCATTGTTAGGAAATTATTCCTAAGAGAGCAATGGAAGGCAGCAATGAAAAGACAAAGAGCCCAATGGAAAAAAATGGCAAACGATTTGGATGTAAATTTCTCCAAACAAGATGCACAATAGCCAGCACTTAATATCATTACTTACTGGGGAAACGCAAATCGAAATCAATAAAACACCACTTCATACCCACCAGGACGGCTGTAATTGTTTTTACGGGAAAATGGTAAGTGTTGGAGAGATGTGAAGAGATAGGAAGCCTGTGCACCGTTGGTGAAAGCGCACAATGGCACAGGCCCTGCGGGAGACTGTTCAGCAGTCCCTGAAATGCTACACAGGGAGTCATCGTGTGACCCGGCAATTCTTCTCCTAGAGAGATGAAAACATAGTCACAGAGAAGGTTGTGTAAGATAGATCCTCTGGAAGTCCAGGGGCTAGGATTCCATGCTCTGCTGCAGGAGGCACAGGTTCAAGCCCTGGTTAGGGAACTAAGATCCCACGGGTAGTGGGATCCCACAGCCAAAAAAAAAGTTTTTTTTAAGTTGAACAAGGATATTCACAGCAGTGTCATTCATTATAGCCAATTAGTAGGAACAACCAAATATCCCTCAACTGTTGAGTGGATAAACAAAGCATGACGTATCCAAACAATAGAACGTTACATGGTTGTAAATAAAAACGCAGTACTGGTACAGCATGGATGAGCCTTGAAAACGTCCTGTTCAGTGAAAGAAACTCATCACAGAAGACCGCAGATTTATCATGCTTTTTATATGAAACGTCCAGAAAGGGCAAATCTAGAAACCAAAAGTAGATCTGTGTCTGCCTAGGGCTGGAGGAGTTTGGGGGGAAATAGGGCTGACAGCTAGGGGGCCCAGAGTTTCTTTGAGGGATGATGAAAATGTCTTAGAACTGATTGTGGTGGATTCTAGAACAGGTTTAGAGTACAGTCGCATCTTCTGGGAAGGGGAACTTAACAGCTGGGGGACAAGCTGTCCCTGTGTGTGCGTCTGTGTGTATACATACACAGACACACACACATATACACACATTACAATATGTGCTGTGTGCATATTGGGTTTTGTACCACACCTATAATAACCTTTTCACAAACATATAAGTGAAATAATATGTTCAAAGAAATTACATTAGGAATAACAAAAGGGTCATAACTACAAGAGATCAAAATGTATTCAAGAAGGTCACCAAAACATTTATACCTCTACGTAAGCAAATCTAAAGGAAAAGGGTAATGTTTAAGAAAATAAACATGTCAAAAAACTGACTTGTAAAAAAGGTAGAAAACCAGACCATGCTAGATAAGAAATTTAAAAGTTAGCAAAAAATAAGCCTCAACGCCGTCCACCTCCAAATAAGACCATCGAAGGCAGATAGGATTATAAGTGAGTTTTCCAATCCTCCGAAGACAGATTATTCTTATTCACAGATGTTTCTAGGCACAGGAAGATAGACAAGGCTTTCTCCCTCATCTCATGAGGATAAACATAACTGTCCTAAGAAGCGGCTGAGGAGCAGAAGGAAGAAAGAGGAGAGGAGGGAGGGAGAGCAGAAATGCAGGGTTTTTCAGACCCACACGATTGGCTCTATCTCTGAGTTTTTATTGGCTGAATTTGCTGCCAAAATCCAAAAACTGGGATATTTTTAAGGAATCCCCTGGCAATCCAGTGGTTACAATTCAGTGCTTTCACAGCTGAGGGCCCTAGTTCAATCCCTGGTCAGGGAACTAAGATCTCAGAAGCCACGTGATCTGGCCAAAAAATAAAACTAAAAACTGGGATATTTTTTTATAAAAGTCAGACTGAAATAAGATACATGTAACAACTGTGAGAAAGAACTAAGAGGGTAGTTATGTGTTTAATTCTTATAAATCAGTAATGATGGTGATGATCATAACTAACGTTTATCGAGCACTTATCACTTACCAGGGTCTTTCTATACTTTTTTCTCCACAGAAGAAAAAGATGATACAATAAAAAGCAAAGGATATCAATAGGCAAGTATAGCTATCCAAAGAGACTCACCTTCCATAACAATGTATTGTTGTTAAGTCGCTAAGTCGTGTCCAACTCTTCAAAAACCCCATGGACTGCAGTCCAGGAGGTCCCTCGGCCCATGGGATTTCCCAGGCAAGAATACCTGGAGTGGGCGGCCATCTCCTCCGCCAGGGGATCTTCCCCCCCCAGGAATCGAGCCCACATCTCCTGCATCTCCTGTATTGGCAGGTGGACTCTTTGCCACTGAGCCACCAGGGAAGCTGATATGGCAGTTAAAAATGGAAACAAAAATGGGATGTTTACCTGTCAGATGAACAAAACTTAAAAATCAGTAATAGTGAGTAAGAGTCCAGGGAAATATTTTTATTCTCCACTGGAGAGAATGTTAAACTGGTGTGACCTTTGGGGGAACAGTTATTAAAAATGTCAACATGCATACCTGTGAGCCCCAGGAACTCCGTCTCCTAGAGAGAACGTGTTCAAACAGTCACGAAACTAGTCTTCTACGGCTACGTAACAAATCACCACAAACGTAGCCGCTTAAAACAACACAAAACACAAAATTGTTATCTCACAATTTCTGAGGGTCAAGAGTGAAGCACGTTTTAGCTGAGTCCTCTGCCCAGGATCTCCCAGGACTGGAGTGAAGAGGAGGGGGTGTTGGCAGAATTCATTCCCTTGCAGCTGTGTGAGCGGAGACCCTGATCTCCTGCTGGCTGTCGCGCTCAGCCCTTCAGTCCCTCACTCTCCCAATCTCCCCTGTAAGGGGTCCCGTTTACACCAGGCTCGCCCAGCAGAATCCAAGTCCATTAAGCAAATCGCAGGGTTTCCGCCCCGTTTTATGCATAGGTTCCTGCATCCACTTTCTGCATCCATTTTATGCATCTACCCCATTTCATGCATGGGCGAGAGAAGCAGGGGTGGGCACCTTGGGGCAGTCTCAGAATTCCACCTGTCCCAAGTGGCACTAGTGGTAAAGAACCCACCTGCCAATGCAGAAGACGCCAGAGACGCACGTTCGATCCCTAGGTTGGGAAGATCGCCTGGAGTAGGGAATGGCAACCCACTCCAGTATTCTTGCCTGGAAAATCCCACGGACAGAGGATCCTGGTGGGCTACAGTCCACAGGGCCACAAAGAGTCGGGCATGACTGAACACGCACAGACACACATTGGTGGTCAAGAACGTTCCTGCCGGTAGAGTGTGTAAAAGTAGAAAATCAGAAGCATCTCAAAAAGAGTCACAAAGAGTAGAACACAACTGAGAGACTGAGCAATAACAAAAATAGTTCAGTAAACCATGAATGGTTACCAAGACTATACATTCACACACCATGGACACTGGACGGCAGTGTTAGTTCAATGAGATAAATCAATGTGACATAATAACTTCAAAAAAAAGAAAAAGGCAGGTTACAGAACAATACATACAATAGGACTCCATTATGTATAAATAAAGGGCTTCCCTGGTAGCTCAGCTGGTAAAGAATCCACCTGCAATACAGGAGACCCTGGTTCGATTCCTGGGTCGAGAAGATCCGCTGGAGGATGGATAGGTTACCCCCTCCAGTATTCTTGGGCTTCCCTTGTGGCTCAGCTGGTAAAGAATCCGCCTGCAATGTGGGAGACCTGGGTTTGATCCCTGGGTTGGGACGATCCCCTGGAGAAGGGAAAGGCTACCCACGCCAGTATTCTGGCTTGGAGAATTCCATGGATTGTATAGTATTTAATCAGATTATACTTTTGTCTTTTGGGGCTTCCCTCATAGCTCAACTGGTAAAGAATCCACCCGCCTGGGTTTGATCCCTGGGTTGGGAAGATCCTCTGGAGAAGGGAAAGGCTGCCCACTCCAATACTCTGGCCTGGAGAATTTCGTAGACTGTGTAGTCCATGGGGTTGCAAAGAGTTGGACACAACTGAGTGACTTTCACTTCACCTCATGTATAAATAAATAAATACTCAATTCCTACCTCCACTCTTGTTCTCTGTAATTCTGCCGCCAGAGGCCTTTTCAAAATCTGATTCTGTCACCAGCCCTGCAGCCACTCTGCCCCCAGCCTAACATCTGACCTTGAAATCCCATCATTCTTAGGAAAAAGCCTAAACACATCCTCGTTGTTGTTGTTGCTGTGTGTGCTCAGTCGTGTCCAACTCTTGGCGACCCCACAGACTGTAGCCCACCAGGCTCCTCTGTCCATGGGATTCTCCAGGCAAGAATACTGCAGTAGGTTGCCATTTCCTTCTCCAGGGGAACTTCCTGATCAGGAATGGAACTCAGGTCTCTCTCCTGCATTTGCAGGCAGATTCTTTACCACTGAGCCACCTGGGAAGGCCCTGATGAGTGAACTCAAGCGTTATGAATCTGCCCCTCCCCTCTCTTCATGTACCCACCTCGGGTGTCCTGCGGGTTGACCTGAGCCCAAAGGCCCACTGCAGCAGGTGGGCGCTCTTTCCATGCGGCTCTGCGAGAGCCAGAGACCTGAGTGGCAGGGAGGGAGGGAGTCCCTCTCAGGAGGAAGAAGGCGGTCACCAGCAAGTGTGGTAACAGGAAGCCCTGCATGCAGGAGTCCACGCCAAGGACAGGGCATCTCACGGAGGGGAGACTCTGTCCTGAGGAAGAGGTCAGGGAAGCGCCCCGTGGGGCCTGTCCCAAGCCAGGACTCTGCACTGCTGCCCACCTGGAGCGCTGGCCGGACGCCACTCCCCTCCCCACCTTTGTAAACGTCGTCTCAGCAGCTGAAGAGGTGTTGCCGCGCTTAGTCACTCAGCTGTGTCCGACTGTTTGTGACCCCAGGGACTGTAGCCCGCCAGGCTCCACTGTCCATGGGATTCTCTAGACAAGAATCCTGGAGTGGGTTGCTGTACCTTCCTCCAGGGGATCTTCCTGGCCCAGGAATCAAACTCTTGTCTCCTCTGTCTCTTGCATTGCAGGCGGATTGAAATGGCATTCCACATACTCAAACGGGTGACCTTGAGGAAGGTCTTCTGAGGCCAAGTCCAATCAAGGAGCCTTGTTTTCCCAAGACGGTCCAGAGGGAGATGGAACCTGAGCCAGCTGGAGAGAGGACCAAGGTCAGAGCTCACATCTGAGTGGCTATCCCAAGGGCCAGGCTGGAATGTTGAGAGCAAGAAATCAGTGGAAGCAGACAGCTCAGAAGGACGCGTGTGGACACAGCCATCGTGCTGGAGCTTTCCTATTATGTGGTACCTGATGCTCAGAGGGGTGGCCCCCTGAGGGCCTGGTGCCGTGTCGCATTCAAGCCTTCCCCGATCCTCAGCTGGAAGCCTCTCTCTTCTCTTCCAACCTCAGGTCAAACCTTATGAAACCATTGATGTTCTGCTGTGTTTGTCCTACAAGATTTCATGTGGTTCAGTCAAATAGACCAAGAGCTTTTGACAGCAGAGCCATCTGTTATTTTCATGTTTCTCTGCAAGTCTCAACCAGTCCATCCTAAAGGACATCAATCCTGAATACTCATTGGAAGGACTGATGCTGAAGCTGAAGCTCTAATACTTTGGCCACCTGATGCGAAGAACTGACTCATTGGAAAAGACCCTGATGGTGGGAAAGATTGAGAGCAGGAGGAGAAGGGGACGACAGAGGATGAGATGGTTGGATGGCATCACCGACTCAATGGATATGAGTTTGAGCAAACTCAGGGAGATAGTAAAGGACAGGGAAGCCTGGCGTGCTACAGTCCAGGGGGTCAAAAAGAGCCAGACACGACTGAACGACTGAACAACACCTGGAGTCTCACTAGGTAGTTTAGCTCAGTTCAATTCAGTCGCTCAGTCGTGTTCGACTCTTTGTGACCCCATGAACTGCAGCACACCAGGCCTCCCTGTCCATCACCAACTCCCGGAGTTCACTCAAATTCATGTCCATCGAGTTGGTGATGCCATCCAGCCATCTCATCCTCTGTTATCCCCTTCTCCTCCTGCCCCCAATCCCTCCCAGCATCAGGGTCTTTTCCAATGAGTCAACTCTTCGCATGAGGTGGCCAAAGTACTGGAGTCTCAGCTTTAGCATCATTCCTTCCAAAGAACACCCAGGACTGATCTCCTTTAGGATGGATTGGTTGGATCTCCTTGCAGTCCAAGGAACTCTCAAGAGTCTTCTCCAACACCACAGTTCAAAAGCATCAATTCTTCAGTGCTCAGCTTTCTTCACAGTCCAACTCTCACATCCATACATGACCACAGGAAAAACCATAGCCTTGACTAGACGGACCTTTGTTGGCAAAGTAATGTCTCTGCTTTTGAATATGCTATCTAGGTTGGTCATAACTTTCCTTCCAAGGAGTAAGTGTCTTTTAATTTCATGGCTGCAATCACCATCTGCAGTGATTTGTAGATTAAATATATACAAACCAAAGCAGTTGTTGGGTTTTTTTTTTAATGAATTTAATTTTACTTTGACGAGCAATTCAGTAAGTCATTTCTTAGAAACTAATTCTGAAGTCCCAAAATAAAACTCGTGACGGGGGAATGTAGGGTGGACACACACGTGCCATCAGGTGCATTCCCAGATGTCAAGAATATATTGAACAACACACAGGTAGCTAACATGACAATTCCAATTTAGGTCTATACAGTTCTAAGGTTGATGATTTTTCAATCCCTCCAGTAAGGAAATTCTTTTCCAATGCATTTCATTCATACGTAGTAAATGAACACACCCTGCAAAAGAGGAGTTTGTCCAGGGGAAAAGAAACAAAGTTTACAGGGAAGAAATCATGGAAAAGTAACAAAATGCCTCCTTAAAGACTGATAGTATGATATGTTTTCTGTTTGGGGAGTTTTTTTTTTTTTTAATGACCCATTCCCATGTAAACCATGCATGACCCCTGTGACCCGTGTCGGGTGTCGTTGTTCCTCATCTGTCCTGTGTGTTCCTATTCCATTTTGTGTGGTTTTCCTCCTCATTCTCTGGTACTCGGGAACCTCAGAATCAGATTGTGTTTCTGTAAAGAAGTTTCCTTTCAGGGAGACACAGTCTAACCTGCAATGCACACAGAGGTGTTTTGAGCAATATTGATGAGTTTACGCACCAGGGCCTTGCCTCTGAGGCAGTCCACATCTGGGGATACGCTAATGTTGAAAAAGTGTCCCCTCGCAGCAGCCCGCTCTGCTGTGCTCCGTATCGGCCGTCTGTGAAGGACGAGAAACCCTGAATTCGAAGCCGTCTCGGCCAAGGTTGTCTGAGCCCTTTCCCCCCGCCCCCTCCCGGCTCCGTATCCTCCTCCTCCTTGGCTTCTGGAATCTGAGAAATGAAGAGCCACAGGCTGGGGCAGGACCTAAAGGAAATGATCAAGTTCGGGGAGAAAAACCAAAGACTGAGAAGGCGCCCTGAGAATTGGAGAGACCGGCCCCCTCTGGTAAGCAGAGGTGGTCCAAGGCAAAGGGCAGGAGGTCAAGGTCGTCGCTAGAGCCGCACCATCTCTTGGTGCCAAGCACGTGCTTGGCAGGGCCTCCCGCCCACACGGTGGGCCCCGGCTCACGTGTCCCTCTCTACTGTGATGTGGTGTGATGCGGCGAACTCAGGTTCACCTGACTTCTGGAATTTAGACCCAGAACTTACACAACAAAAGGAAGGCAAAAACTAGGAAAACACAATGAAAATTACTCAGTGGGACTCTCAACATAGAGACTCCTCCCAAACAAGTGCATTCAAGTTTCCAGAACAGCAGCCCTCACTTTTACTGGCTTTCTGGCTCAGAAGGGCGTGTGCTGCGCCCACGGGCGGCATCCTGAACAGCCAGGCTACGCCGATTGCAAAAGAGAAGTCATGCTGAGTGGTAAAGGCGACAGAGAGGGCAAAGAGCAGTCCAGCACTTTAAAAGCAGGAAAACAAACCTCTGTCCCCACCCCGCTGCCACCATCTCTAAATTTCCTTAGTGAAATGCCGTTGAAATTAGAGTTAAAGAAAGCCAAGAGTTCTTCCTCTTGTTCAATTCATTTGCCGCCTGAGACTATATCTGAAGTTTCTATCTTATCTGCAGGGGGATAAGAGAATCGAAGGGAATTTAAGGCCTGTGTTAAAGTAACTGGGGTTAGGTAGGACTAGACTCCATTCCTACAAAATAATGTAGCTACGTTATTTTCTCTAATTTTTTTTTTTTTTTTTGCTACACCATTGTCCAAAAAATTCCCTTTGGAAAAATTAGAAGAAAGAAACCCCGATGCTTTGGAAAATAATGAGGCATGAGAAAGAGCATCAGAAGGGGGAAAGGTAGCAGGTGAGTCGGTGTGGGAGCCAGGCTGTCTCGCACTGGACATGGAGTCTGGGGGAGAGAGGTGCCCAGGGATTCCTGGGCCTCACTTAAATAAATCTCATGATTTCCACCATCAGCTTGGGGACTTGTAATGTTGTTCTATTCTCAGACAAAAATTTTCCTTAATTGGCTTCAGTTGAGGAAAAATATTGGTGGAGGTGGGCTCAGTAATAAACCAGAAAGCTTCGTGACAAAGAAATTTCACCGAAATGGGGAATTGTCCTAATTTGTGACTTCTTTCTCAGAAGCCGATATCCACCAAAAAAAATCCCCTTCTCCTGTCTCTCCTGATCTAAATAGTTCAGGAGAACAGGTCCCACCCTTTCACGGTTACTCTCTATGACTCATGCGCTAGTCCACTCTGTCCAAGCCTAGGTTTTCATGAGCGTCAGGCAGAATCTAAAAGAATCCACCTCTTTCCCCGCCTCACTCGGTTGTACGTGTATAGGCGAGGAGTCTCCACGATCTCATGGAAGCGGTTCCACCAACACAGTGTCACAATCTAAGGCTGAGAGTAAGAATCTCTCTGCAAAATATCAAGAAAATGGTGTGCGCCTACACACACACACACCACCTTAAACTATCAGACTGTTCCCAGCAAGCTTTCTCCTTTAGAAAAACAGATATATATATATATATATATATGTCTAGGTAAATGATAATTATTATATTTATAGATCACATTGTTATAATTATAATATATTATTATTAAATATATATTATATATGTATTCCCTTCTCCATTCCCTTCTTCAGGGGATCCCTTCTTCAGGGGATCCTCCCAACCCAGGAATCAAACCTAGATCTCCTGCTTTGCAGGCAGATTCTTTACTGTCTGAGCCACCTTGGAAGCCCATATACATGTTTAATTATTTGGAATGGCTGATTTAGAATATGTAAATGAGGAAATATGGATTCTCAGCTGACATGGGTAATAAGGAATCTTTTGATTTGCCTACTTCCCTACCCCAATAAAACAGAGGCCGGGAGGGTGTAATAATTGCTCGTATTTACTGAGCACTTGTCATATGCCAAATTCCCAATGGGTGACCTCAGGCCTCACAGTAATCCCAGGAGGTAGGTGCCATTATTATTCCCTCCGTCTAGTCAAGGCTATGGTTTTTCCTGTGGTCATGTGTGGATGTGAGAGTTGGACTGTGAAGAAAGCTGAGCACCGAAGAATTGATGCTTTTGAACTGTGGTGTTGGAGAAGACTCTTGAGAGTCCCTTGGACTGCAAGGAGATCCAACCAGTCCATCCTAAAGAAAATCAGTCCTGAATATTCATTGAAAGGACTGATGCTGAAGCTGAAACTCCAATACTTTGGCCACCTGATGTGAAGAACTGACTCCTTGGGAAAGACCCCCATGCAGGGAAAGATTGAAGGCAGGAGGAGAAGGGGACGACAGAGGATGAGATGGTTGGATGGCATCACTGACTCAATGGACATGAGTTTGAGCAAGCTCCTGGAGTTGGTGACGGACAGGGAGGCCTGGAATGCTGCAGTTGATGGGGTCGCAAAGAGTCGGAGACGACTGAGCAACTGAACTGAAGTGCCATACATCAGCGTGAATCGGCCATAGGCATATGCATGCCCCCTCCCTCTGGAACCTCCCTCCCTTCTCCCACCAGAGTCCTGCTTCTGCTCCTTGCTACCACCTTGTTCTAAGACACTGAGTAAACTGGCAGAAGGTCTGAAGATGTTTGGCCAAACAATGTTCTGCCACCATTTTCTCCTCTTCCTTTTGGATTTTCTAGAAACCTCTGACTTCCCGGACTCTTATGAATTGCTGGGGAAGGAAAAAAGGCAGTCTGTGCAAAGGAACATTACAAAGTAGAAAGGGCTGTGTCAGAGGCTGGCCACCCATCAGAAAGTGAAGTGAAGAGAATTCTCCAGTGGTCCAGTGGTTGGGATTCTGTGCTTTCACTTCCAAGGGCCCAGGTTCGATCCCTGGCTGGGGAATTAGGATCCCTGAGGTTTGGCCAAAAAAAAAAAGAAAAGAAAAGTGAATTCAAGGTTGTGAAGCTTTTCAGGGAAGCTGAGCAATAGGACTGGGGTGGAAGGAGGGCCAAGGTGATTTTCCGGCTCCCCCAGCTATGACAGCAGCCGCCCCTGTGCTATGTAAACTGAGGTGGCTATTAAGTGCACAGGCTTGTGCGTGACACACTGACCTATACAGTCTGTTAACATTTATTCAGTGCTCAATGTGTACGAGGCTCAGCCCTAAACATCACTCACCTCAGCTCTGTCTCCCAGGAGCTGGTGATCTGAGGTCACGTGGGACAAATAATCATGAAAGTGTTAGTCACTCAGTCATGTCTGACTCTGGTACTCCATGGAATGTAGCCCATCAGGCTCCTCTGTCCATGGGATTCTCCAGGCAAGAACACTGGAGTGGGTTTCCATTTCTTTCTCCGGGGGATCTTCCGAACCTGGGAATCAAACCTGGGTCTCAGGCATTGCAGGCAGATTCCTTACCATCTGAGCTGCCAGGAATTCCAAAATATACATCAGAGAATAAAAACAAGAACCAGCTGTTATTAAAAGCTAGGGGTGGAGAGGAGAGAAAGCAACGGTGGAGGGGGTGGAGTTAGACCAGGAATCCGACAGTGTGGGGGCAGCAGGGACAGGGCTCCCAGGGCAGGGTGGCCTTTGATCTCCGTCACACACACTTCTGAGAGATGGAGCCCCGCGGGCACCTCTGCTGTGCGTCTTGTGCTCTCCTGGGAGGATCTCAGCCTTCCTCCAGCCGGAGGCAGTAACGCAGTGCGGGGTGCTCGGGGAGAATCTGGCTGAATCCGTGGATGGGGGAGTCTTGTCTCAGTGCATTGATTCCAAACCCTTTCATGTATTCAAAAATAGGTCCACATCATACGATGATCTTTTACTTGTATCTAGTTAGTTTCACCTTTTCTATGTCATATTTAGTGCTCCCATTTCATTTCGTTTATGTTTTCTAATTTTTCCATCTCTTCTTTTATTTTTTTGATGTTCTTTCTCAAACTTCTATCAAGTGTAGTAGAAAAGATTTTGTATCCATATATATATATAGTATGTATAATACATATATTTTAGAAAACTTATGAACTCTTGCCTAACTAAAAAACTTGACATTTTTGCTTCCACTTGTTTAACTTAGTATGAATAGAATGCTAGATTTCTAATTTTAAAAAAATAGAAATGCAACAAGCAACAAAGGCTTACTGTATAGCACAGGGAACTATAGTCAGTTTCTTGTAATAACCTGTAATGGAAATAACCTGAAAAATAACGCATGTGTGTATGTATAACTGAATCACCTTGCTGTGCACTGGAAGCACTGGAAGTCAACTGCACTTCAGTCAAATACATATATTAAGAAAAAAATAGATAAAATCGTAGAATGAGAAATGAATATGTAAAAATTAATAATAATAAAGACCCAAAGGACTGTCCTATGTAGTGATTTAAGTCGTCTCTTCACTGCAGTCCTCCTCACTAAAGAGGATGCCCATGCCCTTTCCCTCTGAGTGTGTGTTTCCACCTAGCTTTTTGACATAAATACAACTGCTTCTCCGTGTGCTCTCCCATATCATGCTATGTCTCTGACAATAACCTTTGTACCTGTTTTTACAGCCAGAAAAAAAAAAAAAAAGTCCCCAAATTCTTTGCTATTCTTCGTTTCCAAGCTGCTGCTGCTACTGCTGCTAAGTCACTTTAGTCGTGTCCGATTCTGTGCGACCCCATAGACGGCAGCCCACCAAGCTCCCCTGTCCCTGGGATTCTCCAGGCAAGAACACTGGGGTGGGTTGCCATTTCCTTCTCCAATGCATGAAAGTGAAAAGTGAAAGTGAAGATGCTCAGTCGTTTCCAACTCTTAGCAACCCCATGGACTGCAGCCTACCAGGCTCCTCCATCCATGGGATTTTCCAGGCAGGAGTACTGGAGTGGGGTGCCATTGCCTTCTCCATCACCTCCAAGAGGTGAGGCTAATTTCCCTCCCATCACAGGCAACTGTATTGAGTCACTGCTAATGTCAGCAGTGTGGCCAGTGTGGCTGAAATCACGGTCCCTCTGAGGTTAGAACACACACAGCTCTTTCTCCTGAGTCGATCCCTCTGGAGAAATCCCACCCAGTCATGGGCTCTCAGACAGCATACGGAGGAGCTTCTGGGATGGAGTCAGGGCACACCAGAGGCCTCCTGCCAACAGCCACAAGACAGATCCAACCTGGAGGAAAAGCTGCAGCCTCGTCAAGTCTTCAGATGACTGGGGACACCTTGACTTCAGCCTCCCAGGAGAACGACCCTGCAGAGCTGCTCCCCAATTCCTGACCCGCAAAACCTGTAACATGATAAATCTTCATTGTCTTAGGCCAGTAAGTTGCAGGGTCATTTGTTACACAGTATTTAATGCCGATACAGGCCTGTCCCCGCCATTGGCAAAGGCCCGAAGATACGACAGTTCGGAAGACAGTTCTCTGCCTGCCCTCGTAGGGCGCAGCTAATAAGCAGCACAGACGAAAAAACAACCAGTAGAGAGGGAAACGGAGAAGGCGATGGCACCCCACTCCAGTACTCCTGCCTGGAAAATCCCATGGATGGAGGAGCCTGATAGGCTGCAGTCCATGGGGTCGCTAAGAGTCGGACACGACTGAGCAACTTCACTTTCACTTTTCACTTTCATGCATTGGAGAAGGAAATGGCAACCCACTCCAGTGTTCTTGCCTGGAGAATCCCAGGGACAGGGGAGCCTGGTGGGCTGCCATCTATGGGGTCGCACAGAGTCAGACACGACTGAAGCGACTTACCAGCAGCAGCAGAGAGGGAAACAGGCTCTGATAGAAAGAATGAGGCACCAGTGAGGGGGAGAAGCAGGGGAGCACAGAGGAGGCCCACCTAGCCCGTTCTAGGAGGTCAAAGCCAAGTGGTAACCAGGCTGCATGTCTATAAAAGATAAGCAGGAAGTATCCAGGTGTGTTAGAGGGCGGGGGCTGCTGTTACAAAGGACACAGACGGGAGAGGGGGCTTCATCAGGTCTGGAGGTTGGAAGCCTAAGACCAAGGTGTCCCCAGAGGGGCTTCCTTCTGAGGCAGTGATGGAAGGACCCGCTCCAGGCTCCTCTCCTTAGCTTATAGACACATCTCCCTGGGTGTCCTCTCCTGTCTTCTCTCTGTGTGCATCTCTGTATGCAAACTTCCCCCTCTTGTAACGACACAAGTCATACTGGATTTGTTGTTGTGGTTGAGTCACTCAGTCCTGACTCTTTTGTGACCCCCATGGATGGTAGCTTGCCAAGTTCCTCTGCCCATGGGATTCTCCAGGCAAGAATGCTAGAGTGGATTGCCATTTCCTCCTCTAGGGGATCGAACCCACATCTCTTGCATTGGCAGGTGGGTTCTTCAAAACTGAGTCACTAGGGAAGTCCCAGAGTGGATTAGGGCCCACCCAAATGACCTCACTTTAGTGTGATTACCTCTGTAAAGATCAGATCTCCAATCAGGTCACACTCTGAGGTACTAGGGGGTAGCACTTCAACATACAGATGGGGTAGGGGGGGTGGAGGGATGGAGGACACAGCTGGACCCCTAACACCAGGTGGAGCCATCAGGCACACGGATGGGCACATACAAAAGACTATGCGGGCAAGGTGGAGCCCGTTAAATTGGACAAGTATGATTGTAAACTGAGAGAAAACAGCAAAAGCTGGGGCCAGGTCATAGAATGTCTTTCCAGCCCTGTCCAAGCACTTACCTTCCATCTTAAGAGCGCTAGCAGCCGTTGGAGGGCCTTGAGAAGGGGAGTCGCATCATGGGATTTGCATTCTGGAAACTTGGTTCCAGCTGCCCGACTGAGCATCAGTTGGCAGGAACAGGAGTTCACACAGGAAGACCACTAGCCCCTGAGGCAGCAGATGTCGATGGCGCATGAGCTAATGGGGCAGTGATGGGACTGCGAAAAGGAAAAGACTGGAGGAAGAGGAAGCAGCAACAGAGCCTGTTGAAGGAAGAGCTGTTGTGGGAGAAGAAAGGGAAGAATCAAAGATGCAGCCATGTCCCCTGGCTCAGACTAAAGGATGGCCAGTGGTGACCTTCCCAGAGGAGGACACAAGAAGAAGGCTCGGGATACAGAGGACAAGCCTGGTGTTGGGCCTTCCGAGTCGGAAGTTACTGAGAACCACACAGATTGGATGGGTAGCTGTTCCAACGCCTTAGGAAAAAATGATCCAGTCCGCAGATAGAGACCTGAAGCCATTCCCATCAAGCTGATCACTGAGGCCCAGGGAAATGAACGAGCTCTGAAAACCACAGCGCCTGAACCAGACAGTGCGTCCTCGGACAGAACCCACCCTGAAGACCAAGCACACTGCCCGGAGAGAGGGGAAGAGGACGGGGAATCGAGAGAAGAGGTTCATTCTGAAGACAGCATCGGCAGCCAATTACGCTGCAGGTCAAATAAGAACTGGGCTGCGTCCTCGAACATAGCAGAAGGACAGGGCTGATGACCTTGGCAAGCACATTCGAGTCAGGCATGCTCATCTGGGGTCTACGTACCCAGTCATCCTCATCGTCTTAGGTACTGGACTGGCCAACAAGTAAGTGCGTTCAGGCTTTTCAGTAAGATGGTATGGAACACCGGAAAGAACTTTGTGGCCAACCCAAGATTTTTTTTCTTTATAAACAGATAAAGGGGGAGCATTCAGCCGCTGGTATCACGCCAGAAGTCCCTTTCTAAGCAGGTTCCCCCTTGCTGGATTGGCAGAAAGGTCCGAAGTTTTCCTAAGACCAATAAGAGCTCCCTGAGACACTGCTGAGCTGGGACGGCCCCAGAGGGGCCAGTTCTGAAGACGCTGATGTGCTGCGGAGCACATCACCCGCCCAGAACACAGGGAGACAGGGGCAGGCTTCATCCGCGTGCTGTGCCGGGGGCAGGCGGGCTCCGGTCCTGAAGGACTCCCTGCGAGCTTCCCTTTCTCTGCGCCGCACATCCTCATCCTCGCACCTAAAGCTGAAATCAGCTAGTGACCCTGAGCTCAGAACTGAGCCTCCCTGGTCTCTGCTCCTTTCTTCTGGAAAATCAGGATGAGGTTACAGCTCCACACGAAGGGTGGAGTGGGGATTAGATGAGATTACATAGCACAGTGCTTGGCACACAGTAAGAGCCTAGGGAGAGTTTTTTTATATAATTTTTTTAATATATTGATTTATTAATTTGGCTGCACCGGGTCTTCATTGCAGTATGCGGGATCTTGAGTTGCCATATGTGGGCTCTAGTTCCCTGACCAGGGTTCAAATGCAGGCCCTCTGCACTAGGAGTGTGGAGTCTTAGCCACTGGACTTCCAGGGAAGTCCTGAAATATTTCTGTTATAATAAATAATGATACCACGCTCGATACGATATTAGAATACTATTAATAGTATTAGGCTCTAGCACTAATCATCTTTTACCTCGCATTGTCAGCTGGGAGTCTGCATGTCCTTCTCAACCCAGCCCATCATTACCTGCAACCTCGAGCCCACGGCCCTGCCCCCAGCCCAGCTCTCAGACAGCCCAGCTCAGTCTTAATTCCTGTCACAGGCCCAGCGTCTAGGGTGCCTGGCACGTGGTGGTAAGTAAATAAAGCTTGCAGAATGAGTTAATAAATTCCAAGTGTATCTACCAACACGTACTTATGAGAGCAGGGAAACACTGCCTCCAGGAATGGGAAAAGCCATGTGTGACAAACCATGGAAAGGCTGCTGCCTCTGAAGAGGAAAAGACCGGAGCTCTGACCTTGTTCTGGATGGCAGGCTTGGAGAGCCACCCTGCAACGAAGTTCAGAAAATGAGCAAAGCCCCAGAGCCGCCAGTTGGCACAGCAGGAAGAAGAGATAAGAGCCCTGTGGGCTTTGTTGGTCTTTCGCCCTCGCAGGGGAACTCCCTGTAGAGGCACCAACACCAGTAACAGAGAGAAACAGACACAGGTCTGTCTCTCGGTAAATGCTGCAGGCTGCAAACTGCCGTCACCTCGCTCATCGGGAGGGAGACAGGGCAAGGGGCTGGGCCCAGGTGACAGTTTGGGAGTGAAAGGCGCTCAGCATGTCTGACTTTTCGAGGCCCCATGGACTATACAATCAATGGAATTCTCCAGGCCAGGATACTGGAGTGGGTAGCTTTTCCCTTCTCCAGGGGGGTCTTCCCAACCCAGGGATCAAACCCAGGTATCCTACATTGCGGGCAGGTTCTTTACCAGCTGAACAGCAGGTTCTTTCCCTTACAAGGGAAGCCCGAGAATACTGGCGTGGATAGCCTATCCCTTCTCCATCGGATCTTCCTGACCCAGGGATCAAACCGGGGTCTCCTGCATTGCAGGCATATTCTTTACCAACTGAGCTATTAGGGAAGCCCACAGTTTGTGAATACCACCCAACAAAGAAGGGCTTCTCAGGTGGCGCCAGTGGTAAAGAATTCACCTGCAATGCCGGAGATACAAGAGACGTGGGTTCGATTCCTTGGTCAGGAAGATCCCCTGGAGAAGGAAATGGCAACCCACTCCAGCATTCTTGCCTGGAAACTTCCATGGACAGAGGAGCATGGTGGTTACAGTCCATGGGGTCACACAGAGTCAGACAAGCCTGAGCACAGCACAACAAATCACCCAACAAACAAACCCCCAACTAATCCAGCAAAACACGACAAATTACGTGACATTTCAGACCCAGCAGGAGACAAAACAGACCCCCCTGCAGAGGAAGTGATGTATGCGCTGTAGCCAGTGAGGTCAACACCCTGAAAGGGGAAAAGGAAATCAAGTGCAAAGGGCCAGACAAAATTTCTTAAAAGAACCTGGAGGGTTGTGCCTGAACGAGGTGCTCTTGGCAGCCTCCCAGCCCTTTCCTCCAAAACCTCTCTCGCCTACACTTATGGGCCAGCAGGATTCTGGGAAGAGCAAAGAGACACTGAAGTCTCCTTCCCTTGAGACACAGTGCTTCCTGCAGAGGACATGACTGGGGGTCAGGGGGAAGAGGAGGGGCGGGGGCGTCACAGAGTAGAGAGCTGGACCGTCAGGAAGATGACCCCAGACTGAATGCCATTTATTTGGTGACTGCCTAGAGGAGACCATAAAGATGTAATCTCTCAGGGAGTGATGCTCCCTGGCCCGAGGACCTCTTGATCCCAGTTATCTCCAAGAAGCATAAACATGAATTAGGTGCTCCCAGCGCCCTGGGGGGAATTCCACTTCCACCCTCATTTAACTGAGAAACTGAGGTACAGAGAAATAAAGGAAATGGCCCCAGAGATACCAGAGTGAGTCAGCAGCGGGACCAGGAAGCCCGGGCTGCGACTCCCCGCTTCCTGGTTTCCTCTATAAATATGAGAGCACATTCTCACCCACAGGCAGCTTTCCAGGAGTGCGGGCATGGAGAGTCAGGTCTTTCTGGGGGGAGGGGCAAGATACCTGACCTCAGGCCCCCAGGTCTAAAGTTTCTTTTGAGATAGGGCTTCCCCCTTCCTTCAGCCACGTCGTTGCACAGCCTGGAAAACCAATGTACTGAGATGCCCTGACTCCCTGCTCCTTAAGTGAGCGCACCCCCATCACTACGCTAAAGCAGGGTCTCTGCCCGAAATCAGCCACACTCTGTCCCCGGGAACCCGACCATGCCCCTGTGTGCCAACCGCTTCTTCTGTGCGCCGTGCTTTGTAAAACGCCGGCACGCGCTTCAGAAAAGAACTGTGTCCTTCTTAATGGCCACCAGAAGGCTTGTTTGGGGATCTGTCCCTCTAAAGCAAAAAAGGAGAAGAAAGAATAAGCGAGGGCTGGCTGCACACTGCTTATTATCAGCTTCCGAAGCGAGTGGAAGTTTAACCAACTTCAAGGAAAGTACACACAGTTCTGAGCCCCGAACTGTTTGAGGACTTTCCACTTTTTTTTTTCAGGCACTGGAGCTGGATTCTGGAGCAAAGGGCAGCAGTGATTATTCTAGAAGTTATGTCATAGATGGTGTAACATTACCTCTGCGCAACGGGATCTTATCGGCCATGTGCGTCGGCTCTATTTTGAGACCCATTGGAGCCTGCTACTTCGGACATGGGTAGTGTTAACAAGTCAGCACACGGTTGACAAGGGTTGAACCTGCCTCCTCCCGGCAAGAGCAATAGTCAGATCAGACTCTCAGCACCTGAATTCTCGGATTGAAATGCTGCTTTTGCTTCAACATGAAAGACATCAGCACAGTGTAAAGTGCAACTGTAAACCAAGCCCAGGGGGAAAAAACACACAGTCACATCTTCTGACTTCAATCTCTTTGCTATTCGGGCAAGAGGACAAACAGTATTAAAAACATTGAGCTCCTTCCACAGGGCAGGGCTGGGAGCCGGAATCCCAGGCAGGCAGGCGTGTCAGGCGTGTCAGGCCCCGGGGCGGGCGCAAGGACCCAGCTTACTGTCTTAGTCTCCTGGATGGGAGACCCCGGCCCCTCCCTGGGCACTGGCAGGCAGCCAGTTCTCAGGGTCTGACCTGATGCCATAGTCTCAGCTATTTCCATGAAGGATGCGGCCATTCAGCTGGCTGAGGGATGCTAGCAGCTCTGAAAGTCAGGGTCTGGTCTTCTCTTTGTCCAGTGCCCCCACCCCCCCCCACCCCACCTCCAGGGCCCGTGCAGGCGCTGCTGCCTGACACTGACCACTTGCCGTCTGCAAGCTGTCTCACCGCCTCTTGGACCTAGAAACCTAGGACCAGGGTTTCGGGTCTTGCTAAGACACGCCCCTTCTTCCCATCTCCCAGATGTGAGTGGCTTCCTCTTATTTCTGTCCCAAAGGAGTGGTGACAACGTATACAGTGCGTTGTCGTTTAGTCCCGAGGTCGTGTTTGACCCTTTATAACCCCATGGGCTGTAGCCCACAGGCTCTTCTGTCCATGGGATTTCCTGGGCAAGAACACTGGAGTGGGTTGCCATTTCCTTCTCTAATACAGCACATGGGAGACATTATAGATGCCAGCTCATCCTGCCCACAAAGGGTTTTTGTCTTTCTAGTACAAAAACTGTAGTGCTGGAGAAGACTGGGAGACTTTTAGACTGTAAGGAGATCAAACCAGTCCGTCCCAAAGGAAATCAACCCTGACCACTCATTGGAAGAACTGATGTTGAAGCTCCAATACTTTGGCCACCTGATGCGTAGAGCTGACTCTTTGGAAAAGACCCTGATGCTGGGAAAGATTGAAGGCAGGAGGAGAAGGGGACGACAGAGGATGAGATGGTTAGTAGCACCGCCAACTCAATGGATATGAATTTGTGCAAACTCCGGGAGATAGTGGAGGACAGGGAAGCCTAGCATCCTGCAGTCCACGGGGTTGCAGAGTTGAACACAACTTAGCAGCTGAACCACAACAACAATACAAGAAGGGACAGAGCTTTTTTCTGGCAGACAATCCTATTGGATTTAAAGTAGGGTGGTTAGAAAGGTTTCATCTCCATCTGGCTCAAAATTAGAGCCACACTGAAGAAGACCCAAGTCTTCCACGGATGGTAAAACAGCGTGGGGTCCTGAGAAGAGTTTAGAAGGTGAGAGAGTGAGTTCCATATCCAGACACCCAAGAGAGCCTCGGGATGAAGCACAGCCAGGAAGATGGCCCATTTTTTTAGCCACCATATGTGTCGGACAGTGTGACCTTTCAGCCTCCACGGACCATTACTGTTAACAGCTTTTATGTGTCAATTCTCCCAATTAACTTCTACTTAGACAAATAATAATCTCCCCTTCTTCGGGAAATTGAGGGCTCATTTGCCTCAAAAATAATTTCCCTCTCCCATAAGAGAGTAAGACCTAAATAAGTCTTTCAAAATCTTCCCCCTTTTAAGTGACTATTTCTAGAAGTGAAAAGTTAGAAAG
This sequence comes from Bos indicus, assembly GCF_029378745.1. Taxonomy (NCBI): domain Eukaryota; kingdom Metazoa; phylum Chordata; class Mammalia; order Artiodactyla; family Bovidae; genus Bos; species Bos indicus. The sequence goes on along the minus strand of NC_091782.1, from coordinate 50,244,178 downwards.
GCCAGAATAATTAGGTTAAGTCATAACTAGCCCAGAGCCGTCTGTGCGTAGAATGGGATGATCTTGGTAGCAGTTAAGCCACTTACCAACCTACTATTCGCTGGGCAGGGATGAAGGAAGAAGTGGCTAATGATGGATGGTCCAAGGAAACAGCTGTCATTATTCTGGTTCAGTTTACAGCAATTCTTGCCCTTCTGAAGATAAGAAGAGGCAGGTGCTCAAGGCTTTAGACTAGAGAGCAGGTAAGGAGGCCCCACGTGAGTTTCAACTCTTCCCTGAGGAGGAAAGTGAGTCACCTGAGCTGGTTAAGGGTTTGGAGTCACGGAGCAAGGTTCAAATCTTAATTCTGTCACTTAGATAAATTACTTACCTCTTTCAATGTCAAATTCCTCATCTGCAAAATGGAAAAATAAGAATATTTGCCTGGTAGGATTGTTGTGAAGATTACGATAACAGGCCAGGTGCAGCATAAGGGCTTAGGAAGTGGCAAATAATCATGGGAGAATAAATGAAATGAAGAGGATTTGCTAATAAATAAGACTCTCCCAACTAATCTCACCTCCAATTATGATTAGGGAGCTTGGTGTATCATCCTTCACCCTGGAACCCCACTCGGCAATGATGCCATCTGCTTGCTTGTTGTAATAATCCAAGAATTAAAAGGAAAGAAAGAAAGAGGAAGGGAGGGAGAGATGGAGGGAGGGAGGGAGGGCGGGAAAGTGATAAACAGCAAGTAAAGAAAAAAGCGTAGTGTTAGTTGCTCAGTTCTGTCCAACTCTTTTGTGATCCCATGAACTGTAGCCTACCAGGATCCTCTGTCCATGAGATTCTCCAGGCAAGAATACTGGAGTGGGTTGCCATTCCCTTTTCCAGGGGATCTTCCTGACCCAGGGACTGAATCCCGGGTCTCCTGCATTGCACGTGGATTCTTTACCATCTGAGCCACCAGGGAAGCCCAAGTAAAGAAATGTAGATAATAAAATTTGACTCTGTATTAAGAGCCTTCCAAAACACTCTGGACAACATTTGTATTTCTGACCATTTCCAAGCCTATAAAGAGTTCCTGTAGAAAGCTATGCCTTGGAAAATTCAGATCCAGGAGTGCGCACAGATTGTGAAACCGTTTCTTGGCTTTGGACACTAAAGTGAGTCTACTCAGTTCAGTTCAGTTCAGTTCAGTCGCTCAGTCATGTTCAACTCTTTGCGACCCCATGAATCACAGCACACCAGGCCTCCCTGTCCATCACCAACTCCTGGAGTTCACTCAAACTCATGTCCATCAAGTCGGTGATGCAATCCAGCCATCTCATCCTCTGTCGTCCCCTTCTCCTCCTGCCCCCAATCCCTCCCAGCATCAGGGTCTTTTCCAATGAGTCAACTCTTCGCATGAGGTAGCCAAAGAATTGGAGTTTCAGCTTCAGCATCAGTCCTATGAACACCCAGGACTGATCTCCTTTAGGATGGACTGGTTGGATCTCCTTGCAGTCCAAGGGCCTCTCAAGAGTCTTCTCCAACACCACAGTTCAAAAGTATCAATTCTTTGGCACTCAGCTTTCTTCACAGTCCAACTCTCACATCCATACATGACCACTGGAAAAACCATAGCCTTGACTAGACAGACCTTTGTTGGCAAAGTAATGTCTCTGCTTTTGAATATGCTATCTAGTTTGGTCATAACTTTCCTTCCAAGGAGTAAGTGTCTTTTAATCTCATGGCTGCAATCACCATCTGCAGTGATTTTGGAGGCCAAAAAAATAAAGTCTGACACTGTTTCCACTGTTTCCCCATCTATTTCCCATGAAGTGATGGGACCAGATGCCATGATCTTAGTTTTCAGAATGTTGAGCTTTAAGCCAACTTTTTCACCCTCCTCTTTCACTCTCATCAAGAGGCTTTTTAGTTCCTCTTCACTTTCTGCCATAAGGGTGGTGTCATCTCCCCACTCGGCATATCTGAGGTTATTGATATTTCTCCCAGCAATCTTGATTCCAACTTGTGTTTCTTCCAGCCCAGCGTTTCTCATGATGTACTCTGCGTATAAGTTAAATAAATTGGGTGACAATATACAGCCTTGACGTACTCCTTTTCCTCTTTGGAACCAGTCTGTTGTTCCATGTCCAGTTCTAACTGTTGCTTCCTGACCTGCATATAGGTTTCTCAAGAAGCAGGTCAGATGGTCTGGTATTCCCATCTCTTGAAGAATTTTCCACAGTTTATTGTGATCCACACAGTCAAAGGCTTTGGCATAGTCAATAAAGCAGAAATAGATGTTTTTCTGGAACTCTCTTGCTTTTTCGATGATCCAGCGGATGTTGGCAATTTGATCTCTGGTTCCTCTGCCTTTTCTAAAACCAGCTTGAACATCAGGAAGTTCACGGTTCACGTATTGCTGAAGCCTGGCTTGGAGAATTTTGAGCATGACTTTACTAGCATGTGAGATGAGTGCAATTGTGCGGTAGTTTGAGCATCCTTTGGCGTTGCCTTTCTTTGGGATTGGAAAGTGAGTCTATTAGGTAGGTATAAAAAAGTGGCAGGTATATAAAGGACGGTATGCCTAGAACTTCCAGTTCTGATACCAAAGGACGAAACAACTCAGATCAGTGCGTTGACTTATCCTCGGCACAGTGTCATATACTATGTATTCAACAACAATGAAAGAGTATTATGTGTTACGTAGAAAAAGGCTAGAGAGGGAATTTGCTTTACAAAACTGACAAAGAGCCTCTCACCGAGAGAGCTGGTTCTTCTTTCTAGCCTCCTTCCAAATATAAGATAGTTTTATTTTTAGTACTCAGTAGTTTAAAAGATACATAAGAACAAAGTCATACTTTATATTCAAGAAAACTTTAAATTTGCAGTTTATTAGTTAATGACAAACATGTGCTTTGGCCACCTGATGCCAAGACCCGACTCATTGGAAATGACCCTGATGTTGGGAAAGATGGAAGGCAGAAGGAGAAGGGGGCGGTAGAGGATGAGATGGTTGAATAGCATCACGAACTCAATGGACATGAGTTTGAGCAAACTCTGGGAGATGATGGAGGGCAGAGGAGCCTGGTGTGTTGTAGTCCACAGGGCTGCAAAGCACTGGACACAGCGACTGAACAACTTTCCAACACTGATCATTTTCTTAGTCTATGGAAAACACCTCATGCATATAAAGCAGCCCTTGCAGTGACTCAGTGACCTCACGGGCATCTTCAGCCACCAGCTGGGGACCTGATTTAGAGCAGAAAGCAGGACGGGATGCTCAACATGTCCTTAGAGTGTTTTCTGTCATTCAAACAAAATGAATACTCCAATTAAAAAAAAATGTTTTTAAATAATAATTTAAGCAAGATGAGATGAAACTACTTTCCCCTAAATCTCTGAGCACAGGAAGGCAGTCTCGTTCTGCAATTAGTTTCATTTCCATGTGCTTGGAAATTCTACCCACCTTAGAGTATTTTCAGTTCAGTTCAGTTCAGTCGCTCAGTCATGTCTGACTCTTTGCGACCCCATGAATCACAGCACACCAGGCCTCCCTGTCCATCACCAACTCCTGGAGTCCACCCAAACCTATGTCCATCGAGTCGGTGATGCAATCCAGCCATCTCATCCTCTGTCGTCCCCTTCTCCTCCTGCCCCCAATCCCTCCCAGCATCAGGGTCCTCTCCAGTGAGTCAACTCTTTGCGTGAGGTGGTCAAAGTATTGGAGTTTCAGCTTTAGCATCAGTCCTTCCAATGAACACCTAGGACTGATCTCCTTTAGGATGGATTGGTTGGACCTCCTTGCAGTCCAAGGGACTCTCAAGAGTCTTCTCCAACACCACAGTTTAAAAGCATCAATTCTTTGGCGCTCAGCTTTCTTCACAGTCCAACTCTCACATTCATACATGACCACGGGTAGAGTTTTTTAGCTCTCTACAAAATAAGAAGTATTGCCAATAAAATATTTATTGAATGATAGTGAATTTAAATTTTAAATTCACCTTTAAATTCACCACATTCCTTGTGTTGTCTGATATTCTGATAATTTTCAGATAACAGGTATACCTTATTGAATAGAATGGGAAAAAAGCCCAAAGTCACTCAATATGGGACACAAACTGCACTACCACATGTGTTTTAAATATATTATGCACACAATTAAGAACGCAGTATTGTAAACCAGCTCTATAAATCTTATAATAAAACAGTAACACACCAATGCTTCTTAGCCACAAAGAGGCCCTTAATAATACTATAGATTCCATGGTGATATGGCTTTGGGACTGACTTAATACTCCCTGGGAAGAATGTCAACCGGCTGAGATATATCAGAGCACATTGCCTTCTGAGTACCTAAAATGAAAAGGAAAAACGTCTTCTTGCAAGGCAGAAGCAGCTCAGCGTGTGCCCAGTTTCAGCACTTCTGAAAATCCTTTGGATTTTTACTACCATTTAAAAATGCTAAGAAAATTTAATTTTCTGACAGGGCTTCAGGCCTTGTTCTTTGAAGAACACAACTGGGATGCTTTGCCTTTCAACTTCAGGCCTAAACTAATCAGAAAAATAAATCTTTTGTAAATTATAAGGTACTAGCCTATGCAAATGCCAGCAATTAAAATTAGCATCATACTTCTCCCTAACCTTGATTCCATTGTTAGGAAAATAACTTCATGAAACTTACAAGAAGGCATTTCAACTTTAAGAAGATATTTTTTTTTCCTTGAGAGTGGATGTTGGTGGGGGTGGGGGGCAGACTAATTAACTTTTCTTTTATCAGATCAGATCAGGTCAGTCGCTCAGTCGTGTCCGACTCTTTGCAACCCCATGAATGCAGCACGCCAGGCCTCCCTGTCCATCACCAGCTCCCGGAGTTCACTGACTCAGAAGAGTCTCTTTATTTTGGAAAATTTGGAAGACACACAGAAGTGGCATTTATATTACTATATATAATGTATATAATTACTAATATACATACTATATATGCTCACATATCTATTTTCCAGTTGCAGCACATGGACTTAAGAGTTTTCATTTTCTCTCCTCCCCTACTCCCCCCCAAAACTGGATTATTTTAATCCCAGACATTATATAATTTCAGTGCAAACATTTCACAATATACACCTAAGACATGAGAACTCCTTTTTTGAAATAGCACAATCACAAATCCACTCATGGTTAAACAAGTAACAATAATCCTTTAATAGTCTCTAATATGTAGTCAGCCAGTGTTCAAATTTCCCCAAATGTCCCATATTAACTTTTTATCAGATATATATCTTCAACTTTTAAGGATGGTGACTGTTTTTAAGGAACTCACATAGCTGAAATCCCCTTGCAGTTCCGCTTAGAAATATTTCTTTAAATAAGTGCTTAGTCATGGGGTATTTTATCACAGATTCAACAATCACCCTGGACCTTTATTGAGATGGGCCCACACATCGCTGGATAGTAGAGACAGGCTCCACTAAACTTTTCTTACCACTTTTTACTGTAGGGCAGCTCTTTATAGTACAAAGAGCTGGAAGTCAGGAAACCTTGATTCTAATCTTAATTCGGTCATTACATAACTGTACAACCCTGAGCAAATCCATTTTTCTTCTCTCTCTCAGTTTCTAAGCCTGTGGAATGAGTGGGTTAGCCTATATAATCTCTACATTTTTTTTTGGCTCTTAAGGTTCAACATACTTGATTTTATTTATTTCGAATACTCTATCTTCATGAGGGTGTTTGCAAGGATGAGAGCATGTCTATCACAGGAGAGAGAGTGAAATCATAAGACCACTCAAATCCTTACTTTAGTTTCCTTAAGTCCTTAACCTTTCTAAGTCTCAATGCTATACTGTATTACAGTTATTTTATTAATACTTATCCATCTCTCCCACCAGATGTAAACTTCCACAGAGAGGGAATTTCTCATATTCATCTTTCTGTCATCAATGCCTAGTGTGTAGAACTTGGTACATGCTTGTTACATAAATGAATGGTTGAGTTTATAATCTGAGGATGAATGACTGCTCCATCTACCTTGCAGGATTATTGTATGGTGAATACCCTAATATATGAAAATAAACGTTTTATGTTACATACTAAAAAATGTTAAACACTGTTATTTATATTAGAAACATTCCAAGTAGAATATTTAGCTACTTATGACAATCCAACCTTGCCTCTAACCTTTATTAAGGGATGAATGACAAGCATTTTTTTTTTCTTTCCTATACTAAATTTCATCTCTTTGGAAATTTTTATACCTCTTTTTTTTTAATTAAAATTACACTTCTAGGTATTCATCACCATTTTTAATTTTTCCCATAATGATCTTTTGGGGGAATTTTTTGGAGTAATTGACTAGTAGCTTAGGCCAGTCTGATTTAAATAAGTACAAGTCAAAATAATGCAGGAGATAATGTAACAGTACCCGTATATATCAGATACATAAATTTGCCTTTAAAAAATTTTTTTTATTTGGCTGTGCTGGGTCTTAGTCGTGGGGTGAGAACTCTCAGTTGTGGCTGGTGGGATCTAGTTCCCTGAGCAGGGATGGAACTTGGGTCCCCTGCATTGGGAACTCAAGAGTCTTACCCATTGGACCACCAGGGAAGTCCTAAGATACATGAATTTTCTGATGAACTAAATGTTCACTGAATTAATTCGCTAAAGCTGATCCTGACTCAGTTCCTACTATAGCTGAGTGGGAAGAGTTTTGCCTGATTTCCTTAAATGGGCTCTTTCTTGTTAGGTCACCAAGTTTAGTTTATCATTTACAGATTCCTGATTATCCTCAAGCACAGCTTTGAAATGTGAACACTTCCCTTCACTGTGTTCCAATCTGGGGCAACCCCTAGAGCAGCATTTCCTGAAAGGAATATAAGTCCTCAGCAGTGATGCTCACAAAGCTAGTGACCGCACACACACATTTAGGAAACTGTGACGTGCAACCTCCGTGTGGTGATTCACAAACACCTAAGCACACACAAGAACTCCAAAAGGCCGGGCTAAGAGGCTGTTTGTTGCATTTCTTGGTTACAAATAAACTTGTTTAACTCAGCATTTCTCAAACTTCCTAATTTCATGTCCTGCTAAAAAAAAAGAAAAGAAAACCAGTGCCAGTTAAACTAGGCTCAAGGATGCTCTCAAATAGGACATTAAAGATGGCAAAGTTTGAAAATATGTGTATCTTGCAGTAGATGAAAGGACTTCCCTCATAGTCCAGTGGTTAAGACTCTGCAATTCCACTGCAGGAGGAACAGGTTCAACTCCTGGTCAGGGAACTACAATCCCACATGCCTCTCCACACAGGCAAGAAATACAAAATTAATTAAAAAGAACTCAAAGAACTAAATATATTGAATCTAAAAGAAAAGGATAATTGGCCCTGCTGTAACCTGTGGACTCAACCAACCTCGAACAGAAAACGTTTGAGAAAAAAAATTCCAGAAAGTTCGAAAAAGCAAAACTTAAGTTTGCTGAAGGCCAACAACTATCTACGGAACGTTTATTGTATTTATGACCATTTATCTTACATTAGGGTTATTAAGTAATCTAGAGGCGCTCTGAAGCACAGGGGAGGATGTGCACAGATTATATGCAAATTCGACACCATCTTCCATGAGTCTTGAACATCCCTGGATTTTGGTATCTGCAGGGGTTCCTGGAACCAACCTCCCTGACACCAAGGGACCACTGTACCGGTCACTCGGGGGGTTTTTGGTGCAAAACAGACTTTGTTCACTTAAAAAGTAACTTCCGGGTCCACCTCAGAATCTAACTGTCCAGCTGTCCTCAGTGAGCATGTGAAGCTCTTTAAATTCAGATGGCGTGTAATTAAATCATTCAGCTGGTCGACAGGTAGTTGACTTTCACTTGAAGCCACCCCTTTGCCTCTCAGAGAGCCCCACACCCTGAAATGACTCAAGTTCTTAACACCACCATTAAAAGCCTTAGCGCTTTCCAAGCAACAGGCTTGGGCGTAAAGCACAGTAAGTCTGCAGTGAGTCAGATGAACTTTGTGAGTCTTGCGGGGACGCTGGAGGATTCGTAAACCTGCTCCTAGCGGAAGGGTGCGGCGGCTGGGGCTCTCCAGGCCCCCCTGCAGGAGTGGAAGGGCCTGGCCCCGGTCAGCCGTCTTCATCCTTCCCCATCTCGCCAATCCGCCCCCGGAGGGGCTGCAGGCCGGGCTTCCGCGTGTCCCACCCCAGACCGGCCCAGGCGTTCCATCCAGGTGCCCAAGTTGAGCCCCTCCCGATGTCTGAACTAGACCGCTCCATCTTTCCAAACACGAAGCTGGGGCTCTCGCTGGGTCTCCGGGCTGGTAGGCCAGGGTCTCGCTCCGTCCTTTGGGAGCGGAACAAACAGCCGCTGACCCCGGAGGTCCGGGTGGCCTTCGCCCTCGCCTTGCCGCCCACCTCGCAGCCCCCTCCCCTCCCGGGTCGGGGGGGTGGTGGGCAATCTCCACCGCCGGCCTCGCTCCGGGCGGGACGGACACTTGGCCACCCTTCCCCTGGGCGCCGTATCGGCCGCCGAGATGCGGGCAGCCCCGGACGGCCTGGCCCTCTCCTCTGTATCCACCGGGCAGTCTCCATGGCTCCGCCGTCATCCTCCTCCCCCTTGCCCGCGCGGGGTCCAGTGGGGACGGTGCGGGGGGGGGGGGCGGGGGGCGTGCGCGGGCACCCGGCGGTGCCCCCTTGTCTTACCCCCAGGGCGGCCAGGCCCCTCCGGCAGCCCAGGCCGGCCCTGGCCCGTTCGCCCGCACCCCGATCTGCGCCCCGCGGGGCCGGGCGCTGGGGCCCCGGCGCCGCGCAGCCCCCAGCCCCGCCGGCGGCGCGGGGGAGGGGCGCGGCGCACGCAGAGTTGCTGAGTCGCTTCGCACGCTCAGAAGTTGCAGCTGAGACGGCAGCTTCCCGCCCCCTTCCTGGACTTGGCGGCCCGGAACGCACACCCCACCCGTCACTACCCGCCACCTGCCCTCGCCCCCGCCGCCCCGGCCAGGACTCGCAGCACCCCCTCCCCGCGCCCGCGCGGAGCCCAGGTTTCCAGTGGAGGAGGGCTGGGGGCGGGGGCACCCCACCTAGCCGCTCCGCCCGGGAGAGGGGGGCACGTGGGGCTGGAGCGGGCGGGGGCGGGCAGGAGCCCCTCCTGCAGATCGCTGCGCCGGGCCAGCGCGCTTTTGCACTTTGCAAAGCTGAGTAGCTGGGCACGGGTCGCCCACTGGCCCCCCGCACCCTCCTGGGGCGAAGCGGGTTTGGCAGAGCGAGAACCGGGCGGCGTTCCCATCCCTTCCCGCTGGGGGTGGGGGTGCGGGGTGGGGGTTGCCCGGGCCGGAGGGAGGGGCTCCGCTAGGGGCTGAGGTCGCCAACAGGTGCTCTGGAGCCCATGTGACGGGGGAGGGGCCGCGCAGGGGAAGCCGGGGTGGGGGTAGGGTGCGGGGGGAGGAGGGCACCCTCCCCCTCCTCCCCCCCCTCCCCTCCCCCTTCCTCCCGGTCCCCTGCAGAGCCCGACTGCGGGTGCCCCCCGCCGCCGGCGGCCTAGGGATTGCTGCTCGAGGGTGGCTCTCGGCACGCCAGTGCCCTCGCGGCCTGCCCGGGAGGAGGAGGGAGGGGAAGAGGAGGGAGGGATGCGAAAGTGGGTCAGGAATGTAACTGGACGCTGCGCACCCCCACGCACCGCCCCCCCGCCCCACCCCATGCGGGCCGCGCCAGCCTTGGAAAGCGAGTCTTTCGCTGTTGTGGCTCCCCGGCATTACCGGTGGACGGTTACCAGGGGATCCCGAGGGGTGTGCTTCTCTGTGACCCTGGGGGAAGAAAAACCCGGTTGCCTCAGTAACGGAGTTTGGCTCGGATGCGATGATGCGGTGGATGTTTTAGGTGAGCCTGACCGTGAGGAGGCTACACTTGCCTGAGCGAGTGGACTCCCTTGTCTTACTACTGAACCCAGACATGGAAGGAAAGCTGGAGAGGATGATGGGTTCTTTGCCCTGCTTCGTGTTTGTGGTTTTACCGTCTCAAGAGAACATAAATCCAGCGGTGTTTGCCTTCTCCCAAACACAGGCCTGGGCTGCCATAAATTCACCCAAGTTCTTAACAAACGCTCACTTAGTCGCTACAAAGGTTTGAAGTTGATATCTTAGACTTGGAAGGGGCAGGGGACACTGACAGTTTTGTATTTGGGGAAGGCCTGAGAAGCAAACATGAAAAGGCCTTTATTAAAACTCCTCAAAGCAGAAGAAGTGAGAGCAGTCCAGTTAAGTTTCCTCTGGAGCTCAGGGGCTCCTCAAACCCCAAGCACGTGATCAGGAGATGGAGGACCCAGATTTTAAAGTGATGGGCTTTGCATGCTGGTAACACAAGCAGAGTCAAGAAGAAATAATAGTAAACGATGAGCCTGCAGAGATGAAGCTTAATGTTGTGGAGTTTGCAGTCCAAAGTCTTCTTGAGCACCCTTCCAGGGAGTTGTTGCATTTTTTCCCTTCTGCTGGTTTTGTCCCGGGACCTCAATTACAGAGTGCAGGGTAGGGCTGAAGCAGAGCCCAAAGAGCCATGAAGCTTCAGACTCCCAACAAACTGCTGGAGTTTTATTCAGAAGCCCAAAGGTCGCATTACCCTTTAAAGAGATCTTAAGGGCTATCTGAAAAGTTGACTTAGCAACCAATGTAAATTTCTGTTTCCCAGGGAACTAGTGATAAAGAAACCTAAAAATTGTGATGCAGTTTGCATTAAAGAATCCTTATTCATAGGAAGCAAAAACTGATCAGTTGAATTTCTGTAAATTGAATTGTACATTTATGTATAAAAGGGGTTATTTTGCAGTGAAAACTTATGGAGATCTAATCATCCCAACTCTATTTTTCTTTTATATTTTTTTTAACTTCGCTGAGTTTTCTCATCAGTAAAATGGGATTAAGATAATAATAGGTGGTTTGCTCGGGGTGACAGACTGGATTTTTTCCATTGCTTTCTAGGTAGAGGATCTTCATTTCCAAGGGCGAAAGTCTTTATTTTCACTTATGATGTTTTCCTGAACTGTAGAACAGCTGAAGTTGGAAAGGAACCAATTCCATATGCTAAATAGTCTTGCGTTCTGGAAACGTGAAAAAATATGATCTTAGATCTTGTCACCCTCTTAGCATGATTTCCTTCTGTGTGAGATAATGAGACTTTCAAATCTTGGTGCAAACCGGCGTTGTTGCTATGGAACTGAATTGAAATTTTAAGTAGAAAATGAAGTAGCCAACTTCCTCTTTTCTCCCATCCCGTCTCCCCCCTCCCCCCTCTTCAATTTCTTCTGCATTCATTAAACGTTTCTGTACAGGGTGATCTTCATTTTAGCTATAACTCAGATTTATAAAGCAAGTTGAATTAATGAATATCAGTTAAGAAAGCAGCAACAATAGAGTCCTCAATATCGTGTCTTGGATATTTAAGATATTTGTTAAGTAATTTGAGGGGGGTCCAATTTTCAAGAAATTGCCTATGTGTAAGCAGATTTTCACATAGATTATTTTGGACAATGCATTTATAGCAAATGCACCCGCAGAATTTTTTTTTTTTTCAATGAACATATGCTTTAAACATTTTAGCTACCTACTTTGTTTAGAACCATAATTTAAGGCCTGTGAAGATTACAGAGAGTCATATCCATGTTCCTAAAAAGACTCAAGTCTAATATGTCCTATTAGGGGTGACAGCTAGATGACAAATATAAGAAGTGTAACGCTTTAGGGGTTAAATTAAAACACCAGTAAATAACTATGTGCCTATAGGGGTAAGAAGAGATGACAGATTCACAGATGAAAGTTAAGTGAGTTGAGAAGTGCAGTAATGAGAGACTTAAAAATTTTTTTTCTTCTGTTTCTTCTCTACATGTTAGCAGTGAACAGGTCTTGCTTCTTCATAAGAATGAGGGTTTGCTTGTTTTCAAGGAGATGCGGCCAGACAGCTAGTGTACAACTGACTGTGGATGAGAAGTCAGTGGTTAAGTGCTAGGGAGGGGCAGAGAGCAGAGGGTGAGAGGGAAGGTAAAAAGGAGCAGACACACCCTTACTTAGCAGAGGCTCAGATGTGGCAGGGTGCTGGGTGTGCCCTGGGAGGGTCGCTGTGAGGTGGCAGCCATCAGGAAGTGCTCCCAAGGGAGTGGGTAGAACTTGAACTTGGGCCTTACAGGATGTGTACGATTTTTATAGCTAGAGAGAGAAAGGCATTCCTAGTGGGAGAAGGGAGATAAAGCACGAGGCAGGAGGTTGCAAGGTACGTTGGGGGAATTTGACTAGATTAGCTTTGCTGCTGGAGGTTGATGGAGCATGAAATTGTCACTTGAATGATAGGTTAGTATTGTTAGTTCCTCAGTCGTGTCCGACCCTTTGTGACCCAATGGATTGTAGCTCGCCAGGCTCCTCTGTCCATGGAATTCTCCAAGCAAGAATACTGGAGTGGGGTGCCATTCCCCTTTCCAGGGGATCTTCCTGACCCAGGAATCAAACCCAGGTCTCTCACACTGTGGGCAGATTCTTTACTGTCTGAGCCACCAGGGAAGCCCCAGTATGATAGAGGTTAAGGCCTTGGAATACCTGGACCAGGTTTGGTGTTAGGACTGTATCTGCAGGTAGAGGGGAATTGAAACAGGATTTTGAGCAAGGGAAATACATGGTCAGAGGCATCACTGGGGGAAGATTAATCTTGTGAGTTCAGCTGCAGTGGGAGTTTAGGGACCATGAGGGTCCAGGTCCGCGGGGACACGTGGCCTGGAGAACAGTGGTGTCCTGTGGGCCAGGTGGTAAGGGCGGCGCTTTGTGAGTCGGAAAAGGAACAGTGCCAGGATTTTGTAGTGTTTGGATGTGAACTTGAAGCATCCAAGATGACCCAGGATTTAAATCCAGATGCCTTGGCAGGTCGTACTATCAACCGAAATTGGAACAGGAAGCCAGTGTTTCAGGTAATTGAAGGGTTGATTTCAGAAGTGGAGTTCGAGGCCGTGATTGGCAGCTGGTTTAGGTGACTTAGGCAGGGTGGATGGGTCTCGGCCGAAAGTAGAGGTGTGAGTCATCTACATAGAAGTAGGTGATTATTGGTCCTGAGTTTGAACATGGTAGCAAAGGACACATTTTAGGGAACATTCACTATTAGAACTTATATATATATTGAGTTGGCCAAAAAGTTCATTCAGGTTTTCACATGCCCTCTTTATGGAAAAACCCAAATGAACTTTTTGGCCAACCCAATATATATGCACATACATATGTATACATTTCAAAATTCTCCTGGGAATTCCTGAGTGGTCCAGTGGTTAGGACTCTGTTAGGGGCACAATCAAGTTCGATCCCTGGGAGAACTAAAATCCTACAAGCCATGCAGCCCCCCAAAAGCTTCTCCTTCCTTGTAGAGCACAAGAAGGCCGTCATTCCCGAGGCTTTCTTAGAGCCGGTCTGCTGGATCATTCCTGAGGCTTGGTTAGAGCCAGCCTGCTGGACCAGCATCGCTGTGACCCAAGGCCTTGCCCAGCAGCTCCCAACCCTGCTCAGCAGATTCAGGGGGCCCAGCCCGGCCCAGTTCAGTTCAGTCGCTAAGTCGTGTCCTGGACTGCAGCATGCCAGGCTTCCCTGTCCATCACCAACTGCCGGAGCTTCCTCAAACCCATGTCCATCGAGTCGGTGATGCCATCCAACCATCTCATCCTCTGTCGTCCCCTTCTCCTCCTGCCTTCAGTCTTTCCCAGCATCAGGGTCTTACCTCACAGGCACCCAATCAGAACCTCCTGGGCCAGCAGGCTGCGTTTTCTGCAGGTGTCATAGGCCACTCTGATGTGGATTCGTCTTGGGGAACCAGTGCCAGGGCCGGTGTGTTCTTCAGTCTGAGACCTCCGCAAAGCCTCCCGTCTCTCTCCGGGAGAGCGGGAGTTCTTCCTTTTCATGGGTTGGTTTCAACCTGTTCTTGTGCTTTGGTATCTGATGGATAACCAGTGATAGACAGTACTGGAGGTTTTTGATATCTACAGGACCTGCTGCTTTCCAAATTTAGCAGGGGGTCTGGAAGCCTGGATGGGTGTGTCAGAAGAACTCTGTCCTGCTGGGTAGGAAGGAGGTTGGGGGTGACGCGCTATGTATGGAGCTGACTCAAACTCCGTCCATCAAAGTGTGTTGAGATGAAGCAATAAACTGGGCCCCAGGCAGATCACTTCCTGTGCCTCTGGATACACAGACCTGGGGCGTGGTGTTTGGCAATATTCTCAAGAGCAACCATTTGGCTGGTCCCTTTCAGGAAGCTGGGTAGTCAGAGGTAAGGCGAGGCAAGCTGTGGGCTCTCAACACCAGGCCAGAGTTTAGAGAGAAGCAATCTAGCAAGAAATGGATAGTCTGAAATTTGGGGTTGGACTTCTAAAAGGCGATGGCCGTTAACACGTTTTTCAAGGAATACCTGTCAATCTACATATCTGATTACTTTGCGTGCATGTGTGCTCAGCATATCCAGTTCTTCTGCGACCCCATGGACTGTAGCCAACCAGGCTCCTCTGTCCATGGGATTCTCCAGTCAAGAGTACCGGAGTGGGTTGCCATTTCCTTCTCCAGGGGATCTTCCCGACCCAGGAATCAAACCCAAGTCTCCTGCCTTGCGGGTGGATTCTTTACCACTGAGCCACCTTGGAAGACCATCTCTTTGCATTATTGTCACAAAAAACAGGGTCTGCCCTTTTGAGCAGCAGCACTTTGTCACTTTCAGGTAATCAGGTGCTGATTATCTGGGTGCAAGTTGTCATTTGCTCTTTATTTTTTTTCCTTGTTTAAAAGCTATAAAGAGAAATTCTCACGTCCATATTGTTAGGTGTCCGGTGGACTAGCAGGCAGACGCTAATCATGAAAACTGATGGTGGAAACTGGGGGGTGGGCAGTGTCCCCTCCCCACTTCCCTCCATGTACAGAGCTTAAACTAGCCATATTTCTCATCCATATTTCTAATGTGTTTATTTTGGGCTACGCTAAGTCTTCATTGCTGCTCTCAGAGTTTCTCTAGTTGCAGCAAGTGAGGACTCCTCTCTAGTTGCGATGGGCAAGCTTCTTATCGCGGGGATTTCTCTTCTTGAGAGCACGGATCTGGGGCTTGTGGGCTTCAGTAGCTGTGGAGCACAGGCTTAGCTGCCCTGTGGCACGTGGGGTCCTCCGGGACCAAGGATCAAACCCGTGTCCCCTGCACTGGCAACCAGACTCCCGACCCCTGGGCCACCAGAGAAGTCCTTCTTCAGCATTTTGAAGTGTGCAGTTCAGTCGCTGCTAAGTATATTCACATTGTTATGCAGTAAAACCGAGGTCTCGAACGTCATTTAGAATATAAGGGAGTGTTCTAAAAATGTCAGAAAAATGGAGCCCAGGGTACCCAGGAAACTGTGAGAGAGGATGGTGTACAACGCAGACCCTTAGAGCGTTCGGGTGAGAGGAGAGACGTGACAGGTAGATGGGTGGCCCTTGTGCTGGATGGGCTTGCCCGAGAGCATCCTATTCAGCGACTAATTGTGAAGTTAGAGTGCGGGGGGGGGGGGGGGGGGGGGGGGGAGCGGCAGTTTTCTACTTGAGATTTCTTTAAGAAGCCAAAAATGGGGCTAGCATCTTGATACACCGATTTTAAATTTTCCTTAAAGCTCTGAGTGTAGAACGAGAGAAAGAGCTCCAGTGAAAATTTACAGAATCTATTGATAATTTACACAATTTCCTCCAAACTTTTCCCCATACTCTGTGGCATGTATAGAGTTTTGTATATGTTTTGCACTCTCTTGATTCACACGAGGAGTGGGTAATATTTACTGCTGTTACCCTAGTTTTCCGAGTGACCTGTATCTTATTATTATTTATGAAAATATGGGTATCAACCGCCAAAAAACTTCTTAGTGAGCAAGAAGCTCTAAGTGTTTGAGCGTGTCAGTGATTACATGGTTAAATGAAATTTTTAAGGTTAAATAGGTGAGATTTGCAAAAAGATTGGAAGTTCTTAGTCAACCCCAAACTAGTAACAGTTCACTGCTTTTTTTTTTCCTTTAGAAAATTTATTTTCACAACCCCTTACTGTTTGCACTCATTCATAATACCCACAAAACAGGTTTGAAGCTGCTCAGTCCAACAGGATGTCAGCTGCAGTTGCAAAGAAGCTATGGGTTCATGTTTTACCAAAGGAGAGATGCTTTCATTTCCAGCCTTGGAAATGTAGGACTTGTTTACCAACCCTCCATTTAGAAAGTGCTGCTGAATTTGAGAAAACTTAGAGAATGGCTCTGAGTTTCTTATTCAAAACTGCTTTAGTAAACTTTTGCTTATCAGTCCTGAGAAGATGTGTTAAAACCAGCTTGGCAACTTTTTTTTTTTTTTTAAATACAGCAAGCTGGAGGGCCTTGAGAAGAGAGTTTTGAAACAATATCAGTGTTGGAACCAAAACGGAATGCTTTTAAACAAGAATCCTCCTATATGTCTCTGGGTTTGGAGGACTCATCTGCTAAAAGTCAAGTTTTCATGGTAGGACTGAATTAGCAGTGGTAGGTTTTCCTGTGGTACCAGCAACAAGCAACGGCAGGGTTTCACCAAGCACTCGGAAGGTGGTTTCTTTTGTGTGGATACCTACATATTTACAATCCTGTGCCC
Organism: Bos indicus; assembly: GCF_029378745.1. Taxonomy (NCBI): domain Eukaryota; kingdom Metazoa; phylum Chordata; class Mammalia; order Artiodactyla; family Bovidae; genus Bos; species Bos indicus. The sequence goes on along the minus strand of NC_091782.1, from coordinate 50,227,596 downwards.
ATGCCTGCCCCCCTCCCCTGTGATTTACTGAATTCGGTTTAGAAGCAATCTTTATACAGATGCTTAACGACTTTGTGCTCTAATGGTATAGAAATACAATTTTCAGATGAGAGCTGTCTCTAAGGATTACGTTGGGAGTCACGGAGTTATTACTGAAGTAGTAACAGTCAATAATAATAATAATAACAGTCACTCAAGCGACTTGAAGGTATGCGTTAATGATTTCGTATTGCAGTTTTAGAAGATGTTTGTCTCTGAAGCCACGAGTTTCAATTGAGTTGCCAAAGGAAAGCAGCAGTTAATTCATGTTGCTCCATCATTAATCTACAGAAAATAAAAGTTCAGATGGTCCTGGGAGTCTAGCATAGCTCAATTCTGAGTTTGCTTTGAAAGCTGAGTTCTTGCATTTTACTAGAAAAATACTCCAGCTCTTAAAGTGAGTAATGCAGCCATCGGCAGGTGCCCGTCTCACGCTGAAACCCTGTGACGGTGAGCGCAGGACAGCCCTGTGCTGCGTGTGAGTACAGAACGGTACTGTTCCGCCGCTGTGCCCGCTGCTTTGTCGTTTCTCAGTTGAGCAGGGCCTCCAGCCTCCTGAAATGTCAGCCCAGCCCTCAAACTTGTGTGTGTTTTCCTTTTGATTACCTTGGTTGCCGGCCAGCCTCGTATTTGACACGTCCAGCATAGGCAGGGGAGTTGCTTCTTGATGTCGAGCTGTTAATCTTTTTATTATTTCCTGTCGCTTTCGCCCATGATTGATCCTCTTGAGCCAAAGGGTGGGGGGCGGGGTGGAATTATGGAAATGACGTTGAAAACCGCTTTGAGAAGGAGTATAAAAGGACTTGGGTCTCACCTGAGACTATAAAGCGATGGAAAAGGCACAGTCTGTTTGGCAGAACCAGCACCCAGTGAGCTAGGTCCCAGTGGGCGCTTTGCAGGGGAGTGAGGAGAGTTTTCCTGGTGTTTTTGCAGTGACTCGGTGCCCAGGTGTGTGGGGTGAGGGTGATGAGAGCTCACGGGTGGTCTGCAGTTTAGTTCTATGGAAAGGCTACAGAACAGGGTCCTCTTTCCTTCAGGATTAAAAATATGATTCTTTTTGAGTTGTAGGCTTTCCCATGTATTCTCTCCCTGGTATCCCCTCTACCCCGTGTGCAGTTCACTAATTCTTGCTCCGGCTCTGCCCCTACCCCTGACCCACCCACTGGAATTTAAGAAGAAAATAGAACCTCAGTCATTCATATATTTTTAGCTTGTCCTTTTCTTTTCCCATTTGTTAACATTGTGGTAAAAAAGAAAGACACGAAGTTTGCTATCGTGGTCCTTTTTAAGTGTGCGATCCAGCGCCATTACTTAATTCACAGCGTTGAGCAACGGCCACCATGGTCTGCTTCCAGCGTTTTTCATGACCCCAAACAGACACCCTGCACTTGTTAAGCAATAACTCCCCACGTCCACCTTTAGCCTCAAATCCACTTTCTGTCTCCTATCTGCCTGTGCTAGATACTCCATACGAGTGGGATCACACAATATATGTCCTTTGAGGGTCTGGCTTATTTTCATTGGGCATAAAGTGTTCAGAGTTCATCCATGCTGTATCATGTGCCACGACTTCATTTCTTGTCATGGCTGAATAATATCCCATTGTCTGCGTGGACTGTGCTTTGTTTATCCGTTCATCCGGTGATGGACATTTGGGTTGCTTCCACGTTGGCTAGTTTGAGTCATGCTGCTGTGAGCACCCCGGGTTCAGTTCTTTGGGGTATATGTGTGTGCATATGTATGCGTGTGTGTAGGAGTGGACTTGCCGGGCCATGTGGTGGCCCCGTGTTTAACATTTGGAAAACTACCAAACTGGTTTCCACCATGGCAGCACCATTTTATATCCCCAGTAACAACACGCGAGGGTTCCAGTTTCTCCACATTTTTGCCAGCTCTTGTTATCCACCCCCCACCTTTTTTTTTTTTTCAAGCATTTTAATTAATTTATTTGTTTGGCTGCTCCAGGTCTTGGTTGCCTCACTCAGGATCTTCCATCTTAGTTGCAGCATGCCGGACCATGAGTTGCGGCATGAGGGATCTAGTTCCCTGCCCAGGGGTCAAACCCAGGCCCCCTGCACTGGGAGCTCGGAGTCTTAGTTGCTGGACCACCAGGGAAGGCCCACTATTTTCCCTTTTTTTATTGTAACCTCCCTAGTGGATCTGAAGTGGTGTGTTCTGGCTTTGATTTCCGGTTCCCTGATGGCTGAGCGTCGTTTCACGAGCCTGTTGGTCCAGTGTGCGTTTCCTTTAGAGAAATACCTATCAAGACCTCTGCATTGTCCACTTATAATGCCTAATAGTAGTATATAGTTTATACATTAAAATATACATATGCTTGGATATATGTGAAGTGTCTTTTAAAGATGGAAGATGTATTTTTTAAGTTTGGAGACCATTATTAGGAACTGTAGCAATGATCTGTTTTATTTCTTGGTGCCTAACCTTAGCAGGAAAATGTCGATGATAATTCCTAAGCTTCCTTGGGTGGGATGAGGCGGGGTGCGAATCTTATTTGGTCAATAGTAATGTTTACCGGAGCCTCCATATGAAACTAACCACAGGGTCCCAAGACTGTCTTTGGGGTTGTTTTCTTTGGGTACATAAGAAAGTAGATCTCTTTGGATGGTTTTCAAGTTAGACTTGCCCCTAGTCAACTCTATTTTGTGGTTCATAGTGGCATTTTAGGGTTCTAGTGTATCTTATTAAGAGAGAGAGTTTTTCATGCCGTGTCACATAGGGGAGCCAGAAGGCCTGGAATGAATGAATCGAAAGGGAGAGGCTTAGCTCTAAAATAATAATAATGATGGTGATGATAACAATTATTTTTACTATGTCACTTATAAAACTAATTTGATTGTATGAAAAGATTAGCTTTGAGGCGTGGGGATTGAACTGGCGTATTTCAGGACCCAGTAAGAGTGTTTTAGGCCTTGGGGGTTGATTTAAGAAAATAAGAAAAGGCTGGTTGTCCTATCGTTGTTCTCTTCTCTGACGGTAAACTCTATGCAGTTACCCTAAAATGCCAACTTCTGTCAAGGGCGTGACATCACCATCCTAGCACATCCTGGTGCTTTTCTTGGAAAGCGTCCACACCGGCAGGCGTTTTCCAAATAAAACATTTGTGTCGGTAAACAAGTGTTTTACCCAGCAGCCCAAGTGGAGAATTTTAAAAACCAGTGTTTGTTTTGCCAGCAAACATTTTGTTTCAATCCTTGCAGCTAAACAAGTGGGTAGGATTTAAGTGGCCTGCTAGTAAAAACAAAGGCAGAATCATTCTCAGAAGACTTCAGCTGAGCAGAAGTCTAGCTGCTGTTAGAGTGTGCGTTTAGACATTTGGGGAAGTAACTGGTACCATCTACTGAGTTCTGTACTTAGTTTCAGTCAGAGAGGAAGATCTTCGGTTTGGGTAAAGGCTCTGAATTTTCTTTTCTTTTAGAGGCAAAAGATGAAGAAATATAAAAGAATCATTAAAGAGATTAGTTTTGCATATTTCAATGTTGCAGCTCGCCTTTAAATGAGCCTAAACCATTGTCAGGTGTTTGCTCTGCGTTTGCTCCCTCCTTTCTCATTATTTTGATGGTAATTCCTCCAGCGTGTCGCATCATCCAGCATCCGCGTTAATTATCAGCCATCATCTTGTGACTTTATAAAAATAGTAGTGTATAGTCGGGCTTTAGTAAGCTAGTGTTACTTCTATTTAGGATTCCTTACAATTGAGCAGTCTTACATCTTTAATGGATTATCTTTTGAAGTATATTTTTTATATTTGAAAGTTTGCTTGTGATGTGCTATTCTTTTTTAAAAAGCAGGCCTCTTTTCCTATTCAGGACGTAGGTACCTTCTTAAGAAGATAGAAATTAGAGAATAGATAATATACACAGAAGAGTGTAAAAAATGATAGCTATATATGTTTTAATTAGCAAGTAGACGTGCACTAACCCCCATCCTGATTTAAGAAATAGAATGTGGCCTTCGAACGTCCTCTGTTTTAAAACCACGTCCCTCTTCTGGCCATAGAAAGTTTACAGCTGTGTAGTTATCCTTAAACGACATCATTTCGTTTTGCAAGTGTTAGGTGTATATTACACTTGTTTGTTTTCATCAATGATATAATCTCATGATTTAACCACGTTGCTGCCTGTACCTGTGGTTCATTCGTTGTCATTGTTCAGGGTTGCTGTCCTGTTGATGGACATCTGAACTGTTTCCAGCCTTTGACTCTTACTACAAAGGCTATCAAGGACATTCATATATATATATCTATATATCTCCTATTTATTGTTGTTTAGTCCCTGACTCTGCCCAACTCTTTGTGACCCCATGGGCTGCAGCCTGCCAGGCTCCTCTGTCCTTGGGATATTAGAGTGGGTTGCCATTTCCTAGTGCGGTTGTGCAGAGGTTTCCTGGGATGCATGTGGTGTGGGCAGTGGATTTGTTGGGTTGCAGGGTATTTGTATTTTTAATTGTATTTAAAGCGTTTGATATTTTGTAGCTTCACTGTAATTCCAACCTGTGTTCCAAAGTGTTTGGTTCGGTTTGTTCTTCTCACAGTGAACGGAGCTCTTACTGTTCCACACGTTCACCAGAAACCAAGTTCTGATACCAGGTTGTCCGACGTCATGTCTGCCCGTCTGGCAAGTAAGAACTGGTGCCTTGTTCTGGTTTTGTTTCCCCTGACTCATAATAAGGCTTATATTGGCCATTTTGACACCCTTTTTCTCAAGTATTTTCCCATTTTTCTATGGATTGTCTTTTTCTTCCCAATCTGTAGACTTCTTTTATATGTTAATGTATAGACTTTCTTTGTATATTCTATTCATACAGAAGGAGTCTGTATTCGATTATAGGTGTTGCAAATAACTTCTCCTACTTTGACTTGTCTTTTTACTTCATCCTTTGGATGCTCACAAGCTCTTAATTTTTTTAAGTATTTACTTACTTTGGCTTGTTCTGGCTCTCCGCTGTGGCGTGGGCTGCTCTCTAGTCGCGATGCACAAGCCTTTCATCGTGGTGGCTTCTCTTTCGGCACACGGGCTTGGTCACTCTGCAGCACGTGGGCCCTCCCCAGACCAGGGATCAAACCTGTGTCTCCTGCATTGGCAGGCAGGTTCTTTACCACTGAGCCACCAAGGAAGCCCACAAACTCTTAATTTCAGCATTATTTGACTTCTCAGTCTTTTCCTTTATGATCAATACTTTTCTATCTTGTTTAAAAAATTCTTCCCTATCCCAGGTTTATGAAGCTGTTCTCCTGTATTCTTCAGAGTTGTGCCTTTCACATGTGATTCTGTTGTAATTCAATCATCTGCAAGTCTGCGAGTTTTGCGAGTGTGCCATTTTTTGTCGTAAGGGATACCTGGCTGCGCCGGTGCAGTTTGTCTATCTGTGCGTGCGTATAGCCAGGAATACCCACCGCTGGCGTCCTCAGCCACGTGGCCATCTGTGCCCGTCTCTTGCGGTGCTCTCCTCTCCATCCCACCGGTCTCTTTGTCGACCCCCCTTAGTTATCACAGCCTCCTGATGCCTGGAAGGGCATGGGCTCCCATGAAGCATGTCTCGGTGTTCGTGGCTTTTTGCCCTTCCATATAAATTTTAGAAACAGAGCAGGTTCCCTCACAGAACCTGGTGTAGTTATTATTAGGACTGCACTGAATCTGTGGGCCTGACATGTTTACAATAGCGAGCCCACCACATCAAAAGGCGGTGTGTAGTCTTTAAAGAAGTGTGCCCAAAATTACAGAAAATAAAAATAAATCAAGAATGGCACTCAGCTTCCTGGGTTCAGACCCTGACCCCACTTTTCACTGGCCACAAGGCCCTGAAGAACCTCAGTTTCCTTATTTGTAAACTAGGGATCCTAACAGTACCTGCCTACAGGGTGATGGAGAGGACTGAATGATTAAACGTGTTGTGTGTAATATGTGGAAGATGCTTAGAATACTGTCTGGCATGCAGTAAGTACGCATTGCATAAGTACGTGAGCACTGATTTCCAAATGTGTTTATTTATATCATTTTCAGTGTGCCAAGAAAGTTTTAGAATAGTCTGTATAAAACGATATATAACAGTTCCCTGGTGGTCCAGTGGGAAAACTCTGCTTTTCCAATGCAGGAGGCATGGATTCCATCCCTGGTTAAGAAACTAAGAATCCACCTGTCAAGTGGTGTGGCCAAAAAAACAAAAAAAAGTATATAAAACACCCAAAAACCAATGCAGGAGGTGTGGGTGCCATCCCCGGTTAAGAAACTAAGAATCCACATGTCCAGTGGTGTGGCAAAAAGAAAAAAGTATATAAAATACGTTGCTATTTACACGCATGATGTATAGAAATACGTGTAATAATATTCCTAGGAACCTTAAGCATTTTGATACTACTGTAAATGGTATTTTAAAAGCTTTTCTGGGGTGTACAATATTGTGGTGTTTTTTAGTGTGTTTTGTGAGCCGATTATGGTCATCTCTGATGAAGAAGTATGAAGTGCTCGTGTTGCATAAGACACTGCTTGGAGCAGACAAGAAATGTGGACTCTTCTGTCTGGGTGACTGCCCACATCCCTTGGTTTCATAGGATTGAACATTTTCCCATTTTGCACAATTTTAAAGTGTTGTATCCCACTGACATCTGTTGTTGAAACCCATGCAAACATTCTGGAAAGCTGGTTCGTTCTGTCTTACATATCAGGCTGCTTTCAGTTTTGTTACTTCTTTTCAGTTTTTGAAATCATTCTAGTTCCAAGCTTGATCATGTGCCTGAGACCCTTGTGGGTTTCCTTTCCCCTAAATTCTGTCCTAAAGATGCCACACCCTTTGGGATTGGAGTCACAGCTTCACAACTCAGCTCACATCCTGTAAAGGAACAGCTCTCTGGATGAAAACTCACGTTGTTCTTTTGCCGTTTGTCACGTCACACACATCTCTGAGGAGTTATAATTTTTTTTAAAAAGAAAGAAAAGAGAAAATTTATATACATATATCTATGTATATATACTCAGTGGTAAAGGATCCGCCTGCCAATACAGGAGACGTGCGTTCAGTCCTTGAGTTGGGAAGATCCCCTGGAGAAGGAAATGGCAACCCACTCCAGTATTCTTGCCTGGGAAATCCCATGGACAGAGGAGCCTGGCAGACTACAGTCCATGGGGTCACAAAAGAGTCAGACACTACTGAGTGACTAAACAACAGCAAAAAAAAAAAAATAAATATATATATATATATGTATATGCATGTATGTATGTGTATATAAATATATGTGTGTATATGCATGTGTGCGTGTGTATGTAAATATATATGTATATTCACACAGGTTCCCTTCAGCTTCCCTGCCTCTGGTTTCAGTTCTCAGCCTTCTGGTCACATGGTAGATCTGCCCCACGTGGGAGGTGAAGCCCCAAACTCTGTATGATTTCACTTTGCGTCACAGGGAGGCAGAAACTCAAAGTGAAACCCATGAGAAAACCAATGTGTTCTTAATGGTTTTTACCCAAACCATAAATCCGTCTCTTGGAGGGAGAGGGGAAGCACCCAGCGTCTGATCGGGTTTCTCTAGCATGTTCCAGGCGGTGTCTCTTGGTTCAGTGATTATCTTCTGGGACTCACTCACTTGGGGTGTTTACTGAAGATGCAGATTCCTGGGCCTGACCTAGACCAAGGGAAGAAGACAGCGGGGAGGAGGAGGAGGAGGAGGCAGGGATTTGCATGTTTTAAATGACTCTCTGGTGGTGCTAACAGGCAGATGGTGTGTGACCAGGTGACGGCGCTGATGGCATGGTGGGCTCAGATTTTCATTCATCACCTACGTTTAATGGACAATTTCAGAGAGACTTAATATAGGGTAGTAACACCTCTTAGGTTCCATGTGTCAGGCACTTGATGTTTAAGCCTATAAGTAAATTACTATTATTAGCCCCATTTTACAGAACAGGAAACGGAGGCGTGGAGAGGTTAAATAAATTGCTCAAACATCTGAAGGGCTTCCCAGGTGGCACAGTGGTTAAAGAATCTACCTGCCAACGCAGGTAGATGCTAGAGACGTGAGTTGACCCTTGGGTCAGGAAGATCCCCTGGAGGAGGAAATGGCAACCCGCTCCAGTATTGCCTGGAAAATTCCATGGACAGAGGAGCCTGGAGGGCTACAGTCCATGGGGTCCAAAGAGTCAGACACGACTGAGCCTAGCGCACAGCAAACCTCCGATGGGGAACTGTCGTTGTCTTTGTGGATCCTCAAAGTAAAACCCTGCCCTTTCTTTTTTATAAAATAAGCTGGACTCCAGCAGAAATGGACCCGAAGGGTCCAGTTGGATCAGAATCGTGCCTTCGTACTGTGTCCCGTGCCTTTGAATCATCCATTTGTTCAGCAAGTCCTTACAGAGCGTTTGGAGTCCCCATGGCTTGAGGAAGGGACTGGGGACAGGAAGGCTCACTCAGGGAAGTACAGTGTGTCAGATGGGCTCGAGACTTCTTAGCAGATGCCGAGGACAGAGGAGAGGATGGCGGGGTGGAATAGCGGGCTTCCGTCCGTCAAGCTGTTTGCCTGTGCTGAGTGTTTACAGGTAATTATTCACGTGTCCCTCACAAGAATCCTCTTCATCGGCTTCAGGTGACCACTGATTGAACAGTCTTAGAGACGTACAGAAACTCACCCGTGGTCGCATAGTTCCTAGGTTGTGATAGGAAGACAGTGCCTGTGTCTCTCCAGAACACAGCCTGGAGCCACTGTACCCTCAAACAGGATTTTCTGTTTTCTAGAGGACAATTACTATCCATCTGATAGTGACCCACTCAGCCCAGTCCCTAAGATCACTCTGAGTTTTAGAGAGATCTTCTCCATGGCTTATAATGTCATTCGTCGTTTCCCTGGCCTCCCCACTTTGTCCCCTGGTTCTGTTGTCTCTGCCTGGCCCCTGGGCCAGGTAAGAATCCTTCAGAGCTCATATGATGATGGCCAGGTTCATAACAAGACTGAGGGAGGTCTAGGGACTGGAGGAGGCCCAGAACTGGTTTTGTTTTGTTGAATATTTTTTTATTTATGTATTTGGCTGCATCAGGTCTTAATTGCGGCTTGCGGGATCATTTGTTGCCGTGCATGGACTCTCTAGTTGGGGTGTGCAGGCTCAGTGGCTTCACAGTAGGTGGGATCTTAGTTCCCAGACCAAGAATTGAACTCATGGTCCCCTGCATTACAAGGCAGATTCTTAACCACTGGGCCACCAGGGAAGTCCCCCAGAACTGGTCTCTGAATGAGCACCCTAGCTTTGCCCACAAGTACACCATGTGTTCACACTGGGCAGAGGTGGGGCGGCTCTCTGTGTCCTGAGAGCGCTCCTTAATTTTCCCGAGGGATATTCAGCATCTGGCATTGTGTCATACGCACGTAGGCGTTCAATATGATTATGTTTGAACCTCTTTAGGATCATAGAGTGTTTGGTCATGAAAACATCCAGCTCGATTTCTCCCTGTTGCTGAAAAGGGAAGGAAAAACCTTACGCATTGAGAGACTCACTCCAGGTAATAGCTAGTGGCAAGTCTAGAACCTAGCTCCCTGCACCCGCCACAGTACCTTCCTTCTGCCTCCTTGATCCCATTTCATGCCGGCACTGCTCTCATCAAGCTGAATCATGTTATGAATAAGCCCTAAGAATTTCAACTTCAAAATGATTCATATGGCAGGGCTTTCTTTTGGAAGGCAGGCTTACCTTCCTTATTATGAATTATCTAGGCTGCTGATAAAATTATTTTGTTTCTAATCAATCGTATGATGACTTTCCTGGATGGCTCAGCGATAGTCTGCCTGCAATGCAGGAGATTCGGGTTCAATCCCTAGGTCGGGAAGATATCCTGGAGAAGGAAATGGCAACCCACTCCAGTATTCCTGCCTGGGGAATCCCATGGACAGAGGAGCCTTGTGGGTGGATGACGGGAGAGACTCTTCTGAAATATCCCCAGGCCTGCTGCAGAGGTCCACACCCAGCAAAGTGGGAAATCTCCTTATGGATATTCATTTGCTTATACAGGTTTTCAGTGGAAAAGAAGAAAACCTAACAAAAAGATACTATGGCGTTGTGAACATCTTTATTACTTTTTAATCTTCTAGGCCCCTGACCTTATGATCGAGGCCTCAGACATACAAGTGTGGGCTGTAACTTACGCCTCCCTCTGACCCGGTGTCCTTGGAGAACAGGCCTGTGAGTGGAGGAGACCTAAGAAAGAACCCGTTCATTAAGTTGGCTGTTTCATTCATTAAAAATGACCCCACCACTGGGGACCAGTGAAGGCTGTCACATCAGGGCCCAGGCCTGTGACTCCAGGCTTTGTGTTCTGCTCTACTCCATGCAAATTCTGTCACATTGTCGTCGTCACCCCGACTTCACACTGAGATACAGACGAGCCCAGGGCCTTTTTCTGTACTCCTCAACATTTCTTTTTCTTTTCGCCTGCAGCATTTTGCTGAAGTGTAGCGTGCGCACAGGATGGTGTACACAGATAAGCAGGGTCCTGCTGTGCAGCGCAGGGAACTATATTCAACACCCGTTGATAAACCGTAATGGAAACAAACGTGAAAAAGAATAGACACATGTGTAAGTGAACTGCTTTACTATACAGCAGAAATTCATACATTATAAACCAACTATATTTCAAGGAACTTTTTAAAATAAAAAAAAAGTTTTTAAAAATAAAATTTTCTTTAAAAAAGATGAGCACACACAGCATAAAGGGACAGCTCCCTGAATTTTCACCAGATGAACCTACCCCCAAGAGCTTTCGAGTGGCACAGGCCTGGTTTCTGAAGCTGGTGCCACCTTTACCCTCTGTGTCGCCGTGGGCAAATTATGACACCTTTCTGCACCTTAGTTTTCTCACTTGGCAGTAGCTTTTCATAGGTGTTTGTGAAGAGTAAAGATAACATATGTGGCTCACCCAGAGTTCTTCCTGTTTTCTAATCCCAGGACAGCCTCTGCAAACCAACACTCTCAAAGTGGGTAGTTGGAAGCATGTAATGTTATGTAACTGTGCACGTGTGTTTGGAAATGTAGTTGACAATATAGACCATTGAAAACAAATGACTGTGACTGATTTTGGCTCAGTGTCTTCAAGGAGAAACTTGGTTTGAAGTAGGTTAAAGTTTCACCCAATTTATCGGTGCTTATTCATATATGTGGGAGAAGACTATTGAGAGTCCCTTGGACTGAAAGTTGATCAAACCAGTCAATCCTAAAAGAAATCAATCTTGAATATTCATTGGAAGGACTAATGCTGAAACTGAAGTTCCAGTACTTTGGTCACTTGATGCAAAGAACCTATTCATTAGAAGAGACCCTGATGCTGGGAAAGATTGAGGGCAGGAGAAGGGGACGACAGAGGATGAGATGGTTGGATGGCATCACTGACTCAGTGGACATGAGTTTGAGCAAGCTCTGGGAGTTGGTGAAGGACAGGGAAGCCTAGCGTGCTGCAGTCCATGGGGTCGCAAAGAGTCAGACCTGACTGAGCAACTGAACAACAGCAAATTCATATATGCCTCGCTTCATTCCCAAAAAGCTCAGTCAATGAGTTGTGTCTCACTCTTTGCAACCCCATGGACTGTAGCCCTCCAGGCTCCTCTGTCCATGGGATTCTCCAAGCAAGAATACTGGAGTGGGCAGCCGTTCTCTTCTCCAGGGGATCTTCCCAACCCAGGGATCAAACCTGGATCTCCAGCATTGCAGGCAGATTCTTTAACATCTGAGCTGCCAGGGAAGCCCTTCATTCCAAAAAGGGAATCGTAAAAATATGCATAGTACAACAGTATTTAAAAATCAGTAAAGTGGAAGAATTCCCAACCCAGGGATTGAACCCGGGTCTCCTTCATTGTAAAAATCAGTAAGGTGGTAAAAATAAAGAAGGAAGGGAAAAAAATTAAAATATATTTTAAAGAAAAGTATATAAGAAAAGTAAATAAGGAGGTGAACTGGGTTAAAGTAGAGATGAGGGATGAGGTTGATTCCCAAGATGATGTTGTGAAATCCAGGCCATTTGCTCGACGTGGGCCCCAGAGCTGGCTTTGGGCTTCTGAGCACTCAAAACAGATGGGGGAAAAGATTGACAGTAAGACTCAGAGGGTCCTTGTGGGGTGAAAGCAAATCAGCTGTGCAGGAGAAACCCGATTTTTCCCTTGGTACCAAGACCTTCCTTCTGTGGGTCTTCACAAGGAGAATGTGGTGTGACATGGTGCGATGCCCTGTAACTGATCAGAAGATCTGCTCTATAATGCTGTCTTAGCCTCTGCCTCTCCGTACACATGTGGCCCAAAGCCAACATCTAATTTAGTAAAAGCAGTTTTATAAATGACCGTAAACTAATGAAATTCTATTCTCCAGTTTATTTCAATGATGCAAGGAAAATCAATACAGGCTGGTTATGCATAACAGCTCTGTTCACTTGTGAGGTTTCCAAAGCTACCACGCGGCAGCCTGGTACATGGGAATTCGATGTTTGGGCTGGACGGGGCAAGAAGAATTTTCTACCTCTCTTCTAAAGAAGACTCTGTCGAATCTTTAGGACGTGCCTGGGAAGAGGGGGTTGGGAGAAACCGAAGAGAAGTGGGCTTTCTTGGTGTGAGCTCTAATTTGAGAGACCGTTTGGGCTGGGCCTGCAGGACTTGACTTTGCGGGGAGGAGAAATGTGCTTCACTGGAAAAATTGTAGTTCCTCACCACCAAGGAGCAGGCTCAGCGGTCAGGCCAAGAGATCAGTTTGGGATAGGTTGAATTTGCAGTGCCCCCATTGGGAAGTTATGTTTTCTACAGCATACGCACACACGCACTGTGAATCCGAACCCTTGTCATTACTCAGAGATCTGACAGATTCTGTCAGCCCAATGAGAGCATATACACAGAGGCAAATGATGAGAAGTGGGTTTTAATTTTGAAATTTGAAATTCAGATGTTTTTCGAATAAAACCATCCTTAATAGTAGCAGCAAATGTGGTGTTTTCTCGTCATCACTAATAAAGTGGTGGGTCTCGCAGTCTTTTCTTTATAATAATTGTACTTATTTATTTAGGCTGCGCTGAGTCTTCGTTGCTGCATGGGCTTTTCTCTAGTTGCGGCGAGCAGGGGCGACTCTCCAGTTGCCGTGTGCAGGTTTCTCATCGCAGTGGCATCTCTCGTTGCAGAGCACAGACTCTAGAGCATGCAAGCTTTTTAGTGGTTGCAGGAGCTGGGCTCAGTAGCTGTGACTCCTGGGCCCTGGAGCACACACTCAGTAGCTGTGATTCCCGGGCCCTGGAGCACAGGCTCAGTAGCTGTGATTCCCGGGCCCTGGAGCACACGCTCAGTAGCTGTGACTCCCGGGCCCTGGAGCACACGCTCAGTAGCTGTGACTCCTGGGCCCTGGAGCACACACTCAGTAGCTGTGACTCCAGGCTCTAGAGCACAGGCTCAGTAGCTGTGGTGCACGGGCTGGGTTGCTCTGCTGCACGTGGGATCTTCCTGGACCAGGGATCAAACCTGTGTCTCCTGCATCGGCAGGAGGATTGTTTCGCACTGAATCACCAGAGAAGCCCAGTCCTCGCAGTGTTATATGTTACATGTCATCATATGTCTTTATAAGCGCACACGGTGAAACTCAGGGGGTTTGGACCCTTTGTCTAGAGTCCGTTGACAAGAGACAGAAGCAGAGTTTGTGCCTTTTTGTAGCACCTTCGCTCTAGGTCGTCTTTCTCTTTTAAGGAAAGAGTGTCTCTTACCTTTCTCTCTTCCCCCATCCACACTGGAGGTAGGACCTGGGCTTGCTGCTGTCTTGCAGGGCATCTGTGGACCACGTTCTCGTACAGATGCAGAGGGCAGTGGTGAGGAAGCCTTCACGTCCGGGCTGGGAATGTTCTACTGCAGAGGCAGCCAGGCGCGAGGGACTGACAGCGTCTGCAACGGGAGTTTGGACAGTGTGGAACCTGGTCAACCAGCCGAGCCCACCCAGAGGGTACTAGACTGAAATAACCGCGGCAAGGCTGCTTTCCTTGCACCATCTTTCTGCACAGCCAGTTACAATTTCAAATCACTTCTGTCTTTGCAGGCACAGATTTTAGCTGGAGGGGACCTCTTGGGGCCTGTAAATGTCTTGACTGGGACCCTGAGAGGTGTGCTGAGCCTGATCTAGGGGCCCAGCACACTTCCGGATTCACTGCCATTTGGGTTTTCGTGGCAGGTGCCAGGTAGGTCCCGGAGACCCTGAGTTACATGATGGACCTCCTTACCTCCCCCAGAGAACCTTCTCCACCAACAGCCAGGAAGCCTTGCGACCTGTGGTCAGAGCCCAGTGCTGTGGCTGCTTAGTTTGTCAACCCCTCCAGGATGCTTAGTCGTTCACTTGTGTCCAACTCTTTGAGTCCGCATGGACTGTAGCCCGCCAGGCTCCTCAGTCTGTGGGATTTCCCAGGCAAGAATACTGGAGTAGGTTGCCATTTCAGCAGTCTAAAAACCTGTGCCCGATTCTGGAATCTCTCAGAGGCCCCGGGAGCTGGAAATACGTCTCTTCTAAAAGGAGAGCACCTTGGCATCCCCACCCACAAGAGTCTTCAACTCCGAATGGAATCGGGGCCCTGGTTGGCCCGATTTTTGAGTTGCATTTTCACCACATTCACGGTGCTCTATTATTTGCAACAGCCACTATCTGTGCCGCCCACAAGGCCTACGGGGTGGCCGGCCACGGTGGGCCGTGCGTGGGGAGCAACCACTGATCATCTGTCTGAATTCAAAACGTGCATCTCGACCCGTTTCCTCTGGCTGGTTACTTCTCTTGGAAAATGCCTTGCTTCACTCAGCTAGCTGGCGGAGCCCCCTCGCTGTGCAAGTGATGTCTGGACCTCTCATGTCCCTCTCCTTTCCTGGGGCTGCTCCTCCTAGCTTTGCAAATTCATAGCCTCTCAGCCTCCACCTCTGGCTCAGCTTATCAGCCGTCCTTAACCTTTGTCCTGTTATCTTGGCGGAGCTCCACGCACTCGTGGTGCAGCAGGAAAAGAGGACGTCTGTGTTCAGAGCAGCGGTCCTCCAGCCCGCTGGTAACTCTTTCCACCCTGTTTGTTTTTTTTTCCTTTTGGCTGTGCCACGCGCCATGTGGGATCTTCCTCTGCACTGGGAGCAGAGACCACTGGACACCCGGGAAGGCCCTCCACTGGGCTCTATCAGGGCCCTTCCCCAGCTTTCCTGATGTCTTGGTTTGCCTTTGGGGAAAGCAGGAAGAGCCATTCCAGTCGGGTCTTTACGGCTGCAGGTGTTTTCAGCCGGCTCCTCCCTGGCAACACCTGGCATTCATGGTCCTCTCACTTCCCATCCTTAAGGCAAGGCACGCAGGCAGGGCAGACCTTCAGCAGATCGGGGCAGCTCAGAGGTGTCTGAACAAAGCAGACAGAGTTCAATTTGCTGGTCGGTTTTAACGTCAGCCTTTTTGAAGAGAGTCCGAATCCGTATTTCAAGTAGAGGCCAAACCAGTCAGAGGGACCCTGCTGGGATGATTTTGGGAAAGTGTTATGTCCGACTCTTTGTGACCCCATGCTAGGCTCCTCTGTCCATGGAATTCTCCAGGCAAGAATACTGGAGTGGGTTGCCATCCCCTTCTCCAGGGGATCTTCCCGACCCAGGGGTTGAACCTGAGTCTCTAGCTTTTCAGGCAGATTCTTTACCGTCTGAGCCACCTTCAGGAACAGGTGATAAAGCAGGGACCTTGGGGCCAGACAGGCTCACTCTGATCCCGCGAGATCCAATCCCACTAACCCTCCGGTCTGCAAGATGGGGGCAGATATCTGCGTCGGGGAGTGTGGCGAAGGTTGAGTGCGATCCTGTAGGCAGACCACATGGTTCAAGATGGGGTCAGCGCTCTCAGGACACGGTGATTTCCTTTCGTATCCGGCTTCACGATCCAGACCTGTTTCCAGGGCAAGCTGTTGTGGCTCGGGACAACTCACTGCAGTCAGCCTTGCAGCCGCCAAACTAAGGAGATCCCGTCTTGGGGCTTATCCTCAGCGGCTGGGCAAACGGAAGGGAGCAGGGGTGACACCCTGAGTCGCCAGGAGAGCTCAGGGAGGCTGGAGGCAGAGGGCGACCAGGAGGAGGTCTGTGGGTGTCTGCGCCCCAGCCTGCGGACCACTGAGCTGCTCAGGGAGGCTGGAGGCAGAGGGCGGCCAGGAGGAGGTCTGTGGGTGTCTGCGCCCCAGCCTGCAGACCACTGAGCTGCTTTCTCCTCTTTGCCTGACTTCTTCCTCTGACTCTGCCCTCAGCCCCCCGGGGAGTCTGCATCCGGGCCCCACCTCCTGGTGACGCACAGCTACTGGGGGCGCTGCACGGCCACGTGGCCCTGTCAAGTGCCTTCTGGCAGCTCTGAGTCCCCGGGAGGGCTTTCAGATTTCAAGAAGTGAGAATACTCAGCCCTGAGAGCCGGGGTGGGCGGCCTTGAAGGCAAGCCCCAGCTTCCTGTAGCTTTGGACTTCCAGCCAGTCACCCTCTGACCTCAGTCTCCTCCTGTGTGCATGGGGGCTGTGAGTGCTGGGCGCACATGTGTCAACCAGAGCTGCCAGGCCCCTGGCCCTCCCCATGGGGGCCGAATGTGTCTGAAACCAGCTCTCCAGGCCACCTCCTCCTCCTGCACCACCCCCTAGGCGGTACCACCTGCCAGGATGAGCACCGGGGGGAGGGGGAAACGGTCTCCAACGACCAGCACCTCCCCATCTCTGATGCGGCTTTGAGAAGTTGTCATTTGGGGACCCTGTTCTGCATAACTGTGACCACGCTGGCTGAAACAGCTCAACAGTTCCCAGCACAGCCTGGCGACCCCACCGCTTCCCACGCGGCCCAGCCTTTCTCAGCCTTCACCATGAACCTCCTTCTCTTCCAAGACACGGGCTGAGAGCTAGAAACTCATGAATGAATCTTTCACTTTCGGTGTCTTCTTCCTGAATGAGTCGTCACTTCGATTTTTTTTTTTTCTCCTAACTCTGCTCTCTGATCTCAAGGACCACATCTGACAGAATCCTCCTGTTTAAAAAACGAGGAGGGGAGGGTGTTTTTTTTCAACGTCTCTTTATTAATCAAAACGACTTTGGTTTACACTAAACGCCTTATGCAGGACTCATTTAGAAGACTAGAGCTGTTTGTGAGAAAGTGAAAGTAGCTGGTAATCCTGTTTTATATGTGTAAAAACTGACAAGCCATTTAAACCTTCTTCTTCCTGGTAACTTAGGGAAGAAAAAAAAGCAGCCAAGGGACTTGAATTTTTGTCACTTTTCTTTTCTCCTGGTGCCCGGGATAAAGATGTCACAAGAGCTCTTAGGTGCCACACTCCTGCTCAACTCTTGAGGTAGGAGGAATAATTGGCTTTTTCCTTGAGAGGAGGGCAGTAGGGCCGTGTCTGAGCTATTCTCTTGCAAATCCCCCTGGGTACTTGATGGTGAAGTCTCACCAGCTTCTCGTCTGCGTCTCTTCTCGCTTTCCTTTGAACAAGGGCAACGAGCTGCTCTTTTTCTGCCCAGCCCTCGTGCTGAAAAAATCCAGTAGGTGGCCAGAGAGTCTTTAGAAGACTGAAGACAGCCTCAGAGAGCCACTGGACCGGGTTTTAAAAAGAAAAATGTGCTAAGATCTTTGTCCAGCCAACAATGCAGGAGGAACTGAATGGGACCCCGGCTTGGGGACAGGTGACTTAAATTAGGCAAGTTACCAATTGCCTTGTTTGACTCTGGCTAAATGAAATTCTCAAAATAGTCCCTGAACCTGGGCAGTTGAAGCAAGTTCCCAGACCAGACCTCTTGACCAGCTTCATTTCAGCCCCTCATTTATGGTGCGGTGGCATCGTCTGCCGCCTCACCCAGGGGCCCCCTCCCAGCCCCCAGAAAGCTCTGCGGGACATGGAAGGACTCTGCCAGCAGCGGGGGAGCCCAGCCCCGGGAGTTCCGTGGGCTGAGAACTTTGCCCCTTGGTAAACGACTTTTGTAAAAAAAAAAAAAATTCTGAGTCGTGGAGATGGTGATAAGGAAATTGCTCTGCAGTTTTATGGTGCGAGTGCTCTGTTTCCTGTGCTGTCCCCTGGCGAGGCCTAAAATTCGAGTGTGAACCTGCCCTCGGTCACCTGCCCTGCCTGGGTCTGTCTCGTGTGCACAGGTGTGTGCTATTTCACGGGGCTGTCCCCAGGAGCGATCTGCACCTTCCAATAAAAGAGCCGCCGAATGGCCTGGTGCCTTTAGCATTCATGTGGCAGTGGCCTATTACAGATAAAACAGACGTTACGTACAACTTACTGCCTCAGCGTTTTTAAGCGTACGCTCCACTGGGATTAAGTGCTTGCTCACTGTTGTGCAACCATCATCACCATCCATTTTCAAAACTTTCTCATCTCTCCCACTTTAAAGTCTGTCTTCTCCATCGCCCCTGGGAGCCCCCATTCTTCTTTCCGTCTCTGTAGATTTGACACTCCAGGGATGTACTGTGAGTAGAATCATCCAGTATTTGTCCTTTTGCGTCTGGCTTATTTCACTCAGGATAATATTCTCAAGATTCATCCAAGCTGTAGCCTGTGTCAGTTCTTCCTCCCTCTTTAAGACTGAATGACATTCCCCTGTATAGACCCCATTCGGTTTCTCCATGCATCATCTGTGAACACTTTTTAGCTGTTGTGCATAATGGGTGTCCAAATATGTTTGAGATTCTGCTTTCAATTCTTCAGGGTATAGATGCAGAAGTGGGATTGCTGGATCATGGGGTAATTCTATTTTTAATGTTTTGAGGAACTGCCATTCTGTTTTCCATAGAGGCTGTTCTATTTTTCATGCCCACCAGCGGTGCACAAGGGTTTCATTTTCTCCACATGCTTGCTGACTCTTGTTGTCTTCTGGTGTTTGGATCCCAGGCCTCCTACTGGCAGTGGGCTGGTGTCTCATGGGAGTTTGGGAGAGTGGTAGGTAATGTGAGTGTTTGATGGTGTACAGAGCTGAATCCCGCTTCTGTGTTTCTGTGTGATGGAACAGGCGGGAGGAGAAGGCTCCTTACCCTTCCATTGCCTGGGGTCAATCTCTGAGCCCGTTTTCCTCCACTCTAGCTAAGCCCTGTGTCTCTTTGGGCAACTGCATGTAAGAGGCCTGTGAACACGGCTGCTGTTAGCTCCGTCCCAGAGGAAGCATCTTGGAGTGGGCTGGGACGCCTTGAAGATCTTTCTTCCGAGCCTGTGGGCAGGAGCAGAGGCGCTCTCTTTGATCAGTTTGCTGGGGGGTGTGCTTTCATCAGAAGACTAACTCACTGCTGACACAGTTTTGAGTTTTACAAAGATATCCTGCTCCTCCTGTTGCTTTTTATTATTTTTATTATTGTTGTTGTTGTTTATTTGGCTTCTCCGGGTCTTAGTTGTAGGATGCGGGATTTTAGTTGCAGCGTGTGGGATCTAGTTCCTGGACCAGGAGTCACACCCAGGCCCCCTGCTTGGGGAGAGTGGAGTCTTCGCTGATGGACCACCAGGGAAGTCCCTGCTTTTGGAAAAGATGCTCACCTGCCACAAAAGCACGAGTTTTCCAGGGTAAATGGGAAAAATGAAAGACCTGTCCATGGCCAAGTTTATATGTTAAATGGAATGATTGTTTTTTGATTATTCTGAAAATTGTGGCTTCAACACCAGATTTCTGGTGTTATAAAATTCTTTGATAAAATTCTGTAATATAAGGAGATAATACATAAATTTCAGATGGGTAAGAATAAGTCTAGTTAAATTGGTAAACTAATAAAGTAATGCAATTACATAAAATTTGGGAAATAGAAAAAATATAACACATTCCCATCACTCTGACATGATTTCTGTATCATTATGGTACATTTCTGTTTTGTTTTCTTACTTAAAAAAAATGTTTGTAATCAGATCAGATCAGTTGCTCAGTCGTGTCCGACTCTTTGTGACCCCATGAATCGCAGCACGCCAGGCCTCCCTGTCCATCACCAACTCCTGGAGTTCACTGAGACTCACGTCCATCGAGTCAGTGATGCCATCCAGCCATCTCATCCTCTGTCGTCCCCTTCTCCTCCTGCCCCCAATCCCTCCCAGCATCAGGGTCTTTTCCAATGAGTCAACTCTTCGCATGAGGTGGCCAAAGTACTGGAGTTTCAGCTTTAGCATCATTCCTTCCAAAGAAATCCCAGAGCTGGTCTCCTTCAGAATGGACTGGTTGGATCTCCTTGCAGTCCAAGGGACTCTCAAGAGTCTTCTCCAACACCACAGTTCAAAAGCATCAATTCTTCAGTGCTCAGCCTTCTTCACAGTCCAACTCTCACATCCATACATGACCACGGGAAAAACCATAGCCTTGACTAGACGGACCTTTGTTGGCACAGTAATATCTCTGCATTTGAATATGCTATCTAGTTCGGTCATAACTTTCCTTCCAAGGAGTAAGCATCTTTTAATTTCATGGCTGCAGTCACCATCTGTAGTGATTTTGGAGCCCAGAAAAATAAAGTCTGACACTGTTTCCACTGTTTCCCCATCTATTTCCCATGAAGTGGTGGGACCGGATGCCATGATCTTCGTTTTCTGAGTGTTGAGCTTTAAGCCAACTTTTTCACTCTCCTCTTTCACTTTCATCAAGAGGCTTTTGAGTTCCTCTTCACTTTCTGCCATAAGGGTGGTGTCATCTGCGTATCTGAGGTTATTGATATTTCTCCCGGCAATCTTGATTCCAGGTTGTGTTTCTTCCAGCCCAGCGTTTCTCATGATGTACTCGGCATATAAGTTAAGTAAACAGGGTGACAATATACAGCCTTGACGAACTCCTTTTCCTATTTGGAACCAGTCTGTTGTTCCATGTCCAGTTCTAACTGTTGCTTCCTGACCTGCATACACATTTCTCAAGAGGCAGATCAGGTGTTCTGGTATTCCCATCTCTTTCAGAATTGTCCACAGTTTATTGTGATCCACACAGTCAAAGGCTTTGGCATAGTCAATAAAGCAGAAATAGATGTTTTTCTGGAACTCTCTTGCTTTTTCAATGATCCAGCGGATGTTGGCAATTTGATCTCTGGTTCCTCTGCATTTTTCTAGAACCAGCTTGAACATCTGGAAGTTCACAGTTCACGTATTGCTGAAGCCTGGCTTGGAGAATTTTGAGCATTACTTTACTAGCGTGTGAGATGAGTGCAATTGTGCAGTAGTTTGAGCATTCTTTGGCATTGCCTTTCTTTGGGATTGGAATGAAAACTGCCCTTTTCCAGTCCTGTGGCCACTGCTGAGTTTTCCAAATTTGCTGGCATATTGAGTGCAGCACTTTCACAGCATCATCTTTCAGGATTTGGAATAGCTCAACTGGAATTCCATCACCTCCACTAGCTTTGTTCGTAGTGATGATTTCTAAGGCCCACTTGACTTCACATTCCAGGATGTCTGGCTCTAGGTCAGTGATCACACCATCGTGATTATCTGGGTCGTGAAGATCTTTTTTGTACAGTTCTTCTGTGTATTCTTGCCACCTCTTCTTAATATCTTCTGCTTCTGTTAGGTCCATACCATTTCTGTCCTTTATCGAGCCCATCTTTGCATGAAATGTTCCTTTGGTATCTCTGATTTTCTTGAAGAGATCCCTAGTCTTTCCCATTCTGTTGTTTTCCTCTATTTCTTTGCATTGATCACTGAAGAAGGCTTTCTTATCTCTTCTTGCTATTCTTTGGAATTCTGCATTCAGATGTTTGTATCTTTCCTTTTCTCCTTTGCTTTTCGCTTCTCTTCTTTTCACAGCTCTTTGTAAGGCCTCCCCAGACAGCCATTTTGCTTTTTTGCATTTCTTTTCCATGGGAATGGTTTTGATCCCTGTCTCCTGTACAGTGTCACGAACCTCATTCCATAGTTCATCAGGCACTCTATCTATCAGATCTAGGCCCTTAAATCTATTTCTCACTTCCACTGTATAATCATAAGGGATTTGATTTAGGTCATACCTGAATGGTCTAGTGGTTTTCCCTACTTTCTTCAATTTAAGTCTGAATTTGGCAATAAGGAGTTCATGGTCTGAGCCACAGTCAGCTCCTGGTCTTGTTTTTGCTGACTGTATAGAGCTTCTCCATCTTTGGCTGCAAAGAATATAATCAATCTGATTTCGGTGTTGACCATCTGGTGATGTCCATGTGTAGAGTCTTCTCTTGTGTTGTTGGAAGAGGGTGTTTGTTATGACCAGTGCATTTTCTCGGCAAAATTCTATTAGTCTTTGCCCTGCTTCATTCCGTATTCCAAGGCCAAATTTGCCTGTTACTCCAGGTGTTTCTTGACTTCCTACTTTTGCATTCCAGTCCCCTATAATGAAAAGGACATCTTTTTTGGGTGTTAGTTCTAAAAGGTCTTGTAGGTCTTCATAGAACCATTCAACTTCAGCTTCTTCAGCATTACTGGTTGGGGCATAGACTTGGATTACTGTGATACTGAATGGTTTGCCTTGGAAACAAACAGAGATCATTCTGTCGTTTTTGAGATTGCATCCAAGTACTGCATTTCGGACTCTTTTGTTGACCATGATGGCCACTCCATTTCTTCTGAGGGATTCCTGCCCACAGTAGTACATATAATGGTCATCTGAGTTAAATTCACCCATTCCAGTCCATTTCAGTTCGCTGATTCCTAGAATGTCGACATTCACTCTCGCCATCTCTTGTTTGACCACTTCCAATTTGCCTTGATTCATGGACCTGACATTCTAGGTTCCTATGCAATATTGCTCTTTACAGCATCGGACCTTGCTTCTGTCACCAGTCACATCCACAGCTGGGATTGTTTTTGCTTTGGCTCCATCCCTTCATTCTTTCTGGAGTTATTTCTCCACTGATTTCCAGTAGCGTATTGGGCACCTACTGACCTGGGGAGTTTCTCTTTCAGTATCCTATCATTTTGCCTTTTCATACTGTTCATGGGGTTCTCAAGGCAAGAATACTGAAGTGGTTTGCCATTCCCTTCTCCAGTGGACCACATTCTGTCAGATCTCTCCACCATGACCCGCTCATCTTGGGTTGCCCCACGGGCATGGCTTAGTTTCATTGAGTTAGACAAGGCTGTGGTCCTAGTGTGATTAGATTGACTAGTTTTCTGTGAGTATGGTTTCAGTGTGTTTGCCCTCTGATGCCGTCTTGCAACACCTACCGTCTTACTTGGGTTTCTCTTACCTTGGACGTGGGGTATCTCTTCACGGCTGCTCCAGCAAAGCTCAGCCATTGCTCCTTACCTTGGACGAGGGGTATGTCCTCACTGCCGCCCTTCCTGATCTTCAGCGTGGGATAGCTCCTCTAGGCCCTCCTGTGCCCGCGCAGAATGTGCCAATAAAGCTTTCCAAAAGGTTTTGTCCATTTACAATGCCAGTAGCAGTTCAACACGTGAAAGCTTCCACTTACTTCATTTCATCCTAGTGGACTTGGAGAATTTCTTTTCCTAACTTAATAGATAAAACTTTTTTAACTACTTGGGTTAATTTATATATCTTCTGTAAAAAAAATTATGTTTCCCTTTTAAATTTAATTTTTTAATTTTTATTTTTAATGGGTTTTTATTTCTATTATTTATTTATTTGCCTGTACATGTTGTGGCATGTGGGATCTAGTTCCCTGACCAGAGATTGAATCCAGGGCCCCCTGCGTTGGTAGCAGAGAGCCTTAGCTCTTGAACCACCAGAGAAATCCCTTTGCTTTTAATTTTGACATAGAGAAGGTTCATATTTCTGTGTGGTCAAGTTTTCTATGGTCTTTTTTAAATGTCCCTTTTATTTCTAATTTTATATTTGCGTATTCTATTCTTTATTCTTTATTTGTCTATTCTTTATTTCCAAGTTTTAAAACTTCCCCATCCAGAGATATGATACAGTATCATTTTTTTGTCTCTGGAAGTATGACAAATTTTGTTTTTAATCTTATTTTTCAGTTTTAAAAATACATCCCTATTTATCTAATTAATCCACAAGGAATTTATTTGTTGTATGGTTTGAGGTAAGAACTTACCTTGACACTTTCCTTCATATTGCTAATCAAATGTTCTAACAATGATTAGTTACTGAATAATTCTGTCCTTCTCTGATGGTTACAGGTGCATCCTATATGTATTCTAGTAAGTGTAACAGACAGATTCATTCCTAGTTTATCTATTCTGTTCTGCTATTAAGTTTTTTCTTGCACAGTCCCCCTGCCCTTTTAATTATAGACTTACGACTTCCCTGGTGGCCCAGTGGGTAAGAACCCACCTGCCAAGGCAGGGGACATGGGTTTGATCCCTGGTCTGGGAAGATCCCACGTGCTGCCGGGCAGCTGAGCCGGTGCACCACAAACACCGAGCTCACGTGCCGCAAGGACTGAAGCCCATACATCTAGAGCCCGTGCCCTGCAGCAAGAAGCCACCGCAATGAGAAGTCCGTGCACCCCAATGAAGAGTAGCCCCTGCTCGCCACAACTCGAGAAAAGCCCACACAAAGCAATTAAGAGCCAGCACAGCCAAATATGAATAAATCTTAAAAAAAAAAAAGAAAGCAAATATAACTCTTCAGCTTGTAAGACCCACTGGGGCAAGGATCCTTGTGCTTTATTTATTGTGTTCAGAGCCTGGAACACCGCCAGTGCACCCAATTGCTGGTTGAATGAGTGAGTGATGAATGTCAAGTTTCCTTAGTAACGCAAAGAAGTGACATAAAGTCAGTCCATAGACTCTAAAATATCTTATTTTTTGAGTGTGGATTCCACTACTTAGCTGAGGTGTGCATATGAAAACGTGTGCCTGAAATTGCTCAGTGCGTTGCCTCCTAAGAACCCGAGGCACTGAGTGGGATCATTCCCATGCCCTGTTCACGGCAGAATAACACCCGTGTACTACACATGACTTTATTTCTTCCTGAGGGAAAGAGTTTTCTGTCCATTAGGATAGGCACGTTGTTGTCAGTGTTTCTGATCATCAGCATCTTTCATGCTATTTAGTTGTGTAATTTACTGCAGCTTCTGGAACACTGTAAGAACATTTTTTTGGTTTTGGTTTTGACATTTATTTTTGGCTGCACCGGATCTTAGTCGCAGCACGCGGGGTCTACGTTGGAGAACATGGGCTCTGTAGTTTGCCATTTGCAGGCTTAGTTACCCAGTAACACATGGGCTCTTAGTTCCCCAGCCAGGGATCAAGCCCGAGTTTCAGGCATTGGAAGGCAGATTCTTAACCACTGGACCACCAGAGAAGTCCGTTCCCGAGCACTTTTTACAATTAAAAATTCTCTGCTCCTTTGACTTGGGGCCACGGGACCTGACCTGTGAGCAAGAGGACCAGTGGCCAGAGTTATTAGAGGTACTTGCGCACTGTCCGTGGGTTCCACTGACAAATACCATGTGGGGGGCGACTTAACTGAAACTGCAGAAATTTTACTTTGCTTCTGCCCACCCTCAATTGAACCCACAAAGGTACACATACTTACTACTTATTGAAGGAGTATTTATTTCACTTATTTGTACTCTGTTTCATGATGAAAGAGTGCTATCTGACAGCGAAATAAATGTTGAACTTGGAGTACATCTTTTAGGGGAAGAATCTGCATCCAGTGACAATAGATCAGTTTTTTTTTTTCTTCTAATATCTGCCAGGTTGTCTGAAGTGGAATTTTGAAACGGCCCTTGCTATGGAGGGCTGAAATTCAATCATTTAAAAATTTCATAAGCAATAAACTTACATCTTGGAGGAAGCTAAGTCTAACTTATGACTTAGAAGAGTTATTTGACCTTCCCTGCTATTCTGATATCTCCGAAAAAAACTTTAATGGTTTAGAAGTATGCTAGCAATGCATCAGTCTAAAACCCAACTGAGAATCAGGACGTCAGCAGCTTTTGGCTTCTGGGCAGCAAAACGAGATGCTGGTCCATATGCTTACTTTTCACACATTTCAAGCAATCTTGGTTACCCAGTTTTCTAACCATGCAGACAGTGAGTGAGTGAAAGTTGCTCAGTCGTGTCCAACTCTTTGTGACCCCATGGGCTGTTGCCCACCAGACTCCTCTGTTCATGGGGATTCTCCAGGCACGAATACTGGAGTGGATAGCTGTTCCCTTCTCCAGGGGATCTTCCCAATCCAGGATCGAACCCAGGTCCCACGTTGCAGGTGGATTCTTTACCATCTGAGCCACCAGGGAAGCTCAAGAATACTGGAGTGGGTAACCTATCCCTTCTCCAGGGGATCTTCCCGACCCAGGGATTGAACTGGGGTCTCCTGCGTTGCAGGCGAATTCTTTACCAGCTGAACTACCAGGGAAGCCTAATCACATAGATAAGAAACGATCAGTTAGAAAGGGAAGAGGAGGTTACTATTGGCAGGCACACTGAGTCCAGAAAGAAGTGACAGGTCACAGCCGGATAGTGAGGCAGGACAAATAACTACAAGCAGACAAAAACCCCTCAAGCTGGGCTTTACTGTGAAGGCCTTGGGGATGCTAGCAAACAGCTAGGACCTACCTGTTCAGATGAGTAGCTTCTTGAAGATGCAAGTCTTGTGGCCTAGTATGCCTTGTTTATAAACAGTTATCTTTATTTGACAATCCAATAAAATATTTGAAGCTTATGATAGTATCATTTTGTGCAGATATTAACTTTCCTATTTTTCAGAAAAGGAAGAGAAAGCAAGGCAGTGCATAATACATTTTAGGAAAACTTTTGGCTCCAAATGGTTAATCTTTAAAGGGAAAACCATCAAACCAGAAATAACACATCCCTCAAGGTATTTGGGTAGCTGAAGTAATAACACACTGAGTATGACAGAAGTTGTCAAGGTGGCCCATCCCCAAGATGCTGCTCAGCTTATCTTAGTGGGAGGATTTCACTGGCTGCTGTACTAAAGGGGATTTGGACATTTGAAATGACGTCTCGCCATGCCTCTTGGCTTTCTGTTCTATTTGCCAATCCCAGGAAGACTTTCCTCCCTCAATTTCCTGTTTCCCCGTCGTTTCTTCATATCTGTCCCACCTCTTCATATTTTGCAAATCATGTTCATTAAGAACCTGTATGGTAAAAAAAAAAAAAAAGAACCTGTATGGTGAGACTGCCCTGGTGGTCCAGTGGTTAAGACTCCATGCTCCCAAAGCAGGGGGCCTGGGTTCAATCCCTGGTAGGGAAACTAGGATCCCTCATGCCGCATGGCACAGCCTGAAAAAAAAAAAAAAAAAGGAAGCTGCACTGTGCCAGCCCTCTGCTAAGTGTAAAGGGGGCATTAGCCATAACAGGCCCCAATGTCAAGCCTCCCTGGCCCCACTGAGGCTGTGCACCCCGTCCTAAGAATTCCCAGGCTTCTCCACACACTTCCCCTACTTCAACACCCTGATGGAAACTTCATTTGTCCTTAGAGATATCACTTCCTGCAAAAGCCTTTCCTCAATAAGACAGGTTCTCCCGGTTCATGGGGAGGCCGTGGAGTTGATGGCGTATTTTCTACTCTCCTTCCTCGCCCTTGTCACCGCTGGGTCCCTCCTCCCTGCATCTGTCACTGGGGCTGCTGAAACTAAGCCCATCAGGCTGGGGACCGACACGACAGAAACGTGCTTTCTCCCCGTTCAGGAGCCTGGAAGTCCAGATCAAGTGCTGGTTGGTTCCTTCGGAGGCCTCTCTCCTCAGCTGGCAGACACCACCTTCTCCTGCGGCCTCACATGGCTGGCATCTTCTGTGTGTCTGATCTCTTCCTTTTTAAAAATTATTATTTTGGCCTCGCCTCGTGGCATGTGCTGGAGAAAGGCATGGCAACCCACTCTAGTATTCTTGCCTGGAGAATTCCATGGACAGGGGAGCCTGGTGAGCTACAGTCCAGGGGGACACAACTGAGTGAGTCACACACACGCAGGGCACGTGGGCTCTTAGTTCCCCAACCAGCGATGGAACCCGGGCCCTCTGAGCTGGAAGCTAGGAGTGCGAACGCCTGGAGCACCAGGGAACTCCCCGACCCCTCTTCTCGTGAGGACACCAGTCCTTCCGGATGACCTCGTTTCACGGAAGGACGGCGGGGAGGCCCGCGCCGCCACACCGCCACCCGCGGGGCCGCGACTTCGGCAGATGACTCTGGGGCGCCCGGGTTAGCCTCTGCGGCCTCCTGTCTCAGGGATCACCCGTCCACAGCCGCCTCCTCTCACCCGCGCCCCGCCATCCGCACACGCCCCGGCACAGGGCCTAAGAGGCCAGCCTCACGTTTGTCTCCTCTCAGCCTCCTCTCAGCCACGAAGACTCGTCCCGCCTCCACCGTCCCCTCGGTCCCCGAAGCCCCCCGTCAGGATGCCTCTCGCGAGTCATCCGCCGCCGCGTCTCCCTCCGCGCCGCCCGCCCTCAGGCGCCCGCCTGCCCCTCGCCCGTCGCCTCAGCCCGCGGGTCGCCGGGCTTTTCTCCGCCAGCCTCAGGCCCCTCCGCGCCCTGGGGCCTCGGCCTCCCTGGCTCTGCCGTCCGACCGCCTTCTGTAGTCAAGGCCGTGGGACGCCAACGCCCACGACCTTACCCGGGACTTAGGCTTCTAGCATCTTACCCCCTTCCCACCTGCCATGGAGTATGAATTAGCCCTCTTTCCCCCCAGGCTGATCCGTCTACCATTTCTCCTCTGCCATAGACAGACAGACAGACACCTTCACAAGCTGTGTTCTGTAACATCTCTATTGTCTCTCTCCGGATCTACATTCCTTTCCTGTTGACATAAATGTCTATGGAGAACAGAAAGGGGTTTGTACCTGAGGTTTATGCGAAGGAGGGATGGTTATAAACCAAACGAGCAACACTGAAAGCCGGCCATCCCCTTCTTTTCCCAAAGTGACAGCGCAGACAATAGCGGCCCTTCTGCCAGACTCCGGTCAAGGGCATTCTAGTCAGATTACTCAAGACACTCAGGTAGGCATTTTTTATTAGCAAACGATTTAATTCTCGACTGACTAACAACAGGGGTGATGACAGCAAGCAGAGAGTGGATCCTGGGAGTCCAGCTCGGCTCTGCCAGGTCCCGGCCAGGCCGCCTGGGACCTCGGGAATCCGCCTGGGTTCCGTCGCTGTAGGTCGTGGGTGGCGACAGCACCTGCCAGGTTGGAGGCTGGAGCGGACTGAGCAAGATGATCCACACGGGGCTCCTAGAGCAGCGCCTGGCGCATAGTAGGGGGCCAGTCCCTATTAGCTGCTATTCTGTTGCCATGGTTCCTTTCCTTTCTCTCCTAACTTCTCAGGGCTTCAGGCCTTCACTTCCTTTTTTTCCAGTGGCTCCTTAACCCCTTGCTTTCTGGCCTCTGCCTTCCCCTGTTAAGTCAATTTACTGTCTCAGACCTCACCCCGTTGTCAGCTGCTTGTCTTGGTGTGTCTGTGACTTAACACCATTGACCACCTTTCACTGGCAGCACGCCCCCCTACCCTGCACCCCATCCACCACCACTAGCCTTCTGCTCCTTCGGTTTCCCTGGGGTTGGTCAGCCTCTAGCCTTTTCCTGCTGGTCCCCTCTGCCCCTCAGATGTCTCTCCAGGCCTTTTTCCTGGGTCCAGTCTCCTCTCGTCTTCCACACACCATCCCCGCTGACGTGTGGACCCACCACCCATCCAGGGTCCCAAACTGAGACCAGGGAGGCAACTTATTCAGAACTATTCACTCTCCACAACCACTTGAGACCAAGCCCAGTGGATTCAGTTTTCTTTACCATTTCCCACCTCTAGTCACCGCCGCTCTTCCCTCCACCTTTTTTTTTTTATATCACACTGACAAGTGCCGATATGTTATTAAGAAAGCCCACAAGGGGCTGAAATAGAGCGTGGTGTGTTTGGGAGAAGAGACTATTTCTTTATGTTTTATTTTTTTTAAACAAAGGAAAACAAATTTTTTTTTTTGTTTACTTTTAGTTTCTGTTGCTGCACAGGCTTTCTCTGGTTGTGGGGAGCAGGAAGCTACTGTGGAGTTGGGGTGTGTGGGCTTCTCTTTGCAGTGGCTTCTCTTGGCGGACCTCAGGCTCTCGGGTGCTCAGGCTTCAGCAGTTGTGATGCATGGGCTTAAGTTGACCCACAACATGTGGAATCTTTCCCGACCAGGGGTTGAACCCGTGTCTCCTGCACTGGCAGGCAGATTCTTTATCACTGGACCGCCAGGGAAATACCCCTCCTGCCTTTTAAAAATATATATATATTTATTGATTGGGCTGCACCAGGTCTTACTTGCAGCCCATGGGATCTTCGAACTTCATCGTGGCATGCAGGATCCTTAGTTTTGGGACGTGCAATCTAGTTCTCTGACCAGGGATCGAACCCAGGACCCCTGCATTGGGAGCATGGAGTCTTAGCCACTGGACCACCAGGAAGTCCCTGTCCCCCTTTTTACCTTAACCCCTGTGCTGTCGTGTGTCACTCTACAGATGCTGGAGTGGATTCCCTTCATTTGATGTCACGCCCCATGGTCAGTGCTGCAGAGGGACTTTTTTCCTTCTCTCCCAAATCAAACTGGACAAATTCTATTGCATCTGTATCCTAATTATGTCTCAAACCAATCCTTTCTTCTCTACCTCTACAGCCAGCGACTGATGGAGTCCCTATCATTTCTTAGGTGGGCTCTTCTATTAATTCCCAGCTAGTCTTCCCATCCCAAGTGTTCCAGACCTTTCTCCATGGTCCCACGAGGGAGGCTCTGTCTACCTCCTCAAGCTCTTTCAGGGCCTCAGCTCAGGACAGAGTGCAGGTCAGCCACAAGGGGTGCACGGAGCTCTCGGCTGTCCAGCCCATGAGCGATTTCTCCAGCTCCATCTCAGGCTGCCTCGCCCCATCCACTCTGCTCCAGCCAGAGTCAGGGGTTTGCAGTTCAGGAAACTGACTTTGTTTCAGGCCTCTGTGCCCTTGAGCATGGGCTTCCCAGGTGGCGCTAGTGGTAACCAACCCACCTGCTCATTCAGGAGACCTAAGAAATGCAGGTTTGACCCCTGGGTGAGGAAGATCCCTTGGAGGAGGGCATGGCAACCCACTCCGGTATTCTTGCCTGGAGAATCCCTTGGACAGAGGAGCCTGGTGGGCTACAGTCCATGGGGTCGCAAAGAGTCGGATACGACTCAGCAACTTAGGACACATGCATGCCCTTGTGCCTCCTGCTCACGGCTCCCTCTGCCTGGAGCACCCTGCATGCTCCTCTCTCTTGGCAGGAGGGACACCTCCATGTCTTCTGAGATTCAGCAGATTGCATCGCCTCATTCTAGGGGCCTTCTCCAATGTCCACATCCTTTTCCTCCTTGGTTTTCTTCCACGGCATAGCTCTGTGGGTTCCATTATTTCCACTTCCAGCTCAGTGTCAGTTGCTCTGCCATCCTCCGTCTCCAGTGAGCTTCTGCCCTTCTCATCAGACCTGCATTCTCTCCATCGCCCGGCTGGGACCCAGGGGCATCGTCTCAGTCCTTCCTTCTTCACCCCCATCCCCACACCAGCTGCTTCTCTGCTGGTCCTTCCTGAAGTGACTCCTGACCATCCCCCCGCTTCCCACCCTAGTTCAGGCCCACATCCCTGAGGTTTCCTATGGATATTGTTCAGAGCTCTTTGTGGGCTAGCCTTGGCCTGTTGACTTTTTAAAAATATATACACTTATTTATTGGTCTGCCCCAGGCCTTAGCTGTGGCACTTGGACTCTTAGTTGCAGCAGATGGGATCTAGTTCCCTGACCAAGGATCAAACCTGGGCCTGCTGCATTGGGAGTGTGGAGTCCTAGCCACTGGACTAGCAGGGAAGTCCCCTAGCCTCAGCCCATTGACTTTTGCTCTCATCACCTGCTGCTTTTTAAGTGTTATGATCCAGCCACAGTGGAATCCTTCCTGGTCTCTGAAGAGGGCCCATAAGTTGCTGCCACCACGACTTTCATCTGCTGTTTCTAATCCCCCTCTCCATCTATGAAATTTCTAACCATTCTCCGTGGCTCAACCCCCCATTACTTTCTTTTCTGTGAAGCCTTCCCTGATGACTTATTTGAAGTGATCTCTTTTCTCAGAACCTCTGAATTTTGTACCTGTTTAATGGTTCTTATATGTTGGCTTGCATTTCATCATTATTTCTTATGGATGCAGAGATTAGCTTGTAAACTCTTTTAAGCAATGGATTATAAATTATCCATCTTTGTATCACTTCACTACACAACATAGTGCAATTTCAGGTATGTGTGTATATCTATTTATCTACACATAGATATATATCAGCTTTGTTGAGGTATAACTTACATAGTATGCAATTCACCCATTTAAATCAAACAGTTCAGTGCTTTTACTGTATTCAGAGTTGGTAAACCATCACTGCAATCAATTTTAGAACATTTTTATCACCCCAAAAAGAAATGCTGTACACATGACAGTCAGTCCCTATTCCCTCCAAACCCTCAGCCCTAGGAACTATTAATCTACTTTCTGTCTCCATAGATTTGCTTATTCTGGATGTACCATATAAACAGAATTAGAACAGCGTTTGTCCTTTTGGGTCTGCCTTATTTCATTTTTGGGCTTCCCTGGTGGCCCAGCTGGTAAAGAATCCACTTGCAATGCGGGAGACCTGGGTTTGATCCCTGGGTTGGGAAGATCCCCTGGAGAAGGGAATGACTACCCACTTCAGTATTCTGGCCTGGAGAATTCCATGGACTGTATAGTCTATGGAGTCTCGAAGAGTCGGACAGGACTGAGCAACTCTCTCTATTTCATTTACTGTGTTTTCAAAATTGATCCATGCTGTAGTGTGTGCTGCTGCTGTTGCTGCTAAGTCGCTTCAGTTGTGTCCGACTCTGTGCAACCCCGTAGATGGCAGCCCATCAGGCTCCCCCGTCCCTGGGATTCTCCAGGCAAGAACACTGGAGTGGGTTGCCATTTCAGTCTCCAATGCATGAAAGTGAAAAGTTAAAAGTGAAGGTGAAGTCGCTCAGTCATGTCTGACTCTTAGCGACCTCATGCACTGCAGCCCACCAGACTCCTCCGTCCATGGGGTTTTCCAGGCAAGAGTACTGGAGTGGGGTGCCATTGCCTTATAGTGTGTACTTCATTCTTTTTTATGGCTGACTAATATTCCATGCAACACATTTTGTTTATCCACTCATCAGCTGATGGGTATTCGGGTTGTTTCTATTTTTTAGCTGCTATGGATAATGCTGCTATGAACATTCGTGAACAAGTCCTTGTGTGGATGTATGTGTTCATTTCTTACGGAGGAGGAGTGGAGTGGTTGGGTCAGATGTAACTCTATGCTTAACGTTTTGAGGAACAATCAAGTTGTTTGTTTATTTTTTTTAAATGTATTTTTATTTGGTTGCATCAGATCTTAGGTGCAGCACACAGTACCTTTGCTGCATCTTGTGGGAGCGTGTGGATTTAGTAGTTGGGGCCTGTCATGCCTAGTTGTTCCTCGGCGTCCAGCCAGAGATCAAACCTGTGTTCCTTGCGTCACAAGGTGGATTCCTAACCACTGGACCACCAGGGGAACGCCCCATCAAAAAGCTGCTTTTCAAAGTGACTATAGAGTTTTACATTTCCACCAGCAGTGTGTAAGGAGAATTCTATCTTCCCACTGACAGCACTTGTTATTATCTGCCTTATTTATTACAGCCGTCCTAGTGGTTGTGAAGTGGTGCCTCATCATGGTTCTTTTTTTTTTTTAATTGGAAAGATAATGGCTTTATAGAATTTCAGTGTTTTCTGTCAAACCTAACATGAATCAGCCATAGGTGCACATTATGTCCCCTCCTTCTTGAACCTCCCTCCCATCTCCCTCCCCATCCCACCCCTCTGGGTTGATGGAGTCCCTGTTTGAGTTCCCTGAGACATACCGCAAAGTCCCATTGGCTGTTTTACATATAATAATGTAAGTTTCCATGTTACTCTCGCCATACCTCTCCCCCTCTCCTCCCCTCTCCCGTGTCCATAAGTCTGTTCTCTATGTCTGTTTCTCCACTGCTGCATTGCAAATAAATGCATCAGTGCCATCTTTCTAGATTCCATATATATGCGCTTTCTCTTTCTCTTTCTGACTTACTTCACTCTGTATAATAGGCTCTAGGTTCATCCACCTCATTAGAACTGACTAAAATTCATTCCTTTTATGGCTGAGTAATATTCCATTGTGTATATCTACCACAGCTTCTTTATCCATTCATCTGTTGATGGACATCTAGGTTGCTTCCATACTCTAGCTATTGTAAACAGCGCTGCAGTGAACATTGGGGTACATGTGTCTTTTTCAGTTTTGGTTTCCTCAGGGTCATTGTGATTTTGATAGCATGACTCTTTCTCCCCGTTGAGATGTTCAAAAAATATTTGTTGGATCAAGGATATTTATAGGTAATATGAACAAACAGACGTTTGGACAGATCATTTGACTTCCAAGTTTATGAATTAGCTGGAAAAGGTGAATGCAGAGCTCAGTATCATTTCAAAAGTTACTTTTAGGCTGTTTTCTCAACTAAATAGGTTGCCAGTATTACCTTGGTGATGCTATCGAGGTGATTTGTCCTAAAAATTCATGTAGCTTTGCAGGTTTGAATGTATTTTACAGAATAAGCTAAATTACAAGCAAAATTCCAATTTTGATATGATTCCTACTCAAAAACCTACCACTGAGTGGGGAGACCAGGAAAGGTAACTTCTAACTGGGGGCATGCAGTGGGGCTGGAGAGGAGGCTTAGAAAAATGCGATTGCTAAAGTTTCTCTGGGTTGAGTTTTCCTCTGTCAACAGCAGACCCTGGGAAATGTAACAGGTTCTGAAAACTTAATTTTGATGACTCTGGACATCAGAGAAACAGCCAGCTGAATCAGTTCCCTCTTGGGCAGCTGATTATCTCAAGTCAGAGGTAATGGTGCAACTGCTTTTGCTTGGTTCTAGAGAGTTCTGTCTTGGCCA
Source organism: Bos indicus (assembly GCF_029378745.1). NCBI lineage: Eukaryota > Metazoa > Chordata > Mammalia > Artiodactyla > Bovidae > Bos > Bos indicus. The sequence goes on along the minus strand of NC_091782.1, from coordinate 50,192,733 downwards.
GAACCCATCCATTTAATCCATCCCTGGGTCCACACTTCAGTCTGCTGTCCTGAAAACCAGAGATCCACTGAAGGCCACCAATTAAAGGCCTGGGACTGGGCTTACAACTTTGGATGGTGTGCAAGTGTATTCAGAGGAACTGGCGTAGAACAGGGTCGAAGGTCATAGTAAGTAGATAGTAGCCAGCTTTCTGTCTGTATAACATCATTTTGCTTAACAAACCTCACATGGGAGACTCTACAGTAGCGTTCTCTGCACCTAGTGGAGAGGCCCCCGTCATCTTTAGGATTTGGGGGGTGTGCAATGTTTGTTTTCCACAACCACAATCACCCTTATCTGTCTGGAGATGTTTCCAAAGGCTGACAACAGGCCCCTTTCAGAAGCTTCGTAGGAAAAGTATTAACAGGTGGAAACATGTCAGCCGCTTTATGGAGGAAGCGCAGCCCAGGCCTGGTTTCTCTGGGCTTGGGTGATAACTTGGGCCGCCGCAGCCAACGCGAAGCTGGTGGCTGGAGCCCTGGAGATGGCCAGCGGCTCAGAGGAGGGCCCCAGCTTTTCTGAGCTGAAACAGGAGCCCTCTGAGAGAAAGAGATATTGCATGTGGCTTCCCTGATCCCTCGGAGGGCGACGAGTATGACACAGCATCAGCCGTGCCATCGCGGGGTGGGGATCTAGGGGGCCGCTCCTTGGGGGCAAGGCAGCCCCTGCCGCCGAAGCATCAGTTGTGGAGCGCGGGGAAGGGAAGGTGACAGAGGCCGAGGCAGCGGTGAATGAGTTGGATGGAGAACGCGCTGCCGGAGCGGCAGTCCCAGAGCAAGAAGTACTGGGCCCTGGGAGAGAAACAGCCCGGAGTTGGGGGCGGGGTGAAGCGCCAGTTCCTTCATCTCCCGCCCCGTCGTCTGCCTGTCCCACCTGGATGCACAGCGAGGACCGCGTGGGGAGGGAACCGCGCGGGTGGGCCTCGGCTCCCCCAGGGTGGGGCTCGGCTCCCCCATCTGCCTCTGAGACCAAGAGGGGCGGCGTCGGATCGGGGGACCCCGCCCCCCCACCGCGGCACCCCCCTCGCGGCCTCCGAAGTGCCCCTCTTGCGCCTCCCAGGCGTCGCTGCCTCTTCCCCTCCTCCGTTAAAACAGTGAAACAAACCACTGAGTGAAGTGATGGAGAGCCGGGGGCGGGGAGTCGCCCGCAGTGAGGGGCTGGAGTGGGGAGGGGGGGCGCGCGGTGGTCCATGAAGGTGGCTCGCCCGCAAAGAACGCCGCGCAGGTCGCATCGCGCTCGGCCGCCGCCCCCGAGACCCTTCCCCCGGGGATGGGGGAGGGGAGGGCGGCCCAAGCCCTCCTCTCGCTGGGCCCCCGGAGGCACCGCGGAGGGCGTGGGGGCCAACCTGGGGCTGCGGTGGGGGGCTGCAGTGTCCCGCCATCCCGGGGATGGAGACTGCCGTCAGCCCGCTAAAATCGGGGCGAGGGGCTGCGGCGGGGTCCGCAGTCTCCCCGAACCCCCGGCCCGAGCGCGGCCTCCGCCGCCGAGACCCTTCCCCGGGGTGGGGGGCGGCCCAAGCCCTCTTCCCCCCTGGGGCCCCGGCGGCGCCCGCGGAGGGCGTGGGGGCCAACCTGGGGCTGCGGTGGGGGTGGGGTGGGGGACTGCAGCGTCCCTCCATCCCGGAGATGGAGACTGCAGTCACCCCACTAAGATCGGGGCGGGGGGCTGCGGCGGGGGTCGGGGTCCGCACCCCCCCCCCACCCGACCCCCGGCCGGAGCGCCGCAGCCGCCGCCGCCGCCGCCGCCGCCGCTCAGTAACACGTCCCCAGGAGACGCGCAGGAGCAACACGTGATGTGTCTACTTATCAGGGTGAGAGGGGGAGAGCGGGGCTCCGAGCGTGCGGGCGGGCAAGCGGGGCGGGGGGCCGGGGCGGGGGCCACGACGGCGGCCGGGGCGCCGGGGTCGCCAGCTCCTCGCCCACCTCCCTCCCCGCGGGGCGAAGCGGAGCGGGGAGGGGGGGGGAAGCGACTGCGGAGTTGATGAACTTTGCACATCCAGAAACGCCATTTTGATTCCTTTTCCGGAACAAGTTTGCATCTCTGCTCGATCCCTTCCCGCAGCCCACCGGTCCCCTCGGCGTCCTCGCCCGGGAGCCCCCAGCGCCCTGGCCTGGCCGTGAGTACGCGCCCCCGGGCGTTCCGGCTCGCGGTCCCTCGGGCGGCCGCGAGATGTCCGGGGCTGAGCCGGGAGCGGCGACCTTTCCGAAGAACTTTTGGGGATGTGGGGAGGGTGAGGTCTGCGCAGGGCGCGCCGCACTTTTCGAACTCCGCGTCTCCCCCAGGGGCCGCGAGGACCCAGGAGCCACCCCCCCACCGCACCCCACGGCCGCGGCGCTGCGTGCGCTCGGGGGGCCGGCGTGGGATGAGCCGGGCAGCCCTCGCCCCTCGGGCTGCTGCGCGCCGGGCCGCTCCTCCTCCCCGCGTCCTCCCCCCTCCTCCCCCCTCCTCCCTCCTCCTCCTCCCCTTCCTCCGCTCCCTTTCCCCTTCCCGAGCCGCCGGCTCTGCCAACCAGCTCCCAGCGCGAGCCGCCGGCCGCAGCGCCCCACCGCCGGGGGACCTGATGCGCATCCATATTAGCCGTCCGAGCGCAGGAATCCGGCCCGACCCGCGCCGCCGCGCCCGCCGCCGCATTTATTTTTAACCGAGCCCCGCCGGGGGGACTCGGAGGGTGCGCGCCCGGCCGGCCAGAGACATCTTCCCAGCGCAGTTCTCCATCTTCCGCCCTCTCTCTCTCTCTCTCCCCCGACATCCCTCCTCCCCCCCCCCCCCCCATGTGGGAGGGGAAACTCTTCTCCTACATACTTTCGAGTCCCTCTCGGGCCGAGAGGAGCGCGGAGATGACGGCGCCCGCCCGCCCGCCGCCGCCGCCGCCGCCAGGTATCCGGGGGTGCCACGCTCGGGGGGTTCCACGCTCGGGGGTGGGGGTGGGTGCTCGCTGGGGGTGGGGGGGTACCGCGCGGTGGGAAGCATCCGCCGCGCCCTGCGCTGCGGACTTTGATCGTCTCCGGCGGACGGCGCCGGCCCCGGAGGGGGCCCTGCGCCTTCGCCGCTCCCGGCTCGTGGCTGCTGGTCACGCCGACCATCGCGCCCCCCCCCCCCCAACCACCGCGCCCCGGGTGACCGCGCGAGGGGCGGGGGGGCGCGTCCGCGCGTATTGTTCTCTGGCCTTTCCGCTGGCGGTGTACGTGTTTTCGTGGGAGCCATCGGTGTGGAGCGGAGCCTGCATCGCGGGGGGGGGGGGGGGGGGGGGGGACCTCGGCGCCCGGCGCCGTCACGAGCACAGGAAGGAGGCCGGGAGCATCCGAGGCGGGGCCGCCGGGGCCCGCTTCGCCGCCCAGCTGTGGAGCGCGCTCGGAAACTTTTGTCCGCAGCCCGCTGGACCAATTTTTTTTTTTTTTTTTTTTTTGCCGAGTTGTGGGGTTTCCCTGCCTCCTCCCATCCCAGCCCCGTAGCGTCCAGCAAGGCCGGGATGCGGGGGTGGGGGAGGACCTGGCGTCCAGGGGCTGGGGGACCCAGTGCGCCCCCCGCGCGCCCCCCTCCTCCTCGGCCCGGCCCCCCGCGCCCACCCGCCCCCCACCTCCTCGGTCGCGGTCTCTTAGGAAACTGCGACCTTAATGGTTGCTAAGGAGCAGGGGAGGTCCTTCCCGTCGCCGGCCCCCTCCCTGGGAGCGGCGCGTTCTCTGGACCGGGCCGAGGGTCGCGTCGAGGATGGGAGGGCTCGCTCCCCGCCGCCCGCCGGGCCCGGGGAGGCGCGTGAGTGCGGGGCGCGCTGGTCCAGTCCACTCTTCGGCGGGGCCACTTTGCTTTTCGGACGGGCCGGGGGTCGGGGGGTAGGGCGATGTGTGGGTGGGGGGCAGCGGAGGACGCCCCCCCGGGCGCGGGGACCGGTCGGCGGGCGGGCCGGTTGACAGGCGCCGCGTGCAACTCGCGTCCCGCGTCCGCGGTGCATCCGTGATGGGTTATAAAAGAGGAGAAAAGTATTTCTCCTTGCTCAGCACATTTGCCCTGCCTGGCTCCTTACTGGTTAGAAGATAGAACGTGAGCCCAGATCCGGACGAGCAGTTCACATTCCATTACGAAATTCTACACGGCTTCAGAGCCAGCAGCAGCACACATTCGGGCCACTTTGGAGTTTTTTCGGCTTCTTTTTTGGGGATGGTGGTGGTGGAGAGAGATGGAAAGGCGAATTAAAAAAAAACAACAACACAACTCTGGGGTATGCTGAAAAACCTGTCTGAGGGTTTTCAGCAGCAGAAACATTCACCCCACGCTTGTTTTAGAGTTTAGATTTAAAAGCCAGTGGAAATGAAATTTGCCTGTTGGATAGAGATGCTGGAAATAGCGAGGTGTTTCTGTCTTGAAGAAGAGACTGGAGGTGATTTCTGCAAAGGCTACCAAGTCGTTAATGTGCATCCCATGTTTTCCGGATAGTTTTCTTCTAGATATGCAGTGGTGTGTGCCTGCGCGCGAGTGTATTCAAATTTAATTGATGTGGAAAGCGGAGAAAAGGGGACTGCAAAGAAAAGGATGGTTTTTGTTTTGTTTTTCCCCACGGCCCTTAAAAGCATCCTCTAGGGTTGGTGCCTTTTGGAGTAGGCAGGTATGGTTCTAAGTCCTAATGTAACCCGGAAGTCTTGTTAGAGGCTGAATGAAGCCTTGGCTGACACTTTTTTTCCTCTGGCTTTCTTTTTTTAAACGTGTAGTTCTTTTCTTCCTTCAAGAGTCACACAGTCACCCAAATTATTCTTCAAGTAATATATGCAAAGGTGAGTCACTAATTTTAGTTATTCCCCCCCCCCCCAACTTTTACCTTTGCCCTTCGGAGGAAACTTCTGGGTATCCTCTCATGGATCTTGCTTTGATGTGTTTTGGGCTTTGGTTACACTGATGAATTAAACATTTGAATGGCTTTTATCAACTTTGAAATGTGTGAAAAAACACCTTCCTTCCCACCCACCCCCTTTACAAAAGAAAGGGAGAGCCCTTTGATTTGTTCCTTGTTTACCTTGTGCTTCATTTTAGGTTGTTAATGAACTTGCACTGTTTTATCATTCCTAAAAATACTGCCAAACAGGTTGCATTTTAGGATGTTTTGTTTTTAAAGAGGATTTGCTGGTTACGTGATACTCTTAAGAAAATGCTGCTGACCTTTTCTGTTACACGGCATATCATTCTCTGGGGTTTTTCTGGATATCACTCTGCTTCTCATCAGAAATTCAGAGCCTGGGCCCTTATGGCAGACAAGCGTTTGTTGTGTGATGGGAAGATGGGTCGGACTCAGCTGGCACAGGTGGGGCATCCATTCCTAACTGTTTGCATCATCTCACAAATGACCCTTTGATGGAAGGGTCTTTTATTTTAGACTCCTTCAGGCAGGCTCCCGAGCTCTCATTCTGTATCCAGCATAGGGGCAGAATGTTGAAGGAGGAAAATAAGGCTCCTGAGCCAGTCTGCATCATCCCGTAGCAGTTGCTGATGGCTTCTTTGCTGTGTGCAGGGCCCTATGCAGTTGCCATTATGTGGTTTGCATTTTTACCCAATTTTGAACTGCTGTGCTAGTCCACTTCCTAAAATCAGTTTGGAAATCTTTGCTGGTTGTGTTATGCTTAGTTGTTACCATCATTTATTACCTTCAGTGAAGGACATTTCCCAGTTAATGAAATTAAGAGAAAAGTCTACCCTTTGGGGGGTTTTGTATGGCATAATTAATATAAATTTAACTCCTGCAGAAAATTGATTAAAAGTCTCACTCGAAGTAGTCAGAAGTGAATCCTTTTGATGTTTCTATTCATTATCCTTCTGAAAAGTAGGTGGTGCTTAAAAGGTCATAGGATAAGGGTTGCTAAGCAGCTAAACAGAAGGATGCTAAAATTAACTGAAGCATTTTTGAAAGGGAGTCCTCCCCTGTTTTACATTATTTAACTAGATTTAATTAATTTCTGAATCCTTCATGTCCCTTGGCCTAGGAAAGTAGGATGTTAAGTTTGTTTTGTTTTTGTTATCGTATTTAAATAATCTCTCTTTTGTAAGTGTCTTCTTATTGAAGTTCATGCTCTGACCAGACCTGGTGTCAGATGGCAGCTTGTCTGGGTGAACGTCTTGTCTGTTAACCTGTGTGTTCAGATTAAATCCTCGCTTCCCTGGGAAAGGTGTGTGTAACATCACCTTATTTCATTTATTAATAACAGATGGCTTAGTTTGGAAAACATACCTCATCTGTGAAGTGATGTCTTATTTTGCCCTTTACTAAACAGGTTTGTGTTTGGAAGCTAGAAATGCAATAGACAATCAGCAGGACACAGGCAGTAGAGCCCCTCCTGACCCAGGACAGTGGTCCTCTTCCCCTTTTCTGCTATTAGATTAAGTTTTGATAGAGCGCCTCCTTTTCACTCCACCTCCCCATCTCAGTTTATTTCAGCCCCTTTTTGAAAATAATTCCATTAGATGTAGAGTATCTTTGGGACCAAGTATTCAGAAGCAACACTTGAAGGATTTTGGAGTTTTTCAGTAAGAAGAAAAAGGATTATAGTCTAACCAAAGCCGTGGTTGGTAACCATCTCTTGGCTGAAAAGCAAGCTCACTGCAGCTCAGAAATTTCCCTGTCTCAAGGTTACTTGTGTGCATCTGACCTGCCAAACAGGCAAAGTTGAGTAATGTTTTTTATATCCAAATACAATGAAGAAATTAGATGGGTTTTCTTGGGAGGGGCAAGGTTAGTGAGTTTTCTTTCTGTCTTTTAGACTTACAAAGTGGATTCTGAGTAGAAATAGCCATGGCTCTCTTCAAAAAGCAGGGGTCAGCCTGTGATCTCCGCACCCTGGGGGGCCTACCTATAAACCAGAGGGAAAAGGTGTACCCTCTGAAACAAGAGGGAGGCATACACTGTACCTTCTGAAATGCATCACTTATTTTTAATTTCCCCTGCGCCCAAGGAAGGCGGAATACAGAGAGGAAAACCATCTGTGGGGTTGTCTTGATGACCGAAGTGGAAGACTGAGGAAGATGGGGCGGCAGGGCGATGGGCTTTTTCCTTTTCTGTTAGCTGTCCTCTGGGACGGAGTCACCTGCTGTGCTGGTCTCCGTTTCCCTCCTCACCTTCCCCGGGTGCTGCAGGAAGGGCAGCTGAGAGTAGCTGGCAGTGGTTGGTGGAGACTGGGGGCGGGGGTGGGGAGGGGAGGGACGCCCCAGAGGAGGGCGCAGGGAGCTGCCCCTTGCGGCGACTGCTGCATCTTGTTTCGGATGGTACTCTGGGTACAGGTGAGCCAGTCTGTCCATCAATAAAGGTGGCTGCCAGTGAATAGGTGCTTAGACAAAAGAAGTGGGAGAGGGTGGAGACTGTTTGTTCAGTGTGATTCAAGCAAGCAGTGCTAAATAGAATTTGAAAGCCTCTGTGAAGTCCCCGAGTCTGGGTACTGGCGGTCCGGCGGGATTCACCTGAGGCCTTTCAGACTCGCCGAGGGCGGGTGGTCCTGATGGGGGTGAGAAAGCCCAGGCAAAAGCCCCACATTCTTTGTCAGCCGGCCAGACGGGCGGAGAAAAAGCCTCAGTGGGGGTAATTAGATAAAGCTTTTAAATGGCTCTATTTGTTTTTTCCCTGGCTGGTTTGGTATCTCATCTCTTCTCCCCCCTCTTTCAGAAGCTGCCGGGTAAGACGGTCCTAAGAGTGTTGGAGGCTGTTAGTGGTTTCATTACTTGGGACATTTCATTTTTCGTTAGGGCGGACCCTGGACAAAGTGAACTTCACCCTGCTTTTGTGGAGGCCTTGAACAAAGATTTGAATTTTATCCTCAGAGCGGGAGCGGCACAGTGTGAGGGTTGGGTGGGTATATTAACCCATTTTCCAGCTGTGCCAGCCTCCACCCTGTGGCTGGTAATAAATCAAGCCCAGGACCCAGAACTCCCAGCTCCAGCCTCACTCCAAACAACACCTGCTTTTTCAAGTCAGCTTGGCCTCAGAAGACAGAGCATCAAATATACAGGGCCTGTTTATCTGTGTGTGTGTGCTTTTTCAATGAGACCAGATCCTTTGACAATAATTCTGTGGTTGAATGCGAAGATGTAAGGCAATTTAAAAAGAAACCTTTTTAGCCTTTGGCAGCGTTTTTCTTGATGAACATGATTATAGACATTTTTTTTTTCTACCTCGTGAGATCATTGTAAGGATAAAATAAATGTTTCAGAAAGTCAGAAACTATATATGGAAGAAAGTGGTGTATTTTGAGCTCAGGAAGCTTTGTGGGTATCCACTCTGGATTTCCTTTCCAGAATTGTGCACAACTCCAGTACTCAGGCAGAGTTTATGTTTGCTTCGAGTGCCCAGAGACAAACAGGCCAGCACATTATTCTTCGTGAAGTTGACTTGTGTGCTTAGTCGCTCAGTAGTGTCTGACCTTTGTGACCCCATGGACTGTAGCCAGCCAGGTTCCTCTGTCCATGGGATCTTCCAGGCAAGAATACTGGAGTGGTTGCCTTTTGCTTCGCTCGGGGATCTTCCTGACCCGGGAAGCGAACCCGTGTCTCCTGCAGTGCAGATGGATTCTTTCCCTGCTGAGCCTTCACTCAGGGATGAATTTTAAGGGACAGGCAGGTGGTAAGCTTTGGGTGCATTCTTTAGAGCAGTGACTCTCAGCTTGGTGGTTCCCCCCAACACCACCACCCCCCCGCCGCCCCCTCCCCCCACTGGCCCAGGGGGTGCCTGGCAACGTCTGGAGACTGATTGCCTTGCTGGGGGAGGGGATGCACCAGCCTTCAGTGAGTCCAGGCCAAGGATGCTGCTGTTCTTCCCACAATGCATTGGGAATCCCTGAAACAAAGGCTCATCCAGCTCCAAAAGTCAGTAGGTGGAATCCATCTGCGCTGCAGGAGACAGGGGTTCGATCCCCGGGTCAAGAAGATCCCCGAGAGAAGCAAAAGGCAACCACTCCAGTATTTTTGCCTGGAAGATCCCATAGACAGAGGAACCTGGCGGGCCACAGTCCGTGGGGTCACAAAGGTCAGTAGCCCCAAAAGTCAGTAGGCCCGCGTCACGTGTGCAAGCAGCCTGGTGTTCTCGCTGTGCTGCATGTGGCATATTTGGGGATCTGGAATTTCATGGAGCGAGTAAGGTCTCCTTCCAGGACTATGAGGTGCCGTGTTGGCAAGTCCAAGATTTCACAGGAGATTGGGGGTTGGGCGGGATATTTCAGTGGCGTTCTGTATATTAAAAACCCCTTTAGTCAATAAAAGTTCCAGAACTTTTCTGCTTCTAAAACAAACCAGATTCGTGGGTGCTGGGAGGCTGCTCTGATAGGTGGAACTTCTTCGCTCATTTGGGAAACTGACTCCAGTGCTGTCATCCGCCCTTCTCCCTCGCGTTCTAAGTTGTGTGGAGGGCACTACACCCCGCCCCCCCGCACCACTGCTTTTTTCCTCAGTGTTTGAACAAGCCCCTACTTGCTTGACAGTTCATGTTTTCACCCTTGTAGTCTTGCTTATTTAGGTTTTCCTAAGTTTTTGCAAAATTCTTACATAACATTCCACCCTTGTTAAAGTGCAGTGTTGGGGGGACCGGGGCTTCTGTCCATACGTCTCCCCTCGAGTGGGCACCTGGCTGACCCCAGGGAGGGCTGGGGATGGATCGAAGCGGGGAAGAGACGATAGTGAGTTTTATGTTTTGGGGGCTCCGGGGCCTCAAAGACCCCAAAAGGAGGTTGGTTTGAAGGAAGAAGAAATGTGGTATACAAACACTAAATTGTGTTTTCCCAGACCAGACACTCCCAAGGAGAGTGGCGGGAGCCATCTGTAGCCACAGGTGCCACTTACCTGACCTGTGTCCTGGTCTTCCCCACCTCTCAGCTCGGAGGCAGGGGTCAGGGGAAGCTTTGGAGCAATAAGAAGGCAGGAAGAGGGGGGGAACGATTCCTGAAAGGGCGGGGCAGCCTGTGGTGGGAAGTGACGGTTGCCCCCAAAACCATCTGGGCTGGCACTTACTTAAGAGAAGCGTTGCACATTCTGCAGGCAGCTTTCTTTACATCCTCGTCCTGCCAACAGGCTGTCAGGGTCCCTCCGTTCACGTCCCTCTGGGCCGATGGTGGCAGTGACCTGCCCGGAAGCCACCTTTACCACGCGGCTCCTGGGGTGGTAAGAGCCTTGCATCTGGTGCCCCGCCGCCCCCTCCACACCCCATAAACTGGCCACTGCCCCTGCCTGTCTCCACTGACAGCTTTTGCCAGGTGGAGGGTCGTCTGCAGGTGCATCAGAGGGAACTTGTAGAGAAAAGAGTTCCTCCCCCCACTTCTGGAAGGTGAACTGAAACTCACCATCCGCCCAGCCTTCCAGGCCAGTCCCTGACTCGGGTCTCTCCCACCCCAGCCAGACCCCCCTGGACACCCCTGTGCTGTCCGACTCCAGGGTCAGCTGCCCCGCTGTCCTGACTGAGGCTCTCCTCGGGTCACAAACACCTCCCAAGTCAATTTCCTGGCACCTTTGTCCACCCTCCGTTGGTGGACACTAGCCACGCGTGGGGTTTGCCGGCCGAAAAACATCTCTTGGCTCCCTGCTGTCTGCAGGAAGAAATCCAAACTCGTCAACTTGGCACACGAGGACCTCGTTGGCGGTTCCCAGACGGTCTTCCTGGTTCCAGCCCTTCCCACTCCCGCTCCTCGAGGCAGCCACAGCAGGAGCTTCTGCTTCTCCGTGGATCACTCACTTGGTTCTGTCCCCACCCCCCCAACCCCCCCCCACCCCCCGTCTCCTTGCAAACATTTCCTCACTCTTCTTTCAAGACCCATCTTAAATACCACCTTTTGCACGGAGAATCAGGTCCTCCATCAGAATAACCCTTACCCCATCTGGCCGGTCTGTCTGTTGTAATTTACCTGTTGGCATGTTTTCCCCATCTGGAGAATAGGCAGTGACTTCAAATCATATTTTTCCATCTTCTGTACCTGGCTCAAGGGTTGCGTTTGTTGTCGTTTAGTCACTCAGTCGTGTCCGACTCCTTTTCGACCCCGTAGACTGTAGCCCGCCAGGGCTCCTCTGTCCATGGGGTTTCCCAGGCAAGAAGACTGGAGCAGGTTGCCATTTCCTTTTCCAGGGGATCTTGCCGACCCAGGGATTGAACCCGCATCTCCTGCATTGGCAGGCAGGTTCTTCACCGCTGAGCCATCTGGGAAGCCTCAAGGGTTGCGTAGTTGGTGCTTATTTAGTAATTATTGTTGAATCCATTTTCAAATACAAAAAACACAGAGTTTTTCTGAAGAGGTGCAGGTTATTTTTGGAAAAGAGCACTATAATTTGAGAAGCTAAGTCCTAAATATTGGTACAGATTAAGAGAAGGAAACTAAAGTTTTCCAGCAAACCCGTCTCCCAGAAATTGGGTGCTAAGTGCACACTGGTGGGAAAGTGTTTTGAATTACAGAAATCTTAAAATAAAAGTTTGCTCAGCTTAATTTACTCAGAATTAAAGAGAAAGAAAACGTTGTTAATGCCTGATTGCTCTAAAAGCTGTCACACTGGGGCCCTTACTAATTATAACCACTTTTCATGGCTCTTGGTTTGAAGTTTATATTAAATAGGAGAGATGGGCACACAGATCAAAGACCAGCATCATTTCAGAGCTCCAATGTGTGGGCCCATTTTCTCTGCTTAGTTAGATTTTTGTTTCATTAGTGGTATGAGTTAATAGGAGTGTTGGTCTGTATATAATTTAACTTTTCTTTTTTGCCATTACTGCTTGGATTTAACACAAAATGCCAAACCAGCAACCTACAGGGTACAGATCTTGCTTTATTTGTGTCTGTGTGTGCACAATATACATTCATACTTACGTGATAGAAGTTGATTATAGATCATATTTACAGAAAGAATCATTTCCACTGTTCTATGGGAAATTCCTTTACGCTGAGACCTTATTGTTAAAAAACACACACACACAAATACTGCAAATACACAAAATCTTTTCTTAGCTTTCTTCTAGAAGAGGTACATACGTCTTCAGAAATAGGGGAATATGGAAGACAAGGCAAAGATGGGGTGAGAGAGGCATTTTATGGATCCTTTTATACCTTTATATTTGTAACTATGTGGATAGGTTTCCTTTTCAAATAAGGAATTAAGTTTTTTTTTTTTTACTATCCTTTATACAAGATAAAATCCTAGTCGATTAAAAGTACAGTATTGCTACCCTTAAGTATTTCTTAATGTCCTCACCTGATAATTAAAGTTTAGGCTCAGATCTGGCAGATACATTCAAATATATTAGCCCAACTTCATCTTATTTCTAAGGAGGCTTGTATATTTTTCTCTCATGTGAAAAAAGGTGGGGTTTTTTTGTTTGTTTGTTTATTTTAAGCCATTTTCTCTTCGGCTTTAGGGCTTTTAATCGTTTGGAAGGGTAATTACATAAAACTGCCTAGTGAGCATCTCAAACAGGTTTTCACAACTTGGTCAGTTAAAACTACGTTGGATCAAACTGTTCCACTTAAAAATTTTGAACCAAGTATAATTTAAAGGAGGCTCAACTCGCACACCTTAGTCTCAGTTACCCTTGTTTTTAAAATCATGAAAATAAAGTTTCTGAAAACCGTTTGTTGTTTGAGAGCTTACCTCTGTCCATGGAATTCCCCAGGCAAGAATACTGGAGTGAGTAGCCATTCCCTTCTCTAGGGGATCTTCCCAACCCAGGGTCTCCTGCATTGCTGAGTAAAAGTCACTCAGTCATGTCTGACTATTTATGACCCAATGGACTACACAGTCCATGGAGTTCTCCAGGTCAGAATACTGGAGTGGGTAGCCTATCCCTTCTCCAGCAGATCTTCCCGTCCCAGGAATTGAACTGGGGTCAGGCAGGCAAACTCTTTCACCATCGGAGCCACCAGGGAAGCCCCTAATGAAGCTTTACTACCCTGTTTTCCTAAAATACTGCATCGAGTTGGATTTAGTATCCCATTCAGCCTCCTTTCGGAGAAGGCAGTGGCACCCCACTCCAGTACTCTTGCCTGGAAAATCCCATGAACGAGGAGCCTGGAAAGCTGCAGTCCATGGGGTCGCGAAGAGCCGGACATGACTGAGCGACTTCTCTTTCACTTTTCACTTTTCATGCATTGGAGAAGGAAATGGCAACCCACTCCAGTGTTCTTGCCTGGAGAATCCCAGGGATGGGGGAGCCTGGTGGGCTGCTGTCTTTGGGGTCGCACAGAGTCAGACACGACTGAAGCGACTTACCTTCAGCCTCCTTTTGGAAAACAGGCACTTTCCACCCCTGAATTTGCAAACCTCGTAGTGCTGCCTTTTTTTTTTTTGTTTTTTAAACTCATAGATCTCTATTTATTCAACAAATTTGAACTTCAGCAATACGACAGCTGTGATAAGCACCAAGGATATTACTAGTGTGAGAAAGAGGCAAGTGGCTAGCTTCGCAGACATGGAAAGACCCTGGACCACTGAGTGGTCTGCGTCTGGGCGGCGTGTTCGGTGCGGCAGGGGCGTGTGATGTGCTGGCGGGGTGGAGGATGCCGAGAGGAAAGAGCGTGCAGGGGCACAGACGGTGGGGCTGACGCCCCGAGGTTGGCGAGGAGGCCGAAGTGCGGAGAGGAGCCCACCAGGCCTGAGGACCGCGTGGTGCGGTGGGCGGGGCCGGAGCCGCAGCGCCTCCCTCGCAGGTATTTGGAGTTTTCCCTGAAGAACTCTGGGAATCCTTGCAGGGTGTCAGGCCAAGGACTGGCATGATGAGATTTGCATTTTTAAAGACCGCTCCTGGCCAGAGTGGAAGATAATCTAGAGCAGAAGGCAGCAGCTCTTCCGCCTTCTGTTTGCAAGACCGTCGAGAAGGTTAGTGGTTCGCGGCTTTGAGAAGCAGCGGCGGTGCGAACTGGCTGGAAGTGGAGGTGGGAGCCAGGCTGGCTTCGGTGGAGCTGGAGGCCAGAGGAAGGGCTGGAGGCTGGGCGACATGATTTCCAGGCCTCTGGCTTCCCTGGCGGGCGGCTGGTGCTGCCCCTCTCCGGGATTAGGTTGCGGGATAAAGCCAGGTTTATGAACCAGGTACGTTCCTTGCTCTTTAAAGAAGTGATGTGTTTGAACTTTATCACCATTTTCTCTACTTGGACTGTTTTCATGGGTTAAAACGTTAATGTACCTGGCGTGGATGACTCCCGGAAAGGACTTCTATAAAAATGAGAGACAGAAGTGAGGTTCTTCCCTATGGCTTCCTCCTCCCCTCCTCTCCCTCCTCTTCTTTCCTTTTTCTCCTTTTTAATTTCCTGAGGCCAAAAGGAAGTTGGAAGAGTTCTTGCCAGTAGCCCGAGCTTCCGAATGGTTTTCAGATGAGACATACGACTAAAGTCTTGAGCACATTTAAGTTTCTGTTTGCTTTAAAGATGCTTTATCTCTTTGACTTGAGCCTGGGGCTCGGGGGCGGAGGCTCCGGGTAAGACCAAGGCAGGACTCTCAAACTTGCCCCGGGTGTCCACTGAAGAGGGTCAGAACTCTTCTGCTGACCTGACTGTCCCAACTTTCTGCTTACTTTTTTAGTCCCCACTGATGCTCTGAGTGCCTTAGAACGACATCAGTATTTTGCTTGACCAGTGATGTGTGTGGAAACAAAGTCCCTTCAGTGAAGCAAATTTGCCGCGTGTCTCCCAAGGGTGCCCAAGGAAGAGAGTCCGTCCTTGCCCAGGGCTGGTCCCCACCAAGCCGCGGTCTAGCCTGTGTCTGACCATCTCCGGCGATGGCAGATTTGCTGTCTGCTCCGAGGCAGTCCATGGAGTTTTACTACGTTAGTTAGCTTTTTTTTTTTTTTAAGTCTTCTCAAGGCAAACAGAATCTTTCTGGAATGGAGCTAGAAAGTGGTGTGTTTTCTGCTGAGTTGGTGAAAGCTAGGAGCTGGAGGACAGGCCGCTGCCTGGTGCAATCTGACCCCCAGAGAGTCCCTGGGGACTGACTGCCACCCTCCTGACTTCCTCCTGCACTCGAATTCCTGCTTCATGGGGGGTGGGAGGGGGTCCTGCCTCACTTGGCCTGCACGGCCATCCTCTTGGGTGTGAGCTAGGACTCCTTTCTTCAAACAGCCCCCAAGAAAGCATGAACAGTGCTGCTGGATTTGAGTAAAGCTTCTCCCGAAGTCATAGAAATGACTCATCCAAACCACCCATGAGCCCCAGTCTGCTGCTCCCCGCCCCCCACCACTTCTCTTTTCTATGGGATCCATCCTGACCCAGGTCGCCCCACCACTGGTCCCCAGAGAGCGCTGCCCCACTTGGGGAGAACAGGGTTTTTCATCTTTTGCTTAAAGAGCACGGATGTTCCCGCATCAGCAACCTCACTCTCATTTGTAAGGATGGCACACTTTATCCCAGCCATACATTTGATGAGATGAGCTGATGAAGGGAAAAGCTCCACAGAGACCTTGCCCCTCCCACTCTTTCCAGCTGAAACAGCTTGGTGAGGGTGTGCTGGGAAGGGAACTTGAGAAACTGAGTTTATGGCATCTTTTGGAAAATTTAAATCTTAAGGTTCAGTTGCACGCAGCTCAACCCTTCACCTCATCATGACCCAGGCCGAAGCGTGGATTTGGAGATCGAATACATCTGTCACAAAAATAGCTTACAGGGATGGCCTTGTAACGTGTCCAGAGTTGCGGTGGGTGGTACGTCCAGTAGCCAGTTCATGGTGACGAAGGTATAAGCGCACTTGCAGATAACCCGCCCATAACTGCTGGATAATGGTGACAGTTCTTGCTCTCTGTTGGGTGGTTTCTTTCTTTACACCGCTGTGTGTTTAATCCCTGGTGTTGGTTCTTGACGGGCTTGGGGTGGTAAATTATTGCACTTAGAGATCACAACCAAAATGGCTTGGTGGGTTTTGCTGCCTTTACAGCGGATGGAATCTGGGGAGGTTCCTTTGGCTGGCTGGGAAGTCTAGTGACTGCTCCTGCTGTGTCCTGTATCTACAGACGGCAGAAGACATAGAAATCCAGCAGAAACTGACCTGGTTATTCATATTATAAACAAATCACTGAGAGTGTATTTAAATACAGTCAGCAGTCCGCCCTTGGTGAAAAGCATCAGTAGTCAAAGCCCACCTGTATTTGCTTTAAATCAGATAAACCAGATGTTGTATTTTAGGCTGTCTCCTGCCCGTGCTAGACTTAATCCATATATGACTCCAATCTTAAGTCAAAAATCTCAAGTTCCCGCACTTTTTCACCATTCTATGGTTGTTGGGTTTTTCATCTGGAAAACCACTCGCGTGGTGGGGGAAGCGGTTGTGTGAACTAAGGTTTCAGGCACACACCAGTTATGTCCTCCTGAACTCTTGACGTGGGTCATCCCATTCCGCCTTCACACCCCTTCGTGGCCCCTGTGATGTAGGTAGGATCATTATCCCCTTTATTTAGAGGAGGAAGAGACCCAGTGAGACAGCCAGCTCATCGTCGTCGAACAGCCTGAGCCCAGAGCCCATGCTGGCGGCCAGTGCTCCACTTCTCCCGCGATGCCGTGACATTGTCCCCAAGTGAATATGCCCCAGAAGCCTGCTGTGTGCAGAGCCGTGTGGTACATGGCAAGGGGAAAGCCAGGGACATGCATGGGACAGAGCTGCTGGCTCTTGGAAATAGCAGGTTAAAACCCAACCTGTGAAAAGACTGTATGTGGTTTTTAGACAAAGTGAGTTAGGCCATCACTTCTGTGGAAGATCAAGGGGGAGGGAAGGGTTGCTAGAGAGAGAGGACTGCAAAGGTGCTTCGTTGTTGAATTGCTAAGTCCGGCTTTTTTGGCACCCCATGGACTGTAGCCCACCAGTCTCCTCTGTCCACGGAATTCTCTAGGCAAGAACCCTGGAGTGGGTTGCCATTTCCTTCTCCAGGGGATCTTCCCAATCCAGAGATCAAACCTGGATCTTCCTGCATTGCAGTAGGTGGTTTCTTTACCACTGAGCACCAGGGCATGGGTTGCAGAGATGCTGCTGGTTGACAAATCAGCCAGTGGGAAATGGCTGTCTCAGAGCATCTGGGGCCCGGGAGAGTTGGGGAGAGGCCCTGATTATCCTGCTGGGGGCCTCACTGTCCCCAAGTTCCCATCAGATGCTCCGGGGGGTGGGGAGGGTGGGCCTGCACTCGGGGCTTCTGCTGGTCCTGTGTGAGGTGGGGAGTGGGGTACATGCCTGCCCCTCAGCTTCTTTGTTGTGGACACCCACGTTTAACCTCGCTGAAAGTGCTTGATCACCGATTCCAAGTAAGCATGGTGTGTCGGCCACTTTGGAAGGGCCGGGACACTGTCGGCTCCGTGAGTGTCTGGGGACGAGGGTTCCTGGAGAGCCTGGTTCCTCCAAACAGGTCCCTCGTTCTTTGCTGTCATAACAGGGCATTCCCATTTCATTTAATTTATAAAATCAACATTTTGCCTCAGAGTCAGCGATCTAAGGGGCCACTGGTCTGTGGATCCAGGGAGGTCGGCGCAATTGATCTGATTACTGACCTGGGGCTTCCCTGGTAGCTCAGCGGTAAAGAAGCCACCTGCAGTGCAGGAGACAAGGGCTCCATCCCTGGGTCGGGAAGATCCCCTGGAGAAGGAAATGGCAACCCACTCCAGTATTCTTGCGTGGAGAATCCCATGGGCCGAGGAGCCTGACGTGCTGCAGTCCGTGGGGATGGAAAGAGCCAGACAAGACTGAGCGACTGAACAATTGCTAACCTGATGTTTGAGTTTGTCCTTATTTAAGGGAGATAGCCTCAAGGAGAGGTTTTTTGTCCCCCCTGCTTCTTAAGCAGTAGGAGCTACAGGGACTGCGGGACAGCAGTGGAGGACGCCCTGTCTCCCTTGGGATGTTACTGGGGCGGGGGGTGTCCTGCCCTTTTTTGGGGGCCCACTCGAGCAAGTCGTGGAACCAGCAAGTCTTAAATTGTGATGAGGGCTTCATGACCTGTTTCCTGTTTCCGGTGGGTCTGTTGGAGAAGGGTTGTTTTGAAATTTAGTAACAAAGAGAGAATTTCAGTGTCCTGTGTTACCAGCTTGACTGTAACCGACCTAGCTTCCCCTTACTACCACCATGATTCTTACCGCTGCTATTTTGCTGGTGGCAGTTTGACAGTTGCAGTGAGAGAGCAGGGCAAGAAGTCTCGGTTGAAGACCAGCATCCCATGCTGTCTCTTTCTCAGGGTTGGAATCAGCTTCCTGCATCGGAATGCTGCTCGACACCTCCCCCAGGCAGTAGGCTCCGGGGAGGCGAGGATGCCTAAGACGTGGTCCAGTCCTGAAACGCACCAGTGCGTCACAACCGGCAGAGACCGCGCGGGCCAGGCAGTGGAAGCGGTCAGGAAAAGAGGAAGTGATGGGGTCCTCAGATGTGAACAGCCGGCCACGTGGAGAAGCACGTAGGGAAGGGGAAACGAACGTCTAGGCTGAGAGGAGTGTGAGTAGAGGCCCTGGGGGACGACAGCCCGGGGCTTCCTGGGGGATGGGATGGACGGGCGGTGGGATGAGGCCAGAGAGCAGGGTCGGGGTGCTGTGTCGAGTCGGGGCGGAAGGGGTGTTGAGAGGTGTCTCTGGTCAGTTGTGGAAGCAGTCGTGCACCAGGAGTGCTTTGAAGCTGGGTTGCCACGTGAGAAGTTCTGTCCTGGAGAGAACTCAGCTAACCCTTTAGAAAAATCAGGTTGCAGAGGAGGCATGTCTGGCAGAACGAACTTGACGTTGGTGCCATACTAAACAGAATTATTTCTTCTCCTTTTTTTCAAAGAGATTTTTTTCAGTCCAGGACATGGGGGCTGCTGTCTGGGGTGATGTTAAATGATCATTCAAAGGTGGGAGCTTGATTTTCAGCAAATAGAATGCAGTTCACCAAGGTTTAAACTTCCCAGGCTGTGTTTTACTGCTTGGTGCTTAAGCTCATCGGGGAGAGCAATAGACTCATCCAGGGAATTAGACTCACTTCTGTTCCCTCGAGAATACTGAGGCTGGATCCTGGGAGTCCAGGGGAGCTACTTACTCGTTAGGATCACTGGTTTGTCAGCTGGGAGTGAAGGCGGGCTTGGAGGGCGAGCTGATGAGCCTGTGGATGAAGATTTCTGGAAGTTGCCATGGATGTAGGACCTGCTCACAAAGATGAAGCTGCCTTGAGCAGGGGTGTCTCACCTGGGTAGCACCTGCCCTTGCCCTATTCCCCCCCCCCCCCCGCCCCCACCCCGCTGTTCCGGGTCCTCTGCAGAGATTTCACTTCCTCCCAGTGGTGAGGTTGGCCAGGAAAGACCTACAGGGATGCAGGGCGTGAGGGCAGGTCGTGGCCCCCAGAGACGCTCGTGGTTGATTAATTACGGTGGAGGCACTTTCTGCCTCTACCCCTGGGGAGAACAGGTCCCTTTTTTAATACGCGTGACTTCATATGTTCATACGTTCAAGGCCTGAACTCAGGGACCGAGGGACCTGGCCGAGAGAGCTGTGGAAAATGTGGGGAGGCCCCTGCAGGTTGGACAGAACGCATACCTTAAGGTTAATAATTTCGTCACCTAAAACTGATTTTTATATGGTAAGGTTTTATGAACTGCTGGCAGCCTCTCTCGTTCTGTTTTGTTTCTTAACCGTGCTCTCTCGCTGGCGCTGGGATCGTGCGGGAGGAGGTGGGATGCTGTGAGCTGGGGTGGGCTTTGGGGGGCCAGGCGGGGAGCTGCAGCAGAGATGGGGGGCTCTCAGAGTGCTGAGTGGATTCCCTTGCCTGTGACCAGCCAGGGCAGATCACTAAGGAAGGAGAGCCCGCTTGGGGCCAGGACCCAGGGGTGTTTGCTGGTGTGACCCCATGGGTAGGGCAGAGCTATCATCTTCCTCTTCTTAAAGACAGGAAACTGAGGCTTAGGGGAGTTACCTTTTTCTGAGATCACACAGGCGGTGTCAGGCCGCCGGGAAGCATTAGGCCATAGCCGCACACTGAAAGATGTTCTCCGGTCCCATGGGACTTCGGGACAGGTGGGTGCCTGGAGAGAGTTCCCAGCCCAGCAACTGCGAACCTTGATCTGGACTCTTTAATAGTTCGCTGGGATTGGAGCTCAACACATTTGAGTGCTTCTACGCGTAGAACACTGGGTTGAGGCGTGATGAAGCCCCGTGGTTCTTGCCTTGGGGAGTCCCCATCATGAAAAGGTGCAGGGCAGGGTCACCCCCGAGCCTTGCTCCCACGGGCAGGGGCAGGCTGGGGGTCACTTGGGGTGGAGGACCACGGCCTGCAAGGTGGTGGAGTTGGAGGGTTCCTTGGGGGGTGGCGGGTGGGGCAGAATTGGAGCTTTCCTTCTGTCCGTGGGACGCAGTCCTAAGGCTTGGAGCAGAGGAGCGACCGGCCACCTGATAAGGCTTGGGAGACATCCTCAAGGAGGGAGTGCGGCCACGGCTGTCCCCCGGGTGGCTGCTGGGGGCCCTGTCACTGCTGATTGCTGGCCCGAGGCAGAGAGCCCAGCCTGGTCAGCTGGTCCGGAACGAGCCCGGCAGCAGGCAGATCCCTGCATCACTCCACCGGACTGACGTCCACAAACGAGGGGCTTGCTTTCTTTACAGCCGCAGACTTGTTTCAAAGCTGACTCACACACTCTGGCTTAATATTTCACTTCTTAGTTAACCAGCTCCAGAGGAGCCACCGCGAGAGGGTGAAGGACCCCAGGGCAGCAGCAGACCTGCTTCCAGTTTAGGCCCCGATGGAGACAGTTCAGGCTCAGATCTCTGCGTTCTGGCTTGCCTCTTTGCGGGGCTTGTCCGCTGAAATGCTGGATCTTGTTTATAATGTTGGCATGTTGGTGTGGAGGTTAACCCTGGTTTACTGAAACCAGGGCAGGGAGCCTTTCCTGATGGGTCCTGAGACTTCTACGAGGACCTACCCCGGCCCCAGGTGTGGGGTGGGGCCTGAGCCCCGGCTCCTGATCCTTCCCCCGCATCCAGTTTCCAAGTCTTTGGCTCAGATGGTAAAGAATCTGCCTGCAGTGCAGGAGACCCGCATTTGATCCCTAGGTCTGGAAGATTCCCCTGGAGAAGGACATGACAACCCACTCCAGTACTCTTGCCTGGAGAATCCCATGAACAGAAGGGCCTGGTGGGCTACAGTCCATGGGGTCGCAAAGAGTCAGACACGACTGAGTGACTCACACTTCCTGTGTTATCTGTTGTTCAGTTGCTAAGTTGTGTCCTTGTGGTGCCCGGCTGCTTGCGGCCCCGTGGACTGCAGCACACCAGGCTCCTCTGTCCCCCAGTGTCTCCCGTTTGCTCAGACTCCTGTCCATTGAGTCTGTGATGTCATCCGACCATCTCGTCCTCTGTCGCCTCTTTCTCCTCTGGTATTTGCTGCTGCCCCAAAGGTGCCCTCCCCACCTGTGCTTGAAGCAGAGTGCTCTTATGAGGCTCTTAAAGCCCCTGGTGTGGTCTCCCCAGCTTTTTGTCTTGAGCTCTGGCCTGGGGTGCCATCACGGTCACCTCCCCATTCATCGGTGTCACTGGCATTTTAAAGACGCAAACGTGGACATCGCAGGCAGGCCCGTAAATGCTTTTTGTGCTTGATTTCCATACTGCTCACAACAAGCCCACCAGGCTGGTGTCGTTAGCCACGTTCTGCTGGTACAGAGGCACTGAATCATGCCCTGAAGGTCCAGGGGGCACTGGACCCTCCCCCCGCCCTTTCTGTGTTTTCTCTCATTTAACCTCTGCTTCGACTTCTGAGGTCACTGTTATCTCCATCTTACAGGTGAGGAAGCTGAGGCTTAGGGAGTTTAAAGAACTTGCCTGAGGCCGCTCCAGGGTAAATGACATTGAGCCTGAGCTGGTGTACTCCTTAATCTTTGCTCTTCTGTATTTGTTTATGAAGTAAAACTTGCTAGCTTGGGGCTGGCTTAGAGCTGATGGCTTCTCTTGGATTTGTTTTCCAGGCTCTTCCCATTCCTAAAGGAGGAGGGAGGAGCTGTTTGTCAAGTGCCCACTCCCATGTGCAGTTCAGTTCAGTTCAGTCGCTCAGTCGTGTCTGACTCTTGGCGACCTCGTGGACTGCAGCACGCCAGGCCTCCCTGGCCATCACCCGCTTCCGGAGCTCACCCCACTCCGTTCTAGGCTTGGTTATCTGTTTTCCTTTTACCAGAGTGTAAGCTCCCGAGAGCTTCTTGCTGCATTTTCCCTGTTTGTTCACCCATGCCCGCAGGCACCCACCCTAGTGCCTGGCACAGCCTGGGTGCTCAGGCAGCACTGAATGAATGAATGAGCGGATCGTTTTATACCCCTGTCCGAGGTGGAGGCACTCAGACAGAGTAGTTTGGTGCCTTGCCCACAGGCACAAATAACTCTTGCTGGTCACACCTCAGATCTCTTGTTTTCTCAGCAGACCTTTTTTACACGTGTAAAATTTCGGGAGTACTCGGATCTATGTCCTGGGGTTGGAGGGCATGATATAAAACACTATGAATACTTAGCAGTGCCTGGCACCTCGCCAGCCATCGAAGAGTGGCCTTGGGAGGGTTGTCTCCACTCCCTTGTCTGTGTTTGTCTTCCTTTGGGGCAGGGTTGCCATACCGATTAGCCAGGCTCAAATGTGCTGTCCACCAAACTTCTAAAAAGTGCTTTTCATTCATCTGGGAAAGTGCTTTTTATTCATCTAAGGTTGCTGTGTTGGCTGTACTATCTAGTAAGTGATGGAAGTGGTAACATTGATGGAATCCGTTTAAAGCTACCCAGGGCCAGTGGTCACCACTGGAAAGGTGTGGATTAGTTTGATTTTCATCTTTTCTGTTTCCAGTCAGAATATTGTTCTGGGAGGGGCCTCCGGGATCCTCGTCCAGATTGTCTCCTTCCAGGCCCCCTAGTTTCCAGGTGAGGAACATCAGGCCAGGAGAGTTGCGGGGGCAGGGCTGGGGGGACCACGTAAGAGGTCTTACATGGCCCACTCTCTTCGATGGCAGCAATACCGCCAAGTCCAGATGCCTGGAGTTTTGTATTTGTGACGGGGGGTTGTCTGAACATTTCTGTGGTGGAACCACCATTATTCTCATCAGGGATGTTAGTGAGCAGATTATATCCATAACCCTAAGTATTAAGAAGGGTTTTTCCTATTAGAGTTTTATTTTTAGCTATAGAAAAGTTCTAAATAAACAAAAAGAAAAATCGAGTAAAGCATGTAAGAAAGTAAAATTACTTTCATGAGTCACAAGTCTCCTTGTTGTGTATCTCCTTCCTCTTAATACATACACTTACTACAGAAATGGGATTTATTACATTTGTGAACAATAAAAAGCCCATTTTTGTATATGCCTTTAAATTGTACCCTATTTATTAAAAATTTAATGTGATAAGTATTTTCTGATGTATCCAAATGTTCTTTGCCAAGAAAATCACTTTATTTTGATGTGGCATAATTTGAGGAGAGGAGAGTTGTAGGTTAATATTTTGATTATTTTGCACTCCCTGGCACTCACTGGTCCTAGGTTAGTTTTGGGGTTTTCTTTATTCGGTTGGTTTTGTTTTTGTTTTTCTTGCATTGTGTGGCATGTGGGATCTTAGTTCCCTGGACAGGGATTGAATTTGTGTCCCCTGCAGTGGAAGTGCAGAGTCTTAACCACTGGTCCTAGGTTAAATAAAGCCAATTTAGCGTTAAAATTTTTACGTAAATTATGAATAGGTAAGCGGAAATTGATTTATTCTAAAGAGGAAAATGCTGAACTGACACAATGCATTTATTTATTTTTTGATTAGCCTGTGATGTGTCATCCTATTGCTCCAAACAAACACCGGTGAAAAGCAGATCGAGCAGTTCAAAAAGTCCCTCCAAAGGGTCCAGTTCTCTTGATAAGGAGGTGTTTTCCATCTTCTTAGGTCACAGGGGTGAGAGGGCTGATGGAAGGTTAGGTTCCTTTGGTTGTGGTTTTAATCGGATGTTTTGCTTTAATCGACGTCATCTGACACTTTAGTGCAGCTATCCCCATGGGGTCTTTTCTAATATAAGGACCTCTCTTAATGTATTAATAAAAAATGTTTCCGGGGTAAGCATAATTTTAGTTGTATTTTTAGACTCTGTTGAGAACCTCTGATAAAATGTTTTTGAAAAATAATACTTTTAGTGGAACTTCTCTTTATTAAATTACAACAACATCTTCATACATACATCTTCATACATCTTGCCCAAGGATAGCACATACCTGTGTACAGTTTCCGAGGTTTGTAGATGCTTGATGGGCCTATGAGGACGTTTACCCTCCAAAATAGCTCCTAGGACGCCCTTGCCCTCGAGGAAGATAGAGCCTGAATGTGAATCACTCTGAGGCCTAATGTTGGGTAGATAATAATCAGATCCATTCTGAAGGGCAAGTGGAATTCTCTAACTCCAAGAATGACCTGGGGGCCATTAAATGACAAGTCAGGAAGATGCATTTTGTTCCCACCTGCTCACTGCTGAAGTTTCCAGAGGGTCCCACCCCACCTTGCTCTCCTCATCATTTCAGAGGAAGGAATTGAATCAGGAACACTTGAACAAACCTGATGAACTATCTCCTTTGGCCCTTTTCACGCACTCTGCATGATCTAGAGAGAGGACTGGATTTGTCAGCTCAGGTCCTAAACCCAAGCCCAACCCTAATTACAGTTAATGGAAAGATGTTACACCTTCAGTTCAGTTGCTGAGTCGTGTCCGACTCTTTGCGACCCCATGGACTGCAGCACGCCAGGCCTCCCTGTCCATCACCAACTCCCAGAGTTTTCTCAAACTCATGTCCATTGAGTCAATGATGCCATCCAGCCATCTCATCCTCTGTCCCCTTCTCCTCCTGCCGTCAATCTTTCCCAGCATCAGGGTCTTTTCCAATGAGTCAGTTTAGACCTTGGGCCTCAGTTTTTCCATCTGTAAAATGCGCAGAATCTTTCTTTTGTTCTTAGGAGGTGACACACTGATGCCCCCAAGCAGCATTTTTGTCTCTTTTTAATCAGTGAAAACAAATAAGAAAAACCTTTGTGAGGCTAGATGTGATTGTCCCAGGAAAAGTACCATAACATTAGAGAAATTCTAAGCATCTCAAAAGCTTATTTAGGGCAGGGCAACAGAGCAAGGCCTGCCAGCAGAGTGAGACCCTCCTCAAAAATCTTGTCTCCATTCTCCTAGAGTTGTTTTTCTCTTAGTGATTGTTACAGTGATGCCTCGTATAGCACTAGTCTTGAGCTCTGAGAACAAAGTTCTTGCACTGTTTAGCCCCAACAGGATTCGGGTGGAAGTTCAGTTCAGTCGCTCAGTCATATCTGAGTCTTTGCGACCCCATGAATCCCAGGACGCCAGGCCTCCCTGTCCATCACCAACTCCCGGAGTTCACCCAAACTCATATCCATCGAGTTGGTGATGCCATCCAGCCATCTCATCCTCTGTCGTCCCCTTCTCCTCCTGCCCCCAATCCCTCCCAGCATCAGAGTCTTTTCCAATGAGTCAACTTTTCACATGAGGTGGCCAAAGTACTGGAGTTTCAGCTTCAGCATCAGTCCTTCCAGTGAACACCCAGGACTGATCTCCTTTAGGATGGACTGGTTGGATCTCCTTGCTGTCCAAGGGACTCTCAAGAGTTTTCCCCAACATCACAGTTCAAAAGCATCAATTCTTCGGCGCTCAGCTTTCTTCACAGTCCAACTCTCACATCCATACATGACCACAGGAAAAACCATAGCCTTGACTAGACGGACCTTTGTTGACAAAGTAATGTCTCTGTTTTTTAATATGCTGTCTAGGTTGGTATAACTTTCCTTCCAAGGAGTAAACGTCTTTTAACTTCATGGCTGCAGTCACCATCTGCAGTGATTTTGGAGCCCCCAAAAATAAAAGTTAGCCACTGTTTCCCCATCTATTTCCCATGAAGTGCTGGGACCAGATGCCATGAAGCTGCCTCATTTGTGGTGTCTCTGTATCATCAGATGAAGGAGAATCATCCCAGCATTCCCTTTTTCTAGGAGTCAGAGCTGAGGGCATGTATTATGCTTAAGTTTTATGTGATGTCTGTATTTTCAAAAAATGTTGACCATCATCTTTGTTTGAAGCTTCTGTGGCCTTTCCAAGTTGCTCTGGAAAATCTTCAAGAGTTTCTTAGCAAAACAAGGTGCACAGTAAGCCCATATCAGCTAGGCCCAATGTAGAAGAATTACTTTCATGAAGTGGGCCTGGGGCGCTGACCCCAGCTACAGAGCTATGACCATCTGTACAATGGGATCACAATTCAAGTCAGCTGACCTCAGTTACAGAGCTGTGGCCATCTGTACAGTGGGACCAGCACTCACCATGATGGGGCGGTGGTCATTTTTGGATGGATGATGACCTCAAAGGTGTTTCCAAGGGCAAAACCCCCTCCAGACATAATCTCCAGAATTCCAAAGCAGTTTCATAATTCTGATTCTAAGAAAGGTTTGATTTCTGACAGGGGACTCCATCAGTGCCCTCTCACGCCTGTGTGTTATAGATGTTAGTAATTGTCTTTTTGAAAAAAACAGAAGTAAGCTATAAATTCTCTCTGAAGAATTTGTTGTTTAGTTGTTCAGCCGCGTCTGACTCTTTGCGACCCCACGGACTGTAGCCCGCCAGACTCCTCTGTCCACGGGATTCTCCAGGCAGGAATACTGGAGTGGGTTGCCATTTCCTTCTCCAATCTGAAGAATTTAGCCGAGTTTATTTTGAAGAATTTTTTTTTAATCAGCTGGAGTTTTTCCCCCACTTCAGTAGCTGGTTTCAGGTCCCAATGCCTAAGCAGTATGGAGTGATAGTAAATAATCAAGCTTTTTGTAAGTGATGTTATTTGAAGAGGGGAGGTTAAAATATAATAAGCTTAGGGATATATAAGTAAGGTTTTCTGTGAACCTACCTTCCTTTCTGAACAGGAGAAAACATGAACTTTAGGTATAAGGGTGCACGAAGTAATGGGTAGCACTCTCTAAAGACATTTAAATCTGTTAAAGCATATATATCTTTATTCAGAAATAGATTGAGCTCTGAATGCTGATGCTTTCAAGACTGCTTTATGATCGGGTGGCTTGTAAGAGCACGTTGTTAATCAGACCTGTTGTGTTTCCCACAGAATTTCACTAAAAGGCACGCATCACTTTACATAGTCCTTAGGAGAGGGGACAGTGACACAGAAACTTAAACTTACTATTACAGAAATACTGAGGGGACAGGAGAGGATAAAGCTGCCCTGGTACCTAGGCCTCCTCCTTTTTCTTTCTTTCCCAGCTCTGCCTCTTTGAGATATTCTTTGAGAAGATGAGCAAGCTGGGGTCATGACCCTGGGTGTCCCTGTGTCTCTGACTAGGCACTGGGAGTCCTTCCCCAAAGCCTAGTGTTGGTTCTTCCTATCCCCAGCTTTCCAGAGAAGGCCTGGGAGGTGGCGGGGCCGGGGGGGAGCTGAGGTGTGGTACCTCCTGGGCCCCTGGGCCCCTGGGGAAAGGAGCCACCTTCTGGAATGGGGTACAGGGAGGGGGAGGCCTGAGCAGAGGGTGGATAGGCGGAGGGCAGTCACTGCCATTGTTTGGGTACAGACCAGGCTGTGGTTTGGAAGTTGTTGTCTTGGAAGTTGGCATTCGGGCGACCCTTTATGGTTTCCTAACCTGAGTGTGACACGCATGTGCATTGCTGGAGTTTGAATAGGCAGATAAAACAAACCATCTAAATACTCAGATGGTTGTTTTCCCGAGAAATTGAAGCTAGCCTAAACTGTAGGACTCATTTGCCCCAGCTGCTCTCAGTAGTCATTTTTGTTCGGTCTACTAAAAAAAAAAAAAAATTAAAAAAACCATTCCTGGGAAAAGTGCAGGGTCAGAGAAGGGAGAGCAGTTCTGCTTCTGTGATGCTGGAAGGAAGGATGGGGGAGACGCCTCCTCTTCCTCTCGTGGCCCTGGAGCCACAGCTTCAGTTGCTAGAGGATCAGCCTGCTGCTACGCCCAGCGGTGGTATTTTAAAGTATTTCTCAGTCGTTTTTTTAGGATTATCGGTCATCGCTTGCAGGGTTCCTTTTCATTTTCAAGGGCATCCAGTCTAACCGTTTAGCTCCCTTTCAAAAGCCTCCCTCCCTCCCTTCCTCGGGCCCAGTCAGCAAGATTAATAATGTTAACTGATTTACTGTCGCTGCAAAAAAAGCATTAGTTAATTAGACTTTTACACCTCAGTCAGATGGCATTAGACCCTCTTTGTGCACTTTAACTCAAGGATGTTAAAGACCTAAATCGTTGAGAAAAAAAGAAAAGAAAGAAAAAGGACAGGCACTTTTCCAGTTTAAGCTGCATGTTGGTCCATGCTAATTAGGCGTTTGTCCCTCAAGTCTGGAGGTGATAGAGAACGCCAGTTACTGTGGTATTTAGCTGACATCAAACTCCTGTCCAAATAATTCAGTTGGGCCCAGCCTTCTCTTTTAATTGGTGGGAAGGAAAGCTAGGCACACACCCAGAATAAGGAGGAAACTGTTGCATTTAACATTTAAAAATTTCATTCTGAAGGATCTGAAGTACACTCGTGTGTGTGTTTTAATTAACTATCCAGCTGAGCTTTTTAAACAGAGTAACAGCAGAATCTCCTCTCACACTTGAGCTACCCCAGATGATTAGCCCTGGTAAGTCTTTAAGAAATGGAAGTTTAATACTTGTTGTTATCCAAGGTCAAAAAGTTGGTATGTTACTATCTAGAGTCCTTACAGATTCATATATGTTTGGCACCGTCTAATAGGGTTTAGGTGCCAAGCAACAGACAAGTTTTAGAAACCAATATTTAGTGGCATATATTTTTTAAATGCCATGATGGCTTTATAGAAGTAATTAGATAAAACATGCTTTTAAAAAAGATTTAAGCAATTTCTTACCAGTTGCCAGAGAAGGTAAATTCTCAGTGACAAGAGTGTTGTTTACCTCATTCATGAGGTGTGTAAAAACAATTCCAAAAATAATGAAAGGATTTTCTTCTAACTAAGGGTAGCCGTGTCGGCCTTCCAGCCTTCCTGGCTTTGTCTGTGGTTTCTGGCCAGAGGCTCACACGTGTGCGGGCGCTTCGTTTTCAGCACTGAGCTACTGTTCGGTGCGTTGGATGAATGCAGCGTGTGAAACTCCTGTGCAGCCCAGAGTTGCTTGGCCTCCCTTGGCCTGCCTGCGTGGTACTGGCTGAAAAGGTACCGCTGTTTGTTCTGCAAACACTGCATGGTGTTTGTTTCCAAGGTGACTGGTTCTATTGCTGCCATTTAAGCAAGGGGGGGTGGGGAGAGAGAAAGTTGGCTTTAACACCTGAGAGCATCCTGTTGCGGATACAGTCTCTGTGTGTGTATGTGTGTAAGTTGAATTATTATTTTACTGAGGTAATGGGAGGAAGAGGAATAGTGTGGAAATGGGAGGAAGAAATAGATATCAGTGGGTTTAAAATATCACTAAGTTCTGATACACAGTATACTTAGAAGGTAATGGTGTGAGAAATGTTAGAATTAAAGATCTGATTATCCTGCAGTTAACTGTTTTCACATTTGATAAACTAAAAAACAAGGGAAGAAAAATATTTTAGATGATATCCACTGAAATGTTAAATTTATTTTTGCATGAAATATAGTTGTTTATCTATGACTTGTAAGCAGCTATTCAAATGAATAAATCTTTGAGAGTAGTATCATTAAATCAGGTCGCCGGACCTTCCAAAAAAAGTCAGAACAAGAGATACGAAGAGATTGGTTTCAGTCATAAAATCTATAAAGAAAAATTTGGAAAACTATGAAACGGTTGAAGTGTACTTGTGTTGAAAATATTCCAGAGAGATGATGAAAAAGATGAAAATCATCTTTTGGTGATGAATAACTGACATATTCATCAGTGACAGATTTTAAGTTCAAATTAGAAAGAGAAAAATGTTTCCCTTCCTGGAGTTGCACCCCCTCTTTTTTAATTTTTATTGTGCATGGATGCTGTTAGCAGAACTTTGCCTTTTCACTGCTATCAGGTTTAGTACAGTTCATGCCCAGGTTTCAGTAAACATTAACTACTTTTATCAGGGTGTGCAGTGTGCTGAATGGCTAGCAAAGAGTGTACTGCAAGAGACAGATGAGAATGAGAGAGTCCAAGGTCACATGGGTGTTGAATTTTAAAAAATTATGGAGAATTTAGGGGGAAAGACATCAAGTTTCACACTTTCAATATTCTCTCTTCAGTTATGTGGGCCTGTAACAGGGCTGCTTGATCTGCTCTTTCTATGTCCTGGGGTTAAAACCATTTCTTCAGATGCTCCTTCTGAATGGCAAGAAAAGTAATTTAAAAAACATTATTTTTTCTTTCCTTTCATTAAAAAAAAAAAAAAAAAATCTGAAGACCCACCTTCTAGGATGAAAAGTTCTCAAGGTCCCAGCAAAGTACTATAACATATATTGTGACAATTCTGACGATATCTGTTTTTACAGGGATTTCCTTTTTTTTTTTTTCCTTTCTCAAAGATTCATTGGGATGGCCCTCTGAGTGCTATAATTTCATTTCCGGAGTTAGCACAGTCAAGCCTGCTAGATGAAATATGGCCAGATACAGAGTCAATGTGCTGGCCTCGGAAATCGTGTATTATTTAAAACTTTCGCCCGTGTCTCTTTTCCGAAAATAGGAATGTGATTTGTGCTTCTTTTTTAGTGAAGAGTATCTGCACATTTTAAAAACTGCAGGGACAGTAGGAACTGCCCTCTTCCCGTCCTTCACTGCAGGCTGCCCCTGCGCACCGGTGACCGACACGGAGGGTGGGGCTGCGAGCTGCGCCCCGAGGGTCGTGTCCCCTCCCCGGTGGCCCCGCATCGAGGCCGTCGGGATGGATTTCGGTCCTGGGGCTCCGGCGGCCGGGCCTGGGAGGACGCGGCGGAAGGCAGCCGGCCCTCCTGGGGCCGCGGAGCCTTCGAGCACACTGGGGACTGTCTGAGAGAAGCGCGTTTGCACAGGAGCGGGCGCGCGGCGGCCGGCGGGAAGCGGGGCGGACGACGGTCCGGGCGGCGGGGTCGCGGGGCGCCGCTGGTCCAGCCCGGGCCTCGGCGCCGCCCGCCCGCTTCGGCGCCCCGCGCGGGGCGTCCGGGTGAGCGGGCGGCGGGGCCGTCAGTCAGGGCGGCGGGCGCCGATTGGCCGAGCGGGCGGCCGGGGGCGGGGCTCGGCCGCCTTCCCGTGGGCCGCGGCGGCGTCGCCCCCACGAAGACCTTGAGCAGCTTTCTCCTCGGCCCGCGGTGGCCGGGGCGGCAATCCCGTGGACAGCCGGAGGCCTTCGAAGAGCCTGTCTAGTAATTGAGTTGGTTGTTTAGAAAGGGGTTCCTCACAGGGAGTTTAGAAAATTGTGCGCCCTGAGAGAAGTCTTACCACTTTCCCCCCCACCGCCCCTGGTGTTAGTTTGAGGCCATTTTTAGCCAGTGACCAGGTAAATTTCCAGAAGTTTTGCATAGGCGTGAGCGCGCCCACTCGCACTTTGAGGTACGGCCCAGAATGAGTACGCCTTAAAGGGCTTGGGTTTACCTGATAGCTGTTCTAGTGAGAACAGCGCGGGGCTGAAAAAAAGATGTTGCCGAGCCCTTTGGAGGCTGACGACCAGGAGCCTGAGGACAGGGAAGGAAGGGGACGAGGACGGACAGGGGCAGCGTCGCTGCTGGCCGACGGGAAGCCGGCGGCGTTGGGTTCTCCCTGCCCTGAGTGTTGGGCGGCTCTTTGTCTGGTTTCCGACGTGACCCGCCTTCAGAACAAGCCCCCGTAGCCTCAGGTTTTAAATCCCCTCTCACAGCCGAGCGGAACCCCCCCCCCCCCCCCCCGCCCCGCAGGCACCTGTTCCCCAGGCCCCCTCCGGGGTCCACGTGGCCCTCGGAGTGACCAGCCCATTGAGCCTGGCGCCGGCCCCTTGTTCTGTGCTTCAGGCCCCACCATCCAGAGGGGACAGCACGGCCTGTGGAAGCTGGGGCTCGCTCCCCCGGGGCTCCAGGCGTCCTGCCAGTATGCCCTGTGTCCCCGCGGGCCCTGCCCCCAGCGGGCATGGTGGGCGTGCACATCTGTGCGAGCATGAGGCGGGTTCACCCACCGAGGACACTGCTGCCTCCTGCACCCAGGAGCCCCGGCCCCACTTCCATGAGCAGCGTGGTACCCAGAGCACTTCCGGTGAGCCCCCCTCAGATCTGACTTGTGCCTTCTTGGGTGGTCACTCTTCACTGGGCTGCAGCATCCAGTGATTGTTAAGAGCAGGGGATTCAGATTCAGATCTGTTTGTAAGGCTGGGGCTTGTCCATTTGAAAAAGCTTCTGGGGGTGATTAGCGAACACCCCTAATAATCAGCTTTCAAAGAATGTGTTTATAAACAGGCTACTACTTATACATTTATGTCTGAGAGACCAATGAATACATTTCAGCCACTGGGTCTTTTTTTTTTTAAGAGTTAGGACATGATACATAGACCTTGTAATTCTCCTATCTGATGCTTGCTTGTTGCAACCCTGAGTTTCCTGTTAAGCAAGGTATTGTGGTACCTGAGCTAGACCCCTGATAGGCCGTCTGCACTGGCAGGTGTAAATGCCACTAATTAATTTTTTAAGAAGTTGGCAGTGTGACAGAATTATCAGGGATGCTGAGTATCTGGTACTGGATGTTTCTTTTGTTAAGGCCGTGGAGAGGTGATGTCACACACAGGTCATAAAGCTGTGGACGTTTAATCCTTTGTTCTGAGGTTGTGGATTTAGGGGTGCTGAATATTTTCTTTAAAAAAGTGGGTAGGGGAGGCTGTCCTGGTTTCCACTGGGCCTTCCCTGCCATCCCCCACAGCTCTTGCGGTATTATCTTCTGGCGAGGTGTTTACTCAATTATCATCAGGCCCAGCTCTTGTTAGAAGAGGATAAATGGTACTTGGGCCTCTTTATCTGGACCCTCTCGCTCACCATTTTGCCACAGCTGAAGAGACAGCCTGTGCCTCTAACTGAGTCCAGTCTTTTTTTCACTCCTTGACTGTGAAACAACAGGAAAGTCAGCCGCTCATCAGCTCGTGTGCAGATTTGCAGCCTCTGCTCTCGCTGTTATGAATGCACCATTTGTTGCTTGGCGCACAACTGTTAGATACGACTGGCCCTGCAGCCCACTCTGCCTGCGACCAGAGTACATCACTGTGGTCTTTTTTTTCCCTTTTCTTTCCTTTTTTTTTTTTTTGCCTCTGCATAGGCCAAATTTTTGCTTTAAATACCACCATTTTGTCCACACTAGTTTCTTTGACCCAGCTTACATTTTTTAAATGTAAATTTCAGAAATAGGCTTAATTTGCTCTGTTAGTATAGGGGTTCTGAAGCAGTGCAAGTATTTTACTTTATTAAAGGAGGAGATTACTTTGGTGGCTTGGTTTTTGCATATGTGCTTTTTCTCTCCTTTTTTTTTTTGGTAGTATCAAAGAAGCATGTGACTTTGAAATTTTATTTTAAACTGCGTTGAAGTCAGAAAGTTTGGTTTTTTTCCTAGATCATAGTCTCTCCTATGCTTTACACAAAATCTCTTTGTCATCAAGTACTGTCTTCAATTTAGACTTTAAGGAAAGCTGGTAAAAGTGCAATGTGGTTTTCCAGAGTATTTGAATATATCATTACAAATGACTGTTTATCATTGCTTTCTCTTGTTAAAACCAGGTTCCATCCCCAAATGATACCAGTAATGTTAAAATTTTCACTTCTGTTTTGTTTCTCTCTCTTTGCATACATTCTTTGACTTTGTAATTATGTATGTGTTATATATGCATACATTGGCATTATTCCTCCTTTACATTTTATTTAATTGTATTTTGGGTGAAAGAACGTGTTAGTGTATTTTTCTGCTGTACTTTATGTATTAACAACTGAACCAGATTGTTAGTTCTCATTGCTTTTAGGCTTTGCTCTGGCTAAGGAGACACGTTTCTGTTGAAATAGCAGTAAACATCCTACAGCAACCAACTCTACAAACCTTGGCATCCTGGAGCTTCCAAAAATGAAACAGCCATTTGCCGAAAATGAAGCAGCTTTCTGTGGTTGAATTTTACAGTAGATATTTAGGTTTCAAGGACTGTTCACTCGTTGTCTTTCAAAGGGGATATGGATGCCCCGGGTTGCACTCAACCTTTTTGTTAAAATTTAGACATAAAGGTTTGTGTAAGGAAGAACGTGTGATCGCTTGTAAGATTCATGCTTTCCTCTCACCATTCAGTTGGGGGGAAATCTGTCTTTTTTGTGAAGCCTGTCCCCCTGCCTGAGGAATCCTTAGGGCTGCCAAAAGACTGAGCAGCAAGTTAGGAGGACAGTGAGCCCAGGCTTCAGGGCTTCCAGGGGCAGTTCTCAACTGGGAGTCTGCTCTTAGCTCCCAGAACAGCTTTCCTTGCCTAGCCCAGCGTTTTCATGCTTGGTTTTGATCTGCCCATTGAAGCTGGGTAACCTCTCTATGGACTTTTCTCCCTACCCTGTCTGTGCTTTCTTGACTGCCCTTCTCATGTGATTAATATGTGTGTTGCTCAAAATGGCAACTGAAACATCACCAGGTATTTTCACCAGGTAGAAACTGCTTTTCCTGTGTCAAAACACCCAATGTGGCTTAGTTGATGCTTCTGTTGCTAAGCAGGTAAATTTCTGGTCTGCAGGCTGTCTGTTAACCCCGTAAGTGCCTAATGTCAAGCAGAGAACATCAAGAAGAAAACCAACTTTTGCTTCCTTTTGACACAGTGCAGTGTTCCAGCTGGTGAAAGCCGGGCCTCGCTCAGCCTCACCTGTACTTAGCTGTGTTCGAGGGCCCAGCCTCGAATTCCTCGTTTCCAAGGGGAGGAGAGGAGAGGAGTCAGGCGATGGAGAGGGCTGGGAAGCTGGTGGAGAAGACGCTGGGGAGCTGGCAGCGAAGGTCTCCCGCTGCAGGATGCAAATTACGGGCTTGAGTCCAGTCAGGAATGGGTTTAGCCTTTCTCTTTGGGACTTTTCTCTGCGAGTCTGCCTTCCATTGCAGCCTGGCTGAGGGGAGAGAAGGAGAACGGGCTGCTCTGTCCGTCCCTCTGCCAGAAAGGAGTTAACAGAGCACACCGCAGAACAGGTTGGGCGAGACTGTTAGCCGGTGATGGAGCCTCCCCTCTCTCCCTCTCCTTCCTCCTCTGCTCCCTGCTCCTCTCCCAGGACTTGGAGGCGTCTTCACCCCATCCCCTGCCCCCCTGCCCCCTCCCCACTCCAGTGTCTGGCTTTCCCTCTCCCGGGCAGGACATTTGATGTGATGAAAATCCTCTGTGGCAATGAGGAGCCTGTGCGAGAGGCCTCGGCCTTGCCAGCTGTTTCTGGAGAAATTGCCGTCTGTGCCTGTCGTCATGTAACATAGGCCCCATTCACCAGAGACATTCTTGGGTGTGCATTTATGCCTCTGTGGGACCTCTGCGGGGTGCGCAGCCTGCGATGGGGGGTGGGGGGCGGCAGGGAGGGGCGGCGGCGAGGGGCGTCCCCGCGCCCCCAGTCAGCACCCGTGGGTCCAGAGTGTTGCCTCCTGAAGCATCAGCAGCACGTCGGCCTCAGGGATGTCCTGTGGCCATCAGCTCGGGGGAGCCGAGCTCTTGAGAAGGCAGCTCTGATCTGACATGAGTTCTGTGGTGTTTGTGTCGAACCCCTCCGTAAACATACCATATATAGTCATGCGGAGCCACTGTAACACACGCTGCAGGGGAGCCTCTCCCGACGCACCGCCCGGCGCCCAGAAGCAAGCTTGGGCTATTTCTGGCTTGTCGCCGCTTTCCTTTTTCTCCTTTGGAGGGAGGAGGCAGGAGGCGTCTCTTTTCTTTCTGATCCTCACCCTGTTTGAAGCATGTTTCTGATGCTAGTGTGTCTGGCATGGTGAAAACTCAAGAAACTGTATCGTCACATGAAGAGAGACTGGATTCTCTTTGTACGTCTGTTTTAGAACAGAACCCTTCTTTTTCTTGGTACCTCTCACACGACACACGGTTCATGTTTCATGGCCCCTGGTCGTCCACTGCTTGTTTCTGGAGCATCCTTTAACGCCGCGAGGGTGAGCTCCCCCCGGAACACGTTACTGTCGTGGCCGGAGGAGAAGTTGCCCTTGTGATTCCTCAGCGTCCTCGCTGGGCCGTCCCACCCGTTCACAACACCTCACCTCCGCTCGGCGAGGCCTGAGTGCCAGCTCTCTGCCAAGCCCAGGGCAGTGGTTCTCCGCCTGGCAGGGCTGGGTCTGTGGAGCAGAGGAGACCGTAATAAGAAAGAAATGCAGTGAGTGTGTGTATGTGCGTGTGTGCGCGCGCGTTTAATCCCCCTGGAATACCTAGGCCACAGCACTTCAGCCTGTTGGAGGGAGGGAGGGAGCCGACTGCGGGAGGCATTTGTAGTTCAGATAGAGACTTCTTCCTCTTCCTTCTCTTCTCTTCTTTTCCTTCCTTACCCACTCCCTCCAAAGACCGCTGCACGCCTTCTCAGGCTTCGTGTATGGATGACCCTGGGGGAACAGCAGTCTGCCACTCTGGGGAGTTTGGGTGTTATGTAGAGAGACAAGACGGGCACCTTCTGTTCTGTCATGGGCCTCATCAGCATGAACTGTATCGGACTGTGTGACAGTTAATTGTACCATCCTTCCCGTTTCTTAAGCTGATAAGCCCCTTTCTGTCTGCCTACATCAAGCTTCTTTGTTTGAGAACTTCCTAACACAGTAGAACAAAGTGACAGTTTTCTTATTGACTGAAGTCTCTAAGGCACATTTATTATGCTCTTTATTGTTATCTTTTTTAATAACCTCATTCCTTTAACTTACATAATTGAAGTGTTCCAAGTAGTACAAAGTTAAAACTTTCCTAAAAAAAATCAGTGTGTCCAGGATAGGAAAAAAAAAAAAAAATCTTTTAGGCTGTGTCTTTTCATGTCAAGCTCTTAACAGTGCTTGGTAGATAATGTTCAGAGTAAGACAGTGGGTACTGCCAGTTACCAGTTATGGAAGCAGCAGTTGCTTAGCTAGTATTCAGTTGACTCAAAAGTAATATATCACTTACGTGCAGGTCACTTATTTGGCATTCTGAGGTCCAGAATCTTTAGCCTGTGCTGGGGCGGGGGTGGGGGGGGGGGGGAGGTAATGCAAAATAAAGAAGCCTGTCCAGGCAGGTTTAGGAAGTTTTAGTACTAAGACTCCTCCCCTTGATTCCTGATGGTCCTTTTAGACCCACACTTTTATTTAGTACTGTTTATTCTCACTGTAGATACAGCCCTGACCACCTTGTCTCCCGTTTTTCCAGTCAACAAGAAATCAGAAGCCAAATTGATGGTTGGGGGTGAAAAACACCCATCAGAAGGACAGGTTCTGAGAGCCACGCGAGAAAGGCTCTCAGGAGATAAGACGGGCACACTCGCGCAGCACAGCTGGTCCCCAGTGAACAGAGGCGCCTTCTGTGCTGTTTCTTACAGCTGCCTCTGTACCCACATGCTCTCAGTAACAGTTTCAGTTAAAAAGACGGGACGCATGGCCGGCCGAGGCCCGGCTGGCGTAGGAGCAGTGCTGGAGGAGGAAGGCTGTTGCGTGGTTCCCACAGGCGCCTTGTGTGATGCTGTTCATCATAGTGATCCTGAGTCATCACCCAAAAAGGCTTGATTAATCATACGTTGATTCACCGCGCTGTGCTTAAGGGGATGAGGAAGTTTGAAAGATACTTTAGAGAGATTTATACCCACGAGTTTTATGTGGGAAATGAACTTCTTGATACTTTTCCCCCTTATTCTCATTGATACGCAGCTGCTTTATGAGCTAACGTGCAGTGTTCGAACCCAGTGGGTTCAGATACATACTAAAATATTACTTGTTCTGACCAAATTTGCAGGGAAAAAAAGTGATGCAGTAACAGATTCAAACGATGTTCAGATACTTTTATGAGGGTTGCTTTTCTGTATTCCTAATGTGAATTGTTCTTTCAGATTTTTAATTGAAATATTAATACACAGAATGTCACAGAGTTTTTAAAGCAGGGACTAGAGAAGCCCCTCCATCTGGTGGCTACTATAGATGTCATAGTTACCCTGGGAGGTGGAGTCTCTGTGGAAAAGGAGTTGCAAGTGTAAAGGAAGCCTCAGAAAACTTAAACAGTAAAAAAAATTAAGTGTAAGTCATCAAAGGACAGAAGGAAGGAGTGTTTTTCCCCCCGTCATCCCAACTCGAGTCTCTTTCCAAGAACCCTAGGACTTAAGAGTTGGAAGGTCACTTTAGAGGTCACTTGGCCTGTTTTTAGAAGTTTGCCTTTATTTCACTGAGTATTCTCCCACAATTCACGTCTATGCCCATGTCACTGGGGTAGCGTCTTCGTGGTTTCTTTGGCAGGAGGACTAATCCTAACTTGAAAAATTAAATGTGCTCACTTGGCAGAAATGACTGTGTATTTTTTAGTTTTTTGTTAATTTTGTTCTTAGCAGCTCTATTTTACAGACGGAGGTCCCTGTGGCACTCTGTGGTGACGCACCAAACATCTCTTGGCATCATTAAGTATTTGCAGATATTCTCATGGAAATCCCAGAGTAGAAAACTCCCCAGGGTAGCTCATACCTACTAGTAGTTCCCAAGCATTTTGATTTTATCTACTTAAGTATAGAGCATTGCTGGGCCTGAACTTTAATAATCATACTCATAGATGTATTTTAAATACATATTAGCTTCTAACAGTATTAAATTTGTATCTTTTGTGCACTTGGTTTTGCTTTTTTTTTTTTTTTTTTAACCAAGAGAAATTGTTCCTTTCAGAAATGTGATTAGTTTTGAAATTTGGTCTTCTGGGTATCCATGGGAACTGCACCTCCTGGTTGCCATGCCAAAGGTGGAACGCATGCTCTTAGACTTGGATGTTTGTGACTCTGTCAGGGAAGGAAAATGTATATGAATTGCGTGTAAGAAATAAGAATGAGGTCTCTGGATGTTAGACACTCACAGCAGATGGAAAAGCAGTAAAACCCAGTACTTCTCCAGAAGCAAGGAGCGGGTCTCGGGCTGGCCTTTGGGGTGTGGACAGCGCAGAGAGGGCTGCGGGAGGGAAGGGTGTGGCGGGGGTGGAAGGGTTTGGTCTCCTCTGCGATGGCCTGTGCAGACCTACAGCCCCTCGTGCTGGCTCGGTTGAGATGGTGTCCGCACGGCACCCACCGCGGGCAGGCCAGCTCCGGGACACCTGTTGAGAGATTGGGATGGTGAGGCTGGAGGAGCAGGGGGGCAGCTTCCAGGCATGGGTTCGAGCAGCTGCTGGCTGCCCAGAGCTCAGCCTGTGTGTGTCACAGAGGCCTCACCCGTGGGCCTGAAGGCTGCTGTGGAGTGGAAGGGAGCCATCCATTAATACTCTGATGTCCCCAGAACACTCTAAAGACATGACAGAAATTGTGGGTCCGTTATTAGCAGCTTAGTCCATCACGTCCACTGTTTCAGTGCTTACCCTCCTTCATGTAATCCTAATGTTTTATTGAAAGTAAGTGCTATGGGTCTGCCTTAACAGCCAACTGAAATGGCTTTTCCTGGACATCGCGTTATTTATAAAGGGGGCCTTGAGACCCAGAGAGAAGAGTTGGGTCAGTGGAGTTAAGGTTGTCGGAGGATTGAAGCATTAACTTGATGGCTGGTCTTATCCAGGATTTTGAGATTTCAAGGAAAAGTGGACAATGGCTGCTTGTGTCCGAAGGATTCGGGCTGTCATATGATCTGCAGACCAGCCCCCAAGTTGCCTTGCGGGCAGCTGGGGCATCCACGGAGACCGTGAGCTGTGGAGTGCGTGGGATGGGCTGGCTTGGAAGTCACGGAGCCAGAACTGGTTTTGGTCGTAGTCTCAGGTCTGCGTAAAAGTTGCACCTCACAGGGACGTGATGTCTGTATGGCCTGAGATTTATTACTCGGGCGCAAGGTGGAGGAGGCAGCTGCAGGAGCTGCCGGGGGGAGAGCCGTCCTGTGAAGGACCAGGACACGCGGACGGGGGGAGGAAGGACTCGGCCACGCAGACCTCTTCGGGTATAAGAAGTGGAAAGGGGCTTTGGGCTGTATAAAGCATCGTGTTTATAAAGCCCTGGCCCTTGACTTATAGATTGAGTCTCTCAATAGGAACAGGATTATGGAAGAAATGAACAAATGAGACTGCAATGTTACACGAGACTGCTTTTCTCTGGCTTTCGTTTTCTGAACGCGGACCTTCCTAGTTTGCGTCTCCTGCAGTAGCACACACTGACTCTGACGTGCGGATGCATCATGAACCAGCCATGATGCCTGCTGTCAGCTCGCTTACTGAGTAAGAGGAGTTTTCAGGGGCCTTGCTGGAGGGTCCTGGCAGGATGGATGCGCTGCTGAGTTTCTTTAGTTGCGTGATTACTAATAGATCTGCCGATTATCTGATTGCACATTATTCCTATTAGCCTGTATCCTAAGAGAAGGTTCCCCAGGGTTATTAGCTCCTTAATGAAAAGCAGAGAAGTAAACCCTGTTTTTTGGTTTACATGGAGACTCTATTGTTCTGCCTAGTGTTTTCAAGGTAGATGTGAGATTGTTAAAGAAAATAGAAATGTTTCAATTTTCAGGTTTTTTTTTTTTTTAAGGTGACTTTTACATGTCTCCTGTAAGAAGTGAAAAAAGAAAAAAAAATCTACTCACCAGTAAAATCCAGCAGTTGCTGAACAGCTATAAAACATTAGAGAAATTAGTGTTGGGCCTTATTTTTAGCTCTGATTTTACAGCTGAGTTATAATAGGTGAGCAAATGCATTGTACGAGTGTTTACCTTTTTTTTTTTCCTTTTTGGCCACGTGGAAGTACCTCAAGAGGTGGAATGTGACACACCCAGAGCATGAGGCGCTCAAGGGCCTAGGAACTTGAGAAGGCCAGGGCAGCAGGGCTCTTCATCCTCAGCTCAGCTCTGCCGGTGCTCACGGGGAAGCAGAGCACCCCCCAGCCCCCGAGGAGCTGAGTTTTAAAATGTTTCTGTGTGTTCAAGGGGCTTTTCCTCCTGCTAGGGAGAATTCCAGCAAGAAAGCCCCCCACCTCTGAGGTGCGTCATAGATCCCACTTAGCTAAGTCCTCCGCAGAGAGCCCTCCAGAGAAGTGCTGTTTGCTTCACAGACCAGAAGGACCTGTATGTGGTTCTAGCGCATATTTAAAAATTCTCTTTCCCCAGTTCTTTCAATTTTGTGTATTTCATAAATTTTCTAGTTTTAGTTGATGGGTTGTTGTAGATTACATTTTGTTTTGGCTGTGTGGTTCTTGGAGGTGGGGATTTATTGTTTTTTCCACATAAAATGGAAGGTGGTATACTGTGGACGGCTCAACCTGGATGGGCAAATTTTTCTAGGTTAACTAGAAATTATTATTATTATTTTAAGGAGCAGTTTTGTGGTTCAGTGGTGATGCTTTTACCTTAAAGAGATTACCTTTTCCTGTTTGGGCAAAATATGATATCAGTTTGCTCATGATTTAATAAGTAAAATTAAAACCCTTTTCTTCTGACCTGCCTTTTAGAGTCCAGGGATTCTGGTTGGTGTGTGTGTGTGTGTGTGTGTGTGTGCGCGCACGCACACATACACACAGTTTCATGTTCTTCACTGTATTTATTTTTCACATCTTCAGTGCTTCTTAGTATATTTAGATTGTTCAAAATTGTTGGTAACTGTTACACAATCATGCTGCAGTGAAGAAGTTTTATATCTGGTGAAAAACAGACCCCAAAATGGAATGTTGGAGAAAAAAAAAAGAAACTCATTTGAATAAGTGAATGAGAGTAGAAATCCTAGCTAATCAGTTTTGTTACAAGATACATTACATCTGTGTTTGATAGAATGGACTTACGGCTGGCGTAAAGGTCCTTTTTATACTGGTGATAGGAATTGTTTCAGTGGGCTTAAGCTAAAGCGATCAAACAAATATTAAAACCCCAGTGGCACAGCACATAGGATGGCATTGCTTTTCATGTGAAGTCTGTTGCAGGCCGGCAGCTCTCTCGAGTACCTCCTTTCCAGGCAGTGACCCAGGGTCCTGCACCCCCCACCCCCCAGCTCTGCGCATGCCCCCAGGCCGCCACTGTAAGGAGAGAGCCGGCAGGCCAGCAGGCGCTTTAAAGCTTCAGACTGGAAGTGGTGTGTGTCGTCTTTGCTCGCAGCCCCTTGGCCAGAACCTACCACCTGCAGGGTGTGGAGGCGCAGGGTGCTGGGCGGTGTGGAGGGACCCTCGGGCCTTCTCCGTGCAGTGAGCCACGTTGCCCTTCTCCTTGGGTTGTCTCATCCAGGCTCCCTGCGCAGATAGACAAACCAAGGCTTAGGCCTGAAGCATAGAACACAAGGAGTCAAGTGGTCCACAGAGCCGTGGTCCTCAAAGTGTGAGGCTCAGAGCGGCAGCATCACCTGGGAGCTTGTTGGAAACACAGATGGTTAGGCCCTACCCCAGACCTTCCAGTGAGAAACCAGAGGTGGGGCCCAGATCTGTTTCAGTGAGCTTTCTGGAAGCGTGTTAACGTTTGAGAAGCACGGCCCTGGGTGAACGGAATGTCTTCAGGGCCTGTTGGGCTGCTAGTTAGCAGATCAGCTCTGAAGTCCTGATGCGCATGGGGGAATTGATGCTTTCCCCCCAAGACTGTGTGTATTCTTTTATTTTTTTGGCCACACGGTGCAGCATGCAGGATCTTAGTTCCCTGACCAGGGATTGAACCCATGCCCCATGCATTGGGAGCACAGAGTCTTTTAACCACTGAACCACCAGGGAAGTCTTCAGACTCTGTTTAAGCACTTTCCCGGGTAACTCCTCGGTCTCGCAGCCGCCACGTGAAATAGGCGTTACTGTCGTCTTAAGAAAACCAAGGCCGATAGAGGTTCTGCAGCTGAGGGTGGTTCCGCCACAGCAGGCAAGGGGAAGAGGCCAGATTTGAACCTGGGCAGCGTGGCTCCCAAGTCCGCTCCTTCGCCAGCCCCTGTGCCGTCCTGCTTGCTGGCCACCCCACGGCCGTTTTGTTGCTGTCTCTTGAATGAAGATGGGCCGGTGGCATGAGCAGGAAGCGTGGTGTGTCAGTGACGGATCACACCGCGCCAAGCCCCTCGCCACAGTTCCATTCGTTGGTGGTTGCATTGCCGACAGGCCGGCTGGGGCTGGGGGTGCACGGCCAGGAGTGGCGGGGGAGACGTTTGCTCAGAGTGAGGCGGTGCCGTTGCACCGGGGAACGTGCTCTTCAGTCAGCCTGTGTGCCAGCTCCGGGCTGGGATGAATCCCCGTTCCCAGCACCTTCCTCCTGATTGGGCTCATTTTCCCTCATCATCTGCCCTCTCTGAGATGCTCATCTAGGGCCTGACTCCATGAGGTGGTCTGAAGACGCTGTCTGAGTTTGCATAGGGAAGTATGTTTTTTTTTCTTCCAAGAAAATGGATAAAAGGGTTCTCTTTCCACTTGGGAAATTCAGGTCAAGTCAGATGCGATCCAGTCTTTTGAATTTTGACCCGATTGACACAGGTTTTCCAAATGGCGTTTAGAAACAGCTTTTCAGGCAGTTCCATTTCCTTGCATCCTTTTCAAATTTTTAATGATTAACTGCATGTTCTTTCTTCCCGGTGGGTCTGTTGTGTGTTGTTGCTGAGGTGTGCCCTGCCAGCCCCTGCTTTCCTTTCCCTTCTTGTCTCTTGGGCTCAGCAGCC
Source organism: Bos indicus (assembly GCF_029378745.1). NCBI lineage: Eukaryota > Metazoa > Chordata > Mammalia > Artiodactyla > Bovidae > Bos > Bos indicus. The sequence continues at coordinate 50,149,140 of NC_091782.1, read as the reverse complement.
TAGAACTGAGCTGACTCCTGCCCAGGATGGGATCAGCTTTGGCCGTAGGTAGAGGATAAAGATAGCATCACCCCTTTCGGTTTCCATGTTGGCTGAGAACAGCTGCAGCGCTTCGTATAGCTCTGAACATAACATCTCATTCCAGAGTCACTGAAGTTTTTAGTTTTCTGCAAGCCAGGGCTTAACCACGGGGTTTTCACATTCAGACTCAGAGTCTCGAGTTTTCCTGTGAGAAACAGTTGCTTGTTTAGTTGAGTAATTTAAGAGAACAGAGATGATGGTGGGGGAGGGAGGAGACCATTTGTTTCTCCAGAGACCCAGGTCCTTCCTCTCCTTCATCACTTTCAGCAGTTTTAATTTGTTGAGGTGCTCTAGCAGACGTGTAGGTAATTGAAGTTAATCTTGAGTCAGGTCTAAACAAAAGAAGAGAAAACTGACCTGAAAAAGAACAACTGAAGTCACGCTAATTGAATCACCGGGCCCTGCATGCAGGTCTGCTGGGACCGGCTGACCTCGGGACACGGTGCCCATGCTCAGGGTGGGCCGCGTGCCTCTCAGGAATGGCTGACTCCCTGGTCCCCAGCGGTTCCCGGCTGCATTCCACACCGAGGCGCATCTGGGTGAGAGTTGCAGAGTTCAGCCCTGGTGAAAAAAAAACACCATCAAAGCCATTTGGAGTGGGTTGGGCGTTTGGAGGTTTCTCTCTCCCTTCGCAGACCTGGCGCCCCTGCTGTTTGTAGATGGCATACACTTGTTTACCGGTGAGGGGAGCAGCTACTTGTGTGAATCAGGCATCTGCTGGAAGAAACATAACAGGCTTGCAGCAAATAGCAGGAATGAGAAAGATGCAGCCCCTTGAAATTTTCTCCCTTCCTCTTAGCCAGCTATCCAGAGTCGGAAACAGAATGCCGGACTCAACCTGAGGAGGAGGAGCGGGCTCCGGAGGGTCCCCGGCCCCTCTCCTGGGCCCATTCTCGCGGTCACGTGGTTGTAAAGACCTAAGCTAAGAGCCCCCCCAGCCCCGTTCACCCCCTCTCGCCCCCTCTCTGGGGTCCTGGCTCCTGAAGCTACCAGTTCCCCTTTTCTCTTCCTCCTCCTCGCAGCATACGGCCGCTGCCTGTGTTCTTGAGATTACTAATCCGCAGGGTGTCCGAGTGCCGCTTTGTGCCTGCTCGAGGTTAGGCCCCTCCACCTCTGCGCCTCCTTCAGCTCCCCTGATCTCTCTCCTCGGGAGGGTTCCACACCCTGTCGTTGCCGACGTTTCCACACTCGTTCTCCCTACTGGGGACCTCGTTCCTCCCAGCCCTGGTTCTGTTCCACATCCGTGGCTCAGAATGGCTGTTCTTCATGCCCCATCCTGTACCTTCTCATCTCTGAATCTGAGCCCTGATTTCTCACTCTGGTACCAAGACCCTCCCTTCTCACCCACTCCATTTCTTCACTTGCCAAGTGTCTAAAAAATAATTGAGCCCAACCCCTTTAACAGTTGAAAACTTCTTCCAGGAAGTTTGAGCCTGTGGCCAGAGTGACTTCCTGCTCAGCTCCCTCTGCTCGGCAGTGTGATCCAGCCAGCTTACAGGTCTCTGCACTTCTTTGAAAGGCATTCAGGTTTATCTTTCCCTCTCTGTTCCCTTTGTTCCCATTTCCAGTCTGGTCTCCCTCCCCTGCGGTCCCATGCCGTGTTCAAACAGGTTTCCTTAAAACTCTGACCTCATCATCTCGTGCACGCCCCAAGCCCACACCCGCTGCTGCCCCGGCCCGGTGTCCCCAGCTCCCTGTGACCATCCCTCGTATCCTGTGCAGGCAGGACCCGGCTCCCCGGCTGCTTGTGGTCCTTTCTGGGTATCAGCTCCCCCATCCTCTCTGCCACCTTGGACACTCCTCCACTTAGACAAGCCGGTGGTTTTTCTGGACTTGAAACTGAGTATCGCATAGGCAACTCTGAGTTCTCTTACCTTCTTAGGGACTCTTCTTTGTTCTGCTCATCCAGGTGCTAAGCTCCTGAGCGCCTCTTCTCCCCTCCCCCCACCGTCCCCCCACCTGCCCTCTCCAGTCTCATAGCAGATGGATAGTTACTAATTGAGGGAACAATCATCAGGAAATATTTATGGGCTTTAGGTGGAGTATTTTTTCCCGCCACCTTTTGAAGGGAGATTGCAGGTCTTATTTGTTTATTTTTACAGACAGGTTTTTTTTAACCTCTCACAGCTTGAAGGCCAGAAAAAAATTGGTTAGTTTTTACCTTCAAAGGAGACATAAGAAAACAAGGACCAAGCCAGCACCGCCCCCCTCCCCCCACCACAGCCACCTTTCAGTCACACGCCCCATGATCACTTTCCCCTGGTTGTGACTCTCGAATTTTGCAGCTGATATAATCCCCCTTTTTATAACCAATTTATTTTATTTATGCATTGCAATTCAAGCAAGGACTACATAGAGGGAATCAGTTTTAATTCTTGGTTCTATTTAAGAGGCTCACTAATGCCCCCATTACCTTTTGTTAAGTGCAAAACAAACATCCTCCAGAAGACCACCCTCTATTCTGGGACTCCTTTGAGATTCCCAGGAATTGCTAGTATTTGGGCCACATTTACACCTATGCGTGGATCTTAGAACAAACCTCCTCAATGCCTTTGATGGCCTAGAGTTGGTGAGAAGAGGCACTGCCTTAACCTAAGGGCATCAGGAAACCACCTTGGTTCCACTGGTTATCCTGGAAGCACAGAAACAGAACAAAAGCACGTAAACAGTGGCGCAGAGAGGGCTCACAAAGGCCTCGCCCCCTTTCTGGAGGGCGAATTCTGTCCCAAAAGTTAGCTGCTCAGAGCACGCATTAGGAGCGTGTTGGGGGAATTGATGGCACTAACTTTTACTGAGTTGTTGTCATGTATCAGACACTATTTGAAATGAATTGCATGGTTAATCTCATCTTCAGAGGAAAAAGGAAGGTTTGAAAGTCGGGTCAAGTTTATGGACTCTTCGCAGTGCTGGCCCCAAACGATACCACACCAGTTTTACACAGTTTCGAGGCTGTGAGTCTTGCACCTGCCTGTAGAGTGGGCTCACCCGCCTGAGCACGTCACCCTACTAGGTGGCCCATAATAGGCCTGGAGTTTTAGGATAAACTAAACAGAAGCCTACTGTGTGCCGGGCCCTGGGCCTCGACTAAAGATACGTCAGAAGGGAGAAAGAGGGAACAGTTTCACATCTTAAAAAGAATGCAGTTGGATTTCTTTCTTGTATCTTTAAAAAAAAAAAAAACTATAAAAATCAAATTTACAGTGACATTAAATTATACTTTTATTTATAAAGAGTCACTCTAGTCCCCTGATGCCATCTCATTTCAGGCTGCCTTTTGCAGGCTTTGTCTGTGAGTGTAATACAGAATGCCTGAGTGTCCTAGGTTGCTTTTTGACCTTGGTCTGACTTACAGATGTTTCCCCGTGTTTTCACACGTTGACCTTCACGTGTGAGGTGGGACCGGGCCTGAGCAGGTTTTGGGTAGACGGGGCAGGGAGCTGGTGACTCACCTGGAAGAAGTCAGCCTGGCTCAGGAGATGTCCTTCTCTTGTTGGTTTCGTGGGTTATTTGCCTTCACACATTGAAGCTCTGATAAACCCTGGGGAGAATGAAGAATCATAGTGAAAAAGTAAATTACTTCTCGGGTCAGCTCACTGCCTTCCCATGCCTGACAGTTAAAACCATACATGATCATCTTTATTCCTGCTTTAGGGCTTGAAAGGGCTTCTCTGGTGGCTCAGATGGTAAGGAATCCACTTGTGATGCAATACAAGAGACCCAAGTGTCAGAGACCCAGGAAGATCCCCTGGAGGAGGGCGTGGCAACCCACTCCAGTATTCTTGGCTGGAGAATCCCATGGACAGAGGAGCCTGGCAGGCTACAGTCCATGGGGTTGCAAAGAGTCAGACATGACTGAGTGATTCCACTTAGGGCTTGAAAACCCTGGGAAGCAAATGAGTGAAGGACTCCAATCTAGTAACTCAAGCTTACTGGAGAAAAAGAGTACTGTAGACCTACACTGTCCAGTACAACAGCCTGCCAACCACACACGGCCCTTTAGGTTTAACTGAAGTGAATACTTACAGTTTAGTCTCTTAGTCACATCAGCCTCACGTCATGTGCTCATGGGCCTTGCGTGGCTCAAGGCTACGAGACTAGACAGCAAAAAAGGTTCTTTTCATCTTCAGACAGCGCTGCTCTAGACCATATCGATTCAATAAAACGTTCTACCCAGCACCTAACATGTGTCTTACAGGCTAGGCTCTTGGAAAAAGAGAGAAGGATGGTCTTGTCGGTCTCTTGTTTTATATTTGTTAGAGTTTTGTGTAGACTTGTAACATGTAAGGGAAGGCTTTTGAAGCGCTCCTTCCCACGCCAGCAGCCGATTTGACAATGAAAGCCTACATGTACATAGCTGAATGTTACCTATTCCATTCCCCACAAGTGCCTGGCAGCGCCCCCTTCCTTCCCACCTCCCCTCCTTGCTCACCTCCTCCAGAGCCTTCTCCTTTTTTCCATCTGCTCCTTTCTGGCTAGGGACAGTCTTTGGTTTTCTTTTAAACAGAATCCCTTGCTTAATCCTGCTTCTCAGTAACCAGTCCCTTCCTGCTGTATTCTTTTTGTTATCTCCTGTGCTGGAAATTTCTCCTGCGTGAAGCTAACTGCCGAGTGGCTGCTCCCTGACCTTCGCCCTCACTCCCCACAGTCAGGTTGGTCCCTCGGAGATGCTTTCCTGGCGCTCCCACCCCTGTTCCTCAGGTCCGTCCCTAGACTGCACTGCAGTAGCTTCCTGACTGGGTTATATGCTCTGATCATCAATTTTTAAAACTGCTGCCAAGAGTTTTTGAAAATATGGTTACGATTATTTCATCCCAAAGGTTTCTCTTTGGTTTTTGTTTTTTTTTTAAGAAGGGGGTGGGGTCTTCAGTGGGTTCCCACAGCCACAGGGTAAAGTTCACCACTGTGAGCCGGAGCCGTGACCCCCGCGTGGTTATGCTCGCCCTCCGCGCTTCCTCTTTTGCACAGTGGGCTGGCGCAGCCCAGGACTCCCAAGGGTTTTTGTTTGCCGGGGCAGAGACTGAAGGCAGAGCTTTGGCAGTTACACAGGGGATTGCCATTTTTTTCTTATGCCAAGTAAGGGCATTAAAAAAAACTGTCTGAACTATCTACTGTCTTTATCATTTCCTCTTAAAAGAGGGCATTTTAACCTAAAAAAAAAAAAAAGAACATGTTCAAGCATTGTGAGAATCTCAGTAAATGGTCTGACTTTCCGCATTTCGCTGGGGAAGCGTGAAAACGTAGGCCTGTAGGGGCTGGTGCCCGCCAAGCTCCTCTAGGGTCCCCCTGCTCTTCGCTCGTGCGTGTCCTTCTAACTGGAATGCCCTGCCTTCTGGAAGATGGATCGTTCCACACGCTTGGGGTTGCTTTTGCTCCACTGCCCTCACACTTGATGACTTACCTCTGGAGAGCCCTGCAGCCTTCAAAGCTTTAGGCTCATAACCCATTTTCCCTGGGATGCAAATGGGCCTCTTGAGTCTTGTCTACTCCTGTCCCCCCACTCTCAGGGGTTCTGACACCTGGAACCTGAGTAGACTAACGTGTGAGACTGAGCATCATTCCATTTCAGGGTTTCACAACAAGACCCAATCTTGCCCTACATCTCGGGCACAAAAATAGTATGGAGCATCTAACTCATTTTAACCCCCGCAAGGACATGCATTTTCTGTGCGCGCAGCCAGGCCTTGGCTCTGAGGGCAGTGAGAATGGGCCGGGAACTCCCAACTGCGGAAAGCTGAAAGCACTCGTTTTTCTGTGTGTGTGTGTGTGTTTTAATGAAACCTGTTTGGTGACTGAGGACATAGAAATGATAAGTGCGAGAGTTTTAAGGCCTGACGACTCTGATGGATTAATGTGTCCCTTTGTTTTCTCTTTCTTCGAGCTAAAAAAATTAAAACAACAAAAATTTGCCTAGTGTTGTCAGTGAGAATGATGCTTGACTGTACATTTGAGTTGTACGGAATGTGTGACTGGCACAGTTGTGCAGTACTTTGAAAATCTCGGTGTAAGGCCGGCGGGACTAGAATTACTTTGCATATCTGTCTTCCAAACTCTGGTCCCATTACAGCCTCTTGGCTGACAGAGTGAAGAAAGTCGTCACCACAGTTAGTAGGTGCTTGTGGGTGAAGCCTTCGAAAGGGTTATGCTTTGGCTCCAGCACAGCATGAGGGGTTAACTGCAAAGAATAACGAGACGCTGAGGTCTCCCCCCACCCCACCCCAACCTCCCCATCTTTCCTGTGAACAGCGTTTTCACTGCAGCCAGGTACCAAACTATATAATGTGTTAGGACCCCCCGCCTCGGCCCCCCACCGACCCTTAGGAAAATTCTGTTTCCAGATTGGAAACCTGCCAAGATGTCGCTGGCCTCTCATATAGTTTTGGAAAAGTGTCAGTTACAATTCCGATCTGTTAAGTAACCAGGGGGCCACTCTCTTGGGTTACATTTTGACTTCTGCGTTTTCCTTGTGGGGCCGGCAGAGCGTGACACCGGGTCTGTGTGGACATCGGAGTGCCTGGGTGCTGTGGACGACTGCGTTTCCTTCCAGAACGGCAGTGAGGCATCCCCACAGAGCTCTGAAAGGCTTCCTCGGGCATATTCAGGGAGCACGGCAGACGCCGTTGTTTCGCAAGTTTTCTATTTTCTTTGTCTGTACAGGTTGTTCCTGCCTTCACGGCTGGGAGGAAATCGAGGATGTGGAGCGCTTGCCGTTTGGCCGTGGGGCTGGCTCCTGTCCTCAGTCGGGCCAGCGACCCGGCCCAGTCCTCTGACAACAGGAGAGGGGCCCGCCGGGCGCAGCGCGGCCGCTCCGGTCTCTGCAGACATTTTTACTCTTGAAATCTAGCCTCAGAAAAGACCCTGAAAGTGCCGGCTCCCTTGAGCATAGGCACGGGGACTGGTGTCAGGGTTTAATGCGTGACCGTGCCTCTGTCGCTCGTTTGCCACCGTTTTCCCCATGGCCTGGCCTGTGTCACCGCTCCATCACCTATCCCACCCGGCCCTCTCACCTCTGAGACCGGGAGGGGCTGGGGGGTTGTTTGCTTACTAGGCCAGGAAGTTTTTTCTTTTGTTCTTAATTGGCTCTGGAAGGATTCCTCATATCCCAGAAAGGAATTCTGGGGGACTGGTTCAAACATCTGATCTTATGGTCATCCCCAGAACCTGTTAACTTCACACATGCTGGCGTGATGCCAAGAAAGTGGAAGTCCTGGCCTTGAACGCAGGGAGCCGGGGCCCTCTGTGTGCTCTGGAGGGGGCACGCCCTATGGTCGTCCCACCCTGGAAGTGGCACACAGCCCCACATCCGCCTTCACTCATAAGAGGCGGAGTTTGGGCCCGGATACTTCACGGGAGCTCTCCGGGCATGAGGCAGGTGGAAGTCTTTGGACTAGGCCTGGGGATACCCAGGCGTCCTGGCAGACTTGAGTCTCCCAGGCGAGTCAGGCCTGGGAAGGCCGTCAGAGGTCACGGCCTGTCCTCGCTCTGCAGAGGAGAGGTCTGAGTGTCCCGGGCTGCTTGCTTATTAACACAGGGGAGCACGTGGTGTGCTGCCTGCGTTCCCGTGATCAAGGGATGTTATTAAATGCTCCTGAATTATTTTAATAATAGCAGTGTAAACGCAGACATTAACTGGAGCTACTGTAGCTGACTCCTGGGCTTTCTGGACTTGGATGAAGAGAGGCCCTTCGTTTAGCTGTGGACAGAAAGCACATGTGTGTGTGAGCCTGGGAAGCAAGTTCTGGGAAGCGGCCACCTCTCCCACTCGCAGGCCTAGGGAGGGCTAGGCCCCCGCGCTCAGAGGCTTTTAAAGCTGGAACTGAAATGGATGTTGGGTGGGTGTTGCTCGGCACGGTTCCAGGGTTTTGGAGGCCAGTCATACTTTGAACGAGTCAAACAGCCCCTCTCGGCAAGCTGCAGGAAGCCCGGCACTGGCTTCGTGTTGCTGCACGGGCAGGTCAGCGGGAGATAAAAGGCCGGGACTGTTGAGGCGAGCCCCCTCCTATCGCTGGCTGGCAGACTGTGGAGGGAAGATAAAAGGGGGGAACAGGGAGGTTCTTTCTGAGCAGCACGAGGGGGCCTTTATCACAGGAACGCAAGTCTAGCCAGGGGTGCGCGGGAGACCCTTAGCTGTACACGCACACACGTGTTAGCTCTGCGGGAGGACCCCGACAGGGTTTCCCAAACACACGAGGTCAGGTCTGTGTCTCGGGAACACTGGCAGGGGCCGGGCTTTTTCAGCCACAGCGGCCCTACGTCTGTAGTGTTGGTAACAATCACGTCAGCTTAAGTTAAGTGGGCGTTAGCCGGGGTTTCCAACTCCTGGTGGAGGTTTTCCAAGTGGAGGTGTGGGACCCACAGGAGGGACCGGGCCTGAGCAGACCGCAGACCCCGAGGGAGCACCCGAGGCCCCAGCGTGCCCTTGACTTCTTGCTGTTCTCTGGGGCGGCCGAGTTCTCAGCCAGGTCTCAGAGCCAAAGGGAGGAGCCCTGGTGTTGATCCCCCATTTGAGGTGTCCCTTCCTGTCCCGTGTCACTTTGGGGAGGGCTAAGGGCTTGGAGGGGGGTAGTGGCTTTCTCAGGGTGGGGCTTGTGAAGTGTGGCCCCCACCTTGAAGAGCCGGGGCCTGGGCAGCGTGAGCTCAGGCAGATGCAGAGAAGGACATGCTCTCGGCCCGTGGTGACTGGCTCAGACCCACGGGGCCAGGGGTTTAGCCCTCAGGGTTGCTTCAGTCAGACACCCCAGGAAGTGCAGTTGTCGTGAACTAATCACCCTCCTGGCTGTGGGGAGAAGTACCAAGATGGTCTGCGAGCCTCAGGCTTCCTCCAGCACTGGCTGGCCCACCACCGCCTGACTCCCCAGCTGCCTCTGCCCAGCAGCTCCTTAAAGCTGGGGGCTGGAGGACAGGCACCGCACCCCAAGGGCCTCTCTCCTGCCCGGAGCCACTTTGGGGTTGCCTCAGTTTACATGAAGAAACACCATTTGCTTGCTAGTGTTTTTGGTTGGCTGGCCTGTGATAAACACGTATGAGCTTCGTATATCTCAAAGAGTGTTTGTTTTTCTTCTTAGACAGAGTAAGTGAATAATTTTCTTAGAGGCAAAGTAGAAGGGAGAATGGCCGCCCGTGAGGATGCCCAGCGGGCAGCCCTCCGAGCCGCTGAGTGCCGGCTCCGTGGCTGGAGTCATTCTCAGCTGACAGCTTGTAACGTCCCTCAGCCACTGTGGGACGAGGACCCCAGCTGACCGGTGGGCTCCACTGCCCCTGAGCGTTTCCAGCCGCACTTGCATCTTCCACAAAGTCACTGGGGTCTTCTAAGGGGCGTCATGCGGACCACCCCCCCCTGAATTCTGGGAAGGTGCAGTCAGATCCGGGGTTAACCACCTGCCCCGGGGCGCTCAGCTCGCCTCCAGCTCCTTCCCCCTCGAGGGAGAAGGGGAGAATCCTGTTTCTGAAGCTTGACCCTTTACCGAGCCTGTGGGAGAGGAGCGCCCAGCTCAGGGCCTGTGAAAGAGTTGCAGGATATTGCCTAAAACTCCCTGCAAACTGCTTCTGAACTTTACCCCAGCTTCCTCCCCGGGCTGTAAATGCGACTGAAGGCGCCGAGCCCCGGTCAGAGGAGTGTCCAGAGCAGCCCAGGCGCTCCCGCCCAGCTGCTGAGAGGCGGGCAGGCTGGGCGGCAGCTGCCCCGAGCCGGGCGCTCCAGCCGCGCCAGGAGAGGCAGCACAGGGTGGGCAGAGCTGGGCGCAGACTTCCCCGATTAAGCATATGTGAGGCCGGCCAGGATTTGTTTCAGCAGCGACCTGAAGCCGGAGGCGTTTTATTTCCTGCTGGCCACAGAGCCCCTCAAGCTGGCAGCAGCTGTTCCACTCCTAATTGTGGATGGGGTTGCATTTGTGATAAGCTAAATTATATTTATATTTCATTGTTACACTTAGGGGCTGGAGCAGAAATTATTTTTTCTTTTTTTTTAAGATCAGCACACTGGGCCTTGCCTGGCAAGTGTTGGCAATCTAAGAGGGCATGGCCGCCATAGGTGGTGGAGGGGCTGGGGAGGGCCGGCCCCAGGCCCAGCTAGCCTGCAGTGTCGCGGGTGCCGTCAGCAGCTCATAGGAGGTGCCGTCCTGTTCGTGAAGTGTTTTAGTTAATATTCCTCTGACTGATTTCTGTCAAGTATGGAGGGCTAGTATCACCAGCTGCGTTTTCCAGATGAGAGAACTGTAGCTCAGGGAGTGGAAGTTGCTCCACCGTGGCAGGCCGCATCCAGTGCAAGGCTGGGGGCCCAGCACGTGCTGCTTGGGCTGTTGTGCGTCCTTCTGTGACTCACAGTGGGATGAGGAGGGGACTGTCCTCTTGGAAGCACTGACTCTGGAAGTCAGAAGGCTCATCTGACTTGGTCTCCTGCCCCCCTGCAGGACTGGGTTGTGGTTATCCACCCTCTGCTTGATTACTTCCAGAGACCGCAAGCTCATTACTTTACGGGGCCTCTTTCCATCTGTGGGCAGCTCTGGCTGTTCAAAGCCCTGGTATAAAAGATGACGGCGTTCCAACCAGCTCTTCGGTGCCTCCCACCGAGACCGGGTTCCTGTCATGGTGGACATGGGGGTCGAGTGTGCCTCTCCCGTGTGCCAGGCCTTCAGGTGTCTCCACTTCCTCCAACCATTCTCCCCCTTCACTTGGTTTCCCAGGACTCTAGTTTGCTAATCACCGTCTCCAAATGATTTTTCCATGATGCTTTTTTGTGGCATCAGAAAGTGCAAGAATTTCAGAGTCAGACAACTGGTCTAGAATCCTGGCCCCATCCCTGCAGAGCATTCATTACCTGTTACAGCTTGGGGAGGATTAAATGTATGCAAAGTACCTACCCTGGTTTCTGGCCCAGAGTTTATGCCCCAGTAGATAATGTTGTTCTTGTTGTTTAGTTGCGAAGTCACTAAGACTCTTTGCGACCCCATGGACTGCCCCACGCCAGGCTTTCCTGTCCTTCACTGTCCCCCGGAGTTTGCTCAAATTCATGTCCAATGAGTCCGTGATGCTGTCTAACCATCTCATCCTCTGCCGCCCTCTTCTTTTGCCTTCCATCTTTCCCAGCATCAGAGTCTTTCCCAGTGAATCAGCTCTTCGTATCAGGTGGCCAAAGTATTGGAGCTTCAGATTCAGCATCAGTCCTTCCAGTGAATATTCAGGGTTGATTTCCTTTGGGATCGACTGGTTTGATCTCCTTGAAGTCTAAGGGACTCTTCCAGCACCACAATTCAAAAGCATCAAGTCTTTGGCGCTCAGCCTTCTTTATGGTCCAACTGTCACATCTGTGCATGACTACTGGAAAAACCACAGCTCAGACTGTGTGGACCTTTGTCTCTGCTGCTCAATGCGCTGTCTAGGTTTGTCGTAGCTTTCCTTTCAAGCAGTGTGCGTGTGCACTCACTCAGTTGTGTCTGGGGTTGTTGATGCTTCTCCTGGCAATCTAGATTCCAGCCTGTGATTCATCCATCCAGCATTTCTCATGATGTACTCTGCGTGTAAGTTAAATAAATAGGGTGACAGTACCCAGGCTTGTCTTACTCCTTTCCTAATTTTGAACCAGTCAGTTGTTCCATATAAGGTTCTAACTGTTGCTTCTTGATTTGCATACAGATCTCTTTCAGGAGGCAGGTCAGGTGGTCTGGTATTCCCATCTCTTTAAGGATTTTCCACAGTTGGTTGTGATCCACGGAGTCAAAGTTTTTCTCATAGTCAGTGAAGCAGAAGATGTTTTTCTGGAATTCCCTTGTTTTCTCTTATGATCCAACAGATGTTGACAGTCTGATCCTCTGCCTTTTCTAAATCCAGCTTGAACATCTGGAAGTTCTCAGCTCCCGCACTACTTGAAGCCTGGCTTGAAGGATTCTGACCATAACCTTGGTAGCATGTGAAATGAGGATGGTTGTCTGGCAGTCTGAGCGTTCCCTGGCACTGCCTTTCTTGGGGATTGGAATGCAAATTGACCTTCTCCAGTCCTTGGGCCACTGCTCAGTTTTCTAACTTTGGTGACATACTGAGTGCGGCACTTGAACAGCATCATCTTTTAGGATTTGAAATAGCTCAGCTGGAGCTCCATCGCCTCTACTGGCTTTGCAGTGACGCTTCCTAAAGTGAAAGTGAAGTCGCTCACTCGTGTCCCACTCTGCAACCCCATGGGCTGTACCTGCCAGGCTCCTCCATCCATGGAATTTTCCAGGCAGGATTACTGGAGTGGGTTGCCATTTCCTTCTCCAATGCTTCCTAGGGCCCTCTTGATCTCACACTTCAGGATGTCTGGTTCTGGGTGAATGACCACACCATCATGGTTATCTGGGTCATTAAGACCTTTTTTGTATGGTTCTTCTATATTTTCTTGCTGCTTGTTCTTAATCTTTTCTACTTCTATTAGGTCCTTACCAAAAAGCTTCCCTCTTGCTCAGACGGTGAAGAATCTGCCTGCGATGCAGGAGACCTGGGTTCAATCCCTGGGTTGGAAAGATGCCTTGGAGAAGGAAATGGCAACCCATTCCAGTATTCTTGCCTAGAGACTCCCATGGACAGAAGAGCCATGGTACATTCCATGGGGTTGAAAAGAGACAATAGATAATACCCCATAGTTATTAGAGAAGGGATCCTGTGAAACACAGATCATTGGATAAACACTAGGCTTGTGACATACTCTAACTAAAATACTATTTTCTCTTTTAGCAATAGCTTTCTTTTCTGTTTTATAAATTCCTCAGCCAAGGTAACTTGTGGAGACCTCTCCCCACCCTTCCTGATAAGCCATCAGAGCAGATCTAAGAGTGGTGGGTGGGGTGGAGGCTCCTAAACCTTATCCCCTGCAGGTACTCTTGTGAGCAGTCTCCTGCCTTAGGGAAGACCCTGCCTTGCCCTGCCCCAGGGGTAGGTGAGCATGCTCTGGGTCCTCTGTCCCTCTGCTCAGCCCGAGGGCTCCCCCACCTCCCTTCTCAGCAGCTTCCTTGTGGATCAGAGAGCCATACAGGTTTCTGCCAAGTTGGGCAAGAAGGTGATGAAATACTAGATCCTGGAGGCCAGGAAAAGACTGGCTCACCTGGGGAGAGGGACAGAGCTGTGCCCGCGAGCCACCAGGCTTCTCCCCACAGAGGCCCCTGGGAGCGAGTGGTGGCCACGCAGTGGCGGGGCCCACGTCGTCTCTGGCAGCGGTGAGAGCATCCTGCACGTGGGGGGCGGGGGAGGGCACAGGAGAGGAGCCCGCTCCTCACAGGAAAGGCCCCAAGGAGGGATACGGGAGGCACGTGGGTCCCACAGGACGGCTCCTTCCAGCGGGGACCAGGACATCTCCCCACCTTCCCCGCGGTTCATGTGTTAAGTAGTGAATTCACTCAGGCTCACGTAGATAGGTTTGGTGAGCAGAACCCAGTCTCCCCAGCCAACACGCCTCCTTGCTGACAGTGTGTGTAATGTCGCAATTAAAACATCCAAGTGGTTTTTCTTTTTTAAAGAGAGACTGTCCCTGTCCCTTAAGGCTCTCCTTCCTACCACATTCTCCTGAGCATTAAAGTGTCTCTTGACGTGAAGACAGCAGATGTTCCTTCCGAAAGGTAGCATCACAGTCTCTGTTAACCCTGGGCTCCACGGGGGCCCCAATACCTGGGCAGGAAGGGGCAGGCACTCCAGGCTCTGGGGACAATGTCCATTCCATTTTCCTCCCTCCACTGTGGGGTCCCATTAAGAGAGAACCCGCTGGAGATGGGGTCCCATTAAGAGAGAACCTGCTGGAGATGTGAGCTCATTCTGAGGCTGGGGGAGCTGTGAGGTTGCCCCCCGCCCCCCCACCCCTGCCAGGAGCGTCAGAGAAGGGAGGGACCTGGGGGGACCTCGGAGGTGTCCAGGCCAGAAATGGAGACCGGCTCCCAGCTCCCTGGAAGGAGGCTTTCCGGGGGCACACAGGTTGGTGAAGGCTGTAGCTGCGGAGGGCCTTTGAGGATCCAGAGCTGCCCAGGGCCCAGACCGAGTGGTTCTGCTTTCTGTGCACTGCAGGCTGCCCTGCCCTGCCCGAAGCTCACAGCCTGCTCGTCCCCTGCTCCTGCGGAAGCTGAAATAGGCCCTGCGCACACCGGCCTGATCCCTGTCCTCTTGCCCTTACTGTTATTTTTTTATCTGACTCTGCGACCCCATGGACTGTTGTCTGCCAGGCTTCTCTGTCCATGGGATTCTTCAGGAAAGAATACTGGAGTGGGTTGACATTCTCTTTTCTAGGGGGAACCTTCTCAACCCAGAGATCGAACCCAGGTCTCCTGCATTGCAGGCAGATTCTTTACCGTCTGAGCCACCAGGAAAGCCCCCCAAATTATTTCTTTGTGGTAAATAAAGCTAAAGTTAGAACTGGGGTCTGAGTCTCTGCTCCAGAGCCATGAGTTTTGCTCCCAGGAGTATGATAAACCAGGGCCTTCCTCCAGGTCATCATAGAAAGAACGTTTTTCAGGGAGATCCCTCGCCTTTCTTCTAGAATCTGTATGAAGCACTGGTTCTCAAAGCTGGACTGAACCCCTGGGAGCCAGTACACAGGGTCCAGGGCAGTGTCCAGGCCTGGGAACCTGCCTTCCTTCTTTCTCTTAGTTTAACTGAGATGCAGTTGACACACAGCATTGTGTGGATTTAAGGTGGACAGGGTGGTGATCGACTCACATATATTGAGCATCTGCATTTCCAAGCAAGATCTGTGATGCTGCTGTGGACGGGAAGCCTCTGGGGTGGCTGTGCTGGAGGGAGGGTCAGGAGCTCAGCGGCTGGAGGAGAGTGCAGTTTCCTCCCCGGGGTGCTGGTGCTGGTTTGATCTGTGCGGTTCTCACTCTGCCGTCTGGGCTCATGTCTCCTGCCCCCCAGCACTCCCTCCACGCGTGAGCTCTTGGTGGTTGGATCAGTGGGACTCAGCCTCCCGGACAGGGTTGGGCTGTTGGGGTTTCAGGAGCCTAGTGGCATCCTTCCAGTCACCTGCTTGGAGAAACAGGGTGCAGACTGTGGGCCCCAGTGCGCAGCAGGGTGGGGTGCGGGTCCACTCCTGCTCCTGCCAAGGACGAAGGTGGGAGCCCAGGGTGCCTTTTTCTTGCCTACAAGGGCGGAAGTGGGAGGTCGGGCGCTGAGCCGCCTCGAGGGGCAGGAGTGACTCAGAGACAGTTGTTAGAAGCCCGAGAATGTGACTGCAGGAGCGCATCTGGGCTCTCAGGCCTGCGCCAGGCCTCGGGAGTGTGGCCAAGAGACGCTGAGCAGGGTGGAGAGTCTGGGTTCGCTTCGCTGTTCCACCATGGTCTTGGGGGGCTGCCCGGTGGGACTCAGCCTCACGGGGCTACTGTTAAGAGGGTTAAATGAGATGATGTGCTCAGCGTGCAGCGAGCAGTGTTCAGAGAAGAATATTGGCGTGTTCAGAGACTGTTCGCCGCTCTTATCATAAACCCTCGTTCTAGTCTCTTAGTGTTGTGGGGGTCGAGTTTGGAGCCGAGAATCTTCCATCGCTGGGGATCAGGGAGGCTTGCGGTGGCAGCGGCCCCTGAAGGATGGGGTTGAGGGAGGAAACTGAGCAGAGTGGGGCCCAGTGGGCAGGAAGACCCGGAGGGAAGCGGGCAGAGATGGGGAGCTGTGAGGGCGGGTCACAGCCCTCCATTAGAGGGAGACGCGGCGTGGGGGCAGAGCTCAGGAGACAGCTGGGGCGTGGGGTGGAGAGGGGGCAGGCCGCGTCCCCTCACCTCCAGCTCTGCTCTCTGGATCGTGGCCTGTGCCACAGGGTGCTTCTGCTCGCCGCCCCATGCGCCCTCCCACCCCACCCCGGGAGGATGCAGGACTGGCTGGAGCGGCTCGCGGGGCCCTCCGCACTAGGCGTGCGCCGGTCCACGCCGAGGCTCTAGTGACGCTCCGCGCCTCCGTTTGCGCCATTTGACCCAAGCCCAGGCGGCGAGGGGGAGGGGCTGTGCACGGGTTGCCGCCCTACCCAAGGCACACACCGAACCCTTAGCCAAGAAACACATCAACTTCCTGGAACTCGGAGCAGTCAGCGCAGCTGTCAGCCTTCAGAGCACACGCGAAGCTGTCCTGGTTAGAGGAGACGGTTTTGCCCCAAGCTCTACAGGCACGGCCTTGGTGCACAGCTTGCCTGGTTGGGTTTCATCCCAGCCTAACCAAGACTTCCTGCGTCAGCCCATCCTGAGAGAGATGTCCTTGCTGCTGGTTAAGCCCCATCGTAGCCCAGAGCACTTTAGTATCTGAATTCCTCTAAACTCACACTCATTTAGCCCATCCGGGTTCCATCCCACGTCGGCCCGAACCGGCTGTTCCCACCAGGGGATCGGCCGTCCCCGGTATCTGGAGGAGCGGCAACCTGGCCGCTGCAGTAAAGCTCCCCACCGCCTGGTCTCGGGCTCCCGCTGTCATCCTTGGCATGCAAGCCTCCCCCATCTCTCCTGGGGGCTCAGGACAGATTGTAGACCTCACGTCGAGAAGCCTGCGGGCTTGCGCAGGCTGGGAGCCTAGCTTCTGGACTATCTTCCCTTTCATCTCTCATCTTTCCTGTGCTGTCTCTTTGGACCTGGAGACAGGGTCCTTAATCTCTTCTTTCTGGCTGAGCATAGCAGGGTCCCTTATCTCCTCAGGGGCTGGGGCCGGCCCGCCCCTCCCCGCAGCCCCAGCGTGGACCTCTGCCCGCTCCACGCCACCCTGCCTCCCTGGAGTCTGATCTGGGCAGAGCCTGTTGGGGGCGGGGGGGGGGGGGTGGGGGTGGCGGAGATGCGATCCGGAAATGCAGGCTCCTTCCCCAGAGCCGGAGACCCACCTCCAGCTTCCTGGATTCCTGTCTCTAGGTACTGCCTCTCCTGGTGTGTCTTCCCCTCCTCCCCTTTTTTTGAGGTGCTGGTGATAGTAAAAGGTATCTTGAATTTCCTTCCAAAGACTGTCCTGTACTTTTCCACTCTCTGAGTTGTGTGAGTCCCTTAGGCCTGGTGGAACCCAAAACAAACAGGGCAGTGACTCTTGTTAGTCAGCTTAATCACACGACGTTCTTGATATTCAGATCATTTACATCCAGGATCAGAGGCAGGAACTTCCAGGGTCAAGTCTGTGAGGTTGGCCTCTCCTCTCGTTGGTTCCCCTGAGTGGATGGAAGAGGTTACTTGGTGGGCTTTTAAAGTATCATTTTTAAGTGAGGGGAGGGAGAGGGTCCTCATTTTAATGGGAATCTTAGTTATATTCTGGACAGTTTCAACTCCAGAGACTTGTCTCTCTGACGTACGTTTTTATTCATTATGTGAAAAACTATAGTTCAAACTACAATTGGAAATCTTGGCAGTTCCGAGGGGGAAAAAACCACGGAGCTATTCTTCTCCAGATTTTCTTCCTGATAATATTTGCCATTAATAAAAATGAGTAACAAAAAAGGGAAACTTTGCTTGCTTTTTTTTTTTTTTAAACAGTTTGTAATTTCACCTTTAGGCATCTTTAAATTTAGATGGGTGGGAATAATCTGGTTTGTTTCTGAAACCTCATGGGAATTTTAATAAAATGGTCTTAATTCATATATATTAAGTAAAACCAAGATTCTTACCCTGCTTATTCAGGATGAGTTTCTGGGGTCCCTGATCCTTTTGATACTGAAGGAAAATGTTGGGTATGGGCGTATATCCTTTTATGTATACAAGGGTCCATAATTTTCATCAGCTCCTCAAGGAGGGTCTTGCTCACAAGAAGCACGGAGACAATTACTGGAGTAGTAATAAGGGTTCCTCCTAGTTTACCAGGGCCAGGGGGCGGTCTCTGGTCTTTCAGGGGCTGTCCCTGTTACTCCTGGTTTCTTTGACACTTTGTTCAAAATCTGAAAACCTTTTCAAAAGAGAAAGGCACAAAGAAAACGATGGAGCCCTGAGGCAGTGAGGTGTAAAGAGAGAAGCTGTTGTGGTGTCAGAAATCATTGAGCATCTGCTTCTGACCCACCGCAGACCCGTCCAGCGGGAGCCTGCCCACCTTAGGTGCTTAGTAACCGTGCGGACAACGCGAGTGAGATTCAGGGTGATAACTGGGCGTGTGTCATGCCAGGCAGCTTTTCTGCAGGCGCTCCGCAGGGTTTGATAGAAGCGTATCGAGCGAACGTTTCTCCAGCGCTTGTTCGCGTGGCTGCCACTTCCCTCCTTTGCCCAGTTTTGCCCTCTTCAGAGGCTGTTTCAGAAACTGAACGTGCTGGCTGGGTGGCTCTGGGAAAGGTTACGTTCCAGGTTTCTCTAAATTTCCAGAGGGCCAGACACAGCTTTCTCCCGGATCAGGGGTCCGAGACCCCTGGTGGCGCCCCCTGAGCCGACTTTCTCAGACCCTCAAAGGGTGTGTGTAATTTGAGTTTTCTGTGTGTCCCTTACAGAAAAGGAAAGATACACTTTAGGACACTTTCTCCATCACTCAGGAAAAGGTGTAATCGTCACTGCTTTACGTTAAGAGGCTGTTTAGTTCCGTGTTTTCCTCTCAGTTCTCTTCTTCTCTCCTCCTGCTTCTGCCAGCACTGAGTGCTTGCTGTCTTTTCTTCTCCACCTTGAAACTGGCCATCCATCCTTGCCTTCTGCCAGCACGCCAGTAAGGTGCCCAGAGCTCCCCTTGGCGCCATTCCCGTGTGGCGTTGCCTGCGATGTTGTTGGGATGTGCTTTAGGGGTTCCTTCTCTCCAGGTCGTGCTGGATTCCAGTAGCTCTTGCTCACGTGGAGTTGGCCTCATTGCTGGAAGCTTGCTTAGAAACACGGGGAGCGGGGGGATGCCATGGTCCTTAGCTGGTGGCTCCCACGGTGCAAGTGCAGAACGTGTTGCAGGGCCAGGACCCTCTCTGGTGTGGACCCCCTCCTCATGCCTCTGCTTCTCGTTTCTGTAGGTTGCTGCACTCTGCTCCAGAGGCGGTGGCTTTGAGGCGTGACCCTGCCCACGCTTCGCCCCGCCAGCACCAGCTCCTCAGCAAGGAGGGCCCGCTTGAGAAGACGAATAAGACAGGTCAGTCTAACTTGATTGACTTTCCTTGAATCATAGTAACTTTGAGTGTTGTCTTCCTTCATGTCCCCACATCCCCTTGGAGTGGTCCACCCTCTGCTTGGGGTCCTCCTGAGGCTTTGATGCAAAACCACAGACAAGCTTTCACGGTGGACTGCGGGTTTTCCCTGGGCTAATGGCCTGGGGCGTGGGATGAGAAGTCTTGGAAAGGGTGTCGAGGCCCTGGCTCACAGGAAGCCACGCTGCAGGCACCCCTGTTCCCTGCTTCTCCTTTGCCACCCCCAGATTTGGACTCTGTGTTTAAAACTAGAACACCAGTCCTGTCCACTTGGCCATGTCAAAGGGATTTCCTCTCACATCTGTGACTTGGGAATCTCATCTGGGTTTCCAGTCCTCTCTGGTCCCAGATAAAGGAGATGATACTAGCTTGGGGTCAGTGATTTTTATTTTGTTCATTATGACTATTATTATTATTTTTATTTACAGTAATAGAGCAGATATATAGATAGGTGTCAGGGAGCAGAGACTGAAAATATTAGGACTGTAAATATTTATAAAGAAAAATGTGCTTTGTAAATGGACCTGAGACTGTTAATCCTTCCTTTCATCCCCTGAGATTGAGAATCGGAAGGTGTAGGTTGGTCAGTTGGGTCATTGCTCTAGTGTGGGCCAGGGTCAGGCGTGGGCAGGGAGGACTGACTAATTCTAGCCGCTGGCTTCTGGTTAAATGAGTGGATAAATGCACCTTAATATTAAGGTGGATTTGTTTTTTCTAACTGGGAACAATGAGCTATATTGTTTTACACCAGGTCCCTTCCATTCTTCCTGTTCCATCCTCCCAGAAGGAGAAGTCACACATAAGACACAAGCGCACACCCGGAGAAAAATCTCAGAAAAGATTTTCTATGCAGGCTGGCATGGGTGCTTCTGAAAGGGCTGCCTAGGATGAGTCCACTGACCGTTTTCTTTTCAAACAGTGTAACTAGGAGTTTCATTTTGTTAATTGCACTTTCTGATCAGAGATGAGAAGAGTCTCTACTACTATTTACTTACATTTGAACTAGGAAAAGGAAGTAAATGTCGGTGATCTCGGCGTCATCACTGGGCAGGGTCACACTTCACACTTTATCCCAAAGGAGGAAGTAAATTTAGCAAATGTCTTCCTGTCCAGACAAAGTGGGAAACAGCAAATTTGCCTGACTTTTCTCATTTTCCAGTTGGGATGTAAGCACTTGCAGCTTTCAGCCTGTAGGTTGGTGAGCGGTTGTGACTGTTGCTGGGTTTTCTATCCTTCGGGCATTTACAGAGTCTGCAGGGAAGGTTTCTTTACCATCTTAGTGATTGTGACAGAAGTTCTTACTAGCACTTTACCTCTTCTTGGTGAATATATTTGCGTTGATTTTCTTGTTGACTGTTTCCCTTCTGTCCCGTTTTCTTTCCCTCCTCAGTGAGAGACGTGGACCATGTTGTTTGTAACTTCTAATTTTATGTCCATCTGAAAGGACTTAAATCTAGTCCTAGTCTGAAAAACTCTACCACGTTTTTCTTCTCTAAGTGCCATGATAAGACAAAAACAAGATCATTGAAACTATCCCACTATAAATGGTAGAAAGGTTGAGATAATTTTTACTGACATAATATAATTACAATAAAGATTTCTAGTCATCTATGATTTGATGTATATTGAAACTATGGTGGGGAGAGGGGGGCTTCCCTGGTGGTCCAGTGGCTGAGACTTCACACGTACAACGCAAGGGACCTGGGTTTGATCCCTGGTCGGGGAGTTAGACCCCACGTGCTGCAACTCAGACCCAGCACAGCCAAGTAAATAAGTATTTTAAAAAACAAACCTCTGGGCGATATATATTTAAAAGAATGAGAGGGTTTTAGTATAGAAGGTGCCCCTTACACGAATCAAGGAAATAATTGTTCACTGACTGGATTACAGTTCTAGGGAACTGAGGATACTTTCGTTAGAAATCCTTTAAAGAAAGAAAATGAGGTATGTACATGTATACTTCTGTGTGTGTACCTGTGTTGAATGTTTTTCCCTAGAGAGGAATTTCCCAAATGAACTTTCATAGACAGTCAGAATGGGAAGCACAGTTTTTAATAAGTTTAAATGGTCTTCCATATGGGAGAAGCTTCATGGAAAGAAAACAGCTTTGGGGTTGTCTTGTTTTTTTGTTCGTTTTAATTTGGGACCGAGGTTTCCTTTTGCTCTTTTCATGTGGAAGACGCAAGGGTGAGGCTGGGTCAGTGGTCTGAACAGTTGTGTGTTTGGCAGTTAGTCCTTTTACTTACCATTTGGAAAACCATTGGTTCATATCTTCAAAATGTCTGGGGCTTCCCAGGTGGCGCTGGTGGTAAAGAACCCGCCTGCCAATGCAGGAGACACAAGAGACGTGGCTTCCATCCCTGGGTCAGGAAGATCCCGTGGAGGAGGGCACGACAACCCACTCCAGTATTCTTGCCTGGAGGATCCCATGGACAGAGGAGCCTGGGGCGCTACAGTCCATGGGATCGGAAAGAGTCAGACACGACCGAAGCGACTTAGCACGCACACACACATGTTCTTCAAAGTGTCTACTAACAAGGAAGGCAGATTTTGTCTCTCGACAAGGAGAGTGTTACTGCTGAGGTTCTCTTTGGCTCTTGGGTAAGGTTTTAGCTTGGGGCTTGTCAGCTGATGGCCCGTCCGTTGTGTGAAGCCGTCAGATGGCTGTGTCCCCAGCCTTTCCTGCTCTGCTGCCAGACACGTTCGTGGCTGCTCCAGGAGTCCCCGTTTGTCACGCCCTACCCGGGTCACTTCTCCCAGAGGCGGAAGGGGAACCACAGGCAGTCATGTCCTCTCCAGGGGGGCTCCTGAGCATTCACTTTGCTCCTGAGATAATGCGCTTGATCACTGAGGCAGTGTGGACGTGCAGAACTTAAGGCACACCGGAGGGTAACAGGGTACGTGGCCAGAGAAAATCTTCCCAGATAAAATAAAGGAAACGGGTTACCTGGAGACTTAACTTCCTATAGCCGATAGTACTTGTGTGGAAGAAGCATGCTAGAAGAGGCCTGGAGAAGTAAAGCTGGATTGTCCGGGGGCTGTAGTGTTCCCTGCAGTCATCCTTCCGTATTACCAGGTTTTTTTAAGGTCTGACCTGTTCCCTCCTAGACGCTGAGTCTTTAGCGGATTCCTTCCCTGCCTCATCTTTGGTCAGTTTTAGGAGGCGGGACACGGGTCAAGAGGGAGTCTGAGACTCCTTGTGGGGAACAAGGGTAGAGAAAGTTCGCTGTATGTGGACCATGTGAGCTTCAGAAAATAAAACACCACAGAATCGTTTTGGCTGTTGGGAGTGAGGGCGATGCGCTGTAGGGAACATCAGTTAAGAGTGAAAAACAACCACAGAATGTGGTTTTGGAAGAAAAAGAAGACTCAGACATCTCCCGTACGGTTCCCTGTAGTCTGGTGAGTGCAGCGGTCTGAGATTACAGCAAACGTGGTTTCTGTTTTTCCTTCTGAACCTTTCTGCCCTTGCTTCCCTTCCAGTGTCGACGAGAGATACGAAGAGAAGAGAAAAAGGAGCCCCCCAGCCTCGCTGCCTCGTCCGTGCGCCCAACCCCCGCAGCAGATGACGCGCTCATAGTGCATCAGCTGGGGCGGAGAATGGAGGTAATCGCCAGTGCGGGCTGGGTTTTCCTTCCTTCCATTTTCTGGGGGAAGGTACATTACATCTTCATATGTTTTAAGAAACAGCCTTTTTTATGCTGATTTGAAATTTGGTTGTAACGTTGGGTGGTGGTGTGGCTTCTCAGTTGTCTTACAGTTTGGACTCCCCCATTAAAATCGGGTATTGCGGCCTGGAGTTAGGTGAGAGCCAAGGTTTCTCACCTTCCGTTTCTGGGTCTAGAACACGCTTGCAGTAGTGAGTAGGCTGCTAGGAGGCCGCTGGCCAGATGGGCCCTCCCGGCCTTATTAACTGTTGGAGCCTTTCCCACTCTGCCTCGTGAAAGATTAGCAAAGGAAGAGGACCTGCCTTGGGTCACCTCTTCGGTGGCCCATACTCAGAAAGGAAGCAAGGCAGTCAGTTCAGTGTGACAGCGCTTGGTTGAGATGGAAGCTTCAGTCACGTGAGCACGTGTGTCGGCTGAACTGAAGGGGAGGGCTTAACCTGGCTGCAGCGGTGGTAGCCGTGGCCCCTGCCACCTGCCTGCCCGGTGCCTCAACTTCCCAGCGATCACATCAGCAGTTTCTCACTTTCAGTTCTGTGGCCGAGGCTTTCTAGAAGCTTAAATCCTTGTCCCAATGACGTCAAGCTCGCCCATTGGCCTGGAGGGTTCAGACTTGTCTTCCATCAACACCATGATGTCAGCAGTCATGAGTGTGGGGAAGGTCACCGAGAATGGCGGGAGCCCCCAGAGCGTCAAGTCCCCCACGAAGCCTCCGGGACCAAATCGGATCGGCCGAAGGAACCAGGTAAGCGTCCGTGCGCGTGCAGTGGCTTCCGTGAGAGCACTGAGGGAGGGATGTCCCCCTGAGCCCCAGCTCCCTGAGCCAGAACCCTGGACGTGGTCTGAACGGCACAGACACACCCAGAGGCCATGATCCCTTTTCAGGTGCTAATTGTAACTTAGGTCGGTTTCCATTCGCAGAGAAGGTTTTCTGTGCTGAAGTGTCAGTGTTGATGAGAGCACCCCTACCGGCACCCCACCCCGCCCTGTGACCTTGTGACTTGATTTGAACCCAAGCTCTCTTAACTCAGAGGGTAAAGAATCTGCCTGCAATGCAGGACACCTGGGTTAGATCCTGGGTCAGGAAGATCTCCTAGAGAAGGGAACGGCAACCCACTCCAGTATTCTTCCCTGGGAAATCCCAGAAACAGAGGAACTTAGTGAGCTACAGTCCATAGGGTCGCAAAGGGTTGGACACGACTGAGCGACTTTCACACACACACACATGCTGTCTTCACGGTACAGGCGAAGCAGAGAGCTCAACTTGCTCCTCTCCTGTGACGTGGTTCCTTTCTTCACTCACACAGCTGGTTAACTGGTTTTACGATGCCTCCTCCTTGATTTCTTAAGTGTCTGCAGCACAGATAGCCAGTGAGTCCTCGCTCTGCTGGACTGCTCTCCAGCTTTCCAGCCTTGACAAGGCATGCACCTGGGTGCCTGAGGATCCCCCTCGGGATGCCGTGTGTTCCTCTTGAGTTTTCAGAGATCATCGCAGTGGGCAGGGGCATAGGACGGCAGGGATGTTATGAAAGGCCGTGTTTCCTCCCTTGGGAAATGAGATGAGTCTTAATGTCCCCATGGCGCACTTGAGAAAGTGTTGCTGTCCTGCAGCAGTGTGCTCGACAGTGCCCGAGGAGCGAGGTGGCCGTTCCCCTTTCTGCTCTGCGTCCACATGGTGTGAACATCCTTTGCTTGGCTTCCCTGACTCGGTGGAGTCCCACCACACCCTTGGGAGAAGGCAGCCTTCTGACTATCTGGAGACCGGGGATGGGCAGGAAGGTAAACCTGTTGGGCTTTTGTGAGTTAGTTTTCTTTTTTATTAATAATCCCAAAGTGACTGTCCTTATGCAGAATTGTCTGAGCACAGTCCTTCCAGCCCAGCGTGATGGTCCCCTATACACTGGTAGAAGTCCAGCGTGAGTCACGGCCCCGGTACAGGGTGCCCTCCAGAAAAAGTCCCAGCCTCACATCCCTCCAGCGACGGAGGCGGGTCTGTTTCTCCACCTCGTCCTCAAGGCTGAAGACTCGGAGTTAAATGATGCTGTCGGGTGGGGGCATTGATACTTTTTCTCTCTTTTTTTCCTTTTCTCCGCGTGCCTCTCTTCCTGTGGGTACCTGAGAAAATTCTCAGCCTGTTTGACTGTGGCCTGAGCCAAGAAGGAGCGCTAGCTCTGGGAAGAAAAGGTTTATTTTCAGTCTCACGTGACTGTCCGTCCATCCATCTATCCGTCCGTCCATCCATCCATCCCCCCATTTCACAGTGTTTGCCCCTCATTCCTTCCAGCCAGGCACTGTGTGCTGGGTGCCAGCTCTTTCTGAGAGAGCCCAGCACGACCCAGCAGGGGCAGAGCCGGCCCAAGTCCAGGCTCGGTCCCGTCCCAGGGATTCAGAGAGTAGGTAGAGCCGTGGAGGGACCCGTGGCCTTCTGTCTGCACGTGGGGCGTGCAGGGGACCCACAGGGGTGTCTGGGCCATTCGTCACCCGCCTCCTGTGTCCTCTGGGCTCCTCAGGGCACCAGCTTAGGCTTTTGAAAGGAGGTCTGGGCGAGAGGCAGGATGGGGAAGATAGCGCGTTAGAAAAACGCAGCGTGGTCCCTACCGGGCTGGACGGGAGGGCTGGAGGGCGCCCTGAGGAGCAGAGTTCCAGGGCAGATTAGCCACCGCTGGAAGCCAGCAAGGGTGCCAGATTGTTTCATTATGGAATGGTTAGTTATCACATTAGCTGCTAATTTTATCTGTCAGCTCGGGAAGCAAGCTCCCTCTACCAGCGCAGCCGCAGCCTCTGGGTTCGGGCCTCTCCAGCAGGGCTCCGCCAGCGTCGCAGTGCTTCCTCTTCTGCCTGCTTTGTCTTTAAAATCGAATCTGAGTCTGGAGACTCCTCCTCCCAGATCATCGTGGATGTCATGACTCTGTGCTGAGGGCCGCAGTGCACCGCTGCCCGCCTCCAAACGGGATCGGGCTCCAGTTCATGGCAGAGCCCGGAGTCAATCCCTTTAGTCCCAGGGGCCACTCAGCGCTTCTGGTGTCTGCCTCATGGGGCTCACAGGGTGATTTTTTTTTTTTTTTTTTTTTTAGGGAATTTTCATCCTCAAGAGGCTGGCTACTTGGAGGGCCTGGCTTTTTACATTTATTTACGTCCTCCAGTGAATCTCTTTTAAAAAAAATTCTTTTTGGATTTCCCTGCTGGTCCAGGGATTCAGACTCCACGCTTCCACTGCAGGGAGCACAGGTTGACCCTGGTGAGGGAAGTTCTGCGTGCCACACAGTGGAAGCAAAAAACAAACCACGTACAAACACATTTGTCTGTTTGGCTGTGCTGGGTGTTAGTTGTGGCATGAGAGAGACCTTTTATCTTCATTGTAGCACGTGGGGTCCAGTTCCCGGACCAAGGATCGCACGCAGGCCCCTGTGCTGGGAGTGTGGAGTCAGACCCCCAGGGAAGAAGCCCCCAGAACTGCTTTTTAATACACATTGTTGCTAATCTAATAATTGAACAAAAACACCCCAGAGACAGAGTCTGGGCCAGCCCGGAGGCATCCCGCAGTGCCAGGCGAGGGCCCTCAGCCTGTTGCTAGTGCTTTCTGTCTGGTGGTTCTCGGCCAGCTGCATCCTGACCGGAGAACACCTGCCTCCCGGCGTGCACACACCTTCTGCCTCTGGGAGGGGTAGAGGCGGATAATGACCGAGTGAGGCTGCAGGGCTGGAGTTTTTTGTTTGTTTGTTTTTTAATTGTCTCTGGGTTAATATACTTCCTTAAAATACGTATCTGTGATTTTTTTTAATAAGAGAGTGAAGATGTGTAGCGTACTTACTTCTCAGACCCAAGGAGAGAAGGCGTGCGTGACCTACCAGGGGGCTTGTTCACCTCTGAGCAGCGAGAGGGGCCTCCCGTGGGAGCTGAGGACAAGACCCCCTCGTGCGTCCACTCCACCCCGCATGGTGCACGGGGCCATCTGTCTCTATGGTTTTCAGGGTGGCTTTTATTTTATCATCATCATCTCTCATGAGCCAGCCACAAGGGTGTTTGCTTTCTGTGCCTTGGGGTCAATCCTTTCTGGGTCAGACTTGTGTCGCCTAGTGGTTAGGGCATGGGCTCTGAGCAGCTGGCCTGAGTGTTAATCCTGGCTCTGGTTTGGGGCAGGTTACTTGCCTCTGTGTACCCGTTTCCTCATCCCGAAAATGGGATCTGTAACAGTGGCCATTTCTAATGGTTGTGTGAAAAAAACCACCATTTCACGTGTGCATAGTAACTGTTTAATAATTGGTATTATTCACAAGGAACAGAAATTCAGTTGAATGAGTGCAAGTAAAAAGACGGCTGTTGAAAATGCCTGAGGGTCCAGCCCCAAAGCTGGCTCCCTCCCTTCCTCACACTTCGTTACCATTTATGAGCAGTGGTGGGCAGGTGCTCCAGCCATAAAGTGTCCCACTGATTCCCCACTGGGCACCCAGGTGGGCACTGGGGCCTTCCACCCTCAGGAGGGTGGGGTTTTGTCATGAGAACTCCATTCCCTTTCATGTATCTTGGGGGCTCAAGACCAGGCAGAAACAAGTGACTGGAGCCTGGGTCAGACTTGGGGAGGAGTACAGCCCTGTTCTAGCTCAGCTGTGACTTGACGCTTAATTTTTCACTGTCCCCGATGATTCACTAAGTGGTGTCTAACGAGAACACTGCCGTTTATCGAGCACTCGCCCCTGAACCGAGCACTGTGCTCGTGCCTTCTGTGAGCTCTTTGACTTACTCCTCATCGTAGCGTGACGCCGTGGATGCTATGGCTTTCCCCATTTTATAACTGAGGAAATGGAGGGCAGACAAGCTCACACCCAGCCAGGCTCCAGAGCCCATGCTCTCAGCTGCTCTGTTGCTGCAGCTCATGAGACACAGGTGTGTGTAACACACATGCGAGGCATCAGTTCACTGTGGGTTGCAGCGGATGCTTATCCTCTCTTTTCAGGAGACGAAAGAGGAGAAGTCTTCCTACAACTGCCCCCTGTGCGAGAAGGTCTGCACCACCCAGCACCAGCTAACCATGCACATTCGCCAGGTCAGCTAACGCTCCTGTGTTTTTGTTTCACATAGCTCTTCGTTAAGAGGGGAGGCGACTTTTTATCTTAATGGATGAACTGTGGCTGTTTAATTTAAATGTAATACCCTGAGAATTTTGAGGCGCGGCTATGAGACAGTTTTCGTGTGTCCGTGTTACTGTGACAGAGTCCCAGGGCACATGGAACACCTTTTCAGAATTCAGCAAACATCTAGCTAACCGATCACAAATAACAGACTTCTCATCATACGTGAACCAGACTCTTCACAGCACAGAGATTGTAGATGTAGATCCCGATTATCTGCGCTGCTGTAAACTTACATCATGCAGCAGGGAGTTCCCTTGATTTGGGATCTCTTTTGGCTCTTCTTCTTTATTAGGAGATTTGTCCTTCTCCCTTGCCTGCTGTGGATGGTTCATGAGATAGTACTGACCCCAGAACGGTGAAGGACTGACAGTAGTCACATCATAAGTGGTGCTGAGTAATAGCACCGTTTAGTAACTTGGGCTCGGACAGAGATGTTCCTTCGTAACACGTTTCAGAGGCTGGAACCCTAAGCCGGGCGGGTCTCAGCTCTCTTCTCTGACACTAGACTGAGGCGTCAGAGGCCGGAACCCTAAGCCGGGTGGGTCTCAGTTCTCTCTCTGACACTAGACCGAGGCATCAAGCAGAAGAACTCAGTGAGGCCTGTCCTCGCGTTTGCCGCATAGCTCAGTCTTCCTGCTCACGTTCGTTTTTGTGGTCAGTTCATCTACATGTGCCTCTGAAAAAGACCCGCAAAGACCCCACCTTCATTTTGAGCCTGGCGGAAGAAGTGCTCGTCATTCCTGGAACACGGAAATGGAAGAGCGAACCAAAGATTTGTCTCTGGTCCCGATGGATTTTGATATTCGGGAAGACATTTAAAATGAAACAAAAAAACAGCCAAGAAGCATTGCTGGTGTTTTAATACACGTGTGTGTGTGTGCTTATATGTGCGTGTATTTGTGAAGCTCTGAACTTACCCTCCCGATTGCGGAGTCTTGACCCGTCCCCCTCGGTGATGCTGTGATCCTTGCTTTCCGCAGCACAACACGGACACGGGCGGGGCCGACCACTCGTGCAGCATCTGCGGGAAGTCGCTGAGCTCGGCCAGCTCCCTGGACCGGCACATGCTGGTGCACTCCGGGGAGAGGCCCTACAAGTGCACCGTGTGCGGGCAGTCCTTCACCACCAACGGGAACATGCACAGGTGGGTGCGGGTGGCCCGCGTCCGCAGCCTGGAGCCCGCAGGGGGCTGACCGAAAGCAGAGTGGCCTTCCGGCCGTCTTGCCCAAAGGCAACAGGAGGGCCGCTCCTGTGTGGAGAAGCCAGCGCTGGTTTTGTCTGCCTGCCTGTACCGTCTCCACTGTGTCAGAGGTGTCTGCTCCTGGGAGCCAGCGATACCTAGGCTTGGTCTGTGGCTGATGGGGGCATCCTCAGGGTGACCCTCGGCCAGTCGGAGTGTCTTTGCTGAGATACGGAGGTGGGCAGCTGATCAGACGCAGAGAAACCCTAGAGGATTAGCGTAGTAACCCTTGCCTTTTTAAAACCCTTTGCATCTGCCTACGGATGCCCTGCAGGGCGAAACGTTTCTGGAGCATCGAATAAATAGTTAAGTGGGCTGGAGAGCTTCAGGATAAGATAGGATAAAATGAAGGGAAAAATCTGATAAATGTCAGGAATTTACTTCCTGAGGGAGAAGGAGGCTTGCTCTGAAGTGGGAGAAAGCTCAGTGGTGGGCATATTAAAAATACTGTGGGAGGAACCAATGGAAAATATTCTTAATAGAAAGAGGACTTAGGATTTAGGGGTCAGAACAAACTTGTCTTCTTTTTTTACACAAATATTTTAGGAACCTTGGAAATCTAGGAAAACATTTTAAAGGGACCCAAATTTCACCTTCTCAAAAAATCAGGCTGTTTTTATTTTTCCATATTCCATTTTAAGCATTATATTGATTTCTTTTAAAAAGTTGGCTAACTTTGTTTTACATGTGTATTTCAAAAGGAAAGTTTGCATAGTTGTGAAATTGGTATTTTATCATATGTAAGTACTCAAATGAGACGGTCCCATTTATTCTACGTAAAATTATGACCCCCTGATGGTGTACTGGTGTGGTGGTATACACACTGGTATGGTGGTAAACTTATGGATTTTTGGAATTAGGTCCTGATTTCAAATCTCACCTCTGCTACTTACAAGTTTTCCATCCTTGAGCAAGTTGCATAACCTTGGTACCTGACTTTGCTCCTTTTTAAATTGAAATTTTTGATAGTATTCACTTCGTTGGACTAGGATGGGGATTAGAAGATAATGAGTTCAGCACATGGTTGGCAGGCAACCAGTGTTACTTATTATTGTTATTTGCATTTCTGAGTAACTCAATAATTTGAATCCTATGGATGTCTCAGTCTGAATTCCTTGAAGCAGGATAGAGTATGATGCTGTGGAATGTATCAGTATATTAAAGGATTTTGATGAAGGGTGTTGCTGCTGCTGCTGCTAAGTTGCTTCAGTCGTGTCTGACTCTGTGTGTGCAACCCCATAGACTGCAGCCCACCAGGCTCCCCCGTCCCTGGGATTCTCCAGGCAAGAACACTGGAGTGGGTTGCCATTTCCTTCTCCAGTACGTGAAAGTGAAGTCACTCAGTCGTATCCGACTCTTAGCGACCCCATGGACTGCAGCCTACCAGGCTCCTCCATCCATGGGATTTTCCAGGCAAGAGTACTGGAGTGGGGTGCCATTGCCTTCTCCGTGAAAGGTGTTACCTTTTTATATATATATACATAATTTCCTATTCTTTTTGCCCCTCATCTCCTAAGAATGTTTATTTTAATTTTTTAGCTTCTGGGCTTCCCAAGTGGCTCAGTGGTAAAGAATCTGCCTGCCATGCAGGAGACATAGGGTCGATCCCTGGGTCAGGAAGATCCCCTGGAGAAGGAAATAGCAACCCACCCCAGTATTCTTGCCTGGGAAATCCCATGGACAGAGGAGCCGGCCGGGCTACAGTCCATGGGGTCTCAAAGAAGTCAGACGTGACTTAGAGACTAAACAGCAATAATTTTTAGCTTTAGCTTTTTGCTTCCACATTAGCCTGTTAGTATCATTTTGCCTTCTGTGTGCCATTTGTTTTGTTTTGCTTGCTCTCTTTTATTCCTCCTGCTTAAAAATAAATTCTTTGTTCTTCTGTATCAAAATCTAATCCTGGAAGTATTACTTTCTCAGGCAATTTCCTCGCTTTCTCCTACCCCATTTGAGGGCACTTTGATTGTCCCAGAAGGAAGCCCACAGCCACTCGCAGTGGCTTCTCCTTACTTCCCACCCTCGAGCCCTGCTTCCCCGGTGCCTTCGCCTTCTGTGGACTTCTCATGGAATGTGCAGGCTTTCCTAACCAACTTCTCTCACTTAGCTTTAACGCTTTAAACAAACATTCATCAATGTTGTAGCATCTTTTTTCTTGTCATGTAACAATCCATTGTAGGGCCATACCACATTTTATTCACCTCTTCATCAGTCAGCAGACATTTGAGTGGTTTTGTTTTTTGGCCCTTACAAGTAATGCTGCTGTGAACATTCTTGTACTGGTTATGTGTGGACATGTGTTTCTGTTTCCCTTGGGTAGCCACTGAGGAGGGGAATTGCGGGGTCATGTTTAACATTTTGGGAAATAGCCACGCTGTTTCCCAGAGGAGCTGCATCATTTTGCACTCCCACCAGCAGTGTGTGAGGACTGCAGTCTTACACACCCTTGCCCACACTGGTTATTGTCAGTCTTCTTCATGACAGCCACCCCACCAGGTGTGAAGTGCAGCCCCATGAGTCCATAATTTCGATGTTTTCACATTTACGTCTACACCTCATTTTAAGTTGACATTTGTGTAGAGTGTAAGGAAGGAATCCAGGTTCAGCCTTTTGTACTGTTTGTTTAAAACCTTTTCTTTCTCCACTGAATTGTCTTAGCACCCTTATCAATATTCAGTTACCCATAAACATAAGGATTTCCATCTGTGCTGCCAGATCTCTTCCATTGGTCTGTGTGTCTCTCCCAAGGCCTAACATGGCCTTGATTACTGTGGCTCTGGGTGAGTTTGGAAATTGGGAGATGCGAATCTCTGAACTTAGTTCTCTCCCTGGATTGTTTTGGATATTCCGGGTTGCTTGCATTTCTTTGAGGTAATTACGAGCCACATAGAGTGAGGTGTGAAATATTCTGTCGTCCTCCTCTCTGTTTTGGAAGAGTTCGTGAAGAGTTGATATTAATTCCTTTCATGTAAATATGTGGTAGAATTCATCGGCAAAGCCATCCGGGCTTTTATTCCCGAGAGGTTTGTATAGGACTAATCCAGGTCCTTTGCTTGAGATGGGTCTCGTCACGTTCTCTGTTTCTTCTCGGAGTCAGTTCCCGTAGTTGCGACTTTTGCAGGAGCTCGGCCATCTCATGGACGTTATCTGCTTGGTTGGCGTATGGTTGTCCTTAGTGTCTCCTTGCAGTCCTCCTTATTCTGTAAGGTCAGTAACGTCTCCTCTTTCCTTCCTGATGTTAGTAATTTGAGTCTTTTCAGTTTTTTTCCGTAGTCAATCTAGCTGAACATTTAACAATTTTATTGGTCGTCTCGTCAGAGAAACAGGTGTTTCCCAGGTGGCGCTAGTGATAAAGAACCCGACTGCCAACGCACAGACGTAAAAGACCTTCCACCCCTGGGTCGGGAAGACCCCCTGGAGGAGGGCATGGCAGTCCACTCCAGCGTTCTTGCCTGGAGAATCCCACGGACAGAGGAGCCTGGCAGGCTACAGCCAGTGGGTTGCAATGAGTCGGACAGTAGTGAAGTGACTTAGCATTAAAAGAAGTAACTTTTCAGTTTGTTGATTTATTTTCCTCTGTTGCTTTTCTGTTCTCTATTTTTAAAATTTTCCGCTCTAAGCATGACTGTTTCTCTCCTGTTTGCTCTGAGTTTAGCTTGCTCATCTCTTTCTAGTGTTTCAGGTAGAAGACTATTCGAGAATGTTTTTATGACAGGTATTTACAGCTGTAAATATTTCTTTAAACATAGCTTTCATAACATTCCATAAATTTTTGTATGTTGTATTTTCCTTTTCATTCATCTCAAAGTATTTTCTAATTTTTCTGTGATTTTTCCATTGGTTATTTAGGAGTATATTTGATTTCACATATTTACAACTTTCTTTGTATTACTAATTTTGAACTTCATTGTATTGTTAATTGAAGAAAGCTTTCCATGATTTCAATTTTTTTTCCCTTTAATTTATTGAGGCTAGGTTTATGGCTGAGCACATGGTCTATCCTGGAGAACGTCTTGTGTTGTTGAGAAGGGCGTGTGTTCTTGCTGTTGTTGGGTGGAGTGTTTTTTAGCAGTACTGTCAGTTCCAGCTGATTTATACATCGTCCTTCTGTTTCCTCATAGATCTTTGTTTATCTTCATGTGCTCTTACCTGCAAGGTTTGTACAGTTATCATCCCATTTTGCAGATGAGGAAGCTTGCTTAGGATCAAAGTCAGTGCCAAGGTTTGAACATAGGCTGTCAGGCTTAGAGGCCATGAGAAATAATTGATACAGTTTTTTGTATATTAGAAAAAATATATGTCACTTTGTATATTAGAAAAAAGCACTCTTTCAAGCTTTACCCTCTTTCAAAATAATTTCCAGTAGTAAAACATTTTCGATGTTAAACTATTTGAGCCATCCAACTAGCATAGTCCACTCTATTTGGTGAGCCTGAAATCACTTTCTATTGATTTTTATAAGGTGGAGCTAGTGGTAAAGAACCCACCTGCCAATACAGGAGATATAACAGACGCGGGTTTGATTCCAGGGTCAGGAAGATCCCCTGGAGGAGGGCGTGGCAGCCCACCCCAGTATTCTTGCCTGGAGAATCCCATGGACAGAGGAGCCTGGCGGGCTGCAGTCCATGGGCTTTTAAAGAGTCTGCCATGACTGAAGCAACTTAGCATGCGTGTGTTCTTAAAAATTATATTGAATTTTTTCTAGACCAACCATTGATATTACCCTGAGATTCTCATCTATGTAAATTACTGTTTATGAGTATTTTTCTTCTAAAGCAGAAATTTTTTATTTTGTGTTGATTTTATTTTGTGCTAATTTTTTATTTTGTGCTGATTTTATTGTGTGAGTCATCTTGATTTACAGGAGAGGACTAATTGTTGGGAACTGAATTCTAGTTTTACTTCTGCAGAACTTTTCAGAAATCTCTGATTTTTCTGTACTTCACCAAAGTGGCATGGTAAAACCTCACGTAGAACTTGCACTCAAGTGCAGTGTTTGTGAAAGCGTTGTGAAGGCTTGCAGCGACCTGGGGAATGTCCTGGCTGAAGGGTGTTTCTGAGTTTGTGTTTTCAGAGCTGACGGCATCCTGTGATAATCTCTGAGCGGCATGCACTCCTCGCTGTGTGACCCTGGCAGGTTAACTGACCTCTCTGTATCTTGGTTACTTCATCCGTAAAAGGCAGTGATGTCTGTACCGATGGGAGCGGAGATTCAGTGGGAATTGACTGTGGGAATTAGCACATGCAGTGCGCATAGGATAATGTCAGCTCATTAGTGCTTCACTAAGGTTGCATGTGCTACTGAAGTAAGCACAGCGGCTGGCTGACTAGTCGTAAGATGCCAGAAAATAAATGAAGAGGTTTTTTCTGTTTTTGCTATCCTAAACCTATAACTTAAATTTTAAAGAATTTACTTAGGATATTTGAGCTTATTACACTCCTTTTTTGTCTTTGCTGCAGAAAATTGCAAACCATGGGTTAAAAAGAACATTTGGTGTTTGGTAATCAGTCACAGTCATCACCACCTTCGTTTGTTGGTGAAACTGTACTTTTGGGGGGAAAAAATTATAAAAATGTGAAAACACTTACAAAAATGTGCCAGAGAGAGCAGAAGTAGATTCATTGGTCCGGTGGATCTGTTCCAGATCTGATGCCGGGATGGTGAGCTGTGGTCTCTCCTGGACATGTATCTATCTATGTTACATTCGTCAGGACCCAGAGCTGCTCTGGGACTGAAAAGACAGTGCGCCCCCTGGTTCTGATGAGTCGCATCCTTGCTTGACTTTCCTAGCCTGGGAGGAAGTCAGTGGGCTGTGTGTTTGCTTCTCAGGACCAAAGCTCTGTTTCTCATTTGCCTTCCGCGGCCGTCCTGCCGCTCCCCGAGGTCGCCGCAGCATCTGGGCCAGGAGAGCCGGGGACTCCCCAGTGGGGGCTCCGGAGCCCAGGCGGAGGCCGGGCGTGTACAGCCTGGACTCCCGCCCCTGTCCCTGCTCTGCCTTGTTCTAACCCGTCCTGGGCCCCCTTTCCTGCGCCAGCCTCCTATGACACAGCTCCTTGCTGTGTCCTCCCCTCGGGGGTGCAGATTCGGTAAGACCCCTGCCGAAACATGAGCCCCCATGTTGTGGATCTCTAGATCCAGAGTGCCAAGCCCTGACTCGCCAGGGCTGGTCTGGGAACTCGTAGTACCCCTGCCATCGGCCTCCTGCTCACCCCGTTCCTGAGGTCGTCCACACGCACACTCGTGCTGCACCAGCCTCCATGTGCCCTTTCCCCTGGATAAGCCCCACCTTCCCCGGATTTAGAGCTGAGCAGCCGTGGAGGAGGCAGATCTGGGCTCCACCCCGGACTCTGGCTGCTTCAGCACCCAGAGGGGCTCATCCATCTCACAGCACGGACCCCTGGAACTCCGCCCTTTTCAGTTCAGTTTCCTCTTAGCTAATTTTAATGAGGCGCCCTTTGCAGCCACCCTCTGTCTAAAGGCAAGTCACTCTGTCTCCTTCAGCCACTCGTACTCGTATGAGAGTGTGTTTGTTATCATCATTTATTAGGTTAATCGACCTTTTTGTAGTTTCTTTTACCTTAGTTTTATGAGAGGACCATCACCTTGTAGTCAACCCTTTAGAAATATCATATTAATAAAAAGAAAAATAAACCGCTGAATCAGCAGGTTAAATTATGTGTCGTCATGTTGATAGTTGCCCTGTAGCTCAGGTACAGCCCATAACTTACTATAATTTCATTCCAGGAAATGCATTTAAATTATTTTTAAAGTAGTTGTATATCTGGTAAACAGGGAGACTGGAGTGATACAGATTCCAGCTTATTTTAAAGAAGTTTCGGGGGAGACTGTCTCAATTTATTACCATATCTGGGACGGTTTTTCAAGTTACCACTTCCCTGTCTGCGGATTCTCATGTTTTTGAGGTTTGAAAATCCTTTATCCCAAACCTTTCGAACCACAGCTTAGTTCCTGAGCAGACTAATAGGTTGCCATCGCAGTGCAAAACAGGTATCACAGAAACATTGCTGCAGCTCCAGCTTTGAACTTCCCAGAACTCTTTATCAGTTGCTCCCATGTTGAAATTTTGGATTGAGCAGTGCTTGTCTTCCAAAACAAACTTGGGAAACTGAGCCAGAGCACGCCCTCTGGGAGAGCTCAGTGTAGGAAAAAGGGCACTGAGCTTTGCAATGTGCAAAAACTTTCCGGAAAGTGCTGGACAGCAGAGCTGTGAAGAAGCGATGATGCTTGAAAGAGAGAATGGCAACAAGTCTCCTCTGGAAAGAATCAGACCTCTGAGACGGGGATTTTCCTTTTGCAGCTATAATGGCCTCGGAACATAGGAAATCAATTTCTCCTTTGCTCCTCATCTTACAAACTGTAGACCTTTAAGCTGTAGAGAGAGTCTCGGAGTCCTTGTCATGTTAGGGACACACAGGAGGGAGACGCTGGCGGGAGCACGCTTTCCCGACTTCCCCGTTGTTGAGAGGGGAGTGCAGAAAGAGCAGGCTGTGTCCTTAGCCCTGCGTGCAGAAGGTAGAGGTGAGGCGGGGACGCCCCTGGAGTGTCAGTCATCCGGTTGCCTCGCTCTCCTGCTGCCGTGGACATGCCTGAGTCCATCCCTCCCCACAGGAGACAGGCCGGGGACGCCCCCACATCATGGGCCGTCTTCAGGAACAGAGGCTTCTGTGTTCCTATTATGCTGGAAGAGAACATTGGCCGCACAGAAATGTGACCTGCTCCGTGACAGATGAGAGCGCGGAGGCTCTGAATTTAGCACGGCACTCTCAGCCGCTCAGGAGCAGCCAGGCCTCGGCCTCTGCTGCTGCGCTGGGGCTGAGAGTCTGTGCTGCGCTGGGGTCGGAACAGGTGGCTGGCACTGAAGGTGGGAGGAGCGGAGACCAGGCCGCGTGTCAGGAGGGTTGCTTCTGTACCCTCCGGGTCCAGCAAGAGGA
The DNA here is from genome assembly GCF_029378745.1 of Bos indicus. Taxonomy (NCBI): domain Eukaryota; kingdom Metazoa; phylum Chordata; class Mammalia; order Artiodactyla; family Bovidae; genus Bos; species Bos indicus. The sequence goes on along the minus strand of NC_091782.1, from coordinate 50,112,030 downwards.
AGCGCCCTGTGAAAAGTAGCCATGGTGATGGTCAGGTGCCTGGGGGCACGCTCTCTCTGGCCTCATGCCTGCCCCTTCTCAGGAGTGGAGGTGCGCATGCGGGGCTCGGCCCGCCCCACCTGGAAACGAGTCTCAGTCACGGGTGCCTGCTCCCCGGTCCCTGTGAGGGAAGAAGGAGGCATCAGGAGGAGGTCACTGTAGGATGAGAGTCTGGGGGTCCCCCTACCCAGGACTATGTGAGCGTTTTGTTTTCTTGAGAATATTCCTATTAAAAAGCAGGGGGAAAATGCTAACACAGTTCTTACCTGTAACTTAGTGTTCCCTTCCCCAGAGGGAAAACGCCTTTCGGGGGCGCTCAGGAGCCTTTCCACTCTCGGGTGCCCTTAGAAGATGATGTACGTGGCAGCCCTCTGAAGACTGAGGGCTTTGTGTGAAAGGTTTTAACTTCGTCGCCTGTGCAGTCAGCACAACCGTGTGACTGAGCTGCACGCGTGGCCCTCAGCTCTGGCGGCTGTCCTGTGAAGAGTTGGTTGTTCCGTGATAGTACTTGGTTACAAGGCGGTTTCAGTATATTTAGGACTCTCTACTGGAATGGGCATACTTCTGGTACAGTTTTAAAGGCCTTTTCTATTATGAAAGTGGAAACTTTTTTTTCTCTTTAACCAGGAAAAAAAAGTCATTGAAGTGTATTACCCCATTCCTTGATCATTCCACTTAACATGCTTTTCCCTCTCTTGGAAGTCTGTGTTATTAAGAGGCCCAGAACTTTCCCCTTGAGAGTGAACATTTATAAGTCCGTTTATCACAGCAGAATGTCTTAAGTTACCACTTTTCCCCAATAGCTTTATTAATCTTTCACCAAATGGTTTATTGTTTGATTATACTTAAACGTTTTCAGCCTCTCTTTACATCTCGTTGGCTGGAATTGAAATTTGTACGCTTTTATTTCAACTTCAGTTGAAACTTTCATTGTTGAAATAAAGGCAGCCTCTCTGTGGGTCCCCCGAGAGTTCTTCCTTCCTCTCTGGCTGAGGCTGGTAAGGATGCTCCTCAGAACGGGGACAGGGGCCTCCATCCCTTCGTCTGTAACGGGGGTGGTGCTTTGCTCGGAGAAGTTGTTCTTACGAGGATTAAATGCTGTAATACATACCGACACCTCTGGCTCACGTCAAATATTCAGCAGATGGTAGTTTGCTTCCTCTCTCTTCTCCCCAAGGAAAGTTTAACCCACTAGTCCCTCCTCTGTGACAGTGAGCACGAGTATTTACAAAACCGAGAGAACAGACCCTGTGCCCTTTGACCTTGAGGATTGCAGGCTGCGTCCCAAGGACGCGACAGCGTGAGCACAGGATTTCTTGTTCCTGTATCCTCTCTGAGTTGTGCACAGCCTCATCGCTATTTGCAGACTTCCAGTTCGTTGTTGTTCTTTTTTTGAACTGCTTGTTCTGTGGTGTTTGTACATTTTTCACTTGGATGTGCACTTGCTGTTGGCGATCATCTGCAGTCCTTTGCAAAACTCTTACTGTACATTTGAGAAGTCTGCACGTGGTAGAAAGCTACCACTCTTCTCTGAGAAAAAGAACAGGTGGCAGGAATTTGTCATAGGATTTTATTCCTCCTGTGAGACACCAAGTATAAGGAAATGGCAGAGCGACCCCTTCAACTCCTCCAGCAGAGCTTATTTGATTTTTTGAAAGGATATTTGAAAAATGTCTCTCAGTTTGATTCTGCCTTTTCTTCTGAAGGACCAGCTTAAGTCCCCATACGCTGGAGAGAGTTTGTTCACAGGACCGTCCCAGCACGGGCAGGTGGTAAACACCAGCCAAGCGTTTCTTTCTTTGCATCACTGTTTCTCACATTTATGATCTGCTTCCTAATTAAATTGTCTCCTACCATTTGGCTGACTGGATGCTGAGGTTTACAACTTAGCTTGTCTTCTGTTCTGGCAGAGGTGGTGTTTGTCTCTTAGTTTGTGTTGGGGATTAAGCAGACGCAGAAGAAACGTTGGGTGCAGGTGGTACGGTGTCTTGACCTATCTTGTCTAAACATTTCGGAAGCTCGGTTGCACCAGGTAAAAGTGGCGAATGGCATCAAAATCTGGAGCATCCTTGCTTGCCCACACTTGAGCGGCCTGGCAGTTGTGCCTGGTGGAAGTCAGGTCACGGGTGGCAAGGCCCTGGAACAGGATGCGGCGTGGGGAGGCGGCCTCGGCTCCCTTCTCTCACACACGCCCCCCTCACCTGACAGCCAGGAACTTTGAGCCGAGTCTGTGTCCCATTCAGTTTGATAACTGTGAAAGCAGCAAAGCGAGGAGGGCAGAGGAAGAGAGGGAGCCAGCCTTAGATCACAAACTTAAACCTGCAGGGCGCTGGCTGTAGGCCACTCAGCACGTCCTGCTTTATACCTCGCATTTTTCCACCTTTGTTTAAATATTCAACTTGTCCAACCTGTTTGGGCTGAACAAGCCGGTGCTAGCAGACATCGAAACTGTCAACGTTTTTTTTTGATTTGTTAAGGAAGGTGATTAGCAGCAAATTTTACACTCCCTCCTCCCCCCCCCCCCCCCCCCCCCCCGCAAAAAAAATAAAAGAGTGAATGAGCAACACAGAAGTCCTAGCACGGGTGTCTACCACACAAGATCCCACTTGTGGCGGGGGTGTGCATGCACACCTTCCTCCTCCTCGATGGCCTTTCTCCTCTGCTTCCTGCAGGACTCCGGGCTGATGGAGAGCTCGTTGGCCTTCAGCCGGGAGAGAGTGTTTCCTTAAACCAGAGATGCGGTTGCGTAATGGGTCACTGGGACGCAGCAGCTGCTCTCCAGCTTTGCTCTCGGCTTCTGTAACCCAGCGCCCTTGGGAGGCCTGCCCATTTTGCAGGCGGGATGACTGAGGTCTGCGACGGCTCAGGGTTCAGCCGAGGGCACAGGCACACCTGGACCCTCCTTCCCCACAGCATGTCACGTGGTCCATTGTGTTGCCCCCGGCGAGTCTTCATTCTGCTCAGATGCAGGGCCGTAAGCCTCACTCAGGGGCAGGGCTGTGTGGTCTATTTGGTGTTCCCAGGTAAGGCTCATCTGTGGAGCCCTGTTCATTTTCTCTGTGTCTCGCCGGCCCCCAGGTCATGCTAGATGGTGCCCCTGCTGTGGTGGTGGCCTCCTGCACCCATGGCAGCCTTCCTCCTGTGGCACGGCAGGCCGTCTCGAATGGCCCAGCCCAGGCACTTCTCGTTCCTCTTTTTAAAAGGCTGGGGAGCAGCCCAGAGCTCCTGGGCACCCCCTTCCTCCCCAGAGAGTCGTCTTTTCTTCCTCCTCACTGAAAAAGGATGTGAACAGCTGGGTTCTGCCATCTGGGTAGAAGGGGAAGGCAAGCTCCCCTCGGGGCCGAAGTGAGGAAAGATCTGGGCGCCTCGTGTGCTCCCTTCCCGCCGTGAAGCGTTGGTTCTTAGCTCTCTGCCATGGAAGGGCCTTCTCCGGGGGCACAGGTGGCAAATGCTGCCCTCAGAGGGGATGGCTCCCAGCTGAAAGCCTCCCTCGCCAAAGACCCCAGATCCAGGCCCTGCTGGGCCACAGCCGGCCCTGGGTGTACGGAGAGGCTGAAGACAGGGAGGCGTTCAGCCCGGGGGTGAGAAGAGTCCACGCACCAGGCGGCTGCCCTGAAATCGCCAGGGGCTGTCGGAGAGGAGAGCGGCCACTCTGATTCTCTGCATTAACACCGGATGGGCCAGGACAGCAGTCAGCTCACGCGGCCTCTGGGGTCTTCCCTTTGTTCTTTTCAGAATCCATAGTTTTACATGGAAATGGGTACTGAGTGTCTTCGTGAGTGTTCTAAACAAGGGAGCCAAGTAACTCATGGGGAGCATTACAGTAAGTGAAAGATTATTTTAGCAAAACAAGGACAGGTAAAGGGGGAAAGTACAAGAGGGTTCAGGGAAGTCATATTGAAAGGCCGGGCTATGAGGAGCAGCCCTAGAATGGGGTTTTTACGAGCTGGTATTCACTGAGCAGGGCTGACCGCCAAGCTCCCCGCACTGGATTTGAAGGTCAGGAGGGGAGGACTTGAGAAGGAGCATTACAGGCTCTGTCTTCTGACTAGTCGGCCGGAGGCTTGTCCTGAGATCCTTTTCTGAAAGTGGTGGCTTCCAGTGTCAGCGGGACGTCGGAGAGGAACATGGCCTGCAGAAGGGGGGCGGGAGGGGAGATGCTCCTCAGGTGTCGTGACCCCAGCCTGGCCCATCGGTACAGAAGTGTCTGTTCCAAGGCCTCCCGTGAGACTGAGACGGAGCAGGAACCTGGAGCGGGGCTGCGGAGAGGGCTGAGGCAGGTGTGTGTTCACAGGTCCCGTGGCCCTGGGCCCCAGCTGTGCCTGCCCTGAGCTGAGATCCCCTGACTTCCCACACGGCCAAGTTGTCCTGGCACAGCAGCGCCAGAGGACCAGGCCATGGTCAGCACAAGGAGAGCAGGCGGCCCCTGGTCTCAGGACACGTTTCCCTCAAGTGTCGGGGACGAGGAGGAAGCCTCTGTGGTCGCAGCCTCCACTGGCCATGTGGCGCACTGCAGGGGCCTGGCCACTGGGGGTGTGCAGCGTCCAGCTGTTCCACCCGGAGCACCTTGCCGCCAGAGGATGCAGACCGCGGGGGACGCCTCTCCAAGTCCTGTGCCTCATGCCCTGCTGCCTTCTAGACCCTTCCCCAGGCTCCGTCCCTTCAGCCTGTTAGGCGGATCACGCCTCCTTCCCCACATCCCGCTGTGGCTGGCGGGCCTGCTTCTGGGTGAGCGTGACCGAGCCTGACCACACCTGCTCACCAGAAGGTGCCTGTGGGCCCACTTCCGCCTGTCTTCACTCTCCACCCAGGCGTTGCCAGCCCAGGGCCTGATTGACTTACACGGTCACTCTCCGCACCCTGGAACTCCTCCCCCAGCTTCTGATGGGAAAACACACAAATCCTTCTGGAGATTTAACTTTTCTTCATCCCAGAAAGTAGGCCGTAGGGCTGCAGTGCCTCTTAATCTCGTCCGCTCCCTCTCTGGTTATCACGAGGCTTTGTTGTAAAAGCACAGCCAGCCCGGGTAGGGATGGGGAGCCGTCTGTAATGAGGCTGTAAAAACCTGTGTGAACCTGTTGGCTGCGGTCTGGCGGGAACCGGGCGGGGCCCCAAGTGGTGCTGGGGGCTAGCTTAGTGTACAGTTCGCGTCCGTTGACCGAAAAGGGTGACCTTCCTCACGATGCCATTCACTCAGAGGGTCAGGTCTTTCAGAGCCCAGATCACTGAAACCTGTGTGGAAGTTCAGACTGAGATGCAAGCAGACCCTGGCGCTATCTAGATCCTGCCTGAGCTTTGACCTTCACTCGTAAATCAGACGCGGGCAAGCTTGGAGGAGGCTTGAGACCTGCTATGGGGACACCTTCTACAAGGTGCTCCTTTAAACTTGCGGAGGGTTTTTCAAGGACTCTTACCCCCGAGATAAGAAGGTTTCATTTCCCAGTTCTCTGGGCTGTTTTTCTCCCTGGTGGACTTATGCAAGGTTGCCGGTACACTGAAGAATGAGCCTGGGAGAGGTGTAACGCTTAACGTCCAGAAAGTGTCAGCCTCCCACTCTGGTAGTGAATGGCCCTGTGAGCAGCGTGAAGGGTTAAAGAACACGATTGGGGTCCGGCGGCTGTCGTGCTTGAGCAGGCGTGGGGAGCGCCGGAGTGAACGTGCCCAGGACCAGGGCAGGGGCCCACGGGGGAGGCCCCAGAAGCGGGCAGGTGCACGAGTGGACCACCTGAGGCGTTGACGAAGAGTGCGGGCCTGAACCCGTGCTTTAGAAGCTCACCCGGCCCAGGACGGAGGAGGAGCAAGCGGGACAGCGGCGCGGTCAGCGTTCAGTGTCAGGACCAGCCAGGAACCCTGTGGCTCGCGGCGTTTGTTGCATTTCCATCTGTGTTCATCCTTTTGCATAGGTCTTTGAACCTTTTTCCAGTTATTAGGCTTCAAGACAAGTTTCCAGGAGTGGAATTATTGGAATAAAGGGCATATGGATTAAAACTCAGATCCCTGTCACTCAGCTGCTTTGGGGAAAAGTTGCTGCCAGGGTTCAGCCCCATCCATAGCGCGTGAGAGCCAGCTTCCTGCACCACGGCAGCCTTCGCACTGTGTAGGCTCCTGTACCACAGAAACCGTCAACTTTTCCCATTCTTGCCTCCCTGGAGAGAGAAGAGCTGTTCACTGCTCAGCTGTGGGATGCAGCACACGGGGCTCGACGGCAGTTTGATAGGACTCGTGGGGGTCTGAGCAGGAGCTGAGGGGGTGACGTCGCTGTTACACCCCCGCTCAGAACCCCAGCTCCATCTGCACGACCTCAGGACGTGTCGTCCCAGCCCAGTGTGTGCCCCACACTCAGACCGCATGCAAACGGGTGTTTACTTCTGACCCGTCACTTCACGAAGGGTATTCACAAATGGGAGAGTATTCCAAGATGAGTAGCGACCGGTTCTACCAGCAGAAAACTCTGGAGGGCAGAACTGGGAGGCGCTGGCTGGAGGACTCAGAGCTGCTTGGTTCCAAGGAGGGGAACTTGGGAGAGACGCAGACGTCACTGCGAACTGCGTGAGGAGCGGCCCTGCAGCAGAGAAGCAGCCTGACCTTCACACCCAAGGACGGACAGGTGTTTAAAGGAAGGACAGAAGTTCTGACTCAACGCAAGGAGGATGGTTTTAACACTTGGCCTTGTTGAAATGGAGAGTCCTTGTGGCTGGAACTATTCAGTCAGAACTGAATGGCGGCACAGGGCTGAGGGACGTTCTGTGCCACGTGGGTGGTTGGACAGCATCTCACCCCACTTCCAGGCCTGAGGCTTGTGTAATTTGTTGGTTCTTAGGATGAAACTTAGAAATTAGATGAATTAGCCCTTGAAATGAAACCTGAAAGAACAACAGAGCCAGGTCTTCTAAAGAAGAGAAATGGGGTCGTCTCCTCCTTGCTTTGCAGGGAAGAGGCCATCAGTGGCCCCTCACGGCGACTCACCCCACTTCCTGTGAGCATCTGGGAGGAAGTGGACACTCCTGTGACCGCTCCTGCTGTTGGAGAGAAGCAGAGGGGTCAGGGTAGGAAGCGTCTGTGAGTGCAGATCACATCCAAGTCCAGAAGTGCCCGAATCGAGCTCTTAAGTGTACCTCCAGAGCCTGGGCCTCCCGTCGCTACAAGGACAGGCTGGAACCCGTGTCTTGGCCAGTGAGCAGGGTTTGACTCTGGAGGAGCATGGCTCTGAACTCCAGCTGGGATCAGTGAGGGAGCTGGAGCATGCTCAGGAGCCTTGTCCTCGCCTCCAAGCCCCGGAGACGGCCTTGCCCTTGTCCTGCCCCGCTGCCGTCAGCAACAAGCCAGGGCTGGAGGTGGGGGCCTCGAGGCCCAACCTGGAGCCCTTCCTTCTCCTGCAGGTCAGAGCTGGGTGACAACTGCAACACAGGGGGCCACGGCCGCTCAGGGAGGAAGTGTCTGGGGCTCAGGAAGGAGCCCCAAGGTTCCGGCCCGTGCTCTGGAACAGAGAGGCAGAGGCCCGGCCTTTGAGGCAGTCTGGGAGATAGCACAGACCTTGGAGTTGGCCCTGGCATGTCAGCCTCTGCACTTCGCCGGCCTCATCTGCGAAATCGATCTTAGTCTAGCTGAGGTCTCCGGCTCCAGTCTCCCCCTCTTCCTCTGCTCCCTGAAAACCACCTCCCTCCTAAATCCTAGGAGCTAGATGGTAAAGCACCAATCTCATGACCATTGATGTCACGTGATAGAAAAGGTGTAGCTTGAGATGAGCTTGTGAACTGCTTGCAGTCGTCAGCTCTGATTCCTAGTGTCCTCACAGTGATTGTGGCCTCGTGTTAATCATACCAGTAACCTATCGGCTGTAGAAAGGGTGTTCATTGTTGAAGTTAATTTTGAGTGATCTGTTGAAACGATGGGTTTGGTACTAATTTACAGCCCTTAGTATTATCATACTTCCTCAATTCTTCAGTCGTGTCTGACTCTTTGCGACCCCATGAATCGCAGCATGCCAGGCCTCCCTGCCCATCACCAACTCCCGGAGTTCACTCAGGCTCATGTCCATCAAGTCGGTGATGCCATCATCCATCTCATCCTCTGTCGTCCCCTTCTCCTCCTGCCCCCAATCCCTCCCAGCATCAGGGTCTTTTCCAGTGAATCAACTCTTCGCATGAGGTGGCCAAAGTACTGGAGTTTCAGCTTCAGCATCAGTCCTTCCAGTGAACACCCGGGATTGATCTCCTTTAGGATGGACTGGTTGGATCTCCTTTGCAAGAGTCTTCTCCAACACCAGAGTTGAAAAGCATCAATTCTTCGGCGCTTAACTTTCTTCACAGTCCAACTCTCACATCCGTACATGACCACTGGAAAAACCATAGCCTTGACTAGACGGACCTTTGTTGGCAAAGTAATATCTGTGCTTTTCAATATACTATCTAGGTGGGTCATAACCTTCCTTCCAGGGAGTAAGCATCCTCAATTCTTAGATGCCTAAGAAGAAAAAAAAAAAGTTTTTACACTTCTGAAAGTGGAATATGCTTGAAAGAAACTTGGAATGTTGAAAGAAACTTGCCAGCCATTTTTTTTCTCCATACACTGATATTAAGTGATGGTCTCCCTAACTCTCAGCCGCCCTGAAATAGAGGGGGTGCTTAGAACAAAGCTGTTTGTCTCCCATTAACTCTCTGAAGGCTTTAAGAGGCCAAGAAGAATAATAAAGCTTTATTCCCTGATAACCTGAGCAAGGAATTGTGTGGATGTGGGCATGACGGTTGCCTGTGATTCTTTTCCATTTTCTCCCGCTAGATCTTTCTGACCCACCGCACTGAGTCCCCCTAAGAAAGCAGAGGGTTGGCCTGAGCCACCTTCCCTGAACCCACTCCTCAAAGATGAGGCCACTTCTCACCTGCTGGTGGATGACTGGGCTGGTGCTGTTTGGACAGGGGTTAGGGTGGTCAGGGGCTGGCCCAGGGACCCCTCCAGCCTCAAGAATATGTCTGCGGGATCAGAACCAGGGAAGCCCTGGCTCTCACCTCCACACACTCACAGGAGGAGGACTCACAGGTGTCCCTAGAGGCAGAGATGAAGAATCTAGCCTTCCGGGTTGAATCACTGGCCTGAGAGCCTGAACTGTTGCTCCTCATGGTTCATGAGCTTCTCAGCCCTTTCCTCCCAAGCCTGTCTCTGGTAAATAAAGTACAGCAGAGAATGAGCATGAGCTGAACTGAACTTCTTTTTAGAAGTGTGACAGGATCATTTATGGAAACGTTGCTGTTTCTTCCCATTCCTGAGAATGTCTGCAGTACGATAATCCCATCAGAGTTATTTATAAAGCACCGTGGCTACATTCCCACATCTGGCACAGTTTAACCCTGTTCAGAGATGGTGATGCCAATGATGACTGTCATTAGGAAAAGTCAACCTCTCATGTCACAAAGCGAGGAAATTGAGACTGACTATCTTTTTGTAATGCCATTCTTTCTTTCCTATAGCTCTTGGGACCTGGTTCCTAGAATGTTTTAGAACTTGATAATGTAAGGTCACTTAAGTCAGGTCACCCGTAACACTCTCATTTTGGAGCAGGCATGTGCATACTAATGTAATCCTTCCTTGTACGTATATTCCTGGTCCTGTAGATGTCAGGGTTAGAACAGGTAACTTAACCATTGTCCCAGCCACTCTCATGATCTGGGAGTTCACGTAAGACCTCAGAGAGCAAGGGCAGGCTTTCAGGTCTGAGGCATTTCAGACATGTGCTCGGTCAGCTCTTCTCGCATTTGATCCCAGAATGCTTCCAAAGGCAACAGAGGACACGTTCTCCTGGTAGACAGGGGGTGGGTTCCGGGGCCACCGAGTGAACTGGTGGTAGTACCTGGGACTCCTTTTGCCTGTAGAATTATGTGTCCCCAAATGGTGCAGCTTGTCTGCATAAGTGGAGCAGATCATCAGATGGCTTGCCTTCCTCTCTTCGGTGCCAGCGAAGTTCATGAACATCTCCCAACAGAGAGCAAGGCGCTGAGCCACGTTTTTGGCCAGCACTTCATTGTGAGAGCTTTAAGAGGGGTTCAAGGAGATTATAAGGCTTTTAAAACGAAGTCACTGTATAAATTACACCCCCATATCTCTTAACTAAGGAAAACTTTTAAGTACCAGTGCCCAAATAGAAGACGTTTTAAATAAACCAACCCAGTTTTCTTTCCTAGATCACATTGTATATGTGTGTGTGTTCTTTGCAGACACATGAAGATCCACGAGAAGGACCCCAACAGCTCTCCAGCCGCAGCCCCCCCATCCCCACTGAAGCGCAGGCGGCTGTCCTCCAAGAGGAAACTGAGTCATGACGTGGAGTCGGAGAAGGAAGACCCAGCGCCAGCCAAAAAGGTCCTCCCGGCCCCGCCCCCGCACAAATGTGCGTGCAGCCCAGGGGCTACTGGCCGAAATCCCCCCAGCCTTAAGTTTCTCAGTCTGGGGACTTGGCAGACCCCCACCCCCAGGCTTTTCAGCTGTGTTTCCCTGCGCTGTTTCATAGGGTACCTGGAGGAAAGCGTGCCTGCCCGCCCTTGCTTTGTGGAGCCCCGGCTGAGCCCGCTGTTGACGCAAAGAGCTTGTTCTGTTGTTCGAGGCTGTTTTTGTTTCTCCAGCTAGAATGGGGGTTTCCCCAGCCCTGGGGCCTCTCCTGTCATCCCCTGTTTATGCCCAGCGCCTGGCAGATACTGGGCGCTCCATGGACATCAGTTGAATGAGGGGGCTGAGCAGGGAGGAGCGGGCCAGGGGCGTGTTCGGCCGCCTGGTCAGAGCGCGCGGGCCCTCGTGACTCCGTGCTTCTCCTTTCCGCTCAGATGGTGGAGGACGGGCCGCTGGGCGACGCAGAGAGGAAAGCGGAGGAGGTGTCTCACTGCCCACTCTGTTTCAAGGAGTTCGTGTGCAAGTACGGACTGGAGACCCACCTGGAGACGCACTCGGATAACCCGCTGAGGTAGGAGCGAGCCAGGCAGGCCATGCTGGTGCAGGGTGCGACGCACCTCCCTCTCGTCCCTCCAGCCTGTGGAGCCCGTCACAGCGCTGGGGGCACTGGTAAGGCCACACAGGTGGCTGTGGCCGCAGGAGGCTTCCCCAGGGTCCCAGTGCTTCCTGCACTCTGAGCAAGGCTCCTGGGCCACCCTGTTAGTCCCTGCACACAGGGAGCCTCCTAGCATAGGACTCTGGCCAGCAGACACGTTTTCTGCACAGAAGATGTTGCAGCCCCAGTGCTCGTTAGGTGCACCCGTGTGGGTGGTAAGGATGGGAGGGCAGGGCAGTGCTCGTGGGCACGTGGACTAGGCCAGTAGCACAGGAAGCCAGGAAAGTGTTGGGGAGCAAGGCCGAGTTCTGTCCTGCAGGACACGGCACCTGAATGAAGCCTGTTGCAGCCGCAGTGACGGGAGGTGGATTTTCTGATCCTCGGTGGTCCCAGGCGGGGCGAGCGGGTGGTGATGAAGCCTCTGGCAGAATTTGGGGCTGGGCTGAGGGCCTCGGCTCTCCTTCCCCACCTTCATCGCTGTGTTGTCATCGGGCAGGGAGCCCAGTGATCCTGCTGGGCAAGCCCCTCTGCCTCCAGATGGGCTACCCTGGGGAGCCCCAGGCCTCGTGAGACTTGAAAGTAGCACGTCCTGAGAGGCCCAGCCGAAGGTTCCCAGCACAGAGGCCAGGGCGTACGTGGCTGCAGCTTTGGGTTTCAGAAGGCAGCTTGGGAGTGCAGAAATGTGGACATCTGTTTGTCTGACTCACCAATCCATGGACCAGATTTCCTTTCTGGGGGCACGTGTTTGGTTGTGTCTGAGGAGTGAAAAGGTCCGAGGCAGTAAAGACGTTTGTGTTCGAGGGAGAAGCCTAATTATCCAGCAAGTTAAAGCCGTGTCAGGTTCCATTATCCTTCATCACGTTAGCTTGACATTTTTCTATTAGAGAGAAAAAGGAATTTATGGGGAGATTAAAGTCTGAGCAGTTGAAGTGCTAGAAAATGTCTCCAAGTGACTGCCCTGTCCTAGGGAATCGAGGAGTGTGACGGGCGGGCGTGGCCGGGCAGTGAGGCCCGGGGCCGAGGAGTGTGACGGGCGGGCGTGGCCGGGCAGTGAGGCCCGGGGCCCGTCCCGCCGCTGCTCTCATGGGCCTGGACCAGCGGCGTCGGAGCCACGAGAGGGAGCTGGGCCAGCTCGCCCCAGGTTCCCTTTCAGGCTGGAAATCCTCGGACTCTGAAACCCGCCTCTTCACAGTTGACATTCTGTCTACCAGGAAAAGCCCTGAGCTCTTCCTTTCATAGGCCCTGTCGTCCCGGGAGAGTCAGGAGCTTGACTTCCTGGTTTCTTAAGCGTCCGCAGCACCCCGGGTGTGGGCTGACAGCATCCTCTGCAGCCAGGACGCACGCGCGGAGCCCACGTTACCAGACCAACCTCATGCGCTGCGTCGTGGGCAGAGGCAGGCATCGCCTCGGCAAGCCTGGCCCCCGCTGGCGCCCCGACCTGGCTCCGCGGGGCGCCTGGTCCCCTCGCCGCTCGTGTCTGCCCTCCCCAGGTTCTCTCTCACTCTGGGCTTTGGTCTGTGATCAGACACGTCTCTGGAACTACCCTGTGACTGTCTTCTAGGAGATTTTCTCTGACGGGAAGCAGCCTGGCTCTCGGGAGAGCGTTCTGGGCAGCTGGAGCCTGCACTGCAGTGGGTGGCGGTGACCAGGGGAGGTGAGGTGCCTCCCGTCGGTGCTGGCTGGCCCAGGGCGTGGGTGCTCCTGGAGCGGGGCCTGCCGCTCGGAGAGGATGGGGACGGGGACTGCCCCGGACGCTGGCTCAGTGCTCCACGTGATCTGGGATACAGTTCACCCAGGACTCCACGGCTGTGACGGTAAACCTCCAGTACCGCCCGTCTCCCTCTCCCTCTTGGTGCTGTCTCCGTTTGGGGAGGGGACCGCAGGAGGCCTGTGGCCGGCGGGCCCCTCTGGCAGAGCTGTGAGAGGAGGCTGCCCCGCGTCCACCACGGGCCCACCAGCCGGCCCGGTCTAATGGGTGGGGCTTGTGTCTGGAAACCAGAGGAGTTAATTACAGAACAGAGTTAACCTCCCTCTCTCCTCTCCGTTCTGCCCTCCACGCAGTCGCCTGCTCTCAGGATGCCTGGAGGCAGGCCTGAGCCAGCAGGGCCCAGCCGGGCAGGGAACTGTGACAGTAGCTGGTGGGAGAGACTGCTTGTTAACCCAGAGCTAAAATAGGCGCCCACTCCATTTGCAAACCCCAGAGGCAACAGAACCACAGTGGGATGCTACCAGTTTAGACAGAAGTTTATAACTCGAAACAGCTGTTGGCTTCGCTCTCGAGCTCTCCTGCCCTTACCCCCCACCCCCAAAGTTGGCAAGGTGCCCACTTTTCCTTAATAAAAATCACTGGAAATCCAAACTGGTATAAACGCCGAGCCCGTTCTCCTGCAGTCCCTGGTGTTTCACATTGACAAAGTGGGCGCTGGAGCGGGAGGAGGACGCGAAGCCGCTGTGGTGACCGTGTCTCCGAGTGCTGGGTTCACTTTTGCTCTGGCGTGACCAGCAGTGACTCGGCCCCGTGTCCAGCCCCCCAGACGAGGAGCAGAGCTCCTGAAAGCTGGCCCCGGGGACTGGAGATGATAAGCCAGAGTGTTGAAGGAGCAGGTGGATGCAGCGGGGACATCCCTGTGCGGGGCTGTGCTGGTGTTGAATATCAGGCCTGGTTATAAGAATAGAACAGTAGCAGGCTGTCCACCGCCCGCGGAGAGTCAGCGGGAGGGAAGTCCGGGTCAGCAGCAGCCAGCGCGAGCACGAGGGAAGCCACAAGGGCCACGTTTAGTTCTCTAGGAGCCACGCCCTAAAAAGGAAGACAAAGTTGTGGAGGGGGTCTCACTTTGCTGATTTATCGATATGTCCCAAATATAACGTCAGTAAAAAGTTGTCAGTGACGTGGTTTACATTCTCACTCTCATACAGTCTTTGCCAGCCAGTATAAGGGAGCAGCCCATCCCTTTGGAACACGCACTTTCCAAGCCCCCAGCAGTCCACACGCATGCACGGGCCTCGGCCAGGCCCACATGCAGCTGGGAGGGCTTTGTCGCAGAAGACACTTTTCAGTGTCTGAGTGACTGGTCTCTGGCTAACGGGGGCCTGGCTGGGAGAGGGGACAGCTGGGTGGTCACAGAGGGTGTTAGCTGCAGCTGAGGGGGAAGTTTTCCAGAAGTTCTTGTATAATCTTACGTGGCTTCTTAATTAAAGGAGACTGGGTAATAAATAATTTTTTAATTCCATTAAAACGTATCCAGCAAATGAACGGGTGCTTGTTGTGTGCCAGGCCCGCGACCAGACTTAAGAGGAGAGCAGCGACGGTAGAGACAGTGAGAGGGGTCGTGACGGTGCAGTGGTCACGTGGGGCGGGACGGGGTGGCCGCCCGGGGGGCTCTACAGGTGCGGCTGCACCAGAGGAGGGCAGGGCTGCGGGGGGCGGGCGGCGCCAGAGCCTGCTGCTGGGCTCCCAGGACTGGCCGCCTCCCTCACTGCACCTCCTCCCCCGCACACTCGTCACCTGCACGGGGGCCCTGAGGCCAACGCACATGGAGCTGGTCCCACACTTGCTAAATGTCACCCTAAATATAGGCAAGGGGCATCACAGAATACTCTTCAGCATCGAGTATTCAAGATCCCAGGGGGCCTGGGGCCAGCCAGACGGAGGCAGGTTTGAAACACGCTGGGGGCCGAGCGGGGGAAGACCCCTCCCCTGACTGGACAGAAGCTGGAGCGCCTTCATCAGGGCTCACCCCTGCCCTGCCCAGGGGTGACTCAGCCCCGTGGGGCAGTGTGGCCCCCGATCCCGGGCTCACCCCGGCCCCTGCTGAGCCAGTCCCTGGGCCTGCCCAGCTTCACCTGCGTTACTTGGGTCGAGCAGGCCTGCAGGGCGTCGGGACGCCTTGTGCAGCCCCGCAGATTGCTGGGCGTGGGGAGGGCAGGCTGCCGCGGGCCAGGGCCCTGTCACAGGGCCCTCACCGCTGCTCCCAGCAACTGGGAGAGATTAGTGCAGCTGTCGGATGTCAGTTCTCTGGCCAGGACGCGAGGGAGGGCAGGGAGGGTGGGCAGGAGGGGAGAGGAATGTCTGAGGCGGGTGGGGCTCAGATGAGAGGTTGTTTGCACTCACCCCTTCTCGCCTCTGAAGACAGAACAGGAAAAACGAAGCATAAAATCCTTTTAAAAGAGCAACGTCAGTCCCTCAATTAAAACACTATAATGAGCAAGACGTTCAGTATCTCAAGGAAGTGAGCAGGGTGCCTGCCGCTTTCTCAGCAAGGCGTTTCACAGGTTCTGATGACGGGGTGTGGGGCGGACTCCCGGAGAAGCCACTATGCAGGGCCCAGGTGGTAAGGATGTGACCCGGGGCGTACAGAGCCCGGGGGCACCTGCTGTCTCCGTGCTCCGAATGGCAGCCCCCTGTAGTCTGACCTGTGGCCGGCATCTCAGTGGCCTTGGGCTCAGCCTCCCCGTCTGGAAGACAGACTTGGGGACCATTGTGAGGATGAGGGGGCAGCCACAGTGCTCAGACTGTCATACTCAGTGAACATTTACTTCTGATACTAATGTTTAGAACACGTGTTTTTAATGTTTTAAATCTCACAACACTTAGAGTTACCGGTTCCCGTCGCTCCCTGGGAATCCCATTCCAGTGACAGAGAGAAGGCAGCAAATTCCAGAGCTTCTCTAGGTACTGCTGATGTTTACTTGACTGAGAACAGGAGAGCAATTTGGCCTTTAGTCTTTAGCGTGATAAAGAGCCACCTTTACCTCCTTTCACTTTTGTAAAGATTGGGTAACTGAATGGCAATCTAAATTTCGTTTTGCGTCCTGCCTCCCAAATGACGTGATCCAACTGCGCAGAACCCCCGGCGGTCAGAAGCTTGAATGGACTTCGTGCCTTCAAACTACCGCGCATTGCCTCCCTTAGATGGTTGGGGAAACCTGAGAGTCTAAAGAAATGTGTTTCCTGATGTTTGAAATTTGCCAAAGCAGTCCTTCGAAAATATGCTTAGCGGAGTGAGGAGAAAAAAGTTTTTTAACCCTTTCTTGGAGTGGTGGGGTCAGCTGTCTGTCCCTTAACTGGGAAACGTGATGGAACAGGGTGCTAGTAAGGGCCACCAGATGAACAAGGAGTTACCGAGCAAACCCCGCGATGGGTTAGGCCCAGAATTGTTTAGCCACAGGCTTAAAACACGTTTTTTAAAAGCTCTTTCATGGCCTTGTTTTCCACTTTAGATTCTGCTGCTGGCGATCTTGCCTCCACAATTTATCTTGACTTGACTCTGTCTTCTGTGAGCGTGTGAGCTCCCCTCCCACTGTGGATCCTTCAGGAAGGTTACGCGGGAAACCTGCGCCAACAGTGGCTGCCGGTTCCCTGCTTCATGGCTGAAGCGTTTATTGTGACTCAGTCCTGCCGATTCCCTGTCAGCCCTACTCTGAGGCCGGCTCCTTCCTGTCCCCCTCGCCCTGCACAGAGCCCACGCCAGCCCAGGATTCTGCAGTTTTCGTCTGAAAAATAACCAAGGAGGAAGGAAGGGCACGTGTTGTAAAGAACGGCCTCCGCGGTGTTCTGCCCCATTGGCTGCACGGTGGTACGTGTCAGTCTTCCACCCCGTGTCTTTAAGATCCTGACTCTTGCTTTGTTGAGACTAGTCGTGGATCTGGGCCTAAACGTCACTCATTTGCATCGGAGTCCTGTGAGAACTGAACGGGTTGATCCCAGCCTCTGGGCGAGCACTCCCCGACCTCCTGGAGCTGCGGCCCCGCCCCAGCCTCACTGTCCTGTCTGCCTGCTGCGGGGGCCAAAGCTGAGCTGGGACCAGCAAGGGAACTCAGGATCAGTGCGGCTTGCCGCTCCCGTGGGGGTCAGCCTTCTCTGACCACGTCCACGGCGCACTCTTTGCAGCGCCGGCAGTCTTGGGGCACAGCCCCAGTGCCGAGGGACCGTGAGTTTCTGTGGTCTCTGGACAAGAAGGGACAGGGTGGGCCCGTCTTGCGGGCGCCTGGGCGCTGCCTCTCTCCGGCCCAGCGCTGGCAGCCCCCAGTCCTGCCATCTGTTCCTTTGAATCCCGAGGGCCACGATGGAAACTTGGCTCCCTCTGCTGCGAGCTGCCCCGGAGGCATTTCTCTCCCCTGGGACCCCCAGCCCAGCCCCTCCTGTCTCCACCTCACCCCTCCCCACACCCCTCCGTGACGCTGCAGGTGCTGCCATGGTGGGTGGAACAGACAAGCCTCAGACAGCGGCCTCCCCCTCCGCTTCCAGAAGCTCCAGCTCTGCAGGCCCCCAAACCTGAGCCCCCCACCCCCACCCCAGTAAACTGCTGCCCCTGCCCCCGAAAAGAGCATCCTCGTGGGAGGAAGGAGCCCACAGTTGGAGGAGGGGGGTGCCCTCCCAGCATTCTGGACCAAACGGGCTTCCTTTCTCGTCGAAGCACTGGCCAGCATGTGCTGGAATTCAAGTGTTCTGGGTACAGCGGGCCCTGGTGAGCTGCCGGGGGCACAGAAACACCACTCCTGTGAGCAGAAGGATTTGGCATTCACATGTAGGTGATCGTCCTTCCGTAAGTCAAGGGCAGGCAGGATGTCCATATTAGTTTTCATCCCTGAGTTTCGTTAAGTAATCTCACCTTTACTTAAATTTGTCGTCTTTATGGCAGTCTATTTCAGTGTGTGGCTTGAAAACAAGAAAGGTGTGTTCTCTGAAGAGTGGATGGAATTTTATTACCTTCTTGAAGCCCTACAGCTAGATACACTTCCCCCCATTAAATGCATTTATCTTACTGACAGCGAAGTGAGTTTCCACTTGGAAAAGTCACCCTCAGTTTCCAACTTTGGGCCATCTCCAGTGCCAGAAAATCCACACACAGCCTCTCGGATCTGTGCGGTCTCCCTCTGGCGTGTCAGATCACTTGCAAAATGA
The DNA here is from genome assembly GCF_029378745.1 of Bos indicus. Classification (NCBI taxonomy): domain Eukaryota; kingdom Metazoa; phylum Chordata; class Mammalia; order Artiodactyla; family Bovidae; genus Bos; species Bos indicus. The sequence continues at coordinate 50,094,055 of NC_091782.1, read as the reverse complement.
AATTGTCCTGCAGCACCCCCTCTGCTGTGTCTCCAAGCACAGTTCCACTTCACCTAAATATTTTACAGCGTGCTGTTCACGAGTTCCTGGCAGGGTTGCAAGATCCCCCGCCCCCCGCAAACCGGGGGGTGAGGGGAGAGTGCTGGGGACCACCCGACCAGAGGCTGTGGCCCTCATGACGGCGCCAGGCCCGAGTGAGGTTAGCAGCCAGCCCCAGGCCTGTGTCTGCAGCCAGCAGCGCCGCCCGCAGGTTTGCAGTGACCCCCACTGGACCTCCAGAGGAACCGAGTGTCTGGCTGACAAAGGCAGCCTAACCATCTCTGGGCGACGTTCCTCTGCTGTGGTTTCATTAAAGTCTGTCCACAGACAGGTCCAAGTGTGACAGGAGGCGGCGCTTTCCCCCGGAGGGTTCTTTCCTCCGTTCAGCCAGCCTTTGGAGGTGCTTCAGATTTCAAAGCAGGGTATTTTGCTTTTTTTCCTCTGCCACTTTTTGAAAAGTTTGTTTGTGAGATGACAGGCTGTATCATATCAGAAGTGAAACAGGAGCACCTTGGTTGAAATCCTGTGGAAACAGAGGTGTGATGTGGTGGATGGAGGGCTCGTTTCATGTCATGAGGAGGCTCTGAGTTGGGGCTGTGGCTCCAGAGTGAAGTGTGGCGGAGGGCTGCTGAGGAAGGAGACAGAGGGCACGGGGCAGGGACTGGAAAGGGCACGCATTCCTCCCAGGGCGTCCCCCAGGTGGCCCAGCGTCAGGGGAGACCCTCTGCTGTTCTGTGAAGTTCTCGAGTGCACAGGACAGGGCATCCCTTTGAAATGCCACGTTTTCTGCATTTTTGTGTTTGCTGGTAGTTCCCAGGAAATGGGTTATGGTTTTTTTGTTCCTAGCATGGTAAAGTAATGGAGAGGTTTGGTCTAGTACCTTGCAGTTCTCCAAGCATAGTGTTACCTTTGTTAACAGAGTAACTCTGAAGGTGCCCACATACGGATGGGAGAGAACAGGGCTCTGCAGCAAGGGAGAGAGCTCTCCCAGCCTGCAGCCACAGTTGTCCAGATATTCCAGACCTCTTGCTTACTTCTCACTGTCATTTATTTTCCCAGCTTGTCTGACATAAGAGGCACCTGGTGTGCTTGCTCACCTGCAGATTCCTGGGTCCCTCCCCTAGTTCCTCTGATGCCAGCCCATCCGCCGTGGCCCTGGGAACCTGGTTTGCACAAGGTCCTGAGGGAGTCTTATCTCAGCCACGTCTGGGAAGTTTTTCACAGCAGGCAGCTGGAATACAGATGAAACAAGCTGTCCAAGGCCACCCACTCTGACTCCCGGCTCCCAGCGTCTGGGTCCCATGCCCAGGCCCCACCGCTCCGCACCCGCCCTCGAGGATGCGGCCTGTGGCTGGCACCGAGCGCTTCTGCCACGTGTGTGCTGAGCACTCACCATGGGTGGGACTTGGTCCCACCTGCCAGAAACGGGAGGGGATTGAAGGTCAACAAGAGAATGGAGGAAGAAATAGATACGCCTAGATAAATTCACGGGTGTGGGAGCGGGCAGTAAGTCCACATCACCACCTTCCGAGGCACCCTCATCCCGTGTGACCCGTGTGTGGTGCCCCACACGGAATGCCAGAGCAGCCCACACTGAGGCCGTGGGCTCAAAAGAGGAGGGTGCCCAAAAAGATCTCTGGGGCACAAGAGCAAAGTAACAGGATTTTTTTTTTTTTTTTGCTCATCCTCTAAAACTTTCTATTTTTATATTTTAATATATTCCTTGGAAGAAAAGCTATGGCCATCCTAGACAGCATATTAAAAAGCAGAGACATTACTTTGCCAACAAAGGTCCGCCTAGCCAAAGCTTTGGTTTTTCTAGTAGTCATGTATAGATGTGAGAGTCGGACTATAATGAAAGTTGAGTGCTGAAGAATTGATAGTTTTGAACTGTGGTGTTGGAAAAGACTCTTGAGAGTCCCTTGGACTGCAAGGAGATCCAACCAGTCCATCCTAAAGGAAATCAGTCCTGAACGTTCATTGGAAGGACTGATGCTCAAGCTGAAACTCCAATACTTTGGCCACATGATGCGAAGAACTGACTCATTGGAAAAGACCCTGATGCTGGGAAAGATTGAGGGCAGGAGAAGGGGCCAACAGAGGATGAAATGGTGGGATGGCATCACCGACTCAATGGTCATGACTTTGAGTAGACTCCACGAGTTGGTGATGGACAGGGAAGCCTAGCGTGCTGCAGTCCACAGGGTTGGACAAAGAGTCGGACACAACTGAGCAACTGAACTGAACTGAATATGCCTGGTACACATGCATGCAAATACATGTGTATATATAAATACAAAAATATACATAACACACACATTTCTCAGACAGCAAGCCTATTTGCGACATGTGCTTAAAAACCTTTCAACTCTAAGGTTGAAAGTCCAAGAATGCAGCCCTCTGCCCACGCCCACCTGCTCACCTGCGGTTGACGTGCCGGCTGCTGAGAGGATTCTCTCTCCCCAACCTGTTTATGTCAGTAATGCTTGTAATTATTTGCTGTATAAGCCAGTGAATTTTTTTTTTTAATAGTCTCTATGAAAACGAACTTGGGCAGACTTGCAGATAATTCAGATTGGGTAGGTTTTGTAGTTATTTGTTTTTCTGTCAAATGTAGGGTGAACGAGACCTGTGTGAACAGGCGAGAGGATTGATCGTGAGAACCTAGGTGCTGGTTGGGTTTGGTTTGCAGAAACCTCAGTTCTTGCTCTACCTTAAATCGTCTAAAGCCAGAAAGCAGAGATGTCGTATCACAGCACCTCACACCGTGAGAAGGACATCGGTCTTCACTCGGTGGAACTAGACCTTGGCCCCCAGAAAAGATGGGTGAGGGAACAAGCCGTGGGCTCTCGTTCCACAGTAGGTACGTTCTATAAGGGTTCCAGGAACGCAGAGTTAGCAGACACTGGACCATTGTTCCTGGAAGAAACGTGGGGTTTGTTTCCTGCAAGCCTCTGCTCACATTTTCATGTAGTAATCAGTACATAAACTTGTTTTATTAAGTGTATTTCTGTTTAATATATACCGTTGACACATGACCACTGAAGTCAAACAGCTGATGGCACTGTAGCTCATCTCACACACGTATTTTTCTCCACAAAGCCCGTCACGGGCTTCTAGCTGTTGGGGACACTGAGCGGCGCTCAGCTCTGCTCTTGGTGACCATTTTAAACAGAATCATCAGCAAGAGGCCCTGAAGCGCTAGAGAAGTGGCGGGAAACAGATGACGAGAAGGACACTCGCTTCCAGTCAGAGCTGAGAATCTCCTTGACCAAGCCCAGCGGGGAACATGTGTGTCGAGCGGCTGACTCCTCCCACCCTGTCCCAGAACATGCCACAAAAAATGTGGGTTTGCAGATTTTAGCAAGGAGGCAAATTCACAAACACGGAATTTGCAAATAATAAGGGTCCACTGAATGGGTTGAGTAAAATAATGTGCGTGACTTTTTTAAAATGAAGTTCCCACCCCACCCCCTTTACCTGACTTTGCTCGAGGAGCCTGCCTCCAGCAGATGGAGCGCGCCCTGCTGTCTTCCGTCGCTGAGTGGGGACAGGGCCTCGACTTCCAGTGTGATGGGGCCATCACACACTCCCTGGGTTGCTAGCAGGCTGTGAGCTTAGATGTTGCGAGGTCCTGGTGCTGGTAAAGATTAATTGTAAATACTCTGCAAATATTCTACACAAAATATATGTCGTTAGTGGTAATGGTTAACTAGGAGGAGGGAGCCATCGTAGACCTCAGGTGAGATGCCCAAGGGCCCGCCGCAGACAGCTCCCTGTCTTCCTTACCCCTCACCTCACCTACCAGAGAAGGCACAGACCAGCTTCCAGGCGGTACCTTCACCTGCTCCGGGCCTAGACAGGACAGAGAGGAAAGTTGACGATGTGGGGTCGGGGGAGGGGGGCAGTGGGGCGGGAGAATCTGAACAGTGGCAGGAAGCAGGGTCCGGGGACACGGAAGCTGCGCTGTGCAGGCCACAGCTGCGAGATCTTTCCACACCTAAAGGCATTGGGCTCCCTGCAGCCATCACTGCCCCTAAGCCTTTATCACCGTTGGTGAGCTTAAGCAGCAGCCCCTCAAGAGGGGGTTGTGTTCCAAGTGGCTCACAGGCACCCACTGTGCTAAATTTAACAGAATGATAACACTGAATTTCAACAGTGAGAGGGTAGGCGTGTCAAGAGGGTGGGGGCGTAGAGACACGGGACCACGATGGCTGGGCCATCACGGCCCGACACAGGAGTGGAGCTGCACAGACTTGGTGCTGCCTTGGTGCCACCTGTGAAGCTCAGCCGCCTCACAGGTGAGGTGTCATCTTTGGTTTGCAGAGAATTTCAAAGCCAAAAGAGTTTCCCCTCAGGTGTGTGCAGTGTCAGCTCGGGCAGGTTGCTGTGCCCCTCTGCGCCCCAGGTTTCTTCTCGAAAGGCAGGGAAAAGACCTGCCTGGGATTTCTGTGGGAGCACATGGGGATGTGAATGTGGTTGGAAAGAGGTGCTGTCCAGGGGGACCGCCTGTGATCCTGGGAGCACCCGAGGTCTACACTGCCTGACATGGCTGGGCCTGTGAGACGGACCCCTGTGACTGGGGATGTTTCAGTTCCATTTAAATAAGGCTCTCATGGCGTCTGTATACAGTGCAGGTCCGGAGGGTATGGGTGATATCCTCATGGTGATTGGGCTCAGTGAAGACCTAGGAGCCTGATCTGAAACGTGGCGGAAACGGAGATACCATTACATTATGAAGTGGTATTTGTGATGCATCCATGTGGCCCAGGCCAGGTCAGGTGTATGCGATCGTCTCTGAGGTGGAGCACGACATTCCTCTTCTGGTGGACTGCATTTGTAAGAGCCTTCTAGGGCAGGGAGCCAGTTTGGTGGCAGGGGAGGGTGGGCACGTGAACCCGGCTGGTGTCTCGGCTTTGCTGCTTCCGGGCTGCGTGGCCTCCACCGCGTGGCCGGCTGTTGTCTCGTGTCCGTGTTTCCCTCTGGAAGATGAAGGTCAGGTGGCGTGCTGCCTCTGTGGGTGCCCTCGGGAGCTATAGTTACTACTCAGAGGCCAGGGGCATCGCAGCAGGACTGCACGGCCACCGTCACCCACTCCAGTTGGCTGGAGGGCTCGATCACCGTTCCCCCAGTCACACATCAGGGATGCTGCTGTGACTGCTCCAGCTGCTGTGGAGATCTGCGTTTTCTGGCTTCCGAACATTTCTGATCATCAGAATCCACGGAGCTGGGGGTGGGATGTGTTCGCTCCACATAATGTAAATGCAGGTTAGAGCAGGTGGCCTCAGGTTGCCAGCCCTGTTCACACCTGTGCCGTCTACACAGATGGAGTGCTTGGGGCCAGGAGGACCTCTTTTTTTTTTTTTTTTTTTTAAGGAGTTTGGTGTCGCTCAGCAGGAGCTGGTTGGCTTCTTGACATCACAGCCTCTTTATTTTGCTCGCTTGAAATGAAGCAGGAGGGAACCCCACGCAGCTGCCGGATGGGCAGCGCCACGGCCGCGGCCGCCGCCTCATGGCCTGTGCTCTCTCCTGGCAGGTGCGACGTCTGCTGCGTCACCTTTCGCACACACCGCGGCCTGCTGCGCCACAATGCACTGGTCCACAGGCAGCTCCCCAGGGACGCGCTGGGACGGCCTTTCATCCAGAACAACCCCGCCATCCCCGCCGGCTTCCACGACTTGGGCTTCACCGACTTCTCCTGTCGGAAGTTTCCCCGCATCTCTCAGGTACGCCATTGGCCAAGGCGGGACCCAGCTTCCCCACCCGAGGCAGGCTCTCCTTAAGACGCTGCCCTTTGGGCTCGGTCTGCCCCTCACAACCCTAGCTGAATTGAATCTGTATTGTTAACAGTGGTTCTTTAACATGCATATCACGGCTAAATATCTCTGGCATTGTAGTTTCTGTTCAAACGTTCTGGGTCATTGTTAACCTGAGCTGCATTCCTTCTCTGCTTATAAAATACCTGCCAAAGCTACTTTGGCGGTCATTCTTTGAAATTTTCAAAAATCGAGGTAAAAGATACCAACAGTAAAATTCTTCAGAAGCCCCAGGCTCAGTGTCTTATCCTGTATGTATACACTCACGTGCATGCGTCTGTGTGCACACACCCACATGTATACGCATGCATATATCCGCGTGTGTACCCACGTCTATGTGCTCTTGTAGCCCCAGCCGCCACCCCCTCATTCTCCCTGGAGGCCCTTCTCAGGCGGTGCCTGTCGCCCACAGTCAGAGGAAGCCCAGTCTCCACTGATGGCAGGGAGTTACCATCATTTAGGTTTGTAGGGACCACGTTTTTAAAGAGAGAACCCAGCCTCTGTGGTGGTGGTACTTCCTGGCACTTTCCTGCCACTCTGCCCAGAGGCCCTGGAGACTGCCTCCCTCACTGGGCAGCTGGGGTTCCTAAGGTGCTTTGTGGCTGGTGCTCCTTTCTCAGGCCGAGGGGTGTTTGCGGGCAGGGGAGGGTGGGCTCCCCTCGGGCTGGGATAAGGGCCTGGCCAGGCCTGCAGTGCAGCCGGGAGCAGTTGCTGACTCCTCTCTGCCGGCTTCCCCGCAGGCCTGGTGTGAAACGAACCTGCGCAGGTGCATCAGTGAGCAGCACCGCTTCGTCTGCGACACGTGCGACAAGGCCTTCCCCATGCTCTCCTCGCTCACCCTACACAAGCAGACGCACGTGGCTGCCAACCAGAGCCCAGACCGGCTGCAGGCCAGGGCCCCGCCGGGCGACGACCTGGACCAGAAGGTCTTTCTGGCGGTGCTGGGCCTGCAGCACGCGGAGGACGTGCGGCCTGTGCCGGCGGAGGAGCCGCCGCCAGACGACAACCAGGCGATCCAGCTCCAGGCACTGCGGTGCCAGCTACCTCAGGAGCCCGGCTGCGCCGGCCTGCTCAGCCTGGCCCCCTTCGACGCCGCTGCCCTGGGCGGGGCGCTTGCCGTCCTCCCGGCCGCCGCGGACAGCGTGAAGCACCTGGCCCTGCAGCCCTTCCAGAAGGGCTTCATCATCCAGCCCGACAGCAGCATCGTGGTGAAGCCCATCTCCGGGGAGCCGGCCATCGAGCTAGCGGACATCCAGCAGATCCTGAAGATGGCTGCAGCCGCGCCGCCCCAGGTCGGCCTCCCGCCGCTGGCCAAGGCGCCCGCCGCGCCACTGCAGGCCGTCTTCAAGCACATGCCCCCTCTGAAGCCAAAGCCCCTGGCCGCGCCGCGCACGGTGGTGGCCACCTCCACACCCCCGCCCCTGGTCAACACCCAGCAGGCCTCCCCCGGCTGCGTCAGCCCTAGCCTGCCCCCGCCGCCGCTGAAGCTCCTCAAGGGCACGGCGGAGGCGGCCCCTGGCGCCCACCTGCTGCCGCCCAAGTCGGGGGCGCAGCTCTTCCTGCAGCCGCCGCGCCTCGAGCTGCCTGGCCAGGCCGAGGTGAAGACGCAGCTGGAGCAGGACAGCCTCCTGGAGGCGCTGCTGCCGCTGAGCGTGGAGGCCAAGATCAAGCAGGAGATCGCGGAGGGGGACCTCAAGGCCATCGTGGCGGGCCCCGGCGGCAAGAAGGCGCCGGCCGTGCGCAAGGTGCTCTACCCCTGCCGCTTCTGCAGCCAGGTGTTCGCCTTCTCGGGCGTGCTGCGCGCGCACGTGCGCTCCCACCTGGGCATCTCGCCCTACCAGTGCAACATCTGCGACTACATTGCCGCCGACAAGGCCGCGCTTATCCGCCACCTGCGCACGCACAGTGGCGAGCGGCCCTACATCTGCAAGATCTGCCACTACCCCTTCACGGTCAAGGCCAACTGCGAACGGCACCTGCGCAAGAAGCACCTCAAGGCCACACGGAAGGACATCGAGAAGAACATCGAGTACGTGACGAGCAGCACGCCCGAGCTGGTGGACACTTTGTGCTCCCCCGAGACCGTGTGCCGGCTGTGTGGCGAGGACCTGAAGCACTACCGTGCGCTCCGCGTCCACATGCGCGCGCACTGCGGCCGCGGCCTGGGCGGCTGCCCCAAACCCCGCAAGCCCTTCGAGTGCAAGGAGTGCAGCGCTGCCTTCTCGGCCAAGCGCAACTGCATCCACCACGTGCTCAAGCAGCACCTGCACGTGCCCGAGCGCGACATCGAGAGCTACGTCCTGGCGGCCGACGGCCTGGGCCCCGCCAACACCCCCGCCGAGGCCCCGGGCCGCACCGACGAGGGCGAGCGCAAGCCCCTGGCCGCCTTCTTGGAGCCCCAGAACGGCTTTCTTCCCGCGGGCCCCGCCCAGCCTCTGCCCGCGCACGTTGCCGTCAAAGTGGAGCCCGCCAATAACCTCGCCACTGACTTCAACGAGCCCCTGGACTTCTCCCAGAAGGGCCTGGCCCTGATCCAAGTGAAGCAGGAGAACGCAGCTGCCTTCCTGAGCCCCTCCGCTCCCTACGATTGCTCCATGGAGCCCATCGACCTGTCTATCCCCAAGAACTTCCGGAGAGGAGACAAGGACTCGACTGCTCCCGGGGAGGCCAAGAAGCCTGAGCAGGAACCTGGGAGCAGCGAGCAGGCCTCCCCAGGCCCACCAGCCTGCCCCACGCTGCCAGCGACCTTGGGCGCCAGCGGGCCCCTGGAGAAGCCGGGGGTCCCTGCCGCGGCATCTTCAGCGGCCAGCCCTCTGGAAGCCGCAGCGCTGCCCCTGCAGGGCCCCGTTCAACTCGCCGTGCCCCTCTATTCCTCAGCCCTAGTCAACAGCTCTCCGCTCTTGGGCAGCTCAACCCTCGGCAGCCCGGCCTTGCTGCGGCCGCTGCGCCCCAAGCCCCCCCTGCTCTTGCCAAAGCCCCCCGTGACAGAAGAGTTGCCCCCACTGGCCTCCATCGCCCAGATCATCTCATCTGTGTCCTCGGCCCCCACCTTGCTGAAGACCAAGGTGGCCGACCCGGGGCCGGGAGGAACCAGTGGTACTGCCGCGGCCTTAGATGGCATCGGGGGTGCCCTCCCCAAAGCCACCACCGACATCACCAGCCCGAAAGAATCCAGTGACTCACCCCCCTCCGCCAACAGCCCAGAGGCAGCCTCGCCCACCGAGCAGGGACCAGCCGGCTTGTCGAAGAAGAGGGGCCGGAAGAGGGGGGCGCGGAGCCGGGCGCGCAGCAGCGGCGGGGTGGACCTGGACTCCAGCGGGGAGTTCGCCAGTATCGAGAAGATGCTGGCCACCACGGACACCAACAAGTTCAGCCCATTCCTGCAGAGCGCGGAGGACGACGCCCAGGACGAGGTGGCCGCAGCCCCCGCAGACCACAACGGGCCCAGCGACGAGGAGCAGGGCAGCCCACCCGAGGACAGGCTGCTGAGGGCGAAGCGCAACTCATACGCCAACTGCCTGCAGAAGATCAATTGCCCGCACTGCTCGCGGGTCTTCCCCTGGGCCAGCTCCCTGCAGAGGCACATGCTCACGCACACTGGTAAGAGAGCGGGCGGCGAGGAATGGGAGCCACGGCGGCCCTCCTCCCCACCCCGATTCCCAGCTTGTCCTCCTCTTCAGTCCCAGGAGTTGGGGGGCTTGCCTGATGGCCCAAGAGTCTGTAACCAGAATGGCCTGTCTCCGTCGTCTGGGCCCCCAAGGGCGTCTGGAAAAGGGAGGTGGTGGGGTGTTTTCAGGTGCGGTGGTCCTGGGCCATCTCATCCCTTGGTTGGGAGGAGGCACCTAAGGGAGCGGGGACTTTGACAGAAGATTTTGCATCCCATCCTCAAGGCAGCTTTTAAAACTGCAAACATTCTGTGATGTTCTTTTGACGGCTGTGTATTCTAAAGGGAAATATTGCAGATTGTGCAGCCACTTTTCAGTTCAATGAGGCAATGACACCTTCTCCTGGTTATCATGATCATTAGTGTCAGACTAGTTTTAGAATTTAAAAATTTTGTTACTTGTACTAAGGTGGATTGTTCCAGAGAAACATGCGAATATATTCTTCTAAGTAACAGGTTTAAGTTGTCCAACAGATAGCCCCAGAGTATTTTTCAAATGTTTTCATATATTATAAAGAGAAGTTTAAGATAAGAAACACACTTTAAGTAATTTCACTCCAGGTAGTTAATGGTCAAGTGACCATGCAACTTCCATCTTAATTCTGAGTCACTGAGGATTCAAACAGGATTTATGTCTTTGAACTAAGGGTAGTTTGGGTGAGATTCTTAACCTTTTGGAGATGACCACCCAAATATAAAGTGATCGGACCTGAAACAGAACAAAAGAGTTGTATGGTACAAGATTGCCAGATAAAACACAGGACCCCAGTTAAGTCTTGGATTTCAAATAAGCAACAGATGGTTTTTAGTGTATGCATCTCCCATGCACTGTTTGGGGTAGGCTGAAGGGGGACATGGGGAGGGGGCGACAGAGCCGTTGCGGGTGACGGGGGCCCTGGGGGGCTTCAGGAGGAAAGTGTTTCTTAGAAGGCACCCCCCACGGCAGTCTCTCTTGCCGCCCTGTTGGGGTTGTGCCCGCCTGTCATCTGCAGGGTCTCTGAGAAGTGAACACTCCTCTTCCGACTTCTCAGCAGCCAGCTGGTCGGGTCTGAAGAGCTGGCGCTGCCTGCCCACTCACTCCTCCCCCGGCGCCCCAGGCCCAGCAGGTCCCCCCGACTCTCGGACGTTCTGTTCTCTTCCCGGCAAGCCCACAGTCTCCCTGAGAGGACCGTGCGGCCGGTACTTCCTCTCCAGACTTGTGCCAAGTCTCTGTAGGCATCTGGCAGAAGTTCCCTTCAAGTGCCCAAGCGTCCTCTTGGTTTATGATTTGGAGGCGTGGGCACGGAGCGGGGGAGAGGGGAGTGGGAGACGGGGCAGGTGGGGGCAGGCAGGACCTTGTTTTCCCTGCTCAGTCACCGCGCCCCTGAGGGCTCTGTCCCTGTCTGTCTGCCCTGTGTTGCTGCCGTGGGCATCGCAGGCCTTGTCTCTGGAGGGCGGAGCAGCTGTCCAGAGCTGGTCTTGGTGACAGGCCACGAGGGCCATGCTGTCCCCATCTTGCCCGGAGGAGACCGAGGCCCAGGGCGGGTTGAGTGATTTGCCTGCAGGCGTTCAGTGGTGGTCCTGGGTTGGGAGCCTGGCTGGGTCCCCTGCCGCCGCCCCGGCCCTGTCTGAGCATGTGGGGGGGGCGTGCGTGTCCTGACCCATCCCCAAGGCATAGGATGGGGAGGTGGTTTGAGACAAGGTGCAGCATGGCTGCAGACCCCGAGCTGCTGACAGGATGGTGTTAGCCACACACTTTGGCCCGGACAGAGGCCGGCGCCCCGTGGGCTCAGTTACCCTACTCTGCTGTTTCACAGCCTCGGCTTCCAGAGGCAATCTCTGCATCAAGCTGCCTAGTGATTTTAGAGAGTGTTCAGCAGCAGGGACAGGGAATTCCATCATCTCTGCAGGATCTCCCAGACATGTTTGCAGGCCATCCCGCCACCTAAACAGGCAGCATTAAGCAACCCAGAGGCTGAGTGTCCAGCTGGGGGTTCACTGTTGCTCAGGCAAGGGGCGTGTGGTCGCAGCCCTCTCTGCGTGACTCGGGTTCTAGGAACCGTGTCTCAGGAGGAAGCTGGCATGGCTGGCGCACTTCGTGACCTGGCGTGGTCTCCACTCACAGCTGCTTCCTCCTTCCGCTCCTCTGCTGGCCCGAGGCATCTAGTTGAGGGGAGCCGCCCTGGTTCCTTCCTTCTCGGCCTGACCAGTCCGCCTCTTCAGAAGATGGCTCTCTGGTTTCCGCCTTTTCCCCTCGTGCGCATCCCGTGTGTTTTCAGGCTACAGGTAGAAAAGACAGTGCCAGAAAATGGTTCATTTCAGCCCCACCCAACTTCCTCCTGCTGAAATGGAGCGTCGGGACCCTGTGAGGGCTGAGGTGCCTCCAGCTCTGCCGGTCCTAGTCCCTGGCCTCGCCCGCTTCCTCGTGGTTGGTCTCACTGATGTTTCTTCCAGCCTGGATCCCACCTACCTTTCCCACTTTCTGTTCACAGATACTGCGTTGGGGCTGGAATCTGTGGGATGCACGCCTCAGTGTGGAGCACGCTCCCAGCGGGATGCAGGCCTCTGTGGAGCGCGCTCCCAGCGGGATGCACGCCTCTGTGGAGCGCGCTCCCAGCGGGATGCACGCCTCTGTGGAGCGCGCTCCCAGCGGGATGCACGCCTCTGTGGTGAGTGCTCCCAGAGTGCTCCCAGTGGGATGCACACCTGTGGAGAGTGTTCCCAGTGGGATGCACGCCTCAGTGTGGAGCGGGCTCCCAGTGAGATGCACGCCTCAGTGTAGAGCGCACTCCCAGTGGGATGCACACCTCTGTGGAGAGTGCTCCCAGTGGGATGCACACCTGTGGAGAGTGTTCCCAGTGGGATGCACGCCTCAGTGTGGAGCGGGCTCCCAGTGGGATGCACGCCTCAGTGTGGAGCGCACTCCCAGTGGGATGCACACCTCTGTGGAGCGTGCTCCCAGTGGGATGCACGCCTCTGTGGAGCGCGCTCCCAGTGGGATGCACGCCTCTGTGGAGAATGCTCCCAGTGGGATGCACACGTCTGTGGAGAGTGCTCCCAGTGGGATGCATGCCTCTCTGGAGCACACTCCCAGTGGGATCCACGCCTCAGTTTGGAGCGCGCTCCCAGTGGGATGCACACCTCTGTGTGGAGAGCGCTCCCAACCTCGCTGGGGTTTGACTGCTTTTCACCTTCTTAGGCAGCAGGTCTGGGAGCGTCTTCCTGGCCAGCCCTGCGTTGTCTCTGCCCAATCCTGAAAGAAAGAGACCCGGGGGCAGTAGGGCGATGGAGAGCTGGCTGAGGGGGTGAAGCCAGGTCATCACACTTACTCTGGGCGTTCACCCTTGATTCCCTCCTGCCCTGCCTGCCAGACAGCGCCATGTGCCTCTTGTAAAATTTCTCTCGTTTCTTGCCTGTTCCGACACCGCGAGTGTGAGTCGCAGGGTGTCATAGGTCTTTGGTGCAAAGGTGCATTTGGTGTCAAAGGTCTTTGGTGCCTGTGGTCACAGGTGCGCTTAGAAACAGCCCTGCTAACGCAGTCTTCTGTGGCTGTTACCAAATGGGTAAAATCATCAGATACCTTCGACACGGATCACCAGTCAGCAAGGCTTTTCTGAAGACTGTGACAATAAAATACTAGAAGGGTTTTTGTTTTCCTCTGTCCGTGCGTCTGGAGTGCACGCTGCTATTTAAAAATGTGTGACTTACGCAGTGAAAGGGGGACTTTTAAAGACTCCCGTTGGTTGTCACTTTGGGAATCTTCCTAATTGGATACAGTACTTCCAGGTCATTGAGTTGGTTTCTAAACTTAACCTTAGCATGAATCTTCCTCATCATGAGATATCCGCCTGGCTCTTGAAACCGGCTGTAAAAGTGAAGCGTTTACCAGTGTGGAGATCGTAGGGTACCTCATATAGTAGGGAGAAGCAAGAAGCCAGCCGCTCTGTGTGAAATCAAGAACCAGATTACAGCTCACAGTCACAGCTTCTGACTTGTTTTCTTCTCAGGCCTGTTTCTCGTGTTTTCACACTGGCCTGACTCAGGGAGACTGTGATTGTTGCTTTTGGAGAATGAAATGTTAAAGGGAAAATATTTTCTTCTTCCTTACAACAGAGCCTAAATAATTATTAAACATTAGGTTTGACATTTAGTGAAAAGAAGTAATTTGAAGGGCACACACACACACAAAGAAAACGTTAAAATACTTGACAACTCGTCTTCACACAAAAAGCCATGACTTTTTTTTTTAACATGGGAATTTTTATAAATTTAGCACAAAACATCTGCAAGGTTTGCGAAGCACGGGTTCTCCAGTTCATCCTCTCAGGCCCACGTGGAGCTCCCTAGAGTAACTGTTTTTAAAATTTGCAGCTGTGCTGGGTCTTTGTTGCTGTGCACGAGCTTTTCTCTAGTCGCAGCGCGTGGGGCTGCTCTCCGGTCATGAGGCACTGGCTTCTTACTGTGCTGGCTTCTCTGGTTGCAGAGCGCAGGATCAAGGCGTCTGGGCTCGGGAGGTGTGGCTCCTGGACTCCAGAGCACAGGCTCAGTGGTTGTGGCCCTAGGACCTAATTGCTCAGCATGTGTGTGGGACCTTCCCGGACCAGAGATCGAACCCCGGTCTCCTGCACTGGCAGGCGGATTCTTTACCGCCAAACCCCCAGGGAAGCCCTGCACATGACTGGTTTCTGATTCCACTTACCCGTCCTTCTAATTGCACTGTCTTTGATGGTTCTAGACATCTGTATTTAAAAACCTCTACCAGCAGTCTGGAACCATCTCTCAGAGGAGAATGGACGTCCCTTTCTTTGGCTACAGCTGATGCTCAAACTTGGGCTGTGTGGATTCAGGCAGTGCGAGCCCTTCCCGTCCTGGGAATCTCGTCCTGGGAATCTCGGCGCCAGGCCCATGTTGTCCATTACCCGCGTGTGGGCTTGTGTGCCTTCACCGGCTCTGGGGCCTGGTGATGCGCGTGGGGATCGAAATGGAAGGCCAGCCCCCATCGGCAGGTCGAGGGAGCAGCGCTGGCTGGCTGCCTGCTGTGTCTTGCGGCGGGGGGTGGGGGGGGGGTGGGGCGGAGGGTGTGTGTGTGTCCAACCAGGGCAGCCCTGGGGTCATGAGATAGCGGTGAGCCCTGTTTGTTGCTATACAAAGCCTTTTCCCAGTGACCTTGGAACGTGGCAGCTGGGGAAAGCAGAGGACTCCAGTGAGGCAGGAGATGATAGCACGCCCCGTGCCCTGAAGCCCACGCCCTCCCTTCCCTGCCCCCCTCTTCTTTGCTTCTCTTCTTCCTCACTCTGTGCCCTGGCTCTGCCATGCGTCCATCCTTGCAGGCGCAGATCAGGCGCCATGGAGCCCCCAGAAGGAATCCTAACAGAAGGAGGGGGCGCTGGTCACAGCAGATAGTGGCCAGGTCAGGCAGGTTGGGGGGGCGCTCGGGGACCCAGCTTCTTCACACTCGGGGTGCTGAGTGGAGCACGTGGTCTCTGGGGAGACTCGTCCCTGCTGGCCCCTCATCTCCCACGGCAAGAGTGTAAAGTGAGGGGGCAGACCCGACACCGCCCCACCCCCGCCCAGGCCGGCTAGCTGGCTAGAGCCACAGGACCCTTGAGCAGAGGTCGGGCGGGAGGCACCCTGGGAAGTCCAGGACTCAGCTCTTCCTGTCCAGGTGGGCGGGTCAGACCCCTAGAGACCCCCGGGGTTTCAAGATGGCCCTCCATCCTGTTCGGTGCCCCGCGTCTGCGGTGCTGCCAGGCTGGGGTGTGCGCTGGCATCCTCGCTGTGGCGGCCACGGGCGGGGGCCTGCGCACGTCCCTCCTCTCACCTCTGTTCTTGTTATTATGTAAGATTTTTTTTTTTAATTGTGAGATTTATTTTAAAGATATGTGTCTTGCTTTCATTGTTAACTTTCAGTATTTTAAAGACAAACCCATTATCCACTCAGGATGAGGGAAGATGACCGTTTGCCTTATTGAAGTTCTCGGGGTTCATTTCTTACTGTGTTTTGTTTATTTTCTTGAAAGGGGTGGGGGGTGGGAACCAATGCCAGTGATCCCCGGAGAAGGAACCGGAAGCAGACTTTCCTTTTTCGCTGCAGTAGAAAGCCAGGTAAATATGTATTTTTTTTCCCCCGATTCAGGTCAGAAACCCTTCCCTTGTCAAAAATGCGGTGCCTTCTTTTCCACCAAATCTAACTGTGAACGACACCAGTTGCGCAAACACGGAGTTACCGCCTGTTCCCTGAGAAGAAATGGGCTTATCCCCCAGTCAAAAGAGAGTGATGGAGCCCGTGATAGCACAGGTAGTGCCTCCAGGCGGTGGAGAGGGGCGCCCTTAGCCGCCCGGCCTCCCTTTCTCTGCAGGAGCCCGCGTGTCCCAGCTGCTGGGGAAGGTCTGACCTTCCCCTCCCCACCCCCCCACGCCTGCTCTTGCCCTTTGCCCCCTAGAGCTGGGCGGTGCGGGAGGGTGAGCAGTCCCGCTCTTTGTAGGAACACGTCCGAGAGGGATGTGGAAGCGCTGGGCTGGTGTTTTGGGAAACCCCAGCGGGGGCCTTGTCCTACAGGGCAGGGATGGGCCGGCTGGGAAGGTCCTGCAGGAACCCGCGATGCCCCGCCCCCCACGGGGAGGGGCCGGCCAGGCGGAGTGTTTTCTTTTCAATAACTCTCTTCCCAGTAAAAACCTTAGTCCTGTTTGAGAAAGCACTGTGCATGTCCTTTCTCTAATCCCATCTCCGCTTGCTCCGAATCCGGGTATTATTCTCGTGTGCTGATACGCGCTTCCTTCCTCCAGCCCTCCAGAGCAATTAACGGCTGCCCGTGCGTCCCCCGCCGCCTTTTTCCCTTCCAGCTTCTGTATTTACTCATGTTCTCTGTTGAGTGCCTTCCATTATCTCCAACCGCTGGGGGTTTGTGTCCCTCACCCCCGAAACAACACCAAGCATCGCTGCCTTTGGGTGGCCCAGACGCGGGGCCGGGGGCTGACGCTGAGGAAGCGTTGCAGGTGTGGGTTCAGTGTGACGGATGGCGAAAGCTTGACTTTTCCCCATTTTTTGAAGCCGAGGAGACTCCCCCCAGGTGTGTTTTCCTACTGTTCCTGGGCACTGTGTCCCATGCTTCCTGCCCTCAGACTGAGTGGGGCGGGGGTCCCCCTCTCCTGGGAGTGAGCGTGGACCGGAGGGCCGGCTCTAGCCCCCGCCCCCGGCCGCCTCGTCCGTGTTGTCAGAGACGGGGAGGGGGTCGGTGCGGAACCTCTTCTCGGGGCCACGCCTCCCCCCAGCCAGAGAGACGCCATGCCCTCGGCCATGGTCAGACCCTCCGGCTTCCAGGCCCACGTGACTGGCCAGGATCTGCTAGTGGAGAGGAGTCCGGGCGCCCACGGAGTCTTGCTGTGACTGCTGCCCTCGGGCCCATGGTGCTGGGTGACCTGCCGTTCACCCCGCGAAGCTGGCCACTGGGCTGGCAGGGCGCAGCTTCGTTGGGACGGCCCTGCCAGTGTCTGAGTCTCCGCTGCCACGTCAGGTTCTGCCCGGCCCCACTCTTGCAGCCCATCAAGGTTCCCAGGGGACCGCGGGGCGCCCTTGGCGCCCACGCTGGCAGACGAGTCTTAAAGTGTAACAGCCACGATGCACACTTTGGGTTCAGCATCTTGAGCTGTGTGACCAGGGAGCACCCAAACCAGGGCTCCTGCAGACGCGAAGCTAGTCTTAGCCTCCGGGTAGCTCCACGTCTTCACGGTGGGGGTACTTGTTTTATAAACTGCAGTTATGAGTTTGGCTTTTCCAAGTTTCACAGCACCCTCCTCACCTCGACCCTGCCCGGAGGGTGTATAGGTTTCCTTTAAGGGACAAAGCCTCTAGAAAAAGAAAATTCAGTGAGAGTTGTAACGAAAAACCAGCATAGAGAAAATATAGGTTTGGTGTAATTGTGGTCACAGTCCGCGGTGAGAAAGAAGGCTGAGAGAGAAGACGAGAGAAGGAGGGTCGGGGAGCAGGAGCTGCGTGCTTTCGAGAGCTTTTCACACCAGGTAAAGGCGATGGAGGGTGGAGGTTTCTTTCAGGCTTCTTCCCATGAAGTGAAAAAAGTCAGGCTTTGGAGAAAAACCATAAAAACACAAAGGCAGGAAACGACCCAGGCCGTTCTTGAGGGATTTCTAGGTTTATATGCCTGGGTTGCATTTTCGGAAAAATCCCAGAACATGTTTTGCAACATAGGTCTGACTTTCTCAATCACAGAAGGTCTCTCATCACAGTGTGCCCCAGATTTTCCCCAGAGGAACGGGGACAGTGCTGGGATGGGGCAATGTTAGCTGAAAGGGACGTGTTGATCATTCAGAGCCAGGCTGAGACTGAGGTGCACTTTGTCCCCTCGGAGGATGCTCCTGGGTCTTCCTCAGGTGATGCTTGTCGCAGCCTTCCTGTTTGTGGGCACCTGCGGGTGACTTTTCAAATCAATGTTAGCATGAAGTTTTTCGGTTTTTTTGGCCAGGTTGCGTGGCCTTTGGAATCTTAACTTCCCTGACCAGGGGTTGAACCAGGGCCCACCGCATTCAAAGCCAGGGAACTCCCCAGCATGGGTGTTTTGAAACTGTCGCTGTAAGGTGGCCCCCTTTGCTGCCCTGAAGCTCCTCATGCCCGTGTGGGCCGGGCCCCTTACTCCCGGCCTCGCCCCTGCCCAGGCAGATGGATGTTTAGGACGTAGGTTGTCAGCTCAGTTGGAGAGCCTGAGATTTCTCAGAAGCAGTAGATGTTTACTTGTTCGCTTGACACGGAGGTCTTCACTCTCACAAGAGAGGAGCTTTATCTACGAGTGCCTTCAGGGGCTGTCTGCTTCCTCTAGCAGTTTTCTTAGATTCGCGTCACAAACAAGGGCCTGGCTGACGGGAACAGAAAATGTTTAAAGCCGCATGGCTTACAAAAGTCACCAGCTCAGCCGCCTGCATTTGGGGAGGGCGCGTGGTGAGGAGAGCGAGGTCCGCGTAGGGCCTGGCCTTGTACGTTGCGCGTCCACGAGACCCAAGAGGTTAAGTCCGTTGCGCTCAAGAAAAAGCTCTTGGAGTGGCTTGCAACTGCAAGGGCCCGGCTGCTGAAAACGCCCCCTGGTGGACGTCGGGCAGAAGGCGGCCAAGCTCCCCAGAGGAAACGAGCTGGCCTCCGCTGCCTTCAAAGAGAGCATCACCCCCGCTGAGGAAGGCCCCGCGGTCAAAACACTGATCTGAGTATGTTGACTTGGGTTTGGTTTCAGAATTCACTTAGTTTATCATCTTAAATATATTCTACTGCAATCGAAATCTTAAATAACCCATGTTCTTTTGGTGAAAAAGAAAAATAGTGATTAGTGGAACAGGCTAGACTGTTCTGAGACAGGAAGTAACCACACACACACATATACCCCTTGGCTTCCCCCCCACACCTTTGGTTTTAATGTAACTACCCACCGAACCAATAAATAGGAAACCAAGCATTCTGTACTTTTTTATTTTGAAGTTTACACCAAAATCCATTTAAAAGGTGCTCTCCGAACAATTAAAGAAAATGAGCATCTGATTTTTCCTTGGAAAATGGCCTAGATGTTGGTGTGGGTGTGTATATATGTATGTATGTCGGGAGTCTTCTTTAATCTTTTGGGTAATTGCCAAAAGCCATTTATTGTCAGAAGTTTTATACTCAGCCCACAATTACTTGCTTCCTTCTGAAACCTTCTGAGATACTTGCACAGAGGCTGCCAAAAAGTAGTCAGAGTGAAACCAACGGAGAGAAGGAAGCGGGAGAGCCGTGTAGCGGGCCTTGGTGGAGTCGATGCCTTTGCTTCGCCGCCAGCCCAGGGCTGCCCTGATCACAGATCACAGCCCTGATCTCTGCCCAGATCACAGAGCCTGTGCCTCAGGCCGGCGTGGTGCTGGTCTGCACACGGCAGGGGAGGGGCCGGGTTCGGTGTGTGAACCCGAGCTCAGAGAACGGGCCTTGTGAGGGCGGCGCGAGCCGTGTCTGCCGCAGAATGGGTTCCGTCAGCCTGCCGCCGCAGCAGTCCCCCGGCCGTTGTACTGTAGTTAAAAGTTGGGCTCAGCAAGCTTCAGCTTCACCGTCAGAGCTCATGATGGATAAGGGGCTAAGACCTTGTTCGACTAGAATGGCGAGGAGATGGTGCTTTTGATCAATACCGTCATCTCTTGGGTGTCGACAGTGTTCCCAGGGGGCCCGCCCTTAAGAAGGCCGATAGAAACCGGCGGACTGTCCACATCTGGTTTTGCTGTGGAGAGTGGACAGGTAGGAACCAGTCGAGAGATAGGAAACGTCTCCGCTCCCTACCCGGGTCCCAACAGCAGCCAGGGGGCCCTCAGGTGTGCACACAGGTGTGCATGTGTCTCCTGTTGCCCGCGAGCTCTCCCGGAGACCAGCCGTCAGGTGGGAGCCTGCGGACTGCAGACACCGAACCCTGGCTCTGCCACGTCCCGTGAGCCCCTAGATCCCGTGGCGGGGGGGGCGGGGGCCGGTTCCTTTGTATGCTGCATGTGTATACGGCTCTCTGCTCTGGAAAATAACTTCTCCCGCTCGGCTTCCTCAACCTCCCTCGCGCTGCGAGTCTCTGGAATGCGCCCGCTGTCCTCTCGCGGTCCTGTCTGTCTGGCTGCCCTGAGCCGCTCGCCCGCCCCTGGGGACCCGGAGCATCCCTGTGTGTTCCCGGGGAGGGGGTGGGGGGGTGGGGGGGACAGCTCCAGGGGTGGAGGGGAAGGCGGAGGTCGCAGGCGCAGGCAGCCTGGGACCCCAGACTGTGTGCGCCCATGTGGAGGCTCCTTTTTAAAATTAACCTCAGATCCGCCTGGGGGATGCAAGGGGTGACGAGGATTCGGGTGAGAGAAACCCTTGCTGGGGTTTGGGAGACAGGCCCCGAGGGGTGGGTAACGGGCGAGCCCTCGGAAGGGGTGTGTTTGGGGCCGCGGGTCTCAGCCTGCCCCGTGCTTGCTCCGCAGACAGCCAGTCGGACGCAGAGGCCTCGGCGGCTGGCAGCGAAGTGCTGGACCTCACCGCCCGGGAGCTGCCCGCGCCAACCCCAGAAGGCGCCTCGGAGCCCAGCCCGGCCGCGGCCCCGGCCCCGGAGGACCCCCCGGGGGGCGCGCAGGAGGAGGCGGAGCAGGTGGCGGCGGAGGAGGACGTGCATCCCGAAGAGGAGGACGCGCAGCCCACGGAGGAGGAGGAGGGGGAGGAGGAGTGCGCGGAGGAGGAGCCGGCCGAGGCCGCCGACGGCCCCGAGGAGGACACGGTCAGCAACAAGAGCCTGGACCTCAACCTCGCCAGCACGTTGATGGGCTTCAAGCTGGCCGAGGGCGAGGCGGGCGCGCAGGACCACAAGCACACCTGCCACGTGTGCGGCAAGAGCTTCAAGTTCCTCACGACCCTCAGCCGCCACCGCAAGGCCCACGACCGCGAGGAGCCCGGTGACGAGAGCGCGCCCCCCCGGGAGCACGAGGGGCCGCACCCGGCTGACCCTGAGCCCCCCGCCCCTGAGCCCCCGGCCGAGGCGGAGGTCACACCCGATGCCCCGGCGGAGAAGCAGAGCGAGGCAGCCGAGGGCCCCTCGGACGCGGACGGGGACGGGGAGGGCCCCGCCGAGAAGAGACCGCTGGAGAAGAGTGACGACGACAAGAAGCCAAAGACAGACACGCCCAGGAGCGCAGCCAGCAAGGCGGACAAGAGGAAGAAGGTGTGCAGCGTGTGTAGCAAGAGGTTCTGGTCCCTGCAGGACCTGACCCGGCACATGAGGTCGCACACAGGTGAGAGGGCGGGGCAGACTGGGCGGGGCGGGGGGGCGGGGACGGAGCTGGCGGCCCCGGGCACCCTGGGCACGCAGAAGGCCCGTCCTCTTAACACCCAGAGGGCACGGGGAGCGGCAGTGGTGTTTTCCAGAGCCTTCTGATCAGCCTCTTTGCCCTCTGCACCTCAGTCTTCCTGTCCCTAGAAAGGGGGGTGATGGCTGCCCTTGTCTTCTGGAAGCTTCCAGAGGAGTACGGGTGCCAGGAAGGGCTGCGGGGTGGCCCAGGGAGCAACAGTGTGGCGGGAGTTGGGCTGGGCTCGTTGCACCTGGGCCTGCACGCGGTGGGGGGGGACACGGGGTGCCCGTCAGCCAGCTCTAGTTGCCCGGGCCTGTGCGGGGGGTGGGGGGGGCTCGCAGGTGTGCCCATCAGCCAGCAGGTGCTGGGTTGGCCGCAGGGCTGATGGGGCTAAACCGAGAGGGCACCTGCTCGCTCCCCGGGCACAGCCCCGCTCCTCCTGGAAGCCACCACCTCTGGGCATGAGGCCACAAAGCCCCTGCAGGGGCCACTGCTTGGGTAGAAAGGAGGCCTGGACGCCTTGCCCCACCGAGCAGGAAGACACCCCCGTGTCTTGGTCTGTGCTTCCCTCCACTCCCGGTGGCTAAGGAGGTTTCATCCCCTGCCGAGCCCCTGCACTGGGCTCCCAGCAGAGGTGTTCGTGGGCTCCGGCCAGGTGGTTCCCTCAGCTGCTCTGCGTCCAGGCGCTAGCGGGTCTGTAGCTCTGACTCCGCAGTGGGGCCAGCCCTGGGGGCCCTGTCCGGCACCTGTGTGCCCGAGGGTCCCGGGTCGGGGGTGAGAAAGCAGACCCGACCGAGGCTGAGGAGAAGCTCCGTGCGGCCCTGCTCCCTCTCCTGTGCTGTGGTTGGGACAGAGGAGGCTCCTGTGAGCGGACCGGGGGCTCAGTGGCCCACCACGCTACCCCTCGGGCCGTGGCTGTACGTGGGCGGAGCTGGGCAGTGGTCGCGGGCGGCCGGGCTCACAGCCCTGAATCCCTCTCGGTTCCCCAGGAGAGAGGCCGTACAAGTGCCAGACCTGCGAGCGGACCTTCACGCTGAAGCACAGCCTGGTGCGCCACCAGCGGGTCCACCAGAAGGCCCGGCACGCCAAGCGCCACGGCAGGGACAGCGACCGGGAGGAGCACGCCGAGGAGGACAGCGAGAGCGAGTCCGCCCACAGCGGCGCGCACCCCGTGTCGGAGGGCGAGGGCGACGCGGGCCTGCACGCCAGCGCCCACGTGGCTCTCACGCGGAGCCGGAGGGAGAGCCTGGCCGCCAAGGACGCCGGCCGCCGGGAGGAGCGGGCGGCGGCGCGGACGGCGGGGGCCAGCCAGGCCGCGGCCGGCAGGAGCACGCCCAGGGCCGCCGCCGCAGGCAGCCCTCCGGAGCCAGCGCCCCAGGGCGACCCCGGCCGGGAGAGCCCCGCGGGCCTCCTGCAGGACCTGCTGGAGCTGCCGGGCCGCAGGCCCGCCCACCCCCTCTTGCCCACTGCCGACAGTGCCTCGCTCCTGGGCCTGGAATGACGACCCGGCCCGCCCCCCAGCACGCAGACGAGAGCCAGCAGAGCAAAGCGCCCTGAATCTGCTTCCCGAGGTGCCCTCAGTGCCCCTTGGCTGCTGGGAGGCCAGAGAGAGAGGGGGCGGTCGCCCCCGGGTGCCATCGCCTTACAGACCGCGGGGAAGGGCCGCACCAGCGATTCGAGTGCCTTAACTACTTACAGCCCTTCGTGTCCTCCTGGGTGTTGTGTTTCCAAAACGACTTTTTGAAAAACAAAGCAAATATTTTAATGAATTATTTGGAGAGGACCTTTTCATTTAAGCATTAACATTACCTTCTGTCTTGGTGTGTGTGAGCTTGTTTTTGCAAATCTGTGATAGTCACGTTTGTTCTATGAGCTGGAAACAAGACGAAAAAAAAAACATGCCCTTGGATACCTATGGCCAATAACTGGAAGAAAGTGACGCGAATTCCATGTAAATTCCCAGAGGAAATGTGGATAAGATGCTCATTTCTCAAATAGACTTTTTTTTTTCTGTTTGCTACATGGTGGAGCTGTAATCTGGTCCTCGGTGTACTGCAGGATGTGGTTGATGAAGGTTTCCAATTTGGTTCAAGCCAAAACCAGGAAAGGTTCTAGCTTCGACCTGGGACACATTTCCACTCTCAGCGTTAGACATGCCGTTACTGCTGCAGTTTCCAGACAGAGGAGAGTCCCCCTGGCAACTGAACCGGCGGAAAACATGCATAGATGTCATATATCTGATTCCTACCCCCAACCCCCACCCTTTTCGGTATATGTATTAATAATATTATTATTATTATTATTATTTGTAGTTCATCAGTTTGCTGGTCTCTGCAGTCAGCAGAAACAAATGGGCAATATTTGTCCTGGGAGACCCGGGCCGCCCCCGCCCGGGCCTCCCCGCGCGTGAGCGTCCACCCGCAGCCTCTGCCAGGCCCCCTGGGGCGGCAGCTCTTCTACTGTACTCAGACACGCCTCTCTTCTGTGACTGCAGCACCCAGCAGGGGCCCCGCGGTCCTCCGCCCGCCCCTGGGGGGCCGGGGGGCAGTGGGGAGGGGAGAGGAGGCGAGGTGGGCGCCGGGGCCTCCAGGGAAGCCGGGCGGCAGGACCCGTTGCTCGCCAGGTCTTCCTGCCAAACCCAGCCCAAACCCACCGGCGCCCCCGTCCTTTGCAGAGCGAGGGAGTTCTACTACTGGTAACAAAACTGCACACGGGAGACGGAGGAGGGATGTACATTCCCTTCCTGTAATCTGGGGTTGGTGCTTGAAGAGAAACACGTGTCTCTAGTTTCTGGGTCGCCCGAGCCCCTGGGCGCACAGAGGTGGATTTTCTTTTCGTGAGCATCATATGCAGGCAATAGACCCCCTCACTGTAGCTGCCAGCAGTGACTGGAAACTGACCCTACTGTAGCTGGGCTGTGCTCAGCGGCCTGTCCTCTAGCCGGGACCCCCCGGGACCCCCCGAGCCTCAGTGCCTCAGGCCCCCCCCGGGACCCAGGGCTCCTCTGTCCTCAGACCTGTGCCCACCACAGGGACCCCCGCCCTCCCTTCCTCACCCACTCCCGGTGGCCAAAATCCAACCGCCCAGACTTCAAAGGAAGCTGTGTGTTCTTGATGTGATGAAAAAGCGGTATCTTTGCATGTGAAAGGCGAAAGGTTGAGGTATATTAAGATTTTTAACTGTATTAGGGATGTGTGAACCAGTTTCAAAATGAGGTTTTATTTACTTTAGGTGAAGACGAATCAGAACCAATGACCCCCCCCGCCCCGCCCCCGACCCTGTATCACTTCATACGAAGTGTGGTGTGCTTGCCTAAAACCAGTTCATTCATCCCTTAATTTTTTATGATGATTGCTGTTATTTTCATTGTTATTATTATTATTTGGGTGTTTTGTTTTCCTTTGCAGCTCTCCACACTAAAACTCGGAACGTTGTGGGGAGAAGCCACGAGTTAACTCTGCGCTGGGGTGAGATGTGGCCGGAACCAGCCCGGCACTGCGGCCAAGGCTGCCGCTCGCAATAATCACTATTGATTTAAAGCTTTATTTAGCCTTCATCTGTACCCTCGTAGTCGATAAGGTCTTGCCACGTTTTATTAGTGAGGTTGAGAGATGTATCATCTGTTTGTTGTTCTGTCCCCTCCCCCAGTATTAAACTGTGAAATTTGTGATTTGTTTAAACTCTGGGTGAATCATAGCTTAGTTTGCATGTCCAGCTCATTTGTTCCTATACATTTTGTTTGATTCTTTTTCTCCTTCTCTCAGGGCTTTTACAAAAAAAAAAAAAAAGAAATATATATATATGGATCTTCTGAAAAGTTTTTTGAGGTGCAAGTTTCTCTCTTTTGTTTTTTCTCTTTGATTTATGAACACGATGCTGAGATTCAATCACTACATGAAACTCCCGGCTGTGAAAACAAGACGAAAACCCGGGGCTGTTTTTCCCACCAGCCCCCAGGGGAAGCCGTGTGGCAGTCGGATGCCCGTTTGTTTCAGAAAGTCTCACCGTTCTTTGCACGCTCTGTTCCTCTCTTTCCTCCAGAAGGAAGTTGATCCTGGTGATTTCAGCCCATGCATTAAACAGGAAACAATAATAAATGTGTAGAATTCATATTTTTCTAAAGGGAACTTAAAAAACTGCTGCTACATGTTGTGTACAAAACTGGTTTATGCCACAAGAACAGAGAATCACAGATCCGGGTTTGGTACTTCTCGTCCCTCTTTGTGTCCAGTTGTATAGACTTCCAGATTCAAAATGAGAAGAAACGCTGTTCTGTATCAAACCATCTACAAGCAATAAATGTTATATTTTAAAAACGGCAGGTTGCTGATCCTGCGGCCGTCCTTTGATTTGCTGTGATCCTCTGAGCTCGTCCCCAACCCGGGCCGCTGCCTGTTGGGGGTGGGGGTGGGCGTGGGGGGCCATCATTGGACGTGGGCATCTGTGGCGGTGGGTGGGAGAACCTCAGGCCTGCTTGCTGCCTGCTAGGCACCTGGGGTTCCCACAACAGCCCTCACCCAGGCAGCATCTCTCAGCCTCGGGCCCGCGTCCCCGCTCGCCCGGGGGGTCTCTTCGGGGCCCCGAATGGTCGGCGGCGGCAGCTCAGGCCTCGCTCACGACAGGTGAAGCGGGGGGCTGTGTCTCCGGGCCACGACCCCCTGGACACACTGTGCTGGCCCTCCCCCTACAGTCAGGCTGTGTGGGGTTGAGTTGTCCCCTGGGTGGAGAGCTCCCGACTCAGACCTGCTGGTGTGCACAGGCCAGGGGCCTGGACAGCACGATGACTCCAGAGTTGGGGGGACGCAGCCAGTCAGAAGCCACATTTGCGGGATCTGCTGTCACAAAGCCACAGAAGGGCCAAGGCCCAGATCCTGTAAGCCCAGAGTGGATCTCAAAGCAGCTTGGAAGGAAGCGGGGTTCAGGGAAGCTGATTGTAAATGTTTCCAGCAAGGTGACTGTCACAATTCTGAGCGCAGAGTGCTCGGGTCCTTCAGGCTTCCAGGTCCCGGTGTCGGGGACCGCGCCCACCCCCGCTGCTTACCCCCATATCACACACACTAGCCTCAGGAGACTGACTGTGGGGAGGTGCAGTGAGGGGTCCTGAGTTGTATTAATACAACAACCAAATAACTCGGGAGCGACTTTTGCATAAACAAGCAGTTCCCAGGAAGCAAGGCCTCTGAACTGTCCAGCCGTGGGGCCGTTGAGCCGCGCTGACGGCCACCCCGCTTCTTTGCGGATGGGGTTGTTCCCGGCTGGGAACCAGGACCGTGCGTGGTCAATGTGAAGGGCAAAGGGTCAGCCCCTTTGGAATAGGATGCCCAAGATGGGGCGCAGACTCCAGGAAATGCCCACATGTCTGTGTGTGTGCGTGTTGCGTGCAGCCCCGGGCAGGCAGTGCTGAAAGCAGCCTACAGGAGGCGCCAGATGGGACCTCTCAAAAGAGCAAGCCCGTTCCTTAGGAAGAGGAGCTGAAGTTCATCTGCCCCATCACCTCCCCTGCTCGGGATTGTGAGCTGACCCCCTCCCTCTGGGGAGTGAGCTGCGGGCCCCTCCTGCAGGCCCCCACCTCCCGCCAACCCCGGGCAGGAGGGGAGGACCCATCCTGCAGGCTGGAGCCTGTGGGTCTTGCAGAGCGGGAGTTCCTGGCAGAGTGTGTACTTGGCCTCTCAGGGCGATTTCTGTCGTGAGCCTCAGCATTCAGGGTGACGTGTTTATTAGGTAAACACGTGGGCTCGGGCTTCCCGCTGTCTCTGCAGAGAAGCCGGTGAGGCGCAGGTGGCCCCAGAGACGCAAAGGCCTTCTTCAGCAAGCTCTGCTTCCCCTTCAGCCTCCTCCCGTTAGAGACCCCCTCCTCGGGTGCACCTTCCCTCTGAGATTTGGGGAAACAGAGACGTTCACATGTAAAGATCAGTTTTACTTTTGCACCCGTCAAGACAAGGACGAGGCCTTGAACTGAATGGAGCTTCGGGGGCGGTTGCTGCTCGTTTTTCTCCAGGGTCCGGTTAACCAGCTGCAGCCCAGGCCTCTGCCGTCTGCCAGGCGCTGCCCTCGGCCCCCGGGGACAAAACAAGCAAGACGGGAGAGGCCTTTCCCTGTGGGAAGGCGGGTTTTCACGGTGAAACGCGGGAAACGGAGAGTCAGGCCAAGTCCGAGGGCAGAGTAGCCTCAAGGGGGCAGGCCGCCAGCCTGAGGAAGTCACCCACTGGGGCCGCGCCTGGGGATGCCCCCGCAGGAAAGGTTCTGGAAGCAGCCTGGCCCCCCAGAAGCCACTGCAGCAGGAGCAGACAGGGAGAGGCCGGGTCCTAGCAGAAGGGGGGTCATGAGTGCACTGGGGGGCGCCCAGGGCGCGGGCAGGTCGGGGGCTGCACAGAGACCCCCAGGAGGCAGCCTGGAGCCAGCGGGGGCAGCTGTTGACAAGGGGCCCATCTAGGCTGTGTTCTCAAGCGGAGCCAACAGGAGGAGATGGCACGTCAGACCCCTGACCGGCAAGAGGTCAGAGCTCAGAGGTCAGTCCCACCCCCGGGTCCTCAGAATGAACTCACACAAGAGGAGGCTTCACTTGTTTTTTTAAAGTAAACTTTTCTTTTTGTTTCTTTTTTTTTTCTTAAACTCAGTAGAGGGTACTTTGCCAAGAAAAGAGAAAGGAAATAAGTCCTTGGTCGTTCCTGCCCCATTTCCAGGAAGTGGCTGGTGCCAGGGCCACGTGAGTCTGGGGTGGGTCCCCAGGGCCAGCAGCATCCTCCCCAGTGTGACTCCCCGCCCCGACCACCACCCTGACCCCCAGCCCTCATCCTCATCCGGGTGCCCTGAGACGCGAGTGAGGGCACAGGGAGCCGGAGTCCCGGGCGCCGCGTCCCAAACTTCTGTCCCAGCGCGGGGGAAGCCTGGGGATGTCCAGCTCCCGACGCAGCCCGGCCACTCTTCCTGGACAGGACCGGCTTTGATGGGCCGAGTGGACATTAACCCAGGTGGTCCTGGCCTCGATTTCTGATTGCGTCCCCAGACAGGGGTCAGGGACTCAAACACATCCCTCACCGTCTGTGCCGATCACCACCCCACTCCTCCCGCCTCCGACCTCATCGGATTCGGCCCTCGCTGGAGCCAAGGTCTGTAAATGGTGCGCTGGGCTTGACCTTGCCTCGCCTGACTCCAAGGTCCGTGTTCCTGGCCTACCCGGAGACCCGTCAGCCTCTCTGCACCTTTAAATTTAGGTCCGAGCAGGGCAGGTCCGATGCCTGCTGTCACTGTCTTCCCATCCCCAGAAACAGCATTAGGGGCTGCTTCCCTCTTGCTGCTGCTTCTCACATGCGTGTGTGTTCTTTTGTGTGTGCTAGAATAACTACATAAAGTTTACCATCTTGACCTCTTCCTGAGAGCTTAAGTTTGTGGCATTGAACGTGTTCCCATGGTACAGCCATCACGCCCGTGCTCCGCGGAAGCCTCCCTCTTCCTGACTGAACCTCGGTCCCCATGAGACACTCATCCCTGTACCCGCCCCCAGCCCCCAGCCCCCACCGCCTACCTTCTGTCTCTGGGACTTTGGCTGCTCTGGGTTCTTGTGGAAGTGGAAAGAACATCACGTGTTTGAAAGACAATTTACTCAACACCCTGTTAGTGAGAGTCTGATAGGATGGTGGGTGGTTGAGTCACTAAGTCGTGTCTGACTCTTTGTGACCCCATTGACTGTAAGCCACCCAGGCTCCTCTCTCCATGGGGTTTTCTAGGCAAGACTGTAGAGTGAGTTGCCATTTCCTCCTCCAGGGGATCTTCCTGACCCAGGGATCAAACTCGGGTCTCCTGCACTGCAGGCAGATTCTTTACCACTGAGCCACCAGGGAAACCCAGGTGGGGCTAGTGGTGAAGAGTCTTCCTGCCGATGCAAGAGACACAGGAGATAAAGGTTCAATCCCTGGGTGGGGAAGATCCCCTGGAGAAGGGAATGGCAACCCACTCCAGTATTCTTCCTGGACAATCCCTCGGACAGAGGAGCCTGGCGGGCTACAGTCCACGGGGTCGCAAGGAGCCGGACATGATTGAGCGACTGAATGCCTGATAGGCAGGAGCTCAGACACGGGGGTGTTCACCTGGAACTCAGGCAGGGGGCAGGTGGAAGGCAGCACGCCTGGGCTGGGGGTCCCCCTGCCTGAGGACGCAGCAGCTGCCCGCCCCTTTGCTGGGGTGCAGGGCGAGCGCAGGAAGGGCTGATAGCTGGGTCTGGCTGCGAGGCTGCCTCCTGCCTGCTCCCTCACCCCTGAGGAGGGGGTGACCACGGTGCCCACCTCCAGGGATAGCCGTGCAGACTCCACGGGGTAATACACAGCGTTCTCAGCCCGGGACCTGCTGGCAGACACGTATGCGGGAGGAGCTCAGGTCTCGTCACCTCTGAGGATGCCTTCTCCCTGCAGCGTGAACCACAGGTCTCTGCCCTCAGGGATGGAGGAGGACAGGCCTCCCCTCGTACCCCCAAACCCAGGCACCTGTGTCCTACCACCCGGGAGACTGGGAAGTACAGGCACTCAACCCCAGCCAGCTGCTCCCTGCAGACAAGGGTCCCGGAGCACGAGCCCCCCTGCTCTGTGGTCCAGAGCTGCGGGCTCAAGGCTGGCCCAAGGTGGCCTTGGAGCTTTGGTGAGGCGGGAGGGGGCCCCGTGAGCTCCCCGGCTTCCCTCAGACCCCCACACGCACTCACAGCCCAGGGGGACCCCCAGCCTAGCCTCCTATCACAAGCTCCTCTGAGGCAGAGCTGGTTTCTCTCTACTTGGGGTGCAGGTGGGCACCCAGAGAGGGTGGGCACTGTGGCCCCCCCGGGAGCTCAGGGACCAGCTGAGCAGCTGGGACACGTGAGAGCCCAGCCCCCCTCCGAGGGACAGAGGACCAGGCTGACCCGGGCCCCTCTGGGGGCTCCCCCCAACCCCCCACCCCGTGCCTACTGCAGCCTGCACACAAGCCACCCGAGATTCCCGCTGCCCGAGGCACAGACCCCGAAGGCCCCTTGAAGGGGCTGAGGAGCAAGCAGGACCCTGGGGCGCGCCACCCCGCCGCCGCCCCGCCCCGGGTGCCAGGCCTCCCGGGGCCCTTCCCACCCCCAGCTCCTGAAGCGGCCTGGCGCGGCCAGAGGGCCAGGTTAATTTTAAACTTGAAATTGAAGGTTACTGTCTAACAACAATAAAACCGGCCCCTCCAATTCTTGGCTGCCAAGGCGGTGTCCTAAATAAGAAACCAGCGGGCACTCCTTGCCCAGTTCGCTTGGCAGGAAGCCACAGACCCAGGACGGGAGGAGGGCCCGCCTGCCTGCCCGGCACTGGCCTCCGCCGTGCCCGCCGCCGGCTGTCAGTGAGGGGAGCGGGGCCCGCCAGGCTGCAGCGGCTCAGCAGGCCTCCGTGCCAGGACCGCAGCTCTGTGAAGCAAAAGTGATGTCTGCTCAGTGTGCAGATTCTGGAAGCTGCAGGAAAACACGAGGGTGAAGTGAAGTCGCTCAGTCGCGTCCGACTCTGCGACCCCTTGAACTATATAGCCCACCAGGCTCCTCCATCCATGGAATTTTCCAGGCAAGAGTACTGCAGTGGGTTGCCATTTCCTTCTCCAGGGAATCTTCCTGACCCAGGGATCAACCCCTGGTCTCCCGCATTGCAGGCAGACGCTTTACTGTCTGAGCCCCCAGGGAAGCCCGTAAATACGAAGTGGGTGGAGGGGTGGGGGTTAACACAGTCATCTTGCTTCTCAGCATTGTTTTTATTGATTGAATATTGCTGTTTCAGTCGGGCCCAACGTCCCTTCCTCTCTCCCTCTCGGACGTGTTTATACAGCACTTTGCACACCACAGCTTGTTTTCCCGTGAGTTTTGTCTCTTGTCTTCACCCTCATCCAGTGAACTAGGAAGGAAAAAAACTCCTTGTCACCTTGGAGCAGAGATGAGGATGAAATGAATTACCCAGGTCAGCCAGCTAATGGGCAGCCTTGTTAGGATGAAATTGCCCACCAAAAAGCGACAAAGGATCTTAGGAGGGAAAATTCCCAGAGGATTCTGAAGCCCAGGAAAGTTTGAAAACCACTGTCCCAGAGATTGGGTTTCCCTGGTAGCTTGGTTGGTAAAGAATCCACCTGCAATGCGGGAGACCCCGGTTCGATTCCTGGGTTGGGAAGATCCCCTGGAGAAGGGATAGGCTACTCACTCTAGTATTCTTGGGCTTCCCTGGTGGCTCAGCCGGTAAAGAATCCACCTGCAATGCGGGAGACCTGGGTACGATACCTGGGTTGGGAAGATCCTCTGGAGAAGGGAAAGGCTACCCACTCCAGTATTCTGGCCTGGAGAATTCCGTGGACTATATAGTCCATGGGGTCACAGAGATTAGACTATCCCAGGCTCCTGCCCACCAGCTGCCCCCCAGGAACCTCGAGGCCATTGTTCAGGCTGCAGTAAATCTCAGATCTAGGAAACACGCCAGGACCTTCCTTCAAGCACCCCACCTGACCTCTTCTCCAGCCAGTGGGGCTACTCACCCACCTGTATCAGCACAGGGGCCCCACGGGGCCCTGTGGCCAGGCCATACTCAGGAAGAGAAGCTCCGAGAAGCTGCGACCCGACCTGGGCCCCGAGCTCAGGGAGCAGGTGCCTCCACCCGCCTCCCGTCCTGAGGTTTGTGTTGTTTTCATGCCTCTAAACCACCGTTGAGGAGCCCACGGACCAAGAAGTTGTTTCAGCTTTCAGGTCTCACTGTTTAAGAAATGCATTTCTTAAGGCTAAAGCTGCCATAGATAGTAGTTTTTCTGATGAATCTGGGCAAAGTAAACTGAAAATCTTCTGGAAAGGGTTCATCATTCTAGATGCCATTAAATGCTGTGCCTCACCGGACTGACCGAATGTCTAGGGCAGCTGCCCCCCAACCTCTGCTCAGTTCAGTTCAGTCGCTCAGTCGTGTCCAACTCTTTGCGACCCCATGGACTGCAGCATGCCAGGCCTCCCTGTCCATCACCAACTCCCGGAGTTCACCCAAACTCATGTCCATGAGTTGGTGATGCCATCCAACCATCTCATCCTCTGTCGTCCCCTTCTCCTTCCACCTTCAATCTTTCCCAGCATCAGGGTCTTTTCCAATGAGTCAGCTCTTCCCATCAGGTGGCCAAAGTATTGGAGTTTCAGCTTCAGCATCAGTCCTTCCAATGAATATTCAGGACTCATTTCCTTTAGGATGGACTGGTTGAATCTCCTTGCAGTCCAAGGGACTCTCAAGAGTCTTCTCCAACACCACAGTTGGAAAGCATCAGTTCTTTGGAGCTCAGCTTTATTTCGGAGAAGATGATGGCACCCAACTCCAGTACTCTTGCCTGGAAAATCCCATGGATGGAGGAGCCTGGTGGGCTGCAGTCCATGGCGTCGCTAAGAGTCAGACACGACTAGGAGACTTCACTTTCATGCATTGGAGGAGGAAATGTCAGCCCACTCCAGTATTCTTGCCTGGAGAATCCCAGAGATGGGGGAGCCTGGTGGGCTGCTGTCTCTGGGGTCGCACAGAGTCGGACACGACTGCAGCGACTCAGCAGCAGCAGCAGCAGCAGCTTTCTTTATAGTCCAACTCTCACATCCATACATGACCACTGGAAAAACCACAGCTTTGACTAGACAGACCTTTGTTGGCAAAGTAATGTCTCTGCTTTTTAATAAGCTGTCTAGGTTGGTCATAGCTTTTCTTCCAACCTCAAGCCCCAGTTTATTTCTCTCGGGGTCTGCACAGTCACAGCGGCTGGGGGCTGGCTTCACAGTCAGGACCAGATGCCAAGTCTGCCCTGACCTCCACGGCCCTGGCCAGCCCAGGCCACCGTGACATCTGGGGTCTGCCCTGGATGGCCTGTGCACCGTCCCCTGGGTTCGGTGGGCCTCGGGGCTATACCAGCCAGCAGAACACTGGCCTGCCTGGCCTGCACCCTTCTAGAACCTTCCAGATGATTCCCAGCTGTTTTCCCTCCCCGCTCATCAGCACCAGGGCCCAGTGCCCCCACCCCAGCTCCCCCTAACCCCCCGCCCAAGTTAAGCGCTGACTCTCCAGGGTTTGGATCCTGCTGAGGAAGGTGGGGCTGAGAGGTGCCCACGTTGTGACCCTGAGCAAAGGGTCAGGGGACCTGCCAGCCTCAGAGAAGAGGTGGGCAGTGGGGTGGGGGCCAGGTGGGCAGGGGCGAGGGATGAACACGAAAGGGGAAACACCTCCTCATTTTTATTGACACTGAACTGACCCAGGCCAGTTTTTCCTGTTATGTTTTTGCTTTTTTCCCCTCCTGTTCAGGGCTCAGGCCCCAACCCCCACGATGCTCCTTCTCTGGGGCACCCAGAAGTGACTCAAAAGTCCCTAGAGGAGGACTCGGGGCGGGGGCGGCTGTCACCTGGAGGAGGGGAGTTTGCAGGCGTCCCGGTGGGGATGTCTCCAACTCAGGGGACAGTGAGCGCTGCGGCTGCGTTTGAGTCCGGGGGGAGCTGAAGCCCTGGGGGTGAATTTTTAAGACTCATTTTGCTTTTTTAAAAAATAATAGCTTTAGGTTCACAGCGAAAGTGAGAGGAAGGGGCTGCGATTTTACCCTCCACCTGCCCCCATCCTCACGCCCCCACCGCAGGAGGGGCCTCTGTTGCAACCACCGCCCCTGCTCGTGCCTGTCCCCCAGATCGCGGTTCACACGAGGGCTCCCTCTCTGCCGGCCGAGGGCTGAGATGTCCACGCACCCAGCAGCACACCTCCCCCCAACACCCAGTGCTACCTAGTCGTCACCCCAACTGCAGTGTGTGTGTGTGTGCACGTGTGAGTGTGTGTGTGTGTGTTTGTTTAACTGGGGGAGCAAGAAAAGCCTGGAGACTGGCTTCTTGGAGGCGAGTTTCACAGGATTCCACAATGATTTCAAAGGGGCTGGGAGCCGGGATGAGCATCACCTGGAGGAGGGCGGGTCAGGGGTCAGGGGGCGTGGTGGGCGGGCCTGGGAGGCACGTGGTGGGCTCGGTGACCCCCGGTGGGTGCCCGGGAGGTGAGGGGGGAGGCCGCAGCCAGTGGCCTTTGGAGGGCCCGGGATTAGCGTTGAGAGTCCAGAGCGCAGCCCTGATGGCAAGTGGGGTCAAGGAAGGCAGTTGTTGGAGCACAGCTGGTTCTGGAAACATCCCGGGCGGAGTGCAGGGCGGAGCGGAGCCGGAGGCCTGTGGAGGAAAGGGCTGAAGTCGTGAAGTCGTCCCGGCCCAGGTGAGGAGTTGGGGAGGGGTCCCGGGTGCAGAGAGGCACGGGATGGGGGGTAGGGGGGCTCTCACCAGGGCCGCCAGGGAGCAGCCAGGAGCTGGCCGCTGGGCCCGGAGGCCGTGGGTCCTCTTGCTCAAGGAGCCCATGACGGCAAGGGATAGAACCCCGCGCGGGCCAGCTCCTGTGGCAGGCGGCTCTGAGCGTCCATGCCCCGGCATGGTTTCAGGGTCGCCTTCTCCGGCTCTGCTCCCCGGCTCACCCCCAGCTGCTCCTTCTCCAGGGACCCAGAAGTGACTGGGAAGGTGGCTCAGAGGAGGGCAGGTGGGGGTGGCTGTCCCCAGGAGGAGGGGCATTTGCGGGCGTCCTGGTGGGATGCCTGTGGCTCAGGGGACAGTGAACGCTGCAGCTGCGTTTGAGTCCTGGAGGAGGGAAGTTCTGGGGGTGAATGAGATCAGAGGCTGGGGATGGGGACCAAGATAGAAAAAAGGGGGCTTCCAAGCAGCTTTTCAGGGCTCCCCTCGGGCAGAGAACCCACATGCCCTCTGTCTGCACAGCGGCCGGTAGCAGCAGGAAGCCCTCGTCAACCCCGTGTGTGTTTCAGGCATGGCTCACGGTCAGCCAGCTCTCAATGGCAAACACCTGTCTCCTCCCCGCCGTGCCCACGGTCACCTGGGCACACACAGCCCAGGGGGCTTCCCCAGGTTCTCCCTGCCCAGCACCCCCAGCTGGGTGCTTGCTTGGTTCTTTGTGTGTGTGTGATTCACTCAGTCGTGTCTGACTCTTTGTGTCCCCATGGACTGTAGCCCACCAGGCTCCTCTGTCCGTGGGATTCTCCAGGCAAGAATACTGGAGGGGGTTGCCATTTCCTCCTCCGGGGATCTGCCCAACCCAGGGATGGAACTTCAGCGTCCTGCATTGGCAGGCGGGTTCTCTACCACTGTGTTGCTCAGTCTCTAAGCCATGTCTGACTCTCGGCGACCTAATGGACAGCAGCACCCCAGGCTTCCCTGTCCTTCACTGTCTCCCGGAGTTTGCTCAAAGTCCTGTCCGTTGAATCAGTGGTGCCACCAACCATCTCATCCTCCGTCGCCCCCTTCTCCTACCCTCGGTCTTTCCCAGCATCAGCTGAACCACGTTCTGGTCATTTAGTGGAATATATTTGGCCTCCCCTGCCCCACATTTTTTTTTTTAGCTGAGCAGTGTCTCCTGGGCTGGAGGACAAGGGGGGCAGCCACTCAGTGCTGTG
The DNA here is from genome assembly GCF_029378745.1 of Bos indicus. NCBI lineage: Eukaryota > Metazoa > Chordata > Mammalia > Artiodactyla > Bovidae > Bos > Bos indicus. The sequence continues at coordinate 50,058,280 of NC_091782.1, read as the reverse complement.
TCCCCTCCAGAACCTAGCCCAGTGCCCACAGTCCGCAGCCACTCAGCGTGTTTTCACAGGTAGAGGCAAAGCCCCGGGGGTGACCCTGCGGGCTGTGTGGTCCAGGCAGTGGCTGGTATACAGTTCTGGGCCTCGTCCCTCCAGCCGGCCGGTGCCAGCGCTAGGGTTTCTGCCCAGGCCAGGTGGACATGTGCATTGTCAGTGAATGGCTCCACCCACGCTTGGGGTGAAGGGCTCGGGTTTTTGGCTCTGCCCTTCCCAGGTGCTGCCCTTGGCCGCAGACAGGGCTTCATTACAGTCACCTGGGGACGGCTCAGGTCTGCTCAGGTCCAGTGAGGGGAAAGGGAAGGGAGAGAGTGCTTCCAGATTGATTCTAAGTGAAAGTGAAAGCCGCTCAGTCGTGTCCGACTCTTTGCGACCCCATGGACTATACAGTCCATGGAATTCGCCAGGCCAGAACACTGGAGTGGGTAGCCTTTCCCTTCTCCAAGGGATCTTCCCAACCCAGGGATCGAACTCAGGCCTCCCACATTGCAGGTGGATTCTCAAATTGCAGCTGAGCCACCAGGGAAGCCCGGTGAGGGCCCCAGGCAGTTACTCGGTCTCTGGGGTGGGGCTGTGCAGGTGCTGAAGGTCTGAGTGCTCCCTGGAGCTCCCTGTCGTGCAGAAGGCTGGGCCCGCCCAGCTGCAGGTACCCTGTGGGTAACGCGGAGCCGGGCAGCCTGGGGCTCACCTCCCACCCTGACCGTTGCCTGAGATCCCGCGCCTCTGGACTTGGCGTCTTTAATCTCCAAAGTGCATATAAAATACCCGTCTCCCAGGACAGCAGGTAGGTGTGGAGCTTCAAATACATAGAAGCCGCTTCGAACAACAGTCCCCGGGTCTCCTGGGGAACTGAGGCCTTGACAGAGGTAGACCGTCAGCTTCTGTTCCAGGGATCTGCGGGGACAGGGAGGCCCTTTCAGGGGCGCCTGGGACAATGTCAGCCGTCGTCACATGGAGCTGAGATAAAAAAGCCTGTTTTACTTTCGATTATAGGCTCCCCGATGTGACCAAGCTAAGTGCTTTTACATGTTATGCAAAATCAACATCTATTCATTTCAGAATACTTTTTGAAGTAGGCTTAGAACTCCGTAGCAGTGTGGTTTCTGTATGTATTTTGGCCGTGCTGGGTCTTCGCTGCTGCGCGTGGACTTTGTCTAGACGCGGTGATGAGGGAACACCCTCTAGATGGGGACGTGCGGGCTTTGCACTGCAGTGGAGCCGGGGCCTCGGTAGTTGTGGCCCACGGACCTAGTTGCCCTGAGGCACGTGAGATCTTCCCGGACCAGGGACTGAGCTCAGGTCCCCTGCACTGGCAGGCGGATTCTTAACTCCTGTGCCGCCAGGGAAGCTTCTTCAAAAATAAAAAGAAGAAAAATGTACTCATTGGCTGCACTGGGTCTTGGACGCAACATGCGGGATCAGTCTCCCTGACCAGGGATTGAACCCGGGTCCCCCACGTTGGGAGTACAGCGTCTCAGCCACTGAACCACCAGGGGAGTCCCCAGAACCTGTGGTTTTCTGGAAGGTAGTGGGGACCCTGAGTCAGGGAGGCGGCAGCGCAGCTGGAGATGTTGCTGTCATGTCCGTCCCTCGTGCAGCGACCCCGGCAGTGGTTCCTACCGGAGGCAGGAGGGACCTGGGTTCCTCGATGGCCACAAGGTACCGACTGTGGGAGGTGGGAAATTTGGATGCTCGGCACGTGTATGAGGAATGTTGGCTGATGACGGGCCTGGGTCGCTAACGTGTCCCACGGTTGCTGGGTCATACACTGCCACTGGGACGTTCTGGGCCGCAGTTCAACTTTGTGTTGATACGAGAGACAGAGGCTCAGCAAGAAGCCGTGGAGAATCCTAAAAACGTCCACAGTTCGGAGGCCGCACCTGTCACATGTTGATCTAAAGATAAGATGAACTGGACAAGAGGGAGGAAGGGCAGCTTAAACTTGAGAGACAGCACTTAGGTGATCAAAGCGCTTCTCCACGTGCATGTTCCAGATTATAGCAAAGGAAACACCACCTGTTGTGGGCTGAACTGTGGGAGCCCCCCATTTATGTGTTCAATTACGCCCTCAGCTGTACCCTCAGCACCTCAGGTGTGGCTATATATGGAGGGTGATTAAGTTAAAAGGAGCCTGGGACTTCCCTGATAGCTCAGCTGGTAAAGAATCTGCCTGCAATCCAGAAGACCCTGGTTCGATTCCTGGGTGGGGAATTCAGCCACTCCGTATTCTAGTGGCTCAGACGATGAAGAAACCGCCTGCAATGAGGGAGACCCGGGTTCGATCCCTGGGTAGAGAAGATCCCCTGGAGGAGGGCATGGCAACCCACGCCAGTATTCTAGCCTGGAGAATTCCAAGGACAGCGGAGCCGGGCGGGCTACAGTCCATGGGGTGGCAAAGAGTCGGACACGACTGAGCGATTCAGCACACCACAGGGCGGCCCTGATCCAATTTGACTGGTCTTTTACAAGAAGAGGATATCTGGCCCCAGACACCAGGAATGTGTGTGCACAGACCGCATGAGGACTCCGGGAAAAGACGCCCGGGGAGGAGGGCGGCCTCAGGAGGAACCGGCCCACCGACGCCTCGACCTCAGGCCTCCAGCCGCTGGGCCAGGACCCATGGCAGTGTGGCTCAGGCACCCACCTCCAGATCCCGGCGTGCTGGGCATTTCTTGATTGTGTGAGGCATCCCACTTCTGGCCCTGGAATCCAGGATGGGCGTAGAGAGAAGGAAGGCGTGCCTGGTCAGACCTGAGTGCCCCAAGTGTCGCCACCGTCCCATTGCCATCAGGCGCTGGAAGCGTGTCAGCAGAGCGAATACCCGGATTCCCGGGGTGTGGTCAGCACGGGGAGCGCCCGGGGGTCCCAGGGCGCGGGGCAGCAGCCCCTGGGGAAGGCCCCCATAGGAAGGGGAATGACTGACACCCCACGGCCCACCCCCCCTCCCCTCAGTGAGTCTCAAACTTCGAATCCACTTGTAGAAGTTGTTTGAAAATGCAGATTCCTGGGCCAGCTCCCTGAGACTCTGCTGTCGGCCTGGGGGACCTTCCAGGTGATTCCACATGTGGGGTCCACGGGCCACGCCCGAGATGCTCTCGTCTGCACGAACGTGTCTGCGTGCGTCCGCGTCCTCCGCCAGCCGGACCTGCTCCATTGCCGTCTCTGCTGCTCCCGCTCCGTCCCCTCCCGTCTATGGTGGCCCCTGTCCCTCTCCTCCGTCCCCTCCCGTCCGTGCTGGCCCCCGTCCCTCTCCTGCCGCAGCAGCGCGGTTTCGGCCTGGCTGGTGCGGAGACAAGGACGGTCCTCACCGCCGGGCCTGGCCCTCAGTGAAAGAGGCAGACATGTTGGTAGCCTTTGAATTCCATTTATTTCCACCCAATTCGATTCAGTGCGGTTCAGGTCAGTCACATCAGCATAATCAGAGCGCGGGGTGAGGCCCGCACGTCGCAGCCTCGCCGGGGGAAGTCCCCGCTCCCACAGGCACCACGGGGCGGCCCCACGCCCTCCCTGCGCTGGGCCCCGAAGGGCCGCCAGGCGCGGCCGAGGGGTCTGCGGCCCCCCGTCACTCCCGGGCTCAGTGCTCGTGACGGGGACGCGCAGGCGGACGGAGCACCGGGCGGGGGCCCCGGGCTCCCGAGGCCTCACCGTCGGGCCCGAGGCCCGTCCTCCGGGGGCGGAGGGGAGCCGGCCACCCAGACCCCTCCCAGCGGCGGTCCAGGCACCTCCCGGCCCGGCCGCCGGCCAGCGCCGCGGGGCTGCGCGGAGGGTCCCGCGCGGGGCTCGCGGCCGGGCCGGGCCTCCGGGAGCGGGTCTTCCTGCGGCGCCGTGCAGCGGCCTCGGGGCCTCAGTGTGTCTCCCTCCGCCTGCGTCTGGAACGACAGAGGGAGACGGTCAGCCCGGGCGGCCCGCCCGGCCCGAGGACTGCCCCGAGGGCTCCTCTTTGGGCTCCAGTCTCAGGACCCAAGACCCGGAGAAACCCCTTCCCTCCCACCCCGCCTCCCACAAGGAATCAAACGGAGAAATCCTGGACCCGGGTTCAGCTTCTAGAATTAGTCTACTCTGTGGATCCCGGAAGGAACCTTTACTGGGACTGAGGCTTCCGTGCTCTCAGTGAGAATCGGGCCTAAGAGCCCCGCAAGCGTAGCCATGCACCGTGCATAAAGCGAAAGCCGCCCAGGCGCGTCTGGGCCATGCGGAGCGTTTGCTTTGGTACAGAATCAGCTCCTGAACAGTCTCTCTCATCCTTTCACTCACTAAGCAAATATCGATCAAGCCCCTGCTCTGCCAGAGGCCCGGCCCCCGGAACCTGCAGTGGGCCGGCGGCCTGGGTCTCATCGGGTCTGTGTCCAGGCCTTGATGGGGTCTGGCCCCTGACCTGACCCTAGGTGCCCAGGGGCGGGGGTCCTGAGAAAGCCTCCTTCGAGCAGGAGACCAACACGCCCTACCACCCCACCGCTGCCACGCGGGCGGCGGGGCCTCTGGGCCAGGCAGGGGCCCAGGGCCTGTGTGGCTCTAGGCCTGAGTCTAGTCACAGACAAGCCCCGACTGGGACACGCGGAGCCTCCAGCCTGCGCTCCCTCAAAGCACCAGTGTTCCCCAGAGGCCCAGGAAGCGTCCAGATCCAGTGTCCCTCCCAAAGGCCCAGGAAGCGTCCAGATAGTGCCCCCCACCCAGAGGCCCAGGAAGCGTCCAGATCCAGTGTCCCACCCAGAGGCCCAGGAAGCGTCCAGATCCAGTGTCCCACCCAAAGGCCCAGGAAGCGTCCAGACCCAAGGGGACTGTGGACCCATGATGAGTGCATGGACCGCGGGAACCTGGACTTGTCCCTCAAGCAGGCAGACAAGCCAGCACCGGAGGTGCTTGGCCAGGTGGCGACCACGACTCGGTCACCTAGAGTGCGTGCTCCCCTCAGATGCACACTGGTGCTCTCAGGGCGGGAGGCCTGAGCAGTCAGGGGAGGCTGTGTGTGGCTCATGCGTGTCCATCCGGCAGGACGTTAGCAGTTAGTGATCTGGGTGAAGATGGAGGGGTTAGGGAGTTTCTTTGCAGAATTTCTCGAATGATGTCAAAATTGAAGGCTGCTCCCAGGCTGGGTGCTGGACCAGCGGGGGCGGGCAGGCGGGCAAGGCCTGGGGGGCGGGGGGGCCAGGTGGGAGCAGGGCCAGTGTGGGCTCAGGTTCGGGGGTTGCGGCAGTCGACAGGAGAGCTTTGGGTCTGGGTCCTGCAGGCCGTGGGGGAGGCCGTCTCCTCCTTGGGGTCGTGGTGGCAGCTCGTGGTGGGGTCAGGGGGTGGATCAGCAGCAGCATCACAGGCATGGCCACCATGTGGGTGCCGCGTTTGTCCCCTGCTCACTGACCTGGGGGAGCCACCTGGGACGAAGGTCTGGGGGTCAGAGGACGGCTGGGTTTTGGGACCCTTAGGAGGTGACGTGGACGGGGACCATCTGAAGGAGTTTCCTGTGGGGGGGACAGCGCCGAGACAGGACATCGCGAGGGAGGGGGTGGCTTGAGGAGCAGCGGGGTGACCTGCAGGCCCTGCAGGACGTCGGGGCTCTGGCGGGCTGGCCTCACACCCCCAGGTCAGGGGGAGAGAGCCAGGGCCGAGGCCAAGCAGTGGGGGCTCCTGGAGTCAGGCTGCCTGTGGCAGCGCCCAGCCCCATCTCTCATTAGCTGGGTGACCCCGGAAAATCGGCTCCGTGGATCCACACCGCTCAGCTCTAACCGCTGACATTGGAGCCTCCTCGGACAGGGCTGGGGCCCTGAGCAGCCGGAGTCAACTCGGAAATGCTGAGGAGCCCCGGGGGCAGAGGAAGCCCGCCCGGGGTCAGTTACGGCCCCGCCACCTCCTCCTCCAGCCTCTGGGGCCTCCAGCACATGGAAGGGGCTGTGCAGGGGAGCAAGGCGGCCCCCCTTCCAGGCCGAGCCCACCGTTGTGGTGCCCGAGCCGGCCTACTGCTCACGGCTGAAGGGCTTCCGGAGGGTGGGCGGGGCAGCCTGGCTCACTGCAGTGCGGTCGGCGGACTGTCGGGCAGGACCGACTCTCCTGGGGAAGGCGTGGCGCTGGGGGCACTGGTGCTGCCCGTTAGAATGCAGATTCCTGGGCCCAGGCCCGCAGTGCGACTCGGCAGCTCTGGGGACAGCACCCTGGGCAAACCCCCCTGTAGCCACCCCTCCCCCATCTCAGGGGCAGTGAAGATGGCCAACGCTGCCTAAGACAAGAACTTGTTGAAGTGACGCGTTTTTAGAGGGAGAACAAATGACAGCTGTTTTCATCCTTTATCTCCATCACTTTGGACCCTTTAATATTAGTAAAATATGTAAGATTTAAGTGAGCAGACTAATTCCCATCGTAGTAAAGGCTTCCCAGGTGGCTCAGCGGTAAAGACTCACCTGCCAATGCAGGAGAAGCAAGAGACGCAGGTCCACCCCTGGGTCGGGAAGATCCCCTGGAGGAGGAAATGGCAACCCAGCCCAGTATTCTCGCCTGGAGAATCCGGTGGACGGAGGAGCCTGGCGGGCTACAGTCCATGGGGTCGCAAAGAGTCAGACAGGACTGAGCAGACACACAAGCAGGCAATGATCAAGGCGCTATTTGCTCTGGGAAAAAACTAGATGGAGGTGGTTATAATTACTTTGTATTCGAGCCTGGGTAGAAGATGATTTCTGACAAAGGCGGGGGAGAGGTCTTCACATACACAAGAAGGCCTGCTGTAAGGGGGAGAAGGTGGGTTCTTCCCTAAGCTGGTCTGCAGTGCAGGACCAGGATGCAGACCACAGCAAAGTGGGTTTGGGTTCAAGAAAGGAGTGACTACTAGCTGCGCTGTCCAAAGGTGGCTGGGCCGCCTGGCCAGGGGGGCAGGAAGCTGGCCTGATGACTCTCCAGGTTCTTCCCAGCTCTGATAGCGTACGAGGCTCTTTTACATACAGGAGGAAAAAAGAAATCACACCTTTTAAACAGAATCTCACAATTCTAAGGGAAAATTAAGTTGCTGCTGATGGTTTTCAGTTGGCTGACAGGTAAATGTTGCTTATGCAACGAGGAAAAGACACCTTCCTAGTAGTGAAAATGAGCTCATACCCTTGGCCAGCACTGGGATCGGCTTCTTTGTATGTGCAAAATCTTTTTAAAAATTCAACACTCGGCATATAGTGAGGGCTTTATAAATTCTCACTGAACATTAATAACTAATAACTGTAGTTAAGATGATCCCCATTTTAGGGAAGAAACAGGTTGAGACCCATTAAGTGACTTGTATGACATTATTCAGCCACTAAGTGGGTGCGTCTTGAGTCAAACAAGGGCTGTTGAGCATCATACTCTTGTCTCAGCCTTCGGTAAGTTCATCAGAAGTTAACACATATGAGGACGTGATGGAGGAACAGCAGTGGGCAGTAGCTTTGTCCTGGGAGACCAGACACCTTCAGGAGACCACGTACCACGTCTGGTCAGCTCCCCAGGTGACCACGTCCTTCCGCTGACGTGATCACTCAACTCAATCCAAATAACCTCACTGATGTCTTCGCACAAGCAAGTCTGATGCCTGGGGTGGGCGTGGAGCACAGGATGCCCAGGCGGTGGGCTGTGCTGGTTGGAGTAGGTGGTTTGCTTTTGTTGTTGTTCAGCCCCTAAGTCATATCTGACTCTTTCGAAACCTCATGGACTGTAACCCACCAGACTCCTCTGTCCATGGGATTTCCCAGGCAGGAATACTAGAGCGGGTTGCCATGCCCTCCTCTGGGGGATCTTCCCGACACAGGGATCAGACCCACGTCTCCTGCGCTGGCAGGCAGATTACCGCTGAGTCACCAGGGAGGCTTTGCTGCTGCTGCTGCTGCTGCTAAGTCACTCCAGTCGTATCCGACTCTGTGCGACCCCACAGACAGCAGCCCACTAGGCTCCTCTGTCCCTGGGATTCTCCAGGCAAGAATACTGGAATGGGTTGCCATTTCCTTCTCCGATGCATGAAAAGTGAAAAGTGAAAGTGAAGTCGCGTAGTCGTGCCTGACTCTTAGCGACCCCATGGACTGCAGCCTACCAGGCTCCTGCGTCCATGGGATTTTCCAGGCAAGAGTACTTAAGTGGGTTGCCATTGGGAGGCTTTAGGCGGGGATAATCCCTGAGTCTTGCCGGAATGCCCGGGGCAGCCATGGGAATGAACCTGGAGGCTGTACCACCCGTGAGCAGCAGGGGGCAGCAGAACCGCCCTGCGCAACAGCGTTCCCAGGGGCCTGGGGGCAACTCCGGCTTCAAAGTGCTTCCCTTCCCTCGGAGGATTCTGGCAGAGGAGGAATACTGCTGCTGATGAAACCAAGAAGACCGATGCAGGCAAGGAATTCCTCCCTTTTTAAAAAGCCTTCATGACACAGCGGGTCTCCTGACCTCAAACACTGCTTGAAGGGGGCTTGTGCTGCTGCGCAGTTTTCTTTGCTCTCTGTCCTCGTGGTGGTCTTGCAACAGGGGAGGGGGGTCAGCGTGTCACCTCTGATGGCTTCATGGTCTCAACCTGGCATACTTTGCTAAGCTTAGATTACACATTTAACAACAACAACAAAGATGTTTAAGGCTTCCAGTCTACTGACGCTTCGGGACAAGACCCGGTTTTGACGCCCCCACTGGTCCCCTTCCGATGCGGAGCTGACCTACGGGGTTTCCCGTGAGCCGCTCCCCGGCCTCTCGCCGTTTCAGGGGCTCTGTGTCGGCAGTGGAGCTGGAGCCCCGTCTCCCCTAGCACCCTCATCCCACAGCTGTCCGTCCGTCCGTCCGTCCCGTGAGGCTGGAGGGCCCAGGCGGACGCGCAGATGTGCCGGGATGAGGGCCTGTGTGAACCCAGGGCCGGCAGGGCAACCTGTTTTCTCCTGGGTTTTCAGGGACTGGGGGCTGGGAGACCAGCACTTCTGTGAAGGTTCTGGACAGACGTGCTTGTGTCCATCTCAGTTTTTTAAAAAAACGTATCTATCTTTGGCCCTGCTGGGTCTCGGCTGCCGCACGCAGGCTTTCTCTAGTTGCAGCGAGCAGGGCTCCGGAGCACAGGCTTAGCAGGTGCGGCTCACAGGCTTGAATTCTCTGCGGCGTGTGGGATCTTCCCGGACCAGGGACTGCACTCATGTCCCCTGCATCGACAGGTGGATTCTTACCCACTGGGCCACAAGGGGAAGTCCCCCAGTCTCAACTCTGCCACTTGGTAGCTGGTGATTTTTAGTACGTTATTTAACTGGTACACTCCCTACTCACTGGAAAAGACTCTGATGCTGGGAAGGATTGGGGGCAGGAGGAGAAGGGGACAACAGAGGATGAGATGGCTGGATGGCATCACTGACTGGATGGACCTGAGTCTGAGCGAACTCTGGGAGTTGGTGATGAACAGGGAGGCCTGACGTGCTGCAATTCATGGGTCGCAAAGAGTCGGACACGACTGAGCCACTGAACTGAACTGAACCATAGGCCAGGTACCATTTTCAAGACTCGGTGACGTGGTTAAGTGGGAATTCCTGCTGTCATTCATGAAGCTTACAATTCAAAAAGGGGTGGCAGGCGGTGGAAGGACCGGGCAGCTTCAGACCCAAGTGGGGATGAGGGCGACCCAGAGGGGGACTGTGAGGCGATGCGGGGATCGGGATGGGGGCGCGCCTCGGACGCAGCGAGCTGTCAGGGAAGGGTGGGCCCAAACAGGGCACCCCAGCGCAGGGTGAGCCCTGGGCAGAGGCGGTCACTGCCGGGGCTGCGGGGGAGCAGGGAGTGGGGGGAGCAAGTGAGGACCACATCGCCCGTGGGTGCCAGCCACCTCCCTGTCCCCTCACCGGTCTGCCTGCGGGCACTGGAGGGTCTGGCATAGCGCCTGGCACGCACCCAGATGGCCATGCAGGTGGTTTATTAACAGCTGAGAAGCAGGCCTGGGTTCCTTCCAAGGAAAGATGCTTTTATGGATTTTCTACCCATCTACCTTAATTTTCTCTGAATGTGTAAAAACGACAAAAACGTCTAAGTTTTAAATGGGCTAACTTTCTTTATGGGCTACAGTGAAGCTGCCCGCAGCCACTGGGACTTTTACACTCATCATAGGGGGCTCACGTAAATTTAACACGTTTATTTTTTCCATTATAAAATATAAGCACATTACAAACACTTCGAAAAGAAAAAAATCACCACCACCCTGCCACAGAAACTGCTTTCGCCGTTTTGCATATTTCTTTTCAGACTTTGGCGTAACCTGACATTTATTTAATACTGAGTATTTCAAGTGCTGTAGAGGAAAAATTAAAATGCTGGTTCTTACTGCCCTAATATTTTTTTAATTCATTCCTTTTAGCATACAAGACTGAAAATATTACATAGTTACAAAGATTAAATCCCCTAAATATGCACATCTTCTTATCCAAGGTTACTTTTTCTATGAAGAATACCATTAATTCAACAAATCCTGAAGGAAATTTTAGGTACTGACTCAGTGATAGTGAGTCAGTATTGACTCTGGTGACTTGGTGAAACCAGAGATGTATCTCGGCTTGCTTAAGAACATTTGAACAGTCAGGGTAAGCAGTCTCTAATCTAGGAACCAAAACTTAATACACAAATGCGTGTACGTGTGTGTGTGTGTGGGGGGGAGGTGTCTTATGGCCTTACTTAAACAGTCACGCGGCACGTGTAAAGCTCATCTTCAACCATCTTCAGTCTCAAGGGAGACTCTGTAACTTGAAAGGTCTAAGTTTTAGAAGCTGAAAATATGTGAAGCTTTTTACAAATTCCAGAAGGAAGTGAAGATCAAGATTCTAGTTTTCCTTTTGCTCAATATTTTAGACGCACTTTGTGCTTCTCAAAGACCCTGAAGCCCAGCAGTGAAACTCACTGGCACTTTACCAATCATTTTGTATTGAGTGAAAATCCTTTCACAATCAGCTTGAATTAGGGATATGCAAATAATAAAAGGATGTGTTTTGACAGCCTGTAAGACCAGTGCAGGGGGCAGACTGGACTAAGGGAAATAACCAAGGGAAAAATGGTGTTCTTGGGTTTACCAAGCTGGGAAAACTTCGACTTCCAGATGCTCAAGGAGCAGGAATTAACTCAAACGTTTCATGAACTAGTCAGTTCTGAAAGGTGGCCGGGTAACATTCTCAGACACAGTCACCGATGAAATGCACACTGCAGAAGAACAGTGTCATAAACAGCCTGACCAACACCCAGGGCCGCTGGGGCTAACACAGCGAACACCCGAGTCCTCCTGAGCTGAAGCAGGAAACGGAAAAAGAAGCGTTCTGAACCAGAGACATTCCCCCTGTACTGAGTGGATTCAGATTTCTTTAAAAGCCCTTAAATCTCTACAATTTTGAAATGGAGAGAACTGAGATCTAATTTAATTCATGTGTGCTCTCTGCTGAGTTGTGTCCGACTCTCTGCGACCCCATGGACTGTTGCCCACCAGGCTTCTCTATCCCTGGGATTATCCAGATGAAGCGGGTTGCCCTGCCTTCCTGCAGGGGATCTTCCCGACCCCGGGATGGAACTGCGTCTCTCGTGTCTCCTGCACTGGCATGCGGATTCGTTACCACGGTGTCACTAGGCAAGCCCAATTTAATTCACAGCAGAGGTAGAATTATTAAGACTGTGTTAAATACTTTAAAGGCAAATCACTGACCTTGGGCCTGAGATCTGACGCTGGATAAACCCGTCATGTTACTGAAGAAAGACAAGAAGTCAGATCGGGACATTGATGGAGGGGTATGGGGTGAGGAGAAAACGTTTCTGCGAAGGTGAGCCACAGGCGGTTAGAACAGCAGGGGACCTGAGGGCCAGGGGGCAGACTCGTGGGTCAAGGCCAAGAACAGACCGCACACGCGGCCAAGGGGCGAGCTGAGACCCCGGGAGAGGTCTCCGAGGCGGAAGCCGAGCTGACGGCCCAGCGAAGAAGGGGACCTGGAGCCAGAACCAGCTGACGCGAGCTGAGGCCGGAAAGTCTCCGTGCGGGGCGCCCTGGGGGGCGGCCATGTCCACCCAGCAGGCCGCCGGCCTGGCCACAGCCCACCCGGCTCCCCTGGGCGCCCGTCAGGAGAGGCCCCCAGCCCGCCGGCCGGGCCGCCTCGCCCCGCGGCGCAGGGACGGCAGGCCTCGGCCTCGCCAGGTCGCACCTCCGCTCGCGGGCCGCAGCCAGCGCCGCGAGGGGCGCGCCCTCAGATCACAGCAGCGGGAGCCCAGCCGCGCGGTGGCTCGAGAGCAGGGTGCGGCGCTCGGGGCTCCGAGGACGGCCCGCCGGGAGGCGAGGAGTCCCCCGGAGTCGCAGCCGGCGTCCCGGGCACCCTGACTCCCGGCCGCGGGGGCGCCGACGGGACCCGCCTCGGAGGAAGCGCCAGGCGCGGCCCCAGGGCCGGCGGCCTTGACGGGCGTCTGGAGGAGGGACAGGCGGTGAAGGGGGCGCGTACGGAGGCGCGAGGCGGGGCGAGGGTCCCGACACACGGGCTGAGGCGGGCGCCTGAGGCCGCAGGGCGTTCCGCTGGGGCTTTCAGGAGCGTTTTGGGGCGGCTACGGCACTCGGGGCGCTCGTGCTCAGCAAGGCGCGCAGGTGCGGACCCACCCGGGCCAACGACCAGAGCTCCCGGGGCGGCCCTTCACGGTTAAAGCCAGAGCTGGCCGCCCGACGCGTCCAGCAGAAGGCGTTCCGCTCTCGTTAAGAACGAACACCGTTCAACTTCTGTCCCCCCAGACCTGCACCGTCAGGCCACCCCGGAGCACCGCCTCTCCTCAGCCTCGTGTCCCCACGACGCGGCAGCACCCGGTCACCTGCTGCGGGGCCTCAGCACCACAACCCTGGGGGCACAGGGGGCAGGCTCCCCAAGCCAGAGCCCAGGGCCCCCAACCAAGGAGGGCGATAGGATTTCAACCTAAGCAGACCCAAGGGCTCCTAAACTAGTTTTAAAGAGAAAAAACCCACTGAACGTTGAAGGACACAGGCCTGTGTCAGTCTAGGAAACCCGCTGGGCCTCGAGGGACGAGCTGCCGTCTCGCGGTCACCTCCGGCTCCTGGCCAGGGCCGCCTGTGTCCCGACCCCCTGGCTGGCCCACCACAGCGACCCCAACCCCTCCGAGGCACCTCGCGGAACTGCGAACTGGCTTATCCGCAGGACAACATCTGACCAGTCCTCTCTCTGGGAGACGGCCAGGGAATGCTAGCCCCGTTTCCGTCTTCTTTAGACCCCATTAGGTTTCCACACGACTGTGAACTAGAAGCTGGGGGCAGCAGGCCAGCGGAGGGGCGGACCCCTCCACGAGGTGACCATCACAGACGCCTGCCTGAGGGACAGCAGTCAGGGCCGTCAAGCCGTCTTTCGCTGGGATCTATGAACCGGAAGGCTCGTCCTTTACGTGACTCTAGGGGATGCTCGGTTTTCCTGGGAACCCCATCTGCACGGTGGACGGGACCCATGACTCCCTGCGCCCCGCCCTGGGCAGAGAGCACGGGCATCTTCACTCTCGCCTCCAACACCAAGATGAGCTTGTCAATCCCTGAAAACAAACATCTATCCTGAAGTGTTTTTAACCACCATGATTTTGAAATAAATAACCGTGAAGTTATCTGAACTTGCTAGCTGCCAGATTCTAGAAAACCCAGTATTTGTAAGCTGCCCCAGTGCTTGGTTTGATGGCTTCCGCCTTGACCCCGGTGCAGGGAAAAGGATGTGAAGGTCGTAGAGTCAGTCGGGCCAACCCCAGAGGCAGTCTGTAACCTCATGCGAACTTCTTCAACTCCGGAGGTTTGGTTTTTTCCTGGTGCGTAAAAGGAACAGCGTCACCTTTCAGCAGACTGTTGTGAGGGTTTAGGAGATGAACGGAAAGGCCCAGCAGAACACAGCATGTGGTTGACATTTTCTAAGTTCTTTCCCTGCCGCCTTAATGGAGCCTAAACCCTAGTCGTATTCCTGTGTGAAAGTGAAGTCGCTCAGTCGTGTCCAACTCTCTGTGACCCCATGGACTACACAGTCCATTGAATTCTCCAGGGCAGAATACCGGAGTGGGTAGCCTTTCCCTTCTCCAGGGGATCTTCCCAACCCCGGAATGGAACCCAGGTCTACCACATTGCGGGCAGATTCTTTACCAGCTGAGCCACCAGGGAAGTCATACTCCTACATGATTCCAAAGTCTGAAACTTCAGATTACGTAATTAACTACTGTTAAAGTCCAGCCTTTTGTGTAAAAGGATAAAATCATAGGAATCCCGAAGAAATTTCAGATGCTGGCAAGTCAGTCTCCAAGTTTTGTTACTTTTGCCTGCTCTCTTGTAAGGATGACGATCTTACCAATACCGATCAGCTTGACTAGAGAACCTAGAACGCTCCCTAGACAACCAGGGTCTCATTTATACATCAGGCTGCTCTTCACTAAGCTGGGGATACTAGTTCAAAGAAAAGTAGGACTTTACTTAACAAAATTAGAATGAATTTAATGGTTTTACAGTTACAAATGATGCTGTCCAAAACTCTGGTAAACTACTTCACATCTGGAAATGTCTTTAAATGGAAGGGTGTAATTTAGCAAAATCCTGTAGAAATGATGTGTACTGCCAAGTTCATTGGTTAAGAAAAATCACATTACTTAAATGCACTAGTCTTCCCTCAAGCCATGGGAAGGGGGATCACCGATCCACACGAGACACGTGCTGTGCGAGAGCCGCACGTGTCACGGTTATCCACGCCTGCTCCTCTAGAACATCACAAGTCCTTAAAGAAGGGCTCCCGGGTCACCCCACTCCTGCTTCCGCATAGAACCGAAACGCAGCTTCAGGCTTGTGAAAGCGAGCACGCCTTTAGGGCAGGAGCGTTTTAATTTTTTAAGATCTAAATGTGCCTTTTTCTCCTATCAAAGTGACTATTTTCTGACACTTATTTAAAATTAAAAACTAAAGTCAATCAATGATCCTTCCCTTCTGATTTCTCCTATCCCCAGGCGTCCACCTCGGAGTTCACGGGAGAGGAAGTCTCTCCAGTCCCTGTAGTCAGACCGTGAAATAAGCGATGCAGCTGCACACGTGAGGTGAGATCCATGCTTTATCAACACGTTACTCTCACAAGTCCCAGTGACAGGCTCGACACACAAGACTCTCAGTTCATTTTACAGACTCTGGAACCAAGGTGTTCAAAAGGTGAATTCTGAAACCATGGTTGGTGCAGCAAATTAATGTATCAAAACAAACAAAAGCTTCATCCAAATATTTACATTTAAAAAAGACATTTAAAAAAACAGGCTACTTATTAAGTGTGCTTGAACAAACCATGTGTGGAATTGAATTCCATTCATTATGGAGTTAGTTTCTGCTAAACACTGACACTACAGAGACCCCTGGCATCTGAGGATTTAAGAATTTTCAAGTGTTCTCAATCTATGCTAAGAAAATAAAACATGACAGATGGTTTCCGTGCGCTAATTTGGACCTCAGAAGTGGAAGGGCTAGTACATAAGGCAGGTTACTCACGAGCCAGAGGCCCGGCACCCGTAACCGGGCCTGGCTTTGCCGCTGCCTAAGTATCACCAGGAATTCAATAAAATGCTCCGTAGAGGTCACTGAATTTTGTAGTACACCTCACTTCATTATATCCCTGTAATTTCACAAACCTGGGACATTCACAAAAATGTTTTGAAATATATTCCTTCCGAAGGCGGAGGGTCTCCTATATTACATCAAAGTAAAACCCATGCAGTTTCTTAGAGCTCACAGAGCTTTTCCAAAGTAAACTATTGATCGTACAGCCCAATTAAAAACTCAAACACTGTTTCACAGGCACAGAAAGTCACAGCTCAGCACAGCCAATGCAGTTAATCTGACACCTCAGCCCCGCTTGCAAAGCGGTTCACAGCTATACAGTCACTTGCTTCCTTGACGTCAGCTTTGGCTCAGATGTTTAAATACTTAAGCAACTTGGAAAGATTTTTCATTTCTGTTCTGTTATTTTCTTGTGTGAGCATGGGTGTAGGGGGAATTATAATAAAGAGGGATTAAGTTCATTATAATGAAGACAGATCAGGAATAAAACAGTTACTAAAACTTCATTTACCATTTCCTTACAAAATATATGTAGAAGAATATGGCTTAAGGACAGAGGGGAAAAGCCTCTTATTTGTTCGTACTATTTTACTCTGGTGCTTACCCAGTCTGACAATGTCAAACTTAATTTACCGTCAAGGACAAGGGAGACTAAGAGGAATTTTATGAAGTCCAATTCATTTTGGTTTTGAGATTCTAAGTGCTTAAGATTTTGGAGTTTTTCAGATTAACTTTAAAAAAAAAATCAGTAACCAAAATACCCCAAAGATTAGACAGAAAACAACTGGTTAACCATTAAAAATTATCCAACTCTTATTAGAACTTTGCTTAGTCTGCAGACCAAGGCAACGTTTCTTAAGCAAGACGGTTCGGTTGAGAAAAACGATCTCTTAGGGGAAAAACAAAACCAGAGTGGTCTCAGCCACTCCACTGCATCTCTCGGGTCAGAAACAGAACAACGGACAACAACTCAGTCTCCACAAAGGTACCATTTTCTTTTTTTTTTTTTTAAAAGACAGTGACGTTGGTTTTATGGATCAAAACCAGAATTTTCATGTTTCACAATTTTGGTGCTAGAGATCCCCAAATTGCCTAACTCACTGGGGAAGGTTTCTGAAGG
This sequence comes from Bos indicus, assembly GCF_029378745.1. Taxonomy (NCBI): domain Eukaryota; kingdom Metazoa; phylum Chordata; class Mammalia; order Artiodactyla; family Bovidae; genus Bos; species Bos indicus. The sequence goes on along the minus strand of NC_091782.1, from coordinate 50,041,589 downwards.
TGTGCATTATAGTAAACAGCAGCAAAATACCCAACAACGTTACTGCTAAAAGCAGCTGCTCCTGCTTGCGCCTTTAGAATACTAGCCGTAAAACAGCAAAAACCCGCACATCTGTGTCAGCAGTTGGGATGTGAGCTACTCTAAACAAGAAACAACTGTGAACAGTCCAAGGCAGGACCTCTACAATCATACTGGGCAAGCGCTGAGTTGTGGGGAGAAAATGTCAGCACATGCCCAAGAGGAGACAATGCACACGTTTAGTATTCTGAAGGCTGCTTCAGGCAGGCCAGCAATGATTCTGCTAAGACCAACTGCTCACATACACACGCACGCACACACATAGATTTTAATGGTTTAAAAAAAACCAAATTTGTTACTTTAGAAAAATAAATGCAGTGCATTTTCAGCAATATGATCGCCACAGACTCTGATTGCTCAGTCCACACGTAAGTAGTAGCCGCCTTCTATGGTGATATGGCTTCTCTGCACTAATTCCCATCAGGCCGAAAAACATTAGGGCGGGTTAAGTAAAGACCGAATTGTTGCACAAAGGAACATTTACTCATCAGATCCCACTGATCTCTTCTGTGCCCGTTTCCTGGGCAACCTTCTTGGTGAAGCTTTATCTGGAAGAAAAGAGGAAGTTTTAACTTGCCTGACTATATAAATGTGTTCAATTCAATAGCATTTTTCTTCAATTTTACCATTTAGTTCAAAAAATAACACACATGCAAGAAGACCATCACCAATAAACGTCTCTTACCCAGCACAGGTTTCTAAACTGAATGTTCAAGTCCTTCAAGAGGTTAACTCAAAATGAAAAGTCTACATACTTATAAGTTGCTAAGTAAATCTTAGAGGTCATTACCACACACACACACTTTTCTGGGTAATCTTGTATGGTGACAGATGATGACAAGGCTTACTGCAGTGACCACTTCCCAGTGTACACAGATCTCTGTCCTTAGCTGTACACCTGAAACTGACAGGCCATTATGACTGCCCATTAAAACTCTGCAACTAGGGCAGGAAAGGTCTAACCCTGGTCACGGTGACAGTGAAGCTACCATGCAAAATCTTCCTGCAGTCTACAGCTGAGCATGTTTATACCTGCAAAAAGACAATCTTTACAAACAGCATAAACAACTGACACTGGTTACAAACTAAGACAGGATTCACAGACACAGCACCACGCACTTGGCACAATGTTCAGCAGTTTCACAAACCACCTGCAATGAACGGCAGGTTAGAGGAAACCACACAGAACAGTGTCAGTGTTAGAACCATTCTCCACAAGCAGGGTTTCACCTCTTCTCTGACGTTAGTCTTAGTGTGGTCAATTAGACCAAACAACCGGCGCTGTTCCTTTCACTTTCATCCGATGGGAGGAGTCATCCTGAAGTTTATTTAACAAGTAAAAGATTGTCTTCTCTCTGACCACTGTCCTTTTTATTTTCTAGGAGCACCTAACCTATTAGGAATGTAAGTTCTTTATGGAGTAAGTTACAAATTATCTTCCCAGTATAAAAAACACATAGTAAATGTTTACAACGAATGTTTACAAGCTAAAGACTGTGCTTAAGAATTAAACGCCTGAAGTATCACATGAGAGCTGGCCTCTGTGCTTAGGCAGCAGGTTGGTGATGAGGGGCTGCAGGGGTCGGTGCCTGACAGCAAGCACAGACGCACCTTCTGGTGAAGAAAGCCCATAACTTTCACCAGGTTTCCAAAAACGCCAGACTATGAATTAATTGCCTTTTATACCCCTATTTTATTTTTTAAAATAAATAATAATAGCTAATTAATTAGTGTTCACCACCCCCACCCCCAACAACAAAAATACTTCAGAAATCAGCCATTTACGTGGACACAGCTGTTACTATAGATATGAAATGGTCATTACTGACTCCCAATGTCAACCCCTGCAGCAGAGTTTTAAATACAGAAGTACACAATAAAAGTCTCTAAGAACCTGCAAAGCCTATTTGTTCAACAAGTGAATTTCACTCCAACAGTAGAACGGCCCGCTCCAGCTTACCTTTAACAGTGAGTCTAGAACCTTGCCCACCCACCTGTCTACCCATCAGTTAAGCAGCAGACACATGAAACAGAGAGCGGCCTGGAGTCATCCAGCTTTGGGGAAAGCGGCTCCAAACGCCACAAAAGCCCAGAAAGTGGCGTTTCATTTCAGCAAAGAAAACTGATGCATATACCACGCCTCTCAGTCTCCAGAGGAAAACCACCACCTCACCACTCCCCTAACCCCCGCAAAACCCAGTGCCCAATCATGACACCTGAAGCCAAGCCTCATGTGTGCAGTTGCATCAGTCGTGTCCGACTCTGTGCAACCCCATAGATGGCAGCCCACCAGGCTCCCCCGTCCCTGGGATTCTCTAGGCAAGAACACTGGAGTGGGTTGCCATTTCCTTCTCCAATGCATGAAAGTGAAAAGTGAAAGCGAAGTTGCTCAGTTGCGTCTGACTCCCAGCGGCCCCATGGACTGCAGCCTACCAGGCTCCTCTATCCATGGGATTTTCCAGGCAAGAGTACTGGAGTGGGGTGCCATTGCCTTCTCCAAAGCCTCATTTTAACTGTAAATGAAAAATAAGGTACCATTCCATAGCATACTGATAGATTAAACATGTGGGAACAAAGCCAGTGGAGGTGATAGAATTCCAGTTGAGCTATTCCAAATCCTGAAAGATGATGCTGTGAAAGTGCTGCACTCAATATGCCAGCAAATTTGCAAAACTCAGCAGTGGCCACAGGACTGGAAAAGGGCAGTTTTCATTCCAATCCCAAAGAAACGCAATGCCAAAGAATGCTCAAACTACCGCATAATTGCACTCATCTCACACGCTAGTAAAGTAATGCTCAAAATTCTCCAAGCCAGGCTTTAGCAGTACATGAACTGTGAACTTCCTGATGTTCAAGCTGGTTTTAGAAAAAGCAGAGGAACCAGAGATCAAATTGCCAACATCAGCTGGATCATGGAAAAAGCAAGAGAGTTCCAGAAAAACATCTACTTCCGCTTTATTGACTATGCCAAAGCCTTTGACTGTGTGGATCACAAGAAACTGTGGACAATTCTGAAAGAGATGGAAATACCAGACCACCTGATCTGCCTCTTGAGAAATCTGTATGCAGGTCAGGAAGCATCAGTTAGAACTGGACATGGAACACCAGACTGGTTCCAAATAGGAAAAGGAGTATGTCACGGCTGCATATTGTCACCCTGCTTATTTAACTTCTATGCAGAGTACATCATGAGAAACGCTGGACTGGAAGAAACACAAACTGGAATCAAGATTGCCGGGAGAAATATCAATAACCTCAGATATGCAGATGACACCACCCTTATGGCAGAAAGTGAAGAGGAACTAAAAAGCCTCTTGATGAAGGTGAAAGAGGAGAGTGAAAAAGTTGGCTTAAAGCTCAACATTCAGAAAACGAAGATCATGGCATCCGGTCCCATCACTTCATGGGAAATAGATGGGGAAACAGTGTCAGACTTTATTTTTCTGGGCTCCAACATCACCGCAGATGGTGACTGCAGCCATGAAATTAAAAGACTCTTACTCCTTGGAAGAAAGTTATGATCAAACTAGATAGCATATTCAAAAGCAGAGACATTACTTTGCCAACAAAGGTTCGTCTAGTCAAGGCTATGGTTTTTCCTGTGGTCACGTATGGATGTGAGAGTTGGACTATGAAGAAGGCTGAGAGCCGAAGAATTGATGCTTTTGAACTGTGGTGTTGGAGAAGACTCTTGAGAGTCCCTTGGACTGCAAGGAGATCCAACTAGTCCATTCTGAAGGAGATCGGCCCTGGGATTCTGAAGGAGATCGGCCCTGGGATCTCTTTGGAAGGAATGATGCTAAAGCTGAAACTCCAGTACTTTGGCCACCTCATGCCAAGAGTTGATTCACTGGAAAAGACCCTGATGCTGGGAGGGATTGGGGGCAGGAGGAGAAGGGGACGACAGAGGATGGGATGGCTGGATGGCATCACTGACTCGATGGACATGAGTCTCAGTGAACTCCGGAAGCTGGTGATGGACACGGAGGCCTGGCGTGCTGCGATTCATGGGGTCGCAGAGAGTCGGACACAACTGAGCGACTGATCTGATCTGATCTGAACACTTGAGGATGATTAGTGAGAGAGGAAGACAAACAGGAAACATCATACACTGCTGACACTACCACCTTTGGGGAGGGAACAGGAATACTTTCCACAAAGACATACATATGCTTAGACCTAGCTATTCTTTTAGGAAATTATCCCGGGTGGAGAGTGGGCAAAATAGGAGCCTGGGGCCAGATGGTACAAGTGCCAAGGATCTGATACACGGAAGGCGACTGGGCTGCCACCTGGACACGGCTGAGACAGCATACCGCAAAAGGGTCTCATCTCATCATAAGGAAACACCTGTGTGGGATGGTGCCGACTAGGTGACACGATCACTTCATCAACACCAAATCATCATGGTGTACATGCAAAACTAACGTCCCATGTCAACTACACCTCAATTTGGAAAATTATCCCATCATCTTATTTTTAAGAATATTCATTGGAGAATTAATTTTAAGAACCAAAAAACCCTGGAAACAGAAACTGTTCTATCCTTCAACACGGAACAGGCTTAATCAATCCTAACACATTTAAATAAAAGAACTGTAAAAGAATACTATATGGTTGGTAAAAACGAGGTAAGCATGTAAGTAATCACCACAGAGACACCCAAGGCACGAGAACTCAGGCTGTAGAACCATGTGCCACACGATCCCACCTGTGAACACAGACACAGAAGCACCAGACATGCACACTGACACGCGTGTAGAAACCGGCTAGAGTAACACGTGAACACAGTGACTCATGGAAAATGGGACTGGTGGAGCCAGCAGGTGGCGTGAAATTTTTCACCTTAAAAAAATGAGGTCATACTGCTTTTATAATGTTTTTTAAAAAGTCTGCTTACCACTGGAGAGAGGAAAAAAACTACATTCTCCTATACAGATTAGTATTTCACCAACTGCATATATAATAAAACTGAAATTATATTAGATAAACTCTCAGGCAGTATGGTAGGTTTATTCTTTCAAATACAGTGGGTAGCTGGCAGTTTGTTTTCTAATAAACAGTGGTAGAAAACTGTTGTTCATTAAACTTACTATACGATATTCACATGCTGCACAAGAGCTCTCAATACTGTATCAAATACCATTAAAAAAATTAATTGCCTCACCTCTTCTACTCTGCACTGAAGCAACAGGAAAGAAAAAAAAGATAGGGAAAGGTTAGGAATATAGAGAACTCACACATCTGTACACAAACTGCAGATGCCGAAGTATTTCTAAATTAAAAGTATACATACAGCACACAGTAAAAATGTAAAGCATTCATTAATCACATCAGACTCTAGAAGTAACGAAAAGGTAAGTGCTAAGTAGCATCAACCAGGCTTTTTTTTTTTTTGCTAAATCTAAGACATTTACTTCCATTTAAGAGAAAAATTTCCAGCCAAATTTGAGTACTTACTGATCTGGTTCAGAGTTTCCTGAGGAATCCAGCTCATGTCGACGTCGTTTTGACTCGAGGTTCCCATCTCTACCTTCTGAATGGGCCTCTTGCGCTGAGAGAACACAGAAGCACCACGTTACAGGAGCCCCAGCAGCGTTTTATTACTGTCATTTAAAACGACCTCTATCAAGCTACCTGCTGAACTGTCTTTAGATAAACATGTTCTCTGCTAGTTCTAAAACGTATTCCTCAATTATTTTTTTAACTAGACAGGGGGAAACCATATCTACAGCAATTATAAAGAATAAGGAATAAGTCTTCACAATTATTTATTTCCAGTCTTTAACCTTTTCCTCTGCTCTAAGGCTTCATATGTTAATACAACTGGTAGACCAAGTAAGAACTACTATTTATACAATGATTTTTCTCATTTTGGGAATCTGAAGAATACATTTATTTTCACATTCAACAAAATGTGGGATAATTACTGAAATGTTGCATGCAGATTCCTGCACTGTATCTAAATACACTTAAATAGCTGGTATAAATAAAACAAAAACATGCAATCTCAGTTAAGCTAACAGCCTCCAACTTTGTTCCTTGAGTATTTGCAGCAAAACTGCAAGAAAGAAAAGAGACGGAACTCTACCCTTCAATCCTATTCTTTAAAAAATAATAAACCCCATCTAATTATTTACATAAGAAACCGAATAATTACAGTCTGAAAACTCAATCTGAATACACAGAAAGACAACTGAAAAAAATGGTTTATCCCAATACATAAATTTATAGCAAAAATGCTATTTTATGAAAATGAGGTAATGAAAGTGATGGAAATTAACGTTTAAGCACTACTTCTCTTTAAAAGATAATGACTTATCATGTACTACCAATATCACAGAGATTTAACTGCCTAATTGCTTAATAAATAACTGTCTGGAGCCAGTGGACATCAATATATTTGATACAAACCATGTTACACACTGAAAGGAACAGTATGGATTATTCCATTTTGGGGCTTTTGTTTGGAGGGTGGGGAGGAGAGGGAGATGAGGACGCAGGGGAAGAATTAACCACCGTGTTCAAAGCCAGGAGGCCATGACCACACGAGGGCCTTCAACACTAACACTTCACTACTCCAGCAAGAGCAAAATTCGGCCAATTTCACTCTTTCTTTTTCAAACCAAGACTCATTTAATTGCTAATTAGAAATGGGCCCTATGATCAAGAAGCTGCATGGCTAATAAGTAAAATAACACATCCATTAACTGCATGTGGCAGAAAATTCTAAACAAACCCAAACACACCCCCAAGGTCTCATCTTCAAGCTTCATTTTAAAAAGCTGTAAATCTATAAACCCACAGTGAGAGCAAGCAGGCACAAATATGGAGACTGTACTTGGCACTGTACCGACTTCGGAAGACCCCAACAGGAGCTGCTTAGTTCAAGCGTATTTACCTTTCTAGATTCCAGGAGCTGATGAAGGCCAACGACAACCAGCAGCCCGAGACCAGCCAGGAACATGTACATAAATATGCTGATGTCAAAGGAGAAGACAGAAACCTGCTTCAGTTCATAAGAAATACCACAGCTAATTAAAACTACAACTGAGTTTAACTCAGAAGACCTGTGAGGTAACTGCAATGATAATTCTAATACAACGTATGTTTTCCAAACAATTTGTGGGGAAAAAAAGAGTAAAATATTTTAAATTCAACTAAGATGAAGGTAATAGTTTCATGAATTTACCTTTATCTTTAATATCAATTAGTCTTCCCCCTACTCTGCCAAAAGGCACATGATCTACAATGAATGACTTCATAATTTGTTATATTCTAAGCTCAGTTAAAATAAATGTATTAGGTTTTGTTCCTCACAGATTTTGCACGATTTTATTTAGAAACTACTCTTTGTGAATCACAAGTATACACTGAAAAATGATTCGGTATTCACGAAGAATACATTTTTCAAGATAAAAATCTCCTAATATATTTTCAGTAACAATTTTGGAGGCATGCAACTTCCATTAGGCTGTTGACTGTAAAAGAATTTAAAGACAGGAAGAACAAAAAGTGAACTATCTTTCTAAATCAATTTTTGTTAGTTTTAACCACCTTTCCTAACGTGCTGTTATTAATCATTGTTGTGAGAATCATCTAAAGTGTAGAGTTAAGTGGTCAAGATTTCACCCCATCCACAGCAGGCTCCATTTTCACCATGAAACACCAGGATGAGACGCGAGCCTCCCAGTCCTGCCTTCTGAGACCAAAATCTACATCCGGCAAAACTCACTTACGTTTCTCCATCTAACCCATCTTCTCTCTCGATAATTGTAACCGTTTGATTGAAGACAGCATCTTGGAAAACATTACCCTGTTAAGAAAAAATAAATCACAAAAATCTGGAATGCACTAGAATAATGAAAGCCTGTAAGATTTCTTCAAACTGTCATCCTAATATGCACTACAGCTCTCTAATCACTTACAATATCCTAAGACTCAACAGAGTCGTGCCTAAGTGTACTAAGTCAGGGACTCAACATTATGACGTTACTTTGTCCTACAAAACAAAGAATGACTCCCACTTTGCTAAAATTGTCCCCACTTTCTTTGAAACCAGGGAAGTGAATACACAGTAAAACGTACAGAAAGAAGCAGAGAACACAGAACACTCTTCAGCTAGAAGCCCTGGCTTCTGCTGTATGTAACCCTTCAAACAAGAAAGGAAAAGCATGAACGTGGGCATTCTGCAGTAGAGCCTAGTTTTAAGAACTAGACTTGAACAAAAGTCAAGTCCATACTGACAATGGGTTGGAAATCAATTTACATTAAACGGTCAGTGACATTCACAGTATCAAAATCTTTTTTTTTGGTGGTCTCGAAATAATTTTGTCAGCTCAATACAATTTCAGTTTTCAAATACATGAGACTCACTGGGACAACACACAGCCGTGCTCCGTGTTCTGTGTGAAGCACTGAGGTAATACTTTTCCAAACTGTCACTATTTATTGCTGAACTGTAACGGTTTAAGTCTTTTTTTTTTTTTCTTGGTTTAAGTCTTATTTCAAGATCTTTCGATTAGCAAACCAAGATGAAACAGACATTCAAACAGAGCTGAAACTACAGGCATGCTTTTGGATCAAGTTTAATTCTGCTTAAAAACAAGATGAAACATATAATCCTGCAAGCTACTAAGCTGTAACATTGAGGAAATTTAGTACATTGTTTTGAAAATAAGGAAGGGGAATTCTTGGCAGTACAATGGTTACAACTCAGTGCTCTCAATGCCGGGGCCCGGGTTCAAACCTGGTCAGGGAACTGAAATCACAGAAGCCCAGGAGGTACAGCCAAAAAAAAAAAAGATGGAAAAATCTTTTCCACATTCTACTAAGTAGTTTAAAAAAAAACAAAAAAGGAAAACTTAATGGTAGCATTAGAAATTTAATGCAGACGTTAAGATAAATACACTGACACTAGGGTGATGAGAAGGTTGAATAAGCTTTCCACAAAGGATGAGATTTCCTTTCCTGAAAGCCTTTTAGATGTGCTCTCATCTGAAGGAGGACCTAACAGTTGGCATCTGGAGGTCAATTCCTGGCAGCAAAACCCTAGTGGGCTCCTCTCACTCACTCACTGGGCACACCTACACTATGGAGTAAGACGCCCGAGAGGCTATTTGGGTCTCATAAACCATAAGCCTTTTTAATATCCTAAAAATATTTGGTTATATTTTATGAGTGTATAAAATGACAGGAAAATAGTCACAGAAAGTCCTTAAAACTTACACCCAGTAGTAGTAAAATGGGCAAAATGCAAGTGACAGAAAGCACAAAGATCACTGAATATGTATGAACACCTGAAGAAGCCGTGGATTCCACTTTCTTTTCTAGAACTTTCCTAGCCTGCACTCACTCGTCTCCAGGACGCAGCACTGGTCACGCCGTGATGTCTGTTTACACTCCTCTGGCCCACTGCATTACAGACTCGAAGACAGATATGTGTCATCTACCTTCGCCTGCCCGCTGCCCATCAATTTCAACCACCAAACAGGCACTCGAACGAATAAACACAATAGTACTTAGACGTCAACTGTCCTCAGGCGCCCCTAACTTAAGGAGGGCCTTACATTCAGATCCTTGTAGTTCAGGTTGATGACCAGACCGAAGGGCCGGCCCCCCATGGGCTCTGCGGGGATGAAGGAGTACTCAAAGGTTGCCTGTCTCTGGGGCGGCACAACCGTGTTCAGAGGAAGAGCGGTGAAATTCTGGATATAAAACTGGTAGTCCTGAGGGTAACGGAATGAGGCGTCCAGAGACTCGACGATAAAATCTTCTGTACCCTTGTTTGTAAAGCCTACCAGGAACTTCACAATGTTATTTGCTGGAAAATCTACGAAACAAAAAAGAAGAAGGTTAGAAAACATTTAAAAGGTACAAAAGACACAGACATTACAAATGGATTCTGACGTCTGTTCCTGCTGTGTATGGAATTGGTTTCAGAACCCATTTCAGGAGAACATTGCAGCCGTGCTCCAGCAGCTTCAGTGTAAGCTGAAACCCTTGTTGACATGCCAGCGCTCCAACTGAAGAGCTCAATGGAGCTGCCAAGTCGCCAGGAGCAGCGGGCGCTGTGCTGCAGCAGTCAGGGCCCCCAGGGCGGCTGCGCGTGGTGCAGAGCTCACCAGCGGCGCCACTCAGGCTCTGCCGGCTGTGCAGACAGTGGGGAGGAGAGTGACAGGGAAGGGACACCTGAGATTCACCTGCAAACTGTAACGTCTGTCAGACGTTAAAAAAAAACCCTTATCTACTTTAGGCAGTTACTCAGAATGCAGATCTGAAGGTTAAGACCCACGGAGGCAGCTACAAAAAAAAAAATACTAGGAAAACAAAAACCTTTCAATCAAATCACACTTTCTGTAGACATAGAGCTGGAATGTACATAGGAATAAAACAGAGAGCTTGAGAAGGCCCCTCAAATGAATAATCTCCAATAATAAGTATCCGATAATCATTTACAGAGCTACTAATCCGCTGAAGCACAGGTTTGGGGCCAGATGGACCTGAGTCTAAACCGTCTTCACAGCCTGTTCACTGAGAGTGACCCTGAGCAGCAGTGACCTCTGAATCAGTTCAGCAACTCTTCTCTTGGGGTTCCCGTTAGGATTCAGTGAACACACACAAAATACTCAAAACGTCGGCTCTCAATAAATGTTAGCCATTTATTTTCTTCTAACGCAACACAGGCGTTAATAAAAAAAAGATTTATTATTTCACTAGTATTTACACTCAAAATATGAATGTTAATTTTACTGTGGCAGTTTGGATAAAGTTTAAAAACAGTATCTTTCAAGGGGACATTTAATTTCTAGTTAAAATGGATAGTATTTATCTTCCCCTTTAGTTTCAAAGCCAGAAACGATACTTTACAGATACCTGTATTCACACATATATTAGCAGGTCTTTTTCCCCAAAATGTGTCTGCACTATATTTGCAGAAATAAAGATCTTTATCATTATTGCTTCCCCAACAAGTGAGCTTGTCATTTAAAACACTCCTGTGTCTGAATTACAACCACATCCCCTGCTCACCTTCTCCTTTCACAAACAGGATGGTTGTATCTGCACTTGGCGAAGCTTCAGGTTCACCCGATACATCATCTTCCTCTTTATCTTCAGCCTAAAAGAAATGCTGAAAACCGATTACTATGGGGAAAAGCACAGCATCATGTAAGAATAGTGACTTCACTGGATTTGGGACAATATATTAGTATACTGCATCTCCAAGGCTGTGCTGAGACCAGTAGTGGAATGAACAGTTACGTGCATATAGATCCCCCAGGGATTCTGCAACTGTAACTGAGAGTGAAGCCTGAGATTCTGTATTTCTAACAAGGATCCACCAAATGCCCATGAAGCTGGTACTTAGATTACACTCTGAACTGCAAGGTTCTAGAGCCCAAGTGGGTAAGTTTTCTATAAAGTCTGAAACTTTGAAAACCGTATTTTTCAAAAGGACATATAATTTCTAGTTAAAATGGACAGTATTAATTTTCCCCCTTAAATGCCAGGAACACTACTTTCCAAGAAAAGTAGTCTCAAACACAGTCTTCAATTCCCTCCCCAACAAAGGGAAAAGGAGGGGCCAGTCTATGGACTCAGATATCAAATCCTTTCAGCTTTGGAACCGAGGTTCCCCCTGCGAGTATGCAGCTGCAGGCGCAGGAGGCGAGCAGCCAGAGCCAACATGGAGAAGGTGGCAGGGTTGGCGCGGGCCCGCGGGCTGCTTCTGCCGCCCCTGCTCCAGGCCTGGTTATGAGTCATCCAGTCCCAATTTACAGGAACGACCTCCCTGCGAGAAGTCGGCACACCATTGGGAAGAAACAGTCTTTAAAAAAACGTGACTAGGGAAATAATGAGGTGGCCAGCAAGCAATCGCTCAGTCGTGTCTGACTCTTTGCGATCCCATGGACTATAATCTACCAGACTTCTCTGTCCATGGGATTTTCCAGGCAAGAAAGAGTACTGCGGTGGGTTGCCATTTCCTTCTCCAGGTGATATTCCTGACTCAGGAATCAAACCCAGGTCTCCTGCATTGCAGGTAGACACTTTACCCTCTGAGCCACCAGGGAAGCCCCATTATGAGGTGGAGATGTCCTGAAATTCAATTAAATTTGCACGACTCAGAACATTTACTACTAATCACTGAATCGTATGCTTAAAGTGAGAAAGTATCACGATATGTAAATAATATTTCAATAACATTGTTTTAAAAAGGTCAACAGAGCAAAGACTATCTTACATTTTAAAATTTCTCCACACCCACCTCATATGTTTAAGGGAACGTAGGAACCATAAACTTGTCAAATACGGGGAAAAGGAGACACTTGAGAAACAAGAGAAATCACCCTATGACCTGATCACAGGAGTCATCAGCATTAAGAAGTGAGGAGGCAAAGGAGGCAGCGGAGCAGGCAGCAGCGGCAGAACCGAGAAAACCCGGAAGGGCCATGAGGCCAGCGAGGAGGGGCACTCAGCAAAGGCTCAGGGCGGAGACCGGGCCAGGAACCTGGCCACGAGGCCACTGGCGCCACAGCAAGATGGGTTCACGAGATTCGTGGAGCTGACCGACCACTGTGAGAGAACGAACAGGAAACGAGCAGAAGAGACAGCTGTACAAAGCGCTCTTCTAAGAACTGTGCTGGTAAAAAGGAAACCTGTTAGCAACTTAAGGTGGAGAACACCAAGTGGAGGGGTGTGGGCACATCTGTAGCTTAACAGAAATAAGTCACCGAGAAAAATCAATGCTGGAAGCCACAGGAAGAAAGAGGATAATAAGCAAGATCCCACAGGACCAGACAGGGAGAAGGTGGGAGGGCCCACCCTAGAGGAGAGTAAAAACAACTCTCTGAAGGGAAAGACGCAGACAAGACGGTGAGTAATCTATTCAGAAGAACTCAAGTTCCATTTGACAGAGTTCACACTGATGGCCTTCACTCTGACATCAAAGACCACATTGTTGCGAAGACTTCAAAGAGAAACGAATTTTGGAGTTTGAGAATGGTTCAAGATTCTCCGTAGGATAAATTACAGTAGTCTGAGAGAGAAAATAAGCTAGAAAGTGGAGTGAAAGTGTGAGTTTCTGAGTCATGCCTGACTCTGTGACCCACGGACTGTCGCCCACCAGGTCTCAGCTACCAGCGTGCCACAGTGATCCTACTTGTAGCTCAATGTGTCTGCTGTCATACTGGAATTTTATAGTAAAAGCTTCAAAATCAGACAACTTCTAGATCTTTTCCAAGCCCTCTCTATGAGGAATCTTCATGGCACATAGTTTACACATTGTTTTTTGTCTACTCCTCACCCCTGGCAGCAAAACGCATACATGCTGTCCCAGAACAGAAAGAGCGCGGGAAGAGAGAGGCTGTCTGGCCTGTTCACCCAGGGAATCCAGAACAGCGCCTGGTACACTGCAGGAACTCACAGATACACTGCTTATGGAGGGAAGGAAGGAGAGGAGAGGAAAGGAAGACCCAGAGAGGTAAGCTGCCCAAGGTCAGCAAGTTAAGCGGGGTATGTCCCAAACCCATCAACCGGTCCAGCGGTCCTACTCCGCTGCCTTAAAGACTCCTGTCCATGTCATCTTGGACTGTTCTGTTTCATGTCTCCTTCCTTCTGCCCAAAAATACTAAGGAATTATCCTCAGTGACTGGCCTCATTCTCCCAACTTCAATCCACTCTGATCCCAGTCACAAACCTCTAAAGGCAAACAGTTTAATACCATATTTGTCTATAGAAGGGATAAATTCTAAATACATTATACACATGTAATAAATCGAGCACACACACCAAATCTGTCGGTTCATCTTCTTCCACCTCTGCTTCATCGTCTTCATCTTCAATTATAGAATCTTCCACGGTTTCTTCATCTTCTGTAAGATCCTGCGCCACTGCCAATGAGCCTAACAATAAAACACGAAACAAGCAGTTAACCTTTACCCTGGAATACCAACTTTTCCTTTTGTAAAGGCAACAAAAATTTTCCCTCAGAACAACTCAATCTCCCAGTCCACTCAAGTGATGACAAATTACAATGCCTCTAAGAACATTCAGATGATCTTATCTTACTGCTAGTCTTACCAACTGCACATTAATTTTAGCGGGAAATGCTGTTTAACTTTAAAAAGCAGCTGGAAAAATGAATTGCTAAAACTACAGATGCCGTAAAGGCCAAATAAATAAATTCAGGCAATTTTGTTAAACATATTAAAAGTAACAAAGTAAGTTTGTTTTAAAACTAAAAAGCTCTACATTTTAATCCATCATTAACCATGTAAAACAAACCAAAAAAAAAAAAAAAAAAAATCCAGGCCTAAAGGAAAATAGCAATCTAAATATCTAGGCAAGAAACTGTTTATTAAAGTTCACAACAGCTCAAAACTCTTAGTACTTTATAGCATATAACTCCAAGGAACAAACATCTGTATGACACCTATGGTAAAAACTAGCTCTCATAAAACACATTTGATTTAGTAAAAACTATATCGGCAATTTCAGAGTTGAGAGCTGAGAAAGCATGCATTTATTTTTGCATACAGCTTCAAAAATGTTTTAAGATACTTCTTATAATCCCTACACTTAAAGTCATAGTGAAAGTTAAGCATAACTTTAATCCCAAAAAATTATAAATCCTAATTTTATAGGCAAAAGTACATGTCACATTAAATCTATTTCAGGCAAGGCCCTCAGAAGAAATTTCAAAGTTTCAGAGACTCTTCCAACACTTCTCAGAAAGAATGATGATGTGGCAATTCAGTATAGGGGGGAAAATGAAAAAGCATGTGTACACGCTGTAAACCCAGAAGAAACAGTAAATTCTAAGAACTCTGCATTTCAAGCCTTTTCCACCTCCCTGAGTTCTTACCACAGTTAAGATTTAAGTCAACTGTTAACACTGAACCACATTTCATGAACTGAAAGTCAGCTTCTACTGCTTCTTGAACAAACCGAAACAGTGCATTCATAATTTACAATAAAACTAGTAAGAAGACTACATCTGACATGATAAAGTTATACTTAAATTTCAAGACTTCTCAATAAATGCACTGGCTTTCACCCAAAATTTATTGAACGTTTTTATGCTAACCAGTAACAATTTTGTGCCTTAAAAAAATCTAACACTTTTCTATTGGAAAAATTAAGAGAAAATATGTTTTGAAAGACAGACCCTAAGGCACCCCCCCCCAAAAAAAAAAATCAAAGATACCCAGTCAGATAACTGATGTTTCTTAAGAAAATGTTCTAAAGCCAGAAAAAATATAGTCCCGATTCTAGACAAATATGATCACCAAATTTTCCTAAAGAAAATAAAAACAACAACCAGGAAAGCAACTCCTAAAGGAAAAGCATTCCTATTCAAATTTGCAAATGAATTAACAATTGTGGTTAATTCTCAAACTTGGTTTTCTATCCATTAAACAGAAATCAGTCAGTTCACTTTTCTTTGCAAAAAGAACACGTGAAGGGCTGTCACTATCATTCACTTTGCCACACAGCTTGCTTAAACTTACAGGAATTCTAGCGATCATATGGTCAGACTAACGTCCATGGAGAAAACTGCAGTTCAAGACAGAATCAGGGCAAGAAGCCAAGTCTCCACATTTTTATCGTCCCCTGTCACACCAGATAAACCGTAGGAATACATCTAAATAACGAAACAGACTACATTTTTTTTCAGGACTATGCGATGCATCCACGAAACAAACAAAAAAAGTTAACAAAAAAAGGGGCGCAAAAGGAGGGCTGGAATAATGGACGTGCCCAAGGATTCCGCAGCCCGTCTGGACGCAGGGCTGCACTGGCAGACGAGCACGGGGGGTTTGGTGAAGCCAAGACACCCGGGGACGCAGACGGCTGCGCTGATACACGGGGGAAAGACCGGAGGCCGAGCAGTGTGCCCGGGCCCGCAAACACCCCGGTTTCGGCAAATGAATGGAGGACGCCAGGCCTGGAAGCCAGGGACACGTCAGCTCAGCGCCGAGGGGAGGGCAGGGCAGGGGGCGGAGCGGCAGCCGCGGGCGGTCAGCGGTCCCAGAGCGCTCCGGCCGGCCCGCCCGCCGCCCCCGACCCTCCGTGCCGGGACCGGGCCCCTGCAGGGCCTGGCGCGCGGGGCCGCACTGCGCGCCGGGGGCGGGGATGGGGCCCACGGGCCACCGAGGGAGGCCGACGGGGAGACTCCGGCCCCGGGGGGACCCCGACCCGGGGGGCGCCGCGGCCGCCTACGGCCTCACGCCTGCCTGGTCCCACGGCGGCTCCCGCCCACCAGGCCGAACCCCTCGACCCACGGCCCCGGCCTCACCTCCTGGGCCGACTCGGAGCAGGAGGGTGGCGGGGAACACCAGCAGGAGAAGCAACAGCAGGCGGCGAAGGGAACTCATGGCGCGGCCGCTCCGGCGTCCAGGGCCCGACCGGGAGAGCTCTCGGCCTCTCCGGCGCGAATGGCGTTACTCTTCATCCGGGCTCCGGGGGAGGGGCGGGGCACGCACCGCGCACGGCCTTCATCACGCTCCTCCTACGTGAGAGGGGCGGGGCACGCACCACGCATGGCACTCGCCACGCCCCTTCCCGACGTGGCGGCTGGGTCCCAGCGGTGGGGGAGCGCGGGCAGCCCCGGGAGTCACGTGACAGGTTGCTAGGTCCTCCGAGATTCCCGCGAGACCTCCGACAATCCCGCGAGAGTCCGCCTCCCATCACGGCCAAGGGCTGGCGGCGAACTGCCCTTTTGCCGCTCACCGCGCCATCCATCCCTCTCTCCCAGTTAGCGGTTCCTTTATTTGACGATCAGCTTGGAAGTCTTTGTGCAATTGAAGAGTAATGCCGCTTAATATAAGGAACATGAACTGCCTGTTTTACAAACTATGCCAAAGCCTTTGACTGTGTGGATCACAATAAACTGTGGAAAATTCTGAAAGAGATGGGAATACCAGACCACCTGACCTGCCTCTTGAGAAACCTGTCTGCAGGTCAGGATGCAACAGTTAGAACTGGTTCCAATAAGAAAAGGAGTACGTCAAGCCTGTATATTGTCACCCTGCTTAATTAACTTATATGCAGAGTACATCATGAGAAACGCTGGGCTGGAGGAAGCACAAGCTGGAATCAAGATTGCCAGGAGAAATATCAATAAGCTCAGATATACAGATGACACCACTCTTATGGCAGAAAGTGAAGGGGAACTAAAAAGCCTCGATGAAAGTGAAAGAGGAGAGTGAAAAAGTTGGCTTAAAGCTCAACATTCAGAAAACTAAGATCGTGGCATCTGGTCCCATCACTTCATGGCAAATATATGGGGAAACAGTGGCTGACTTTATTTTTTTGGGCTCCAAAATCACTGCAGATGGTGACTGCAGCTATGAAATTAAAAGACGCTTGCTCCTTGGAAGCAAAGTTATGGCCAACCTAGACAGCATATTAAAAAGCAGAGACATTACTTTGTCAACAGAGGTCCGTCTAGTCAACGCTATGGTTTTTCCAGTGGTCATGTATGGATGTGAGAGTTGAGACTATAAAGAAAGCTGAGTGCCAAAGAATTCATGCTTTTGAACTGTGTTATTGGAGAAGACTCTTTGAGAGTCCCTTGGACTGCAAGGAGATCCAACAAGTCCATCCTAAAGGAAATCAGTCTGATGTTGAAGGTGAAACGCCAATACTCTGGCCACCTGATGCGAAGAGCTGATTCATTGGAAAAGACCCTGATGCTGGGAAAGATTGAGGGCAGGAGGAGACGGGGATGACGGAGGATGAGATGGTTGGGTGGCATCACAGACTCAATGGACGTGAGTTTGGGTAAACTCCGGGAGTTGGTGATGGACAGGGAGGCCTGGTGTGCTGTGGTTCATGGGGTCGAAAAGAGTTGGACACGACTGAGTGACTAAACTGACTGACTGACTGAAACTGCCTGTGTGTGGCACTGAAAAGCAAGAATATGCTTGGAATATATAATTGTTAAAAAAATCCAAAGCATAAAAAAATACACATTGGAAAATCTTGTTTCTGCACCACCACCACCACCACCCCGCCCTTGCAGACACCCTCATCCACAGTTAAACAGTAACAGTTCTTAAATTCTTACCTGACAGTCCAGTGCTAGAAGTCACCTGGTACAGTGCCTCCCATAGAGCAAGTGTTTAGGAAATACATAATGTGGATGGCAGTGGCTGTACTCTTCGCTTCTCTTCTAGTGTGGACTTTGAGTTGCTGCCAGCAATCTGGTATGTCATGCAGTCAAACAATGTGAACTGCAGGTACCAGTGGACGAGACCTTCCGGAGAAGTCACAGGGATGATGAAACAAGCTAACCCTTGGTGTGCTCACTGTTGCCATTCCCTGTCATTCAGTCGCTGAAAATATTTATAAGCTGTGTATTGTTAACTGAGACACATTAAGCTTAGTAACTTCCCCAAGGCTTAAAAGCTAGTCTAGTGGCAGATGCTAAGATTTGAACCTGGCAGTCTGATTCCAGCAGTGGACACAGGACTGGAAAAGGTCAGTTTTCATTCAAATCCCAAAGAAAGGCAATGCCAAAGAATGTTCAAACTACCACACAATTGCACTCATATCGCACGCTAGCAAAGCAACGCTCAAAATTTTCCAAGCCAGACTTCAACAGTATGTGAACTGAGAACTTCCAGATGTTCAAGCTGGATTTAGAAAAGGCAGAGGAACCAGAGATCAAGTTGCCAACATCTGCTGGGTCATAGAAAAAATAAGAGAATTCCAGAAAAACATCTATTTTTGCTTTATTGACTACACCAAAGCCTTTGATTGTGTGGATTACAACAAACTGTGTAGAATTCTTAGAGATGGGAATACCAGGCCACCTTACCTGCCTCCTGAGAAATCTGTATGCAGGTCAAGAAGCAACAGTTAGAACCCAACATGAAACAATGGACTGGTTCCAAATTGGGAAAGGAGTTCCTCAAGGCTGTACACTGTCACCCTGCTTATTTAACTTATATGCAGAGTACATCATTGGAAATGCCAGGCTAGATGAAGCACAAGCTGGAATCAAGATTGTTGGGAGAAATATCAATAATCTCAGATATGCAGATGATACCACCCTTATGGCAGAAAACGAAGAGAAATTAAACAGCCTCTTGATGAAAGTGAAAGAGGAGAGTGAAAAGGCTGGATTAAAACTAAACATTCAAAAAACTAAAATCATGGCATCCAGTCCCATCACTTCATGACAAATAGATGGGGAAACAATGGAAACAGTGACAGGCTTTATTTTCTTGGGCCCCAAAATCACTGCAGATGGTGATTGCAGCCACCATCACTGCAGATGGTGATTGCAGGTGCTTGCTCCTTGGAAGAAAAGCTATGACCAACCTAGACAGCATACCAAAAAGCAGAGACATTAACTTTGCCAACAGAGGTCCATCTAGTCAAAGCTCTGGTTTTTCCAGTCTTCATGTATGGATGTGAGAGTTGAGTATGTATGGATGTGAAAGAAAGCTGAGTGCCAAAGAATTGATGCTTTTGAACTTGGGTGTTGGAGAAGATCTGAGAGTCCCTTGGACTGCAAGGAGATCAAACCAGTCAATTCTAAAGGAAATCAGTCCTGAATATGCTGAAGCTGAAACTCCCAATACTTTGGCCACCTGATGCGAAGAACTGACCCATTGGGAAAGATCCTGATGCTGGGAAAGATTGCAGGCGGGAGGAGAAGGGGACAACAGAGGATAAGATGGTTGGATGGCATCACCGACTCGATGGACATGAGTTTGAGCAAGCTGCAGGAGTTGGTGATGGACAGGGAAGCCTGCTGTGCTGCAGTCTATGGGGTCACAAAGAGTTGGACACGACTGAACTGAACTAATTCCAGGCTGTCACTGGCCTGCTTTTTCCTGCACTGGCTCTGCTCAAACTGTTTGTCTCTATATGTCATCATGCTGTGTATTTAGAATCACCTCTTCTCTCTGTCCCTGGACCAGGGCTATCTCCCTGACTCTCTTCCCTTCAGAGGGCTCATTTCTGGCAGAGGACTGTCATTCCTGATATTAAAGAGATCCCTAGTAAGGTCTGTGGCTCCAGTTCTCAGGATGTGTTTCTCCAGAGACTGAACATACGAGGATAATGCAGTTTAGGCTTAAACTGGGACTTTGACTCTAGTTTTATTATTAAATGGTTACTAATAGATTTTTATTTGGGACTGGAATTTTAGACAGTTAGCCACTAAAGGTGCAACAGGGGCAAAGTGTGCCTTCTTGGGGTGGGATTGATGTGAAAATCAGATCATACAAACAGAAAACAGATCTGTGTGACTGTCCAACTGGCACAAAAATAAAACACAGTAGCCTATGGCTTATTGAAGTAAAATCCTAGCCCTGATCTGGGTACCCACAAATTGTGCACTGTTGCCATTTCCCTTCTCCCCGTAATGAGCAGTGTTCCCTGGGAACCGACCCAGAGCCCTCCCCCTCGCTGGATCCCCACACCTCTATGCTTTATTTCTCTTGCTTACTCATCTACCTCCTTGAAGATCTGTGTTTTCCAGAAATACACCGTACCCTGGTTATTCCCATTCTTATAGCTCAGGCAAACTCACTGTGGATTCTCCACTTCTGTTATTTTACTTCCTTGGCAGAACTTTCTTTTTCTTTCATTTCTTAAGATTTCCCTCAGCATCATTAGATGCTGTCTGTTAAACCTTGGTTTTTGTTCTGGGTGTTCCCCAGGTAGCAGAGTAGCTAAATAACTTTCTCCTGACCTTAAGTCTTAGCTCAAGGACCAACGTCCTCAGTGAGGCTCACCCTCACTCCCAGCTTAAAATTACAACCCCCAGCCCTTCCCTTGCACTCTCCATTTCTTTTCTCTGTTCTCTCTCTCTCTCTTTTTTTTTTATAGCTCCTTTTGTCTTCTAATACAATATACAGTTTATTACATCACCTGTCTGTCACATGTTGGGACCAGGGATTTTTGTACCTTTAGTCAATGATATAGAACAGCACCTGACATTGGTGATAACTCAGAAAATATCTGTTGCATTTGTTGTACTATTACAAGTGACATCTTTCCCTCACAAATTTGCAACCTAAGTTCAATCGTAGACTTAATAAGAAGTGAAAAACTATCAAGCAAAAAAAAAGTTACATTTATTATATGCAAGCAAAGACTTCTGTGCTCTTTCACCCAGCAAGGACGTCCTAACCGCCTCCCTGTTTCACTCTCAGAGCTAAAGATCACCTATCCTTTTCATTTGTCTTTGAAATCGCTTTGCACACGTAACTTCCCTTTTGTTTCCTCTGTCACTGTTTTTGTTTCTGGCCTCCATTTTTCTTGTAGCATCTTATCTGGTACTTTTGATTCTAGCATCATCCACCATCACTACACTTCATACATCACTATTCAAAATGCATAATGTTTTTCTCTTTTTTTTTGGCCATGCTGCATGGCTTGTGGGTCTTAGTTCCCTGACTAGGGATAGAATCCAGGCCGTTGGCAATGACAACGTGCAGTCCTAACCACTGGATTGCCAGGGAAGTCCCTCAAAATGCATAATCGACCACATTACTCCTACACGTAAAATCGCTCAGAGCTTCTCACAAGGACAAGGTTCACACTTCTTCACGTGGCATGGAAGACTATTGATGATCATGGTTATCTCCTGCCGTATGAAGAAGGCAGGTTTTAGATTTTACCTGTGGTTCAGAGAGTATCACAGGGTACCTCGGGCTGCTGTGCTATGTGAAAGGAGCTTCCTCTTCTGTCTACCTGGGGAACATCTAGTCAGCGAGAAGGATCGGGCTCAGGCATCATCACTTCTGCAAAACCTGCCCTGAGGTTTTCTCATCATCATGTCCAGGGCCAATTCATCTATGCTTCTAGAGCATCCCACATGGTCAGACCCATGTGCCAATCGAGAAAAGAATCAATTATCCATCTCTCTGATACATCGTGTGGTCCTTGGCCATCTCTGCCTGGCTTTTCATGATACCTTTGGCATCTCTCAGTTGGTAAAGAATCCACCTGCAATGCCGGAGACCCCGGTTCAATTCCTGGGTTGGGAAGATCCCCTGGAGAAGGGAAAGGCTACCCACTCCAGTATTCTGGCCTGGAGAATTCCATGGACAGTCCATGGGGTCGCAAGAGTCGGACACGACAGAGTGACTTTCACTTTCACTCTGGCATCTAACATAGAGGCTGTTCACATGGTTTGTTGAAAGTCACTAAATGTTTATAGGGAGAAGCCCTGGCTTAGATGCTGCATCCCTGAGCCGTGTGCCAAAGGAGGTACGTTCACTGTGAGACAGCCTGGAGGTAAAGGTCATGAACGTCTAGTAGCCCATGTGGTGAGTGCAGCACTTAGGCACACAGCCCTGCGTGTGGACAGCGTGTGTTAACCTGTCCCTTCCAAAGATCTCACCACGTGTGTGTGCAGAGTCCAGATGCTATGTTAGCCATGACAATATTTGTCTTTCTTGTAGCACACCTTAACTTTCCCTAGAGAACCCCATGGAACTAATAATAATGTCTCTTTTTAAAACTTGATCACTTCCAAAGCTTTCAGAGCTTACATTTTTCAAACGAAGCATGATTATAGCTGCAACTTCATTTGCATTTCTCATGGTTTGTCTTAAAGTGTATTGCAACTTCTTAAATTTGAGAAATTAACTTTGTTTCAACATTCATATAAGATGTCTTATAAAATTCCTCAACAAAAATAATATCAATAATAATACTTTTTTTTTAATTATTCATCACTTCCTTTGGGGCCAGATTAGATTCTCCATATATTTCCCCCTTGTAACTTGCCTGCCTAATTTAAGTGCAAAGCTAATTTCAGTGAGATAAAATAATTTCTTCCCCTCCATTCAAGGTATATCTTCATTCAATAATTAAACCTCCACCCTGGCTCTGGGATTTATCAAAAAGATAATATATTTGTTATGTACATTCATTTTTCCAATACATATTACAAAATCAGCTTCTCTGGTTCATTTTTTTAAACTCGGAACTAATTCCTCAAAATATGTTAAGGTGGAAGTTACAAGGGTCAGATCTCCTGTCACCTGGGTTTTAATTCCAAACGATTTCAGCATTAGTCTTTTTAAATTTGATTGATAGTAGAGAGAGATGCCTGGCCAGAGAAGAAAAAAAAGTTGGGGTGAGATAAGAGAACAATTTCATAATGTTATTAAAGGCCTGGCAATAGGCTTTCCTGGTAAAGATTCAGTGGTAAAGAATCCACCTACCAATACAGGAAACGTGGGTTTGATCTCTGGGTCAGGAAGGTCCCCTGGAGAAGGAAATGGCAAGCCACTCCAGTATTCTTGCTGGGAGAATTTCACGGTCAGAGGAGCCTGGCAGGCTGCAGTCCATGGAGTTGCAAAGAGTCAGATGTGACCTAACGTCTAAACAACAATAATACAAGACTGTTGTGCTGTAGGAATGAAACTTGGCAGGTATTCAGAAAAGAAGACACTGTATCCACTTGTTTATTTTATATTAGAATATGTTTGATTGTTCACAGGAAGAAACTAGAAGAAAAATAATCACATACTTTTGGATTGTAAAGTTTCACTACTTATACAGATTTTAATGTATCATTTGTGTGGATCGATCTGGGTACAGTACTCAGTAATGACTCTGCTCCTGGAGAGGCTGACAAAAATGATTAACTGTTAATCTTCAGTTCTGTTTAATCTAAATCATTTCTATTTCCTTCTAAAATAACTGGCATCTAAAAATGAAAGGAAAAAAATAAGTTTGCAGGACAGACATTTGGGAACAGAAGAGCTAACTCTTGATTACATGTGAATTCTTGATCACATACAGAACTCCTATTCCATAAACAGTGTGTTCTTGATTACATACAAAAAAACGGGTGCAAGGAAAACCTACAGATAAACTCCACAGATAATACTAATACTATATTTGAATCAACATTTTTGTTTCAAACTGTTGGGACATCAAGGGGACTAATACAATTAAGGGAGGGGCTTCCAATTGCGGGACCAGCTATAATCACAGCCCAGAGGCCCTTATGTGGGGCAGAGGGGTAAGCTGTGCTGAACATTACTGAAATATAACTTTAGGAACTCTTATTTAATCTTGTGTAATTTGACAATGACATGGAAACATCGCATTCTTTATAATGATCGTCAATCAGCATGACCTACCACGGTCAGGGGCTTCGGATGACTTCTCGGTCTGCAGTAAACAGAGAGAGCATAACGTCAAAGAAAACAGAAGCAAGTGGGGTGGGGGTGGAGGAGGGTTAAGACAGAGAACTGGTGAACGTCGAATGAGCATCTTAGGAACTGGACCAGAAAGAGTTCCATTTCAACGTCCTACGATGGTTCTAATCAACCCCTTAGGGTTTGGGCATACACCTTTGTAGCGTCGAATACTGAGAGCTGAGAGTCTTCTATTAATAACATAACAGATTATAAGATTTCATACCAGTGGAAGAAAATCTGATCATAAGATCTGGGTAAGCTGTTTTATTGTAAACTAAATCTTAGTTCATAATCTGCATAGTATTTTTCTTAGAAATGATCATAAGTTCCCTGAGGGCAGTGAACCTTGCTTTGCAATTCAGGTCCTACAAAAAGACATGAAGCAACTATTTCACGCTAGGCAAGATACCAAGCACTTTTACATAGTTTATCTTGTTTGTCTCAAATTAAGACAAGGAAAAAGGTGTTTTTTAAAAATGTTTAACATTATTATGCATATATTCTAAAGTTAAAGACATTATCATTTAGAAAAAGAAACAACTTACCTTGGTTTTCTGACTCTCTCTCTGGACCTTCTAATTAAATCTTCCAACTGTTTATTTCTCTCTTCTAAACTGAAAGAAGAAACAACTGAAGTTTATGATTAAAATGGACTTTTCTAAGCTAACTTCGCTGGAGGATTTGAGTAGATAAATTTAATGATGGTCTAGCTTTCTATACATCATCCACCCATCTTGTGTCTATTCAGGAGTTCAGTTGTGTCCAACTCTTCGGGACCATGGACTGTAGCCCGTCAGGCTCCTCTGTCCATGGGATTTTACAGGCAAGAATACTGGAAGTGGTTGCCATTCTCTCCTCCACATTTTCCCAACCCAGGGGTCAAAACTGTGTCTCCTGCATCTCCTGTTTGGCTGGCAGATTCTTTACCACTGAGCCACCTGGGAAGACAGCTATATGGGAACTTGGAATTCTTTCCTAGCAACTCAAATTATTTAATTAATTTTTCCCTTTAAAGGTTCCAGTGGTGAAGAAGGAGAGTGATCCCTCCTTCCCAGCCCTCTTTGCCCCCACATCCTGGATGACCACTCATCTGCTTTCTTTCACTATAGTTTTGCACCATCTAGAATTTTGTGTAATGAAATCTTACACTCAGCCTAATTATTTTGCAATTCATCCACACTGTTGCACCTACCCAGAGGTCATTCTTTTTTTTATTGTTGTATAGAATTCCACTGTGTGGCCATGTCACAATTTGTCTGTCATCTCACCACTTGAGGGACATTTAGGTTGTTCCTAGGTTGGGGCTATTACAAATAAGTAAGTAAGTAAGTAACTGTTAGTAGCTCAGTCATGCCCGACTGTTTGCAACCCCATGGACTGCAGCCCACAAGGCTCCTCAGTCCATGAGATTTTCCAGACAAGAATACTGAAGTGGGTACCTTGAAATTCTCTTTTGTGTTAACACATGTGTTCTTTCTTCTTGGATCCATACACAGGAGTGGGTTGGCTGAATCATACATTGGGTATATTTAACTTTTAAAGAAGGCACCAAATTGTTTTTTAAGAGGTTGCTCCATTTTACATTTCCACCAGGAGGCTATGAGCATTTCAGTTGCTCCATGTCCTGCCAATACCTGGTATGGTCAGTCTTTTAGGCACACTTATAGGTGTGTAGTGGTCTTCACTGGGGTTTAATTTGCTTATTAATGACGTTGACTATCATTTAATGTACTTACTTGTCATCCATGTATCCATCTTCTTGGTGAAGTGTCTGTTCAAATCTTTGCCCATTTTTATGGGGTTGCTTCCTTATTCTTGGGTTTTTAGAGTCTGTTATGTATTCTGATTACAAGTTCTTTAGCAGATATATGACTTGTACATATTCTTTCATGTTAGTCTTTTCATTCTCTTAATGATGTCCATGGAAGAGCCAACGTTTTTTAATTTTGATGAAGTACGATTATCAAAATTTTCTTTTATGAATCATGTTTTTGGTATCATATTTAAATCACTGCCTAACACAACATCAACCCAACATCAGAAACTTTTTCCTATATTTTGAGAATGTTTTACACTTTAGCTCTTTCATTTAGGTCTAGTATCCATTTTGAGTTACTTCTGCATGTGATACAAGGTATAAATCAAAGTGTTTTTGTTTTTTTTGTTTGTTTGCAAATGGATGGCCAACAATTTCAGCATCCTTTCCAAAGAATGTGTGTGTGTGTATATATATATGTATATACATATACATATATATATATGCATATATATGTATAACTGAATCACTTTGTTGCCCAGCAGAAATTAACAGAACATTGAAAACCAACTATATTTCAATAAAACATATTTAAAAGATAAAAATAAAATCTAGATCAGCTTGGGGAGAAATAAGTCTTAACAATATTGAATCTTAAGATTTCTGAAATAAGTACACCTCCTTATATATTTGTCTTTATTTTATCTTTATATTATTGAATGTACTATTTTATATTTATATTGTCTTCTTTATTTTTTTTACACATCAAAGATAATTGTTTTATTTAAAAACGGAAATATTTATATGTTTGTGTTGCAGCCCTTATGGAAAAAAAAATTTTTTTTAAGTCCTTTGATTTGAAATTCAATGTAAACAAGTACACAATCTTAAACCATAAATTCCAATTTTTTTTCCTCTGTGTTTAAATGATGTGAAAGCTTTTGTTCTGTTCAAAGGGATCTGTATATTTGAATTACAGCAACTTCTCAGTGACTTCTTCTCTGGTCTTGTCTGTTGTTTAGTCACTAAGTGGTCTCCAGCTCTTTGGCAACACCATGGACTGTAACCCGCCAGGTTCCTCTGTCCATGGGATTTCCCAGGCAAGAATACTGGAGTGGGTTGCCATTTCCTTCTCCATTCTTTATTTTTTAGTGAGGTAAAATTGGTATATATTATTATATAAATCTCAGGTGTACGGCATTATAATTTGACCTCTGTATGCACTAATACCGGAGAAGGCAATGGCACCCCACTCCAGTACTCTTGCCTGGAGAATCCCAAGGACGGAGGAGCCTGGTAGGCTCCAGTCCCTGGGTTGCTAAGAGTTGGGCACGACTGAGAGACTTCACTTACCCTTTTCACTTTCATGCATTGGAAAAGGAAATGGCAACCCACTGCAGTGTTCTTGCCTGGAGAATCCCAGGGACGGGGGAGCCTGGTGGGCTGCCGTCTCTGGGGTCGCACAGAGTCGGACACGACTGAAGCGACTTAGCAGCAGCAGCAGCAGCATGCACTACTACAGAGCATTACCACGGAAGTCCAGTCACCATCCGTCGCCACACAACCCACCCCCTTCACCCGTCTCCCCCGCTCACCACTCCCTTCCCCTCGGGTAACCACCAGCAGGTTCTCTGTATTGATGACTTTGCTTTTTGTTTTGTGTGTGTGTTTTATCTACAATTTATTTCAGTTATCTTGTAGTGAGTTAGCACTATACAAAGCTCCTATTTTAGGGGGTGTAAGATTAGACCTTTTGCTTAAGCTCTAATGACAGCAAGCGCTGTACAAATGAAATTGGGAGAAGGGTGGAGGAAAGAGCATGTAAGAAATAAAGAGAATAAATAAGTGGAAAAACTTTGCAGAATTTAAAACGCTAATTTTGGAATATTTCACTCTGAATCTCAATAAATGAGAAAATCTGTTTGGTACATGATACGTTTCATTTGGGGTGCATTCAAAACCGTATATGGATAAATTCTAAGGATACCAAGGTTATTTTACTCGAACACTGTGGTGATAATCTTCTAAAATTCTTGGATGTTTCTCACTAATTCCTTAACCTCGCTCCCCACCCACCCACCCCCACATCAAAGGGAGTTCTGAGAAGGAAGAGGAAACTCTGGGTGTTCAAGTAATCCAGACATTAAATAGAATAAACACATTATTGAAGAATGGTCTTCTTTACTTACAAAATGGCACATTTCCCTCTTTGTAGGAGTCTAAAAGATGAACTCAGCAAGTCAGAAAGTGACATACCAGCAAATGTTTACAAAATTAAAAATAAAGTTTTTTGAACTTACTGTGCAATCTGGGAGTGGGATATCACAAGTCTTTGGTCAGCACATTTGATTATTTCCTCATAAGATGTAACCTTGGGAAACATTAGCTGAAACAATTATTCTGTGATCGATTCTAAGATATTTACTTAGTTTTGTTCATTTTTTTGCTTTTCAAGAATCTGCACAAGTTGAAGTTCAATTATATGACTCCTGTGAATGAAGGTTTTACAACTGGCAGAACATCTTCCTTGTATTTTGAAATCAGGAATATGGATACAAATAGAACTGAAATGTGCCTGTTCACCATGCAGAAAAAGTATCAAAAAAAGGACAACTGTAGTGAAACAACTGTGATCCATACAAGTAGTGTATGTGTCAACCCAGGGTCAGAGTCCACAATGAGGTTTTAAAAGGTAAACCAGAACACTATGTTGGCGAGATTTAGAAGGACCCTCCAAGTGAATCGGTGAGGCTAAGACTAAGAAATTGCTGACAACAGAAGGCTATATGCACACATACAGTTCTTTGCTAGCTTTTAGCTAAAAGGAAAATAACACAAAGTCATGATGAAGTGAATGGAATTGAGACAAATGTGTTACGTCATCCTTCAGATCCCTTTTTTGCATCCAAATTCTAATGTTTTAATATTTGACATAGTTTAAAAAATATATGTGCATAAGAAAATCTGTACCTTATTTATTAAGTTGCCTAAATGTCTTTGATACTTGTCATTTTCTTCAGTGAGTCTGTTGCAGTGGTCTTCTTTTGTCTCTAGAAGATTTTCCAATTTTGCAATCTATGGAGCAACATCAGCAAAAATGATAACTTGGAAACTGCCATGAAAATCATGTATTGATGTTAAGAACAATGAGAACAGTGAGCTATACTTTATTTCAATATTCCCTTACACTGATTTGTACCATAGGTGAATTGAGAGAGGCTGTTAGTTAGACTGCAGTTAGAACACATGAACAGAAATTTAAAAGGTGTTTCAGCTTTTCTACATTTTAATACAATGAAATAGCTTTGCAAACAACTAGACACTTACTAGTAAATACAAGTACTTATTAGTCCCAAGTCTTTTCTTTCCATTCATAACCAATGGATAGACTATCTTCTTTCCATATATAACCAGTGGATATTTGATTGTCTCTGAAGCACTGATGTGCTGCTTGATGACACATTTTCAGGTTTCATCAATATTCTCACGTGTATAAATGAGAGTTTTTGAAAGGTCCAGCTCAACGTGTGTCACATTCTGACTTATGGTCCAATTTTTTTGGGGGGGTTTTTAAATTTTTGGGGGGGGTCCAATTTTTATTTGCAAAAAATTAACATTAACAATTTAAATATTGTATTCTTGCATTAACAATTTAAAGTTTGTATTTCTAAAAATGATATCTAGGATAAATTACCAAGAAAGAGTATTCACAAGTTCCCCCACAGTTACCTTAATTTTCAAAGCAATTATAGAAGAAAAAGGACAGAAATGTTCCCTTTAAATAACAATGTTAAGAGTGGCCATTGATGTTCTAATGTTTATTTAAACATATTTATTTACATATGTTTACAAGTCTGCCCTACAGGAAACAATGGCAGAACAAGCTTTCTTGCTCTTTCTCTTTACATAGATATATTAATGGGGACAATATCAAATCGGGGTCCCATTCCTCTGACTGCACATGTTATTTAAAGCAGGGAGTACAGATATTACCTCAGTTTAACAGATAAACCCAAGGTGAAGAGAATTTAAAACGCTTTTTAAAGGACATGGCTAGAAGTAGAGAGAAGAGGGTGGCAGAGGCTAAGATTGTTAGCACCACTGACTCAACGGACATGAATCTGAGCAGAGTCCGGGAGACAGTGGAGGACAGGGAAGCCTGGCGTGCTGCCGTCCACGGGGCCGCAAAGAGTGGGACACAACTTAGCGACTGAACGCCATCACCTTGAACCTCTGTGTCGAGAGCAGCTCTTCCTTTCCTCTCCCTCCCTTTCCGTGTGCCAGTCCTTTAGGGACTAGCATTTCTCACGTTTGGAATTTTTATCACGGTCAGCTTGATGTGCTTCTTACCCTCTCAGGAGTTGTGTGGTCTAGAAGCTTGCTTTCAGGTGGGTTCAGGTGAGACACCACGGACAGTGCCCGTTCCATGCCTCAAGCAGTCAAGGGCACACCTCACCTTTTGTGCGGTTAAGCTGGACAAGAGGGCTCTGCTGTGGGTCATTAAAAGTTTCTTGTAAGTCTTGAACTTACAGGTTTTAGCAGCCATTCTAAGTGCCTAGATGCCTTATTTTATTCAGGGATGCAAGATGTAATTTTCTATAGGTGTGTCTTCTGCTTTTTTTTAATGTGGACCATTTTTAGTCTCAGTTGAATTTGTTATAATACTGCTTCTGTTTTCTGTTTTTTTATTTTTTTGCCCGAGAGGCAAGTGGGATCTTAGCCCCCAACCAGGGATCCAACTGGCACCGCCCTCCTTGGAAGGCGAGGTCTTAACCACTGCACCCTCAGGGAAGTCCCTCTTCTGCTTTTAACAGCTCACATTCTCCAGCGAAGAGCTCTCCCTCATGAGTTATTCGGTTCCTCTGAAATATAGTTTGTACAACAAAGTCTGCAGCACATGTAAGAGGCAACATAGTGTGTCTGAGATGCTGCCATTTGTGAGCGTTTTCTCACTTCAGCTTCCCACCCCAGGGGAGACCGCGGTCCATTCCAAACCTCTTTTGTGCCTGAAGCTCAGAAGCTGCTGACAGGGCCTGCCCCCCTTTCATCTGCCCCCTGCCAGCCCGTGGGCTCTCCTCTGCGCTTCTCCCACCTGGATGTCACGGGATCCTCCTCTTTTTAAAAAGGTTCCCTTTAGTCCTTGCAAACAGCTATCTATATATCTCACCTTTTCTAGATTCCTTGGAGGCAGGGCTTCCGTTTGATGTAACTTTCCATCAATATCTCCATACTGACTAGCCTTGCTTACCCTTTCAAGGAAGTCAATAATTACCTATATAATGAAGAAAATTAATGAAGTAGAAAGGAAGAAAACTATAAGCCCTCACAGCATCGGGCTTTTCCCTTTCTCCTATGCAATGAATTTAGTACAGGATGCTGACCTTTAACAATTTAGAAATACGATAGACTTCTCTAAAGATGAAAAAAGAAATTATGGGGGCTTCCCTAGTGGCTTAGTGCTAAGAATCCACCCGCCAGCGCAGGAGACACGGGTTCGATCCCTGGTCCGGGAAGATCCCACGCGCCGCGGAGCAACTAAGCCCATGAGTCGCAACTACTGAAGCCGTGCATGCCTAGAGCCCGTGCAGCCCGCGCTCTGCAACAAGAGAAGCCTAAGCACCGCAACTGGAGAGGAGCCCCGGCTCGCCACGACTAGAGAAAAGCCTGCGCAGCAATGAAGACCCAGCACAGCCAGAAATAAATAAACGTTAAAAAACCAATTAAGTTAATTAACCTCTTTTTCACTATATAGTGGGATCCAAATGGATTGTAACTTTCTAGATACCAAGATATTTTAATTTTCTTCCCACAGATTTTTCCTCTTTTAGCTGCTTTTATCTTCTTTTTTCCAGCTTTATCGATACATAACTGATGCAACCGTTGTGTAAGTTTCAGGTGTACAGCGTGTTGATTTGATACACTGATATATTGCAAAATGATTACCGCCATTAGCTCCACCCCTCCCACAATCACCACTCCCCTGTGATGGCTCTGGGTGCCATCCAAAGGACGTGTGCCATTTCCCTGGCACCCCCTTAATCTCGATTGCTGTAAACACCTACTGCTCTAAGAATGGTGGTCGTATGTGCCACAATATAAATGTTCTTCATTCACTATTAAAAACTTGCACATACTTGAAAATTTCTGCATTTTGAAAGAAAAAAAAATTTTCTAAACAGAAATCATGTGGGACAATATTTAAAATTTCAAAACCTGAGAGTGCCAACTTCAGTTCTATATTTGTGGGGGTGAATAATACTGCTACTATGCCAGCGTGTGACCATTTCAAGGAGCAAAGTTTTTGAAGGCAGATCATTTCCACAACTCGTTATTAAGACAGTGTTGTGAATAAAAAGGCTAGCAAAGCAACGAAAGGTGTTTCTTACCAAAAAATCAAGCTCCTCGTTTAGGTTGTGGGGCTGGTTCAGTTTGGCTCCCAGTACAACAGGCACGTCTCTGACATTCTTGGCTTCCTTGGAGTCAAATTCTGTAACCTGCCATGAAACATGTTTGTGTCCACTTCCAATATGTTCACTTTCCTTGGAACATTTGACAATGAATATGCTATCAGTTAAGCCATCAGAGAGCTCTCCAGTGGCTTCAATAACAGAAAGCTTTCAATGTAAGATCTAAAGTTGCATTTTTGTATTAGAGAAACAGGACACGGTGAATGTTTAACTCACCCCAGGAACCTGATGTTGACATGATTTTTCATTAGCAAGTAACTGTCTGAAAGCTGCGATTTTGTCTTTATGTTTCAGTAGCTAAGGAAAAAGGCATTTTCTATTTCAGAGACAGGAAATAAGACTACATTCAGTAACATTTCTAATAAAATCACCAAACCATGAACAGCCCAACCCCTGTCTCAAAGGTGTCTTGTATTTCGAGCTCCTGTGTAGTAGAGTTCACACAACATGCCTGAGACTGCTGCCCCCAGAAAGGCCTGCTCGCCAAGGTGCCCCCTGACTGGCTTCTAGGAACCTGGATCGTGGGAGAGTCTCCATCATTTCCCGGTATGAAGGCTCACTGCGTCTAACCTATTTGCACAGAGGATGTGGTTTATGCTGAACGCCTCCTTCCACTGGGAGAGTCTGGGGTTTTGGTACGTGGCAGGCAGAGGGTGCGTGCCTACGCGACCAGCCTCAGATAGAAACCCTGGACACTCAGTCTCCAGTGAGCTTCCCTGGGAACTCTTCACATGGGCTGCACAGCTCACTGCCAGGGAAGGGAAGGGCACCTGGTTTCCTCTGGACTTTGCTCCATGTGCTTTTCCCCTTTGCTGGTTTTGTTCTGAATCCTCTCGCAGTAATAATACCTCATAACTGGGAGAATGACTGTGTGCTGAGTCCTGTGAGTCCTGTAAGTCACCAAACATGAGGGAGGGCTTGGGAGCTCCGCAGAGCTTATTCTAATACCCAATTGCTTTTACAGCCAGGCTATTAAGACTCTGCTTTAAAGAAAAAATTAGCCAACTTTTTCTAGATACAATTCAGTATCATTTCTTATATGTTCCATATAATAATAATAGATCTTTAATATTCAATATTTCTAACTCCTCCAAATATCAGTGATAAAGTATGCTGTACAGAATTTTTTATTATGAACAATTTCGAAAAAAGAGAAAAAACTAATGAAGCCCCATATAACTATTACTCAGCTCCAATTATTGACAGTTAATGATCAATCTTGTATCATTAATACCCCAAGCACTTCCTCCTCCCTGCAACTCCCTTCACTCAATCAAATGACAGACATCACATTATTTTGTCTGCCAATATTACAGTAATGACACAGAAATTTACCAAGAGAACATAAATATCTGAAATTGTATTTCTGAAACATCCCTCTTGGGCTTCCCTGGTGGCTCAGATGGTAAAGAATCTGGTTGCAATGTGGGAAACCTGGGTTCGACCTCTGGTTTGGGCATGGCAACCCACCCCACTATTCTTGCCTGGAGAATCCCCATGGACAGAGGAACCTTGCGTGCTACAGTCCATGGGGTGGCAAAGAGTCAGACACGACTGAGCAGCTAAGCACAACATCCCTTTTGAACCCTCAACTAGGCTTCTTTTAGAAGGTTGCTTTAAGAAGTGGAGACCAGTAGTTTTTCTGCATGCCTGTTTATTCCTTGGTCCTTTTCTCTATAGGTTAGCCAGAAGATAGGTTCTCCAGAGCACTTGCAACAAATTTCCTATCCACCTCACAGTTCAGAGAAGTCATTTCCTGCTAGTACAGTATTGAAATTGAATCCCAGATTTACTGTTCAGCCAGGTAAACTGGTCACTTCTGTTTTCCTCTCAGATTAAAAATGGCTCCTGTTTGAGTCTTATTATCATTTTCCCAACTGAGAGTCACAGCATGCTGGCATAAGTCCTTTGGAAGGAGGTCCCCATTACAGCCATTACCCCTATCATGGTTTGGCCTCAGGCCAAACTACAGTGAAGGAACACAGCCCCACCCATCAGCAGAAAATTGGACTAAAGATTTACTGAGCATGGCCCTGCCCACCAGATCAGATCAGATCAGATCAGTCGCTCAGTCGTGTCCGACTCTTTGCGACCCCATGAATTGCAGCACGCCAGGCCTCCCTGTCCATCACCAACTACTGGAGTTCACTCAGACTCACATCCATCGAGTCAGTGATGCCATCCAGCCATCTCATCCTCTGTCGTCCCCTTCTCTTCCTGCCCCCAATCCCTCCCAGCATCAGAGTCTTTTCCAATGAGTCAACTCTTCGCATGAGAGCAAGACCCAATTTCCCCACAGCCAGTCCCTCCCATCAGGAAGCTTCCACAAGCCTCTTATCCTCATCCATCAGAGGGCAGACAAACTGAAAACCACAACCATGGAAAACTAACCAAACTGATCACATGGATCACAACCTCAACTAACTCAATGAAGCAATGAGCCATGCCATGTAGGGCCACCCAAGACAGACGGGTCATGGTGGAGAGTTCTGACAAAATGTGGTCCACTGGAGAAGGGAATGGCAAACCACTTCAGCATTCTTGCCTTGAGAAACCGAGGAATAGTATGAAAAGACAAAAAGATATGACCCTGAAAGATGAACTTCCCAGGTCGATAAGTGCCCAATATGCCATTGGAGAAGAGCAGAGAAACAGCTCCAGAAGGAATGGAGAAGCTGAGTCAAAGAGGAAACAAGACCCAGCTATGGATGTGTCTGGTGGTAAAAGCAAAGCCCAATGCTGTAACGAACAGTATTGCATAGGAACCTGGAATGTTAGGTCCATGAATCAAGGCAAATTGGAAGTGGTCAAACAGGAGATGGCAAGAGTGAACATTGACATTCCAGGAATCAGTGAACTAAAATGGACCAGAATGGGTGAATTTAACTCAGAGGACCATTATATCTACTACTGTGGGCAAGACTCCCCTAGAAAAAATGGAATAGGCCTCATAGTCAACAAAAGAGTCCAAAATGCAGTACTTGGGTGCAATCTCAAAAATGACTATGATCTCTGTTCATTTCCAAGGCAAACCATTCAGTATCACAGTAATCTAAATCTATGCCCCAACCACTATTGCCAAAGCAGCTGAACAGTTCTATGAAGAACGAGAAGACCTTCTAGAACTAACACCAAAAAAAAGATGTCCTTTTCATTACAGTGGCTGCTGCTGATGCTAAGTCACTTCAGTAGCGTCCGACTCTGTGCGACCCCATCCATAGACGGCAGCCCACCAGGCTCCCCCGTCCCTGGGATTCTCCAGGCAAGAACAGTGGAGTGGGTTGCCATTTCCTTCTCCAATGCATGAAAGTGAAAAGTGAAAGTGAAGTTGCTCAGTCGTGTCCGACTCTTAGCGACCCCATGGACTGCAGCCCACCAGGCTACTCCGTCCATGTCATTTTCCAGGCAAGAGTACTGGAGTGGGGTGCCATTGCCTTCTCCGTCATTACAGTAGACTGGAATGCAAAAGTAGGAAGTCAAAAGATACCTGGAATAATAGGCAACTTTGGCCTTAGAGTACAAAATGAAGTAGGGCAAAGGCTATCAGAGTTTTGCCAAGAGAACACACTGGTCACAGCAAACACCCCCTTCCAACAACACAAGAGAAGACTCTACACATGGACATCACCAGATGGTCAAAACCAAAACCAGATTGATTATATTTTTTGCAGCCAAGATGGAGAAGCTCTATTTAGTCAGCAAAAACAAGACCGGGAGCTGACTGTGGCTCAGATCATGAACTCTTTATTGCCAATATTCAGATTTAAATTGAAGAAAGTAGAGAAAACCACTAGATCATTCAGCTCAGTTCAGTTCAGTCGCTCAGTCGTGTCTGACTCTTTGCGACCCAATGAATTGCAGCACTCTAGGCCTCCCTGTCCATCACCAGCTCCCGGAGTTCACTCAAACTCACGTCCATTGAGTCGGTGATGCTATTTAGCCATTTCATCCTCTGTGTCCCCTTCTCCTCCTGCCCCCAATCCCTCCCAGCATCAGAGTCTTTTCCAATGAGTCAACTCTTCACATGAGGTGGCCAAAGTACTGGAGTTTCAGCTTTAGCATCATTCCTTCCAAAGAACACCCAGGACTGATTTCCTTTAGAATGGACTGGTTGGATCTCCTTGCAGTCCAAGGGACTCTCAGGTATGACCTAAATCAAATCCCTTACGATTATACAGTGGAAGTGAGAAATAGATTCAAGGGATTAGATCTGATAGCCAGAGTGCCTGAAGAACTATGGTCAGAGATTGATTTAGAAAAGGCAGAGGAACCAGAGATCAAATTGCCAACATCAGTTGGATCATAGAAAAAGAAAGAGAATTCCAAAAAAGCATCTACTTCTGCTCCATTGACTACGCTAAAGCCTTTGACTGTATGGATCACGACAAGCAATTCTTAAAGAGATCAGAACACCAGAGCACCTTACCTGTCTCCTCCAAAACCTGTATGCAGGTCAAAAAGCAACAGTTAGAAACAGACATGGAACAATGGACTGGTTTCAAATAGGGAAAGGAGTACGTCAAGGCTGTATACTGTAAGCCTGCTTATTTAACTTATATACAGAGTACATCAAGCAAAATGCTGGGCTGGATGAAGCACAAGCTGGAATCAAGATTACCAGGAGAAATATCAATAACCTCAGATATGCAGATGACACCACCCTTATGGCAGAAAGCAAAGAGGAACTAAAGAGCCTCTTGATGAAGGTGAAAGAGGAGAGTGAAAAAGCTGGCTTAAAACTCAACATTCACAAAACGAAGATCATGGCATCAGGCCCCATCACTTCATGACAAATAGATGGGGAAACAATGGAAACAGTGACAGACTTTATTTTCTTGGACTCCAAAATCACTGCAGATGATGACTGCAGCCATGAAATTGAAAGACACTTGCTCCTCGAGAAGAAAAACTATGACCAACCTAGACAGCATATTAAAAAGCAGAGACATTATTTTGCCAACAAAGTTTCATCTAGTCAAAGCTACAGTTTTTCTAGCATTCATGTATGGATGTGAGAATTGGATCATAAAGAAGGCTAGAAGTGTTAGTCGCTCAGTCGTGCCCAACTGTTTGAGACCCCATGAACTGCAGCCCACTAGGCTCTTCTGTCCATGGGATTTTCCAGGCAAGGATATTGGAGTGGGTTGTCATTTCCTTCTCCAGGGGATCTTCCCAACCCAGGGATTGAACCTGGGTCTCCTGCACGTCAGGCAAATCCTTTACTGACTGAGCTACAAGGGAAGCCATAAAGAAGGCTGAGCGCTGAAGAATTGATGTTTTTGAACTATGGTGCTGGAGAAGACTCTTGGGAGTCCCTTGGACTGCAAAGAGATCAAACCAGTCAATCCTAAAGGAAATCAATCCTGAATATTCACTGGAGGAACTGATGCTGAAGCTGAAGCTCCAATACTTTGGCCACCTGATGCAAAGAGCTGACTCATTAAAAAGACCCTGATGCTGGGAAAGATCGAAGGCGGGAGGAGAAGGGGATGACAGAGGATGAAATAGTTGGATGGCATCACTGACGCGATGGACTCAAGTTTGAACAGGGAAGCCTGGCGTGCTGTCCATGGGGTTGAAAAGAGTCGAACACGACTGCACACCTGAACAACAACATTTACCTGGCTCTCCTAGTTCTCTCTCCACCTCTGCACCACTAGCCGAGAGACTGACTGAAGAAGTCCCAAGGGCCTTCCCTTACTTGTCTCACTTGAGAAATAAAATCTGTTTCCAATGTATCCACTATTCCAAGTGATAAAGTTTGTAATAACTATGTCCTGTGCTTAGCTGCTCAGTAGTGTCTGACTCTGAGACCCCCAGGCTCCTCTGTCCATGGGATGCTCTAGACAAGAATACTCAAGGGGGTTGCAGTGTCCTCCTCCAGGGGATCTTCCTAATCCAGGGATCAAACCCAAGTCTCCCACATTGTAGGTGGATTATTTACTGTCTGAGCCCAGGAAAGCCCATGAATACTGGAATAGTAGCCTATCCCTTCTCCAGGGAATCTTCCGGACCCAGGAATGGAACAGGGGTCTCCTGCATGGCAGGCGGATTCTCTACCAGGTGAGCTATCAAGGAAGCCCTATAGGAATGTCAAAATATACTTATCTTCAGGAATCAGTGGTACCATTAAAAGTGAACAGATACTCATACCAGTTTTTGGGTAGATGAATGGGATTTTCTAAGACATACTTAGGTTATAAAACAAGTCAAGTGTTGAACAAAAGGCCTCCTTAGAGTCAAAGTAAAGCTAATCTTGTCCCCTGAAATAATTATTTTAAAAAATCCAAAGTTTTTAGGAGCCTCTTTATACTTTTACACTAGCTTTTTTTTTTTACTTCTTTTTTCACTAAAAATGATATAATTTTTAGAATGAAGAATACATACCTCTTTATCTAAAATTTTCTTTTTAAGATGAAAACTCTTCAATTTTTGTGGCATATCACTAACTTTCTCATTCTCTTTGAAATGTTCAGCATCAGGATTGATGATGTCCTAAGGGTAATGTTTTGAGAAGCTTTCTTAAAAAGTTTTCAATAAAATTAAAAGAATGAAGGGTAGAATACAAATTAAACGTTCCATGCAAAAGAAGAGGCCAAACAAAAGAAGGAAGAAAAATATTGAACTCAATTCTTCAGTTACTCATCATAAGACATCTAATAACAGGTTAATGTGGAAATAATTCATTTAGATTCACATTTGCATATAAATTGTAAGTGGGACAAATTAGGATAATTGCTAGAAGTTAATACACATTGATAGTAACTATAATGACTACACATTCATAGATACATCTCCTGTTAGCCTAGTCAGTTTACAAATCCAAATTTTAGACTAATTGTTATACCTGACACCAGAACAATGAGACATCTTTAATAATATTGAAACTCTAGACATTTCAGTGGCCCCCAGAATGAAGATACTTGTACACTGTACTTGTACAGTGAAGACCCTTGTAACCTAAGGGTCAAAAGTGCACGCATTAGAGTCAGACTACCTGGGTTTGGATCTGAGTTCTGCCACTTAGAGCTTCCCTTGTGGCTCAGTGGTAAAGAATCTGCCTGCCAATGCAGGAGATATGGGTTCAATCTTTATGCTGGGAAGATCCCCTGGGGAAAGAAATGGTGACCCACTCCAGTATTCTTGCCTGGGAAATCCCATGGGCAGAGGAGCCTGGTGGGCTACAGTCCATGGGGTCGTAGAGTCAGACACAACTGATCGACTGAGCACAGTGGAAAGCGTCTACTGCAGCTCTGAAACGGAATGGAAACTCATTCTGCCACTTAACTTATGTGAGACTTTGAACAAGAAACTCAACTATTCTAGGCCTGTTTGTTTTTCCATGTTTAAAAAAAAAAAAAAAAGCCTGATAATATTTTTTTTAATGGTGTAAGAGTTGAATGAGATAATCCATGAAAAGCAGAGTCAATTTAAATGCCTCCAAGGACAGGGTGGGCAGCCAGCAAATATTTGTCCAGTGCCTATTAGAGGCTTACCCTGTATTAGCAGAGGGCATATCACATATGGAGTCTCTGATCTTGAAGCCTTGAGCAAACAGGTATTTGTTTGGCCTGGAATGAGATCTACTAAGTAGAGGGTTGATGGATGGCTCACTGAGGGGTCTGGGAGAGAAGAAGCAGCCAGCAAATAAGACTGAGAAAGAACAGCAGCATCCGCTGAGAGAAGAGAAAATCAAGCAAATATGGTGAGAAAGCAGATGTCTGAAGGGCCGGGGGTGATGGAAAGGCTGCAGCAAGAAGCGCTGGCGACACTTTCAAATTCAAACCTTATGAAGACAAAACTTCAGGCGGGCACAGTCTTTGGGCCGTCAATTTGGGGTCTCTGCTAAAATTACTTAGCTTGGTTTCCAGCCTTCAATAAATGCTGGCGTTCAACAAATTTTAGCTGAAAGAAAATAGTAGTGTAGTGTGTAGTGTGTTCCTGTGTCAGATCAGGAACACAGCAAACCCACGTTGCCAAATTTTGGCTCAGAGGAGTGCACTTAAGCTCAAAGAAACATACAATAATCAGAGGGAAGAGGAAGAAAGAGAGTTCAATAATTTGAGGAGCTGTTCCGAGCATCATGCCCTTCAAACGTAGGGTCTGTCACTTCCCAGGGCAGCAGCGACACCACTGCAGCTAAGGCTGAGAAAGGAAAATTTCCTTGGCCAGGTCACACAGCCAAGAGGTGGAGAGGCCATGTCTGGAACTCACTGGACACTAACTTCATTTTTCATTCTTCCCATGGACACAGCTCCACACTGCCCACCCTGCCCCAGAGCTGCACTTCAGATCAGACTGGGTAAACAGCCCAGCCATGTGAACTCATCACTAGGAGCAGCCGGGCTGGAGCCCAAGACTACTGCTCAGAGGGAGTTTTCCTAACACGTGGAAAGCACTGAGGGACAGGCTTTGCCTGAAGTTCTTATTTTTTTCAGTCCTACTACATTATCTTACTGTTGATTTGTGGGAATTAGGTGATGAAAAAAGACAGGATGAAGCAGTGGGAAGAAGGAAGGGCTGATTGGTTGGTTTAAGCATCTGTATCAGTCAGTTCAGTCGCTCAGTCATGTCCAACTCTTTGCAACCCCATGGACTACAGCATGCCAGGCTTCCCTATCCATCTGTATCATTCCTTCCATTATTTTTCTTTCATAACTTGATTGTCCAACCTTGATATTTCTTAATAAAAATATGATTTTTGTATAATTACCTGATGTGGGAGAAGTTCTACCATCAGAGCCAGAAGACTGAGAATTCTGGACGTCGGCTGTGAAGTTCTTTTCATGTCTGGGGGGTTTGCGCTCCCTTCTTCACAAGGTGAGTGATTCGGGAACAAATTAGAATGTGTCATCTTTGTATCCTACATATACACAATTCAGACTTGTCACAATAAAGACACAGAATCTGGATTACTTTTTAGGTAAAATGCTGAATACCACTCTTAAAAACTCAAAGCAGTGGTTCTCAAACTTTTTGATTTTCAGGATGCTTTCACAGTCTTAAAAATTATTGAGGATATCCCAAAGCTTTTGTTTGTTAGGCTGTATCTGTCAATATTTATTGCATCAGAAATCACAGTGTGAACATAAAAAATATTGATTTACAAATTCATTTAAATAACAATCAATATTTATTGTATTAAAAATACAATATCTACATTTATATTTATTGTGTTAGAATCTATTTTATATTTATCAATATTCATTGTATTAGAAATTACAACTGAGAACATTCAAAAATATTTATTTACTAATTCATTTAAACAATAAATGTATTATGTCAGTATAAGCGACAATTTAATACAAAATTACCACATTTGTCAAAATGAAAAATTAGTGAAAAGTGGGAATGTTTACACTTTCTGCAAATATTGTTAATGCTGGCTTAATAGAAGACAGCAGGACTCTCCACTGTGCTTTCCATATTCCATCAATCATGAAAGCAATTACCCTGTCACATGCCACATGGCTTCACGGGAAAACTCCACTGTACACCTGGGAAAGAATGAGAGTGAAAAAGGCAATGGTGTCTTCATATTACCATGAAAATGCTTTGACATCAAAGATGCTCCCAGAACACACATTGAGAAAATGGACCTAAAGATTAATGAAAAGCAAAACTAGAAGTAAAAAAAAAAAAAAAAAACGGATTAGTCAAGATGGTGCAAAAGCTGCCTTTAAAAAAAGAAAGCTCAAGAAAAACATTGTATAGTGGATAAACTACTGCACAGTAACACTGATTTACGCAGTGTTTACTAATTCAAAATTTGTCATGCTTTGGTTAACAGCCAAACTGAAGGTCATCTTTGCTTAGGCTAAAAGTGAAAATGAAAGTGTTAGTTGCTCAGCTGTGTTTCAACTCTTCTTGACCCCATGGACTGTAGCCCGCCAGGCTCCTCTGTCCATGGGACTCTTCAGACAAGAATAGTGGAGTGGGTTGCTGTTCCCTTCTCCAGGGGATCTTCCCGACCTGCTTAGGTCAGTACTTATCAAAGCATGACCTTGGGGCCAGGAGCATCAGTGAGTCCCTAAGATCTTCCTGGAGATGCAAATCCCCAGGCCCCACCTCACACCTGCTGAATCAGACTCTGGGGTGGTCCCTGCAATCTGCAGTTTCATAGCTGAGGCTGATGAATGCTAACGTTTGAGAATCACACTGGCTTAGATAATCCTTTCTTCTTTCTGGAGAAAAGATGACAGAGAGAATTTCCAGTCCCATGAGAACAGTATTTTTCTAAGAGCCATTAAAAATAATAGGATCCTGTCTTGCAAACAATACTTAATACGGATTAGATATTCACAAGAGTAAGTCTTCTAAGGACATCTTTGAGCAACAGATCAGTTCAGTTTAAGTTATTATGACAAATATAAAAATAAACGTATACATTTTCTGACTCAGATTAGCCTTCTAATAGAGTTAATAAGATTGCACTACAGATATTTTAAGGCAGGCCTACAAAACTGGAATAGAGCAGATATGCTCTGGCTTGTGAGGATTATCACTACCAAGACAGGCTTCCAGTTGTCTGCCAAAAAAAGCCATCTGAACTGCAAATACAAAATACAGGTTCTCCAAACACATTGATACGAGGCTCTCATGTTGTTCTTAACGAATGATCATTTTGCAATACATACAGATATTGAATCTTTATGCTGCACACCTGAAACTCGTGGATGTGCCATCTCAGTAAAAATGTTAATAACTTTACAAGATTACTGTGTGATATGATGTAGGTTTTGCCTTGTAAACCAAATATGCAGCTGTATTATTTAGTTTTACTGTTGAATAGGCAGACATGGCATGAAAAGACTGAGATTCTCACTCAGAAAATCTTTTCTCGAGGAAGCTTCGGATGATTGGTCATGTACGAGTGCCTGCACGTGTGCTAAGTCGCTTCAGTCGTGTCCGACTCTGTGCGACCCCATCCATAGACGGCAGCCCACCAGGCTCCCCCGTCCCTGGGATTCTGCAGGCAAGAACACTGGAGTGGGTTGCCATTTCCTTCTCCAATGCATGAAAGCGAAAAGTGAAAGTGAAGTCGCTCAGTCGTGTCCGACCCTCGGCG
Organism: Bos indicus; assembly: GCF_029378745.1. Lineage (NCBI taxonomy): Eukaryota > Metazoa > Chordata > Mammalia > Artiodactyla > Bovidae > Bos > Bos indicus. The sequence continues at coordinate 49,998,038 of NC_091782.1, read as the reverse complement.
ACCCCATGGACTGCAGCCCTTCAGGCTCCTCCGTCCATGGGATTTTCCAGGCAAGAGTACTGGAGTGGGGTGCCATTGCCTTCTCCATACCAGGCTCCTAGGTACCCACAAAATTCCCACATTCATTTGCAACTCTACCAATACAATTGCAAGAGGCCAGGAATGGCTGTTCTTTAATGTGAGTATCTGAGACCCAAAGAAACTCGTCCAAACCTGTGGCACCTTCTCCATCATTTCTCTCTTTTTGGTTGTTAATTCTCTCCGCCGACAAATTAGGGTATGGGCCACGCCCAAATACGCCTCAGCAGACTATTAGAAACTCCTGAAATTCTGCCTTAGAGATTCGGAATTTGTGATTAATACCTTGGCCACATCTGACTCTGTTACACCCTCTAAGATCTCCTTGAGTCGAGCTATCTCACATTTAGGGACACAATTTTGCTCCTCACTCCTTGCAACCTGCTGCTGATGTTTTGTGTTTTCATTTTTTACCTCGTCGATCTGCTGCTGGAGTTCTGCATTCTTAGCCTTTTCACTGTCGGATAGGAATTGCACCTTCTGAACCTGAGCGACCAATTTCTCGAGTTTAGATTTCAGATTCTCTCTTTCATCCAGGTGTTTCCTTTCACGTTTCTGAAATTCCTCCCGTAAAGACAGGACCTCTTGCTCTCTGGTCTCTCTCTCCCTTTTCAACAAATCCAGAGCGGCACTGGTGGCCTTTTCCAGTTCTCCTTTGAGTTGCTGCAGTCTTTCTATCTCTTCTTCTTTCTTGCTCAAGGCGCTGTCCATCTCCATGCACTGAGTCATGTACCTTTCCTCTAGGCTAGCATAATTGCCCTTGAGTTTCTTAAACTCTAACTGTAAGGTTTCCTTTTCACTCCTGCATTCCTGAAGGTGGTTTTGGGTGGTAACTAAAATCTCATGCAAACTCTGCAGTGTCTTCTCTGTATCATTCTTCTCTAGCTTTATTCTGTACTTTTCTTCAATTAACTCTTCGACCTTCTCCTTTAGCTTATTGATGATGTCCACAAACGCGTGCTGTTTAGTCGTATTCATCTGTAGTTCTTCAACCTTCTTCTCTAAATACGTGTTACGATGCTCTAGGTCTTGGATCCGAGTTTCCTGTTCTTTGTTAGCAAGTTTTAATTTCCGTAGGACTTCATTTAAAGCCATGTCCTCTTCCAGAGGTTGTAAGCTTTCCAAGCTCTGCTCTGCGTCAGGTATCAAGCAGGCCTCCTGAGACGCTCCATCGCTCCAACAAATGCCTGTAGGAGCCCAAGTTGAGACCATCTGTGGACTCCACCTGCCTTTTTCTGGGACTTCCTTTTGGTGTCTGACTGACATCTCAGGAATATCCATAGAATTCTGTACTCCTTTGGAAGAACCTGCAATCTGTAAATTACAGTAAGTAAAATAAGTCTGAAAGAGTAGAAATATCATGAGCTTTGAGGTCAAAGAGAGCTGCCCTTGAACACTGGATCCCTAAATTTGGTTTTCTCAGCTCTGAAATAATAGGGAAGACGTGTACGTCCAACACTAATATCTAATTAACAAAAATACTTAAGTATTAATTGCTGAATGTCATGTACTGCACTTAGCAGCACAGCAGGTATGGTATCTGTATTATACTTTTACAAAAAAAAATTAAATATTGATACTCTCACCATCTTCTATGACACAAACTTTTCTGGATACATACAAGATATTTCCTTTGACTTCAAATGAATTAAAATAAAGTTATTCATTACCCTAAATCTGCAAAGACATTTTTAAAAAATTATTTTTGAGGTAATGTTGGTTTTTAACATTATGTAAGCCTCATGTGTACATTACATTTCTACTTCTGTTTACACTACAGCATACTCACCACCAAACATTTAGTTTCCATTTATCACCATACAGTTGATCCATTTTACTCATTTCATTTATTTTGTTCATTTATTTTTTGGTTTTTGTTTGGGTTTTTTTGTATCCCATATATGAATGAAATCATATTTGTTTTTCCCCACCTGACTTATTTTACTTAGCATGATACCCTCACGATCCACCCATCCATGTTGCCACAAATGGCAAAATTTCATCTTTATGACTGAGTAGTATTCTATTGTAAATATACAAAATACCTTCTTTATCCATTTATCCATTGATAGGCACTTAGGTCAGAGAAGGCAATGGCACCCCACCTTACCCCACTCCAGTACTCTTGCCTGGAAAATCCCATGGACCGAGGAGCCTGGTGGGCTGCAGTCCATGGGGTTGCAGAAGAATCAGACACGACTTCACTTTCACTTTTCACTTTCATGCATTGGAGAAGGAAATGGCAACCCACTCCAGTGTTCTTGCCTGGAGAATCCCAGGGACGGGGGAGCCTGGTGGGCTGCCGTCTATGGGGTCGCACAGAGTCGGACATGATTGAAGCAACTTAGCAGCAGCAGCAGCAGCAACAATCAGCAATGTTGAACATCTTTTCATGTGCCTGTTGGCCACCGGTATGTCTTCTTTGGAAAAATGTCTATTTGGCTCCTCTGCTAATTTTTTAATTAGATTTTTTTGTTGTTATTGAGTTGTATGAATTCTATATATATTTTGGATACTAACCCCTTATGGTTATGTGGTTTGCAAACATCTTTTCCCAGTTGGCAGGTTGTCTTTGTATTTTATAGATAGTTTCCTTCACTGTGCAAAAACTTTTTAGTTTGATGAGGTCCCATTTATTTTTGCTTTTGTTTTCCTTGCCTGAGGATATATACCCAAAGATATTGCTAAGGCCAATTCACTGATTATACTGTCTATGATAGATTTATTGTTTTTATATGTCCATCTTTGTCTCTTGATACCTTTTTTGGTTTGGAGTTTGGAGTCTATTTTGTCAGATATGAACATAGCTACACTCAATTTCTTTTAGCTACCATTTGCTTTGGACATCATCTTCCATCCTTTCATTTTGAGTCTACGTTTATCTTTAAAGCTGAAGTGAGTTTACTGGAGGGAGTAGACAGCTGGATCTCGTTTTTAATACATCTCTTTTGGGGGCGGGGAGGTCTTGCTTTTTAATCCATCCAACCACTTTTTTTTTTTTTAAGATTTATTTATTTATTTTTGACTGTGCTGAGTCTTATTTGCTGCACCCAAGATTTCTCTAGTTTTGGAGAGCAGGGGCTACTCTTTGTGGAGGTATGAGGTATGAGGACTTCTCTCATAGCTCAGTTGGTAAAGAATCTGCCGGCAATGCAGGAGACCCTGGTTGCATTCCTGGGTGGGGAAGATCCTGTGGAGAAGGGAGAGGCTACTCACTCCAGTCTTCCTGGGCTTCCCTGGTGGCTCAGCTGGTACAGAACCCGCCTGTGAAGTGGGAGACCTGGGTTCGATCCCTGGGTTGGGAAGATCCCCTGGAGGACGGACAGGCTACCCACTCCAGTATTCTGGCCTGGAGATTTCCATGGACTGTATAGTCCATGGGGTCACAGAGTCGGACACGACCTGAGCGACTTTCACTCACGCTTACTTATTTTTGAGTGTGCTGAGTCTTATTTGCTCCGTGCAAGCTTTCTCTAGTTTCTCTCTGTTGAGCTGTGCTTCTCATTGCAGCGGCTTCTCTTACTGAGGTCCATGGGCTCTAAAGCACCTGCCCCACAGTTGTGGTGCATGGGCCTAGTTGCTCTGAGGCATGTGGGATCTTCCTGGAGCAGGGATTGAAACCGCGTCCATTGCACTGGCAGGTGAATTTTCAACCAGTGCACCACCAGGGAAGCCCCAACCAATCTGCCTTTTGATTGATGAATTAAATCCATGTACATTTAGGATGATTCTTGACAGATGAGAACTTGGTTTTATCTTTTATTTTCTGATTGCTCTGTATGTCCACTGTTTATTTTTCTTGTGTTTCTGTCTGCTGTTCTGGTTTGGTGGTTTTCTATGATGTTTCTCTTTTTTATGTTTCACATTTTTGCTCTAGATCTTTATTTTGTGGTTATCATGAGGTCTGTATAAAACATCTTATAGATAAAACAGTCCTTTTTCTCTGCTGACAGCATCTGATCTTCATATGCCTATACAGGTTCTGTCCTTTTCCTCTTCCTCTTTTGTCTTTGCTGTCTCAAATTATCCTTTAATGTTGTAAATTTATTACCAATTTGAAGTAGTTATAGTTACTTTTTCTGCTCTTTTTTCCCTTGACATTTATGGTATAATACAGTGTTAATAATCTATTCTGACATAAAGTTGCAATTTTCTGACTATTTATCACCTTACTCAAAGTTTTGTGTATTCTGCATTTTTATTTTGGGCCTAAGAGCTCATTTCAACATCTCTTGTAAGCCAGGTCTAATGTAATGAACTCCTTCAGCTTTTGTCTGTCTGAGAGTCTTTATTTCTCCTTCATATATGAATGATAACTTTTTTGGATAAAGTATTTTTGACTGACAGTTTTTATCTTTCACTATTTTGAGAATTTTATTCCATTCCTTCCTGGCCTATAGTTACAGCTGAAAAATCTGCTGATAGCCTAATGGGGGTTCCTTTATAGATAACCATCCTTTTTTCCCTTTTTAAAATATTTTAATAAAACTTTTATTCTGGAATAATTTTAGATTTATGAAAAAGTTATAAGCATAAAGAGTACTCTATACCTCTCACCCAGGGTCCCTTAATGTTAATGTCTTATATACCATGGCACATTTAATAGCAAATTCCAGTCCAGAGTATCACATTGTATTTAACACCTCTTTGTCATTGATTTTTGACAGTGTTAATACCACATGTCTTAGAGAAGATCTACTAGCAATGATTTCTTAGCTTCATAGATTTGTATATACAGTTCTTTTCTTAGGTTTGCTATTTTTTTAGGTTAGCTATTAAAAAAAAAACCTTAATCTTTTTACATCCCTGATATGCTCTTGGTTTTAGTAATCCTTATTTCTATTTATCTTTTGGCTATCCCTTGTGATATGTGGGAATTGGTGATGGACAGGGAGGCCTGGCATGCTGCGATTTATGGGGTCGCAAAGAGTCGGACACGACTGAGCGACTGAACTGAACTGTGACATGTGCAATCTTAGTACCCTGCCCAGGGACCGAACCCATGCCCCCTGCACTGGAAGGGTGAAGTCTTAACCACTGGACCACCAGGGAAGTCCCTTAGCTATTATTTAAACTCTCTGCTCCCTTCTCCTTCTCTCTTTCATCTCTCCCTCTGGGATTTCCCATTACCCTACCATTGTCCTTCCTAAAAGAGTTCTGCAGCTCTCACAGAATTTCCTCACTTTTAAAGATTCTCTTTCCTCTTCTACCTGCATCACTTCTATTAGGTTTCTATCCCTAAGCTTGTTAATCCTCTCTTCCAAATAGTCTGCTCTATTTCCAAGGCTTTTTAATCCCTTCTTCATCTTGTTCATTATTGAGTCCTTCAGCTCCAGAATTTGTTTGGTTCTTTTTTTTGGAGTTTCAACATTTTGGTAAAATGTTCCTTCCGTTAATAAACTTGATTCCTTAGCTCACTGAATTGGCTTTCTGAGCTTTCTCATAGCTCCTCGAGTTTATGACACCTATTTTGAACGTACTGTCAGCTAGATCTCAGTACTCCATGGACGTTAAGTCTAGTTTCTGGAGAACCGCCGTTTTCTTTTCGTGGTAGTGTTACTGTGGCTAGCCCTTGGTGCCTTGTTGTTCCCTGGCACACTGAATCTGAAGTAGCAAAAAACCCTCCTTCTTTAGGTGAAGATGCTTTAATTTTTCTTGATTCTAATGACTCAGTGGGTTAGAAATTAGAGGCCTTTCTTTTGTTTGCCAGGAGGTGGCATCTATGGCTTAAGTCTTTGGTTTCTCTTTCCTGCGCTAGCTCTGGTTACCTTTGGCAGTTGGCACTACCCACCCTCATGGCTCTGATAGGCGCCCTTGCTGTCGCTGCCTGTACCTCTAGGGTGGCTGTGTCTTGCTGCTGTTGATGTCACCACCTGAGGCTCTGGGGCACTGCTTCTGCCCTGTCCAAAATCTCCTGAGTCACAGGCTCTACCGCATGCAGGGAGGGGGAGAGCTAGGAGGAGTTGGGTGTCATCAGATTCCCAGGTGCTGCCACTGTGGGCTGGATTGATGGGGGGCAGTTATGGGTGCCTCTGGAGCTGGAGAGATGGTTGCAGGCCCCACTTCCACTGCTGCCAGTCACCCACGGTTGGCTAGTGGCCAGGAGGTTGTGGGTGCCGCCTCTCCTCCTGCTGCTGGGTTCTTTGAGGCTGTGGGCTCAGCTGCCACCCCGGGAGGACCACGATCTCAGGCACAACCTCCACAGTCCCCCAGTGCGGCCTCCTCTGTGTGCTCCAGTCCACCCTCCTTTAGATGTATGGATGTGTGGAATTCTCCAGCATCCTGGTGTGTTGGGGAGAGCCACATCTGTTGAGCTGTGGATGTTTTACTAATTGTAGATTGAAAAGCAGAGACAGAGAGAATATCTCAATCTACCATGATGCTGACAACCCTCTCTTGTGAGCCCCCCCTTTTTTTTTTCCTCTCTAAAGCCTTTTTTTAAAATTTATTTAATTGGAGGCTAACTACTTTACAATATTGTAGTGGTTTTTGTCAAACATCAACATGAATCAGCCACAGGTGCACGTGTTTCCCATCCAGAATCCCCCCCACCTCCCTCCCCATCCCACCCCCCAGAGTCATCCCAGTGCACCAGGCCTGAGCACCCTGTCTCATGCATCGAACCTGGATCAGCGATCCACTTCACAAATAATACACACATTTCAATGCTACCCTCTCAAATCATCCCACCCTTGCCTTCTCCCACCGAGTCCAAAAGACTGTTCTTTACATCTGTGTCTCTTTCGCTGTCTCGCATACAGGGTCATCATTACCATCTTTCTAAATTCCATATATATGCCTTAATATACTATATTGGTGTTTTTCTTTCTGACTTACTTCACTCTGTATAATAGGCTCCAGTTTCATCCACCTCATTAGAACTGATTCAAATGCATTCTTTTTAGTAGCTGAGTAATATTCCATGGTGTATATGTACTACAGCTTTCTTATCCATTCGTCTGCTGATGGACATCTAGGTTGCTCCCATGTCCAGGCTATTGTAAACAGTGCTGCAATGAACATTGGGGTACACGTGTCTCTTTCAATTCTGGTTTCCTTGGTGTGTGTGCCCAGCAGTGGGATTGCTGGGTCATATGGCAGTTCTATTTCCAGTTTTTTAAGGAATCTCCACACTGTTCTTCATAGTGGCTGTACTAGTTTGCATTCCCACCAACAGCATAAGAGGGTTCCTTTTTCTCCACACCCTCTCCAGCATTTATTGTTTGTAGACTTTTTGATAGCAGCCATCCTCACTGGCTTGAGATGGTACCTCATTGTGGTTTTGATTTGCATTTCTCTGATAATGAGTGATGTTGAGCATCTTTTCATGTGTTTGTTAGCCATCTGTATGTCTTCTTTGGAGAAATGTCTGTTTACTTCTTTGGCCCATTTTTTGATTGGGTTGTTTATTTTTCTGGAATTGAGCTGCAGGAGTTGCTTGTATATTTTTGAGATTAATTCTGTTAGTTGCTTTGTTATTATTTTCTCCCATTCTGAAGGCTGTCTTTTCACCTTGCCTATAGTTTCCTTTGTTGTGCAAAAGCTTTTAAGTTTAATTAGATCCCATTTATTTTTGCTTTTATTTCCATTACTCTGGGAAGTGGGTCATAGAGGATCCTGCTGTGATTTATGTCAGAGAGTGTTTTGCCTGTTTTCCTCTAGGAGTTTTATAGTTTCTGCTCTTACATTTAGATCTTTAATCCATTTTGAATTTATTTTTGTGTATGGTGTTAGAAAGTGTTCTGGTTTCATTCTTTTACAAGTGGTTGACCAGTTTTCCCAGCACCACTTGTTAAAGTGATTGTCTTTTCTCCATTGTATATTTTTGCCTCCTTTGTCAAAGATAAGGTGTCCATAGGTGCTTGGATTTATCTCTGGGCTTTCTATTTTGTTCCACTGATCTATATTTCTGTCTTTGTGCCAGTACCATACTGTCTTGATGACTGTAGCTTTGTAGTATAGTCTGAAGTCAGGCAGGCTGATTCCTCCAGTTCCATTCTTCTTTCTCAAGATTGCTTTGGCTATTTGAGGTTTTTTGTATTTCCATACAAATTGTGAAATTATTTGTTCTAGTTCTCTGAAAAATACTGTTGGTAGCTTGATAGGGATTACATTGACTCTATAGATTGCTTTGGGTAGTATACTCATTTTCACTATATTGATTCTTTGGATTCATGAACATGGTATATTTCTCCATCTATTTGTGTCATCTTTGATTTCTTTCATCAGTGTTTTATAGTTTTCTATATATAGGTCTTTTTTTTTTCTTAAGTAGATTTATTCCTAAGTATTTTATTCTTTTTGTTGCAATGGTGAATGGAATTATTTCCTTAATTTCTCTCATTGTTAGTGTATAGGAATGGAAGGGATTTCTGTGTGTTAATTTTACATCCTGCAATTTACTATATTCATTGATTAGCTCTAGTAATTTTCTGGTGGAGTCTTTAGGGTTTTCTATGTAGAGGATCATGTCATCTGTAAACAATGAGAGTTTTACTTCTTCTTTTCCAATCTGGATTCCTTTTATTTCTTTCTCTTCTCTGATTGCTGTGGCTAAAACTTCCACAACTATGCTGAATAGTAGTGGTGAGAGTGGGCACCTTTGTCTTGTTCCTTTTTTTTTTTTTTTTTTAAACTTTAAAGAATTTATTTTGACTTGACCCACTTATATTTCTCAGAATGGGAATATATACATTATTCATCAATAAATGCTTAATGCTTTAAATTTACAATTACCTTACTTGCAGAAATTTGGAAATCAATTAAATCAAAGTACAAAGGATTTTTTTGTTCTTATATTTAAAATAAAATTTCTATAGCAGCCAAAACCTTTAACCAAAAATTCAGAAGTGCAGTCTCTTAAGTTTAACAAAATGGCCACATTCTAATTTAATTATCTTCATTATTAACACAAGAAAAAAAAATATGGTGGCTCCTCAAACAAGGCAAATTAGTAATTGGTAGTTTTCTTTTCTGGGCACTCGAAACTGTCTTTATTTCATCTGTTCAAACAGTTGCTCCAACTTTAAAGAAAGTTTAAATGGATTTTTGACATTTAATATTGGTAATGCTTGCCAAGACTTAAGTACTCCAACAATGAGAATCAGAAAATGACCACAATTAAAATTATCCTAAAGGACTTAGTACTACACAGAGCAATCTGGTATTCAATAGTGTTTTTGAATTACATATTTTTCCACAAACATAGCACCTCATTAAATACCTGGTAAACCACTCTGCAGTCACAGTAAGGGTTGGGAGATTAAGTTCCTTGTTAAGGAGATTAAGTTTCTTGTTCCTGACTTTAGGGGAAATGCTTTCAATTTGTCACCATTGAGGATAATGTTTGCTGTGGGTTTATCACATATGGTGAGCCCTCTTTTGATTCCTCATCAAGCCATTATCTCACAATTCTATGATTTCTAATGTGAACATCAGAAAATCTGATGAACATATCTCATGACTGACTTTCTGCTCACAATACAGATTTGGGAGAAGGGGGTTTAAAAAAAACAACAGTATGTTGTAGGAAAGTGAAGGTGAAGTCACTCAGTTTTGTCCAACTCTTTGAGACCCTACGGACTGTAGCCTACCAGGCTCCTCCGTCCATGGAATTTTCCAGGCAAGAACACTGGAGTGGGTTGCCATTTCCTTCTCCAGGGGATCTTCCTGACCCAGGCATCAAACCCAGGTCTCCTGCACTGCAGGCGGACACTTTACCATCTGAGCCACCAGGGAAGCCCTGGGAAGTTGTAGGAAACACTAAAATGAACATGACAGAATACGCTAGTAAAAGATCTCTAAAGGGATGGGCTGAATAACTCTCCAAATAGAATTTAGGGATATTGGACCCTTATATTATAGTGCTTCTTCATCGTTTTGGGATAAAGACAACCATCCTTACTGAGGCCTGTAAGGTTCTGATACTGATCTTGATATCTAACCCGTGCTACCTTTCCATCCTCTACAACGTCCTTCCAACCCAGCAACACTAAGCTGCCTTCAGACCCACGAAGGAAGGGACCATGCTTCCTGCAGCCACAAGGTTTTCACATTAGTTGCTATCACTACTTCTGCATGGAATGCTCCCCTACGCCCACCACCTAACTACCCCCATTCATCCTGCAGAGCTGAGCTCAGTTACCACTACACTTCAGGGAAGTCTTACCCAAACTCCCTGACCAGGGACAGGAAGACTCCGATCTTACTTTATAGTGCTTACCACAGCTGCAAGTTTATACGTAATTTTATAACATATACACTTTATATGTAACTTTTATTTGCAGCACTTACCATAGTTGAAAATTCATATTTACTCATGTGATTATTTGATTAATGTCTGTCTCCTCTATGAGAGTGTTCTTGTCATGAGGACAGAGCCCACATCTTTTTGTTTCTGGTTTTGTCAACCATTCTATAACCAACACATAGCACAGGGCTTCAGACATGACAGATGCCTCAAAGTATTTACTGACTGACTGAAAGGCTAGATGCAATGGAAATAGTTACAATCTTAAGAAATCCTAATTCAGCAGCTTTTTAAAATGTTATTTTCCAGAACTCAAGACAGGTAAGTAGACTTGTCTTTTAAATGCTGCTTTCAAATAAAATGAACAAAAAAATCCTGACTTTACTTGTAAATGAAATATAACAGCCATAACTTTTCTCACTAAACTCACAATTAAAAGATATTCTTTATGCTACCTTTGGATTGTTATCTATTTGCCCACACCAATTCTTTTTTTTTTTTTTTTGAGAGACTATATAGACTTTATACTGTTGGCATCTTCAGTGCTATTATGATACTGCTGCTGCTAAGTCACTTCAGTCGTGCCCGACTCTGTGCGACCCCTTAGACAGCAGCCCACCAGGCTTCCCCGTCCCTGGGATTCTCCAGGCAAGAACACTGGAGTGGGTTGCCATTTCCTTCTCCAATGCATGAAAGTGTCAAGTGAATGTGAAGTCGCTCAGTCATGTCCGACTCTAACGACCCCATGGACTGCAAGCCTGCCAGGCTCCTCCATCCATGGGATTTTCCAGGCAAGAGTACTGGAGTGGGGTGCCATTGCCTTCTCCATCTTATGATACTACATACCCAGAATTAACAATTCAGAGACAAATTCATGTTTTCACTTTGGTAGAAAAATATTTTTTTTGCTGATCAGTAGAAATTCCACATAATAGGAAAGTCATGAGTTTTCTTGTCAAATAATTTAATGAATATCTCTGCATTTCTTTCTCTTCTCAACCTTTTCCTTACTGTAAACTTCTGAGTTCCAATCAATACAATTCACTAAGTATAAAAACTTGAAAGGGAATGTGTTAGTCCCTCAGTTGTGTCCAGCTCTATGCTACCTCACAGACGGTAGCCCACCAGGCTCCTCTGTTCACGGGATTCTCCAGGCAAGAATACTGGAGTGGGTAGCCATTCCCTGCTCCAGGGAATCTTCCCAACCTAGGGATTGAACCTGGGTCTCCTGCATTGCAGGCAGATTCTCTATTGTCTGAGCCACCAAGGAAGGCCATAAAAGCTCAGTATTATATACTCAAGGCATCATGTAGATGTTGGGGTGCATAAAAGGATAAGTAAGACAGCACCCTGACCCTCAAAGAAATTATCATGTGGTAGAGCTAATCTCCAAGTATGGATTTTACTTCATTAGAAAGGATTGTTTCTAAATTGAGGAAGATCTCAGAAGGCAGTTCCCCCAGAGAAGCAAAGTCCCTCACACTGATGATTTAGGACTACTTCCAAAAGCCTCCGGTTATAAGCAGTAATTTTTTTTTTTTAAACACTTCCTTTAATACTCTATGGACTAATCATTAAAAGTCTTACCTCCTCTGTTTCATAATTAGCTCTCAGATCAAGCAAGTTAAAGTTATTTTCTTTATAAAATGGTTGTTCAACATCACTGTGTACTTCTTCCTCACACACAAAGTCTTGAGACTGACTAGGATTGAGGGCAGATTCCATGGCATTACTATTAGCCAGTGGCATTTCCATGAATTTCAGTGTCTCTTCACTGCAGTGGATTAAAGGTGGGCTTCTAGAAGGCTGTCTGACACATTCAAGAGCAAATTGATCTGTATGGGTGAAAGTGCTAGTTCCCATCGGGTTTTCTTCCTTAAATGAGTCTTCCTGTATATTGGTGTCTTCTGCATCATCACATACATAATGCTGCAATTCTGGCTCCTCTGTGTAAGATAAGCTTTCCGTCAGATCTTGAAATGCTATTTCATTATTAAACGAGTCTGTCTGATGAAACTGGCAAAGGGGTTCAAATTGTCTCAAGGAAGAAATGCTGGTGTCAATTGGCTGAGTGAGTACATTCTGTGAGTAATTTCCAATGTTGACATCTTATTAGAAAAAGAAAGATGGAAATAAGAATTAGCATTAAATTTATACATTAACAGTTACATTCACACTTACGAAATAAATTGTTGGAGTCTTTTAAGAATTATAAGTTCAACCTTTTTCATTAAGTTTATTTGTGCTACCAGCTGCAACAAAACTTTTTTACATGAAGGAAAAAGTCAACAAGTAACTACCACAAAGAAGCTTCTTACAGTTCATTTTTGTCAAATACCATTGTAACAAATTCTAAGGCATCTTCAAAATTCTTTTGTTGTACTCTAATTTTAAAATGCTTCAAAAGAATAAAACACACAGTGTATAGTAATAGCAAACACACATAGACATGTTTAACTTCACAACAATCTCATGAACTAGGTACTGTTATTACCTGTTTTTACAGATAAGGAAATGGAAACATAAGAGATGTTAAGTCACTTGCCGGGAAACAGCTGGCAAGCAGTGCAGCTGGGATTCTAGAATACTATTTATGTTTCTGAATATGACAAGTTATTCAGATTTAATATTTTTAAAAATCAGAAGCAAATAAAGACAACATGCAAAGAAGTGTTTCAAATAAATATCCCTTCCCTTCTAAATTCCTTCCTCTTCCCCACCCAGAGAGAACTGCTATACTGAAGCTGCTGCTGTTGCTCCTTGGTCAGTGAGTGGTGTCCAACTCTTTGTGACCCCATGGCTTTGTAGCCCACCAGGCTTCTCTGTCCACGGGATTTTCCTGACAATACTGGACTGGGTTGCCATGCCCTCCTCCAGGAGATCTTCCCAACCCAGAGATCGAACCCACATCTCCTGTGTCTCCTGCACTGCAGGCGAATTCTTTACCACTGAGCTATCAGGGAAGCCCCATACTTAAGTTGGTGGCCCTGTGCTTGGGTGTGTGTGTGTGTGTGTGTGTGTGTGTGTGTGTGTGTGTAGGGGGGGAATATCTAAAATGTCATTTGTGAAAGTTATTGGAAAAATAAAAAACTAGTCTGAGTACGGTACAAAGTCACAGTAACTTTATATGGTTGTTGTTGTTTAGTCCCTCAGCTGTGTCCAACTCTTTGCGACCCCATGGACTGCAGCATTCCAGGCTTCTCTGTCATTCACCATCTCCCAAAGCCTGCTCAAATTCGTGTCCATCAAGTCAGTGATGCCATCCAAAAATCTCACCCTCTGTCATCCCCTTCTCTTCCCACCTTCAATCTTGCCCAGCAACAGGGTCCTTTCCAGTGAGTCAGCTCTTTGCATCAGGTGACCAGAGTATTGGAGCTTCAGCATCAGCATCAGTCCTTCCAATGAATATTCAAGACTCATTTCCTTTAGGGTTGACTGGTTTGATCTCCTTGCAGTCCAAGGGACTCAAGAGTCTTCTCTAACACCACAGTTCAAAAGCATCAATTCTTCAATGCTCAGCCATCTTTATGGTCCAACTCTCACACCCATGCATGACTACTGGAAAAATCATAGCTTTGACTAGATGGACCTTTGTTGGCAAAGTAATATCTCTGCTTTTTAATACGCCATCTAGATCTGTCATAGCTTTTCTTCCAAGAAGCAAGTGTCTTTCAATATCATAGCTGGCAGTCACCATCTGCAGTGGTTTTGGAGCCCAAGAAAATAAAGTCTGACACTATTTCCATTGTTTCCCCATCTGTTTGCCATGAAGTGATGGGACCAGATGCCATGATCTTCGTTTTCTGAATGTTGAGTTTTAAGCCAACTTTTTCACTCTCCTCTTTCACTTTCATCAAGAGGCTCTTTAGTTCTTCCTCACTTTCTGCCATAAGCGTGGTGTCATCTGTGTATCTGAGGTTACTGATACTTCTCCTGGCAATCTTGATTCCAGCTTGTGCTTCACCCACCCTGGCATTTTGCATAATGTACTCTGCATATAAGTTAAATAAGCAAGGTGACAATATACACCCTTGATGTACTCCTTTCCTAATTTGGATCAGTCCATTGATCCATGTCTGGTTCTAACTGTTGTTTTTTGACCTGCACACAGGTTTCTCAGGAGGCAGGTCAGCTGGTCTGGTATTCCCATCTCTTTTCCACAGCTTGTTGTGATACACACAAAGGTTGTAGCATAGTCAATGAAGCAGATCTTTTTTGAATTTTCTTGCTTTTTCTATGACCCAACTGATGTTGGCAATCTGACCTCTGGTTCCTCTGCCTTTTCTAAATCCAGTTTGAACATCTGAAAGTTCTCAGTTTATTGAAACCCAGCTTGGAAAATTACGAGCATTACTTTGCTAGCATGTGAGACAAGTATGACTGTGCAGTAGTTTTAACATTCTTTAGCACTGCCTTTCTTCAGGACTGGAATGAAAACTGACCTTTTCCAGTCCTGTGGCCACTGCTGAGTTTTCCAAATTTGCTGGCATATTCACTGCAGCACTTTCACAGCATCATCTTTCAGGATTTTAAACAGCTCAGCTGGAATTTCATCACCTCCAGTAGCTTTGTTTGTAGTGATGCTTCCCAAAGTCCACTTGACTTCAAATTCCAGGATGTCTGGCTTTAGGTGAGTATCACACCATGGTGGTTATCTGGGTCATTAAGATCTTTTTTGTACAGTTCTTCTGTGTATTCTTGCCACCTCTTCTATTTTCTGGTTCTGTTAGGTCCATACCATTTCTGTCCTTTATCATGCCCATCTTTGCCTGAAATTTTCCCTTGGTATCTCTAATTTTCTTGAAGAGATCTCTAGTCTTTCCTATTCTATTGTTTTCCTCTATTTCTTTGCATTGATCACTTAAGAAGGCTTTCTTCTCTCTCCTTGCTCTTCTTTGGAACTCTGCATTCAGATGGGTATATCTCCATTTCTCCTTTCCCTTTACTACCTTTGTATGGTAGTAAATACTGATTTGTACAAAAAGAAGTGTCGGGACCCAGAAGGTGAAAGGATCTCTCACTTAATCAAAAGATACTTACTATTATCAGAGACCTGTTAATCAAAAGACACACTTACTATTATCAGAGACCTGTTAGTGTCTGCAAAACACTGTTTCTATGTACTTGATACTTTCTATCACCTCATTACCAAGTGAAACTCAACATTACACTTCAGTTTTTCCTCCCTTCCCTACGCCACGCTTATCCTCTAAGGCACTTGGGCTTGAAAACCAGACGTCTTTGACATCCTTCTACCTAATCACCCATGGGCTAGTCAGTTACCAGGTCCTGTCCTTTTCTCCTTTAAAGATGTTTTTCATAACCCATGCTTTCTTTCCCTCACTGTAGCATCATCCTGGTCCACATTCTCATGACCTCCTCAGGTCTGTCAGGGTATGGGAGTAGAAAACTTGCCCAATCATATTACCCTGAATCCAATTCTTCTGTTTGACTTTCTAGGCCTTATGTAGCCTGGACCCACATTACCCACCCAATCTTCTGCTCCAGTCAGATCAGGCTTACTCTCCTGCAAACAGATCATGTGTCTTACAACTTCAATAATCTGCTCTGGCAGGTGCTTCTCTTCCTAAAACTTTCCTATTTACCATTCATCTAGTTTTAAAATTCCTACAATGTCTTTAAATTTCTATCTCACAATTCAGCACATTGTTTGTTTGCTATTTTAGTCTTCACCATTGTTTCAAGCATGTTAGTGTCGGAACTCACATATTATACAGACCTCAAGAGGAGTCCTGGAGAAGGAAATGGCAACCCACTCCAGTATTCTTGCCTGGAGAATCCCAGGGACAGAGAAGCCTAGTGGGCTACAGTCCATGGGGTTGCAAACACATGACTTAGCAACTGAACAGCAACACAACAAAAAGAATCCACTTAAGGTTTTTCAATATCCCCTTGAGTAAAGCAACCAGTGTTTAGAGAATATGTTGACTAAATCCTGCACCCCAATGATATATTTCTATCAAAACAATTTAAATAAATTTCCTGGGTTATTTTATTGAACTATCAAATTAATAATTCATTGAGGTTTTTCTCAAATCTGTCATCATTTGATGACAAGCCAGTGAGCCAAGCAGCCTAGTCGGGATTGGTGAAAGACCCGACTTTACACTCACTTTTCCCGCTGTCTTCCAAATATATAAATGCTGTGTGGGCCGTGGTGGAGGAGGACTAAAGCATGCTTTTGCTCTCCAAGAACAAAAAACTACTAGGCCCTTATTTCTTCAAAATTTTGTCTGCGAACCCAGAACTTCAAATTATAACTTTTACAACTCTGTTCCTATGGCATGACCTACCAATTTGCCTTTTTTTGTTTTTTTAGTTAGGCTTACTTGTTTCATTTCATTCTGTCCTCACCCGACTTCTGCCACACATAACAAAAAAACTTATTCAAGTGATTGGATAGATATTCCAGAGATACTTCTAAGCTGTTTTAGGACAGGAATGAAAAGAGGTGTCACTGGGGTTATTGGCAAAAATCCTCAAGTTTAATTTTCAGTCAAAGTTTAACTTCTGAAAAGCACTCATCCTACTTCCACCTCACAATATCGTAACAAATTTTTTAGGTCGCAAAAGTGTGCTCACTTCCAGGGTCCATAGTCTCTGATCCGAAATAAGGATTTCGGGCTTCCTCCCTGCGCACTGGGCTCTACCGCGGGTAAAACGCTTTCAACCTTTTTCTTCAACGCCTGGCCGCCTGGGCGCGGACACGCTGGAACGCCCCTGTGTGACGTCCGCCCGGCCGCGGCCGCCGAGTTCCGGCTCTCGGACCATCCGACGTCCCCTCAGACGTGCCCGCGGGCCCGGCGAAGGGCGCCTCCAGGTCTCCATTCACACAGGTAGGGGCTTACACGGCGTGAGCCCTCAGGGCCAGCGGCCCCGGCCGAGCTGACACACGTGCCTCCACGGGAGGAGACAAAGCGGCAAGCCGACTCGGAGAGCTCCGGGAAGGAAGGCCAGCCCAGGACCCGCGGGGACCGACCATACCAAGACCGCCACACACCCCCACGCCTTCCGCGGAAGCTCGATTTCCAGGGCTCAGCCCTCGCGCGAGGCGGGACTTCCGTCGGGAACACAGTTTCCGTTCGGGGGCGGGACTTCCCGTCGCGGCGGGCGTAGGTCCGGGCGTTTGGCGTGTGGTACCCGCACATGGCGCGCGCGTAGGGCGCGGCGGCCACTGAACGGTTCTGAGGCGGGCGTTAGCGCAGAGGCCGTTGGGCCGGCTGGCGGAACCGTCCCTGTGCTGCTCCCGCCATGGACTACCGGCGGTTGCTGATGAGTCGGGTGGTCCCCGGGCAGTTTGACGACGCGGACTCCTCGGACAGGTGGGCAGTCGGAGTGCGCGGCCGCCGCGCGCCGCCGCCGCCGCGGTCTCCTGGGGGGCGTTGACGCTTGTTTGCGGTTGAGAGGGAGGCCGGTCCTAAGCATCTTTCCTTGGGCCTCTTTTCACAGCCGTTTGGGGCTTTCTCCATCCCAACCGGGTCTTTCGATCCAGGTGACGGCAGTTGAACTTCGCAGCTCCCGGGTTGTCAGCATCCCTGAGGGGTTAGAATTGGGGAGAGCGACAGCGAAGCAGGTGCTTGAGCTTTTAACTACCATTTAGCGTTCCAGAAATGTTTGAGCACCTACTGTGTGCCTGTTCTGTCCTCGGCGCTGAAGAGGGTTATGAAAAAGACAAACTAAGCCCCTTCAGCTTGGGAAGGAGGCGGAGACATAAGTACATGGAGATTTAAATATATGGAGTTTTTTTTTTTTTTTCTTTAACACAGATGACATATACTATGCGAACAGTTAAAATCAGTTGATAGAACTAAGCAGTGACTTAACGGTCAGGGAACATGAAGTCCAGATAGGAAGGACAAGAAGGAGCTAATGTCTGGAAGCAGAGGGGGGAGAGGGGGCCGCAGGTGTGGTCCCTCCTGGCTGTGGAAGGAAGATCTAGGTCATTGTGCCCAGAGCACAGTGGAGGTAATTGAAAAGATCGGCTGGTGCAGAAGTGAGGAGCCAGAGCCCAAGACTGTGACAAGGAATGGAAAGGATCTGAGATATTCTTGATGCTGTAGAAAGCCACATTTTGAGCAGGGCAGTGACATCCCCCGGCATGTGATTGAAAGGAATCATTTTGCTATGGAGGAGATGGTTTTGGAGGGCAGGAGAGGACACGGTTTAAAAGGACTAAGAAAATTCAGTTCATAGATGATGGGTGCTGGACGGGGATGTTCTGGAAGTAGGAGGACAGGTTTCTAACCATAGAATAAATGTGCAGTGGGAGTCAAAAGAAATTGGGGATAACTTCTACTTTGAAAGCAAAGTGAAACATAGTGTTCGTTTTGGAATTCCGAGAAAATGGTTTTTACTTTATATTCATAGTAAGGGTTTTCTGCGTGCAGACGGTATTGCTTTATTTTTCAGTGAATACAGGTTGATCGCTTTGTGTGTGACAGATCGCGTGTCAGTTGATCTTGATACATTGGTAAATGCTCCCCTGGGTGACAGAGCTTGCATTCTAGCAGGAGCAACCAACCTATTGAGTAACTGGACAAATTATTTGTATGCGTTTTGGGTAAGTAGTACAGAGGAGAAGAACCAGGCAGCCTTCCCTGAGCAAAGTTAATTGGATACTTCCTACATACTGGAAGGGTATGTAGGATTTAGCCAGAGAAACGAGAAAGGCATTGCAGGTCAGTGTTTTCAGGTGAGCGTGCAGCAGTCCCTAGGGACCAAGTCAAGTGGGAGGAAGAAACAGCCCATGCGACTGGTGAACAGTTACCGGTCATGAGTGTGCACTGGACATTGTGAAGATGTAAACCAGTGGGTTTTGCGACTCCAGGAACTTGGGAGACATTGTCACAGCTGGGGGTGGTTGTGCGTTCATGGCATCTGGAAAGTTTGGGCCAGAAATGCTGCTGCACAGGACCGCCGCCCACAGCAAGGGATCGCTCAGTTGAGGTGGGGAAGCCGAGGTGCAAGCGACAGTATAGCTTTAACGTGCCGCTGGAGGTTGTCGGCGGTGTGAAGGGTCAATTGATGGATTACGGTTATGAAATGCTAACAAACAGCAGGGGGTTAATGATTATTTGTTTTCTTCCCAGCCATATCCATGGAGATTTGGAGCCCTCTAAGCCTTGGCTAATTAATGAGTCGGGCTTGCTCATCTGAATTTACTTAAATTCCTCTCTGACTGCGTTGAAATGCATATCATTGTGTTTTTTACGTGATTTCTGTACTTGCTCTCCACCTGATGGCTCAAAACTGGTAGTACTGCCTCTTTGGAATCTGACCTGCAGACATGTGTTGGCGTGCACAGTGGTTTGTTAAAATTGAACATACCAGTTAAGTGGGAGATTTTCCACAAAAGTGCAGAGTTCTGGCTTCTCTTGAAAAACTAAGAAGATTCAGTAACGCTGGTCTGAATTTTCACTTGGCAAAAACAGACCCTGTTAGTTGTGATCCCTTTCTCTGGGCCAGTTCTCTGGGTTTGACAATCCCTGCTTCTCCCATTTAGTTATACTCGGCCCTCTTCTCCCATTTGTGCTGCTTCTCGTCACCATCCTTCCTTTCAGGAGCAAGGGTGATTTGAAGTTCTTTGTGTAACACAAGTCTTGATAAAGCTCTTTTCGTTGTAGAGTGATAATTGAGTTCAAGGTAAGGCTTGAAATAAAGCTTTAGACTTTTTCCCAAGTTTTGTCAGAAAGCCTCCCCTGTGTGCTCTTAGAGCAGCTTTGTGAGTGGTTTTCCTGGAGTTCAGGTCTGTTGTACTGATCAGAGCTAATTCATTCGGCAGAGAAAATAACAAAGGCAGGAGCGGATTTAACAACCTGATAACAACCTGATGAATACTACTTTAGTCGGACCTGGAGAATCACCCAACGGCTGAAATAGAACTCAGAAACAGGACAACTTGGCATTTGAATTTATTGGGCGATACCTGTTGTAATTGAACCTTTTTGATGTATCTGTATAGATTCGTCTACTCTCTTTTAAATAAATACATATGTAAGTCCAATTAAGAATGTGTAAACAGGCTAAAACATTGTTATTTCTAGTGAAAACATTGACTTGAAGACCCTCAAAGAGGAAGATGATGTTGTGTTTGAAGACCTTCAGAGTAACGCCAGTGAGAAGATGGGCGAAAGTGAGCTGGAAGAGGAGGAGGGCGGAGACTTTGATGACGACGATGACTGGGCGTGGGGCGATGGCGTCGGAAAGCTCACCCGGTGTTACGCTTCAGGTGGAGGGAGTAACCCTCAGGTATTTTATACACAGTCCTGTGCGTCTTTGTGTTGTTTGCTTATGTCCTCTTTAGTTGTCTTCTGTTGTGGTAACAGTCACCTACTATACAACACACCGAGTGTTCACCATGGATACCGTGCAGTTCAGCGTTCAGTGGCACCGCACGCTTTCACATTGCGCAGCTCCACCAGGGTCCAGCTCCCGAGCTGTTCACTCTGCCAAGCTGAACCTCTGTCCCCATTGGGCACTAAGTGTCTCTCGTCGGTTCATAAGTGAAAACAAAGCACCTCTACATACTTAATCTGCTTTTCTTTATTTACTAGTTAAGCTGCATTTTTCTCTGTTTTGTTACTATTTGCAGTAAACTGCATATTTGTGTCTTTTCCCAGGCAGTTTTTTTAAGGCTCTTAATTTTATGATGATTTAAATAATTCTTTTTAAATTTACTGATTATGGAACGAATCCACATCATTATCAGAAATATGGAAATGATGAAGAATGAAAGTCCATGTAGGCTAGGACTGCAGGGCAACATAGCCTGCAAATCTTTCAGTAAATTCGAGAGCCACAAAAAGTCCTTTAAAAAAGAAGGCGTCTCTGAATGTCTAGAATATTTCAAGTGCATTTTTAAAAACCTCTTGGGTAAAAAATAAATTAAAAAAAAAAAAACCTCTTGGGTAAATGTGATTGATCCTACCCTTCCCTTAGGGTACTCCCCTAAGTATTGATGCTTTAATAGTTAACTATGAACCAAGGGAAGATGTGATGAACTTTAGGCTTGTATGTAAATCTAGAGCTTTCATTTCTGGAACTCATTTCTTCCAGGCCAATAGACAGACTCCCAGCTTCAATGCAGCTAAAATGTCTACTCCAGCAGACAAAGTTTTACGGAAATTTGAGAATAAAATTAATCTAGGTGAGTTTTTAAGATACAATTCCTCTCACTAGGCAATGAGAAAACTCTTCAAAGACAACAAAAAGTGTTATAAAATTTTATTAGATCAATCAATGGATATATTGAGTGTTAGAGGGTAAATATTAAAGCTTAGAGGAAATTAAAATTTAGCAATTAAAAACATGACTTTAAGAAAAGACTCCAGCTTACACTTTTTTAGTCCTGTGTTCTCTCCTGTTATGGAAATACAAAGGTGCAGTATTCAAGTTATCATCGGTTTGTACTAGATTTTGTAGTAGGGTTATCTTGTAGTAGAATGGTGAAAACACTTGAATATAATCAAGTGTTGAATATAATCAACTATTGAATATAATCACATTTTGTTTGACTTTTGGTGTGGCCTTAATCATTTCATGAGCCATCGAATGCAGGGAATCAGTGTGAATTTGAAGCCTCTTGGGAAACACGGGTTTTTCTTTCTGTCGTAGACAAAAGCTGTTAGGAGCATGGTATGACAGCTCTCATATCTGATCATCCCTAGCACAGACCTGTGATTGGAAGTGAAACTGACATTTTTAGAATTATAATATTTATGATAGTTGTACAAAATATTAAATGTCTGAAAGAGCAGATAAAATATTTTTTAGGGATTTCTGAATCTAGATTTCTCTGGCTGAGAAATGACACCGTTATGATGAAAGTGATCATCTTTGTTAGTAAGTGCTTGCCCTTAAAAACACAAAACACACTTTTCGTTACTAAAATACATTGCTATGTGTAATAAAATATTTAAAAAGTAGAGAAGGGAAAGGGGAAAAGTATCCTATTCAGAAACTTTTTCTTATATGTTGTTTATGTTATGGATTTTTTTTTAGATAAGCTAAATGTTACTGATTCTGTAATAAACAAAGTCACCGAAAAGTCTCGACAAAAGGAAGCAGATATGTAAGTAATATATCAAGTGTATACAATAAAGTAAATAAAATGTGACTGATACGAACTAATTGTAGACAGATTAGTAGCATCTCTGTCATAATTCTTTTACAAAGGATGTTCTTTTTTACACCTAAATCAATTCTTAAGTTTAAGTTAGGATATCCTATGCCTTTGTAAGTTGAAAATATAGATGAGTTTTCTTAAGAAATCTGTGCTGAAACTATAATTGTGTAAAATTCATGAAAGTGCTCTCAGGGTAACAGTGCTTGTAGATTTCAGTTTAAAATGTTAGAGTATAAAAAAATGTCCCGTTTTTAAAGCTTATTAAGGATTGGTCCCTTTCATGAAGTATTTTTTTAAAATGGAAAGTGAAAGTTAATTGCTCAGTCGTGTCCGACTCTTTGCAATCCCACGGACTGGACATGCCCAGCTCCTCTGTCCATGGGATTCTCTGGGCAAGAATACTGAAGTGGGTTGCCATTTCCTCCTCCAGGGGATCTTCCCTACCCAGGGATTAAACCCGGGTCTCCTGCATTGCAGGCAGATTCTTTACCAACTGAGCCCCTGGAGGAGCCTTAAAAATGTAAGAGCAGATTTAAAACTAAATAGTTTAACTGAAAACAGTTTCCATTTACATTTCTGTTCTCAAAACCAAATATTTAAGATTTGGCTCACCTCCTATTGCTAATAACTCTAAAGCATTAACAATATGTTACAGAAAACAACACTAAGATCATAAAAATAGCAGTGTTAGAACTGAACTTAAAACCCAGTTTTCTTCTGGTTTATTATTACGCGTAAGGGATACCAGCTTTTTGAGAAACAGTGCATCTTATTTCACTAAACTGCCTGTTTGGATATTTATTAGTTTAGGTTAGTCTGTGAATTGAGTCACATAGTATGTGAGCCAAAGTAATCAGAGTCTGTTTTTATGCAGTAGCTGTGTTGAAATGATAAAAGCTTGTTTCTTTGTAGAAAAGGACTCTGAAGAGAAAGCCTTATAAATTACTTTAATTCTGTACTAAGAAAATCATTAACAGTCTAAGAAACAGTACTTACAGACTTGTTCTTTTTCCAGCGTAGTTTGTTTTACCGCACTGCTCTTATTTAATCCTTCTGAAATATGGACGGAAGTTTTTTTTTCTTACTGCAGATACGCTCCCTTTGCCCTAGGGAACTGAACGGCTTGTGAAAGGCAGTGAAGTTTCACTCAAGGGTGAAACTACAACGAGGTTATGAAATGTGTTATTAAAGAACTACCTGCTTAGGAATATCATGGAACGATGTACATTTAGAATCTTTAGATTTTGGCTCCTCTGAATTCTGAATGTCACCTTTACTTTTTTGGTTTTGTCTTAGGTATCGCATCAAAGATAAGGCGGACAGAGCAACTGTAGAACAGGTATGGTGTAAATGAATGTGTTGCATGCTGTTTAAAGTAGTACTTCTGTCTTTGAATCATAATTTGCTTTGATCCTCCTTGCTTCATGCTAATGTCACCTAGAATTGCTTCTGTGTAAAATTGCTCATCCTTATAGTTTTGAGTTTAGAGATCTACATTTTGCTTTATTTCTAACAGCACTTTAAATAGATAAATTAGAATCATGCCCTGCTTCTATGGCCCATGAAGCCACCCAGCAATGCTTTCATCTTCTTGGGGGAAACAGAACTGCCTGTAAGACCAGGAATCTTTTCTTTTGTCTTAAACAAGGTCTGCGGAAATTTTGTGAGCCTTCTCAGGAGATGAGTCAGGTATCTACCACAAAGTGTGTGTGTGTGTGTGTGTGTGTGTGTGTAGGTGTGTGTGTGTAGGTGTGTAGAGAAAAGGAGAGAGACAGATAATGCCTTCAGATATTCAATTAGAATCCCTTACTTGGTTTGGAAGTTAGACTTGTTTTATTCTTTATGCAGGAATGAGGGGGGAAACCCGACTTTCCCCACCATGTGTCAAAGCCTGTAATTGGATATTAGAATTGACCCAGGTATCTGATGGGAAGAAAGTGATGAAATAGGTCAGACCCTCACTTCTGCCCGCTGCCAGCCTCCTTACCCATCCCGTACACATAGCACAGACACAGTTTGGAGTAGTGGTATTCCAGAGCATTCCAAGTATTGAATTGAAGCCCTGTTGATCTACAGTTCCATGTCAGTTTCGGGTGTACAGCAGTGACTCAGTCAGACATGAATCTTCAGATTCTCTTCTGAGTTACTGAACAGGCACAGCAGCCTTCAAGTTCATTGCCTTCTGTTCATTGCCTTCTGTTGTGTTTTACTTGAGACTGACTGCTTTGACCTTGAAGGAGATAAGCCTTTCCCCGATTTACCCACCTCTAGCAAGGGTCGGCCAGCTCTTTACAGAGCTAAATGATAAACACTTCTGGCATTGTGGGTCACAGTTCTCTTTTTTCTCGACTACATCATGCCACTTGAGGGATCTTAGTGCCCTGACCAGAGATTGAACCCAGGCCCTCTGTAGTGGAGAGTCCTAACTGCTGGACTTCCAGAGAATTCCCAATTTTTTAAAATATTTCAATATGTAGAATCCCTTTTCGACTTGCAGGCTGTAGAGAAACCAGGCTGTGGCCGATTGGACTCATGAGCTGCAGAGTGCTGGTGGTCGCTTGGAGCTTTGTGTTCAGGGCAGCCGCCAGGCTGGCTTGTCGTGTGCTGGGATTGCACAGCACACCACTTTGAAGACTGTGTGTGAGAAACAAGATAAGGCGCTCTCTGATAACTTCTTACTTTGCCGCTTGTTGAAATGATAGTGTTTTAGATATACCGGGTTAAATAGAGATTAATTTCACCTGTTTTCATGATGGCTGAAAAATACAAAGTTACCTCTGGTTTGATTGTATTTCTGGGAGTTGTCATGGGTCTGGAGTCAGTTTCTGCTTCCCTTGGACCTGTTGGCCTTTGATTTCCCCGACTGGGTGAACCTGCTGGTTTCTTGCCTCTCTGGCTCCTTTGGGTCTCATCTCACATTTTACTCACTGCGGATGAGTGAGTGAAACGCTGCCATCGCCACTCTCTCTTCGCCGAGCAGAGCGCACAGTGCACTTAGTTCTGGTTTCGTGTCTAATGCTTCTGTGAGAGATACTCGGTCCGCTGTGTCTGAACATTCTACTTTTTCGCATTTCTTTTTAGGTGTTGGACCCCAGAACACGAATGATCCTGTTCAAGATGCTGACGAGGGGCATCATAGCGGAGATCAATGGCTGCATCAGCACCGGAAAAGAGGTGAGGCAGGCTTTGGATGTCTGAATGTTTCCATGTTTGCTTTCTTACTTCAGATACCAAAGTGGAACTACAGTGCAAGCGGCAGTCGGCAGTCGCGTCCGACTCCCTGCAGCTCCACAGACCGCAGCCCACCAGGCCCCTCTGTCCATGGGGTTCTCCAGGCAAGGGTACTGGGGTGCGTTGCCTTTCCCTTCTCCAGGGGATCTTCCCATCCCAGGAATCAGACCCTGGTCTCCTGCATTACAGGCAGACTCTTCACCACGTGAGCCACCAGGGAAGCCCCCCCAAAAGTGAAGCTCAGGCAAACTTAGTAAATAAACTGTGCCAAATCAGGATGGTTGAATCAGTGCCATTTCTTAAAAATGGCTGTGTTGGTGTTTATGGCTGGGAGGAGCTATGCACAGAAGCGTGCCTCCCCCACGTGCCAGCCCATCCAGGCTTGCCCAGCGCTGGTTCAGATGGTCAGACAGTTATGATGGGGGCAGGGGTGGGGGTCTAGTCTCTCTGAGTCAGCACACGTCTTTCTCCGTATGGCTGTGGAGAAAGACAGGCATGTTGCTTTTCAGTTAGCAGCTTATTCTGTGAGAAGCAGTTCTCAGTGAAACTCACTTTACAAATCATGAGATATAAGAATGTCTTCAGATGTTTTCCACATACTTGAAATATAAAAATGTTTGAAACTACTCATGTGTGTACGTGTATATATGTAGGTATTTATTTAATTTGAAGACTTGTTTTTAAATTACTTTTTATTGAGGTATAGTTGATTTGCCATGTTGTGTTAGTTTCAGGTATACATCTGAGTGGTTCAGATATATATATATCTCGTGGGTCCTTGTTGGTTATCCATTTTATATATAATAGTGTGTATCTGTTAATCCCAGCCTCCTAATTAATCCTTCCCCTCTCCTTTCCCCTTTGGTAACCATAAGTTTGTTTTCTTTGTCTAACATATTTAAATTGTTCTTTACTATATATGTAAGTAGGAGGTATAGTTACTATACCTTTTAGTATTATGTTGTATATTTTAATTCACGTATTCAAAAGAGGATGGTATTCTTGATGCATATTATTTCAGTTTACTGGACTTTTTTAACTTTCAAGGATAAGAGTCAAATAGATTGCAAAAGCAAAATATTATTTATATTTATTTAATACAGACTTAATTTATTTTGTTTTTGACTTAAAATAGGCTAATGTGTATCATGCTCGCACAGCAAATGGAGAGAGCAGAGCAATCAAAATTTACAAAACTTCAATTCTGGTGTTCAAAGACCGGGATAAGTACGTCAGTGGGGAATTCAGGTAAGCTCAGATTTTTTTTTCCCCAAGTGGCTTAATTTCTATATCCTAAAAAGTAAAAACTAGAATAATGGAATGATTGAAATAACAAGTATTTTTCTCATTCAAGATTTCGCCATGGCTACTGTAAAGGCAACCCCAGAAAAATGGTGAAAACGTGGGCAGAGAAGGAAATGAGGAACTTAATCAGGTGACTGTCGGGGGTCGGGGGGTGTGTGCGCTCGTGCACATGCATCATGTGACTTGGGGGTGTGTCTGTGTGTTCCGTGTCTGCCTGTCAGCCCCGGCGCTTCGCTCCCAGCAGACCTTGATTCTGCCAAAGCCAGGGACTCTCAGGGCTCGTCCAGTCCTTTAGATGTGCAGAGGTAAACAGGAAGTGTCTCTGGGCAAATAGGAACCACCTTCTCTCCAGGTTGTGCAAACCCATCGCGGAAGAGTTCTGCCATGACTCACGCTTACTGTGCAAGGCTGGGTCACGTGAAAGCCTTGGGAGCCACGTGAGGTTTCGAGTTTGCTGAGAGGGTGACAAAGAGCCAGTGGGATTTGGAGCAGGCAAGCGCCATGATGAGGCTGGGAGGGTGACGCGTCACCTGTGCAGGTGTTGGAGTTTGAGGCAGTTTCGTTGGGCCCTGGGCTCTGTCATACTCCCTTGTCTTCAGTCCAACTCGGGACACGCTTGGATATTCTTTTGGCACCTTTGTATCAAGTAAAGGCATCTTTAGGCCTCCTCATTTGAAGTTTTAAACATGCTTTAAATAATGAAGGTTTTCTATCTCTCTTTCAAATATTTTTTAACATTTTATTTGCTATATCTAGGTGTCATACACTGGGTATTTTTGTACTATGAAGTAAAGTCCGGGAGATAGTAAAGGACAAGGAAGCCTGACATGCTGCAGTCCATGATGTCCCAAAGAGTTGGACACGACTTAGCGACTGAAAAACAACCAAGTCTACTTGTTTGAAAGTTGTTTTGAAATCTTATGCTCAATTAGCGACTGGCCACGAGTCCACTATTTTTATTAATCATTGTTTACACTGATCAACTCAAAAGAGAATCGCAAACATACCTTCTGTGTTTCATCAGTTCTAAGGGGCCTGTGTCTTCACAGTTTTAACACCTCTGGCTTTGAACTGGGTGTTAGAGGCTGTGGGACCCAGTTCAGTTGCCAGTGCTTCGCCATTCTTGGTGATGTGTAACGATGCCACTTAGAGTCCTAGGCACCTTAGAGTTCATGAGATGAAGTAATAAATGGAGAGGCTTGGGTGCCGTTCGTTCGTAGCCCTGTCTGTCTTGTAGCTGCAAGTAAGCGCACTGTCGGTTGTTTCAGAGTAGACGCTTTAGATCGTTTGTTTCAGCTTCTCATTTGTCCTTTTCTTCTGCCTTCATATCACAGGCTAAACACAGCAGAGATTCCGTGCCCAGAACCCATCCTGCTGCGAAGTCATGTTCTCGTCATGAGTTTCATCGGCAAAGACGACATGTGAGTGCATGGGAGAGCTCGTAATTACACGCCCAGCGTTGTATTTTTAAGTGCTTTGAATCATCCAATATATGAATATTTCCTGTTTAAATAGTTCCTTTTGTCTTGGAATATTTTTTAATAAGTCTTTCCCACTCTATTAGTACATAGGGTTTTTAACTTGTTTAACCTTTTTAAGTCTCAAAATGCTTCAGAGCAACAGAGCTCACCTTGTTTTTCAGGAATGTCTTATGCTGGCAAAGCACCTGTTTGTGAACAGCTTTTTAGAACCGTATCTCTAGAGTGAACTAAACTGGTCAGTGATGAACCATAGAAGAAAAGAATGTGTAACAGTGTAGCAGGAAGCAAGAAAAACTTGAGTCTCCTTATCTGAATTGTTCACTTTATTTTTGTTCAAGGCCAGCGCCACTCTTGAAAAACGTCCAGTTATCAGAGTCCAAGGCTCGGGAGTTGTACATGCAGGTGATCGAGTACATGAGGAGAATGTACCAGGACGCCAGGCTGGTGCACGCGGACCTCAGTGAATTCAACATGCTGTGAGTGGGTGGGCCACGTGACCCTCCACGAGGCCCCTCGGAGCCTGTAGGGAAATGAACTAAATCCCAATCCAAGAAGTCATCTAAATTCTCAGTTTTCAAGTTGCCTTCCACAGGGTCACAGGGTAGGATGTGTTTGGTGGCCTCAGTCACAGGATTGACTGCTCTGATCACTGGTGGAGTTAAAAGGACTTGGGAAATTTTCTCAGTTTTCATCTCTTGTTAGTCACAGTGGCTCTTCTCCTTATCCACTTTGGTCACATTATTAGTGTCTTCTGTTGCTCTTAAAATGGAAAGTTTTAAACAAGATAACAGGCAAGCAGCAGTGTGCCTTAGGCCCCTGTGCCTGGCCCTGGGGCAGTGTGGTGGCAGTGTGGCTCAGCCCCTGTGCCCTGGCCCATGCAGGTACCATGGCGGAGGTGTGTACATCATCGATGTTTCTCAGTCCGTGGAGCACGACCACCCACACGCCTTGGAGTTCTTGAGAAAGGACTGCGCCAACGTCAATGGTGAGTGGAGACTGGGCTTCTCCCTGGTTTGTTTGCACCTGTGGCTCTATGCTCTGCTAAGCTGTTGATAGAGAACCGTGGTACTGAATCGTTTGACTCAGTGATACTGACACCCTCGGCTCAGTGATGGTGAATTTTATCTGTCTGTGAAGAGGTTGGAATAGCAACCTTTTCCCTCGCAGAGCCCTCACAAGCGTCTTCTCTGGCAGATTTCTTTCTGAAGCATGGCGTTGCCGTGATGACTGTGCGGGAGCTCTTTGAATTTGTCACGGATCCATCAATCACATCCGAGAACATGGATGCGTATCTCTCAAAGGTGAGGTGGGGCCGAGACTGGGAGGAACAGGAAGCAGCGGTAGTGGTGGCGTTTCTGTGTCATTTCTGAGGACTCGGGGTTTAGGAGCATTTTTGTTCATCATGACAGCTTCCAGAGACCTTTTCCTTCTGATTTCACAGATGAGGGATCAAACTGTAGTGTAAAGCCAGGTTTCTGGGTAATGGATATATGTTCTGTGGGTTGAATGTGAAGGAAGGTGATTTTTGTTTTCTTTCCAAGGCCATGGAAATAGCATCTCAAAGGACCAAGGAAGAAAGGTCCAGCCAAGATCATGTGGATGAAGAGGTAAGATTGATTATCTGTTATAGCCTTGGAAACACTTGTGTCTTGAGGTCTTTTTTTTTTTTAATATATTGCTGGGGCATGATCTTGATTTCATTAGATATGCAGTATTTTAAATGATGATGATGTTTCCTTGAGATGTAACGTGTTACATGATTAAATTGACCCAAGTTGTGTAACTTAACATACCATTATATCCTTCCATTCCTGGCCTGTTTGCTCCTAGTCAGGCATGGAGAATATTTTTACAGAACCCACTGGAGGATGTGATTCAAGAAGGAAAAGCCAATTTTAGTCTGCTAATGTGAATTTTTTTTTAACTTTTTACTTTGTATTAGGGCATGGTCGATTAACAAACAGTGCTGTGATAGTTTCAGGTGAGCAGCGAAGGGACTCAGCCACGCATATACACGGATTCATTCTCCCCAGACTCCCCTCCCATCCAGGCTGCCACATTGAGCAGAGATCCCTGTGCTATACAGGAGGTCCTTGTTGGTGACCCCATTTTAAGTACAGCCGTGTGTGTGTGTCCATCCCAAACTCCCTAATTATCCCTTCTCCCCATCCTTCCCCCCAGCAACCATAAGTTTGTTCTCAGACCATAAGTCTGCAAGTGTGTTTCTGTTAATGTGAATTTTTAAGGGATCTAAATGTTGATTCCCATAACGTAGATTTTATATATTTACGTTTGGTAAAAAGGAAGACTTTTTTTAAGATGTTGGGAGTCAGTATGTTTTTTGTGAAAGTGACCCATCACAGGCTTTTTAAAAAAAATAATCCTCAGAGCTCTTGGGCTGATGGGTGAGTATAGGGCACCCCATACTTCCCAGCTGTGGCGCAGGGCAGACGATATTTCCCCACGGAAGACCTCTTCCTCTGCCGTTTGTAGCCAGGCAGTGCTTGCTCACAGCAGCTCCTTTCTCTCCCACTCAGAAATGCCACTTGCTGGAATACAGAAGGAAAGAAGTGTTACTCCAAGGGTAACTGTTTATCAGTCCGTGTTTTATCGTGAGTCACAGACTCCTGTGGCCCAGCACACAGCACGGGCCGCACCAGGTGTGCAGACAGCCTGGCTGAGACTCTGCACCGGCTGTGTGACGATGGTGATGACCTCTGTGACTGAGGCGTGAGCAGGCTCAGTGCACGCGAGGAGCCGTGACTCAGTCTCCTTTTCACTTTTCTTCTGCATCTGTTAGGTGTTCAAGCGAGCTTACATTCCTAGAACCTTGAATGAAGTGAAAAACTACGAGAGGGATATGGATATAATGATGAAACTGAAGGAGGAGGACATGGCCATGAACGCCCAGCAGGACAATGTGAGTAGCTTGGTTTGTCTTCAGCGAGTTCACCAGGGAAGCCGTGGTCTCCAGTGTTGCCTTTGAACTAGTAAGATAGCTCCTTCCCTTTGCACAGCGCGCCCTCTGTGTACGTTGCTTGTGGAGGACGTCAGTCCACTGGTCTTTACGAAAGGAAACGAGTGAGGCCAACAGGCTGTAATCGCAGGAAAGGAAGATGTGTATAGAAGTCCAGGCTATAAACGGTTACTGTGCTAGATCCATCGACACATGTCTCAAGGACTGGAAAATTTTTTTCTGCTAAAGGACCAGATAGTAAATATTTAAGGCTTCGCAGTCCAAGAAACAAAATTGAGGCTATTGTATGGATCATTATATAATGAGAGAAAAAATTTCTCCCAAATGTTTGATGACATTAAAAATGCTTATAATATTGAATACATACAGCTTTTCATGATAATGACAAAGGGATAGAGTTATTTGGGGGAATAGAAAACATTACACTTAGCTGAGATTCAGAGCTAGGACTGCCTGTCACTGACTGGTACAGCTGTGTATCCATAAAAGCCCCCAGGCTGCAGGTGTGTGGAGGCCCTGGTGGGCGTGCAGCCCTGCTGTGGTTATGGAGAAGAACCACACCCACCCTAGAGGCTGTGTCCTGTGAGACACAGCTTGGACACCTTTTTATACTCACATGAAGTATCATTTAGCTGGCAACAGTATCCTTTCTTAATATTGCAGCATATTTCAGTGTTGAGTTTTATGCTGATTCTCTCTTTTTTTTTTTTTGTCTCTTTGGTTTTAAGATTCTATACCAAACTGTCACAGGACTGAAGAAAGATCTGTCGGGTGTTCAGAAGGTATGAAGAACAAGTATTCATTTACATGAAAACTCAAAAGGATATAAAATTGTGTGTCAGGTATTATTAGCATTGAAATAACAAGGGTGCGCTGTTACTGGTATAGATACTTTCATGGTCCATGGGCATCGTGTTCGTTCCTTTTAACCGTGAGACTGAGCTGTGGGCATGCGTGGTTTGTTGCTTACTCTGCCCTGAATCGGTCTGTTGTTGTAGCTGAGGCGTCGATCCTTTGTGTATCCTATCTTCTCTGGTGAAGCTGTTAACAGTAACCACGTGCTTCTAGATGTTTCTCTAAGCAGCTTAAAATGCCAGCAGGGTCTGGTCTTGCCTGGCGCGCAGTCTGCTGAAGACCAGGCTCACGAGTCTGCCATCTCACGCTGCAGATTCCGGTAGTGATTTTTCTTACAGCAGCTTTGTTGTATCTTAACATCTCAAACAGCAGAGATTAATTCTAATTTAAGCAGTAATAAAGGTGGTTCTTCTTCTGATGTTCTTAATGGATGTTCTTAATATGAAGGTTTGTGGTTTACATTTTGAAAGTTGACTGTCTTGTTTGTGGGAAGAATTGGACTAGGAGAATTCTTGGATTCTGCGTTTCTGGTTTTTTTGTGGCAGGTGTGACAAGGATAGTTGCGCATTGAATTCCAGAGCAGGAAGATTCTGTTACCACTGCAGGAAGCCTTTTTGTACCATCACCATGTAAAGATCTGTTTGTTTGTTTTTTTCTTATGAAAAGAAAGCCTCGTGCTTTAAAAAATGCTTCCTGCTGCTTTAAAAACTGCTAACCTTCAGGGAAAAAAGTGAACATGTTTTTTGTTTAAAGATTGTCTTCCCTCTTGGATTAACAAATGTTCCACTTGAAATTTAATCTGCAGGCCAACAGCTGTGAAGTTATCCAGATATGTTCACTTTTCTTTCCTATCTGTGTTCCAAATCCCAGCTCAGCCCTCGGAATGTGCTGCAGGGGGTGGAACAGTCCTGCCGTTGATCTGGGTGGCTCCCCGCGTTGGGAGCGTCCTCAGCCATCCTGGAATGGCTGTTTCAGGCTTCCTGCCGAGCGTGGATCCTGTTGTTTTGATGTTTCAGTACGGGATGTCATTTTCAAAGTCTGTCTGTGAGGCTGAAATCTGAATTCTGTCATTAACTCATTGAATGCCAGTAGGTAACTGGCTTGTTGAGAATAACATGGTCCTGTGATGTTTTCAAGGTCCCTGCACTCCTGGAAAGCCAGGTTCAGGAAGAGACTCGTTCTGATTCAGAAGATGCAGGGAGCGCGGAGTGCTCTGATACAGACTCTGAGGAGCAGGGGGATCACGCCGGCTCCAGGAGGCCCCCTGCCGACCTTGAAGTTGATAGAAAGGTTAGCTGAGAGCGCACGTTCCCACGTTTGTCAACACAACCATGCAGTCCCTTGAGGCTGTGTGCTCAGATGTCTGGATCAGAGTAGCTGAAGTATCAGTTTTTGGTTCCTGAAGTGTGAACTTGGCTTTGGTGGTAACATCATCTAGAGATGGGGCTTCTTCTAGGAGCCCTTGGGCACTGCCCAGGGCGAGGACACACTAGTTTCAGTGCATTGATTAAAAGTGGTTGTCATGCACTTGTGCAGGTGATGCTGGAGTGGCCCCTGTGGTGAATACCAAAAAACCATTCCAGGGACATTTTTACAGCCAGCTCCCTATTTTCAGAATCTCAGATATTTCTTCCACTGCTGCTTGTAGACATAAGAGATGCTACTGATGCAATGATCCATGACGGCTGAGTAACTGTTATTCTTTATTCTTAGCCTAATCCTTTAAACCCTGGAGAGTGTAGGTTCCAAGACTTCCAAGAGACATCCCCAGCTCCCTAGTGCACGTTCTCCCTTTGTCTCCTGGAAATACGTATTTTGTCTCTCATTCCAACATTTATTTCTGTTAGAATAAGAACCATATAAAGAAAAGGAGTCACATACATTTAATAATGTCCCCATGGGCATCTGTGTTGATGGTCTTGAAATGTCTGTGAATAAATTGTAAAGACAGTTTTCACCCCCAGTTCCACCACCAAGCCATAATCATTTTCAGTTTTTCCTGTGACACTCACTTTTTATCTTTTTACATATATTTAACAATTTAGTTGTAATAATAATATGACTACTCAGAATGAATGAAATTTGCAGACTTTTTGCTTTTGGTTTTTTTCGAACTTTTTTTTTTTAAACCACTAATTGATTTATCGGTGTTGGGTCTTAATGGTGACACACATCCCATGGGCTGGCTGGCTGGGGCACATGAGGGACCTTCGTCCCCAACCAGGAGGGGGCCCCCCGCCCCTGGGCCTTGCACAGCAGATCGGTAGCCACTGGACCACCAGGAAATCTTCATACTTTTTATTTTTGTTTTACAGGAAAGAAAAAAGATGGTCAAGGAAGCCCAGAGAGAAAAAAGAAAAAACAAAATTCCTAAACACGTGAAAAAAAGAAAGGAGAAGGCAGCCAAGATGAAAAGGGGCAAATAGGACCAGGACCGTATCATGTTCAGTAATTTTCCATCAGTTACGTTTCGTGCCTGCGCACTGAGCTGCCTCTGGAGGACTGGTTATTGATTTTAGCCAAATGGTTTTTGCTGCAGTGTCCCAGAGGACCAGTTCTCATGTTTTCATGTAATTACGTAAACAGCTCTGAGCTCTATTGTCTAGGTCCATTCCCTAGCTCTATGTAGTATTGATAGAGGATTTACTTAAGTCATATTTTAATGACCTTTATACAATTTTATTTTTGTATATTTTTATCTTCTGCAATGTTGCTTTTAAAGCATTGTAATTATTTAAACATATTGAGCATTCCCGCCCTTTGTGTAAGTGTAAAGGCACTTTGGACAAATTTAGGCAAGTTGTTTTTGCTTTGTTTGTACCAAAGACCCACCTGGAATTATTGGACTAAAAGGCCATAGTTTCTACGAAAGGGAGATACACCGATACAGAGAATTCAGTTGGCTGTTGATCTCATCGTTCATTGCAGCTTCATTCTGTGTGTACTGACAATTATTTATAGTGTACTTTTCATCTTTACTATTCTTCTCTGAGCTAGCACCTCCCAGTTCATAAGCTATTTCACATTCAAATATGTGGCCCATTCATTCATTCATCAACATTTGGGTATTTAGGTTTGGGAGACAGCAGTAAATCAAAGGCAAATTCTATGGATAATCCTGCTGCTGCTGCTAAGTCGCTTCAGTCATGTCCGACTCTGTGCGACCCCATAGACGGCAGCCCATCAGGCTACCCAGTCCCTGGGATTCTCCAGGCAAGAACGCTAGTGGGTTGCCATTTCCTTCTCCAATGATGAAAGTGAAAAGTGGAAGTGAAGTCGCTCAGTCGTGTCCAACTCTTAGCGACCCCGTGGACTGCAGCCTACCAGGCTCCTCCGTCCATGGGATTTTCCAGGCAAGAGCACTGGAGTGGGGTGCCATTGCCTTCTCCGTGGATAATCCTAGTTTTCCTTAAATTGAAGCTTGCACTGACTTGGATCTGTGGGTTACTGAGGGACAAGCAGGGTCAGCTGTGTAAAGCAGCCAGAAGTTACTGCCTTCAGGTAGTTTGCATTTTCATAGGCAGACGGTGTATCAGCCTAGTAAATTCCATGGAAGAAATAGCACTGCTTGGGGCAGAGGAGGTATGCACGTTTAGAAGAGGCCATATTTGAGCAAATACTTGAAGGCTGTGACTTGTGTGCCTGTCGGGAGAGAATAATGGTCCAGGCAAAGCAGACAGCAAGTGCAAAGGCCCTGAAGCAGAAGTGTGCCTGAAATGTTCAGACACCAAAAGCTAGGGCATCGTAACCACGTGGGGGGCGGGGGCAGGTCAGGGAGATGGGACATAGCGGCTTAGACCGGGTGGTGGTAGGTGCCTGGAAGGTTTTGAGCAGAGGAATGATGTGGTCTGACTTGTTTTTAAAGAATTGCAGTCACTCTTACTTCCATGGAGAATCGACCAGGAGGCAAGGGGTAGGGGCCGGCTGGGTGTTCATCGTGACTCGCGTGAGAGGTGGCGGTGGCTTGTTCATCGTGACTCGCGTGAGAGGTGGCGGTGGCTTGGCATAGGATGGTAGCAGTGGACACGGAGAGAGGCCTTTGGACTCTAAGTACAGGAGCTACAGGGTGTGTCATGAGAAACGCCGGTTTTAGCCGTGGAATCTCCCCTAAACTGGAGCTTGCCCTGCTTGTTTGAGAATCGGTGGGTTATTGAGGGAGGGGCAGGGTCAGCTGAGGTCTTAAATTTTAAGCAGGCAGCTTAAATTTTATCTTCATAATAGTGTCCCTTCTCGGCTTGAAGTTCAAATATGAAATTCCAGCAAAACACAGTTGTGTCTCCTCTGAAATATTCTACAGTGAACACAATGGAGGAGAAGACAGACAGGTGGCTGAGCGACGCAGTGCCCTTGTGAGGGGGTCGCCTTCAGCACCCTCTGGCTTTGGCCTGGGCTGGGCCTCCTCCCCAGCCAGGTGTGCTTAATCCAGGTGGTCA
Source organism: Bos indicus (assembly GCF_029378745.1). Lineage (NCBI taxonomy): Eukaryota > Metazoa > Chordata > Mammalia > Artiodactyla > Bovidae > Bos > Bos indicus. The sequence goes on along the minus strand of NC_091782.1, from coordinate 49,961,284 downwards.
GGCTCCTCGGTGCCATCTCTGCTGAATCGAGTGCAGTCGCTGGGTTTGGAATCAGTTTCCCTGGGCAGAGCCAGTGTTGCCCGGCTGGCCAGTCTTCATCCCAGGCTGCCAAGAGGAAGTGGCTTGTGGTGCGCTCGGACGGGACCTGCAGGGGAATTCTGGCTCAAAGCGCCTCCTTCCTGACAACGTGCTGATGTGGCCTTTTCCCCGTCTGGATTCTGGGCTGTAGCTGTGGCTGAGCGGGAACCACCAGTAGCCTTCTTTCGGGACGGGTCTGATGCCACTTCCCTTGTTTGACTCTCGCCAGGAGATCTGGAAGAAGGAGCCCCGTCTTAGGTAAACGTCCAGAGCGCCTCTCTGGCTCCAGTTGCAGTAGAATTTGCACACCTGATGGGTTTGGTGTCCCTGAATTACTGGTTGTGCAGTGACTTTTCCCTTTGCAGGGGTGAGCTTTGGGGTCTCTTGGCCCAAAGGCTGGGACATCATTTTGTCCACTTTGGACATAGCTGGTTTTCTGTCCTCTATTTCATCGATTTTCTAATCCCTTAAAAAAGTGCAGGTGTTTCTTCTCTCAAAGTTGACTGTGAGGGATCTGGGTGGTTTCATGGAAGCGCGGAGTCACAGTGGTCTCCTCTGCGGCTGGAGTCCTTATTTTTCCTTTGATGAAGCAGTTCAGGGACAGGCCCTTTCCCCCGCCCAGGAGCACAGCATTTGAGCCTGGTCTCAGAGTGAAGAGGTAGGTGGGTGCCACAGCCGACATCCAGTTTTCTTCAACTTTTGCTTCTCTTTTATGATGGTGGACTCAAGGTTGGAGAGTTTTGTAGTTTGGTACCAAGAATGGTTGGAGAAGATCTGTCCTTTGTGTGAGTTTCTATTGAGTTCAGTGCAAGCAGCTTGCTGTTTCTTGGTTGCGGGCCCATCTGTTTTGTGGCTATGATTTCAAAGCTGAGACAGTTCTTCTAGAAGCTGGTAAAAAAATTCAGTCGAAGGGCATCTTGAGTGTCATGGGCTCTGAAGGTTGACATTTCTAAAAGTCCTTTTTGTTTTCAAGAGCTTAACAGATCTTCTGATGTTTGGTTGTGTGTACACATAGAATATTCAGGGCTTGACTTGGACTTCTGGGGCTTGCTTTTTGATGATGTGAAGGTCACGTGAATCAGCAACTATAGCAGATCCTCGCTGTATAATTTCCTGTGAAGATTTCCTGTGACCCTGTCAGATAGATGAGGTTTTCAACCACTGGTGGTCATAAAACAGGAGTGCTCCATGTTTTCTGTTTCTTGAATCAGACTAGGTCGTTACATGCCCTGCATTTTGGTTGGAGTTTTTAACTTCCATATGCTTTGGGTTTGTGTTGCCTTGGACATAAGGGCATTTATTGGTGTTCCGGGGGCGGTTATAATATTGGGTGGGTCTGGAAGCATCTAAGCTGGTTTCCAAAGGAGAAGACAGCTCTCCCACAACCGTGCTCCCCAGAGATCTTAGTCCCAGCGGAAGCGCTGTGGGAACCTCTGGGCTTGAATTTGAAGAATGAAGACTTGTGGACTTTGTGACTTTGGTTTTCATCTTTCCTTCACTTTCTGTATCACTCTACTTCCTGCTGTGACGGCTGGCAGCCGCGGCCGCTGGGAGGGGGCCCTCGTACCACCTGGAGGAGCCACACAATACCCTGTTTCCTTTTTTTCCAGAGTAGCAAGGGTGTCATCTGTGTGAGCACAGCTGTCTCCAGCTCTCTGAGCGCTTTCTGCGTTTCTTATCACCGGGTAGTAATTTCAAGGCCAAGCAACTTGATCGTCTCGGGGTAAAACTTGACCCTTTACACATCTGCCACGTCGCTCTCCTGGGGTCGTGAACCCGTCGTGGCAGGATGGCAGGTCCCTGGGCCCGGGTGCCTCAGCTGGAGGGGGGCAGGCAGGGGCGGCTGGTGAAAGCTGCCTGGGAGCAGGCGCCCCTGTGGCTCGCGTCTGCGGTATAGCGGGGGGTGTGAGTGGCTGCCTCGAGGAGTGGAGGGTATTGAAGGCTAGACAATCAGGGGACCTAGGCTGGCGTTTTGGAAGGACCGTCCTGGGTTAGGACAGGCCTGGTTGTCTGTGAGAGACATGTGTGAGTCTCCAGCAGGGCCGGGGTGTGGGCCGGCCACTGATGGGGGATGAGTGGTGTCTGATGACATCACTACCGTCCGGCCAGCCAACATTTAAATGGGGCAAGGAGAGGGGTCCCCCAGAGGGGCAGTTGAGGATACGAGGCGCTTTGCTGGCGTCGGACGCCGCATGGGTCCCACACGGCCCTGAGGGAGCATCTCAGGGTGGTGAAGGTTTGGGAGCCTGACCCCGTGAAGCAGGCACGTGCCACCAGCGTGTGGAGTTCAGCACCGTGCCTGCTTCGTGGGGCTCCTATGAGGGACGCTGAGAGGAGCCCCGGGGAGCTTGGCCAGGGCTGGATCAGGCCAGTGAAAGGGAACTCAGCCACTGAATCTTCAGTGTTCCTGCAGCGGTGTGAAAAGAGGTTCACGGAATCACCTAGAAGGTACCTTGCCTCTCCCCAGAAAGGCTGAACTTCAACCTACAAAGCCTCTTGCTGTGGTTGGCAGGTTACAGGAAACACGAGCTCACAGGAGCAGAATCCACGATGCTGGGAGGATGTGGTCAGTGGAGTCAAAAAAAGGGCAGCAGGGAGGGAAGGAGCCAGACGTCTAATAAAAAGGAAAAGAGGTCTAAGAGACGTGTCCCAGTGCTGTGGACTTCAGCTGGACCCTGGTTAGATGAAACCAGTTGTAAAAAGATGGGCTGTTTGGGATTTCTTTTCAGACAAACAGGGAAAACTTAAGCATGGAGGAGGTGTCACGTGATAGTAAGGGATCGTTCGAGCAAGGGATCGTTTGTTTCACCAGATACGATAGTGGTATTTGTGCTTGAAACGGTTCCCTCAGAGCCTGGACGAAAGTCTCACTGGGTGAAATGAATAGGATGCCTGTGATTCAAAATTCTCCATCCTTCCTGACTCCCCAAAGGACAGCGGTGAATGGAGGAAGAATAGCAGGTCAACAGTTGCTGAGACAGAGTACTAAAGGGTGTCTTGGGATTCATTACACTCTTCTCTCTCTTACAGTTTCTGTAAGAAAAGAGCTGGGGTTTTTTTGAATCGAAGTCTATTAAGTACTTAAAACAGGGCCTGCCACATACTTGTAATGCCACATACTTGTACTGTATTATACAAGTGTCTGCATTTTTATTTTGTTTGTTCTTTTTAAGTAACCTTTTTTTTTTTGCCCGGTCTTTAATTGTTTAATCATCTGGGCCAAAGAGGAAGGCCTCAGGAGGACTGTTAGTGCCTTCTGGTACCGGCCCAGCTCGGTGTCCCCTGACATGCCTTTGGTTCTGAGATTCCGTTTCCCCTGGTGGAGGCAGTTCCAGAACATGTGTGCTGAGCTGCCCTGAGTCTCGGTTCTGCCCAGCCTGCCCGTCCCCTTCGCAGTGACCTGTCCTGACCACTCCTGGCGTGCGGTCTGCCCCCTCAGCTGAGGCCCCTGCAGTCCTCGTGACCTTTGCGTTTTTCTGAAGCTGCTCTGACAGGCTGGCCCCGTGTTTACCGCACTTCGCAGACACGGAGACTGTTTTACTGATTGAAGGGCAGTGGCAGCCCCGTGCGGCGCGTCTGACTGCCGTCCCTGGCGCCGTCTGCTCACTCGCACCCCTGGCCACGTGGTGGTGGTTCTCGCTTTCAAACCCTCTGCCAGCAAAAAGGTTACAGCTCGCTGACAGCTCGGGTGATGGGTAGCATTTTTTAGCAACAGCACTCAAGTGTGAGCATCACTCTTATATGCACTGGGAAACCAAACTCTCCGTGTAATGTGTTTTCCCTCGATAGTCACTCTGTGTCACGGCTGGGAGCCGAGCACACGGTGCGTCCGTGCTCTACCTGTGCGTGCATGTCTGAGATTTCCTTACACATGTCGTGTGTCTTTCCCTCACCTCCCAGCCTCCTAGAATAAGCTCCACTTTATTAAAGACTGGGCAGGGGTTTTTACCTTTGTTCAGTTTTGTGTTCCCGCACCTAGAATTGTGTCTAAAATATCATAAATGCTCAATAAATACTTAAATGAATGAATGATATACTGTGTTTCTTAAAGATGGGGCTGTGACATCAATTGCGTCTCTCTCCCCCCACCCTGCCACTGCGATGACTAGGAGCTGATGTGGGTTGACTCGTGCCCTCCAGCCCTCTGTTCGGTGACCAGGTCTCGCCACTTTAAGGTGACCGGCCTGAGCGACGTCAGGGACGGGGCCGCCCCTGCAGCCTTCTGTCCCCAGAACCTTGGCATCAGCACAGCTCCCCAGCCAGGGGAATGGGTGCACCTTAACCGGGACTGTTGCTTTGACTTTGCCCACGTGAAACCGTTTGACACCAGTGTTAGCCGAGTGCTTGGGCAGCCGTGGATCAGCTGATGCGTGATTCAGAAATCCCAAATCACTGTAGCATGGGAGAGCGGGAGGCCTGGTAGAAGCCCAGGCTTCTGTGCACACGTGCCGCCATCTCTTCCCAAGCACAGACGGGAAGTTTGAAGAGGTACTGATTACAAGAGGTGGTTCTGGTGGTATCCTGTGAGAATCGTTCCAGATACAGATGTATTTTTGTGGGGTGGGGTGTTAGCGCCACTTCCTACTTTCCCATCTTGACCTCCTCCTCAAGGGAAGGTCCTAAGCTTGAACATGACCTCCGCTTCTCTGAGAAGCTGATGACCTCCCACAGCGACACACAGGGCATGCCCTAGTCCCAGGGGTGGGCATGAATATCAGGAAGCGCTTAGTCTGGCCCAGCCTGGTTTCTTTTACTGAATGATACCGAGACATCAGCAGCGACGCTGGGAGCCTGCCCCCTGCCACCCAGCATGTGAGTGTGGTCCAGGCTTGCTGGGGTGGGGAGGGGATGCTGGAATGGATAACCCACCTTGCTTCACAGGAGAATTTCTCATCACACAAGATGGTCATCAAATTTCTTCTTTACAATTCTGTTATTTTAAAAACCGTAGCCTAAGTGGATGACTCTTAACGAAGGGAGATATGAAAAATGTATTTTTTAGAAAAAGGGTCTCAGGAAGGCTTGAGGAAGAAGGAGTGAAGCACAAAGAAAGTACGTGTGAGGGCAAATAATTAACAGCCGTCGATTGTTAAAATAACTCTTTTATGAGTCCTGGATATTGCTAAACAAAATGCTGTCATTTTATCAGGATGACCAAATGCGCCTCGGATTTCATGCTCAAAGACGTCTCATGTTTTTGCATAGATATGGCACATTTTATACATATACTTGATTTCTGGCTTTATATAAAATTGATAAAGCAACTGACAAAAAGTGCAGCAGATCAATATGTTAGAACAGGTCCTTCAGAGGCCAAGGGACCAGGTTACAATTACATCTCTTAAGAGTTTGTTTATTAAAAAACGCGCTGAATGGGCTTAAGGTGTCAGTTACCACACAGGCAGCTTTGCTTCTCACTTGTTTCATAATCTCATAAGGAAGGTTTTTTGTGTTTTAACCCGTGCACCATTTTTTGTGATGGGGATTCTGTTCATTGTCCTGCAATAACTTTTGCTCCTCTGGAGGGAGGTGTGCGCCTACGTTCTCATCATGAACGGCCTGCGAACTCCAGGAACCTGCTGTGGGCTGTTGACTGCATAGGAAGCAGAAGGCTGGTCAAGTTCACGTCTTTCCATTCCTCTTAAAGAAGGATTCAGAGCTTTTCTCATAGCTCAGTCGGTAAAGAATCTGGCAGCAGTGCAGGAGACCTTGGTTCGATCCCTGGGTCAGGACAATTCCCTGGAGAAGGAAATGACAACCCACTCCAGTATCCTTGCCTGGAAAATCCAGGGACAGAAGAGCTTGATGGGCTGCAGTCCATGGGGCTGCAAAGAGCTGGGCATGACTGAGGGACTAACAGTAAGAAGGATTAAACTAATGGATCCTGATGAGGGTGCGTGCTTGATGGTTGATGTTTAAACTAGTCCTTTGAAAGAGCTGCTCAATAACTTTTCCTGAAAGTCTTTTTAATCAGGAGTTGTTTTACTTTAAAATTAGACACATATTAGAAAAGAACATCAACTACACACACAAAGACTTCTCAAGTTTTAGACTACAAATTAATAAAGAAAGAACTGTAAAACTTAGACTAAAAATAAAAATAAAGCAACTCCAATAAAAATTAATTTTAAAAAATGGTGACCCGAACATAGGCACGTAGTATTCAGTATTAAAATCACATTTTAAATGAAGAGCCTTGGACTGGGAGTCTGACCTGTTGTTAACTGGGAGGCTCACTTCGCCTTTCTGGGCCGCAGTCTCCTCATCTGCGAGGTGAAGCCCCTGGTGGTTCCTGAGCTGTACTTGCCACGTGCGACCTCTGGGTCCTTGCCTTGGTGCTAGTCTGGATCGCGAGTGTAAAATACACAGCAGGTTTTGAAGACTTAGTATGAAAAGAATATCAAGTAACTTAGTAATGTTGGATACTGACTACTATATCAGTATAATAATACTCTGCATATATTGGGTGAAATACAGTAAATTGGAATTAATTTCACCTTTGTTTACTTTTTTGTGGGGTAGGTAATTTTAAATGGTGTATGTGACTATGTGGTGTGTAGGACAGAGTAAGGGATGAGCGAAGGAAGGAATGAGCAAAATTTTCCCCAGAATCTATCTCAACCAATCGTCTGTAAGACAGTTCCAAAGTTTTATGTTCAAATGTGTGTGTGTGTGTGTGTGTGTGTGTGTGTGTATATATATATATATATATATATATATAATTTGTGAAAGTAAAATTGCCATTCAGGTGGCTTAAATACCGATCATATATATAGTGTATGAGGGGAAATAGGGCTCTTAAAAAGTGTTAAACAAGTAAAAGGCGACATTAAAACTTGTTCCTACCCTTCCACCCCAGGATTTTGTGACTGTCTTGGTTTGCTCCTCAAGCTTTTCTACCAGAGGGATTCACTGAGGGGCCTCCCTGGTGGGCCCGAGGTTAAGACCTCACCTTCCAGTGCAGGGGGTGAAGATTCAATCCCACATACCTGCGGGGCCAAAAGCCAAAAAGGTATAAAAAGTAATATTGTAAAAAATTCAATAAAGACTTTAAAAATGGTCCACTGTTAAAGAGGGAAGAAAAAGAGGTTTCGCTGAGACACAAGAACTCAGCCCGAAGCTGCCTTCCTCTCCGCCTCCAAACAGGATGGTTTTTCCAGATCTCTTGTTTTAGCTTAAAAGACAAAATCCATGTGAGTTTTGCATTCATAATAAATTTCTGTTAACGTTTGGGAAAAGTCTTCAATTACTGTCCAGTAACGTCAGTGCTCTGGGGAGTGGTGCCCCTCGTTTAACCCGAGGTCCCCTTGGTCCACGTCAGGACCATCGTAATCGTATCTGAGGACGATTGACTGCTAGGACGTCCCTGGTGGTACAGTGGATAAGAACCTGCCTGCAAGGGACACGAGCTCGATCCCTGGTGTGGGAAGGTCCCACCTGCCCCAGAGCGACTAAGCCTCTGTGCCCAACTACTGATCCCGTGCTCCAGAGCCTAGGAGCCCCAGCTACTGAGCCCAGTGAGCCTGTGCGCCACAAGAGATGCCACCACACTGAGGAGCCCGCACACCACAACTAGAGAGGCTCCTGCTCACTGCAACCAGAGAAAACCCACGCAGCAGTGAAGACCAAGCAACCAAAAATCAAATACATTTTAAAAAATCCGTTGCTAGTAAGGCTAGTGTAGGAGGACTGTGGCTTGTAGAGTAACAGTGTCCATCTTCTTGCGGTAAGAATTAAATGAGATTTAATGCAGACAAGTCATTTAGCACACAGTGTCGCTAAAAATTATTAGCTAGTTGCTAATAGGTGGTGTTCCATATAAAATAGGACAGAGACTGAAGGATTGTCCCAAGAGGATTCTGACTCTACCAGGCTGGCTCACAGCAATGATTGTATCAGCACTGCTATAGAACCAACAGGATCACCCATTTCATTTACAGTTTTGTTCATGTTTAGGCAGGTCTTAGTAGGAGCCTACATGTTCTAACTGAAAAAGTCCCAGATCGCAATTAAGAAACCCTGAAATTTAATCCGGGAGCCTCCTTTTTATTTATAGTTTATAGCCTCTGAAGAATTGTTAAATGGTCTTTAGTAAACAGCATGTTCAATACTATCGATAAAAAGAACAAAGCCATTTGGAGGAAGAGAGAAGTGAACTAACAAAAACCTATAGGCTGATACGGGCTTCCCAGACAGCTCAGTGGTAAAGAACCCACCTGCCAATGCAGGAGCCACAGGAACGAGGGTTTGATCCCTGGCTCGGGAAGATCCTCTGGACGAGAAAATGGCAACCCACTCCAGGATTCTTGCCTGGGAAATCCCATGCACAGAGGAGCCTGGTGGGGGTCCATGGGGTCTCAAAGAGTGGGACACGACTGAGCAACTGAGCAGGCGTGCATAGGCTGATATACCTGCTGCCTGGCTGGATTTCCCTGTGTGTTGGGCTTGGGAAAGTCATGTGACATAAGTCCTTGTCTCCTCATCTCCTTAATAAGGGTGTTTGCTAAGGCCTCTTCCAGTTGCAAGTGTTGAACTTGCAAGTCAGACTGTCTGATTCCAAATTCCACCTCCCTATTTGCTAGTTGAATGGGCAAACCAAGCTGTCTGAACTTGCTCCTTCATCTGAAACGAAGACAGTGTACTCAGTAATTGGTTTCCTCTCAGAATTCGAGGAAATGTTAAGGCAAGTTCCCTGGCAGTGTCCGTATCTTGCTCTGTTTCCCTCTTCCAGAATGAATACGTTTTATTTCACAAGCAGGATAATTGGGAACTTAAAAGATGAGGACTCTAGAGCGAGTGGCCCAAGTCCACAGACAGCCTTGGGAGCAGAGAGGAGAAAATGGCCTTCACCACAACACGTCGCTTCCAGAAGAGTCTTAAGAGCAGACGAGGGGTGGGACTTGCCTGGCGGTCCAGTGGTTAAGACTCTGAGCTTCCCCTACAGGGGGCACAGGTTTGATCTCTGGTCGGAGAAGTAAGATCCTGCCCTCCACGCAGCGGCCAGAGGGGGAAAATCTAGCTATAAGCAATTTCTTGGAAAAAGAGCCAATGAGGGGTTTTATTTCATCTGAAGATAAATTCACACCAAACTGTACAGTGAATATCTGGGGCGCGAAACGAGGCAGACGGCAGAGAGTGTCGGAGGGGTGGGGTGGGGAGCGAGGAGATGCTTAGAAAGGGGAGGGTGGAGGAGCCCGGCGGCCAAACTTCCTGACTTAGCAGTTCTGCGGGGCGGGCTCCGCCCTGGCTTAAAACGGTGGGAGGAGTCGGCGTCATCCTTTTAGGAAGCCGCTCCCGGCTTTGGGGCCTGGGATCTCGGGCGTGCTGCTTGGGGGCTCAGGCAGAGCTGGTTTGGGGAGCTGGCACCCACACCTAGCACCCGAGCCGGAGAAGCTGGCCTTCCCAGTCAGATGAAGGGGTGAGCGCTCCCCCCAGGAAGTGGGCCGGGGCCGAGGCCGCCCCTCTCCCCGGGGGACCCAAGCACCCCGGGCAAGCTGGCCACGTAGTCTTAGGATTCTCCAGGAGATCCGTGGGTTGGTTTGCAGAGTGGTTGCTTTCTGGTTTTGCTCTCTGGCTGGCTTTTGTTGGGTTGATTGGTGCGTTTGAGGCACAAGGCAGCCTACGGAGCATCTAGTTACCCAGCTTGGTATTGTTTAGTCCCTAAGTCGTGCCCAACTCTTGGTGATCCCGTGGACTGCAGCCCCCCCAGACTCCTCTGTCCTTGGGACTTCCCAGGCAAGAATCCTGGAATAGGTTGCCATTTCCTCCTCCAGGGGATCTTCCGGATCAGGGCATGTAACCCAAGTCTCCTGCACTGCAGGTGGATTCTTTACCACTGAGCCACCAGGGAAGCCCTGGTTACCCGGCTTAGTGGAAAGCAAAAAGCGGGGCCCTTGCTTTCCCTGGGAAGCCCCCCTCTGTTAGGACCTTCCCCGCCCCTCCTGCAGGAACTTCACTGCTTCTTCCCCAGTTTCTGAACAAGTCTGCTTTGGGTTTGCTGGCTTTTAGGCTGCACCTGCCAGCCTAAAGAAAGCGGCCTCAACAGAAAAGCAGTGAGCAGCCCTGGCCCTTAGCTGGATCCACTCTCCCAGCATCTCTGAATACCCTTGATCTTGGGGCGTGGCTTTGAGGCCCCAGGATGGTGCAGAGAGGGCTGGAGTCTGGGCCTGGGGCACAGAGAGCGCGTTTTCTGGGGACAGCTCGCCAGAATGAGGCAGTTTCGCAGGGTGTCAGGAGAAGGAAATCTGGCTCTCTTGACTGGAACAGGCTTATCAGGAGTCCCTGGAATAAAAGGAGAAAAAAAAACCCTTCAAAGATCTTGACGATGGGAAAACATTTCTGTGACAAAGAAAGGGCAAGGCCCTATGAGAAGGCAAATGCAGAAAAGATCCCTGAACCATTGCATTTGGAGTTTGAAATTTCAGCTGTTTCTGTCTTCAAGCCCCCGGAGGCCCCGCACAACCTCAGCAGGTGCTCCTGGTCCACCTGCCTCAGGCTGGGCTCCTGCCAGCCAGTATCAGCCCCCTGGCAGGCGCAGAAATCTGTTTTCCAGATCACATGGATTGAGGGGAGAGGAATCCGAGGAGGCAAATTAGGGTTGCTTTGGATGCAGCTGTTGAAGGCTGGGTGTGTGTCCATGCCTTAAGGCAGTGTGAGCCCCGCCTGCACGTGATGGAAACCCAGGTGTCCCCAGAAAATAAAGGACAATGAAGGAGGTCACCCAGGCTTCCCAGGTGGCGCCAGTGGTAAAGAACCTGCCTGCCAATGCAGGAGATATAAAAGATGTGGAAGATCCCCTGGAGCAGAAAATGGCAACCCACTCCAGGATTCTTGGCTGGAGAATCCCATGGACAGAGGAGCCTGGTAGGCTACAGTCCATGGCATTGCACAGAGTCAGATATAACTGAGTGACTGACACGCCTGAGATCCCGGTGCTGCCATTTCCCGCATCTTTTCAGGATCCTGGGCTAGAAGTCAAGCTGTGCTCAGCTTCCCTCATTGGTGACATTCAACCCTTTCACTTCAGCCAAGTTACTTACCATGGGTCCACCTTTTCCAGCTTCCAGAGTTTTATATTGTCTCCTCTCTCATTCTCCCTGGTCCTGCGCCACTTTTATTTCTTTGGTTTTTAGCATTTCAGGAGGAATGAAATGAGCTAAATGTGCTCATCATGGGTCTTTATTCAGAACCGCATCTCAGACTCTAACAGACTTGTCTGATTAAGGAAGGATACACAAACACCACAGAGGCAGCCTGGACATCTCTGACTTTGTTGGTGTGAGCTCCTAAGAGAAAAGGAAGCAAAAAATGTTACATTTGGATGAATGTGTAATTGTTTTATTGCTGTGTTATTCTAAGAGTCTTTTCAAAGCCTGCCAAGGAAAGTCAAGGAGAGGCAGAAATAACATGGACAGATCTCAGGTCTCTCTCTCTTATTGATAAAGCTTTAAAGATCATACCTATCTTCACCTACGATAACAAAGACAGAAACACGAGAAGACAGGCTTACTTGGTGGGCAGAGGACTGGCAGAATTTTATTATTCACATTGTTTAGAATTGCCAGCACATGGTGATAATAAAAAGCAGTTTTTGTTGTTTGGTTGATCAATCACGTCCAACTCTTTGCAGCCCTTTGGACTGTAGCCTGCCAGGCTTCTCTGTCCATGGGATTTCCTAGGCAAGAATACTGGAATGGGTTGCCATTCCCATGACTGCAGCCTGCCAGGCTCCTCCATCCATAGAATTCTCCAGGCAAGAATAGTGGTGTGGGTTGCCATTTCCTTCTCCCAGGGATCTTTCCGAGCCAGGGATTGAACCTGTATCTCTTGCATCTCCTGTGTTGACAGGCTGATTCTTTACCAGAGAAGCCCCAATAAAAAGCAGAGGGAGTTTTAATTGGCTTACTGCTGTCTTTAAAATCATTGCAGACAGAGCTGTCTCTTACTGTCTGCACCTGAGCTGACATCTCCCTCTCCTAAGACAGTGCTGATTGGAGGTTCTGGTTGAGGATCCTGGAAAAAGAAACCTGTTGTGATGATGTGGAGATATCAGACTTCAGGCAGAAAATGGCATGTTTCCAGGCTTTCAGAAATTTTAAAACTTCAGAAACTGTAAAAATTATTGGTGGTTCTTCATGTTATTTCCAGAGAAGGCAATGGCACCCCACTCCAGTACTCTTGCCTAGAAAATCCCATGGATGGAGGAGCCTGGTAGGCTGCAGTCCATGGAGCCGCTAGAGTCGGACACAACTGAGTGGCTTCACTTTCACTTTTCACTTTCATGCATTGGAGAAGGAAATGGCAACCCACTCCAGTGTTCTTGCCTGGAGAATCCCAGGGATGGCGGAGCCTGGTGGGCTGCCATCTATGGGGTCGCACAGAGTCGGACACGACTGAAGTGACTTAGCAGCAGCAGTAGCAGCATGTTATTTCATCTCTGTAAAATCCTGCAGGTGGAAAGAATGTGTTTCCTCGTGTTCCCCTTCCTTTAGTCCTGCGTTTGATGCCTATGTATTGAGACCCGATTGTATGCAAGCTCTGTGCTGAGACTTGCCTCAGGGCCTAGCTGGAGAGAGGGGTGTCTTTTTAAAAAATGCACTGGAGGCACAATGTGGCACGTGAAGGTTTTCTCTGCTACAAGGTTTGGAAGAGACCCAGGGAAGAACGGTATTGATTTCGCCTGGGGGCGCAGGTTGCCTTCAGCTGGAGAGGGCATTGAGTGAGCCAAGGGCTCTGGGCAGAGACGGGTTGTCCCTGTGGGAAATGAGATCATTCAGGATGGCTACTCAGGACAAGTGTCAGGGCCGAGGTGTGTCAAAAGAATTTAAAGTGGATTTTTAAGGCAAGTGATTTTCAAAATCAGGCCCAGCGCAGGGGACTACTCTCTTACTACTGGCTGGAAATCCCAACACGGCCTTTCTTGGATCCTCTGAATCTCCATTTTTTTTAAAAAAAAAAAAAGCTCTCAGGTCCATTGACGTACATACACTACCAGGTGTAAACTAGATGGCTAGTGGGGAACTGCTGTATAGCACAGGGAGCTCAGCTCGGGGCTCTGGGATGACTAGGGGGCTGGGAGAGGGGAGGAGAGGAGACGTATATGCATACACAGAGCCGACTCACATTGTCGTTCAGCAGAAACAGTTAAACTGTAAAGCAGTTACGCTCCAATTAAAATATAAATAAAATTTTAAAACGCTCTCAGGTCTATTAACCGGGTTTAGAAACCACTGGTTTAGGCGGTACAGTCCCACCGAAGGAATTTGTGCGGTCAAAGAACATAATCATATTGTCATCTGAGAAATATCCCTTTGACCAACATGTAGAATTTGGACTGGGCAAGAGACTGGAGGCAAAGGAGCCACTCTGGAGACAAAGGAGCCGCTTTGGAGGCTGATGAGGAAGTGGGCCGTGCGGAGGCAGTGGGGCTCAGTGTAGAGGATCCCGCTTGACAGCAGGTGGAGATGCAGCTGTAGAGACGGGCGGGGGTGGAGCATCTCGCTGACTCCCAGGACTCCGGCCCTGGTGGCAGGTAGCAGGGGAGACAGCAGTTCAAGCCATCAAGATGGAAAAGGAGGGCGGGATCAGGCTTGCGGGGAGAGAATGAGATGCTTTGGGGATTAATGAGTTTGCAAGTGTGTGAAGAGATGTGAAGATCCGAGAGTTGCCACTTGGGGATGGGGGCAGGTGGGGGGTTTGACGTTATAGGAAAAACTGGGGTGCCTGACAGAGCGTAAGGAGTGGAGACCGGAAGAGAAACTGCCTTCAACCTTGAAGGCGGGTAGGACAGTGTGCGGGCCTGCAGGAGCAGTCAGCAGGGCTGGAGGAAGACTCCAGCTGCCTCAGCCAAAGAGAAAACAGTGAGTGAGTGCTAGAGGTTCAGTCACGTCAGACTCCATGGGCTGAGCCCGCCAGGCTCCTCCGTCCATGGCAAATACTGGAGTGGGTTGCCATGCCCTCCTCCAGGGATCGAAACCGGGTTTCCTGCATTGCAGGCAGATTCTTTACCAACTGAGCCACCAGAGAAGTAAAGAAATGGAGGGCAGCCTGAAAGAAGGGGGTGGTCTTCCCCGGGGCCGCCTCCCACTGCAGGCATCCCGGGAGCAGGGAGCCACAGGTGCCCAGAGGAGAAGGGTGGGGAGCAGAGCTTTGGATCTGCCTCAATTATTTTTAATCTCCTTGCACATTCAGTTAGGACTTAGCAGCCTTTTCTCCCAGAGACAAAAGCTGGCAAGTGCTTGGGGCCTGGGTGGAGCGTCCCCAGCCCTTTGCTGAGTGAGAAGCTGCTCCAAGGCTTCGGTGTCCTGGCTTTGAAGGAGCTGGGCTCTCCAGCTTCTGGGAAGAGGCCAGCCCTGAGCTGGGCAAGGCTGTGTCGTGTCTTGTGATTCTGGCCGCACTGCCCATTGCGCAGAAATCACTGCGCATGCACACATGCGCAGTCGCCTGAGTCATGTCCTACTCTGCAACCCCCATGGATGGTAGCCCACCAGGCGCCTCTATCCATGGGGATTCTCCAGGCAAGAATATTGCTGTGGGTTGCTATGCCTTCCTCCAGGGAATCTCCCCAACGCAGGGATCAAACCAGTGTCTCATGTCTCCTGCATTGGCAGGTGGGTCTTTTACCACTTGTAGCCACCTGGGAAGCCTCCAGAAATCACTCTAGACACTGCAAAAGAGAGAAGTGACATTTAAAAGGGGAACATACGTTTTTACCCTTATCCTATGCTCTCTGCTTTTTGTGTTTTCAGTTTAAATGAGACTTTATGGTTATTAAAGGAGGGTAATCAAGGCCCCCTTTTATGAGATAAATTTTATTTTATGAACTTTTTTTCCCAACCACCAGTATATGGTGGGTTTTATTCTTAATCAGATATCAGGTTGGCCAACGAGTTCATTTGGGTTTTTCTGTACGTATGTATGGAAAAACCCAAACAAACTTGTTGGCCAACCCGATATGTGTATTTCTATTGAAGTATAGTTGCTGTGCAATATTATGTATGTTACATGTGTACACTATAGTGATTCACAATTTTTTTAGTGATTCACAGTTTTAATAGGCCAATCTGTGGCTCAGATGGTATAGAATCTGCTCGCAATGAGGGAGACCTGGGTTCAATCCCTGGGTCAGGAAGGTCCCCAGGGAGAGGAAATGGCAACCCACTCCGGTATTCTTGCCTGGGGAACCCCACAGACAGAGGAGCCTGGCGGGCTGCAGTTCATGGGGTCGCAAAGAGTCTGGTGCAACCGAAAGACTAACACTTTCACCTTTTTTACCTCATTTATAGTTATTATAGGACTTCCCTTGTGGCTCAGATGGCAAAGCGTCTGCCTACAATGCAGGAGACCCGGGTTCGATCCCTGGGTCGGGAAGATCCTCTGGCGAACCCTCTCTGGTACTCTTGCCTGGAAAATCCCGTGGATGGAAGAGCCTGGTAGGCTACAGTCCATGGGGTCGCAAAGAGTCGGACACAACTGAGCAACTTCACTTCATTTCACTTCATAGTTATTATAAAATATTGGCTATGTGGCTTCCCTGGTGGCTCAGTGGTATAGAATCCACCTTCCAGTGCAGGAAATAGAAGTTCGATCCCTGATTCAGGAAAATCCCCTGGAAGAGGAAATGGCAACCCACTCCAGTGTTATTGCCTGGAAAATCCCATGGACAGTGGAGACAGTGGAGACTGGCAGGCTACAGTCCCTGGGGTCACAGAAGAGCTGGACACGTCGCGACTAAACAGCAGTGTTCCCTGTATTGTGTGACGTGTCCCTGTAGCTTGCTTTGGATGTAGCGGTTTGACCCTCTCAATCCGCCAGCCCTGCTTTTCTCCTCCCCCTCCCTCTCCCCAGCAGTAACCATAGCTCGTTCTCTAGGTCAGTGAGCCTGCTAAAGATTTAGTGGTTTTGATCAGAAGAATTCAGGCCTCATTAGGGACACAGATGAATGAATCTATTCGGCATTCCCTGTAAAATAGGGAAAAGCAATCCTCTGTGCTTTATGGAGCTATTTTTTGGGTGGAGTTTGGACAGATAAGCAGAAGCTAGGAGGACACGGGCTTCCCTGGTAGCTCAGCTGGTAAAGCATCTGGCTGCAACGAGAAGACCCCAGTTCGATTTCTGGGTCGGGAAGATCCCCTGGAGAAGGGGTAGGCTACCCAGTCCAGTATTCATAGGCTTCTCTGGTGGCTCAACTGGTAAAGAATCCACCTGTAATGTGGGAGGCCTGGGTTCAATCCCTGGGTCCAGAAGAGCCCCTGGAGGAGGGCATGGCAGTCCACTCCAGTATCTTTGCCAGGAAATCTCATGGACAGAGGAGCCTGGAGGGCTACAGTCCACGGGGTCACCAAAGAGTCGGACCCGACTGAGCACACAGCAGAGGCCGACATGCATTCTTTTACTCATTCAGCAGGTATTTATTGGCTGCCTACTCTGTACAAAACAGCGTGTATGGAACTCCACCCTGCCCAAAGGGACCCGGAGAGCTGGGGAGGCAAGACGAGACACGCACACCAAGCTTAAAAACGCTGCCCAGAACAAGGCTTAGGCCGAGGCTCCCCAGATGAAAGGCAGGAGGCAGGAGCTTCCGTTCTCAGGTCTGGTCTGCGGAGGCTGGGAGAGGAGGCAGCCTCTCAGGGCGCCGGCCGGCTGCTCCTGAGCTCGCCACGAGCCAGGTGTCTGCCTCCTCTGCTCTAGGATGGGGGGGACCACGTCTCCCTGACAGTTGCTGATGGCAAGTTCGGTGTGCTGGTTTTTTCTTCCATGTCCCCTCCACCCCAGTGATTTCTGCCCTCCGGGAGCCCTGCTCCCCACAACACCCCTCCGCGTGCTGCATCTTTACCCCATCCTCACTGGCTGTGTCACCCCACGAGGATGTGGTGGGGACTTTGTAAATATTTGTTGAACAGGGAAATAAAGAGCATTGTGGTCAGAGAGCAGAGTGTGGTCTGAGCGGGGGCTGGGAAGAGCCTGGGATGCTCAGAGGAGAGGGAGTCAGCCCACTAGGCTGGGGTCGGGGTGTGAGCGGAGAATGGTAAAGGCAGATGGGGCGCCCCTCAGGGCACGTCGGAGTTGGGACGTTGTCCTGCTGGTCCCGGGAACACGTGAGAGCTGCAGGTGACTGACGGGGAGGGCTGAGACCAAGCTGGGGCTCTGTGCAGGGTGGACCACCCGGGGCACCGGGAGCAGTGAGCACTGTGGTGGGAGGCCCAGAGAGGCAGGGTGCTGGCCGATCCCAGCAGACAGAGGTACAGAGGCGATGATACACAGTTGAAAGAGGTATGTTTCTGTGTTCCCATAAAGAGCACATTAACCACTGAAAGGACAATGACAAAATTTAAAAGTCCAGCAGGTTTTATTCAGGCTGTACCAGCATGACCTGAAAGCCTGACCCTTGGTCCCCGAGGACCCCTCTCCGATCAACCAAGCCTGCCCTCCTAGGAAATCTCTCCGGAGGCCGGATGGACAAGATGGCATCAGACTCGGAAGCGCCTGAGCCCTTATCTTTGGTGTTTACTCTGACTCCCAGGGAAGACTCCAGGCACAGAGGTCGCTCTGAAGGGAGCCTGTGGGGGTGTGTGTGTGTGTATGTGTGTGTGAGTGTGAGACAGAGACTGCCCTCCTGCTTCTCCAGATCTTATCTGCAGCTGCCCACAGTCTAGTTGCTGCTGATCCTAATCTCCATTAAGAGAGTCTCCGGAGCCCAGTGAACCTGGGCTGGAACAGACCACAGCTTCAGTCTCATGAGAGCCACGGAGCAGGCGGGTTTCAACAAACCTCTGGGCCTGCAGGGAGAGTGAATGGTAAATGTGACTATTCAAAGACGGCTCCCGGGTGCCAGCTTTTAATTTTCTTTTTTCCAGGATGTATTAATTTGGAAATAATGATTATATATGTTGGCAAACAGAAGCGGAATGAAAAAATGCCCCGTAAAGGAAAGAAAGATTAGAGACTCCCCTGGTGGTCCGGTGACTAAGACTCTGAGCTCCCGATGCAGGAGTGCTGGGTTTGATCCCTGGTTAGGGAACTGGATCCCACATGCTGCAACTGAGACCTAGCATAGCCAAATACATAAGTAAATATTTGTTAATAGAGGAAGAACATTTAGTTCTTTTGTTGGGGACGGGGGAGATGGGGAGGGACTGGGAATTTGGAGAGATAAAGGCTGGCAGAAGACAGAGAAGGAAGGAAAGGGTAAAGGAAACACGCAGGCGGGTGACAATGCGTGGGACAGAAAAGGGAAGGCTTGACTTCAGTGAAATTTTGACCTTTTCACAGTTGCACTAGAATTTATTTTAAATGTGTATTAAATGTGTACAGAAAACATTGACTTTGTAGCTGGACACGCTGCCCAGTTTTCATATTGAGTATTAGGCAACTTGGACTCAGTGTGAGCCAGAATTGTGCATTTCTACAGTGTTATTCTGGAGAAGGCAATGGCACCCCACTCCAGTACTCTTGCCTGGAAAATCCATGGACAGAGGAGCCTGGTGGGCTGCAGTCCATGGGGTCGCTAAGAGTCAGACACGACTGAGCGACTTCACTTTCACTTTTCTCTTTCATGCACTGGAGAAGGAAATGGCAACCCACTCCAGTGTTCTTGCCTGGAGAATCCCAGGGACAGCGGAGCCTGGTGGGCTGCGTCTATGGGGTCGCACAGAGTCGGACATGACTGAAGCAACTTAGCATAACAGTGTTATTCATGACACGAGATGGTTGGATGACATCACCAACTCGATGGACATGAATCTGAGCAAACTCTGGGAGATGGCGAAGGCTGGCGTGCTGCAGTCCAAGGGGTTAGCAAGGAGTCAGACAGGACTGAACGACTGAACAGCATTCATGACATCCCCTACGTGGAAAAACCCAGCTGTCCATCAGCAGGGAAACAAAACAAGTATATCCATAGCATGGAATATTTTTCAGCAATAAAAGGAAATGAAATTCTGACAAGTGCTACCACATGGATGAGCCTGGATGTTTTGCTGAGCGAAAGAAGCACGTGTTGTATGATCCCATTTACGCAAAATGTCCAGAGTTGACAGATCCATAGAGACAGAAAGCAGGTTAATGGTTACCAAGGACTCAGGGGAAGGGACCCGGGAGTGACTGCTGACAGATAAGGGGTTTCCCTTTGGATGAAAATATTCCAGAATCAGTGGTGATGGTTACACAACTCTCTGTCTATACTACACATCCCTGAATTGTACACTTTAAAATGGTGAATTTTATCACATGTGAATTACACCTCAACTAAGAAGGCAATAGAATTTTGCAATTCTGCAACTTCCTTCTCTGTTTTGGCCCTACTTTTTGTTTTGTTGCTATGTAAATCTTTCCCCCCTGGAAACAGTATCAGTCACATGTTTCAAAATTCAAAAGACATAAAAGAACATCTTACTCCCCTTCAATCCACCCCCAGCTACTCAGTTCCCCTCTCCAAAAGTAAACTTAAAAAGCATTTACTGCCAGGAATTCCCTGGCAGTCCAGCGGTCAGGAGGATTCCGTGCTTCCAATGCAGGGGGCGTGAGTGTGATCCCTGGTCCAGGAACTAAGATCCTACATGCCAAGGTGCGACCAAAAATTAATAAATAAATGAATAAAGTGGCAACTTTTTTTTTTTTTAAGGGCAGGGTTACCAGTTTCTTGTGTGACTTTCGCAGGTTTTGCATACAGAGGCAAATATATATGTAAACCTTGCCCCTCCCCACTTTAAACAAAGAATGATATTCTGTGGTCCTGTGCCTGGCTTCTTTCGCTAGACAGCGCATCTGGTTGAACTCTTTCCCACCTCAGGGGGAAATAGCTGAGCTCCTTCTGAACTGCCAGAGGTGCCTGGGCACCGTCAAGGAAGATAGGCAGTGGGGAGGAGCAGCAGGCAGGGCCCAAGCAGAGACGGGGAAATTAAATGTTACCAAACGCCGATGGGGGGCTGGTCCCTGGAAACGCCGTCAGGCCCACTGTGTCCACAGCTGGCATTTCTCAGCGAGGCTTCTCCCCTCCCCCAGACCCTGGGGGTCGCAGGCCCTGTTCTTCTTGGTGATGACACTTAAAAGGAACGGCTTTTAGGTCTTTGAGAAAATTTGCCCTGGGTTGTAATAGAAACACCTGCATCTCAGAAGGACAGGGGAAAGATTTACAATTGTAAGCTTTTCTGTTTTGTTTTGATGTTTTCAGTAAATTCTCCAAGAAAGGGAGGTCATGAGCCTATCAAGGGGTTGGCTGGGTAAATGATAAATTTCTTTGGGCAGCTTTGAGCTTTTCTAGAGAACAGCACAGGGGTGGGTGGGGGCGGTAGAGTCTTTCCAGGGATGGGGCCTGTGGCTGCCATAGCCGGCTAGAGTCTGGGCAGATCACTGAGAGAGAGCGTTGAGTGGAGTCTTTCCCGTGGAGAGTTCTTGCAGTTCTCACGTCAGTGGCATTAGGACCGTCACACTGCTGTGCAACCACCACCATCACCTCCAAAACTTTCTCATCTTCCCAAATAAACCTCTGTCCCCATCAAACACTAAATTCCCATTCCTTCCTCTCCACCGTCTCTGACAACCACCCTCCAGCATTTTGTCTCTATGAATTTGACCACTCTAGACACCTCCTTTAGGTAGAATCATATAGGATTTGTCCTTTTGTAACTAGTGTGTTTCACTTGGCATAATTGCCTCCAGATTCATCCATTTTGTAGAATATGGCAGGTTTTCATTTCATTTTTCTATTTTTTTGGCTGTGCCGTGTGGCATGCTGGATCCTAGTTCCCTGACCAGGGATCAAACCTGAGCCCCCTGCACTGGAAGCATGGAAGCGTAACCACGGGACCGCCAGGAAGTCCCAAGTTTCCTCTCTTAAGCCTGGCTAATTCTGCATTGTGAGTATGGACTACATTCTGTTATCCAGTCATCCACTGATGAACCCTTGGCTTACTCCACCTTCTGGCTTTTGTGAATAGGGCTGCTGTGCACACAGGTTTGAGACCTTGATTTCAATCGGTTTGTTTGTTTGTTTTGCATTTTCAGGGCTGGGCACTTGTTAGCTCCTCAATACATACTTGCTTAAAATCTTTTTGAGGGCGTTCTCTGGTGGCCCAGTGGTTAGGGCTCTGCACGTCCACTGGAGGGCTCTGGGTTCAATCACTGATCCCTGGTTGAGGAACTAAGATCCTACAAGCCATGCAGTTCAGCCAAAAAAAAAAAAAAAAAATCTCTTCCTGTTGGGATGAAATGATTCAGAGTGTGAGGGCTGTGAGAGTGCCCCCCGCTGGCCCCCGATTCTATTTTAGTTTGCTTTCCTTTTATCAACTTAATTTTCACATAAAAAAGGTAGAATGAATAATGGTCAATTTGGTTACCTCTGACTGGGGTCTAAACGGCGCCCGGGAAGAAGCAGCGACGCCCCCCCACCTCCCCGCCCCCGCCATCTAAGACCTCCCTGGCCTGCAAGAGTTCCGAAAACTCCCTGCAGCAAGCCGCTGAGTAGGTTCAGGCAATCCGATGAAGGGGTGGGGGCGGGGTGGGGGCGGGGTGGGGGAGGATGGGAGGGTGCGGGGGTGGGGTGGGAGGGGCGATATGGGGAGGGTGTCGGGAATCAGGCACAGATGCAACGAGGCCCCAGACTCCAGGACTGAGATCAGGCACAAGGCTTTTCATTAGAAGAACCAGTGAGAGTGGGCAGGACTCAGCCAGAGGAGCCAGACTGAGGCTGGAGCCGTGAGTCGGGGGTTGGGCCCAAGGGCAGCAGACCTAAGAGCCCATTTACTGGGTCCAGGGGATCAGGTTTGAGTGAACTCAGCCAGCGAGCAGTCGGCGGGTTTGAGCAGGTGGGCTTAGAGCCAGAGTTAGGTGTGAACAGCCTCCATGTTATGATTTTAGGACAACAGGAACCAGAGATAGGCAGGCCACTGCAGCAAGTGTGATAAATTCAAAAAATCATGTTTCATGGGGTTAAAAAACAAAAAAGCACAGACCATACAGGAAAGAGTTAAAAAAAAAAAAAAATGAATGAGTTAAAACTTAAAAAAAAAAAAGAAGGAACTTACCTGGTGGTCCAGTGGTTAAGACCCTGCACTTCGATGAAGAGTTCGATCCCTGGTCAGGGAACTAAGATCCTAAATACTATTCAGCGAGGCAAAACAAAAAAACAAAAAAGCTAGAAGACAGCTTAAACAAAGCAGGGACTCAAACAGATATCTGTGCACCATGTTCCCAGAGGATTATTCATATTAGGCAGAAGCTGGGGACACCCCGGGTGTCCAGGGACAGGTAAACGGGTAAAGAAAACATGCTGTACGCACCCAGTGGATAGGATAGTTTCAGCCTTGAAAAGGGAGGGATGGAGAGTTATTGTTTAATGGATATACGGAGCTTCAGTTCTGCAAAATGAGAAGAGTTCTGGGATGGATGTGTAATAGTTACACAACAATGCGAGGCTTACTTTCCTTCTAGTGGACGCTTACAAATGATTAGAATAGTAACTTCTCTGTTATATGTATTTTACCACAATTTGAAAAACAGGAAGGAAGGAAATGTTGACATATGCCTCAACACAGGTGAACCTTAAAGACTTTATGCAGAATGAAATATGCCAGTCACAGAAGGACAAATGCTGTTTGATTCCACTTATGTGAGGTCCCAGAGTAACCAAATTCGTGGAGACAGAAAAATAGATCAGTGCTTGCTGGGGACTGGGGGAGGGAGGAGGGGGGAGGAAGGAAGGGGACTTCGTGTTCCGCGGGTGCAGGGCTTCAGTTTTGGAAGATGCAAAGCATCTAGGAATGGATAGTTCTGAGAGTTGATAGTTGCATAACACTGAATATACTGATGCCATTGAAACCTACACTAAAAAATGGTTAAAGGGGTCAATTTTATGTATGTATATTTACTACAATGAAAAAAAGAAGGATAAGCTTTCCTTTCCAAAAGGGAAAAGACAAGCTGCAGAGCAGGAGAAGAGATTGGTTACGTTTTCTTTTTTTAGTTAAAATATGTATTCTTTATTTGTCTTGGCTGGGCCAGTCTTAGTTGCAGCGCTTGCGATCTTCCGATCGTCCATCTTCCGTCAACAACGTGGAATGTGGTTCCCGGCCTGGGATGGAACCCGGGCCCCCTGCGCTGGGAGTGCAGAGTCTTGGTCACTGGACCATCAGGGGAGTCCCTGGGTTAAGTTTTTATATCTGTGTTCATTTAGCATCCTGACTGGAAACATGAGGTTTCTGGATCAGAGAAGAGACAGATGATCTGCTGACATTGTCAGTCTTACTGCCAACTCCCAGCAGCCCACACGCCAAGGGCAGATGGGCCTGGGAGGGGCCGGTACCACCAGGAGGAGCTGGAGACCCAGGGCCCTCAGAGCTGGAGATGCCAACGCTCACCACGGGTCCCTCCCTCCCACTCTGGACACAGAGGATGAGACCTTTGCTCTCTGACCTAAAGCATTCCACTCTAGGGAGAGGAGAGGAGGCTCTTTGGGATTTTACAACCACTTGGAATGTAAACAAATGGCTCTGGGTTTATCACCTTTAGAAAAGGACGAGAAAATGAGTCTGGAGAGAAAGGAGCTTTTTCTACCCTTGTAACATGTTGCTCAGAAAGGTCCAGACACTGCAGGGAACCCTGAGAAATCCAGGGAGCATTGTCTTCCAACAATATCGGCAGTATATAGAGTCGAAGAGGATCCCTGTGCAGAATATTGAGGGGCTTCCCAGGGGGCTCAGTGGTAAAGAACCCGCCTGTCAATGCAGGAGACAAGGGTTCGATCCCTGGGCCAGGAAGATCCCCTGGAGAAGGAAATGGCAACTTACTCCAGTATTCTTGCCTAGGAAATCCCATGGATAGAGAAACCTGGTGGGCTACAGTCTACGGGGTCACAAAAGAGTTGGCCATAACTCAGCAACTGCACACACATACACACAGGTGGACCATTGAAGTAAGTCCTGCAAGAAAACAAGGAGAAGGGAAGCAATCCTATTTAAAAGTGGATAAAAGAATGTAAATATGCAGCTCCAAGAAGAAGAATCCCAACTAGCCAATAAGCTTATGAAGACATTGTCTTTATTACTAGCAATCACGAAAATGCAAATTTAAATGGTCACCAACCACATGTTGATATCTTCCCCCAAATTAAAGAAAAACACAAGTAAAATGTTGTGTGGTCAAGTTGTAGGAATCTGTGAAAAGAATGAAAATGTGGTTCCACTCATATGAAAGGTCCAGACCAGGCAAATCTACAGGCACGGAAAGCACGTCAGTGGTTGCCTAGGCCTGGGGAGATGGGAGGAGGGAGGTATGGGGGACAGCTAAAAGGAACCGGATTTCTTTCAGGGGTAATGAAAATATTTCACAGGTGTTTTAAATTGTTGTTGCTGTTGTTTGGCTGTGCTATGAGGCTTGTGGGATTTTTAGTTCCCTGACCAGGGATTGAACCTGTGACCCCTGCAGTGGATGCTCAGAGTCCTAACCACTTGATTGCCAGAGAAATCCCCCAAATATTTTCAGTTGACTGTGATGATGGATGCACAACTCTGAATAAACTCAAAGCCATTAAATTGCACAGTTAAATGGATGATTTGTATGGTCTCTGAATATATATGTCGATGAGGCTGTTTTAGGAGATCAGCCCTGGGATTTCTTTGGAAGGAATGATGCTAAAGCTGAAACTCCAGTACTTTGGCCACCTAATGCGAAGAGTTGACTCATTGGAAAAGACTCTGATGCTGGGAGGGATTCGGGGCAGGAGGAGAAGGGGACGACAGAGGATGAGATGGCTGGATGGCATCACCGACTCGATGCACATGAGTTTGAGTGAACTCCGGGAGTTGGTGATGGACAGGGAGGCCTGGCGTGCTCTGATTCATGGGGTCGCCAAGAGTCGGACACGATTGAGTGACTGAACTGAACTGAACTGAGGCTGTTTTTAAAGAGGGAGGAAGATTCCATTTTCTTCCAACTAGATGAGCAGAAACTGTAAAGTCTGACTATTCGAAGTGCTGGTAAAAACGTGGAGAGATAGGAGGCCTCCCCTCTGCCAGTAGAAGCATAAGCTGGTTCACTTTGGAAAGAAAGTTATGCCATTCTGTGTCCCAGCAACTCTGCTGCTAGGTAATGAATCTAGGGCTTGTACACAAGGCGACTTCACAAGTATGTTCATGGCATCCTCATTTGCAAGAGTGAAAATTGTAATCAGCTTCAATGCTCTAGACCAGGAGAGCTGGTAAATAATTGTTTTTAATTTATGCAGTGGAATACTGTACAGCAGATTAAAGTGAATGAACCAGCGTTACACATGTTAACATGGACACATCTCATAAACACAATTTTCGGTGAAATAAAGTTTTTTAAGAAACTGCATACAGTGGCATGCATTTATATAAAGCCAAGCAAAAGATAACATATTTATATTATCACTAACAACTGAAGTCATAGTAAAATATGCAGGAGAATGACAGCTAGCAAAGTCATGGTCATAGTTAGCTCTGGAAAAAAGAAGAGAAAAAGGACTGGGAACGAATACTCAGTGAATACCAACTCTACCTGGACATTGGTTTCTTTTGAAAACATTTCATGTCAATATTTGATAAAGCTGCTGCTGCTGCTGCTGCTGCTGCTGCTAAGTCGCTTCAGTCGTGTCTGACTCTGTGCGACCCCACAGACGGCAGCCCACCAGGCTCCCCCATCCCTGGGATTCTCCAGGCAGGAACACTGGAGTGGGTTGCCATTTCGTTCTCCAATGCATGAAAGTGAAAAGTGAAAGTGAAGTCTCTCAGTCGTGTCCGACTCTTAAAGAGCCCACCGACTGCAGCCTACCAGGCTCCTGCGTCCATAGGATTCTCCAGGCAAGACTTGATAAAGCTAGTATCTACATATTAGCAAAATCATCTGCACTTTTCAGTACATTTGAAATATCTTTCAATATTAAAGAAAAAGGTGAGTGAAGTTTTATGTTATTGGGCTGTAGGCATCTGTGGACAGAGTGAAAGTTTTCTGTCTAGGGGAAGTCAGAGCTGGGGAGGATGCCCCCTAACCCTCCAAGCCAACCACTTCATCAAGCTGGGGAGGGGGCAGTGGAGCGTGTTGGGCGCAATATCTGTAGCTCCATCTCCACTATCCTCCCCTCGCCAAGGCCAGTGGGTGGGGCAGGTTGGGGAGAGGCGGGGGGTGCAGGGAGGGGCAGGGGGGTGGGGAGAGGGGCTGGTGGGCAGTAGTAGTGTGTTAGCAGACCCACATTTGTCCCTGTTCTTGCTTTCGGGCCAGTATAGCCCAGGCAGGGTTCCTCCCATGGCGACTGTCTCCTGTTCCTGGAGGCTGGGGGCTGAAGTTTTAGGTCTGGGAAGGTCCTAGACTCAGCAGTACCCCTAGTTACTAAGAAACTGTGCCCTAGAGCCTCAGCTGTCCCTTACTTTATAGCGTGACCAACTGGAAGGCTTCAAACTGAGTCTGCTCCGATGGCTCGGGCATTCCATGGACGTTGAGAAATCACTGCTGGTTATCAGCGTTGCCTTGACAACCACTGGGCACATGAATAACTTGGCAGAGGTGAAGGGTCATGTCAGACACTGATAAACGTACATAGTAAAATTTCCTGTGTGCGTGGACTCTGTTCTTGACATGCATGGATGGTTGGTTTGAAAGGTAGTTTCTTTTCACTCGAGTGACCTCCTACTAATTTTATTCCCTTTTTCAGTCTGTTGCATTCAGACAGTTTTACCCGGTAGTACTCTTCGAAGGAGCATGTCTTTTAACTCTAAGTACAATCGGAGATAAAACCACCTCCCTAGTGTGTGTAGGCTTTAAACAACCACAGCACCATTATCTCCCTCCAGTACTGTGCCAACATGAGCATGGTTTGCAAATCAGACTCTAAAGAGACAGAAGAATTAAACTCAGAATAATTAAAAAGTGAAAGTCAATCAGTCATGTCCAACTCTTTGCAATCCCATGGACTATACAGTCCTGGAATTCTCCAGGCCAGAATACTGGAAGGGGTAGCCGCTGCCTTCTCCAGGGGATCTTCCCAACCCAGGGATCAAACCCCGGTCTCCTGCATTGCCCGCGGATTCTTTACCAGCTGAGCCACAAGGGAAGCCCCAGAATAATTAAAGGCTCAGATAATTAAGCTCCCAGAAAGGTGTTGAGGGCAGCAATGGATGGGCTCCATGTCTGATTTTTCGAAATATGCAGTGTCCACGAGTGGCTTTCTCGGCTGGCTCTCTGATATTCAAAGTGTGGTCTCTGGACCACCAGCAGCAGTTAAGAGTTTACTAGAAATCCAGAGGCTCAGCCCCCACCCAGGCCTATTGGATCAGAGTCTGCATTTTAATACGATCTCTAGGTGATTTTTCTGAGTGTTAAGTTCTGAGAAACACCCCATCTTATAACCTGAGGAGCCTGCCTTCTGAAAAGACACTGGTATTGTAAGAAATAAAACTTTCAGAGGGGGATACTCCTGGGAGAGTGTAGGAAGCAAAGCTATTCTATTTCTTAAGGGGTTTTTTGGTTTGCTTTTTTTCTTTCTTTCACTGTAACCATTTTAAAAGTCTTTATTGAATTTGTCACAATATTACTTCTGCTGTTTCTATTCTGATTTTTGGCCATGAGGCACGTGGGAATCTTAGCTACCTGACCAAATATTGAACCCACACCCACTGCACTGGAAGACGAAGCCCTAAGCGCTGGGCAACCCGGCAAGTCCCAAAGCTGTCCTAAAAGCCGCGCAAACCAAGCTTCTCCGGGCTCTCCTCAAGCTTTGGCTGCTATTTATGTATTTTTTACAAAGTTGTTATTCCCTTTCCCCTCCATTGAGGTTATGAAAAAACGTTAGCCACTCAGTCGTGTCCGACTCTTTGCAACCCCATGGACTGTGGCCCGCCAGGCTCCTCTATTCATAGGATTTCCCAGTAGTGAATACTGGAGTGGGTTGCCGTTTCCTTCTTCAGGAGATCTTCCTGACCCTGGAATCAAACTCGGGTCTTCTGCTTGGCAGGCAGATTCTTTGTCGTCTGAGCCACCAGGGAAGCCCCTGAGAATATGAAATCAATTCCCAAAAAATAGCAGGACAGAGGATGAGAGAGGAAGGATTAAACATGATGTGAAAGTCTCAAGTCCTTTGTTTTTATAATTTTACTTATTTATTTTTGGCTGTGCTGGATCTCTGTTGCCGTGCCCAAGCTTACCCTGGTTGTGGTGCACAGGCTTCCGATTGTGGTGGCTTCTCTTTTGCAGAGCACAGGCCTAGGGCACACAGGCTTCAGTAGATGTGGCACATGGGGTTAGTTGCCCCGCGGCACGTGGACTATCCCTGGACCTGAGATCAAACCTGTGTCTCCCACAAGGCCGGCGAATTCTTAACCACTGAGCCACCAGGGAAGCCCCCGAGTTCTTACTGAAGCATCTTCTTACGGGATGTCCATCACCACCGTGATCCTCACTGTGCCTCAGCTTCCCCGACTTTGAGAATAGCCCAGTCATTTCTCAGGGCCTTCCTGGGACTCATAAGCCAGTGTTTAAGGCCTTTGTGGTCCCCGATGATAGGCGTGGCCTCAGCTGGAAGCATCACTGGGGCCTTTGCAGCTGGCGCCTCGCTCAGCAGCCTCCTTGTTCTCTGGCCTGGACTGCCCACTTTTATCTCTGTCCCTGGCTTGTCTGGGAAAAGACCGGCAGGACACGAGGGTGGGGCAAGGGGGATAAAGCAGCTTCCGGCACGGATAAGTCAGAAGAAGCCTCATTTGTGGCTGGCAGAGCCATGTTACTCACAGACCCCAGGGTGAAAGGAGCAGGAATTTTTCCCTGCGCTTCTGTGATGAGAGGGGGCCCCCGGCCTCTGGGCCTCAGCCCCAGGGCATGGTCGGGCAGCAGGTCAGTCTTCACACACCTAACATCACACAGCGATGGAGGTGAACAAATGGCCATGACTTGCAAAGTGGGTTTTAGACACAGGCATACAGTGAAATGTCTGTACCTCAGAGGCTTTCAGAGAATCTCCTGGAAGAAGTGATTGCAAACGGGCAGCTCCCAGAGCAAAACACATCTCAGGTGCGCCTGGCTTCAGAGAGTTCGGTACACGTAATTCAGAGAATTCGGTACACGTAATCCAAGCATCTCAGATTAGTGAGGGGGAGGCGGTGTGATGCCCGACGTCATTCAAGACTTTGACAGCAGGACTCACCTATGGCTCTTTATTCAATTGTAGAAAGCATCAAATAACATAACCGTCTTCGCCATTTTTAAGTGTACGGTTCAGCGGCATGAAGTCCCTTCACGATGCTGCCACCACCCCACCATCCGTCTCCAGAGCTTCTCCATCTTCCCAACTGAACGGGGCTTCCCAGGTGGCTCAGTGGTAAAGCATCCGCCTGCAATGCAGGAGACCCGGGTTCGATCCCTGGGTCTGGAAGATTCCCTTGGAGAAGGAAATGGCAACCCACTCCAGTATTCTTGCTGGGAAAATCCCATGGACAGAGGAGTCTGGCAGGCTGCAGCCCACGGGGTCGCAAAGAGTCAGACATGTCTTAGTGACTGAACAACAAACTGAACCTCTGTCCCCGTGAATCACTAACTCCATCCCTCCCTCCCCCAGCTTCTAGCAACTTCCCTTCTTTCTTCCTATGAATCTGATGAGGCTAGGAAACTCATACATGTGGAATCATACAGTATTTGTCCTTCTGTGACCAGCTTATTTCTCGGAGTATAATATCTTCAGGGTTCAGCTATGTTGTAACGTGTCAGAATTTCGTTCCTCTTTAAGCCCAAATAATACTATATTCCTTTATGTGGATAGACCGCATCTTGCTTATCACCCGTCGGTGGACACATGGGTTGTTCCACCTTTTGACTCTTGAGAATAATGCTGCTGGAAACATGAGTGGGCTTCCCTGGTGGCTCAGTGGTAAAGAGCTCACCTGCCACTGCAGGAGAGGCAGATTTGATCCTTGGGTCCAGAAGATCCCTTAGAGAAGGAAATGGCAACCCACTCCACTATTCTTGCCTGGAGAATCCCATGGACAGAGGAGCCTGGCTGGCTGCAGTCCACGGGGTCTCAAAAGAGTCAGACATGACTTAATGACTAAGCAACAAAAAAGGAACAAGCGTGTCCAAATAACTCTCTGAGCCCCTGCTTTCAATTCTTTGGGGGTAATACTCAACAGTGGAATTGTATCATCTGGAATTTCTATGTTAAAATTTTTGGTTGAAACCATATCACTTTGGTTTCAATTTATCCACTTCCTTGTGCTCAGTTGCTCAGTCGTGTCTGACTCTTTGCGATCCCATGGGCTGTAGCCCACGAGGCTCCTCCATCCATGGGATTTTCCAGGCAAGACTACTGGAGTGGGTTGCCATTTCCTTATCCAGGACATCTTGCCAACCCAGGGATTGAACCTGGGTCTCCCACATTGTAGGCAGATGCTTTACCATCTGAGCCTGCAGGGAAGCCCCTGTCTTTGGAAACTCTGGCCTTTAAGAGAGGCAGAGTAAAACTCAAGATTGATTTCTAAAGCATCAAAAACAGTAAAGCATGTAGATTTAGTAAAGCCTTACTTGCTTTTTGTTACATTAGGTGCAAAGTTGAAGGGTTGCTTTTTCAATCCATGTTCCCCAGGTCCTAGGGGTCTAACAGCACTGAAAACAAGTAGTCAAAACCCCAACCTGGAGTCCTGTGGGACCCTGGCCCAGGGGCTCGGGGGTCAGGTGGTTGGAGCACACCTCAGGCTGTGATGGGAGCACCCAGACTGGTGGCACCATGGGACAAGCTTGCCACCAGGCCTGGGTGGTGTTATCCCACGTGGGTGTGGGTCAAGAATGAGAAAACTGCTTCTTATTTATCTGCTAGGTAGCTTTTGCGGGGAGCGAAAATGACTTTACATAAAAACTCTAAAGAGAAATTCACCAAAACTGATATTGGCCATTCAGTTCAGTTCATTTCAGTCACTTAGTCGTGTCCGATTCTTCGAGACCCCATGAATCGCAGCACACCAGGCCTCCCTGTCCATCACCAACTCCCGGAGTTCACTGACTCACGTCCATCAAGTCAGTGATGCCATCCAGCCATCTCATCCTCTGTCGTCCCCTTCTCCTCCTGCCCCGAATCCCTCCCAGCATCAGAGTCTTTTCCAATGAGTCAATTCTTCGCATGAGGTGGCCCAAGTACTGAAGTTTCAGCTTCAGCATCATTCCCTCCAAAGAAATCCCAGGGCTGATCTCCTTCAGAATGGACTAGTTGGATCTCCTTGCAGTCCAAGGGACTCTCAGGAGTCTTCTCCGACACCACAGTTCAAAAGCATCAATTCTTCGGCGCTCAGCCTTCTTCACAGTCCAACTCTCACATCCATACATGACCACTGGAAAAACCATAGCCTTGACTAGACAGACCTTTGTTGGCAAAGTAATGTCTCTGCTTTTCAATATGCTATCTAGGTTGGACATAACTTTCCTTCCAATGAGTAAGCGTCTTTTAATTTCATGGCTACAGTCACCATCTGTAGTGATTTTGGAGCCCAGAAAAGTAAAGTCTGACACTGTTTCCGCTGTTTCCCCATCTATTTCCCATGAAGTGGTGGGACCAGATGCCATGATCTTCGTTTTCTGAATGTTGAGTTTTAAGCCAACTTTTTCACTCTCCACTTTCACTTTCATCAAGAGGCTTTTTAGTTCCTCTTCACTTTCTGCCATAAGGGTGGTGTCATCTGCATATCTGAGGTTACTGATATTTCTCCTGGCAATCTTGATTCCAGCTTGTGTTTCTTCCAGTCCAGCGTTTCTCATGATGTACTCTGCATATAAGTTAAACAAGCAGGGTGATAATATACAGCCTTGATGTACTCCTTTTCCTATTTGGAACCAGTCTGTTGTTCCATGTCCAGTTCTAACTGTTCCTTCCTGACCTGCATACAGATTTCTCAAGAGGCAGGTCAGGTGGTCTGGTATTCCCATCTCATATTGGCCATTACATTATCTATTTTTTTAAAGATCTTTCTTGATGTGGACCATTTTTAAGGTCGTTATTGAACCTGTTACAATACTGCTTTTGTTGTTTACATTCTGGTTTCTTGGCCCTGAGACACGTGGGCCATCTTAGCTCCCTGGCCAGGCATTGAACCCAAACCCCCTGCATTGGAAGGCGAAGTCAACCCCTGGACCGCCAGGGAATTTCCTAAATTATCTCTTGGTAGAGGGATTGATATGTTTCATAACTTCTTCACATTTTAGAATTTTGTAATGAACAGTACTAATTTTAAATCTTAAAAAGATGCTGTTTTTAAGCATAAAAGGAAATATCCAGAAAAGGCAGAATGATGAGACTACTATTGCTTCATTCAAAAAGATAATGGAAAATAGAATATTGTCAGGCTTAACGTTCAGAAATGACCCTGGAGAGCCAGGATCACAGGCCACGTTTAACCCTGTCACAAACTGGGGACGGTCCTTGGCGTTTTCTGAATCCCTCATACACTCGAGGAAGAAAGGATCTGAAAGAGACCCTGTGACAGCGTGCCGGCCCCGCACACAGCGTCTCAGGAAGGGACAATGACTTGCTCAGACTCACTCAGAATCTATTTTTTTCCTACTGTGTGAGCTGTCCTTCTATCTTGAAAGTTTTGAAAGTCTCAGGCACACAAGGGCAGATAAATGTTGAGCTGTAATTCTTAGCTGTGACGTTTCAATTCCTAAAAAGAGAAAGATTTAATGCCTCTGATGGGAGCATGACACCTTCTAAAACAAAGGAAGTCACTGAGACCTGAAATAGACGTTGGAGAGTTGGTTGGTTTGGCTGAGAGGAAGCTAATCTTCTAAAAGACAGGCATGGCTGCTCTGAAATTCAACTTCCATGAGTATTTGTGGGTAGGTAGGGAGAGAGGTGGAAATTGTGTTTGGGGTATATATTCTTGTTTTTAATAAAAATATTTTTTTTTCCCATGCTCCTGAATTGAAATGTTCCTTCCTCAAATAAAAGATGCTATTTAGCTATGGCCACACCTCATGGCCTGTGGGATCTTACTTCCCCAACCAGAGATCAAACTCATGGCCCCTGCAGGGGAAGCCAGAGACTTAACCACTGGGCCACCAGGGAAGCCTCTTTCTCTATATGGGCCTCGTGAGAAGGGGGCCTGATGGTCTGGAATCTCTAGACCAGAGAAGTGAAGTGCTGGTCCTGCGAGCTGCGGCTTGTGTTGGCAGGTGAATGAATGTGCTGCCGCAGGTGGGGGGCAGAAGCTTGCTGCGTCCCACACCCATTCCTGATTTGCAAGAAAAAAGCCTACCCAGAAGCTGGAAGGAATCCAGAAGACATGGACCAACCCACAGCTGCTCCCTAGAGAGAGGTGTGCCTGCTCGCTTCTCAGGCTTACTGAGTCTTAAGATTAATGAGGGGTTGCTTGCCCAGGAGGCCGTTCCCGGAGGCAGGCTTAGTCCTGACCAGCAGTGTGCCAGGCCGTCAGGACACACGCTCGGGGCACTGTGAAATCCCCTAAATCACCTTTGCTGACTTAGAATTTTGTAGACCCTCTCGGTCTTTTCAGGCCAAAGGAACTCAGGAGCAAACACTCCCAGGGAGATCTTCCTTTCCTCATCACATCTTCAGAATAAATTGTGTATGTGTGTGCCCAGTTGTGTCTGACTCTTTGCGACCCCATGGACTGTAGCCCACTAGGCTCCTCTGTCCATGGGATCTCCAGGCAAGAATCCTGGAGTGGGTTGCCATTTCCTCCTCCAAGGGATCTTCCCGACTCAGGGATCAAACCTGCCTGTCCTGCTTTGGCAGGCAGATCCTTTACCATAGTGCCATCTGAGAAGCCCCTCAAAGTAAATTAAGGTGAATGTTTTCGGTAATCTGGCTAATCTCAAGGTCCCTTTTAACTTTACCTCACCTGGGAAGAACTGCCTTCCCTCAATTGTGATTCAGGGTTATGCACTCTGCCAAAGCTTGGCGATAGGTAAGAATAACCGGAGGAGCCTTTTAAACTGCTGGATAATGGGCCTTCGCCCAGACCAGTTAAATCAGAACCTCTAGAGTGTGAGGCAGAGAAGGCAATGGCAACCCACTCCAGTACTCTTGCCTGGAAAATCCCATGGATGGATGGGCCTGGTGCGCTGCCTTCTATGGGGTTGCACAGAGTCAGACACAACTGAAGCGACTTAGCAGCAGCAGAGTGTGAGGCCCACGTGTTGGTAGAAGAAATGCCCGACTGAGCTCAGCCCAATTTGCCGACCTTCAGAATCATGAGCAAATAAAATGGTGGCAATTTTAAGCTTCGAGATGATTTGTTTCACGGCCACAGATCATGTTACTGAAAAAGTGTACGTGCTGGGGTCCGGTTGCTCGACACCCAGAAAGCCAATAAACAGGCCAGGTTGGTGGAAAGGAGAGTTGGTTTTCAGATGCCGGCGCCTGGGAGAGGGAGGCGGACGTCTGTCCGAAGGCCAGCTCCTCCCGCCCACTCTGGCAACCAGTGGGGCAAGAGCTCTCACAGACAGAAGGAGGGGCCACGTGCGGGAACAGACGGTCGGCCCTGCCAGTCAGC
Source organism: Bos indicus (assembly GCF_029378745.1). Lineage (NCBI taxonomy): Eukaryota > Metazoa > Chordata > Mammalia > Artiodactyla > Bovidae > Bos > Bos indicus. Next base: position 49,926,713 of record NC_091782.1, on the reverse strand, counting down.
TTCAGATTGGTCAGCGGTGGTCCGACCAGGGTCATCTTGTTGTTTTAGGTACAGTTCCTCTTCGGTTCCGGAGTCCACGGTTTCCCATTTCTTTGAGGCCAGTTCTCAGAATCGTGGCAGCTTGTGTCACGGGTACGTTCTGGTCATCGTGTAGCTAACTGCTTCCACCTGGGGTTTTAGCATCTGTAAGACAGCTCACAGGTTATGGTTCCGAGTATCACCCGTAGCCCTTGAGAAAGAACTGAAGGTCCCTGACGATGCTTTACGGCTACATTATTACTATTTGATCTCCTTTGACTGTTTTCCTTTGTTTCTGCATTCCGCATTTCTCTGATTAAACTTACTCTTCCGCGAAAGTTTTCCACAGACAGAAGGCAAGCAAAGGACACGGAGGGGTGGGGGCAAGACCATAGGGTCCTGCTCCGTTTCAATTAACTGAGATAAACTCTTTATCTCAGCTGAGAAAAACTGAAAGTTGCTCAGGTGTCCGGCTCTTTGCAACCCCAAGGACTAGCCAGGTCAGAATGCTGGAGTGGGTAGCCTTTCCCTTCTCCAGGGTGTCTTCCCAACCCAGGGATCAAACGTAGGTCTTCCACATCACAGGTGGATTCTTTACCAGCTGAGCCACCAGGGAAGCCCTAGAATACGGGAGTTGGTAACCTCTCTCTTCTCCAGGGGATCTTCCCAACCCAGGAATCGAACTGGGGTCTCCTGCATTGCAGGCAGATTCTTTACCAACTGAGCTATCAGGGAAGCCCATCTCAGCTGAGAACCTCTTTGTTAAACTTTACTGCAGGTTTTGCTTTTGCTCTAGGAATGTAGGATATAGTTTCTACTCTATCATGAGTGGGGCGGGTGGAAGCTGATTTGAAATTGGGTATGAGGTATCTAGGTATCTCTTTTAGAACCAAATTTTGGGGAGTTTTTTATCACTTTTTTTGATTGTTGTGCTGGGTCTTAGTTGCTGCGGGGGCAATGAAAACAGGAAAACCTGTTTTCAGGGGACCCGGTTTCCCCCTTTGTGTTGGGGGATGATAATAGCAAGACTGTCACCTCCTGGAGGCAGAGATAGCAGCAGCATCCTTGCCCTGTCGTGATTTCCTGATGTAGCTGCACTCAACATCCGTGTATCTCTAGTTGTGGGGGGCGGGATTCTCCCGGCAGTGGCTTCTCTTGTTGCAGAGCACGGTCTCCATGGCGCAGGCTCAGTAGTCACAACACACAGGCTTAGTTGCTGTGCCGCCTGTGGGATCTTCCGGGATCAGGCACCACTAGGGAAGTCTGCCACATTTTGATCAGAGGGAAATCGGAAGTGAGAGGCAAGCCCCCCCGCCCCGTGTGGCCCCCATCAACACCGGGCCGCTCTGTGCGGTCTCAGCTCTGTGCCGCCCTGAGCAGCAGAGGTCCCAGAAGGAGTCAGGAGAGGGAGTGTTGATAGATTCCAAGGCGGGGAAGCGGTCAGGGGTGCGAGGAGGATTGCCAGCAGCAGCCCCTGGGAGACTGGGAGCTGTGCCCCCTGCAGGGGCCTGGACTCTGCGACCTAAAAACTGCCCGTCCTCCAGACCGCTTTACCAAGGGGGCACGTCCTCCCTGCCACCCACTCTGCTGCTGCGTCTCCTCCTTCTGGACCCAGGACACTAGCCGCCCACAGCAGGGCCCAGGGGCTTTCAGCCCCACCTCTGACTGGCCCTCTTCTGCCTGGCTTACTTGTGACAGACTGAGAGTTTTTAAATTGGGGTTGGGGGAGTGGCAAGAGAGACTCTGGTTTTAAATGATCAATGTATTAATTAATTTACGTGGCGGTGCCGGGTCTTAGCTGTGGCCCGAGGGATCTTCGGTCTTCGTTGCAGCCTGCAGGATGTTTGGTTGCAGCTGGTGAACTCTTGGCTGCTGCATGTGGAGTCTAGTTCCCTGACCAGGGATCGAACCCAGGTCCCCTGTATTGAGAGCTGGGAGTCTTAACCACTGGACCACCCGGGGGAGTCCTGAGAGACTCTTATTTTGATACTACTGGCTCTCCGAACAGTATCCCTGAGCATTAAGAGTCTTCATTCAGTTCCTCTTGGGACCGCTCCTTCTAACTCAGTTGTCTTTTACGATCCAATAACTCAACTTACGTTGTGTATGTTAAGATGAAGATGAATTACCTGTTATTACATATGATGATAAAGTATAGAAATCCCTGGCCCTACCTTGTATTTTCAGTCTCATCTGCCATGAATTCACCCTCACCTTCATAGCAAGATAGGTCTACAGAGTTGTCCCAAGCCCACTACTCCTTATTGTGTTTGGGGTTCCTTTGCCCATGCTGTTTGCTCTTCCTGGAGTGTTTGCTTGACTTTTGTAAGCCATGAAAATGCCTATCCATTCTTCAGTATTTGGTTTTGATTTTTCCAACCCCATGAAGACCATCACCATCCTTCAACCCCTACCCACTTCTTTTTGTGCCTTTATCAGACTTTATTTTAATGGCCTTCTTAAATGCCAGTCTCCCGTGCTATCTTATGAGTGCCTTGAATACAGGATTGTATCCTTTATTGTTTATATTTGTTTTTCCAACACAGGACTGTCCTTTGTTCATGTGAGTGTGATCAACATTTCTGGAATTTTACACTGAAAGACAAAAAAAGTTAATAAGGGGAATTCCTGAACTTATTTTACTCCAACAGGTTAATGATCTTCTCCTGGGGTTGTTTCCATCTTAGTTATTGCTTAGAATGAAAATTACACCCTTTTGGGGACACTCCCAGAAAAGCTAGTAAATGTTCTCGAAGTCTTTGTTTATCTATAGGATGGCATAATGCCATAAATGAATAATTACACGTGTGAAGTATATAATATGCTGTGTAATTAAAGACGAGCTGCTAATAGAATCTACCTACCTACAAGAGCTGCCTCTTAGCAAGTCATCTTCAGGGCCAGTTGTGCAACGTGTCTGCGGAGGACATTCCAAGTAGAATGGAGAAACCATAATAAAGGAAAACCGAGACTTCCCTGGTGGTCCAGTGGTTAAGACTCTGTGCTTCCACTTCCGGGGGCATGGTTTTGATCCCTGGTCCGGAAACTAAGATCCTGCATGCTGTGCAGAGTGGCCAGATAAACCAAACAAAATAAAGGAAAATCAAGCAAAGTAGCCGCCGTAAGAAATCTAACCAAACATCACTTATGCAGAAGTATGTGTATCTATCTCCTGTACGAAAGGCTCTCTTTTCATTTTTCGTTTGTGCTTTTCAGGAGGACCATTTTCATTTAGGAGGTTTAAATATTCAAGGACGTGTCCGATTTGCTGGCAGCTCACTCTTAAATTCAATCATATAGATCCCTGAAAATTGGCTTCCTGATCCAATCGGAGGTTTAGCATCATCCAAATAAAACCACAGAGATCTTTCAAGAGGCTGGAAGTACATAAGGACCATACATGCTCTCTTTTAAACATGTCTCTCTTTGAAAGCTGAATGTAAACTTCTTCGGTATCCGGGATGTCGTTTTCTTTCCTCCTCACCATCCCCTCTTCACACTTCTTTGTCCCTCTCACGGGGAGCTGGAATTCTCTGTATTTCACAAACACATTTGAGCAGCTACAGTGTGCCAAGCACCACCTTGTACACTACCTCAATACTCATGCTTTTCTAGAGACGGATGGGAAAACGGCAGCCCCAGACCAGTGTCGGGGGGAGGGGCAGACGAGGGTGCAGGCGGTGCTGTCCTGGTGCGTGCTCAGTCGCTCAGTCCTGTCCGACTCTTTGTGACCTCATGCACTCTAAGCCTCCAGGCTCCTCTGTCCCAGGCGAGAATACTGAAGTGGCTTGCCATTTCCTATGTACAGATGGTGAATCCCCGACACCTGAGGAGGAGGGTTTGCAATCAGATCCCTGTGCAGAGGGAGCACAACTTTATGAAGCTTTCTCTCTCTCTTGTTTTTTTTTTAAATATCTATTTATTTATTTTTGGCTGTGCTGGGTCTTCGTTGCTGCGAGCAGGCTTTCTCTGGTTGTGGTGAGTGCAGGTTACTCTATTTTGTGATGCACGGGCTTCTTATTGTGGTGACTTTTTTTTTGCAGAGTCTGGGTTCTACTTTATTTAGAAAATAAAGGAAATCCTGCCAACTCTTCTTTTAAAAAATGTGTTGGTGTCAAATATATTTACCAGAAGATTTGCCACGTTAACCATTTTAAGCATACTGGTCAGTGGCATTAAGTACATTCTCAATGTTGAACAAGGATCACCACTGTTTTCAAATCTCTTTCACCACCCTGAGCAGAAACCCTGTAAGCATCAAGGGTAGAGTGCTACCTGAACAGTAGTAGTCACTTAGGGCTGTGTGAACAAGGCTGTGTATAAACCAGGGCTTCAAAGATGGACAGGATTTCCACAAACAGGGAAGAGGGGAGAGGCAGCCTGGTAGGTGTATAAATGGTGTGATGAGGGATTGTTGTTCAGTCGCTAAGTCATGTCCGACCCTTTGAGGCCTCAGGAACTGCAGCACGCCAGGCTTCCCTGTCCTTCATCGTCTACCGGAGTTTGCTCAAGTCCATTGAGTCAATGATGCCATGCAACCATCTCATCCTCCAAGACATGGTGGAAGTGAGTTTAATGCCTTTGTGAACCAAGAAGAATCTGTCTTGGTGTAACTCACCCATCTGGGAGAGAAGAGAGGACCCAGCTACAGAGCAAGGATGGGGCTGAGTTGAAGGGGCCTTGAAGCAAAAGAAATTGTCTGGATTCACTGGTCCCTGGACCTACGAGCTCACCTTACACAGCTTCCCAGGTGGCGCTAGTGGTAAACAGCCCAGCTGCCGGTGCAGGAGACGTAAGAGATGCGAGTTCCATCCCTGGTCGGGAAGATCCCCTGGAGGAGGAAATGACAGCCCCCTCCAGTATTCTTGCCTGGAGAATCCCATGGACAGAGGAGCCTGGTGGGCTATAGCCCACAGGGTCACGGAGTCAGACACGACTGAAGAGACCTAGCACGCATGCGCGTACACAGCTTTGGTAAGCATCGTCTTTCCAGTTTCCAGAGGACTGATTGTTCTCTAGTTAGAGGTGACATGTGGTCCCCAGAGACGCATCTGCTGGAGCAGGTGCCTGGAACAACCACGAGGCACACCCCTTCATCTCCAGCTTTTATTCTGTGGCCTCCACCCTGGTCAAGGCCCTTATCACCGCACACCTGGAGTGACTGCATTGGCCTCTCATCTGGCCTCCCTGCCTCCAGCCTGACCTCTGCGCCAGCCCACGGGCAGCCCCACGCCATCTGATGAGCCTGAAGTGGTATCTCCCACAGGGCACTCCTTTGCACCAGAGCCCCAGTGCTGGAGCGGGAGGTCTCCCTCCGGGGCTCAAGGCCCTCCGTGGTCTGTCCTGCAGTGAGTGTCCCGGAGCTCCCCACATAGCCGCAAACAGAACAACTGCATTCGCCTCACTCATTCGGTTCTTCAGCCGTTTTCTCACCATTCATTACACCTCAGGTGCAGCCAGAGTGGTGGCTGAATTGTGCCTCTTCTAAATGCATAAAGTCTTTTTAAAAAATAAATGTTAGTCAGTCAGTCATGTTCAACTCTTTGCAACCGCATGGACTGTAGCCCGCCAGGCTCCTCTGTCTGTGGGATTCTCCAGGCAAGAATACTGGAGGGGGTTGCCATGCCCTCCTCCAGGGGATCTTCCCAACCCAGGGATCGAACCCAGGTCTCCCACATTGCAGGCAGATTCTTTACTGTCTGAGCCATCAGGGAAGCCCCTAATGTTAGGTCCATGAATCAAGGTACATTTTAAAATATACACATATATTATTAAAATATAAATATTTTTTAAAGTATTTTTTCATTTATTTATTTGGCTGCGTTGGGTCTTAGCTGTGGCGAGTGGGATCTTTCAGTTGCTGCATGTGGGGTCTGGTTCCCTGACCAGGGATTGAACCCAGGCCCCTGCACTGGGAGTGCAGAGTCTTAGCCACTGGACCGCCAAGGAAGTCCCTGAAACTCACACTTTCTGTGGGAAGGACCACAGGAGCCACCTTCTAGGACTCCCAGGTTTTAGAATTGCAAAAACAAAGGCCTGGACCAGGATTTAATGACCCCTAAGATCATTCCCAGGGATCAGATTTGACCTCTAGGTTGGGAAGATCCCCTGGAGGAGGACATGGTAACCCACTCCAGTATTCTTTCCTGGGAAATCCCATGGACAGAGGAGCCTGGCAAGCTACAGTTCATGGGGTGGAGAAAGGGTTGGACACGACCGAGTGACTGAACACACATGCGCTCACACACACACGACTTAGGGACTAAACAAGATCATTCCCAAGGTAAATGCTCAAACCAACAGAAGAATTCAAACTTCCAGGGTTATCCTCATTCTATCTCAGCGCTGCTGAAACAGAGGGACCACCAGGCCCTCCCCAGGTTACACGCTTCTCTTCTGTCCAGTCATTTTATTAATAAGGAATCAAAAATCAGAACTAAGTGTAACCTTGGAGGTCAGTTGATCTAACCTCATCTTATAGATGAGAAAACCAAGGACCAGCGTGGCCTGGAAGGGTTTTGCCTGCGATCAACAGTTTCTTATAACTGAAGTCACACAACGCGCGGCCTTTTGTGCCTGACTTTTTATGAAACATCAGTCACATTGTCTCCTCGGTCCCTATTTCACCCGCAGGGACGCACACGCTCTTTCCCACGGCCTCAGAGCTCCTCCCGGCTGCCCCCCAGGCTCATCCTCTCCCCTGCTCACCTCGCTTCTGTCCTTTGCCTCGAGTTTTAGATTCTACTTCTGTTGTCACACGGTACTTCTCTTTCTCGAAGTTCCCTTGATTCACTGATCTCTAGTTCCAGCCACGTTGCTGCCTGTCCTGTGTTCTTGCTTAAAGAAACCAGATAATTGTTTTTGTTTTAAATTTATTTTTATCGTATAGTACATACAACTTATTTTATCTTAGTTTAACTTAGCTTATTGAAGTATAGTTGATTTACAGTGATTCAGGTATACAGCAAAGTGATGCAATTACACCTACAAATATATATTCATTTCATTTGTTTCCATTATAGGTGATTGCAAGATTGAGTGCAGTTCCCTATGCTATAGAGCAGCTCCTTGCTGTTGATCTGTTTTATACAGTAATGTGTATCTGTTAATACCAAGCTCCTAATTTACCCTTCCTCCCTCAGCCCTGCCTTTCCTCGTTGGTAACCATAAATCTGTTTTCTGTGTCTGTGCCTCTTTTTGTTCTGTATATAAGTTCATTTGTATCTTTTTTTATTTTTTATTTATTTATTTTTTTTGTATCTTTTTTTAGATTCCACATATTAGGGATATCAAATGATACTTGTTTTTGTCTGACTTATTTCGCTTGGTATGATCATCTCTAAGTCCATTGCAAATAGCATTATTTCATTCTTTTTTAAGGCTGTTATTCCACTGCGTATATGTACTACATCTTTTTTTATCCATTCATCTGTCTATGAGCATTTGGGTGGTCTCCATATCTTGACTGTTGTAAACAGAGCTGCAATAAACATAGGGGTGCATTTTTTTTTAAATTATAGTTTAGTCTGGATAGATGCCCAGGAGTGGGATTGCTGGAGCATATGCTGACTTGGATTTTTTAAGGAACCTCCAGGCTGCTGTCCACAATGGCTACACCAGTTTGCATTCCCACAACCAACAACGGGCGATTTTTAACGCGTCAGCACACACCCAAACCTAGCTGACCGCCCTCACTGAGCACACCAGTCCTTCGGCATCCTGATTACAGCTGGCCTTGCTCCAGGTTGGGAGTGGTCCTCCCTCTGAGAGGGGCCGCTCCGCTCAGCAGGCCTTTAGACCAGAGCTTGCTCTCAGACCGTCATGGCTCCTGAGTCGGGAGCCCGGGTCCGGGTGCTCCCGGAGTCCTGGTGGAGCTGCGGCTGCCTCCCCTGCGGGGCTCCAGGGGGCCATGACTCACCACCACGTAACTCCAGCCCCAGCTTCCCAGGGAGCCTGGAAGCAGGGAAGGCCTGAGAGGCTGAAGCAGACGAGGGGAAAGCGGCGCGCCCAGGGTGGGGCCCTGCGGGGAGGTGCCCGGCCTGACTCAGCCGGCCGTCTGCAGGGGCGGCCACGCCTTGTGCCCAGGTTCCGAATGCCAGGTGGGGAATGTGCCTGCACCAGGCTCCCTCGATCAAGTCCAAACAGGTCTCCTGAGAAGAGCGTTCCCATTAAAGTGAATGGAGTCAAAACAGGCTGACCGCTCTGGAAACATAATTTACTTTCTTTTCTAAATGTTTCCTAAGTGCTCAGGAAACCCAGGTTCAATCCCCGGGCGGGGAAGAGTCCCTGGAGAAGGAAATGGCTACCCATTCCAGTACTCTTGCCTGGCAAATTCCATGGACGGAGGAGCCTGGTAGGCTGCAGTCCATGGGGTCCCAAAGAGTCGGACACGACTGAGCGACTTCACTTGCAGTGAACCCTGAGAATGTCAGTTCAGTTCAGTCGCTCAGTTGTGTCCGACTCTTTGCGACCCCATGAATCGAAGCACGCCAGGCCTCCCTGTCCATCACAAACTCCCGGAGTTCACTCAGACTCACGTCCATCGAGTCAGTCATGCCATCCAGCCATCTCATGCTCTGTCGTCCCCTTCTCCTCCTGCCCCCAATCCCTCCCAGCATCAGAGTCTTTTCCAATGAGTCAGCTCTTCGAGTGAGGTGGCCAAAGTACTGGAGTTTCAGTTTCAGCATCATTCCCTCCAAAGAAATCCCAGGACTGATCTCCTTCAGAATGGGCTAGTTGGATCTCCTTGCAATCCAAGGGACTCTTAAGAGTCTTCTCCAACACCACAGTTCAAAAGCATCAATTTGGCGCTCAGCCTTCTTCACAGTCCAACTTTCACATCTATACATGACCACAGGAAAAATCATAGCCTTGACTAGACAGACCTTTGTTGGCAAAGTAATGTCTCTGCTTTTGAATATGCTATCTAGGTTGGTCATAACTTTCCTTCCAAGGAGTAAGAGTCATTTAATTTCATGGGTGCAGTCACCATCTGCAGTGATTTTGGAGCCCAGAAAAATAAAGTCTGACACTGTTTCCACTGTTTCCCCATCTATTTGCCAGGAAGTGATGGGACCGGATGCCATGATCTTTGTTTTCTGAATGTTGAGCTTTAAGCCAACTTTTTCACTCTCCTCTTTCACTTTCATCAAGAGGCTTTTGAGTTCCTCTTCACTTTCTGCCATAAGGGTGGTGTCATCTGTATATCTGAGGTTATTGATATTTCTCCCGGCAATCTTGATTCCAGCTTGTGTTTCTTCCAGCCCAGCGTTTCTCATGATGTACTCTGCATATTAGTTAAATAAGCAGGGTGACAATATATAGCCTTGACGTACTCCTTTTCCTATTTGGAACCAGTCTGTTGTTCCATGTCCAGTTCTAACTGTTCCTTCCTGACCTGCATACAGATTTCTCAAGAGGCAGATCAGGTGGTCTGGTATTCCCATCTCTTTCAGAATTGTCCACAGTTTCTTGTGATCCACACAGTCAAAGGCTTTGGCATAGTCAATAAAGCAGAAATAGATGTTTTTCTGGAACTCTCTTGCTTTTTCCATGATCCAGCGGATGTTGGCAATTTGATCTCTGGTTCCTCTGCCTTTTCTAAAACCAGCTTGAACATCAGGAAGTTCACGGTTCACATATTGCTGAAGCCTGGCTTGGAGAATTTTGAGCATTACTTTACTAGCATGTGAGATGAGTGCAATTGTGTGGTAGTTTGAGCATTCTTTGGCATTGCCTTTCTTTCTTTGGGATTGGAATGAAAACTGACCTTTTCCAGTCCTGTGGCCACTGCTGAGTTTTGCAAATTTGCTGGCATATTGAGTGCAGCACTTTCACAGCATCATCTTTCAGGATTTGGAATAGCTCAACTGGAATTCCATCACCTCCACTAGCTTTGTTCGTAGTGATGCTTTCTAAGGCCCACTTGACTTCACATTCCAGGATGTCTGGCTCTAGGTTAGTGATCACACCATCGTGATTATCTGGGTCGTGAAGATCTTTTTTGTACAGTTCTTCTGTGTATTCTTGCCACCTCTTCTTGATATCTTCTGCTTCTGTTAGGTCCATACCATTTCTGTCCTTTATCGAGCCCATCTTTGCACAAAATGTTCCCTTGGTATCTCTAATTTTCTTGAAGAGATCTCTAGTCTTTCCCATTCTGTTGTTTTCCTCTATTTCTTTGCATTGATCGCTGAGGAAGGCTTTCTTATCTCTTCTTGCTATTCTTTGGAACTCTGCATTCAGATGCTTATATCTTTCTTTTTCTCCTTTGCTTTTTGCTTTTCTTCTTTTCACAGCTATTTGTAAGGCCTCCCCAGACAGCCATTTTGCTTTATTGCATTTCTTTTCCATGGGGATGGTCTTGATCCCTGTCTTCTGTACAATATCACGAACCTCATTCCATAGTTCATCAGGCACTCTATCTATCAGATCTAGGCCCTTAAATCTATTTCTCACTTCCACTGTATAATCATAAGGGATTTGATTTAGGTCATACCTGAATGGTCTAGTGGTTTTCTCTACTTTCTTCAATTTCAGTCTGAATTTGGCAATAAGGAGTTCATGAACTGAGCCACAGTCAGCTCCTGGTCTTGTTTTTGTTGATTGTATAGAGCTTCTCCATCTTTGGCTGCAAAGAATATGATCGATCTGATTTTGGTGTTGACCATCTGGTGATGTTCATGTGTAGAGTCTTCTCTTATGTTGTTGGAAGAGGGTGTTTGTTATGACCAGTGCATTTTCTTGGCAAAACTCTATTAGTCTTTGCCCTGCTTCATTCCGTATTCCAAGGCCAAATTTGCCTGTTACTCCAGGTGTTTCTTGACTTCCTACTTTTGCATTCCAGTCCCTTATAATGAAAAGGACATCTTTTTGGGGTTCTCACTCTATGAGAGTGTAGAAGAGAGAAAAAAAGCAGACCTTGACATCAAGGAGGCTGGGAGCTAGAACAACGGGGAGGTTTTATATGATCCATCCTGGCCACCTAAAGAAACCAAGCTGAGTGCAGAGAGGAGTGGTGTGGGTGTGAAGCCTCACAAGTTCCTGCATCTTTCCATTGTGTGTGTATTCATGGGCACAGCTGCTACTGACTTAAGAAGAAAAGTTCTGGAAGGGAAAGACTTGATATATAATTAATTTTCAAAACCTGAGGGATGGCTGCTGTTAAAAAAAAAAAAAAAAAAACCCTCCAAACCTTGAAAGCAAGTGGGGCTGGCATGTGGACAGATTGGAACCCTCTTGCCCTGGTGGTGGGAGTGTAAAATGATTCAGCCCCTGTGGAAAATACTTTGGCAGTTCCTCAAAAAATTAAGCACAGATTTACCATATGACCCAGCAATTCCGGTGCTGGATATATACTCCAAAAGAAAGCAGGATCTTAAAGAGATGTTTGTACACCCATGATCATAGCAGCATTATTCACAGTAGCCAAAAAGTAGATGTATCCCATGTATTAATAGGTGAATGGATAAACCACATGTAGTCTGTACATACAGTGGAATATTTCGTGTGTACTCAGTCGCTCAGTTGTGTCCAACTTTTTGAGACCCCTGTGGACTGTAGCCTGCCAGGCTCCTCTGTCCGTGGAATTTCCCAGGCAAGAATCCTGGAGTGGTTGCCATTTACTTGTCCAGGAATCTTCCCGACCCAGGGATCAAATCCATGTCTCCTGCACTGGCAGGCAGATTCTTTACTGCTTAGCCACCTGGGAAGGCACCATGGAATATTATTTGCCTTAAAAAGGGAGAATATTCTGACATATGCCACAACATAGGTAGGCCTTGAAGACATTCTTCCAAGTAAAATAAGCCAGTCACAAAAAGATAAATGCTGCGTGATTCCATTTGTATGAAGTACTCAGGGTAGTCATGTTCATAGAGACAGAAAGTAAAAGGGCTAGGGGAGGGGCAGTAGGGACTCAGTGTTTGGTGGGGACAGAGTTTCAGTTTGGGAAGATGAAAATTCTGGAGATGATTTTGACGATGGCTGCATAACAACGTGAATGTGCTTAATGCCACTGAGCTGTACGCCTAATGGGTACAGTGGGCAATTTTATGACGTGTGTATTTTACCATAACTAATCTACACACACACGCCTTGGGGACAGACCTTCAGGATTTGAATCCCTGTTTCATGGTTTGCCAGAAATATGAGCTTGGTCAGATTACTCAAGGAGCGTGAGGTTTTTGCCATCTGTGAAATGGGCTGTTTCAAGGTCTGAGTGAGACACTCAGGCAGGGCACTTGGCACAGAGCTTGGCAGACGCTAGAGGCTCAGGAGCAGTGGCTATTGTATTGTTGAGGCTTCGGGCGTTGTGGCTGAAGGTCAGCGAGAAGCTGGCCATGGGCAGTCTTGTTTAACGTGTCCTTTTGAACTTGGTCCCCCAAATAAAACAATAAATTCCCACCACATCTATGTACACCTGTGAATACATGCCCACTAAGACCCACGTGGAGAACAGATGAGCCAATATCTCTAGTCAGCACATTTGTGGCATGTGTTCTAAGTCTGTCTTCTCTGCTGCTGTACCAGAGTCTTGCTTTACCCTTAGGTACACGTGTGTAAGGCAGAGATGTCTTGCGATTATGGACACCACTGGACATTTGTTTTCTAGGAGGAACAGCTGGAGTCGTGTTGCACGTGTTAAGGTGCTGTCTGCATAGGTCTCAGAGCGAGGCCTGCACGAATGAGCCAGGTGTGCAGTTAGGGTGGCCACAAGGGCAGAACCCCACCCAGGCCCAGCCCCAGAATCTCACTCCTGGACCCCCTGAGGCCTTGGTGTGTTCCCTGGTGCCGGGGGAGTGTCTGGGAAGTGCATCTGCTGGAGGCCCAAGAAAGTCAAGGCAAGGAGAAGAGCAGGAAAGATGCTGAGGAGATGCGCCCTGTGGGCCTGAGGTCTTTGAGACACTATTCTGGGTGAAATATGAAAACGTGCATGTATGATTTTGCAATTCCAGTGACTATTTACGGAACAGTGGTTCTTACCTGGGCTGGGGGGTCGTGTTATGTAGGGACTCTCTGCTTCTGCTCTGCACCTCCAGGGGACATGCAGCCAAGTCTGAAGGCATTTCCGTTTATCACAATGGGTGTCAGCGATGAGGGTGACAGGGTGTTGGGGGTATAGGGCAGGGTGGGGGTGCCCCTGGCATCTAGTGGGTAGACCAGCTTGTTGTTGTTCAGTCACTAAGTTGGGTCTGACTCTTTGCAACCCCATGGGCTGCAGCACGCCAGGCTCCCCTGTCCTTCACTATCTCCCAGAGTTTGCTAAAACTCATGTCCATTGATGAGGAGATGAGAAGTGAAGTCGCTCAGTCGTGTCTGACTCTTTGCGACCTCATGGACTGTAGCCTACCAGGCTCCTCCATCCATGGAATTTTCCAGGCAAGAGTACTGGAGTAGGGTGCCATTTCCTTCTCCAGGGGATCTTCCCAACCCAGGGATTGAACCCAGGGCTCCTGCATTGCGGGCAGATGCTTTACCTTCTGAGCCACCAGGGAAGCCCAAGAGAAAGGCCTTGCTGGGATTCAAACCCAGGATCTCCTGTTTCCTAGACAGGCGCTTTAACCGATGAAGCCATGAAGCCCCCATTGAGTTGGAGATTCTATCCAACCACTTCATGTTCTGTCGTCCCCTTCTCCTGCCCTCAGTCTTTCCCAGCATTAGAGTCTTTTCCAGTGGGTCGGCTCTTCGCATCAGGTGACCAAAGGATTGGGGCTTCAGCATCAATCCTTCCTGTGAGTGTTCCTGGTTGACTAGGGAGGCTGCTGAAAACCATCCGGTGCTGAGGATTCTCCACGCTGCGTTGTCAACAGGGCCCAGGTTGAGAAATCCTGCTCTACAACAGCCAGAAGGGATTAAAAGAAATCACTTCCTAGCTGAGAGGAGGAAAGAAAAGAGCTATTAGAGTTGGATGGTTAAAGGGAATTCCCTGGCAGATCAGCTGCTAGGACTCTGAGCTTTCATTGCTGTGGGTCTGGCTTCTGTCCCTGGTGGGGAAACTAAGGTCCCGTAAGTCATTAGGTGCAGGCCAAAAAAGAAGAAAAAAAATTGAACGGTTATAGAGGAGGCCCAGAGACAAAGAGTGCCTTTTGGATACAATTTGGTGTTTTTAAACTTTCTCACCTTTTTCTTAACACACACACACGCACACACTGCTGGCCAGAGGCTGTGTGTGACATTGATTTATCTTCTATTCTGCAATAAAGGTATTAACTGTTAAAATTGCATTTGGTTAGGAGAGGAAATTTGCTTTATAAACTATTCAGTGCTTCTTTATTTAGACTTTCATTGTATTAGTCAGAACTTGTTTCTTATCTTGCTCAACCTTCAAAAGAAATTTGTCCAAACATGAAAGCCTTTTAAGCTTCACAGTGAGTTATACCTGGGAAACTGCTTTATACGCCACAGATTAAAGTGTGAAAAAGGTTTGGAAAAAGATGTGCTAAAATTTCTGTGGAAATTATGACGGAATATGAGGCTCCCCCGTGGGGTGGGATCCGAAGACACGTCTTCACACGTCCCCCCAAACACCACCTTCGACAGAACAAATAGCAAAACAGGTTCTGAGTCTGACTGCCTGGGTTGCTATGCTGTTGTCAGGAGACAAGCTGGGTGACCCTGGGCAAGTTACTGAAGTCTTCTATGCCACTATTTTCTCATCAAAAAACGGGGATAACAATAAAATGTGCCTCGGGACTTCCTTGGAAGTCCAGTGGATAGGACGCACTTCCACGGCAGGGGTTGGGGAACTAAGACCCTGCCTGCTGCATGGGGTGTCAAAACAAAGAGCAACCCCCCCAAAGCAAAACAAACAAAAAACCCCCAATAGAATGTGTCTCAGCGCTGTTGGGTAGATGAACTGAGACAGCTAACACAGTGATACAGGGAGCCCAGTGCCATGGCCGCGCAAGGCCTCTACAAGAACTAGCTGTTACAGATGGGCTCTGAAGGCAGGACAATGAGACCTTTCTAAAGGCTGGAGGACAGAAGAGATTTACTTTTAGATATAATCAGTTTTTGATGTCTCTCTGGTTCAAAACAATCATTAAATTTTTTTTTTCTAACTCTTCATTTTATTTTTTAAAATGTTATTTATTTATTTGGCTGTACTGGGTCTTCACTGCTTTGTGTGGGCTTTCTCTGGGTGTGGCGAGCAGGAGCTCCTCTCTACTTGGGGTGCTCGGGCTTCTCATTGCAGGGGCTTCTCTTATTGCAGAGGATGGGCTCTGGAGCACGGGTTCAGTAGTTGGGGCACGCGGGCTGAGTTGCTCTGAGGCATGTGGAATCTTCCCAGACCAGGGATCGAACCCATGTCCTCTGCACTGGCAGGTAGATTCTTAACCGCTGGACCTCCAGGGAAGTCCTATTCATTTTATTTTACTTGATTTTATTGACATATAGTTGCTTTACAATGTTGTGTTAGTTTCAGGTATACAGCATAGTGATTCAGTTATGTATAACTATTCTTTTTCAGATGCTTCTCTCTTAAAAGCTATTACAGAATACTGAGTCTATTACAGAATACTGAGCTACTACAGAATACTGGTTGTCTGTTGATATCGTAGTGTGTATATGCTTAAGTTGTTTTAAAACTGTCAAAAGGTAATTAATTTTCTTTCCCGCTCTCAGAAAATAATAAGCCATCGTGATAGTGGCAACAATGAATGCTTACAAAATTAGAAAAGAGGATTCATGAAAAAAGAGCCCAAGAAAGAACATTTAGATGATTTACTGCAAAAGGACGTTAAAGAACAGGTTTTGTGTTTATGCATATTCCAGATGTTCAATAAACATTTATTGGCAAATAAAGCTAGGAGGTACTTCTTGGAAGAGGAGAAGAAATGTGATAAGGGAAGCTGCTGCTGCAAAGTCGCTTTAGTCGTGTCCGACTCTGTGCGACCCCATAGATGGCAGCCCACCAGGCTCCCCCGTCCCTGGGATTCTCCAGGCAAGAACACTGGAGTGGGTTGCCATTTCTTTCTCCAATGCATGAAAGTGAAAAGTGAAACTGAAGTCGCTCAGTTGATAAGGAAAGGCTGGGTAGTAAAAATGAGAGAAGTCACTGTGTAGCTGAGACGCTGACTTACAAACTGCTGCAGGAGTTTTAACGTGCTCCAGCAAGGATGCCGAGGGAATGGTTTTTACCCCTGGCTGCACACTGGGGGCATTTTTAAGAATCCTAAATCCCAGACTGATAAAATCAGACTCTTGGGGGCTCGAACCTGGGAATCTGTATTCTGGAGTCCCTATCAATTCCAACGTGCAGCCACGGCTGGGAGACAATGCTCTACATGAATTCTTCTCAAACTTGAATGACATGAGAGTTGCCTGTAGATTTTAATTAAAACTTTCATTAAAACTGGTTCAGTGGGGTGTGTGTAAGGGGAGGGAGCAGAGGGAGGAAGCAAGAGGCTACAATGACCCATTTTTAGGAAATTCCCAGGAGAGGTCCATTCTGCAGTTCTAGGGGTCCCATTTGGAGCTGCAAGTCTCAGACGCTTTGAAAATGACTCCATGTAAACACCAGTATGTTATCATTCTAAAGTGCTACCGTTCTTCTTTGAGAGGAAATTCATTCCTTCAACAAATGTGTAAAAACCTTGTGTAGCTTCGTGCTTTTGGAGGGCTGCGAAGATGAATAAGTAGCTCCCTTCCCGTGAGTTGTTTACCTCTCATCTTATAACGAGGAAATGGTAACCCACTGCAGTGTTCTTGCTTGGAGAATCCCAGGGACAGCGGAGTCTGGTGGGGTCGCACAGAGTCAGACACCACTGACACGACTTAGCAGCAGCAGCAGCATCTTATAACGGATGGCATTTAAGTTAAGAAGAAAAGAGAACTTCCTGACTGTGTGGTGTTCTGATGGCAGTGAAATGGGGTGGATATCGAAGGGTATTCGGGTTGGAGGATACTAGGAGCAGGAGCTTCGCTTCAGAGAAGTACCGAATGAAGACTATCTGTGCGAAGCAATAGCAGAAGCTGGAACATTCAGGAAGGAGGTGGAGGCAATGGATAGGTGAGGAGACTGAGTATCTAGGGTTTCGTAAAAGGAGCCTGTACATGGTGGTGAAGATTTGGAGGTAGCTGAGGGAAGAGACCTTGCATCTGAGGTTTTATTTGGGAACCTCCATTGGCCCCTTTTATTCATGGGGCTTAGCAGGTAAACCAAACACAGAAGCTCAACAGCAGAATTTCTCTAAAATCTCATCCACGTGTCATTTGCATCTTCTGACTTTCAAACCACGTGCTTTTTGCATCTGATTTACAAATGCCCAGGCCAACTTAGTCACGTGCCAGCGCCCAGGAAAGCTAGAGCATGAATCTTCCTAAGCAATCTTCCCCTCACATCCCCACATATTTAACATTGTCCAAAAAATGATGGCTACCCAGCGTGAAGGATGCTTAATTCAGGGACTTGCCTGGTGGTCCAGCAGTTAAGACTTGGCCTTTCAAGGCAGGGGCTTTGATCCCATCCCTGGTCTGGAAGCTGAGATCCCACATGCCTGGCAGCCAAAAAACTAAAACATGAAACAGCAACTATATTGTAACGAATTCAATAAAGACTTTAAAAATGGTCCACATTTAAAAAAAAAGTGCTTCATTTATTCCCATGTTGTCAGAATTGGCAGCAAATGGATGAATGGCCTAGTTATTGGGAGCTTCATGTTCATCAGTCACACGTCTGATACCAACTTTGCTGAGCCTGGCCAGCGCATCACCAGGACTGCCAAATCCCCAGCTGCTTATGGAAGCACCAGATCTGCTGGATCTTCATAAAGCAGGACAAAGCTGCTGCTCCTTACCGCATGCCAACAGGACAGGAGTGCCTTGGACCATCCCTGCCCCAAGCTTGAGAGCAATTACATTTTCAAAAGGAGGCCGTGTTCCTTTATCTCATGAAAAAGTAATACTTGTATGAGACTTCCCTAGCAGTCCGGTGGTTAAGACTTCACCTCCAATGCAGGGGGTGTGAGTTCAATCCCTGGTCGGGGAGCTGAGATCGCACATGCCTCGTGGCCAAGAAACCAAAACAGAAAACAGAGGCAATATTGTAACAAATTCAATAAAGGCTTTAAAAATGGTCCATATTAAAAAAAAGTTTAAAAAAGGTAATACTTGTACTTGATAAAACATTTAGGAAACATAGAAAAAGATAAGGGAGAAAATACAAAGCACCACAGTCCCTTTGTACCAAGATAGGTCCTGTTAATATGTTGATAAATTTCTTCCCTGCTATGTTTATTCCAGATGTGGGATTATGCACCCTAGACAGCTTGGCTAGCCTACTTGTTTGCTTATTGTTCTTGTTAAATAACGTAGAAGGGGGAATTTGTTTTCCTTAGTCATCTTCTCTGATGCTGGGAAAGACTAAGGGCAGAAGGAGAAGAGGGCATCAGAGGATGAGATGGCTGGATGGCATCACCAATGCAATGGACATGATCTTGGGCAAACTTTTGGAGATGGTGGGGGACAGGAAGGCCTGCTGCAGTCCATGGGGTCACAACGAGTTGGACACAATTGGGCAACTGAAAAACAAGTCTTCTCAAATCCATTCAGGCAAATAGCTCTCCTTGGGTATGAACTCCGACTGGTGGGCCACATCCTCCATGATCACATCCTCAGTTTCTTCCCTACAGAGCGCAGTGTCTGGTAAGTTAATTGTCCTGTTCTCCAGAGCCTTGAGCCTGGATTACTGTTAAACTCAGTCAAGAGTGATTCTGTCTGTGATAGGAATTAGTTAAGGTAGGTAGACTTTGTTCATTCCCACTCTCGAAACATCTTTGGGTCTATGGAGATCCCAGGCTTAGGGTGGGTAGCCTCTATTGCTCCTAAAGGGCCACCTGGGCGTTTGTAAAATAAGGTAACATTTGCTTGACTGACTGTATCATCCACCCTCGGGACCTTTTCATGCTAAATGCTCATTATTTCTTAGGCTCGCCCTTCCCTTCTCACCTGTCCATTAACACTAAGCCTCATTAGCCAAGTCTATCAGCAAGCTTTTATTGCCCGTTGTCAGCTCTGGAATTTTAAGAATGGCCATGAGCAGGTCCCTGAAGCTTCCCTGGGAGGCGACTGAGACTAGAGATTCATGGTTCATGGAGCCCACGAGCAGTGGTTCTCATCCGTGGTGACAGGTTGGAGTCACCAGCTTTTGCGCGGAGGCTGAGCCTCAGACCAGGTGAATCAACATCTGTGAAGATAGGATTCTGGCTTGTAGCCTTTGAAGCTCTCCCGAGTGACTCCAGTGGGTACCCAGGCTGGAGAACAAGAACCGTGGAGAACTGATTTTCATCTAACTGGCTGCACCTGGGGATATTATTAAAACATTTAAATGCCTAGGCCCCACCCCACAATGAATGAGTTGGAATCCATGGAAAAGGAGTTCAGGAAACTGTATGTTTTCCCAGCTCCTTCAGATGACCTGAGACAGAGTGTGTGGTGGGAACCATTGCCGTCGGCGATCTAGTGAATGAGAAAAATCTAGATTTGAACCCATTTTGGGCTCTTTGGCTTTGCAAGCCATGCATGACTGTAAGATGATAAGTTTGCTCCAGGAAGCCACGTGGGGGAATGGACACAGCCCTGGGCTGGGCGGGAAGGACCCTTAAAGCCATGACTCACGACTTGCTGTGTAATGTTGGACAAGTTCCAGAACCTCTCCGGTCAGGAGCCCAGATCTGCCTCCCTGTGATTTCTACCCAGCTTTGTGTTTTCAGACTTTCTTTATTCTTTAATTGGTGTCCTATTGGTTTTCATTTGGGATCAGCATATAGCATGATGATCAATTTCTATATGGTTCTTCATATAAGTATTGATACATTTTAAGGCAATGTAATTATAATTCTTCCAGTTATTCTATTGACTTTCCAGCTTAAAGTTTGGCAATAAATTGTTCTTTAAAAGAGGACTCCCCTGGTGGTCCAGTGGTTAAGAATCCTCCTTGCAGGGCAGGGAACTTGGGTTCACTCCCTGGTTCGGAACTAAGATCCCACACGTCCCAGAGCAACTCAACCTGAGCACGCCACAACTAGAGTCCGTGGGCCCCAAGGAAAGATCCACATGATGCAAGGAAGATCCTGCCTGCCAAACCTGAGACCCAGCGCAATCAGAACACAGACACAGACACACACACACACACAGGAAACAAAACGAGGCTCGCAGAGGACCTTGAGGGCCTTCTGCTAAGTGCAATAAGTCAGGCAAATATTGTATCATCTCGCTTATCTGTGGGATCTTAAAAAACAAACCTAGAGAAATAGTCGCGTGGTGGTTCCCGGGGACTGAGGAGTGGGGGGAAATGGGGAGCTTTTACCCGAGCCTACAAACCCAAGGCATAAGATGGATAAATTCCAGGAATCTAATGTACAGCAGGGTGACTGCAGGGACCAATCCTGAATTACAGGTTTACTGGCCACAGAGATGGGATTGTCTCTGAGCAGGCAGTGGGGTGTCCTGTTGTGGAATTCAGATACATTTAACTTGAAAATCTCACTGCTTTTTCATGCAGTGATGCAAAGACTTTTAGTGCGGAGTATGAAAAAGTGACAAAAGGCCTTTAAGAGTTTTTTTTTTTCCTAAATGGGAATGACTTGTTCCTTCTGCCAGTTCTTGAAGCTGGAGAAAGCAAGGTAGAGGGCGGACGCTGGAAGAGAAGGCTTGGGAGCTAATGGTTCTTACGATCCTGCTGCTGGGGGTCGGGGAGGGGGCGGGGTGGGGATTAGGAGAGGGATGGCAGCCAAACCTGAAGGCCCAGTATGCAGGGACCTGAGCCCCGGTGTTCGCATGTGGTTTGCTTTCTTCCTCCAGGAGTGCTGATGGACAAGGAGAGGGGCGGTTCCTTCTGAGGGAGAACGTGGTGGGGAGGCAGCTGTGCTCTGCCAGGTCACCCCACTGAACCACCAGGCGCTCAGCCCCATAGACACACCCACTGAGCCACCCTCTTAGGTGACCCATGACCTTGATTAATGGCCACTATTCTGTATTCATTGCTTACCAGCAGGTGAATAAGGCCTTTAGTCACACCAGAGAAGAAAACAATTAGGAGAGTACAGGCTAGATGACCTTGTGACCTGCAGAGCCTAGACGTTTATCTGGCCGATCGGTTTGGGCTCCACAGAAAGTGTAGCTCCACTTTAATAAGGCAGGCCGTGCTCCTTCTTCTCCTCCTGGGGAAGCTCCAAACACTTGCCTCATGAAGACACACGCTACTCCTGATTGTTGGTTTCTAACCAACAGTCACCTTCTTTAGAGAAAATGTATACAGTTTTGAAATTGCTTCTTCTTTTATTCAGATTCAGTTGGCAATGAAATAGCCTTGACATTTCTATGTAGGCATTTTCAGTCAATTTTCGAGTATAATATACACCCATTGTGTGTGCACGCTAAGTCACTCAGTCGTGTCTGACTCTTTGTGACCCCATGGACCGTAGCCTGCCAGGCTCCTCGGTCCAAGGGATTATGCAGGCAAGAATACTGGAGTGGGTTGTCAAGCCCTTCTGCAGGGGATCTTCCCAATTCGGGGATCGAACCTGCATCTCTTAAGTCTCTTGCATTTGCAAGCGGGTTCTTTACCACTAGCGCCACCTGGGACGCCCCATACAAGCATCAATACATGAAATCGTGAGTGTACAGGTGTGTGCATTCTCATACCCTGGTACACACTGTCTCCAGGTTGAGAAATGGAAGCTTACCTTCACCTCAAAAAGCCCCTTCTCTAGTTACTGCCCACCCGAGGTAAACACTACCGCCACTCTAACACCAAACCACTGAGCTCTGCTGTGCTCAGTCGCTCAGTCGTGTCCGACTCTCTGCAACCCCATGGACTGTAGCACGCCGGGTTCTTCTGTCCATGGGGAGTCTCCAGGCAAGAATACTGGAGTGGGTTGCCATGCCCTCCTCCAGGGGATCTTCCCAACCCAGGCATTGAATCAGGGTCTCCTGCACTACAGAAGGATTTTTTACCAGCTGAGCTACCAGCGAAGCCCACCAAACCACTGCTGCTGCTAAGTCGCTTCAGTCGTGTCCGACTCTGTGCGACCCCATAGACGGCAGCCCATCAGGCTCCCCCGTCCCTGGGATTCTCCAGGCAAGATCACTGGAGTGGGTTGCCATTGCCTTCTCCAATGCGTGAAAGTGAAAAGTGAAAGTGAAGTTGCTCAGTCATGTCCAACTCTTAGCAACCCCATGGACTGCAGCCTACCAGACTCCTCCATCCATGGGATTTTTCAGGCAAGAGTACTGGAGTGGGGTGCCATTGCCTTCTCTGCTCCAAACTACTAGAACAGTCTAATTTTGAACTTTCCCATTTTCACAGTTAACTAGTTTAAACTGGTCCAATGGATAGAGCTTCCTTGGTAATATTTTTATGTCCGCTATTCTTAGTCGTTCAGTTGTGTCCGACTCTTCTGACTCCATGGACTGTAGCCTGCCAGGCTCCTCTGTCCATGGAATTCTCCAGGCAAGAATACTGGAGTGGGTTGCCATGCCCTCTTCCAGGGCATCTTCCCAATCCAGGAATTGAACCCAGGTCTCCCACATTATAGGCGGATTCTTTATCATCTGAGCCACCAGGGAAGCCCCTCCCCACCTTTTTTTAATGTCAGCGATCATAATTCTAAAGATGCTATTTTGCTTCAGCATCCCACCAGGCTGATGCAAAGCCACGGAGCTTACAGGATAAAGCATCTTTCCCACAGGTGAGGTCAGTCTTTTTGTTTAATCCTTTTGTCACGGAGGAAGCAAGATGTGCTGTGAACGTCTCCAGGCAGCTGGTGCCTTTCATGGATTATTTGTGGCTCAAATTCAAGCTAAATATGTTTGCAAATTCTGTGCACTTGTAGACTATGCATGTGAGTGTGCACACAAATACCCTTTTTTCTGTTTTGATTTCTTGTTTTCCTTTTTCTGTCCTCAGAAGACCACCTTCTCCACTCCGTGCTCCCCTAGCACACAGACCCTCCTCAACAAATCCTGCTCTCCAGTATTCATCACCGCTGCACACACTGCCTTGAACTGCTTTTACTGTTTATCACACAAAAGGCATAACTTTTATCACACATAAGTTATCACACATAACTTCAGAGGATACCTTTTTCACTTCTGCTTTTTATATAAAGACTAGGAAATCCAGACCTGGAAGGGGAAGAACAGATAGTAGAACCAACCATTAGCATGTGTGACCAGCCTGAGGGTCAGGCCTGAGTTTCCCATGAATGAGGGGATATGTAGTTATAGATTTGTTTGCTGAAGGCACAGGCGCCATGTTTATTAACTCACTCATTAACTCATTCGTTCACTTCCTGAGCCCTTTAATGTGCCAGGCTTTGTGTTAGAGGCTGGATTTGCCAAGGAGGACCTCTGTGCTTTACACCCAGGGAAACCTTGCAATAGATAATGCATCTGACCACAGATCAGAAGATTCCAGGTTCAGCCTCTGGCTGGCTCAAAACCCTGATAGCTCAGCAGTAAAACATCTGCCTGCAATGCAAGGACAGACAGGAAATGTGGGTTCTATCTCTGAGTCGGGAAGATCCCCTGGAGGAGGGCACAGCAACCCACTCCAGCATTCTTGCCTGGGTAATCCCATGGACAGAGGAGCCTGGTGGGTTACACTCCACGGGGTTGCAAAGAGTTGGACATGACACAGCACACACGTGTGCACAGACTGACGTATGATCTACGTCAAGAAATTAGGTGTACAAGAAACTCTTGATTTCCTAAAATAGAATATTCGTGCTTTTAATGATGCCCTATATATATTATAGCACTCTAAATGCATTTTCAGATAAAGATAAGAGTATTGTGCATGTTTCTCTATAATAAATCTGGACAAATTCTGTATTGGTCAGCTTGTCATAAATCCAGTTCATTATTACTTTATAAATTAAACCCAATCTCTTCGGTGGTTAATTAACAACAATGTGTTGCCATCCTCCAGGGCTTGCCTCCCTGGAGGTAACGGCTAGCTCACATTTAGCCGACCTCTGTCCTTTCAGCTCTACAGCAAGAGTGAGAATCACCCACCGACATCTACATTTTGCTGTGAGATTTGTTGGCAGTCCAGTGGTTAAGGCTCTGTACTTCCGATGCAGAGGTTGTGGGTTCAATCCCCGGGTAGGGTACTAAGATCCCACATGCTTATGGCTTGGCCAAAACAAACACAAGGTTCTGGTTTAAAAAAAAAAATAGAGTCTCATGTCAGAAGAATATCTAGACGTCTTCAAGGAAGTATTCAGTAAGTGTATGAAAACACATTGAATAGTCTTTGAGTTGTGCAATAAGTTGTCAGTTCTGTGTGTCAAATGCTTTCCTGCAGGTTCGTGGCCACAAAGAAGAGGGACAATTAGAGTTTCGCCCATGGCACAGGGTGGAGGGTGATTCTCTTCTTCCGGTGGCACACAGACTGTTAGCAGTTGACCGTTGGCTCATTTCCAGCTGACGGAACTCATACCTGTCAGCTTGGATTCCTCTGAGGCCCGGACTGCAGAGAGGAAAGAGGCGGGTCAGATGAACTCGCTCAATGGGATTTAAGTTTATCCGACGGAACCCACTACTGGAAATCCCTTTATCACCTGCAGTAATTATACTGTGTCGTCTGTGGGCTGAGATACCACCCTAGCCCCCATTCTGTATCCTTGTTGAATACGGAAGAGACATCAGTATCAGAGCTCTGCCCCAAATTAACACTCCTTCCCATAGAGAATTCTAGACCCAGAAGGGACGAGTGCCCCTTTACAAGGTGCCTTCACATGCCTGCTCTCAGCTCAGGGTCAGCAAACTCACAGATCAATGCTTTCTAGTCTCTGGGATGTGGACGCCTGAGGGGGAGAGGGCTTTTGTTGTGGGTTTTCCAGTGTTATCCGTAGCTGAGTAAATCACGTTTTATATCTACAGGTTGTTCTTGTTGAATTCTCAGTCATGTCCAACTCTTTGCCACCCCAGGGACTGTAGCCCACCAGATTTTGCTATCCATGGGATTTCCTGGCAAGAATACTGGAGTGGGTTGCCATTTCCTTCTCCAGGGGATCTTCGCAACCCAGGGATTGAACCTAGGTCTCCTGCGTCTCCTACATTGGCAGGCGGATTCTTTACCACTGAGCCGCTAGGGAAGTCCAGATCTATCTGTACTATCCAACCAGTCCATTCTGAAGGAGAGCAGCCCCGGGGTTTCTGTGGAAGGAATGACGCTAAAGCTGAAACTCCAGTACTTTGGCCACCTCACGCGAAGAGCTGACTCATTGGAAAAGACTCTGATGCTGGGAGGGATTGGGGGCAGGAGGAGAAGGGGACGACAGAGGATATGATGGCTGGATGGCATGACTGACTCAATGGACGTGAGTCTGAGTGAACTCCAGGAGTTGGTGATGGACAGGGAGGCCTGGAGTGCTTCGATTCATGGGGTCGCAAAGAGTCAGACACGACTGAGCGACTGAACTGAACTGAACTGAGGAAGATGTGATTAGGATTCATAAAACATCAATTGGTTTCAAAACCTTGTTATATGCATGGCAGTGTTTCTCATTATGTACTTCCTCCGTTGGTTGCTAAAAGAAGCATGATTTTGTTTATGGGCAGATTTGCAATTTTTAATAATAAAGTGGTCCTCATAATTTAAAAGTTTGGGAGTCACTGTTTGACAGTGTTAGCAGTCTATGTTTAACTCATGGATGACTTCCTCCAAGCTGCATAAAACATTGAGGTGTGGTCATTGCAAAGCTGCTGTCATTGCGATCTTTGAGTCCTTTTCTGTAAAAGTCAAAAATATTATTTTATTGTGTCACTCTAGCTCAGTAGTTGAAGCATGTGGGCTTAGTTGCACCACAGCATGTGGGATCTTAGTTCCCTGACCAGGGATTGAACCCACATCCCCTGCATTGCAAGGGTGATTCTTAACCACTGGACCATGAGGGAAGTCCCCATTGCATTATTCTTGACTGCATCCTTTTCCGACTCCTTCTGTCTAGCTTGGGAAATACAATTTAAGCACATAAGAGATTAAAAGTTAAGAAAACGCAGAGTGAAAACATGCGGTATTTGATCAATTATCAAAGGCTTTGAGCTCAGAGGAAAGAGTGGGATGAGGGGAAGGAGACAGAAAGAGAAGAGACAGAGCGCCACCCAGGAGTCCGGACATTAGATCAGGTTTCATGCTGCTAAGTCGATTCAGTCGCGTCCATCCGACTCTGTGCGACCCCAGAGACGGCAGCCCACCAGGCTCCCCCGTCCCTGGGATTCTCCAGGCAAGAACACTGGAGTGGGTTGTCATTTCCTTCTCCAATGCATGAAAGTGAAAAGTGAAAGTGAAGTCGCTCAGTTGTGTCCAACTCTTAGTGACCCCATGGACTGCAGCCTACCAGGCTCCTCCGCACATGGGATTTCCCAGGCAAGAACACTGGAGTGGGTTGCCATTTCCTTCTCCAGGGCAGGTTTCATAGACTCTGCTAATTACCGTTGGAGTGCCCAGGATCTGATTGCCTGACCATGGTGAGCCCCTGTTCTGTTGTCAATAAAATCAGGATTATAATGCCTCCCTCACAGTGTTATTGTGAAGATGGTTTATGACAATGTGCTCTAAATGCTTTGTACTACACCTGGGACATGGCATGTACAAGCTAATGGTGGCTATTCTTTGTTTTATTGGATTGTCATCCCATCAGCATTGAAAGGATGACATTTATTTCTGCTTCCCCAGAACCCAGCACAATGCCTGACTCATAATAGGTACTAAAAGAAAATGTTTGCTGAATGAAAGGATGGAAAGATCGTAGGATGAATTGTATTAATGAGTCATGTGAGCTGGGAGGGTCTCACGGAGAAGCAAGACTTAAGGTGACTCCAGCAGAACGCACAGAGAAGGTGGGTGAGTGTTGCCCTGGGGGATGGGCAGGAACTGAAGCACAGAAGCAGAAAAGTGCAGGGTGGGTAGAGGGTAGGTTGAGGTACAGTTGTGCAGGGCTCTGGATCCTAAGGCTGGGAGTTTGCGTCTTGTCTGCTGCCAGCAGGGAGTCAGTGTGATGTTGAGATGGTGAGTAAGGTGAGGAGGGAAACTTTCAGAAGGTCAGTCTGGAGCAGGAAAACGATATCCACACCACGTGTCCATCCCGAGCAGACGGAGTCCCTGACCAGTCAGTCAGTCAGTCAGTTTAGTCGCTCAGTCATGTCCAGCTCTTTTCAACCCTGTGGACTGCAGCACGCCAGGCCTCCCTGTCCATCACCAACTCCCGGAGCTTATTCAAACTCTTCTCCATTGAGTTGGTGATGCCATCCAACCATCTCATCCTCTGTCGTCCCCTTCTCCTCCTGCCTTCAATCTTTCCCAGCATCAGGGTCTTTCCCAATGAGTCAGTTCTTCACATTAGGTGGCCAAAGTGCTGGAGTTTCAGCTTTGGCAACAGTCCCTCCAATGAATATTTAGGACTGATTTCCTTTAGGATGGACTTGTTGGATCTCCTTGCAGTCCAAGGGACTCTCAAGAGTCTTCTCTAATACCACAGTTCAAAAACATTAATTCTTCAGCACTCAGCTTTCTTTATAGTCCAACTCTCACATCCATACATGACTAATGGAAAAACCGTAGCTTTGACTAGATGAACCTTTGCTGGCGAAGTAATGTCTCTGATTTTTAACACGCTGTCCAGGTTGGTCATAGCTTTTCTTCCAAGGAGCAAGCGTCTTTTAATTTCATGGCTGCAGTTACCATCTGCAGTGATTCTGGAGCCCCCCACAATAAAGTCTCTCACTGTTTCCATTGTTTCCCCATCATCTGCCATGAAGTGATTGGACCAGATGCCATGATCTTAGTAACAACTATGGAAGCAGAGAGACAGCGTTTAATAGCATAATAAGAGATAATGGGGCTTCCCCAGCTGGTGGCTCAGTGGTAAAGAACCCGCTTGCTAATGCAGGAAACACGGGTTCGATCCCTGGGGTCTGGAAGATCCCCTGGAGAAGGAAACGGCAACCCCCTCCAGTATTCTTGCCTGGGAAATCCCATGGACAGAGGAGCCTGGTGGGCTATGGTCCATGATAACGCAAGAGTCAGACGTGACTTAGCAACTAAACAAGAACAACAAAGGAAATAATAGAGATTAAGGAGAGCCTAACTGTCTCTGTGTCTTATCTTTATGAATTCTTCATGTGGTCATTTAAACCATTGGCCAACACGCATACTGATGATTCTGAGATGTACAAGATGACATTTTAAAAACCACGGCAGGTGAATGTTTAGCTACAGAGGCGACATGCTGAAATTGGAGGGTCGGATCCCCGAGGAACGTGGAAGACGAGGCATCAACAGAGTCAAGGAAGAGAGGTGATTTGAGCTCCAGGCTGGGCGTTTTCCCCTCGGAGACTTGGGAAGATAAAACAGTCGTTCGATTAAGGAGGGTAGTGGAAATGGGTTACTTCAAGAGAGGAAAAACTGAACCAAGCAGCTAAATTGCCGACAAGAGAGACTCGGATTGCAAGGAGGAAGGTGGTTGCGGAGCAGGGGGAGCCCGCTGGGTGGGGACACAGGGCCGACTGACAGAGGGATGGAGAGGAGCCGGAAGGCGGTGGGAGGAGCCAGGTGCGGCCCCGCCTCCTCCTGCCGTCGCCTGGGCTGGCCTGGGCCCGCCCCTCCGCACTCTGCGTCGCCTGAGCAGGAGGAAGCGGGTGGAGCCTGGAGGTGGCGCTGGAGCGGGCTGCCTGCCTGTGTTTCGTTTTCAGGAAAGAGGGCTGAGTGACTGTGGAGGAAGTTATTCTTCCAGATGAAGGAACCATTTCTGGAAAGGGATACAGGTGAAAGAGAGAAAGAAAGAAGGAAGGAGAGAAAGAAAGAAAAGGGCCTTCCTTTCCCCTATTCTTAAGGGAGTCCATTCATTCATGGACCATATTTATTAAATTGAAAAAGCCCCACTTTCATTTTCTTCCTATAACCGCCATGTTTACTGACTGCTGATTTTATTGCCACAAAACTCTCTGCCAGCCATAATATACTTGTTTTCTCCTACACTGGGGAAATGCAAGAAGGATGTTTAGGTTGAACCCACCTCCCCTGCAAGTTTTTAAAAAAAAATAATTTTTTTTATTTATTTATTTTTACTTTTGGCTTATTAGAAAAGACCCTGATGCTGGGAAAGGTCGAAGGCAGAAGGAGAAGGGGACAACAGAGGATGAGATGGTTGGATGGCATCACTGACTCAATGGACGTCAGTTTGAGCAAGCTCTGGGAGTTGGTGATGCACAGGGAGGCCTGGCGTGCTGCAGTCCATGGGTCGCAAAGAGTCAGACCCGACTGAGTGACTGAACTGAACTCCATAGTTGAGGCTCCCCAGCTCTAGAGCACAGGCTCGGTAGCTGTGCCGCATGGGCTTATGTGCTCGAGGCATGTGGGATCTTCCTGGGTCAAACCTGTATCAGATGGATTCTTTACCACAGAGCCAACTGGGAAGGCTTCCTGCTAGTTTCGTGTTTGAAAAATGATAGAACATCCTGATAACTGAAGGTTTCATAAAATGTACCAAGAACCCGAGTGGCTTTGGACCTCTTGACCACAGTTCCACAAACAGTAGACAATGGAACAAGACTTCCAACAATCAGAGGGAAAATATTTCTGTTCTAGATTTCCATACCCAACCAAATTATCAGCTAAGTATGTGTAGTAGTGGGAAAAGAATGCTTTGGGACACACAAATTCTCAAAAATTTATCTCCCAGGCACTTCTCAGTAAAGTAGGTGGAAGACGTGTGTGATCAAAATGAGGGAGTGAACCAAGAGAGGGAAAGGCACGGGAAGCCAGAACACAGGGTCCAGCCAACACTCAACGGGCAACGGGGACCCTTAGCGGGAGGATGGAACTTCCTCTCAACAGTGGAGGAGCAGGTCTGGAGAGCAGTGGACCCAGATTAGAGCAAGTCAGAACATTCCAGGACGGATTTCTCCCTTTCTTTCTCTTGTTATCTCCTTTTTAAAAAATATTTTGTGGCTGCCATATCTTTTTGAAAAAAAAAAAATTGTAATACTTTTATTGAGGTATAATTGACTCAAAACATTATATTAGTTTCAGGCATGTAACATAATGATTCAATATTTGTATATACTCTAAAACGATCACCACACATAGTAGGTCTAATTAACATCTGTCACCACACAGTTACAAAGACAATTTTTTTCTTGTGATGAGGACTTTTGATTTACTTTTTTATCAGCTTTCTTTTTTTAACTGAAGTATAGTTGATTTATAGTATTAGTTTCAGGCATATAGCAACACCGCGATTCAGTTAGATATGTGTGTTTTTCAGATTCTTTTTCATTATAGGTTCTTACAAGATAATGAACATAGTTCCCTGTGCTCTGCAGTAAATCCTGTTGCTTATCTACTTTATGTACAGCAGCGTGTTATCTGTTAATCCCGTCGTCGTTGTTGTTGTTCAGTCTAAGCGTCCACCTCCTTGCGACCCCAGTCCGCCAGGCTTCCCTGTCATTCACTCTCTCTCGGAACCTGCTCAAACCCAGGTGCATTGAAGCGGTGTTGCCATCCAACCGTCTCATCCTCTGTTACCCGCTTCATACTCCTAATTTATTCCCCCTCCTTCCCCTTTGGTAACCATAAGTTTGTCTTCCATGTATGAGGACCATCTCTGTGTGAGAAGATGGGAGAATTCTGGAGATGGATGGTGGTGGTAGTCGAACACCTTCGTGAATGTACTAAATGCCACCGAACTATACATTTAAACACAGTTTAAAGGGTGAATTTTATGTTACTATATTTTTAAACAATTTTAAAAATAAAAACTATAAGTGCTGCACAAATGAACTGAGTTATAATTGTTTTTCACATACTGATATATATCAGAGTTTTAAGACTCAAGTATTAAAGGACCTCACTTTTATTTTCAAAACCAGGTACAAAGGCTCGTTTTTCTTTTAAAATTGCACACGTTTATTTAAAAGATCTATGACTAGATATGTGTATTCTAACAAATAGATCTTCCAGTAATAACATCTATGTTTTAAGTTTTATGTCTTGTAATCATATGTTTAATGTAAAAAAAGTACCATTTTTAATGTAAAAAATTATAATTTTAATCTAAAAAATCTGACCGTATGACTTAAAAATTGCCTTTTTTACTTTACATTTTCCCTTCAGTCTATGCAAGCACTCTCATTTTCTTCAAATTTTAAAAAGATTTTAGATTTACACACCATTTTCTTAACATTTATTTTTAATGATAACTCTGACCAAAGTGTAATATTAATGTAAGTGCCTCTTACAAGTCAAGTCCCTCTGTAGTTAAAAAGGAGGTTTTAAAACCCTCCTTTTGTGTATTACATATTTTCTCAGGAATACATTAAATAGGAATACTGACTTTTGTTTTAGGAATACAGTAATTCAGATTTTAAATTGAGAGATTATTTTTTGCCTTATTCAGTAAAGAAAAACAAAATCTTGTTCAGAGATGACAGATGACATCTCTTCTGAGGGCCAGGGTGGGAAAGGACTCCAGATGCTTTGCTTGATTCCACCTGGAGCCAAATTGCTAAGTGGTTACAACTCCCAGGGGCCGTCAGACAGGTTTCACGGTTTCACGGGAATGACGCGTAGCTCTCCACACCCACCTCTGCAAGACCGAACAGCTTCAGGGGTTGCTGAAACTGCCTCAGAACTGTGCTATAACTTTTTCCTGAATGTGAAACGTTTCTGGCTGATGTCAGCAAGGTTTAAATGTTTCAGGTTAAATTCTGAAAATCAGTAAAAAGAAAAGCACAAATTAAGTTAGACTGGATGTCAAGGGCATTGATTTATGGCAGCAGAAACACTCCTCCATAGTCTCCTCTCGATTTTGGATGACTTTTTGTTGAGCCCAGCTCTTGCTAAAGGGAAGCCAGGGCTAAGGAAGGATCACTGGGAAGACCCTCCGAGCACTTTCCTGCATCCCTAGGGCAGGACTGTTTCTCTAACATGCCTTTGGATATGGTCATAACCACCTTCCTCGGATTGCTCCCTGCTCCAGTCCTGCCTCACTCTCTGTTTCTCATCCACAGGGAATGCGATTTGCCATTAATGTGAACCTTCTAGAACAGAGGTGTGCTGTATAGAAAGCTCGAACAATTGCCCCTTACCACTTTTAAGAAGCCTTTTTAAAACAACAAAATAATACCCTTAAAAAAAAAAAAAAAGGCAATACTAACAAGACATTTTAAATGAGGTTGGAAAATGCTCATAACATAATGCTAACTTAAGAAATTGGAAATGAATCTGTATGGGGAATCTGACATCAGTTTGGTTAAAAAAAAAAAAAATTATTGGGAAAAAAACCTAGAAGAAAATCTACAAAAATTGTTTAGCTTGATTGCTTTGGTCTGGATTGTACATTTTAGGTGAAATTTTCTTACCTGTTCTATGTTCCCTTCTACTTTTTGTGAGCCTCCTACAGCAAACACACACACTGTTATAACCAAAGGGTGGGGGAACCCCAGCTTTAGATTCATCCTTCTAAGCAAGCCCCTTGCTTGATTTGCTAGCAAACTGTCCGCTAGCATCGAGGTCTGCCCTCACAGGCTGAGAGCGGGGCAAGAAGTGTAAATTCTCATGGCCTCTTTCCACTGTGTATAATCAGGAGTTCGAAGTGTTTCTTCCTAATGGTCTATAATCTTTCCAAGTCTGTGACAAAATTAAACTGTCATAACCTTAGAGTCAGAAAAAGCTGAGGATGGGTTTTTTTCCCCCTCCCCTAGCTCCTGCTCTATTTAGATTCCCACTTTCTGTGTTTTTGTAATACTACCAGTTGACTTCTGTTTCATATTCTGCCTCCTGCTTTAGCTGCTTTAGTTGTCAACATAATTGAAGACAGGAGTTTTTAAAATTTTATTTTGTAATATTATTTTTTTAGTTTTAAAATTATATTGAAGAATGCTGATTTATAATGTTATGTTCATTTCTTCTATGCAGCACATGACTCGGCTATACATGTATATTCTTTTTCATATTCTTTTCCAGTGTGATTTGTCACAGGGCGTTGAATGTAGCTCCCTGTGTGTTTTACTATTATTATTTTAAGGAACTTATTCTTTAAACTTCCTTGTGTGGACACTTCTCTCTGAAGCAGGGAAACAAGGTGAATGCAATAAATTCTTCATGACGATAAAGTGATAATGGTTGGAGGAACTTGCCTGTGAATGTCTACAGTTTGGAATAATGGTCACTTCAGACAGTAGGTGACATTTGGTTTGCCCTAGACTCTACCCCAGGTTAGGTATCAGATCATTTATGGCTGCATTTCCATTCTGACTTCATGTTGTTTGTGTATGAATCTCTAGTTTCACTTTTCCTAAAAGATGGAGGCCATATTAAAAGCCAACAACAGTTCACCCAAACCAAATCGAAAATATGCCCTGTGACTTGAAGGAGTCAAGAAAGACAATCAATCAGCTCATCTATAGGAATGTGGCTAAAAATGATGAGTAGTCTTTTTGATGTAGCTTCTGCAAAGCATGCTGATTACTTTCTTGTCACTGCTTTTCCAAACATCCTATGTCTAGTGTAGGAAAGTAACAGTTGATAATTTTTGGTTTCAAACTAGCACCAATCATTGCTCAGAAAGATATCCTTTCACGCCTGATTGGACAGGAATTTTGACCTTGTGGAAAGGGCATGAGACTGGAAACAGAATTCTGACATTTTACTTATTAAGTAACTCAAGGAGGCTTCTTAACCTCTCTGGGACTCCCTCTTTCCTGTCACTAACTTGTGGTTTTCGGTTTATAGGCTCTCGTGTTGAGGGAACGCAGTGGATAGGACTGAGATCCCAGCAGGCTACAGCCAGCCTGGCCCCACCACGACCCAGCCAGCTGCTGGCTGTCCTCACAGGGTTTCTTTGACAGAGAGAGCTCTGAGGCTTTCAAAGTTTTGAAAGCACCTGGGATAAACGTTCTTCAAAGCAGATTTCGTTTCTGAAATCCTCTGTGGAATATACATTTTGAATTCTTTCAGTAAAGGCTGAGTGTGGCTGTCGTTCAGTTGCTGAGTCATGGCCGACTCTTTGCGACCCCAGGGACTGCAGCAGGCCGGGCTCCTCTGTCCTCCACTGTCTCCTGGAGTTTGCTTAAATTCACGCCCACTGAATTGGTGATACTGAGTAGCTATTCATAATTTTCTTCATGGAGCTCTTAGCACATTATGTATCCGTGTGGTGCTGGTGGCTTATTATCTGTATCTCGACTCTGTAGAACTTTGTGTAAGTGTTCCAGTCCCAAGACTGCAGAACGGTAGTCCCTCACAAGTGTAAGCTTAGAAAACTCCTTTGAGAGCATATTTTGAAGGCTAGCTTATTTCGCTCCTGTATCCTATTCAGTGACTGTATGCTTGCCCAAGAAAATTAATGTGAATTATTGTTTAGCTTGCTGGGTTAGAAGTCACTTGGCCAAGGGCACAGGTGTCTTCTGTGTACCATACCTGTGCATATCGTCAGCCATGCCTCTGACTTCCAGCCTCCCGATCTTGCAACCTGGGGCTCTTAATGAAAGAAGATTAGGCAGGAAAGGACAGATGAATCTCCTGGATCTATGCTGTCCAGCTAAAGGGAGTCAAAAAAACATGCTCAAAACACGCAATTTATTAGATATCATCTGTCCCCAAACCAAGGGGCAACTCCTCAGTACAGAAACAGAAAGTGTATTTGAGATGTTTCTCTCAGCTCTACAATTTCTGAAAAGTTAATCCCCCTCCTCTGGCAAAAACGAAAAACCACTAGAAACAGAAAAATTCTTCTGTTCCCGGGCCCTTGAACCAAGGAAAATAGAGTTCTGGGCTAATTTATATATTTCACAAACATTTTCCCATTTCTGAAATGGAATTTCTGTGGGTTTATGAAACTGCTTTCTTCATTTAAAGCTTCGGACAGTTTCAACAACTTTAGGAGAGATTGATCTTATTTTTTATAATACCGAGAACACAGATTTATGATTTCTGGAGGATTATAACTTATTCATAAGAATAGAAAAATAAAAGTTCCAATTAAAGAATCCTACTTCCCTGGGAATTCCCCGGGGGTCCCATGGTTAGGACTTGATGCTTTCACTGCCAGTATCTGGGTTTGATCCCTGCTCAGGGAACTAAGATCTCTCAAGCCTCATGGTGAGGTCAAAAAAGAGAAAAAGGATACAACTTCTGTGGCAGGCAGGAAGAACAGCTATTTTAACTCACAAGTTGTAAATCTTTTCTGTGGTAAAGGATTATCATTTATCCCCAAAGAGATAGGAGACAGTTCCCGTGGGATTTTGAGCAAGTAAATGGTTTCGCTTAATCTCATTGAAATCAAGGGGCTCTGTTTCATTTAAAAAATATGTTCAGGATAGGACTGATGCCTGTTTCCTAACCGCAAGGTCATTTTTAAGGTCAGCTAGAGAGAAAGTGACTTGTCAGTGATGTGTCTCTAACAGTACGAGGGGACCTATCTACAAGTGGAAGGAAAAAATAGCCGACCTTCCTCGGGTCAGCTAGTGAGGACTGTGCCAGACGTTGGAGTCTAAACTTCAGCAACCTAGTTGTAAGGAAAAAAGCTACTTTTTAACCCCTTTCCTGTACCCCAGAAATTCTGAAGACATACCATGTAACAGCAGACCTAATATTGTATTGCAATTATTTGTTTTCCTACTGCAGATGAAATCCTACATGAGTGCCCAGTAATGAGCCTACAGTAGACGCTTTATAACTGCTTTCTAAATGTGTGTGCGTGTCAGTCTCTCAGTCGTGTCCGACTCTTTGCCACCCCATAGACTGAAACCGCCAGGCTCCTCTGTCCTTGGGATTCTCCAGGCAAGTGCAGTGGGTTCCCATTCCCTTCTCCAGGGGATCTTCCCTGGATCAAACCCGCATCTCTCGTGTCTCCTGCTTTGGTGAGCGGATTCTTTACACTGTGCCATGGACTACCCAGTGTGAATTATCAGGGAGACCCTGCCTCTGCCACCCGCCCTCCCTGCCCCAAGTTGAGCAGAGCTTTTGCCACAGTGGGAGCTGGTTCACAGATGAGTGTTGTGGTTAAGGAGGCTTCTACCGTGACCTTCTTACTACACATTATTGAAATAAAGAAATCCCTGAATTTTTAACATTGAAGTTTTACTATAATGTTTTTGAGGACAGTCTGTGTGTTTTCCACAGTCTAACATTGGTCCTTCTGCATAAGAGGTTATAACTACTTGATGAATGAAGAGGTACATAGAGGTATTTTATACATTATGGACTGATATCCTGGAAAGGTTTCTCCCCTCCCATCCATGGGTATCAGCCACTTGTACCGATGCGGACTTCCAGCCACTGATTCAGTTTCAGAAGAAGCACTGTTCTTGTCCGTGTGTGTGTGTGCTCACTCAGTTGTGTCTGACTCTTTTGCGACCCCATGGACTGTAGTCTGCCAGGCTTCACTGTCCATGGAATTTTCCAGGCAAGAATACTGGAGCAGGTTGCCATTTCCTTCTCCAGGGGAATGTTCTTGTCTATATATCTGTGTTTGTGAAATCTTTTGAACACTATCACATTTGCCTTTATTAGAAGAGGAAATTGAGAAAATGTTGGGAATTACTGAGCGTGCTAACAGTGGTAAACTTTTATCTCATGATATCTTTAACTGCTTGGACTTAGGCTGGTGACCTCTGCAGTTCGTGGTGGAGAAAAAGGATATGCTGTCCAAGATTTGTGCCTAAAAATTGAGGGGAAATTTGGAGTGCTATAAAATGGGATCTTTAGAGAACTTCCATTCTCTTTACAACATGCAAATATACATACAAAGATAGTTTGATTTTTGTTCTTTTCAGTTTATACATATACATACAAATATAGTTTCAGTTTATACACATACATACAAATACAGTTTGATTTTTGTTCTTTTCAGTTTACACATATATATACTAATATAGTTTGATTTTTGTTCTTTTCAGTTGATAAACATTGCAGAAATATATTGTATAAGATGATGAGTTAACTGTCATTGTTTAGAGAGAGGACAAGTATTTATTATAAAGATCTTTAAATGGTGTTTATTACAGAGTAATTGAACACTTTTTCTGAAGTATAAAAACAGCTTTTTATGGACGGTGTGACAAAGACCGCGGTGTGGGTCACACTCAGGCACTAACTGGGAGCGGTCCTAGATCAAGTTGCTGGAATGTTCTGCTTTACTCATCTGTAGCCAGTGGACAATCTCTGTCCAGGGTTCTCTGCTGCTCTCAGGGAGGCTGAAGCTCCCTGACTTGTGGAAGAGCTGTTTCTAAAAGGATGGGTCCAAGGTGCTGGTGCCCAGGGGCGCGCAAAACAGGAGTGGTCCCCGAGTTTTTTAAGTAAAATTTGGAAACGGTCTCAGGGTGGCAGTCTTTGCAATTTCTCGTTTAAAATGACTGATCATCATCAGACAGAATGAAAGAAACTGCAATTTATAGTTTCACGGTGCCCTGTGGAAACCGTAGTGTTTTCTTCTTTATCTTCACGCCAAAGAAATTAGTTATTTACGGTGAAGACTTCCCCGGAAAGCAGTGATTCTGGCTAAGGACTCGTTTCACGCGTCGGAAAACGGACTTCTTCAGTATTCTGAATTACCAGACTAAAAGAAAATTTTTAAAAAGCCTCCAAACAAAACCTCATCATCTACGCGTTCTCTCAATAGTTTCTAGAGGAGGCTTGGCCGGCACCGTTTCCAGGGATAATCAAAAGTAAATGTTTAATAAGTAACTGTGCAATCGAATGACTTCTATTTTTCAGCTTATTTCCGCCCCGGGGGCCGTAAAATCCTCAAAAAAGGGGGGGCCGTCTCCCTCCCCTCCACTCCAGCTCGGGGCGGCGCGCACGCCCTGCCCTCGGCCCACCGCGCGCCCCAGGCGCTCGGGTCCCGGGCCCCTGCCCCGTCGAGTTACTCAGGCCCCGCGCGCAGGGCGGAGCCGCGGGCCGGCGGCGCAGGTGGGGAGGGGCGGCCGGGGCGCGTCGGTGACACCCGCGGGGGAGCGGGGAGGAGCAGCGGCCGCACCCCGCCCTGGGAAGAAACCGGCCAGGTGTGGCTTCGGCGCCCGGCGCCAGCGGGGAGGAGACTCGCGCCCCCGCCAACCAACACCACCACCCGCCCGCGGCCCGGCTCCTCTGCGCCCTCGCCGCGCTGCGAGCCGCAGCTCCCGCT
Organism: Bos indicus; assembly: GCF_029378745.1. Classification (NCBI taxonomy): domain Eukaryota; kingdom Metazoa; phylum Chordata; class Mammalia; order Artiodactyla; family Bovidae; genus Bos; species Bos indicus. Next base: position 49,888,557 of record NC_091782.1, on the reverse strand, counting down.
CCCGGCCCGTCCCCGGCGCCCTACCCCCGCCCGCTTGCCGCGCTCGCAGCGGCCGGGCCGGCCGCAGTAGAGAGGCGCGACCTCGCGATCCTTCTGCGTCCCCAGCTCAGCCCCGGCGTGGGGCCTCTCCCGGGAGCCCCTCGCCCTCTCCGAGCCGGCCGGCCCTCGCGTCCGCCCCGGAGCTGAGCGGCGCTCCGAGTACCCGCCAACATGAGCTGCAACGGAGGCTCGCACCCGCGCATCAACACGCTGGGCCGCATGACCCGCGCCGAGTCCGGCCCCGACCTGCGCTACGAGATGACCTGCGGCGGGGTCGGCGGCGGCGGCGGCGGCGGCGGCGGCGGCGGGGGCACCAGCAGGATGTACTACTCGCGGCGCTGCACGGTCACCGACCAGAACTCGGACGGCTACGGGTGGGTACCGGGCCGGGGCCGCCACCCTCCCCTGGTACCCTGGGACCGGGAGGGATCCCTGACCGACGGGGAAACTCAGGTCCCGAAATGGGACAGTCGGTCAGTCCGAGGTCCTGCGCGCATTCCCCGCTCGCGCTGGGGCCTGATCCGCGTGTCCCGCGCGCGCCGCGCTGACCGTGGGGGGCGCGTGCGCCAGGGGGAGGGAGCCGCTCCTACGCGCCCGCGGCCGGCCGGTGAGGGTGCCGGCGGGGCGCGGGGGTCCCGGCTGCCTCCGGAACTATCCCTTGCGCGGCGTCGCGTTAGTCTAGGGCCACAGATGGGAGGTCAGGCGGACGGGGCTGCGACCACCAAAGCCAACTTCTCTAACTGTAACCAAAAGTAAAGCAGTACAGAAGCGGGGGCTCCGGCCTGCGGGCTGGCCGGGGTGGACTCGGCGGGCGCTACTGCTCATCGCCAACTCGTGGTCACCCCGAGACCCCGTCCGCAAGGGGCGCCTGGGCAGCTCGGCCACCGGGGGAGGCTTTTGTGTAGAGGCTGCGCGTCCCGGCCTCTGGGGGTCCCGGGTCGAGAAGGCTCCGCTTTGTCGGCTTCTCCTGCTACCTAGACCGAGTTGCCTGGAGGGGGCGGCGGCCTGTTCCCGCGCCCCCCGGCCCCCCAGCCCGGATAGGCCACGCCGCAGCTCCGGCTGGGGAGCACACCTGTGGCCCCGCGCCTGCGCCCTTTGTCTCCTGGTTTTTCAAATGCACCCGAGAAACGACCTCGGTGTCGGGGTGGCGGAGGGCGGGCGCAGACTCCTGCGCTCCGAGCCGGGGCTCGCGGAGGAGCGGCGCCGCGTCCCACCCCCGCCGGCCCGCCACGCCGGGGGCGCCCTGGTCCAGGTGCCCCGGGGAGAGCGGTGGGAAGAGGGCCAGGTCTGCCTCCGAGTCAGCGGGGAAATCCAGCGAGGGGGGTCACTCGGGTGGGGGCGGAGAAAATAACGAACCTACATTTACCCGGTCCCTGGAGCCGGGGTCACCCACCTGAATCGTGAGAATTTCTCGGCCCTCACCCCGCTTTCCGCCCCCTGCAAGTCCTTGCCTTGTAGGGCTTTGGGGAAAAGAGGCCTGGGTTCCAGAAACTGCCCACCTTGCCTTGTGGCCTTAGGCTGGGGAGGAGCAAATTGAATCCTCTCCCGGGGGTTTTGTTTTGCCAGCGGTTTTGGAGGCGGGACGGACTCGAGTTGCAACGTGCTTTCTGCTTCGATTTATTCATTTCTTTATCTTCCTGGAGCACCTTGAAATTTTATTTTCCCTTTCTGAGTGAACAAAGAACCGTCTCAATCTTGGCGCTCTTTCTTTTCTTACTAATTTTCTTTAAAAAATTGGATGGCTCTCTTTAATGAACAAAATCCGCCTGGGGGTTTCCAGAACAATGTGCCAAGCCACTAGGGAGGCTGGGAAGAAACTTTTGCTCATTTTCACTTTGGTGTTTAAGTTAGTTTGAAAACTTGGCCAACCATTTAAATCCGAAACTTTACTTCCCCCTCCAAGTCTTCCAGTATTTGGAAAGCACATGCTTTTAAATCCACCAATACATTTAAAGCCATTTAAACCCAAGTCAGAATTAGCAAGGCCACTTCTTTCCCGTATTTTATGAACCAAATTGTTTTTCTTTTTTTAAATGCTCCTGTTATCCTGTTTTAAATTGACAATACACATTATTATTAATGGACTATTTCATCCCCTTGGCTTCTCCTAGAAGTAAATTTGTAATTAATATCTTGCTTAATGAACCGCATAAAAAGACAACGTGGTTTTTAAGAATTCTTAAATTCTTAAACCTTAAATTTGGGCGCGGTTCAATGTTTTCGCATAGTAGAGCATCATTTTTTTGTGTTTGGTTTTTCCAACTTGAAGGGTGTTTGTAAATCTGTCAAGTTTTACATCTCTGTGGGAAGGGAAAACTGACTCAAGTGAAAAATGACCTAACTTCGAGGGAGGTTGTTTTTCTGCTCTTTGCTGTGGAGCTGCCAGGCTGAGGGGCAGCGGGGGGCTGGTGCGGGGCCTCAGCTGGCATGTGGCCGGGGGTCTCTGTGGATCCAGGGACTGGAGTTTCTCCTGGCCTGCCCCCGCCTGGCAGGTGCTGTCGCCCTTAGAGGCCAAGCATTATCAGCACACACACAAAAGCCAGCAGAAGCCGAGGTCTGCATTTTACTGAAACAGCGACTGAGGGTCCCTGCACACGGCACACCTGTTTTCCAGGTTTTGGGTTTTTTTTTTTTTTTTTTTTTTGTGGTCTTGTGCCGAGGGAGTTTGTTAGTCCCTGGCAGGGACTTTGCAGAAGCAAGATGCCATCTCTCACCCGCCTGCCCTCTGCCAAATGAATGTTGAGGAAGGATTTTAAAAGCACTTTTCTGGCCAGAAGTTTTTCTAAATTGAGGTGCTTTGTTTTTAAAGGAAAAACAAAAGGAAAACAAAAAGAAGCCCCTCTAAAAAACCAGCATGAGAGCGACTGGTTGAATCTAAACTCCTTTGTTTCTAAAACTCCCACTTTATTGGCTGAATTGGATTGGTGATTTTTTTTGCGTGATCCGTGTTTGCATGTAGCCCTTCCCTAAATACACTGATTTGATTGTGAACAGAGCCCAGATCTTATTTTTCCTTTGGAAGTGGCTTTACAGTCTCTTGCCTTGGTCGGTCCTTTTCTTCGAACAGTTGTCACTGTTTAGGACCTAACCGTTCTCACTCTGACAATCCCTCCTTCCCTCGTCCTTTTCGGCTTTGTTTCACACTGCATGGAGTCTGCAGTGACTTTATTTACCTTCTGCTGCTCTAGCTTAATATTTTCAAGTTTAGTACATACTACATGCTTAATAATGAAAGAGGTTTATTTTTGAAAATTTAAACTTTGGATTTTTCCTATGTAGGATGTTACTGTTCTCAATGAAGGAGAATCACTCTAGTCTTTCCTGTAGAAATCACAAATCTGTAGTGAAATTTGGTGGCCAAGTGGCCAAGTCCTCCAGTTAGATCTTCCGCTGATAAAAGTGTGGAATTTGTAGGATTACCAGCCAAATACAGTCACTGAGGGCTTCCCTGGTGGCTCAGCTGGTAAACTGAATGCCTGCAGTGCAGGAGACCTGGGTTCAATCCCTGGGTCGGGAAGATCCCCTGGAGAAGGGAAAGGCTACCCACTCCAGTATTCTGGCCTGGAGAGTTCCATGGACTGTATAATCCATGGGGTCACAAAGAGCTGGACACAAGAGCGGCTTTCACTTCACTGTCACTAAGCCACAGAAATATGTCATATAATGGTAACGCTTTTCTCCAGAACTCACAGTTTCCAAACCAGAATGTGTGTGGTCCCTGTGCTGTGCTGTGCTTAGTGGCTCAGTTCTGTCTGACTCTTTGTGACCCCATGGACTGTAGCCTGCCAGGCTCCTCTGTCCATGGGATTCTCCAGGGATTGCAGGCGGCTTCTTTACCATCTGAGCTACCAGGGAAGCCTCACTATTTGGTACCTATTTTAAACTACCTTTTAAGAGAAGCCTGTTTCTTAGCATGAAATTAAACAGGCATATTTGCATTTAATTTTAGAGTGGGAAGGGGATGCTGGTGAGGACATAAACCTCACTTTCCCACTTGAGAGACAAAGAGATTAAGACTTGCCCCGAATCCCAGAGTCCACGCATGGCTCGTCCGTCTGCCCTCTGCCCTCTTGTACCTTCAGACCATGTGCTGAAGTGTATGAGACTGGACAGTCCTGTCCTTCCAGGAAGAAAGTACATTGAGTGCGTGTATTCGTTCACTCAGCCAATGCTTCCTGAGCATCTGCTGTGTATTAGATGTTGGGGAGATTCAAAGGTGGGAATACAAAGACTTATGGAAGGGAGCGGATGCTCTTTAAGGGAAGATAAGGACATAAGTGCTCTGTTACATAGGAGGGGCGCCCATGACTCAGGCTTCATAAGGGACATGATAACGTCTATAGTGGCGGCACTTGGAAGACTTTGTTATTAAGGCAGTGGTTGAATTGGACTTTGGGGAATTTCAGCTGGTAGAGACAGGTGGGCAGAGAGTGCTCCAGTGGGAGGGAAGAACAGGAGAAGAATATGAGAGCTGGAAAACCGGGAGCAAGTTCAAGGGTAAGAGAGTGGTGGTCTCCTTATGGAGCATTTGCTGAAGTGGGACACAGTAAAGAAGTAGGGAGGCAGGGTGGGCTGGGGCAGAGCCTGGGAGACCCAGACTCCGTGGTGGGAGATTTGGGTAGGCACAGGGGGCCCACTGCAGGTTTCATCCAAGCCAGTCAGGGTCTCTGTTGAAGGAGCAGGGAGATGAGACCGTCACAGAGAGCTCTGAGACTGTTTTCAGGGCTTGTACAGGTGAAGGCGGGAGGTGATGAAGGCGGGAGGTGATGAAAGTCTGGTCAAATTTGGTGGCAGTGGGACAGGAGGTAGATGTGATGGAGTGGCAGCTTCAGCTCAGAATTGGATCAGAGAGGCAGCAGGGAATCTGAGAAAACAGGCTCAGGGGTGGGTGACTCAGAATGGTCATTCTAAATGTTTAAATGGGAAATGATGGCAAAGTAAGATTTAGTGTCGCTTAATATAAGGCAGGTGATACCACTTACATAGTGATTAAGTTTAAGTAATACATTTGATACAAATATCAGATCTGCGGTTAATAATAGTTACATCACCACAGGGCAGACACCCACGATGGGCCAGGTATATTGTTGTCTCAAGCCTCAGGACAGACTTCCCATTTCACAGATGGAAAACTGAGGTTAACGTAGTTCCGTGACTTGGCCTAGGTCACACAGCTAGTTAGCAGTTAAGCTGCCTTTGCGTCCAGTATACCATCATGGCTCAAGAAAAGATCAAACCTGAACATTTCTTCTCCTTGTAAACTCTTTATCCAAAGCGTTTTTACTTCTTTTTAAATTGTTGCATTCCTGCGATGTATTTTGTAACCATCGTGTTCTTTCATTCACACTCCTGTAGAGTTTCCATCTGCTGAGGAATGCAATTAAGCCCACTAATTGCTGGGCAGATCTACAGAACAGCTTCCAACAAGTAGTTAATTTTTTCTCTAAATATGGGCATAATTTCATTGTTGTTTAGGTGGCTGAAATGTCTTGGGAAAGACAAAAAGTGCTGATGCCTCCACGCTGACTTCTTGGGGTGGATCCCAGGAGGGCTTGGGTGTGTCTTGGGGAGTCTAACTCTCAGCCAACCAGTCTTTCCGGACTTCTCAGAGGTTCTGGAAGGAGTGGCTGAGTCCGAGGCCTTGGTGCCTGGGGCCCTGCTCCCCACCCTTTGCTTTTCTCTGTCTCCCTCTTGCAATCCTGGGAAAATGGGCAGGTGTGGTTCTGATGTGGAAACCACCGCCCTACAGACCCCAAGACTCCGAGAGACAGCATCTCGTAAAATGCAAGCATGGCCCCATCATCACGGGCACCTTAGCACCAACCCCCTGGGCTGGGGAGGATCCAGGACCTTCAGAGACCCTAGGAATTCGAAATCTAGATTTCATGAAGACGATGACCCAGGAGTGGGAGGCTGTAGCCGATAGGTCTTAAGTTTTTGCTTGGAATTCAGTCTTGACATGTAGACATTTTTCCCTTGCTTCATCTGGCACCTGAAAAAAAAAATTAAAATTTGAGTTGGCTTTTTGGGTAGTGGCTCAGATGGTAAAAAAAAAAAAATATATGCCTGCAATGGAGGAGACCCGGGTTGGATCCCTGGATGGGGAAGATCCCCAGGAGAAGTGCGTGGCAACCCACTCCAGTGCTCTTGCCACGAGAGCCCATGGACAGAAGAGCCTGGCAGACTACAGCCCGTGGGGTGGTAAAGAGTCAGACATAGCTGAGAGACTAACAACTTCAATTTTTTCACTTCTTGGTGGCTAACTAGATAACTTCTACATGACTTTTTTTTTTTTTTTCCTATAGACATCAGAAGGAATGTAAGTTTTCACATAGGGACAGAATTCAAAATAGAAATCTGTATTTTGGCTTTGAATTTTTAAGAGTCAAATATTCATCCCCACTTAATACAGGAAAAGAAAGCATGTTTTTCTGATCCTTTTAAAAAATGTCTTTCATGCAGTTAAAATGTATCACTCTCTTTGAAGTGTCTCACATTTTATTTTAGATCTTACAGATAATTTTAGGAATTAAAAATTACTTGACAAAGTCTGAAATGCCTCGCACTTAGTACTCAGTCATCATTTCTCCTTTTTTTTTTGCTTCTCATTCTACCCTCAATTTGCTGCAAGATATCCTTAAAATTAGGCAAAGTTCAAGATTATAAATTGGGGCAAAAACCACAAAGTGAAAAATCAAAGGGAAATCTGAGAATCATTTCACGACAGCAGCCACTGCTCCTCTGTAAGAGCGACCCGGCAGGAGGATTTAGTTCCTGTGGGGCTTTCACCCTCGGGGGCTCCTCCTCGAAACATCAGGCCAGCCCTGGGAGGTGGCTGTGTTCCTGCAGAAACCCCAGGCCCCTCCAGTCTAACTAACTTACTCCAAGTCACAGGCTGTCTTGCCGGAAGTGGCCGAGCAGGGGGTGGCCCCCAAACTCTTTTCTGAAGTTAATGATCTGTAATCGGGTTGCCCTCCCCACCCCACCCCCACCTTTCACCAACAAACCGTGTGAAAATGGTAAGCATGGAGAGGAAGTGGACCTTGATTAGAGTACTGGTTCCGGAGATTCTGGGTGAGGACAAAACGAAGGATCAGAGGAAGGCTTCTTTCTAACATTGATAGAAAAACAACAACAGCAACAGCATTTTTTTGCCCACTCTTCGGGTGAGGTAAATGCGCTACCTGATGGATCTTTGGAAATACCAGCCTTTGATTCGCCTTTTTCTTCCCCTTTCCTAAACCAAACAAACACGCATTAGAGAGCTTCTGTGTGCACAGCCCTGTGTTGTCAGGTGTGTGTAGGAGTTGAAAGCATCTGAGATGTGGGACTTTGCTCTCCAGGAGCAGGCCAGACAGGTGTGTAAATAACTGCAGAATGGGGGCAGAGGTGTGCCGGGAAGCTCTGTGCATGGAGGCTGCAGCCCTGGGTGTGTAACTTCTGATACATGATGTTTCCACTGACATGTATTTAGTGAGTCTTAAAGGTAGGGTATTTTCCTTAGATGAAGTAAGCGATTTTTTAAAAAACAAACTCCATGGATGTTTTACTTAAGCTCTTTTAAAGAAACTCAAACAATGTATGGAACGTGTTTTGAACCTTGTAAGGAGCTAAGCAGATAGACTTTAAGTCCATGTTAATGAAAGTAAGTTTCAAGAGTATTACGTAATCATCATAATTTCCATCAAATATTTATTGAGTTTTTCCAAGGTCATTATTCCGTGAATCTGAATACACATAAGACATCATTTCTGGCACACGTCCAGGGTCCTGTGTTGGTGGAATGAATAAAAAGAGAGAGAGAGGCAGAGAAGAGACCGAGCGAAGGAAGGAGGAAGAAACGAAAGAACGAACCGAGTGGGAGAGAAAATATGTACACGAGAAATACAGAGTTGGGGACACCGGTCAAATATCTAATGAACAGCATGAACGATTGTAAAAGACTTTTATAAAGCAAAGTATTAAAAAAAAAAAGTCTTAGTCTTGTAATGTTGCACGCCCCTTTTCGAAATATTTTTCTCGTGTTTTTTTCTATAATCTTGGGAAAAGTGCTAAACTAATGACGTCACAGTTAATTTTGGAATTTTTTTTTTCTTTAAGAAATGACTGTTACTTGTAGGTAGTAAAATAAAACAGAAAGCTCTATAATACCGGTCTTGCTTTCATGTGGCCCAGTTGGATGAAAATCCTGACCATGTTTTCCATTTAGCCTCTGATGAAGGGAGCTTTATGTAAACCTGCTGCAACCCTTACTTGTTTAAACAAGTTTTAGGAAGGATTTTCAGAAAAAGTGTAGGCAGGTCCTTTGTTGTATGAATCATTTGTCTTTGTGAGTTTGAAGATAAAACAGGATTTCAGAGATGTTAAAGACTTTTAAGGACACGTGTTGTTTTTTCAAGGCAAGCTATTAATTTTGGTCAAAATTATTTTTTATTGATTTGACCCAAATGAGTTTTCTTTTCTTTCTTTCCTTTTTTTTGCATTGATATCCTTCATCCTCCATGTCACTGAAATAAAATTTAAAAATTGAACTTTGACGTCTTTAGTTCAGTTCCTAACATGGTTTAAAATCTCTGCACCCCTAACACCAGTTTGTACTGGTTCTGAAAATTTCTTTGAGGCTAAGGATTTGTAAAGTCCTTATGTGCTTGTTAAATAAGTATTTATTTAAAAGTGATTTCTTCCTGTCTGATGTAATTTCGCATTTTCCCAAAATGCACTATATGAAGAGGAAACTTTATTATCTTTAAACAGAACGTAGACTTTTGAATTATTTTCAATAGGAGTAGTGCGTTTGTTGGCTTCATAAAATAAAGTTACAGAACAAATGAGCTAAGGAAATTTTAGATAGACTCTATCTAGCCTAACAGATGAGTTAACTGAGATCTAAAAAATGTCAGATATTAACTAAAAAAGATCTAAAATTATGTGAAAAAATCTTTTTGACTTAAAAAAAATTTGAATGACAAAAAACCATCAGTGTTCCCTGAAGCAAGCTCTCCTGGCTCCTCTGCTGTAAGGTCCAGCCTTGCAAAGCATCTGGGTGTCTGGTGAGTCAGAATCCTGAGCAGACACAGCCTCCTTGATTTAAGTACAGCCGGTTCTGTGTGGGTCTGTCACAGGGCGGATACAGGACCCCTGAAATGTCAAGTTGGATTCTCTTTCCTCGTCAGTAAACCTCAGGGGGCCTGGGTCTCCCTTCCTCCGGTCTCATTTTGACAGTGTTTCCCAAGGATGTTCAGACTGAAGTAAGATTTTAACAGACGACAGACGGGAGCTGTAGGTCTTGCTTTAAGGACCAGTCTTGAAAGGTTGTGTCTAAGAGAAAATTTGCTTCATCAGATCGTACTTTCCTATAGACCAATCACAGTACCAAGCGTTCTTCATTACACTGTGCTTGCAGTTTAGCTTTTCATTTTTCTTTTTTTATACTTTTAAAGAGATTAGATTTTTGTGCATGACAGCTGTTAATCTATTTCCTAACATGCCAAGGCAAACACAGAGAGTTTTAGCGGCTGTCAAGGGTGTGTATAGTGAACACAAGCATGTCTTTTAGTAAAACATGAAGAATTCTTTTTAGTATTATTAACAGACTGTGGAGTTACTTTTTTTTTTAAGTGCAAATTCATAATATTTTAAGCCAACATTTAATTGCTTTTCCTCTTTTTCCTGGATACAGTTCATTTCTAAGTGTCGTGTAACTAACTACTCTAGTAGTTGGGTAAAGACAGCTGATGAGTTAATTTTGTTGTCAAAGGAATCTAGTGGCATAAAGTCACTTTAAAAAGACCTATATAGGGACCTGCCTGGCAGTCCAGTGGTTAGGACTCTGTGCCTCCGCTGCAAGGGGCGTGTGGGCCCAAAAAGATTTGCATATATATACTTAGAGACTTTCATTCGCAACTTTGGCCTCTCTGCTTCCTTTTACTTTTTTAGTGTTTAATGTTTTAATTTTTTACAATATGGAAAAACCCCAGCGAACATCTTGGCCAAGCCCTTCCCTTACCCAGAGTTCCCATCTGCACCTGCCTAGGAACTCCCTGTGCCAGTTTTTATAGTCCCACACATGATTAAGTCATTTAAGAAACTCAGACTTTGCACTGTGCTGAGAGTGCCCTCTCTGCGTGGGAGGGACTGGCATTCTTTGTGGGAATCACCCTCTGAACCCAATCTCGTATCAGAAAGACCCAGTGTTTCAGAAGAAGGTCCTCTCATGCCTCTGCAACTAGGAAAACAAATGTAATTCACAGGACTCCCTAATTGCCTACCCATCCTCGATTCTCAGTGACGCTTCTGTGCTTCTTAATGTCTCTGTCTCCTGAAGTTCTTTCCTCCCTATTACAATAGGTGCCTTTTGGAAAGTGTTCTAAGTCAATTGGAATTTTGCACAGGTTTTGACAAGGGCTGGAGTCCTGTTTATATCTCAGCAATCCCAGAAGGTGTGCCAGGCCTCCTGCCTGATTCGGCGTGGGAGGCGGAGAAGGGTGGCATTCATGCGGGGAGGGTGGGGCGCCCTGGTTTTGTTGGGTGGGCGGTGCCCGGCCTGCCTGGAGCAGCCCGGGCCCCACCTGGCAGCGGTTCCCAGGGGAGCTGGTTTTTCACCCACGCACTCTCAGCCGGTGCTGGCATGTCGGGAGCCCGGCTGGCAGGGACGGACTGCCAACGGGTGGCAGCGAGAGAAAGTGCCTCTCTGAGGTGAGATGAGGCGGAATCAGGAGTGGAGGGAAACATCCCACATTCTTGTAACCCTACCCCATCTCTGCCTAGTACAGCCTGTGCTTTTCAAACTTTTTTTTTTTTTTTAACGGTGAAATTCTTCCTTTAAAATGCACAGACACCCTTCCCGACACACACACACATGAAAGAAAGTCCAGTGCATTGAGCCGGCGTCTGTTTTATCTGAAAGCTTGGGCTGGCCTGACTGGTGGCTCTGAACGCTGGCAGGAGCTCAGGTTTCTTGTAGGACACCCTTAAAGTCTTTCCTGAACAGTAATAATTTAATGGGCTTTAAAGGTCTCTTAAGCTAAGCCGTAGTGGGCTGTGCTGTGGCATAAGGTATCTTGGCAAATTAAAAAAAATAAGACTTGTTTTATTATAGATGACTCTTTATGTATATCTGGAACAGACTGAATTTCTTTAATTTCTTTCTTTAAAATGTAGAATATCTAGGACTTCCTCTGTGGTCCCGTGGCTAAGACTGCGCTCCCAATGCAGGGGGTAGAGGTTCGATGCCTGCCTGGGAATGCCGCAACTAGGAATTCACATGCGCAATTAAGACCTTACACAGCCAAACAAATGAATAACAAATAAACTGTTTTTTTAAAGTGTAGAATATCTACAACCTTCTCCTTAAACACCACCCTTGTTTTAAGGTTTCTGCCACTTCTCTTGCAGTAAAGTGCTGCATTTGCAATACACTTGTGGCTGAGCATCGTCATACAGGATAATATTCCATGGTCATCTTGAAAGGAAAAGTGCCTTGTTTTTGCATTAAAGATACTTAAATTTGCCATCACTTTCTTCATTCTGTATTTTCTTAACCATTATCATCTTTTTCTGTAATTGCAGAAAATAGTTTTGCAGAATAAGCTTTTCTTTCATCTCCTATAAGTGTCCTCACAGACTGGTCGGGGAAGCCCTGCAGCTCTGGGCTGAAGCCCCCTTTTCCAGAGGGACTTTTGATGGCATTGACGTCGGATGAGTGACAGAGAAGATGCTAGAAATGCATTTCCACAACTCGTCCAGATTAGACCTTGTGCTGTGCTTAGTTGCTCAGTCGTGTCCAACTCTTTGCCACCCCTGGACTGTAGCCCACTAGGCTCCTCTGTCCGTGGAATTCCCCAGGCAAGAATACTGGAGTGGGTTGCCAGGGGATCTTCCTGACCCAGGGATCAAACCTGCATCTCCTGTGAAGCACACATACAAAAAGGGGAGGGGGACACAGAGACCCAGCCGATGTGAACAACTGGGAGACCTGGGTGAAGTGTTTTTGCATCTTTTCTGAAAGTTTACAGTTTTTCAAAATTGAAAAAAATTTACCACCTGCCTTCTCTGTGTTTTTCCTTCAGTCAAACGGGAACGATGTCCAGGCACCAGAATCAGAACACCATCCAGGAGCTCCTGCAGAACTGCTCCGACTGCCTGATGAGGGCGGAGCTCATCGTGCAGCCCGTAAGCGCGCTCCCCCCACCACCCCCAGTGCCGACCGCAGCTGCTTCTGTTCCTGGGCTTGCTCCTACTGATGTAGACTCATGGACCTCTGCAATCTCACCCCTCACTTCCTTCACACACACAGCACGTAGCGATGCTTTGGCTCAGAACAGACTCCCCCGCCTACCTGCAGGGTTGCTTTCACCATGGGAACTAGTTTTCACGCCTTTTCCCCAGCAAATGCATACTCTGTGGACTGCCGCCCTTTTGGGATTGCGGTCACCTGTGATTGTTTATGTGACTTGGTAACACTTTCTCCTCCTAGAGATGGACCCTGACGTGTGTATGTCACTGGGTTGTCATGGATTGTGATGTACACCATCAATTTCATGTCATTTTTTCAGGAAAATTTACCATCTTGTGAGAACAGTTCTACAGGAGAAACGTTACAAAGTATGGGAAAGTGAGCAATTAAAACCTGAGGGGAGATGGTAACATTGGTGAAGGCCTCACGCTCCTGGATGTTACTGAGATAGCGTAGGATCTCACTGAAACAGGCGTAGAAGTCAAGGGATGCGTGATTTTACCTGAGTGCCCATCATTCAGCTCCCTCCGAAAGTGGCGTTTCGCTAAGTATCACTCATCATCAAAGTCAGGGCAGTTATTGGCTCAGTGCAACCACCCAGACAGTTTTTTTTTTAAGAACTGAAAAGTTAAAAAAAAAAAAAGAACTGAAAAGTTATTTCCTACAAGATGCAGGAAAAACTCAGTTTGTGTGTTAAAAAAAAAAAAAAAAGACCTTATCTGGCATAATGATACAGGGCTTTTACCACAGCAGAATTCTAGTTAGATGAATGGCTTGCGTAAATAAGAAAGATAGGCATTTAACATTGAAGCAAGGGCGAGATTAGCAATCTTTGGATATGCTTTTAAAGGCCTCTCAAAATTTAAAATACAGTCTACAATTTTGGTTTGTAACAGTGAAAGTCTCACCCCATGGACTGTAGCCTGTCAGGCTCCTCTCTCCATGGAATTCCCCAGGCAAGAAGAATGGGTAGCCATTCCCTTCTCCAGAGGATTGAACCCAGGTCTCCTGCATTGCTGGCAGTTTCTTCAAATTAATAAGATAATTTTCATTTAAAGATTTTTTTTGCAGTTACATGGAATGGGGGGGGAGCTTATTTAAGTTTATAGCAGAAACTTTCGCTTCCAGTTAGCACACATGAAGCTCTTCTTTCCCATATCGTGTGTTCCCTTCATGTGACTTCTTTCTTGTAGGAACTGAAGTATGGAGATGGAATTCAGCTGGCCCGGAGCAGAGAGCTGGACGAGTGTTTCGCCCAGGCCAACGATCAGATGGAAATTACTGATAGCTTGATCAGAGAGATGCGGCAGATGGGCCAGCCCTGTGATGCTTATCAGAAAAGGTATTGCAGGGACTTCCCTGGCGGTCCAGTGGCTAAGACTTGCCTACTTGCACTGGGGTGCAGGGGACCCGGGTTCGATCCCTGGTCAGGGAACTAGATCCCACGTGCCGCAACTAAAGATCCCTCACGTGACTACAACATCCTGAATGCCACAACGAAGATACCGAGTGCCAGCTAAGACACAGCGAAGCCAGATAGACATTTTTAAAAAAGAGAGAAAGAAAAAAGGTATTGTCCACAGAGCAAGCATGGTGCAGATGGGCCTGCAGACTCCTGCAGGGGTTGTGCAGATGTGGTGCAGGAGTTATACTCAGTCCTCGGACCCTGGTCTTCCCATGAGGGAAGCACAGACGTTCTCCGGGAAAGGCCCCCTTGCTTGATAATTTCGCCTCTTTTTTGGGTCTCTAATACAAATCACCTAAACCCACTACCTTCATCTTTTGTGGAATCACGAAGCTGCCGAGCAGTGAATTAAACAGGCCTGCCCAGGAGGGTGTGCTCCTTTTCAAAAGTCGAGTTTGCTGTGAGGTGTTCACCGTACTTCCACTTAGGGGGCAACAAAAGCCTTTGGCGCGGTCGTTGACTTTTGAGTCTGAGATTAAGTTGAGGACTTCCCTGGTGTCCCAGTGGCTAAGACTGGGTGCTCCCACTGACGGGGGCCTGGGGTACATCTCTCAGCGAGCTAGAGCCCACATACCCCAACTAAGAGTTCACCCTGCAATGAAGATAGAAGGTCCTGCATGCTGCAGCTGAGACCTGCTGAATAAATATTTTAAGTGAATAAATATTTTTAAAAGAATGAATAAAACACAGCTCAGCTAAGTTTACTGCATACAGAAATGAGACTCATAGAGTTGAAGATGCCGTTTTATGCAGAGGTGTGTAGTCTGATTTTGTGTGATCATGGTATTCAGAGCGTGGGGTCCTAGGAGACCCCCGGGCTGGAACTCATGAGAAAGTAGAAGATGCTACCAGGTTGGGCAAAGGCAATTACCCTTCCTGTGATGCTTCAGGCTTGGAGCAGCAGAATACTTAAGGTTTTGTCTATGACTAAGGTTAAAAAAAAAGCCTATAAATAAAACATTCGTGGGCTTCTCTGGTGGCTCAGAAGGCAATGGCAACCCACTCCAGTACTCTTGCCTGGAAAATCCCATGGGCGGAGGAACCTGGTAGGCTGCAGTCCATGGGGTCGCTACGAGCTGGACACAACTGAGCGACTTCATTTTGACTTTTCACTTTCATGCATTGGAGAAGGAAATGGCAACCCACTCCAGTGTTCTTGCCTGGAGAATCCCAGGGATGAAGAAGCCTGGTGGGCTGCCGTCTATGGGGTCGCACAGAGTTGGACACGACTGAGGCGACTTAGCAGCAATAGCTGGTGGCTCAGTGGTAAAGAATCCACGTGCCAGTGCGGGAGATGAGGGTTTGAGCTAGGAAGATCCCATATGTCTCAGAGCAGCTAAGCCTGTGCTGATGCTACCTAGCCTGTGCTCTGGAGCCTGGGAGCTGTAGCTAGTGAAGCCCGTCCGGGTGCCCTAGAGCCCATGAGAAGCCCCCGCGTTGCCACGAAGAGTAGCCCTCACTCTCTGCAATGAGAGAAAAGCCCCTGCAGCAATGAAGACCCAGTGCAGACAAAATAAATAAAATTAGAAAAAAGAGGTCATAAAAAAAAGAGCACGTGTGGTCCCTGTACTGACCCAAAGGGGGATGGTTGCTTCAGGGGCTGTCTTCCTGCCGCGGTGTGATGGTTCCCCTCTCCTTTCAGGCTGCTGCAGCTGCAGGAACAGATGCGAGCCCTCTACAAAGCCATCAGCGGCCCCCGCGTCCGCAGGGCCAGCTCCAAGGGCGGCGGAGGGTACACCTGCCAGAGTGGCTCCGGGTGGGACGAATTCACCAAGCGCCTCACCAGCGAGTGTCTGGGGTGGATGAGGCAGCAGAGGGTAAGCAGCTTCCGGCGGGAGGAGGTTGGTGCTCAGAGTTCCCGGCCCTGCGTGCGAACCGGGGCGGCTGGGGCAGTGACCCCGGCCTCTTGCTGTTTTCTCCTTTTCCTCATCTGCTTTTATTTTGGAATGAAGGCTTTTATTTAGAAATAAATGAAACTTCCGGGGATTTTTTTCTTCTTCTTCTTCCTCCTGTGGCTTAGGGAACCAGCCTCATGGCTTTATAGTCGTACTTTATCACTCGAGTAATATTTAACAGGTATGATTGAATTGGTAGGTTGTGAAAATCTAGTTCTTACAGGATCATCTGTTATGGGAGTTCATGGGCTAAAACATTTCATCCCTGAGCTCATCAGGTGTTACCGAGAGGTCCCTAAGAGAAAGAAGGAGAACGTTGTGGAGGTTCATTTAAAATGGTAAGGAATTGGAGGAGCTGGACAGGCAGGGAGACTGGATCTTCCAGTTTGGGCTCATGGGTTGTTTCATCTTGTATTTTTGAAGTGTCAGGCGTCTTGTGCAAGCGTGACATCACTGATGCGGGAGTGAAGTGAGGTGCTGGCACCCGATGTGCTGAGCCCCGAGAATTGGAGTTTCTACAAAGGATTTTTCACTGCTAATGATTGTTTTGTTGTTCTATGTAGTAATTAGGAGCTGTAATGAACAGGTGGCAGGAGGAATGTACCATCATCATGTAGATGGGAATTTTATAGTGAGTACTGATCCTGACGAACCATCCTTCTCTTGAGAACGTGGGCGTGTTAGAATGATCAGTTGTGCAGAGGTGGGATCGCGGTTGTCAGAAATCGTGGTTTTATGACTTGTTCTTGGAAGAATTTGGCAGTGGTTCTGAAGTTTCTCAATCTTTTTTGTGGGTGTTCTTTCCCAAGTGTGAGGGCTTTTGGGACTAAACATTCATTCATTCGCTCAGTTAACCTTTTCTCCCGTGTCTGACAAACGCTTTGTAACACTCTTATAAGAAGGTGGGGCTTATAGAAGAGCAAAGTTGTAATTCCAGAAACGTAAATACAAACCTATTTGCAGGTTTCCGAACTCCCTTTAAATCTTTGAACACACGTTTCCGAAGCGTTTGCTATATGTTGACTCCATGCCAGAAAATGAGGGTTCCAAAGTTGTGTCCCATAGCCCTAAAAGCGAATATTACTGAAGAAAAAAAAAGATATATACACACCCAAGTGCCAAATTTCTATGCAGAGCAGTGTGGGGTTGATAGCTGGGTTTGAGCTGTAATAAAACCGTGCTCAGATAGGAGTAGGGAGGGGATGGAACCAGCAGAGAAAGCTGGGCAGAGCTCCTGGAGCCTGGACTATGTCGGGAGGATCAGTGACATTAGGTGAAACAACCTTTGAACCAGACGACTTCTAAAATGGCAGATCCCCTTACTTCTTCTTAGTCACTATGACAGGTGTATAAAATGACAGCTCATACTTTGTCACTTTCTGAATTCATGTTGAGTGTAGCTTTGTGAGAATCCTTTGTAGCAAAGGCTCAACTTTTTTTTAATCTGTAAACATAGCATTTTATTAACAAAATGTTTACACTATCCCTACAGTACAATAAGTTTTGTAGTGACTTAGCATGGTATCCTCTAGAAAAGTTTGGTATAGAATATTCAAGCTAAAACAGTAGTTTAAAAGTATGCCAAGGCTCAACATTTTTGTTTAGTTGATAACTTGTGTCCGACTCTTTGTGACCCCATGGACTGTAGTCCGACAGACTCCTCTGTCCATGGGAATTCCCAGGCAAGAATACTGGAGTAGGTTGCCATTTCCTTCTCCGGGGAATATTCCTAACCCAGGGGCTGGCAGATTCTTTACCACTGAACCACCAGGGAAGCCCCAAGGCTCAGCATTTTCAAATTTTGAGCATTTGAAAACAGCATTATCACATGGACTCACTTTTCCACTGTGGTGAGGAAGGGGGGTGTCTTCTAATGGATGATACTGATGAGGGTTTCAAAGGAACTGTGAGCTGTTTTATCCCTTGTTGCCGGTTTGCTCTGAGCTTCTCCAGCCCTTCCCTCTTATCCCTGCTTCCTGCAAGCCTGCATTCTTCCTGTCATTCCTGGGGGACTGAGCCGCAGGGCCAGCTGATAAGGGAGAGGTGTCTGCAGCAGCACAATTGGCACACAGTCGCACAACTCCTGGGCCAGGGTCTTGTTTCTCTGATTTGTGTTTCTGCTGATGAACAGGGCAGATACTGCACACCTGGCTGGTAATGAAGGCGGGCTTGGTCATTTCATTAACTTCCCGGAGCACTCGCTTGCTTTGCTTTAAGGTTGAAAGGAGCCATGGGAGGGCAAGGTCAGAGTCCCGGGTAACTTACGGTTGTCTGGTGGGCTGCCTTTTCTGAAGGCTCGTCAGGTACATGAGAACGTGGATGTGGCTCAGAACAGCGTGTGTTGTCCCCGCTGCAGTACTGTTCCGGAACATCTGCGCTCGCCATGTCCGAGAGGTCTGGCAATTGACACGAGCTCGTGCCAAAGAAAGATGAGATGATAGACTCACCCCAGCATGCAGCTTGTGAAATAATATGTTTGATTCTTATTATTTGGCACTCTGAAATTGAAGTAATGGAATTAGAAAGTTAGGTTTGCTTTTTAGAAAGCTAATGTGAATCCATAATCTTAATATTGCCAATATTCATTGAACTGAAGGTGTTGGATATATATTGTCACTTCTCTTTGAAATGGGCTGTGGAGAGTTTTGCAACCCACAAGGCAGTGCTAAATTCTGGATTTAAAGAGCCAACAACTGCATTACTCAAAACAAGTTGAAGAAACAAACAATGAAAAATTGTCTTAGGCCAACTGTTAAGCTTGGGAAGTAGTACTTGATTGAGCTTAATGAACTACTTTTGATGCCCATTTAAAAGCAACTGAATATAGAAACTTCTGTCAGCATCTTACCACACTGTGTCATACTTAGATCTGCACTCACAGCTGTGTATACACACAGGTCACTTGGACGTGCACAGGTAGATTTTTTTTTTTTCCCTTCAGAGTGCACGGTCTAGGTTTCAAGGATCTCATTACAGAATCATCTCTGCTCAGCCCATCTTGAGATGAGGGCAGATAAGTTGAGGGAACCCCCAGCTTTTACTGTATTGGGCAACCCCCACGAGCTCTTTGGGATTCCCTAGCCTTTACAACGGAGAAGGCAATGGCACCCCACTCTAGTACTCTTGCCTGGAGAATCCCATGGGTGGAGGAGCCTGGTAGGCTGCAGTCCATGGGGTCGCTAAGAGTCGGACACGACTGAGCGACTTCACTTTCACTTTTCACTTTCATGCATTGGAGAAGGAAATGGCAACCCACTCCAGTCTTCTTGCCTGGAGAATCCCAGGGATGGGGGAGCCTGGTGGGCTGCCGTCTATGGGGTTGCACAGAGTTGGACACGACTGACGTGACTTAGCAGCAGCAGCAGCAGCAGCAGCCTTTACAAACTTTTTTTTTTTGGTTTCAAAAATATCGATTAGTTACAGCTTCATTTCTTTCTGAGTGGAAGCTTAATATGTGCCGCAGCCGCCTGGCCACCAGGGGTGCTGTCGAGGAGGGAGTTGGAAATAAGGGCCCTCTGTCTCCCGTGGCAGGCGGAGATGGACATGATGACCTGGGGCGTGGACCTGGCCTCGGTGGAGCAGCACATCAGCAGCCACAGGAGCATCCACAACACCATCGGGGACTACCGCTGGCAGCTGGACAAGATCAAAGCCGACCTGGTACTTGGAACTCTTCCTTGTAGAGGCTTCCAACAGTGTACTGAAGGGCGCTGTAGTTACGCCATCCCAGGCAGCCCAAACAGGAGTCTGTGATTTCTTCCCCAACAGACTGGGATTTTTTTTCATCTTGGCCTGTAGGCATTTTTTTGAATATCGAAGTGTAGTTGATTTACAGTGTTGCGGTTAACTTCTGCTGTACAGCACAGGGATTCAGTTATACCTGTATGCATTATTTTTCATATTCTTCTCCACGACGGCTTATCACAGCATATTGAGCACAGTTCCCTGTGCTGAACAGCAGGAACTTGCTGTCTATCATCCTGTATATACTGGTTTACGCCTGCTAATCGAAACCCCCAATCCACCCCCGCCCGCACTCCCCGCTGGCAGTCTGTTGTCTGCATAGGCTCTGTTTCTGCTTCGCTGATGAAGTTCATTCGTACCGTTTACATCACTGACTTTTGTCCTTAGCCCGAGATGCTCGTCCTTACTTCTTCCACTCTTTTTTTTTTTTAACCTACTTTTGTCTACTTGAGTATCTGATCAGGTCTCTCCCTCTTTTCTCTAAGTTCTGAGGAGTCCTAAATGATATTTTCAAACTTTTAAAAGGTTGTGTAACAGCGAGTCTGTAAGTGATAGGGATGAGCCTTTAACTTTGTAGGGGTGCCACCACCAGGCCAGTGAACTTTGCCCCCAGCCCGACTGGGAAAGGTCCCTGTGGGTAAAAGTTTCCATAGAACAGCTATTTCTTGCTACTGGGGAATCGGAAGTTAATATGTGTTTGACAGAAGGAGGTTTGGAAGGGCTGTTCTTTCTATGTAACCCTCAAGGGGAATTAAATAATTAACTCGCTGTTGGTCTTCTTCTAGCGGGAGAAATCTGCAATCTACCAGTTGGAGGAGGAGTATGAAAACCTACTGGTAAGACGACTTATTTCTGAAAGCTCTGTGTTTAGTGCAGTTCGGTCTTGTAAATGTGGACCTGGGGATTAAAGCACCTGCTTGGCGCTATCCTCAAGGACTCTGGAAGTACCTGGAAGTATATGAGGGACTTGCAGGTCCTAATTTCATTTCTGCTGCTGTTTTCTTTATAAGGGAATTTTAAAAGAATTTTTTCTGAAGACAGTACTTGGTGCTACTCTGTTTGCAAGCTGAAGGGTCCCGTCAATAGCCCTTGTTAAATACTTGCAGTTAAAGCCGTAAAGCTTTTCCACTTGTGAACTGCAGCCTTTTTACCAAATATAAGCAAAACTAAGACTTGTTTCTTTAGAGAGAGGTTTTCCAGACCATCCTTACCGTTTTATGAAAAACTGAATCAATTCCTTGACTCATGAAAAGAGGTATTTCTATTCTTCTGCCTATTTGAGTCACCCTGTCTTCACTTTTCCAGTGTTTTCCAGTTGGCCATGATACTATTTAAATAACATGGCTAGTGGCGACACAGCTATTTTCCAAGGTGATGACACTTTGAATTTCGGGGACGTTGGAGAGGGCAAAGAGAGCTTGGTTTATCTTTGTAAGAATCTGTTTTCTCTTTATAGTCCAAAGCTAATTAGTGAAGCCAAACATCAGTACATGAATCAAGACCCGTCTGGATCAAGCTAGTTCATTGAATCTAAAATTGTCCCCTTGTTCCTAAGTTTGGGTGGGTCCTTTCTACCTCCCAGCTGATCACTGACTGCAAGAGATTTGACTGATTCTTGGGATTTTTGTTGGTGAAAGGAACCAGCCAGGGTTTATCTGTGACGTCTGCAGGGAGCACCATTCATCTGCATATTGTCCTAACGCTGCTTTGACCGTCCTATGCAGAAAGCGTCCTTCGAGAGGATGGACCACCTTCGGCAGCTGCAGAACATCATCCAGGCCACGTCCCGCGAGATCATGTGGATCAACGACTGTGAGGAGGAGGAGCTGCTGTATGACTGGAGCGACAGGAACACCAACATCGCCCAGAAGCAGGAGGCCTTCTCGGTAAGCCCCCGGGAGTCGCGTGGCAGTGATTGAGGCATTTGTAATCATGTAATCGGCCACCTGTCATTCAGCCTTGGTGGAGAGAGCGTGAAAAACCATTCCTTTCTGAAGGCTTTTCAGTGCCTTAAGATGGGCAGCGCGGTGCTTAGCATCTCAGAAGACAGAGGAGTGAGGTAGTTCAGTCAGATGTCCCTGAGTGCACAGCAAAGAACGTGGTGGCTTAGACCTGAGAAGTAGACAGTCTCAGTGTGTGCTGTGGGCTTCCCAGCTGGCTCAGTGGTAAAGAATCTGCCTGCAATGCAGGAGACCTGGGTTCGATCCCTGGGTCGGGAAGATCCCCTGGAGAAGGAAATGGCAACCCACTCCAGTATCCTTGCCTGGAGAATCCCATGGACAGAGGAGCCTCTCGGGCTACAGTCCACGGGGTCACAAAGAGTTGGACACGACCTAGGGACTGAGCCACAGCAACAAGTATGTGTTGTGACTCTGTCACTTCACCTGTGTGAATTCGGATGAGACGTGTCACCTGTCTGGCCTCAGCCACATACTGGATCTCAGGCATCCTTTCTGGTCTTAAAAATGCTACAGTTCTTGAGGAACACATCACACAGTTCTCTGGCATTGTTCATTTCCAAGATGCAGTTTTGTATTTGATTCCTTTAAGGATGGTGGGAGGGATGGAAAGCTGCCAGTGACTTACTCTAAGGATTTGCTTCTCTTTCATTCACAGATACGCATGAGTCAGCTGGAGGTTAAGGAGAAAGAGCTCAATAAGCTTAAACAAGAAAGTGACCAACTTGTCCTCAATCAACATCCAGCTTCAGACAAAATTGAGGTGGGTTTCATGAGATTTATATTTTTATCAGGGGAAGAAAGGGGACACTTTTCAAAAAATAAGACTATCCAAGAAACAAAAAAGACCATACAAATGAGTAGTTTTTGCCCATTGCAAAGCCCTGACAAGTTTATTTATCAACACCCTAGACCAGGGATTGGCATACTTTTTCTAGAAAGAATCAAATAATATAATATTTTAGACTGACAGGCCATTTGGTCTTTGTTGAAATTAACTCTGCCGTTGTAGTGTGAAAGCAACTGTAGCAACATGTAACTGAATGAATGTGGCTGTTTGCCAATAAAACTTTATTTATAAATGCAAGTAGTGGGCCGGATATGGCCCTTGAGCTGTAGCTTGCTGACCTCTGTCCTAGACTGTGATCTATGGGATGTACTCAAGGCAGACTCCTTGTCCAAAGGCTGACTCCCTCTACTGACAATCAGTGGGCAAGAGCTTTTATGGATGGTGGGAGGGGCTATATGCAGATATAGCACATTCAGCTCTGATAGTCATCTCAAAATTAGTCATGCAGTGATGACTGGTGTCATCTTGATGCTTTTAAGTACAGTTAGTCTTTAGTTTCAGGATCAGTCTGTTCACATTTATTTGAGGCCAGTTCTCAGAATTGCGGCAGCTTATGTCATGGCTACAGTCTAGTCATCATGACAACTCACAGGATATAGCCCTTGAGGAAGAACTAAAGATCCTTGACTTTGCTTAATGACTAAACTATTAATATTTAGTCATGTTGGACCATATTCCTTTGTTTCTGCATTTTCTCACTTCTCTGATTAAGCTCATTGTTTGGGTAAAGTTTTTCCACAGACAAAAGGCAGTTTGAGGACATGGGCGAGGGGGTGGGGGCACGGACCATAGGGTCCTGCTCCGTTTCTCCTTGAACCTCCCTGTGATCTAACAGCTAAACAGGAATAGGACTTGATGCCCCTGCTTTATCCTTGTTCTGACTGGTCTGTTATAATTGGTCAGGAGCTATGTCATTTGGATGAATATTTTAACTAATACTTGTAAGGATACCCATTTGTTAAAACTAGGTCTTTTTTTTAACTGCACAGCCTACAGGATCTTAGTTCCCTGACCAGGGATTGAACCTGGGGCCACAGCAGTGAAAGTGCTGAGTCCTAACCACTGGACCACCAGGGAATTTCCAAAATTGGTCTTAAAATTTAATTTCTACCATACCAAAAGGTTCCTGTTGGGAAATTCTAGTTTCAGTTTTTAGAAAAAAACTTTACTTGATTTGGAATTAGATTTAAAGAACTGCTTCAGACTTCTCACTGAGGCTCACCCATCTGTGGATTGACGGATGCCTCTCCACGGCTGGGTGGTGGAGAGACGGCTGCTGTTCTCTTGTTTCAGGCCTATATGGACACCCTGCAGACCCAGTGGAGCTGGATTCTTCAGATCACCAAATGCATTGATGTTCATCTCAAAGAAAATGCTGCCTACTTTCAGGTTTTTATCCTCAGCAACCATTTAACTGTCTTTTGGGTCTTGATGCCTTCTCTTTTGAATGTGTTTGAAAAAGCACTGAAAACAGTATTTACAATATTTCGTAAATACTATTTGTTGGGGTTTAGCATAGAGGAGCGTAGACGAGTCACCAGTCTTTCAGATAGTCTTGCGCTGTCCTGTAAGTTTCTGCTCTAATCTTTTCCTTTAACCACCTGTCAGATAGACTCGTAGGGAAGATACTCCTGCAAGTTGAAGTACTAGGTGATGCTGCGTGTTCAGTTGCTTTTAACTGACATGGAGTCACCCCCGTTCTTCACAGTTTTTTGAAGAGGCTCAGTCGACGGAAGCCTACCTGAAGGGTCTCCAAGACTCCATCAGGAAGAAGTACCCTTGTGACAAGAACACGCCCCTGCAGCGCCTGCTGGAGCAGATCAAGGAGCTGGAGGTAGCGTCTCAGACGCAAGCCCTTTCCTGGGAATAAAACAAACGCACCCAACCATGGATTCAGACTGCTGTTTGGATTTGTGTTGCTCTGCAGAGCAGTGAGTGCTCAAAGCTCAAGCAAACCTTATCTTCACTTTCAGTGGCTTTTCTCAAATACATTTCTCTGCATGCTTAGCTACTGTTGCAGATTACTTCTGCTTCAGTAGTTACCATTGCTCTAAACAAAACAGGAGAGAACGCTGATGACCTAACATGAAGATCCCTTTGGAAAAGCGTACGTCACATGTTATCAGCATAGTCCTCTCACACAGTGATATGCTTCCCCGCCCCTAATTCATGGCTGTGTTGCCTCTGTAGTGGCTTCTTATGAAAGGTACCTATGGTCCCTGCACACAAATGAATGGGTGGCTTTTTACAGCTAATGCAAATACAAACTACTAATTTGTATTGTCATGATAGCTACAGGAATGCCATTTCAAGATCTCACCTAATTTTCAGAGAGTATGTATGTTCAAGGATGATTTTATTTGCAATTGCAGAAAGAACGGGAGAAAATCCTTGAATACAAGCGCCAGGTGCAGAGCTTGGTAAACAAGTCCAAGAAGATTGTGCAGCTGAAACCGCGTAACCCGGACTACAGAAGCAATAAACCCATTATTCTCAGGGCTCTCTGCGACTACAAGCAGGACCAGGTGTGTGCTGTTACTCAGAATGCTGCCAAAGTGTTCCCTTTCTCTATGGGTGGATTTCTGTCCATCGAGAGAGCAGAATTGAATTTAGGTTTCAGGGAGCACCCTAGTAAGTGTCTTTCTTTTGTATACCAAGGGGAAGCTGTTGAAAGAATGGAGTGATTTTGTTCTGAATCATGTGATAATCATCAATAAGTAGGACAACAAGTATTTTTAAACTACTCTAATTCTGTTTTAAGGCTTAAGACTTCTTTTCTTCTGAGATTAAAAGCAAACAAGATACATGGCCACTATGCTGCATGTAAAGGGAATGTCACTGCGGATTTTATGTATTAAATGAACACATCAGTTCCGTAGGCTCTGTAGTCAATACAAACATTTATATGGAAAGATGGCTCCATTTTAGCAAGTTTTAATGAAATTCCCTCAACTCTATTTTCTTATAAAAATTATGGAGGATTTAATAAATGAAAATGTGACTAGTTGATGAGATGAACATAAAACAATGGAGTTTATTCTACCATGCAGAAATGGTTTTAGAACTTGGCTGGAGAGAAGGAAGAAATTGAAATGGAGATTGAAATACCTACTTGTCAAACTTGTTACGTTAATAGTTAAGATAGATGTCTTAATTTACCCATTTTAAGAAGCTATCTAGTTGATTTGGAAAAGAAGCAATTTAGATGTTGGAGTTAATTTAGAAAGTTGTTTTTCTGGGGACCTGATACCAGAAATTTTTTGTTTTTATTTAAAAATTTTAACAAGTGAATGAGATGTGATGTCCACACACTGAAATCTACTGTATGAAACAAAAACTCACAAGTGTGGAAAAGTCAGGGGGTGAATTTTTGCTCTATAAAAGGATTTATCACTTCACTGGGGGACTCCCCTGGCTGTGTCCTGGAAAGGCACTCCTCCTAATTCCCTTCAGATACACCTTGTAGACTCACCTGTTGTATTTAAAGCATCAGTCCTGTTGGGTTGTGTCAAGGTCAGCTTGAATGGAGGAGCACTTAAGTGTTTCAAAGCTGCAGCACTTTGCATGTTGTCCTTGTGGCTGCTTCTGTTTTTTGAGCAAAAAGATACAAATGTGGGCCTGTGGATCAAGCCAAAACACGGTGCTGCTTGCCTTGCAGAAAATTGTCCACAAAGGGGACGAATGTATCCTGAAAGACAACAATGAGCGGAGCAAGTGGTACGTGACCGGCCCGGGGGGCGTGGACATGCTCGTGCCCTCTGTGGGCCTCATCATCCCTCCGCCCAACCCTCTGGCCGTGGACCTCTCGAGCAAGTACGTAGTTCAGGTTCTTGCTGGCTGTGATGTGGACACGGGTGGGGAAAAGTGCGGCTGACCCCGGTACAAACACTCAGACACACCGCTCCACACTGCTGTCACCTCCCCCAAAGTGAGATCTGGTGAAGGTCCCTTTGCCTTGTCTTGAGATTTTATGGTGAAGATACTGTACTTATCACTGGAAGATGAAAAAGAATGTTTGACAGTAGAGGAACTCATCTTGACCATGCACTTGAAAGGCATGACTTCAAAATCCTTCCTCCTTTAAGCCATCGATAGTCTGACATATTGGAGAAGGGAAAGGCAACCCACTCCAGTATCCTTGCCTGGAGAATCTCATGGACGGTCCATGGCATCACAAAAAGTTGAACAGGACTGAGCAACTGAGTGCACACACACACAGTCTGACAGGTAGCCACAAATAGAATATGTGGCTAAACATTTCACAGAAACGTTTGGGCCATCAGTAAGTAGCTGGAACATTCGCTTGACAGGTTGTCCAGGGCAGATTCTTCCAAATGTTTTATAAAGGAAGTCTTCAGCCCATTCAAGGTGGGGTGAGCATAGCCCAGGGAATATTTCCAAATGCCAGAAGCCATCAGAGTTCTATGACCCGAGACCCATTTCTTCCTGCCAGCATGCATGGAGTCAGACCTCTATCAATTAAAAAGCTGCTGACAAATAACCCAACCACCCCAAACTGTACTGCGTGTTTCAACCAAAATGATTCCAGAGTATTAAACCCCTGTTGGTCACTGAGAGTATGCTTTCGGGTATTGGTCCAAATCCATCGAAATGTTGTTGTTTACTTGCTAAGTTGTGTCCACCTCTTTTGCAACCCCGTGAACTGTAGCCCACCAGGCTCCTCTGTCCATGGGATTTCCCAGGCAAGAATACTGGAGTGGGTTGTCATTTCCTTCTCCAAGGGAGCTTCCCGACCCAGGGATCAAGCCTGAGTCTGCTGCATTGCGGGTGGATCCTTCGCCGCTGGGCCTCCGGGGAAGTCCTTACTGAAATGCTGATGTTTTGCAGATACCCACGTGCCCGTTGCTCTCTTACTTCTCCTTTGAGCTCTCTGTGCCATGGGGCCAGGTCTCCCCTTCGGGATGAACTTGGAGAACCAGGCCCGCATGTTTTCCCTTGTGCCTCCTAGGATCGAGCAGTACTACGAAGCCATCCTGGCCCTGTGGAACCAGCTCTACATCAACATGAAGAGCCTGGTGTCCTGGCACTACTGCATGATCGATATCGAGAAGATCAAGGCCATGACCATCGCCAAGGTAGGTCCTCAGGACCCACTCGCTGCCCAGAGGGGCTGCCCAGCCACTCCCCGCACTGCAGTTTCTACCAGACAAACCTAGCTGTGCAGCTGATGCTTTTGGGGTCAGCAAAAGAGTCGGCTGAGCCTTCCTTAGAGGTTCTAGTTCATCCAACACAGATGGGAGGAATGGCACCGGGCTGCTTACCAGAGGACTAATTAAAGTTACCCAACAAGCCAGACGTGCCTGTGGCAAAGGCATGTGGTCCTGTGGTCCTCTGGGTCCCCTTCTCCTTAATAGGCATAATGGATAATGAGGTCATAATTATTGACTGGATAGCACAGAAGTAAATGGTAGGGTAGGATTCTTGGAATCCAAAGCACTAGCTACCCTAGACCGGTAGTTTTCAGATTGTGGTCCAAGAACCTCAGGGGGAGAGGTCCTCCAAGAGGACAGGGTGGACGGCAGGGAGGGTAAGTCTGGGGGCTCCCCTTCACTCTTCTTAGAGCAGCTTTGCTGTGATCCACTTGACTCTTGGGGTTTCTGAGTCCTGTTTCCTTTGAAGAAGAAAATCTCATAGGAAGAAAAAAATTGACAACTCGCTGCTGTGGTTCTCAGGAGCAAGGTCTAAATCCTCAAAGACCTCTTCTGTCTTAATGGGTCCTTGAGGGGCGAGGCCTCAGGCCACTACCCTCCACCCCCCACCGCCCCCAGCATGCTGCGTTTCCCAGCAGACTCCCCTTGGCCACTGTGTGGGGCCTCCAGAAACACCTCTGCCGGGTTTATTTCCAGCTGAAAACCATGCGGCAGGAAGACTACATGAAGACCATCTCTGACCTTGAGCTACATTACCAAGAGTTCATCAGGAACAGCCAGGGCTCGGAGATGTTCGGAGACGACGACAAGCGGAAGATGCAGACCCAGTTCACAGATGCCCAGAAGCACTACCAGACCCTGGTCATACAGCTGCCCGGCCACCCCCAGCACCAGACAGGTTGGTTTGGAGCCCTCTCTCTTTGCAGCCACCATACGTGCAGTTTTCGAAAGAAAGGACATAGTTTGCCTTAGTTTTGGAATCACTTCTTTGAAAGATCACATTTCAAAAGTCATTTCGGTTGGAGGAGAATGGATACATGTATATGTATGGCTAAGTTCCTTTGCTGTTCACCTGAAGCTATTAATTACCACAACATTGTTAATCGACTGTACCCCAATACACAATAAAAAGTTCAAAAAGAAAGAAAAAGATGCTAAGTTTTCAGAACCCAATCCAAGGCAGTAGCAACACTCTCATGCAGCCTAGCTGTTTTCTTGAGGCCTCGCACCCTTCTTGCCAGGAATTCTCTGATTTTTGTGGTCCTAACATTTTTACAGTAACCACGACTGAAATCACTCACCTTGGGACCTGCCAAGACGTCAACCACAATAAAGTAATTGAAACCAACAGAGAAAATGACAAGCAAGAAGCGTGGATGTTGATAGAGCTCCAGAAGATACGCCGGCAGATGGAGCTCTGTGAGAGCAGGATGGCCCTGAAGAACATCCTTCTGGCAGATCAGGGGTCTTCCCACCACATCACAGTGAAAATAAACGAGCTCAAGGTAGGCGCTCGTTATTATTTTGCTTGATTCCAGGTATATTTATATTTAACTGAGAACTAATGGAAAAAACCTCCTGGTTTAAACATTTTTAGGCTTGAAAACCTTCGTTTTCAATAAAAGGCTTCTGGCCCGACTTCCTTTTTCCTTTCCCATGCTTCCACATTTGTTGAACAATACCAGGTTGGGGATTAAACTGTCTTTGCTGTTAGATGATGCGTTGCTGAATCAGGCTGTGTGTTCCTCCTTTTCTGCAATATAGTACTTTGTAGATTTCCTAAGTTTTCACAAGCATGAATTTGGCTTCTGCCCGAGACAGCGTATGATGTGGGTTAGACAGGTAGAATGATATTCTTTGCAAACAGGAAATGGACGTGGAGAGATTTGGTTGGGGGAGTGGGTGTAAGAGCCGTGGAGCTGGGACTGCAGCCCAGGTGCTTCGGCGTCAGCCTCAGTCGTTCCTTCTGCTCAGCCAGGCCTGGGCACAGCATTGGAATGTCTGAGGTGTACTTTCTAAGGAAGAGGGTTGATTGACCCAACAGAGGCTGGTAAGGCCTCCCTGATGAAGGACAGGAAGGGTCAACTCTCTCTTGAATCATTCACATTTTGTGGGCTTTTTGAGGGCAAGAATGATGGTGATAGGCATACAGCTAAATCAAAGGCACTTTCCTTCTTTCTGGACAGAGCGTACAGAATGATGCTCAAGCCATTGCTCAAGTTCTCAACCAGCTGAAGGACATGCTAGCCAACTTCAGAGGTTCGGAAAAATATTGCTATTTGCAGAATGAGGTATTTGGATTGTTTCAGAAACTGGAAAATATCAACGGCGTGACGGACGGCTACTTAAATAGGTAAACACGACTGACACTGACCTCAGATACTCGGCTTTTCTCAAGCTTCATCTTGTGAGACTGCATTTGCTTTATGTGCTGGTTGCTGGAGCCGTTGCCTGTGGTTTGTCTTTTCATGAGGGACTCACATTTTCTGTGCTTCTGGGAGAGGATCCTCCAGCCTAGGGCGCCAGTCCCACTGTTCTGAACTCCGGTGTCTCTTCTAACCAAGGCAGCCTCTTCAGGCCAGAGCTTAGAATTCTTCCATTAATGCAAAGTGGTGTTCTGAATCATGAAAGTGGGGGGAAAAGCAATGCATCGCTGTGCTGCTTCTAAAATAAGCAAAATCAATTTTTCTCTGCTTTAACATCGTTCCCTTTTATGAAGAGTGGCAAGAGCCAAAGTCTAATTGTGTCATCGGCAATTTTATCTGCCTCTTTGGCTCCTGACAGCTTGTGTGCTGTGAGAGCCCTCCTGCAGGCCATTCTCCAGACAGAAGACATGTTGAAGGTTTATGAGGCCAGACTTACGGAAGAGGAGACCGTGTGCCTGGATCTGGATAAAGTGGAGGCTTACCGCTGTGGACTCAAGGTAATAAGAGGAGTTTTAACAGCGGCCCAGTTTATTTTGGAAAAAATGCAGGAATACTCAGTCCCCAGTGATAAAGCTTCGCTATGTCTTCATGACTTTTGAGGATTACTGGATTTTGTTGGCCACACGTGGTTGACATCAGCTGTTATCCCCAGAACGCTGTTGTCCAGAGCACGTTGGCAGGACCTACCTGAGAAGGTCATTTGTAGGGAGATTAGCCTAGTTAAGTCTAATTAAGCTGGTACTGTAGTATTGGGATGGGCTTCCCCAATGCCTCAGCGGTAAAGAATCTGCCCGAAGTGCAAGAGCCACAGGAGACTCAGGTTTGATCCCTGGGTCGAGAAGATCCCTGGAGAAGGAAATGGCAACCCACTCCAGAATTCTTGCTGGGAAGTTTCATGGACAGAGGAGCCTGGCGAGCTACAGTCCCTGGGGTCATAAAGAGTGGAGCATGACTTAGCAGCTGAGCCTAGTACGGTAGCACTTTTCAGAGCCTGAGATATGATATTAAGTATATTAATCACAGTGTCCGACTCTGTGATCCCGTGGATTGTAGCCCACCAGGCTCCTCTGTCCACGGGATTTCCCAGGCAAGGATATTGGAGTGGGTTGCCATTTCCTTCTTCAGGGGATCTTCCCAACCCAGGATCAAACGTGTATCTCTTGCATCTCCTGCATTGGCTGGCAGATTCTTTAACGCTGTGCCACCTGGGAAGCCCAAATATATTAACAGATTTTACAATTTTCCAGGAATGGAGTGGAGTGTGATATATAGCATTCCTTAAACTGATTTACACATCAATTTTTTTTCAAATTCTTTTTTTTTTTCTTGAGTTAGCACAAGAACTAGGTCATTAGCACAAATATTAGGAAATGCAGTCTTTAAAGATATTTTCCTTGCAGTGTAGCATCAAGTGGGAATGAGGTTAATTTGTACTTTTTTTTTTTGCTGTGACAGAAAATTAAAAATGACTTGAACTTGAAGAAGTCCTTGTTGGCCACCATGAAGACTGAACTGCAGAAGGCCCAGCAGATCCACTCCCAGACTTCACAGCAGTATCCACTGTATGACCTGGACCTGGGCAAGTTCAGCGAAAAGGTCACCCAGCTGACAGATCGCTGGCAGAGAATCGATAAGCAGATAGACTACAGGTGTGCCAGACTCCTCCCACACTGTCTGCCCGTTTGGTTGTTCCCAATATAATGGCACTTGAAGTCGTCACTAAAGAAAACAGTGGTTCTGGAGACTGCCCTGGTGGTCCAGAGTTTAAGGCTCTGTGCTTCCAGCGCAGGGGGTGTAGGTTCGATCCCTGGTTGGGGAACTGAAATCCTGTATGCCCTGTGGCTTGGCCAGAATCCAAAACAAGAGGCCAGTGGTCTTGTTCGTGTGTCAGTTCGGCTTCCTAGGTGCCTTCTTCGCACGCTGGCAGCTTTGCTGGGAGTGGAAGAGACCTCAGCCCAGTAGCCAGGCTCGAACTCACTTATGTCGGGTACCCTCCAGGCTCACAGGGAAATAAGGGAAGCCGTTGATCACGCTCTGCTGTGCCCCCTAAACTCCTGTTATGACCGTTTGTTAGAAGGAGTAGTGACTCTGAGGGAGCATTCTCCAAAATTTAGTGAAAATTAAATCTTATATTTAATACGAAAGAAATGCCTTACTGCAAATGAGGATTTGAAAACAGCTCCTAGAAACATCTCTACTGATATATAATTCACACGCCATGCAATTCACTTTCAATTCACAACTGAAAGTATACAATTCAGTTGTTTTTAGGAAGTTCAGAATGTGTAACCATCACCACATTCCGAGTTTGGAACATTTTCATCACCCTAAAACAGAAACCTTGACGACTTCCCTGGTTGTGTAGCGGTTAAGACTCTGCACTTCCACTGCAGGGGACACAGGTTTGATCCCTGGTCAGGGAAGTAAGGGCTTCCCTTGTGGCTCAGCTGGTAAAGAATCTGCCTGCAATGTGGGAGACGTGGGTTCAATCCCTGGGTTGGGAAGATCTCCTGGAAAAGGAAAAGGAAAAGGCTAGCCACTCCAGTATTCTGACCTGGAGAATTCCATGGATTCTGTAGTCCATGGGGTCGCAGAGAGTCAAACACGACTGAGCAACTTTCACTCACTCTTCACTCACACTCACGAGGAACTAAGACCCCGCGTCTGCGTGGCATGGCCAGAAACAAAACCTTGTACCCACTGGCACTTTGCCCCGTTTCCTCCTGACCTTCCAGCCCCAAACAACCACCACTGAACTTGCATCTCTATAGCTTTGCCTGTTCTGGGCGTTTCATATAAATGGAAAGATATGATGTGTGGTCCTTTGTGACTGTTCATTTTTTTTTTTCATTTAGCATAACATTTCCCAGGTTCACCCATTGGGTAGCTCATGTCAGTACCCCCACCTCTTTTTCCTGACTGTATAATATTCCATTGTGTGCCTAAGCACATTTTGTTTATTCTTCCATCATTGGATGTATATTTGGGTTGTTCCCAGTTTCTGGCTATCATGTAGTGCTGCTGCACACATTCACATGCTAACTTTTGTGTGGATGTGTGTTTTCTTGAGTGTGTACCCAGTGGCATTCTGGGTCATCTGGTAACTCTGTGTTAAATACTTCTGCAGAGCAGCAGCATCGCTATCTGTGGGGTCGCACAGGGTCGGACACGACTGAAGCAACTTAGCAGCAGCAGCAGCAACGCTATGATAATTTTATTATCTCTTATTTTCACCAGATTATGGGACCTGGAGAAACAAATCAAGCAACTGAGAAATTACCGTGATAACTATCAGACTTTCTGCAAATGGCTCTATGATGCCAAACGCCGCCAGGATAGCTTAGAATCCATGAAGTTTGGAGATTCCAACACGGTCATGAGATTTTTGAATGAGCAGAAGGTATAAGCAGATTTGTCACTGCATAGATTTCACTGGGTATAAGCTGTATCTTCCTCTGGTTTTCATAGGAGTGTTGAGGTTTAAAGTGATAAGTTTTTTAAAAATGTATTTTATTGAAGTATAGTTGGTTTACACTATTGTATTAGTTTCGGCTGTACAGCAAAGTGATTCAGTTATACATAAATATACAGTCTTTCC
Source organism: Bos indicus (assembly GCF_029378745.1). Classification (NCBI taxonomy): domain Eukaryota; kingdom Metazoa; phylum Chordata; class Mammalia; order Artiodactyla; family Bovidae; genus Bos; species Bos indicus. Next base: position 49,855,176 of record NC_091782.1, on the reverse strand, counting down.
CATTATGGTTTACTATGAGATATTGAATATAGTTTCCTATGTTATACAGTAGGGCATGTTGTTTTTCCATTCTATGTATAGAAGTCTGCATCTGCTAATCCCAGATTCCCAGCCTCTGTCTCCCACCAGCACACACACTCAGCACTGTCTATGAGTCTATTTTATTTCGTAGATAAGTTCATCTGTGTCATATTTGAGATTGCGCATGTAAGTGACAGTATATGGTGTTTGTCTCTTTTCTTCCTGACACACTTCACTTGGTAGCGCATGTAAGTGACAGTATATGGTGTTCGTCTCTTTTCTTCCTGACTCACTTCACTTGGTATGAAAATCTCTGGGTCCGTCCATGTTGCTGCAAATGGCATTATTTCATTTGTTTATTTTACGGCCGAGCTACTCCCTTGTGTATATGTACCTTATCTTCCTTATCCATTCGTCTGCTGATGGATATTAGGCTGTTTCCGTTTCCTTGCTATTATAAATAGTGCCCTTATGAACGTAGGGGTGTGTGTATCTTTTCATGAAATGATAAATCTTTAACACCACTAGTCCATTTGGGGAATGCTTAAATAAAGCCCAGAGGAAAAGCAGTTGAGATATTTACAAAGAAATGCAATGATGAACGTAGAAATAATGTTATGTTATAGTAAAGTATCTTTACAAATTGAGTTAACGGGACCAGAAAAGAATGCTGACTAGATAGTAACCTCTTAGATCATAAGAAGTTGAAGATCTTCCTTCTATTTTCTGAATAGAAAACATACTCATCTCCTGAGGTTTAACTGTGAGACTATGGGGTCAGAACAGGTCTTAAACTGGCGGGAGGAGGGGGGAGACAAATAACAGTAGTTAAAGAATGAAAAAAACATTTATTTTAAAATATGTGTACACTTTAACATTTGTAAATATTTTCTTTTCTGTGTAGAACTTGCACAGTGAGATAAGTGGCAAACGAGACAAATCAGAAGAAGTACAAAAAATTGCTGAACTTTGTGCAAATTCAATTAAGGTATGTTGGTTTCAGAAAGCCTGTTTGTGTTTCATCAAGAATATTATGAATGGTGTTTGCTTTGGCAGCATGTATATTAAAACGGGAATCATACAAAGACGATCAGCCCAGCCCTGTGCAAGGATGACATGCAAATTCATGAAGTGTTCTGTGTTTTTTTATTAAAAAAGAACATTATTGACTACATTATTTTCTGATGTAAGACATCATCTTTCTTTAAAGATGATAAACTTCTTGAGGACAGCAATTATGACTTCTGTGTATTCTCTTCTGAACAAACCATAAACACTTATGATCCATTAGCCTGAAGTCATTATACACTGGCAGTATCTGCGGCAGTGGGCTGGTCTTCATCTTTAGACTGGTGGTGTGGGCAGAGATCTCTGTTTAGCTTATAAAGATGTGCCACTGGTTTAATACTATCGTAGGATGCTTGGACACTAGCAGCACGTTATGGCCTTTGGGGTTGGACATCGGAAGTACAGCGTGGTGATTTAAAACTGGAATTGTAGCTGCCAGTGACTCCTTTTAAGTCAGTTACGTATGTTTTTCTGAAACGTCGTTATTCTGCAGGATTATGAACTGCAGCTGGCATCATACACCTCAGGACTGGAAACTCTGCTGAGTATCCCTATCAAGAGAACTGTGATTCAGTCTCCTTCTGGGGTGATTCTGCAAGAGGTAGATAAGTTATTACCTCTCTCTGAGAGCCTGCCCCTCTGTCTGCATCTTCTTTCTTCCCTGTCCCCTTCCTGTCTTCCCCACTCTCCCTGAATTCATCTCTTGCTATAGGGAGGGTTTCCATTCAAAACGGTTTAATAGGTTATCCTCTCTCTAGTGTAAATCATCAGTATAAGATGCATTTTAGGAAATGATCAGTGAGAAGTCTGGGTCTATTTATACATTAGACTCTCTGCAGAAACTGGGCTTAAACTCTGGGTTTATTGAGAGAGACATTTAAAAAGTGGAAAATATCTAGTCAATTTCTAAAGACAACTTCTTCTCAAAGATATCAGAGAGCATCCCCCATATCAGAGGGTTTAGGGGGCATACCCTAGAGGGATGAGGATAAAATGCATGGTTTTAGGCCCTTCGTTTTATTGCACTTTATTGTTTTATTGGATTTTGGAATTAGCACAGATGAAAAAAGGAAATTCACTTTCTAAGTTATAATTTCACTATTGGATTGTTTTAGAAACAGAATTGGTCAGCTTGCATAGGACTTCTTTTGAAAGCAATGTCATTGACCGGTCCTTGCGTATCTTTCCTCCAAGGCTGCAGATATGCATGCTCGGTACATAGAGCTTCTTACAAGGTCTGGAGACTATTACAGATTCTTAAGTGAGATGCTGAAGAGTTTGGAAGATCTGAAGGTAATCTACTCACTTTATTTCCACGGACGATTGAAAAGAAAATAGAATGGAACTTAATTACTACTGCCTTGTTGGGTTTTTTAACTTTTTCTTTTGCATTGGGGTACAGCCGATTAGCAAACAGTCTTGTGATAGTTTCACATGAGCGGTGAAGGGACTCAGCCGTACGTATACACGTACCTTTTCTCCCCCAAGGCCTCCTCCCTTCCCGGATGCCGCCTAACACGGAGCAGAGTTCCATGTGCTGTACAGCAGGTCCTTGTTGGTTATCCATTTTAAAAATAGCAGTGTGTACATGCCCATTTTTTTTTTCCACTGCCTCATCTTAACATGGATATTCCTTGGTGAAACTGTATTTCCTCTAAATAGTATAATACAGTTCGTTCATAAATCAGGTATCAGTCCTGTTCTCCAGTTCACTGCAAGAAGTGGACTGAGGTCATATTTTCAAAATTATAGCTATTGTACTTTGCCAAGACCCCCAGGAATTTCATTTAACATTTGGTCAAGGAATTAGCTTTATTTCTTTGTGTTAAATTAAGACGAACACCCAGGACTCGCTGGATTTGAATTTTTCACGTCAGGTGATTGTTGAATTTACTTCTCATTTCTAACGCTCGTGCTGAGTTTATATGGAAACTTACTTTATGCCTGGAAATTAAGGACAGTAATTTAGGAAATCATAAGCTTTTGGTCTTGAAAGAAATTCCTTCATTTGTAGATATTGAAGGAAGCCGAAACTCTGAGGATAGGTCCCTTACTAAGATCACGTAAGCGCCCGATGGAAGAATGACGAGAGTAGGGATTTCTGGGATGTTTTGCCTCCTAGCTTTTGCCTTGTTTCACGCTTTATGTGCTTGTTTGTGTGTGCGTGTGTAGTTGTGTACCAAGAAGTGAAGAAAGCACATGGGTCTGCTGGGGAGGAAGTACTGCTTCTTTCTTACGATGTCAGGGTATGTTTCTTTCAACACCCTCTCTGATTTCCCTTCCACAGCTGAAAAATACCAAGATCGAAGTTCTGGAAGAGGAGCTCAGGCTGGCCCGAGACGCCAACTCGGAGAACTGCAATAAGAACAAATTCCTGGATCAGAACCTGCAGAAATACCAGGCGGAGTGCTCCCAGTTCAAAGCTAAGCTCGTGAGCCTGGAGGAGCTGAAGAGACAGGCCGAGCTGGACGGCAAGTCGGCCAAGCAAAACCTAGACAAATGCTACGGGCAGATCAAAGAACTCAACGAGAAGATCACCCGGCTGACGTACGAGATCGAGGATGAGAAGCGCAGGAGAAAGGCCGTGGAGGACAGGTTTGACCAGCAGAAGAGCGACTACGACCAGCTGCAGAAAGCACGGCAGAACGAGAAGGAGAGCCTCGGCTGGCAGAAGATGGAGTCTGAGAAGGCCATCAAGGAGAAGGAGTTCGAGATAGAGAGGTTGAGAGTGCTGCTGCAAGAGGAGGGTGCCCGGAAGAGAGAATATGAGAATGAGCTGGCAAAGGTAAGAAACCACTATAATGAGGAGATGAGTAATTTAAGGAACAAGTATGAAACAGAGATTAACATCACCAAGACTACCATCAAAGAGATATCCATGCAGAAAGAGGATGATTCCAAAAACCTCCGCAACCAGCTCGATAGACTCTCGAGGGAGAACCGAGATCTGAAGGAGGAGATTGTCCGTCTCAACGACAGCATCCTGCAGACCACGGAGCAGCGGAGGCGGGCCGAGGAGGACGCCCTGCAGCAGAAGGCCTGTGGCTCCGAGGTGCTGCAGAAGAAGCAGTACCTGGAGATAGAGCTGAAGCAGGTCATCCAGCAGCGCTCCGAGGACAACGCCAGGCACAAGCAGTCCCTGGAGGAGGCGGCCAAGACCATCCAGGACAAAAACAAGGAGATCGAAAGACTCAAAACTGAGTTCCAGGAGGAGGCCAAGCGCCGCTGGGAATATGAAAATGAACTGGCTAAGGTCAGGGCCAATTATGACGAGGAAATCATCAGCTTAAAGAACCAGTTCGAGACGGAGATCAACATCACCAAGACAACCATCCACCAGCTCACCCTGCAAAAGGAAGAGGACACCAGCGGCTACCGGGCCCAGATAGACACCCTCACCAGGGAAAACCGGAGCCTCTCGGAAGAAGTCAAGAGGCTGAAGAACACTCTGGCCCAGAACACGGAGACCCTCAGGAGGGTCGAAGAGAACGTCCAGCAGCAGAAGGCCACCGGCTTGGAGATGTCGCAGCGGAAACAGCAGCTGGAGGTTGAGCTGAGGCAGGTGACGCAGATGCGGACGGAAGAGAGCGCCAGGTATAAGCAGTCTCTGGACGATGCCGCCAAGACGATCCAGGACAAAAACAAGGAGATCGACAGGTTGAAGCAGCTGATCGAGACGGAAGCCAGCCAGAGGAAGTGCTTGGAGGATGAAAACGCCAGGCTACAGAGGGCGCAGGGCGAGCTGCAGAAAGCTCACAGCAGCGCCACGGAGACCATCAGCAAGCTGAAGGTGCAAGAACAGGAGCTGCTGCGCCTGAGGCTGGACTATGAGCGGGTGTCCCAGGAGAGGACTGTCCGGGACCAGGACATCGCCCGCTTCCAGACCTCCCTGAAGGAGCTGCAGCTGCAGAAACAGAAGGCAGAGGAGGAGTTGGCCAGGCTGAAGAGGGCAGCCTCCGAGGACTCCTCTAAGAGGAAGAAGCTGGAGGAGGAGCTGGAGGGCATGCGGAGGACCCTGAAGGAGCAGGCGATCAAGGTCACCAGCCTGACCCAGCAGCTGGAGCAGGCGTCCATCGTGAAGAAGCGGAGTGAGGACGAGCTGCGGCAGCAGCGGGACACGCTGGACGGCCACCTGCGGGAGAAACAGAGGACCCAGGACGAGCTGCGGAGGCTGGCCTCTGAGGTTGAGGCCCTGCGGCGTCAGCTGCTGCAGGAGCAGGAGAGCGTCAGGCAGGCGCAGACGCGCAACGAGCACTTCCAGAAGGCCATCGAGGACAAGAGCCGCAGCCTGAACGAGAGCAAGATCGAGATCGAGCGGCTGCAGTCACTGACCGAGAGCCTCACCAAGGAGCACCTGATGCTGGAGGAGGAGCTCCGCCAGCTCCGGCTGGAGTACGACGACCTCCAGCGGGGCCGCAGCGAGGCCGACCACGACAAGAACGCCACCATCGCGGAGCTCCGGAACCAGCTGCAGATCAGCAACAACCGCACGCTGGAGCTGCAGGGCCTGATTAACGATTTACAGAGAGAGAGGGAAAACTTGAGACAGGAAATTGAGAGATTCCAAAAGCAGGCCTTAGAGGTATTCACAAATATTTGATCGCCGCTTGTTGCCGCTTCACTAATCCCCTCCGCGGACCTCTCCGCTGGGCTGGAGGCCTGCAGCCCTCTCACGTTTTCTCTTTGCTGCTGTCTGTCCTCATCGGACTCGCGGTGGAGTGATTGTGGTGCGTTTGGCCCGTCTCTTCTCTCACCGGCGTTCTCTGTGTAACCCACGCTGGCTCCACCTTTAGAACCTTCCACCGGGTGTAAGACCTGATATCTCTTCCTCTTGATGTTCCACTCTGTTTTCTAGAAGACGGCGGCTCTTACTTTGTGAGCTGCGACCTGCGTTTGTAGTTAAAATCTTCCTAAATAAAAGCCACGTTAAAGGGCTTTTTCAGCCATGTTAAATTGCACGCTTTCTGCACAGTTTTTAAATCACTCTTTCTTGCTTGCTTTTCATGATTTTTTCTGCATGCATTAGTCTATGCTCTTTTCATCCTGGCCCTAATATGTTTCTTTTTGTTTGGCTTTTCTTTTAACCCCTAATTTTAACACTTCTTTAACTTCTAACATGTTTGACTTCTGTAAACAATATTTGTGTGGGGCTGGGGGTGGGGGTGTGGATGAGTCCATAGATTTGTATAGCTTTATTAAACACGTCAATATAGCTGTAACAGGTGGCATGTAGGTACAGCCGGTGTGATAACCTGGAAAAAAATTTGCATATTTGTTCAAACCATAATTACTATTAAGAGTAAACCAGGTATACAACTGCTCGTATCTCCTATGGAAAAGTATAGTAAGTATAGAAGCCATTTATCAAAGTGGCACTGTATATGTACAGATTTTCTTTTTCCCACGAACTTGTAAGATAAAATAACAGTACAACTAAGGAAAGAGGGAAAGGGCAAATAAGTAACTATATGTTGTACAAATAACAGGAAAAGAGGTCCTATGATATGATGACACCATTATTTTTTTTTTTCCATTTCTTTCTTTTTGCATTTTAGGCATCTAATAGGATTCAGGAATCCAAGAATCAGTGCACTCAGGTCGTGCAGGAGAGGGAGAGCCTCCTGGTGAAAATCAAAGTCCTGGAACAAGACAAGGCCAGGCTGCAGAGGCTGGAGGAGGAGCTGAGTCGCGCCAAGACGACTCTGGAAGCGGAAAGCAGGCTGAAGCAGCGCCTGGAGTGTGAGAAACAGCAGATCCAGAATGACCTGAACCAGTGGAAGACGCAGTACTCCCGCAAGGAGGAGGCCATCAGGAAGATCGAGTCAGAGCGAGAGAAGAGCGAGAGAGAGAAGAACAGCCTTCGGAGTGAGATTGAAAGGCTGCAGGCGGAGATCAAGCGGATCGAGGAGAGGTGCCGGCGGAAGCTGGAGGACTCCAGCCGGGAGACGCAGTCCCAGCTGGAGACGGAGCGCTGTCGGCTGCAGAGGGAGATCGACAGGCTCAAGCAGCGCCCCTATGGGTCCCACCGTGAGACCCAGACCGAGTACGAGTGGTCCGTGGACTCCTCCAAGCTGGTGTTCGACGGGCTGAGGAAGAAGGTGACGGCCATGCAGCTGTACGAGTGCCAGCTGATCGACAAGGCGACCCTGGACAAGCTGCTGAAGGGGAAGAAGTCCGTGGAGGAAGTTGCTTCTGAGATCCAACCTTTCCTCCGGGGAGCGGGAGCCATCGCTGGGGCGTCCGCTTCCCCGAAGGAAAAGTACTCCTTGGTGGAGGCCAAGAGAAAGAAGTTGATCACCCCAGAATCCACAGTCATGCTCCTGGAAGCCCAGGCAGCCACGGGTGGTATAATCGACCCCCACAGGAACGAGAAGCTGACGGTGGACAGTGCCATCGCGCGGGACCTCATCGACTTCGATGACCGCCAGCAGATATATACGGCGGAGAAAGCCATCACTGGCTTCGATGACCCATTTTCCGGCAAGACCGTGTCTGTGTCAGAGGCCATCAAGAAAAATCTGATTGATCGAGAGACCGGAATGCGTCTGCTGGAAGCCCAGATTGCTTCGGGGGGCGTGGTGGACCCCGTGAACAGCGTCTTTTTGCCGAAAGATGTGGCCTTGGCCCGCGGGCTGATTGACAGAGATCTGTATCGTTCCCTGAACGACCCCCGGGATAGTCAGAAGAACTTCGTGGATCCAGTCACCAAAAAGAAGGTCAGTTACATGCAGCTGAGGGAGAGGTGCAGAATTGAACCGCACACTGGGCTGCTCCTGCTGTCAGTACAGAAAAGAAGTATGTCCTTCCAAGGAATCAGACAGCCCGTGACCGTCTCTGAGCTGGTTGACTCTGGTATATTGAGACCGTCCACTGTCAATGAACTGGAGTCGGGTCAGATTTCTTATGACGAGGTTGGTGAGAGAATTAAGGACTTCCTCCAGGGTTCAAGCTGCATCGCAGGCATCTACAACGAGACCACGAAACAGAAGCTTGGCATCTACGAGGCCATGAAAATTGGCTTGGTCCGCCCCGGCACCGCCCTGGAGCTGCTGGAAGCACAGGCAGCAACTGGCTTCATCGTGGATCCCGTGAGCAACTTGAGGTTACCAGTGGAAGAAGCCTACAAACGGGGCCTGGTGGGCATCGAGTTCAAGGAGAAGCTCCTGTCTGCGGAACGAGCCGTCACCGGGTACAATGACCCTGAGACAGGAAACATCATCTCCTTGTTCCAAGCCATGAACAAAGAGCTCATTGAAAAGGGCCATGGCATCCGCCTGCTGGAAGCGCAGATTGCAACCGGCGGGATCATCGACCCGAAGGAGAGCCATCGCCTGCCTGTCGACATCGCCTACAAGAGGGGCTACTTCAATGAGGAGCTCAGTGAGATTCTCTCAGATCCGAGTGATGATACCAAAGGCTTCTTTGACCCGAACACTGAAGAAAACCTTACATATCTGCAGCTGAAAGAAAGGTGCATCAAAGACGAAGAAACTGGCCTGTGTCTCCTTCCCCTGAAAGAGAAGAAGAAACAGGTGCAGACGTCCCAGAAGAACACCCTCAGGAAGCGCAGAGTGGTCATCGTGGACCCGGAAACCAACAAGGAGATGTCCGTGCAGGAGGCCTACAAGAAGGGCCTCATAGACTACGACACCTTCAAAGAACTGTGTGAGCAGGAGTGCGAGTGGGAGGAAATAACCATCACTGGCTCGGACGGCTCCACTCGGGTGGTCCTGGTGGACAGGAAGACGGGCAGTCAGTACGACATCCAAGACACTATCGACAAGGGCCTCATCGACAGGAAGTTCTTCGAGCAGTACCGGTCCGGCAGCCTCAGCCTCACTCAGTTCGCAGATATGATCTCCTTGAAGAACGGCGTGGGTGGTGGCGTGGGCGGCATCGTGGGCGGTGGCAGCAGCACCGGGGGTGGCCTCAGCGATGATGTCTTTGGCAGCTCCCGACAGGAGACCGTCAGTAAGATCTCCACCATCTCCAGCATCAGGAATTTAACCATCAGGAGCAGCTCCCTATCTGAGCCCCTGGAAGAGTCCAGCCCCATCGCAGCCATCTTTGACACGGAAAACCTGGAGAAGATCTCCATTTCGGAAGGGATAGAGCGGGGCATCGTTGACAGCATCAGCGGGCAGCGGCTTTTGGAGGCTCAGGCCTGCACGGGCGGCATCATCCACCCGACCACGGGCCAGAAGCTGTCTCTCCAGGATGCAGTCTCCCAGGGCCTGATTGACCAGGATATGGCCACCAGGCTGAAGCCCGCTCAGAAAGCCTTCATTGGCTTTGAAGGAGTGAAGGGCAAGAAGAAGATGTCGGCGGCAGAGGCGGTGAAGGAAAAGTGGCTTCCCTATGAGGCCGGCCAGCGCTTCCTGGAGTTCCAGTACCTCACGGGGGGCCTGGTGGACCCCGAAGTACAAGGGAGGATAAGCACGGAGGAAGCCATCAGGAAGGGGTACATCGACGGCCGGGCAGCTCAGAGGCTGCAAGACACCAGCACCTACGGCAAGATCCTGACCTGCCCCAAAACCAAGCTGAAAATTTCCTACAAGGATGCCATCAACCGCTCCATGGTGGAAGACGTCACCGGCCTGCGCCTGCTGGAGGCTGCCTCTGTGTCCTCCAAGGGCTTGCCTAGCCCCTACAACATGTCCTCTGCCCCGGGCTCCCGCTCCGGCTCCCGCTCCGGCTCCCGCTCTGGGTCCCGCTCCGGCTCGCGCAGTGGGTCCCGGAGAGGAAGCTTCGATGCCACAGGGAACTCCTCCTACTCTTACTGCTACTCCTTTAGCAGCAGCTCGATCGGGCACTAGTGGTCAGCAGGAAAGGTGGCTAGACCTCGGCGCTCGTTTATATGGATTTTCACTGTATTCAGTAATAGTAAAAGCAAACCTCGTGCTTGCGGGAGAGTGATAGAACTTTTTAGGCTTAAGAAAACATAGCCAAGGGGAGGGGGGCGGGAATACACAGCAGAGGCTGTTCTGGCTTTCTATCTTCTTAGCTCATCTGAACTAATGTAATACACTGGATCTAGTATCTATGAAGTAGCGGTAGTTGGTTATAAGGATAGCACAGATTGAATCTAGAGTTTGTTTCCTCTCTTCTGTGTTTAGATTTTTGATCACTGCTTCTTGAACTTCTTCTGGCCAATAATCCAGATTTCTATGCTTGGTGAAGAAAATAAAATTGACCTTATAGTCATCAGTCTGCTTCTCATCTAAATATTTCTATTTTATGTATTAGGAGGAAATTACCCTACCCACCCCCACCCCCCCAAAAAAAAGAACCCCTCTGAAACTCAAATGTTTGGAATAAGTCTCCTTGGATTGCATGACCCATGACCCCATATACTCTTCAGTGTACCTGTTTGGTCTGGTATTAGTTTGACTGTACATGCATGATAGTAACAATCTTTGCTTTTCTTCTATCAAAGTTTCCTGTTTATTTTGCTTGTCGTTGTCTACGTACTTTCAAAAGGTGTCTTTATGAAGTTTGCTATTCCAGCAATAAAGTTTTAAATGTTTGAAGTTTTTGCGTTTTGATTTCATGATATGTTCATACACACAAGGGCATTTAGCAGAAGCTTTTTATTTATTGTAAAATATGCCTAAAACTGTTTACTAAATACCTATTAGGCTCCCCTGGTGGCTCAGGTGGTAAAGAATCTGCCTGCAATGCAGGAGACCCAGATTCAATATGAAAGACCATTAAAAAGCTGTTTTAGTTCTGAATTTTTGTTAGAAGTTGGTCTTGTGAAGGTAGTTTTTTCAACATTTCTGTACTAGGTAGAGTATCAGAAAGAAGCCTGTGTAGAGGCCAGGTCGGAGGTCTGCACACACTTCTAGTTTATTCTGGGCAGTGAATAACATAGGCTAATTCACGGTCATACCCTTTAAAAACATGAAGTGGCTAAGATTCCATTTTGGGTAGCCTTAAACTACATGGTTGCATTTTTGTCCCCTAAGAGGAAAGAATTGATTTTGAATCTGTGAACCAGATTCCAGAAGAGTTCTTGGTTCTCTGTTGAAGCCTATTCTTCAGATCAAAGAAAACTAGTTCTATCACATTAGGGGCCCAACAGTTATGACCTCATTTAAACTTAATTTACTCTGTAAACGCCTTGTCTCCAAATAGTCATGTTGGAGGTTTTAGCTTCAACCTATGAATTTTGGAGGGGACACAATTGAGTCCATCCTAAAGGCCTAACCTAGAACAGGGGTCAGGAGACCTCTTTAGGAAATGCTGATGAACAGAGCAACCTGAAGCAGTGTAAAGGAGTTCTTTGGATTGAAACGGTACACCCGCTCCAAGCTGCTGCCAGAGTTGCATTAAGTTCTGAGCTGAGAGGGCTGGGCCCTGGAGAGAGGACATACTTGACCTGGGCTGGGGTTTGATCTGGTTCACATACACTGTACATCCACAGGAAAGGGAAATTTTCAATGACAGTCATCACTTCATATCCAAAAATAGTCTCACATTTTCCAGGAGGCTTGGCAAAGTATGTAAATGCAAACAAAAAGTAAGGATGCTGTGGGCCGAGTGTGTATAGAATGCTTCTTACAACACAGCCACTTGCAGCTACGGGACTATTTCCGTATTATTAACTTTGTGTGTGTGTGAGTGTGTGTGTGTGTGTGTGTGTGAGAACTCTGCTATTTACCTTTGAAAATAGTTGTTCACAAAAGTATCCTCCACTGTTTCTTTGCCTCATGGAAACAAGTGCAAAGGAAAGCAAAGATTTGGGGAAAGCATCAGGCTTGGGGAAAAGAAAAAAATAAAGAAGGATTAGATTGTAGGAGTTATTAAAACTATTTGGGGAAACCAAAAGGGCTGATAAAGTGAACTTGGGTTAATCAAAACAAGGAAGTACTTGAGGGCTAACAGGGTACATCAAAGAGACAGGTGGTTATAGTGGCTTCCCCTGGCCAAACTTGGAACCATTTGAGCATCAACAAGAATTATGATGGTTAAAAAAAAAGTCCAGAATACTCATAGGATATAAATGGACATTGATTATTAATGGCCCAAATCAATATGACAAGTCCTCCTTATCCTTTAGTAAATGCCTCCTGCATTGCTCACTTGTGTTGACAGCATCATTATGACTATGTCAATTATCAGTGATTCTTCAAAAGAAGTCCATGGAACCATGGGAGAATTTTTAATTATTGATTTACCCAACTCAGTTTTCTCAAAAATATCAATATTTTGTATTGTTTATAATTTCTGCAAATACATTTCTGCTTAAAAACTAGAATTATGATGGTAATGGAGTATGTAATAATGAATTTTAAAATCCTTAATAATTTAAAAAAACCTGAATTTCATAGTGAAACAAACAGAAAAAATGAAGATGTGGTAAGAATGGCAGCTAATAAATGTAGGAGCCGTGATAGAAAATCATCGTTTATAACTGCTGACGTAATCAGATTCAGGGAAGCATTGTGTGACTGTTGGAAATAGAAAGTTCACATGGCTTCAGAGTATCATCCTTTGGATTACTTCGTTCAGTTCAGTTTAGTTCAGTCGCTCAGTCGTGTCCAATTCTGTGACCCCATGAATCGCAGCACGCCAGGCCTCCCTATGCTATGCTATGCTAAGTCACTTCAGTCGTGTCTGACTCTGTGCGACCCCATAGATGGCAGCCCACCAGGCTCCCCCGTCCCTGGGATTCTCCAGGCAAGAACACTGGAGTGGGTTGCCATTTCCTTCTCCAATGCATGAAAGTGAAAATGAAGTCGATCAGTCGTGTCCGACTCTTAGTGACCCCATGGACTGCAGCCTAACAGGCTTCTCCGTCCATGGGATTTTCCAAGCAAGAGTACTGGAGTGGGGTGCCATTGCCCTCTCCGCCAGGCCTGCCTGTCCATCACCAACTCCCAGAGTTCACTCAGACTCACGTCCATTGAGTCAGTGATGCCATCCAGCCATCTCATCCTCTGTCGTCCCCTTCTCCTCCTGCCCCCAATCCCTCCCAGCATCAGAGTCTTTTCCAATGAGTCAACTCTTTGCATGAGGTGGCCAAAGTACTGGAGTTTCAGCTTTAGCATCATTCCTTCCAATGAACACCCAGGACTGATCTCCTTTAGAATGGACTGGTTGGATCTCCCTGCAGTCCAAGGGACTCTCAAGAGTCTTCTCCAACACCACACTTCAAAGGCATCAATTCTTCAGTGCTCAGCCTTCTTCACAGTCCAACTCTCACATCCATACATGACCATTGGAAAAACCATAGCCTTGACTAGACGGACCTTTGTTGGCAAAATAATGTCTCTGCTTTTCAATATGCTATCTAGGTTGGTCATAACTTTCCTTCCAAGGAGTAAGCGTCTTTAATTTCATGGCTGCAGTCACCATCTGCAGTGATTCTGGAGCCAAAAAAAAAAATAAAGTCTGATGCTGTTTCCACTGTTTCCCCATCTATTTCCCATGAAGTGATGGGACCAGATGCCATGATCTTTGTTTTCTGAATGTTGAGCTTTAAGCCAACTTTTTCACTCTCCACTTTCACTTTCATCAAGAGGCTTTTTAGTTCCTCTTCACTTTCTGCCATAAGGGTGGTGTCATCTGCATATCTGAGGTTATTGCGATTTCTCCCCGCAATCTTGATTCCAGCTTGTGTTTCTTCCAGCCCAGTGTTTCTCATGATGTACTCTGCATGTAAGTTAAATAAGCAGGGTGACAATATACAGCCTTGATGTACTCCTTTTCCTATTTGGAACCAGTCTGTTGTTCCATGTCCAGTTAGCAAATACCAAAAGGAAAATGTACAGTTAGAGTTCTGAAATGTAGAAATGGAGTGATGCTTCACCCCTACCAAGTGATCAAATTTAGCTTTACTAACAGCAGGAAAATCTAAGCTATGTGTCCTTTATAAAGTGTAATAAAGCGGTACACACATCTAACAAAAAATGCTTAAACTGAATCTAATCATAAAGGGAAAAAAATCTGACAGATCCAGAAAGAGGACTGTTCTACAAGATGACTGAGTCCTGACAAAATTCAATGACTTAATTTAAGAAGGAGAGTGTGGGGACATCCTTGGTGGTCTAGTGGTTAAGACTCCTTGCTTTCACTGTGTGGGGTGCCAGTTCATTCCTGGTTGGGGAAATGAGATCCCTACTGGCCACTGTGTGTGTGTTAGTCACTCAGTCGTGTTCGACTCTGTGACCCCATGGACTTTAGCCTGCCAGGCTCCCCTGTCCATGGAATCTTCTAGGCAATAACACTGGAATGGGTTGCCATTTCCTTCTTCCACAGGATCTTCCCCACCCAGGGATTGAACAGATTCTTTACTGTCTGAACCACTGTAGGCAGCCAAAAAAATAAAAATTAAAAATAAAAGAGTGAGGGAGGCTTTTCTAGAATAAAAAAGAACCAATTATAGCTCATGGTTTGAAAAAAGTGATGAAATGGTTATAAAAGGAAATTGGGGGACAACTAGAGAGAGATATGAATATTACTATGAACTATTAATTTTCTTGGGTTTGATCATATATTGTGCTTATGTACTTTTTTTTTTCTAAACTTTAAAAAAAATTTGGCTACGCCTCCCAGCATACAGTTTCAGTTCAGTTCAGTTCAGTCGCTCAGTCGTGTCTGACTCTTTGCAACCCCATGAATCACAGCATACCAGGCCTCCCCGTCCATCACCAACTCCTGGGGTTCACTCAAACTCATGTCCATCGAGTCGGTGATGCCATCTAACCATCTCATTCTCTGTCGTCCCCTTCTCCTGCCCCAAATCCCTCCCAACATCAGGGTCTTTTCCAATGAGTCAACTCTTCGCATGAGGTGGCCAAAGTACTGGAGTTTCAGCTTTAGCATCATTCCTTCCAATGAACACCCAGGACTGATCTCCTTTAACATGGACTGGTTGGATCTCCTTGCAGTCCAAGAGACTCTCAAGAGTCTTGTCCAACACCACAGTTCAAAAGCGTCAATTCTTCAGCACTCAGCCTTCTTCACAGTCCAACTCTCACATCCATACATGACCACAGGAAAAACCATAGCCTTGACTAGACGGACCTTTGTTGGCAAAGTAACATCTCTGCTTTTCAATATGCTATCTAGGTTGGTCATAACTTTTCTTCCAAGGAGTAAGCGTCTTTTAATTTCATGGCTGCAGTCACCATCTGCAGTGATTCTGGAGCCAAAAAAAAAAAAAATAAAGTCTGATGCTGTTTCCACTGTTTCCCCATCTATTTCCCATGAAGTGATGGGACCAGATGCCATGATCTTAGTTTTCTGAATGTTGAGCCTTAAGTCAACTTTTTCACTCTCCACTTTCACTTTCGTCAAGAGGCTTTTTAGTTTCTCTTCACTTTCTGCCATAAGGGTGGTGTCATCTGCATATCTGAGGTTATTGATCTTTCTCCCAGCAATCTTGATTCGAGCTTGTGCTTCTTCCAGCCCAGCGTCTCTCATGATGTACTCTGCATGTAAGTTAAATAAGCAGGGTGACAATATACAGCCTTGATGTACTCCTTTTCCTATTTGGAACCAGTCTGTTGTTCCATGTCCAGTTCTAACTCTTGCTTCCTGACCTGCATACAAATTTCTCAAGAGGCAGGTCAGGTGGTCTGGTATTCCCATCTCTTTCAGAATTTTCCACAGTTTCTTGTGATCCACACAGTCAAAGGCTTTGGCATAGTCAATAAAGCAGAAATAGATGTTTTTCTGGAACTCTGCCAGCGGATGTTGGCAATTTCATCTCTGGTTCCTCTGCCTTTTCTAAAACCAGCTTGAACATCTGGAAGTTCACAGTTCATGTATTGCTGAAGCCTGGCTTGGAGAATTTTAAGCATTACTTTACTAGCGTGTGAGATGAGTGCAATTGTGCGGTAGTTTGAGCATTCTTTGGCATTGCCTTTCTTTGGGATTGGAATGAAAACTGACCTTTTCCAGTCCTGTGTCCACTGCTGAGTTTTCCAAATTTGCTGGCATATTGAGTGCAGCACTTTCACAGCATCATCTTTCAGGATTTGAAATAGCTCAACTGGAATTCCATCACCTCCACTAGCTTTGTTCGTAGTGATGCTTTCTAAGGCCCACTTGACTTCACATTCCAGGATGTCTGGCTCTAGGTCAGTGATCACACCATCGTGATTATCTGGGTCAGGAAGCTCTTTTTTGTACAGTTCTTCTGTGTATTCTTGCCACCTCTTCTTGATATCTTCTGCTTCTGTTAGGTCCATACCATTTCTGTCCTTTATCAAACCCATCTTTGCATGAAATGTTCCCTTGGTATCTCTAATTTTCTTAAAGAGATCTCTAGTCTTTCCCATTCTGTTGTTTTCCTCTATTTCTTTGCATTGATCACTGAAGAAGGCTTTCTAATCTCTCCTTGCTATTCTTTGGAACTCTGCATTCAGATGCTTATATCTTTCTTTTTCTCCTTTGCTTTTCACTTCTCTTCTTTTCACAGCTATTTGTAAGGCCTTCCCAGACAGCCATTTTGCTTTTTTGCATTTCTTTTCCATGGGGATGGTCTTGATCCCTGTCTCCTGTACAATGTCATGAACCTCCATCCATAGTTCATCAGGCACTCTATCAGATCTAGTCCCTTAAATCTATTTCTTACTTCCACTGTATAATCATAAGGGATTTGATTTAGGTCATACCTGAATAGTCTAGTGGTTTTCCCCACTTTCTTCCATTTCAATCTGAATTTGGCAATAAGGAGTTCATGATTTGAGCCACAGTCAGCTCCTGGTCTTGTTTTTGCTGACTATATAGAGCTTCTCCGTCTTTGGCTGCGAAGAATATAATCAATCTGATTTTGGTGTTGACCATCTGGGGTGATGTCCATGTGTAGAGTCTTCTCTTGTGTAGTTGGAAGAGGGTGTTTGCTATGACCAGTGCGTTCTCTTGGCAAAACTCTATTAGCCTTTGCCCTGCTTTATTCCGTACTCCAGGGCCAAATTTGCCTGTTACTCCAGGTGTTTCTTGACTTCCTACTTTTGCATTCCAGTCCCCTATAATGAAAAGGACATCTTTTTTGGGTGTTAGGTCTAAAAGGTCTTGTAGGTCTTCATAGAGCCATTCAACTTCAGCTTCTTCAGCATTATTGGTTGGGGCATAGGCTTGGATTACCGTGATATTGAATGGTTTGCCTTGGAAAGAAACAGAGATCATTCTCTCGTTTTTGAGATTGCATCCAAGTACTGCATTTCAGACTCTTTTGTTGACCATGCTGGCATACAGGGGGGGTCTTAATTCCCCAACCAAAGATGGAACCCCCACCCTCTGCAGTGGAAGCACCAGAGTCTTAGTAATCACTGGACCGCTAGGAAATTTCCCTCAGTTGTTCTTAGGAGATGCGTAAGTGAAGTTGCTCAGTCGTGTCCAACTCTTTGCGACTCCATGGACTATAGCCTACCAGGCTCTTCCATCCATGAAATTTTCCAGGCAAGAGTACTGGAGTGGGGTGCCATTTCCTTCTCCAGGGTATCTTCCCGACCCAGGGATGAAACCTGGGTCTCACGCATTGCAGGCAGACGCTTTACCACCTGAGCCACCAGGGAATCAGTGTGTGGGACCGTGTGTATGGAGAGAGTGGGAGATAGGCCAAGTATTAGCAATTAATAAGCGGAGGATGGCTACGTGAATGCTCATTGTACAATTCTTTAAACTTTCCTGTTGCTATAAGCCTTTTTTTTTTTTAATGGCGGGGACGTGGGATTGTTGATTGGATAACACCTTTGGGAGAAGGCCAAGGGTAAATGCATACAGAGTGAGTGAAAGTCACTCAGTCCTGTCAGACTCTTTGCCACCCCATGGACTGTAGTCTGCCAGGCTCCTCTGTCCATGGGATTCTCCAGGCAAGAATATGGAGAGGGCAACCATGCCCTCCTCCAGGGGATCTTCCTGACCCAGGGATCGAACCTGGGTCTCCCGCACTGCAGGCGGATTCTTTACCGTCTGAGCCCCCAAGGAAGCCCAATACATCCAGAAAGCGGGTGAAAACAGCCACTTCAGGAAAAAACCGGAAGAGACCTCTCAAACGCCCCACTTCCCGGGCCGTTTCCCTATTGGCGGTTCCAGTCACGTGGCAGAGTGGCCCCGCCCCTGCCCCAGAAGCCCGTGCGTGCGTACGCGCCGCCCGCAGTCTCTCAGCTTCTTCCGGGAGCCGGCACTGGCGGTGGAGGCCATGGAGGCCGAGCTTCCCCCGGTGGAAGAGCGACGGCGGCTGCGGGAGGAGCTGAGCGAGTTCGTGGAGAGCTGCCGGCGGACGCTGGAGGAGGTGACGGCGTCGCTGGGCTGGAGCCTGGACCGGCTGGAGCCCGGGGAGGAGGCGGCGGCGGCCGAGGTGAGAGGACCGCGGGGCCGTCGGCGGCGGGCAGGGCGCGGCGTCTGCAGGGCCAAGAGGGGGAGCGCGCGGGACTCGGGGGCTGTAGCCTCCCGGTCGCTCGCACCGCTCCCGGGGAAGCCGAGGAATCGCGGCGGGCCTGCAGTGAGATAAGCGGGCAGGCCTGGGGTGCTGCTTGGCGGCTTGCCGTGTCCTCCGCGCGTGGATTCCGCCTTGGCACCAGATTCGGGGTCGGGAGAACTGGGGAGTTGATGGGAAACAGTAGAAACAGTGACAGACATTATTTTGGGGGTCTCCAAAATCACTGCAGACAGTGACTGCAGCCATGAAATTAAAAGACGTTTGCTCCTTGGAAGAAAAGCTATGACCAACCTGGACAGCATGTTAAAAAGCAGAGAAGTTACTTTGCCAACAAAGGTCCATCTAGTCAAAAGTATGGTTTTTCCAGTAGTCATCTATGGATGTGAGAGTTGGACAATAAAGAAAGCTGAGTGCCGAAGAATTGATGCTTTTGAACTGTGGTGTTGGAGAAGACTCTTGAGAGTCCCTTGGACTGCAAGGAGATCCAACAAGTCCATCCTAAAGGAGATCAGTCCTAAAAATTCATTGGAAGGACTGGTGTTGAAGCTGAAGCTCCAATACTTTGGTCTCCTGATGCTAAGAACTGACTCATTTGAAAAGACCCTGATGCTGGGAAAGATTGAAGGCAGGAGAAGGGGATGACAGAGGATGAGATGGTTAGATGGCATCACCGACTCAGTGTACATGAGTTTGAGTAAACTCTGGGAGGGTGATGGACAGGAAGGCCTGGTGTGCTGCAGTCCGTGGGGTGGCAAAGCATTGAACACGACTGAGTGACTGGACTGAACTGAATCAGGTTCTGTGTCTGGAGAAGTGGGGAGTTGCGGGTCGCCTTCCTCTGCCACGAGATGGTGCACCTCTGACAGGGGTGACAGCATTCTAGGACTATTGAAGGATTCGGTACCAGCAGCTCTCCCGGACGTTAGGATTGCTTTGGGAAGAGACATAGGCAAGTGTGTTAGGGTCAGCAATCGTGATCTTTAAAAATATGCATATTATTTACTTTGGCTGCGGCAGGCCTCAGTTGGAGGCACGCAAGCTTTTAGTTGCAGCATGTGGGATCTAGTTCCCAAGCCAGGGATCGAACCCGGGCCCCCTGAATTGGGAGCAGAGTCTTAGCCACGGGGACGACCAGGGAAGATTGGGAGCACAGAGTCCTAGCCACGGGGACCACCAGGCAAGTCCTCAGTTGTTGTTGTTTTTAATGAGATGAAAGGAAGTGCTCATGTGGCATCATACTTCATGAGGCCTTCATGAGGCCTACTATGCTTTACGGGTTTATGATTTTTTAAAAAACCCTTTCATTGTTTGGAGGTATAATTGAGGCTGTGAATTCTGTTGAGTGTAGCCTCCCAGGCCTTTCCACATCACTGTGCTCCCAGCAATGTAGTAAATTTAGATTTCTTTTATTAACAGTTAAATAGCTCTTTGTTTATGTCACTTACTGTACATTACCTCCTTTAGTACTCACAATGACCCTATGAGGTAGGTCCCCTCAGCCACCTTTTACAGATGAGAAAACGAACCGAGAGAGGTGAGCATTTGTCCCAGGACTCGTTGCTGTTAAGTGGTAGTCAGGATGGGAACCCAGGCATTCTACCCCTGAGAGTCTTGTGTGCCTCGTTGCTTCGCTGCCTCTCTACAACTCCACTCTAAAATTCCGAAATTCTTGGGAGTTCTGCAGTGGGCCGGTGGTTAAGGCTGCCTTCCAGTGCAGGGGCGTGGGTTCAGTCTCTAGTGAGGGGACTAAGGTTTCACATGCTGTGGGGTGTGGCCAGGAGTTAAAAAATAAAATGAAATTCTGATAATCAGTTGTGGGTGTGCATCTCATGTTTGCAAAACCAACACCTGATATTCAGGAGAGTGACTGGCATAAAGATCCTGGTAAGCGGCATTGCTAATTCCTAGACCAGTGCAGTACAGAAAGGCGGTGAATCTTCACTTCTCTGCTGGAGTGCTTTCATCCTGTAACTGAGTGCACAGCAGTCAGTTTCTACCCTCCAGTGACTGCTGGTGGTGAGGGGGATACAGAGAGTAGCCGCTGTGTGCTACAGTGTGAAAAAGTCTGTGAAGGGTGAGTCAGGATGGCTGGAGGGCACGCGGGTTATTGTAGGCTCTGGGGTGGACGGCCACAGCTTCCTTTGTAAGGTGAATTCTAAACTGACAGATGAAAGGAGCTAAATTAGCTAGGTGCAGCACAGAGAAAGCGTCAACAGCATGGGTAGAAATCCAGAGATAAGGCTATGCACAGAACAGGAAACCTTTGGAAGTTAAGCATAGCTAAGAGAGCTTGGGATGTGGGGGAAGAGGGGAACGGTGGCTGGTGGGGGCCAGAGCTTAAAGGTCCTTGTACAGCTGTGTTGAAGAATCTATATGTGTGTGTGTATATATATATATGTGTATATATTTTTTTTTTTTAATGAGAACAGTAGGGGGAGACATGAAAGTACTTGAAGCCAAAGTGTTAGTTGCTCAGGCAACTAAATTTTAATTTAATAAAATTATAACTGCTTATGTTTATTGAATGTGTGCTATTTACCAGGCCCTGTCTGAATTGCTTTATGTGTATGAATTCAGGTATAATTTATTTAATCTTCACCGTAGCTCTGTGTGAGTAGTCCTGCTGTTAGACCCATTTTACAGATGAAGAAACTGAGAGAAAGGAAGGCTCCTGACCTTGACTACGTTCGTACGGTCATTAAGTGGCAGGCCTCGGACGCACCCTAGCTGTGGTGTGGAGAATGGAGGCAGAGGGAGCAGATGGCAGGGGCTCTTGTCACCTCGGATGGAGAGGACAGTGTCCTGCAGGGACTGGGGCAGGGGCGGGGGTTATGGGTAAGGACCTCCGAGTTCCTCAGGGGGAGATGGTCAGTGAGGTTGTCCAGGCAGTGAGCATACATACATCTTTCAGGAAGTGGGCTTTGAAGGGTTGGAGCGGGACAGAGGCTGTAAGGGGTAAAGAGAACCAGGGAGGTTGTTTTTTAACGTGTACGTACACTCACACGGGAAGTGGGGTGGAGAGACTTACAGAAGAGGATGCAAAACATTTACTGGGATGGTTATTTCTTGAAAAATGATGTACCTTTTCCTTTGCTTCTGTTTGATCTTTATAGGATGAAGTTGCGATATGCCCGTATGATTCCAATCACCACATGCCTAGATCGTCTTTAGCAAAGCACATGATGTCTTGTAGATTGAGGAGACTGGGCTACACCAAAGAGGAAGAGGTACCGTATATTTATCATGTGTATGTCATGTGGTTCATGCGTTAGTAAATCCTCACAGTGTGGAAGGTGTAGTGTGAGGTTTTCTGAGAAAATAATAGTCATTTGTGAGGTGCAGTGGGATTTGCCTTGTTTTGCAAATGATTGCAAGAAATGCTTAAATGATACTAAACCTATTGTTGGTTTATGTCAAATATTAAAGTAATCATCTGATACTGAAGGACATTAAAATTTGTTTTTTTTTTTTTTTTACCATTTAGGATAAAATGTATAATTCTGACTTTTTCTATGAGAATGCGAACGTACCTTCAATTACTTTGAGTAAGTATTATTATAATTTTTAAATGTCTTAGTGAAGCTGTATGTGTATAGGTATTTATATTCATTTGTGAATTATCAGAAGAGTGGGCTTTGTAAGTATCCTGATGATTGATTAAGAAAGGTATTGCTTACAGTGACACTGGTTTACTCAATCTGAGATTTAGAGACCAGGTTTATAATGCACACCAGAAATCCTCTAGAGCATCCTACAATAGGGCACACTCCTGCCTTCTTGGTTATAACAAAACCTGGCCACACACATACGTTGAAGATAGAGCCAAGGATGGAAACGTGTTCTGAGTGTTCACCGATTACACAGAGATTAAAATCTTGGGCTCTGGAATCAGAATGCCTCATTTAACTAATTCTGTCACTAATAGTTGTGTGGCTTTCAGTAAGGTAATTAACCGATTTTTTTGCCTAGATTTCTTTGTAAAATAGGAATGATGCTAATAACACATGTAAGGAGGATTAAATATCACATATGTAATATGGTTATCATACTGCCTGACACTTAGCTGGGATTCACGAAATGTTAGATATTACACTGGTTGCTAAAATTTGCGGCCGCAACTGCTGCGTGCTTGATTATATTAATAGTGTTTTCTGAACTGCTCGAAGTCTGGTTACTTATTGGATTCTGGTGGATCAGAAAGAATTCTGCATTCAGATGACCACAGCAGCAACGTGGGTTTTAAGATTCTGGAATGTTTCTCAGTGTGCCCAGAGAGCTTGGATTATTGGAACCTAGTTACTAATTCCATTGTGGACACTGATGATTCATGTTGTGTTTATGGATTTTTTTTTTTTGACAGATAAGGACTCACAATTCCAGATAATTAAACAAGCTAGAGCTGCAGTTGGAAATGATGGTGATTATTATAATCAAAGTAAGTGGCATCATAGTTTGAGCTAATTAGTTAGACTGTTTTTCTTCCGTAGCGCATATCACTAATTTTCAAGAGAAATCTCGTGAAAACATTTATGTGGAATAGGTTAAGCTTTCCATCTGACATTAGACTAAGTATTTGGTGTCAAATAAATGCCCTGAGTAGACTGTCTCACCCTGAGATTTCCGCTCTCATGAGCACTGTTATTGTTGTTACTGTTGAGTTGCTTAGTCGTGTCTGGTTCTTTGAGACTGCATGGATTCTGGCCTGCCAGGCTCCTCTGTCCATGAGATTTCCCAGGCAAGAATCCTGGAGTGGGTTTCCATTTGCTTCTCCAGCGGATCTTCCCGACCCAGGCATTGAATCCCCATCTCCTGCGTTGTAGGCAGATTTTTTTCCACCGAGCCACCTGGGAAGCACCTCTCGAGAATTAGCCCGATGTTACATGTAAGGATGTTGAAGTGCAACATGAGAGGAAAGGCTCAGGCTGAGGAAGACCCAGCCCCGTCCCTGCCCCTCGTAGTGAAGCACGGACAGTGTTAGATGTACAATTTCAGAGGGTTGTGGGTACCTGGTGCCCAGCTTTGGAAGCTGGGGTAAGAGATGCTACCTAGGACTTCACTTTAGCAGAGACAAGCTTAGAATTTTAAGTTTCAGCTTTTAGGAAATTGGAAGAACTTCATCCTTCAAAATCATAGAAGTAAATGGGTAAATGGAATTAATAGATTTCTGACTCTAGGTAGAACATCCAGCCAAACCCTGACTGGTTCCTTTGATAAAGGTTCTCAGTTGTCTTTGAGCTTTCTGAAGGTACCTTTCTCTGAGTACCTAACCTTTTTCTTCATTGTTTATGTTTAAGGTCATGACCCTGTTGTTGTAAGCCAGTATCTGGGCTCAGTTTCTCCCTCGATCGCATTGTGGCTTTGGAGGGAGGAAGTCTGTTAGTCTCAGTGTGTTGGTAGCAGCCAGAAGCATGTTTCCTGTGTTTGCTGTTTTGAAGGATCCATGTAGTTCCAGGTGTTACTCTTTGAGAGGGATGTTTGACTCTCATCTAACTCAAAGAGATACTGAGCTGTGGTCAGTTAAGCCTTTTTTGGCCATTATTCAGTTAAGACCCAGTTAAAAAGTAGAGGATTTTATTTGTGTGTTTTGGGAGAAGTTACTAGTTTTAACTTTATTTGATCTTAGCTAGTGAGATTTACTGAATTTATTTTATCTACTCCAGCATCTGTTTTTTTCAGATAAGGAAATAAACCCTGTCCAGCAGAGGTGATGAAAGAAATTTTGGGGTGCTTGTTCTAAAGTTCCTCAGTACTTTGCTATTTTAGAAGAGATTCTTTTCGTTTTGTTTTTTTTTTCCAAAGCGCTCTTGTGTATTTCATTTCTCTTTGACATCATAGTTGTGATAGGTTAGACAAGTATTTTCTCTTCCATATTAGGTGAAGAAATAGAGGAACACAGAAGTGAGTTAACACTTTTGTGCTTTAATATAAGCTGGATTGAAAACCTAGCTCTGAATTTTGTGGATTTGAACGTTGAATTTGGTTCTTTACAAAAGCAAACAGTTACTTTAAATGAATAGTTCTTTCAGTAGATAAAAGGAACTTTGATTTTGGATTTTTGTACTGTCTTAATATTTAATTAATTGTTAAGGACAACTTGTTATATCATCTGTAATCCTCTTTTTAAAACTTTTTTTCATTTTATGTACAGCTCTGCAATTTCTCAATAGAGATGATTTTTTGTGGCCCACTTATGTCTTACACATTTAAAACTTTTTACCCCAGGACAAAAATCTCTTTAATATCTCATTGATGTTTACTTTGAAGGAATGATTAACATGAGCAGCTTTACATTTTCCATATAATTAATATTTTGTTGGTTATGTACTAAATTTTAAGTTTCTTATATTTTCATTTCATTGGTCATATCAAGCCCAAACTCAAGGTATAGAATTCTCAACCTGTTAATCTTTGTCAAAGCTTGAACAGGCATTAGATCTACCTATTTACTTTCAGATGTAGTTATGTTGGAATAAACAGTCATTTTATATTTGATGATCTTTTTCCTTCAATATTAAAAATTCAAGTCACTGTACTTGAATTTCATGACATCTGTGTGGCTGGTGGCCATGATTTGAACATGAGTTATCGGGCTAAAGCATCCTAAAGAGATGGAGATGACGGTTCTAACCCTGATCTTTTTCTCCCACTTGTGAGACTTCAGTGGATCATTTTATCTGTAACAGCCTCATTTCTGCGTCTCATGTTAGGAAATTGACTTAGTATGAATTCTTCACAAGGTTCTGAATCCGTATCTTCGACACAAGTTAATATTTAATACTGTTAAATATATCATTATTTAATGTTAACATTATTGATATTTAATATTGTATTTCACACATGTGAGATGGCATGTGATGGCCACCAGGACTAACGGAAGAATGAGAGTTCCAGTTACCGAGAAAGTAGAGTGGAGTTTCAGTCTGGGGTGATGGCAGAGTTCTGGCGGTGGGCAGAACTGAGGGTGCGAGTAGGAAGGGTGTGCTGACTGCCGCCGAGCTCTCCACCCAAAATGGGTCAGATGGCAGATTCCATGTTGTGTCTATTTTATGGCAATTTTTAAAAACTATTCTTAAAAAAGTACATAGAGGGTCACAGTTAGTATGACGACAGCTCATTCAGATAGATCTCCAAATCTTATAGAAACTTCATCTGAACTTTTTACGTTTTGTGGAAATGTGAGCTTCTTTATTTTTTTCTTTTGTCAGAAATATCTATGTTCTGAATGATTTGAATGCCGTTTGTTGTTTAACTTTTCCTGTACTTTTTCTTTTTCAGTAATTGGGGTGAGTATAAAGAGGAATTAGGAACCTGAATGTACTCCTTATTTAAAGATATGCAGTATCCTTTTTGCAAATGATATCCTTTTAAAAGTATCATTCAAATTTCTAAACTTTATCTTAATCACTGTCAAAACATTATAGTGTTGACTTGGAATTTTAGTTGAATTTCAAAGACTTTAAGTATCAGTCTTGACCAGACAGAAATTTTAAGATGAATAAAGAAAACTCCAAAATACTTTAAGGAGGAAGTTACACTTCTTTGCTTACAAAGAACAGGCAAAGGTTTGTGTGCAACGTGTTTTAAAATACATCAGTGTTGTTTTCATCTTTGTTTTTCTTCCAAAATATGTAGCCTATAATCATATAAATTAGGTTTATCAAAGATAACTCACTTTTGTATTACTAAATGAAGTGTTCAAAGTCTGGCTGCATAGAGGGGCTTTTCCTCGTGTTTGCCAGAATTAGAGTAGGAGGGATTGACAGTGGGGAACCCTTCCTGCCCACTAATTCAGAACCTCTTACTAGTAAGATCGTTACCCGTCGCTGTTACTGCACGCCCCCAGTTCAGTGTAGCTCTCCTGGTAACTTAGAGCCTGTGACGTCGTCCCTCTTCTCGCGCCGTCACCCTTAGTTCATGGTGGGCTCGCATGTGAATTCTTGCTTTGCCACTTCGTAAGTATCTGAGAAGAGCTACTGGTTATATATTGCCCTGTGAACCTGAGTGATGACTTTAGGGTGACCTGGCAAACATTAAAAGGATTCCTTTAGTAGCTGGTGTTCTTTGTTTGCATTCATGGATAATGAAGTCTAGAAAGAATCTTTTTAAATTGCTTTATTTACAGTTACAGTAATTTTTTATTTCTTTGAGAAAATTTGAATCTCAAAACTTTTCTTCAATGTTTAATACATCGTATCAAGGTATTGTATTTACTTTTTTTCATTAATGAGCAGATTATAGAAAGTTCTGTGATTTTGGGGGGATGGGGCACTTGCTGTTGACAACTTTCTTCAGTTTGGTGAAGCCTACCTGCTGCTGCTTCTGAAAATTAAAAGACGTTTTAGTCTCAGTGTGTCTTTCTCTGATCTGAGGAAGTTTGGGATTTCCGCCCCTTGGTCCGTAGCTCTAAGTCATTGCCCGAATGGGATATATTTTGACTGAACCATATCGCTTGGTGTCTCATAAATATGTTTTTAACACATTTTTTGTATTTCTATATTTTATTTTCAAGGGGGCTGTAATGTGTATTTCCTATTAAAATCATTTTCCTTCACCTTTTGTGCGGAAAGGCGTATATAGAGAAAATTCATATCTACTTTTACAGTATGGGGAACCTTTTAAAAGTTTTTTTTTTTTTTTTTCCAATGGGCAAATTGTCTTATGGTTATTACTGTTGCCTTCATGGGATCTGTCCTAACACTGTCGGGGGGAATAGCCCACACCCACGTCCGCCCTTTCTGTGGATGCAGCATTCGGGATAGAGTCAGTGTTGGCCATTAGCACACAGGTGGCTGTTCTGCATGTTCAGGGACTGCTACGAAAACAAATGGCTTGTGTTAATTAAACGTCACATTGTTACCATGCACGTTTAAAGGTGAGTATCGTGGGTCGTAAATCCAGAGCTTCATGTATTATTTATCCTTGTGATCTTATTTTTACTCTAGGGCTGTATTCTTCATTGCCTATTGAAGTTCCTCTGAATCACAAACGGTTTGTTTGTGATCTCACTCAAGCCGATCGTCTTGCCCTCTACGATTTTGTAGTCGAGGAAACAAAGAAAAAACGCTCAGATTCTCAAATTATCGAAAATGACAGCGATCTCTTTGTAGACTTGGCTGCCAAAGTCAATCAAGGTTTGAGATGAATATCTTAGTTTTCTATTTCTTAATTGTCATTTCGTCCTTTAAGTGTTATTAAGATGATTTGTCAGGCCATTTTGAGTTGGAATAGGATGGTTTTGTATCATCTGATATTAACATATGTTAAGGTGTTTACTTAGTACTTGAAATTTTGTTCTCTGATTGTTACACCAAGCATACCTTTCTTCCGTAAGAATGTTACTTAGAACTGGGCTGTTACTTTAATCTCTGTACTTAAAACACTCTTTATGTTCAACTAATGGCTAGAGAAAAGGAATGATATAAAATAGTCCATTTATACAACATAAAATTTTTGAAGTGCTACATTAAAATATAAAATATCAGATGATTATGGTGTTCCTTCCCTCTAATTCATAAGAATTTAGAGTTTCTGATGATGTAATAATTTTATTTTGTTCTTTTATTAGATAATAGTCGAAAAAGTCCGAAATCTTACCTTGAAATCCTGGCAGAAGTGAGAGATTACAAAAGAAGACGCCAGTCCTATAGAGCTAAGAACGTTCACATAACCAAGAAGTCATACACCGAGGTAAGTTCTGCGTGATTGTGTACAGCCTTGTTGAACACACAGGTTTCCCGTACGCAGTCATTGCCTGTCCCGTGGTTTCCACAGTTGCCGAGAGGTTTTCTGAGAGGACGAGGCTCCATTGTGGTCACGTCTGATTTGTATTTGCTCCGTCACATTCAGACCCAGCCTTCACCAGGCCAAGGCTCTCCAGGGTACAAAGACCTTACGTAAAGAGGTTGTACAGTCTTACAAAAATACTGCTTTTGAGAAAGTGATACTGCATCATGATGAGAACATAGATTTTGGCTGTAGACAGACCCAGGCTTGAGTTTTGATTCTGTAATTTATTACTGTCTGTTTGACCTGGGCAAATGATTTGAGCTTTTTAAGATTGAGATTTTTTTCATTTTTGCAGGGTTATCGTGAGATGTAATGGAAATAATGCTTATGGACAAAGGAATTTTTAATAAATAGCTTTTTTTGGCAGAAACTTAGTCCTTTTATGTACTCTACTAAACATTTGGGCTTAAGAAGTGTTTTGGTATAAATTATTTGTAACTTACAGTATTATGTATATAATAAAATTTAAGTGTGTTGCTGCTACTGCTGCTAAGTCGCTTCAGTTGTGTCCGACTCTGTGTGACTCCATAGATGGCAGGCCACCAGGCTCCCCCGTCCCTGGGATTCTCTAGGCAAGAACACTGGAGTGGGTTGCCATTTCTTTCTCCAGTGCATGAAAGTGAAAAGTGAAAGTGAAGTTGCTCAGTTGTATCCAACTCTTCGCAACCCCATGGACTGCAGCCTACCAGGCTCCTCCATCCATGGGATTTTCCAGGCAAGAGTACTGGAGTGGGGTGCCATTGCCTTCTCCGTTAAGTGCATTAATCCGTGATTTAATTGCTAAGTTGTGTCCCTGACTCTTCGACCCCATGACCTGTGCCCCACCAGGCTCCTCTGTCCATGGGGTTTCCCAGGCAAGGATACTGGATTCCTCCTCCAGGGTATCTTCCCGACCCAAGGAGTGAACCCCATCTCCTGCACTGGTAGGTGGATTCTTTACCACTGAGCCACCAAGGAAGCCCGTTATCTGCATATGATCTCTGTTTATTTTACACCCACTCACTCCCTCTCTCCTCCTGCCCCAGCAGTCGGTGGTCTGGGAGCAGATCCCGGATGTCTTTCATCTGTAAAAACGCCCATGTTTCCCACCCTTTTAGTGGTTTATCGTATCTCAGTGGTCTCCAACGTACAGATGAGTTGCGCTACTGCAGACAGGACACAGGACTCACTCGTGTGTGTCCTTCTCCCAGATCACCCAGGGTTGACTCGTGCCCCCTTCCTGCGTGTGCACTCTGTCTTTCTGCGCGTGATTTCTAAACTCTTCAGGCTGAGTTAACACGTGTCATGATCGTGTGCCCCTGAATCCTCAGTGTGTTGCCTGTTTGTGTTTCTTAGACTCCACACCTCCCACAGTCCGCCGTATCGTAGCTCTCTGGAAATGTTTAACTGATCGCGAGCAGTACCGTCTGCTCGTTTCTCAAGCAGCTTTCTTACCTGGCAGTTGGTTCCCCCCCGCCCGCAGGTGATCCGGGACGTGATCAACGTGCATATGGAGGAGCTGAGCAGCCACTGGCAGGAGGAGCAGGAGAAGGAGGCAGATGGGGCGGACAAGTATGTCGTCGTGTCTCGGTGGAAGCGGTCCTCTGTCGAGTCTGTTGACTGTCACTGTCCAGCTGGGTCCGAGCACCTCCAAGACCAGTCACAGCACACTGTGATTCATCCAGAGGCTTCTTCCTCTTCCTGTTTCCACAGTCGTAAAACATACCATGCAGAGCTGTGTTTCTTTGCCTGTCCTCTTACTGGAGTGCAAGATTATGCATATTTACTTGGTCTCTGCTATAGAATGTTGGGCTCGAGGCTGGTCTGTCGTGGAGATCAGTGGTTGAAACTAGTTGACCGTTCTTTCTGTCTCAGGAGCGAAGAAAGACGGTCGGCCTCAGTGGACTCGAGGCATTCTGGGGGGAGCCATCTGGACGGCGAGTGTTCACGGCATAGACGGGACCGAAGTCGGAGCCCACACAGGCGGAAAAGAAATAAGGACAAGGACAGAGGCTGGGACTCCCGGAGAAGGAAGGAGAGGTAAGTCCGGTGGGGCGTTGTTTGTTGCCGAGCTGTTTGCTTCTGACACATGGACAGTCCTTCCGTCACAGGCCATGTCGAGAAAATGGAGTGTGAGCACCGCGAGGTCCGGGAGCAAACAGCCTGTGAGGGTCCTTCACGTGTGTCCCGTTGCAGGGCGGCTGTCCACAGCTCTGCGGGCGTGGCTCGGTCCGCCTGCTCGGACCTGGTTTCCCTATGTCATTAACTGCTTCTCAGCAAGACACAGGAAAGGAATGTCTGGGCAGAAGGGTGGCCGCGTTGCAGAGGTGTTTGCCTGGGTCTTCCTTCCGTCCCTCAGTATCTGCCCCTCCCTTCCTGTTTTCCTGTCATCGTTCTTTCCTTCTCTTGCTAATCCCTCAGATAAAGGGCGTTACTGAGTCAGAGGAAGGCCCAGGCTTTATGGCACTCAGCTCGGCCCTTGTTGGGATTCCTGATAGAGGTTTGATCAGTGGGGAGATATAAAGTGATACTGAGATAATGCAGGTTGGCGGAGGCCTGTTCGTGTGTCCCAGCCACTTAGTGGACACACGAATCACTCCGTGGACCTTAGCTTGGCCAGGTCTGCCCCTGGATTCATCTGTTTTCCGCTCTGCTCGCCTGCCCCCGCACGTCTGTCCTGGTTGGCGATGACCAGCATCCATCCTCCTAAGCCAGAACTCGAGAGCTTGCTAGCTGCTGCCTCACTCCTCGCCGTCTGGGCTGGCTGTCATCGGTCCTGCGTGACGGGGCCCCTCTCACGCTCCCTGCCCCTCCGCCCTGAGCTCTGTCCTCTGGGAGTTTTCCTGGTTGTTCTGTCTCCATGCTGGTGCTGTATGGACCTGTCCCTCCCCAGCTGCTGGAGTGAGCCTTCACCTCTCAGGGCCTTTCAGCAGCCGAATGCTCGTGGTTTACAGCAGCTCTCGAGGCCTCCGGGAGCAGGGCACTCGGCCCTCCACTCTGTGTTTTGCCCACACCCCTTGATCCATAGCATCTGCCCTAGCCAACCCGGGCCACGCACTGTTCCTCGTCCCCGCCGTGCCTCATCCGTGCCTTTCCACCTCCTGTTCTGCTGCCTCTTTGTTCTTTTAAACTGCTCCTCAGCCTTTAAGATGCAGCTTCGTCATTTCCGCGAAGCCTTTTTTTCCCCATCTTGTTGCCACTCTGCCCAGCACCTGCGTTTCATTGACCTTAAGTTATTTTTCTCCGTACTGGACTGAGCTCGTTGCAGGCAGGTCCGTGTCTTGTTTAGTGTCATTTGCACAGTGCTTGTCTAAAAGTAAGATCTTAAGTGGTATCTCTTCAGGATCAGTGGTGATCAGGAATCAGGCTTATTGGTTTAATAATTCTGCTCATCTTGTTATCATTCAATTCGTAGGTTTAAAGCTAGCTATGAGTTCAAAATGTGAAGTAGTTTCTTGGTAGTCCCTTTTGATTCATTTACTGAAGGATAATATCTGGTCATTGCGTACACATCAACTCTTGATTAATTAAAGAAAATTGTGCTTTTTCTGGTTTCTTAGTTCTTCCTCCTCTTAAGTAATTTTTGACATGTCCAATCAGTCCCTGTTGACTGATACACGTTCAGATCAGATCAGTCGCTCAGTCGTGTCCAACTCTTCGTGACCCCATGAATCGCAGCACGCCAGGCCTCCCTGTCCATCACCAAATCCGGAGTTCACTCAGACTCATATCCATCAAGTCAGTGATGCCATCCAGCCATCTCATCCTCTGTCGTCCCCTTCTCCTCCTGCCCCCAATCCCTCCCAGCATCAGAGTCTTTTCCAATGAGTCAACTCTTCGCATGAGGTGGCCAAAGTACTGGAGTTTCAGCTTCAGCATCATTCCTTCCAAAGAAATCCCAGGACTGATCTCCTTCAGAATGGACTGGTTGGATCTCCTTGCAGTCCAAGGGACTCTCAAGAGTCTTCTCCGACACCACAGTTCAAAAACATCAATTCTTCAGTGCTCAGCCTTCTTCACAGTCCAACTCTCACATCCATACATGACCACAGGAAAAACTGTAGCCTTGACTAGACAGACCTCTGTTGGCAAAGTAATGTCTCTGCTTTTGAATATGCTATCTAGGTTGGTCATAACTTTCCTTCCAAGGAGTAAGCATCTTTTAATTTCATGGCTGCAGTCACCATCTGCAGTGATTTTGGAGCCCAGAAAAATAAAGTCTGCCACTGTTGGCACTGTTTCCCCATCTATTTCCCATGAAGTGATGGGACCGGATGCCATGATCTTTGTTTTCTGAATGTTGAGCTTTAAGCCAACTTTTTCACTCTCCACTTTCACTTTCATCAAGAGGCTTTTGAGTTCCTCTTCACTTTCTGCCATGAGGGTGGTATCATCTGCATATCTGAGGTTATTGATCTTTCTCCCGGCAATCTTGATTCCAGCTTGTGCTTCTTCCAGTCCGGCGTTTCCCATGATGTACTCTGCATATAAGTTAAATAAACAGGGTGACAATATACAACCTTGACGAACTCCTTTTCCTATTTGGAACCAGTCTGTTGTTCCATGTCCAGTTCTAACTGTTGCTTCCTGACCTGCATACAGATTTCTCAAGAGGCAGGTCAGGTGGTCTGGTATTCCCATCTCTTTCAGAATTTTCCACAGTTTCTTGTGATCCACACAGTCAAAGGCTTTGGCATAGTCAATAAAGCAGAAATAGATGTTTTTCTGGAACTCTCTTGCTTTTTCCATGATCCAGCGGATGTTGGCAATTTGATCTCTGGTTCCTCTGCCTTTTCTAAAACCAGCTTGAACATCAGGAAGTTCACGGTTCACATATTGCTGAAGCCTGGCTTGGAGAATTTTGAGCATTACTTTACTAGCGCGTGAGATGAGTGCAATTGTGTGGTACTTTGAGCATTCCTCGGCATTGCCTTTCTTTGGGATTGAATGAAAACTGACCTTTTCCAGTCCTGTGGCCACTGCTGAGTTTTCCAAATTTGCTGGCATATTGAGTGCAGCACTTTCACAGCATCATCTTTCAGGATTTGAAATAGCTCAACTGGAATTCCATCACCTCCACTAGCTTTGTTCGTAGTGATGCTTTCTAAGGCCCACTTGACTTCACATTCCAGGATGTCTGGCTCTAGGTCAGTGATCACACCATCGTGATTATCTGGGTCGTGAAGATCTTTTTTATATAGTTCTGTGTATTCTTGCCATCTCTTCTTAATATCTTCTGCTTGTGTTAGGTCCATACCATTTCTGTCCTTTATTGAGCTCATCTTTGCATGAAATGTTCCTTTGGTATCTCTGATTTTCTTGAAGACCCTGGTCTTTCCCATTCTGTTGTTTTCCTCTGTTTCTTTGCATTGATCGCTGAAGAAGGCTTTCTTATCTCCTCTTGCTATTCTTTGGAACTCTGCATTCAGATGTTTATATCTTTCCTTTTCTCCTTTGCTTTTCGCTTCTCTTCTTTTCACAGCTATTTGTAAAGCCAATAGTCTCAAAACCTAAATATGGATGATTTCCTTTAGTGAGGATAAGTTGAGTGTCAGCAGGAAGTACTCTTTGAGACCCACCCTGAGGTGGGATGACCTGCAGGGAGCTGAGCTGGGAGCCGGGATACGGAGCTCAGAGCTCTGAGTTCCTCCTGTGACTCCAGAGTCCTGTTTGAAGTGAACTCTAAGGTCATCCACCTTGTACATATATTTTAAAGCACAGCTTTAAAAAAATCCATTTCCTGTATCCTCATCTCAGTTTTGTCCTGTATTTTTAGTGATACTTTTTTTGCTTTACTCTTTAAAAAAAAAACCCAAAAACTGTTCTGTTTTAAATGCATGTTTTAACTTGCTCTGGTTTATATCTGATGTAAATACATTGCTGTGAATTATTATTTTAAAGCTTTGGTCATGTTTTTTCACCTCTTTCGTTTCAGGGATGGGGAAAGACATCACAGTCACAAAAGAAGAAAGCAAAAAATGTAAAGCGGAGTGTCTGTGCACACGGTAATTAGGCCTGGGCCCCGGTGACCAGCACGCTGGTGTCTGGCATCATTGCTTTCAGTAGGAGCATGTGCTTGTCGGCCGTTCAGTGCTCATATCATTATTTTTCAATAAACACCTCTCACAGCATGAGTACATGATGATGCTCTAGGGCTTCGTTTTCCTAGTTGATCGCCTTTTGTTGCTGATTGTGTTTCATTGTCTTTTTTTTTTTTGTATAATTTATGTATCAAAATATTCTTTAAAGTGTGTGTTTAAGCTGTGTAACTAATAAATAAATGCATTCTTACTGTAGAAAATTAAAGCTTACAGATAAGGCCAAACAAGCCCTGGAGCACCACCTGTGGCCCCCTCGGGGGTAACGACTGGTGAACTGTAGCAGAGAAGAGAACCCAAATACGCATCAGAAGAGGAAGGGCAGACTTGTGATAGAGCAGCATATCAGACTTGAAGAGATAAACTGTATTATCATGAATAGATCTAAGAGACATGATGCTAAATGAAGAAAAGCAAGTTTCAGAAACACATCCAAGTTCCATCTGTGTAAAGAACAGCAGTGCACGTTTCTGTGACTTCTTATATGTATATTAGTCACTCATTTGTGTCTGACTCTTTTGTGACCCTGTGGTTTGAAGCCCACCAGACTCCTCTGTCCATGGGGATTCTCCAGGCAAGAATACTGGAGTGGGTTGCCGTTCCCTTCTCCAGGGGAACTTCTCGGCCAAGGGATTGAACCCAGATCTCCTGCATTGGCAGGCAGATATTTTTACCATCTGGCCACCCTATATGTATGTAAATATATTTTTAAAGGTTCAGAAGAACTTTCAAACTCGACAGTGGTTACTTGGGGGAGGAGGTATAGATGGGAGAAAGGATGGGAACCAGGATTGGAAGGTGGTCAGAGGGAAGTTTAGCTTTATCCACAATTTTAATTATTCATGTTAATTTTTTAATAATGTAGTATTTGTGTTTCACTTGTTAATTAAAAATAACTCCTTTTTTTTTTGTAAATCAGCTTTATTAAGGAACTGTTTACATATAATGAAATTCATTCACTTTAAGTGTACATTTCATTAAGTTTTGATAGACTTATGCCCCTCCTCCATGTAACCTTCATCTCAGTCAAAATAGAGAACGTTTCTGTCTCCCTCAGGTTCCCTCAGAGCCCTTTTCCCAGTTTCTCCACCAGCAGCCCTAGACAGACTCGGCTCTGGTTTTTGTTGCTGTTGATGAGAAACGTCTTTCCCAGGATCCATGTAAACGGAACGCTCCTGCACACTTCTGGCCGCCTCTGTACAGGTTGGTCTGAGCTGTGTCACATGACTGAAGCGACTTAGCAGCAGCTGCAGCCTGTCCTCCTCGTATTGTACTGTACGCTGGATCGTTCAGGTGAAAGTTTGACCTGAAATGTTAAACCTTGTACGTGAAGAGCGGTGTCTTGAATCCGGGGAACCCAAGTTAAAGATTCCCCAGTGAATTCCACATAGAAATAAAACCTTGATCATTTGAGTCTGTAATGGACAACGCCAGGAAGGTCGACTGTATCTAGATCCGATTGGCTGCTGGGCCAATGTATGGAAGAAGCACTGATTTATAAGGAGGGAATCACCTTAGCAGTATGAAGCCCTGTTAGTGCCATTGTATGTAATTTCCAAGTGCAAAATTCACATTTAAAAGTCTTCAAAGACTTTGGAGTTGACATAATTTTGAGCTGTATGAAATTTCTACTTTTGTAGGTCAGATCCATTTGATCAAGTTTCATGTAATATAACAGTTTATAATGTTGTTTGTTATGATTTCAGTGACTTTACTAACTGGAAGACAGTTTACTAAAGAGTAAAACTGAAAGATGTACTTGGGCTTTTAGTGTGAGAGGGGGAAGGAGTGGGGGAGGTGGGACGGGAAAAATAGGATGGTGTGCGTGCTTTAATGGATCGCTAGATTCACTTGTGTGCAAGAAACTGCCAAGTTTTTGTTCAGGTGACTGTTCATGAGGTGTATCTGTATAGTCTACTTGTCTTTGGTTTTAGTATTAAGATAATGATGGCTGGGAAACTTCTTTCTCTCTTATCTGGGGCTGTGAAAAATTGGTATCATTCCTTCTTCAGTGTTCAGTAGAATTTATAAGTGAAGCCATTTGGAACTAGAGTTTTCTTTGTGGGAAAGTTTTATCTATGAATTTAACGAAATGAATCTATTTCAAGTATCTATTTCTTCTTGAATAAACTTAAATAGAAGAAAATTGAATCAAGGCCAAATGAAGCAGAAGGAAGATAACAGGAGCATAAATTAATGAAATAGAAAACTGAAAAGCAATACAGAAAGAAATAAAAGCTGGTTTTTCAGAAAGATGAATAAACTTGATAAGCCTCTAGGCTGAAGGATCTAGCCAGGAGGGGGTGGGGGGAAGACAAGTTACTGATAACAAGAATGAATGTGGAGATGTTGCTATAGATTCTACAGACTTTTAAAATGATGAAAAGGAAATATGAACAATATACCAGTAAATTCAACAATTTAGATGAAATGGGTAAATTCTTTGAAATGCACACTCCCTGCAGTTGGAAGCATAGTGTCTTAACCACTGGACAACCAGGGAGATTATGAAGAAATTTAATAAAACGTGTAAGACCTGCATGCTGAAAATGATGCATCTTGCTGAGCAAAATTAAAGACTCAAATGAAGAGACACTGAAGCTGAGGGTGGTCATCCGATCCATTAAACCATAGGTAGCTTAATAGTGCCATGGGCTCAGTCGTGTCTGACTCTGCAGCCCGTGGTCTATAATCCTGCCAGGTCCTTCTGTCTATGAAATTCTCCAGGCAAGAATATTGGAGTGGATTGCCATTTCCTACTCCAAAGGATCTTCCTGGCCCAGGGGTTGAACCCAAATCTGTATTGACAGGCGGATTCTTTACCACTGGGGCACCTGGGAAGCTCAGCTTGCTTAATAATGAACTGCCTCACCAATCAAGCTGGCTTTAGTTAGTTTTTTTTTTAACAAAACCTTGCCTGTAGATCAGGCCTCAGCACTGGGCTTTCAGGAACGTGGCATCAGCTGTATCCAGTTCAAGCCCCAGCTGGTTAGGACTGGCTGGAGCCCTCAAGACCCTCCAGCTGGAGCTGAGTTGGAAACCCTGCCTTCAGAGCATGCAGACGCTAGTTTTCTGAGGGACGTCTGATGGTGAAGCCTGTAGCTTGGTGCCTGCACTAAACCAGGTTACCTCGCCGTTTCCTTCTCCGTAAGCTAGCTCTTCCACGCTCCCCATGCCTCAGCTTTATCCCGTAAGTATCCCAAGCCCCTGGCCTTCGGGGAGGCGGATTTGAATTGTTCTCCCGGCTCCTCGTGAATAAACAACCCCCTTCTCCGCTGCACACCTCAGCGTCTGGCTGGCTGCGTGTCAGACAAGTCTGGTTTGGTAACAGCACCATACTCACAGACTGTTTTAAGTTACCAGTTTTCTCTAGATTGAACAACAGTTTCAATGCAATTTCAACACATTTCCAGAGGCTTTTCTTTTTTAGAAGCTTGTTGTTGAGGAAATTGTTCAGTCACTAAGTTGCATCCGACTCTTTGCGACCCCATGAACTGCAGCACACCAGGCTTCCCTGCCCTTCACCATGTCCTGGAGTTTGCTCAAACTCATGTCCATTGAGTCAGTGATGCACTCAAACCATCTCGTCCTCTGTCGTTCCCTTCTCTTGCCCTCAGTCTTTCCCAGCATCAGGGTCTTTTCGAATGAGTTGGCTCTTCATGTCAGGCAGCCAAAACATTGGAGCTTCAGCTTCAGTCCTTCCAGTACATGGTCAGGGTTGATTTCTTTTGGGACTGCTTTTATCTCCTTGCTGTAGGGTATACCACCTGAAGAGTGTGGGAACCTTCCTGCAGGTCGTGAGTTTTGACTTCCACTTCCACTGGAGGTGCAGCACCCAACCTAGGAATTCTAATCCCAAAGAGGCAAAAAGAGCAAGCATGAGGGCATCAGGAACCAGACCACACTGGAGATGGAGACGGTCCTGGGAGGCAGAAGGGAAGGAGATGGGGGAGCGGTGGGGGAATCCTGTTTGAAGAACAACCAACCACCACAACGACCCTTCCCCCCCAAAGAAAATTATTGTTGGGATAGAGTTTATTTGATTCTTTGGAGAAAAAGAACAAT
Organism: Bos indicus; assembly: GCF_029378745.1. Classification (NCBI taxonomy): domain Eukaryota; kingdom Metazoa; phylum Chordata; class Mammalia; order Artiodactyla; family Bovidae; genus Bos; species Bos indicus. The sequence goes on along the minus strand of NC_091782.1, from coordinate 49,816,764 downwards.
CTGGATCGGAGGAGGCAAAATTACAGTTTTATTGAAAAAAAAATTTTTTATGACGAATAAGATACATTTCCTGTAACTTTGTTGCCAGGTTAGAATGGGACTGTCAACTGGAGGCAATGGTCTGTGGGGTTTGTGAAAAAAGATTCTGCCTCTTCAGACACTTCAGTTTATTGCTGCTGCTGCTGCTGCTGCTAAGTCGCTTCAGTCGTGTCCGACTCTGTGCGACCCCACAGATGGCAGCCCACCAGGTTCCCCCGTCCCTGGGATTCTCCAGGCAAGAACACTGGAGTGGGTTGCCATTTCCTTCTCCAGTGCATGAAAGTGAAAAGTGAAAGTGAAGTCGCTCAGTCGTGTTGACTCTAGCAACCCCATGGACTGCAGCCTACCAGGCTCCTCTGTCCATGGGATTTTCCAGACAAGAGTACTGGAGTGGGGTGCCATTGCCTTCTCCGTTCAGTTTATTAGGGGTGGTCACTTATAGAAGGTCACTAGGCAGGCTGTGAACAGAGAGGCCACGTGAACGGGGAGAGGACTGTCTGGGAGATTTCTAGACCTTCCTCTCGGTTTGGCTGTGAACCTAAAACATCCCCCCCTGCCCCAAAAAAACTATTTTAAAAATATTAACAAAAGTGCCTTTGTTTTCCAGGAGAAAAATTAAGACTTAAAATTTTCAAAAAATTCTAGGAGGTCAGAGGTTTCAGAGTAATATATAGTCAGAAATGAAACAGTTTGTTTCATATTTTTCTGGCTTCCTTTGATGAAGTCACATTAAAAGTCAAAATGGAGAAGCAAGTCTAAATCTCTGAGCCTCAGGCCTTCAGAATTGGGGGCAGTTGGTAAGCTGGATTCCCTGCTGAAGGGAAGCACTGCCTTGGGTGGGGGCACTCACCTTAACCTTGTTAGCCGGGCACCCCGTCACCTGGCATCCCACCCCAAAGGTCACATGGCTGAAGGACAGGCCAGCACCCCCTTGGAACATGGGCTTGGTTACACGAGTCCTTCCACGAGTGTTCACGTGAGAACACTCTTGAAGAAACCAATTTCATGAGTTGTCGAATGTATCATGCCATCCAGAAGTAAAACATTTCAGAACATTTCAGAACCATCTAGGCCAGGAAGGAGCAATGTATTTGCAGGACAAAACAGTTTTGCAGTGAGTCTGCTATGGGAGCCGAGAGAGGCAGCTGTCTTAGGTGGAGAGAGCATTCTTTTACTGCTTTATGGAGGATTTTCACTTTCTCAGCTACTCTGCAAACCAACTACTTAAAAAAAAAAAAAAAAAACAACTGTATTACTGCTGGGTAGATAAGGGTGGGAGGCATTTCTGTCTAGGGACCAAAGTCACGCAGGAGGAAAGAAACAGGCTGGCTTTCCCCTTGTGTGTGTGTTTTTTCCTGAGCTGAGCAGGAGAAAGTAAACCATCTTTCTTGCTCTTTGCTTGAGCTGGAAGTGCACCAGGTGGCAGGAATGGTGCTGGTCTCAGAGAAGCGCCTCGGGGTCGAGGTGGATTGGCACTCACTCCACCCTCCTCGTGTGCATTCCTGAACCGGGGACGTTGCAGGCTCAAAGCCACGTCTCCGGGCTCCGTCGCAGCAAGGGTTGCTGTTGACACAGAGGATCAGCCAGCCGTGAACCGGTGGGCGTCTGCTGGCGCAGTTGCGAGCAGGTGCAGGAGTCGTTTCTGCGGCAGGAACGTGAGCCGAAGACCCCGGCAGAAAGCGGGCCATGTCCCTTGTGGGTGTGCTTTCCCGGTCCTCCTGGAGCCGAGGGCATTTGTCCCTGGAGCTGCAGTGGCAGTGGCTTCCTTATTCTTTTAGTGCCGTAACTTTGCGAAGCTGTGTGAGCCCGGATCTGTGCCAGCTGCTCTTAATTTCCCAGTTCCTGGTGTGGCAGAGGCGGCGGTGCTCTGGGCTGGCCAGTTCTGGAAGGCGGTTCTGGGAGTTATTTCTGAAGGCCCCACTTAGCGCCCACTCCTGCAGCCCATTCAGTGATTTTGTAAGCGCCCAACCCCTCAATTCATGTGCATTGTCTTAGCCCGTTCAGGCTGCTAGACTATCACAGGGTGGGTGGCTTAGACAGCAAACATTGATTTCCCTTGGCTGGCCCGAGGGAAGTCCAAGATGAGGGCACGGGCAGGTGCAGGGTCTGGTGAGGGCCTCCTGGTTCACAGGCAGATCGCCGTCTCCTCGTGTGCCCTCGGCGGTGGGAGGCTTGCCGGAGATCTCAGGTCTCTGTCTATAATTCCGGTCATGGGGCCCTCACCCTTGCGACCTAGTCGCCTCCCAAAGCCCCCACCTCCAAATACCATCTCCCTGGGAATTGGGTCTCAACTTGTGAGTTTTGGGGGGACACAAACATTCGGTCTAGAGCCTGTGTCGTATGATCGGTGCCTCTCAGAAGCACGAGGGCATCTCTTTCCTGAGTATGTTCTGTGGATGTCTCAGGCTACGTTTCCTGGGACACAGACCAGTGAGGAGCGACAGTGGTTTCTCTCTGTGGCGGATGCCCTGGTGCATTTGGCCGCCTCCCACCCTGATGCAAGCACCGTCAGTGTCCGTCCACAGCGGAGGAAATGGGGCTTGGGGGACTCAAGTGACCTGCCCAAGGCCACCAGCCTGTCAGCAAGGACGCAGGTTGCAAAGCTGGCACGTTCCCTCACAACCCTGCCCCCATTCTGGAAACCTGGCATGGGTTACGAGGTCAACTGGATTTTTGCTCATCCTGTGTGCTTGGGATCCAGTGCTCTGCTTTTGTGTTCCTGAAATTCTTCTTCCTTTTTAGGAATGTTTGCTTGTTTATTCGGCTGTGTTGGGTCTCAGGGCGGCACTCAGGATCCTCACTGTGGCGTGTGAGAGCTTTCCTTGCAGCCCACGGACCCTCTAGCTGTGGCATGTTGGCACGTGTGGGGGCCGAGTTGCTTCGAAGTATGTGGGATCTTAGTTTCCTGACCAGAGATGGAACCCGAGTCCCCTGCATTGCAAGGCGGATTCTTAGCCACAGGACCACCGGGGAAGTCCCCCATCTTGAACTCCTTGGTGATTTTATCGTTGAATTTGCGTCTTGTGATGCAGATAATGCAGATCAGATGGGATAATGGCGCCCTTGATAGGGCTTCGCGCCTAGCTCCCTGAGTGCTCCCTCCTCTCTCCTCCTCCTGGGATGCGGTGGGGGGGTGGGGAGGGGGGTGGTGGTGGAGGTGGGGAGCTTGGGCACGCTAACCCCGGAGGAGGGGGTGAGCTGTGGGTGTCCAACACTCCGCCTGTGACTGTTCCTATGCCTGTGGGAGCGTGACATTAGGACAGGTCAGGAGAGATCACGGAAGAAATGAAAGGTCTTTTTGTTTTCCCGCTTCTTGAACAAGGGGCCCTGCATTTCTATTCGGGGTGGGGCCCAGGGAATTGTGCAGCTCTGCCCTTTGACTCATCCCCTGGTGCTTTTATTGAATAACTACATGGACTTACTTGTCCACATTAGAGAGTGCTGTTAGCACATAAAAGAGGAGATAAATGGCACCCGTCTTTGCTCTTTTATTTTCACTCCCAGTATTAGCATTCTAAGATCATCACTCTTTTGATGTACCAACATTCTTTAATATCTATTTGGCGAAGAAACAAGGCATTCATCCTGGAATTAAAGGTTAACGTGGTTAAAAGTTATGAATTTTCCTTTTGGTGCAGAGTTTAGCCATAGTACAGATACTTAGTGTTTCTTTTTATAGTCTTTCCATTTAAGGATGCCCAAGTGTTGGATGAATGTACTATTGAGAGGGAAAAAAAATGCATAGAGGTTTAAAAAATTCTTGGGACTCCTCTGGTGGCCCAGGGGTTAAGACTCTTCACTAGAAGCACAGAGGGTGAAGGGTCAATCCCTGGTGTGGGAAGTAAGATCACATATGTCTCTTGGCATGGCCAAAAATTTTAAAAATTAAATAAAATAGAAAAACTAAAAAAAAATTAAAAAGTCACTTTTGCTGAAATAAATTATGCACACTTTGAAGGGTGATTGTTTTTTAATAGTAATTTGATATATTACAGATCAAATGGAGTGCCCCAAATAGGAGCACAGCACACTAACACATGTAGATACATGAGTCCCCAGCCCCATGGTCACGAAGCCCCCAGGTGACTGATGAAGCTATCGTGGTCCGCGCTCACAGACCAGCCTTGGCGAACTCCCGCCCAATCTGTTGGTTTAAGGCAATCAGGTTTTTACTATATTTCATCCTCTTTCAAGGGTCTTAAAATTCTGATATTTGAGGCAATTGCTTTGGGAAGATGAGGATGGAATTGTCTAGAAGAAATTTTATTTCATTTATTCCTTAGAGAGGAAGGGGATATAATGAGAAGATTTCTTTTGATGAAAGACCTACATGAAGGAAATGGTATATTTGTGCTTTTAAAAAACATTTTTTAAAAAAATAAAAACATGTTTAGATGGGTTCATTTTTGAATTATTTTGATATTGAGTTTTATATTAGAAGTTCATATCTTTCTTTATTCATTGGTCTTCAGGAATGAAGGCAATGACATATGAGGATTCTTGGTTCTTCTGGATTCTTAGGCAGCTGGGCAATAATTCTTGACAATTAGGTAATTCAAAACCTTATTAGTCAATTTACAGTTGATGCACATGGCTTGGCTCTCCTCCCAGAGCCTGTTTCACTCTCCTAACATCTCCTCCATCAGCAGGGGCAGGGGCCTAGAAAGGAAACACAAGAACGCACAGCGGTGTTGTGACCCTCGCTGTGTGATCTGGGGATGCTCTGAGCACACTCAGTACCCTGGTGGTTATTGGTGCTCCCTGACTTTACTGTGACGTGCAAACAAAACCCGTGACCAGCAGTCACTCACTCTAAGGAGAATTTGCACAAATAGATTCCCTCTGCTGGACTTTGAAAATCTGAAATGTGATCTCTGATAAAATGAAAGGATTTGTTTACCTTAGAGGAATTGGAAGTCGCAGATGATGGGGAGGGATTTTTTTTTTTTTTTTGAGGGTTTTTTTCTGATATCACAGTAATCATACTAGCCTTGTTTAGGCTGGCTCTGAGCCTGCGGTTGTCTTTCTAGGGTTGGAGGTCTGAGGCTTCTTTCCTCCATTGTCTCTCTGCCTCCATGAAAAGCCCAGGATGGAAGCTGAGGGCTGGGGCGTCAGGAAATAGGGAGCTGGGACCCGGCACTTGCCCTGCCTGAGCATGAGGTCCCCTCCCTCCCTCATGATTCTTCAGCTTCATATGCTTAGTTACTCAGTCATGTCCGACTCTTTGTGACCCTATGGACTGTAGCCCAGGCTCCTTTCTCCAGGCAAGAAGTGGTTGCCATTTCCTTCTCCAGGGCATCTTCTGAACCCAGGGATGGAACCTGGGTCTCCTGCTTGGCAGGCAGATTCTTTACCATCTGAGCCACCAGGGAAGGTTCTTCAGCTTTAGGAACTGCTTTGAGTCCAGCCTTCTGTCATCCCTGAAATTCAGCCTGGATCTTGTCCCCACCCTGTGCCTGAGGGTGTCAGCAGTCCCTTACTTGGCTTGCAGGGCAGTTAGGACTGGAGGGTGGAGGACTGGTACCACGTGTGACCAAGAGAAGCTTAGCTTTGGGTTCTGGAGGCAGGTATGCAGAGAACCCTGTATTGGAGGAGCTGAGCCCTGCCAAAAGTGTATGTTCGCTAAGTGGCATTCAGGAATATTATGGTTGGGATTTGCCTGGAGCTCCAGTGGTCAGGATCAGTGCTTTCACTGCCATGGGCCCAGGTTCAATCCCAGGTCAGGAAACAAAGGTCCCACAAGCTGCGAGTCTCAGCCAAAGGAAAAGAAAGTATGGTTTACTGTAAAGTACGCATTTCACAAAGACTTAGGAGGTAATCGCTGTTCTTTCACCAACCAGCTATGACTTTGGACAAATAATGTAACTTCTCTAAGTTTCCTTATCTGTAAAAAAGGGGTTTTCTCAGATCCTTCCCAATAATATAAATCTTATGTCATTAATCCTATTAGGAAAAAAGTCATTGTCATCACCGATTAGAGATATGGTAGAATTAACAGAGCATGAAGAGAAAAATTGAAAATATGGTTTTGTGTGTGTTTGTGTGGTATAATAAAGACTATACCTGGCTTTTATCCTCAGTTTCTGGCAGAGCTTCAAAAACCCTTGGAATTTCCTGAGACAAGAGTGTTTTGTTATGCTAATGAAGTGACTCTGGGAGGGCCCCCAGAAATCTTCCCAACAGGGGCTGGTCACCAGAAAGCCCACACAGTTAGAGTGTTGGAACTTTGTAAATTTAAGGTGTACAATGTGTCGATTTGATACATTTATATATTGCAAGATGATTACCACCAGATTACCACCAGGGTGTTAGCTGACATCTCCATTTCCTCACGAGGTTACTTTGTTTCTGTGATGAGAGCTTTTAAGACCCCATCCAGGCAAGGAAGATACAGCACAGCCAAAAATATAAAACTATTCTCTGGGCAGCTTTCATGTGAATTCAGCGTTGTTAGCTATAGTCACCCATGCTGCACAAATCAACAGGACTGGTCAATCTCAACCAGAACCGTGTACCCTTTGACCAATAGAGTCTCACCATGTCCCCCGCTCCCCAGCCCTTGGCAACTATCACTGCACACTCTGTTTCTCTACCTAAAGCTTAGCTATTTTTCTGTTAATTATATGTTCCTGCTTGTTTGACCCTATTTTCTATTACAACTTGTTGACTTTAAAAAATGCACAAGGTGAGAGTTACAAGTTAAACTGTATCTGGGGCAAAGAGAGGCCTGCAGCCTGGGAGACAGCAGCTCAGACAGCTCTTAGACACGGCTGGGAGAGGCAGTGGGGAAGGTCAGTATGTATCTGTGCTTTTGGTGAAGGCGGAATACACGCAATTAAGCGCATATCTGTCCAGAAGGTTTCTGCCGGTCTCTGAAACTTTGCTCGTCACGAGGAACAGTCGCCATGGTGAAGGATTTTAGTGCTTTTCTAGATACGAAGAGATACAAGAACTGGGCTCGTAAAAGCAGCTCCTGAGAATACCTATCTGAAGACCTGTCCTGCCAGCCCCCCCGTGGCCCCCATCCCGTCACACCAGCACAGAGTGTCTCATTTCCGACCTCCACCCTGAACCCCTTTCAGGGGGTGTTGCAGGTCAGCAGCTGTAGCAGCTCATGATTGAAGCCTTGTCGAGGAAGGTGGCAGTTTGTAGTTGACAGATCTTTTGAAAACGTCTTACTGGCTTGTCTCAGCCATGCTAAGAATAAGCAAGGATCTCGGTGGTCTAGACTGGGGCGGCAGGTTCTGGTGATGGAGGCCCTTGTACCTGAAGAACCGACCTCCAAGGAGCAGGTGTACTTTCTCTGTCACCTGACCCGTTCAGAAGCGCCTGGGTTATTGGAACAGCAGAATTCCCGCGTGCACAGATAAAAGCATTCGTTAAAAACAACAGACTTTGGACAAATTGATGTACACTCATTTCTTCCGATCCACAGACATCCTCCCAGGCGAAGACCACAGTCTTTGGGGAGCTCAGGTTGTGGGAACTTCCAGGGTGCCCGTTGGCTGTGGTACTTCTAATCCTCCTCCACTGATCCAGCAGCCAACGAAGCAAGGATCACCCATTTTAAAAGCATTTTCAATCAACCATGGTGGGCTGCTTTCCCACTTAGAGCGCTGTACCATATTTGGCCGAGGAAATAGTCATTATTTCCAAGGGCAGTAATGGTTGGCTATTTGGGGCAATATGGAAATTAATTTGTGGAAAGAGTCATCAGGCTCCTAAGTGTTTGAAAGCAGGCAAATCACCAGCAGAGTCTTAGGAGGCAAATGGCAGAGGAAAGGCAGCTGCATCTACCTGGAGGGGGACAAACCTTCCAGCTTTTTTCGTTTGATAAAAGATGTGTAACTGAATCACTGTGCTCTAGAGTGGAAATCAACACAGCGTTGTGAATAAGCTATAGATCAATAAAATAGATCTTTAAAATAATTTAAAAATTATTATTTATTTTTGACTCCTCTGGATCTTCACTGCTACACACAGGCTTTCTCTGGTTGTGGAGAATGGGGGCTTCTCTTGCAGTGGCTCCTCTTGTTGCTGAGCACAGGCTCTAGATCTCAAGGGCCCAGAAGCTGTGGTACATGTGTGGGCTCTGTTGCTCCAAGGCATATGGGATCTTCCCGGAGCAGGGATTGAACCCTGGTCCACTGCATTGGCAGGCGGATTCTTAACTACTAGACCACTAGGGAAGTCCGGTAAAATAAATTTTTTTAGGAAAAGAGTTTCCCATGTAAAAGCGAAGCATCATGTAAAACACTTGACCAGCTTAAACTGGCTTCGTCTCCCTCAATAGGTCTATTAATCAAACCTTGAGTTGTTGTACGGAGACAGCCAAGCAAGACGAGAACTCAGAAACCAAGAACCTTCAGTCCATGGAATTGGAAGGAAAGAAACGTTGCCATTGGCGCGCTTTACAAAGCGAGAGTTCTCTCATCAAGGAAAACCTGGCTTTCAACAGCAGGAGTACGTTATGTGGGAAACCTGACTAATCAGCGTCCAAGTTTGAAATTCCACCATCCCCTTAACTTTCACCACGAGCCCTGGATCCTGGATCTCGGAGTCAGATTTGAGAACCTTGTGGGTCAAGCTTACAAAAAGGTTCTTTTTTCAAGAGTTGTAGCCATAGAGAAGGCTTTTATGCAAGTTGGGCAGGGAGCCTTTGCTTCATCTCTTCCCAAAAGGGGTAAGTGCTCAGGTTTTATCCCAGATGTCTTAAAACCCAAGAAAAAGGAGAATTCCTGTTCAGTAAAGATGATAACATTGGTTGTATGTCTAAAGAAACGGAATGATCAAGTTGTAAATCTGTGGTTCCTCTAGTGCTTCCCAAAAGGACTGAGTGCCTTAGAAGGAAATTTCTATTGTAGCTTTGGGGCATTGAATGCTGCTGCTAAGTCACTTCAGTCGTGTCCGACTCTGTGCGACCCCATAGATGGCAGCCCACCAGGCTCCCCTGTCCCTGGGATCCTCCAGGCAAGAACATCGGAGTGGGTTGCCATTGCCTTCTCCAATGCATGAAAGTGAAAAGGGAAAGTGAAGTCACTCAGTTGTGTCTGACTCTTAGCTAAAAGGAGCTAAAGTGGAACCCCTGTCGCTGGAGCGCTACAGAATCAGATGGAATTGCCAGCGCCAGTGGCTTTTGGCTCTTGTTGTGAGACCCTCTCCGCATGGCCTGCTGTGCTGGTGGTCCACACAGGTAGGGCAGCCCCTCTATCGAGGCCGTGCCATGTCCTGTGACTACGGAAACTCAGGGCCATCCAACACCTCTGCCGGGTGGAAGAGGAAGAAGAGGCTGGAAAGAGACGACAGGTAAGAGCAGCATTTCTCAGTCTCTGAAATGCTCCCCACCACGGCCTGGCCCTCGGAAGGGACCGGCAGGGCCCCGTCCCTCCCTGTGACCATCTCTCCCTTGGTGTTTTCCATTTGCCTCAGAGCCACATACGAACGTGCAGGATGAATGTTTCTGTCCCTGTGGAACGGTGGGGATATTGAGGTCATTGTGTGGCTAAGTGCTGATTGGAGTTGGAAGGGATATGCTGTTTGCTTTTTTTTTTTTTTTTTTTGCTGTTTGCTTTTAAAAGACAAAAGCAGAACAAAACACAGTTTGGAAGCAGCTAATGTAATTGAGCAGCTCTGTTCTGCCTGGCGAATCTTGTGACAAATGAGGAGTCCTGGGAACACTGAAGAATCAATGCTTTTGAACTGTGTTGCTGGAGAAGATTCTTGAGAGTCCCTTGGGCAGCAAGGAGATCCAACCAGTCCATCCTAAAGGAAATCAGTCCTAAATATTCATTGAAAGGACTGATGCTGAAGCTGAAGCGCCAATACTTTGGCCACCTAATGCGAAGAACTGACTCATTGGAAAAGACCCTGATGGTGGGAAAGATTGAAGGCAGGAGAGGAGGAGGACAGAGGATGAGATGGCTGGATGGCATCACAGACTCAATGGGCACGAGTCTGAATAAACTCTGGGAGTTGGTGATGGACAGGGAGGCCTGGCGTGCTATAGTCCATGCGGTCACGGAGTCGGATGCAACTAAGTGACTGAGCCGAACTGGGATCCATGCTGAAATGGGAGAGATGGCCAGATGAGCAGATTTGAGATACCGTTCAAACCCTGTGCCCCCAGCCTGCTCAGGAAGAAATTCCAAACACCTTTCACACGAAAAACACTCGAAGATCCACATCTTCCTTCTCTCATTTCATGTCATCTTTCATTAAACTCAGGACACCCCTGTCGCCTGTGGTCTCATTTAATTGTCTACTAGTCTTAGCACTGGCATCAGCAGCCTCCTGGGAGGGGTCTTCCCTGGTGACCCAGTGGCTGAGACCCCATCCTCCGCAGCGCAGAGGGCCCAGTTCCTTCCCTGGTCTGGGAACTGCATCCCACGTGCCGCAACTACGAGTGCCCGCCATAGCAAAAACAAAGAACCTTCTTGGGAGGCACAGAGTTCCCACAACATTTGGGCTATCCTTCTAAAAGTTTTTTTTTACATTGTGGTGAAATATAAATTTACTGTTTTAACCAGTTTGAAGTGCATGGTGCAATAGCAGAAGCGTATTCACATTTCTGGGCCACCATCACCACCAACCATGTCCAGAGCTTTTTGCATCTTGCAAGATTGAAACTCTTTATCTGTTAAAAATAACTCTCCATCCTCTCCTCCCCTCAGCCCCTGACAACCGCCATTTGCACTCTGTCCCTGTGAATTTGCTCTGCATCCCTGACTTAAGTGGAATCAACAGTGTTTATCCTTCGTGTGTGTGTGTGTGTGTGCACGTCGCTCAGTTGTGCCCATCTCTTGTGACCTGCCAGGCTCCTCTGTCCATGGGATTCTCCAGGCAACGATACTGGAATGGGTTGACATTTCCTGCTGCAGGGGATCTTCCCGACCCAGGAGTTGAACCAGGGTCTCCCGCACTGTAGGCAGACTCTTTACTGACTGAGCTACGACGGAAGCCCATAGGTTTATCCCTTAGGTGGAGCTCACTTAGCACAATGGCCTCAAGGTTCGTCTATGTGGTGGCCTGGGTTGGAATATTTTTTCTTCCATACCCCATATGTATGTACCACATTCTGGGCTATACTTTTTATCTGGCATTTGATATCTACTGTCGCTTAGCTTGAAAGCTGCATGGGGATAATAAGACGCAAAGGATTCATATTTTAAATCTTTTCCAGGTATCCAGCATATCGTTAAGTACATGTTTTAACAGGCCCGTCAGGGCTCACTTTACACACACTCCCCGAAGTCCATGTCCTGGTGCGGAGCGGGCCGGCACTGACTTTCTTTCTTTCTTTTTTTTTCCTTATCTCTTAGTCTTTATTAAAGGAAAACAGAGATGAATGGAAAATGCCATCCTAACAGCATGAAGATCAAATTAAGGAGTGAGATTGCAGGGAAACAAATATTTTGTACTGACCTGTCACAAACACTTACTCAGATACAAGAAAGCACACACCACACTTTTTTTTTTTTAACCCTGAAATGATTCTGGCTTTTAGATTTCTAAATTCTCTATTTTCAGAGTTTACCTTTTTTCTGAACACCCACAGCACTGATGTTAATCAAGGTTACAAAGTCACTGATACTAAAATCTTACCACCAAATAGAAGCGGCTACTTCTTAGTATGGAAATTCAAATACCTTATATCTTTTGTCTTTTAAAAACAGTATAAAATACTCTAGTTTTCTTCTGTAGATAGCCATGGAAAGTAATCTCCAGTACTTCAGTGACTGCTGCTAAGTCGCTTCAGTCATGTCTGACTCTGTGCGACCCCATAGACGGCAGCCCACCAGGCTCCCGCGTCCCTGGGATTCTCCAGGCAAGAACACTGGAGTGGGCTGCCATTTCCTTCTCCGCGGCACTGACTTTCTATGAGTAAGAGAGGGTAACCTGGTTCTATCAAACACTGATGGCTTGTCTGATGGGTTAATTAAATAATTCATTCACCCACGTACTTCGTGTGCTCCTATCGCATGTCAGGCAGTTTGGTAATGACTGAGGCCACAAGGCAGATCCAGCACTTGCCCTCAGGGAGGTTTTTTCCTTAATTAAAGTGTAGTTGATTTACAATATGCTGATTTCAGCTGTACAACACAGTGATTTCTTTATGCATAAATATCCTCAGATTATTTTCCCTTACTCAGGGAAAAGTCTCTCAGTCGTGTCCAACTCTTTGTGACCCCATGGACTGTAGCCTGCCAGGCTCTTCTGTCCATGGGATTCTCTGGGCAAGGATACTGGAGTGGGTTGCCATTTCCTTCTCCAGGGGATCTTCCCAACCCAGGGACAAAACCCGGGTCTCTTGTATTGCAGGCAGACTCTCCCATCTGAGCCACAGAGCCAGGACGCTTTTCCCTCGAAGGCTATTACACAGTTCTCAGTATGGTTCACTGTGTTCTGCAATAGGTCCTTGATGGAGTCTTTAATGGAGGAGAAATGATAGCGTAACTTCCCAAATATATGCAATAAATATAAGCTGTGGTAAGAGCTAGAAAGGAGAATTATAGATAGGGAAATTGTGTTTCTGTTGTGTCTGTTGTTCTAATGAACTTTTCAAGTAAAAAAATTAAAGTTCATTGGCTTTCGGACCTCTGGACTTCCCTCTGTCAATTTCAACCTCGAAACCCTCCTTCCTCCAAAATCTAGTCCTGTGACCAAACAACAGATAATGAGTCAGCAAAAGTTGCCAGCTACAGTCCACAAAGGGAAGAGCTGATTGTTAATAGAGGTCAGGAGAGAGTAGCTAAGAACAGTTGAGCGGCTCCGTCTGTCCTGTTGCCCAGCAACGCCTGACTCCACCCTCCCAGAAACGGGGTCTGGGAGGGATGAGTTCCTGAAATCTCCGCAGATGAGAGCAGTGGTCTCCAAACTGGAGGACGGCGGAAGAGAGGGTGCTCAGGGAGGAGCCGGAGAGCCAGCAGGCGACCTCAGAGCTGGTCAGCAGGACAGTGGAGGGGAGGACTGAGCTGGACAGGCGCCGCCCCTGAGAGGGCAGGTGGGGGACAGCAGCCAGCAGGGAGAAAGAGACAAAGGCTAAAATCAGGCGCTGTCAGGAAGCCAGGAGAAGGAGTGAGCTAGTGTTGTAGCCACGCGTTCCGGGGAACAAACCCACTCAGGAGGACAAGCAGACAGCGGGGTGCAGTTTATTACAGCGGCGGGCCCAAGGCAGCGTCTCCTCTTAGCCAAGGACCCCGACCAGTTTTTGTGAAAACCTTATATACCCTAAGTATACGTGCCCATACCCACCTCCCCAAATTCCCTGAAACTAGTCTGAACAAAGGAAGAGAAAGATCCAATCAAAGTTAACCTGTGATTCACATGCCTTAAGCCTAGTTAGTTAACAGTGGACAATTATCAATAGGCCTGTGGTCATACCCCAATAAGCATAATAGAATTTATGATTCTATTCTGTTACACAGGCCTGTGGTCATACCCCAACAAGCATAATAGAATTTATGATTCTATTTGGTTACACAGGCCTGTGGTTATACCCCAATAAGCATAATAGAATTTATGATTCTATTTGGTTACACAGATAATTACCGTATTCTTTTAGGCAACGGAGAGTCTAGGTACAAGCCCTGGGGCTCTTCCATCCGGGGGGCCTGGTTTTCCAGTTGGTATGTCATGTCCATAGATACTGGGCTTATAGCTCAAAGTCCACAGTCCAGCCCAAGACGGAGTCCTGCTTTCCAGATGGAGCCTGTTCTGCCTGTTTCCTCCTTCACTAGGAGGAAGGCTCTGTCTACTGGGTGAGCTGGGGAATCACGGGGGCGGTTCTGGGGGTGAGCCCTGGCCACTGTCTGTCATTAGATCTGGCAGAATGGAAGTGATGGTTCCCTTGACACCCACAGTTGGAGTGGAGTCAGATGCTCCAGCTAATGACACCCAGGCCCCCTTGAAAATCACTTTGACCAGGGGGCAGGCAGGGGGTGTCCCGGTGCCAGCGATCCACGGTGGTTGGTAGAGGCACCTAGTGCGTGTCTGTGGAGACAGCCTCACAGGCGGGACTCCCAGTCGCCGTGAGCTAGGAGTTGGGTTAGCCTCCAGGGACGCACAATGCAGGCTCGCCATCCAGGCTCCTGTGGTTTCCTCATCATCTCCATCTGAGTCTGGCTTTTCCTTTCTGTTGCAAGAAAAAACTTGAGCATCTGAGATTAAAAGGACATTATCTAGGGGCCTTCCCTGGTGGTCCAGTGGTTAAGACTCCGCCTTCCAGCATGGGTGGTGTAGGTTTTATCTTTGGTCGGGAAGCTAAGATTCCACATGCCTGGAAGCCAAAAAACCAAAGTATAAAACAGAAACAATACTGTAACAAAATCAATTAAGTCTTTAAAAATGGTCTGCATCAAAAAAGAAAAATTATTTGAAAAAGGACACATCTCCTGGGGAGAGAAGCCCCGTAGTCCAGCCCACTCTGCTGAGAACGGACCCCCACCCACTCCCAGGGGCGGGTGCCCGTCTTCACCTCCCGGTTTAGCTTCCCCAAGGGAAGCAGCTCATTGATTCTGGGAGCAAACTGAAAGTCTCTCAGGAGGTTGGGGGCATCTCTCAGAACTTGTCTTCATCTCAAAGGCAGAATGTGGAAAAAACGGTTCACTGATCCCTTTTCATTTGGTATCAATATTTCTCGTAGTTTGGTGCGTTCATTTTGTCATCTTTGAAAACATGAGTTACTATTAACCATGTTAACAAACGTGACTGTCTTTGCAGAATGTTTTAAAGTATTTCCCCCTCTTCTTTGTGGCTTTCTTTCTCTTCTTCAAGGAGCTCCAGGTAACTTGGATGGAAAAGTGAAAATGAAACTGTTAGTTGCTTAGTAGAGTCTGACTCTCTGCGACCCCACGGACGGTAGCCCGCCAGGCCCCTCTGTCCATGGGATTCTCCAGGCAAGAATACTGCAGTGGGTTGTCATCCCTTCTCCAGGGACTTGGGTGGAAAGGAGACCTGACCTCCAAGTCTTGTTCTTTGGGATGTCCTGCCTCGGGGGAGTTGACGAGGGGCAGGACACAGGATTCCTGGCCTGGTCAAACATCCCTGTGCCCCCAGAATTTCATAGGAGTATCAAGGCACTCGACACCTGGAAACTACTCAGACCAACAGGGGCTTCCTGTCATCAGTCCTCTAAGACTGGCAAAAAATATCCTTGTCACTCACCAGTACAGCCAAGTGACCTGGGGACTGGTCACTTGCTGTCCGAGGGGTGCTGGTGACCCACCCTTTTGCCTCGGTCCAGGGAAGACTCTGCCAACTTTTTACTTCCCTGAAGATGGAAAGAGTACCTTCTGAAGGACAGAGGTCAACTGTCCCTTCCCCTCCAACTCAGGAAATGTGGCCACCAAGTTGAAATTTACTTGATCTAAAGAAAAATTTAAAAATCCATTTTATCAAGTGTATTGATGGCATCCCAGGTGGCACAGTGGTAAAGAGTCTGCCTGTCAATCCAGGAGACCCAAGAGATGTGGGTTCGAGCCCTGGGTCGGGAAGACCCCCTGGAGTAGGAAATGGCAGCCCACTCTGGTCTTCTGGCCTGGAGAATCCCATGGACAGAGGAGCCTGGTGGGCTATGGTCCATGGGGTGGCAAAGAGTCAGACACAGCTGAGTGCACACACACTAGTGTGCTTGATTTTGAGGTCTGAGAATGTCACGCCCATCTCATGTTACGTTAATTTGCAAAAGTCAGGATACCATCCGCTCTTGATTTTGCGGTCCCTGGAAAGGCATAGCATGCAGAAACGCAGCCCACAGTTAATTCCAAACTGCTTTTCCCCCTTGGAAGCCTTTTTTTGAGGGGTTGATTTTTTTTTTTTTCCTAAACAGCAAGGTATATTTCTTCTCCTTTCTCCCCTTATTGTAAGCTAAAATCATATACAGCCACTCTAGTAACACAGTTTGGCCGTTTGTTTTTTTTTTTTCACAAAGTGAAGTGTACGCTTACCATATGATCCAGCAATCCCACTGCTAGGGTATTTACCCCAAGAAGTGAAAACACATGTCCACACAAAGGCCTGTACTTGGCTGCTCACAGCAACTGTCCTCATAATAGACAAGAACTGGAAACAATTCAAATGTGCCACTGGTCAAAGGAGCACAGTCCATCCGTACAGTAATGGATATTCATTGTATGGATATTCATTCAGCAAGCTGAATGAGTTACTGATACAAGTAACCGCATGGATGAAGCTCAAATGTATAATGCAAAGTGAAAGCAGCTTGGATGCAAGAGAACATACTGGATGATTCGAGTATTTGAAATTCTCTACAAAGCGAAACCACAGTGGCAGAAACCAGAGTGCTTGCCAGGGGTCAGGGAAGGGCGGAATCGACAGCCAGAGGACACGAGGGAGCTTTTGGGAGAGTTGGAAACGCTGTGTGTCGTGACTGGTGATGGGAACCATGTGTCAGAACTCATCACGATTCACACATAAAACTGGAGAATTTTATTGTTTAGAGATTATATCTCAAAAAGTGGACAAAAATCACGCAGGAGAAAGAAAGAAAGATACAAGTAATGAAGACTGGTTCCCGAGCCCCGGGAGGAGCTCCCGGGTTGCTGAGGTGAGGTTTTCTTTACTGCTCTTGATCTGCGCACACGTCCCCCCCTCGCCACCGCCCCCTGCCAGTGCTCAGGCTGGAGCTGCCCTCCCACCTTCTCCAGTGCCTTTTCTTCCTCTGGGGAGGAGCCAGGCTGTCTGGGTCCAAGGGAGCCAAGGGGAGCCCTTCCCCACGGAGTCCTTCCCTAACTCCCGCGTCAAGCTTTTCCTTTGAGCTGGCCCTTCACTCCCTCGGCTTTATTGCTGACCTCGGGCAAGATTTATCAGGTGTGTGTGAGTGAAGGTGCTCAGGCTAGAGAATAGAGAAACAGACCACCAGGAAAGATACAGAACGAAAGAGAAAGGCACTTATTTTAAGGAATTGACTCCCACAGGGTGTTGGAACTGGCAGATCTGAAAATTGCGGGGCAGGCTGGGAATGCCCTGAGAAGAGGCAGTTTTGAGTTCGCAGGCCGGACACGCAGGCAGAATTCGTCTGCCGCCGTCCAGAGGCGGCCTTCCTCCTTGTGCTAAGTTGCTCAGTCGTGTCCAACTCTTTGCGACCCCATGGACTGCAGCCAGCCAGGCTCCTCTGTCCATGGGATTCTCCAGGCAAGAATACTGGAGTGGGTTGCCATGCCCTCCTCCAGGGGATCTTCCCAACTCAGGGATCGAACCTGTGTCTTTTATGTCTCCTGCACTGGCAGGCAGGTTCTTTACCATCAGCGCCACCTGGGAAGCCCTTTTTCCTTCTTAGGGGGATGTCAATCTTTATTCCTAAGGCCTTCAGCTGGTTAGACAAAGCCCACCCAACATGTTTGAGGGTAATCTGCTTTATTCAAAATCTACTGATTTGAATGTAAATCACATCTTTAAAAGAAAACCTTTTTACACAACACCTCAACTGATGTCTGACCAGTCAATTGGATATCATAGTCCAGCCAAGTTGACACATAAAACTAACCATCACAAATGGGTACCCACATCTTCAACAGCCTCTTTCCTGCCACTTAAAGGCATTAAGTGCCACCCAAAAGCCTGGGTTTGGGCTCTAGCTCTTTTGTTTGCGTTGCCTTGGGAAAGTTCCTTGTCTCTCTGGGGCTCTATTTCCCCAATATAACCCAGGAGCAGCGGTAGGATTGTTAACACAAGGATTAAATGAGTTAACGCAGTACCTTCAAAGAACCTAGATGAGTACTCAGCACATATAACCTAACTACTTTATGCCCGGCATTGTTCTAAATTTCACAATTACTAGCTGATTTTCCAGAAAAGTTTCTATTCATCTTAAAATTACATTTATTGGTTGAGAAACTCCTTAATCACTGCCAATGAATGACTTGAATCAAGGAAGGTGGTGGGAAAGCAAATGTTTGCAGAAAATTGGATGAGATAAAGAAATGGGATTCGGAATTTCCCTGGTGGCCCAATGGTTAAGATTTCACCTCACAGTGCAAGGGACACGGGTTTGATCCCTGGTCCGGGAAGATCCCACATGCCATGGAGCAACAAAGCCCAGGTGTTGCAACTTGTTCCCACAACAAGAGAGTCCCTGGGCTGCAGTGAAAGATCCCAAATGATACAATGGAGATCCTGCAACTAAGACCCAATTCAGCCAAATAAATAAATTTTTATTAAAGAGAAATGGGTTTCAAATTCAAATATTAAAAAAAAAAATGCCCCAGAAACTTCCTCCTACATACTTCTTTATTGACATTTTCAAGTCCTACCATTTAAGATAATTTTTAAAGACTTCTTGATCAGTGATATTTTTATTTTGTTATTTAATCGTTCAGTTCAGTTTAGCTCAGTCACTCAGTTGTGTCTGACTCTTTGCGACCCCATGGACTGCAGCACACCAGGCCTCCCTGTCCATCACCAGGTCCTGGAGTCTACTCAAGCTCACGTCCATTGAGTTGGTGATGCCATCCAACCATCTCATCCTCTGTCATCCCTTTCTCCTCCCACCTTCAATCTTTCCCAGCATCAAGGTCTTTTCCAATGAGTCAGTTCTTTGAATCAGGTGGCCAAAGTATTGGAGTTTCTGCTTCAGCATCAGTCCTTCCAATGAATATTCAGGACTGATTTCCTTTAGGATGGACTGGTTTGATCTCCTTGCAGTCCAAGGGATTCTTAAGAGTCTTCTCCAACATCACAGTTCAAAAGCATCAATTCTTTGGCACTCAGCTTTCTTTATAGTCCAACTCTCACATCCATACATGACGACTGGAAAGACCATAGCTTTGACTATATGGACCTTTGTTAGCAAAGTGATGTCTCTGCTTTTTATTTTTTTATTTTATTTTATTTATTTTTTTTGTCTCTGCTTTTTAATATGCTGTCTAGGTTAATCATTAGTGTGGCAGATAAAAAGTGTCTTTGCGTATATTATACTTTAAACATACATTTGTGAGCTGATAAGAACTCAGTCGTCATCACCAATCACCCTCCATGGGAAAATGTATTCTATGATCTAAGCAAATAACTTACAAACTTTTAGTCAGTAACCTGTCTCAAATTTGCTGACTGTCTATTTTAAATACAGACACTATAATGAAATAGTTAAGGCCCAGGGTTTTGTAGCTTTCAAAAAGCCCAGCCCGGCCATCTGAAGTAGCACCTTCATGGACAAGTTGTTTAAACCCTCAAAGCTTCAGTTCCTCCACTTGTTAATAAAGATAACAATACTATGTCATAGATTTGTTGGAAGGATTAAAATGAATTTTTCTAGCACAGAAAAAGTGCTCAATAAATGAAATTATTCTACTCTAGAGATCATAATATTCATAATACTTCATTTACTTGGTATCAAATCCTTTTTTTTCCCCCACAAACTTCTTTTTTTTAATTACTCTTTGCACTATGCTTGGGAACAATATGTTTAGAAAACTATTATTCACTGACAGAACACTCAAATAAAAATCAGGTTTTTATCTATTAGAAAAGTCTCTTCTTGCCTAAATGGTTTTCCTGCAAGGTCAGTAGGTTCTGGAGCTGATCACCATATTTCTTGCTGGATCCCAGACAGTTGCCCATGATCAGCTAAGTGACGGAAGACGATACGGCTGAGCCTCCAGGGCCGCTTTACGCCTCGTGGACGGGACATCATAACACATGGATTTCTAATTCTAACAGGGCAGCTATCCTGGGGAAGGGCAGAAATTTCTTCATCAGCCACCTCCTGAAGGTGTTTTGGAAGAATAATATTCTTCCTGAGAGAATTGATCCATAGCCTCTCATCTGCATATTCGTAGGCCATTTTTCTTCTCTTTACATCACGCCACATTCTCCAATCGACATAGTAACTTCGAGCTTGGCCTGAAGCTGATGAAGGAACCACCTGCCAGACGATCCGCAGCAGAGATCCGAGCATGGAGGTAGCCATCTTGTTCGCCGCAAATGTCAAACCGCTGCCACTTTATTCTCAAATCCTTATACTTTGCTTTCCAAATGAGGAACGTGGGCAGAGGTATTAGTAGTTCCTCCTCCAGGGACTCCCCTGGAGGCCCAGGGGTTAGGAGTCTACGTCCATTGCAAGGGTCACAGGTTCAACCCTTGGTTGAGGATCTAAGATCCTGCATGATTCATGGTGTGGCTGAAAAAAAAAAGTATCCCCTCTTCCAAACTCTCGAAGGATATACATTCATCCACGTTTCTCCCAAACTATTTGTTTCCACTTAAGAACGTCATAACCCACTGTCATCTGGCTTCAGCAAGCAGCACTGAGGTCAGCCATCACCTCTGCTTCGCCAAACCCAAAGGGCCCTTTGGTAACTCAATCGGTAAATAATCTGCCTGCAATGAGGGAGACCCTGGTTCGATTCCTGGGTTGGGAGGGTCCCCTGGAGAAGGAAATGGCAATGCACTCTGGCATTCTTGCCTGGAAAATCCCATGGACAGAGGAGCCTGGTGGGCTACAGCCCATGGGGTCCAAAGAGTCAGCCACGAATTAGTGATTAAACCCCCAAAGAACACTTTACAGCTTTAAATTACTGGGTGTCTCTGCTGTGTTTGATTCTATCGAACCCACTGCAATGGTCTGAACCGTGTCCCCCTCAAATTCATAAGCTGAAGTGCTGACCCTTAGTGCTTCAGCTTGTGATGGCTATTTACTTGGAGACAAAAGCTTTTAAGAGACAGGTTAAAATGAGGTCACGAGGGTGAGCCCTAACCCGAGATGACTGCTGTCTTTATGAGAAAAGGAGGAGAGGATGCAGACACACCCAGAGGGATGACCAAGAAAACAGAGAGAGAAAGCAGTTGCCGTCTACAAGCCACGGATAGAGCCTCAGGTGAAACCACCTCGCTTTTGGGCTTTCAACCTCCAGAAACACGAGAAAATCAGTCTTTCCTGTTTCAGCCACCCAGCATGAAGTCCTTCACTATGGCAGCCCTGTAGCAGGTCTTCCCCGGTGGCTCAGATGGCAAAGAATCTGCTTGCGATGAGGGAGACCCAGGCTCAAGCCCTGGGTCAGGAAGATGCCCTGGAGAAGGGGATGCCTACCCACTGTAGTATTCTTGCCTGAAGAATTCCATGGGCAGAGGAGCCTGGCGGGCTACAGCCCATGGGGTTGCAAAGAGTCGGACACGAAGAAACGACTCACATACATAGCAGAGTAATACAGCCTCTTTTTTGAAACTTCCTGCTGCCAGGATTCCAACTCCCTGTTTCTCCTCTGGAGAGAATTTCGTCCTCTGCTCATCTTAGATGTTGATGATTCTCAGTGTGGATGTTCTTTCTCATCCCGTAGTCTCTGTCCAGCAGATGTCACCTACTCTCAGGTTCTAACCATGTTGACAGTAACCAGTTTGCTTGTATTTTGACTATGCTCACAGTAGCTGGTGACTTCCGCCTAGCCCTCTTGCAGGCACCATGTGCGTGTGTGAAACCGCACACCTCCCCTGAACACTCTCCACTTATTTCAGATCCCGCAGTCCAAACCTGCCATCACCTTCCCTTGAAATTGGCTGTGCTTCCCACGTTCTGGTCCTCTGCATTCAGTTCACACCAACATCCTCTTGTTCACCTGTGAGAACCTGAGAACCAGTCTCCAGGTCTCCCTTTCCTGATATCTGTCACCTACTAAGTATATGCTAAACCCTCTTGCCCTTTCCTTGGACTGCAAGGAGATCAAATGAGTCAATCCTAAAGAAAATCAGTCCTGAATATTCATTGGAGGGACTGATGCTGAAGCTAAAGCTCCAATACTTTGGCCACCTGATGCGAAGAGCCATGACTCATTGGAAAGGACTCTGATGCTGGGAAAGATTGAAGGCAGGAGGAGAAGGGGATGACAGAGGATGAGATGGTTGGATGGCATCATCGACACAATAGACATGAGTTTGAGCAGACTCCAGGAGATGGTGAAAGACAGGGAAGTCTGGCGTGCTGTAGTCCATGGGGTTTCGAAGAGCTGGACACGACTGAGCGACTGAACAACTTGTCCTTTCCATATTGACCATCCTGCTCTAGTCCCAGGGCAAGCGTCTCTTAGCTAGACTGCTGCCATCATCCCCTCCTTGTTCTTTCTGCCCTCAGCCTCTTTCTGAAATCCATCCCAGTTGCGGTTGCCTAGGTGACCACCTGGCAGTCACCCTCCGCCATGCTCTTCCCTGGATAGCAGCAAGCATCCTTTGAGTCTGAGAGAGTATCACCTTCTCCAGAGAGGGCGCAATTGGACAGGTAAGGACTGACCAAGAAGATGCTATTCAGGAAGAGGCTGGAGGCCTGAGGAGGCTCGTGTGGTCCTTCAGAACCCCTGGCGAGTCTTTAACAGGACAAGAATTGGAATCGCCCTCAGCTTTTGCTATTTTCCCCAAGGTGTTCTTTAAGGGTTGTTGGGCTGATGCAAAGTCGCCTACTGCCACCTTATGGCGGAAAGCTGAAATGAAACTCCCAGGGATAAAACTGCTAACTTCTAAAAAGCCTGATCATCCCTGCTGTTGCAGCGGAGGAGTTATTCTGTGCTCGGCCTAAAAAATTACTTCTATCTGGTATTGTCAGTTCTTTACTGACTCATTTTCATCAGCACCCAAATCTGCTGATTGATCATCATCTTCAAACCAAACCAAACCAAACCAAGAAACACTAGACTTCTCTCTAGTTACCACCAGTTTCTCTGCTCTCCTTGGTGGCAAACCTCTACAAAAGAGTTTTCTTTCTTTCCTCTTTTGACCTCACATGTGGCATATGGAATCTTCATTTCTCTGGCCGAACCAATAGCCCCTGCATTGAAAGGACGGAGCCGTAACCACCCAGGGAAGTCCCCCAAAGAGTTTTCTATACTCGCTGTCCTCTTTCCTTCCTCTTGTTCCCTCTTGGATCTCTTTGAGATCAGGCTTTTGCTGCTAACCTTCTCCTAAACTGCTGGGTCAGGCCCACAGGCGGCTTTGACTGCCCAATCCAATGGCCCAGTCTCAGTCCTCATCTTGGCCAACTGTAGATGCCATCACTGCTGGGCGCCTTCTGGAAACTCGTTCCACCCTCCCCAGACCCCCTCTTCCCTGTGTCTCCCTCCTGCATCGCAGGCCACCCCTTCCCAGGGTGCAGCGTGGTTCCTTCCTTTACCCCTGGGCTCTGAGCACTGGGATGCCCTGGCTCACTCTCCCCACCTCCCCCCTGTCTCCATCCACTCCCCAGACTGTCTCATCAGTCCCTCCACAGTCAGTACCCTGCACACGTTGACCACTCCTGTCTTTGCCTCTCAATTCCGGACTTGGTATCACCCCTGCATGTCGAATAGGAATCTCAAGTCAAAGCGTTAGTTGCTCAGTCGTGTCCGACTCTGCGACCGAATGCACTGTAGCGCGCCAGGCTCCTCTGTCCATGGGATTCTCCAGGCAAGAATGCTGGAGTGGGGTGCCATTCCCTTCTCCAGGGGATCTTCCTGACCCAGGGATCGAACCTACATCTCCTGTGTCTCCTGCACTGGCAGCCAGGTTCTTTACCACGGACGCCTACAGTTGGGTAAAATTACCACAAAACTATTCTCCAATAAAGCACTGAATATCTCATGTAACGTATTGGGTACTGGACTCAAAGTGAAGAGCAGAGTGGTTGTCTGGGTTTGAAAAGGTCCAGGTGTATCAGTTGGGTTGTTTACGCTTGTGATCACATGGCTGACGAGGAGCTGCCTCTGCCCAGCGTCCACGGGGTCGCAAAGAGTCGGACACGACTGAGGGACTGAACTGAACTGAGTGTCCTGAAAAGATCACACTGTGCATCCCTAACCCAGAAAATGACCAAAATTCAAAATGTGAAACATGTTTCTACTGAGCGTGTATTGCTTTCACGTCACTATAAACTTGAAAAACTGTATTGAACTGTCATAAGTCAGGGACCATCTATATGATGACGTGTATCCATCTTTATCCTATAGAATACTTCTACATTCCTAAAAGTCCTGTTGTTACCAAACCCAGGTCTGGCTGCTCGCCGCTTTTGAGCCGGTACTCAAGTAGGAAATGAAAGATTGCTTCATTTCCGAGGCTGGCAACCCCCGGGGAGAAGGTGGACTCCTGTCCGAGAACCCACTCAGACTTGCTGCTCAGGGGATGGGAGCTTTCAAAGGAGAGTCTCAGGACTTGCTACTCAGAGGATGGGAGCTTTCAAAGCAGAGTCTCAGGACTTGCTGCTCAGGGGATGGGAGCTTTCAAAGGAGAGTCTCAGGGTTGTTCGGGCAGTGGGAGGGAGCAGGGCAGCACCGTCAGCTTGGAATCAGCCATGCGCTGGTCTGATCAGCGTCATCTTGGTGGTTTTAAGTACAGTTAATCTTTAGTTCCAGGGTTTGTTCCCACTTCTTTGAGGCCAGTTCTTGGAATTGTGTGACGTGGAGCGGTTTAGGTCATAGCTTCCATTTGGTCATCATGTGGTCATCTTCTTCCCCCTTGGGGGGCTCCAGTGTCTGCAGACAGCTCACAGGATCTGGCTCAGAATGTTATCTACAGCCCTGGAGGAGGAGCTAAAGGTCCCCGGCTTTGCTGAGTGACTACACTGTTACACTTTTTCTGTGTAAAGGCTTCGAGAGTAAAGCCTAAGTTCCAAGACCAAGGCGGTGCTTGCCCTCTGCGCTCACCTAGTCCCCCTGCCAAGGCGGTGCTTGCCCTCTGCGCTCACCTAGTCCCCCTGCCAAGGCGGTGCTTGCCCTCTGCGCTCACCTAGGCCTCCTGCCCCTCCGGTGGTGGTTTAGTCCCTCAGTCATGTCTGACTCTGAGACCCCATGGACTGTAGCCTGCCAGGCTCCTCTGTTCACGGGACTTTCCAAGCAAGAATACTGGAGTGGGTTGCCATTTCCCTTCCCTCTAACCCTGAGAAACCCCTGAGCCTTTTACTGTCTCCATAGTTTTACCTTTTCCCTACTTTGTATAGTTGGAATTATATAATGTGGCCATTTCAGATTGTCTTCTTTCACTTAGGAATAGGCATTTAAGGTTCTTCCATACCCTTTCAAAGCTTGACAGCTCAATTATTTTTAGTGCTGAATGATATTCCATTGTCTGGATGTATCTTTTTTTTAAAATTTTTTATATCCATTCACTTATGGAAGAACATCTTTGTGGCTTCCAGGTTTTGGCAATTATGAATAAAGCTGCTATAAATATTGCACGCAGGTTTTTGTGTGGACCTAAGTTTTCTACTCCTTGAGGTAGACACCAAGGAGCATGATTGCTGGATTGTATAGTAAGATTATGCTTAGCTCATAAGAAACAAGCAAACTGACTTCTAAAGTGTCTGTACCATTTTGCATTTCCACCAGCAATGAACCAGGGTCCCTGTTGCTCCATATCCACCCGCATTTGGTGTCGTCAGTGTTCTGGATTCTGGCTGCTCTAAAAGGTATGCAGTGGTATCTTACTGTTTTAACTTGCATTTCATGGGTGTAATGAGCATCTTTTCGTGTGCTTACTTGCCATCTGTATGCCTTCTTTGGTGAGGTGTCTGTTCAGGCCTTCAGTCCATTTTTTAGTTGCATTGCTTGTTACTGCTGAGTCTCAATCAATTTTTAGTTTTATTTTTGCCCACGGAGAGAAGCCACCATTGCCAATTATTTTTCTGCCCTGGGGGGATAGGGTGGGGCAGGGCTTCCTGGTGACTTGATTGAAGTCACCCATTCCTCTGGTCTCCAAATTGTAGGAAGATAAGGAACGTCCCATGAGGAAGGAAAGGGAAACTCCAGTCTTTCCCTTTTCTTAAGCTTTTGAGTTATTTTGTTTTTGGCAGTTCTCGGTCCTCGTTGCTGTGAGGGCGTTTTCTCCAGTTCTGGAGAGCGGGGAGCTTCTCTCTCCTTGAGGCGCGGGGACTTCTCACTGTGGTGGCCCCTCTTACTGTGGCTCCGGGCTCTGGAGCCCAGGCTCAGTGGTTGCGGCTCCCAGGCTCAGTTGCTCCAGGCATGTGGATCAACTTCAGAATCAGGGATCAAATCCGTGTCTCCTGCATCTGCAGGCGGATTCTTCACCCCTGAGCTACCGGGGAAGCCCCCAGCTTTTCCCTTTTGAGGTTGAATGTTATTTGGATTTTACTGATTGGGAAGGTTCCTGCTGAGGGAGGTCAAGAAGCGATCCCTCCAAGGCCTTCCTGGGGCCACCGGTCCCGAGGGGACGGGGACTGGACTCAATGGGATGATGCAGGGTGTCATGGGGGAGAAGACAGTTCTGAAGTCTTTTGGGTGGGGACACCTCTCTGCTGGATTTGGGTCATGTCTGCAGTGGGACATGGTCAGGGAGTCTGGGCTGGTTTGGGGTAGAGACCTTGGAAAGTGGGATTCTGTGTGAAGAATTGCTCCATCGTGAAGCCCACAGTGGGCTTCCCAGGTTGGTGCTAGTGGGAAAGAACTGCCTGCTGATGCAGGAGACGCGAGAGACATGGGTTCGATCCCTGGGTCAGGAAGATGCCCTGGAGGAGGGTGCGGTGACTCACTCCAGTATTCTTGCCTAGAGAATTCCATAGACAGAGGAGCCTGGCAAGCTACAGTTCATGGGGTCGCACAGAGTCAGACACTACTGAGGTGACTTAGCATGCATGATTGAAGCCCACGGAAGCATCAACGCATGAGCGATTGCTGTGAATCACAAGACGAGATCTGCTCATAGGTCTTGTGAACCCCGATGCCTGGCTAGGGCAGCTCATTCTGGAGCAGCCGAGTTCTGGGGGTGACCGTGGCTTCCTTCAGCCTCAAGGGCATTTGTCTGCTTTCACTTCTCGTGACTGGACAGGACTGGCCTTGGAGATGCTAATAAGCATGTGGGGTTTTGGACAATACTGGGAGGCTGGCGGGAAGCCTCAAGCCGGAGGTGTTGAACTTCCTGCTAATCTGGAGTGCTGCAGCCTGAGCCGGGTTCCGTTTGAAAAATACACGGGCGTTGCGTTCCTTGTGCCCTGAGCCAGGGGGAGGCTGCTTCCGGTTATGTAACAGCCTGGTGTCGTCTCTGCTGCATGAGTCGCCAGCCTCTGCGATCTAAAGCTGATGATCTGAGGTGGAGCTGATGTAACAATAGAAATAAAGTGCCAGATGCCTGTAGCATGCCTGAATCATCCCCAAACTATCCCACCACCCTCGGTCCGTGGAACAATTGTCTTCCACAAAACTAGTCCCTGGAGCAAAAAAGGTTGCGGACTGCTGTGTAGAGCCTGGTGGGTCACTGCACTCCTCTGTGTGTTTCTGCTGTTACATAGTCCTCTCCCTTGCCCACATCCCTGGTTTCCACGACCTTGCATCACACCCAAGTGAAACCCAGCTGGGACTAATCCACATCTTCCCTCTGCTCCTGCCCTGGAGAACATCATGAGACCCCCGTCTCGTTGCCGCGAGGGGTGTATTGAGCCCAGTCTTGCCCCCGATCCCGTTCATGTCCCTCTTTGCTTCCCTCAAAATGACAGTCTGATCATCTCCTCCTTCACTTTGAAAACAGAAACCAGCAGACAGGGCATCCCTGGTAGTCCAGTGGTTAAGAGTCCTCCTTGCAAGGCGGGGGACACGGGTTCGATCTCTGGTCCAGGGAGATCCCACATGCCTCTGGGCAACTAAGCCCGTGCACCCCACCTGCTGAGCTTGCCTGCCTAGAGCCCATGCTCCCCGATGACCGCAACTAGAGAGTAGCCGCTGCTCGCTGCAACTAGAGAAAGTCCACAGACAGCAATGAAGACCCAGCACAGCCAGGAAGAAAAAACAACATTATTTTTTAAAAAAGAAAGAAACAGAAACTCCTGCCACCAAAAATGTTTCCTTTTCAGAATCGTAAATGTGACAACTGATCAGTACTGAGAGCTGACAGCCACTCAGACTGCCTGAACCCTTCACTTGCTGGCCCATTTCATCCAGTGTCGGCCCTGTTTTATGATGAAATAACTTGACTGAGGTCACACGGCAAATCAGGAGCAGACCTGGGACGTGAACTCAGACCAGCTGACTCCAGAGGGCCCAGCACCTGTTACAGTGCATGGACGCACAGGTGCAAAGTGAAATGTGTCCAGTGACTCAGCACGTGAGTAAATGAGTGCCCCAGTCAGCAGCTGGAGTTTATAACTTGGGTCATCTCAGCATCAGATGAAAGGGGAAAATGACGGCAATGTGAAGGGCAGGAAGCAGTGAAGCCCAGTAAATTTATATTTAAATTCTTTTTTGCACACAAAAACGATACTTACTAGTTGAAGAATATATGGAAAATTCACAAAAGTATTACTATAAGGAAGAAGAGAATACCAGTAGGAAAACCAGTAAAAAGCTGTTCTTTTGGAAATTTACCTATTTCTGGAAATGTGGGAAGCCTGACGTGCTGCAGTTCATGGGATCTCAGTCGGACACAACTGAGCGACTGAACGACGTATCTCTGGGAAAAAGATCTTGTTTTTCCAGAAGATCATTTACACCTCCGAATGAGTTTCAGATGCCTTTTAAATGGACTGTGACAAACGGTTCAGGGTGCCAACTGCTGGTGCCCTCCTCTCTGACAGAAAACACACTTCAGGGGCCCAGTTGGGGTCTAAGTGTTGCCTTATTAACGGCAACAGTGCAACTCCCCAGTGACCCTTAAAGTGCCTGGCCCCGAAATCCCAGATCAGAGAATGTTCTGGACCTCCCACTTTCTGCCCCGAGTTGAACCTGTGTGGATGGACAGGAAGGCCCAGCTTGGTTTACCCATGGTATCAGTCAGGGCTCTCCAACCAACAGGCTGCGTGTATATCTGTGTAGAGGGATATACTCTGAGGCCTTGGCTCACACTGTCATGGCATCTGGCAAGCCCAGAATCTCCAAGGTGGGCTGGCAGGTTGGGACTCCCAGGGAGGATCCAAGGCTGCAATCCAAGTTCAAGGGCATCTATTGGCTGAATTCCTTCTTGCTCAGCGGAGAGAGGTCAGGCTTTTATTCTACGGGGGCCTTTGACTAGATAAAGGCTGTCCTTACGAGGGAGGAAAATCTACTTACCTCAAACTTTACAAACTCAGGTATATCCCTGGTGGTCCAGTGGTTGGGAGTCTGCCCTCCACCGCAGGGGACATGGGTTTGATCCCTGGTCAGGGAGCTAAGATCCCACATGCTGGGGAACAACTAAGCCCACACACCCCAACACAGACTCAGTGCAGCAAAAACAACAGCAGCAAAACTCTGCAACTTCAGATGTTAATCTGACCCACAGAGCACCCTCACAGAAACATCCAGAATAATGCCTGACCAACTTATCTGGGTACCAGAGCCCAGCCACAGGCTTCCTCAGCGGCTCGGCAGTAAAGAATCCACCTGCAAAGCAGGAGACGAAGGAGCTGTGGGTTCGATCCCTGGGTTGGGAAGATCCCCTGGAGGAGGGCATGGCAACCCACTCCAGGATTCTTGCCTGGAGAATCCCATGGACAGAGAAGGCTGGCAGGGTGCAGTCCAGGGGGTTGCAGAGAGTCTGACACGACTGAAGCAACTGAGCACTCACGCAGGCAGGGCTCAGCCATGTTGACGCATAAAATTAACCATCACCCCCACCTAGCCTAGGCTCGTCATCAGCAGTGGAACAAACAATCCCCCTTCCCCAGTAAGGAGCCTGGTTGGCAGGGAGGGGGCTGCTCTTAGGGGAGGGTTGTGGAGAGCTCACTGTCCTTGAACTCAGCAGGTCTAAAGTGGTGTGAGGTGAAGGCTGTGCCAGCCAGAGCAGGTGCTACCTGGAACGTGTTAGAGAACCAAGGGCAGATCCCATGTTTTTGGAAAGAAAAGTGAAAATGAGAGTCGCTCAGTCGTGTCCAATTCTTTGCGACCCCATAGACTACACAGTCCATGGAATTCTCCAGGCCAGAATACTGGAGTGGGTACCCATTCCCTTCTCCAGGGGATCTTCCCAACCCAGGGACCGAACCCAGGTCTCCCGCATTGCAGGTGGATTCTTTACCAGCTGAGCCACCAGGGAAGCCCAAGAATACTGGAGTTAGGTAGCCTAACCTGTTTTTGGAATCTGCTTTAATAAGAAATGCAAGCTTGGGAAGCTGTGAAGCTATGCACCCTTTCCACACAGTGGATCACCTTGAGGAAGGAGGCGTGGGGAGAAGGGTGCAGGACCCGCATGCCCACTGTAAACCCCAGCGTGCAGAGGGGTGTACACCGCAGTTGGTGGCTGAGGGAATGAAACCTTGATGGTGACGCTGGGTGGTGAAGGGGGCTGGTCCTTTCTCTGCATCGTGACTCATGCGGGGATGCAGAGAGCTCAGGGGATGCGCAGGTATCTGAGCTCGTCCAACTCCAGACGTCTTTTCTCTAAACCAGGGGTTGGCAACCTTTTTCTGTAAGAGGCCAGAGGGTACATCTTTGAGGCTTTGTGGGTCCTATGGTTTCTCTCTCAGCGAGTCTGGTCAGCTCTTAGACCACAGGGAGGTCGTGGGCGACGGACACACCAGTAGGACTGAGTTTCGATTTAATTTTATTTCTAAAAATAGGAGATGGGCCAGATCTGGGCTCTAGGCTGCCCTTTGCTCTAGATCATAGGTTTTTAAGCTTTAAAACCAAAATCTTGTGTTTTTTTTTTTTTTAAACAACAGCTTCGATCACATCCCAAACGTCAATCTGATCAAAGTGGTTGTTCCAGTCAAAGTCTGGGTGGGTGGGAGGCAGCCCAGAGCCCGACTCATCTCGTGCTGGCCCTGGGGAGACCGCCATGGAGCCTCTGGGGCCCCCTGGGGCCCTGTGTGAACCCACCGCCCCACCCTTGCACGCTCAGGGGCGACCCTCACGGCCTTTGCTGTAATGTCGCCCCTTGTCCCGTAACTGTACTGTGTCGTGGCTGAGGGTGTGGGCAGCAGTCTTTCCCTCATCATGGCGTCTGGTGGTGTCAGGCTCAGACGCAGCTGTCTCACTTAGCACATCGGGGAGCATGTCTAACACCGGTCGGTCCTGGCTCAGGGCGGCCTGATGCTGAGCTACGGGGGTCTAGGGCCAGCAGAGAGCGAGGCCGGTCTTCTCACTGGTTCGACGCTGTCCACCATTGTTCAGCTGAGAGGATGAGGCCCGCGGGGTCCTTAGGTCATTCATGTCTGAACCCTCCTCTCTCCCATGTCGTGGTTTCCCTTTCTCACAGATGGTAATCTTGGTCTGCCCCTGATGTTTCTGGAAACAACCCTTCAGGCTTCTCACAGGAAAGATCAGGAGAATGTGAGTGGTGTGTGTGTTCTCACGGGAATGCTCAGGAGAATGGGTGTGTGTGTTCTCATGTGAATGATCAGGAGCATGTGCGGTGGTGTGTGCGTGTGTGTGTGTGTGTGTGTGTGTGTTCTCACGGGAATGATCAGGAGTATGTGTGGTGGTGTGTGTGTTCTCATGGGAATGATGAGGAGAATGTGTGTATGTGTGTGTTCTCACGGGAATGATGAGGAGAATGTGTGTGTGTGTGTGTATGTGTGTTCTCACAGGAATGATGAGGAGAAGGTGGGTGGTGTGTGTGTTCTCACGGGAATGATCAGGAGCATGTGCGGTGGTGTGTGTGTTCTCACGGGAATGATGAGGAGAATGTGTGTGTGTGTGTTCTCACGGGAATGATCAGGAGAATGTGGGTGGTGTGTGTGTTCTCACGGGAATGATGAGGAGAATGTGTGTGTGTGTGTTCTCACGGGAATGATCAGGAGAATGTGGGTGGTGTGTGTGTTCTCACGGGAATGATCAGGAGAATGTGTGTGTGTGTTCTCACGGGAATGATGAGAAGGTGGGTGGTGTGTGTATGTGTTCTCACAGGAATGATGAGGAGAATGTGGGTGGTGTGTGTGTGTTCTCACGGGAATGATGAGAATGTTCGGTGGTGTGTGTGTTCTCACGGGAATGATCAGGAGAATGGGTGTGTGTGTTCTCATGGGAATGATCAGGAGCATGTGTGGTGGTGTGTGTGTGTGTGTGTTCTCACGGGAATGATGAGGAGAATGTGGGTGGTGTGTGTGTTCTCACAGGAATGATCAGGAGAAGGTGGGTGGTGTGTGTGTTCTCACAGGAACGATCAGGAGAATGTGTGTGTGTGTGTTCTCACGGGAATGATGAGGAGAAGGTGGGTGGTGTGTGTGTTCTCATGGGAATGATCAGGAGAATGTGTGTGTGTGTGTGTTCTCACGGGAATGATGAGGAGAAGGTGGATGGTGTGTGTGTGTTCTCACGGGAATGATGAGGAGAATGTGGGTGGTGTGTGTGTTCTCACGGGAATGATGAGGAGAAGGTGGGTGGTGTGTGTGTGTGTTCTCATAGGAATGATCAGGAGAATGTGTGTGTGTGTGTGTTCTCACGGGAATGATGAGAATGTTCGGTGGTGTGTGTGTTCTCACAGGTATGATCAGGAGAAGGTGGGTGGTGTGTGTGTGTCTGAGGACGAAGGAGGCGGCTGGGGGAGTTGCTCAGTGTGCGCTGTTCCCTCAGCAGGAAAGGGAATAACCGCCAAAGGTGTGCGATGGGTCACTTTATGTGTCAGTGTGACTGGGTCACGGGACGCCCCCAGTAGCTGGTAAAACGTTGTCTGGGGTGTCTCTGAGGATGTTTCCAGAAAGGTTAGAGCTGGAATCAGCAGACTGAGTAAAGCAGACGCTGCTTCCATTGAGGGTGGCAGCACCCGGCCTGCGAGGCCTGAGGAGAACGCAGTGGATCAGGGAGCGTGCACTCTCCACCCGACTGCAGGGCCGGACATGGCTCTCCTTCCCCCACGGGGCCCTCACCCTGCAGGCCTGGACTGCGCCTCCGCCACCGGCTTTCCTGGGCCCCCCGTCTGCACAGAGCAGGTCGGGAGGCTTCTCAGCTTCCAGGATCACAAGAGCCAACCGCTCAGTATAAATACACTTAAATTACTACTGTCTGCCCACTCTAGTATCCTTGCCTGGAGAATTCCATGAGGCTACGGTCCGTGGGGTCACAGGGTTCAACGTGACTGAGCAACTAACGCTTTCACTTTCCAACACATAGCTGTTGTGTGTGTGTATATATATATATATATTTTTTTTTTTTTTTTAATTGGTTCTGTTTCTTTGGACACCACTGACTAACACAGTGCCTTATTCATTGTGTCTAAAATAGTGCTCAGGAGGACTTCCCTGGCAGTCCAGTGGTTAAGACTCCATGCGTCCACTGCAGGGGGTGCAGGTTCGATCCCCGGTCAGGGAACTAGATCCCACATGTCTCAACTAAAGAGCTCGCGTGCTGCAACTGAGACCCAGCACAGCCAAATAAATAAGTATTAAAAAAAAAAAAAGGTGCTCAGTGCACACCCTCAATATTGGGTGAATTAAGTGGGATGGCAGGCTTGAGGAGTTTTTGTAATTCCAGGACTCTCCTTTTTTGGGGGGAGGGCACACTGCATGGCATGTGGAATCTTAGTTCCCCAACCAGGGATCAAACCCATGCCTCCTGCAGTGGAAGTTTGGGGTCTTAACCACTGGACCACCAGGGAAGTCCCTATCCCAGGATTCAAAGCTTTCCTGACAAAATAAACAGTCTGCAGGATGACAATGCAAATCTGGCCAAACAGGTAGAAGTTTTTGTGAAGATGATGGAAATGCGGAGGCCACACTGCTCAGATCCCGTGCAAAGCTGTCAGCAAAAGAGGCTCTGGAAGCATGGAACCAGTTAGGAGGGAAGACGAGAAAATTTTCAAGAAAATCAGTATCGATTCTCCAAAGAGTGGTGATTTAGATACCAAGAGAAACCTTTGGGAGAATTGATGACATCTGCAAATATTTTTGTAAAAATGACTGTGCTGTAAAAAATGGAGACTATGTTACACAATTGGAGTTTTTTAATTAATTTATTTTTTAATTGAAAGATAATTGCTTTACATTATTTTGTTGTTTTCTGTCAAACCTCAACATGAATCAGCCATAGGTGTACATATATCCCCTCCCTCTTGAATCTCCCTCCCATCTCCCTCCCCACCCCATCCCTCTAGGTTGATAAAGAGCCCCTGCTTGAGTTTTTTAGCCATACAGCAAATTCCCATTGGCTATCTACTTGACATATGGTAATGTAAGTTTCCGTGTTCCTCTTTCCGTACATCTCCCCCTCTCCTCCCCTCTCCCCATGTCCATAAGTCTGTTCTCTATGTCTGTTTCTCCACTGCTGCCCTGGAAGTAAATTCTTCGGTACCATTTTTCTAGATTCTGTATATATGCATTAGAATACAATATTTATCTTTCTCTTTCTGACTTCACTCTGTATAATAGCTTCTAGGTTCATCCACCTCATTAGACTGACTCAAACACATTCCTTTTTATGGCTGAGTAATATTCCATGTGTATGTGTACCACAACTTCTTTATCCATTCATCTGTAGATGGACATCTAGGTTGCTTTTGTGTCCTAGCTACTGTAAATAGTGCTGTAATGAACAATGGGATACATGTGTCTTTTTCAATTTTGGTTTCCTCAGGGTATATGCCTAGGAGTGGGATTGCTGGGTCATCAGTTCAGTTCAGTTCAGTCGCTCAGTCGTATCCAACTCTTCTCGACCCCATGAATCACAGCATGCCAGGCCTCCCTGTCCATCACCAACTCCCAGAGTTCACTCAGACTCATGTCCATCAAGTCAGTGATGCCATCCAGCCATCTCATCCTCTGTTGTCCCCTTCTCCTGCCCCCAATCCCTCCCAGCATCAGAATTGGCTACTCCATTTCTTCTGAGTCATATGATGGTTTTATTCCTAGCTTTTTAAGGAATCTTCATACTGTCTTCCATAGTGGCTGTATCAATTTACATTCCCACCAATGGTGAAAGAGGGTTCCCTTTTCTCCACACTCTCTCCAACATTTATTGTTTGTAGACTTTTTAATGATGGCCATTCTGACTGGTGTGAGGTGATGACTCACTGCAGTTTTGACAATCAGACATTTTTATCTGAAAAATTATTAGCCTCTATAAAATCCTGATTTATTTCTTGCTTATTTTGAAATCTAGCTGAAGTTGAAATTATAATAGAAATGTCACTGGTGTAATATTAAAAACATTTATTTAATTTCATTTTCCAGATAAAATTTCAACCCAAACCTTTTTTTCCCCATTATTTCCTTGGTACCAATAATCCTCAGACAACAAGGACTATTTTCCATGATGTTGGGATGGGAAAAATCTTTCTAACCAAGACACAAAATGCCAAAGAAAAAGACTGTCTAAAAATGACTGCTAAAAATGTGATATTTTATATGACAGACTAATAACAAAACCAACTAAAAATAGAAAAATCTTTGTAACATGTAATCTACAGATGATTAATAGCCATTATATAAATTATGTTGGACAAAAAGTTCATTTGGGGTTTATAAGATGGTATGGAAAGACTCAAATGAACTTTTTGGTCAACCCAATAGAAAGCAAATACAAATCAATAAGAAAAAGAAAAATAACCCACTGGAAAACAGGCAAAAACCATGGCTGGTGGATTCATGGAAGAAGAAACAGGGGATGGGGTGAGACAAATCTGTGAAGGAATTCTTGCCGTTAATGGTAACTGCTGCTGCTGCTAAGTCGCTTCAGTCGTGTCCGACTCTGTGCGACCCCAGAGATGGCATCCCACCAGGCCCCACCGTCCCTGGGATTCTCCAGGCAAGAACACTGGAGTGGGTTGTCATTTCCTCCTCCAATGCATGAAAGTGAAAAGTGAAAGTGAAGTCGCTCAGTCGTGTCTGACTCTTAGCGACCCCATGCACTGCAGCCCACCAGGCTCCTCCGTCCATGGGATTTTCCAGGCAAGAGTACTGGAGTGGGGTGCCATTGCCTTCTAGCAAGATGCAAATAAAACATCAAAACTCCACTTCAACCCATGGGTTGCCAAAGTCTCAGAAATAACATGCAATATTGGTACGTGCGTGCTAAGCAGCTTCAGTCATATCCGACTCTTTGCGACCCTGTGGATAGTAGCCCTCCAGGCTCCTCCGTCCATGGGATTCTCCAGGCAAGAATACTGGAGTGGGTTGTCATGCCCTCCTCCAGGGGATCTTCTTGACCTAGGGATTGAACCCCAATCTCTTACGTCTCCTGCATTGGCAGGCAGGTTCTTTACCACTAGCACTGCCTGGGAAGCCCTGTGCAGGTGCAAATAAATACCCACTCTTGCATATATTTTCTCCCTTTTGGAGACACAATTTAGTAGAGTCAAACACAATTATTATGTGTCTGTTTTTAAATATAGCAATTGCTCTTCTAGAAGAGAAATCTGTCCCCT
This sequence comes from Bos indicus, assembly GCF_029378745.1. NCBI lineage: Eukaryota > Metazoa > Chordata > Mammalia > Artiodactyla > Bovidae > Bos > Bos indicus. The sequence continues at coordinate 49,780,539 of NC_091782.1, read as the reverse complement.
AGAAATATACAGAATGATCTACAAGTTGTCTGCAGGACTTAACTGGCAGTTAAGATTCTGTGCTTCCATTGCAGAGAGCACGGGTTTGATTCCTGGTCAGGGAACTAAGATTCCACATGCCATACAGCATAGTTAACAATATCAATAAACACATTAATTAAAATACAAGTCATTTGCTAAAATATTATCATTGCAAAATTGGAAATATTGTAGTTACTGTGGATAACAGCTAATACTCAGATAAGGCTCACTTTGGGCTGGTGGTTTTCTAAGCACTTTACATAAACCTCCATGACACCCCACTAAGTGCTCTTATTACCCCCATTATATGGATGAAGGACCAGAGACACACACAGTGGGGAAGCCCCACAGCTACCAGGAGGCAGAATTGTGGTGTGATCTGACTCCAGGTGGTCTGGCATGAGTCTGTGCTCAACATCACTTGCTATTCAACCTGCATTCCATGGAGGATTGATTAACCAAATTACGGGACATCCTTCCAAGGAACACGGAGACATACTGTAAGATGAGATGAATGGTGGCCGTGTACTCCATTTATGAAATACACAAACCGTGGATGTGTGTGTGTGTGTGGGTAGCGTATGTGTTGTGTTGTGTATAGTATGTGTGGTATGTGTGAAGTGTGTGTTTATGTGTGGTCTGCATAGGTGTGTTGTGCATGAGTAAATGCATGGATGAGAACAGACTGGAAGGAACACCCAGACCCGTCTCAGAGGTGGCATCTGTGAAGGGACATGCGACTGGGGGCAGGTGATGAGGGGTGCTGGTGTAGGGAGACTTTTCATTTCTACTCCACAAGTCTTTGAGTTGTTGATTTTGTAGGAGAATGTATTTATGACTTGGATAGCTTTGAGATGTAGAAAGCAGACATTGAGGGGTTGCAGGTATGTCTGACCGGCCCATGAGTGGCTGAGATGGTGACTGCTGGCCAGCTTGCTGGGAGACTGGGGCGGCGGGCAGGGAGGGATGCCTCCGAGGCTGGGGAGGAGGGCTGGGGGAGGTGGGCTGGCGGCTGTCTGCCCCACGGGGCCCCCAGCCCAGGGCCTGGGGTGAGAGGGGACAGAGGGGCGTCTCTCACCTGTCACACCACTGCTTATGAGAGCCTTTCCTAACCGTAATATTCTCACAGCCGGCCATGCCACTGGGCTTGTTCTTCACTGATTTCTTGCTCATTTTGAAAATTAGCTGAAGTTGAAATTATATGTTGTCATGTGAGTCAAGTAAGGTCCCTATTGATTTAAGCAACTGTTTAGGATTTATTTTGTTTTATTTTTTAAAACATTTATTGGAATCAAAACACAGAAATCCCTTGCATTCCTATACACTAATACTGAGAAAACAGAAAGAGAAATTAAGGAAACAATTCCATTCACCATTGCAACGGAAAGAATAAAATACTTAGGAATATATTTACCTAAAGAAACTAAAGACCTATGTATAGAAAACTGTAAAACACTGGTGAAAGAAGTCAAAGAGGACACTAATAGATGGAGAAATATACCATGTTCATGGATTGGAAGAATCAATATAGTGAAAATGAGTATACTACCCAAAGCAATTTATACATTCAATGCAATCCTTATCAAGCTACCAATGGTATTCTTCACAGAGCTAGAACAAATAATTTCACAATTTGTATGGAAATACAAAAAACCTCGAATAGCCAAAGCTATCTTGAGAAAGAAGAATGGAACTGGAGGAATCAACCTACCTGACTTCAGGTTCTATTACAAAGCCACAGTTATCAAGACAGTATGGTACTGGCACAAAGAGAGAAATATTGATCAATGGAACAAAATAGAAAACCCAGAGATAAATCCACACACCTATGGACACCTTATCTTTGACAAAGGAGGCAAGAATATACAATGGATTAAAGACAATCTCTTTAACAAGTGGTGCTGGGAAAACTGGTCAACCACTTGTAAAAGAATGAAACTAGACCACTTTCTAACACCATACACAAAAATAAACTCAAAATGGATTAAAGATCTCAACATAAGACCAGAAACTATAAAACTCCTAGAGGAGAACGTAGGCAAAACACTCTCCAACATACATCACAGCAGGATCCTCTATGACCCACCTCCCAGAGTAATGGAAATAAAAGCAAAAATAAATGGGATCTAATTAAACTTAAAAGCTTCTGCACAACAAAGGAAACTATTAGCAAGGTGAAAAGGCAGCCTTCAGAATGGGAGAAAATAATAGCAAAGGAAGCAACTGACAAACAACTAATCTCAAAAATATACAAGCAACTCCTACATCTCAATTCCAGAAAAATAAATGACCCAATCAAAAAATGGGCCAAAGAACTAAATAGACATTTCTCCAAAGAAGACATACAGATGGCTAACAAACACATGAAAAGATGCTCAACATCACTCATTATCAGAGAAATGCAAATCAAAACCTCTATGAGGTACCATTTCACGCCAGTCAGAATGGCTGCGATCCAAAAGTCTACAAGCAATAAATGCTGGAGAGGGTGTGGAGAAAAGGGAACCCTCTTACACTGTTGGTGGGAATGCAAACTAGTACAGCCACTATGGAGAACAGTGTGGAGATTCCTTAAAAAACTGGAAATAGAACTGCCTTCTGATCCAGAAATCCCACTGCTGGGCATACACACTGAGGAAACCAGAAGGGAAAGAGACACGTGTACCCCAATGTTCATCGCAGCACTGTTTATAATAGCCAGGACATGGAAGCAACCTAGATGCCCATCAGCAGATGAATGGATAAGAAAGCTGTGGTACATATACACAATGGAGTATTACTCAGCCATTAAAAAGAATACATTTGAATCAGTTCTAATGAGGTGGATGAAACTGGAGCCTATTATACAGAGTGAAGTAAGCCAGAAAGAAAAACACCAATACAGTATACTAACGCATACATATGGAATTTAGAAAGATGGTAACAATAACCCTGTGTACGAGACAGCAAAAGAGACACTGATGTATAGATCAGTCTTATGGACTCTGTGGGAGAGGGAGAGGGTGGGGAGATTTGGGAGAATGGCATTGAAACATGTATAATATCATGTATGAAACGAGTTGCCTGTCCAGGTTCGATGCACGATACTGGATGCTTGGGGCTGGTGCACTGTGACGACGCAGAGGGAGGGTATGGGGAGGGAGGAGGGAGGAGGGTTCAGAATGGGGAACACAGGTATACCTGTGGCGGATTCATTTCGATATTTGGCAAAACTAATACAATATTGTAAAGTTTAAAAATAAAATTAAAAAAAAAAAAACACTTATTGGACTACAGCCGCTTTACCAGGTTGTGTTAGTTTCTGCTGTTCAGCAAAGCGAGTTGGCTGTGTGTACACATGTTGCTGTTCAGTCACTCAGTCGTGTTCGACTCTGTGACCCCATGGATTGTAGCCCGCCAGGTTCCCCTGTCCGTGGAATTTCCCAAGCAAGAATACCGGAGTGGGACGTATGCGTATATCCCCTCTTCTTTGGATTTCCTTCCCATTTAGGTCACCAAAGAGTACTGGGTACCGTTCCCTGTGCTACTCAGGAGCTTCTCATCAGCGATCTATTTTATACACTGTGTGTGCTTAGTCACTCAGTTGTGTCTGATTCTTTGGGGCCTCATGGACAGTAGCCCGCCAGGCTCCTCTGTTCATGGAATTCTCCAGGCAAGAATACTGGAGTGGGTTGCCATGCCCTCCTCCAGGGGGTCTTCCCAACCCAGGGATCAAATCCAGGTCTTCCTCATTGCAGGTGGGTTCTTTATTGTCTGAGCCACCAGGGAAGCCTTTTAGACATAGTAGTGTATATATGTCAATCCCAGTCTCCCAATTCATCCTCCCCCAGCCCCATGTAGGATTTATTTTGGTTGCAAATGGACTATCCCGAATGGATATATTCCTAGTTATATGGAATATATGGTCATTCATGACCAAATATATGGTCATTCAAAAAATGATCATATCTATTCATTTGTGTATCCATCCATCCATCCATCCATAATCCATCTTGACAACCAATTTTTGGAAAGTACTATAGTATTCCGGGCAGGGAGCCGGGTGATGTCTTACTCAGAGTTGGATCTGGCACAGAGAGTGCGCAGCAGTTATTAGGTGCATGCCTGGAAGACGGGTTCCTTGCTTTCATGCACCTCAGAGTTTAGAGGACACACAAAAGTAGTCAGTGGCCATGCAGAGGCAGACTCAATGGCAGGGCTTGTTCCTGGCTCTGGCGCGGGATGCAAAGGAGGCTTCCTGGTGACAAAGGTGGTGGGAGATGCATGGATGCTGAAGAGAGTGTGATACATTGAAGAAAAGTGAGAAGAGGTTTACTGTGACTGACCCCTGCGGGGTGGTGCTGAAGGGGGAGGGACGCAGAGAGGGAGAAGGAGAGACTCGCGTGCGCGTGTGTGTGTGCGCGCGTGCATGTTTGTGTGTGTGTGTGTGTGTGCATGTGTGTGTGTGTGTGAAGGGCAGTGTGGCTACAGACATGAGCAGAAACACTTGGGACCACCCTTTCTGATTTGAACTTGTGTTGCTAAGATCAGTGGTCTGCAGTCTTTGGCGCCAGGGACTGGTTTCGTGGAAGACAATTTTTCCACCAACTGGGGGTAGGGGCGTGCTTTGGGGATGATTCAAGAGCATTACATGTATTGTGCTCTTTCTTTCTATTATTATTATTACATCAGCTCCCCTCAGATCATCAGGCATTAGATCCTGGAAGTTGGGGACCCCTGGCTAAGACGGTGAATGTGGAAGGTGACCTTACCTACTTCCATGTTTTGGGAAGAGAGGGTCCGTCAGTGGGAGGCCTTTTAATTTTCACGTGTGTCGCCGGTCAGAATGGCTGCTATCGAAAAGTCTACAAACAATAAATGCTGGAGAGGGTGTGGAGAAAAGGGGCCCCTCTTACACTGTTGGTGGAAATGCAAACTAGTACAGCCACTATGGAGAACAGTGTGGAGATTCCTTAAAAAACTGAAAATGGAACTGCCATGTGACACAGCAATCCCACTGCTGGGCATACACACTGAGGAAACCAGAAGGGAAAGAGACACGTGTACCCCAGTGTTCATCGCAGCACTGTTTATAATAGCCAGGACATGGAAGCAACCAACCTAGATGTCCATCGGCAGACAAATGGATAAGAAAGCTGTGGTACATATACACAATGGACTATTACTCAGCCATTAAAAAGAATGCATTTGAATCAGTTCTAATGAGGTGGATGAAACTGGAGCCTATTATACAGAGTGAAGTAAGTCAGAAAGAAAAAAAAATACAGTATATTAGCACATGTATATGGAATTTAGAAAGATGGTAATGATGACCCTATATGTGAGACAGCAAAAGAGACACAGATGTATAGAACAGACTTTTGGACTCTGGGAGAAGGTGAGGGTGGGATGATTTGAGAGAATAGCATTGAAACATGTATATTATCACATGTGAAATAGATCCCCAGTCCAGGTTCGATGCATGAGACAGGGTGCTCAAGGCCGGTGCACTGGGATGACCCAGAGGGATGGGATGGGGAGGGAGATCGGAGGGGGTTCAGGATGGGGAACACATGTACACCCATGGCTGACTCATGTCAGTGTACGGCAAAACCCACCACAACATTGTAATTAGCCTCCAATTAAAGTAAATTAATTAAATAAAAATTTTTCGTGGGTGTTTTAAATTAAATTTATTTATTTTATTTCTGGCTGCACTGAGTCTGCATTGCTTTGCACAGGCTTTCTCTCTGCGGCGCTCAGGCTTCTCACTGCAGTGGTTTATGTGGTGGTGGAGCTCTGGCTCTAGGCACATGGGCCTTAGTAGCTGCCGCTGGCGAGCTCTACAGAGCGGCCTTAGTAGTTATGGTGCACGGGCTTCGTTGAACCTCGGCAAGTGGGCTCTTCCCCAACCAGGGATGAAACCCATGTTCCCTGTATTGGCAGGTGGATTCTTATTCACTGCGTCAGCAGGGAAATCCTGTTTTTCACTTTTTAAGTTACCTGACTGATGTGACAATATGTATAATGCATAACAGAGGAAACAGGACCTTAGGATGCAAACATTACTCTGTTGTGTAGCTCGGCCCCACTCTGGTAGACTCTTGGGTGTCGGGTCAGTAGAGGATGAACGCTCCTGTTCCATAATGTCTGTGGCTCATGTTAACACTTCAGGGACGTTTCCAGTAGGTCTTGCCTTCACATCATCCTTGTGCAGCTGTGTTTTCTGGATGAGACCGTGGAGGTCTGGATTATGCCAAATGCTCATTCCCAACACCCAGATTCTTGTCTTATGTCTTGTTTGCCAAGACAACAGGCAGAAACAGCTTTCACTTTCGTGGGCTTCTTTTCCTGCATTCCTAAAACTGACCTTCCGAAAACTTCATCAAAAAACAAAAATAAAATCAGTGATGCCTTGCACATGGCAAACAGCTACTGGAGAAGGGGATCCTCCTGGGGAAGACATCTTCCTGTGATGCCAGGCCCTGAGAAGGCAGATCAGAATCAAAGCGTCTCGAGATGGAGGGAATAGAACATGATTACCTTGAGTTGGCAAGTCAGTGATGACTGTGGTTGTCTGGCTTCGGATGCTTTGGGTGGTGGGGGGAAACTTCAGGAGGGCTTCCCTGGTGGCTCAGTGGTAAAGCATCCACCTGGTAGAGCAGGAGACATGGGTTCGTTCCTGATCCAGGGAGATCTCTCACGTCGCAGGGCAGTTAAGCCCGGGTACCACAGATATTGAGCCTGTGCTCCACAACTATTGAGCCCATGCTCCACAATACGAGAAGCTCCCACGTGAGCAGCTCGGGAAAGGTAACTAGAGAGGAGCCCCCTCTCGCCATAACTTAGAGAAAAGCCCATGCGGCAGCGAAGACCCAGCACAGGCAACTGGAAAAAGAAAAACAAAACTTAAAGAATTAACTTCAGTTCAGTTCAGTTCAGTCGCTCAGTCGTGTCCGACTCTTTGCGACCCCATGAACCGCAGCACGCCAGGCCTCCCCGTCCATCACCAACTCCCGGAGTTCACTCAGACTCACGTCCATCGAGTCAGTAATGCCATCCAGCCATCTCATCCTCTGTCGTCCCCTTCTCCTCCTGCCCCCAATCCCTCCCAGCATCACAGTCTTTTCCAATGAGTCAACTCTTCGCATGAGGTGGCCAAAGTACTGGAGTTTCAGCTTTAGCATCATTCCTTCCAAAGAAATCCCAGGGCTGATCTCCTTCAGAATGGACTGGTTGGGTCTCCTTGCAGGCCAAGGGACTCTCAAGAGTCTTCTCCAACACCACAGTTCAAAAGCATCAATTTTTCGGCACTCAGCTTTCTTCACAGTCCAACTCTCACATCCATACATGACCACTGGAAAAACCATAGCCCTGACTAGACGGATCTTTGTTGGCAAAGTAATATCTCTGCTTTTGAATATGCTATCTAGGTTGGTCATAACTTTTCTTCCAAGGAGTAAGCGTCTTTTAATTTCATGGCTGCAGCCACCATCTGCAGTGATTTTGGAGCCCAAAAAAATAAAGTCTGACACTGTTTCCACTGTTTCCCCATCTATTTCCCATGAAGTGATGGGATTGGATACCATGATCTTCATTTTCTGAATGTTGAGTTTTAAGCCCACTTTTTCACTCTCCTCTTTCACCTTCATCAAGAGGCTATTTAGTTCCTTTTCACTTTCTGCTATAAGGGTGGTGTCATCTGCATATCTGAGGTTATTGATATTTCTCCCAGCAATCTTGATTCGAGCTTCTGCTTCTTCCAGCCCAGCATTTCTCATGATGTACTCTGCATAGAAGTTAAATAAGCAGGGTGACAATATACAGCCTTGACGTACTCCTTTTCCTATTTGGAACCAGTCTGTTGTTCCATGTCCAATTCTAACTGTTGCTTCCTGATCTGCATACAAATTTCTCAAGAGGCAGGTCAGGTGGTCTGGTATTCCCATCTCTTGAAGAACTTTCCACAGTTTATTGTGATCCACACAGTCAAAGGCTTTGGCATAGTCAATAAAGCAGAAATGTTTTTCTGGAACTCTCTTGCTTTTTTGATGATCCAGCGGATGTTGGCAATTTGGTCTCTGGTTCCTCTGCCTTTTCTAAAACCAGCTTGAACAACTGGAAGTTCACGGTTCACGTATTGCTGAAGCCTGGCTTGGAGAATTTTGAGCATTACTTTACTAGTGTGTAAATTGTATCATAAATAGGATCCTGAGAGCATTATGTACTTGCAGCATTCAATATGTTCTTAAAAAAAATATTTGTTTTATTTCTGGCTGTGCTGGGTCTTGGTTGCAGTATGTGGGATTTAGTTCCCTGACCGGGGATTGAACCTGGGCCCCCTGCACTGGGAGCATGGTGTCTTAGCCACCAGGGAAGTGCCTCAATATGTTCTTAATGACAGTCTACGAAATGATGGGGTGCAAGAAAGGAGGTGCTTTCTGCACCCAAGAGATGCTTTCAGCTTCAGCATGAGGCAGTTTGAACGGACTTTGCCATCTCATCCTCAGTGGTAATCTTTTTCCAGTTAATTCTCAGGAAGACAGATGTTTCCAATTTAGCCTTGAAAAGTACACAGTAATAAAATAATCTTCAAATTAGCGTGGCGGTAGGGCCCACTGTTTACAACCTGTTTTGAAAAAAAAGACTCTGGCTTTGCTTGAGTTTGTTCTAGTTCTCTGGCTTTGTTCGAGTATCCGTCAGGAAGATGGGATTGCCAAGGGAGCATTATCATGCTGTCTTGCGAACTTTCATGTTGAGACTGTGATTTAGACGTGACATTCTTTCTTTGAAGCGCTCTGCAGAATCTGACCCAGTATTTATATATTTGTCAAACATGAAGTTCCTTCTACTTTTATTTTTTTTGTGGTCAAAAAATCTGCCTTTCTGATGAGACCTCATTACATCTTTTTTGAATATTGGGCAAGATTTTTAGAAGACACTAGAGACCTGCTCCACTGGTTAAGCCTCTAAGGGATGAAAGATCCCAGGAGTGAGTCATGATTTAACTCAGAATTTGAATGAGCAGTGAGAAATGGCAGACGCAGCACAAGGATAGGAATCTGCCTGGTCATTTACTTTTAATTCTTGACTGATGTGGAGTTGGGTTACAGGGATTCAGGTGTCCGTCAAAGTGATTCAGAGATAGATAGATAACAGATTCTTCCTCAGATTCTTTCCTGTTATAGGTTATTAAAGATATGAAGTATAGTTCCCAGTGCTACACAGTAGGTCTTTATTGTTTACCTATTTTATGTATAGTAGTGTATATACTGTTAACCCCAAATTCCCAATTTATCCACCGCCCAACCTTTCCTCTTTGGCAATCACAAGTTTGTTTTCTATGTGAGTCTATTCTATTTTGCAAATAAGTTTATTTGTATCATTTTTTAAATTCCACATGTGAGGGATATGATATGATATTTGCCTTTGTCTGACTTATTTCACTTTGTATGATAATCTCTGGGTCCATCCATGCTGCTGCAAATGGCATAGTTCATTCTTTTTAAAGACGGAGTCATGTTCCTTTGTACACATGTGTGTGCACGAGTGCATATCCACGCCGCGTCTTTACCCACGCCTCTGCTGATGGACACTCGGGTTGCTCCCACCTCCTGGCTTTTGTAAATAGTGCTGCAGTGAACACTGGGGTGCACGTGGCGTTTTGAATTAAGAGTTTTCTCCTGATACATGCCCGGGAATAGGATCGCTGGGTCGTATGATAATTCTAGTTTTCGTTTCTTTAAGGACCGGCCATACTGCTCTCCACAGTGGCTGCACCAGTTTACCTCCCCACCCGTAGTGCAGGGGGGTCCGCTTTCCCCACACTCTGCTCAGCATTTGCTCTCTGTAGACTTCTTTAATGATGGCCATTCTGACTGGTGGGGGGTGGCGCCTCACTGTTGCTCGGATCATTCGGAGTATGTGACCGAGAGCCACAGACCTGGCTGAGGTCAGCCACCCTGGCTTCTCAGGGAAAGATTGAGCTCAATTTTCACCCCATCCCTGGTAACCCTGAGCTTGGATTTGCTTGTGCTGAGTCTTTATCCAGTCTCCCGGTCTGTGCTTGTGAATCGAGGGAGAGTGTTGTGACAGCTGCCATTTCTTCGGGACTTCTATTGAGGCACAGCATCCAGTTCTCCCCGCTCCTCCAATCTGGGCTGGCCTGTGGCTGCCCCCACAGCCGAGGATGGTAGGGGTGAGTCCTCCGCAGCCCCCAGGTCTGGGCTTTGAACGGGGGCAGCGTCCACTTGGTCTCCGCGGGAGCAGAGCTTCCAGGTGAGAAGTCCCCCCATTCTGTGGGAAGTACCCCAAGGAAAGGCCCGGGGGCTCCCTGGAAGGCAGAGGGATCCGGCTGAGCCCAGGCTTTCGGACATTTCTAGCAAGACACCAGGCATATGTGTGATGCCTTCTCAGGCCTTCCAGACCCAGACCAGCCCCCAGCTGAACAGCATCTCGTGACCCAAGGCAGCAGCACAAGAATGTAAAAGAATTGCCCAACTGAGTCCTGCGCACATTCCTAACTCACAGAATTGTGAGCAACCATTAGCTGATTCAGTAATTAACTCGAGCCACCACATTTTGGATAGTTTACTGATACGGCAACGGAAAACTGGGGTAGCGCAGCTGTGTGTATTTGTTGTCCAGTTGTATCCAGCTCTTTGCGACCCCATGGACCATAGCCCGCCAGGCTCCTCTGTCCATGGGAATTCTCCAGGCAACAATACTGGAGTGGGTTGCCATTCCCTTCTCCAGGGGGTCTTCCTGACCCAGGGATTGAACCCAAGTCTCCTGCACTGCAGGCAGATTCTTTACTGCCTGAGCCAGGCAGAGAATTCAGACACGGTCCTGGTGCATCTTGACGGAATCTATTCCTGGGGGTTGCACTGTAAGAAAAACCCAGGAAGAAGGATCCTCTAAACATTTCTTCTTTCTCCAGAGGGGAATCACAGACGCTCCGAGAGGCCCAGATTTGACTAGTGCCGGGTCATCTCTCTTCCTAAGTCTCTGTGCTTTTTGCTCAGTCTCAGCACCCGCTGAAAAAGGTTTCCAAGGGCTCTACCAGTCCATCACCTGTGCAGGTTTGAATCTTCCTGGTCATGCGGCCTTGGCTCAAGGCAGGACCTGCTGCCAGAACAGTGTCTTTTACTTGTATGTGTGCTTTCTCAGTCGCTCAGTCACGTCTGACTCTCTGCAGCTCCCTGGACTTAGCCCACCAGGCTTCTCTGTCCATGGAATTTTCCAGGCAAGAATACTGGATTTGTTTGGGTTGCCATTTCCACCTCCAAGGGGTCTTCTTGACCCAGGGATTGAACCCAAGTCTCTTGCATCTCGGCATCAACAAGCAAATTCTTGACCACTGTGCCACCTATATGATGGGGTTCCCTGATGGCTCAGCAGTGAAGAACCTGCTTGTCAATGCAGGAGACATGAGTTTTATCTCTAGGTTGGGAAGCTCCCCTGGAGAAGGAAATGGCAACCCACTCCAGTATCCTTGCCTGGAGAATCCCATGGACGGAGGAGCCTGTATAGCCCATGGGTTCACAAACGAGTCAGACATGACTTAGCGACTAAACAATGACGTCTGTATAACATCATCCTACTTGTACCCCAGGTCACACCTCAATGCTCCTAAATGATCACATCTCTCCTTCTCCCTTACAATGTGGATAAATGAGTGACGGGTGAGGTTTCTGCTGCTGCTAAGTCACTTCATTCATGTTTGACTCTGTGCGACCCCATAGACAGTAGCCCACCAGGCTCCTCAGTCTCTGGGATTTTCCAGGCAAGAGTACTGGAGTGGGTTGCCATTTCCTTCTCCAGATGGGTGAGGTTGGTCTCCCATCAAATGTCAACCTAATCTATATGACAATTGTTTTAAACTGGGTGTTTTCACCAGGAGACTTCTCTTAACAAGTACAACTATAGTTGGGGGGAAAAAAACACAGCGGAATGCAGCTTTGTAGACAAGGATAAAAAATATCATAGGTTACAGAATTTACCAGCTGCTCGAGCCTCAGTATATAGCACACAGGTGATTAAATAAAACAGCATTATTTACTCAGCGTGAATAACTCCTGGCTGTAGAACCGTGGACTATCACTGAATTCAATTCAACCATCATTGAATTTAAGCTGCCTCTGGCTGAACTGCGTTGGCCAGGTAGTCCTCTGAATGTAATGGCTTATTATGAAACTATGTGAAAAAAATCTAAAATGCCAATTTTATTTTCTATCTTACAAAGGAAAATGGCTATTAAATTGATTAGTATAATGAATTCTATTTAAGGATTTTCACAACTCTTTTTCTTTTTCTGATGTACCCTGAAATTGAATATTCTCTCAGTCGATTTCTTGAAGTTCACTTTTTTGAGACTTTTTCTGTACTGAATTTTGATATGGGTAATTTCTGGATAGAAATTTAAAAATCCAACTGGTTTAATTTCCCTAGAACCAATTTCGAATCACATTTGTTATGCTCCTTCATTCAGTAGGAATGCCCTTGATGTGTATTGAATTGACATTTTGGTTTCTGTTAGGGTCATGTGTGTGTTCTAGGAGACACATGAGTTCTTGATGAAGATTTTGTGTTTTCTGTTTTAATTTCTATGACATTTTAAGACAATATTAGCATATTTTAGATCGTCTGAATGGCCACATTGTAATTAAATACTGTCACACAATTTCAATTTCTCTGCTTGATTCAAATTTAATTTATGAGCTTGTCTTTAATTTATAGTTGCATAGGAACTATATCTATCACTTCAGTTCTAGCTTTGTGTTTACATACATGTTAGTTTATTAAGCTTGTTTCTTTGTGCCAGGCACTGATCAAAAAACTGCATGAATTATTCCCTTTGCTCCCCACAGATCAGTGAGTTATGCCCATACTGTATATGGGGAAATGGAGGCACAGGGCATACAACTCAAGTAACAGAAGAGTCAATTCAAAAACCTTTAAGTAATATTAGAGATTTGTCAACTTACATAATTGAAAAGTCCAGAGGATACAACTTAGTGACTAAACAACAATGACACAAAAATATCAAGCTTGCTTCAGGCATGGTTTGGTCAGGGTGCCGACTCAGTGTCTCTGTAATCTCTTTGGCTCAACCCTTTCTGTGTGTTGGCTTCATTTTCTGGTTGGCTTCTCTCAGGATCACAAGAGGGCTGCCTTCTTCTGCCAGGGCCACAAGTTTCCTCATTTATGTTTGGGGAGAAAGAATCATTTTCACCACATTGCCACAGCAAGAATGAAAAATCCCATATCATAACATTAGTTACAAAAAACAAAGAAAAAATTTTGCATACTCATTATCTGTCATAAAGAAAACAAGTATTTCCCTAAAACCGGAAAAAAGGATATTGTGAAAGAGCTAGAGAGCGATGAATGAAACTTAATAGTAGGAAACCATTACTGAAGATTTCGTATGTATACAATGTCATAAGTAAATTACAAAGAAAACTACCATGCCTGCCTGCCTGCTAAGTTGCTTCAGGCGTGTCCAGCTGTTTGCAACCCCATGGACTGTAGCCCACCCGGCTTCTTTATCCATGGGATTCTCCAGACAGGAATACTGGAGTGGGTAGCCATGCCTTCCTCCAAGGAATCTTCCCATCCAAGGATCGAACCTCCGTCTCCTGCATTGCAGGTGGATTCTTTACCGATGAGCCACCGGAGAAGTCCAAAACTACCCTAGGATCCAGCAACCCCGCTTCAGGGTATTTCTCCAAAAGAACTGAAATCAGGATCTGGGAAAGACTGTTTCATTCCCATGGGTATTGTAGTATTAGTCACAACAGCCAAGAGGCAGAAACATCAGGAGCTGATTGGATTAAAAAAATTCTGATATATACACACTTTGGAATAGTATTCATCTTCAAAAAGGAAGAAAATTCTGATACATGGTTCAACATACATGAATATTATTGAACCATGTAAAACCATAATAAATAATTATGCTAAGTGAAATAAGCCAGTTACATAAGAATAAATACTGTGTGATTCCACTTACATGAAGTTCCTGAAGTAGTCAAATTCAGAGAGACAGAAAGTGGAATGGTGGTTTCCAGGGACTGGGGAAATGGGAAGTTGCTGTTCAGTGGGTACAGAGTTGCAGATTCTCGAGACAAAGTGTTTAGAGCTCTGCTCTACCACCATGGTGCCATAGTTAACAATACCGTACACTTAAAAATTTATTCAGAGGGTAGATCTCACGTGACAGGTTTTTAGCCACAGTAAAAAATACCACCATCATCACTGGTAATTAATTTACTTCTAATGTTGCTTGGCTTTTTGTGAATATAAATTAAAACAAATTTTTAATTTATGCATATGTTTTTGTCTGTGCTGGGTCTTTGTTGCTGCCCAGGGCCTTCCCTAGTTGCGGTGTGTGGGTTGTCATCACAGTCACTTCTCCTGTTGCAGGGCATGGGCTCTAGGTGCTTGGGTGTCAGTAGCTGGGCGTACAGACTTGGCTGCCCTGCGGCACATGAGATCTTCCTTGACCAGGGAGGGAACCTGCGTCCCCTGCACTGGCAGGCAGATTCTTAACCACTGGGCCACCACGGAAATCCTACAAAATGTGATTATAATGGCATTCATGTATTTACTAGCAGTTTCTGTCTTCCCACCTTATGTTTGCCGTTAGCGTCTCTCCAAATTAAAATGTGCCCTGGACTCTTAGAAAACTAGCTCTCAAGTGTTGGGGTGGGGTGGGGCGTGGCGTGATGCCAGCATCTTAGGGTAACTCTCTGTGGTTGCAGTTTTCTTAAATTAAGATTTAACTAATGGTGCCTCTGAGTTCATAATGTGAGCAATTTTCCAAACGTGTTTTCCCGTAGGAAATGTGCAACTAAATGGGAAGTCTCTTAATGAATTGCTTTCACGGTTGGTTACCCCTCCGTGGCTTGTGTTTACAACCAATTCTCAGAAATAATTTTTGCACTTCCAAATGAGCACTCAAGGTCGGAGAGTGACTCGAGCTATAAGCTTGCAAGGACCAGCTATCCATACCATTCTAATCATTTCACATCTTAAAGGAAGTTGTTTTTTTTTTTTCTACTTTTTAAATTTAAATATATATCTTTTAAAGTTTTACAATGTTTTGTTGGTTTCTGTCATACAACAACGCAAATAAGCAGTATTTATACACACATCCTCTCCCTCCTCGCCTCCCTCCCCTCCCCCCATTCCATTCTGTGGACACAGTCGGGGGGCGAGGGGGGGCGAATGGAGAAAGGGGCATCCACGCACACACACCGCCCGGAGCGAGATGGACAGCTGGCTAAAGGAAGACTTTTAACTAAAGTGATGTGTTCATGCCTTAGTACTTAATGGATTATTTTTTTAAATCAACCTCCCACTTCTCCATAATAGAATAAAAAACGTCCTTTTGGAACCTAAGGTAGTACTTTGATAGGTTCTGAAAAGACCAGGGACCAGCAACTTTCTGAACCAGGAGGTTGTGTCTCTAATTTTATAGGTTTTTCTTTTTCCATGAAAATGGATCTTGTCTATAGCAATGTTTCTTATTTTTTTATAAATCTAATTTCTCACGTTATTATCTGGGTCAAGAATTATTGATAAGAAGGCCCTGAGGACTCAGAGTTCTATACAGATGTGTCTCAGAGTTCTACAAAGACCTTCCCAGGTGACCACGTTCAGACCCTCAAGGACAGTCCATCTGCATCTGCTTCCTTTCTGAAATGAAGAAGAGGGGGCGTGTAGCCTGGGTGTCACCCGACAACGTGGAAACCCAGCCTCCTGGAGTACAGACTGGACGTTAGGGAACCTGGGACATACAGTTCCACTGTGACCTTGACCTCTGTGTTTGTCAGCCTCGCCACCGAACAGAGTCCCAGACAGGGTGGCTCAAACAGCAGACATTTACATCTTGCAGTTCTGGGGGCTGGAAGTCCCAAATCAAAGTGCCAGTCAACCAAGTTCCTGATGAGAACTCTCCAGCTTGCAGATGGCTGCCTTGTTGGGTTGTCCTTAGACTGCAGAGAGAGGGAGCAAGAGAGAGAGAAAGAGGGAAATTTGCTTCCTGTTCTTAGTCACTTTAGTTGTGTCCAACTCTTTGCGGCCTCATGGACTATAGCCCGCCAGGCTCATCTGTCTGTGGGGATTCTCCAGCAAGAATACTTCACTGGGTTACCATGTCCTTCTCCCTTACAAGGGCACTAATCCCATAGTGAAGGCTCCACCCTCATAACCTCCTTTAACCCTAGGTACATCCCAAAGGGGCTTCCCTCGTGGCTCAGTTTGTAGAGAATCCACCTGCAGTGCAGGAGACAAGGTTCAGTCCCTGGGTCAGGAAGATCCCCTGGAGAAGGGAATGGCAACCCACTCCCATATTCTTGCCTGAAGAATCCCATGGACAGAGGAGCCTGACAGGCTCAAGTTCATGAAGTTGCAGGAGTCAGACATGACTTACCAACTAAACCCTCACCATCACTCCCCAAAACCCCATTTCCACATACCATCATGTTGGGGGTTATGGTTTCAGCACACACATTTGGGGAGGGGCATAAGTCAGTCCACAGTAGCCTCCCTCTTGACCTTTCTTCTGTAATAGAATCTGAGCTCTGATGTTCTGGGACACATTCAAGAAGAGATTGATATCTTGATTTTAATATGTAAAAGGCAATTCTTATTAGCAAGTTCTCAGGAATGTCAAATTTTACTGCACTGATAATTGCATGTTATAAAACTCAAAATCTACTCTGATGCCTTCAATGTAGAAAGTTAACCTGAAGTATATGTTAAGAGTGTTATCACTTTCTCGGAGACGTTATTGCCGTAAACACACACTCTCGTCACCACCCAAAATCCCTTTGTGCTTGTGGGTCCACTGTGTCACGGAAAGAGTTCTGGTCTAGACATCCCAAAGCTTGTATTCTAATTCTGCCTCTGGAGCCTGCAGATGTAAACTGCCAGTTTTTCTATCTTTAAAAAGTCTCTTCCCTCCATAATATTTGGGAGAGGTGGATGTCTCCCACCTGCTCCCAAGGGGTTCATTTGACCTTTTAAAGTTACCTTGCCATCTTTTCTACTTTAGGCTCTAGTTACTTCACTACTGGTCTCAGATAATCCATTGCCTGTAGTGTGCCTGTGTGTGTATGCATGCAGGCACGCAAGCATGAGTACATGTCGTGTAAAGGACACTGATTGAACAAGATCTTTACTTTCAAGTGATAATTATTCAAGACCCACCAGCCGAGGAAAAGGAGACTATACCGACTCATATAAGCAAATGGTAGAGAGAGCAGGGATGCCCAGAACGAGGGCACACTCTCTTTCTTGCCTCTTTCTACATTGCTTCATTCTCCTAAATTATTTTGCTCCTTAGGGTTAGAATCACAGCTGCTGTGATCCCAGGGCACACATCTTCCCATCTTTTCCCTCTGAGAGGAAAGGGCTTCTTGTAGCTTCTGCTGATCAAAACTGGAGGAGATTCCTGATTGGCCTGGCTTGCACCCTGGGCCAGCTGCAAGAGCCTCACTGGGGCCCAGGGCTTCCCCTGGACTCCTGGCGACTTGGAGGTGACGCCTTGCAACCTACACACGGACCACCTGTTAGAGTAAAGCAACATCCCCAAAGAAGAAAGGAGGGCCAACATGCCCACGATGGGAACCGGGAGCTGGGCACCGATCTCATTTCTCCTGTTTCTACTCTAGTGAGGCAGGCTCACCCCTCTCTGTGCAGCTCCAGGGAGCATCTCTTTACTTCCACACATTGCTATCTGGGGAGATCAACTTTCATTGAACAACTGCAGAAAACAAAAGGGAATGACAACATGCAGTGAAGAGAATAGCAGACCATGTGCGGACGTTGCTCAGGGTCTAAGGACAAGCTTGCAAGGTAGTCAGCCTCCCACGGAGGATGCTATTCTAATGCGTCCAGTTTCTGCCCTCAGGCCCCCAGCCCTCTGGGTCTCCTTCCTCCAAGCTCCACCTTGACTTTCTCCCTGATATTTGGGAAACCCTTTTGATAGTAGGGCTTATTACACCCCCAGGGTATAGCTTTCTCCTCCCCCAGTACTTTCCCAAAGTCTTAGTAAGTCAGTCTAGAAATAGCATCCGAGGAGCACTGGCTCTTCACTACTCCAAGTTCCCCAGACTTGTCCAGGCTATAGCCTTTGGTACCATGGTTTCAAAATACCCTGTGTCAGACTCTTCCATGAGGCTGTCCTGGCAGACTCTCCAGGGCTGTTCTTTATGCCCTGCTGCCGATGTGAGTTGCAGCAGTGTGTATTTATTTTCCTAATTGTCTTTTAGAAAGAGAGAGATGAATACTGACCTCAAGGTTTTGTAATTGCAAGGCTTCCTTATTCACAGGGAAGTTCTGTTCACTTCGGATTTCAGATTGTCTCCTAGGGCGTCTGCTGGTGATAATAAACAGGCCCATTACTCAGCTGTGCTCAGTGGCCACTCCCTTGGCTACTAAAAAGACCTTGCCAATATGATGAATTTTCTGCTTAGAGAGGCTGGATTAACTCCTTAGATAAGGATCACGCTTCCTAACCTCTGTCCGGGAAAAAGAGGATTTTTTTTTTTCTCTCTCCATTATGCAAGTTATTTTTCTTCGAGTATTCACAGCAAGCTTGAAAATGTCTTTGACATGTTATCAGTTCAGTCACTCAGTCATGTCCGACTCTTTGCGACCACATGGGCTGCAATATGCCTGGCTTCCCTGTCCATCACCAGCTTTTGAAGCTTGCTCAAACTCATGTCCATTGAGTTGGTGATGCCGATGTTATGTTATGACATGTTATGGGTGATCTAAAAATGAATGTAAAATTTGCATTCTCCTCCCTTATATATCTGTTTATTACATAGGTAATGCTTTAAATTATTTTCCATTGAGCAAAATGTATTTTCCGAAAAGATGTGTCGTATTCACTGGTTTATGTTGTTCTCTAGCTTTGGGTAATTCTTAGCAACGAGTTAGAGAAGTCAGGGGAAATGGAAGTACAGCCTTTCCAACCCCCTCACCTCCAATCCCCAATCTTCTGAGCAACTTTGAGGAGCCCAGCCTTCACAAAACTGAGCCTTAGGGACATCTAACCTGAACCAGATCTCAGGAGGTGATGAGTGAAACACTCTCCAGACACGCTCAGGATAGAAGGCAGGCCCTCTGGAATTTGAAAAGCCCACACCTTCTTTCAACAGCTTCTTGACTTGGGAGTTGAGCTTCATGTACTTCCTGGCCTCTTATGAATCAATGGCTCAGATCTTTCTCGGCACACCACTGATCCCCGTCCACTCTTGGAGACCCTGGGCTGGGCGTGCACGTGAGTCGGGACCTTCACACTCCTCTGGATCCGGGGACGAGCGCTGTTGCTCAGCCTCCATTCACTCTTCTCCAATAGCCACGCCCCAGGACCACTCTGGGGAGTCCCATAATCTACTCTCATTCCATCGGCTTCTGGTGGTTTTGGCCCCTTTGAGGTACAGAACATATGACTCAAGTCTGGCCAATCAGGGTGGCTGTGTTCCCTGGCTGGGGACCCGATATGACTCAATCAAAGTAAATAAAATGAAATCCTATTGGGCTGAGCGCCTGGAAGATATACAGTCTAGATCTTCTGTAGACATCTTGTGATCAGGAAGAAAGGGACTGTCTGAAAATAAGGCCAAAACATAGAAGAGACTATGGCCAGTGACCAGGTGATGAAGAGAAACCAGGTCCTGGAAACGCTGGCATTTACACCACACTTGAGGCCAGTGCTACCCCTGAGCTTTTCAGTTATCTTAGCCAACCAGTTACTTTTCTTTTCCTCATATGCCTGGGCTGTGCTGTTTAATCGCTCAGCTGTGTCCTACTCTTTGTCACCCCATGGACTGTAGCCCACCAGGCTCCTCTGTCCATGAGGATTCTCCAGGCAAAAATACTAGAGTGGGTTGCCATGCCCTCCTCCATGGGATCTTCCCAACCCAGGGGTCGAACCCAGGTCTCCCGCATTGCAGGCAGATTCTTTATCATCTAAGCCACCAGAAAAGACCAAGAATAGTGGATTGGGTATCCTAGCCCTTCTCCAGGGGATCTCCCCGACCCAGGGATTGAACCCATGTCCCCACATTGCAGGCGGATTCTTTACCAGCTGAGCTACCAGGGACGCCCCCTTGTATGCCTATTTGGGTTGAGTTTTTGGCCTTTTAGAACTGAATGAAGTCTGACTATATATTCCATGTAAGCAGGAATCTTGCCTGCCCAACTTTCTGCTGTATCCAAGGGCTGAGAACAGATGGTTGTCACATAATAGGTACTCAAGAAATATTTGTTGATGGGACTTCCTGGTGGTCCAGTGGTTAAGAACAGCTGCCAATGCAGGGAACATGGGTTTGATCCCTGGTCCAGGAAGATCCCACATGCCGTGGAGCAACCTAGCCCCTGTGCCACAACCACTGAGCCTTAGAGCCTGGGAGCTGCAACAAGAGAAGCCGCTGCGATGAGAAGGCCGTGCATGGTCACTAGAGAGCAGCCGCCGCTCGGCAACTAAGAAAGCCCGTGCACAGCAACTAAGACTCAGCACAGCCAAAAGTAAAATAAATAAATAAATTCTTTAAAAACAGGAATAGTTATTGAAAAATTGAGCTTCCCAGGTGGCGCAAATGGTAAAGAATCTGCCTGCTGTGCAGGAGACGTGAGTTCAATCCCTGGGTTGGGAAGATCTCCTGGAGAAGGGAATGGCAACCCACTCCAGTATTCTTGCCTGGGAAACCCCATGGACAGAGGAGCCTGAGGGGCTACAGTCCGTGGGGTCACAAAGAGTTGGATATGACTGAACGACTAAGCACACGAAGCTGAAGAATCGTGAGGGAGGGAGGGGACCTTGTGCTCAGGAAGGGCAAGTGCCGGGTCCCAGCTCCCTATTTCCTGACGCCCCAGCCCTCAGCTTCCACCCTGGTCTTTTCATGGAAGCAGAGAGACGATGGAAGAGAGAAACCTCAGACCCTCCTCCAACCCTCGAATGACAACTGCAGGCTCAGAGCCAGCCTAAACAAGCCTAGTATGATTACTGTGATATCAGAAAAAAATCCTCAAAAAAACAAAATCCCTCCCCATCATCTGAGACTTTCAATTCTTCTAAGGGTTGCAGAGTCCGACACAACCGAGTATACGGCACATCAGATTATGAGGTAGGATATTCTGCTTAGCTGATAAGATGGCATGTCTTCCAGAGATCCTAGGCTTGGTGCAGGATTCGATTTAGAGAATCTTCTTGTGAAGAAGTGGTGAATGCATTTTAAGTTGACGGGGCAACTTTTCGAGGTGTGGGAGGAAGGGTGTGTGTGTGTGTGTGTGTGTGTGTGTGTGTGTGTGTGTGTGCATGTGTGTGTATGTGTGTGTGTGTGTGTGGTGGGCAGCCCAGAGGAGTGAACTGCAATGGATTTTGGTTGCTCTTTGCCAGCCGGTGACCATGTCTCTTTATTCTGACAGCCACGTGTGACTGCCTCCTGGGAGGGCACTCCTGCCCCATTCCCTTGATCACACACCCACATTCAGAGTCGGGGTGTCAGTTTCCCATGCACCTACGACCCAGGCAAAGCAAAGGAAGCGCGTTGAGACTTCTGAAATCTGTGGGAAAGATATTCTTGCCGTATCTAGCTGGAATTGAAGCTTAAATACAAGAAAGCCTGGAACTGTGATAGCCACCTTCTGACCACGGAAGGAGAGCTTATCTGAGGATAAAGCCAACACACAGAGGACAGCAGAACCAAGCAAAAAGCTAGCGGTGCCGGACCTTAATGTTGTACTTTTAATCTGCATCACAGTGCCTGAAGTCAACTCTAGCCGTAGTTTTCAGGTAAATGAGCCAATACATTCCAATCTATCAAAATATACATTTTGTTGGATTTCCTGCCAATTTCAGCCAGAGGAGTCTCAGCTGATACCCTGAACAATTGCCACACTCCGGGAGATGTCTGGAGGTGATGACTCAAAAGACACCCTGAGTCAAGGACTTGCTTGGGCGCGTGTCATTTATTCAGGAGAGGATTCCTGGAAGCAGAAATGAGGGAGTGAGGCGGGTGAGACAGGAAGGGTCAATCCCACCAGGACGGCTGAGGAACTGTGTGAAACAACTCAAAGCCGTCCCACCAGGAGACGGTGGTGGGGATGGTCTGGGCCATTGAGATACTGGTCCCAGTCTTCTCTTATTTGGTAATGTGACTGTTCCTGCATTTGTCAAACGCCTCACCTGGTTGAAGGGCACCAGAGCAATAAGGACTTGCTCTCAAGAGAGTGGGAGTCACATACAAATCTATGCTCACCTTCCTGAGGATTCCTGAAGGATAAACTGATAAAGTCCTATTCTCTACTTGGAAGCAGCTCATTCTGCATCATGTGACAAGGACTGTAGATTGGTGAAGCTCTTTGTTTAAAATGTATTTTATTGAAGCACAGTTTACAATGTTGTGTTAATTTCTGCTGTAAAGTGACTCACATACATATATATGTATTCTTTTTCATGTTCCTTCCATTATGGTTTATTGCAGGATACTGAATATAACTCCCTGTGCTATACAGTGGGACCTTGTTTATCCATCGTATATATAATAGTTTGCATCCGCTCCTCCCAAGCTCCCAACCCACCGCTACCCCACCCCACGCTCTTCCCCTTGGCAGCCACAAGCCTTTCTCCATGCCTGTGAGTCTTTCTATTTCACAGATAAGTTTGCTTGTGCCTTATTTTAGACTCCACATGTAAGTGCTGTCATATGACGCTTGTCTTTCTCTTTTTGACTTCACTTAGTGTGATAATCTCTAGTTGCATCCATGTTGCTGCAAATGGCATTATTTTATTCTTTTTTATGGCTGAATAGTATTCCATTACATCTGGACCACATCTTCTTTATCCGTGCGTCTGTCAATGGACATTTAGGTTGCTTCCATGGCTTGGCTCTTGTGACAAGTGCTGCTCAGAACAAAGGGGGAGCATGTATCTTTCTGGATTATAGTTTTGTCCACATATATGCTCAGGAGTCGATTGCTGAATCATATGGCAACTCTCACGTTTGGAGGACCCTCCCTACTGTTCTCCATTAGTGACTGGACCAATTTACACTCTCACAGATGGGTCGTGTCTTTGATCCACACCCAGAAAAGCTCCAGAAAATTCTCCTGAAGGACCACCGCTGCTTAATTTCACTTCAAGGCTTCACTTTGGAGTTTATCCTAAGCTCTTCTGGTTCTAGGGATTGGAAATAGAGAAAGGGGTTGAAAATGGAGCTGTTCCCAGGACCAAGTCTAATCTGTATGGAGCTTGGGCTGGAGTCTTGGGCCCTCTTGGTCTGGGCCAAATTCAGGGCATGGGGTACTGGTCTCCATTTTTACATTTTGTCCTTCTGTAGGCGCCCAAGATTGGACTGCTGTTGACCAGATGGGCTGCGTTTCATGGGGGGAAAAAAGATCTTCACTTTGTCAGGATTTTAAAAAAAATGCCCCAAACTAATGAAAACTTAAGGAACCCAATGCTTACTGTATGTGATTATCAAAGTGAAACATTGTTTTAGAATGTTGTTGACACAGGCCTTGGGACTGTGTGTTCATAGACACAGCGCTCTCATGGGCGGAAGAAAATTCCAGTCTAGGTTATTTTTAGAGAAAATTGTAGCTCTTTGTTATGCCTAAAATAGAAAGATCATCTTTTCAATGCCTTTGTGGCTGTATCACGTTAATGAGAACCGGCAGACTGTGTGGCCCTCGTTGGTTTTAGATGCAGTCCTCACACAAGGAGGAGGTGGTGAGCACACATGCACAGCTCCTTTCCAAAGGATTTGCTGCTGCTGCTGCTGCTGCTCAGTCGCTTCAGTCGTGGCCGGCTCTGTGCGACCCCACAGACGGCAGCCCACCAGGCTCCCCCGCCCCTGGGATTCTCCAGGCAAGAACACTGGAGTGGGTTGCCATTTCCTTCTCCAATGCATGAAAGTGAAAAGGGAAAGGGAAGTCGCTCAGTTGTGTCCGACTCTTAACGACCCCATGGACTGTAGCCCACCAGACTTCTCCATCCATGGGATTTTCCAGGCAAGAGTACTGGAGTGGGGTGCCATTGCCTTCTCTGTTCCAAAGGATTTAACACTTACTTATTGAATATGTGGACTTCCCCAGTGGCTCAAATGGTAAAAAATCTGTCTGCAATGCAGGAGACCTGGGTTCAATCACTGGGTTGGGAAGATCTTCTGGAAGAATGGAGTGACAACCCACTCTAGTATTCTTGCCTGGAGAATTCCATGGACAGAGGAGCCTGGACAGCTACAGTCCACGGGGTCACAAAGAATCGGACACGACTGAGTGACAAACGCTTTCATTTTTTTTCTTATTGATTACGTACTAGGGCTTCCCAGGTGGCGCCAGTGGTAAAGAACCCGCCTGCCAGTGCAGGAGATGTAAGAGACTCAGTTTGATCCCTGGGTTGTGAAAATCCCCTGGAGGAGGGCATGGCAACCCACTCCAGTATTCTTGTCTGGAGAATCCCATGGACAGAGGAGCCTGATGGGCTAGAGTCCATGGGGCTGCAAAGAGTTGGAGATTATTGAAGCAACTTAGCACCCATGCATGCATGTCTAACACACTGCTGAGTGCTGAAGGAACACAAAAAAGTATGTCACACCAGTTACAGTTACAGTTTCTCTCTTCCCACTAGGAGTCTCAACGAGCCACGTCCACACAGGGGTGGCTGCCATGGCTCAGAACACCTGCTGTTGGTCATCAGTCACATCACAGTAACATCATCCTCAAGTCTTGTTACCATGCCTGCCTACATGTGGGTTTCAGCTCTGCATCTGTGGGAATCTTTTCCAACCCACCCTTCTAACTGGAGATTTAATGTTTAGGGATAAAGCCTTCAGCACTACAGTAATATTTTACCAAAAGATTGAAAACCTGAGCTCTCTGAACACAACTAGAAATACATTATTCAGAACAGTCAAGTTTCCCGGATGGCTCTGGGTCCAGTTCTTTGAAGGGATGGGGTGGGACACAGTCTCTAATTTGCTATCTTGAAAATGATTAACCCTTTTTTTTTTTTTTTTTGCCTCACCACGTGGCTTGTGGGATTTTAGTTCCCTGACCAGGGATTGAACTCAAGCCCTCTGCCATGAAAGGACAGAGTCCTAACCACTGAAATGCCAGGGCATTCCCGGATTAACCATTTTTCATTCAAGATTCCTAGTCATAATAAGCATATACTGGGGCTTCCCTGGTGGTCCAGTGGTTAAGAATCTGCCTGCTAATGAAGGAGACACGGGTTCAATCCCTGGTTTGGGGAAGATCCCACATGCCGCGGAGCAACTAAGCCCGTGTGCCCCAACTACGGACCCCAAGTGCTGTAACCACCGAGGCCCATGCGCCTAGAGCAACAAGACAAACCACCGCAATGAGAAGGCCTCACACTGCAACTCGAGGGTAACCCCACTCACGACAACTAGAGAAAAAGCCTGCACAGCAGTGAAGACCCAGCACAGCCAAAACTCAAGATGAGTATTGACTGAATGGTAGTTCTGGGTAACCATGCAGCACTGGGAGATACAAGGGTGACTTAGTGGGTCTCCACCCTTCCAGGGTTCCTGGCTAGACCAGTGACTCTCAGCCTGGCTGTCCGACAGAGTCATCGAACAAGTTTTAAAAACATATAGATGGCCCCTTCCCAGACCAGTTGAATATGACTCTCTGGGAATGGGACCCAGACATCACTTTATTTTACTTCATTATTTTTTTAAACTGTATGATCTCATCTAGTATGTGGAATCTTAAAAAAAACAAAACACCCCGACTCACAGTCAGAGAGAACAGACTGGCGGCTGCCAGAGGCGGAGGGTGTGAGGGTGGGAGAAATCCGTGAAGAGGTCAGAAGGTACTCACTTATCAGATAAGGAAGTCCTGGGAATGTGACGCAGCATGGTGACTATGTTAATAGTATTGTCCTGGGGCTTCCCTGGTGGTGCAGTGGGTAAGAATCCACCTGCAGAGGGTGTGGGTTCCACCCCTGGTCTGGGAAGATCCCACATGCTGCAGAGCAGCTAAGCCCAGGCACCGCAACTGCTAAGCCCTCGGGCTACAACTTCTGAAGCCCGTGTGCCTAGAGCCCCATAGTAAGAGAAGCCACCTCAGTGAGAAGCCCAAGGACTGTGGGGAAGAGTAGCCCGTGCTCACCGCAACCACAGCAAAGCCCGTGCAGCCACAGAGACTGGGTGCAACCAACAATAAATAAATAATATTAAAAAAAAATACTGTCCCGTGTATCTAAAAGTTGCTAAGAGAGTAGATCTTAAAAGTTCTTATCACAAGAAAAAAACCTGTATGTGCAGTGATGGATGTTAACTAGACTTGTTCTGGTAATCCTTTCCCAATATATGCATACATCAAATCACCATGACGGCACCCACTGCAGCATCCTTGCCTGGAGAATCCCGTGGACAGAGGAGCCTGGCAGGCTACAGACCATGGGGTCTCAAAGAGTCAGACACGACTGAAGCGACTTGGCACATATCTAAAACTAACACAGTGTTATATGTCAATTATATCTCAATTAAAATGTCTTTATTTTCCATTGTATTTTTTAAAGTAAACAGCTCCTTAGGTGATTGTAATGGACATTGGGGATACTAATCTAGACCAACAGCCCAAAACAATAACAACTGGATACATATTATAGTGGAGATGGATAAAATGTCAGGAAAGGCTGGAAGAGGAGACTGGTTTCAAATGGAAAACTGAAGATCTCTTTTTGGAGAAGGCAAGTTTGGAGCCAGGTTGGATGGCTGAAATTTTTAAGTTCTTATATCTGCCTCTCGTAACTTTCCCTCCAGTTCACTGTTGTATTAATAAGCTGTTAGCTGTCCCACTCACAGCTGTGAGTGTATGTCTCTAGCAGCCCATTTCTAATGTAATATTTCTAAGCATCTGGGGCTAGGAAATCTAATTTCTAAGTCTGTTGGGATGGAGTATAAATTGAGAATAAATAGGCTCCACTTCCCACTAAAGGACTGAGAACTCCTTGGAGAAATGGCTGACTCCATGTCCAGGGCAGGAGCCGCACCCTGTGAGCCTGGGGCATCTTGTTACGCCAGGGGCAAGGAGGCTCTCAAGACCAACGGGGTCAAGCCACAAGGACACAACCCAACTGGAGGAAGCTGCTGAGGGCAAAGAAGGGACAGCGGGAGCATCAGTGTGGACAGTAACAGCAGAAGATTGAAATATGTTAAACCCGAGAATGTCCAAGGGCTCACAATGACACTAAAAAAATAAAAACAATGAAAGCCAAGCCCCACGAACCTCAGTGGTCAACGGGAACTACAGGGCACGATGACAGTTCAGAAGTGAAGAGAAGCATCAGATGCTTGTCCTCCCTTTATTATATTTATATTTTCAGGGAAAATAAATGGTTTTGGGGAAAAAGGTCTCCCTTTTTTTCCCTTTTTTAAAGCATATTTCCAGTTACTCAGTGAAGAAGACATTAGAAAATCTCATTTTGCAACCCTGACTGAGTCCAGGCAATAGTCATCAATGGGTGATACTAAAGTCTTTAGCTGAAAAGTTGGTAAACGATTTCATGCTGGAGAGTTCGGACACCTCTGTGAGTCTAATAACCAGTCTGGGCGGGTCTCGAGGTGGGATAACTGGAATTCTGAGCCCTGTGATGTGTCCTGGGAAGCATGGCACTGCAGATGTTCAGTAAGTATTCCTTTCCAAAAGTTGATGCTGAATCTCTTTCAACACCTAGACCTAACTTATAGGAAACAGGAGAGCTAGAGGAACAAGTTAAAGGAGCAGTTAGCCAGATCTAGAATGAATGACATTCTACAGGATAAAAGAGCTTGTTTCCTCATCAAATCAATGACACTAAAAATAGAGGGGCTGTTAGAGAATAAAACAGCATTAAGAGGCGTAGCAATCAAATGTAACGTGTTGCCCTTCTTCAAATCCTGATTCACACAAAACAACTTCAAAATCATAACCTTAAGATTATCAGCAAACTTAAGAGTCAGGCTACTGTGTGATATTAAAGGATTATTGCTAATTCTATTAGATGTGATAATGGCAAGGTTGTTATGTCAAAAAGAAATCCTATCTGTTGGAGGTGCATACTGAGCTGTTTACAAGCAAAGTACCATAAAGCCTTGGATTTGCTTGAAAATTTTCCAGACAAAATAAATGAGGCTGGGTAGGAGAGGGGCAAATAAAATAAATAAGTAGAATGTTGATGATTATTGAAGATGGAAAGACGGGAGTTCGTTACACTTCTGTGCATGTTTGAACATTCGCATAAGAGTTGAAAAACGGACAGAATGTTTTCTGAATCTGAGAGTGAATTTGAGACTTCCCTAAATAAATAAACGAAGCACCCGTGCTCTGGTGCAGGTTTTGGGGTCCTGGCAATGACCCAGGGCCCTGAATCTGGTTTGTTTCTCTTCTTTTTATAGATGATTTTCCCTCCATTTTATTTATTTATTTTTGGCTGTGCTGGGTCTTCACTGCTGCGTGAGGACTTTCTCTAGTTGCGACGTGGGGTGCTGCTCTCTGGTTGCCGGGCGACGGTTTCTCACTGAGCTGGCCTCTCTTGTTGCAGAGCATAGGTTCCAGGCTCACAGGGCTTTAGTAGTTGTGGTGCTCGGACTTGGTTGTTCCGAGGCACGTGGGATCCTCCCAGAGCAGGGATCGAACCTGTGTCCCCTGCATTGGCAGGTAGGTTCTTCACCACTGTACCACCAGGGAAAGCCAAGTTTGGCTGGTTTCTGGTTTTTGGCTGGGTGAGGGTGGATGGAGTCTGTGGTTAACACAGGAGGAGACAAGCTCTGAGTTTGTTTAAGAGCTCCGATCCACTTTTTATTCCTGGCACTTTTTATTGAAAATCAAATAATCCATCGGCTCACATTGGACCAACCCGTCCATCAATCAATCAAGGATTTATGGGGTTCCCTTACTTTGAAAAGTCTTCCCAGGTGGAGCAAGTGGGAAAGAACCCCCCTGCTGATGCAGGAGATGTAAGAGACAGTAGTTTGATCCCTGGGTTGGGAAGATTCCCCTGGAGGAAGGCATGGCAACCCACTAAAGTATTCTTGCCTGGAGAATCCCATGGACAGAGGAGCCTGGAGGGCTACAGTCCACAGAATGGCAAAGAGTCGGACACGACTGAAATGACTTCTAAAACGGGTAGACGCTTACTTTGAAAAAGTTACTATTTATTATTTTAAAGTAACACATGCACATAGTTTTAAGAAGTCGAACAGTTCTACATAATTTACAGCGAAAAAGAACCAGCAGCTCCGTGTTCTGCTCATGCCCTCGTGGCTTTCCTCTTGCCAGAGCTGTGACTTCCAGCTCTTCCAATTCTTTCTTATGTTGTTTATTTCCGTATGTCAGTATCATCTGCCTACCCTATTTCTCTCTGTGATTTTCCAAGTTTAGATCTCCCCCTTTGGCCCCTAACTGAAGAAGGTGAGGAATTAGCTCACCTGCCTCATCCTCTCCACATCCCAACTCGTGTCTTTTCCTATTTTCCCAAGAGCCTCATTTTTTGTTGTTAAATCAATATTCCATGTTTGCACTGTGAGAACCAGGTAAATATTGTTCACAGCCCAGCCAAGGGGTGAACTCAGAGTCTATTTTCTTTCTTATGAAATGTCTTGGTTTCTCAGATGTTAATCATGGTCTCATTTGGTCATCTATTTGTTGACTTCTTTTCCTGGGACCTGTGTCTCTGACCTCCTACTGCCGTTGTGAAAGTCCAGTATATTTTCAATATACGCACACCTGTTGGTGTTTGAGTCCATATTTTTCTCTCTTTCTAGAGACATCTCTCCTGGACACCCCTGTCCTGCAGCCCCAGAGTGCGCTGGCCGCTCTACAGGCCCACACTGCAATGGCAGGTGGAGCTTCCTTTCAGCTTTCTCCGTTGCTGGGTCCTTGCTTCTTGGATTTGCTCCCATGCGTAGGTGGAGCACACTCTCCTGTAGTTTCCTGAGAGAAGGCATGTGGTGAGGGGTCATGAGTATAATGAGTATTTTGTTTGTATTACACATAAGAGAAAACGAAGAAGCAGGTCTGTCCTATCACCGGTCGGGTTCCCTGTGCAGCAGATTCTGAGAAGGAGCTTTGAGACCTCTGATCTGTTTTCCATCCTGTGGATTTGCGTATTTTGGACATGTGGTCCTTTGCAACTGGCTTCTTTAAAATATCTTTTAATATTTATTTTTATTTATTCATTTGTGTCTCAGTTGTGGCTCATGGGATCTTTAATTGCAGCATGCAAACTCCCAGTTGCACCACGTGGGATCGAGTTCCCTGACCAGGGACTGAACCCAAGCCCTTGGAGCGTGGAGTCTTAGCCACTGGACCCCCAGGGAAGTCCTTGGTTTCTTTCATTTCGAACAGTGCTTTCAAGGCTCATCCGTGTCGCAGCATGTATCAACGCTTCATTTCTTTTCTTTTCATTGTCAAACAAGTTGTATAGGTATACCACAATTTGTTTTTCCTTCATCAGTTAACAGACATGTGTTTCCAATTTTTGGCTATAAATGAACAATATTGCTGTTAACATTCATGAGCAAGTTTTATGAGGACACGTTTTCATTTCTCTTAGGTATAAACCAGAGAGTAGGATTGCTGAATCATGCGGTAATTCTATGTTTAAAATTTTTAAGAACTGCCAAACTGATTTCCACAGCAGCTGCCCTATTTAGTTTACATTTCCACCAGTATGTAGGAGGGTTTTGGTCTCTCCACATCCTTGCCAACACTTGTTATCATCTGCCTTTTAATTACGACCATCTTCGTGAACGTAAAGTGGTATCTGTGGTTTTGATTTTCATTTTCCTACTAACTAATAACATTGAGCATATTTTCATGTGCTTATTAGCCATTTGTATATCTACTTTGGAGAAATGTCTATTTAATTCTTTGCCTGTTTCAAAATTTGGGTTATTTGTCTTTTTGTTATTGAATTATGAAAAGTTCTTTATGTGTTCTAAACACGAGCTCCCTAACTGCTTTGCAGGTGTGTTTTCCCATTTTGTGGGTTGCTTTTTCCTTTTCTTGACGGAATCATTTGTGTCATAAACGTCTTTCATTTTACTGTAGCCAATTTATTTCCTCCTTTGTCACTTGCCCTTGCGGTGTCATACCTAAGAAACTAGTGTCAAGCTTGCAAATATTTTTTGTTTTGTTTTCCTCTACAAGTTTTATAGTTTTAGGTCTTACATTTAAATCTGTGATCCTTTCTGAGTTAATTTTTGTGTATAGTGTGTGGTAAGAGTTCATCTTCATTCTTCTGTGTGTATGGAAAAGGCTACTCTTTTTTAAAAAAAATTAATTGTTTCATTTTGGGCTGCACTGGCCCTTTGCTTGCTTGTACGGGCTTTCTCTAGTTGTGGAGCGCAGGAGCTTCTTTTCACTGTGGGGCCTCTCACTACAGTGGCTCCTCTCATTGCAGAGCAGAGGCTCCAGGACACGCGGGCTTCCGAAACTGCAGCGCAGCCTCAGTCCCTGTGCTCAGGCTCCAGAGCGCAGGCTCAGTAGCTGTCGTGCCTGGGCTGACTTGCTCTGCAGCACGTGGAATCTTCCTGGACCAGGGATCGAACCTGTGTCCCCTGCATTTGCAGGCTGATTCTTATCCACTGTGCCACCAGAGAAGTACTATTCTCTCTCTTTTTTTTAATTGAAGTGAGTTGATTAACAATATTGTGTTAGTTTCAGGTGTATAACAAAGTGATTCAATTATATATTGTTTTTCAGATTCATTTCCTTATAGATTATTGTAAGATATTGCATATAGTTTCCTGTGTCATGCAGTAGGTCCTTATTATTTATCTATTATATGTAGCAGTGTGTATCTGTTAATCCCAAACTCCTAATTTGCCCCTCCCAACCCTTTCCCCTTTGGTAACCATTAAACTGTTCTCTATGCTGTGACTCTGTTTCCATTTTGTAAATAAATTCATTTATATCCTATTTTAGATTCCACATATAAGTGATATCATATGCTATTTGTCTTTCTCTGTCTGACTTACTTCGCTTACTGTGGTTCTCTCTAGGCCCATCTGTGTTTCTGCAGGGGGCATTGGTTCATTCTTTTTTATGGCTGAGTACTACTCCACCGTGTGTGTGTACCACATCTTCTTTATCCATTCATCGGTCTATGGGCATTTCAGTTGCTTCCATGTCTTGGCTGTTATAAATAAGCCCTGGACATCTTAATTACAGAGAGGAGTCAATTTTGTGACTTGAAGTGATCAGAGGACATTTTATGACTTGGGAGGGATGAGATAACTCCTGAAGCCCGTCCTGGATTTTGTCCGAGAGAGCAGGGAGGAGCTAAGCCTAGAGAGGAGCTAGTAGGAGACCAGAAAAGCAATCGTTTTACCAGTGCTGCCCTCCCCCATCGTGGGTCCACAGATGTCCTCATACTTGGGTTAATGTATGTGACATCATTTCACGGTATTCTTGCCCAGGGCTCCCTGGACTCCAGCCACAGCAGCCTTTTCCTGCAACGGCCTGCCCCAGGGCCGTCGCGTGCGCTGTGCCCGGTGTCGAGGAATTTCTCCCTGCTCACTTGTTTCACGTCCTTCAAGTCCCAGCTGTTTCCTCTCCAGAGGGGCTCAGCCTGACTGCCCAGCCTCAATTAGGTCTTTTCAGTTATTTCCTCAGAAATGTTACCCTTTTCCTTTGTATTTTTACACAGTGCCCTGTTGCACATTCATCTGGGTGAATGCTGGTCAGCCTCCCCCAGCTGGGGCTCGTAGCCCCTGAGCACGGGAAGCATGTCTGTTTCACTCCCAGCATCCAGCGCTTGGCCTGGCATAGAGTGGGTGCTCAAAAAAGAGGTTGGGAATGAACAGAAGTGCCAGCGGCAGGAAACAGAGCAAGAAAACGCCCATGCATATTCATGTCTACACTGTCCCCGGGGTGGGTTTTCCCACCCTCAGCACTACTGACATTTGGGGCCACACCGTCCTTCGTGGAAGGGCCTCCTGCTCACTGCGGGACATTTAGCAACATCCGTGGCTTCTACCCACTGGACGCCAGTAGCCTGTCTGACCTCCCTCCCTCCCCCGCAGCTGTAGAAACCAACATTATCGCCAGTCATTGCCAGATGTCCCCCAGGAATAAACCTGTCCCTCATTGAACACCGATGTTTTAAAGACACTGAGCTGCAGAATGGGAGGGGGTGTCTTTATCTTGAACTCCACATACTTTGGTAGCATATACAGTTTCCACAGAAGGCAAGTGCTCCTTCTGTTAAAAAAAAATCAGGGAAAAATTTGGGGGTGATGAGATGTCAACCGCTATAGAGATGAGGATGGTCATTGAGGGAGCATTTAGAAGTGGCTTTGATAGCTCAGTTGGTAAAGAATTTGTCTGCAATGCAGGAGACCCCAGTTTAATTCCTGGGTCAGGAAGATCCCCTGGCGAAGGGATAGGCTACCCACTCCAGTGTTCTTGGGCTTCCCTTATGGCTCAGCTGGTGAAGAATCCACCTGCAATGCGGGAGACCTGGTTTCTATCCCTGGGTTGGGAAGATTCCCCTGGAGAAGGGGAAGGCTACCCACTCCAGTATTCTGGCCTGGAGAATTCCATGGACTAACAGAAGCAGAAGATATTAAGAAGAGGTGGCAAGAACACACAGAACTGTACAGAAAAGATCTTCACGACCCAGGTAATCACAATGGTGTGATCACTGACCTAGAGCCAGACATCCTGGAATGTGAAGTCAAGTGGGCCTTAGAAATCATCACTACGAACAAAACTAGTGGAGGTTATGGAATTCCAGTTGAGCTATTTCAAATCCTGAAAGATGATGCTGTGAAAGTGCTGTTCTCAATATGCCAGCAAATTTGGAAAACTCAGCAGTGGCCACAGGACTGGAAAAGGGCAGTTTTCATTCCAATCCCAAAGAAAGACAATGCCAAAGAATGTTCAAACTGCCGCACAATTGCACTCATCTCACACGCTAGTAAAGTAATGCTCAAAAGTCTCCAAGCCAGGCTTCAGCAATACATGAACTGTGAAATTCCAGTTGTTCAAGCTGGTTTTAGAAAAGGCAGAGGAACCAGAGACCAAATTGCCAACATCCGCTGGATCATCGAAAAAGCAAGAGAGTTCCAGAAAAACATCTATTTCTGCTTTATTGACTATGCCAAAGCCTTTGACTGTGTGGATCATAATAAACTGTGGAAAATTCTGAAAGAGATGGGAATACCAGACCACCTGACCTGCCTCTTGAGAAATTTGTATGCAGGTAAGAAAGCAACAGTTAGAACTGGACATAGAACAACGGACTGGTTTCAAATAGGAAAAGGAGTACATCAAGGCTGTATATTGTCACCCTGCTTATTTAACTTCTATGCAGAGTACATCATGAGAAATGCTGGGCTGGAAGAAGCACAAGCTGGAATCAAGATTGCAGGGAGAAATCTCAATAACCTCAGATATGCAGATGACACCACCCTTATAGCAGAAAGTGAAGAGGAACTAAAAAGCCTTTTGATGAAGGTGAAAGAGGAGAGTGAAAAAGTGGGCTTAAAACTCAACATTCAGAAAATGAAGATCATGGCATCTGGTCCCATCACTTCATGGCAAACAGATGGGGAAACAGTGGAAACAGTGTCAGACTTTATTTTTCTGGGCTCCAAAATCACTGCAGATGGTGACTGCAGCCATGAAATTAAAAGACGCTCACTCCTTGGAAGGAAAGTTATGACCAACCTAGTTAGCATATTGAAAAGCAGAGACATTACTTTGCCAACAAAGGTCCGTCTAGTCAAGGCTATAGTTTTTCCAGTGGCCACGTATGGATGTGAGAGTTTGACTGTGAAGAAAGCTGAGTGCCGAAGAATTGATGCTTTTGAACTGTGGTGTTGGAGAAGACTCTTGAGAGTCTCTTGGACTGCAAGGAGATCCAACCAGTCCATTCTGAAGGAGATCAGCCCTGGGATTTCTTTGGAAGGAATGATGCTAAAGCTGAAACTCCAGTACTTTGGCCACCTCATGCGAAGAGTTGACTCATTGGAAAAGACTCTGATGCTGGGAGGGATTGGGGGCAGGAGAAGGGGACGACAGAGGATGAGATGGCTGGATGGCATCACTGACTCGATGGATGTGAGTCTGAGTGAACTCCAGGAGTTGGTGATGGACAGGGAGGCCTGGCGTGCTGTGATTCATGGGGTCGCAAAGAGTCGGACACGACTGAGCGACTGAACTGAACTGACAGCCTATGGGGTCGTAAAGAGTTGGACATGAATGAGCAACTTTCACTTTTAGACCAAATAACCAACAGGGACCTACTGTATAGCACAGGGAACTATACTCAATATTTTGTAATAACCTATAAGGAAAAAGAATCTGAAAAGGAATACATATATATGTATGTATAATTGAATCACTGTGGTGTACAGTTCAGTTCAGTTGCTCAGTCGTGTCCAACTCTTTGTGATCCCATGGACTGTAGCACACCAGGCTTCCCTGTTCATCACCAACTCCTGGAGCTTGCTCAAACTCATGTCCATCAAGTCGTGATGACATCCAACCATCTCATCCTCTGTCGTCCCCTTCTCTTCCCGTCTTCAATCTTTCCCAGCTTCAGAGTCTTTTCCAATGAGTCAGCTCTTTGCATCAGGTGGCCAAATTATTGGGAGTTTCAGTTTCAGCTTCAGCATCAGTCCTTCCAGTGAATATTCAGGAATGATTTCCTTTAGGATTGACTGGTTGGATCTCCTTGCAGTCCAAGAGACTCTCAAGAGTCTTCTCCCATGCCAGAGTTCAAAAGCATCAGTTCTTCAATGCTCAGTCTTTATGGTCCAACTCTCAAATCCATACATGACTACTGGAAAAACTATAGCTTTGACTAGATGGACCTTTGTTGGCAAAGTAATGTCTCTGCTTCTTAATATGCTGTCTAGTTTGGTCATAACTTTTCTTCCAAGGAGCAAGTGTCTTTTAATTTCATGGCTGTAGTCACCATCTGGAGTGATTTTGGAGCCCAAGAAAATAAAGTCTCTCACTGTTTCCATCGTTTCCCCATTCTATTTGCCATGAAATGATGGGACAAGATGCCATGATCTTAGTCTTTTACTGTTGAGTTTTAAGCCAGCTTTTACATTCTCCTCTTTCACTTTCTGGAGAAGGCAATGGCACCCTGCTCCAGTACTCTTGCCTGGAAAACCCCATGGACGGAGAAGCCTGGTAGGCTGCAGTCCCTGGGGTCGCTAGGAGTTGTACATGACTGAGCAACTTCACTTTCACTTATCATTTTCATGCATTGGAGAAAGAAATGGCAACCCACTCCAGTGTTCTTGCCTGCAGAATCTGAGGGATGGGGGAGCCTGGTGGGCTGCCATCTATGGGGTTGCACAGAGTCGTACACAACTGAATTGACTTAGCAGCAGCAGCAGCAGCTTTCACTTTCATCAAGAGGCTCTTTAGTTCCTCTTCACTTTCTGCCATAAGGGTGATGTCATCTGCATATCTGAGGTTATTGAGATTTCTCCCTGCAATCTTGATTCCAGCTTGTGCTTCATCCAGTCCAGCATTTCTCATGATGTACTCTGCATATAAGTTAAATAACAGGGTGACAATGTACAGCCTTGACGTACTCCTTTCCTAATTTGAAACCAGTGCTGTACATGTGAAACTAACATGATATTGTAAATCAACTTCATTTCAATTTAAAAAATGGATGGAATTACTATTGTTCTGCACCCCATCAACATTTTTTTTTTTGAAGAAGTGTCTTAGAGATGCTGTTGGTGGTGGGGATGGGGTGGCAGGGTGGATGAAGCCAGGTGACTGGGGGTTTAAAGGGCCTGGGGAAAGAGAGGTGGGGAACACCCAGCGTTTGACAATGAAGAGTGAGGAAAATAGAAGTAGATTAGAGGCTGTGGTCACAAACACGTCTCAGAGGTTATTCATTGTTGTTTAGTCAGTAAGTCCTGTCCAACTCTTTGTGACCCCATGGACTGCAGCACACCAGGCTCCTCTGTCCTCAACTGTCTCCCAGAGTTTGCTCTAACTCATGTCCATTGAGTCAGTGATGCCATCCAACCATTTCGTCCTCTGTTGCCCCCTGAGGCTAATATTTTTCCCGAATTTTTTTCTTGAATAAATTTATTATTGGAATATAATTGCTTTACAATGTTGTATTAGTTGCTATATATATATATATATATATATATATATATATATCTCCCCTCCTTCTTTAGCCTCCCTTCTACCCCACCCTGAACTTTTCCTAATTTTAAAATCCCAAAGAAAGACTTTTTTGAATTTGCTTAATCTGAGAAAATTTTGGAAATACATGAAGTTTGGCAGCAACCCCAGAATAATTTCATTTTAGAGAACCCAGCCGATAGTTCAGCCCAGGCTCAGCAGTTGTAGCACGCTGGCTTAGTTGCTCCACAGCATGTGGGATCTTCCTGGACCAGGGGTCCATGTCTCCTGCCCTGGCAGGTGGATTCTTTACCACTGAACCACCAGAGAAACCCCTTAACTGCCTCTTTAAAGGTCCTTTCTGCAAACACAGTCTCATTCTGAAATAGTTGGGGTTAGAACGTCAATGTATGAATTTTGAGGGGGAGGACACCGTTTGGCTCATAACACTAGTGACCATCACAGGTGGGTTGCAGAGCCAGCTGGTGCCCTAAACCAGTACTGCCCACCTCCGTTGCAAGAGCAGTCCCGGTGGCCACTGCTGACCTCGGCCCTCAGCTCTCTCCCTTTCATCCTCTCCATGGTGACACATGCCTTACGCTCCTAGAGCCTAGATGTGAACTGACTGCTCATTTATCCTGGGTGGACTCAGCCTATCTGAATCATCTCAGGGCCACTCCTGTTTCTTTCCTTGCTCACTGGTCACTTGAATTTAAAGACATTGAGTAAACTGAGAGCTCAAAGCCATGGTGTATATAATAATGTTTGGGGTGTGGGAGGCAGACAGGGAGCCTCCCTGTAATGTCACAATCCCCGTGGTCCTCTGGGTGAACCGAGGCCTGGCTGGGATGGAAAATGCAGGCCAGAGGGAGCCTTTCCCTGGGAGAACTGTGCTCCTAGAGAGACATCCTGTTGATTCTGAGTCATTTCTGAGACAGTGTGTCGGCTCATGTTTTTTGGGGAATTTGCTAATGACACGGTATCTCTATTAAATAGGTCTATAGAAAGGTAAAAATAGGTTGAACATCTTCTAAATAGCTCTGGCTCCCAGAAAAGTGGTCACAGAGCAGTCAGTTCATTTTAAGGCAAAATAAAACTACTCTTCATCACCCCAACCACCCTGGTAATTCATCCCAGGACAAACAAGACATCCCCCCACGAAAGAAAAGGCAAACGCTGTTCTTGCCTGGATGGCTTCAGAAATATGCTTGGATCGGAGAGTTCCAACTTTTCCGGGACTGATTCTTACAGAGCCTAGCCCTTGTGGTTTTTTGGTAGGAGGTAATTTCTGAGCTGGTTATGATTTGAAGGCGCTGGCCCACAGCTCAACTCTGCTTAAATTGGAACAAGATGTCACCAGTGGTCTCGCTTCCACAGTAGACACTTGAAAATAGACTCTCGTCGGACAGACGGGGTCAGGCCATTCCACGGAACTCTTGTTAGTTTCCATGACTAGAAATGACACCCGCCTCCTGTCACTGCGCTTCAGGTGCCCTGCGCCGTGGAGGAAGTGTGAGTTGTTGTGGGTGTTTTTCTTTTTCTTTTCTTTTTTTTTAAGCCATAAAGGCAAAGGCAAAGAATTTTTCATAAAAACAAGTGACAAATTTCACTCAACTTTCTGACACATAAAAGGAAAAAATTAGTTTCTGCTTTGAAGCTAACCAGAAACAAATGGGACGGGTTCTCCGAAGGAAAAGCTGTTTAGTTATGATACATCTCCTCCCAGAAATCTAGGAAATTATACATACTGTACCCTCTGTTTATAAGAATATGAATAACATGATTGTGTGCACAGGGTCAAGTGCAGTTCAGACGAGAATTTACTGCTTCGAAGTAGCAACAGCATAAAAGGCGGGCAGAGCTGCTGTTAACCCCTTCTGCACACGATCCAAATATCTTTCTTTTACGGGACACAGATGGAAAGCTCCTTGAAGCCAGGAAACATGTCTTCAATGTCTTTGAATGACCCCTCCTCACATCCAGCACGGGACACAGGAATGAGTGACTCCCATTTGATCAAGGAGAGAAGTTGTGTTTGCTTTTGGAGAAACAGGAGTGGTTTTACTAGAGCTACAATGTTCTGAGGCCCCTGCAGGCTGAGCGATTGAGGGCCATAAGAATCATGGACTCATATATGTGTGTGCGCACGTGTGTGTGCTAAGTCACTTCAGTCATGTCTAACTCTTTGCAACCCTCTGGACTGTAGCCCACCAGGCTCCTCTATCCATGGGGATTCTCCAGGCAAGAATACTGGAGTGGGTTGCTATTTCTTCCTCGAGGGGATCTTCCCGACTCAGAGATGGAACTCACGTCTCTTACACCTCCTGCACGGCAGGCAGGTTCTTTACCACTGGTGCCACCTGGGAAACACACATGCATGTGTAAGCATAGATAGCGGGCTTCCCCGATAGCTCAGTTGGTAAAGAAGCCGCCTGCCACGCAGAAGAAGTTTTCCATTACGATCTAGCCCGGGAAGTTGGTTATAGTTTCCTGCGCGATACAACGGGACGTTGCTGTCTGTCCATCAGGACGTTGCTGTCTGTCCATCAGACTTTTAAAATTGATTATAGTCGCTTGGCAACGTTGTGTTAGTTTCTACTGGGCAGCAAAGTGGATCAGCCTCACATGTACACATATCCCCTCTTTTTTGGATGTCCTTCCCATTTGGGTCAGGACAGAGCACTGAGTAGAGCTCCCTGAGCGATGCACTATGGTCTCAGTTATCTATTTTATACGATATTTTATGCTGTATTTTATATACAGCAGTGTATATATGTCAACCTCAGTCTCCCAACTCATCCCACCCTCCTTCTCCCCCCGTGGTGTGTTTATCCATTCTAGATGTGATAGTTTACATTTACTAACCCAAAACTAAAAAATAATAATAATATTTTTATAAATATTTTTAAAACGTATAAGTTATATATATATATGTATAACTGAGCCATTTTGTTGTACAGCAGAAATGAGCAGAGCGTTGTGAATCAACTGTGTGTGTGTGCCTAGTCTCTCAGTCGTGTCTGACTCTTTGTGACACTTTGGACCGTAGCCCACCAGGCTGTCCGTGGAGTTTTCCAGGCAAGAATACTGGAGTGGGTTGCCATTTCCTTCTCCAGGGGATCTTCCTGACCCAAGGATCAAACCCGCGTTTCCTGTGTCTCCTGCATTGCAGGCGGATTCTTTACCGGCTGAACCACTGGGGGAAGCCCCTACATCAATTATACTTCAATTAAAAAAAAAATAAGAACCACGAGCTTGCTCTAAGTCCAGCCACTCCCTTCCACATCTCCCAGTGGGATGGCATAGGAACTGTCCCAGCATCCCCACCACCATGCCTGCTGTGTGCCCGGCTCTGCACTAAGGCTTCCCAGGCCTCCTTCCCACCCACCCTACCAACCACCCAAGCATGGGCACGGCGTTCATCTTGGAGACGAGGAAGGAAGGGCCCAGACAAGCGAGGCAGCTGGCCTGAGATGGCAGAGCAGGAGCCGTGACCGGGAGAACGCACACTTGGGCTGGTCTGCGTCCAAAGGCCACCTCACCGAGCCACCCTCCGAGATCCTCCCAAAGGGATGGACCTCTGATCCTAAAGCCAAGAGGTCTGAGACATCAGGTGGTCACAGCTGGAGACCCTGGGAATGAAGTCAAGCCAGCGCAGGGGCCATGGGGATGTGGGGTAAATCTCAGCCTGTGACCCACTCCTCACTTCTTTGGAGGGCTCTGTTTCAAACAAGGGCATCCAGGGCAGCCCCCAGCAGCAGAACCACCCAAACCCGCCGGGGCATTAGGAGATGTGGGCCGGAGGTAGATGCGGAAGGAGCGGGGGCGGCTGCTGCGCCCAGAGCCGCCCCAGGGTGGGGAGGATGGGGTGGGGAGAAGGGAGGAGGTGCTGGACTCCAGCCCTGGCCCCACCCTTGGGCCTCGGTGGGAGGAGGGTGGGGTCAGCCATAGAGTACTGTTTACATGCACCCCGGGCCTTTAAAGAGCTCCAGATGATGGCGTTCTTCTTTCTCCCCTAGTTTGAGGCCCCTCTGAGTCACTGGGCCAGTCCAGCCACCTGCAGTCCCCAGGCTGCGGTGGGGAGGGGACGCAGGGGCCAGCAGAATGAGCCTGCAACTGGAGTCAGAGGAATCCAGCTGTGGGCTGCACCAGCTGTGGGCAGATTACCTAACAGCCCTGGTCCTCCTGGGGGGTAAATCCTGCCCACCTGCCAGAACTCTAGCCAGAGGGGTCCAAGGAGCGGAGGTGTTGAGAGCTACACCTGTCACCGAAGAAACGTTCGCTCAATGTTAGCTCCTCTTTGAAACTCACACGCTCTCCGCCCCCTAGTTAGGGGACTGCTCCGTGTGCGACCTGTTTGGGAGGCCGGGGACACCTGCCTTCGGACTGGAGAGCTAGAGGGGAGGCGGAAACATTTCCTGTCCTTCTCTGCCTGTGCTTTTAATGAGGATCTTTGTTTGAGGGCAGGCATGCTGAGTCGCTCAGTTGTGTCTAACTCTTTGCGACCCCATGAACTGTAGCCTGCCAGGCTCCTCTGTCCGTGGGATTCTCCAGGCGAGAATACTGGAGTGGGTTGCCATTTCCTTCTCTAGGGAATCTTCCCAAGCCAGGTATCGAACCCACGTCTCCTGCATTGCAGGAACATTCTTTAACATCTGAGCCGCCAGGGAAGTCAAGTGTACTTCAATTTTTAAAAAATGAATAGATGATAGCCCGTGTGGTGAGCTCGTACTGGTCTGCTTGGCTAAGGTGGAATGACATTCCTTAGGAACCCCTTTCCTGCAGGGTCCTGGGCTAGGACAGACCCCAGGAGACACTTATGTGGGGTCAGAAAGGTGGGAGAGGAGCTGCAACTGTGTTTGTGTCCAGATGTCCATCTGTACAGGGCCAGCGGGGGCCCACATGATCCCACCTTGCGGGGAGGAGGACTTTGTCCCCATTGGCCTCCCTCCTTCAGCGTCTCTGGCTCCCGGACCAGGGGAGTGGGCATCTCTCTGATGAAGAAGGCCAGCCTCCTGGAGGCATCCCCAGAGGCAGGGCTGTGAGAGGCCAGCCTGGGCTCTGCTCAGCCTTCTGCGCTCCCAGCAGACCCCACTCCACGCCCACCTTTCTTTGCCACATGCCCGCCCTCGGGACTTCGGCCGCGAGTACACTGTGCGTCCAGCTCCTGCTGGCTGCTTGTGGAACGGACCCCTTGTTCTGTGTCACTCCCATGGTTCTCCACCTCTTCTTGAAAATCGACAGGTGACTAGTCAAAGAAGGCCAGGAAAATGGTCTAGGCAGGAGGAAAAGAAAGAGCAGAGTCGTGAGATGGCAGAGTCTATGCGAGGAACACGGGTGGCTTGGTGTCTCCGGAAATAAGATGAGAGGCCAGGAGAAGACAAGACTAGAAAAGGAGGAATTGGCCAGGCCATGGGAGGGACTCCAATGCCACGCAGGAAATTTGGCTGATACAAGAAACAAGGAGGGAGGCTTCTCCTCCAGCGATAAACAGGTTTTGGTCAGTTTCTGTAATCCACGCTTTGTGTTGGTCTCTGAATAATGTTCCTTGTGGCACGTCTACTTTAGCATATGCTACTCGCTTTAAGGAATGCTGTTATTTACTGTCAGATCACAAGACTTAGGGAACACGTATTCTGTGGGGCTAGGGAAGGTCACGATGTCTAACAGATAAACCGAGGATTTCAGGGGCTTTACAGCACAAAGGAGTCTTCTTGTTCACATCACGCTGGTCAGATGGCTTTCCTTGGTGGCTCCTTATCACACAGTATCTCAGGATTCCAGAACCCTTTGATCTCGTGACACTGCAATCTTCAATGTGTGGTCTGCGAGATGGCCAAAAGAGAGGACAAGATTGTGGACAGCCTTGCTGGGGATGGGGGTGGGGCAGTGGGTCACTGGCCGGGCGTGAGCTTCCGAAACGTGGGCCGGGGGAGGAAATAAGATGCGACCTGGTCAACGAGTAGCATTGTATCTGCTGTCCTTATCAGCCGGGAGATTTTATTTACGGCTCCATCCCAGTAACAGAGTAACTATGTTAGCGCATAGTTGGGACTTGTGAGCTTTTTTTCCATTACCCAGTTTAGATTTTCTATTCTTATTTCCTTGCCTCTGTATATTCATAGAAAAAAATAAATTAACTCCAGTGTTCACATCACAACTGAATGCTATTATTTGAGCCTTTAGACTCCTTTTATGTAGATGGCCTAGCCCTCTCTTTTTTTTTTTTTTAATTATTTATTATTTTAGGCTGTGCTGGGTCTTCGTTGCTGCATGGATTTTCTCTGGTTGCAGCAATCAGAGCCTACTTTTCATTGTGGTGCACAGACTCCAGGGCGCACAGGCTTCTGTAGTTTCGATATACGGACTCAGATCCTCCCAGACCAGGGATTGAACCTGTGTACCCTGCATAGCAATGGCACCCCACTCCAGTACTCTTGCCTGGAAAATCCATGGATGGAGGAGCCTGGTGGGCTGCAGTCCATGGGGTCGCTAAGAGTCGGACACGATTGAGCGACTTCACTTTCACTTTTCTCTTTTATGCATTGGAGAAGGAAATGGCAACCCACTCCAGTTTTCTTGCCTGGAGAATCCCAGGGACGGCGGAGCCTGGTGGGCTGCCGTCTATGGGGTTGCACAGAGTCGGACACGACTGAAGCGACTTAGCTTAGCTTATCCTGCATTAGCTGACAGATTCTTAACCACTGGACCACCATGGAGATCCTGAGCTGACCCTCTCTTCATAAACAGCCTTTTTATGGGAACTCGTATGGAAGGATTGCTCTCTAGAACATGCTTCCTTTGTCCTCTGGAA
Source organism: Bos indicus (assembly GCF_029378745.1). Classification (NCBI taxonomy): domain Eukaryota; kingdom Metazoa; phylum Chordata; class Mammalia; order Artiodactyla; family Bovidae; genus Bos; species Bos indicus. The sequence continues at coordinate 49,736,576 of NC_091782.1, read as the reverse complement.
TGAACACCTGGGTCCTGGGGATTGTCGGAGTTAGAGAATATCAGCTAACAAAAGCGTGTCGTGAATGATTTTGATGATTAGGGAAATAAGGAGAAAATAAGCTACCAGGATCCAAGAACATCGTCATCCCTTCTGCTCACAAGCACAGGCAGGGTATCACTGGTGTTTGGATTTACACGTTTGAATGTGTTTCCCTGTAGACACAGTGTTACAAATGGTGGTGAGGTGTACCCCCAAGAAGAACCACCAGTCTTACACTTTTCAGGCATGTGATGGATAAAGTAAGTGGAATCAAACCATTTATAACACTGATTGTTGTATGACAACTTTCAGACACAGGACTTACGCTGTTGAAAAAGGTCCTATTCTTTCTGATACTCAAGTGGTCCCAACTGACAGATTGTCATGGCATGCTGTCTTTAAGGCCAGAATGATTAAGCACTGGGAAAGCTAGAAGATACCGCACAAAATACCATAATGTTCTAATTTTCCTGTAGAGAATTAAAGTTTCCTGTCACATGCTCAGTCTGATGGCTAATTTTATGTATCAACTTGATTGGGCCATGGTACCCAGATATTAGGTCAGCACCAGGCTTAGATGTTGCTGTGAAGGTGTTTTTCAGGTGAGTTCACCATTTAAACCAGTAAACTCTGAATAAAGTGGATATCTCTCCGCCATGTGGGTGGGCCTTGTCCAAACAGTCGAAGGCCTTAGGAGAAAGGGACTAATCCCTGAGAAAGAAGGAACTCTGCCTCTAGAAGCCTTTAGACTCAAGCTGCCACATCAGCTCTCCTGTGGCTCTCCAGCCTGCTGCCCTGCCCTGCCAGTATCAGACTTAGCAGCCCACATAGTTGTATGAGCCAATTCTTTAAAATAAATCTCTATGTGTGTATACCCTATGGGTTCTGTTTCTCTGCAGAACACTGACTAATAGAGAGATATTTTCCAAGCAAAGGAAAACAAATAGTATTTACTAATTTGCATCTAAAATATTTGGGATTACACATCCACAGAATGTTCTCTGAGAGATACCGACCCAGTTGATGAAGGAACCTGATGCTTCTTGTTGATATCTGTGGTCATCTTCAGACTTCTAATTTCTGTAAGTCCCTTACAGGGTGCCCCACTTCCGCATTCTCTCCTGGCCAAACGCTCTCAGGCAGGAGAACTGATAATCCAATGGTAAAGCCGAGACCATTCAGTCTTAAATCTATGAGGAGGATTGTTTACACTTTGTGCAAACTCTTTTTTCAAGTCTAATAAGGGATTACACTCAGGTTAGGTACACATGAGATCTATCCTCAGAAACAAAGGAAATTACTACTGCTGCTGCTGCTAAGTTGCTTCAGTCGTGTCCGACTCTGTGCGACCCCATAGACGGCAGCTCACCAGGCTCCCCTGTCCCTGGGATTCTCCAGGCAAGAACACTGGAGTGGGTTGCCATTTCCTTCTCCAATGCATGAAAGTGAAAAGGGAAAGTGAAGTCGCTCAGTCGTGTCTGACTCTTCGTGACCCCATGGACTGCAGCCTACCAGGTTTCTCCATCCATGGGATTTTCTAGGCAAGAGTACTGGAGTGGAGTGCCATCACCTTCTCCAGAAATTACCACTGACTACTGTTAAATAGCATTTGGCACACAAGTCAATAGAAGAAATGAATATTTATTTTTTTTAATTTTTTTTTAATTTTTAAACTTTACATAATTGTATTGGTTTTGCCAAATATCAAAATGAATCCACCACAGGTATATATGTGTTCCCCCTCCTGAACCCTCCTCCCTCCTCCCTCCCCATACCATCCCTCTGGGTCGTCCCAGTGCACCAGTGAATATTTAAAATATGATGGAGACTGCCTCTGACCTACCCTTCTCAGTCCAGGCTTGGCTAGCGTTCTGACACTCTGTGTGATGTCCCATGGATGGAAAACGGCTGGGTACTTGAAGAAGAAGGCTCATGCAGAGAACAAAATGTCAGCTTTAGGAAGGTGATTTGTATTGCATAAGATACTGCTGCTGCTGCTGCTGCTAAGTGCTTCAGTCGTGTCCGACTCTGTGTGACCCCATAGGCGGCAGCCCACCAGGCTCCCCTGTCCCTGGGATCCTCCAGGCAAGAACACTGGAGTGGCTTGCCATTTCCTGCATGAGATACTAGTTCCTAAGTAATGTGGCAGAAGGAAAGAGATCCTGTCAAAGAACTCAGGCTGTTTAGGGAGCGGAGCTGGTGACAAGTCTCAAAGCATTCACCTCTGTCAAAGGAATTAACATGAAACAGAAGTGAGAAGCCGTGAAGAAATACATGAAACAGAGGCTAATTTCCAGATGTCCTATCTAAGATACATCCTAAGAAGCATCTCATTCTTTTCTGTATTATGTTAGAAGGCAGTGAGTTGGAAAAGAGTAAAAAAGAAAAGGGCGATTAAAAAGGTGGCGGAGGGGTGGTGAAGAAGGTCCAAGTTAGGAGTTAACATCGTTCAGATCATTCTACGACCCTCTTTTTCTTTCCTTCTTTTGGAAGCTGGGAAAGTGGTGTGCATCTCCCAGGTTAAAATGACCTGTCAGAACCTCTTCATGCCAGAAATTTGAGTCATACATTATCCGCGTTAAAGACACAAGCGACAGAGAATGCAGCTGCACCAGGAGTGACAGCAGAGGAGTAAATGTGAACGCAGACAGCAGCATCAGCGAGGATTCAAAACCAGACTTTTCTTTGGGAAGGCACAGTTGAGAGCAGAGGGGGAAACAGAAAGGGAATTTGCACATACAGAGGAACTATGGTGAGTTAAAAACAGAGGGAGTCAGGTCTCCCGGTGTGTGAGCTCGAGGTGTGGGATCTCGGCTGAATGACAGTCTGCTCTCTGCCTTTCTAAAGACAATGATAAGTATTTTCATTTACACACTTATAAGGCAATCCTAAAGGAAATCAACCCTGAATATTCATTGGAAGGACTGATGCTGAAGCTGAACTCCAATACTTGGGCCACCTGATGGGAAGAGCCAACTTGTGAAAAAGACCCTGATGCTGGGAAAGATTGAGGGCAACAGAAGATGAGATGGTTGGATGGCATCACCGACTCAGTGGACACGAGTTTGAGCAAGGTCTGGGAGATGGTGAAGGACAGGGAAGCCTGGCCTGCTGCAGTCCGAGGGGTCGCAGAGTTAGCCACGACTGCGGACAGCAGCAAGGCGGTGTTCCCTCCCTGAATATTTAGCACACTGGCTGGGTTGCTGCAGGCTCTCCACATGCAGCTAAGACATCAAACGATTTCCTCAAGACATGTTCTGAAATTAACATGAATATTGTGCCTTAGGATCCCACTAGATTGTCAGAATTGTGTTCTGGGCATCTTGTTCTCAGTTGCGGGTGTTTCTTTTTGACTGTGTGTCCCTGCGCAAATTAAAAACCTTCCCAGGTCCCTGTTTCCTCCTCCATAGGGTTGACTAGATGGTCTTGCCATTCTTTCTGGCATTAAAAATTCTGTGATTCTGTGAAACTGATTTCTAGGTACCCAAAACTTGAACTACATAAACCTTATTTTACAATTCAATCAAATTCAACCCTGAAGATTCAAATAAATATTTATTAAGTACTCGGTATGTGCAAGGCACCACATGAGCTGCTGGAGGTATGAGTCTGGGAGTATGGAGGCCTGCTTTCGCTTCATGAGCAGACCTGCAGGAAGGGTGGAAGTAAATACCAGAACCTTCCAGAACTCTTTTTAATAGTTTAAATTTATTTATTTGCAGGCCTATCTATAACATACCAGAGGCATCAGATTAATTTGTCTTTCAAACTTTAAACCTTTTATTTTATATTGGGTTATAGCTGATTACAGGACTTCACTTGTGGCTCAGGTGGTAAAGAATCTGCCTGCAATGTGGGAGATCTGGGTTCAATCCCTGGGTTGGGAAGATCCCCTGGAGAAGACAACGGCTACCCACTCCAGTGTTCTGGCCTGGAGAATTCCACGGACAGAGAAGCCTGGTGGACTACAGTCCATGGGGTCACAAAGAGTTGGACTCGACTGAGCGACTGAGCACCATAGCAGATTAACAGACTTGTAGTTTCAGCTGAACAGCGAAGGGACTTAACCACACATATGCATGTCTCCACTCTCCCCCAAAACCCCACTTCCATCCAGGGCAGCACATAACACCAAGCAGAGTTCCATGTGCTACGCAGTAGGTCCTTGTGGGTTATCCATTTTAAATATAGCAGTGTGTACATGACCATTCCAAACTCCCAAACTATTCCTCCCCTCGGCAACCTAAGTTTGATCTCTAAGCCTGTGAATTTCTTTCTGTTTTGTAAGTAAGTTCATTTGTATCATTTCCAGAACTCTTGAGGGAAGCCTTATATCCTTCTTCTGTAATGGTGAGGGGTTCTTGGAACTGGGGAAGCAGTGGTGTGTTGAAAGGAAAGTAGGGTGGAGGCTGTAAGGGTAGGAAATTCACACACCCCAGAGATGGAGGAGATGTTCCCTGAGCAGGGAGGCTCAGAGAGTTTTTGGAAAAGATAGAGCATGTATTTTTAAGATTATTATTAATTTTTATTGGACTACAGTTGCTTCTAGCATGTCTTGAGCAGGATTGCAAGGTATGTATAGAGAAACAGGGACGATCAGGTGGAAATGGTGAGTGTGGGCCATTTGCAGATGGCATTGAATGCAGAGCACAGAGACTGCACTGAAAGGCCTCCCATGCTGGAGGATGCTTTGTGACAGAGAAATCAGAAAACAAAATGAGAGATGGAGGAGCAGGAGCTCAGGAGGGGAGAAAGTGGGGAGGCTACTGGCAGCAGAGCTTCCTTCTTTTTGCCCGCAGCCATTAGGGCATGCGTGGGCATGACAGATGAAGAACCAGCGTGGATGCGAATAGTCTTTGGTACCCAGACTCAGGGCTTCTGAGGCTGCCTGCCAGGGTTCCGCCAGGGCCCCCCCTGAAAGCAGCTTTCCAAGCCTGCATTGGACACAGCAGCCCACAGTTGGGGAACTCAGCTTCCCCCTGGCTGACCCCCCATTGCTGTATTTTTGGGCTGTTTCACAGTAGTTTGGTTCATATCTCGATGAAATAGCTCTCAAGGGAGTGACTGTAGGTGATCCGTTTTTCTCCCATGAGGATGCATTACATCATAAGGCAACATTAGAAACAGGAGAACCAGAGGTCCCTCTGGCTTTGATTATTGACTTGGTTGCCTTTTTTTTCTTTTTTAAAATGTTGTTTTTTTATATATTAGGGCTTCCTTGGTGGTTCAGATGGTAAAGAATCCACCTGCAATGCAGGAGACCGGAGTTTGATCCCTGGGTTGGGAAGATTTCCTGGAGAAGGGGATGGCTGCACCCACTCCAGTATTCTTGTCTGGAGAATCCCATGGACAGAGGAACCTGCCGGGCTACAGTCCATGGGGCCGCAAGGAGTCAGACACGACTGAGAGACTAACACTTATCCCTTTATAATTTATGTTTTGTCTGTGCTGGGTCTTCGTTGCTGTGCGGCTTTCTCTAGTTGCAGCGAGCAGAGCCTACTCCCTAGTTGCGGGGTGCAGGCTTCTCCGTGCAGTGGTGTCTCTCACTGCGGAGCGCGGGCTCTAGGCACGCAGGCTCAGTACAGCTCCTGGGTTCGAGAGCACAGGTTCAGGGGTTGCAGTGCATGGGCCTGGCTGCTCCATGGCATGGGGATCAAACCCAGGTCTCCTGCAGCGGCAGGTGGATTCTTTACCACTGAGCCACCAGGGAAGCCCCTGACTTAATTGTTTTTTTTAATTTTTGGCTAGCCTAGCTGGCAAAACAGATGAGGTTGAAATCTATATTTTTAGCTATTCGTCCTAATCATACTAATTGTGCGATCATTGTTATTCTCCTGGGCCTCCCTGGTGGCTCAGATGGTAAAGAATCTGCCAGTAATGTGGGAGACCCAGGTTATTCTATTAGGAAGACGATCCTCTAAGGCGTTCCAATTCTTGTTTTCTTTACTTCTTTTTAACCTGCCTGCTCATCTCTTTGGATTGTTGGTTTAAGCAACTCCTAGTATTTGGTGTGCTTGCTTGAAGGGGCAGCCCGGGAAGTTTCATCCAATAAGGGTGGAGGGTAACAACCCTTGATAAAGGGGCTGAAGACTTGGATCTTGTCTCTGGGATGCTTCTCTGGGTTTGGGCTCTGCTGTCCTCCCCTTGCTCCCTGAGCACCCTCCCGTCACTCCCCGAACTCCCCTCCCTTCTGACTGCATCTGCATAACTGACCCCTCCTCCATCTAATCTTATTTCAGGCCATTGAGTCACTAACAGGCCTTTTCTCATCTTGCTGCTTTCTTCCTCAGGGTTTTGCTCTCTCATCTGTGGGAAAGTTTCTGTGCGTTCATTTGTGTGTGTGTGTGTGTTGCTGTTGTCTTAGTGGACATAATCCATTTCTATGGAGCTTTGGTGTATCCCATTGTCATTAAAAAAAAAATTGGAATGTAATTGCTTTACAGTGCTGTGTTGCTGCTACTGCTGCTGCTGCTATTTCGCTTCAGTCGTGTCCGACTCTGTGCGACCCCATAGACGGCTGCCCACCAGGCTCCCCCGTCCCTGGGATTCTCCAGGCAAGAACACTGGAGTGGGTTGCCATTGCCTTCTCCAATGCGTGAAAGTGAAAAGTGAAAGTGAAGTCGCTCAGTCGTGTCCGACTCTTCGCGACCTCATGGACTTCAGCCCACCAGGCTCCTCGGTCCATGGGATTTTCCAGGCAGGAGTACTGGAGTGGGGTGCCATTGCCTTCTCCGGCAGTGCTGTGTTAGTTTCTAACTAACATGTGAATACGACCACGTGAATCAGCTCTACCTGCACATACATCCCCTCCCTCTGGGGCCTCCCACCCCTTACCTGACCGCACCCTCTGGGTCATCACAGAGCACCGAGCTGAGCTCCCTGTGCTACAGGAGTGTTCTCAGTTGCGTCCAACGCTTTGAAATCCCATGGACTATAGGCTACCAGGCTCATTTGACCTGGGATTTGAGTTGTCATTTCCTTCTCCAGGGGATCTTCCCGACTCAGGGATTGAACCCATGTCTCCTGAGTCTCCTGCGCTAGCAGGCAGGTTCTTTACCGGGCCACCTGGGAAGCTCCATGCTTCCCACTGTCTGTCTGTCTATCCATCCAGCTATCCACCTAGCTTCCTCTCCCCGCAGCTTCCCACTGCCTTACACATGGTCGTGTGTATATGTCAGCACCACTCTCTCCATTTGTCTCACCCTCTCCTGCATTTGTGTTTTGGTGGACGGTTTCTATAGGAATCTTTCTTTTCTGTACCTTTTTTTTCTGCCACTTTTATCTTCATTTATACAGTCTTGCCCTTTACAGACTAAACAATGGCTTATTCATTCTCCAGTTTTAGATGTTTGGATCTCTTGATACACATGTCAGAACAGATGTTTTCATGCAAGTGTGACTGTCAAAGGTAATTCAGCTTTGTTGGCAACCCTTATTTTAATGAAGTTTGGATTTTTTTTCAGCTCTCTTTCCCACTTGCGGCCTTTTACTCATTTGGAAATATAATATTCACTCTCTGGCAGAATTATAGGTTATCCCCCTGTGGTTGGTATCTTTGCTTCTAAAGCTGACTTTCTAAGTTCTCAGTATGTTTGAATGTGACGTTTCTACAGTGGGTGGGAAAGCTTTGTTTTTGGTAGTTAGTCTTCTAAACAGTTGCCCTAGAAATGATAAACCCAAAGTTTCAGTACAGTTAACATATTGCTCTATCTGGTAGATAACTCAAACACTCACACACACCACAGCGTGAACCTCACGCTCAACAGAGAAAAAATTCTGATGCACCAAAGGGGAAAAACCCAAGCAAAGATAAAAGGCAGACCAAAAGCCTCTTCAAAGCCGGGCATTTGTGCAAAGTTGCTAAATTACATATTTGGGGCCCCAAAAATGTTTGTGAAAAGTGCTCTGAAATTATTAGACCACAATATTCCTTTCAAGTCTGAAAAACATTTTGAGATCCTGTGACACGGAGCGCGGAGGCTGGGCTTGCTGAGAAAGGAGAACGGCTGGGGGCGTTGATGATAGGCGGGGTGACACGGGAGTGACTGAGCTGAGGCTGTGTCTATGGGTGTGGTGGGGGGCAGGGGTGCCAGAGTGAATGGGATGGAGCTTATGCCAGAGAAAGGAGATGGAGATCATTGCATGCTTCAGGGGAATTCCAGGACTTTGCATGTGACTGTGGGGGATGTGGGAAGGAGAGGGGGAGTGGGCGGGGGGCCCATGAGGTGGGGAGGCTTCCAGGTGATCTCCATGGATGTTAACCTCACCCAGCAAGCTAGCAGCTCAGGATGGAGAGCAGAACCGTGAACCAGAAGACTGTCGCTTCTCACGACTCTCTATGCCGAAATGTCGACCCGACATCATGCAACACTCATTCAAGAGTTCATCTGCCTTAAGTACAATCATAGGCTAGACCCCAGTTACAAAAATATATCAGACATGGATCTGGAGCGTGGTGTGCTTACTGCCTGCTTGGAGGAGGGGCATGTTCCACTTGTGAATGGAGAGTCTCACAGCTCACCTAAAGGAGCCAGCCGTAACTCTGTGTTAGCACTTCTGATTTTTTCCCCCCAACTTTAAAATTATAGCAAACAATTAAAAATTAAAAATACCCTGTGGGCCAATGATTTGTGGCCTCTGATTTAAACAATTGGAGCTACAGGTACGTTGGGTTCTTCTGGTTCTGCCCCTGACGGGCTAGTGATCTTAAACAACACACCCCACTTCTCTGGACTCCACTGACCTCGTCTATAAGAGCAGTAAGTTGTACAGGAAGGACTCGAGAGTCTTTCCCAGTTCTACAATTCTATGATTTCCATGTCTCAAGTGAAAGTGAAGTCGCTCAGTCATGTCCGACTCTTTGCGACCTCATGGACTGTAGCCCACCTGGCTCCTCTGTCCATGGGATTTTCCAGGCAAGAATACTTGAGTGGGTTGCCATTTCCTTTTCCAGGGGATCTTCTGGACCCAGGGGTCAAACCCAGGTCTCCAGGGTTGCAGGCAGACTCTTTACCGTCTGAGCCACCAGGGAAGAATCATTCTTCCTGTGTCTAAATGGACTTCTAACCAATTTCCACCTGCAAAAAAGGGGAGGAAGCACAGAGACCATATCTCTCATGCTCCTCCTTCTGAAGTGTGTGGTGTCAACAGAGGGATGCCAGCTCTGGGGGAGTTCATTATGGCGACCAGTGTTGGCTAACTGGGCCCTAAGACAGGCTCAGGTTTGGGGGCTACCATGATGACCTTTTGTTTCCCTTACCCTCTCCCATGCTGTGATCAATAAGGGAGGCAGGGTGGTGTCATGGGATTGTTTAGACAGATGTATGCTGGAAACTCAGATCTGTTTCTTTAAAAAAAAAAAAACACCAAAACCAGCAATGTTCATTTATTGATTTATTTGGCTGCACTGGGTCTTAGCTGTGGCAGGGGGATCTTCAGTCTTCATCAGGCATGGGGGCTCTTTAGTTGCGGCATGCAGGATCTTTAGTTGAGGCACGTGAACCCTTATTCACTTAGTCGCTCATGTGAGATCTAGGTCCCCGACCAGGGATCGAACCAGGGCCCTCTGCATTGGGAGTGTTAGCCACTGGACCGCCAGGGAGGTCCCTCAGATCTGTTTCTAAATGATGGCTGTGATTGGGAAAGTCATTTCCCCAGAGGACCTGATGTCACCAGCTGTCGAGCTGGAAAAGACAGTGTCCCTCCAGTAAGAGCTTGTAGTCTTCCCTCTGCCCCAGGAAAGCATCTTAATTCTTGTACCCATGTCTATTTGTTTTTCTATTTTGCCTGGAGGGCTACAGAGTTTAGCAGAAACCAAAGTATCTGGACCAAATTCATTTAATTCTCATAAGAATTGCTTTGACTAAGTTGTGATTGAACGCCCCAGCCTCAGCTCTGTTTTTTTTTCCCCTCCCCTTCAAAATGACTGTTCAGATGGCGGCTCAGGGGGAGCCCCTGTGAAGTGGGTTGGAGGGCTCACTGTGGGTCACCCTTGGGGTCCTCACTGAACTTTGGCTTTGCTGGACAAGGTGTGCGTGCAAAGTCAAGAGCTGAACTGTTATGACCAATAGAGAGGATGTTTAGAGGCTGTGGGTGAGGAGGTGGGCATTGGAGGGAATGGGAGGAGAGGAAAAGTGAGCTGAAGGGGCACTGGAGAAGAGTCCACAGGTCGGATGAGGAGAGTGAGAGCTAGCCCACAGTTGGATGAGACATTGCCCTGTGCTCGGTAATGTAATCCCTCCCTTCATCTCCTTGAAAAACCTTCAGGAAAATCAACATTACTTGCTAATGATGTTTTTTTGCTACTTTTTTTTTTTAGTTTGGCCACATCAGATCTTAGTTGCAACATGTAGGGATCTACTTCCCTGACCAGGGATCAAACCCAGGCCCCCTTGCATTGGGAGTGCAGAGTCTTAACCACTGGACCACCAGGGAAGTCTCTGATTTTTGCTACTTTTTTGATGTGAGGCATAAATTTCAAGCTGTGTGGGGTGAGCGGAGGTCACCTGACCAGTTCAGCCACCCATGGGTTACACTGATAGAAGGTTCCCCATAATATTTTCTCACCAAATATTATCATCAGGAAACAGTACTTCTTGCCAAATAAAAGTGTATGCTTCCTGCTGTGGAATGAGAACTATATGACCCATTGAATGTTTTGTTTATTTGTTCAGCTTTGGCTAAACAAGGTTAAAACAAAATTTAGTGCTCAATTGTGTAATATCACTCATTCCTGGTACATTCCTCTCTCTCTCTCTTTAATTTCTGACCTCTGTTTCCTATGTTTATTTTCACTGTTTATCTTGAATGTTTTAAAGACAACTCAGATTAGTGTTTTCGACCCCTCAGATCATTGGTGGAAGCCAAGAAGGGTCTAGCCCACAGCCACCCACTAGAACCTCCTGCGATGATGAAAACGTTCTCCCTCTGTGTTGGATGCTTTGGGTACCCACTAGCTACATGTGGCTTTTGAACATTTGAAATGTGGCTAGTGTGACTGAAAAACCGAATTTTACATTTTATTTAATTACCTTAAGTTTAATTAGCTACCTGGCTGGTAGCCGCCCTCTTGCACAGTGCAGATCTGTTTATAAATTAAATGTTTCTGAACATCTGAAAAGGGGTCCTTCTTAAATTTAAATGTTCTTTTTTAAAATAAGACTGATATACTTAGAAAAATCTTTTTGTGTAATAAGGGAAAATTGTTGTGTTGCGCTTATGCAATGTGGAATTATAAGGTTTAAACCCCATTTACTTAAAAAATAACAAAATTAACTAGTACTTTTTTTTTTACCGGAGCGTTATTAGTTCCACTATCAATTACATCTAAACTTTTACTAAATGACTGAAAATATGCTTGTCTAACCATCAGAGCTAGCTGATAATTCATATTTTAAATAGGTAGTTTGTGGGAGACAACTTAAAAAAATAAATTTTACTTCTATTTCTTGACCTGGGTTGTGTTTATACAAGTGTTCTCTTTATAACTATTTGTTTAAAAGTTTTTACATACTTTATGTACTTTCCTGTATCTGTTAATTTTCATAGTAAAATACAAAAAAAAAAAATTGAAGGTTATTTTTTTTCATGTCAAAAGTCATCACATGATGAAGCTGTACAAGAGTCCATTTTGTAGACGGATTAAGAAAAAGCCATGGGGAATCTAGAAATAAACCCAAGAACAAATGGGGATTTATTATATAATAAAAGTGACATCTCAAGTCAGTGAGGGGAAACATGCATTGCATAAGAGGTTGTTGTTGTTTGGTTGCTGAGTCACAACTCTTTGTGACCCCATGGACTGTAGTTTGCTAGGCTCTTCTGTCCATGAGGTTTCCCAGGCAAGAATAGTGGAGAGGGTTGCCATTTCTTTCTCCGGGGGCTCTTCCCGACCCAGGGATCGAACCCAGGTCTCCTGCTTGGGAGGCAGATTCTTTACCACTGAGCCACCAGGAAGCTGACATAAGACCAGCCCCATCCCTCCAATGGCAGCTGGGAGCCCGGGGTGTCCTGTGCTTTGGGCGACAGTTTGGCCCCAGGTATATAACACGATGCATTTGAATTCACATTTACTGGAATCAAATAGTGCCATTTGAATTTACATTTTTTCCAATGGAGTTTTTAAAATAAATGTGTTGGGCGTCCGGTTTAGCTATTCAAGATCAAGTTATGTCATTTACATTAGAAATAGTTAAGAGCAGACTTTGCTGTCACATTTCCCCAAGAAGTCTCCATCATTTTATGTTGCATGAAAGTTGAAAAAAGTAAAACTCTCAAAACGTTGTAAAGCTGGAGTGGGAGGGACATCAAGTGAAAGTGACTTTGCTGTCGTTCAGTCGCTCAGTTGTGTCCGACTCTTTGCGACCCCACGGACTGCAGCGTGCCAGGCTTCCCTGTCCTTCACCATCTCCCAGAGCTTGCTCAAAAAGTGACTAGAGAAACCTAAATTTAAAAACTCGCTTCTGGGGCTTCACTGGTAGCTCAGTGGTGAAGAGTGCACACGGGTCCGATCCCTGGTCCAGGAAGATCCCTCATGCTGTGAGCAGCCAAGTCCACGGGCCACAGCCCCTGAGCCTGTGATCTAGGGCCCGAGCTCGGCACCCAGAGAAGCCCCTGCAATGAGGAGTCCCCACTCTCTGCAATTAGAAAATGCCCGGGTGGCAATGAAGAGCCAGCACAGCTGAAAATAAATAAAAACAAAATCATTAAAAAACACACTTCTGGAAAGAAGCTTATTAATCTTAGGAAATTTTTTTCCACCTTTGACCTGCAGATTTTAATTTCTTTTACTTCATTTAAATCTTAGTCTTTGAGATCCTTCCCTTGTCACATCCAAATTAATTCTAGGTGAATTTTGCCCAGGGGAAAACGATGTAAAAAAAATAGAAAACACCGGTCGAGATTAAAAAATAATCTTTGAGTGGAAAAGAGCTTGCTATAAATTTGACTCTAAGCTTAAGAGAATCTCTTTGTAGCTGCAAACTTTGTAAACAAAGTAAAAGCACAGACTTATCTACAGCCTAGTGATAATTGACAGTCTGATTTCCATAAAACACAAAGGGCTCTTTCAGATGAGCTTTTAAAATATTAATATCAGAATGAGGGAACTTCCCAGGTGGTCCAGTGGCTAAGACTCCGGGCTTCCAATGCAGGGGGCTGGGTTCAATCCCTGGTCCCGAGACTAGATCCCCCAGGCTGCAACTAGGAGTTCGCATGTCATACATGAGACCGAGTGCAAATAAATAAATGTTAAAAAAAAATATTAATACAATTATGAGCAAATTGGCTAAACAGGCCATTCTCATGAAAGAAATACAAATGGCCAATAGATATAAGCCAATGAATATTTATCAAGTATTAAAGGAATTCATTATGAAAGATAGTTCTTTATTTTTAAGGAAGTAGAATACTTTCAATTGGCCTGCAGAATTATATTCATGTATACTGTTTCTTTCTACATTTTAAACTTACTCTGTGTACTACTAGTAGAATCTTGGGCAAATATTTTCTGTAAACATGAGCTTTTTACCAATTAGAATGGCATTTTAAAAAAAGACAATAAGAAGTGCTTTAAAGAATGCAGAACAATGGAATTTTCATTCATTGGGAGTGGCAGCGCTAATGGTACAGGCACTCTGAAAAAAATTTGAGTGTTTTAGAAAGTAAGCGTATACTTACGTGTTGCTGTTGTTCAGTTGTTCAGGCATGTCCAACTCTTTGCGACCCCACAGACGGCAGCACGCCAGGCTTCCCTGTGCACTGTCTCCTGGAGTTCCCTCACATTCGTGCCCGTTGAATCAGTGATGCTTTGTATTCATCTCATCCTCTGCTGCCCTCTTCTCCTTTTGTCTTCCATCTTGCCCAGCATTGGGGTCTTTTCCAAAGAGTCGGCTCTTTGCGACAAGTGGCCAAATATTGGAGCTTCAGTTTCAGCATCAGTCCTTCCAATGAATATTCAGGGTTGATTTTATTTAGGATGGTCTGGTTGGATCTCCTTGCAGTCCAAGGGACTCTCAAGAGTCTTCTCCAGCACTGTAGTTTGAAACCATCAGTTCTTTGGTGCTCAGCCTTCTTCTTCTGGTCCATCTCTCACATTTGTATGTGCTACTAGAAAAACCATAGCTTTGACTATACAGAGCTTTGTTGGCAAAGTAATGTCTTTGCTTTTTAATACACTGTCTGAAAGTGAAAATGAAAGTGAAGTCACTCAGTTGTGTCCGACTCTTTGCGACCCCATGAACTGTAGTCTACCAGGCTTCTCCCTCCATGGGATTGTCCAGGCAAGAGTACCGGAGTGGGGTGCCATTGCCTTCTCCAGGGGATCTTCCCGATCCAGGGATCGAACCCGGGTCTCCCACATTCCAAGCAGACGCTTTAACCTCTGAGCCACCAGGGAAGCCCTTAATACACTATCTAGGTTTGTTAATAGCTTTTCTTTCAAGGAGCAAGTGTCTTTTAATTTCATGGCTGCAGTCAATGTCCGCAGTGATTTTGGAGCCCAAGAAAATAAAATATGTCACTGCTTTCATTTTTTCCCCCATCTATTTGCCATGAAGTGATGGGACTGGATGCCGTGATCTTAGTTTTTTGAATGTTGAATTTTAAGCCAGCTTTTTCACTCTCCTCCTTCACTCTCATCAAGAGGCTCTTTAGTTCCTCTTTACTTTCTGCCATTTGAGTGGTATCATCTCCATATCTGAGGTTGTTGATATTTCTCCTGGCAATCCAGTAATCCCACTCCAAGGTATTGACCCAAGAGAACTGGAAACATTTGTTCACATAAAAACTTGTCCGTGAATGCTCCCAACTGGGAACAACCCAAATGTCCTTTGGTGAATGGATAAAACAACCGTGGTACATCCAAATACTGGAATACTACTCAGAATGGAATAATAGGGAGAAAATTACTGGTTCATGTAACAACGTGGATGAATGTCAAATGCCTCTTGCTAAGTGAAAGCAGCCAGAGTCAAAAGACTACATTTTATGTGGTTCTAATTATACGACATGCTTGGAAAATGCAAAAATTACAGGAACAGATCAGTGGTTGCTGGGAGTTGAATGGGCGGGATGGGGTCCCCAGCTGGGAGTTGAAGGAGCAGTTTGAGGAGTTCTTTGGGGGAGGTGAGAACTGCTCTGCATCTTGGTAAAGGGGAGCGCCTGACTTCATGCATTTGTTACACTCGTAACAGTGTGCACCCCAAATAGTCAATCTCCACATATTAAAAAGGTGAGTAAAAAGCTAATGTGTTTCTAAAGTAAATGCTGGATCTAAAATAAAATGACATCTCTTTGTTCACTTTTTGACTTAGATGTAATTACCCAGACTCTTTTTTGAGGGTGAAATAAACGTCTTCTAGGTTGGTGTGTAACATACGTATAAAAATGCACAAGTTGTAAACACACAGCTTGATTATGCATGTCAGAACTCTCATGCATTTAACCACCACCCAGATCAAGAGAAAGAGCGTTACCAGAGGCCCCTCCTCTACCCGCTTCCTCTTTTCCAGAAGGAACCAATATTCTGACTTCTAACACCGTAGATTAGCCTCGCTTGCTTTTGAACTTCATGTAAACAAAATCATACCGTACTGAGTATTGCACTCTTAATAGGCTTAGTCATATTTCAGACTAGTTTTCTACCTAATTACGGGTGAAATGAAAGTGATAGTCGCTTCAGTCCTGTCCAACTCTGTGTGACCCCATGGACTGTAGCCTACCAGGCTCCTCTGTCCATGGCATTCTCCAGGCAAGAGTACTGGAGAGGGTAGACATTCCCTTCTTCAGGAGGTCTTCCCCACCCAGGGATCGAACCCACGTCTCTTGCATTACAGGCAGATTCTTTACCATCTGAGCCACCAGGGAAGATAGGCCAATTAACAACAAGACTGGAGTGGGTAATAATTACTATGATTTCTTATAGTTCTCCAATTTGAGGCTGTGAATTGAGAAAATAGAGGAATATTTTTTGTTTGAAATACATTTTTGGCCAACCAAAGTAACCATCTTCTTTTTAAAGCGGGAAATGTACATGGTACTATTCCTTATGGTCTCTAGAATTATATTTTTCTCCAGTATTATTTTCCCAAGCATGGACAGACATCAGTCCTAAAATTGGCCTGATATACAGATGCTGTCATGTGATAGCTCCTTGGAAGTTTACCAAAGGATGATCTGTGAACCGCTCTTGCTTTGTTCTTTTGCGATCATGCTTGGCTTTAGCTCAGCTCTATTTAAAGTTGTGGGGAGAAGAGATTTCTTGAAAAAGACGGCACCAAAGTCTGTTCTAAAATTGAATATTTGGAAACCTCCAGTAAAAGTAAATCCATATGGCAGGTCTGCTCCCAGCTTGATTCTTGCGCGATTGGATCCAATATCCTTTATGAATTTAATGAGTGCACGCACAATCTTGCATGTGCCCTTTGTGGTGGAAGTCAATTATACTGGTTTTGTTTTTGTTTTTCTTTCCAGTGAGAGAACCTGGAGTATCACTTCTGAGTTTCTGGGTTGGGGCAGGTTTTATTTTCTTAGCAGTAACCACATCACGAAAGGGAGAAACAAAGCAGTCGCTGACAAAAAGAAGCCTTGAAAAATAATATCAGCAACAAATACTAACTTTGAAGAGTTCAATGCGTTCGCCAACCAACTCAAAGCCTGCATTAAATAGCACACTCTTATATCCTTCTCACAAAGCCTGATGGACCAGTTGCTGTTTCCACTGTTAGAGGTCACCCATAACCACACAGCTCAAGGGAAGGGTGTCCCCCAGCTGGGTGTGACCAGCAGGGGCCCAAACCCCTGGATTCCTTGGTTTTGATAACTCCCCAGTACTCCAAGGGTTGGCCTTTGTGAACAGGACTCAGTCAGAAGACTCTTCAGCTGTATCCCCTCATTTCCTCTCTCCACGATGTTGATGAAAGTTGCTCAGTCATGTCCAACTCTTTGTGACCCCATGGACTGTAGCCTGCCAGTCTCCTCTGTCCATGGGATTTCCAAGGCAAGAATATGGGGGTGGGTTGCCATTCCTTCTCCAGGATCCATGAAAGTTTTAATGCAAATAAAATGTTTTGTTGTTGCTGATTTCTGAGTCTTGAGAGTATGGGACAATTCACATATGTAATCATAAATCACTCCCAGAGGATTCAACAAATGTTGGCACTCAGGGTCAACAATTAAAATCAAAGAGTATTAGTCCTTTTCACCTGGCAAATGAGCAGCTGGGCTCAAAGAAGAGACACACTTGCCCAAGATTCCATTGGTAATCGGTGGCAAGGACAGCTGGTATCTTGGAAGACTCTGGTTTTCCAGGCAAGCCCTCTTTTCCTGTTTTCCTTATTCTCCCAGAATATACTGAAGTAGTTTGGGACTATTGCCATGGAAGTCTGCAGATCTGTGTCTCAGGAATTCTAGTTGAGATGTTTAGTTAAAGGGATTTATGGGGCCATGTCAATGGATAGTCTGAGGGAGGGTGGACTTTGGGAATGGTTTGACTTGGCAGCTCTGTGGTGTCTTCTGAAACAAGGCTTCTTTTCCATCTTTCTATTTAGCCATCGGGGGCGTCCTCTGTGTGGTCATAACCAGGCTGTCAACAACTCCCTGGTTGGCCTGCTTCTCCATCAGGACCACAGAAATGAGTGAGGGGGTCATCCTGGAAGCTGTCAGAATATTGACCCTCACCTCTCCTTGGGTACTTCCCTGGTGGCTCAGATGGTAAAGAATCTGCCTGCCATGCAGGAGACCTGGGTTCAATTCCTGGGTCAGGAAGATCCCCTGGAGAAGGAAACGGCAAACCACTCCAGTATTCTTGCCTGGAGAATCCCATGGACAGACAAGCCTGGTGGGCTACAGTTTATGGGGTTGCAAGAGTCGGACATGACTGAGCGACTAAACCACCACCACCTCTCCTTGGCCGCAGCAGCTGTTGAGTTCACTCCTAAACCTGTTGTTGTTGTCTGGTCTTCTCTTTGGAACCCCATAGAAGGCAGCACGTCAGGCTCCCCTCTCCTTCACTGTCTCCTGGACTTTGCTCAAACTTGTGTCCATCGAGTCAGTGATGCCATCCAAACATCGCATCCTCTGCCACCCTCTTCTTCTTTTGCTTTCAGTCTTTCCCAGCATCAAGGTCTTTTCCAATGAATCAGCTCTTTGCATTAGGTGGCAGCTTCAGCATCAGTCTTTCCAATGAATATTCAGGGTTGGTTTCCTTTAGGATTGACTGGCTTAATCTCCTTGGAGTCCAAGAGTCTTCTCCAGCACCACAATTTGAAAACATCAATTCTTCAGCAGTCAGCCTTCTTTACTGTCCAGCTCTCACATCTGTACATGACCACTGGAAAACCATAGTTTTGATTATTAGTCACTCAGTTCAGTCGCTCAGTTGTGTCCAACTCTTTGTGACCCTATGGACTGCAGCACACCAGGCTTCTATGTCCATCACCAACTCCCAGAGCTTGCTGAAACTCATGTCCATCAAGTTGGTGATGCCATCCAACCATCTCATCCTCTGTCGTCCCCTTCTCCTCCTGCCTTCAATCTTTCCCAGCATCAGGGTCTTTTCCAACGAGTCAGCTCTTTGCATCAGGTGGCCAAAGTATTGGAGCTTCAGCTTTAGCGTCAGTCCTTCCAATGAACATTCAGGACTGATTTCTGTTAGGATTGACTGGTTTGATTTCCTTGCTGTCCAAGGGACTCTTAAGAGTCTTCTTCAACACCGTAGTTCAAAAGCATCAATTCTTTGGTGCTCAGCTTTCTTTATAGTCCAACTCTCATATCCACACATGACCACTGGAAAAACCAGAGCCTTGACTAGACAGACGGTTGTCAGCAAGTAATACCTCTGCTTTTTAATATGCTGTCTAGGTTGGTCGCAGCTTTTCTTTCAAAAGCTTGTCATAGCTTTTCTTATAGGACTATACAGACCTGTCTAAACCTGTAGCTGTTGGTTAACTTAAACTTGAGTCATATGTATTGTTTTGAAATCACATCCCCTTAAAGCGTGTATGTGGCACTGAGGCGAAGTGAGTGTTGAAAGCAAATGGAGACAGTTGCCAAGAAAAGGAAAGCGCGTGTACGGAGGCAGCTCTGGGGTCCACTGTAGCTGCAGACATCGGACATCAACCTGACTTAGCTGGAATAAAAGGGGAGGGTTAATTCCAGGAATGTGGGGCTATCTCACGGAACCCGGGGACAAGGAAGCCAAAGGGTGTAGGGGCGGGGGAGAGAGTCAGGACCAGAGTCATCAGACCCCAAGACGGGCCCTTCCTCTCTCTCTGTCCTTCCCTCCTGCTCTCTCTCTCTTCCTCTCTCTTTCTCTCTCTGGCTCATCTCTTCACAGGACTTTATTGTTTATAGACTGTCAGGTCCTATGCATCAGCGCAGATGGCAGAAGATGGCTCTCAACTCATGTACGTTCATATCCCTCCAACTTGCCACCTAAGCAGAAACTGACATGCAGCCTCTGATTTCCAGTTCCTCATTCCTGGGAGATTCTACATGGCAAGTTCGGTTCAGGCACGTGCTCTGAGGTATGCAGGGTGTGCCAGTCTGAATAAGACCCCTGGACCCCTCTTTGTGGGGTGAGGTGTGATGGGGCCCCTGGCAGGCTGATGGTCCTTAGAGAGGCCAGGCTAAGAGGCCCCCCGAAGATCCCCCTGGAGAGGGTGGTACACACTGCATGGTCTTTGTCCCCTCGGGTGCCTGTGGAAATGCCCATGCATCTTCTGCCAGTTAACCTGCTTCCAGGCCCCCAGGATGGGCAGGTCTGGAGTGTGGAGAGAGGGATGTCCGGAGGTGAAGGGGCTGATGGTACCGGTAAGAAAGGAGAATCCTTTCTCCTAAACAACTTCAGAAATTTGAGACAATTCTACTTTTCAGCCTCGAAACCAAAAGGAGATGTTTGCTGACTCACAGGCAAGCGTTTCTAGTGTTTGAAGCTAAAAACTGGCAACCTTAACGCAAGCTGGTTCTCAGTGCTTTCCGTCAAGCCCAGAGCTGCATCCCGATGGTCCCTCCTGGGGTGGGGCCGCTTCCTCCCGGGTGTTCGGATCCCAAGTCTTCAGTCTTAGGTGTCCTGCTCTCTGTTTACATTTGCCAGCCCCACCCTTTCCTTTGGGAGGGTGAGTCAGCGGCTTGGTGGTGAAGTCTGAGGTCTGACCGCAAAGTCAGACGTGACACTTTTGGGGGCTTAAAACTATCCATTGCAGTGAGGGGTCGTTTAGACCTTACCTTTGAGGATAAACCTATCAGACAGCTTTCCCCTCCTCTGTTTTATTGTTTTACAACTTCCTCCTAAACCTAAAACAATAGCCTTATAAACGGGCAGGAAATCCCTCTGCCTCTATTGTAGGGAAAGAGAAGTGAATAGAAGACTTGGTGCCTGCCTTATCTCATTTAAAATAGACTGCGGTTGTTCCATTTCAAATGGGTTTTATGCCGAGTGATTTCAAACTTTCCACAGCAGCGAGATCAGTGGCGGGACCTTTAGGGTGGCAATGGGTTTTAGCTGAAGAAGTTTAAGGGGTTAAGGACATGAATAAACCTCAAGGCAGATCTCCTTAAGGAAGCAACACTAAAACCTAAGGAATCTGAGAGTAGAGTTGGGGCGGGGGGCGCGGGTAGTGGGGAGGTGGACACCGGAAAGAATTCGGAGGAAAGGGGCTGAGATCACTGATGGCCATTGTTAAGCCTGAACTGTGAATTTATTGGTTTGGATACTGGTTACCAATCAGGAGAGCTGGGCTGTGACTACGTATATAACATGTAAACTTGACAAAGCTCTCTTTCTTTTTTTTTCCCCCACATTTGTGGTATCATTTTATCCCCAAGGGATTCCCGGGTGGCACTAGTGGTAAAGAACCCAACTGCCAATGCCGGGGGCGTTGGAGATGTGGCTTCGATCCCTGGATCGGGAAAATCCCCTGGAGGAGTAAATGGGAATCCACTCCAGTATTCTTGCCTGGAGAATTCCACAGACCAAGGAATCTGCTGGGCTAAGTCCTAGAGACAACAGGGTGAAGATTCTGAAAGTGTTACTCACCCAGTCATGTTGGACTCTTTGTGACCCCAAGGAGCCCACCAGGCTCCTCAGTCTGTGGAGTTCTCCAGGCAAGAATACTGGAGTGGGTTGCCATTTCCTCCTCCAGGGGATCTTCCCGCCCCAGGGACTGAACCTTGGTCTCTTGCACTGCAGGCAGATCCTTTACCTTCTGAGCCACCTGGGAAGCCTACTCTGTGCTTATTCTTCTTCTGTTCATTGTCTATTGTGGGTCTGCTCAACCTCCTGTGTTCTCCTTACTGTTATAGTTGCCTTGAACTGTTCTGCCCGAACTGACTCTGCAAGGGGACTTGAGAGAGAGAGGAGGGACTTACCTACATCTTCCTCTCCTCATTCTCCCCCACCTAAGTCTCAAAATATTTTGACAAATCTTAAAAAGCACATTTTTTTTTTTGGTAAGAATTTTGCTAATTTTTTTTTTTCTTGGGTATGTGCATCTGGGCAGATTTAGACAGAAGCAGGTAGGCAAGGAAGAGGATGAAAGCATAGGAAGCTGATCCTAAGGTGTGGGTTTCTCTGGATGGGACCTGCAGTGGGCTGTTTTGTCTTGTTTTTTTTTTGGCTGTACTGGGTCTTTGTGGCACACAGGCTTTCTCTAGTTGCCGTGCAAAGGCTCTAGAGCGAGCAGGCTCAGAAGTCGGGGCTCCTAGGTCTAGTTGCCCCGAGGCATGCAGGATCCTAGTTCCCCGACCAGGTGATGAAGCCGCATCCTCGGCATTGCAAGCAGATTCTTAACCACTGGACCCCCGGGAAGTCCTTTCCTGCAGCGGTGTGATCACGCAGGTTTCTGTGCATTCACACTCGGGAAGGTAGAAGGTGGAGGGTCACCACAGCAGGACTGCTCACTCGTTTCAGGAAGTCTGAAGGCCCTTTCGCACATAAGAAGCCCTAACATGAAAAATGCTTTCTGGAAGGAGGGCTACTCCAGTTATGGCTCTGCCACTCTGAGAAGCAGGCACCACTCGGGGCTCCTGGGGTTTGCCCCTTGCCTTGGCGTCTTCCGCCAGACGCTCCGTCTGCAGATGCTCATGGCCTGAGGCTGCTTGCGTGACTGGCCTATGGAGGGCCTTGGACCTGTCTTGCCAGAGCACCTCCCCAGTGTTTTGGAAACAGGTGAGTTGAGATGGGCCAAAACTGACATGACTCACGGTGAAGGTTACCAGGGTTTGGGTCAACTTTCTATGACCGTGAAGAGAAGAATGGTCGTCTGTCACCGCTAGGCAATTGGCCTGTGCCAAGTTTATTCTTAAACGTGTGTTGCTAGGGATATTGCTAGCAATAATTAATAATTACGACAATGATTCATCTCTGTTTCTCCTGGAGTTTTGTTTTTTGACTCAACCGTGAGTTTATACGACAAACACAAAACTGAAATGTGCTTAGGTCACCTGCTACTTACTCAGTGCTCAACCTCAGTGGCTTCCTGCTGGTCTTGGGAGAAGGATTAGAGTGCTTATCGGTGACTTTGAGTCCTACCCAGCTCTCCAGCCCCCTGCTCCAACCCCTGTTCCCTCTGGGCCTCCACCAGCCCTGTTTCTAGTTCTTCAGATGCTCCAAGGAACAGTGGTCCACCACCCGGACTGCTCTTTGCTCCCTGGCTGATATCTTTCTTTTTCTTTCTTCCTTTTCTTTTTTGGCTGCCTTGGGCTTTGTGGTGGCATGTGGGCTCTTGCTTGCAGGTGTCTCTAGCTCTGTTACATGGTCTTGGTTGCTCCACAGCAGGTGGGATCTAAGTTCCCCGACCAGGAATCGAACCCGCATCACCTGCATTGGAAAGTGGATTCTTAACCACTGGACCACCAGGGAAGTCCCACGATGGGTGTCTTTCTTGACTGCCCTGATTAGGTTCAAGTCTCTGGACATTAAGCACTAAAGTGCAAGGCTCTCCTGAAGAGTCCTGGCCATAACCGTTTTGTCAAACTTATTCTGTGATTCTTTGACTCACGTCCCAACTCGATTCCCCCTCACAAGGGCTGACATCACTCACCTCTATATCTAGACACCTAGAGCATAATAGGTGTTTAATAATTTGTTGTTGTTCTTTAGTCGCTCATGATTGACTTTTTTTTGCAACCCCAAGAACTGTAGCCTGCCAGGCTCCTCTGTCCGTGACATTTCCCAGGAAAGAACACTGGAGTGGGTTGCCATTTCCTTCTCCAGGGGATCTTCCTGAATCAGGGATCGAACCTGCGTCTCCTGCATTGCTGTGTGTTAAATTAATGATGAAGTGAGTGAAAGGAAGGTCAGAGGAAAATAAACCCTAGTGGGGAAATTACAAATAAAATCAGCCCTTGAATATAAAAGTCATTTCTTAGAGCAAAATAGAGTTATCGTTCTCACAGACTTAAATTACTTATGTAACACACAGTTGATTTTCTCCCTCTCTCTCTTTTTTTTTTTTTTTTGAGAATCCCATAACTGAGTCCCACATACAAAATGATAGATGGCCATTATGTATTTTTTCCTTCTCTGTATTTTTCTTAATGGAAGTGCATGGAACTTTCCAAATATCACTGTATGATTGGAAAAACTGAAGCAGTGCCATTTTGGGGGGAGGAGGGGAAGAAAGGGGAAAGATTCTGAAAAGGGTTTATGTTTTCTAATCAAAGTCAGATGTAGAGCTGATTTTGTGTCGCCTAAGGAACACGCTTCATTTTCTCCATCAGTGGTCTTGTCCAGCATTGGAGGTTCAGTGGAAGTCCCTTGAAGACGAGAGTGTCCATCCAATTCCTGTGTTTTGTACCTTGGCTGTCTGCTTTCAGCAGAGCAGAAACAGCACCCTGGGCAGACCCGAGAGAACTCTGAATAAGAACCTGCTTGAGAAAGATTTCCCTTACAAGCTAAATGTTACATTTCCACTCAACAGAAAGGTACTGCTGTGTGGCCGTAAAAAGCTGGCCCGAACCCTGTAACCTTTGCAGCTCGCGGTGTTATTTTTGGTTCATGCCAACACGGATCACAGCTGTGACTCAACAGAGCCGCTGAAGCAAGAATTCAAAGAGTTTAAAGAACAGCGGACTCACAAACGACTTTTTTTTCCCCCTTATGGTGTCATTATGCCACATTTCTTGTAGTTTACCTTTTACAAATTTACCAACTGCATACAGATGAGCTCAGCTGTTGTTTGGCATCCCGAGGCCTGAGCTGCGTCAGCACGCTTCCTCAAATCCCACTGCAGGCGACGGATGGTGGAGCTTTCCTTTCTGGGGTGTTTGTTTTACGTAAGTAATGACTTACTTTGCAGAGGTTAAAAAAAAATCCTTGTTGATATATTTCTCCCTCAAATAAACCCAAAATAGAGTTGGGGTTTGATGTAAACCTTGGTAATTTCCCATTCAGAGGTGACAGAGAGCCCGTATCGATTGCTTCTGTGCTGGGTCTTGCTCTCTCCCCATCTGTGTTAGACACATGAGGCCATGAACTCAGACAGAAACAGACATGAACTCCAGTAGACCAGATATGAGTCTATTTGTCAACATCCTTCAGACGTTTGGCTTCATTTAATTTTTTTTTATTTTTAAAATACTTTTATTTATGTATTTGGCTGTGCCATATCTTGGGATCTTAAATTACCACATGTGGGATCTAGTTCCCTGACCAGGGATTGAACTTGGGCCCCTTGCATTGGGAGTGTGGAATTTTAGCCACTGGACTGCCAGAGAAGTCCCTTGGCTTCATTTTATTGATCACCACTTAAACTTGAAGAACAATCCAGTTTTCCTCTTTGAGGATGCATAGGAAAGGGGATGCAGAAGAAATGACGGAGTTACTCATCTACTAAGTTACTGCATTTTTAAAGAGTTTTGTAAAATTATTAACTTAATTTTTGACTGGGGTGGGTCTTTGTGGGTGCACACAGGCTTTCTCTAGGTGCAGCGAGCGGGGGATGGGGCGCTACTCTTCGTTGCAGCCCTGGGCTTCTCCTCGCAGAGGCTTCTCTGGTTTTGGAGCCCAGGCCCTCGGCGCGTGGGTCAGTATTGGCAGTAAGCAGGCTCCGTGGTTGCAGCTTGGGGTCTCTAGACCACAAGGCTCAGCAGTTGTGGCACTCGGGCTTAGATGCTCTGTGGCAAGTGGGATCTTCCTGGACCAGGGACTGAACTGGTCTCCCTTCTTTGCAAGGCAGATTCTTAACCGCTAGACCACCAGGGAAGCCCTAGTTACTGCATTTTTAAGCTTTGTGGTAGCTTAAAGAATGTAGGCTTGAGAATTCTAAGGACTAACATGTTAATGTGCTATTTTTTGTTGTCATTTGTGAGAAAGATCATTAATCAAATATTTTACAGAACCAAGGAAACAGGCAGTACCTTCGATCTATTTTCTCTTTGGGAAATAGACCCCAGCTTTTTTGTGGTATTGTTGTCATTGCTCAGGCCTGCCACTTACAAAATGCTCCAGAGCAAAAACTATGCTGCCTTATGCACACTGTCACTGCGATCAGACTGAGCTCTGCATTTTTCCACCTCAGTGTGAAAGGTGGAAAAATAATTTTGGAGCTCTTCTTTGAATAGCAAGAGTGTTAGCCCCAAAGAAACTGTATTTCTATGATATTCCTTGGATGTTGGTGGGAGGTACCTCTCTAAGGCAAGTGTACAAATCCTCTTTATGTACTGTCTTCAGGCATCTACAGAAAGTGGGCACTACTTCGTAAGCCTCTCATCTGAGATTGGTCTTTTAAAGTTGAGATATAATTAACATGACGTTCATTAGTTTTAGGTAATGGGCTTCCCAGGTGGCTCAGTGGTAAAGAATCTGCCTACCGATGCAGGAGATGCAGCTTCCATCCCTGGGTGGGGAAGATCCCCTGGAGGAGAGCATGGCAGCCCACTCCAGTATTCTTACCTGGAGAATCCCATGGACAGAGGAGCCTGGCGGGCTACAGTCCACAGGGTCGCAAAAGAGTTGGGCGTGCCTGTAGCGACTGAGCACAGCACACTGTTTTAGGTAATACAACATAGTAAGTCAGCATATGTAAATACTGTAAAATGATGACCATAAGATGAGTTAACATCCATCATAATACAGAGTTACAAAGCTTTTTTCTTGTGATGAGAATTTTTAAGACCTACTCTCTCAACAACTTGCAGACACATGATGCAGTATCGTTATATGCAGTCACCATGCTGTGCGTCACGTCCCAGGATTGATTTGTCTGATAACTGGAAGCTTGTCCCTTTTGCACCCCTCCATCCAATTTCCCCCACCTCGACTCCCCGCCACCCTTGTCTGGCAACCACCAGTCTCTTCCCTGTATTCCATTTGTATGAGCTCAGTTTTGATTCTGTCTTGTTTTTTTAGATTCTATACGTAAGTGATATCATATAATATTTGTCTTTGATTTCCTTCACTTAGCATAATGCTTTCAAGATCCATTCATGTTGTCACAAATGGAAGGCTTCCTTCTTTTTCATGGATGAGTAATATTCCATTGTGGAAATTAGTTCTTATTTTTAACAAAGATTAATAGGATTTTCACACTAGGAGAGTCTCCAGAAATCATGTAGGTTTACTATTTTTTATAGATGCAGAAAGCAGCACAGAGAGGTTATGGAGCTTGTTTAAGGTTACACAGCTAGGTGGTGGTAAAATTGGGCTTCACAGGTAAGTTCAGTGTGTCCTTGAATCTTCACCTGCTTCAGAACAAATTGGTCCAGAGAACTGAGTGTTCCCAAGAATTTAGATTCACAAATCTGAAAAAAAGATTATTTCAGTCACAAAATGTTGTAAGAGAAAACACTGAGAATATTGAGTAAACATTGAGAATATTCGTACAAATAGACATTGTTCCTATTGAAAGAAAAAGTATTTCCTGTATCCTTATGTGTATCTTGATGTTGAGGTTATTTTGGAGGTTGCTGAAATTCAGTTTGGCAAAGCAATTCACTGTGAAAGACATGTTAGGAAACTAAAATTTTCTCTACTGACTTTCTATCAACAAATGAGCACTGAAATGTTATCTATAGAAACGAAGATTCATTTGTTCCTGGCACACATGAGGAGCTCAACAAATATTTACTGAATGGTTGAATGAGAACTGCAGTGCTGTGGAGGTTAGCCTACGATTATAGACCCATTAATAAGGTGTTTAAACCTCAGTGTTGAGCAAAACAAGCCAGACACAAATCAGCGTCTTGCCTGATTCCATTTCTATGAAGTCCAAAACCGGGCAAAGCTACTAAGTCTGTTGGAAGTCAGGACTGTGGTTATCTTTGGGAGGAGCAGCTGCTAGAAGTGGGGTTTAAAGGCTGATCGTGTTGTTTCGAGCTGGGTGCTGGTTATACATGTGGGCTGAGCATGTGAAAACTCACCAATAGCACATTAAGACATACGCATGTTCTGAATGTATATTGTTGCTATTGTTCAGTCACTGAGTTGTGTCCAACTCTTTTGCAATCCCATGGACTGTAGCCTGCCAGGCTCCTCTGTCCATGGGATTTCCCAGGCAAGAATACTAGAGTGGGTTTCCATTTCCTCCTCCAGGGGATCTTCCTGACCCAGGGATCGAACACACGTCTCCTGTATTGGCAGACAGATTCTTTACCACTGAGCCCCAGGGAAGCCTGAATGTATATTCTACTTCAATAAAAAATAAAGAAATATATGTAACATTTCATCTTAGGAACAGAGCAACTTAGGAAATGCTTAGCCCATGAAAGAAATTTCTGTAGGGTAAGTTCAAAACAACGACGACAGAAGGTGGGGTGAGGGTTTACCTTCCATAATCCTGTAAAATGTGCACCACTTACACTGTCGAAGAATAAATAGAACTTTGGCTCTGGTTTCAAAATGTATGCAGCTGCCTCCATGGATTTTGGACAGCTTTATCATGTAGTTGACAGTTGCAAATCATGTTCCAGACCTCTGGATGATACAAGCAGATGTCAGTAGGGCTTGTGTATCTACACAGTCTTGTAAGATTGAAAAATGAATTCACAAAAATAGACTGTGATGCTTTGTCAGCTTTATGAAAGCACTTTCAACATAACTGACTACATATATAGTGGTGAAGAATACTGTTTCTAAATTAGTAAATTAGTTTTTGTTTTGAGAAGTCAGATCTAAGTAAATACTCATTTTAGGAAGAATATGTTAGTATTAGGGCTTCTCAGGTGGCCCAGTGGTAAAGAAACCATCTGCCAATGCAGGAGATGTAGGTTTGATCCATGGGTCAGAAGACCCCCAGAAGAGGAAATGGTAACCTACTCTAGTATTCTTGTATGGAGAATCCCATGGACAGAGGAGCCGGCTGGGCTATAGCCCATGAGGTCCCAAAGGTGGTGCATGACTTAGTGACTGAGGATGTATTATGGATTTTTATAGCTGCAAATGTACACTAACCATTAGTAGATGTTGCGGATGGTAGTCATTAAGACCGTGCACGGTGGGGGTGGAAGCCGACTGGGATGTGTTGAAATGTAGCAGATGAAGACCACAATTCATAGCCATCCGGGGAAAGAGGAAAATGGGGAGGAGGCTGGAGGGGATGTGTGCTGGGGAGGGACTGAAGGAAAGCTCTTGGAAGTGGAACACACGGAAGCACTTGGGCAAAGGGAAAGTTACCCGTCACTGATAGGGAGATCGTGGTGATGATGCTGTGGGTGTGAGGCAGACACATGCTGCTGATGAATCGAGAGCCAAGCCCCTGGAGACCACAAGGAGGCGGGACCAGTGTGCACACGGGGCATTTTGCCCCGATTCAGGGGTAGGAGAGACACCTCCTTTATTGTGACAAAAGTAGAAGAAGATAAGGTTGTAGATTTGGTAGGAAAATGAAGACTTTTCTCTGCAAAACGTTTCCCACCCGCTATCCTTTATGAGGCAGGAAGCTGGAGATTGAGGAGGTATAAACTCAACATTTACTTTGGCCACCTGATGTCAAGAACTGACTCATTTGAAAAGATCCTGATGCTGGGAAAGATTGAAGGCGGGAGGAGAAGGGGATGACAGGATGAGATGGTTGGATGGCATCACCAACTCAATGGACGTGAGTTTGAGTAAACCCTGGAAGTTGGTGATGGACAGGGAGGCCTGGCTTGCTGCAGTCCATGGGGTCTTAAATGGTCGGACACGACTGAGCGACTGAACTGAACTGAAACTCGGCATTGTGTGGAGATGAGAGACACTCCATCGGCAGTGCCCTTGGGAAACTGATGAGTATGACCTTGTGGCTAATCTCCATACTGGCTATGTTCCCCCAGCAGTGTCTGGGGCTCACTGAGGTTTGGGAGAATATTGGAAGAGTTACTGGTTGATTAAGATGATCAATATTTTACAGTTAGGTGTGCTTTCAAAGACGCGTCTTGTTTTTATCAAAATGCCAGATGTGAATGTGATGCTGCCGGAGAAATGGACGGAATTCACAGCGTGCTGACATGGTATTTCTGGCTTCTGTATTTATTTTCTTGGGATGAAAACAGAGACTTAGGCAAAGAATTAGATGTTGGAAATTAAATTTCTGGTTACTAAAATTCTACTGGAGTCTTACATCCCCGCGAGGCTGGTAAATGAAGCTTTAGTAAGCCCATGATTGTGCTTCCCAGGTGGCGCTAGTGGTAAAGAACCTGCCTGCCAAAGCAGGAGACCTAAGAGACGTGGGTTTGATCCCTGGGTCTGGGAGATCCCCTAGAGAAGTGCATGGCAACCGACTCCAGTATTCTTGCCTGGAGAATCCCATGGACAGAGGAGCCTGGTGGGCTATAGTCCGTGGGGTTGCACAGAGTCCGACATGGCTGAAGTGACTTGGCACGCATGCACAAGCCCCATGAATAGCTTAGAAGTATTCTTCTCTAGTGGAGAAGGCAGTGGCACCCCACTCCAATGCTCTTGCCTGGAAAATCCCATGGATGGAGGAGCCTGGTGGGCTGTAGTCCATGGGGTCTCGAAGAGTCGGACCCAACTGAGCGACTTCACTTTCACTTTTTCACTTTCATGCATTGGAGAAGGAAATGGCAACCCACTCCAGTGTTCTTGCCTGGAGAATCCCAGGGGCAGGAGAGCCTGGTGGGC
Organism: Bos indicus; assembly: GCF_029378745.1. Lineage (NCBI taxonomy): Eukaryota > Metazoa > Chordata > Mammalia > Artiodactyla > Bovidae > Bos > Bos indicus. The sequence goes on along the minus strand of NC_091782.1, from coordinate 49,706,500 downwards.
TGACGTCTATGGGGTCACACAGAGTTGAACATGACTGAATGACTTAGCAGTAGCAGTATTCTTCTCTAGAATTCACGGTCATCTCAGCAGGAAGAACTGCAGTTAAGCCTCAAGGACACTCTCCTCTCCCTTCTCTGAATTGAACTAGACCCACCAGCACACCCTCTTGGCCGCATACACATCCTTTCTTGATCCTGTAGTCACCTCCAGCTTTATTAAATCATTTTTCCTTCCCAGGAGACATTCTCCTTCTTCTGTCTTCTCTACTTCTTCACTTTCCTTGGACTTACCTTATACACCAGTTCCCATCCCTCTGCAATTTCCTCCCTAGGATCTCAAAGGATGTTCTGATGGTTACGTCCCGGGGAAGCACTTCAAACGCCACCTTATGAAACCTTCGATAGCGTTTTCACCATGGAGTCTCCTCCATATCGAATAAGATGGCACCATTCTCCTGGCTCCCCACGCACCTCAGTGATAATTCCCAGTGTGTTTTCTGGTTCCCTCTTCCCCATCCTACTCCTAGAATGTCAGTGGCCTCTAGAACTCCATCCTGAGTGTAGGCACTCTACACTTAATGCACTCACACTTATGACTCCAGCTTCCAAGTCAGTGTCTCTAGTCGGGTGTTACTAGGGCATACTCCTGTACATCCAACTGAAACTGTTTGGGTGTCGTCTGGGGGGCTCCAAAGAGCTCCAGTAAGACAGTTCTTTACGTCTCAGCTCTTCAGCAAGAGGCAAAGTGATAGATAAGAAGTGATTTACCAGAATGGGACGCTCATGAGGTTTACAAGCTGCCAGGTGAGAAATATCATGCCCCTAGAACTTACTGGGCTACTGTTTTATAATAAAGGAAAAGTGGGGAGGGAGAAGACTTTCTTTGTCTTTCTTGAGTGGACCTCATGCTTCCGTCATCCGCTCCGCCTCCAGGTTGAGCAGGGGAGTTTTCTTGTCCCCACGTGGTCACACTCGGTCCACAAATTACTGTTTTTCTCTGTGGGCAGAGAGCATGTCCTAGGGGTCCCTGACTTACTGAGCTCCTTGGGCAGCATGTGGAGCTCCTGCCACCATTATTGCACTGTTTGGGGGCACGTCTCGGGCTTCTGCGGCCTGGTTTTGTGGCTAAGCAAGCCTGCTTGGCTCTGTGGTTAAGCAAACCTGCTCTCTTGAGTGATCGTTAACTTCCAGAGGTTGCCCATATTTCTCCCACTTATACTCCCCTGGTGTAATCACCTCCTTTATCCCTGTACTCTGTCCCTGTCATTCCCCCTCCAGGTGGTCACTCTTTTTGCTCACAAGGGGGTGAGGGGTGACTTGAGCGACCTGGGATGTCTCCTGCTGGGATGGGCAGAGGCCTGCTGGGGAGGAGTAAACACCGGGCTGACCGTCCCTTCTCTGCTGGGAGAACTGCAAGTCGGTGTCCCTCTGGGGAGCATCACCCTCTTAGTCTCTTAGTTGATACGCATTAGAGGATGAGTCTACAGAAAGATAGAAATGAAAAGAAATCCCTCAACGAGCATTAGAAAAGTCATTAAAAGAGATTATAACCATAATTTTGAAGATCCAAACCGCATTTCCCCCAGACAGATTTTAAGTCTGCAGGAGGGTCATTTAAGGCTTCAATCTGTTTCTTTTTGCTTAGGCTCAGAATCTCAGTGTTTTATGTTTGAGGGTCTGTGAAGTCTTTTATCTCACTCATAGATTTAATCTGCTCTTTTTTCCTTTTCTGTTAATATCCTTTGGTGGTATGGGCAGCTTCCTTGTCCCTTGAGACACCGAGTGGCCCCTGATTTAGCCAATAAGTCCCTTCCATTAAAGAAACAGGACAACCAGGCACAAGCAGAAGGGAGTATAGGAACAACTAGCCATGGAGGTTGCAGAAAAGGGGTTCCAGGATAAAAGGAGGGCCCCAGGGAGGTGTGCCCCTGTCTTTTCCTTGACACTCCCAGTCGTTAAGATTTGTAATCCTCAGGGTTAAGACCAAGAAGGCTGCACCAGCGTCTGTTAGAAATTTTATTCGGTGGCCCATCACTTCAGTGACCACTTAGGCATTAGTTGGCAGATGGCACCTCCAGGTAGAGCCTCTTCTCACCTTGGGCCCGGTCAGTCTTTTGATTGTGAAGCCGTCAAAGGTCAAGGTTCCCCATCACTCACTGGCATCTGGAACAAGCCCTCTGCCAGTGCCCTGGCTGTTTGGAAAGGGCACACCGATCCCAGTCTTTCCTCCTGTGTCCCTTCTGTCACACGGGGAGCAGTGATTTTGTCTGGGTACCCACGGGCCATGTGGTTTAGCTTGGCCAAATCGGCCCAGAGAGCCTGGCCTCCCCTGTGTTGGTTTCTAAGTGGACAAAGCCATTGCCACCATTTGGGCCTTTTGTTTGTCTCTCTGGGCGTGTTCACCCTCTTTGGCCATATCTCTATTATTGAAAACAGAATAAGCCAATTGGAGTAAATCGCTCATGGGGGTCTAAGGACCGGCAATCGTCTTTTGGATATCTTTTTTCCCCCTGATAGCTGGGGCAGACTGGACTGTGAAATGGGTAACAGAAAGGGCCTGTCCCTCAGGGGAGGAAGGATCCACATTTGTGAACTTTTTTAAAGCCTCCACTAATCTCCCTTAAAAAACTGAAGGATTTTCATCTGGTCCCTATTGGACTTCTTTCACTTTTTCATAATTAATGGGTTTTATTGTGAGCTTTTTCATGCCATCTACTAAACTATCAATCATATGGTCCCATCTATCTCTATCAATAAAACTTATCTGGTGATTCCATTGTGAGTCTGCCTCCGGGACAGCGTTCTTCCCCACCCAGTGTGCTGTGTGACCTGCTGGGGCTGGGCGACCCCCTGGTCAGTGAGGGTTCTGTCAACGTGGGCTTTTCCTGTAACAGCAGTGACTGAGGTCTTGGCTCCTACCTCTGAGACAGCCCTTGCTGGAGCAACCGTTTTCATGAATTTAGCAGCTTTCACCCGGAGAAGGCAGTGGCACCCCACTCCAGTACTCTTGCCTGGAAAATCCCATGGATGGAGGAGCCTGGTCGGCTGTAGTCCATGGGGTCGCTAAGAGTCAGATACGACTGAGAAACTTCACTTTCACTTTTCAGTTTCATGCATTGGAGAAGGAAATGGCAACCCACTCCAGTGTTCTTGCCTGGAGAATCCCAGGGATGGGGGAGCCTGGTGGGCTGCCGTCTATGGGGTCACACAGAGTTCGACACGACTGAAGCGACTTAGCAGCAGCAGCAGCAGCTTTCACCGGAGCAGTAAAAAGCTATCCAAAAGTTTCCTTCCAGTGCCAAAATCCCTTTGGGCTACGCATTTCATAGCCCAGTCTGCTCCAGACATCAGATGAAAAAAGGATTCAAAAAGCACTGCCAGTCCTCAGAACCCCATGAGCGATTTACTCCAATTGGCGTCTTCAGTTTTCAGTATAGAAAGAAAGTCAGTGTCAGTCACTCAGTTGTGCCTGTGACCCATGGACTGTGGCCCGCCAGGCTCCCCTGTCCATGGGATTCTCCAGGCAAGAATATAGCAGTGGGTTGCCATTCCCTTCTCCAGGGGATCTTCCCCACCCAGGGATCGAACCCAGGTCTCCTGCATTGCAGGCAGATTCTTTACCATCTGAGCCACCAGGGAAGCCCCAAGATTAATAGGGATATGGCCAAAGAGGGTGAACACACCCAGAGAGACAAGCAAAAGGCCCACGAGGTGAAGATGGCTTCATCCTCTCAGAGCCCGCCACAGGGGAGCCCAGGCTTCCTGGGCCAGTCTGGCTGGCCATGGTGGACCGCGCGGCCCACGGGTACCCGGACAAGTTAGTGTGCCCTGTGTGGACAGAGGACACTGCGGGAAAGACTGTGACCCGTGTGCCCTTTGCAAGCATCCGGGGGGTTGGCAGAGGGAAAGCCCCAGACACCAGGCACACCTCCCTGGGACCCCCCTTGTATCCCGGGACCCCCCCCTTTTATCCTGGGACCCCTTTTCTGCAACCTCCATGGCTAGTTGTTCCTATATTCCCTTCTGCTTGTGCCTGGTTGTCCTGTTTCTTTAATGGAAGGGACTTATTGGCTAAATCAGGGGCCACTTGGTGTCTCAAGGGACAAGGAAGCCGCCCATACCACCAAAGGATATTAACAGAAAAGGAAAAAAGAGCAGATTAAATCTATGAGTGAGATAAGACTCCACAGACCCTCAAACATAAAACACTGAGATTCTGAGCCTAAGCAAAAAGAAACAGATTGAAGCCTTAAACGACCCTCCTGCAGACTTAAAATCTGTCTGGGGGAAATGTGGTTTGGATCTTCAAAATCATGGTTATAATCTCTTTTAATGACTTTCCTAATGCTCGTTGAGGGATTTCTTTTCATCTCTATCTTTCTGTAGCTGCTGCTGCTAAGTCACTTCAGTCGTGTCCAACTCTGTGTGACCCCATAGACGGCAGCCCACCAGGCTCCCCCGTCCCTGGGATTCTCCAGGCAAGAACACTGGAGTGGGTTGCCATTTCCTTCTCCAATGCATGAAAGTGAAAAGTGAGAGTGAAGTCGCTCAGTCATGACTGACCCTCAGTGACCCCATGGACTGCAGCCTACCAGGCTCCTCCGTCCATGGGATTCTCCAGGCAAGAGTACTGGAGTGGGGTGCCATTGCCTTCTCCAATCTTTCTGTAGACTCGTCCTCTAATATGTATCAACTAAGAGGGCTAAGAGGGTGATGCTCCCCAGAGGGATACCGACTTGCAGTTCTCCCAGCAGAGGAGGGACGGTCAGCCCGGTGCTTACTCCTCCCCAGCAGGCCTCTGCCCATCCCAGCAGGAGACAGCTGATGGTCGCTCAAGTCACCCCTCACCCCCTTGTGAGCAAAACCAGTGACCACCTGGAGGGGGAATGACAGGGACAGAGTACAGGGATAAAGGAGGTGATTACACCAGGGGAGTGTAAGTGGGAGAAATATGGGCAACCCCTGGAAGTTAACGATCACTCAAGAGAGCAGGTTTGCTTAATCACAGAGCCAAGCGGGCTTGCTTAGCCACAAAACCAGGCCGCAGAAGCCCGAGACGTGCCCCCAAACAGTGCAATAATGGTGGCAGGAGCTCCACATGCTGCCCAAGGAGCTCAGTAAGTCAGGGACCCCTAGGACATGCTCTCTGCCCACAGAGAAAAACAATCTGTGGACCTAGCTTGACCATGTGGGGACAAGAAAACTCCCCTGCTCATCCTGTGGAGTGGATGATGGAAGCATGAGGTCCACTCAAGAAAGACAAAGAAAGTCTTCTCCCTCCCCACTTTTCCTTTGATTGTAAAACAGTAGCCCAGTAAGTTCTAGGGGCATTATATTTCTCACCTGGCTGCTTGTAAACCTCATGAGCGTCCCATTCTGGTAAATCACTTCTTATCTATCACTTAGCCTCTTGCTGAATCCTTTCCTGAGCTGAGACATAAAGAACTGTGGTACTGGAGCTCCTCAGAGCCCCTGAAATGACACCGAAATGGTTTTACAACGAGGCAGCTCCATGTGGACACCCTATGAGAGCCTCCAACGCAACACGTCCTGAGCAGAGCTCATCTGCTGCTGAATCCCACCTCCGGAAATACCTGTGCTCTCCACCACATTCCTCAAGTCAGAAACCAATGGGTCAAAGCTGGCGTCTTCCTCACTCTATTCACCTCCATCACACCTGCCATTCCTCCAGTTCAAGCATGAGACATGAGGACACCCGACTTTCCTTTCCTCTTAATTCCGGACACATCAAGATGATCTACCCACCACAGTGCCCGCAGAGCCACCCTTCTAACCTGCAAACAGAATCTTGTCACTCCTTTGCAAAAAACTCTTCCACAACTCTGCTCCACCAATGGTATATAATTGTTACTCCTCAGTAGGGCATACTTGGGGCTTCCCTGGTGGCTCAGTAGCAAAGAATCTGCCTACAATGTAGAAGATGCAGGAGCCACAGGTTTGATTCCTGGGTCTGGAAGATCCCCTAGAGGAGGGCATGGCAACCCACTCCAGTATTCTTGCCTGGAGAATCCCATGGACAGGGGAGCCTGGCGGGCATGTGGTTGCAAAGAGCTGGACATGACTGACTGACTGAGCCCAGCACAGCACAACAAGGCATTGCAGGTCTCTAGACAATTAGGTCTCTTTTTGTGCCCTTAACCTCTGCTTTTGACTCAGATCTTAGAGCCCTTGCAAATCAAACATACGGCTGTCCTTCCTCATCAGGAGTCGTGGTCTTCCTCTTCTTGGCCTTTGGATATGCTGTCCGCTTTCCTGGGACAGCCTCTGAGGGTTCCATCACACAAAGTGAGACTTCTACTGTCTTCCTCGCTCAGTCACCATGTGTCCAAAACAGAGAACAGAGACGCAATCCTTTCCAACGACTGCCTGCAATTTAGAGGCATTCGCTCCTTCGAGGATTATTCAGGAGGCAGCAGACAGCTCCTTACCAGCCTCAGCCATGACTCCTGTCTTCCCCCCATACCCCCCAGGAGTGCAGAGAGGGGACCCCTAGGTGGGGGGAGGCTTTTCCCTTCCTCACCAGGGAGGCAGGGCTCTTTCCCACGCGGGGAGCATCCAGAGAGTCACTCGCAGAGATGAATGACTCGCAGGAGGGAAGGCTGGAGTCTCACTCCTTTGCTTCATGCTTGTGAAGCTGGAAACCTTGTATTTTCCTCTGGGGTCTCCCTGGGAGCAGAGGGGAGCGTGGTGAAGGGATTTGTGGGGGAGCTTGCTGGGTATCCCCCAGGGTTAGGAGCACGTGTATCCATAGAAGCAGAGCCTCTGCCTGACATTTCTAAAGTGAGATGCTTTCTAACTTGAACAAAAATTTAATCATTTATTTTTAAATTTTTGGTCGCTCTGGGTCTTCAACTGTTGCACGCAGGCTTTCTCTAGTTGTGGAAGGCAGGGTTTGCTCTTCACGGTGGCGCGCGGGCTTCTCACTGCGGTGGCTTCTCTTGTCACGGAGCACAAACTCCAGGGCGTGAGGGCTTCCGTAGATGTGGCGCACGGGTATAGTTGCTCTCTGGCAGGTGGGATATTCCAGGACCAGGGGTTGAACCGGTGTCCTCTGCAGTGCCAGGTGGATTCTGATTCACTGTAACAACAGGGAAGTCCAGAGACCTTTCTAACTTTTGCCAGAAGGGTGAGTGTATGCATGCTAAGTGGCTTCAGTTGTGTCTGACTCTTTGAGACTCCATGGACTGTAGCCCGCCAGGCTTCTCTGTCCATGGGATTTCCCAGGCAAGAATACTGGAGTGGGTTGCCACGCCCTTCTCCAGGGGATCTTCCCGACCCAGGGATCAAACCTGCATCTCCTGTGGCTCCCGCACTGCAGGCAGATTCTTTCCTGCTGAGCCACAGGGGAAGCCCAGTAGGGTGAGTAAGAACCGTGATTTAACATAGTTTGGATAAAGAAGATGGCTGTTGGGGGCCTCACTGTAGTTCTCTTTGGCCTTCAGAGGGTATGGAAAAGACCTTCAGTGGCTTCCATGGATAAATAACAAGGAGCACTGAAGTCAGATGAAGGGCAGGAAGGAAGGCCCTCCAGGAGGTACCTGGGCCAGCAAAGCGATGCCCAATGTGGTGAGATGACTGAGGGCCAGAGAGACACATGGTACCCCTTTCTGAAGGGGTTCTCAGTGATGGCGAAGGCAGGGGCAGATCTGAACGCCACCTCCACCATATAAATATGCCCACATATACCCAAACACATGTCCTGGGTATATAGAAGCTTCGATATTGCCAGAGGGCAGCAGCATCAGGTGGCTCAAAGATGCTCCCCATCACCGCCACCAGCAGGACGTGAGCTGCTTAGGATCACCTTTGCTTTCTCGTTTGTTTCTTCACATCCTTATCCGTGGAAGAGGGAGGCCCAGGATAGACAGGACGGCAGAGAACCAGACCACATCCTTTGAGGTGCTGATAAGGGAGAGTGTTGAGGAAGATAAATAGCTTGAAAATCACACACACACACACACACACACGAGTTTTAGAAGCCAATAAAATATTTTTGGAAATAAAAACAGTAATTACAGTGCTTGAGAATCTCTGTAGGTCAGCCTCTCCCTGGTTTTCTGAACACGTCTAAATTATAAAATTGATACAGCACCAGGAGGGGCACACAAGATATTTTGCAAACTTGGGCTCAAGTCATGGAATATTCATTGTCTTATGGATGAATTAACTCCTCTAAGAAATCATTTCAAACCTATGAACATCCATTTAAACATTAGCGATATTAAAGGAAGAGGAGCAAGATATCAAAGAAGCTGGCATTTTAAACAAGATACTGAATAGAAATCAATGCTCATCAAGTCAAGATGTGCATCAAAGCAATAGTAAATTGGCATGTGCATTTCCATCAGTGAGGAGACCGAGCTGTTCATTCCTGCAGTGAGGCAATCATGCTCAACATCTGCCTGTTTTCTGATTGGGAACGTTTTAAAAGGCAGATGATCAAGAATGAGGAAACACACAACTTTATTATACGGTTGAGCATTGTTCTTAGTTATACTTAAAATGGATTCTAGGGAAAATAAAAACAGTAGATTTTGGGTTTTGTTTCGGCAGAATTCTGAAGAATATGCTGAGCAGTTAGTTATAATGTTCTGTGAGATACCCTTTATAAAACACATTTTTTTGCTATAACTTTAAAAAGTTTTAAATTTTATAAAGAAATATAGTTGATTTACAATGTTGTATTTCATAGCTCAGTTGGTAAAGAATCTGCCTGCAATGCAGGAGATCCCGGTTCCATTCCTGGATCGGGAAGATCCACTGGAGAAGGGATATGCTACCCACCTCAGTATTCTTGGGCTTCCCTGGTGGCTCAGATGGTAAAGAATCCGCCTGTAATGTGGGAGACCTGGGTTTGATCCCTGGGTTGGGAAGATCCCCTGGAGAAGGGAAAGGCTACCGACTCCAGTATTATGGCCTGGAGAATTCCATGGACTGTATAGTCCACGGGGTCACCAAGAGTCAGACACGACTGAGCGACTTTCACTTCAGTTCACTTCATTCGTTACAGATGTATATCTAACTGATTCCCTTTGCTATAGATCTTTGTTGGTTATCTATTTTATAAATTGTTGTTTAGTTCCTAAGTTGTGCCAGACTCTCTTCTGACCCCATGGACTGTAGCTTGCCAGGCTCCTCTGACCATGGAATTTTTCAGGCAAGAATACTGGAGTGGGTATCCATGTCCTCCTCCAGGGGATCTTCGTTCCAGGGATTGAACCCACGTCTCCTGCACTGCAAACAGTCTTTACCGCTGAGCCAATGGGGAAGCCCATTTTTATGCACAGTAGCGTGTATATGTTAATTCCAGCCTCCTAATATTTATCCCTCCCTTCTTCCCCTTTCGGTAACCATAAGATTGGTGAAACATTATTGTAAGGTTTTGACCACTGGTTATGCAGACTGTGGATCCAATAATGGGTGTGGGATGCTCCTTCAAAATCTTAGCTTGACATTTTTTAGTAAAGACGCTGAAGTGCTAAACTGTGTGAGCTTCTCAACTGAAAGTGAGTGGCAAGTGACGAAATCTGTGCAGCTGTGTTAAGGAAGGGCCAATGGGGACTGGACAGAGAACAGTGGAAGGCATAAGGCTGGACAAATGTAAGATGGTTTACATTTTGACCCCATTGAGTTGAGGTGTCTCAGGAAGTTGGTTACTTAACACTGTCAATCCTAACCATAGTTCTCTAGCTTTCTTTTGATCAAGATTTCTGTTCCTCACATTCTTCTCCATTTTAGTTTTCTGTTGCTACAGATCGCCTCAACATTTAGCAGCTGAAAACAACAAACATTTATTATCTCACAGTTTCCATAGGTCACAAATTTGGGTGCAGCTTACCTGGCTTACCTCAACATTCCCCTCTGGGCCTTCCTATTTTTATGCTCTGCAAAGCAGCCTATTAAATAGCTTAAAATACAGTATCAGAGTCAGTTTTCCTTGGTTCAAACCCTTTGGGGTGGTTTATCCTTTATCCTTTGATGGTCTGAATTCCTCACGATCCTGTCTGATATGTCTCAGCATATCATTCAGATCACTTTGGAAAAAACCAGCTTTTTTGAAGTATAGCTGGCCTACACAGAGCTGCACCTATTCAGTATAAGCAGTTCGATGAGTTTGGACACGTGCAGACACCAATGGAAACTTCACCACAGTCAAGGTCAAAGACGTTTCCACCACCTCCAAAAGTTTCCATACATTCTTCCTTTCCTTTTCTGGGTAAGAACACAGACCATGAGATCTATCCTCAGTAAAACTTTAAGTGCACGATAGGGTATGGTTTGCTGCAACAAAGACCGAGAGCAGCCAAAGTAATTAAATAAAAGTAAAATTATATATATATATATATATATATATATATATATATATAAATAAATATATAAAAATCAGTGCGAGAAACCCACTGTACAACCTAATGCCTCTGGTTAACCATACCCTCTGTGTGTTTGTATGTGTGTGTGTGTTGTGCTTAGTCGTGTCTGACTCTGTAACACTATAAACTGTCACCTTCCAGGCCCCTCTGTCCATGGGGATTTCCAAATTTGCAGCAAATTTGGAAAACTCAGCAGTGGCCACAGGATTGGAAAAGGTCAGTTTTCATTCCGATCCCAAAGAAAGGCAATGCCAAAGAATGCTCAAACTATCGCACAATTGTACTCATCTCACATGCTAGTAAAGTAATGCTCAAAATTCTCCAAGCCAGGCTTCAGCAATACATGAACTGTGAACTTCCTGATGTTCAAGCTGGTTTTAGAAAAGGCAGAGGAACCAGAGATCAAATTGCCAACATCCGCTGGATCATGGAAAAAGCAAGAAAGTTCCAGAAAAACATCTATTTCTGCTTTATTGACTATGCCAAAGCCTTTGACTGTGTGGATCACAATAAACTGTGGAAAGTTCTTCAAGAGATGGGAATACCAGACCACCTGACCTGCCTCTTGAGAAATCTGTATGCAGGTCAGGAAGCAACAGTTGGAACTGGACATGGAACACCAGACTGGTTCCAAATAGGAAAAGGAGTACGTCAAGGCTGTATATTGTCACCCTGCTTATTTAACTTCTATGCAGAGTACATCATGAGAAACGCTGGACTGGAAGAAACACAAGCTGGAATCAAGATTGCCGGGAGAAATCTCAATAACCTCAGATATGCAGATGACACCACCCTTATGGCAGAAAGTGAAGAGGAACTAAAAAGCCTCTTGAGGAAAGTGAAAGAGGAGAGTGAAAAAGTGGGCTTAAAGCTCAACATTCAGAAAACTAAGATCATGGCATCCGGTCCCATCACTTCATGGGAAATAGATGGGGAAAGTGTCAGACTTTATTTTGGGGGGCTCCAAAATCACTGCAGATGGTGACTGCAGCCATGAAATTAAAAGACGCTTACTCCTTGGAAGGAAAGTTATGACCAACCTAGATAGCATATTCAAAAGCAGAGACATTACATTGTCAACAAAGGTCCGTCTAGTCAAGGCTATGGTTTTTCCTGTGGTCATGTATGGATGTGAGAGTTGGACTGTGAAGAAGGCTGAGCACTGAAGAATTGATGCTTTTGAACTGTGGTGTTGGAGAAGACTCTTGAGAGTCCCTTGGACTGCAAGGAGATCCAACCAGTCCATTCTGAAGGAGATCAGCCCTGGGATTTCTTTGGAAGGAATGATGCTGAAGCTGAAACTCCAGTACTTTGGCCACCTCATGCGAAGAATTGACTCATTGGAAAAGACTCTGATGCTGGGAGGGATTGGGGGCAGGAGGAGAAGGGGATGACAGAGGATGAGATGGCTGGATGGCATCACTGACTCAATGGACATGAGTCTGAGTGAACTCTGGGAGTTAGTGATGGACAGGGAGGCCTGGTGTGCTGCGATTCATGGGGTTGCAAGGAGTCGGACACGAATGAGCGACCGAACTGAACTGAGGGTATGGTTAAGGAAATCCCGGATGGCTCAGAGGCAAAGAATCTGCCTGCCAGTGCAGGAGACCTGGGGCACCTGGGTTTGATCCCTGGGTCGGGAAGATTCCCTGGAGTAGGCAATGCTAACCCACTCCAGTATTCTTGTCTGGGTAATCCCCATGGACAGAGGGGCCTGGAAGGTGACAGTTTATAGTGTTGCAGAGTCAGACACGACTAAGCACAACACACACACACACACACACACACACATACAAACACACAGAGGGTATGGTTAACCAGAGGCATTAGGTTGTACAGTGGGTTTCTAGCACTGATTTTTATATATTTATATATATGTATATAATTTTATTTAATTATTTTGGCTGCTCTTGGTCTTTGTTGCAGCATGCATGCTTTGCTGCAATATATGGGATCTTAGTTCCCTGACCAGGGATTGAACCCTGGCCCCCTGTATTGGGAGCTCAAAGTCTTAACCACTGGACCACCAGGAAAGTGCCCTCTAGCACTGATTCTTGCATAACTAGAACACAGCAGTCTTGAAAAGAATGTGTCTTGAGTTTCTCTGATAAAAAGAGAAAAGGACCTAGAACTAAGGTAATTACAGTAAAAGGCTTACTGTGAACCACATGCTTCCATGAGCCTGTAAGTGATAATGCGGTCATTTCATTAATTGAATGGGCTTCCCTGGTGGCTCAGAAGGTAAAGAATCCGCCTGCAATGCGGGAGACCTGGGTTCGATCCCTGGGTTGGGAAGATCCCCTGGAGGAGGACCTGGCAACCCACTCCAGTATTCTTGCTGGAGAATTCCATGGACAGAGGGGCCTGGCGAGCTATAGTCCATGGAGTTGCAAAAAGTCAGACACAACTGAGGGATCAAGCAGAGTACAGCAGCATTTACAAAATCTCCCCTTCCGCTCCCGTCTCATGGTGGGGAGAGACGGCTTTCTTTCCTTAGCCAAGTGCATGGTTGACAGGAGGCCTGACCCACTGGTGTTGTCTGGAAGGTCTCTTTTTGCATTGATTCTGGGGCGTCTGAATTTGAAACAGGTGTATGTGTGCATCTGAAAGAATCTGTTCCAGATGTCAGAAGCTTCAGTTCTGGTGAGGGACGTGAAGGAAAATTAGGAGAACAAGTGTCCTATTCACATGCTAGGAAAATAAATGTTTTACTAATCCTTAAATAACATTTTTACTCTGAGGTGTATTGGCAAATTTTAGTTTTATTTCTGTATGAAAGTCTCATTTTTATGAGTGTGATTTATACACATTTAAGGAGTAGAGGTGATTGCTAAAATTAGCTTTGGTGATCCCATGCTAATGTCTGTGTGGGAAGAGAATCATGTTGTCTTAAAGCTCTGACATTTTGCTTATATTTAGTGAATAGTGTAATATTTATTATCGTTGGCTACAGTTTAGTTTAACTATTATGAATGCACATAATTTCTTATGTTTTGAGATCTTCTCATGGTAGAGAAAGTGTGTGATGGGAGAATGTCTCAGGCATTCTCTTTTCCCACCCAAGCTGTTAACCAATAAAATTCTATCACTGAATAAATGTTGACTTAGCACCTTACTATGTGCCTGGCACTGTGCTAAGGGCTGGGATAAAAAAAAGCTTACAGTCTTGATTTCAGACCAGGTAACAGTGAGATGTGGTGATTGTTGCCCGCACTAACCAGGCTGCGTATCTGGAGGGCGACTGAAAATTCATTGATTTGTGAGTTGCTCTTTCTACCACCCTAGTTCAGTTGCTTAAAGGGTAAATTCACTAGCCTCTGCATGAGATTTGGTAAAAATTTTTTGTTCAGCAAGATCTTTCATCGACCTCTTGTTCCCCAATCTCGTCACGTGAGCATAGGTAGCCAGGGGCCTGCGTGGGCTGTTGGCTTTGTAAACACAGAGCGGTCAGGGTGTATAGAAATCATGCACTTCAGTGATTCTTTAACAAGAAACATACTGGGTAAAAGTACTTCAGGTGTGTTTGAAATTTCTGCCCTTTCCTGCATTCTTGTCGTGGAAAAATACGTGTAGAAATTGTACTCAAACGTAGACACGATTTCTTTGCACACTGCTAGCGGAGAAGGCAATGGTACCCCACTCCAGCACTCTTGCCTGGAAAATCCCATGGACGGAGGAGCCTGGTCGGCTGCAGTCCATGGGGGCGCCAAGAGTCGGGCTCGACTGGGTGACTTCACTTGCACTTCTCAGTTTCATGCATCGGAGAAGGAAATGGCAACCCACTCCAGTGTTCTTGCCTGGAGAATCCCAGGGACGGGGGAGCCTGGTGGGAGGCCGTCTATGGGGTCGCACAGAGTCGGACACGACTGAAGCGACTGAGCAGCAGCAGCAGCAGCAGCAGCAGTAACTCCCTGGTGCATTTCAGACGCCATACAAAACCCCACACGGAATCCCAAACAGCAGTGCCTGCTTGCTTTTGGAATATAAAGTACAAATCTTACTGGAGCAGATTTGGCTTATTCCGTCAAAGGAGAAATGAGCATACAGTCATCAACAGGCAGAGGAGTGATTTCTAGAAGGAACTACATTAAAAAGCCCTCCGAGGATTCAGTGCAAGAAAATTTTCTCCAGATACCATTGCATTTTTCTACTCGACTCTGAGAACAATATAACCCACCATTTCCATTTTTGTCTTGCCCCCGAGGCATCTCTGAGCTAAATACAGTGCTTAATTTCTGTTATGATTTTAGATACCTGCCTGATGACTTGGTTCCAATCTAGTAATTTTTGATTTTCCTTTTTTTTTAAAGAAAATATTTCTTTCTTTATTTGTTGGCTGCTCCAGGAGTTGGTGATGGACATGGAGGCCTGGTGTGCTGCAGTCCATGGGGTCGCAAAGATTCGGACACGACTGAGCAACTGAACTGAACTGGACTGGGTCTTTGTTGCTGCACGTGGGCTTTCTCTAGTTGTGGCGAGTGGGGGCTACTCTCTGGTTATGGCGCTTGGGTTTCTCATTGCAGTGGCCTCTCTTGTTGAGGAACACAGGCTCTAGATGCACAGGCCCAGTAGGTGTGGATCACAGGCTTAGTTGCCCCATGGCATGCGGAATCTTCTGGGATCAGGGATCCAACCTGTGTCCCGTGTATTGGCAGGTAGATTCTTAACCGCTGGACCACCAGGGAAGTCCTTCCTATTTTGTCCTTAACTGTGTTTTAATTAAGCTACCTTTATTTGTGTTTGTGACTATATGGAATTTGTTAAAATCAATTAAATCACCGACTCCATATCACAATGACAACAATAAAAATGACTCATGCGATCGTTGGTGGGAACCGTCCTGGAACCAACATTTGACTGCAGATCACTAGTATGCTGCTGCTGCTGCTAAGTCGCTTAAGTTGTGTCTGACTCTGTGAGCCCCCATAGACAGCAGCCCACCAGGCTCCCCCGTCCCTGGGATTCTCCAGGCAAGAATACTGGAGTGGGTTGCCATTTCCTTCTCCAATGCAGGAAAGTGAAAAGTGAAAGTGAAGTCGCTCAGTCGTGTCCGACTCTTAGCGCCCCCATGGACTGCAGCCCACTAGGCTCCTCCATCCATGGGATTTTCCAGGCAAGAGTACTGGAGTGGGTTGCCATTGCCTTCTCCGGATCATTAGTATATGGGTATCTAAAAGTTGACTCTAAGAGAGATTCCTTGTCTCCAAAGGACTCTCGCCCCGCAGAGAGACACCAGGGGTCTGTATGGGGAAGACTGGCCCTTCAGGCAGCGCTAACACGGATGAGGGCACTCCACAGCACTGGAGAAACCATGCAGATGATGATGATAGCACAAAGCCTCTGAAAACTAAGTTGCCATTGGAACCAGCCATGCCTACAAAAGGAGGCCAGCGCCTGCCCGCTAGACCTAGGCAGGGCAACTGCCTGATAAAAGACGTAAATAGGACCCAGAGCCTCGTGGGCTTCCCAGGTGGCGCTAGTGGTAAAGAACCCACCTGCCCATGCAGGAGACATAAGAGATGCCGGTTTGATCCCTAGATTGAAAAGATCTCCTGGAGGAGGGCAGGGCAAGACTACCCACTCCAGTAGTCTTGATTGGAGAATCCCATGGACAGAGGAGCCTGGCGAACTACAGTCCGTAGGCCACAGTCCAGGGAATGACTGAAGTGACTTAGTGCGCACGCACAGAGACTGAAGACAGAATAGAGTGCCCAGGATGCAAAACAAAAATACACCAAAACAAACAAAGCCCCACAGAAAACCTGTTCAAAATCCCCCAAACCACCTGCCAGGCCAAGAATCAAGAAAGCCCCAACTTACTGACCAGCACCACCTCAAGGATCACTCAGATGTCAGATGACCTCATCTCACCCAAATCATCAAGGCTGTAAAAGCAGCTGTCCTGAAAAATGCTTCCACAGTCAATTACAAATTCCCTGGAAATAAATGAAAAAGCAGAAAATCTCAGCAAAGAAACAGACGTTATAAAAAAAAAAAAAAAAGAACCAAATGGAAAGAATACAATTACTGAAATAAAAAAACTTACCAGATGGGCTCTGGTAGAGTGGAGATGATAGAGTCTTTGAGCTGCAGGACATACAGCAGAGTTCACCCCATCTGAAAAAGAGAGAAAAGAGATGGATGAAAGTGATCAGGCCCATTGCCATTATAAATAGTACCTCCTTGGGGTTCTGATGCATTTGTTTTTGGAGTTTTACGAAATTGTATGTATTTTTAATTGGAAGATAATCGCTTTACCTGGTTGTGTTGGTCTCTGCCATCTGTCCATATGAATCAGCCACAGGAGTAAATGTGTCCCCTCCCTCCTGAACTTTCCTCCCACCCCCTGCCCCATCCCCCCACCCAGATTGCCACAGAGCACTGGGCATGAGCACACTGCATCGTACAGCAAATTCCCACTGGCGGTCTCTTTTATACCTGGTAATGTACAGGCGTCAACGCTACCCTCTCCGTTCGTCCCACCCTGTCCTTCCCCCACTGTGTCCGTAAGTCTGTTCCCTATGTCTGCGCCTCCACTGAGCCCTGAGGACCTGACGCAGTTTTACACTGTCATCCCCTCTCTCCTCTGGGCTGGCCTTGTTGGCCTCCTTGTTCTTGCTCAGACACAACAGGCATGCCCCTGCCTCAGGGCCTTTGCACGTCCCGTTTCCCCACTGCCCCGAAATCTCTTCACCCAGATAGCCTCAAGGCTGATTCTCTTTTCCTCTGCTGGGTCCAGACTCAAGGGTTCCCTTCTCGATGAAGCCTTTCCTCGCTGTCCCCGCTCCCCACCCCCTCTCCCTTGTCTGGTTTTTTCCCACGGCCCTTGTCACTGTACTACATACTTTCTAGTTTCCTGTTGTCGTGAGAGAAAATTCCACAGCATCAGTGGCTTAAAGCCGCACAAACTTATTACCTTCACAGTTGTGTAGGTGGGCCGTTGGTGGGCTTGGTTCCTCTGCTCTGGGGTACCCCCCCGCCCAACCCCAAGGCTGGCATCAAGGACCCAGCTACCCAGGGCTCCCTCCTGGAGTCTCTGGGTGAGAACCGCGCCCAGGATCGTTCAGGTTGCTGACAGAAACCAGAATTAGATTCTTGTTCTTGCTGTCGCCTGAGACCTGCCCTCGTTTCTAGAGGCGCCTGCGCCCATGGGTCTTGGCTCTTTCACCTTCGAAGCCAGCAAGGCGGTGCCAGTCCCTTGCAGGCTGCTCTATTTCATCTTCCTCCCTCTTCTGCTCTTTGTATAAATAAAGATTTATGTATCTATTTTAGTATTTATTTAGTCTGCGCTGGGCCTCCATTGCTGCACTCAGGCCTGTCTCTAGTTGTGGCAAGAGGGGTCTGCTCTTCCCTGCGTCGTGCGGGCTCCTCATTGCAGTGGCTCCTCTTGTATGGAGCATGGGTTCTAGGTGCTTGGGCTTCAGTAGCTGCAGTGTGCGGGTTTCAGTCACTGGGGCGCACAGGCTTCGTTGCTCTGTGGAATCTTCCTGGACCAGGGATCAAACTGGTGTCCCCTGCATTGCAAGGTGGATTCTTAACCACTGGACCACCAGGGAAGAAGCCCTCTCTTCTGCTTTTTAGGACCCCTGTGATTACATTGGGTTCACCTGGTTACTACAGGATACTCTTCCTACTTTCTGCTTAGCAAACTTAATTCTGTCTGCAAAGTCCCCTCTGCAGTGTACAGAAACATACTCACAGGTGGAATACTGAGAGCGAAAAAAAGAAATCACAGAGACAATAGCCTGCCTACCTGAATATATTTTCTTAGTTATTCTGTTTATTGTCAATCTTCTCCTTCTAAAATCTGACTCTTTGGTGTCCCCAAACCTTGAACAGAGCCTGGCACATGTGGCTGTTCAATATATGTCATTCAAATATTTGTCAGATGAATGAATGAATGAATACAGGCTGGGTAATTAGTATCAAGTTTCCTGTGTGGCTCAGTGGTAAAGAATCTGCCTGCCAATGCAGGAGATGTGGGTTTGATCCCTGGGATGGGAAGATCCTCTGGAGAAGGAAACGGCAACCCACTCCAGTATTCTTGCCTGGGAAATCCCATGGACAGAAGGGCCTGGTGGGCTACGGTCCATGGGGTTGCAAACAGTCGATCACAACGGAGCAACTAAACAACAGTCCCAGTTAGTGTCAACATGTGCTTTCCCATTGGTACACATCTCAGACTTCCTCGTCCTCTTTCAAAGATGGCCTTGGTTTTCATTTTAACCTGATTTTACCCAGTACAGTGTGGTTTTCCCTGCCCCCCGCCCCCACACCACTGCTTACAGCTCTACCAGTGAAAAGGATTGGGAGTTAAATCATGTCATATTTTCACGGGACCTCCTGGTTGACACCCAAGGGACACATCCAGAGGGAACCACAGACGGGTGGAGCTCAGAGACCTCAGGCACCGCCCAGTGGGACTTAATGTTCGGTGATTTCTTGGAACCAGACTCCAGGGATAGTAGAGCTAGTCATGGGACTGTGTTAAGCATTGTTTAACTCAGTTAAAATAAAAATAATTAAAGTTTAGTCTGCCCATGTCAGTTAACCAATGAACATTTCAAAAATGAATCTTATGGATGTTTCTAAAGATTCTGTGGCTTGATATAACATAACCCGTCTAAATCCTTGGATGATAAAGATGTGAGCTGGTGAGAAAAGTCTGAGGCACACACACACAAGTAACAGGTTTGCTGCTTGGGTTACAGTGTGGAAAATTTCTCTGGAAACAGATTTATGTATTAGTTTTTCACTTTGCCACCAGATGTCCTTCATGAGTAGGAAAATATGATGGCTCGCATGATATTTTGAAGTGTGAATGCCCAGCATTTTTGAATAGTTGACAGTAAAAGGAAAGTGTGAGTGAATGCGAGTGTTGCCACAGACCTCTGGATGAGACCTGTATTTTGAAGGCTGCCTTACAGGTGTAGCTTTCAGAAGCAATGTTTATTTAACTCTCAAATTCTCATTTCTCATACTCTGCAAACATTTACTTACCATATTTCCTTTTCACGCAACTCCAAATTGACATTTTGAAAGTCTGAGCAAATTATTATATTGAGAAATTCAAGTTAAGAAATACTCAAATCCTTACAGGGAGGTAGAAGATAAAAATGTAGTATTTTAAGTGGAGCTGCCCAAGGATTCCAGGCGACCAGACCTCAGGCTTTTAAACACAAGAGCAGCGTAGCTTACAATGCTTCTATGTTAGATTAATTCTAAAAGCAGCTACTTACATCTTGCAAAAGAAAGTCAGTTGAGAGGGGCCCAGTATGATTTAGTACACAAATCAAAGACTGCAACTGCAGTTTATTGCTAATAATATAATTCAAAGGAAAGCATAGAGTATAGAATATTTGATGTACCAAATTAATAGCAGCATCTTTTTAAAATAGAAATTATTTGGTCCCGTGTGTCATAAATGTAAACTGGAAATCCTCATAACATGAAAGGAACATGGGTAACTGGTCTCATAAACACTCTGTCCTGTGACCTACCCTGTGCCCTGACAGACCCCTGGGTACAGGATTCCCATCCTACCCCCGTGTCACCAAAGGCACAGGGCAATCCTTCGCTTTTCGGCAGGGGTTCCTCAGTTCCCTATTTTGTGGGCAGGGCTGGGACCGGCAACCTCCTCCAGAAAACGGAAGTCCATCTGCATGAAATGTCAGCCAAGCCGCCAGATGTTTGATATGGATTGGCTTCCACATCCGGCTTCTTGACCGAATTCCTTGTCTTTCCACCCAGATGTTCTGGAGAATTGCAGAGAACTTGATGAAGCCGGGCCAGGCCCACAGAGCAGAGGGGTGGTGATACTCTGGTGTCCTGCAGGGGGCGAAGCTCCCTCTGATTTCCCTCCACCACACAGCCCAGCCGACCCTGAGAGGCAGACCCGTTCCTGGCCCTTCCTCCATCCCTCCTGAATCACATCAGGACTTTGCCCAGCCGCTAGTCCTGGGACTTCTGGAGGAGGGTTGGAGTGGGTGATGGACAGGGGTCAGATTAGCAGGGAGGGAGTGAGGTGGTGGTTTGGCGTCCCTTATCCACCTGGAGTTGAGATTGGCTTGAAGAAGCAGTGGTCCCAATTTTGACTGTATGAAAATTTCAGAATCATATCTCTTCATACCTCTTTCCCCTAACGGATCCAAGGCCATGTTTGAGTGTTTTCTGACACACATATGCACGTGTAGGGGGCGGTGGAGATGTGAGGAGAGCGCATCCTCTCCTGTGGTCCTTGGTCAAATGTCACCGTCTTTATGACCATTGTCATATCTCACGTCATATGTTTCCCCTCTGGCTCTTAAGAGAGTCGTGTGCTCTTGTGTTTGTCATTGGGAGGCACCCCCTTTTTTCTAGCATCTCACAACAGGACCTGAGAGTACTTCTTGGTGGAGCCCATGGCAGAGCTGAGTCAGGGTTGCTGCACAGATGTTGATTACAAATCACTAAGGGCTGTTTTAGACCCAGGTCACACAGATCCACCTATCTCTTACCAAGTATCTGAGAAAAGGAGACAGTGGTGAGCTTGAGTGAGTTCTCCTCTGGCTCATGTAAAAGGTGCGTGTACAATAGACGGGTCATGGTCTGCTTTTGTGTGTTGAAGGGCACAGGCCTCCCAAAGTGCCCTATGCTCAGGGTTCTTTGGTTTTCCAGGGCTTTCCCCACTGCCCTGACAGGCTGGAGCTGCTTCACTCTTCTCGTGTCTCACTAGAAGTCTTAAGAAGGCGTGACTGGGTTCGAGAAAGGAGGAAGCCCACATATACTTGCTTAGACTTCGGATCTTCTGATCAGAGCTCTTGGGGGCTGCAATATTTTGCACTGCAATGACTTCACGCTGCTGACAGGTCCCAGCAGAAGAAAGAGGGAGATGGAGGCTCTTGAATTCTAAGGGGCCTGGAATCCCAGACCAAGGGAGTGATGTGTTCCTCTTTTCAGGTGAAAACAACACCTGCAGATGGTTAGAGATTGGCTGTCAGTGTGGCTGATGTTGTCTTGTCTGAGAGCAATGGCTATAGGACATTTGTAAAACCAAAGTCTGTCCTAAAGACTAGTGTGTCTGGGCTGAAACAGGACAACAGATAAGAGCAATCCAGTGAGTGGTGGGGTGATGGGAGGTAAAAACATTTACCCATTCAAAACAGATTCTATGAAACAAAGTAAAAATGCTTATAAGGCTTGAATCAGCAGAAACCTCATGGTCCCTTAAGATCACAGATCCTATAAGGCTCTATGTATTTGGTTGGTCTGGCTCCCAAATGCCTTGGACTCTGTGAACCAAGGCAGCCAGGTCAGTATTGATTTCTAAGGCACATGTTTTCAACCAGGTAGATAAAAGATTAAAATGTTTTACAAGAACTTCCTTCTAAGATGCAGCAATAACTGGCATTTTTGGATGGGAAGAGCAAATGAATTTGCTTCCTGCATGGCAGATGGTGGGGGTGGTGTTTGGATGGAGGGGCAGTGTCTTTAACTGAGAAGTGAGCCTGCCATAAAATTATAACGTGTTTTATGTGCTTGATCTTGTCTAATGTTCCCAGCAACCAGAGTTTCAGGGCCCTGTCTATAATGGGAACATGCCAAGCCCCTACAGTTATTGAAATTACCTGTACTACCTCAAGTTTTACTGATCTTGCTTCATGTGAACTAGAGTGCATTTCAGTACATTAAGGTGCAACCTTAACAGACAAACTGGAGAAGCCCTGAAACCTTTCCAAGAAGATGGCGGTGGGGGTGCGTTTTTCTATTATAGGATCTGAATACACCGGCTTTCTTTTGGGGGCTAGCTTAAGAAGTGAAGTGCCAGTACTAAGTCGCTAATTTGTTTCCTAGTCTTTTGGTCCCATGGACTGTGGCCTGCTAGGCTCCTCGGTTCATGGGATTCTCCAAGCAAGAGTACTGGAGTGGGTTGCCATCCCCTGCTCCAGGGGATCTTCTCAACCCAGGGGTCCAACCTGGGTCTCCGGCACTGCAGGCAGATTCCTCACCGAGCCACTAGGGAAGCCCCTAAGAAGCAAAGCCGAAGCCCAAATAAAGAAATAAATAAAAATACTTCGGCCCAAGCCCTCTGGACGAAGGGTTTGGCTTATACGTGACCCTCTTTGTGGCTTTTGGGAGCAGCTTCTCCGCAGCTGTGCCCCAAGTTCCAGCAGCTGTCTTGGAGAAGCCACGTGACTGTTAAATGACTACATTACATCAATTAGAGAAAATAAGGAAGGAATGGGAAAAGCATCATTTTTCTATTCTTCCTCAGCTGAGTCAGGTGACACTGATTTAACAGCTGACTTTACTTTTATTTAGTTAAAAACATCAGTTTAGGCCTTTTATGGAATCGTAAAAGAGCAAGGTTTCCACTGGGCTCTGATCAGATCGTTCTCCCTACCGATGATCTGGTTGCCTTTCTGAGTCGCTGCTCCTGGGACGCCTGCGAGAATTCTCTATACTTGAAACCTACGCTCGGCGGAGGCGCCGCCTCCCGGGAGAGGGAGGGTGCAAGAAGGGGCGGGTCCATTTAAATACCGACGAGGCGCGCCTCCCCATTGGCAGCCGGCCTGTCCATCTCCAGGGGGGCGGGGCGTCCCGGGGGCTGGAGTGCGGTACCTGGGCGAGAGGCGCACCAGAAAGCCCACGTTGGCCGCTGCGGGCAGCGCGGCTCCGAGAGGCGGTAGCCTGCGAACTCCGGCGCCACCGCCGCCGCCGCTCCGCGCCCCGGCCCGCGTCCCTCCCATCCCTTCTGCGAACCGGGGTTAGGCCGGGGTGGGGGCAGCCGAGTCAGCACGGAACGGAGAGCAGGATCCTCACCGCCTGCGCTCGGGCAGGGGAGCAGCGCGCCAAGATCTCGAGAGCGATCCGGAGACCGAGGGGCGCGGAGTTTGTGAGAGAGAAGGAAGTTCAAGCCTTGCCGAGAGGGTTGGCACCTTGGGACGCCTTGTCGCCACGGCCGGGGCCCTCCGGCGGGGGCACTTCACGGCGGCCGCGCGAGCAAGGCGCAGGCGTGCGCGGGGGCGATGCCGGGCATCCCCCGACGCTGGTGAGCCGCCCCAGGAGGGCTGTGCGCCGGCAGCTGAACCCTAAAGTAACTGCCCCCTGACTCGCCCAGGGGCGAGGACGCCCGCCGCAGCGCGGCCCGGACTCGGACGCACCTGGCCTGGACCTTGCGCCTCCGGAGACCTCCGCGGGAGTGCGGGGTTTCCCCTTGCCCCTCCAGTGGTTCTGCGGAGGGGATCGCGCCCCCTCCGCCTCCCTTCCAGTCCGGGCAACTGGGGGCGCCCCAGAAAACCATGAGAGATAAGGACTGAGGCCGGGAAGGGGAAGCGAGCCCGCCGAGAGGTGGCGGGGGGAGCTGTTCACGCCAAGGGCCACCGCGGCCGCGCTCCGGCCTCGCTCCGCCGCTCCACGCCTCGCGGGGCCCGCGGGGCCCGCCCGGCCCGGCGGGGATGCTGGGGCGGACGGCGCAGTGGCTGTGCTGGTGGTGGGGGCTGTTGTGCAGCTTCTGCGGGCCCCCGCCCCTGCCCGCCGCCGCCGCAGCCGGGGGGGCGTTGCTGGGGGACGGCGGGAGCCCGGGCCACGCGGAGCGGCCACCCCCGCCGCAGACCTCCTCCTCGGGCTTCCTGTACCGGCGGCTCAAGACGCACGAGAAGCGGGAGATGCAGAAAGAGATCCTGTCGGTGCTGGGGCTCCCGCACCGGCCGCGGCCCCTGCACGGCCTCCCGCAGCCCCCGGTATTCCCGCAGCAGCAGCAGCAGCCAGCTCGCGGGGAGCCCCCGCCCGGACGGCTGAAGTCTGCGCCCCTCTTCATGCTGGACCTGTACAACGCCCTGTCCGCCGACGACGAGGAGGACGGGGCTTCGGACGAGGAGAGGCGGCAGCCCGGGCAGCGCGGAGGGGCCGACGCGTCCCAGCCCCGGTCCCCATCGTCGGGCGCCGCGCACCCCCTCGGCAGCGGGAGCCTCCTGGCCACCGGGCCTGGCGGCGGCGCGTCCCCACTGACGAGCGCGCAGGACAGCGCCTTCCTCAACGACGCCGATATGGTCATGAGCTTTGTGAACCTGGGTAAGTATCGGGGGCGGGGTGAGTGGGTGGGTAGCGTAAAGACCAGAACATCCTCCCCTTTCCAGTCTCCTGGGCGCGGGGCGTGAGAGGGTGGAGGAGCCCCTGGCGCTGGGGCCCAGGCGGGGAAGCGCGGACCCGCCAGCTGCCCTCGCACCACCTGCGCGGCCCGGGGGCGGGAGAGGGGACGGCACGTGAGTTCCCAGCCCCGGGCTGCTCGCCGCGGCGCAGGGGCGGCTGGGGCACTGGGCCGCGAATGCGGCGCTGGCTGGCGCGTCTCCGCGAGCCGCCCGAGCACAGTCCGCGCTTTTCCCAATTGGTGCCCGGCTCGGGCCCCGTTAACTCGACTGTGACAAAAAAGTCCGGCCCGAGTGGGGCCAGCTGGGACGGAGATGGCGCTTCAACACTTTCCCCCTCCTGTTTTGTTCGGCGTCCTCAACTCTGAGAGTGCCTGTTCTCCCATCGGGATCTCAGAGAATCCCGGAGCAGCTGAGAACTTAAGGAAAGTTGACGACTGTGGTTAAGTAGTGTCCACCGATCTGGGGGGAGAGGGATGCACAAGGAAGTCCCGAAAGGACCGCGGGAGGCTCGCCAGCCCCGGCCAGGCTGGGCTCGCGCGGGCTTGGGGTCGCTCCCCTAGTACCCTCGCTCACATGTCTTTGGCCCGAGCCCCCAAAGGCTGAACTCCTGATCAGCTCGGCCCAAGCTGCACGGGCAGAGAAAGGGTGCGGGTTGGGGGCTGGGGTTGGGCCGGGAGCTGGTCTGAACCGGTTGCCAGGCAACAGAATGGAAATTCAAGGGCGGCTAAATCGGGCTCAGCCGCAAATGTTCTGTGGCAAACCCGGACCGAGTCAGAGCTTTTCCCCCTCGCGTCTTCGCATCTGTAAATGAGAACGGCGTGAGGAGGACTTTTCCCAGAATCTGTGCCTCCGATCTGTGCTCCTCTTCATTCATAAACTGACTCAGCGTAGACGCAGCGATGTAGGGGCCGCGCTCTAGCCAGGGAGAAGTGGGGCGCAGGAGCCACGACCGGAGCGGGCGCAGCCGCGCGGTGGGGTGGGTCTCCGCGGACTTCCCTTCCGGGGCGAGACGCGCGGCTCTGCCCAGGCCCCGAAGTGGGTTTGCAGGCATTGCCAGAGCAGCACCCGCGTCTCCAAGCCACGTCGGAGACGTCCGTCTTTTAAGGACAATCCCCATGTCAAAACCCTTAAGCGAGTCCTTTATAAGTCTGTCAAGGAGAGAATCAACTCCGCTGAGCTTTGGGGGAAGAAAGGACTGGGGCGGAGGGGCGGGGTTCCGAGGGTATGGAGCAAGACCGCAGACGTCCGAGGGGTGCAGGCATCCTCCTGGGAAACTCCTGACGCAGAATCTCACAGGGACTGGAGGCTCCAGGCCTGCCTGTCTGGCTCCTTGCAGCGCCACGGGTTCTGATTGGACAGGAGTTTTCACAATTTATTGGGATCAAAGCCAAGGTGGAGCCACCTCCAAGAAGTATTCTAAGGAAATTCTCAAGCCAGTCAGTCAAGCTGGGGCACCGGGGAGGCACCAGTGCTGTTCCTTATTCTAACATCCCTGCTGCTTCTGTCTTAGTAAATTCCATCCCCTGCCCTCGTCCTCATTACCCCCCCTCTAATCCCCTAAATTTCTTCCCTTGGAGAAATGTTTCATTGCCTTTTGGGGGTAATCCCCGACTTGAACAAAGTGGGAAGAATAGCACTTGTGACTTCTTCAGAGACAGTTGTATCACACTTTCCAGAAAACAGTTCTTAGGCTTAAGGTCGTGGTTCTCCATCTGGCACACGTGATGCTGGGCTGCTCCCCAGAGCAGTTAAGTCAGAATCTTAGTGGCCACGGTCCAGAAGCCCTGGCATGGGAGATACCACCTGGTATCTGAAGGCAATCAGATCACTCCAGAAAGCAGTTAACAGCAATGCTTCTTGATGTCAGTGGCTCCCAAACATTGCTGTGCATGAGTCACCTGGAGGGCTTTTAGGCCTAGATGTCCAGGTGGTACCCCCATCAGTTAAATCAATGTGTGGCTGAAAGCTGGATATCAGCGTTTTTTAAAGATCCTCGGGTGATTCCAATGTCTGAGAACCACTGGTATTTGAAATTGTACGTTGGCCTGAGGCAAGTTTGTAAAGTTTGACATTCACTGTTTAGTGACCTCCAAGTTCTCTCTCCTTGCTTTTCTGAGCTTTCCAGGTCTACAGGTACACGTGGCTTCTGAAGCTTGAAGCTGTTTGTCAACTCTAATCCTGCGAAAGCAACCGTTTAACATAGTATCTCCCTAGGGATTTTTCAGAAAGATTTTTAAAGATTCAAAAAATAGCACTGAAAAATCCTAAAAGAACTCAATAATAGTGTCATTTCAGGCCAGGGACCAGCTGTTACAAAACAAAAGAGACTCCTAGGTAGGGAATTCTGCCCCAAGCCCTTCTTAGACTTTGTGATTGCAAGTTATAGCCATCTGTAGATCCGGTTCTGGACTCCACATGGGTAGAGGAGAAAACCTTTCCAGGTAAGTTGAATCCAAGTCAGAAGCCATGCCACCTGCCACTCAAGCAATGCTATTTAATATTAATCCATTTAGCAGTAGGAAAGGAGGATTTTATTATGAGAGGCTAAAAATGTGATGAAATCTGATTATCATAGCTTTGACCATTAGGACAGTACATTTGAAAGAAGTAATTGCTTGTGCTGTGCTAAGTCGCTTCAGTTGTGTCCAACTCTTTGCGACCCTATGGGCTGTAGCCCACTGGGTTCCTCTGTCCATGGGGATTCTCCAGGCAAGAATATTGGAGTGGGTTGCCGTGCCCTCCTTCAGGGGATCTTCCTGACCCAGGGATGGAACCTGTGGCTCTTATGATTCCTGAGTTGGCAGGTGGGTTCTTTACCACTAGCGCCACCTGGGAAGCTCAGTAATTGTTTCGCAATGTGGATTCTCTAAGGGTGTTGAGACAATCCACAGATTTCTTCCTCCCTGTCAACGGCGTGTTAAGTTACTGTATTACATGACTAAAAGAACCCTACAGAAGGTGGCAGGATGGATTTTAAAGTGTTCTTATATACCTACTGAGTTAGGTAAGTTACAAACTGAAAGTTACAAATTAAAAACTGTAGGTCTAAGGGAATGTGTTACATCGTTGTGAACATCCTCTTGGGACAGAGGAGTAACTTACTCATGAAATACATTGAAAAGGCCTGGAGCCTTGTCAGTCAGAGACGCATCATCAGGAAGCATGAATCAACAGGATACATTTCTTTTGCGTGTCCCCAAGGCTGGTCATCTGGCTGCTGTCTGTGTTGATGGCTTTACACTCTCTGGGTGAGCAGTCTGTTGATGTATAACTTCTTTCGTTCTAACCGGCTGGTGTGCAGAGTGCCCGCCAGGCAAGCTGAGTGCTCGTTAACCTGCATTCAATCCCGGCCATGGGTGCCTTTTCCTGCTTGTTTCCTAGCGCTGAAAATGTCTTGGCAGCCTGAGAAGCAAGCCTGCCAATGTGACCTTGGAGAAGTATCCTGAACTGTCTCGGGTCTTAGCTTAAAGCTCACCTTTGAGAAGAAACCTCCTCTAACCACTTGGTAGGAACTGCTGCGGCCCCCACCTTCCCTCACTTGTTTACGGTCACCGTACCCTGTTGATTTCCTTGGTTTCACTTATCACAGGGAGTGCTGTTTTTTTTCTTTTAAAATTTGCTTACTCATTTTGTTTGTCACCACTCTAGGATGTCAGCCTCAGAAAGCAGCCAGGCTTATCCACTGTTGTAACCGAAGTTCCTAACACAATGCTGAGCATACTGAAGGTGCTTAATCAAGAGGGAGTGAAAGTAGGCATATTCATGTAAAATTCGTATTTCACGAATCTGCTTAGGGGATATCTGATTTTATTTAGCTCATTTACAAGTGGCATACTGATTTTTATGAACTTTAACGTATTTATCTGGCCTGAGCTGGGTCTTCATTGCCTCACATGGGCTTTGCCTAGTTGCGGTGAGTGGGGGCGTCTCTTTGGTGCAGGGGCCTCTGATTGCAGTGGTCGCTGTTGCTTGTTGCAGAGCACAGGCGGGCGGGCTTAGTGGCCCTGAGGCATGCGGCATCCTCGCAGATGAGGGATCGAACCCGTGTTCCCTGCGTTGACAGGTGGATTCTTAACCACTGGACCAGCAGGAAAATCCCTACTTGATTTTTTTTTAAACTTTTTGTATTGGGGTGTAGCTGATTAACAATGTTGTGGTGGTTTCAGGTGAACAACAAGAACCTACATGATTTTTATTAAGTAAAACATTTGAGGTAAGTGAAGACAGGTAATCTCAGCGTCTGAGATTCATGATATCTGATGCATATTTTCAGGCTTTATTAAACACCTTTCTATTAGTTACCTGTGTGTATATTAATTCATAATAGGCATTACGTTTGAGAGTAGTGCAAAGTTTTAGTTAAATCTCTGCATGTCAGACTTTATTTTAAATTAATGAGGTATTGATCTACAGATGCTAGTGAAAGTCACTCAGTGGTGTCCAACTTTTTGCGACCCCATGGACCATACAGTCCATGGAGTTCTCCAGGCCAGAATACTGGAGTGGGTAGCCTTTCCCTTCTGTAGGGGATCTTCCAACCCAGGGATTGAACCCAGGTCTCCCGAATAGAAGGCAGATTCTTGACCAGTTGAGCCACCAGGGAAGCCCGCAGATGCTAGGATAAAATGAAAAAAAAAAAAAAAAAAAAACCCACTCAAATTATGGTCAGAAAAAGGAATCAGCATGTGTTCCTACCAGTAACAAGAAACTTATTGTACTAAAAATACTGGCAATCTTCTGAACAAAATTACTCTTGGGAAACATAAATTAGAAGAAAAATGGAGTACTCTTTCCTTGGATTTGTAACCAGATACACTGTAGTGTCTTTTTCTTATATGATCAGTGGGCCTATTTTTCATTTAAGCTGCCTGTGTTTAGGAAGATTTTTGTTAGGAGAAAATAAATCCATGCCTGCAAGCTATTCACAGCAAAAATAGTTTGAAGAACTTGATTGCAGGAGTGTGGCTCAGAAAAGCAGTGGATGGTCCCCTAAAGAGATTTCAAATACTAAATGTGAAATTCAGTGGTATTTCAACCAAGTTGTACAAAATGTTCTTAAACTTGGATCAAAGGGCAAGCAGATACCATTGTTTAGCTCTCAGATGGTGCTTCCTCTGAATGTCCTTCTAAGAATGGGTATAAATCCTTTTTAGATGTGTTGAGTCATTCTTAGTTCCTCTGTTGAGAACTTAACTTTGATTCGCATAGAGGAAGGATCCCTAGTGATATAAACATCTGTGTCAGTGAAAAAATCCCCACAGTTCAGCACTTTCTTCAGCGTGTAATTGCTTCAGCCCCGTACCTTCAGAGTTTGGCTACTTTGAATGTTGAGTTTCACACGTTTGCTTAGATATGGGAGTGAGAGGGTGAATACTGGATATCAGAGAGTCTCAGATGACCAGTCGCTCTGGTCTTTGCCTCTCTCCCGTCTGTTTATGAAGCTGAGTTAGGAAAGTGAGGCGAGTACCATTTCTTGGGTCCAGTCAGCTTTGGGTACTTTTCCCTCTCCTGTTTACCATCCTGTGTTTAACAATGGATTATTCCATGGGAGGCTCTGTTTTTCTTAATATGAAGACATTGCACTTTTAATTTTTCCATTTGAGCCTTATTCTAGTTTTTCAGTCTTTCCTCTTGTCTAAATTTGTGACATCGCCTTTGATGCCTCCAGCAGTGGGAAGACAAGTGGGCGATATTTTAATCAGATCATCGTGTTCCAGAGTAGTCCAAGCTTCCGTAAGTATGAGTAAAAGGAGTAGAAACCAGTGTAGACACTTGCTACGATCTGAGCCCTTGAGAGGCCCATGCGTATACACAGCTGTTACACATTAACCTTCCTCCCCCTCCCCCCCCATGCTGACCATCACTCTACCCAGCCTGTCCCAGGCAGATGACATAGCTGTCCTGGCCGCGTGGTGTCACCCAGGGGCTGGTGTGGGGGGCGGCTGGCATCTTCTCCTCCCCTCTGTTTTCCCCACAAAGAGCTGGTGTGTACTGCTGTCTTCATTTCTGTTTTTGTCGTGACAGCCGAGTTGCTTTTATGTAAGCACATTTTCTCATAATATTCTTACCTTCTGGCTCCCCTCTCTTCCACCTTTTGTCCTCTGGAAACTTGGGACCAGAAAATGCCCCTAGTCCTACCAGCTATTTAGGATAGTGGTGACACTTGTGTTAAGGCGAAGGAAAGCCAGTCTTGTTTTCATGAAAGCTAGTTAAAGAACCGGGGATATATCAACCTCTACAGTCTTAGTGCATGCCAGAAATTCTTGAAACTGCAGTAATATCTGTTTTTTAATGGTTTTTAGTTTTAATTTTTGTGTTATTTATTTAAAATTTTTTCATTATAGTTGATTTACAGAGATGTGTTAGTTTCAGTTGTAGAGCAAAATGATTCCGTTATCCATATATATATGTATCATGTATCTTTTTTGGATTCTTTTCCCTAACATGCTATTACCAGATATCGAGTATGTTCCTGTGCTATACAGTAGGTCCTTATTGGTTATCCATTTCATATATAGTAGCATATGTATCAGAGAAGGCAGTGGCACCCCACTCTAGTACTCTTGCCTGGACAATCCCATGGACGGAGGAGCCTGGTTGGCTGCAGTCCATGGGGTCGCGAAGAGTCGGACACGACTGAGTGACTTCACTTTCACTTTTCACTTTCATGCGTTGGAGAAGGAAATGGCAACCCACTCTAGTGTTCTTGCCTGGAGAATCCCAGGGACGGGGGAGCCTGGTGGGCCGCTGTCTCTGGGGTTGCACAGAGTCGGATACGACTGAAGCGACTTAGCAGCAGCAGCATATATATGTTAATCCCAAACTCCTAATTTAGTACCCCCTCCAAGCTTTAGAAATAAGACATTGTAGTCTGCTGAAGTTGATTGGACTTTTTGGCTCCACTTACTAGTGTTTTGAAAATGTTGTGCTCTGCAATTATTTTTTCCCACTGTCAATAAGTAGAATTTCAGCCTCCTTATGAAGCTAGACCCTGGAGCTGGCTGGAGACATGGAGCTATCTTCCATGACATTGCTTTTCTGGAGGAACATGCCCAGCAGTGGACAACGTGTTTTTTTAAGCTGGGTTTCCTTTATCCATTGGCAGCTAGGGATGATCCATTTGTGTCATCCATAGGTCCTAGAATTTACAGCGTGAAAGTTTCATGTCATCTCTTCTGTTTGTAGTTACACTTGTGAGAGGTACTTGGGCCCACTTCCTCCTCACTGCTGGTGCGTCTCAAGCTGAGGAACGACCAACAGAACCACTGAGAGCCTAAAGCATCTGAGAAATAGGGCCATAGAGTTGTTGGTCAGACGTGAGTGGATAATTCAGGAGAAATTAAAAGCATGCAAGACTGCAGCCCAGGGCAAGAGGTGGGGAGCCCAGATCTGGAATTTTGTGGATTTTCTTTTAGTGGATAGCATTCTCTCCTAGAACTCTGCTTTTAGAAAAGAAAAACAAAAACTAAGCATCTCTATAAATATCCTCTTCTTTGGTATGCCGAAGGACCGTTGACCTTAAAGAATTGTTTTCTTCTCCAAAAATGAGCTGAAAACCACGTTGCCCTGAGCAGCATTGTTCTACTGATGTTCACAGGCTCTGATTCTCTTCCTGCCCTGCCCATGTCCATTATTAAGCAGACTAGGTCCATAATAGAGATGCTATCTAAATTGCATCAGGTAATTCCTGGATGGGTCCCCACGGTCCAGTTATCTCCAACCCAGTCCCAGATGACTGGGCCGAAGACTCCCCTGCAAGCATTTTTGCAGAATGAGGTTCTAGTTCCGAGTGGGAGAGCCTTCCTGGCCCTTGGGTTCATGGGCACACGCCCTTGGTTTCTGATCCTGCCAGATAGGTCGGGGATTGTCCCACGCTTCAGACGTCCTTGCTCCGTCGTGCTGACTTTATGTTCAGATTGTTTTCTCATCATCTGAGCGGTCCGAGGGGGGAGGAGCGGGCTGACTTCTCAGCAGGCAGGCGGCACAGCCCAGGAGCCCTCTCTCCGCCGAACTTTGAAACCAGCCGACAGCTTTATTACGACTCCCCTGCCCCTTAGCCTTTTTACCTTGTCCAGGGTGGAACTTCCAGCCCTCCACATCTGTGTCTGTTGGTGGGGGTTCCTGTGTTTACAGTCTTGTTGGCTTCCTGTTCACGAACACGGGCTGGCAGAAAATTCTGACTCGCGTATCGGGAGAGCAGGAACTAACCACTGCCTCGTCTGGGTTATTTTCTATGGTGATGTGGCTGGGAGACTTTTATAATCAACCTTGATCTCTGAGACCACTTACTTTCTCCCGACGTCCCCTTTCAATCTACGAATTGACATACCCTAAAGACAGAGCTTTGAAAACTACGCAATGAAGGACTAAAAGTCTCACTTCCCCCCAGATGTTATTGAACACACCTCTATCAGAACAAAGTAGCAGAGAACCTGCACAGTAAAAATACTTTCTAGAACAGTCTGTCTATAGTAAAACTGAGAGAAAAGCTCGGATTTCCTACATATGCCCATACCTCCTCATGCGTACACCCCCTCCCAGGACCACCATTCCCCACCAGACTGGTACACAGCTTCCAGTCAATGACCCTGCGTGGACACAGTATCACGCAGGGTCCATAGTTTGCATTATTGCTCACCATTGGTCTTCTGCATTCTCTGGGTTTGGATGAATGTTTAATGACATGTGTCCATGGTTATGGTATCATATGGAGTAGTTCCACCTAAAAATCTGTGGAGAAACTGTACATTTAGCTGGAAAAGCAAATCAATAAAAACCCAAAAATTCAACTTAGGCAGAGTTTGGGGGAAGAGAAACAAAATACCTTCGAACAATATTGTTTGGAACTTTACCCCATCAGTATATGAGTAGTTTTGATTGACTTTGCCGGCCTTATTTTGTGTTTCTGTGCGTTGACAGCAATTCCATTAGAAACCTCTCTCTCTCTCTTTTTTTTTTATATAAGTCTAGGAGTTTAAAGTCTTTTTTCCTCCACATGCTTTCAGTGAGGTGTCTGTCACCATAGTACCTAGACAATCCCTCAGGCAGAGATACGAGCGATTAAATTTCTCCCTGGCTTGTGCCCTGTTTGATCCGTGCTCGGCGGGACTGGGGGAGTAAAAGAAAGCAGCCTGAGGAATGGATAAGAATCAGGAATTCTGTGCTTGTAAATTATTAAAATTTGGGGGGTGGGGGATGTTACTGGGGAGAGGGGTTCAAGTTTTCAGAAAGGAAGAAAAAAATATTGTTAAAACTTCGTGTGAGTTTTGGATGGAGAAACTCAACAAAAATACCTTTTACTCCCTTAGTGGCAGGATCCGGGAACTTGAAAAGGTTTCCTCAGGAGAGACTGTTTAGATTAGATTAAAATTAAATTAACAGAGACTCCATAAACTGGTGGTCTTAGTAGATTAGGCTCATTTGCTTTGAACTGTTTTCCGTGAGAAAAGGCTATACCGATTAATGGTAAATAATGAGAAAAGGCAGTAGTCAAGTAGCATGGTAACCCTCAAGAGTGCTGTTGAACAAATAGCTGGCGATTCGTCTGAGGTAGGTTGGGGATCTGTGAGCATCTCTGTAAATATCGTAAGGTGATACCCTTCACGAATTCCCCCCAGTTCTCCTTGAGTCAGCTATCTGTGTGATTGGGGTATTTTCTTAATTCTAGCTACACAACTCCCTTTATCGCCTGACACATCCCTGTGGAGATGAAACCTCAAAAAGAGGAGCTTGGCACCAGGGCTGTGTCAGTACATTTGAGGACTTCAGCTTGCTTCCGTATCACCTGGCTTAGTGTTCATGGTGGTTTCACACTCTCTGGTGGGAGAGAAATCTTTTCCTCTGTTAAACTTTAATTTCTGTTGGCTGTGTTGGGTCTTTGCTGTTGCACGTGGCTTTCTCTGGTTGCGGGGAGCAGGCACTGTTCATTGTGGTGCCCGGGCTCCTCACGGGGTGGCTTCTCTCACTGTGGAGCATGGCTTTAGGCCCAGGGGCTTCAGTAGCCATGGCATGTGGGTTCTAGAGTGTGCAGGCTTCAGTAGTTGGGCACACGGGCTTGGTTGCTCCTTGGCACGTGGCATTTTCCCGAACCAGAGATTAAACCCATGCCCTCTGCATTGGCAGGTGGATTCTCATGCACTGTGCCACCAGCATCATCCGGGACAGAAGTCTGAGCCAAAAGGCTTATGGAGGGTAAGGTGAGGAGGACTCAAGTGTCTTCAGCTGAAGCTATTGGGAGAGTTGCATTTCTCCTAAGGGCTGTGGAACAGGCCTCTGCATTTTGCTGGGGTCTCTAGGGCAGAATGCCCTCATACCAGCTTTGGGAACCGCTCTCACCAATCTTGCACCTTGCTTGTGTATCTGCTGGCTTAAGGCTGTTTGTCGTACACGCACCTACGTGTCGTCACTGTTAGAGGCGGAAGCCCGGATGGCTCAAGCATGCGAGTGGTACCCTGTGGAGCTTGGTTCCCCCTCTCTCCTCTTGTTTCTCTCTCCTCTTCCTCCCATTAATAAATCTGGCCACCCCACTGCCTTTACTTCCTCTTTTACACCTTTTTCTTTTTCTGTGGTGCTGATGCCTTTGGTTGTCATGAACAGCACGCTGTATACACCTCTTCATGGAGCCTCATAGCTTCTACCACCAAAATGACACCTCGCTCACCAGAGTGGCTAAGCAGCTGGTTTTCTTGAGGGTGATAGAAAGTGCTTTAAGGCCTCTTCAGTGCAGAGTTGAAGAAAGAGCTCTTGATTAAGATTCCAGAAGCTTAAGCCTCCTGTCTTTGTGTTATCCCTTTTTAGCCTGTTCAAGCCACTTAGCCAAATCTCAACGTCTTTCTTTGTCTGTAAATGTGAATATTGGGCTGGATCAGCGTTTTCCTAATAGCATTTCGTGGGACACGTCTCCCAAATGCTCTGCAGAGGAAGAGCGTGGAAGCACTTAGCGTTACATTTTTCTCTTGGAGATCCCGTGTCTGGGAGCATGCTAAAGCTTTGACAAGCCCAGCAGTAGGGAAGTCTGCTAACATGCTTTCTAGAGTTTTTTGAGCTGACTTTTGCTCTGTAACCCCTTTCCCCCATGAAACATCCTTGTGCCATTTCTCTGCCCTAATAGCCTCTCTTGACCCTTCCCGGGTCTCCCTGTAGAGCAGCGGCGGGACCGCAGGCAGCTTCCTTTCCAGCGGCTTCGGCCCTCTCTGGAAGGGCCGCCTGGTGCCGACTTCCACGGGTGGCCCCAGGCCCTCTTTCTTCTCCTGAAGGCAGCCGTGGCTTCGGGCTGTTGCTTGTCTGTGGGTTGTCTCACCATGACTTGCTGGCCTCTCCCACTGTGATGCCAGCAGTCCCCTGCATTCAATTCTTTCTGTTGTAAACACTTGCTAGGGTTTCTCTTTCCCTGGCTGGACCCTGATCACTACAGCCTTTTCATTCTCTAGAATGTAGCAGAGAAACCCCAGACTTTATAATGCTCAGAGGTTCTAGGAGTGTTCCATATGTATATCTTTTATTAATTTTTTCCAACGGCTTTCTTACGGTATCATTGACATACAGTAGGCTGCTTATTTAAAGTATATGATACGATAAACTTTGACTTATATGAGTGCCTCTGAAACCATCACCACAATCAAGATAGTGTATCCAGGGCTATTCTTTTTGAACGGTTGCCTATGCTAGGAAATAGAATAATATCCTAATATAGAGGAAGTGTAGTGAAAATCCCATCTTTCATTGATGCCATTTCAGTTCATGCTTCATTGTATATGCTTGGAACATCCTTAAGAATGGAATTTGCTGAAGATGGCTTGTGAATGATGATTTTGGGTCAGAGAACTCTTCAGGATCAAGCCCGCTCTTTGCAGTGTTGACCGGCCTCCATCCTGTATCTCACCTCCCGTATTTTTTTTTTTTTTATAGGAGCTCATAATAAAAAATGAGATTTCTTCTGATTTCAAGATCAAGCATCTGGGGCCCTTTGGGGATGGTTAGAGACACTGTTGGCATCTCCTTGATACTCAAGCTGAAAGGGTTTGATGCCTCGGGCAAACATCACCAAGATTCTTGCTTGTGTCTCTCTTAAATTCTGGCAGTTGA
Source organism: Bos indicus (assembly GCF_029378745.1). NCBI lineage: Eukaryota > Metazoa > Chordata > Mammalia > Artiodactyla > Bovidae > Bos > Bos indicus. The sequence continues at coordinate 49,669,897 of NC_091782.1, read as the reverse complement.
GGTAGGGCACAAGTCCAAGACATTTAAGAAAGCAGACTCCAGTTTACTCCTGACTTTCCCCTGCTAGGCTCACCCTTCTCCAAGGATCCTGGAAGCTTAAATAGAACTGCATCCTTTTTTTGTGTCGTCTGGGTGAGGGGGGTGTAAGAACATGTAAGTATTGTATTTCTTTATGGCCTTTTGCTTTGAAGAGTGACAGATGTCACTCACCCTATTATCTCAGCAAGGAAGGAAAAGGACTTTACAGCTGTAGATTTACACTAACCATTAGTAGGTGGGGGTTAAGCAGCTCTGTAGTAGGTGCTTTAGTCTCTAAACTGTGTCCCTTTTGGAATCTCGTGGACTGTAGCCAGCCCGGGAGTCTCCCAGCAAGAACACTGGAGTGGGTTGCCATTTCCTTCTCCAGGGGATCTTCCCGATCCAGGGATCAAACCCTCATCTCCAGCACTGGCACATGAATATTTTACCACAGAGCCACCAGGGAAGCCCTAACCATTAGGAGATAGGGGAGAATTTGGAGAACGGAGGTAGAGAATTGTTATCGAGAGTCGTGTTAATGTTCAAAATAGCATCCAGTTACACCATAGAACAGTCTGGTGAAGCTGCTGAGCTCTCTCCTCGCCTCCCCCACCACTCAGCGAAGCTCGCCCACTTTCTACTGTCCTCTTACGGTTTGACTTCTGTCCCCATCACTCTGGGGACATTCTTCTATCAAAGGCGACTAAGCACCCTTCCCCGAGTCTTCACCCTCCTCTCTTAAAGCCTTTAACCTTCTGACACACCTTACCACCTGCTGCACAGTCCTGAGAAATCCTCTGCTTAGCTTCTGTGACTCTGCTTGCTCTTTCCTGGTTCTTTTTCTATAGAGCTGTTTGAGAACATTTCCTGAATAAAAAAAAGATTCAGAGGGTTGGCATGTAATACTCGACCTGCACACGGGGCTGGGATCACCGTGGGTTTGGGGTGGGGGAGCCCACTCGGATGCAGGAATGAGGAGGTAACTTGGCTGGGTGGTGCCTTTCGGGTGGTGTGCGTGTAGGCTGAGTGGGCTGCGGTGATGGGGTCTGGGAACTGGGGGATTCTGGTGGCCAGATGTCAGCCCCAGGGAGGTCTCCAGTGGGAGCTCCTGATCACGTGAGCCCGTCTTACTCGCCTGTCCATTCAAAGTGTGGTCAAAGTTTGCTTCTTAAACTGTTTTTGCGCAAGCCCCAGTTGGGTTTTTCAAAATGTCCAAATTTCTGTGGACCCCTACTTGTGTCAAATTCATTAAAAATGAATGATTAGAGAAGGGAAATGGAAAACAAAATACATAAAAAAATCAAACCTCAGTTTGTCAGATCCCACTGGTATAAAATGACTGGTCAAGTGGTTACCAAACTGGGCAGTTTCTGTGTCTGTACCCGTCTCACGGCAGGACAGTCATTCAGTTCAGAGTCAGCACAGATCTCTTGTTGACGCGGTGAAAGCCTTCCTGGAGCCAGCCGGGATGCAGGGGCTTGCTGTGGAAATCTGCACGTGAAGAAGCCTGCGTGGATGGTGGGTGCTGACTGCTCAAGGGCGCCCTTGGTCTAGCCTCATGCCCACATCCAAGCGGTTGCCGGACTTGCCGTTCCTACGTCTGAAATCTCTCACTCCCATCTTCCTCCTGCGTTCTCTTCCCTTGTTCCCCAGATGAGGTCTTTCTGACCTTGGCCTGGGGTGCTGTGCCGGCCGCCCTTGCACCAGCGCCAGCTTGGTGTATCTGTAGCACAGATGTGACCTGTTTCCCCCTCCGTCACCTTCCTTGGCTCCTCCTCTCCTGAGGAGGCCAGGATGCCATCTGACTCCACCCTGTTTCCACTTCATCCCTTCCCTCCTCGTCTCCACTGCCATTCAGCCAGCCACGTCTGCTCCATGATTCCCTTCCTCTGGCTTTTTCTCCCGATTCCTCTCATTTTCGTTGTATCTCTGCCCATTTCCACATTCTCCGTGGGACCTGTTCTCTACAGCCCAGCTCCCAGGCTGTGTTCTTGAGGAAGCCTTCTGGACATTTGCCCACCATGCGCCACGCCTCTTGGAAAGAACGCTGGGGTCTAGTGACCCTCCCCGGCGCAGCACGGCACGTTTGATGGTCAGCTGTGTTGTGGATGAGTTTTGTGTGGTTTAGAGGCAGGAGCTGGGAGCCTTGTGTTCCCGTGAGGGCTCTGCCACCTGCTTGCTGGGGGATTTGGGCAAATCACCTTCCACACCCACGTCCCTGATTGTTCATCGTGTGATGCTTTGTTCACCTGGACGCCTCTTCTCTCCCCAGTACCTGGCACCGTGCCTTACTTTACACGTACTCAATAGATGCTCGTGGGGTGGGTGGGGGTCAGTTTCTCTATATGTAATGACTGCGTGTGGTGGTCTCTCTCTCTCTCTCCTTGCAATAACCCCGGCTGTTGGAGAGAAGCCTCAGGGTGGTGAATCCCTGCAGGTCAGAGGCACGCTTCTGAACTTCCATGGGCAACGGTGGTGATAAAACAAGACACTGCCTTCTTGCTGGGTTTACATTCTGTGACTTTCTGGATGGTGGAGGGAAGGGAAAAAAAGGCCTTGGAAAGGAGAAATGTTATTTTTCCTCTCTCTGATGTCAGTCATTATGACTTTAAGAAGTGTTCATGGAGTCAGAAGTGCTGCCGGGTCTAAATTTAAGTTTCCAGCTTGTGCCCTGACTCCGCCTGCAGGTGCCGACGCAAAATACTTATCTTGTCAGCTTCTCCTGGAGTCAGCTGGCTCGGCTGCCATCGTGAAGGTGTTAGACACTGTTTGCATAAGGGCTGAGGGGGTGACATCATGTCTATTGAAGCGAAGTCACTCAGCTCCCCACTAAGCAACAGAGAGTGTTTAAAAACCCAAACTGGATCAAAACTCAGGGCAGGGTTGAGATTCCCCTACCAGGAGCAGTGAGGGCTGGCCAGGTCGAGGGTGGTCTCTTGAGTGGGTGCCCGGAGCAGACAGGAGTTATCACCCCCACCTGTCTTCTTTCCAGACGATTGGGGAAATGAATCAGGCAGAATGAACCTCTGAGCAGTCAGTCGGAGAGAAGGCTTAAGTGGGAGCAAGTGGGTCCAAATGGGTTGGAAAAAAACGTCAAATGAGAGTAAGAGCATGCGAAATGGGATGTTTCTCTTTTTATTGGCTGTTAGAGAAGTTGTTTAAACAGCTCTTTAGTCCTTAAATTATGTATCGTGAGACAGGTAGGTCTTGGGACAGAGAAACTTGTTTCCCTTCCTGACCCACTTTCATTTTGCCCTCCTTACCGGAGTATGCCAGACGTAAGCATTCTCATTTCCAGGATATGTATTAGCCCTAGTGTGGAGGGAAGGGAAGCAGCAAATGTAGTTCTTTCACAGTTGACTTGCGGAGCTGTAGGATGTTGCCACGGGAACTATGAGAATGAGATGCGTCCGTCTCATCAAGTGATGATCTGGTGTGTTTTACACCTTTTAAATATATGTAGCTGTACTTTGCATTTTTTAGGAGAAAAACTAAATTTCTAGTTTGGCTGCAGACAAAAAATCAAGTGGGATGAAAATATTTTAAATCAGAGAAAACAAAGCGCTGAGTGAATAAAGTAGTTGCAGAGGAAGGTACAGTATCAGTTAAATCACTCAGTCGTGTCCGACTCTCTGCGACCCCATGAATCACAGCACACCAGGCCTCCCTGTCCATCACCAACTCCCGGAGTTCACTCAGACTCACGTCCATCGAGTCAGTGATGCCATCCAGCCATCTCATCCTCTGTCGTCCCCTTCTCCTCCTGCCCCCAATCCCTCCCAGCATCAGGGCCTTTTCCAGTGAGTCAGCTCTTCGCGTGAGGTGGCCAACGTTGGAGTTTGGAGTTTCTAGGAGTTTCAGCTTCAGCATCAGTCCTTCCAATGAACGCCCAGGACTGATCTCCTTTAGGATGGACTGGTTGGATCTCCTTGCAGTCCAAGGGACTCTCAAGAGTCTTCTCCAACACCACAGTTCAAAAGCATCAATTCTTCGGCGCTCAGCTTTCTTCACAGTCCAACTCTCACATCCATACCTGACTACTGGAAAAACCATAGCCTTGACTAGATTCCCTTTATAGCCCACCAACCCCGAATAAGTAGTTTATAGATATAATAATTTTCCAGTTTGGTTATAGCATAATTAACAAATAGAAACTGTATGTACTTAAGGCATCCATTGTAATGATTTGCTATATTGTGAAATACCATTAAAATCAATGAACATGTCCGTCACCTCACGTAACTACCATTTTTTTCCCTTTTTTGTGGTGAGAACACTTAAGATCTCCGCTTTTAGCAGATTTCAAGTAGATACTGCAGTATTAGTTGTGTCCGCATCGCTCTGCTGAGACCTCTGGGACCCATTCATTTGGCGTAACTGGAACTTTGTACCCTTGGGCCCACGGTTTCCTGTTCCTCCCTCTGCCCCAGCCTCTTGCAACCACTCTTCCACTCTCTGCTACTACAAGTTGGGCTGTTTTCGAGTCTGTGTGTGAGTGAGATCACACAGTATTCATCCTTCTCTGTCTGGCTTATTTCACTTAGGATCCGGTCCTCCAGGTTCATCCACATGGTTGAGAACAGCGGGTATTTCCTTCCTTAAGGCTGAATCCTGTTCTGTTGTTTCGGTGTATCCCACATTTTCTTTTCCATTTATCAACAGACACTTGGGTTGTTTTCCACATCCTGGCTAGTTTACTGTTTTGCTATTTGCCTTCGGCCACCGTTAGGATCAAGCAACGGCATATAGTGTCGCATCCCCTAGCACGTGCAAGGTTAAGGTGTCTGGGTGGTTGTAATGACCTACCTCTCCTTTCTTCCCCTTTGGCTCCTGTAAGGAGCACGGTTCATCTTGTATCGGTGGGGCCTCCTCTAACAGTGACACTCCCACTCTCCTCTCAGGGTGGGATGACACAAGACAGGCTTTTCTGGAGCGGGTGGCTCAGCCCTTTGGCTTCTCTCTTCCTCGAGGCCCTTGTTCGTGGACGGTGGGATTGCTCACTCCTCCCCTCGCACCCGATGTCTCTCTGTCTCCCTCAGCAGGCATTCTGTTTCTGTTGCTCCTCTGGGGCCTGGCTCACGGGAAGCTGAACTCAGGACCGAAACTCCTCCCGGAGCGCCACTTTGCATCACTAAAAACCACAGGGACAACCCCGGGGTAGCCCCGTTCCACTCTGCGAAAATAAAATATGTCACCGGAGCGTTTCGCTGGAATGAGGCCTTTATTTCCATGATTCTAAGGTCAGCTACAGTACATGGTTTTTCCTACTGGGCAGCAAACATTTTACCAAACTCTTACCTAAGCGCTTTTCGTTTATAATTCCACAAGGAGCTCTTGGCTTCCTCCCTGTTGATGCCTGCAAATATTGTGATTGACTTCCACACCTTTTTGAGGAAGCCGATTCCAAGTTGTGGTTCAACTCTTAATTTTGGCTAGCGTTTTATTGTGAACATTTTCAAATGTATTAAAAAATGGAAAGATTTTGCAGTGACTATCTATATACCCTCCACGGAATGCAAGAAAAGGACCCAGACGTAAAAGGGTTACGGGTAACACGCAAAGGCCAAAGGATGTTGGTTCTGCTGTTGAATCATTTCAGATCTTGGGAGACACAGTGGTGGAGAGTGCCCTTCTGGGCAGATAAGGATTAATTCACGGGAGGACATGACCTACAGAGCCGTGAGTGAATAGCCGTGCCTTATTTTAAGTTGCTGAGTTTGTGGGGATGTGTTACAGCAGCAATAAGCAACAAAACAAAACCAGTGGTGTGTACACAGGGCCTTGGTGCTCATCTTTGTCCCTTGGGGGTCCTTGAATTGGAATGTGCGAATGGCGGCGAGATGCTGCCTGTGTTTGGATATGAGCCTCACCCCACTAGGAGTCTGTTTCCGGTTTATCACCTGGAGAAACCGGAAGTGGCAATTACATTTAGTCCTTGGTGTGCTTGTGAGGGTGCATCGAGATACTCTCTGTAGCGGGCTTAGCACTGTCCTGAGTGTATCTCTCTCTCTCTTTTTAAATTATCTATTTGTTTGCTTGCACCAGGTCTTCGTCAAGGCATGCAAACTCTTAGATGCAACATATGAGATCCAGTTCCCCAACCAGAGATTGCACCCAGGCTCCCTGCATTGGGAGGACAGAGTCTTAGCCCCGGGACCACCAGGGTCCTCCCCTGGGTGTATCCTAAGTGCTTATAGTTAGACACTGCTATTGTATGTGCTGGCAATTAGAAGCCACAGAAAAATATCTTCGTGTTCTTTGTCCTACTCTTTAACACATTATCTTCTGACGCTCAGAGTAGGAAACCATCAGAAGAGAAAACTGGAAATATTGGGCAGTACATGCTACTCTTTAACACGTTATCTTCTGGCGCTCAGAGTAGGAAACCATCAGAAGAGAAAACTGGAAATATTGGTTTGTTTTAACTTCTTACTTTGTGTTGGCGCATTGCCAGTTGCCAATGCTGTGATAGTTTCGGGTGGACGGTAAAGAGACCCAGCCACGCATCTACGTGCACCCATTCTCCCCCAAACCCCCGCCCACCCAGGCTGCCACCCAGCCTTGAGCAGAGCTCCCTGTGCAGCAGCAGGTCCTTGCTGGTCATCCATTTTAAATGTAGCCGTGTGTACATACAGGTTCGTAAGCTCTTCTGGAAAGTACCTAGGCATTATTGTGCTCTCTGGAACGTGAGGGGATAATGTTTTTGAGAGAAATTTATAAAGCTGAAAGACTGCCAACCTAAGGTAAAATAAAGGAAGGTGTTGGGGGGGGGGCCACACCAGATGACTGAATGACTTCACTTTCACTTTTCACTTTCATGCATTGGAGAAGGAAATGGCAACCCACTCCAGTGTTCTTGCCTGGAGAATCCCAGGGACAGAGGAGCCTAGTGGGCTGCCGTCTATGGGGTCGCACAGAGTTGGACACGACTGAAGCAACTTAGCAGCAGCAGCAGCACACCAGTTGTAGGGCCCATAAATACCCCGTGAATAAGCAGTGCCTCTGGCCTGCTTCTGACTGGGTGGAGACGTTGGCTGTTGCTAAGCCTACCCGAGCCGAATGATCCAAGACTCACTGTCGATGTCTCAATGGTTGTCATGTGCTGAGACACACTCTAATTCCATAGGCCTGTAATTTTGGAATTCCGGAGTCTGTAATTTATTGCATCCCAGCACGGTGCTAGGCTCTGGGACTGTAAGACTGCTGCTGTGTTATCAAGATGCCCTGTTCCTGAGATCAATAGAGGATGAATCTGTGAAAAAAAAACAGTGGAAAAGCTTTTTTCCAGGGGAAAAAATTGGAAATCCCTACATCATTTAGCCAATCAGTTAACCTAGTGAAACAGGAAACGTCTCTAGTTCTGCCCTCGTGAGCCCCTGCATTAATGCCACAGGTTTTCTGTCCTTCAGTAGACGTGTTTGGAACTTTTCTGTAGACACTTGTTGCCAAGGTTGTGTTTCATCTACCAAAGGCACCACTGATGAACCTTTGTGCCTCCACCTGAAGGGCAAGGGATTGGCGTTCTATGTAATTGATTTGCTTTTCGGAATATGAAGTTCTACTTAGCTCAAGTTGCCAGCATTAGGGAAATTCAGGATTTTTTTTGGGGGGGGAGGGACAAGTTTTTATCTTGTGAATGTTGAATTTTATGAATAGTCATATTTCCATTTTTCTTGGTCACTAGGAAACTCTGAACTACTTCTATTTATTATACAGCATTTATGTTTCTCTATTATTTTCTTGCCCTGTTTTTCTTTTTGTTCCTATTTCTGCATCTCTTTCATGTTTGTTTTATAAAATTGTATTTCTGTAAATTTTCTCAGATGTGCTTTCAATATGATGTGGGGGAGAAATAAATTACTGTGCAAGATCTATAGTAAGTTGTCAAAGCATCAGCAGGTGGACAGTAAAGAGACTCACCTTTTACTCTTTATTTTAGGAAGAGACTCACATTATACACGTATCCATTCAGCCTCAAACCCCCCTCTCATCTGGGTTCCATGGAGCATTAAGCAGAGTTCCCTGAGCACCACAGTAGGTATAGCAGAGACCTGTCACAGTCTTGGGGTCCACTATCCCCACACATACTTCTGTGACCAGGCCTGTGGGGCACTTCTCTAAAGAAACAGCCTGTATACCCTGTTATGTCACCACGTGTATGGACTGGAGTCTTTTGCCAAATGGTTAGGCGTCGTACACGGTCCGCAGTGCAGAGGGGATAATGTGACATCACTTGGATGATCTCTGAAGGCAGGTTGAACTTGACATTAAACATGCTTTGTCTCTGGATCACGGGCTTCAGAATGATTTCAAGAGATTGTTTAGAATGTGCCATCCTGGACTTTCCTCCCAGGGGTTTTGAATCAGTGTGTCTGCTGTGGAATCAAGGAATCTGCATTTTAAGAAGCATTCTAGGTGTTAGATACAGGCTGGTTAGCAGATCTGGTGGTAAGAAGTTGAGAGAGTTGAAGTGAGGTATTGAGGATTGCTCGTTAAATGTGTGAGGGTGAGGTGACAGTGTGTGAGAGATTGGGGCGGAGTGATGGGGTGTGCGTGTGGACTCAGATGAGAGAACATTCAGTGACATCGCTAACACATCACTAATCTGCAGGGTGCAATCTTTCCCCCCAGAAGTGCTCATCAACCTGGCTATAAACACCGCATTGAATCCTTCCCAGGTTGAGATTTTGCCAGGCAGGTTTAATCCAAAGACCATGAGATGGAAAAGTTGAAGCTACTGAAAAATAATTAGTGCGATGGATGATAGTATGTGAAGCTGAATGAGGATAAAAGTAAAATTCTACTTAAAAAAAAAAAGACGACATTCTAAACGGTTCTTAGTCAAGTGGTTCATGGGACCAGACTCTTGAGAAGCACTGTGCCGGGAAGGGTGGGTGGGATTTAAAGGGCTGGTGTTCCTAAAATAAGAGCACTCACAGCAGCAAAGGCATAAATCGTGCTAATGCATAGAAACGGGTGACTGGGAGGCTAAAGGGGGACCTCGGTGTGTTAAGGGGATCCTACCGTCCTTGCCATTTGTAGATTCATCCAAGGAGGCTAAGATCTTACAGTCACGTCCTCCTGTAGCAGCTTGTCCAGAAGGAAGAGGTTGATGTTTCCACACACAGGACTTCGGGAGTGTAGCAGCTTCTGTGATGGAAATCTGTTTGAAACTGAAAGTGTTAGTCGCTCAGTGACTCTTTGCAAGCCCATAGACTTACAGCCTGCCAGGCTCCTCTGTCCATAGGATTTCCCAGGCAAGCATACTGGAGTGGGTTGCCATGCCCTTCTACAGGGTATCTTCCCGACCCAGGGATCGAACCTGGTCTCCTGCACTGCAGGCGAATTCCTAACCATCTGAGCCACCTGGGAAGCCCTGGAAATCTGTTTGCCGCTTATCAGGGAGTGATGAGAGCAACACGTGGAAGCAGAAGTTTCTGAAGCTGGACGTTGAGCCGATCTTTTTCTCCTTTTCCGTTTCTGAGCAGGCACAATGGCCATGACTTAGCCTGAGATGCCCCGGAGTGACTTTTACAATAACTTTTATTGTCATTGGCTGGTTTGCTTGTGTTTTACCTGTCCTTCTGCTACTTAATTAAATGAACTCCATAAATAGAGGGACCTCCACTAGGTATATCTTGAGATCTTTCCAGCTGGTTCTGGAATTTGAAGTTAAAAAAAAATCAAAGTCTCTTTGATTTTTTTAATTCTCTATTCTTTAAAAAAAAAAAAAGCACAAAGTGAACATTCTTTATTTGAAAGAGAGACTTAATAAAGGGTATGATTTTTAATAACTTGGCTGCTCTTTCTTTTTATGTCTGGTTTCCATGGGCATCAAACACTCTGAGGTTAAACATCAGGTAACCTCCTCACCTGCATGTCTGCCCGTTGTGTGACGTCAGAGCTCTGATTCGATCCACCTTGTGTCTCGTCTTGGGCTGTCTTAGCTGAGATGGGGGAGGGGTCCACTTAAGGATGCGGCCTAAGCTACTCTTCATCGGGAGCCAGAACGGAAATTCTCAACCTCCTTGCTCTTGGCTGCAGCCCAGAGCTTCGTACGCTGTTGGCTTAGTCTGTGCTCAGCCGCGTCATGCTCAGCGCCTTTGATGTCGCTTGAAGGCGGACTTGACCAAGTGCTGTTGCCTCCCGCTGGTACCTAGGTGAAAGCCAACACCATAAAAATGAATGTTTCCCTGGGAGCTCTCTGCTCTCACTACTACCTGCAGGCCTAGCCAACCACGTTGCCAAATTGGTCAGAGAAAGAATTGGCTTGGGAGTTGCAAAGTGTGTTTGGCAGAGGAGTGAAACCTAGCTCCATCTACTAAAATGCACTAGACAGGTCAAATACTTTAATTGGAAACCAACACACACACACACACACACACACACACACACACCCTCTTAATTTGCTATATTATAAAAGCAATGTGGTAAAGAAATGAAAAGTAAGGATGAATCTTGGGCTTTTTAGGCTTGCCTTGTCCATGAGCCCACCCACCTGGATTTGTAGAACACACTACTGACTTGTTTGAAAAGATCCAGGGGTACTGCAGATACTTCAGAGTCTGTAATTGGGTCGACACATACATTCTCTGCCCAAGAGTAAGACTGCAGAAAGATTTGGCAGTGTGGATTATACAGAGACATCATTAAATTACATTTACAGATCTCTGTGGAGCAATCATGGCATGTTAAGCGCTGTAATGGCCACAGAATTAGACGTGGCTTCTGTCCAGCAGAGTCACTCCTGTGGGCAGATTACAGGCAAACCGGCCACCAAAAGATACCCAGGGCTCTCTTTTTCAAGATGCGTGTTTTCTTTAGATTCTCTTAGCTATAATGTAAGATGTTTTTCTTCGTGAGTCAAGTGAGACTGTATTTCAAGGAGTCTCGTGTGGACCTCTGTGTTGCTGATAACACAGAATGATGCAGCGTCAGAGATGGGCTTTAAGGAACCCTTTGAATGGCGCCTCATCCCCTTCACCACTGTTCTAGGATGATGGTCACCTAAGAGCTGCTTGAATCCTTCTTGTCCCAGGAAATTCACGACTTCATGGAGTTGCTTCATTTACGGTTTTGTATTGTGAGAGTTGATAGTTTTGTGCCCTGGCATCTGTGTGTTCTAAGTCACTTCAGTTGTGTCCGGCTCTTTGCCACCCCATGGACTGCAGCCCGCCAGGCTCTGTCTGTGGGATTCTCCAGGCAAGAATACTGGAGTGGGTTGCCATGCCCTCCTCCAGGGGATCTTCCCAACCCAGGGATTGAACTCGAGTCTCTCATGTCTTCTGCACTGGCCAGCAGGTTTTGTTTTTGTTTTTGTTTTTGTTTTTACCACTAGCGCCACCTGGGTCACGCTCAGTATAATAATTTTCCACTTCCGTGAACCGTCTTGGTCCTTGCTCATTCTTCTAGAACAGAGGTTGGGAACTTTTTCTTAAAGGGCCAGAGGGTAAATATTTGGGCTTTGCAAGGGAGAGTCTTTGCCCTAACTACTCAACTCTGCAGTAGTGCAGAAGCAGTACTTAAAAAAAATGGGAGTCTCATTAGAGTATATTCCAATTAAATTTTATTTATAAAACTCGGTAGCTAGCTCATGAGCTATACTTTGCTGGCTTCTATTCTTAAACTACATAATCCAGGTCCTGAAGATAAATTGCTCAAACTTTTAATTCCAGGCTAGTTTCGTGACATATATAGGGGCACTTACCCTCCACTGGTTCTGCGGGATGAATTAAAGTCTAGGGACTTCTCCAGTCATCCAATAGATAAAAGACTCCGCCTCCAAAGCAGGGAGCGTGGGTTCAATCCCTAGTCTGGGAATTAAGATCCTGCGTGGAGCGCCAAATAAATAGAACTGTTAAAACAGTAATTTGCTTTAAAAAGTCTTATCTACAGTCATTGAGTCAATCTTACAAAAGTCTTTGAGTCCTAATAGAAATGAATTTATAACTGGAATTAAAATTTTCTTTTTTTTTAAAAAAGGGCGTAATTTTAATTCTATGTAATTTTTCATGCCAGGAAGCAAATACATTCAAAAAAGAGCTTTTGCTGTTCCATCCTTGAGCTTTCTGGGATTGGCAATTTGCAGATAAGGAAGATGCAGGTGAACAGAAACCTTTGCTCCTGAAGTGCAGAATATTTATATGGCCCTGCATACAACTATCGTTTCAGCACCGAGGACTAGCCTGTAGATGTTGTTTTAGCCGCTAAGTTGTGTCCGACTCTTTTTCAACCTCATGGACTATAGCCCAGCAGGCTCCCCTGTCTCTGGGATTTTCCAGGCAAGGATACTGGAGTGGGTTGACATTTCCTCCTGCAGGGGATCTTCCCAACCTGGGGATCGAACCTGCGTCTCCTGCATTGACAGATCTTCACCACTAGCGCCACCAAGGAAGCCCTATCCTGTGGATGGGTAGGCAGAAGAATTCCGAGAAGCCTGGTTCACGTGGCCTCCCCTTTCTCTTTCCTGAAGAGCCTCTTGTGTAGGACCACAGCGTGCCCGAGTATCGTCTGCTGAGCACCATAAACACCTACTCCTTGTTCAGGGGATCAGTGAACAAGGTCAGCTAGGAGTCAGGCTCAGTCATGCTGCCAAAGCAGGTAATATTAAACACAGAACCAGCCTTATTTTTAAGATTTCTCATTATATATGGTAATAACACTGCTGTTAAAAAAAAATACTGGTCTGAGTCCAAAGTCATTTTAGGCATTCAGAAAGGCTTCAGCACTTTAATGGTTATTAAAGCCAGTCTGATCTCAATCAAGCACCTGCTACTTAATTGATCAAATGGTCACTGGCCAGCTCTGTCTCTTCTCTATGAAGTCACTCTGTCTCCATCACACGCTGACCTTTTCTTGACTTTTTATCCAGAGAGGGGAGAGGACAGAGGACATGAAAAACAGATTCAGAGGGAGGAATTGTTCCTGGTTAAAATGAATCTGGAGGAGAGGGCTCTTGCTCCCTGTCACTGAAAGCATGGTCTGCCTCTGCTAGGGAGCATGTTAGAAATGCATCATCTCGGGGCTTCGCTGCTGGCTCAGTGGTGAAGAATCCGCCTGCCAGTGCAGGAGACACAGGTTCGATCCCTGGTCTGGGAAGATCCCGCGTGCCGTGGAGCGACTCAGCCACCTACCACAATGACTGAGCCTGTACTCTAGGGCCCAGGAGCTGCAATTCGGAAGTAGCCCGCACTCACCACAACTGGAGAAGAGCCCGCACAGCAATGAAGACACCCGGCTCAGCCAAAAAATAAGTAAAATTATATAAAAAAGAACTGCATCATTTTAGGCCTAATCCCATGTCTTCTGATTCAGAATCTCATTTTTAAAAGACACCCAGGTGGTTCATCGGCAAAGTAAAGTTTGAGAGGCCCTGGACTAATTCACAGCCTTCTTCACAGAGCTAACAGGCAGGGCTGTCTTTGTTCCAGAAATGCCCATATGTAAGACGAGCTTGAGTTATGTCTTGGGAGATAAGCGGGGGAGAGAAGTCAGATGTCCAATGGCGTTGAGACTCAAAGTCAAATCATTCTGAGTCCCCAAATGATAAGTCTCATCACTCTGCTGTATGCACCTTTCTCCTTTTTTAAAATAACTGTTAAATGGTGTAGATTTCCCTCTTATCACCAGCTTTTCCTCTTGTGTTTTCATTTGCATTCAGTTCAAAATATTTTAAAAATTTCCCTTGTGATTTCTTCTGTCATCTGTTGATTATTTAGAAGTATGTTCTTTAATTTTGAAATGTGTGAGGATTTACCGATTCTAGTTTAATTCCACTGCACTCTGAGCACAGGATGATTGCAGTCCTTTTGAATTTTGGTCTTGTTTTGGAGCCCCGCACTATCAGCCCCATAGCTCAGTTGGTAAAGAATCCGCATGCAATGCAGGAGACCTGGTTCCATTCCTGGGTCAGGAAGATCCACTGGAGAAGGGATAGGCTACCCACTCCAGTATTCTGGCCTAGAGAATTCCATGGACTGTATAGTCCATGGGGTCACAAGCAGTCAGACACAACTGAGCGATTTTCACTTTGGAGCCATATCTTGAATGTTTCTTGTGCAAATAAAAAAACGTATGTTCTGATTTTCAGTGGAGTGTTCAGTAAATAGCAGTTAGGATAAGTTGGTCGATAGTGTTGTTCAAATCTTCTGCATCTTTTTTAAGAATAATGTTATTTATTTGGGCCATTCTGGGTTTGCTGCTGTGCAGGCTTTTCTCACGTTGCGCCGCACAGTCTCCTTGTGATGCTCCCCTTGTGATGGAGCGCAGCCTTCAGGGTGCTTGGGCTCAGCAGCTGTGGCACATTGGCTTAGTTGCTCTGCAGCACGTAGATCTTTCCGGACCACGGTGGAATCCATGTCTCCTGCATTGGCAAGTGCATTCTTTACCACCGAGCCACCAGGGAAGTCCGAGTCGTCTATCTCCTTACTGCCTTTCCATCTACTTCCATCGATGACTGAATGTTGAATTCTCCAACCATCATTAAGCAGTCACCCATTTCTCCTTCAGTCCTCTCGTTCTTCTTTCAGGGTTTTGAAGCTTTGATTTTAGGGGAATGCACATTTAGGATTGCTATGTGTCTTAAATGAACTGGACTCTATAACGTTAGGGCTTCCCTGGTGGCTCAGATGGTAAAGAATCTGCCTGCGATGCGGGAGATCTGGATTCAATCCCTGGGCTGGGAAGATCCCCTGAAGAAGGAAATGGCAACCCACTCCAGTATTCTTTCCTGGAGAATCCTATGGACAGAGGAGCCTGGTGGGCTACAGTCCACGGGGTCGAAAAGAGTCAGACACGACCGAGTGACTAGCATCTTATCTGTAGCATTATGCAATGTACCTTTTTTATCCCTGGTAATATTCCTTGTTTTGAAGTCACCTTACATCTGAAATTATTATGGCCACCCCAGCTTTCTTTGGTTAGTGTCTGCAGGGTGTCTCCAACCTTTTGCTTTTCATGTATCTATATGTAATGTGTCTTCTTTTATATGGCTGCTTTCTAAGATTTTTAACTGTGTCACTGTTTTTCACCAGCTTTGTTTTATCATGTGCCTTGGTCTTACTTTATGGTTCTTCTGGTTGGAGTTTCTTGAGTTTCTCGGATCTGTGACTTGGTAGTGTTTGTCTTCAAACTTGGCCATTACTTCTTTAAGTCACTTTTCAGTCTTCCCCTTTTTTTTCCTTCTGGGACTTCCCCTCCTTCTGGGACTAAAATTCCCAAAATACTAGACAGCTTTATATTACCCCACAGTTCACCAAATTCTGTGTGTTTATTTTCAGTCTTTTTTTTGGTCTCTTTGCTGTCTCATTTGGTGTAGTTTCTATTGTTGTGCCTCAGCCTCACTAATATTTTCTTCTTCGTTATCTGAAATGCTGAGTCTCCTCCAGTGAATTTTTTTTTTACTCTGGAAGTTTCATGCATGTATTTTGTAGCTTCATTTTTTTGCTCTGTATACTGTTTTCCTTTACATTCTTGAGCATATTTTTAAGATTTATAATCACTAGTCAAGGTCCTTGTCTGCTCTTATCTCTTATTTGAGTCTGTTTGCTTTGACTTTTACTTTTGGTCATACGATATTCAAAAGCAGAGACATTACTTTGCCAAACAAATGTTCGTCTAGTCAAAGCTACAGTTTTTCCTGTGGTCATGTATGGATGTGAGAGTTGGACTGTGAAGAAGGCTGAGTGCCGAAGAATTGATGCTTTTGAACTGTGGTGTTGGAGAAGACTCTTGAGAGTCCCTTGGACTGCAAGGAGAGCCAACCAGTCCATTCTGAAGGAGATCAGCCCTGGGATTTCTTTGGAAGGAATGATGCTGAAGCTGAAACTCCAGTACTTTGGCCACCTCATGCGAAGAGTTGACTCATTGAAAAAGACTCTGATGCTGGGAGGGCCTGGGGGCAGGAGGAGAAGGGGACGACAGAGGATGAGATGGCTGGATGGCATCACTGACTCGATGGACATGAGTCTGGGTGAACCTTGGGAGTTGGTGATGGACAGGGAGGCCTGGTGTGCTGCGATTCATGGGGTCTCGGAGAGTCGGACACAACTGAGCGACTGATCTGATCTGATCTGATACGATATAGTTTCCTGTTTCTTCGCCCATTCATTTTGGCGTTGGTGTTGTGTGCTGCTGGATTTCATTATATTCCTTTAAGGAAAGTTAAATTTTATTTGGTGTGCAGTTAAGTAACTTGCGGATCTATTTGAGGATCTATTTGAAGTTTGCTTTTTGTTAGAGTGGACACAGATCAGCCTTTATTTAGGAATAATTTATCTCCCTAATAAAGCACATTCTTTTTGAAGATTGTACCCGAGGCTCAACATATTATGATGTTTCTGCACTCTGGTTCTTGGGGACACAAACTCTTTCCAGCCTTGCATGACCTCTGGGTTGGTTTTTTTTTTTTTTTTTTTTTTTTATGGTTATAGCTCTTTCCGTGTCTTGGAGGTTTTACTGATTCATGAAAAGTTCAGAATTCAGCTACAGGCTAGAGAAGACGCCTTTGCATGTCTTTGGAGCTTGCTCTCTCTGTGTAGCTCCCTCTCTTCTGGTATCCACCCCTGCAGTTTAGCTATGTTGGTCTCCCCAGACTCCAGTCTAAGTCTCCTGAACTCAGTAATATTATCAGGCTCTATACAGCCCCCAGAACTGAAATGCTCTCTAGGCAGTGATCTAGGGCAATCATCAGGCTCACATTATTTGTATCATAACTTTTATTCCTTAGGTTTCTAATTGTTTTATGCTGCGAGGGCAATTCCATAGTGTTTAGTCTTCATGGGCAGAAGGGAAATTTCCATTGCATGGAATAAAGTAGAAGATTGTGCTAGTTATATTATTTCATTTGCAAAATTCATAATATGGTGTATTAACTTCCTGGGGATTCCATGACAAAGTACCATAAATTGGGTGGGTTTTAGCAGAAGTTAATTCTCTCACAGTTCTGGAGGCTGAAAGCCTGAAGTCAAGGTATTGGGAGAGCTGTGCTCTCTGAAGCCACTGAGGCAGTCTGGTCTATGCCTTGCTCTTCGCTCCTGGTGTTACTGGCTCTCCTTGTTATTCCTTGACTCGTAGAAGCATCACTCCAATCTCTGCCTCTGTCTTCATGTGGCATCCTTTCTCTCTCTGCTGCTTTTATGTCTCTTCACCTCTTCTTATAAGGATGTTAGTCACATTGGATTAAGGGCCCACCCTACTCCAGTTATGACCTCATCTTAATTTTATCTGCAAGGACCCTACTTCCAAATAAGGTCACATTCTGAGCTTCTGGGAGGGATGTGAGTTTTGCAGGGGATACTGTTCAACCCGGTACATACAGGTCCCCAAAGTTCTTTTGATCCCTTGAAGCTATGATTTTTCTCTAGGTTGCTCATTCTCCCTCAGAGACAAAGGAACTCACCTCAACTGTGACTCTTGACAAGGACATTCTTTCTGCTGAAACAAGACTCGTTTCAGAGATGCTGCTTGCTCCATTTTCAGACCCCATCCTACTCGGTCTGTCGGAGTTCCTTTATGGTTACATCCAGAGCTTCATCTTCAAAGGTATTCCTGCACTCTTCCTTTGAAGGCTCACTGCTCTGCAGGAAATCCCATCCCGTGGTCTTCATTTTTCAACAGCCCTCAGTCGTGACTGTTGATCACCACTCCCTAGCCTGAGAAAATGGCCACTCTCTGGATGTTCACATGTTTGAGAATCCTGCCTCAAATTATCTTCACCATTTCTCTAGAAGAGGCTTCTGTAGATCAAAGCTCTGCAGAGGAGTAACAGAATAATCATGGCAAACTAGTCTTTTTGGTTAGAGAAGAATGCTCACACATGGGGGTGTGTATGTGCACTGAGTTGTATCTGACTCTTTGCAACCCCAGGGACTGTAGCCCACAGGGCTCCTCTGTCCATGGAATTTTCCAGTCAAGAATACTGGAGTGGGTTGCCATTTCCTCCTCCAGGGGATCTTCCTGACCTAGGGGTTGAACCCCGGTCTCTTACGTCTTCTGTGTTGGTAGGTGGATTCTTTATCACTAGCACCGTGTGGGAAACCCCACGTGCATGGGGATGTATAACGTTTTTCACAAGTGTTCCACACACTGCCTGTCAGAGCAATAGCTTCTTTCTGGAAAGATGGTGATCCCTGCAGATTCCAGCATCTCTGAGTTCATGTTGAGGATGTGAGTGCCAGATGAGTAGCCCATTCCCTTAGGTAAGTGATGGCCTTCCTCTGCCAGGCAGGAAGCTGAGTAAAGGGACAAAGATGCTCACTCAAGGCTAGGAATGATTGGCAGAATCAGGAATCGCTGTAGAGAATTCTAGCTGAACACTCACCCCTGGGCATTTTTGAAGGACCAAGAAATTCATCTAGGCCTCTATCAGGTCCTTGCAGGACTTCACCAGGTTTGTGTTTGGGAAAATGGCCATGCCAACAGCTCTGGTTTGCCACCAAGCCTGTTTACAACAGGACCAACAACCCCCCTCTCTTCCTTACAGTGCTCTGTGGTCTTTGCACGTTAATTCTGACTTCTTTTGAATAGCTGTGGTGATAGTGGCTGGAAGGGGAGGCTTGGGAAGCCTTAGGTGGACTGGTCATGGGAGACCTATTGCCAAGCCTGATGCACGAGGAGAGGGGCGTCTTCAGGTCAGGCTGTGCTTAGCAGTTTTGGCGTCCAGTCTTTGTTGACCCAACTGCAAGCCCCCTCACCCTCTCCACCCGCCCCCCACGGGCTGGCATGTACCATGGGGTGGGGGTGGAGCGTGTGGTCCCTTCTCTGCTGGCTCAGCTTGTCCACAGGTGCGTGTCTGGTTTGAGGAGAGGCCTCGGGCAGTGGTGCAGCAGAAGTGTCTCATGTCAGACCCGTGCGAGTGGTCTGTTGATGCATCCGTGTTTCCGGCCAGACCGAGAGCTCCTGAGAGCAGGGCTTGTCTTATTCTTGTGTGTCTTTGAGCACAGAGTCTGGCACATTAGCTATGGAATTACCTTCTAAACGGTAGCTTGGTACAAGGATGGCTCTCCTTTTTCACAGTGTCGTTCTCACTGCCAATCTGGGGATCATTCATTCAGTGATTCAGGAGATGCTGTCAGATGTTAAGTCCTTCCCGACCATGTAAATATCAACACTAGTAATATCTTCCATCTTACCAGAAACCTGTGCTCCTAGGAAGATCATTCAGCTTTCCTGAACAATTCCATCAGACGTGAATTTTGCCAGATGGTTCTTTGGGCAGCTCAAGGTGACCTGTCAGAGCACGGGTGGAAAAAAACTCAAGTTGTGTCCTGTAGGCGGTTGGCATTCAGGTTTTCCAAGGTCCTCCATCATACTCTGCATGCTGAGGTCCAGAACACTGTGTTTCTTTCTTGGCTTGCCACTAACTAGCCGGTAACCTTGCAGCCGCTTAACCTTTCTAGATCCCGGTTGCCGCCTCGGTAGAACCCAGGCTCTTTTAAGGCTCTTGGCTCCAACTTGGTTTGAATTTTAACTAAGGGACACATTTTATGGAATTAGGTATCTCAGACTTTTTTCTTGAACTTTTAGTTTTGTATTGGGGTATAGCCGATTAGCAATGTTGTGATGGTTTCGGGTGGACAGTGAAGGGACCCAGCCATACACATACATGTGTCTGTTCTCCCCCACACCCCCTTCCCGTCCAGGCTGCCCCCTAACACTGAGCAGAGTTCCCTGTGCTGTACAGCGGGTCCTTGTTTGTTCCCCACTTTAAATATAGCAGTGTGTACATGTCCGTCCCCAATTCCCTAACTGAAGGACCTCAGATTTTAAAAGCTCACATGAAGTGAAAGAACAAAGAAGTAAAATTTCAACACCTGCTGATTCCATTCTTATTTTTAAGAAACCAGACTTTCACATTTCTTTTTTTTTTTTGCACTGGTGTGATGAATAGCAGTAAAGTTGAAACAGAAAAATGCTGAATTATAATCTCTTTGACCGTTTTCTTGAGTCTGTGTGTGGATGAAAGGGAAGAGATCAGTGGAAGAAGGGACGCCAGCCTCCCACCTGGCTTAACTGTTGGGCGACCCTGGGCAAGGCTTGTAACTCTCTTGGACTGTAGCATTTTAACATGCGAACAACAGAGGCCTGGGGAACAAAACATAAAAGTCAAAATGAAAGTCCTCAATGGATCAAAACGTTCTGTACGAAATGAATGTTGTGTTATGAGACCTCCCAAGTGTGTTTTCTTTGCCTAGTGCTGTAATCGGGGTGGAAAGTCTCCAGCTAATCTTGTAAAATAATGTAAGCCCATACATGTGTTTCCCCCCCGATCAACGATGCATGGTCTTGGTACCCTTGGTGTGGTCGGCTTGGCCTGCCCTCCTCGTGTTGAGTGGCAAAGTTTCACTGTGAAATGATATCCTCCTCAAGGTGCAGACTTTCTCCTCTTGTTTTCTGCTTTTCTCGGTAACACTTCTCCAGGACCATCTTTGGACGACTTACACGCACAGCTGTTCGATGAGACTACGTTGGAGCTTATGAGTCAGATCGCTGTTCCCAAAATGTTTGTGAAATCACTTCTGAAGTCATAGATTTGCATCACGAGCAACCTGTTTGACAGTCCAAACATTATGCCCTTCAGCACTTGGCTGGTCATTATTGCGAGTTTTCCAGCAGAGCGTTCCAACATCATATAATTGGGCGGGAGACAGAAGGAGCACGGTGTATTATTTTAACATAGGCTTCCAAGTGCATTTCTCTTTTGGGGAGATGGAGGAGGACATAGGATGTTTTGGAATGGACTCAGTGTGATCAGGTAAGAGCACAGAAAATCCCAGTCCTGCCAAGGCATAACCAAGCCCCACAGCCACGGTCTGTGTTTAGTGGAAGCGACAGGAGTGGATGGATTGGGATGGCGCCCAAGACCTAGACGCAGCTGCTGAAGCGGGCTTTGTCTCTCAACCCTGACCACTTTGCTCTGCTTTACATGCTCTTAGCCAACCTTCTAGGTGCATCTCAAACTGTAGCTCCTTCCCTAAGCCTTGACTGGCTTCTTTGGGGGAAGATGCCAGCTTCCTTTCCTTGAAGTCTTCATAGCATTTGGTTGGCACTTTCTGATGGCTGGATTGTCATTTATTCACTTTTTCCTGCCCCTTCTGGTCTGTCCATCACCTCCTTGAGGATATGGGCAGAGTCTTACCTTGCATTTGGTGTCAGGAAAAGGTGGTGTCTTCATTAAGATGGAGGGAGCCACCTGTTCGAGGGAACCTGTGTTCAGTTCAGTTCAGTTGCTCAGTAGTGCCCGACTCTTTGCAACCCCATAAATCACAGCATGGCAGGCCTCCCTGTCCATCACCAACTCCTGAAGTTCACTCAAACTCATGTCCATCAAGTCAGTGATGCCATCCAGCTGTCTCAGCCTCTGTCGTCCCCTTCTTCTCCTGCCCCCAGTCCCTCCCAGCATCAGGGTCTTTTCCAATGAGTCAACTCTTCGCGGGAGGTGGCCAAAGTATTGGAGTTTCAGCTTTAGCATCATTCCTTCCAAAGAACACCCAGGACTCATCTCCTTTAGGATGGACTGGTTGGATCTCCTTGCAGTCCAAGGGACTCTCAAGAGTCTTCTCCAACACCACAGTTCAAAAGCATCAATTCTTCTGCGCTCAGCTTTCTTCACAGTCCAACTCTCGCATCCATACAAGGCTATGGAAAAACCATAGCCTTGACTGGATGGACCTTTGTTGGCAAAGTAATGTCTCTGCTTTTTAATATGCTGTCTAGATTGGTCATAACTTTCCTTCCGAAGAGTAAGCGTCTTTTAATTACATGGCTGCAATCACCATCTGCAGTGATTTTGGAGCACCCCAAAATAAAGTCTGACACTGTTTCCACTGTTTCCCCATCTATTTCCCATGAAGTGATGGGACCAGATGCCATGATCTTCGTTTTCTGAATGTTGAGCTTTAAGCCAAATTTTTCATTCTCCTCTTTCACTTTCATCAAGAGGCTTTTTAGTTCCTCTTCACTTTCTGCCATAAGGGTGGTGTTATCTGCATATCTGAGGTTATTGAGATTTCTCCGCAATCTTGATTCCATCTTGTGCTTCCTCCAGTCCAGCATTTCTCATGATGTACTCTGCATATAAGTTAAATAAGCAGGGTGACAATATACAGCCTTGACGTACTCCTTTTCCTATTTGGAACCAGTCTGTTGTTCCATGTCCAGTTCTAACTGTTGCTTCCTGACCTGCATACAGATTTCTCAAGAGGCAGGTCAGGTGGTCTGGTATTCCCATCTCTTTCAGGAGCTTGAACATCTGGAAGTTCACGGTTCACATATTACTGAAGCCTGGCTTGGAGAATTTTGAGCATTACTTTACTAGCATGTTAGATGAGTGCAATTGTGCGGTAGTTTGAGCATTCTTTGGCATTGCCTTTCTTTGGGATTGGAATGAAAACTGCCCTTTTCCAGTCCTGTGGCCACTGCTGAGTTTTCCAAATTTGCTGGCATATTGAGAGCAGCACTTTCACAGCATCATTTTTCAGGATTTGAAATAGCTCAACTCGAATTCTATCACCTCCACTGCTACTGCTAAGTCACTTCAGTCGTGTCCGACTCTGTGCGACCCCATAGACGGCGGCCCACCAGGCTCCCCCGTTCCTGGGATTCTCCAGGCAAGAACACTGGAGTGGGTTGCCATTTCCTTCTCCAATGCATGAAAGGGAAAAGTGAAAGTGAAGTCGCTCAGTCATGTCCGACTCTTCGTGACCCCATGGTCTGCAGCCTACCAGGCTCCTCTGTCCATGGGATTTTCCAGGCAAGAGTACTGGAGTGGGGTGCCATTGCCTTCTCCATCACCTCTACTAGCTTTGTTCATAGTGATGCTTTATAAGGCCCACTTGATTTCACATTCCAGGATGTCTGGCTCTAGGTCAATGATCACACCATGTTGATTATCTGGGTCGTGAAGCTCATTTTTTGTACAGTTCTTCTGTGTATTCTTGAGAAGTTAACACTTTTTAATTTAGTTTTGGCTGTACTGGATCCCCAGTTGTGGTGAGGGAGCTTCTCTCGTTGCAGAGCATAGGCTCTAGGTGAGTGGGCTTAGCTAATCCAAGGCATGTGGGATCTTCCCAGAGCAGGGATTGAACCCTTGTCCCCTGTATTGGCAGGTGGATCCTTCATCCCTGGACCACCAGGTAAGTCTTGTGTGTTACTTTTCAAAGAACTTGTCCAGGCCATGCCAGTGACCCCCAGGGTTGCCATCTGATTTGGACCTGGATTCAAACCCTTGGGCAGTAGTCCTTGATTTCCTGGAGTTGACAGCTTATCAGGGGAGAGAAGACAAATATAAAATGAAGAGATATGCCATAAATGGGCTTCCCTGGTGGCTCAGACAGTAAAGAATCTTCCTGTAATGCAAGAGACCTGTGTTCGATCCCTGGATTGGGAAGACTGCCTGGAGAAAGGAATGTCAACCCATTCCAGTGTTCTTGCCTGGAGAATCCCATGGGCAGAAGAGCCTGGTGGGCTACAGTCCTTGGGGTCGCAAAGAGTCGGACACGACTGAGTGACTCACACTTTCACTTTCATGACGTATTTTAAGAGCTGGCTGAGTGAAATGGTCAATGCATTCTATGAGATATGGCGATTTAATCCGTGTCATACAAGATAGTCTTTCTGGCTCTACAGGTTATAGTGTTTATAGCAACATAACTCTATTTATATTCTGTTCTGTGATAAAGACACAACTCAGTGTGCGTGTGTGTGTGTCTGTCCACACGTTAAGTGTTCTTCCTGTGACTGCAGCATCCTATCAGAGCACTGCTTGTGCATGAATATTCACATTGTCCCCTGAGGCGAGCAGGAGCAAGATGACAGAGGAAACCTCCATGCTTAGCTCGATGTTGAAGCTGCAAGGTGACACCAGAGTGCAGCCAGCTGACGTCTGCTTTGCCTTCGCAGTGTCCTGGGAGCCCGGGAGCAGTGGAGCGGGGTGGTCTTTAAACACTTGGGACCCAGCCCCCAAAACACGACTGTGTAGGTGTCCCCACTTCCCACCTGCCCTCTGGACTCCTTGTGTGTCTGCAGCCCCTGCACTCAGCTTTGCAGATACTCCTGTGGATTCCGTAATTCTTGGGTAATAGGTGAGCCTTTAGAGATGCCTGTTTCAAAGAACAGAGCATACACCCCAGGAGCAAATTTAGAATTTAGAAACAGCTCCCTGATGTGTTCAGTCTCCATTCTCTTCAGCTAACCCTGTGGGAGGAATCATTCAAAAGACATTGCGGAGAAATGAAAATACAAGACACCCCTTTACTTTGAAATAAGAGGATCAGAAGGATTCATAAAAAAAAAAAGGAATGATAAAGTTTGGTATTTTTATGGAGAATAATGATCCTCTTACAGCTGATTTTATTTTAAAGTTGGGAGGGACACTCTTAGGGGAATTAAAAAAACAAAACACCAGAAGCAAAGTCTTTTTCTGAACGGAAAAAGTTTGAAGAAAGCATCTGCCTTTGCTTTTATGTCAGAGACTTTTATTCACATCTTTTTAAAACTGCTTAGAAAGGAGGCTGGTGAGTTTCATGCAAAGATCTCCTTGCTGTGGGAGACAGCTGGCCAGATGTGGAGTGTGGGTTGTGGCCTTGGCTCCATCATGCCTGAGTAGGACCCCAAGGGGCTCACAGAACCGTCCCTCCCTTGTGGCCGAGAAGTGAGGACCATCCCTCCGCTGTTAGGAAATGGCAAGTTCAGATGGACGCCCAGCTGTGGCCTGTTGGCTCCACTTAAAGGGGAGATCGATGTCTGACTATACAGCAAACAACTCAAGGTTCCCCTCCACGGCGACATCCTCTCTGCCCACCCTCTTGGCTTCCTTCGATAGCAGATTCTAACTGGGTGACAAGGTCTGATATATTGTGTTGTCTGCAGAGGGAGACGCCAAAAGGCAAACTCCGCAGGACCCAGTGTGCGTGTTCTGTGTTCCTTTCTTGTCCCGTAAACAAACACAGCTGTTGAAAGATCAGTTCTCAGAAGCGGTATAAAACCAGCAGTGCCCTGCCAGGGGACCTCAGCAGCCGGAAAGGGGGTACGTGCCCGGGTGTCTGCCGCGCACTCGGGGAGAAGCAGGGTGGATGGAGAGGCAAGCCTGGGTTTTCAGTTCAGGCTGAAAAGTGTTTACAGTGATGAGTGTGGGAAGGCCTTGGGGGGAAAGGAGTCTGAAATTTCATCTGCTTTCCTCAGATGAATCCTCTGAATATAAAAGCTAAGTGTCAGTCGCTTTACTGTCTGAACCACCTGGAAAGCCATACAAGCAGGGAACTGTCCTTCTCTGGAGGGGATGGGAGGGGACATTTATCTTCCCCTGCTTATTTTAAAATTATCTGCAGCTTTGAGAAAAAGATATTAGGAATTCATGGGCCCAGCAGCCTGTATTTATAGCTATTCCCACTAAAATGAGGGGCTTCTTGGGTAGGTTAAAAGGTAAAGAATCTGCCTGCAATGCAGGAGACCTGGGTGTGACCCCTGGATTGGGAAGATCCCCTCGAGAAGGAAATGGCAACCCACTCCAGTGTTCTTGCCTGGAGAATCCCCATGGGCAAAGGAGCCTGGCAAGCTACAGTCCTTGGGGTCGCAAAGAGTAGGACATGACTGAGCTACGAATACACACACACTCAGGTGAAGTCTCAGACCACACTCCTGCCTTTTCCTCCTTGACCGCACGGACGTGGGCTTGCTGCCTGGAGTGCTCACAGCGCACGTGTGCAGATGCCCGCTGTGACGTTCCGTGGGGTCTGGTTTCTGTGTCCGGTTCCCACCACACTTGTTGCTGGACCTGCAGGGTCCCCGGCAGTAAGGAGGCCCGAGGGAGACCAGGAGAGAGAAGCCAGGAAGGGGTTTATTTTGTGCCCGGACACCTTGTCACCTTGGCTGTTAACGGCTTGAGGATCTATACCTGCCTTCACTGGACAGACTTTTATTAAACACTTACTGTTTGCCAGGAATTCGTCTGACTTTAGGTCCTCTCTCTATGTTGAGAGACTTGCCACACATTTGAATTTTTTCTCCTCCTCCTCCTCTCTCTCATATCATTCTCAGTATGTCACTGTCTCCTTGGCCCTTGGTCCCTTTAAAGAAGGATCATAGATTGAACTTTTAAAATTCAAGTGTTAAAACTTGAATAACTCATGTTCCCTCCAGAGTGCAAATCCAGTCTTACTCCTTAGCTGTAGTTACAGCCGGTCACCTGGTGCTTCGTGGATGGTTTTGCAGAGACTGACATGGGGCACACCCTGCAGTGGCCAGCTGGACACTCCAAAGGGACATGCTGCCTCTTCCAAGGGTTGGGGGGTGACTCTGTCCCCTGGGGCTCCATCTGCTCGATGAAGGTTTGGTCAGACACACACGCTGTCCTGTTTCACTCTCACTGGAACGTACTGCATTCCCTTTCATTATAAAACTGTGTTCTAACTAGTGGTGACTTAAAATGTTCCAGAAATGGACCTGTCTTGAGAGTTTAAAGCCTCGAGTTTCTGGAGAATTGGTTTTCGGAATCCCTCTCCTGATTGGTTAAGTTGGTTGGCCCAAGGATGCCCAAGGTTGTAGGTTTATTTCTCAGAGAGGCTAGGCTACTTTCCCAGAGAGAGCGAAGCCCCAGTTCTTTTCAACATTTTATTTTACCTGCTTCTCAGAATTTTAAGAAGGATGAGGGCAGTTACATCCACTGTCACTGTTATAGGTTAGGAGAAGAATCCCTCTTCCCCGCCTCCCAAGAAGCAGACTGCTGAGAGGGTCAGTCCTTGCTTGATTCAGGTGGGTTAGCTCTGTTCCGTGTCCCGCCTAACGTTAGCAAGAACAGGTGAGTGCATCGGAAGCACACAGCAACCAAAGCTCAGTCCTCGCCTTGTCAGCATCAGCACCATCCAGGGAGAGAGACCCGGTGAGTGTTCTCGCGTGAACTTGCCGCCCTGGCCCACTTCAGATGCTGGTGGAGGGCAGGTGCTTCCTGTCGCGGCCACAGCAAGTTACCCCAAGTTGTTATTGTTGAACCCCTGTTGTTGTTCAGTCGCTAAGTTGTGTCTGACTCTTTGTGACCCCACGGACTGCAGCACACCAGGCTTCCTGGTCCTTCACTGTCTCCCAGAGATTCCTCAAACCCATGTTTATTGAATCAGTGATGCCATCCAACCATCTTATCCTCTGTCACCCCCTTCTTCTCCTGCCTTCAATCTTTCCCAGCATCAGGGTCTTTTCCAATGAAACAGCTTTTTGCATCAGGTGGCCAGAGTATTGCAGCTTCAGCTTCAACATCAGTCCTTCCAATGGATATTCCAGGTTGATTTCATTTAGGATTGACTGGTCTCATCTCCTTGCTGCCTAAGGGACTCTCAAGAGCCTTCTCCAACACCACAGTTCGAAAGCATCAATGCTTTGGTGCTCAACCTTCTTTATGGTCCAACTCTCACACCCGTCTGTGTCAGCAGAGGGATGTCTCTGATTTTTAATACGCTGCCTAGGTGTGCCATAGCTTTTTTTTCCCCAAGGAGCAAGTGTTTTTTAATTTCATGGCTGCAGTCACCATCCACAGTGATTTTGGAGTCCAGGAAAATAAAATCTGCCACTGTTTCCACTTTTTCCATTTCTATTTGCCATGAAGTGACGGGACTGGATACCATGACCTTAGTTTTTTTTTGAATGTTTCCAGCTTTTTCACTCTCCTTTTCACCCTCATTAAGAGGCTCTCTAATTCCCCTTCTCTTTCTGCCATTAGTGACTTCAAGCAACTTGAGCGCTGCTCCTACATTTGTGTAGACCAGAGGTCTGATGTGGGCCTCACTGGGTTAACTCCAGGTGTTAACCAGGCTGCATTTCTGAAGGAGGCTCTAGGGGAACCATTGCCTCGCCTCTTCCAATTGATAGAGGCCCCTGCCTTCCTTGGCCTGTGGCTCTTCCTCCATCCTTGAGTCTCTCTCACCCTCTTCATCACTTCTCCTGCCTCCCACGGTGCAACCCGACCTGGTTACGTTGGGCCCAGCTGATAACCTGTGATTATCTCCACGTCTCAAAATCTGTGACTTAATTGCATCTGCAAAATCCCTTTGGCAATATAAGGTAACATCTTCCCTGGTTCTAGGGGTTAGAACGTGGCCTTCTGTGGAGGTCACCACCCTGTTTGCTATGGTAGGTTTGATGCCTGGTGACGGCTGACCGTGTGTAAGTGGGAGTTTATTTCTGCATTTACTATATGCTCCCAGGTGGTCTTTGAGATTTTGTAGAGTTTTGAGGATTGTATCTTGAAAATTTTTATTTTTAATTGGAGAATTGCTTTACAATACCGAGATGGTTTCTGCCATATATCACCATGAATCAGCCACAGGCATACATATGTCCCCTCCCTCCTGAACCTCCCTCCCACCCCATCCCACCCCTCTAGCTTGTCACAGAGCCCTGGTTTGGAGCATAGTATCTTACCTGCAGATGTTCTGTGGGGTTTTGTAGTCTATTTCCGATGAAGAGTTTGCTAAAATGGATTTTTAGAAATAATTGGATAGTATATAATGGCATACTATTGTGCTTACATGTAGGCTTGCTCTTTTTAATAATGTACACAATTAAATAAAATCAATAGGTACATTTGAAGGCATGTCCTTTGTGTGGGAGCCTTTGCTGGGTGACATGGATGAAGATAGATTGCATCCCTGTCTAATCTGAGTCTCACCCGGAGAGTCGGACTTAATAGGTTGGGTGCAGGTGGTGTTTCAAGTTCTCAGCTGTTTTCCTCCCAGATACAAAGCCGCAATTTTTCATGTTTTGCTGTCTTAGGTGAAAATGTGGTACTGTTAGTGTCTTCAAGCCAGGGACAATTTTACTCGGGTACCAGCTGGTAAATCTTTTATACCTGACAGTTACCGTTATTTTAATCTCTTGACCTCCTAATTCTAACATCCCTGTCCTACTGGAATCTGATTCTGAGGCTTGCTCTCTCTCCTCAAAATGTTTTGTTTCTTGCCTTTTAGTATGCCTTGTAATTTTTTGTTGACAGACCTGATGCATTAGGTCAAAGAAACTGCAGGAATTAATAAGCCCTGAGGAATGTGGTGGTGAGGTGGAGAGGAGGCGGCGGAATGTGTTCTCCAGTCCTGGGGTTATAGCTCAGTCTTCGAGTGAACCTGTGCTCCTGGCCATGGACTTCAGGGCGCCTTGATTTTCCCCCTGTGGAGGGACAGGGTGGCTTGAGGGAGTGGGAGTCAGGAATTTTCTTGCTCCCAGGCTGGTTGGGCTCTAGTGAAATAATTTCCTGCGATCTTACGGCTCGTTAGGAGCAGAGTGGCCAGGTGGGTTTCAAAATGACCACTTTCCCCCTCTTCCTGTTGGAATCCTGAGGGGATTTTTCTCTGTTCTTCACTGTGAGAACCTGGTTGAGTTCCTGAAGAAGGTGAAATGTGTGAAAGCCTGGGGTTCCCCTGGAGTTTTAATTTCAGAATTGTCTGCAGCAACCCCCACTACCCCCCACCTGCAATTCTGTCTATTCAAGTTCAGGATTTCCTACCCCAGGGCTGGTTCCCACAGCGACTTCTGCTCATGAGTCTCTGCTCCTGTCAATTGCAATCCTGTCTTTGTCCATCTCTCCAAAGTTAAGGGGCAGTGTCTTGCCCATGACCTCACTTCTCTGATGGGTCCAAGAAGAGTTGCTGGTTTTTGGTTTGTTTTGCTTTGCTATTTGTTCTTAGAGTGGACTGGTGACTTCCAAGATCCTTGCATGCCAAGCCAGGAGGGAAAGGGACTAGTTTTCACTGGCACTGGGCGCCCTGCCTGTGTCTGTGCTGGATCCCCTGGGCTTCTCAGACTCTCCCAAGGGCTCTGCCCGCGTTGCCTCCGCTTCTCCAGGCCTCCTGTCTTCCGGTGTCATTTACCTGTTTCTGAACCTCCGTCTCTGGCCCTGTGGTGGCCTCACCTCGACTTCCTCACCGCATGTGCTCATCATTCCCAGCTTTTCTCCTGTTCTGGCTGATTCTTGCGGCTCCCCTGGAAAGTGGCCACCCCAGGCACACCTGCCCACCCTGCCAGGGGCCTAAGGGTCTCCTCCTCCTTGTTTCAGATACTCTTGAGGACTGGCTGCTGCTTCCTGTCTCATTATTCTGCAAGGTGAAGGAGAGTTTCTCTCTTCCTTGAGACACTTGGCCGTGACGCTTGACTTGCGCCTTTCTTGTTGTACTCATCACACTCCATCATGCCCGGTCAGGCTTTTTGTTCTTGTTATTTTGTGTTCTTTTCTGCCACACTGTAAACTGCAGACACCAGGGGTCTCAGGATCAGGTCTTAATCACTGTCACCGCTCAGCACCTGCAAGGTCGGCGGCGAGGAAATCTAATAGGAGCTTTACTCCACGAACTAGATTAAACCATTTAAAGAGATCATAGATTCCCCCAAGCCCAGCGTACTCAGTACATACATGATGTGTTAGTATCGCAGCGCAGGTAGGATGAACAAAGGCAAACACGGTACTCGATGTCCCAGTGGTTCCTGAATTAGAACAGAGATGGATTGCAGGTGAGAGGAGCCAAGCTGGATGTTGGAAAGAATGAGACTGAGCTGCGCTCTCAGCTCTTCGTAACCCAGACTTGCCAAAAGGACAAGGAGCCTGGGAACTGCCTAATCAGCGGTTTGGTTTGTTAGGTTTGAGAATCACCTGAAGTGCTTTTAAAATCCTGATGTCCAGGTTGCAGCCCACCCTAAATCTATTGCAGTGTCTGGGGTGGGCGCTGAGCATCTCACTCTTAAAGACACCCCAGCAGATTCCGGGCTGCAGCACAATTGGCAAGCCAGGGGCTTATGCCTCGGAATATGTGAAGTTGGGGGTCAAGTTCAGCACAAATGTTTGTGGTCATCACCTCTCTATTAACATGACCTCCGCCAGGTTTGTTTTTCTGCAATTTTGAGCCTCAGAATTGAAAGTCTGAAAGATTTATCTGGTTAATTCACAGAGAAATCAAGCGTGGGGAAAATACTTGAGATAGAGTTTTGGAATGTCAGGGAAAATATTTTGGAATAGTACTATAATTTGCAAATTGTAATTTATAATTGCAGTTATTTTAAATAAACAGAAAAAAAATGATGCAGAGAGGTTGATTTTTTTTCCTGGGATTTTTTAAGTAGACCACTGTATCCATCTTCAAATAAAGATAAATTAGAAATTTTCTTTCCAAGATTCTTAACTATCTTTTCCTTGTCTTTCATCATTTAGGACCTCTGAGAAGCCCTGGATACTATATATTTTTATTATAAAATATATAATCACAACAGTGGGCAACCTTCAAAGTAGTGACTTGTGTAAACACATTTTCTAATGTTGAGTCATTCTTGCATCCTGGAATAAACCCTTCTCGTGTAGAAATATTTTAATAGACGCCTATATTTAGTATCTTTGGATATAGTCAAATGAGACTGCTGTACATTTCCATTTTCTATCCTTATTCAGTTTTGATATGCATTATATAGCTACTTATAGTATGAACTTAAAAAATGATTGCAGAAGCTGTCTTCCTATTTTTGAGTACATGGAACAGTTTACATACCCAGTATAAAACGCTTAAAAAAATGAGCCAGATCCTGTTTTTAAGCAGTTGAACCTCCTTTTACATGAATTGCTAGCTGAGTGCTTCTTACTTGCTCCAACTCTTTGCCACCCCATGGACTGTAGCCCACCAGGCTCCTCTGTCCATGGAGAGAATACTGGAGTGGGTTGCCATTTCCTCCTCCAGAGGATTTTCCCAACCCAGGGATCAAACCAGCGTCTCTTGCGTTGGCAGGCAGACTCTTTACCACTCGCGCCTTCTGGGAACTGTTGGTCTAACGCAGGGATCAGCAGGGCTCATCTAGATCCTTAAGCCCTAGACTTCTTCTCCTCAAGCTGTTGTGGTGGTGTCTGTGTAGCTCTGTTGGCCGCGGCCCTGGGTGTCTGTTTCTGTGCCTGGAGGGTCAGCCCTGAGTGGACCTGGCTGAGACATCTCCCCTCCCACGTCATAATGTCGTGCACAGAGCTTTATGTGAGGTCGTTACTGATCTTAGTCCCATTGCTCAGATGAGGCAGCTGAGGTGGAGAGGTTACATAACTTTCTCCAAGGTCGCAGAGTGAGCGATGGAGCCAGATCCTGGGCTCTCGCAGCCCAGTCCCAAGTCTGTGTTCCGATGCTTTTTATAGTCACTCGATGTTGCCTTGCTGATAGATTTGACTGAAGACTTTGAATGGGGGAGGCTGCAAAGGGGGGGCTCCCAGGAGGTGAAGAGACAGCAGACTGTGTAGTGCAAAACCAGATACCTCGGCCAGTCATTGCTTTTAGACGTCCTTTTGGTTGTCGCTAGAAGGGGCTTGTCGCTCGGTGTGCCCCGGCGTTGCCCATCCTCCCCTCTCAGGGGTACCCCTGGGAACGCCACGGTCGTCTTCCTCTGTTTCCTGGAGCACTTCTGCCCTCCCCCAGCATTGCCACACTCATCCAGGTCCTAAGCCACGCGAGGGTTCCAAGGGAATGGGGACACCTCTCCATTTCATTGTCCTCATTCATTGCAGGGGGATGTTCCTAAGTCATCCTTCTCACTGTTGCCTGCGCAGAATCACACCTGTAGGGGAGTCTTTTTCTGGCTGAATCTTGAGCCTGTCCCGTAGCTGTAAAGGCCCACAGCCCATTTGGTTAGTATCGAATGTATTGATTTATAATACGATGTGATCATGACTCTTGAGGGGACCAGACAAATGCAAGCAGATGGTGGGACGTTCTCCCCCTGGGAATGGCCAGCCAAGTCTCAAAAGTGGAGGCCAGTTTATTGATGTGCAGTGAGGTTGATCACTGCCAACACGATCAAGTACTTGTGTCCTCCCGCAGGATGTGTCTCCTGGGGGTCTTCTACTTCGGGAATCACGCTATAAATAGGTGATGAGGCAGAACCGGGACTAGACCTCAGGAGCTTCTAAGACGGGGATCTCCGGGGCCAGTCTGGACGTGGGTGGGTAGAACCTGTCTGCCTGCAACTCTGGCCCCTTCCTTCCTAAGCTCTGGTGACTGTCCATTAGCTCACTGTCCATTAGCACATTCCTACCTTCTTCCTTTAGATATTTTATGGAACATTTGATCTGACTACTCTCATACCTTGCAGGCCTAGGAACCAATCTTTCTCTTTATGATGGTTGAGTGGGATTCATTATGAGTTGCTTTAAAATTTCATTTTCCAAAGGCAGTTTTCTCTTCTTTCAGATTCTCAGAGGGGATTTCTCACTTTAGCCCCTGTACGCTGTTCATAGTCAGGAAGATGACTTAAAGATACTCAGAAGAAACTAGATTCTCGGTTTGCACAGAATTTTGTCCAACAGATGCTGTTTCTGTAGTTCCCACTTGTACATGCTCTTACGTGATGCATATAAAACCCCAGTGTAACCCTCTATTGGCCCCACCTCTGTGTCCACACATGTACACAGCCCAGTAGACCCAGTTTTCTTGTAGATGGTGGCATTTGGGGCAAAGCCAGGTACATCCTGTTTCCCTTTGGAAGGAAGGGCTGAGAACACCTGCTTTGAGTCCTGTTCATTCATCACGATGTGTTTTTCTAGTGAATGTGGTTGGGGTGGGGTCCTGGGGAGGAAGGGCACAGCAGAGATACTGGTGGAGTGCCCCCTGCAGACGGGGTCAGTGGCAGGGAAAGGATGGACAAGCGAGCCAAACTTGGCCCAGGCCTGGACCGGGTATAAACACAGACTAATAGAGAACCTGCAGATTATTCAGATGACTCTGCAGTGTGTGCTGCAGTTCTGTTTGCATTAGTAGTGTGCACATTTGCAGACTTTCAGAAGAGCATCCTTAAGGAAAGGCTATTTTAAAGGTGTAGGAATAAAGAGAAATGTGAACAGTGGCTAAACTGAGGCACTGGACTTAAAAATGTCAACAGTAGCTAATTCAACGGTGAACCTTCTAGTGTCATTAATCCGAATGCAGCTGAATGGATTGTATGGGGTTTCCACATGTCTGTCCTGCCTTTGGTCTTCATATCTGGGCAGAGTTAAAGGAACAGGTTCCTTCCCTCCCTTGCTCTTTCTTCTGGGAGAGACCCTTTTCTCGAGGCTATATGGAATTTGGAGGTAATGGCTGTTACCCCATTTGTAGTGATTTCTCAGGACGGTATGAAAGGACCAAGAGCCCAGCGTGTCTTTGACTGTCACCCCTTGTTATCTTCAGAGGGGTCCATGTCTTTCCAGCCTCACTGGCCCAGGCTTGGCTAGTCCTGAGCCAAGCTGGTGAGTGGACGGCAGTTAGTGATGGGACTTGGATTTTGCCAAATGGGGCCTGCGGGTTAGAGTAAGGTTCCCCCCCAAATCAGCTTCTGCATGCAGATATCCACGTGGTGCCTGGTCATCTCCAGGGTCTGGGGGACTCCATTGGGTCTGTGGCAGAGAGAACCCTCAACTCACCAGCTCCTGTCCTGACTGCTTCCTTTCCACCCAGGAAAGGGCCGGGAGACGAGGGAGACTGGGGATAGCCCCGATTCATCTAACTTATAAAAAATGTGACTCTTTTTCAGACTCTAGTATTTTATTACATCTGGTTATGAGTCACTGTGGTTGAAAAACCACCAGGCTCAAAAGAGGCTTGCTTGGCCAGCACGGTGCTGGCGGCAGGCGGGCAGGGGAGGTCCCGAGAGGTAAGCAGTTGATGGCAGGTGTGCCCTGCTCATCCCCGAGCACCAGGGGACAAAAAAAGTGGCGAAGAAGACCGAGGGAGTGGGCAGAGCCCAATCAAAGAACGGAGGACGCGTTGCATGCTCACCGTGGACCTGGCGCATCTGGCAGTAGTATATCTTGTCTCAACATCTTATGACGTCCTGGGTGGATCAGGCCCGCAGTTTTACATACTAGAAAAC
This sequence comes from Bos indicus, assembly GCF_029378745.1. Classification (NCBI taxonomy): domain Eukaryota; kingdom Metazoa; phylum Chordata; class Mammalia; order Artiodactyla; family Bovidae; genus Bos; species Bos indicus. The sequence goes on along the minus strand of NC_091782.1, from coordinate 49,635,037 downwards.
CAGAGCTCGGCGTGTGGCAGTCCCTGACTTAGCTCACTCAGCCGTTAGCGGCAGTGCCAGGCTGTAGACCTGTTTCGCCTGCTCTTTCTTGCACATCACAGCTGCCGGCTCACCTGGTGGCAGGTGGCAGACTCCTGCTCAAGGAAACGGGTCAGGGAAGAGCAGTAGTTCCCAGCAATTCTGCAAGGGGAGGAGAGCAGGGTCCCAGCATCAAAAGTGGGACCGGGGTGGTCTCGGCATCCAACTGGGCACAGATGGGGGCCTGACTGAGGGCCGTCGCTGGCAGTGGTCGGTCAGGTGTCTCCTGATGGCTTCGTGACTTAGGTGACTGGGGTGGATGGGAAACCCGGGGTCTGGTCCCCAGCCAACTCCACTGGGACTGCTGTGTGCCTGCTGGTTTTTTAAAAATTCGTTTACGTTTGTACATTTTGATCTCCTTCAGCTCTCTCCCCCAGCCTGCACACACTTTGCACCCCTCTGACAACTGCCAGTCATTCTCCGTGTCTGTGAGTTTGTTTCGACTCTACGCATAAGTGAGACTGTGCAGTATCTGTCTTTCTGTTTGACTTGCTTCACTTAGCATAACGCTCTTACGGTCTGTCTGTGTTATCACAAATGGCAGGCTTTCCTTATTCTTATGGCTGAAAAATATTCCATCGTACGTATATACGGGCTTCCTGGGCGGCACTAGTGGTAAAGAACCCACCTGCCAGTGCAGGAGACATAAGAGATGCGGCTTCAATCGCTGGGTCAGGAGGATCCCTGGAGGAGGGCATGGCGACCCACTCCAGTATCCTTGCCTGGAGAATCCCATGGACAGAGGAGCCTTGCGGACTACAGCCCATGGGGTCGCAGAGTCAGTTACAGCTGAGTGACCGAGCATGCACGTATTACTTATATACACCACATTTTCTTTTCCCGTTCATCCATCGGTGAACACAGGTTGTGTCTGTGTCTTGACTGTTGTTAACAATGCTGCATGAACATGGGCGTGCAGATATCTTTTGGAGTTAGTGTTCTCCTTTCCACTTCTTATATTCCCAGAAGTGGAATTTCTGGGCCGTATTATAGTTCTGTTTTTAAGCTTTTGAGAACTGTTGTTTTCCATAGGGGCTGTGCCAATTTATTTCCCCCCCAACAGTGTACGAGTTCCCTTTCCCCCACATCCTCGTCTAGGCTTATTGCGTGTCTTTTTGATGATAGCCGTCCTGACACGGGTCAGGTGATAATTGCACTGTAGCTTTTTCCTCCTGGTTTGATTGAGATATAATTGACGTACAGCACTGTGGAAGTTTAAGGTGTATAACGTAATGATTTAACTTACATCATGAAATGATTATCACAGTTGAGTGAGCCTCCATCTTTTCAAATTGATACAAAATTAAAGAAATAGAAAAAAAAAAAGTTTCCATTGTGATGAGAATTCTTAGGATTGACTCCTAACAACTCTCATGTAACGTACAGCCGTATTAGTTCTGTTTTCATCATGGCCTATAGTACATCTCTGGTGCCTGTTTATCTTATCACTGGATCTCATGGTTTTGATCTGCATTTCCTGAAGATTAACGTACCTGTTGGCCATCTGGATGTCTTTTTTGAAACCTGTTCTTTGGAGCCTGTTTTCTTTGGAGCTTTGGCTAACTGGGACGAGGGCTTGGACTCAAGCCGGAAGCTTCTAGAAAGGGGAGGCTTCAGCGTGAGGGTTAGCCTCAAGGTGCTTGCTCTCGGAAGGAGGGCTTCCTCTGGCTGGTGGACGCAGGATGTACGGAATGTCAGCTTGGTCAGCATCCGCTCCATCCTCCTCCTAGAGTCCCTTTCTAGAAGTGACATCCATTCCCCCGTCCATGCATGGTGGAGGAACTGAAGTACTGGCCCACGTGAGGAGTCGGGAGGCGCCTGATCGAGAGTCGGTGTGTGTTTTGGGGCCAGCTGCTTCCCCGGGGCCGGCTGAGATTGTTGTGGTCCTAGGGCCTCTGTGGGCCAGTGGCTTCCTGATCGCCCACTGGCTGCCCCTCGGGTAGGCTGTTCTGGAAGTGTGCTCACTCCAGAGCCTGCACCTCCTGCCCTTCCACCAATTTTATAAGCACATCTTCACCTGAATTAAGATCCTTCCTGCCTCATGTTGCTCAGCTGGCTCTGTGATCTGCACTTTACCCTGGCTATACGGGGGAGTCACCGAGCGGTGGTGCCCAGGCAGCCTCCGTGCCGGGATGGCAGAGCAGGTGGGCTCCGTGTGCTTTGCACTGTTTCCACCTCCACCCTTTCTTCCAGGTGTTTTGTTTTGTTTTTAATATTCATTGGTTTCTTTGAGGCGGGTCTTGGTTGCAGCACACGGCTCTTTGGTGCGGCCCACGGACTCGCTAGTTGTGGCACATGAGCTCCGAAGTGCGAGGGCTCCGTGGTTGTGGTACCCAGGCTAAGTTGCTCCGTGGCACGTGGGATCTTCCCAGACCAGGGATCGAACCCATGTCCCCTGCATTGGCAGGCGGATTCCTAACCCCTGGGCCATCAGGAAAATCCCCCGTTTATTATTTTTTTTTAAACTTTTTACTTTGAAATAAGTTAAAGGTTAGGAAGGGTGTGATGTCATATCTGTTAAATGGTTTAACTGAATCAGATGGTAAGAATTATAACTGTGTCCATGTTTTGCAAGAGCAAGACCTAAAACCTATATTTTCCTTTGCATTGCTCCCGCCAGAAGAAATGCATTTCCAAAGTACTGGGAAAAGAGAGGAAATCCATCCAAGGAACACTGGGTCAGCCTCTTGCTCAGGCCATGTGCACACTGGATGACAAGCCCGTAGCACAGGCAGCAAAGACGAGCTCCTGGGATTGTGTTCCTGCTCCCTGGCCTCCCCTACACCGCATTAGTAAAGCCATTCTTTTTTTTTTTTTTTAAGCCATTCTTGGAACAGCATTTTTGTAGCGATTCTATATGCAAGAGTTGATGTTGTCACTCAGACTGGCAGGTCTGAGGTCTGATTATTGTTGTTGTTCAGTCACTCAATCGTATCTGACTCTTTGTGACCCCAGAGACTGCAGCAGGTCTAGCTCCTCTGTCCTTCCCTATCACCCGGAGTTTGTTCAAACTCATGTCTGTTGAATCAGTGATGCCATCCAACCATCTTATCCTCTGTTGTCCCCTTCTTCTCCTGTCTTCAGTCTTTCCCAGCATCAGGGTTTTTTCCAATGAGTTGGCTCTTCACATCAGGTGGCCAGAGTATTGCAGCTTCAGCATCAGTCCTTCCAATGAATATTCAGGACTGATTTCCTTAAGGATTGACTGGTTTGATCTCCTTGCTGTCCAAGGGACTCTAAAGAGTCTTCTCCAACACCACAGTTGGAATGCATCAATTCTTTGGTGCTCAGCCTTCTTTATGGTCCAACTCTCACATCCATACATGACTATTGGAAAAACCATGGCTCTGACTATACAGAGCTTTGTAGGCAAAGTGACATGTCTGCTTTTTAATATGGTGTCTAGGTATGTCATAGCTTTTCTTCCAAGCAGCAAGCATCTTTTAATTCCAGCAGAATGGGAACCGTCAATAGCCTCGTTTGCTGTGGTCGGTGGACTGCACATGGATTCTGGAGACTCAGACAGCCTGAAAGAACATCAGCAGATGCTTCTAAGAATCTCTGAAAGCAATTTCAAAACACTTGTGTTAAAAGCTTCAGCAGCAGATGTAAGGCCCAAGCAGAGTGATGTTGTAAGAGACATACTGAACTTGGAACCAGGAGAATTGGGTGTCAGGCCTTGCTCCGCAGTCTTAAACTGAGCTGAGTTATTTAGCAATGACTGGTCTTGGTCATCTCATTTGTGGAAAGATAGGGGTTGAAAAGATCATTATGGCATCCCCTCTGGCTTTAAAGGTCTAAACCTCTAAGTTATTATTGGCCCCGTGATTGCTATCCGGTTGTCTGATTTACTCCTGGGGGGCTGAGGGGTGGATCCATGGCTCACAATCAGTGGCATGTCCCCTTTGCCCGCACAGTTCAGGTGGTCCTGATGCTCATGCACTCATTGTGATGAGTCCTCACTGAGTCCGAGTTCAAGCTGTAGCTGACAGGTGTTTAGCCTCTCATGCCGTCCTCATTGTACATGGTGTGGAATGTCCTTCATTCTCCAGATCCTCGGAGGCTGTTTACTCCTCGTTGTTGTTGTGAACCAAGAGTGTGAGACCTTGGCGAGAAGTACCCTGTGGTGGGTTCTCACCAACATCGCCAGAAAGCCGTCGGCTTTCTGTGGAATGTTGCAGTGTTTCACGCCCTGCTTTGTAAATTTATTCATTCATTCACATATTACACAGATATTTATCGCGTGCTTTTTATGTGCTACACATTATACCATGGGATACAGGATGGACAGAACTTGTGGATTCTGGGCCAGGGGTTAGATATTAATAGCAGCCCCAACCAGCAGGTACCCGCAGATGGGGATGTGGGTCAGGGAGAAACTGTCCTGGATCCTACAGGTGAGTTAAGATTCACCTGGAAGCCAAGGGTGGCTGGAGGGAATTGAGGTGAAGAGGAGGTGTTTCCACCCCTCGGTAGGTGCCAGGGAGAAATATGAGATGAGGAATTCACAACACTTCTCAGTAAGAGTTGAGCCATTGGCATCCCTCTGTGTGGCCACCTGGATGAGTCAGTTACCTGGTGTCTGCAGGCTGTGGAGACCCCACTTGTGCTCTGGAAATGCCTGGAGCACCCACAGCCACCACTGAGGGCCTAAGATACTTTTTTTTTTTTTTTTCAAATTTCTTGCATTCTGTCAAAAAATCATGCAGATTTTGCTTTCTGTTCATAATACGCCTTGATTATTTTTAATGTAAAAGTGTGAAAGTCACTCGGTCATGTCTGACTCTCTGTGACCCCATGGACTACACAGTCCATGGAATTCTCCAGGCCGGAATACTGGAGTGGGTAGCCTTTCCAGGGATTGAACCCAGGTCTCCTGCATTGCAGGCGGATTCCTTACCCGCTGAGCCACAGGGAAGCCCATTGTTAATGTACTGTGTTATCATCAAAGTGAAGTCCCCACGAGGATGATGCATCCTCGGCCTATGAAGCTGGCCTCTCACTGGCAGAGTCCAGGGACCTAGGCTCACGTTCCCAGCTGCAGGAATGCAGAAGGTCAGCTCTGTCTGTCTCCCACTATTTGCATTCCAAAGCTGACCTTCTTTGCTTGGCGGTCCAGGTCACATGAGCGCTTCTTGATTGCTGGGGAGGAAATTGCTAAGGTTCTTCATCAATTCCAGTGACTTAGTTCAGTGTTTATAATCTCTCCTCTGTGATTCTAAAACTAAGGTAAACATTCGGGGCGGCAAAGAAGGCATCTTTATCTGTCATCGCTTGAGAAGAAATGACACTCATTTTTAGTAACTTTCTATTCATTCCGCTCACATTAAGATGAAATAGCACGTCAAATATAAGACTTTCTATGTTTTTCTTGAAAAATATTAATTAAACCATTAGACAGCGTCTTTAGTTGGTTATGTAGCCAAGGGAAGAATCAAAGGCAAATATTACAGTGCTTGGAAATAATGCTCGACTACTGATGAAGCCAAATTCAGAGCTGAAATAAGAATCCGGTACTTTTTTATATAATTGTATTAATATTTCATTTTGGCTGTGCTGGGTCTTTGCTGCTGCTCAGGCTTTTGTCTAGTTGTGATGGGAGGCTGTCCTCTAGCTGTGGTGCTTAGGCTTCTCATTGCTATGTCTTCTCTCCTTGTGGAGCACGGGCTCCAGAGTGTGTGGACTTCGGAAGTTAATGGCACATGGGCGCATTGGTTGTGGTTCCTGGGCTCTAGCGCACAGGCTCAGGAGTTGTGGCTCCTGGACTAAGTTGCTCTGCGGCATGTGGGATCTTCCCGACCCAGGGATGGAACCCACGTCTCCTGCACTGGCAGGCAGATTCTTCGCCACTGGACCACCAGGGAAGCCCAGGAGTCCAATGTTGAGATAGTCGCCCAAGGTATACACGAAGACTTTGAGAGGACTTCTCACGCGGCCCCTTTCAGTTTTCCACTTTGGCCAGGAACTTGAATTAGCACATCGAGAAGAGACTTTCATAGAGACTTTGATGTTACAAAAGATAAATTTAGCAGAGGAGGTAACATGACCCTAGGTTCTCTGCTTTCTAGATTCATGGTTTGTTTTCTTGGGTCTCCAGGAGGAAGGGTGGGGCCCAGGGAATTCCTCCTCTTTATTCTGTCATCAAGCTCCCTGCCCGTTTCCAGTGTTTCTGGAGGAAGAACCTCATAGCATCCACTGGGTCACCAGGGCTGTTTCCGCAGTGCTCCGCTCCCGCAGTTCGTTCTTACGCCTCACTTCCCTACTTTACTGTTGGTGGTTGTCAAATTAGGGGCTTCTTTGGTGGCTCAGATGGTAAAGAATCTGCCTGCAACGTGGCAGAGCCAGGTTCCATCCCTGGGTCGGGAAGATCCCCTAGAGGAAGGGAATAGCTATCCACTCCAGTATTTTTGCCTGGAGAACTCCATGGACAGAGGAGCCTGTGGGCTACAGTCCATGGGGTCAAATTGAGAGTAGTAACGATAACACGTGTTTAGATAATGTATCTTACGTTGACATTCCTGTTGATTTGGGAAGACAGGCCATGGCCTGAGCTCCCCGTGACAGTAGGAGTGAAAAGAAGGGGAGAGGATGTACATACACAGAAAAGGCATACAGCAGGGTGAGAATCCTGCGGACCAGTTAGGGGTATGATATAGTCACAGCCTGAATAGATATTTAAATAGTCCCAGACCTCTTCTTAGAAGGTCAAGCACCCTCATTAGCCCTGCACAAAGAAGTCATAACCAGAAACGGTTGATGCTGTAGAGCTCGAGATAGTCCCATAGCTTTCTGGATGCCAGCCTCACCTTCGGGGGTCCCTCAGGAAGTGGGGCGTCTCCTGTGCCCCATCAAGGAAGGATATCTTCCAGCTGAGAAGCTCGCCCTTGACCTGGGAGGCGTCTTCTCGATCAGGGTGCATGGTCAGCTGAAGGACAGAGGCTGGGTTGGCCGGATCAACCCTGGGGGCCGGCAGGTGGCCCCCGAGGGCACCTCAGCCGTCAGGCTGTTAACACTCGTCCAGTGTGTGCACTCCACACACTCACAGGTGCGTACACACAGGCACACATCAGGTTAGGGGAGAGTGGACACGTTTTTTATGCACTGTGGTTTTAAAAAGTTATACAAAGTCATCCATGAATACTTGCTTTATTGGGGCACGCTCTTTAGAGCCCTCAGTGGCTCGCCTCCCTCCGGGGACCCTGGTCAGCTGCAGCAAGCCCTTCCCTCAGGTGCCGGTACCGGATGGGGAGATGGAGGGTACACGGGGCTCCCGCAGGCCAGCTGCAGACATAGGGAGGGCCTTGTTTCTTAGGAGACATCTGGCACTTGCAGGCTTGGGGAGGGAGGTGGGGGAGAGAAGCGGGGAGGAGCTGGAGGAGCTGGGGCCAGTGTTAAAATAAAGCAAAACCAACACATCAGCCTAATGAAGACCTGTATCTCTCTGGCATCATCATTATTTTAATAAACAGGAGAGGGGGAAAAGCTGAAAGTAAGGCGTCAAACCCGAGCAAACACATCAGAACTACCGAATTAGTTCCCTGTGTAAACACGCCTCTCTATTTAAAGCTGGGGCGGCTCAGTGACCCTCCTCGGAGGCCTCTGGCCTGGGCGGCCCAGACTTCGGGCCCCGTGGCTCCCGCCCCGCCTGGGGCCGCGCCCGTATATGTCGGTGTTTCCTTTGGCTTCCAGAAGGTCAAATAACGATGGCACGGCCCTTCTGTTTTCCCTCCTTTCCCAAAATGAGTGCTAATAACTTCTGTATAAGGAACATTACCTGTTGGGTCAGGAGGCTGGTTACCTGCCCGCTTTCAGAGGCGCATCTCCTCGGAGTGGGCAACTGTGCCGTTTGGAAATTACTTTAAATAACTGTTTACTGACTGTCGGCTGACCTTCAGAGCACAGTTGGAGACTGTGGCGAGAGGCGGGTTGGACCAGACGTGACGAGGAGGTGACCTTTCAGGCGCCCTCGTCTCAAAGCAGCGGGAGTACACCGAGGGTAAACGCACCTTGTAGGGAAATAGATGTGTGTGTGCCGTGTGACATTAAAGCCCAGACGTTGTCAACAGCTAACCTGTACTGAGCACGATGCGGTTAACATTGCGCTCCATTCTTTGAGTGTGCCGTCTGGTGCTATTTCCACGACAGCCCTGGAGGTGTTGGTGTTGACCCCGTTTTAGAGGTAAGCAGACTGATGCTCTGAAGCAGCGCAGTGCCTTGTCCAGGCCTCAGAGTCGGTGGCAGCACAGACCAGGTGTGTCTTGAGTCCGAATCCCACCCCCGACTGCTGGAGCTTTCTGCCTCTGTGTGAGTGAGCCGGTGTGGAGCTGTTTCCCAGGCATTGCTTCTGTGGTGGCAGTGTTTGTACGTTTCTTTAAGTGAAGGACAGGGAAAGCTTGAGAGAAGTAGAGAAATTGAAACTGCTGTCATAGTCTTGGGATCTCATGCCTTGAGAAGAGTCTTGTGTGTGTATACACACACACACACACACACACAATTTGACTGTGCCAGGATCTTAATTGGGACATGTGGGATCTAGTTCCCTGACCAGGGATCAAACCCAGGCCCCCTGCACTGGCAGCACAGAGTCTTAGCCACCGGACCACCTGGGAATTACCAAGATGGTCTTGCTTTAACCCCGCTCCATTTCTCTGGAGTTTGGTTCTATGAAGTGAGTTCCCAGATTCTTCCTCTGAATGAGTCAAAGCAGAGCTTTTCTTAAGTCCAGGACACCAGGCTCTTCCCTCATCTGGTGTTTCTCTTATCTCTCTCGTTCTTTTGATGCTTAGTCATCTTCTTGCCTTGCTGGTTATCTTCTCTTGTTCAGTCACTCAGTCATGTCTAACTCTTTGCCATGCCATGGACTGCAGCACTCCAGGCTGCTCTGCCCTTCACTGTCTCCCAAAGTTTGCTCAAATTCATGTCCATTGAGTTGGTGAGGCTATCTAACCATCTCATCCTCTGTCGCCCCCTTTTCTGCCTGCCCTCAATCTTTCCCACCATCAGGGTCTTTTCTAAGGAGTCGACTCTCTGCATCAAGTGGTCAAAATATTGGAGCTTCAGCATCAATCTTTCCAGTGAATATTCAGGATTGATTTCCTTGTGTCTTATTTCTCCAATAAGATGATAAACATTTTGAGGGTAGGTGCTGTCCACCTTCTTTGTTTTCCCTCAAGTTCCTAGCCCAGGCCTCAGATGTATAGGTGTTCAGATATTTGTGATGTTGGCATAACATCAGGCACACCATGCAAGCTGGGGAGGAGGGGTAGTAGTTCCTGACTCTGCTGCTGGTGGACAGACGATCTTGGCAATTACTGGACCCCTGTGGGTCTCGCGAAGGAGTCCACCAAGAGGACCCGAGCGCTGGCCGATCAGCAGGTCACAGCCCTCCAGGTGTGTGTGGCAGGCGCCCAGCCAGCCAGACACTATGGTCAAGTGTGCGCAGTGCATCTGAGCGAGCACACCGCATTCAGGTGTGCACACTGCCTTCGAGTGTGCTGGCCGTGGTGCCCGGTTGCCACGGTGCCCTCTGGGGGGTGCTCAAGTTACTACCTCCACTCATCACCACCTGGGTGGATTTCATCTGGAAGGAGCTTTTAATTTGCGCGTAGCGTACTTAACAACCGTGAAATGCTATGACTCGTGCAGAGAGCGGTTTGCTTTCCAGAGTGTTCTCAGGTGGGCTCATCCACTGCCTCTGCAAGGTGCTCCCACGAGGCCAGGAGCCCCGTGTTAGAGACAGGGACACCAAAGCCGGGAGGACGCTCACGGAGCAGGGCGATGTCACCTGAGGTCAGGGAGGGGCCTCCGTGGTGCCCACTGTGTCTTTTTGTGGTGTCTGGGGTGGGGGAGGGAGCGCTTGGCTCCGTGCGCACTTTCCTCCCTGAGACCACAGGCTGCCTCTGGGAAACCAGTTTGCAGCCCTGGTTCACCTCATCCTACCTCTCGCTTCTTGGGCCGTGTGTGGTGGCGTGTGTTTGACTTAAGGCGACTCTAGATAGCGCACACACCCGGCCGTTTATTTCGGTGCTGTTTCTGCTTAGCTGTGGCGCTCATTCGTCACGACTTATTCTGGGCAGCCGAGAAGCTCCCGCCCGTGTCATCTGTGACCAGTTTAATTCTGTGTCTCTGGGTGTCACCACTGGTACCAGACCGACCGCCCACCCCGGGAGCATTTTTGGTTCTTTTTTTCTTTTTAAAACCCAAGGAAAACCCTGCACACTCTTAGTTTTCCTTAATCCTTGAATTAATCTAAGTCCTTCTTTTATATCCCATATAGCTTCTACCTAGCAAGCAGGCAATAAGTGTTTCTTAAATGTCAGTGAGCAGTTGTATTTTTATCCTGTACCCTTTGCAACTTTCTAATCCAAACAGTATATAGTAGTCCTCGCCCCCGCCTCCTTATCTGTGAGTTTACTTTGTGGGGTTACCCAGGTCAGCTGCCATTGGAAAACAGTACATGGAAAATTCCAGAAATAATTCATAAGTTTAATGTTATTTTTTGTGTTTTATATTTTAATGTTTATTTTATATTGAAGTACAGTGGATTAACAATGTTGTGTTCGTTTCAGGTGTACAGCAAGGTGATTCCGTTTTATATATACATGTATCTATTGTTTTTCAAATTCTTTCCCCATTTAGGTTATTACAGACAATTAAGTAGAGTTCCCTGTGCTATACAGGATAGGTCCTTTATTTATTTTAAATACAGCAGTGTGTACACGTCAACCCCAAACTCCCAATCTATTCCCCCGCTGACCCTTCCCTGCTGGTGACCGTAAGTTCCTCTCTAAGTCTGTGAGCCTGTTTCTGTTTTATGATTAAGCTCATTTGTTCCATTTTTGGATTCTGCATATAAATCATATCATGTGATACCTGTCTTTCTCTGGCTTCACTTAGTATGATGGTCTCCATATAAATCTTATCATGTGGTACCTGTCTTTCTCTGACTTCACTTAGTATGATGGTCTCCAAGCCCATCCGTGTTGCTGCAGATGACATTCCATCCTCTCTAATGACAGAGTCATAGTCCACTGTGTGTGTCTGTACCGCATGTTCTTAATCCACTTACCTGTCAGTGGACACGTAGGTTGCTTTCATGTTCTTGGCTGTTGTAAACAGTGATGCCATACAGGGGTGCATGTATCCTTTTGAACAAGGCTTTTCTCTGGATATATGCCCAGAAGTAGAATTGCTGGATCATGTCATTGTTCTAGGGCTTCCCTGGTGGCTCAGATGGTAAAGAATCTGCCTGCAGTGCAGGAGACCCAGGTTCAATCCCGAGGTCAGAAAGAGCCCCTGGTGAAGGGAATGGATAGTATTCTTGCTTAGAGAATCCCATGGACAGAGGAGCCTGGCAGGCTGTAGTCCATAGGGTTGCAAAGAGTTGGACATGACTGAGTGACTGACACTTGCACTTTCACAGTAGATCATTTTTAATTTCTTAAGGAGCCTCCATACTGTTGTCCATAATGGCCGCACCGATTAATTTCCATTCCCACCGGCAGTGCGGGAGGGCTCCCTTTTCTCCACACCCTCTCTAGCATTTATTGTTTGTAGACTTTTGATGATGGTCATTCTGACTGGTGTGAAGTGATACCTCCCTGTATTCTGATTTGCACTTCTCTAAAAATGAGCTATGTTGAGCATGTTTCCCATGTGCCCATTGGCCATCTGTATGTTTTCTCTGGAAAAATCTCTATTTAGGTCTCCTGCCCATTTTTTGATTGGGTGATGGTTTTGATACTGAGCCACATGAGCTGTTTGTAAATTTTGGAGATTAATCCCCTGTTGGCTGCATAATTTATGAATATTTCCTCCCATCCTGTGGGTTGTCTTTCTCTCTTGTTTATGGTTCCCTCTCCATGTCTTAAGATGCCTTTATTTCTAACATTCATGTGGTTTCCTCCTCTGCAGTTTCCTTTTGTGATTGTTGACATTTTTTTTTGCATTTCATTATTAGATATGTGGCTCATCTTCTTGCATCTCCCCTGCTTATTATGTAAATCAAATCTTTTTAAAAAAAGAAATATGAAAGTCATCTTCAGTGCCCATTTCTTTTGAAGTGAATTGGCCATCTTCAAGTATACCTTAATGGGTCTAGGGGTGTGTGTGTCTAAGTGTGTGTTTAGATCAGGTGCTAGTCATATGTTCAGACTGTTATCACGAGTAGCATTGCAAAACAAAGCTTTTCTGAGCCAAGATACATTTTTAAAAATTCATACCCCAGATAACTTTTTCCAGAGTTCCCCTCCCACACACCAATTAACACATTTGGCAAAATTTGCTTTTTCTTAGAAAATCCTTTGAACTTCAAATGATGGTATTTTGTACAAGCATGAGAGAAGCTCAAACACAGAAGAGAAGAAAGTGTAATAGCTTGGTCTTGGAGGGAGTGTGAGAAACCGTCTTACTTCTCGGTAGATGCTAACGCTGAGCTTGCAGGAGCACTAGTGGGAAGGAGGGACAGGTGGTCCCCACAGAGACTGGCCGCCTCCTGCCTCGGATCACCGCTCACCCGGCCACTTCCTCCTTCCATGGCTCCATTGTGCACTGAGGGAGTGGAGAAGGGGTTTGTGTTTATTAGGGTCTGAGGTGGGCTTCTCAGTGCAGGAAGGGGAGGTCCCTGGAGTCATCTGCCACCTACTTAGCAAGGAATTGCTAATGCTTCGCTGGCAAACCAAGAGGGGTAGTCATGGAGACAAGAAAGTTTGGATGGATTCTGGAGGAAACAGATTCCCCCCTGGACACCTATTCCAGGCAGCTGGAGCAGGGCCACTGAGGTTGAAGAGTGTGGCCTCATACACTTAGAGAATGAACTTCTGGTTGCCCAGAGGAATGATGGGAGGAAGGGATAGTTAGGAAGTTTGGGATGGACTTGTGCACACTGCTATATTTAAAATGGATCACCAACAAGGACCTTCTGAATAGCACGGGAACTCTGCTCAGTGTTTTGTGGCAGCCTGGATGGGAAGGGAGTTCGGGGGAAAATGGATACATGTATATGTATGGCTGAATCCCTTCACTGTTCATCTGAAATTATCACAACATTGTTAACCAGCTATGTGTGCGTGCGTGCTAAGTCGTTTCAGTGGTGTCTGACTCTTTGCAACCCTGTGGACTGTAGCCCACCAGGCTCCTCTGTCCATGGGGATTCTCCACGCAAGAATACTGCAGTGGGTTCCTGAGGCCTCCTCTAGGGGATCTTCCTGACCCAGGGATCAAACCCACACTTACATCTCCCGTACTAGCAGGTGGGTTCTTTACCACTGGGTAGGAAGTGGGTATACCCAGCGCCACCTGGGTTTCAGTTCAGTTGCTCAGTCATATCTGACTCTCTGCAGCACGCCAGGCTTCCCTGTCCTTCACCAACTCCCAGAGCTTGCTCAAACTCATGTCCATTGAGTTGGTGATGCCATCCAACCATCTCATCTTCTCTCATCCCCTTCTCTTCCTTCCTTCAGTTTTTCCCAGCATCAAGGTCTTTTCTAATGAGTCAGTTCTTCACATCAGGTGGCAAAGTATTGGAGCTTCAGCATTAGTCCTTCCAATGAACACCCAGGACTAATTTCCTTTAGAATGGACTGGTTGGATCTCCTTGCAGTCCAAGGGACTCTCAAGAGTCTTCTCCAACACCACAGTTCAAAAGCATCTATTCTTTAGTGCTCAGCTTTCTTTATAGTCCAACTCTCACATCCATACATGACTACTGGAAAAACCATAGCTTTGACTAGACAGACCTTTGTCAGCAAAGTAACATCTTTGCTTTTTAATATGCTGCCTAAGTTGGTCATAGCTTTTCTTCCAAGGGGCAAGCATCTTTTAATTTCATGGCTGTAGTTACCATCTGCAGTGATTTTGGAGCCCAAGAAAATAAAGTCAGCCACTGTTCCCATTGTTTCCCCATCTATTTGCCATGAAGTGATGGGGCCTGGGTATACCACCTGAGTATACCCCAGTGCAAAAGAAAAGGTTAAAAAAAAAAAAAGAGGCACGGTGGTATACCAGAAGGCTGTGATGATCCCCTTCCTGTATTTACAAAAACGGGGTTTGTCTCCTATTCTCCGGGGCCACAGCAGGAAAGAAGGTAACAGGCTTACTGAGTTTGGCACTCTTAAATAAATGCTGTTTCAAAAAATGTCAGGAATTATTGCTGTAATTAACCCAAAGCTAGAGCTTAAAGAGTGATGCTTAATTGGCTTCTTTCTCTTCATGTGTCACAAGTCTGAGTCCTCGCTGAGAGCTTTTTTGATAAATGAGAAAAGGGGTCTTTGTGTTTGAAATTCGGAATTGTCAGACACTTAGTAGAATTAGCATGTTTGTTATGATTTGTCTTCTCGAGAGCGATCCACGGGGAGCAGCCTGGGGGTTGGCGGGGAGGGGAGCATCTTGCCCTTTCAACTCCAGTTCCCTCTCAAGCTATGAAAGGAATAAATGGGGACGCACCACACGGCGATCTTCGTAAACTCTTCTGTCTGCTGCTGGCAGAGGCGTGAGGAGCAGGCGCGTATTTTGTTGTGTCTTGCAGGCTTCTCTTGCCTGAAAGAAAAAATCTGTTTATGGAGGGGGAGGACGTGGCTGAAAAAACACTTGTACATAAAACAGCTGTTAAGTGAATCTCCACACACTGAGATCAAGAGAACGTGAAGAAATATGTCCATCCAAGAATCCCTCTGCCAACTTGGAGCCTCCTTTAGAAAATAAATACAGCCACGCTACAAGTTTCTGGTAACTTAGTTACTGAAAAATAAATTGAGCTACTTAGACCCTTGAACCTTGATTAAAAAAAAAATCTCTGAATTCTATTGCAGTGATGCAAATGAAGCCAAAGAAACTGCAGAAAGTTTCTTTTCCCTTTGGTCATAAATGGATCCCGAAGAGTCCTGAAAACGCACAGAGCAGAAGCTCAGGCTTCCCAGTAGAAGGAGAGCAGGTCCCTGATATTTGCTTCTTTAAGCTCCATCCATGATAAGTCGGTATTGCTGGGCTACTCAGCTTCCTTTGAACTTTCCCTTCCTAGGGGCCTGGCACGGTAGAGGACAGCTGTGCTGGGCGCCTGCCAGGAAAAACTGGCCTTTCCCCCGGCAGAGCACATCTGGCCACACCTTCCCCCCAGCCCACTAGGAACTCCTCAAAGGATGGGTCGTCACCCTTGGTGTCTGCTCTGCGGTTGGAGTGCTGTTGTTACAAGGTGAGGGCCCTTTAAAACTGTATGCTCATGCTTGGAGAATTCTGCCCGTGTGCTACAGATGTTTTACAGTTTATTTCCAAACAGCTGCTTTTTCCTTCTTCAGTCTGTTTTTCCTTTTTTTTTTTTTTAAATAAAATCCCTCCGGAAACCTTTCAGCTCACATCCTTGGCTGTGCTTCCTTAGTAGAAGCCCTCGCATTCCTCACCACGCCATGCCCCCTGGCCGGCACCTGTTGCTATAGGCTGGCCATCACCTTCGCAGGTTGTTCTTCTGTGAGTTAGAATTTTGGGGTATGTGTCCCAAACCTCTGTATGTTCAATCAGCCTAGAAAAGACAGCCCCCAGGGACAAGCAAGCCCTCTGGAGTGTTTTGGGAGACAGTCCAGAAAGTAGAAGGAACAGCAGAGGTTTGCAGCTTATAATGCACACTCTGAGCATCAGTAGAAGGGTCCCACGTGGGTGACCGAGTTCAGGGGGTATCAAAGGAAGGATTTCCTTGAGGGCCTGCCACTGTGACAGGCTGTCCCACTTGGAACTCCACCGGCAGCCAGCTGTCAATCATCCTTGACCCTTTCAAGGTAGGAAGAACAGGAATAATTCAGACCCACAGATAAACCCCGAATCTGGGTGATGGCATTGACATCCTCATTTGGTGATCTGTTCCCCAGTGGAGCTCAGTTGACTAGTTAGAGTTCAACCTCCTCTCATTCCCTTTCCACTGATGGTCTGAAAAGGACAGGGAGAGAGGCGGATGTCCCATGGAAGAAGCTGGAGAGGGAGACGGGAGTCCGGAATTTGGGAGGCTCGGTCCTTGAACAGTGAGCTCGAGAAGCATGGATCATCTCTCGGGGAAAGGAAAATGTGTTGACTTGTACTTTGGCCAGCAGTCCATATGCAGATCCACCATCTGTGCTGAAGAATGTGCCTGGATCTCTCTAAAAGAGCCCAAGTTGAGTCAGTGTCTGAACTGGAGTCTCACCTCTAAAATAGTTATCAAGGATTTCGAGATGAGGGGCTGCAAAGCCAAGAGAGTGAAAACAATCCATAAAAGCGTGTTTGGCCAGCTCTCAAAAATCTGAGACACTTGCAACACAGCCCTTGGCTCGGCCGGTGGATTTTTCCCATTCATGTGCTCTTTTGACAGATGAATTGTTGCAGGCTGCGAAAAAGCTCTAGGAGGGATCTGCTAGACTCCTCACTCCCTCGGAGCTGGGGAGCTGTTTCTTTGAAACCCTGTTAGCAAGGCAAGGGGCTGCTAGCTCAGCGTGGCGGGCTGTTTGGCCACTCTTTGCTCTGTCTGAAAGGGTCAAGGCCACATTTGACTCTGGCATATTTGTGTGTTGGGTTGGAATGAAGACTCTCAATTTAGTAACTATTCGACACTGGTCGAACTTTTCTGGAATTTGTATTTCTTAACTCCTATGGAATGTTTATTACTTTCATTATGGTAATAACGAGAGTGCTTACCCGGAATCCCATAAATCACGGGATCCTGGCATTTCCCTTCTAGAGTCCTTCCTTTTTACTGCGTGGTGGGCTCACATGTGTATTTGGCAGGTTTTGCCCACCTTCTGGATTGCTGACTACACTATGCCGATTCTTCTTTAAAATCAAAAGCCATTTTGATAAAATTATGTCAAGCTGGATGCCTGTTTCAAGTGTAGCTTCCTTCACACCACATGTGATAAATGTGATAAATGTGACCTGTTAGAAAGAAGAGAAACCGAGGATTAATATTTAGCTACAAGAGTGGCCAGTCCCTCGTGTTATGGGAAGTCCTTGCCCAAGTCTAGAGGACGTTTCCTTTATTAAAAAATTTTTTATTGAAGTGTGGTTGATTTCCAATGTTGTGTTAATTTCTACTGTACAGCATACTCAGTTATACATGTGTCTATTCTTTTTCATATTCTTTTCCATCATGGTTTATTGTGCATGCATGCATGCTGAGTCCCTTTGCGACCCTGTGTGCTGTAACCTATCAGGCTTCTCTGTCCTTTGGATCCTCCAGGTAAGAATATTGAAGTGGGTTGCCATGGCCGCCTCCAGGGAATTTTCCCAACCCAGGGGTCGAACCGTTGTCTGTTATGTCTCCTGCATTGGTAGGCAGGTTCTTTATCACTGGCGCTGCTTAGGCCATAGTTTATCATAGGATACTGAGCATAGTTCCCTGTGTCATGCAGTAGGATCTTGTTCATCCATCTTATATATAATAGTTTGTATCAGCTCATCCCAAACCCCTAATCCTTCCATCCTCCCTCCCAAACCCTCCCCCTTGGCAACCATAAGTCTGTTCTGCATGTCTGTGAGTCTGCTTTTGTTTCATAGGTATGTCCATTTGTCATATTTTAGGTCCATGTATAAGTGATATCATATATTTGACTTTGTCTGACTTCACTTCACTTAGGATGATAATCTCTAGGTCTGTCTATGTTGCTGCAAATGGCATTATTTCCTTCTTTTTATGGCTGAGTAGTATTCCGTGTGTGTGTGTGTGTGTACACACCACATCTTTATCCATTCATCTGTCAGTGGACATTCAGGTTGCTTCCGTGTCTTGGCTGTTGTTAACGGTGCTGCTGTGAACATTTGTGTGCATGTATGTTTTCAAATTATAGTTTTGCTTCCCTTATGCCCTAAAGTGGGATTGCTGGATCATATTCTAGCTCTCTCTTAGTTTTCTGAGGAACTTCCATACTGTTCTCCACAGTGGCCTCATCGGTTTACATTCCTGCCAATAGTGTCGGAAGGTTCCTTTGTCTTCACACCCTCTCCAGTGTTTAGTGTTTGTAGACTTTTTGATGATGGCCATTCTGACTGGCGTGGTACCTCAATGTTTTGATTTGCATTTCTCTAATGATTAGTTGGCATCAGCAACTCAATGGACATCAGTTTGAGTAAACTCTGGGAGTTGGTGATGGACAGGAAGGCCTGGTGTGCTGCAGTCCATGGGGTTGCAAAGAGTTGGACACGACTGAGCGACTGAACTGAATGATTAGCTATGATGAACATCTTTTCATGGGCCTATTGGTCATCTGTGTGTCTTGGAAAATAAATTTCTTACATCCATGAAGGAGGCTGGAGTCCTCAGAAGCGTTTTGATGGAGCTCAATCAATTGAATTTAGATCTTCAAGTGTTCTTGGACAGAGAGGCTTGGAAGTGCTAGAGAAAGAAGAGTCGTCATTTGTATGTATTAATAATATATAAAGTACTGGGGATCTTTCAAACCCTCTGTATACTAAGAGTGACTTCAAGGGACGCAGCGTCTACTATTGTGTGTACATATACAGGTTGTATACGGCACCGAATGGACAGGGGCTTAGCGCTGCTGTCTGTGCTTATGCAAAGAAACCAGGAACCCCCTTCATACCTTTTCCAGCCAGCAATGAAAGCCCCTATTCACACAAACAGTTTTAAAGGTCTTTTGTTACAGTGTATGATTTAAATGTATTTTCATCAAAATGTGGAAGTTCTGGACTTGCATATTTGAAAACTGCCCACCAATATAAAAAAACAGTGGCAAAGCCGGTCATTATAGAACAAAGCAGGCCAATCAGAAGTGTAGTCACTGTGTTTTTTTCAGTGTAAATAAACATGTCAACATGTACCTCCAAACAACCATCTGACTTCTGAATTTGAACTCTAAAATATATAGCTGGGAAAGGCAAGGGCTTTGCAGTGGATTTGTCATCTGATGGAAATAATACATCTCCACCCTTACTATATCATCTCTGTTTGTTTTAAAGCGAAGTTTTCTATACTTTTCTGTCCAGGGCTCTCCCTTGGGAATGCATGCTTGAATTACTCTTTTTATTTGGCACCCCGGATGCTTTCCCCGTCAATGTGCTTTAAGATTCTGGAAGGGAGAGAAGGAAGTGGAGGCAGCAGAAGAGAACCAGCTATAGTCTCGGTCCAATCAGGCTTAGGAAACAATTCATAAGGCAACTGAGATTCTGGAAAGGTCATTACTTTTAAAATCCATCTGTGTTCATGTCCTTCCAGGAAGTCTTTGTCACCCCCCGCCCCCCAGGGATTTGTGGACCCTCGTTGGGAGATGACTGA
Organism: Bos indicus; assembly: GCF_029378745.1. NCBI lineage: Eukaryota > Metazoa > Chordata > Mammalia > Artiodactyla > Bovidae > Bos > Bos indicus. Next base: position 49,615,713 of record NC_091782.1, on the reverse strand, counting down.
TTCAGAGCCCATGACTCTTAGCAGCCATCTACGTAGAAAGGTCAAGGAGAAGGGCCTCCAAAAATACTCTGAGAAGTACAGTTAACTGAACAGTAGATGGAAGTTTAGAAGTAGGTAGTGAAATGCGAAGGTGAGTGGAACACGGGAGACTGCAGTTCACATGCACCTCAAACGGAAAACATGGGGATGGTGTTAGAGGGGGGACGGACGGACGGATGGACAGAGGCTCTGAGGGTCATGGGCATCAGTGACTTGCTCTTCAACACCCATTTCCAAAGTGTCTTGACAGCTTCCCTTCTGGAAGGAAGTTGTTTCCCAGTCATCATTTCCCAGCTTGTAGCATTTCTTCTGAGACTCTCCCTGGCTGGCTTTTAAACAGTGACCCTCGTATCTTTTCAAGATGCAGGAGGTTCTTTAGGGTCTGTGCTGAGCCTGGCCGGTGTGCAGTAGCTGCTGGACGTGGGGGCCGCTGCTGTTACCCCCTCCAACTGGCCCGGGGTGTGGGCTGCTGGCTGGACCGTGTCTCCTGCTTGCTCAGCATTGCCAGCGTTCAGTGTCCATCAGGTCTTCACTCGGGATCACCCGCTTTGTCCCATCCACTGGGCGATGTGTTGGGTTCCAGAGGGTGCTTGTATTTTTCCCAGTTGCCTCCCTCAGCCAGGTTTCTGAACCTGGCCCACGAGCTGGAATGCTGGCTTGGGACTTTGTGTGCACGGCTGTCACGTGGTCTCCTCCCTCCTGCCCCCTCAATATATGGAGAAATTTCCTAGCCTCCAGTAGTGAGTATCAAGTGGATGGTGTTGGCAGAGTTTGTCAGTGTTCACCGTGGTCTTTCAGGCCTTTGTAGTCAAAACAGAGAAAAGCCCCCCAGTTCCCCTCTCAGCATCTGTAAGATGCTGCTGCTTCTCCAAACTCCTCTTTCTGCGGGTTTTCTGCCGACGCATCTCTGATCGTCTCTGAGGAGCTCCTCTTCCTCTTTGCCTCCCGTCATAGGGAAGAACTCGGATGCCTTCTGTTGACCATCGCCAGCCCTTCAGTCTCCTCCAACCCACTCGTCTTCACTCCCCTCCGCAGGTTCTAATCCGCCCTTTCTGCAGGCTCCTTCCCTGAACTTTCAAACATGCTCTCATGGGCCCCACCTTCCCAGAAGGCCTCCCCACCTCCCCCGGGGCCAGCACCACCTCCTCCTGCCTGCCCCCACCCCCCCCACCACCGCATCCCCTCCCTCTGCTGACTCTCCTGTGTGTTAGTCTAACTCTTTTCGACTCCATGTAGTGTAGCCCGACAGGTTCCTCTATCCATGGGATTCTCCAGGCAAGAATACTAGAGTGGGTAGCCATTCCCTTCACCAGGGGATCTTCCCGACCCAGGGATCGAACCTGGATCTCTCGCATTGCAGGTGGATTCTTTACCATCTGAGCCACCAGGGAAGCCCTGTCTGTCTTTCCCCCAGAAGGATGCGGGCTGCATTCTTTGCACGTGAGGTGGCAAATTTTTATTTTCTCTTTACTCAGATTTTTATTTTTAGTTTCCCAGTGTGAATAGGGAGAAGGCAATGGCACCCCACTCCAGTACTCTTGCCTGGACAGTCCCATGGTCGGAGGAGCCTGGTGGGCTGCAGTCCATGGGGTCGCTGGGAGTCGGACACGACTGAGCGACTTCACTTTCACTTTTCACTTTCATACATTGGAGAAGGAAATGGCAACCCACTCCAGTGTTCTTGCCTGGAGAATCCCAGGGACGGGGGAGCCCGGTGGGCTGCCGTCTATGGGGTTGCACAGAGTTGGACACGACTGAAGTGACTTAGCAGAGCATGGCATGAATAGATGAGCACCTTGTTCCACAGTTTTCACTTCACTGGCCTCAGCTGCTCTGCAGGACTCTGAAGGATTCCCAGCAGACCCATCACCGCTGCGTGTTCTCGGTGGCTCCTGCCAGCCTGGTGAGCCTGCTCCACGGTGCCTGCGCTGCTGTGATGTGTCTCCCGTGGCAAGCGTGGTCTTCCCCTGGCTCTGTGATGTCCAGTCGCAGTCTGCCCTCTGCCTTCCTGGCCCCCCGTCCCCTCTGTTGTCTTTCCAGCCCTCTTCCGTGATTTGAGTTCCCTGGGCTCTGCTCTCAGCCCTCCGTATCCTTCTCCACGTCCTTCTTGCTCTCCATGGCAGCCTCACCTTCTCCTGGGGCTTTGAGTGTCCCGAGCCCATGTCAAGTCTATATTCCTGACCCAGAATTCTCTCTCTCTCTTTCTCCCCAGACCCTCCTGATTGCCTGAACATCACCCCTCCAAAGTCCCAGAGCCCTCAAAGTCAACATGTAGGAACTTACTTCATTCTGTCCCCCAGGCCTGCCACTCCTGAGTTCCCTGTCCAGTGAAGGACGTCGCCAGACACTCAGCTTCCTCTACCAGCAAAGAGGGGCATTACCTTAACTCTTTGCCTTCTCTCACCCTGCTCCTGCCCATTTCAGTTGCCAGGTCCTATCGGTTTTACCTTCTTAGTCTATTTCATGTCTGTCCACTTTTTATCCTTCCCGACCCTCCATCCCATTTTGTAAAGTGTGTGTACTTTTTCAGTGGCAACTTATTTTTCTTTTAAAAATATTTGTTTGGCTGTGCCGGGGTCTCAGTTGTGGGACCTTTAGTTGCAGCATGCAAGCTCCTAGTTGCGGCTTGTGGGACCTAATTCCCTGATCAGGGATGGAGCCTGGGCCCCCTGCATTGGGAGCAGAGTCCTGCCCACTGGACATCCAGCGAAGTCCCTGCTTCTCATTTAAAAGTCAGTCCCCTGGCAGACTTCCTTGACCTCCCAAGGACAGGTTAGGCTCCTCTGTCGGTCAGAGAAGCAGGACCAAGAGGACAGATGGACGGACGGATGTTAATGACTTTCCCTGTGTGATGCCTCACCCACTGGTGGGAGCTGAAAGTTCCAAGTCTGCAGAGCGGCCGACAGGTTGCACTCTCAGGTGGGAGTTGCTTCGGTGGTCTTGAGGCAGAGTTTCTTATCACCTAGGAAACCTGTGTCTGCTCTCAAGGCCTTCAACTGATCAGATAAGCCTGAGGGCAGAGTCGGGTCCTAAGGAAGGAGGAGCTGGCCCGGGAAGGCCATCTGGAGGATGTGCTGGCTGGTGACGGGGTGGAATAGTAAGACTGCGGGGTGTAAGATAACCTGCTCTCCAGGGGGTACGGGGAGGCAGGGTCCTGCCCCCAGAGGGCCAGTTTGTCATGAAGCTGCCTTGATCCAGCCCTGGAGGCGGTGATGAGCCATCGAAGGAGTTTAATCAGGACTGACGTGACCAGGCGCACTGCTGTGTGGCAGGGATAGAGGCTTCATGGCATAGGATGACCTTAGGAAGCACAGAGATGAGATGGGGGCAGGGGTAGTGACATTGCAGGCGGAGAGCAGGAGACGAGTTCTGAGGACACCAGGGAAGCCACACTGGCGCGATGAGCACTGATCGGAAAGGGGAAAGGGCGGGGAGGGAGGCGGGTGTTGGACATGATGCCAGACGCCTGCCTCGGGTGTGTGGGTGGAGGTGATGCCTCTAAAATGAGGTAGAGGCTGAGCTTGTGATGGTCAGCGTTCTCCAGAGAAACAGAACTGGTAGAATATATCCTGGGTCTATATATTTATATAAGTTCACATGTTATATGTTTACATGTTAAAATTATACATCAGTATATTATGTGTGTGTGTGTTAGGTCACTTTAGTCATGTCCAACTCTTTGCAACCCCATGGACTATAGGCTGCCAGACTTCTCTGTCCATGGGATTCTCCAGGCAAGAATACCGGAGTGGGTTGCCATGCCCTCCTCCAGGGAGTCTTCTGGACCCAGGGGTCAAACCTTCATCTCCTGTGTTGGCAGGCAGGTTCTTTACTGAAGACTTCAATATATTATGCATTTGTATATAAAAAGCAGAGACATTACTTTGCCAACAAAGGTCCATCTAGTCAAAGCTATGGTTTTTCCAGTGGTCATGTATGGATGTGAGAGTTGGACTATAAAGAAAGCTGAGTGCTGAAGAATTGATGCTTTTGAACTGTGGTGTTGGAGAAGACTCTTGAGAGTCCCTTGGAGTGAAAGGAGATCCAACCAGTCCATCCTAAAGGAAATCAATCCTGAATATTCATTGGAAGGACTGATGCTGAAGCTGAAACTCCAATGCCTTGGCCACCTCATGTGAAGAGTTGACTCATTGGAAAAGACCCTGATGCTGGGAAAGATTCAAGGCAGAAGGAGAAGGGGACGACAGAGAATGAGATGGTTGGATGGCATCACAGACTCAATGGACATGAGTTTGGGTAAACTCCAGGAGTTGGTGATGGACAGGGAGGCCTGGCATGCTGCAGTCCATGGGGTTGCAAAGAGTTGGACATCACTGAGCAACTGAACTGACTGAGATATTTGTTATGAGGAATAGGCTCATATGTGTGTGAGATGGAAAAGTCCTGGGGTCTACGAGCTGAAAACCCAGGAAGCTACAGGTGTGATTCAGTCTTGAATCCAAAGGCCTGAGAACCAGGAGTCAGTGGAACAAATCCCATTCAAGGGCAGGAGAAGATGAGATGTCTCAACTGAAGCAACGATACAGGAGAAGAGGGGCAGGATCCGCCTTCCTCCACATGCTCCTCTGCTCAGACCCTCAGCAGATTAGACGATGCCCATCCTCATTGGAAGGACCATCTCCTGGGCTCATTCTACCAATTCAAATGTTTGTCTTATCCAGAAATGCTAGCAGATACACCCAGGAGGAGTGTCTTATCTGGGCATTCCATGACTGGTCAAGGTGGCCCATACAATTAACCCTCATAAGGAGAAACAAGTGGGTTTGGGAGGAAAAAAGATGAGTTCATTTGGACATGCGCTGAGTTGGAGGTCCCCATGGGGAATGTTAAGCAGGCAGTTGGAATCAAATCTGTAATTCACACAGGTCAAGACTTGAAGTGTAGGATTTGGAGCCTACTGCGTGGAGCTATGGTTAACTGTGGGGTGGACCCAGTTGTCCAGGGAGAGTCCCCAGGGTGAAGATGAAGTGGTTCCCAGGGAAGATGCAAGTGGGAGAGGACAACCCTGGGAAGGAGGCTGAACAAAATCGGAAACGCATGACATCTGAAAGCATTCAGGGGATAAGAGTCTGCCTGCTAATGCAGGGGACGTGTGTTTGATCCCTGCTCCAGGAAGATCTCACATCCCTTGGAGCCACTAAGGCCCTGGGCTCCAACTGTTGAGCCTGTGCTCTGGAGCCCAGGAGCCACAACTATGGAAGCCTGCGTGCCCTAGAGCCCGAACTCCACAGCAAGAGAAGCCCCCGCAATGAGACGCCCAGGCAACACAACTCAAGAGTAGCCCCTGTTCCCTGCAGCTGGAGAAAAGCCTGAGTGGCAGAGGAGACCCAGGGCAGCCAAAAATAAGAAAGCATCAGGGAGGAGGGCGGCGGCGGGTGGGGTCAGTAACATCACACCCTATAGAGAGGTCTTGAAAGAAGACAGGGAGGGCCATCAGGGTTGCCAGGGGCATCTCACCCGTGACCAGAGGGAGGGATGGAGCCAGACCGCAGCCGTCACAGCTGGGGAGGCCTGGCTTCTGTTGCAGGCGAGGTCCTCCTGCCTCGGTGGAAAAACAGTACGTTACTTTCACCTGGTTCCCCACGTCGTATGAAGGCGTGTTAATGGACCTCTCCCCCTTCCTCGTGTGTAGCAATATGAGCTTTGTCTGGGCTTTGTCTTGACGCCAGAATGTCTTAGCTAATCTCTCCTCAGTTCTTTTCCATTATATTAATATTATGGACAATCTGTTTAGAAAAAGATAAAATTATCCGTATGTGTCAAATGTCTTTTATGAGGCCTGGAAATCATAGCAAGAAGTTTCTATTTTGCCAGAAAATGTCATACTTATAAAACAATGTCATTTTTTTTCCCCCTGCGTTACTTTTAGTATACTCAATACATAGTGGAATTTTAGTTCTATTTCATGCAGTATTTACTCCGTAAAGAAATTAATGGCAGGCTGTTTTTTAACAAAAGTTGCTGGATTCACAGTTGAATCCAGCCTTTAAATTTTGTTCATGAAGGCTTCTGATTCTCAAGCCATAGCTATCCGAATCTTCCTGGATAATTGGTTTTCTTTCTCAGATATTCGCACAGTCTGAGGTGCACATGCAGAACCCTGGCTTGTGCTTTTGGTCCTGTGGGTTGGTATTTATTTTTATTTTTCGATTTAACTTATAAGAGTCTGGACTTCAGTGTCTCCTTAAAGTACTGAGTGTTTGTGGTGTGTTTCATCACAGCCTGACAAATGCAATAATGAGAATTTGGTAAAGCAGTAGGAAACTTTGCAGTAACTACAGCAAGTATACATCATCAGACTCTTTGTGGAGATGACACACTGGAAATTTCAGGTGGTGCTTATTTTTAAGCGTGTGCTCTATTTCATGTGCCCCTAAGTCCTCAGGCTCCAAAATAAATCTAGCAAGGCAGCCCCCCCCACCCTTCCATCCACCACACAAAACACGGGCTGTTACAAACCCTAAGCAATGAAGTGTATAGTTGCTTCAACTTTCCTTGGCATCTACAGCCAAAGAACTAATATTCTGAGAGGTGATGTATTTTAATCCTAATAAGCACCTACAAATTCATCACGTGAAAAGTGAAGGTTAGCAATCGACCTTGGCAAATTGATGCTTATAAATTATTCCAATGTGAAATTGTGTTCTAGGTGAGACACAAGAGTGGGTGTTGAGAGGGGGCAGTAAGCCATCAAACTTCAAATGGCGACATGTCATCACACCACTGTTCTCGTTGGACATTATTCACAGGCGTGCCTTTGATTTATTTTTCTCGCTGGGTCTGTAAATCTCTTGCCTGGAGAACAAACTGCATGAGTAGTAAGTTCCGTGGGCCAAGAGATCACTTGGTTCATCTCTCAGAGTTCAGCTTTATTACTAACAGCAGCAGAACAGCGGATTGACGCAAGCTTTTGAGGGCCCCAAGGTGAAAGAGAAATGATTTTACACATTCGACTTTTTTTGTTTCACGCGTATTTCTTTTTTACTAAGTGAACTTTTCTATGATAATTTCTTCCATTATGGTGTTTTGAGAGAAGTGCGGAAACTAGCAGTTAAAGAGATCAGACGTGTCAGTCCGTCCTTCTCCTTGGGTGGGGCGACTTCTACCTGCAGTTGTGATATGAGCCTCATGCTTCTGTCATCCTTTCCCTCAAGCTAAATATGCCTCTAGAAGCTCTCTCGTTATGTAATCTTGGTTTCTTAATCAGCTGACTTGCTCGGGTGAGTGAAGCACTAAGGAGACCAAGTCTGGGATTTAATACGACAGTCGCCCTGTATTTGATATACGGACATAAATGGATGGAGTCCCTTTATCTCTGTGGAGTCCATCAGCCTTCTTATATTTTAACACATTATTGACCCAGGGGGTGGTTTGCAGAAACAAATGCCTGTGGCCGGTGATCTGTTTTGTAAGTGAATATTGAAATGTTTCCAGTCCACAATGTTCAGGTAACAAAAGATGTGTTAATATGTCTCTGGTCAATAAGTTACTAAGGGCCAAGGGCTACTTGTAGGCCAGATAAGCTTCTTGCCATGAGTCATATGTTTCAAACTGGATGCAAGACCAGAGAGCTGAGGACCCTGGGCTTAGCAGGAACCACAGAGACCATCTTAGTTGTCAGGGTGGCTAGAACGGAATATCATAGACTGGATGGCTTGTCAACAGCAGACACTTGTTCCCCAGAGTCCTCGAGGCTGGGAAGTCTCAGATCGAGGCAATGACAGGTCTGGTGTTTGTGAGCATCTGCTTCCTCACCAGGCATGGGCACAGCTTGCCCTGTGTCCTGGGTCCTGTGGTGGCTCAGATGGTAAAGAATCTGCCTGCAATGTGGGAAACCCACGTTCGATCCCTGGGTTGGGAAGATCCTCTGGAGAAGGGCATTGCAACCCACTCCAGTGTTCTTGCCTGGAGAATCCCATGGACAGAGGAGCCTGGCAGGCTACAGTCTGTGGGGTCACAAGGAGTTGCATATGACTGAACGACTGACACACACACGCAACACACATGTGATGCAAGGAGCACAGACGCTCTCTGGAGTCTCTCCAAAGGGCACTGATTCTATTCAAGAGCGCTCCACCTCTGTGCCCTAAGCACTTCCTAAAGGCCCCCACTCCCAATAGCATCACATCAAATCAGGGTTAGAATGCCAACGTATGAACTTGGAGGCGGGGAGACAGAGCATTCAGTCTGTGGCAGAGGTGATCTTGGTCATCGTCTTTGCCTTACGGGCACAGACCTGAGATAGAAGGACAAGTGCCTGTTCCCAGTCACGCAGGCTCTTAGAGCTGGTGCCGGACGGCCACCACCCAGTCCAGTTCCCTCCTGGTGTTTCATCAGATAGCTGGATCACCGCTGGGCGCAGCATCCATCCGCACTAGTGTGCTGCTTGTGTTCCACGTGTTCCCAGGTCTGTGTCCCAGACAGCGGCATCTCATCAGGCCTGTTCATCTTGAGGGTGAGGCTCAGCTGTCCCATCTACACTTGTGCACAGACCTGTTCCACCCACAGGACTCGGGGTCAGGGGCCGACAAACCAGACACCTGCTGATGTGAAATGTTTGTAAATCATCCTCAATCCCTGTGCTGCGTGTAGCCTGAGGAAGATGACCCGTAAAGTAATCCTCTTACATTCAGACTTAACAGTGACTAGCCTCGACTCGGGAACCAGAGAAACCCCAGCTCGGATTAGAGGGGGTTTTATTTCGCAGATTCCATGGCCAGACGCCAGAGTGATGCAGGAAGAGCAGGAGCGTGGTCACCGCCGGGCCTTCTGGCAGCCGGGGGAGGTTGGATCATCTCATTACATCATCTTTAATTATTACCTCTTGACCTCACTCATGCGCTCTCACCACCTCACGGACTGATTGTAATTGGTCAGTAGCCTCAGAGTAACAAGCTTACTCGAACTTTCCAACACAGAGCATGAAATCTTTGGCTACTGCGAATTCCTGGGTTCAGATGGTAGAATCTGGCAGCATCTCCAAAGGAGGCAGAGAGGAGAGAACCACTTATTCAACAGGATAACCTCATCTGGGGGGCCCGAGTGCCAAGCTAATTTGTTAAAATTACTGCACTCGGTTTGCAATTATCCATTTCAAGGGTTATTTACATTGTGGATTTTTAGTGGTCACTGAAGCCCCGCCAGTCAAAGCAGGGGTCAGGGCTGGATGCTAAATCAATATTCGTGTATGAAGTCGAATTCTGAACACTGCCAGTAAATTGGGTTAGCCTGGGGGAGGCCTACTGGAGTTATTGAAGAGAAAAAAATTAGTATATATGTATTTTTATTTCAGAGAAAGGTTATTTGATGCCAACTGAGTGTCATTGTGCAAGTTGCACAATGGGCCTCAGATTTTCACTATAAATAAGGAAGAGAGACCAAAATGAAAAGGTCTCTTACAGTGCCAACACCAGATAAGCGCAGGGCTGTTACTTGAAATATCCGGAGGAACGGATAATGGGCTAGTTAAGCATATCAGTCAATCAGCTCAGCTTTGTAAATACACAGTCCTGATTTAGAGTTGACAGCTCCCCTGTGCTCTGTCATGTCCAGCTCTTTGTGACCCCGTGGACTTCAGCCCACCAGGTTCTCCTGTCCGTGGGATTTCTGAGGCAAGGATACTGTAGTATTCTTCTCCAGAGGATCTTTGCAACCCAGGGATTGAACCTGCATCTTTTGCCTTGGCAGGCAGATTCTTTACCTCTGTGCCACCTGGGAAGTCCCCCAGAGTTGACAACAGCCCCAGCCAAAACCTATATTCCCCCTGTATTTTAGTTTGTTTAAAAAAGAAATGTCTACAGGGCTTAAAATCTGAGCATCTTTAAACCTTGAAAGCTCTGATGTTAATCCCCGCCTTCACTAGCAGCTGAGCCTGTTCACTTGATAGGGAACATTTTTCCACTTGTTTAGGGGAAACCCATTGCTTATGGATAAATGCAGACGTCGGTAGGTCAGGTGCCATCAAGAAAGGAAACGTGCCAAATGAATGAAGTCCTGAATTGAGGTTCAGGGACCCATGCTTTTTGAGTTTGTGTCTTGTTCGTATCATCTTTATCAGTGTGTCTTCTCTTATCCCAAAGAGGCAAATGCTATCATGATAAAGGAAGGGGTGTGTGTGTGTGTGTGTACGCGCACACACACGCATGCACATGGGTTTTATCTAAAAGCAGCTTCCTTACTCTCTGGCATGCTCTGTCCTCTTGTGAGCCCCTCCACACACGTCACGTGCGCACTAGACTTTATCTGCTGTCAAGGCTGTAAAACGAGACAATCCTGATCCTGCCTCACAGTAAGCAGCAGAGACAAATGAGATGATAAATATGAACATTCTTTGGACTCTTAGGGAGAGAGCTCTTACATGCAGACTTAAAATTGTCTCGTGAGGTCCAGTAGTTCCAGTGGAAAACTTTGCAGTTAATCATTAATGTCCATAAAATATTGGCACGCACACGTTGCCCACATGTTGGCTTTTGCCTTTGAGCCGTTTTGTCTCACAGAATCTGCTAACGTTTACCTCCTGAAGCTGCTCTTCCTTTGTTCCTCCCCTCTCGCTCCACAGTTCTGGAAATCTGGGCCTTAAACCAGATCTGGATGGTGGCACTTCTGGGTTCTGTTCTTACGAAGCTCCAGGATTTCAGTGGTAGCTCTCCTACTACCCAAAGAATTTTGTTTCCCCTTAGGGACTGAGTTTATATGTTTATTTACTGATTCTGAGGGCTTCTCTTGAGGCTCAGCTGGTAAAGAATCTGCCTGCAACGTGGGAGACCTGGGTTCGATCCCTGGGTGGGGGAGATCCCCTGGAGAAGGCAAAGTCTACCCACTCCAGTATTCTGGCCTGGAGAATTCCATGGACAGTCCATGGGGTCACAAAGAGTCGGGCACGACTGAGCGACTTTCACTTTCAGCCATTCTGGGGTTCCTTTTATTGACCATTTTACTTCCATGTTTATGAGCATTGTGGAAGTATTTATTGGAATGACTATTTTTCAAGCCAATTGATTCAACAATACTTCACATTTAAAAAATGTATTGAAACATTGTTGATTTACAAGGCTGTGTTAATTTCAGGTAAACAGCAAAGCATTTCAGCCACACACATACACACACATTTTTCAGATACCTCTCCACTACAGGTTATTATAAGACATTGAGGACATACATACGTACCTAAGTATATACTACTGTTTTTCAGATTCTTTTCCCTTATAGGTTATCACAAAATGCCGAGTATAGTTACCCGTGCTATACAGAAGGTCCCTGCGGATTGTTCATTCTATATAAAGTAGTGTGTACACGTAGCCCCCAACTCCTAATTTACCCCCCACCCCGCTTCCCCTTGGGTTTCCCAAGTGGCACCAGTTGTAAAGTCTCCCAGTGCAGTAGATACAAGACATGCGGATTTGATCCCTGGGTCAGGAAGATCCCCTGGAGCAGGAAATGGCAACCCACTCCAGGATTCTTGCCCGGGAAATCCCGTGGACAGAGCAACCTGGGGGCGTACATGCAGTCCCTGTGGTCACAGAGAATCAGACACGACGGAGCACACGCGTGGACGTCCTTCCCTTTGATAACCGTCCGTTTGTTTACTGTGTGTGGGAGTCTGTTTTTGTTTTGTGAATAAGTTCACTTGTATCATACTGTAGATTCCACGTATAAGTGATACCAGATGTTCCTCTTTCTCTGACTTCACTTCACTTACTGTGACGATCTCTAGGTCCTTCATGTTGCTGCAAATGGCATGATTTCATTCTTTGTTTACGGCCGAGTAGTATTCCACTGTATGTATGTACCACATCTTCTTTATCCAGTCCTCTGTTGATGGACCTTTAGGACATTGCTTCCATGTCCCGGCTGTTGTAAACGGTGCTGCTGTGAACATTTGGTGCTTAAGTCTTTTTGAATTAGTTTTCTCCAGATATATGCCTAGGAGTGGGATTACTGCCAATAACACTTCATTAAAGAATTATAGTCAGTGCATACGTTCCAGTGCTAGTGAGTCTTTGCCTGAACTAGTCAGGGGTGGGTATTCACGTTGTGGCCATAAAGCAAAACAAAGCTGGGCCACACATCCTGGACTTTGACCTGGACGCCAGTCAGTTGCGCTGGTCCCGCCCAACCTTTTCTTTGTCAGCTTTAGGGGAAAGCATCAGCTCGCTTCACGTCGGAGGGAGACTTGAAGAATTGAGATTGTTCTCGTTTGTTCACTTAATTTGGAAGTAGAACTGTTTCTCCCTTCCAGGATGCAGTAACGAAGGCAGAGATGAGGGAAAAAACATTTCCAAATGGATGATTCCTCCTGTGCGAATGAGTGGGATTGCTTCATCCTGGTGGCTGAGCCTTAACTTTTTCAATAGAGCATTTATGAACTCAAACCCTGTCCTCTCAGAAACTTTCTTGCCGAGTTCCCAGACTGTGTTGTTGATTGTTTTCTGGGAGACAGTCCTCTGTTTTCTTGGCATCGCCTGGTACCGTTGGACCTCAGTCCGGGTCTCCATCGTGGAGCTGTGACGCACTGCGAAACTCGAGAGAGAGGCACCTGTGGGCTCTGACGCTCGGGCTGGGCTCGGCCAGGCTGAGGCTGAATGCAGCCTTAAGAGCAGATCCAGGTGAACAGGAAATCATTTCCTTCTGGCCAGCGTGGAGCTCCAGGATCGGCAGTGGTTGGATGGGAGGCCCGGGACAATGGATGCTGCCAAGTCATGCTTCGCCCACGGGCTTGGCATCCCGGAGGATCTCAGGTGACTCACGTGGTAGCTCAGGGGCAAAGGAGGCCTGTCCAGAGAATAGAGCAGTGTCAGGGGAAGCGCCTTCTCTAGGCTTTTCCGCCTGAGCTGGGGAGAGAGGTGTGCCAACCTGGGGCCGGTGAGAGCTCAGGGCTTGCAGAGCATAGCAGGGGCACAGACACCTTCTGGATCACCACAGGGTCTCCGCCCGAGTGGGCCCTGGGGGGGCCTCTCCTAAGAGTGGTCTCTGAAGGAGACATAGGGGGTGGGGCGGCAGGAGCAGCAGCAGCTTTGCATGACGGGGTGCAGATGGTTGTAGAACCCCAATGGGTAGGATCAGCTTGATCTGGGTCAGGGTGACATGTGTGCTGGCCTAAGGGCTGGAGGAAGCCCTTTCTGTCAGGGGGTAGATACAGGGTATCCTTAAGCAGACAGGGATCCAGAGGGCAAATTCCAGATCAGCTTCCTGGACACAGAGAGCTTGCCAGCAGGCCATTAAGAAGGCATTTGGTGGACAGCTTGCGAGACCTTCGGCTTGAATGAGAACCTTATGTGAGCCAGTTCATTCACCTAATTCAGCTTATCTCTTATTATGGTCAGTTAGGAAGAGAGAAGCCCTCTGGGTTACAGATATTTGGGATTTCAAAGAAAACTGTGATTGACTGAGTGCAGTGAGGAGTGTCCTATGGGAAGTTTTCCTTCACTGGGTCGATGAATACTGAGTCCCTCTGTGTTCCTGGCACCAGCCCTGCAGGGGCGGATTACACAAATGTGTCTCTGTCCTCCTGCAGGCTGTTGATTTGTATAATGGAGTGTCATTCAGAGACTAATGACAGTCCTGTGAGTCGCTGAGTTATGTCTGACTTCGTTTGCGACCCCATGGACTGTAGCCCGCCAGGCTCCTCCGTCCGTGGGATTCTCCAGGCAAGAACACTGGAGTGGGTTGCTATTCCCTTCTCCAGGAGATCCTCCCAAAGTGGGGATCGAACCCAGGTCTCCCAGATTGCAGGCAGATTCTTTACTATCTGAGTCACCAGGGAAGCCCCCAGTGATGGCCTGAGAGCTCATCTCTTTTGAACTCTGGTTTCCAGGGGTTAGCATAGTCACGAGTCAGGGGCTTTCCATACAGTGGTCAGAATGAATGGATTGGACACAGAGTTCAGTGTGACCTTGAATTTGAAGCATGACTGAGTTAGAACATTATTATTTGATAAGCTTGAATTAGACTTTTCATCGGGGGGCAGGAGCGAAGGGGAAGGGCAGGATGCTTCAAGGGCAGAAAATTGTCCAGAGAAGTCTAAGTCCATTTGAGGACACTACCACCACCCTCTCCTTCCAGGGGATCTTCCTGACCCAGGGATCGAACCTGGATCTCCTGCATTGCAGGCAGACTCTTTATCATCTAAGCCATCAGCGAAGCCTGGGGAAGGTGCAGCCATTGACGGCATGGGCATCTTCTGAGCAGGTCACTCAAAGGAGAGGGCCATGGCGGTGCCCTTGAATGGACTGAGACTTTTTCTCTGCATGGCCTTCTGCCCTTGAAGCATCACCATGGTTTCTTCATCCCAGAGGGACATTCTGAGCCAACACCCTTTTTCCAGATGCTGAGATGAGTTGATCTGCGGCCCATGTGGCCTCCTGGCTCAGAGCGCGTGTGCTGGAGGGGAGGAGCCGGTTAGGCACCAGCGGGTCTGTGCTGAGTGCCTGCTTCACGCTAGACACTGCCAGGGGCTGGGACACAGCCGGGGAGAAGGAGAGACCTGGTGCCTCCACTGACGAACCTCTCATTTCCCAAAGGGAAACAACCCAGAAAGAAGTCAACTGGATGTAAATAACCACTCAAGCTCTGCAGGATGCTAGGAAAGAAACATAGACAGGGCTGAATAGGAAAAGAGCAGTCTCTGGATGGGGTTGGCTAGGGCTGGTCCCTCCATGTGAGGAGAGAAATGAAGGATTGTTGTTGCTCAGTAGTGTCCGACTCTTTGCCATCCCATGGACTGCGGCACACCAGGCTTCCCTGCCCTTCAGTCTCTCCCAGAGTTGCTCAGATTCATGTCCATTGAGTCGGTGACGCCATCCAACCATCTCATCCTCTGCCACCCTCTTCTCCTTTTGCCTTCAGTCTTTTCTGGGGAATTGGCTCTTTGCAACAGGTGGCCAAAGTATTAGTATTGGAGCTTCAGCATCATTCCTTCCAATAAATATTCAGGACCGATCTCCTTCAGAATGGACTGGTTGGATCTCCTTGCAGTCCAAGGGACTCTCAAGAGTCTTCTCCAGCATCACAGTTCAAAAGCATCAATTCTTCAGTGCTCACCCTTCTTTATGGTCCGTCTCTCGCATCTGTACGTGACTACTGGACTGAAGGGTAGCTGAGGACCTTCCCATCTCTTCTAATGTTCCGAGTAGGTCCCTCAGCTCTCACTCGAGTGAACTCCTTATTGTTTCCTGCACGTTTTTCTAATCATTTTAGGTCCATTGTGGTGCTACCAACTTTGCATGTCAGGAAGTGTGCTTACCCTGGAATACAAAAAGGGATACCATGTGGTCCTTGAGCTCAGAACCCTCATTTCAGGAGGATAAAATGTAATTATCTTGATTCGGTAGTACATGGTGGATTACCATATTTCATCCAATCCAAGATGCGATTGATGGCATGGAAAACAAACAAACCTGGCATACATTTTTCAGCTGCCTGAGCCCGTCCTGCAGCACAGAACCACTTGGGTCATTTCATCTGGCATCCGGGCAGTGGAGCAAGAGTCGCCCCTGAGCTCTTCGTCAACGCTGTGTGTGATGTGGAGCTCAGAAACGTTACCTTTTGGATTACAAAGCTACACGCTGACATGCAGCTATGTGAGATGGTCTGGAGCCAGTCAGCACTATTTTTTAGTTTGGTTGCCGTCATCTTAAGAAGTAGCGTGATGTGTATCTTTTTAAGTTGAGACGCTGAGATGCTGCTGTTCTTTGTGGTTCTCTGCTAGGTTCAAGAACCGTGTCTGTCCTGTTATCTTCTTGTGACGGTTCAGGATGGATGGAATTTTAATTGTGTAGAAGCATCAGACAGTCTGGAAGGAGAGCGCATCTAAGCCCCTCCGAGTTCTGTGGGGGACTCAGGGAGGAGGAGTGAACGGAAGCGAGGAGCACGTATTTCAGGACGACCAGGGAAGTGTAAACAGGGTCAATATTTGGTTCAAGAGCTTTTCTGTTTTAGAAGAGCTCTTGTTGAACCATGTAAGGCAAAATAAACCCCACGAAGAGCATTTTGAGGGTCAGAGATCATAAAATATTCTAGCACAGTAGTCACAGGGCCATTAAAATCTTAAATACTTTGCGATGTGAAAAATGTCCCAAGCGAGGCTTCCCACACTGAGCGGGGTCAGCGTGGACAGCACATTTGGGTCTGTTTATCTCCGGTTGGAACGACACATGACTCCAGCCACATCGCGCCTCATTACTGCTCGAGTGTGAAGTGTCCACTTGGAAAGAATGTGAGCTCCCACATGTGAGCGCTGCCGCGTTCCGAGATGTGGGGTCAGCAATGCGGCTGGACGCTTTTTAGGAGATTAGCATCCAACAGATTTTCTGCAAAGCCTGCTCAACACGTCCAGTTAACTGTCTGGTGCCAAGCTCCAGAGGCCCGGGGGCAGGAGGCCAGTGCCGCTCCCTGGAGCTCCCCCCACCCCCCTGTGCAGACTTCCTCTCTCATCGGGGGAGCAGGAGCTTCACCGGATGGTGACAGAGGCATAGCTATCCCACCCAGCTCGGTGACACTGATGTCTCTTGTAGTGGCCACTTCTTAGCAACGTGGCGGAGTCTCAGCTTGTACTGCTCGCTGCACAACAGGCCAATAATTGGGAGATGAGCTGTTGGGGCAAGGAGTGATGACTTTATTCAGAAAGCCAGCCCATGAAGACAATGGTGAGCTCATGCCCCAAAGAACCAGCTTGCCTGAGTTAGAATTTAGGCTTCTTGTAGACTAAAGTCAAACATTGCCTGGTTCCCGTCTGTCTCCAGGGGCATGTGTTCATTTCTTCTGCCTGCAGTCATTCACAGGCGGGCCTGGTAGGCTAAACAGGCTCCCCAGGTGGGGCTAGTGGTAAAGTTACTCACCCACCAGTACAGGAAACGTAAGAGGCGAGGGTTTGATCCCTGGGTGGAGAAGATCCCCTGTGAAGGAAATGGCGACCCGTTTCAGTATTCTTGCCTGGAGAATCCCATGGGCAGAGGAGCCTGGTTTGCAGAGAGTCGGACATGACTGAAGCGACTTAGGACCAACAGAAACAGATATTTCAGCATAAGGGTCATTACCTGGGAGGCAGAGACCCAGAGTTGGGTCCTTGTGTATAAATTTAAGTTCATAGGCAACATCCCTTTAGTGATTACCTCGTAATAGAAAACAAAAGGTTCTTCCCGATTACAGCAAGATTAGGCCACCTATTGGATTGGCCAGGAAACTCGTTTGGGTTTTGAATGAACTTCTTGGCCAACCCAGTGCAAGTTATACCCACTTGTTTCCGTTTCTAGGATTGCTAACCAGCTGATTTCCTTGTGGACAGACATCTTTGTAATCCTTTGCATTCTTATCCTGAAAATGTGCACACCTGAGTGACTATGCTCAGGTGTGGGTTGTAACTTCTTCCCTAGATTTTTGACTTGTAAGTGTATGGCTTTTGTGGTTGTGCAAATGGATTCTACTGGCTGGATGTTTTCTGTGATTCTAAGGAATACATACTTCTTCTGGGCCTGACAAGTAGAAAAGAAAGTGGTTTTAATAAAGGGAGGATTTCACAGTGGCCTATACAGGATTTTTAGTACAGTTGGCCCTCTGTGTCCCCAGGTTCTGAATCCATAGAATCAACCAAGCTCAGATCCAAAATATCTGGGGGAAAAAAACTAAGAAAATTCCCAAAACTTGAATTTGCCATGCCAGCAACTATTTCTATATCATTTACGTTGTATTTATTACAATTTGGGGCCTCCCTTGTGACTCAGATGGTAAAGAATCCTCCTGCAGTGCGGGAGACCTGGGTTTGATCGCTGGGTTGGGAAGATCTCCTGGAGAAGGGAAAGGCTACCTACTCCAGTATTCTGGCCTGGAGAATTCCATGGACTGTATAGTCCATGGGGTGGCAAAGAGTTGGACATGAGTGAGCAACTTTCGCTTCACTATTGCGATTTCACGTACCATTTACATTGTATCAGGTGTAAGCACCCTGGAAAGTGAAGTGTGTCAGTCATGTCCAACTCTTTGTGGCCCCCCATACTGTGCCGGTGGGATTCTCCGGGCAAGAATACTGGAGTGGCTTGCCATTTCCTTCTCCAGGGGATCTTCCCGACCCAGGGATTGAACCCGGGTCTCCCACATCACAGGCAGATTCTTTACTGTCTGAGTCACCAGGGAAGCTAGAGATGATTTAAGTATCCAGGAGGATGTACACAAATTATTTGCAAATACTGTGCTATTTTATATAAGGGACTTGAGCATCGGAGGATTTGGGTATCCAAAGTGGGTCCTGGAGTCAATAAATCCATGGATACCAAGGACTTTCCCCAATTATCTTTTTCTTTCTTGGAGTTGAACCACTCTAAATATTTTACATCTTAATGAAATTATTTTCCACTTAGTCTATCCATAACTGGATTACTTCTTAAAACAAAAATGGAGTTTAGAATTAAGGTTTCATGCTTTATCCAGAGGCTCTTTAATCTGGTGTAGCTAGGCTGGTAGGAAAGGAAAAACTTCACCTGTCATGGGATGGGGAGGGATTGGTCTACCACCCCCTCAGTCCCATCTTCAGTTTAAATCACAATATTGAAACCAAAAGCTCCTCTAGTCTTCATAACTTCCTGATGAAGGGATTCCATCATCTCCATGCCATTACATTTCAACATTAACAACTATGTACACATCTGATCTCAACATCCCTTGCTTCAGATTGTCACTTCACTTACTCTCCTAAGTGGGAAGCCGCGGGTCTTCCCCTTATGTAATGCTTTCCTTACGGCTGTCATTGAGGGAGAAAAGAAGACAATAGTGCCCACAGGAGCCTTGTATGTCCTGTCCCATCTCTGCCCTTACCATACACACAGAGCAGCCGTTCTCTAAGCGTGGTCCACAAGTCAGCCACAGCAGCATCTTCTAAGGAATCATCATTAGATCTGCAACTTTAGGTCCCTCCCCCAGGCCTCCTAAACAAGAGACTCAGGGCGAGGGGGAGGACCAGCAATTTGTGTTTTAACTAACTCTCCAGGTAATTCAGAGACATGTTAAGTCTGAGAAGCCTTGCTATTAGAGGAAATTAGGGAGAGGCGGTCCCAAATGTGCCTGGAGAATCCCAGGGACAGGGGAGCCTGGTGGGCTGCCGTCTGTGGGGTCACACAGAGTTGGACACGACTGAAGCGACTTAGCAGTAGCAGCAGCAGTCCCAAATGGGAGGGGACGACTCAGGCCACCCCAGGAAGGGCAGACTTCCCTGTTGCTCCCTCTTGCTTCAAGTGCACCTTGAAGCAGGCGTGGGGACTTCTTGGTGGTCCAGTGGCTGAAACTCCATGCTCCCACTGCAGGGGACTGGGTTTGATCTGTGGTCACGGAACTAGATCCCGCATGCTGCAACTGAGGATCTCACATGCTGCAACTAAAACCTACTGCAGCCAAATAAATAAATATTAAAAAAAAAATTCCAGCATGAAATGCAGCCCTGCTCAACCCTGTGCCTGTGAATGATACCAGTTCTTCTCTGTGCTACTGACCAACAGTTTTCAAATAAAATAGGTTCGCATGTAAAGGATTGCACTTAAAGTCAGCTCGTGCTTTTGGTTGGTAGAAGACAAACTTCTGTAGTAAAGTCTGCACACCTAGGGATAGGCAGGTGGAGAAACATTTGTCAGGTAGACCAGTGAGCCGTGTTGTTCTGTTGCTGGGAAGCTGTTCAGTGCCTTTGTGGGGAGGTGGGGACTCCTACAAACGTGCCCAAGCCAACTGCTTCGAGTTCCTGTGGTGCTATGAATTTCTTAAGACTGTAAGCTCTGAATTGTCCATTTGCAACTTTGAATTTTAAAATTTCATTATTATTATTTTTACTTTACAATATTGTATTGGTTTTGCCATACATCAACATGCATCCACCACGGGTGTACACGTGTTCCCCATCCTGAACCCCTCTCCCACCTCCCTCCCCATACCATCCCTCTGGGTCATCCCAGTGCACCAGCCCCAAGCTTCCTGTATCCTGCATCGAACCTGGACTGGCGATTCAATTCTTATATGATATTATACATGTTTTAATGCCATTCTCCCAAGTCATCCCCCTCCCCCATAGAGTCCAAAAAACTGTTCTATACATCTGTGTCTCTTTTGCTGTCTCGCATACAGGGTTGTTGTTACCATCTTTCTAAATTCCATATATATGCGTTAGTATACTGTATTGGTGTTTTTCTTTCTGGCTTACTTCACTCTGTATAATAGGTTCCAGTTTCATCCACCTCATTAGAGCTGATTCAAATGTATCCTTTTTAATGGCTGAGTAATACTCCATTGTGTATATGTACCACAGCTTTCTTATCCATTCATCTGCTGATAGACATCTAGGTTGCTTCCATGTCCTGGCTACTATAAACAGTGCTGTGATGAACATTGGGGTACACGTGTCTCTTTCAAATCTGGTTTCCTCGGTGTGTGTGCCCAGAAGTGGGATTTCTGGGTCGTATGGCAGTTCTATATCCAGTTTTTTAAGGAATCTCCACACTGTTCTCCATAGTGGCTGTACTAGTTTGCATTCCCACCAACAGTGTAAGAGGGTTCCCTTTTCTCCACACCCTCTCCAGCATTTATTGCTTGTAGACTTTTGGATCGCAGCCATTCTGACTGGCGTGAAATGGTACCTCATTGTGGTTTTGATTTGCATTTCTCTGATAATGAGTGGTGTTGAGCATCTTTTCATGTGTTTGTTAGCCATCTGTATGTCTTCTTTGGAGAAATGTCTATTTAGTTCTTTGGCCCATTTTTTGATTGGGTCATTTATTTTTCTGGAGTTGAGCTGTAGGAGTTGCTTGTATATTTTTGAGAATAGTTCTTTGTCCGTTGCTTCATTTGCTATTATTTTCTCCCGTTCTGAAAGGCTGTCTTTTCACCTTGCTTATAGTTTCTTTTGAATTTATTCTTAGAATTTAGGAAACCGAAAGACCCGACTAGTCTCTGAAACCCCTCCGTTCTGCCTTTCCGGGAGGCACCAAACTTGGCAGAATTTATTCACCCCGAGAGAGCGAACCAGGCAAATGTCCAGTTACTGGGGTCAGAACCATCCTCTTCCCATTAGCACTTCTGTGCCTTGAGGTGCTGGAGAGCTTGTGATCATGGGCGAATCCAGGACTGATCTTTTTTTAATACAAAAAAAGTGCTCTGACAAGGGCCCTGCTGCTTCTCATGAGCGTGTAATACAGAAACATGCCTCTTTTTAATGTCTATGATGATACAGATTTAAGAGCAAAGACGTTAACATTCATCCTTTAAAAACTTCTAGCTTGAGTTTCTTTAAATGGGACTCTCTGGTAGCTTTCTTGTGACCTGTAATAATGCATTGGAATGAGTGAGGAATAGATATCACGTTTCCTGGGCCTTCCTCGGGTCTGTGGCTGCCTGTTGTTCAAGGGGTTAATGGTGTCCATGCCTTCTTTCTGTTTGTGTGATGAGGGATGAGCGAGATGTGCCTCTTGCCCTCGACCCAGGTTTGGGGGAGATTAGCTGTTCTAAACAGAAATGGAAGAACAGCCCAGAAGAATTGGAGAAAGAATGCGTAGCAGCGGCAACAAGAATTTATTTTCCCCCGCGTGTGGCTGTATAGAGGCGGAAGGGGATGAAGCATGGTTTAAAAATTAAATGCAGACTAACTGCTCTTCTCCTCTGAGAACGGCCAGAAAACATTTAATCCAGGAGATGCTCTGGACCACGGACTGCATCCCACCCACTGCCATTCGGCGGAAACCTTCATACTGTGAAATAGTTGGACATGGTTATTACTGCAAAGGCTGTTGGTTGTTTTTTTTAGGCTTTAGAGCCCAGTGGGCAGACAATGTGTGATTGTGTTTGAATTTCTACTACACTGGGCTTGAGAAAAAGGCTGTGTACAAACCAGCCTAATTGGCCTGAATGCTTCAGAAGTCTTTAGGGAATAAAACATCAAAGACAACAAAAATGCAGGGAAATGGAATCTAATCATGAAGATGTATTACTTCTCCCGAATCTCTTATACTGTGAAGCCACTTATTCCTGCATTTGTGCACTGAGCAAATATTTAATGGCTGCTTGTTATGAAAGCTAAGGCATTGCTAGCCCAGTTTTTAAGCCATTTAAAAAATATATAGACCTCTATTTCCACTGCCTGCTCTATAGATTCTCAAAGTTAGATCTAACTTTCTTGGTTAATTGTATGTATTGATAGGAAAAAAATAGATAAAAATATACATTTATCTGGTATGAAGGTCCATCTAGTCAAGGCTATGGTTTTTCCAGTAGTCATGTATAGATGTGAGAGTTGGACTACAAAGAAAGCTGAGCCCCAAAGAATTGATGCTTTTGAATTGTGGTGTTGGAGAAGACTCTTGAGAGTCCCTGGGACTGTAAGGAGATCCAACCAGTCCATCCTAAAGGAAATCAGTCCTGAATATTCACTGGATGGACTGATGTTGAAGCTGAAACTCCAGTACTTTGGCCACCTGATGCGAAGAACTAACTCATTGGAAAAGACCCTGATGCTGGGAAAGATTGAAGGTGGGAGGAGAAGGGGACGACAGAGGATGAGATGGTTGGATGGCATCGCTGACTCAATGGACATGAGTCTGAGTAAATTCTGGGACATAGTGATGGACAGGGAGGCTTGGTGTGCTGCAGTCCGTGGGGTCACAAAGAGCTGGACGCGACTGAACTGAACTAATTGATAGGGAAAAATAAAAATATACATTTATCTGGCTTCATGAAGAATGAGACATTTTCTTCTTGCCAAGTGGCTCATCTTATCCATCAATAATAAAATGGTGCTGCTCAAGTTGTGTGACCGCCAGCCTGTCAGAAAACAGCTTCAAAGCATCTTGGAATTCCTAAAGCTCCGAAGGGCATTCAAGAAGTTCAGCTCAGTAGCCTAAATGTACAGATGAGAACAGAAGCTGAGCTCAAGCGGCCGTCCCAAGGCTCTAGAGGCAGCTGGGGGGTTGCCAAGCACAGGGGCCTCGTCGCCCCCACAGGGTGGCTGCTTCACTGCCCCAAACATGTCCGAGGCACTGACTGGGTTCTGGCCTCCGTGCTGAACTTTAATGCCTAGAAAGTCACCACTCTGGAGTAGCACATCGTGTTTCTTTCTGTCTTAGATCTTTCTTCCTCAAGGGCTGCAGAATGGAAACTTGCGAAGTGTGAATTATCTGTTAGGAAGGTAATTTTCCAAAGGATTCATTCTGTGTAATAGTGTCCCTCATTGTATTTTCCTAAACGTGTAAAGCATTAAAATATGTGTATCTTTTTTTAAAAAATAGTTTGATTTTTGTTTTAATTGACGTTTAGTTGATTTACAATGTTATGTTTCAGGTGTACAGCAAAGTAATTCAGTTACACACACACACACACACACACACACACACACACACATACATATACATATATATTACTTCAGTCCCTCAGTCATGTGAGACTGTTTGGGACCCCAAGGACCGCACCACACCAGGCCTCCCTGTCCATCACCAACTCCCAGAACTTGCTCAAACTCATTTCCATTGAGTCGGTGATGCCATCCAACCATCTCATCCTCTGTCATCCCCTTCTCCTCCTGCCTACAATCTTTCCCACATCAGGGTTTTTGCTAATGTGTCAGTTCTATGCATCAGGTGGCCAAAGTATTGGAGCTTCAGCATCAGTCCTTCCAATGAACATTCAGAGTTGATTTCCTTTAGGATGGACTGGTTTATCTCCTTGTAGTCCAAGGAACCCTCAAGAGTCTTCTCCAACACCACAGTTCAAAAGCATCAATTCTTCAGCTCAGCTTTCTTTATGGTCCAATCACATCCATATATGACTGCTGGAAAAACCATAGCTTTGACTAGATGGACCTTCGTCAGCAAAGTAATGTCTCTGCTTTTTAATATGCTGTCTAGGTTGATCATAGCTTTTCTTCCAAGAAGCAAGCGTCTTTTAATTTCATGGCTGCAGTCACCAAATCTGCAGAGATTTTGGAGCCCAAGAAAATAGTCTGTCACTGTTTCCACTGTCTCCCCATCTATTTGCCATGAAGTGATGGGACCAGATGCCATGATCTTTGTTTTTTAGATGTTGAATTTTAAGCCAACATATATATATATGTGTGTGTGTATGTGTGTATATATATTTATATATATATGCTTTTTCAGGTTCTTTCTCCTTGTAAGTTATTACAAAATACTGAGTAGAGTTCCCTATGCTATGCAGAAGGTCCTTATTGGTTGTCTATTTTATATACAGGAGTGTACATATGTTAATCCTGAACTCCTAATTTATCCCTCCCCACCTTTTCCTCTTTGGTAACCATAGTCTGTTTTCTGTGTCTGTGAGTCTGTTTCTCTTTTATATATAATTCATTTGTGTCATTTAAAAATTTTTTTAAATTATTGAATATTTGGGACCATGGCCCGTGGCTTGCAGGATCTTAGTTCCCCGGGCAGGGATTGAACTTGGGCCCTCGGCAGTGAAAGGAGAGTCCTAACCACTGTCCCACCAGGGAATATCTAACGTATTTGTTTTAGATTCTACATATAAGTGATACACTTGTCCTTCTCGGTCTGACTGCCTTCACTTAGGCTGATAACTCTCTAGGTCCATCCTTGTTTCTGCAGATGGCATTATTTCATTCTTTTTAATGACCGAGTGATATTTCATTGTGTATACATACTATATCTTCTGTATCCATTCATCTGTCTATGGACAGTTAAGTTGCTTCCAAAAATATATGTCTTCTTGTGAGACAGGGAATCTCAGAGTGTATGAGAGAGGCCACCCCTTGGCCAGCAGTGACTCTTGGGGATGGAGTTTCTGAGATGAAATGGGCTTCTGGTGTATTCCATGGGGGTAGCAACCATGTGGAGTCCAACCACTCGGCCTGGAGTTCTAACCTGACCAGAGGCATGCTTTGAAACCCTGGGTCTGAAGCGGGGCCCCCTCACCCCACCCCAGCTGAGGTAACCTTTCCCCTGATTGGGAGGTGCCATGTCAAGGACTTGAAAAGTACACTTTCAGCTCAGTTAAGCTCATGCTTTGTGGCTAAAGAGTCCCATTTGGTCGACGATGCAACTCGTGCTAAATGGTGTCAAAGGTCGTGGGTAGGCGGGACTGCTGTCCTCTTCAGGTGGCGCCAGCTGCCCTGTGTCCCAGCCCCCACACCCTCCCAGACCCCCTGTTACTGAGGCAGTGATGCTGCACATCTACCACCCTCACTCCGCTCCTGTGCCTGGACATCCCCTCCTGGACGCCCTGCACTCCTGGCTCTCCTGGGGGTGTGAACTGGGGGTCCCCAGGGTCCAGGTCTTGGAGCCAGAGTCAGGTGGACATGGGGGTTCGTGGGGGCTGAGACTTGGGGTGCGTGGCGTGTCATGGAATGGGAGACACTTGCTTGAGGGATGAGATGATGGGAGGGGGAGACATCAGGCAGAGATGAGGACATGGGAAAAGACTGTTTGGGAGGAAGGTCTGACTTGTGGGCATCACTGTTGGCCTGGTAACTGGTTGCCATGGGGATAGGTCCCTTGATGGGGCAAGTGTCCCCTAAAGAGAAGTGTTTCCAGGAGAGCCCCTTCTGACCTCCTCTCTACCTGAGACAACATGATTTGGAAGGCTGTTTATAAAGCACTCAGCGTCCTGAAACGGGGTCTATGTTCAGGATAGTGTTCTGTTCTGTAACTTACCGGTAACACAGGGTATAATTTGACCTAATAGATTCCAGGTCTCCTCATTGTGTGTCTAACATAAATTCACGTGCCTTCTCTCTACCCTTGGTTACACTTCTCCAGGTAAACTCCTGCAGAGATGAGAAGTCTTCCTACAGATAACTTCTATGATGGAAGCACCTAATTTTCTCTTTGGGCTGTAAAAGCCGCCAGTGATGAAAATACTTACATGTTTGTTTTTCAACTGGGATTGCTAACTAAGTGGGGGAAAAAGTATGTATGAAAATTGCTGCCCTCCAAATGGCTATGAGAGCACAGGACGGTGCCTCTGCTGAGCTCTGTGCAAACACAGGCAGGTGTTCAAGTGAGGAGAACAGGGCGGGGAAGCAGACCAAGGGCCAAGACTCCAAACTCAGCATCGGCTTAGTGGTTCTGGGTTAGATCACGACTTGGTACACTTGATGGACTTTGATAGAGCTGCGTTACAACTGGATGGAGACAATGGGAGGACTTTAGGGAGGAGAAATGGGGAATCTGTTTACTTATTCTCAGGACCAATAGTGAATTGGCTCCAGACAACAAGTATCTAAACTTTTTAAATCTTGGAGAAAGGTTCCTTTTCTTTGCTGAAAGAACCCTATCCATACCAGCTCCCATGGACATTGGCCTGAACCTCAGATGCATTTTGAAATTCAGCAGTCTTAGACAACAGGACGTTTTTTCATTTTCATAGATTTTACCTTATTTTTTAAATTTTTATTGATGCATAGTTGATATATACTTTGTGTTAATTTCTGCTGTACAGCAAAGTGATTCCGTTATACATACAGACATTCTTCTTCATATTCTTTTCTGGTGTGGTTTATCATAGGATATGGAATGTAGTTCTCTGTGCTATACAGTAGGGTCTTGCTGTTTATCCATCCTATTTATAACGGTTTGCATCCGCTAATCTCAAACTCCCAATCCTTCCCTCGCCCACACCCTCCCCCTCTTGGCGGTCCTAAGTCTGTTCTCCATGCCTGAGTCGGCTTCTGTAGATAGGTTCATCTGTGTTTTACTTTAGATTCCACATGTAAGCGATATCATATAGTGTCTGTCTTTCTGACTTCACTTAGTGTGATATCTTCAGGTGCATCCATGTTGCTGCAAATGGCATGACTTCATTCCTTTTTGTTGTTGAGTAATATTCCATTGTATATGTGCACTGCATCTTTACCCCTTCATCTGTCAATGGGCATTTAGCTTGTTTTCATGTCTTAGCTATAGGAAATAGTTCAGTTCAGTTCAGTCGTTCAGTCGTGTCCGACTCTTTGCGACCACATGAATCACAGCACGCCAGGCCTCCCTGTCCATCACCAACTCCCGGAGTTCACTCAGACTCATGTCCATCGAATCGGTGATGCCATCCAGCCATCTCATCCTCTGTCATCCCCTTCTCCTCCTGCCCCCAATCCCTCCCAGCATCAGAGTCTTTTCCAATGAGTCAACTCTTCACAGGAGGTGGCCAAAGTACTGGAGTTTCAGCTTTAGCATCATTCCTTCCAAAGAAATGCCAGGGCTGATCTCCTTCAGAATGGACTGGTTGTATCTCCTTGCAGTCCAAGGGACTCTCAAGAATCTTCTCCAACACCACAGTTCAAAAGCATCAATTCTTCGGCACTCAGCTTTCTTCACAGTCCAACTCTCACATCCATACATGACCACTGGAAAAACCATAGCCTTGACTAGATGAATCTTTGTTGGCAAAGAAATGTCTCTGCTTTTGAATATGCTATCTAGGTTGGTCATAACTTTCCTTCCAAGGAGTAAGCGTCTTTTAATTTCATAGCTGCAGTCACCATCTGCAGTGATTTTGGAGCCCAGAAAAGTAAAGTCTGACACTGTTTACACTGTTTCCCCATCTATTTCCCATGAAGTGATGGGACCAGATGCCATGATCTTCGTTTTCTGAATGTTGAGTTTTAATCCAACTTTTTCACTCTCCTCTTTCACCTTCATCAAGAGGCTTTTTAGTTCCTCTTCACTTTCTGCCATAAGGGTGGTGTCATCTGCATATCTGAGGTTATTGATATTTCTCCTGGCAATCTTGATTCCATCTTGTGCTTCTTCCAGCCCAGCATTTCTCATGATGTACTCTGCATAGAAGTTAAATAAGCAGGGTGACAATATACAGCCTTGACGTACTCCTTTTCCTATTTGGAACCAGTCTGTTGTTCCATGTCCAGTTCTAACTGTTGCTTCCTGACCTGCATACAAATTTCTCAAGAGGCGGATCAGGTGGTCTGGGATTCCCATCTCTTTCAGAATTGTCCACAGTTTATTGTGATCCACACAGTCAAAGGCTTTGGCATAGTCAAGAAAGCAGAAATAGAAGTTTTTCTGGAACTCTCTTGCTTTTTCGATGATCCAGCGGATGTTGGCAATTTGGTCTCTGGTTCCTCTGCCTTTTCTAAAACCTGCTTGAACATCTGGAAGTTCATGGTTCACATATTGCTGAAGCCTGGCTTGGAGAATTTTGAGCATTACTTTACTAGCGTGTGAGATGAGTGCAATTGTGTGGTAGTTTGAGCATTCTTTGGCATTGCCTTTCTTTGGGATTGGAATGAAAACTGCCCTTTTCCAGTCCTGTGGCCACTGCTGAGTTTTCCAAATTTGCTGGCATATTGAGTGCAGCACTTTCACAGCATCATCTTTCAGGATTTGAAATAGCTCAACTGGAATTCCATCACCTCCACTAGCTTTGTTCATAGTGATGCTTTCTAAGTAACGCCCACTTGACTTCACATTCCAGGATGTCTGGCTCTAGGGGAGTGATCACACCATCATGATTATCTGGGTCGTGAAGATCTTTTTTGTACAGTTCTTCTGTGTATTCTTGCCACCTCTTCTTAATATCTTCTGCTTCTGTTAGGTCCATACCATTTCTGTCCTTTATCGAGCCCATCTTTGCATGAAATGTCCCCTTGGTATCTCTCATTTTCTTGAAGAGATCTCTAGTCTTTCCCATTCTGTTGTTTTCCTCTATTTCTTTGCATTGATCACTGAGGAAGGCTTTCTTATCTCTTCTTGCTGTTCTTTGGAACTCTGCATTCAGATGCTTATATCTTTCCTTTTCTCCTTTGCTTTTTGCTTCTCTTCTTTTCACAGCTATTTGTAAGGCCTCCCCAGACAGCCATTTTGCTTTTTTGCATTTCTTTTCCATGGGGATGGTCTTGATCCCTGTCTCCTGTACGATGTCACAAACCTCATTCCATAGTTCATCAGGCACTCTATCTATCAGATCTAGGCCCTGAAATCTATTTCTCACTTCCACTGTATAATCATAAGGGATTTGATTTAGGTCATACCTGAATGGTGTAATGGTTTTCCCTACTTTCTTCAATTTAAGTCTAAATTTGGTAATAAGGAGTTCATGATCTGAGCCACAGTCAGCTCCCGGTCTTGTTTTTGTTGACTGTATAGAGCTTCTCCATCTTTGTCTGCAAAGAGTATAATCAATCTGATTTCGGTGTTGACCATCTGGTGATGTCCATGTGTAGAGTCTTCTCTTGTGTTGTTGGAAGAGGGTGTTTGCTATGACCAGTGCATTTTCTTGGCAAAACTCTATTAGTCTTTGCCCTGCTTCATTCCGTATTCCAAGGCCAAATTTGCCTGTTATTCCAGGTGCTTCTTGACTTCCTACTTTTGCATTCCAGTCCCCTATAATGAAAAGGACATCTTTTTTGGGTGTTAGTTCTAAAAGGTCTTGTAGGTCTTCATAGAACCGTTCAACTTCAGCTTCTTCAGTGTTACTGGTTGGGGCATAGACTTGGATTGCTGTGATACTGAATGGTTTGCCTTGGAAACGAACAGAGATCATTCTGTCGTTTTTGAGATTGCATCCAAGTACTGCATTTCGGACTCTTTTGTTGACCATGATGGCTACTCCATTTCTTCTGAGGGATTCCTGCCTGCAGTAGTAGATATAATGGTCATCTGAGTTAAATTCACCCATTCCAGTCCATTTCAGTTCGCTGATTCCTAGAATGTTGACGTTCACTCTTGCCATCTCCTGTTTGACCACTTCCCATTTGCCTTGATTCATGGACCCGACATTCCAGGTTCCTATGCAATATTGCTCTTTACAGCATCGGACCTTGCTTCTGTCACCAGTCACATCCACAACTGGGTATTGTTTTTGCTTTGGTTCCATCCCTTCATTCTTTCTGGAGTTATTTCTCCACTGATCTCCAGTAGCATATTGGGCACCTACTGACCTGGGGAGTTCCTCTTTCAGTATCCTATCATTTTGCCTTTTCACACTGTTCATGGGGTTCTCAAGGCAAGAATACTGAAGTGGTAGCCAACAGGAATTTAAAAAAGATTAAGCTGTTACAAACTGGAAGAAAATAAAGGTAATTATTTAGTGGATCCCTGATGGAAAAATACATCCTAAGTAAAGTGATAGGAAATTGTATTCTATATAGATATGTTATATATACACATTTCTTATACATAAGGAAATATACCTATATGTTAAACTACATAAAAATTTAAAACATGTCAAAATATAATTAAAATTATACAAATACCTTTGTGATACTATCTCTTTGGTTTATTTGTTGCAAATACAAGCAACAAATAAGACCAAAAGCTGCTCTTATCGTGAATCCATAAAAATCATGAAGAAAAATACTAAAATTGAATTTAAAATATGCAAAAGTCACCCAAAAAACATTGAGAAGGAAATATGTGTCTATGGTGTATTTTCAACAATTATTTCTCAGTATGATGCAGTGTCCCATTTGTAAGCACCCACATGAGCACCCTCTTCCAAGTCTACACTTTTTTTCTCAGCAAATTTCCCTGGGAGTGGCGGTACTGTCCTTGTCCTTATTTTCAGTGATCATTGAGAAGGTCAAATACCATCCTTGATGTGGTTAAAAGATCTTAATACCACACATTTTTTTAAAAGAATTTTTTTTACATGGATTTTTAAAAAATCTCTGTTGAATTTGTTACAATCTTGCTTCTGTTTTGTGTTTTGGTTTTTTGGCCCTGAGGCTCATGGGATCTTAGCCCACTGACCAGGGATCAAACCCACAGCCCCTGCCTTGTAAGCAGAGTCTTAACCGCCTGGACTACCAGGGAAGTCCCAGTACCAGGCACTTTGTGCATCACTGGTTTTCTTTCCCTTTCCCCAGCTTTCTTATTCACTAATTTTTGTCCTGATGTATGATTTCACTTTGTAGACTACCTCCACTGCATTTGGAATGCTGCTGCTGCTACGTCGCTTCAGTTGTATCCAACTCTGTGCCACCCCGTAGACGGCAGCCCACCAGGCTCCCCCGTCCCTGGGATTCTCCAGGCAACACTGGGAATGACATGGGTTTTAAGTACATCATTATCCAAAGCATCTGTCTTCAGTTAACCTTTGGGATCCCCTTGATTCTGTGCATCTGAGTTGTGAATAGTCAATAGTTTGTATAGCCAGTGCGACCTTCACGCCTCACGCTTCACTCCCATGCCACCCTCTCTGCTCCCCTCCCCTGATCCAGCTGGGGCTTAGAGTGAAAGCCCAGCTGTTCATGTTCTTGTTTGGCCACCTGGTGGCCATTGTGGGGGAAAGAAAGTGACAGTGAAGTCGGACAGTCGTGTCCGACTCTGCGACCCCGTGGGGGCTACACCCCGTGTGCTGTAGCCCCCCAGGCTCCTCTGTCCGTGGGATTTTCCAGGCAAGGGTACTGGAGTGGGTTACCATTTCCTTCTCCAGGGGATCTTCCCAACCCAGGGATCAAACCCGAGTCTCCTGCGTTGCAGGCAGATGCTTTACCCTCTGAGGCACCAGGGAAGCCTCAGGGACATCCTGCTGTTCCGATTCTTTCTCCCAGAACGGGACTGGGCAGCTAATCCTGTCCTCCCACCGACTTTCTGGGCTGTGCTTCATCGTCTCCGTTTACAGATGGGGAAGCAAAGAGCTCGAGTAACTTGCCCAAGATTACAAATTGTAGAAAGGACAAGAGCTAAGATCTGAACCCAAGTCAGACAGTATTCCGCTGCTTGCTGTTGGTGCTAAGTCGTGTCTGACTTTCTAGGACCTTGTGGACAGTAGCCCACCAGGCTCCTCTGTCTTCCCACTATCTCTGCTGCCATATAACCAATTATCACACATTTAGAGGCTTAAAGCAACATCCGCTTGTTAGCTCATTGTTCTGTAGATCATAAATTTGGGGCTCTTGGCTGACCTGTTTAGGGTCTCTTTAGACTGAAATGAAAATATTGGTCAATCTGGTTTCTTCTATGAAAACTTGGAGAAGCATCTACCTTGAAGCTTGTTCAGGTTTTGGGAAGAAGGCGTTTCCTTGTGGTTGTAGGACTGAGGTCCCCATTTTCTTGCTTGCTGTCAACCAGGGCTGCTCTGGATTCTAGAAGCCTCAACAGACTGTCTTTCCCTCCATTTTTAGAGCCGATAATAACATCCTGCCAGGAGTTACTCTGATTTCATCTTCTGCCACCAGTTGGAGAAAACTTTGCTTTTAAAGGGCTCCTGGGCCTAGATTAAGCCCACATGGATAATAGTCTTCATCTTCATTAACTTTAAATCAACTGATTAGTGGTGGTTAAGTCAAGTCATGTCTGACTCTGCATTCCCATGGACTGTAGTTCCCCAGGTTCCACTGTTCATGGGATTTTCCCAGGCAAGAATACTGGAGCTGGTTGTCATTTCCTTCTCCAGAGGATCCTCCTGACCCACAGATCAAAACTGCATCTCCTGCATTGTAGGCAGTCTCTTGCATTACAGATGGATTCTCTACCAACTGATCCACCAGGGCAGCCTTAACTACCTCTGCAAAATCCTTTTGATAGGTAATATAATCATGGCTTGATATCTCCTCCTATTTTCAGTCCTGGGGATTTAGGAGATTTAGGCATTTGCCTACCCCTGCCAAAGGCCAAAAATGCTTAACTTTTTTTTTTTGTCCTTAAGATATTTCTTGTGTTCCTCATTTCTTTCTGTCCTTCACCACCTTCTGCTGTTCTTCAGTTTTATTTCAGATTTTTTTTTATCCTTTCACATAAAGCACACATATCCTCTTGGTCTTATCTTTTGTCATCATCTCTGGATTCTTTGTGGCTTAGGGTGGCGCAGTGGTAGAGAATCCACCTGCCAATGCAGGAGACACAAGAGATGTGGGTTCGATCTCTGGGTTGGGAAGGTCCCCTGAAGGAGGGAATGGCAACCCACTCTGGTATTCTTGCCTGGTATCCCACAGACAGAGGAGCCTCACGGACTTTAGTCCATGGAGTTGCAAAGTCGGACATGATTGAGCACGCACACATGCAGGCTGAATTCTTCAGCGGCAACTACAGGGAGCTTCTCTCTCCATCTTTGTCTCATTAATCTCTTTCCTCCGGCCATTGGATGGAGACACATGGATGCCACTTGATCCCCTAGTGCCCTCAGCTGGCAGGAACCAACGTGTCTCATCTCGGTTAACCTGTTTGGGATGTAAAATGAGCTCATTTAAATATTTTTCAAGATACTCAGATTATGTGATGCCAAGCTTCTAAGTTACCTATTGTAATATGATTTGTTCTTTCCTTTCTTGGGTCTTTTCTCTCCTGATAAGACCAAGAACTCCTGGGATTTAATCAAGGGATCACCCGTGGATTCTCTGGCCAAGTAATCAGAGCCTTTACTCCCAGTCCTTCCTGGAAGCTGTGGTACCAAAACACTAATAATTGATGGATGTGGGGATAATGTTGGATGAGTGGCAACTACCTGTGTGCATGCAGAATAGCAGAGAGGCTAAAAGCATGGACTGTGATTAAAAAAATTTATGTGGACCGAAATTCTGGCTTTTGCTGAGAATGCTGAGAAGCTTTGGGAATCTGGGCAGGTTTCTCATCAGTAAATTAGAATGATACTGCTGTTGCTGTTCCACTGCTAAGTCGTATCCAACTCTTTGTGACTCTATGAATAGCAGCACGCCAGGCTTCCCTGTCCTTCACTATCTCCCGGAGCTTGCTCAAACTCATGTCCATGGAGTCAGTGATGCCATGCCCCCATTTCATCTTCTGTCGCCTGCTTTTCCTTCTGCCCTCAATCCTTCTTGGCATCAGGGTCTTTTCCAGTGACTTGGCTCTTCACGTCAGGTGGCCAAAGTATTGGAGCTTCAGCATCAGTCCTTCCAATGAATATTCAGGACTGATTTCCTTTAGGATGGACTGATTGGATCTCCTTGCAGTCCAAGGGACTCTCAAGAGTCTTCTCCAACACCACAGTTCAAAAGCATCAATTCTTAGGCACTCAGCTTTCTTTATGGTCTAACTCTCACATCTGTACATGACTACTACAAAAACCATAGCTTTGACTATATGGACCTTTGTCGGCAAAGTCATGTCTCTGCTTTTTAATACACTGTCTAAGATTGTCATGGTTTTTCTTCCAAGGAGCAAGCATCTTTTAATTTCATGGCTGCAGTCACCATCTGCAATGATTTTGGAGCCCAAGAAAATAAAGTCTGTTACTGTTTCATAGTTGCAAAAAATGAATTCGATATTTGCAGATGCCCCTCCCTGCTTGACACCTAATAGGTATTCAGTAAAATGCTGCTATTATTGCTTTTGCTGCTAAGAATGAATAATGACAATAGCAATGCCATAGTCTTGTTTGAAATTAAACAGCGGTGAAGCGTTTCAAAGGTGAACATGATTGGAGAATGGTCATATAGTTGAATTGTAAATTAAATTTTATAAAATAGTACTATAGTGAGGTCTTTAAGAATGGAGGAAAATGGCTAAATTCATTTGCATTGTAATTAATGATGAGCATTTCACAACAAAGCCGTGCTTAGTATCAGCATCTTCCTTTGTCTCTCTGGTTGCTGAATTTCCCAACACAACCCATTTATCCAAAAATAGAATAAGAGGAAATAGAACATAGTAGCGTAGAAATAGTAGTTCTGTGAAAGTGTTAGTCTCTTAGTCGTGTCCAGCTCTTTGCAACCCCGTGGACTGTAGCCCCCCGGGCTCCTCTGTCCATGGGATTTCCCAGGCAAGGGTGCCAGAGTGGGTTGCCATTCCCTTCTCCAGGGGATCTTCCTGACCCAGGGATCGAACCCGGGTCTCCTACATTGCAAGCAGATTCTTTACCTTCTGAGCTACCAGCAAAGCCCCAAACCTAATGGTTGGCAGGGCATTTGTTAATCATTTGTGCATCAATGTCGCTTAAGCTGTGTTTGTCGGCCGGGTGGCTGCAGTCAGAATCTGAGACATTTGGAGTGGAAAGAGAGAGAGGGTGCTTTTTCCTTAGACATCTCCCACAGTGAGGGCCTACAGAAATCCTGCCCTCTGGGTTGCAAAGTCATCAGTTAGTAGGATGCTCGAGGGGCTTGTGTATATGTTTTCCTGAAGGGTGTTTTAAGAAAGGAAGAGAAAAGAAGGGAAGAATAACCATATGTAAAATAGACAGCTAATGGGAAGTTGCTATATAACACGGGGAGCTCAGCCCGGTGCTCTGGGACAACCTAGCGGGGTGGGAGGTTAGAAGGGAGGCTGATTCATGCTGATGTATGGCAGAAACCAACACAGCACTGTAAAGCAATTATCCTCCAATTAAAAATAAATTTCTTTAAAAAAACAAAGAGGGGAAGAATAAGTGGAAGAGGTGAGGAAGAGGACAGTGTTAACATTTGTGTGACACCTGCGTCCTTCAGCTGAGTCCTCACCACTGTCGCCAGAATAAATGTCCTCCCCATTTTAAAGGGAAGTAAGAAATTTAGAAGTCAGATAACTCTTCAAGGTCACACATCGGTAAGTGGTAGAGCTGGAATTTCAACCCAGATCTGTCTGACTACAGAAACCTGTGCGTTTCCCACTGGTATATGACTTTGGATTCTGGCCCAAAGTAAAATGCCTAATTAGGAAAGATTATATTTTCTGTGCCTGGTGACCTTTATTGTAGACCAATTTATGAAACTCTTAAGAACTGGTTGTGTTTATTAAAGGGCGTTAGCACATCAGAGTATAGTCTGTTTTGTTGGTGGTGGGTTTTGGCTTTACTGTTTGCCCCTAATGTCCAGTTTTCCTAGAGGAGTTATATATTAGGTTAAAAAAAGAAAACTCACTATGATATCAGAGGAAAGTTCTATAGAATGCAAAAACTTTATTCCTCTACTATTTCTAATACTGGTTATTAGCTGATTGGTCTTTTATTGTGGTAATACTTCAGTGACTAAGAGCAGATCCTTCAGCTAACCAGTATTATCTATTATATTGAACTCTACGGAGGAAAGAAAGTGAAATTGAAAAAGAGGAGGGATAAATTAGGAGCTCAGGATTAATATAAACATTACACTACTATGTATAAAGCAGATAGCCAACAAGGTCCTACTATATAGCAGAGGGAACTATACTCAATATTTTCCCTTTGATATGAGGGAAAAGAATCTGAAAAAGACTCTATGTATAAAATATATTTGAAGTGAAAGCCGCTCAGTTGTGTCCAACTCTTTGTGACCCCATGGACTATACAGTCCATGGAATTCTCCAGGCCAGAATACTGGAGTGGGTAGCTTTTCCCTTCTCCAGGGAATCTTTCCAACTCAGGGATAGAACCTGGGTCTCCCACATTGCAGGCCAATTCTTTACCAGCTGAGCACACATATATTTATCATTTTGCTGTAGTAACAGGATTGTAAGCCAACTATACTTCACTAGAAGAAAAAGAAAAAGCCAAGATTATCACTCTGCAGAAATGAGCTTCTAGGCAGGTCCTTGGCCAAGGAAGCATTCAGTCTAATTTAAAATGACGCCTTGCCCATGAACTTGACAATTTGCAGAGTGCTCTTTACATGTGTGAATGAGCTCATTTGATTCTTGTATTTTGTGTGTGTGTGTGTGAAGGGGAAGAGGTGTGTGCTGTGTCTTCGAGATTCTTTCAACCAGGCATTATTTTCTTCTGACCTTATTTCTCAGTAGGAGCTAATAATATAGACGTTATGCAGGAGCCCCAGTCATAAGGGAGCAATGTACGTTTATTAAGGCAGAAAACCTGCCTTGTGTTTTAAAGCTGAATTAGAAGTGTTTCTTAAGATTTTACTGAACCTTCAGCTGACTTGAATCCTGGGTCTTCCCCACCCTCTCCTGTCATGATAGACCTGGAGCATTTTGGTTGACAGAGTAATGTTGAAACACACATTACCATTTGTAAAAGGGTCAGTGGGAAGTTGCTGAATGAGGCAGGGAACCCAGAGCCTTTGGGGACCCAGAGGGGTGGGATGGGGAGGGACGTTTAAGAGGGAGGGAGCATGTGTGTGCCTGTGGCTGCTTCACATCGACGTAGGGCAGAAACCATCACTAAAGTCATTATCCTCCAGCTAAAAATAAAATAAAAAGCAATGCAGCCTTGGGAAGAAGGGGCTATGGGAATCATCCTGCTGAGAAGTGCGGAAGCAGAAGTCCGGGATGTCAGGCCGTGTGCCCTCCGTGACTTACCAGCCAGTCCCGCCTGTCATGGGCGGTCGGTCACGTTACGGGCCCAACAGATGAACACAGCTAGGTCACGTCTCCACGCACACACGTTGTTTGTTTAACACATTTGTAATTGGACTCTTTCCTTGAATTTTCTTTTAAGAGCATGAAATAGACCAAATCCGTGGCCTAGACTATTTTGTTCTGCTGATTTTTCTCAGAATTTACGCAACACGAAGATCAAAAATAAGCAAATATGTGCAAATTAGTCCAGTTTTCCTAATCTCACTGCTGTGGAAGTATAAAAAAGTGTTCCAGACATTGCTTTTGTAAGACGAGAGACAGCATCAAGCTTGTTTTATACTTTGGGGACATTTTATGAAGGGGATTTGGGGGAAAAACAAGAGATTTTGGATTCTTTCTTACTCCTTGTAGGATCATGTTCTTTAGCTTGTTACCATCACTTGTGAATCAGCATCAGCCCCTCTGATTCTGATTTGGGGAGTTTCTCCCCAAAGTTGCCAGCAGCTGTGGGCGGTCACTGACATCTTGATGTGAGCTGTGCTTTGTTGATGACTGGTCTTCACTGTGACCTGAAGCTTCTCAGGGTTCCCGGTCTCATGGACACTTCTATGATTAAACACCAGTCATAGACCAGCCCCAAAGGGAAGTGCTCCCAGTGGGCGTGGAGCCCCGACTTTCTTCTCTTCAAACAAGGAGGTGCCACCCAGAGCTTCAGTTCAGTTCAGTTGCTCAGTCATGTCCGACTCTTTGTGATCCCATGGACTGCAGCACGCCAGGCCTCCCTGTCCATCACCAGCTCCTGGAGTTTACTCAAACTCATGTCCATTGAGTCGGTGATGCCATGCAACCACCTCATCCTCTGTTGTCCCCTTCTCCTCCCGCCTTCAATCTTTCCCAGCATCAGGGTCTTTTCCAGTGAATCAGTTCTTCACATCAGGTGGCCAAAGTATTGGAGTTTCAGTTTCAGCATCATTCCTTCCAATGAATATTCAGGACTGATTTCCTTTAGGATGGACTGGTTGGACCCAGAGCTTTGGCTCCTGGAATTTGGCTCCGTGTCCCTTGTCTTCAGAGTGAACAGGGAGTGGAGCTGCTTGTGAAATTCAGGGTCATGTGCAACTGTCAGGGTCTACCTGGGTCAGAGGTTATGTGCAGACATGGTGATAATATCGTAAAAAGGAAAAGGCTGTCACAATCCGGGGAAAAGCGGTCCTTTTAATGAGCCGATGTTGCCTTTTATAAAAAAATATAAACACATGAAATTGGCAAGACGCTCTTTTCCAGTTTCAGAGAGGGATATGCAATGTTTCACTAGGGAAAGACCTGAGAACATGAGTCATTAGAGGAAGAAACAGTGCTCATGATGACAAAGTGAATTGTGAGAAGTGGCTGGAGCATAAAATGAGGGAAGGAAAGGGACCAGCTATGGTGTGGAGTACATGGGCAGAGGCGCAGCCAGAAGGCGTGTGTATGTGATTGTGTGTGAGTACATGTGTGTGCCACATGCAGACACATGTGATGTCTAATCCAGGTAACTTCTAGAGTCTGAGGTGGACTGGAGTAGATGTCCCAAAGCAGTATGATGACCAGCCATCCACGTTGGCCTGGGCTGATCCTGGTTTTAGCCCTCAAAGGTCCGTGTCCTAGAAAACCCTTCAGTCTTGGGCAAACTCAAGCGGTAGGTCAGTGGCCCTCTTATTTATAGATTCGTCTTTCAGGTCCCTTTTCATCCTTCCCTCACGGCATTTTGTTTGAGGCAGGGCCACGAGAAGGAAATGTCATTCCTAACCCTGCTGTCGCCCTCCTCCCCGCAGTTCTGGTCCTGGTTTCTCGTTTTGACCCTGCCTGGTCCCTTTCATGGAGCTTCCCCAGTGGCTCAGTGGTAAAAAAAAAAAAAAAAAAAAAAAAATCTGCCCACTAATGCAGGAGACCCAGGTTCAATCCCTGGGTCAGGAAGGGGAGAAGGGGACAGCTGTCCACGCCAGTATTCTTGTCTGGAGAATCCCATGGACAGAGGATCCTGAGGGGCTATAGTCCATGGGGTCATGAGAGTCAGACATGACTGAGTAGCACGCACAGTCCCGCTCCCAAGGCCGTCCAGCCAGGAGCAGGACGAAGGGAACTTCAGAGATGGAGCGGACTCTGGTGTCTGTGAACTGAGGCCATGCCACGGAGGCTGCAGATCCTTCCAGAACACTCAGGGAGCCTTGGGACCCCCTGGCCACCTCTGTTTCCAAACCCAGTTGAGTGGACTTCCTTCCTGGTCTCGAAGGGGTATAAAGGGACAGCTTCCTTTTCTCTTTCTTGCCGGGTCTCTTCCAGCCAGGTCAACCCTTCCCACCCTGGTGTCACACCGCCGCCCCTTGTTCTTGCCCTCCTGAGTGGTGAAGGCCTTTCCATGTGTCCACCTTCCCAGTGGCCTTTCTCATCATCAGAATGGGCCAGGTTGGTCACCGCCTGGAGGGGCAGTGGAAATGCCCTTGTCAGCCTGGGTTAACCTGAGGGCAAGTTACTTCATTCATGGCTTATTTTGTGCTAGGCTCCTCACTGCCTCCATGGAGCATTTGAAGGCTCTAAAAAGAGAAAAGTTACAACCCAGCCCATGAATTGCACTGATCACTGGAGGCTCTGGTGGCAGGTTTTGAGGGAAAGGTCCTGATGATCTAGGGTGGTTTGAATAATTACTCATGACTTGTCCTCATTCTTTTCATACTGTTCAATGCTTCTGAACTGTGGGGCTGGAGAAGACTCTTGAGAGTCCCTTGGACTACAAGAAGATCCAACCAGTGCATCCTAAAGGAGATCAGTCCTGAATATTCATTGAAAGAACTGATGATGAAGCTGAAACTCCAGTACTTTGGCCACCTGATGAGAAGAACTGACTCATTAGAAGAGACCCTGATGCTGGGAAAGATTGAAGGTGGTAGGAGAAGGGGACAACAGAGGATGAGATGGTTGGATGGCATCACCGACTCAATGGACATGAGCTTGAGCAAGCTCTTGGAGTTGGTGATGGACAGGGAGGCCTGGCGTGCTGCAGTTCATGGGGTCGCAGAGTTGGACATGACTGAGTGACTGGACTGAACCGTCCTCATTCATACTTTCCTCTGGACTTGGTTTGTCTGGTTTTTGCCAATATCAGGCAGGAAGAGAAAAAGTAAGGGGAAAACTGATGTGGGTGAGCCAGGCTAAGCATCTGGTGGCACCCACTGCACGTGGGCCCCACCTCCTGTGCTGGGACCACCGGGGGGTCCAGGGCAACCGCCCGTCAAATGGGAACCAGTCTCCACGACTGCCTGCTGGGTTCCTTTGTTAGCGCTATCCTTCCTGATATATGCGGGGTGCCCCCGGGGACCCCCAGGCAGCCTCCTTTCTAGTCATTGCCTCTCTCCTGTCTCGTTTTGTCCTGTGAACCACAACTTTGGATCCTCTCACTGCCCAAGCGAGGCTGGACTTGGTCCAGGTCAGTCACAGCCCCTCGTCCAGCTGAACTCCAGGGACGTGTGCAGTCGGTGATTCCTCCTGAGCCCTGTGGCCCTCCTCACTTCTTGCTCGGGCCCACTTCTCCCAAGGCGGCCAGCTCATCTCCTCGGTCTGTGATCTGAGATCCAGAGAGAACCCAGATCTTGTGACTTGGCCAAGGGAACCGCCCGCCCCATGGGCTCCCCAACCCTGTGGACCTGCTGTGCTTCAGGGAAAACAAAATGTGAAGTGAGCGGTTTAGCTTGGACCTAATCTGGAGGCAGATCAGTAACTCTACACTGGGAGCCTCTCTGCGTCGTGTTCTCAGGAAGGCAAAGTGAATCAACGCAGCAGAGAATGTCCTCCAATCACGAAGGATAATGTTTTGAATCAGGAGACGGAGGGAGGGTTACCGAGAAGCCTTTGGCTGTCGCTGCGCTGCGCCTCTGCCTTTCCCTGCCTTCCCGCAGATTGATGCTTGGGTGAGGATTTCCTCCTCCAGCATGGTTTTTCCTAAACTCAGCCCTGAGGTGAAATGACAAGGCTGCATACAAACTACGGCCGGGCAAACACATCTAGGGTGGTGGTTTCGGGGAGGGGTCTCCAGGAAAAGGTGATGAGAACCTGAGCTTCCAGTTCCATCCAGAGATGTTTTCCCTGCCCCACTTGTTAATGAGGAAATCAGAACCAAATGAAAAACACGAACGAGTGCATACCGCCCATCTGTCGCACTTGAGTGTTTCCCATCTCATTTCTGACTTTATATTATCCATCGTCGTCATCATTTCTGGGGAACTACTGCAGTAGGTTGGAGTCGGTTTCACTCTTATGAGTAAAACTGCCTGAGAAGTTATGTCATTCAGGTAAGGATTCGCTGGTTAACCCAGGAGTTGCATGATTTTTTTTTTTTTCCAGAACAGGGAGAGGAGAGCCAGAAGTAAAGCCCTGTGTTTCCCACTCTTTTGAACCTCTTATAGGTGTTTTCTGCTTTGTTTTTCTTCCAAATCATACAGTCAAATGCTTAACCTTAGTGTGTCTATTGTTTTAATGTTGGAAGCATTGCTGATAAAATCTTGGAGTCAATTAAGGCTAAACACATCGGCATCGCAGTTGCTCAGGAGAGACCAGGAGGGCTTCCCCCAGAAAGAGAAAGAGATGGTCTGACAGCAGCCCGGGAGAATGTTTTGTTGTGTTTTGGGGAGGATGTGGCCATCGAGGTCTTATCTTTGTGAGGAAAGGAACCGCCCTCTTCCGTGTCCTGTGCTCAGAGGGCTCGGCCATGCTGTGGGGACCCCCTCGAACTCCATGGGGGGTTTTCCATTCCCTTGTTTAGGAGACAGCAGCTGTGATCACATCTGAGGGTTAGAATTGCACGTTTTAGGTTGACCAGAAAGGGCTCGTGTGTCTGCTGCGGCCTTGCAGCGGCCAGGCTAGGCCCGCCGGTGCCTGGGCAGTGGGGGCCCATCACCTCCACATGGGTAGTTCCCTCGTGCAGAGAAGGTTCACTGGCCCCCTGTGCCATGCAGGTGCTGGTCAGGCAGTCAGGATGCAGAAAGTGACAAAACAAGATGCCCCACCCTGTGGGTGCACGCTGGAGGGGCTTTCCACCCTCAGTACCAGCTCACCTGTGCTTTCTTCCTCTGTGGCTGCGGGTTTGGGTGTCATTGGGGTGAAGGGGCGGTCGAGTGCAGTGGCCCCCCACAGTCAGACCACCTGGGGCTTGGATGGGAGCCTGAGAAAGTTCTCTCCCGATCCTGTGCTTGGCACGCCCGACGCTGGGCCGTGGATAATAACAGGTCATCTGATGCAGTGTAACTGACCAGGAATCTGAAACCCTGGTCACCCTGGGAACCGGGGCGAGAAACTGGCCTGTCAGTTACTCTTAACTTTTAAGACTTGAATGTTTCATCAAAACCAAATAGCTCCGTTGTCACGGTCAGAAGTCCACTGTGGAGAAAGGCAGGATTTAGCGTTTATTTAAGCTGCCACCCAACGAGAGAAACTGGCCCCGTGTAGTTCAATTCTCTGTTATTTAAGGACTGATTTTCTGTTCAGTGGATTGTTCATGCTCTTGCTGTCTCTGCAGAAGGGGATGGAGGCGGTGGGATTTATATGCCATGAAAGGGTGTACGTGAAGAAAATCCCTGATGGGCAGGGTCTTAATAAAAAAGATGTATCCTCTAGTGCTTTGCATCCCTGTTGGGCATTGCTTTCCAGATGGCTCAGTGGTAAAGAACCTGCCTGTCAATGTGAGAGGTTCAAGAAACTTCAGTTCGATCCCTGGGTCAGGAAGATCCCCAGGAGAAGGAAATGGCA
The DNA here is from genome assembly GCF_029378745.1 of Bos indicus. Taxonomy (NCBI): domain Eukaryota; kingdom Metazoa; phylum Chordata; class Mammalia; order Artiodactyla; family Bovidae; genus Bos; species Bos indicus. The sequence continues at coordinate 49,572,772 of NC_091782.1, read as the reverse complement.
ACCTGCTCTAGCATCCTTGCCAGGAGAATCCCTTGGACAGAGAAGCCTGGTGGCTGTAGTCCATGGAGTGGCAAAGAGTCCGGCATGACTGAGCCCCCAGCATGGGCATTGTCTGAGTATCTTTGTGCCTGAGGTCTGAATTCTGTCTGCCTGTGGATGGAAGTTACTTCTCCATCTATGCAGGGTGTCACCACATCGGTAAACAGAGGCGTAATACCCTCTAGTAAGTGAGTTATTGATATTCCAGTACATGAAAAAGAAGTAGTAGTTTCCAGAGTTTAGGCCACTCTGTAGATGCAGCAGATTGAAAACAGTGGCTGACAGTCCAGAAGGAAGCCGCATCTGGGTCTCACAGCCTCGCCTGTTGGTTCTGTGCTCTCTTCTGTGTTCTCGGCTCCTGACTTTGAAACGAGGAAATGATAGCCATTTGGCGAGGGTCCCTCCCTTCTCACCTTTCCCCGGATGGCTTTGGAGAGAAGCTTCCTCTCTCCTTAGAGCTTGATTTTCAGTCTCCGGTCACTCCTCCCACTTTGTTGGCCTCTGAAGTGCCCCTTTCTTCTCTCGACGCTGCACATCTATTTTCCCTCCTTGTGGTCTCTCCTGTAGCTCCCCTGGCTTAACTGCCTTTATAACCAGAGTCAGCAGACATTTATTGCGAGCCTACTTTGCACACATACGAACCCATGCCCCCTGTGAGCACAGACAGGGCTGTATGTGTTCACTCCACACTCAGTTATTCTCCGGCCTCTCTCTGCTCAGATGTCCTGCCCAGCATGGTCCTGAGGAGGGTCCTTGACTAATCCCCCGAGTTCTGGGGACAGGCTGTGTTTAAACTCTAATAGGTAATTATTAATTTCTCCAGCATTAACTCTGGGGATTATGTGGCTGAAAAGGAGAGATGAAGAAGGAGAACAAAAGAGAATGAAAGAGGTGTGTGATAGAAAATAGGCACTCAGACCCATGTGCGGTCACATTCTTACAAGTGCTATTCACAGCAGGCAAAGGGTGGAAGGAGCCCACCTGCCCTCCAGCGGATGAACAGATAAACATAATGTGGCATGTGCTCGCAGTGGGATATTATACAGCCACAAAAAGGAATGGAGTACTGATACATTCTAACATGACCGATGAACCTTGAAAACCTTGTGCTGAGTGAAAGAAGCAAGTCACAAAGGGTTGTATGACTCCATTCTTACGCAGCATCTATAACATGTGGATCTGTAGAGGTGGGGCATGGATTGGTGGTTGCCAGGATCTGGGGTGGCAGGAGTGGGAGCTGCTGCTTAAGGGGTGTGGGTTTTCTTTTTGGGATGATGAAAATGTTTTGGAACCAGGTAGTGATGGTGATCACACAATACTGTGAGTGTACTAATGCCACTGAATTATTCACCTTGAAGTGGTTCATCTTATTATGCAAATTTCACTTCAGTTTAAAGAAGAATGAAAGCGAGAGAAAGATAATGTCAGAGGTCTATTTCTCTGGATTCAGGATGGGATTAAAAATCCATTCTGTCTTTCTTGCACATGGTGACCTTGTGATATGGCTTGAGTGTAACTGAAGCAATTTGAGCCGATTAATTTCTTTCCTTTGCGCTTTAAAATTTAACATGCTTGGAGTTCACGTCCTGAACACTGAGTGCAAAGCAATATGAAAATTGGTGTTCTGGGCCCAGCGTGCTGCGGCTTCAAAAAAAATTAACCTGGACAGATGTGTCGTCGGTCCTCTAGGTTAGAGTTGGACACGACTTAGTCATTGCACATTCTGGAGGATGGCCCAGGGGCTGGAGTGTGAAACCTGGCGCCACACTTGTCCTGGCTCCTTTTGCCCGTTGGGGACACTGGTGCCCAGGAGAGAGCAAGGAGCGGCCCTGAGTCCTGCTCCTACATTCATTCAACAGACATTCTTGTGCTCTCCAGGGGTATGAAGATGAATGTGTTCTGGACCCTGCTTTTGAGAGGCTTACAGTCTAGCAGGGGAGCTTGGCAGCCACACTGGGACAAGGGGCAGTGGTCGAGGAGGAGCAGGTGGGTCAGTGGTGGTCAGAGAGACCTCCAAAGCATGCTGTCCCGTAGAACTAGCTGTGATGATGGCGTGTTGCCTGACCTGCTTTTGGACACAGTGTCCGCCAGCTGAGTGTGGCCGCCGGACACTATTAACGCAGCCGGTGGGCCTGAGGAGCTGCATTTTTCACTTTTGTCACTTTGCATTTCATCAGCTGCACGTGGCTTCAGCGCAGTCATAGAAGGTGAGATCCACACGAGCCGGTAATTGATCGGCCAGTTGGGTCTGGCTGGGCGGACAAGAGGTAAAGCCACAGGGCAGCTTAACTGGGGAATTGATGCCTTTCCTTTTGTGCATGTTGGGGCTTCAGGTACATGAGGGATGGTGTTGGATGGTGACATGGACCCTTAGGGAGAGCGGTGGACTGGAGATGACCGGTGGGAGCCATCAGCATAAAACCCTGGCTGAGATCCTAAAAGTGAGCTGTGTAGGGAAGCCTCTGCACGGCCTGTGAGTCCTGTTGATAGCTGTGGTGATCACGTGTGCTCTGCCCGGCCACTGAGACTTTCCAGAGAAGCAGATGAGATGATGTGTATGGTAGCGTTGGTAGAGGCTTCAAACATCAGGCGAGTTTTATAATGTCTTTCGGAATGGAGAGGAATGTGTCCCAAATGTTATTTTTCAGACACTAAAGATAAAGGCTCCAGATTCTGGAAGGGTTGCAAGCTAGATCATTCGTAAGGCCCTCCTGCTAACAGATGACCAGGGCCAGGATAAACAGAGGCAAGTATGTCTCCGGCAAGAATGTCAGGGACTCTGGGACATCGTGGAGGGCTCCCTCGGGCTTGTCACCGTGAGCAAACAAACATAAAAGTGGGGTGTCTGGGAGTGCAAATACCAGCACCACTCAGATCCCGAGACCAGCTCGGGGTCCAGGCCAAGCTGGGGGAGTCGTCCCCGAGGGTCCCAAGTGAAGCCAGGGCCCCCCAAGCTTCTAGAAGAGATCGCTGATTCTAGCTTGGTCGTGTTCCTCTTAGAAGCGAATGTACACTTTTTTTTTTTTTTTTAATAAAAGCAACTCCAGTTTAAACATTTGGGATGAATTTCAATTAAAAAAAAATTACCTAAAAATTTCCGAACCCCCGAGAAGGTAAAACCAGCAAAAGGAAAGTCATTGGAAGGATGGGAAGACAACGAGGATTCAACCCTCCCAAGGATTCCACATTTTAGAAAAGAAAAACCAAATTAGAAAAGGGAAGATGGCTATATAGGAAATACAGAAAAGGAAACGTGTATACTATATAACAATGATAAAGGACAACCGAAAATGACAAAGTAGACCACGCAGCAACCATGACAACAGCTATTGGAAAGTTTTTTTTTTAATCGTTAAATGTCAAACTTAATAGATGGTTTAAACTATACATTAAATACTCGAGAGAATTGGTGAACTTGTAGATAGATCTGAAGAGATGATTCAGCCCAGAGATGAGGAGGTAAGACATAAATGTGCAGTTTTAAGAAGCGCAGGCATTAGGGGCTTCCTTGGTGGCCCAGTGGTTAAGAGTCTGCCTTGCAGTGCAGGGGACACAGGTTCGATCCTTGATCTGGGGAGATCCCACATGCTGCAGAGCAGCCAAGCCTCTGTGCCACAACTACTGGCCCTGAGAGCTGAAATGAGAAGCCGCCACGATGAGAAGCCCGCACACCGCAACTTGAGCCCAGCCTCCCACTCTCTGCAACCAGAGAAAGCCCGCATGCGGCAGCCAAGGCCCAGTGCCACCGAAAATAGCTAGATACATAAACAAAATTTTAAAAAGAAATGCACAAGTTAGAATGAGAGGGGCTAATACAGTGTCCATGTAAGAGTCATCTCAAAGAAAACTGGAGTCCAGTGTCATCCCAGCAGAATCACAGGAAGCACAGCTCACGTGTGGTCATGGAGCTGTAGCACAGCAAGAACAAGGACGTGAAAGTGACCTGAGACGCCAGGTCGTCCAGGAAGACAGGATGAGTCTGATTCGATCAATACAGACTCACTTCTCTCCTCAGCCAGTGAGGACATTCCACCTAATATTGCTGTGCCATTGAAACCAGAGGTGTGGCAGAGTTGATTTTTCTCTTTGGGCTATCCCATCTGTTTGATTTGACTGAAGACCTCCAATTTATCTATGAAAAAAATGCATATTATGTATACTGGTGTTTACTAAACATAGTCTGATTGCTTCTTTATAGCAGTTCTTAGGCAAAAACGTGGCTCTTTGCTCTCTTTAGGACTTGATAAGGCTGCCACTGTTCAGTTTAACTCTGTCCTTGTGACCTGTGTTTATCTGGAGCCCAAGTGTGCCCTCTCATGTTGGCTGAGGTCTGGGTCTTGTTTCCACTGTAAGATGTGCGTGGTTATAACTACTGAACATCTTCCCAGTCTAAAGTGATGTGAGCGTCTAAGGGGGCAAATGGGGGAGAAGTTCTAAGATGAGGTGTTTAAAATGAAAAGTGACTTGGTTAACCCTTATGGCTAATGATGATATGTAGCCACGAATTTTGGTCCTAGAGCTCTCTATAATATATGTACTGAGTCTGATCTTTAAAACTTATTTGGAATCCAAGGGCAGCCTTGGGAGGTCCTTTATGGTGACTTGATCTGGATTTTGGTGGTGGTCATAGAATCATAACATACATACATCCCCTAAAAGTTCATGTAAAAGCTGGTGAAATCAACAGACTTGCTCCAATACTAACTTGCCAGTGTCAGTTTCCTGGTTTCGTTGTTGTTCTTAGTTATACAGGGTATTACATGGGACCTCTCTCCCCTATTTTTAATGTACCCTATTTTTGCAACCACTTGTCCATCTGTAATTTTTTAAGTGAAATTTAAGGGGAAAATGTCATTTAGAACATAGAGCATGACAGCCAGGAAAACAGCTTCTTCTTGATTTCTATTTATAGGAGCATCAGTTCAGAGAACATGAATACAAATATTTAGAAATATTTGGTGAATCCCGGAGGGTAAAGGGTCATGGGGCTGTGGTTAAAAATTGAGTTGGAGAGTTTAGCTCAGTGTCTCTATGACCACTTAAGGTTGGAAGCTTATCACAGAAATGTCAGAAGGCCACCATTGTTACAACTCATGGAAAACTAGCTAGAACTTTGTGTCACCTAAAATGAAATCAACTTGTGCCAGAGCATGAAAAGATGATTATTGTTGTCAATGGAATGGTGATTTTAAAAAAAAGGGGTTTTTGGTTTTTCAAGTTTGGTCTAAAGTGGAAGCATTAAGCATTTGGAAAATGTAGAATTTATTGTGGAATGAACGTATGATTGACCTTGAACAATGGGGGTTTAAACTGTGTGGATCCACTTACATGGGGATTTTTTTCAGTAGCAAATATTACACACTACACAGTGCATGGCTGGCTGAAGCTGAGGATTTGGAGAAACTGAGACTATGGAGCACCAGCTACAAGTCACACTCGGATTAACCCCCCAGTTGTTCAAGGGTCAGTTGTAATTCTGTTAACTAAGCCATATGAATTAACCATTGAATGAGTCCAGTTAGTGAGAGAGTTATGAATTTGTGATACTCTTAAATATATAAATAGATTATTTCAATCTTTTCCCTCCCTCTTTCTTCTTTTATATTTGCAGTTGGTGTCTTTATTTTTCTCTAGACAACTTTAGTGAATATAATTCCGATTTTGTGGGATGATATTCAGAAGATACTTATATTAAAATATCTTTATCATCAAGTTAAGCAGGTAGTGAGAAAAAGAAAATAACCTTCAGTAAGATGAGTCAAGAAAAACAGAATCCACAAATAAACAATATTATTTAATATTTATTATTTAATGTCTGCAGAGATTAAATAACAGAATACTTTGGAAAACTTTCTGGCAATAAATTTGAAAAATTAAACTCAAATTGACAAACCTCTAGAAAATACACACTGACTTGAAGAAAGAAAAAAGATATCTTGTTTAAAGGAAAGATATGTTTAAAGGAAAATGAATAATTAAAAATGTTCACCAAAGGAAAACACCAGGATCAGATGCTACCAATAAGCTTCCCACACTTTCCAGGAAGAGATCATTTCTTGAAAGAGAATGAATGTTCTCCAGCTTATTCCAAGAGCAAGCATAACTTAAAATCAAACAACATCATGAGATGAGACCATCATCAGAGTCACGTAGGAACACGAATGTCAAATTTTCAAATCATAAACTGGAACGGTAGCAGAATACCATGTGACACCGTCAGGTCAATGTCATGGGCTGTGTTTGCGTCCCCAGAATTTATACTGTAGAAACCCTTATCCCCAGTGAGACAGTACTAGGAAGTGGGGCCTTTGGATGGTAATTAGGTCTATGTGAGGTCATGAGGGTGGAGCCCCAGGACAGAATTAGTGTCCTTATAAGAGATGAGAGCTCACGGTCTGTCCCTCTGCCTGCTTGCACCAAGGGAGGCTATGTGAGGACATAACTGGGAAGGGCCAGGACCTTCAAGACCAGCCCTGCTGGTACCCTGATCTCCAGTTTCCAGAACTATGAGAAATATATGTTTGCCGTTTAAGCTGCCTGATCTGTTGTGTTTTTGTTATAGCAGCTATAGCTCACTGAGATGGTCAAGGAGGCAGTTTGCTGAACTTTCTTTTAAGGTCCACAGTTGGTAACATGTCTCTTCCTTCCCTGTTGTGTAGCTTCAGCAGCACTGGGCTGGACTCCAGCACAAAACCGAAATGAGCATCCTCCCCTTCTTCCTGGTTTTAAAGGAAGTGATTCCAGTGTATCACCGTGAAGACGGTTGTTAGTGTAGGCTTTTACACAGACTCCTTATCGGATTCACGGAGTTCTTTCTATTCCTGGTTTGCTAGTTGAGAAGAGACTCAAGAGGCAGTTTAACCAAGTGTGAGGAATGGACCTTATTTAGCTCCTAATTTCAATAAATCCACTGTAGAAAGACAGTTTTTGAGGCATTTGAGGAAATTAATGATGGACTTGGTATAGGAGGACAGTGAAGAATTATTTTAACTCAGCTGTGATCATACATTGCGATTGTGTAAGAAAATGCCTACTTTTGTGGGGAGTTCCCTGGTAGTCTAGGGGTTAGGATTAGGCACTTCAATGCTGTGTCGCAGAGTTCAATCCCTGGTTGGGGAACTGAGATTCTGCAAGCTGCATGATCAAAAAAAAAGAAAGAAAGAAAATGTTCACTTTTAATTTCTTTATTGTAATATACACAAAACATAAACTATACCACTTTAGCCATTTTCCTGTACACGCTCTATGACTTTAAGGACATCCACAGTGTTGTGTAGCAATCAACCACCATCATCCCCAGAACCTTTAAATCTTCCCCAGCTGAACCCGGGCCCCATTAAACACTCACTTGTCACACACCCAGACCCTGGAAACCACCATTCTTCTTTCTATCTGTAAGAATTTGATGATCCTTTGTTCGTTTTAATTGCTAAGTCATGTCCAACTCTTTTGGGGCCCCGTGGACTGCAGCCTGCCAGGCTCCTCTGTCCATGGGATTTTCCAGGCAAGAAGACTGGAGCGGGTTGGCATTTCCTTCTCCGGGGATCTTCCTGACCCAGGGGTGGAACCCACATCTCCTGCATTGCAGGCAGATTATATACTATTGAATCACCTGGCAAGGAGTGATTACTCTGGGCATCTCACATAAGTGGACCCCTATTTGTCCCTTTGTACTGTCTTATTTCACTTAGCAAAATGTCCTCAAGGTTTATCCCTATGGTAGCATGTTTCAGAATGTCTACTCTCATGGCTGAATAGTACTCCATTGTGTGTATGGACCACATTTTGTTTATCCTTTCATCCATGGTGGATATTGGTTCGTTCCTATTTTTTTGGTCGTTGTGAATAATGCTGCTATGAACATGGTGTACAAACATCTGTTGGAGTCCCTGATGTTGATTCCCTGTTGATTCTTTTGGATGTCCCCACATAGCCCAAAGTGGAATCCCTGGATAATCATATGATAATTCTGTTTTTTTTTTTTTTTTTGAGGAATAATTTTTTTCCCACAGCAGTTGCACCATTTTACATTCCTACCAGGAGTGCAGTGCACAGGGGTTTTACTTTCTCCATATCCCCACCAACATATCTTAAGAAAAATGCCATTCCCATAGAAACTCAGCACACCACTAGCCAATGGGCAGTGGAGACCACCCCCCCCCCCCAACCCCCCACCCCTGCCTGGATAGCTTTCATGCTTAGCTGTGGTCTTGCCTAGATTTTCCCTGGGTATCTGTAAAATTCCCATCATGTCTCTGAAAGGAAGGACTTGAGGAGCAAAAGAAAAACTAACTACTCTGTGATCTGTTGATGCACATATATGAGGTAAAACTGTTCATTTTTAAAAGGCAAGGGACTGCCAGACACTGTTCATGACCCGAGGTTCCTTTTGGGTGGAGGGTGGGGGTTGGCTTCGGAGAGAAATATTGATCTCCTTCCAGTTTTTAAGTTGGGTGCTGGTTTCCTTGGTGCTTTGTTATTATGCTTCACTACCTCTGTAAACTCACATATATAAACATACTTTTGCATGTTATACATTTTACATTTATACTTTTACATTTATAATCTTAACCCAGTAACATTTATTCTTTCCTGCTGTGGCCCCTATCTGTTGGCCAGAGGTCCGGTGCTGCTCTGAAATTTCAACTAGTATTCGTCTGAGGCAAGGAGAGAGAATAGAGTGAGTTCTATAAAGCTAAATTGATTCAACTCCAAGGATTGTGTATATCCTTGAATTATGTCCTTCCTACTCAATTTGGTGTTAAAAGGACCTTTAAAAATAAAATCAGAGCGTCGAAAGGGTGCAGTTTATTGTCTTATTTGCTCTATTTTCCTTACAAAAGGTAAACAGAAACAGTAGATGCCCTTGTGTAAGGTCATTACTGTTAAAAAAAAAAAGAAGTGTTTTCAGGGGTCCTTGAAATGAAAAATTCTAGGAATTGTTGCCTCAGAGAACACAGCTCTGTATTCAGTAGCCAAACTCCAAGGCTGATGATATTCAAGACTGGGATTTCACTCACCTTCCTTTCCAGAGAATGTATTATACTCTCCCATTTAAAAAGCTCATTTAGAGGAACATTAATCGGCCCTGTGTGAAGACTCAGGAGTAGGTCTACCGACACCCAGCTCAGGGGACCTACAGTCTCAAATACCACCAGCTGATGAAGCTTACAATTAACATTTACCGAGCACTTCTCTACCATTGACTGTTTTGTACGGACTCTTTCAATCTTCAGGAATGTTATTTTTTCCCATTTAACTGATAACTGCAACTTTGGCTAACATCTTGCTCAGAATCACTGGAGTAAGATAACGGGGAGCTGGAATTCACAACCCCTGGGGAGCTCCCCGCTGTGGTCCACACTCCTGGTTACTACTTCACTGGATTCCACCCACAGCACCATCTTTGAGAAGCCAGAGGCAGGGGCTCCCGAAGAGGTAGGAGGCAGTGGATCCCCCGCTCAGCCCTCTCTCACCCTGATGTTTAAGGAGCCCAGTTCACGCAGCTTAAAGGGGGAAAGGCTAAGCTCATTGGAACCCTTGCATGTGTGCTAAGCTGCTTCAGTCGTGTCGGACTCTGTGACTCCATGGACGGTAGCCGACCAGCCTCCTCTGTCCATGGGATTCTCCAGGCAAGAATACTGGACTGTTTTACTATGGTAGTCTTCAAACACTTGTAGGCAGTGATTTAATTGTACTTACTTCTTGCATCTATATGAGACATTAGCAAATGCACTGTGTAAATTCAGTTGTGGGCAGAAGATTTGGGGAGAGAGGAGGCATTCCAAGCATACTTCAGTTACTGGTAGCTGAGGTCTCATAGGAAGATTGAGGAAGATGCTATGGCATTGACCGAAGGGGCATAAAACGTTTGGGTGGGAAAGCTTAACACGAGCTGGGCAGCAATCAGAGACGCCTGGGGGACTGAGGAGACCATGCATGTCCTCCAAGGATAAAAGAACAACAGCAGGAGGAAGTTGAGTCCTTCAGGGTCACACTGAGGAGAACTGGGGAAATGAACATTATAAGGCCGTGAGTTCTAATTCACACGGTAATAAAATGGAGGGCTTTGAACTACGCTTCTATTTTCTCCTTTTTAGACTCTTTATCTCTCTCTTCACATCTGTCTGCGAGCGGCTGCCAAGACCCTTCCTTAGTCACACACATCGCCTCCCAGGATTTCGACATCCCTTCTCAAGAACTGCACGCAGCTTCTCCCCTTCCTGGCAAGGTCAGACGCACCTTCTCTCTCCTTCCCTCCCTCCCTCTCATCCTCTCCGGCTCTCCCTTCTCTTCTTGTGTCGTTTGCCTCTTACCTGTAGCAAATCACCCAAGACATAGTGGCTCGGAACAACAAGGGATCCTCTCTCACAGTCTCGTGACAAGACGAGGACGAATGGGGTGGCTCCCCCTGGAGGGCGTTCATGCAATTGCAGCCAGGTGGTCTCTGGTAGGGGTTGGGTGATCCCAAGTCTGCACTGCGTTGGACATCCAAGATGGCGTCTTCATACTACGTCCGGCGGACCCCCTGAGGTGGCTGGGGACTGAGTGGACTCTTTCCTCCCTCCTCCCTCCTCCCTTCTCCTTCCATGTCCTTATACACCACACAGCCTCTCTACATGGTTACCTTGGACTTCCTTGTAGCGTAGGGGGTTCAGAGTAGTGGGACTTCTTACCTGGTAGCCATCTTGCCTCAGACATGCATCCCAAGACACCTAATCAGAAGGAAAGTCAAAACTTACGAGTTAGTCTCAGGAGTCACTCCTCACCATTGTTGCTGCCTCTTGTTGGTCCAGAGAAGGTCACAGAGCCAGCCCAGGGGAGAGCAACCACCCAGGGGTGTGAATGCAGGAAGGTTTGGTTTACTGGGGGTGGCATACCTCTCCAAGGACTAACGTTTCTCATGTATTGAAATGTCTGTCCCTTTCTCTCTTCCTGACTGAAATACCTTGTCACTGCTTTGTACCTTGTTTGCATTCATAGTTTTTTCTGTTGTTTATATTAATGACTTCTTTGAGGAATTCTTAGGCATTCTCTCAAAAGAATCTTAAGAATATGCTTTCATTTCTTGATACTAAAATTTCAGCACCCAAGAAGGCCTATAGAATAGCTCTGTGACTGTTTTTTAGAAAGTCTCTTTGGGAAATCAGATTCGGTTCGCCTTTTAACCACTGATGATAACACAGCAAACTAAAAAGGCAGATCAGTTTTAGAGAAAAGTGATCCACCATGAGGTGTGGGTGTCCTTGGATGAACTCCCCAACAATGATGCTTTTCATGCTTGGCCACTAATTTAAAAACCTGTTCTCTTGTTGAGGCTAAATGGTGACTTGCTTTCCGTCTGGACCTTCTTTTTTTGTTTGTTTTTCATACTTATATTCAAACTCTTTTACACAAATGAAAGTTTACCCTTTTTTTTGAACAACTCCCTCTCCTCTTACCCTTCCAAAGGGATAAGTTGAAACTAAAAGATTTGTTGCACAGTCACATGGCAGTTTCAGAAATTCTTGAAAATCCCATACCGATGGATAGCTTAACTTTCCCTAGCTTCTGCAATGCCATTGAGGTCTCAAGCTCATATAAAGAGTTATTGGCGGCTTTTTCTTCTTTTTTTTTAAAAACACTAAATCTGCAAAGCTTTTTTCTGGTGATTATGGAGAACAGCACAAGTGGTAGAAAGTGGGCCACTGGAGGTGGCAAAGAACTTCTTTTTTCCTACCCACAAGCCCTGAAGAAACTCTGCCAACAAGGATTAATTTGCTCATGAGATCTTACTGTGGTTGCCATTAAGAAAGAAAAAAAAAACCATCAGGAACAGCAGGGCAGAAGCATTTCTGAGCTCGGGGGAGAAGAGTTGGGTTTTGTGGTGGGAAGTGGGGTGTTGGTTTTTCTCTCCTACAGTGACGAGGCTGACAGCATTTCTCTCCCTCGGACTCTGTGTGGACATCTGAAGGCCAGCCCGGAAGGAGGATAATCAGTAGCTTGTAGTTTTCTGTAGTTTGGCTTTATTAAAAGCAGGGGAAAGATTTCATTTTAAAAAAGCCTTCAGGCAGTTCCCTGGTGACCTCATGGTTAGGATTTGGCTCTGTCACTGCAGGGGCTCAGCTCCATCCCTGGTTGGGGTATTGAGATCCAGCGAGCCACGTGGAATAGCCAGAATATGGGCAAGAAAAAACGTGTCGATTCGATCCTTTCCCAGTTTTTAAGAAAGCCTTGGACAACAGCATGTCACCCCATTGGTGGTGTGTTTGCACATTTCTGTCCTCATACTTGGGTTCCATAGATAAGTTAGGCAGACCCCGGCAACTTCAAACTCAGAGGGTCCCTCCTCGCAGAGTTATTCAGCTCCCAGTTTCCTCCAGGAGAAGGAAGCAGTGGACTTCAATTAGAACAATGTTTTCTACGAAGCTTCACACTAAGCCCCTCAACAAAAATTTCCACCAGCCACCAGGCAAAATATGGCAGACCCTGAAAGCTTCAGACCCAGGCGGAATGCACCCCCGACTACCAGGACCCCCACCAAAGGTCAGCTCAGGGCTGCCCTGGGTCTTGTCAGCTGCTTGGTGGGGAGAGAAGGAAGCAACCCGAGGGGCCAGGGCAACTGGAAGAAGAGGGGCTGGGAGGGGTGGGTGGGGGGCTAGACGGCAGAGGCAAGTCCCGGTCACTGATTCCTGAAGTCCTGCAACTTCTGGGAAGCCCCCATTCTCCCACCTGTGCAGATGACGACCCCTTAAGCAAAGCGTTTAAATAACTTGCTTTCATGCGACCTGATTAAGCTATTTAAAGTCTTTAAATAGAATCTAAGCGTTGTATTTAATCCTTGAGTAAAATGAAGGATTTTTGTCTGAGCCTGGCCGCCTAGCCCATGGTTCCTTCCACCACCCCCGACCCCCTCTCAGAAGCCATGGGTAACTGGTAATCCTCTTATGAATGAAAACGGGGGACTTGCTCGAGGTGAGCCTGTGGCACTCAGCCAAGTAACAACAGCTGTCACTCTCTCTCGTTTAATCCTATAGTGGAGTACGACAAGGAGTTCTCCCCTCGCCAGCGACACCACAAAGAGTTCAAGTTCAACCTATCCCAGATTCCTGAGGGTGAGGCGGTGACGGCTGCAGAGTTCCGAATCTACAAGGACTGTGTTGTGGGCAGTTTTAAAAACCAAACTTTTCTTATCAGCATATACCAAGTCTTACAGGAGCATCAGCACAGGTATGGAGGCTCAAGGAACCCCAAAGGGTCGGGCTGGGCCCCGTTTCTCACCCCATCACCCTGTAACCCCAAGCGTGTCTGGGGAAGGTGGCTTGGAGTTCAAGGGCAGCCCACGGGCGTGACGAGGGATGTGTTCCCAGTGCTAGTTTAGCGGGCGAGAAGATACTTTTGCTTTTACGGTGAAGATTTCCCAATAGTTTTCTTTTCTGAAGCTAGCCAGTGAATAGTAATTACTAAGCACCCTTTGTGATCAGAAACAGAACCGACTAGGAACTGGTTCCCACTATTGCTTAGGCTGTCTTCTGAATGGAGGGTGAGGGTGGCTGACAGGTTCATACTTGAAAATTATATGAGGATGCTTACAAATGCTACTGAGTCAAGTGAATAGAAGGCTATGTGCTAGTGATACAATATATACGTATATTTTGGTTGGCCAAAAAGGTCATTAAGATAATTGCATGAATGAACTTTTGGTCAAAAACCTGAATGAACGTTTTGGTCAACCCAATATAATGTCTTTGAGAGAGTGTGTGTGTGTGTGTATGAATTAATGTGTCTGAAATGTATTTTTTTAATCATGTAGATGCGACAGAACAGTAGACTTGATTTTTTTCCATGTCTGTATTATTCTTTTTTTTTTTAAATTATTTATTTTATTTTATTTTTAAACTTTACAATATTGTATTAGTTTTGCCAAATATCGAAATGAATCCACCACAGGTATACCCGCGTTCCCCATCCTGAACCCTCCTCCCTCCCCTACCCTCCCTCTGGGTCGTCCCAGTGCACCAGCCCCAAGCATTCAGTACCGTGCATCGAACCTGGACTGGCGACTCATTTCATACATGATATTATACATGTTTCAATGCTATTCTCCCAAATCTTCCCACCCTCTCCCTCTCCCACAGAGTCCATAAGACTGATCTATACATCCGTGTCTCTTTTGCAGTCTTGTACACAGGGTTATTGTTACCATCTTTCTAAATTCCATATATATGTGTTAGTATACTGTATTGGTGTTTTTCTTTCTGGCTTACTTCACTCTGTATAATAGGTTCCAGTTTCATCCATCTCATTAGAACTGATTCTAATGTGTTCTTTTTAATGGCTGAGTAATACTCCATTGTGTATATGTACCACAGCTTTCTTATCCATTCATCTGCTGATGGACATCTAGGTTGCGTCCATGTCCTGGCTATTATAAACAGTGCTGTGGTGAACATTGGGGTACACGTGTCTCTTTCCCTTCTGGTTTCCTCGGTGTGTATGCCCAGCAGTGGGATTGCTGGATCATAAGGCAGTTCTATTTCCAGCTTTTTAAGGAATCTCCACACTGTTCTCCATAGTGGCTGTACTAGTTTGCATTCCCACCAACAGTGTAAGAGGGTTCCCTTTTCTCCACACCCTCTCCAGCATTTATTGCTTGTAGACTTTTGGATCACAGCCATTCTGACTGGCGTGAAATGGTACCTCATTGTGGTTTTGATTTGCATTTCTCTGATAATGAGTGATGTTGAGCATCTTTTCATGTGTTTGTTAGCCATCTGTATGTCTTCTTTGGAGAAATGTCTATTTAGTTCTTTGGCCCATTTTTTGATTGGGTCATTTATTTTTCTGGAGTTTAGCTGTAGGAGTTGCTTGTATATTTTTGAGATTAGTTGTTTGTCCGTTGCTTCATTTGCTATTATTTTCTCCCATTCTGAAGGCTGCCTTTTCACCTTGCTAATAGTTTCCTTTGTTGTGCAGAAACTTTTAAGTTTAATTAGGTCCCATTTGTTTATTTTTGCTTTTATTTCCAATATTCTGGGAGGTGGGTCATAGAGGATCCTGCTGTGATGTATGTCAGAGAGTGTTTTGCCTATGTTCTCCTCTAGGAGTTTTATAGTTTCTGGTCTTACATTTAGATCTTTAATCCATTTTGAGTTTATTTTTGTGTAAGGTGTTAGAAAGTGTTCTAGTTTCATTCTTTTACAAGTGGTTGACCAGTTTTCCCAGCACCACTTGTTAAAGAGATTGTCTTTAATCCATTGTATATTCTTGCCTCCTTTGTCAAAGATAAGGTGTCCATAGGTGTGTGGATTTATCTCTGGGCTTTCTATTTTGTTCCATTGATCAATATTTCTGTCTTTGTGCCAGTACCATACTGTCTTGATAACTGTGGCTTTGTAATAGAGCCTGAAGTCAGGTAGGTTGATTCCTCCAGTTCCATTCTTCTTTCTCAAGATAGCTTTGGCTATTCGAGGTTTTTTTGTATTTCCATACAAATTGTGAAATTATTTGCTCTAGCTCTGTGAAGAATACCATTGGTAGCTTGATAGGGATTGCATTGAATCTATAAATTGCTTTGGGTAGTATACTCATTTTCACTATATTCTTCCAATCCATGAACATGGTATATTTCTCCATCTATTAGTGTCCTCTTTGTATTATTCTTGTTTCCTGAAATGAGGCCACACCATTTTACAAAAGAACTGTGTTCTTGGGGCTGCCTAGCAAGTAAAAGAATCCTTCCATGGGGTGATTTTTTAGAGCATTGGAGGGGCTAAGGGATGAAGTAGTACAGCATTTTATTTCAGTCCTACAGAGACAGAGAACAAGCCTATGACCTTGAAATTTTGCTTAGTCCTTAGGGCTAAGCTGAGTGGTTTGGTCAAATGGAGAGCTTGGGGCAGAGGTCAGCACTGCCCGTGGTTCTCGTCGGGTAGCAAGTGGGAACTTGGCACGTGATAGGATTTTCTGGCAATAATATGGTAAATCTGAAGATAAAAGTAAGAGAATGCAAAGGGAAGGGAACTCCCCACCCCTTTGTTTATGGACTCTATTAGCTTGGGTTTCATAAACCAACTCCAGATTCTTGCTTTTGGTCCTGGAAGTCTGTTGACTTCCCAAGAAGGTCCAAAAGTCTCGGCCAAGAAGGTCCAAAGGAATGAGTTTCGTTTCTCCTGGACTTACGGGTCTGTCTCAATACACGCACTAAAATAATAACAAATGTGAACTTTGCCCCACACAAGAACTGTTTTGAGAGCACTGCTGACATTTGACCCTGATGCATATTCAGGTCCATTATGAGGAAAGTGGAGAAGGAAGGACGTGCCAGGCTTTGGGGACACACGCTGGTGTGGGCATACACACTGACCACTGTAGGTGAATCTCAGCCACATGATAATACGTAATAAGTGAAATAGAGCCACTGTGGGATCTTTATTACAGACCAAAAGTTCAGATTGGAAGGGAAGTTTTCTGATGTCTGATTATCACTCCTAAATTAAAATATATCGATCAATTTAACTGTTAAGGGCCTCTGTTTAGAAGTAAATTCTTCATTGCTAGCTTTTCATCTTTCAGTATTTCAGAGAAATTCAGTATTCAGTGATTCTTTGGAATAGCTTGGTTTTGTCGTCCAGTCCCTAAGTTGTGTCCAACTCTTTGCAACTCCATGAACCGCAGTACACCAAGCTTTTCTGTCCTTCACCATCTCCCTGAGTTTGCTCAAACTCATGTCCATTGAGTCAGTGATGCCATCCATCCGTCTCATCCTCTGGCATCCCCTTCTTTTGCCCTCAGTCTTTCCCAGCATCAGGGTCTTTTCCAGTGAGTGAGCTCTTCGCATCAGGTGGCCAAAGTATTGGAGCTTCAGCTTCGGCATCAGCCCTTAATGAGTATTCAGGACTGATTTCCTTCAGGATTGACTGGTTTGATCTTGCTGTCCACGGGGCTCTCAAGAGTCTTCTCTAACACCACAGTTTGACAGCATTAGTCCTTCGGTGCTCAGCCTTCTTTATGGTCCAACTCTCACATCTATTTATGACTAATTTAGCCATTGACTTTCAGTTTGCCTAATTATCAGTCTCATTGCCTTTCTGTGTTGGAAATAATCTGCTGGTGCCTTTTTGGCTCAGACTTCTGTTTGGAAAGCATAGTTTCCTCTGTTCTGCAGGATAAGCTTCATGGTGAAAACACTGGATTGGAGCTTTTGTGACTATGAATTTTTTTTCAAAATTATTATTATTTTACCAAAGAGAGAGAGTACACGCTAGCAGACTATTTGTGAGGTTTACATTGAGCTTCAGCCAGAAGTGAACAGCTGCCTTGAGCTTCAGATGCTGGTGTCAGGCTTCCTCCAGGCCAGCAGTGAGCTTGGAAAACAGACTCCCCAATGGTCCCAACCTTTGATGACTCCCTGTCAAAGCTGTAATCGCTCTGCCTTCTAGGACGGGAGTATTTGGCGATGGATATGTTTAACTTTTGTGCATAGGAAAGGGGAAATCCTGGGAGAATTGGGAGAATTTCGTGCTTTTGAAGAGTTCCAGGTTGGCCAGGAGGAGATTGTCTTTTCTTATCAGTGGCCTGGAGCCCAGAATGCCTGTGGCCTCCTCGTTTTCTTTCAGAGGCCTCCAGATTGAACCGTGGGACCCCTTCTGGGGAAGGTCCCATCTCCCCATCTGTACCATCTTGGAGTGTCTTGGCTAAAAAGGACTCTCCCAGCTCATGAAGAAACATAGCTGTCTAATCTGTGTTTCAGTGAAATTTGTAGCATCTGATGGATCAGCTTAAGACATGTGTGTGTTGCAAAAGAGTTGGCCTCCTTGAAAAAGAAAAAAAAAAAAGGCAGGTTTTTCATTGCTGAGTCATACCCTCAGCTGGGGCTGAAGGAGTTCTGTGTCAGACCTCCTGCTATAAAGGGCAGCTAGGGAGTCTGACCCAGGGAGGGTCAGGAAAGATGCTTGGAAGGGAGGCTTTTGCTGTGAACTCTGCAGAAACCTCATGCCTCTGGTAAAAAATCACTGAACCAGGTAAGTTAAAAAACAGCGATGATTAGATGGTGTTTGTTGAAGCAACTGATACATTATTCAAAACCTGAGAATAAGCCTAGAGATGAAATCTAAGTCCTGAAAAGAACTGGAGCAACTCGTGGAGTGGAGAGGGGTTGGCAACCCAGAAGCACACATGTGCTCTTTGTAGTCTGTTTATTTATTTTTAACTTTTTATTCTGTATTGAGGTATAGCTGAGTAATACTGTGGTAGTTTCAGGTGGACAGTGCAGGGACTCAGCCATACATATCCATGTACCCATTCTCCCCCAAACTCCCCTCCCATCCAGGCTGCCGCATCACAGGGAGCAGAGTTCCCTGTGCTCTGTAGTAAGGTCCTTGTTGTTTACCCATTTTATTTTTAAAAATAATTTATGTATTATTTTTGGTTGTGCTGGGTCTTCATTGCTAGGCGAGGGCTTTCTGTAGTTGTGGTGAGAGTTACTCTTCATTGTGGTGCACGGGCTTCTCACCGGGGTGGCTGTTCTTGTTGGATCACCAGCTCTAGGGCCCTCGGGCTCAGTAGTTATGGCCCGGGGCTTAGTTGCTCTCCAGCATCTGGAATCTTCCCGGACTAGGGATCGAACTTGTGTCCCCTGAATTGGCAGGTGGATTCTTATCCACGGTGCCACCAGGGAAGTTGCTTTGTTAGTTACCCATTTTAAATACAGCAGCGTGTACGTGTCTATCCCAGACTCCCTAACTCTCCCTTCCCCCCATTTTTAACTCTGTAGTATGGAGTGGGGTTGGTAGTTTAAGATGAGTTTGCTGTTAAAATCTGATGTTAGGAATTGTTATATGTTTATGATGACCCTGGTGGAAACTGGCAGTTATATCATGCTCAGAGTTTGGGAAAAACCTTCCCAAATCCCTTCCTTAGAGTTTAGCCATGACCGCATCAGACAGCTGGGTAGGCACTTTACGCTATAGGAGGATGAAATGTGGCGTATATACATTGTGTCAAGTCCAGATTAGGCCTAAAGTGTGCTCTGCTTACTCAAAGTCACCCCCATGCTGTGGGGACAGTCCCAAGGTGAAGTGCCAGAAGGAGGGAAACGGTCCCCTTATGGCACGTCTTGCATCTTCAACTCCTCAGCTTGGATAAGAACATCTCAAGGATGCTCCTGTTTGGGTAGCACAGGAGACAGCTCTGGGTAAAAATGTGTCTGTTAGAATTCAGGCCTTTGGCTCTTGAGGACTCCTGGTGGGAAAAACCTCTGCAAACCTTCATTGATCTATTGGTCAACCATGGATGTGTTAGCAGCTTTTCCAAAGGAAAGGTGTGGAGGCGATGAAAGACTAAATCACAGGTAAGTAGTTGTACTTAGTCACGGTGTGGTGTTTTTGTCCATTTACTTTGCATTTTCTCCTGCAGCGCGTCCATGCTAAGCTGTCTTCATACTTGGAGGGTAAAGGCTGCTCTGACTAACTGTCAACCTTTTGTTATCACGTGTGGCAGCGTGATGGAAGCATGCCGCTCAGTTCATAGGTACTCGCGTGCCTTTATACTAATAGTGCGATTTGGGGGCCTTTAGGAATACCGTTCTCATCTGTATTTCTTATTTGGTTAAAGATATACTTTACCTCTTAATTCACTTTTGTACATCTGGAAGTCAAACAGCATCTCTTGGAAGCCAGACAGAAATGTTTTCAGTGTCTGAAAGATGGTTCTGTTTGGTCCATGGGTCGGCCCCACGTGCCTCTGCTAGCTGTGAAATTCTGTACTCTGGGCATGTATATGTCGCTTGGCAGTGATAGTGTGTCTTCTGTGTGTGTGATAACTTTCTTTTTTGTGTTTTATCATGGTGCAGTCTTTTGTAAGACATTTAAGGGAGAATTAATTACCAGATCGAAAAGTCAGTTCCTCCTGGTATAAGCAACAGCACAACTTACTCCTCTGTTTGCAAACAGAGGGAGTGGGAGGCAAACAAACAGAGGCAAAGTGGGAGTTTTTTTGTATAGATATAGTTTTCTCAGTTTGGATCATATGCTTCATCCTAATTTTAGCATCGTTTTTAGCACTGGAAGATGTGCAACTTTGAATCAAGGAAGCAGGGCAATTCTGTGGTGGAGTTGGTTTTTAAAACCGAGAAAGATTTCCTTAGGCTGCCCAGAGGCTATGCTGGTGGAGTCCCCAGGAAGAAGGCCAGACTGAATTATTGTTTATGTGACTAAGTTCATCAATTCTGACCTGTTTTTAAGATAGAATATAATTGTCCCAGGAGAGAAAATAACTGTCGAAAGGCAAAAGCAGTTTTCCAGAATTTTAAATTTGACACACTTCTCTGAACCATTCACGGAGATCGGAAACAGAGGAATCAGTCAGGAGGGTCTTGGAGAAGAGTCCAGGTTGGGACAGGTCTGAGTCATGATTAGATGCTGAGAGCCTGTGAGATATGGAAGTATTTAGACCAGCAGAATGAGCTCTACTCTATAGTTCTGGGTATTTGAGAACGATGGACGTCGATTAGAGAGTTTAGATATAAGACTAAAAAAACCTAGTTGACCCGGGACCGCTTATTGAAAATACTGTCCTTTTTCCATTCACATCAGTGGCATCTTTGTCGTAAATCATGTGACCACTTAAGTGTGGGTCTGTGTCTAAGATCTTTGTTCTGCTCTGTTGGTTGATTTTTCTCTTCTTGTACCAATATTATGCTCTTGAGTCTTTTAGTTTTAAGGGAAGTCTTGATATCTGGCATGTAAGTTCTCCAAATTTGTTCAAGCTTTTCTCGGCTGTTGATGGTCCTTTGTAGTTCCATGTATACTATAAAATCAGCATTTCAGTTTCCACAAAGAAGCTCTGTGCTGAAATTCTGAATCTACTTGGAATTTTGTCAGATTTAGAGCTCAATTTGGGATGAATTGACTCTCGCTAATTGTGAGTGGTCCAGTCCAAGAATGTTTATTTAGGTTTGCTTTTAACTTCTCTCAGTAACCTTTTACAGTTTGTGGGGGTCTTGAATGTTTTTATTAGAATTATTCCAAGTATTGAAGTTTCCATCCTATTGTGAGTGGTATTGTTATCTTTTAAAAATTTCAGTGTCTGATTATTTTTTGCTGTACCCATAGAAATAACAATTGATTTTTAGATATTGATCTTATATCCAGCAACCTTGCAAATGTACATAGTCTAATAATGTTTCTCTGCACTATTTTAGAATTTCCATGAATATAATCATGTCATCTATAAATATTTTTAATTTTTCATCATAGTTCTTATATTTTTGCTTCTGTTATTGTGCTTGCTGGACATCCAGTGTAATATTGAATTCCATTCAGGTTTCTGGTAGGTTTCTAATCTGACATTGGAAATCTGTCAGATTTCTGATCTAAGGGAGGAAGCATTTAATCTGTACCATTAAGGACAATGTTTGTTATAAATGTTTTTGTAAATACTCTGAATAGACTTAGGAAGTTCTCCTCTATTCTTACTTTGCTATGAGTTTTTTTTTTTTTTTTTTTTAACTTGGTTTTTTTTTTTTTTTCTCTAATTTTATTTTATTTTTAAACTTTACATAATTGTATTAGTTTTGCCAAATATCAAAATGAATCCGCCACAGGTATACATGTGCTCCCCATCCCGAACCCTCCTCCCTCCTCCCTCCCCATACCATCCCTCTGGGCCGTCCCAGTGCACCAGCCCCCAGCATCCAGCATCATGCATCGAACCTGGACTGGCAACTCGTTTCCTACATGATATTTTACATGTTTCATTGCCATTCTCCCAAATCTTCCCACCCTCTCCCTCTCCCACAGAGTCCATAAGACTGTTCTATACGTCAGTGTCTCTTTTGCTGTCTCGTACACCGGGTTATTGTTACCATCTTTCTAAATTCCATATATATGCGTTAGTATACTGTATTTATGTTTTTCCTTCTGGCTTACTTCACTCTGTATAATAGGCTCCAGTTTCATCCACCTAATTAGAACTGATTCAAATGTATTCTTTTTAATGGCTGAGTAATACTCCATTGTGTATATGTACCACAGCTTTCTTATCCATTCATCTGCTGATGGGCATCTAGGTTGCTTCCATGTCTTGGCTATTATAAACAGTGCTGCGATGAACATTGGGGTACACGTGTCTCTTTCCCTTCTGGTTTCCTCAGTGTGTATGCCCAGCAGTGGGGTTGCTGGATCATAAGGCAGTTCTATTTCCAGTTTTTTAAGGAATCTCCACACTGTTCTCCATAGTGGCTGTACTAGTTTGCATTCCCACCAACAGTGTAAAAGGGTTCCCTTTTCTCCACACCCTCTCCAGCATTTATTATTTGTAGACTTTTGGATCGCAGCCATTCTGACTGGTGTGAAATGGTACCTCATAGTGGTTTTGATTTGCATTTCTCTGATAATGAGTGATGTTGAGCATCTTTTCATGTGTTTGTTAGCCATCTGTATGTCTTCTTTGGAGAAATGTCTATTTAGTTCTTTGGCCCATTTTTTGATTGGGTCGTTTATTTTTCTGGAGTTGAGCTGTAGGAGTTGCTTGTATATTTTTGAGATTAGTTGTTTGTCCGTTGCTTCATTTGCTATTATTTTCTCCCATTCTGAAGGCTGTCTTTTCACCTTGCTAATAGTTTCCTTTGATGTGCAGAAGCTTTTAAGGTTAATTAGGTCCCATTTGTTTATTTTTGCTTTTATTTCCAATATTCTGGGAGGTGGGTCATAGAGGATCCTGCTGTGATGTATGTCGGAGAGTGTTTTGCCTATGTTCTCCTCTAAGAGTTTTATAGTTTCTGGTCTTACGTTTAGATCTTTAATCCATTTTGAGTTTATTTTTGTGTATGGTGTTAGAAAGTGGTCCAGTTTCATTCTTTTACAAGTGGTTGACCAGATTTCCCAGCACCACTTGTTAAAGAGATTGTCTTTAATCCATTGTATATTCTTGCCTCCTTTGTCGAAGATAAGGTGTCCATATGTGCGTGGATTTATCTCTGGGCTTTCTATTTTATTCCATTGATCAATATTTCTGTCTTTGTGCCAGTACCATACTGTCTTGATAACTGTGGCTTTGTAGTAGAGCCTGAAGTAAGGTAGGTTGATTCCTCCAGTTCCATTCTTCTTTCTCAAGATCGCTTTGGCTATTCGAGGTTTTTTGTATTTCCATACAAATTGTGAAATTATTTGTTCTAGCTCTGTGAAGAATACTGTTGGTAGCTTGATGGGGATTGCGTTGAATCTATAAATTGCTTTGGGTAGTATACTCATTTTCACTATATTGATTCTTCCAATCCATGAACATGGTATATTTCTCCATCTATTAGTGTCCTCTTTGATTTCTTTCACCAGTGTTTTATAGTTTTCTATATATAGGTCTTTTGTTTCTCTAGGTAGATATATTCCTAAGTATTTTATTCTTTCCGTTGCAATGGTGAATGGAATTGTTTCCTTAATTTCTCTTTCTGTTTTCTCATTATTAGTGTATAGGAATGCAAGGGATTTCTGTGTGTTGATTTTATATCCTGCAACTTTACTGTAGTCATTGATTATTTCTAGTAATTTTCTGGTGGATTCTTTAGGGTTTTCTATGTAGAGGATCATGTCATCTGCAAATAGTGAGAGTTTTACTTCTTCTTTTCCAATTTGGATTCCTTTTATTTCTTTTTCTGCTCTGATTGCTGTGGCCAAAACTTCCAAAACTATGTTGAATAGTAATGGTGAAAGTGGGCACCCTTGTCTTGTTCCTGACTTTAGAGGAAATGCTTTCAATTTTTCACCATTGAGGATAATGTTTGCTGTGGGTTTGTCATATATAGCTTTTATTATGTTGAGGTATGTTCCTTCTATTCCTGCTTTCTGGAGAGTTCTTATCATAAATGGATGTTGAATTTTGTCAAAGGCTTTCTCTGCATCTATTGAGATAATCATATGGTTTTTATTTTTCAATTTGTTAATGTGGTGTATTACATTGATTGATTTGCGGATATTGAAGAATCCTTGCATCCCTGGGATAAAGCCCACTTGATCATGGTGTATGATCTTTTTAATGTGTTGTTGGATTCTGATTGCTAGAATTTTGTTAAGGATTTTTGCATCTATGTTCATCAGTGATATTGGCCTGTAGTTTTCTTTTTTTGTGGGATCTTTGTCAGGTTTTGGTATTAGGGTGATGGTGGCCTCATAGAATGAGTTTGGAAGTTTACCTTCCTCTGCAATTTTCTGGAAGAGTTTGAGCAGGATAGGTGTCAGCTCTTCTCTAAATTTTTGGTAGAATTCAGCTGTGAAGCCGTCTGGACCGGGGCTTTTGTTTGCTGGAAGATTTTTGATTACAGTTTCAATTTCCGTGCTTGTGATGGGTCTGTTAAGATTTTCTATTTCTTCCTGGTCCAGTTTTGGAAAGTTGTACTTTTCTAAGAATTTGTCCATTTCTTCCACGTTGTCCATTTTATTGGCATATAATTGTTGATAGTAGTCTCTTATGATCCTTTGTATTTCTGTGTTGTCTGTTGTGATCTCTCCATTTTCGTTTCTAATTTTGTTGATTTGATTTTTCTCCCTTTGTTTCTTGATGAGTCTGGCTAATGGTTTGTCAATTTTATTTATCCTTTCAAAGAACCAGCTTTTGGTTTTGTTGATTTTTGCTATGGTCTCTTTTGTTTCTTTTGCATTTATTTCTGCTCTAATTTTTAGGATTTCTTTCTTTCTACTAACCCTGGGGTTCTTCATTTCTTCCTTTTCTAGTTGCTTTAGGTGTAGAGTTAGGTTATTTATTTGACTTTTTTCTTGTTTCTTGAGGTGTGCCTGTATTGCTATGAACTTTCCCCTTAGGACTGCTTTTACCGTGTCCCACAGGTTTTGGGTTGTTGTGTTTTCATTTTCATTCGTTTCTATGCAAATTTTGATTTCTTTTTTGATTTCTTCTGCGATTTGTTGGTTATTCAGCAGCGTGTTGTTCAGCCTCCATATGTTGGAATTTTTAATAGTTTTTCTCCTGTAATTGAGATCTAATCTTACTGCATTGTGGTCAGAAAAAATGCTTGGAATGATTTCTATTTTTTTGAATTTACCAAGGCTAGCTTTATGGCCCAGCATGTGATCTATCCTGGAGAAGGTTCCATGTGCGCTTGAGAAAAAGGTGAAATTCATTGTTTTGGGATGAAATGACCTATAGATATCAATTAGGTCTAACTGGTCTACTGTATCATTTAAAGTTTGTGTTTCCTTGTTAATTTTCTGTTTAGTTGATCTATCCATAGGTGTAAGTGGGGTATTAAAGTCTCCCACTATTATTGTGTTATTGTTAATTTCTCCTTTCATACTTGTTAGCATTTGTCTTACGTACTGTGGTGCTCCCGTGTTGGGTGCATATATATTTATAATTGTTATATCTTCTTCTTGGATTGATCCTTTGATCATTATGTAGTGACCTTCTTTGTCTCTTTTCACAGCCTTTGTTTTAAAGTCTATTTTATCTGATATGAGTATTGCTACTCCTGCTTTCTTTTGGTCCCTATTTGCATGGAAAATCTTTTTCCAGCCCTTCACTTTCAGTCTGTATGTGTCCCCTGTTTTGAGGTGGGTCTCTTGTAGACAACATATGTAGGGGTCTTGTTTTTGTATCCATTCAGCCAGTCTTTGTCTTTTGGTTGGGGCATTCAACCCATTTACATTTAAGGTAATTACTGATAAGTATGTTCCCGTTGCCATTTACTTTATTGTTTGGGGTTCGAGTTTATACACCGTTTTTGTGTTTCCTGTCTAGAGAATATCCTTTAGTATTTGTTGGAGAGCTGGTTTGGTGGTGCAGAATTCTCTCAGCTTTTGCTTGTCTGAAAAGCTTTTGATTTCTCCTTCATACTTGAATGAGATCCTTGCTGGGTACAATAATCTGGGCTGTAGGTTATTTTCTTTCATCATTTTAAGTATGTCTTGCCATTCCCTCCTGGCTTGAAGAGTTTCTATTGAAAGATCAGCTGTTATCCTTATGGGAATTCCCTTGTGTGTTATTTGTTGTTTTTCCCTTGCTGCTTTTAATATTTGTTCTTTGTGTTTGATCTTTGTTAATTTGATTAATATGTGTCTTGGGGTGTTTCTCCTTGGGTTTATCCTGTTTGGTACTCTCTGGGTTTCTTGGACTTGGGTGATTATTTCCTTCCCCATTTTAGGGAAGTTTTCCACTATTATCTCCTCAAGTATTTTCTCATGGTCTTTCTTTTTGTCTTCTTCTTCTGGAATCCCTATGATTCGAATGTTGTAGCGTTTAATATTGTCCTGGAGGTCTCTGAGATTGTCCTCATTTCTTTTAATTCGTTGTTCTTTTATCCTCTCTGATTCATTTATTTCTACCATTCTATCTTCTAATTCACTAATCCTGTCTTCTGCCTCTGTTATTCTACTATTTGTTGCCTCCAGAGTGTTTTTAATTTCACTTATTGCATTATTCATTATATATTGACTCTTTTTTATTTCTTCTAGGTCCTTGTTAAACCTTTCTTGCATCTTCTCAATCCTTGTCTCCAGGCTATTTATCTGTGATTCCATTTTAGTTTCAAGATTTTGGATCAATTTCACTATCATTATTCGGAATTCTTTATCAGGTAGATTCCCTATCTCTTCCTCTTTTGTTTGGTTTGGTGGGCATTTATCCTGTTCCTTTATCTGCTGAGTATTCCTCTGTCTCTTCATCTTGTTTAAATTGCTGAGTTTGGGGTGTCCTTTCTGTATTCTGGCAGTCTGTGGAGTTCTCTTTATTGTGGCTTTTCCTCACTGTGTGTGGGTTTGTACAGGTGGCTTGTCAAGGTTTCCTGGTTAGGGAAGCTTGTGTCGGTGTTCTGGTGGGTGGAGCTGTATTTCTTCTCTCTGGAGTGCAATGAAATGTCCAGTAATGAGTTATGAGATGTCTATAGTTTTGGGGTGACTTTGGGCAGCCTGTATCTTGAAGCTCAGGGCTGTGTTCCTTTGTTGCTGGAGAATTTGCTTGGTATGTCTTGCCCTGGAACTTATTGGCCCTTGTGTGGTGCTTGGTTTCAGTGTCGGTATGGAGGCATTTGATGAGCTCCTGTCAATGAATGTTCCTTGGAGTCAGGAGTTCCCTGGAGTCAGGGTTTGGACTTAAGTCTCCTGCTTCCGATTATCGGTCTTATTTTTACAGTAGTTTCAAAACTTCTCCTTCTATATAACACCATTGATAAAACATCTACATTAAAGATGATAAGTTTCTCTACAGTGAGGGTCACTCAGAGAGGTTCACAGGGTTACATGGAGAAGAGAAGAGGGAGGAGGGAGTTAGAGGTGACCCAAATGAGATGAGGTGAATCAATAGTGGAGAGAGTGGGCTAGCCAGTAGTCACTTCCTTATGTGCACTCCACAACTGGACCACTCAGAGATGTTCACGGGGTTATACAGAGAAGAGAAGGAGGAAGGTAACTGAGGTGGCCAGAAGGATAAAAGGGGGGAATGAAAAGGAGGGAGACAGATCCAGCCAGTAATCAGTTCCCTAAGTGTTCTCCACCGTCTGGAACACACAGAAATTCACAGAGTTGGGTAGAGTAGAGGGGTTAGGGAGGAGACACAGGCGACCTGGTGGAGAAAAAGGAGGGTCCAAAGGGAGAGAGAGCAGTCAAGCCAGTAATCTCACTCCCTAGTGAAAAATGGGTCCTGAAGATTGGGTCCTTAAAGGTACAAAATTGGTACCAAATACATAAAAGCAAAAATTAAAAATCTAGAGTAGAGTTTGGAATTTCAAAAATACGACGTTAAAGAAAAGAAGAAGGAAAAGAAAGAGAGAAAGAACGAACAAACAAAAACAAACAAGGTCGCGAAAATTATAAAGAAAGTACAGGTACAAAATTGATAACTAATACCAGAAAGCGAAAATTAAAAATCTAGAGTAGAGTTTGGAATTTCAAAAATACGATGTTAAAGAAAAGAAGAAGGAAAAGAAAGAGAGAAAAAACGAACAAACAAAAACAAACAAGGTCGCGAAAATTATAAAGAAAGTACAGGTACAAAATTGATAACTAATACCAGAAAGCAAAAATTAAAAATCTAGAGTAGAGTTTGGAATTTCAAAAATACAATGTTTAAAAAAAAAAAAAAAAAAAGAAGAAGAAGAAGAAGAAAAATAAAGAGAGAAAACAAACAAACAAATACGAACAATGTCACAAAAATTATAAAGAAAATACAGGTACAAAATTGATATCAAATACCAAAAAGCATAAATTAAAAATCTAGAGTAAAGTTTGGAATTTCAGATATACAATGTTATATAAAAGAAGAAGAGAAAGAAACAGAGAAGAAGAAAAAAAAAAAGTCACAGAAATTATATAAAAAAAAACTATAGGTACAAAATTGATAACATATACCAAAAAGCGAAAATTAAAAATCTAGAGTAGAGTTTGGAATTTCAAAAATACAATGTTAAAGAAAAGAAGAAAAAAACAAAGACCAAAAAAAAAAAAAAAACCAAGGTCAAAAAATTATAAAATATATATATATGAAGTTTGCTGAAGAAGAAAAAAATAGGGTCTTTTTTTTTTTTTTTTTTTGCAAAGTAATAGGTTATAAAAGTGAAAATTAAAGGAACAATAGAGGACTTAAATTTTTTTTTTTTAATTAAGAAAAAAAAGAATGATCGTAAAAATAATAAAAATATATCTAGGACTTTTTTGTTTTTTTTTTTGTGGGTGTTGTGGGTTCAGTTCATTTTTGGCTAGTTCCTTGGTCAGATTTATATTTCTCAAGATCTATAGGCCCCTTCCTATGTAGTCCGTAGTAACCACAGGGTTTTGATCTATTGCCTGTAGCTTCCAAGGCGTTTCCCTCTGTTATATCTTCTTCTGTTTGCTAGTCTCTTCAGTATCTGGTTTCCGCCCTGACTCAAAGGGCACGGTGGAGGACACTTTTTTTTTTTTTTTTTTTTTTTTAGGCTTACTTGTTCAGTCGCGCTGTGGGGAGGAAGGGAGGGATGCTGCAAACAAATAACACTGGCGTGGGCTCGCAGTGCCTCAGCCACCCTGGGTCTGCCCCCGCTCACGGCGCGTGTAGCCTCCCTGTCCACACTGCTCGGACTCTAGGTTGTTCCGCCGGGAACAATCCGAGGCTGGCCCTGGGCTGCATGCACCTCCCAGGTCCAAGCCGCTCAGGTTCAGGCACTCGGGTAGTCCTCAGAGGCACAGACTCAGTTGGGCCTGCGTTTTGTGCTCTTCCCAGGTCCGAGCGCCAATTTGCTCTTCCCAGGCGAGCGCCAATGCTGCGACTTATCGCCTCCCCGCCACTCGGTTATCTGGATGTAAAACCGGCGCACCTTCTCAGGCAGATGTTGACCGTCCAGACCCCCAAGAAGTTTTAGTTAGCAAAGAAGCCTGCTTACAATTTTATAGATAATGTCTCTCTGGGGCTGCGATTGCCCCCTTCCGGCTCTGACTGCCTGTCACCGGAGGGGGAAGGTCTGCAGCCGGCTATCTCTGTTCAGTCCTTTGTTTCGTGCGCGGGCCTGGCGGTCTTAGGTTAGGGCTGGCTTTTCGCGTGGTAGGTATCCCACAGTCTGGTTTGCTAGCCCAAATTATTTTGCTCAGATAGCGCTCAGGGTATTCAGGCCAGATTCTTACTCTCAGCGATGCAGCCCACGCCGCGCCTCCCTGCCCAGCCCCGGCTTGCTAATGGCGGATGCAGGCGTCTGCGCTGCTTCTCTGCTGGGGGAGTTACTGTAGGGCTCGCAATCTGTGAGTTTTAAATTGTTTATTTATTTCTTCTCCCTGTTATGTTGCCCTCTGTGCTTCCAAAGCTCGGCACAGATTCGGCAGTGAGAAGGTTTCCTGGTGTTTGGAAACTTCTCTCTTTTTAAGATTCCCTTCCCGGGACGGAACTCCGTCCCTCCCTCTTTTGTCTCGTTTTTTTTGTTTTTAATATTTTTTCCTACCTCCTTTCGAAGAGTTGGGTTGCTTTTCTGGGTGCCTGATGTCCTCTGCCGGCATTCAGAAGTTGTTTTGTGGAATTTACTCGACGTTTAAATGCTCTTTTGATGAATTTGTGGGGGAGAAAGTGTTCTCCCCGTCCTACTCCTCCGCCATCTTGGCTCCTCCCCTCCTGCTATGAGTTTTTTAAAATTAGAAATTATGTGGATTTTTTTCTGAATTTTGGGGCATGATTGTAGTTAGTCCTTCATATATCCATGGGTTCTACATCTGTGGAGTCAACCAACTACGCATCAAAATATTTTTTAAAGATTTCAGGAAGTTCCAAAAAATTTGAATTGCTATGTGCTTGCAACTATTTACACGGCACTTACATTGTATTAGGTACTATAAGTAATCTAGAGATTTAAAATATACAGGAGGACATGCATGGGTTATATGCAGATATACTACATGGTTTTATGTAAGGGACTTGAGCATACATGGATTTTGGTGTCTAGCTATTTTTTGGTATCCAGAATTGGGTCCTGGAACCAGTCCCCCAAGGATACTGAGGGATGTCTATAACCAATGTCACATTCCTGAAACAAACTGAACTTGGGATTTATCCTTTTAATATAACACTAGATTTTAAGATCATGTCTGAAAATTCTATTATTTGAATCACCTGTGGGTCTATTTTCATGATCTGTTTGCTCCCTTGATTTTTCTTCATTTGGTCTTATTTCCTAGCATGCCAAATCATTTTTTGAAATTATATTCTGGACTTTATTTATGAAAAACAGTTCTAGATACTGGTGTCTCCTTCCAGACTGGATTTCACTTTCTTCTGGAAGGCAGGCAGGTCAGCTTGTTCGGTTTTAATTGAAGCCAGGTTTCTGGATATGTTGAGGCATCTGTTTCTTGTTTTCCCTTTCTCCTGCAGTTTAGCTCGTTAGGGGTCTCGGCTGAAGGTCTAGGTTGTTTACCAGAAGTTCTCTTCCATGGTGGGCTCTGAACTCTTAATTTTAAACTCCCCAGCATTGAGAGACTGCCAAAAACTCTGCTGTGCTTTTGTTTAGCTTCTAAGCAGTTTCTTCCTGCTTGTTTTCTCAGCTTCTTCCTCCACGCAAACACAGCCTAACATTTGGCAAATGTCTCAAATGGAAATACTGGAGTTCACGGCAGTCAGGCCTTGAAGAGCCAAGATCCTAGTGGAAGGGACCCCTAACTTCTATGAAATCACATTGATGAGCTCACTTCTGTGCAGTCCTCTGGGACCTTAGCCCTCCAAGTCATAACTCCCTGAAGCTCCAGTTTGCATTGCCAGCCAATGATACCGCTCCAGGCTCTGGGCTGCTACCCCATTCTGTTTGACATCTTTGCGGTATGCCAGGAATTAACCAAGGCCCGGAGATGAAAAAGCAGTGGCGGATACAGGCTCAGCCTTGATGCACTTCTCTTCTCTCTGACCTCTTGCCGCATTAAGTGTTTGCCTTTCTTGGTGGCTCTAAGGTAGCTTCAAACAGGTTTGTGATTTTCGCTGTTCTTAGTAAGAGTGCTCGTTTGATGCACCATACCCCAAAGCACCCATCTCTGAAGTGTCATATTTTTATTTGGAAATCTTTATAATGAATCCCCACAGATGTTGATGTTGGAACCAAACAGTGTGATTCTGGAAACCAGACTTGAACCCAGTCGTTGGGCCAGCATCTAGGAGATTCGTGTTCTTAGGAAAGCATTTCTCACAGGCTGATGCTCATAGAGTGATTGCCGTATGAATTCCGTTGGATGTTCAGTGATGCCTCCCGAAATGAAGGAACATGAACTCTTATCTCCACTGACCTGAAAGTGAGATATCTGGGACTGTTCTTTTATGAAGAGAAGGGCAAATTTGAGAAAGGCGGGATGGGAGAAGTCGATTGTTGTTTGGGCAGAGGAAAATCAAAGGCTTCTTATCGCTGTGCCCAGCCACGCCTGTTTCTGAATCTGGCTGTCACAGGTTCCCTCCCTAGGGACTACTGAAATCTTCCTGCTGGCTTGGTAATCTCTGGCACACTCAGCCTGGGCCCCAGACGAGCACTGAACTTTGTAGTGTTTGTTCCTTTGCTCCTGAGAAAGGGATAACGTGCCCGACCCACACCTGCAGTTATGTAACCAGTTACTTTCATCTTCTTAGTCAAGAGCATCTTCCTTAGACTTAGAAAGACCCCCATGAAGTCAAAAGGGAAAACAAGAGTCAAGAAGCTACCAAGCCTTCTTCCCCTTGCCTGTCTATGTTCTGTTCTTTGGAAGGGTAGCTGAGAAGGTTAGAGAAGAATTAAAAGAACAAGGACAAATTTTGGAGAGGGGGACGTCAGGGTGTGGGGAACAGGAAGAACTTTTGTTTGGGAATTGTTTACCCACTTGGTAAATGTGGCAGAGAAAAGAAAAGAGGTTTGTGTCTGGAAATGATGCTGCCTTCTCTATTATTCACACCCAGGTGTTTTAGTTGCCAGCATCTCCACACCAGGATGTCCAGCTTTTTGGGAAGCAGGCCATGGTTGTATAGTCAAGATTTTTTTTTTTTTTTTGCTATTTGTTTTAAAATCACCAATTAGCAGCACTTTTATTGCCTTAGTTCCCCATGTTGGGCAGGGATGTGGATGTGGGCATGGGTGATAAGAACCAAAACATAAAATTTGCCTGTGACATGTTGAAAAGGTGGCAGAAACTGAGAGGTTGTTGCTGACCCACGAAAGGACGCTGGGATTCTTGGCTTCCGAAAGAGAAGAATTCAATCGGGGGCCAGAGACCATCAAAAGACTGTCTCAAGCTTGTGAAAATTTTACCAGACCCACTCCCATGCCAACAATTTACATTTTAGGATAACAAGATTAGAATTTAACAATAGAAAGATCCTACCAGACCCACTCCCATAATATACATTCTAAAATATCAGGATTAGTCAGAAGGTTTTCAAGAAGGAGAAACTGTACTCAAGCAGGACACATCATTGTATAATCTTTAGTACAGAGTTTAAACTTAGTTGTTTAAACTGACTTGTTTGTTGTGTAATCATCACTTCCAGGCTTAAAGATAAAAATGTTTTATGTGACTAGGACTAAGCAATGTAGAGGAAAAGAAAACGTTTGTCCTTTCCTCCTCCTTGAGAATTCCAGACCCCTCTCTTCTTGGGGACCCCCGGACTTCTTATCAACCTACCTAGGAATTGACTCTCTCAAAACCTCATTCAGTCTGTACCCAATCACTGGGGTGTGGTGGGATATATACCCCAGTGTGATGTTATTGTTCAGTCGCTAAGTCGTGTCTGACTCTTTGTGACCCCATGGACTGCAGCACACCAGGCTTCCCTGTCCTCCTCTACCTCTCAGAGTTTGCTCAAGTTCATGTCCATTGAGTTGGTGATGCCATCTGACCATCTTGTCCTCTGCCGCCCTCTTACCCCAGTGTATGGGAACATTATTGCATCTATGTGGTCACCAAGCACAGGTTAGGTAGCCTTGAACTTGAACAAAGTAGCCTTCCATCTTCCCCTGCTCCCTGTCTTGGACACACAGAAGCAAGCCTTCTGATAATCCTGCTACTTTGGATTTAATCTCACCCGTAACTCTGATTGTTAGTCTCACTTGATAAATCCCCAAGGGTAAGGCCAGTCCCCAAGACCATCAAGCATTTACGCATGAAGTCTACATGACTTGATACTATTTTAGAGAGAGAGGTAAGGTATTTTGAGAGCTGACAGCTTGAAACTTGAAGTCTAAACAGCAGGCCAAGGTCATTCTCCTCGTACTTTAGAGAAAGGCAGAGTGCTCAATGACAGTGGCCCTGAGTGTGCTCCCCAGACCAGTGGCAGCAACGTCACCTGGGAATCTGATGGGGATGCAAGCTCACAGGCCCTGCCGCCAAAACTCTGAGAGTCTGTGTGTGAGCACGGCCTCCAGGGGCGTCTGGTGCCCACCAGCCTTGGGAACCTCCGTGGTGATGGCTCAGGGCCAGGTTGCCTGGGTCCACATCCCCGCTGTGCTCGTGCCGGCGGAGTGCCTGTGAGCAAGCCGCGTGACCGCGTGCGCCTCCGTTCCCCGCTGTGTTCGCCTGTGATGGTGTGAATACTCTTGGACAGTTGTGAGGAGCTAACACATGTAAGAGCTGTCCCGTGGTGAACAGTGTGTAAGGGCAGAGCTGTGTTACTCTCCGGATTCAAAGGGATTTGTGTTGGTTTGTCGAAAATGAAATATACCTTACCGAATTTTGGTGCCTTTGATGTTTGAAACTTCTCTTTATGCCATACTCATCCTAGAAGTGAAAACTGGGTAAATTCAACTGCCATAAAGTCAGTGGGAGCCTGGCTGATTATATAACATAGTATATGCTATGTTCAGTTGCTCGGTCATGTCCAACTCTCTGCGACCCCATGGACTGTAGCCCGCCAGGCTTCTCTGTCCATGGGGATTCTCCAGACAAGAATATTGGAGTGGGTTGCTATGCCTTCCTCCAGGGAAATCTTCCCAACCCAGGGATCGAACCCAGGTCTCCCTCATTGCACGTGGATTCTTTACCATCTGAGTCACCAGGGAAGCCTAAGAATACTGGAGTGGGTTGCCATTCCCTTCTCCAGGGGATCTTCTTGACCCAGGAATCAAACCGGGGTCTCCTGCATTGCAGGCAGATTCTTTACCAGCTGAGCTACCAGAGAAGCCCAATATATACAATATAGTACATATAATATAGTATGAGGGCTTCCCTGGTGGCTCAGACAGTAAAGAGTCTGGTTCAGTCCCTGGGTTGGGAAGATCCCCTGTAGAGGGGAATGGCAACCCACTCCAGTATTCTTGCCTGGAGAATTCCATGGACAGAGGAGCGTGGTGGGCTATAGTCCACATGACTGCAGAGAGTTGGACACGACTGTGTGAGTTTCACTAGTACAGTATGTAGTGTATATATTGCATACATAGTATGAAAGAAAGTGTGAGTTGCTCAGTCATGTCTGATTCTTTGTGACCCCATGGACTGTAGCCCACCAGGCTCCTCTGTCCATGGGATTTCTCAAGCAAGAATCCTGGAGTGGGTTGCCATTCCCTTCTCCAGAGCATCTTTCTGACCCAGGGATTGAACTCAGGTCTCCTGCATTGCAGGCAGATTCTTTATTGTCTGGGAATAATAATACTAGGGAACTCCTGCAATACATAATGTGTATAATTCAAGTAACAGGTGAATGAACATTATTATATATGTGATATATAATGTATACAATATTATTATGTAATATATAGTGTATACAGTAATGTCCATTCAGCCTTGTTACTTGAATCAGTGTGTAGCAGTTTACTCTGATTTCTAGTACTCTGTTTTCAAATATTCTCTTTCTTTTCTACCTTTTTAGTTGGTAAAAGTTTAGATGTGATCCTGTATGTACAATACATCACATAAGAAAAAAGTAGAAACCCTTGCCTTACTCTCTCATTTTCTCAAATGATTTTTGGCTCCCATTCTGTTTGAAAATTGCACTTTATGCTCTTCTTGCATAAAGAAGGCCTCGACGCCCCTGGAGTGGTTTACAGGGGCAGCCCTGCTGCTCACGTCACAGAACCGGGTGCGTCTTGTGTGAGGCGACCCTTTGACAGAGTCCGTAGACTGAGAAGGTCACGTGTCATTGAAGAAAGGTAAACAGCTGTGGGCAGACCAGGGCCATTTTGGTGACTTGCCACAAATAGTGTCTCTTACCCACCTGAGTCACGAGCAGCGTTGACCCAGCGGGGTCCCCCCTCAGAGGCTCATTCTTGTGAAAGGCCCTCTGCCTCACTGGACGTGTGTCAGTGATGGCTGTATCTAGACGGAGGGCGTTGTGCTCGGAAGGGGAGAGGGGAGAAGCCGGGGAGGCTGCTGGCATCCCAGCCGTGGGTGTGAGGCATCTCGACCTTCCTCCTCCTGCCCTGACATGCGGAGTCACCCCTGACTGCTCTCCTCTGCCAGCCCCGAGCATCTGAAACCTGACTTCTGTATCCAGCCTCCACTGGCACTGATGGGCAGTGGGTTTGGATCTCTGACTTTATTCCAAGCCCTTGCTGGGTGTTTACTTACCTCTGCTCTATGCATTAGAAAAAAATCTTTGTATTAAAGTAGAGTTGATTTATAATATTGTGTTAGTTTCAGGTGTATGGCAAAGTGATTCATATATTTTTATATATATATTCTTTTTCAGATTCTTTTCCACGATAGTTTATTTATTACATGATAGGTGAATATAGTTCCCCATGCTGTACAGTAGGTCCTTGTTTATTTTATGTACAGTCGTGTGTATCTGTTAATCCCCAGTTCCCAATGCACCCCTCCCCTGCTTGCCCCTCCAGTAACCATAAGATTGTTCTCTGTGAGTCTGTTTCTAGTTTTGTAATTAAGTTCATTTGTATCATCTTTTTTTTTTTTTTTCAAGATTCCACAGATAAGTGACATCACACGTCATCTGTCCTATGCTTTTCTTGACTCCGCTTTTTGGATGTGTGGTGGCTGAGAGCCGGGGCTCCAGCTTCAAGCTCTGGTCACCCCCCTGAACCCCGTGTGGCCATCACACACACCCCCTCTGCGGGCTGCGTGCCGCCAGCTCCGGAAGGGAGCCATGATGGGACCAGCCTCCCCATCCTCTTCGGGTCGGCGGGAGTGCTCGGCCGGCGCCCGAGTGCTGGGAGCCCGGGAGGTATTTGCTGCTCCACCAGGCCGATAGCCCAGTTATTATTATTATTATTTTTTATGTGGACCAGTTTGTAAAGTCTTTATTGAATTTGTTTTGGTTTTATGTTTGGGTTTTTGGGCCACGAGGCCTGTGGGATCCCAGCTCCCCGACCAGCGTTTGAACCCACACCCCCTGTACTGGAAGCTGAAGTCTTAACCCCTGGACCGCCGGGGAGGCCCTGAGCCCGGTTACTTTAAGTCCCTGCGCTCCATCACCCCTGCTCCCAGGGACCTGAGCACCCTCGTTTGAGTGGCTGTCTTTGATTTGGCCTCCGTGCCCTGAGCCCCGGAGCTCAGCTGCAGCCCACGTGTGTGTGGACCCCCTGGTCTTCTAATCGGCGAGGACCAGCCTTGTCTTCCCTGGACAGTCAGCGAGGCGCGGCCCTGAAGCCCTGCCAGGTCCTGGGGGGGGGGTACGTGGGGGGCCCCTGGGTGACCTGGAGCAGCGTCAGGTTGCAACACAGGCTCCCGTGTCCACCAAGCCCCACCCACCTGTGGACTCCATTTCTTCCCTGTCATGGTTTCGTGTGCCTCCTCTGCCCTCCTTAAACCACACCCCCCTCTTCTTCCTGTCCTCTGCTGTCTCTGCCCCAT
This sequence comes from Bos indicus, assembly GCF_029378745.1. Classification (NCBI taxonomy): domain Eukaryota; kingdom Metazoa; phylum Chordata; class Mammalia; order Artiodactyla; family Bovidae; genus Bos; species Bos indicus. Next base: position 49,535,552 of record NC_091782.1, on the reverse strand, counting down.
TTTTGGATGATGGCCTTCTGTCCCATCTCCCACTTTCTCAGCTGACAGACTCCCCCATTCCTTTGTCCTGAGCCCTACTTTTGAAATATAAAAGCTCATTCTAGCTCAACCTAGATAGCTTATTAAAAAGCAGAGACATTACTTTCCCAACAAAGGTCCATCTAGTCAAAGCTATGGTTTTCCCAATAGTCATGTATGGATGTTAGAGTTGGACCATAAAGAAAGCTGAGTGCCAAAGAATTGATGCTTTTGAACTGTGGTGTTGGAGAAGACTCTTGAGAGTCCCTGGGACTGCAAGGAGATCCAACCAGTCCATCCTAAAGGAAATCAGTCCTGACTGTTCACTGGAAGGACTGAAGCTGAAACTCCAACCCTTTGGCCACCTGATGTGAAGAACTGACTCATTGGAAAAGACCCTGATGTTGGGAAAGATTGAAGGCAGGAGGAGAAGGGGATGACAGAGGATGAGATGGTTGGATGGCATCACTAACCCAATGGACATGAGTTTGAGCAAGCTCTGGGAGTTGGTGATGGACAGGGAGGCCTGGCGTGCTGCAGTCCATGGGGTCGCAAAGAGTCGGACATGACTGAGCCACTGTACTGAACTGAGCTCTTTCTACCAGCCATGTCACACTCGTATCTTGGGCTGTATTTCTCTGCATCCTTGTTACAAGTCCTAAGAACATGAGCCAGTTGCCCCATTGACGCCCTAGTGACCAGTGCCCCTCAGCCATGGCACCCTGTGGGCGCTGACATCCCCACCACATCCTCATTCTAGAACTGCTCCTCTGATAAGAACGTGTCTGGTGCTTCTTTCAGGACCAGACTGTCCCCACATTGCTGTTCCTGGTTCTGTTATTTCTGGATGAGAGTCTTTTCCTACCTTCCAGAACAGAACTGATGTCTTCACATCTTCACTTCAAAGCTCTGGACTTGTGTCCCCTCTTGCTGTTTTCCATGAACACCCCCGTCTGTCCGCCCACAGTCGCCTCAGTGACGGGGGTCGGGGGTAATTTGTCAGCAGGGGCTGTGACACACGCGTTGAGGGGGGAGCTTTATAGATGGCAGGCCGGGCGTGCCCCCCGCAGACCCTGTCCACCAGCTGAGTAAACGCTGCGTAGCCACACCTACTGCTCCGAGCTCAGAAAAGATGACAATAGTGTTGCCTTCCAGCTCTGAGCCGGGTAAACAGGAAAAATTGTTTCTCCTCTGAGAAGTCTAAGACTTTTCACTCAGAGGTTTCGCTGGCCTCCAGACCATTGGATGGACTAGAGATACATTTTGTTGCTTTGTCGCAGGTTGTCTTTCATCATGATCTCAAAAGGCGGGAAGGCCCTTGTGGAAATCTCGGGATCCACTGGCTTCTGGCCTCGACCGTGACGTGTCTGTGAACTCATGTCTGAGTCGCAGTGTCCTCAGCTGTAAAATGGGGGTAATGATCCTCTGCCTGCTTTGCAGGATGGCCCAAGCCGAGCAGATGCAGGCACTTTGTAATGGATTTAAATGTATGCTGTTGGTATTATGATGCTCATTTTAAGTTTAGTACTGAATTCTAGTCATGTTTCTGTCCCGTAAGCTCTCCACGCAGAATGTTTCCAGCACCAGGGGGTGTGCGTCTTCCCAGGGAGGGTGGAAACCTCTCCCTCCCTGTCACAGGGATTCCAGGCCACTCTCTGCCCGTGACCCCGGGGCGTCAACTCAGATGGGTGTCCCTGTGATACCCCGAGGTGACCGTCCCTCACGCCGCCTTGTCACAGCATATGGGTCCCTCACCCTGTCTGTCCATGATCCCTTGGGTTTTGTTAGCTGGAAACTGTAAAAAAGAAAAGACAAGAAATGTGTATGTAAATATAAGAACAGCCCTGTGGAGTCCAGTGGAAGGAATGGGCTCATTGAGTTTGCCTCACAGGAGCCCAGGCGGCTCACGGTGGGGCCGACACCGACTCCATTCTGCGGTCCACGCGAGCAAGGACTCGGCTCTTAACCGCAGGCCGTGTGCAAAGGTGTTGATTAAAAGAAAAGTATTGATGCTCAGAAATAGCATGTGAACCCTGGTTTCCCCTTCCACAGGAACTAAGAACATGTGAGGATTGTTGGGCCCTCATTAAAAAAAAAAAATCAAAGTTTAGTAAATGCTCATCTTTACTAATCCTGATTTTAGTATTTTTTCCATCCTTTTCTTCTCGGCCCCCCACCCCTCCATTTTCTTTTTAGAGTTCATTAGCCATAAAGTGAACAACCACAGGCCCGTTTACTTATTTATTTTTTCTTAAATCTAAAAACCTCTGGCACAAGCAGTTGTGAGGCTCCCGCGGACGTGGAGGGCCCTCCCGTGTCAGGAGGAAGCCGGTGTGGCACCCCAGCTCATGCGCACTCCCCTTGATTGCGCTGGGCAGGGGCCACCGTCCTGCCTGCATTCTGACGCCTGGCAGGACTGCGGGCTGAGCCGGGGCCCTGTGCCCTCACCCTCTGTCTCCTCTCTCTTCCAGAGACTCGGACCTGTTTCTGCTGGGCACGCGTGCTGTGTGGGCCTCAGAGGCGGGCTGGCTGGAGTTTGACATCACGGCCACCAGCAACCTGTGGGTCCTGACTCCGCAGCACAACATGGGGCTGCAGCTGAGCGTGGTCACGCGTGATGGTGAGTTCAGGGACTCGGGCCTTTGCCTCCTTGGCGGCAGGTGTGGGCAGCCGTGGTCCCCAGGCGGGCCCCCCGTTTCCCGACCTCCTGGAGCCTTGGTGGACAAGCAGAGTCCTGCCCCAGGGCCTCCTGGCAAGGACTCAGGGACGGTTAGATGGTCCGGGAGCCTCAGAGAGGGGTAGGAGCTGGGTGCTGAGTTAAAGAGGAAGGCCGGGGTGAGCTCTAGGTGCTGACATTGAGTAGGTTTGTGGGGGCCCTTCCTGCACCCCCTCCTGCAGTGTCAGAGCTTGGCAGGTCCTAGTCCCCTCGGGCCGGACCCAGTCAGCCCATGAAGTCACCTTCCTGGGTGGGAGACGTAAGATGGGGAAGATGGGTGTGAACAGAAGATAGCAGCAGGAACAGGGGAACTGGGGGCCCCACCACCCCTTGCCCTGCCTCCTGGGACCTCGGCAGGAGGAGGGGGGAGGGCTCAGGATGCCCTGTGTCTACCCGCATGTGGGCTCCTCCTCTCTGAGGGCACCCGGGAGGCTCGGGCGTGCCCTGCAGGTGGACACCAGGCTCGGTGCCACATCTCAGAGGTGCGCTTCCGTATTTGCCTACAGGGCTCAGCATCAGCCCTGGGGCCGCGGGCCTGGTGGGCAGGGACGGCCCCTACGACAAGCAGCCCTTCATGGTGGCCTTCTTCAAGGCCAGTGAGGTCCACGTGCGCAGTGCCCGGTCGGCCCCCGGGCGGCGCCGGCAGCAGGCCCGGAACCGCTCCACCCCGGCCCAGGACGTGTCGCGGGCCTCCAGCGCCTCAGGTGGGTCAGGGACGCATGTGGGCCCCGGGGTGTCTGTGAGGACACAGGACCTGCCGAGGCTTGCAGGCGCTGCCCAGCTCTGCAGGCCCACGTGCAGCTGTAGGTGCCCTGGATTATCTGGACGGACGCCTAGGCCGTCAGAGGGGAGCCTTTGTGACCCCAAGATCGTCTGCAGGTTGAGACAGCCTCAGTGTCTGCTGTCCCAGAAAAGCATCCTTCTGTCTGATCAGATTTCTCCCAGCTCTTCTTCATTCCCATAAAGATCCAGGGAATGACTGCATTTCCTCCAAATTGCATTATGCCCGGGAAGTGGTGACAGACAGACTTCATGCCTTTGTAGAAGGCGGGCTCGTGTCGGTCAGTGCTCTCGGCTGGGAGTGATGGCAAGTCAGTTCCGGCACCCCTCTCTGATGGGTTTCATTGGTTTTCATTCAACTGGGCAGTTCGGTGTTCTGCCTTGAGATGTGGTGAGACCCACGGGCTCAGCAGATAGTAGGAATCCCCTTTCCTTTTTCCTTTGTTGGTGGTGGTCTCAGAAAGCCTAGCTCGACATGTGCTGAGAAAGGCAACCTCAGCTTCAGGATGAGAGCGCCTCTTCTGCAGTAGCTTCAGCAGAGCCTGGAGCTAGGGGGTGGGGTGCAGCCCCGCCCCCACCCCCCACCGCCTGCCCTGAATGGGCAGGTTCAAAGGGCAAGAGAGAGGAAACAGCCCTCTCTGCCAGAGTGTCAGTTCAGCAGTCCTGCAGACAGGCTCCCTCCCATGCAGAGCCAGTCTTCAGAACAGGAGGCAGGGCATGCAGGCGCTGATAGGCAGCACAGAGCTGGTCAGTGTTGAATTCAAAACAAGGTGCATCTTGCTGGGTGCTTACAGGTTCCAGGCTTCCTTTCCCTTTAACTAGCCCGGAAATCAGGCACCAAGTTGAGGGTTCACTTTGGGATTTGTAGTCAGAGATCTTGCTTTCCTCATCAGCGCTCTGTAACTTAGCGTGTGTGCATGTGCCAAGTCATGTCCGACTCTTTCCAACCGTGTGGACTGTAGCCTGCCAGGCTCCGCTGTCCATGGGATTCTCCAGGCAAGAATACGGGAGTGTGTTGCCGTGCCAGGGGAATCTCCCTGGCCCAGGGACTGAACCCGCATCTCTCTTGTTCCCTGCATCGGCGGCACCGGTGCTTTCACACTGCCACCCTGGGAAGCCCTGCTTTGTGACTCAGGACGAACCTGATCCAGTTTGGCTTCGGTTTACCCAGCGGTTGGTGGGCACACTTGATGCTCAGTGGCTTTGCTGGGATTGAATGAGGAGCATCGCTCTGGCTCAAAGATGAGGTGCCTCCAGCCATAGGAAGTTGTTAGCAGGTATGTCAGGCTCCTTAGAAGGGATGTAAAATACGTCAGGCAGATGCATTAACTCTTCCAGGTGGCTTTAAAACAATGTCATCATCTGCGGCTGGAAAGAGTTCGTGGAACTTTCCAAAGCACCCAGTTTTCCTGTGGGAAGCAGTGTCTTCACTCTGGATTCCGACTCAGCCGTTTCAGTTCCCAGTAACTTGGATGTGGAACCAGAAGGGGCGCCACCCAGCGTGATGTGACATTTTGCCGCTTGTCCTCTTGCTGTTTCTTGGAAGCGTCGCCCAGCATGGGTGTTCCTGTGTTTACTGCTAGAAACAGTCAGGGCTAGGGTTTAAAGAAAAAGAAGAAGTGATGACTTTCCTGTGTGCGCGGTGGAGGAAGCCTTCGGAACAGCAATCATCCCGGGCTTCTCCTCGGGGCATGGCGGCGCAGCCCGCCAATGGCGGCCGTACATTAACGAGCTGCGGTCAGTTTGGTGCTGGGACCTCAGACATGAAGGCAGCTCTGGGATGCTGATTGCTTTTGTTAAATGAAAATTTCACTTGATTTATTCCACCTCCCCTCCCCCCACCAGTACACACATAAAATTTCTTTTCTAATTGAGAAAACATGTCATCTCTGATTTGGGTTTCCGTGGCATCACTGAATTATTCTCTTCCAAGTCCCTTTCAGCATTTTGTTTCCAGTTTGATGAGTTTGAATTAAATATGAGTATTAAAGGTGGACTGCTTTGTAAGAAGAGGCAAGTGTATCTGCCTTTTTCAGGGGTAGGAAAGCAGAGTTCCTAACAAACGCCTCTGCCCTCGCAAAAGGGGGTTTAAACCCCTTACTCTGGAGAGTCCTCCCCCCGACCCCCCACTATCTTCAAAGACTCTCTCAAGATGGTCCAATTAATGATCCGGTTAGACCCACTGAAGTATTGCTTTACTTTTTTTTTTTTTTTTTAACATATATTTCTTTATTTTTTGGCTGAGTCAGGTCTTAGTTGCAGCATGCAGGATCTTCGTTGTGGTTCACGGGCTTAGTTGTCCATCCAGGGATCAAACCTGCGTCCCCTACATTGCAAAGAGGGTTCTTAACCACTGGACCGCCAAGAAGTCCCCTGCTCGCTCTCTCTGGTTCTTTCCTCCTTACTTATTCTTGCCATTAATGGGGATGGATGTGCAGAGGCACTTGCTCTTGGAGAAAGGATTTCCAGAAAGATAACAATCTCCTGCCCAGGGGCACAGACCAGCCGGTTCATGTTTATTTCTGGGCTGTTGTGGGGCCAAGCGCTTCTGGGTCTTTATGCACTTTGTAGATGCTGCTGAGACAGACCACTGTGGTCGCGTGTGACTGTGTGAGTCCAGACAGGACTTCTCCTTGTGAGTCTTTCCGGAGGTTGAAGGAAGAGAGTGTTGCCCCCTGCTGCCCCCGTCTTCCACGATGTGCTCCTAGGGAATTAACATTTCTCCACTCAAACGACCAGCAGGGTAGCCCACCAGACACCGTCCTGCTGCTGGGCAGAGGAGTGAGCACATCAGTCCTCCAGCTGCCTGTCCTCCAGCTGAAACGTGGCAGGGAAATATGCGTCTGTGTTTAAAGCTGAGCTGCCAAATCTGGAGACGGCAGGACCAATCCTCAACGAGGAAGGGCCGCGAGCCTGTCTGCCTCTCCCCGTCCTCCCCCAAATCTGCTCTCACATCTCTCCTTGGCCTTCTAGTGGACTTTCCAAACACATGCACCAGAACAGTGGGTTTGGACCCAAGTCTCCCTGGATGGGTTTCACTTACCCCGGTTTGCACTTCTCCAGTGGGCTTGCGTATCGTCTGGACCGTATCATTCATCGTTCTGACACGTTTTACCACTAGAATCCCCAGTGGGCTTGGTGCAAGCCCACTGGGGATTCTAGTGACTCAGCCACTGATCCTGTGGTGCCCACCCTGTCCACGGTTCCCAGAACTCTCATTAGATGGTCTCATTCTACCTGCTTCTTCCACAGTATCTTTCTCTCCGGTTCCATGATTTTGTCTCCAGGGGGACTGACACCTGACCGACCCATTACAAGAGTTGTGAACAAATGGCCTTGAGGGATGGTTCTGTGTGGCGATTCTAGATTCTGTTTTAGCTCATTTTTCAAGATCTTTCCTAGACATCTTTGGGGCAGGAGTAGTTAATGCGATTTCAGTTCAGCTGGTGAGTCTGAGATTTTCTGCCATGTTAGCAGCTGGCTGCCAACACCACGGGTGAGACTTGCTCCATGTTTTGGCAGATGGTTTTAAAACATTTTCTGCCACTTGGAACAATTATGTCCAATCGGATTAGCTAACTTTGGGTCCCCTTCATCCTTCATGTTCGTGGTGCCGTCACTCAGCCCTGCTGACTGTCATGAACCAGTAACTTCCCAAGACTCTCTCTCTCTCCAAAATGAGCTCTTCATTGATTCAGATGCTACCTGTGAGCATCTCTTAAATTCTCCTTCTGTCTTTTTCCAGCCCACCCAAACATGTATCTTTAGGGATCCTGGGAGGAGAGGTGGCTCTGGTACATGTAAATATACTGCTGACCTTCTTGTTGCTAGTTCATATCTTCTACCTCTTGAACTTTCCAGTTGGGACCATTCAGTATGCTTCCAGCTTAAGAAAAGTAAGTAGAACTCATCACTTGCAAAGCAGCGATGCGGGTACTTTATTATAATTATCACATCTTTTGCTGTAGATTTCAGGGAACTTCAGCCCACAAACTAGGGGCTCTTCTCCTCACAGATCAGTGTTTGCTCAGCCTTTTAGTTCTTGGCAGGTGTCCCCTCTAGTTCCTTATTTGCTTCCATGGGTGGATGTGCCAGAGGTGAGTGGGCTCATCCACTATGGACACGATGCTTGGGTAGAATGGACATGGGTCAGGGCTGTGACGTAGCTGTTTATAGTTCTTCAAAGGTATTGAGCTACCCTGGTGGCTCAGACAGTAGAGAACCTGCCTGCCAATGCAGGAGGCATGGGTTCGATATCTGGGTCAGGAAGATTTCCCTGGAGAAGGGCATGGCAACCCATTCCAGTATTCTTGCCTGGAAAATTCCATGGACAGAGGAGCCTGGCGGGCTACAGTCCACGGGGTGGCCTAGATGAGAAGGGCAGGGCCCTCCTCACGCCCAGGCGGGGCTGGGCAGCCCCGGGAGGCGGCGGCATCCGAGTCTGGGCGGCCCCGGCCCAGCCCAAGCCCTGGGGTCAGCGGCACCCCTGCCGCCTTTCCAGCCCCAAGAGGAAGAGAGAGAAGAAACACAGAGGAGGGAAAAGACAGGCAGGGCGCCTAAGAAACCAGGGCCCAGGGGAGGAGCCAGGGCTTCTGCCGCCCCCCCACCCGGGGCTGTCGGGGGCTGGTCGTGCCCCTCCCCCACCCCAGGCCACGCCAGCTGCAGGCCCCACGCTCGGCCAGGAAAACACTGGAACAGCAGGCACACAGAGCATGCTGTCCACACGGCCCAGGTTCTCCGAGCTCAGGCTAGTCCTCCCAGAGGAAACTTGTTTTTTAGAGGCAACAGCTCCCTGGTCTCATCTCCCTTCCAGCCTAGAATGACAAGGTCAGGGACAAAGAGCAGCTGTCCCCCCGGCACCTCCGTCTGCACCGGTCTGACCACTCTTGTCCCACCTCGGCCGGATCCGCCAGCTTCTCCCAGAGGCGGCTCTGGCTCCCATGTACCCCATGATCCACAGGGCTTCCGAGGCTTGCCAGGGGAAGCCCAGACCTGTGCCATGACGCTGCAGGATTTCTGGTGTCGATAATCTCATAAAGTGTTTGGGGAGGTGAGGGGCAGGCGGGGAGAGGGCAGCTTGATTTTCAGTGTCTCGATTTTGTTTACGGCGAGATGGTTAGCAGGAGAGGCAGCGGTGAAGGCCCATCCTACTCGTTTGTGGCTGCAGGATTTCAAGGTCTCACACAGCTCCATTTAATCGGAGCTCTGATCTCTTCTCAGCCTTTGTCTTGATGAATAAGAGAATAGGGAGCTAAGGATCTTGACGACAGAGATATCCCTTAAAGGTTGAGCCCTGAGACTCTCTGCTCCATGTCCCTCTGTCCCCAGTCCCTAGCTAGAGGCCCCCGGCCCCCAGTGCTCTCCTGGGAGATGGCAGTACTCGATGGATTATTTGAGTGTCTGGCAGCATCTGTTTATGCCTCTGATTATTCAGCCTACTGGCCAATAGCACATTCATAAGGGGTGAACCCTAGGGATGGAGGAGAAGGTCAAGTTCTAGTCAGCTTCATTCCTTGGCAACTTTTACCCTAAAGGGGCTTAATGGCAAAAGCGAGTCAAGTATTATGAATATGGAGTTTGGAACAATTCAACTTTCCAATCACTCATGCCACACTTGTCCGCCACAGCTGTGGAGAATTAAGTTCTGGTTTCATTTAAAAAACCCTGGACAAGCCTCTACCTCTTGACCGAGACATCTGGGAGCCAAGCTACGGGCCCTAAAATCTGAATTTAAGGTCGAAATGACAAAATCCCCAATGCCTTTTAAAAGGTTAGTTGCCTAGCTGTGTCCATCTCTTTGCAACCTCCGCTCTCCTGAGCATCTCCCAGCCTTTGGCCCCAGGGAAGAAAGAGCCAGAACGGGGGTGGGACCGTGGGTCAGCCAGAGTGGAGTGTCGGCGGGAGCCCTCGCCCACGTCATCTCGGTTCCAGCCGGCAAGACGAGAAACTCCCCCGCCTGCATCCTGACACCAGCCAGGGGTCCTCCAGTCCCGTTCCGTCCTGACCTCCCTGCCTGGGGTGGGCACAGGTGCCACGAGGTCAGGGGCTCTGCCCGCTTCTGATGCCCCCCGCTGGTCTGTCTACTGGAGGGATTCAGGGCTTCCTGCAGCGCCCCCTCCCCTGTCTGATGATACTCTGGAGCAACTCCTGGGCCTTGGGGGGGTGCTGCACTCAGGATTCCAGTTGGATTATAAGGGACACAGGGGAGGAACAGCCCCTCGCTCCCCCTCTGAGAAGAGCAGCCTGGGACACGGGCCTCCCCCCGCCCCCCACAGGGATCCGGCAGGTCGCGCTCCACACGCGGACGTGCCTGCCCACCTGCGGGCTCCCCCAAGCCCCATGTCCAGAGCCATCACGCGGGTCTCAGGACTTGGCCTCCATCTCCAATCCCCCTTCCCCAGAGGTCAGGCTGGCCTGAGTTCTTTCTGGGGAGCAGACCCCATCCTGGGCTCTCTGGGGACCCATGAGGAGCTGGAGTGATCACACGGGAGAGTCCACAGTTTGGGTCACTCTTCACGCGTCCTCACACTCATTCCATGACTGTTCTCTCCCCTTCTGCCTCGTGACTGTGCCTTCTCTGACCTCCCGAGGGGGTTTCTCTCCAGCAGCCCCGTGCACGGCATCCAGATTCTGTCTTGTGCTGGAGTGAGCTGGGCACATCACGCATCACCCCTGCCGCTCCCCGAGCTGCTGGAGGACAGAAGCCTCGTCTGATGGGGCCCCTCGTTTCTTGGCAAGGGCATGCCACACAGAAGCGGCTCTGTCAGCCCTCGATGAGCGGGGGTCGGGTGAGAAACCAGACTAGCGGGGCCTGACTCCAGAGAGGTGTGCACGCTTCTGCTGCTGTGCCGGGTGCTGCTCTCCTGGGGCGGCTTAGTGGGGGCTGGGGGACACTGACCCGGTCAAGGGACTGGACAGCAGTGTCCCCCCACTCCTGGCCTCCTGGCTCCAGGGCGCCCCCTTCAGGAGGCCCTTCCTGACCCCCCAAGCCATCCTCACAGGCTCCAAGCAGCTTCAGGATGGTCCCCGTTAGAATCGGAACCTGCTAGTGTGTTTGTCTTGAACGTGAATCGTGTCCTCTGAGTTAGCGCTCTGGGGCCTCTTGGTCCAACAGGGGGTCACGACATGCCCCTGCTGCTGAAAGGTCCACTCGGGTCAGTGCGGGCGTGTCGAGATGGGAGCCGGTGTGCCCGACCCTGGGGTAGAGGGGAAACAGCGTGTCAGACGCCCGAGCAGCTGGCAGCCTGCGGAGCTCTGGGTGCCCCAGGCTGCGGCCAGTGGGGGCTCGCCCGCGGCCAAGGGTCCGGGTGAGGCTGTGAAGGAGGGAATGAGAGAGTTATGGGTGCGCCTTCTGATCCCCAGCAGACTACAACAGCAGCGAGCTGAAGACGGCCTGCCAGAAGCATGAGCTCTACGTGAGCTTCCAGGACCTGGGGTGGCAGGTGAGTGCTCCTGACCGTCTCAGGGCCTCCTCTCGTCCTGAAGGCAGCGGCTGCCATCATCAGAGACCTTGCACTTCAGGGTCGGGAAGGTTCCTCCTGGGAAGGTACTTAGGAGCCTTTCAGTTGCCTAGGTCTTGGAGAGGAGGGGAGACAGCCCGACCACTTGTGCTTGAAGCCCCCTGCCCCTGCACCTCTCCAGGGACCCCCAGGTGCATGGCCTCCGAGTCCCTGCAGATCCGCAGCCAGCCCAGAGTTCTCCCCTCGTTCTCTCTCAGTCCCCAGGGCCTGCGTTGCTTTGGGCATTTCAACAGTGTGCACTGCGTTTCGAGAAAGGGCTGGAAAAACTGATCTGACAGTTATCAGCTCACCCAGACTGGAAGGGCACCCGTGTGCTGCCTCCTTCCTGAAGCCGCTGCTCAGGCAAATTCTAGGCGCCACGTGACTGGAGATGGTTCCCGTGTGCAGGTGGCCTTATGGGGACAGGGGAACCCTGGACTCCAGGAGGCACCTCTGGCCCAGGTTCCTGGAGCCGACCACCTGCAGGCCTGCAGGCAGGCCGGGGCAGGTGGGCCCAGCTGTGGGAACCAGGGCTCCAGAGTCAGACTGAGCAGGTCTGCACCTCACTCTGCCCCTCATGCGTCCTTGACCCCGTGTCTGTCTCCTTAGCTGCCCCACGTGAGCGAGGCCTTCTCACGGGGTTCCTCAGCACCCAGGGGGTGTGGGGCCCGTGTGCTGACCCCTCGTCGCTTCCTTTTGTGTTCAATTAAGGACTGGATCATTGCCCCCAAGGGCTACGCTGCCAACTACTGTGACGGAGAATGTTCGTTCCCTCTCAACGCACACATGAACGCTACCAACCATGCCATCGTGCAGACCCTGGTGAGCGCTGGCCGGCTTCACGCCACGGGGGGCGGGGGGTCAGCCAGGACTGGGGGCCATCCCTAATGCCGCCCCCTCCTCTCGTCTCTGGAACAGGTTCACCTCATGAACCCCGAGTACGTCCCCAAACCGTGCTGCGCGCCCACGAAACTGAACGCCATCTCGGTGCTCTACTTCGACGACAACTCCAATGTCATCCTGAAGAAGTACCGGAACATGGTCGTACGAGCGTGTGGGTGCCACTGACTCGGGGTGAGTGGCTGGGGACGCTGTGCACACACTGCCTGGACTCCTGGATCACGTCCGCCTTAAGCCCACAGAGGCCCCCGGGACACAGGAGGAGACCCCGAGGCCACCTTCGGCTGGCGTTGGCCTTTCCGCCCAACGCAGACCCGAAGGGACCCTGTCCGCCCCTTGCTCACACCGTGAGCGTTGTGAGTAGCCATCGGGCTCTAGGAAGCAGCACTCGAGCGTCTGAAGTCTGGGGACTGCAGAAATGTAACTTGGAGGGGTTCCCCTCTGCACCCTCCCCAAGCCCACCAAAATCAGTTACTGCTTTAGATCCTTGTGGTTTTAGAGAGTAAATAGGGAAAATAATCTTGAAGTAAAAGTCTTCTTTGGCTCAAATATCAGCGGGTTCAGTAGCTTCTCAGAGTTTGCAGATCACGGAAGGGTCGGATACACCTCTGTTCCGATCTTGCCCTGGGAACGTGGGTCTCAGCTGGGCGGCCTGCAAGTAAGTGCCTTTTGTCTCAGTCTTGCTGTCATGTGGGCATTTTGTTGGTGAGAGAAGATACACTTATTTTAGTTAAACTACATCCTTTACCCCTCTCCTCGTCCCAGCATTTGCTGTTTTCTGTGCTAGTACCAAAAGCAGGGAGTGAGTGACCCTCTTTTTGAGGGGGAGGCTCCACAGAAGAGAAGCCTTTTTAAAGCCATCGTTTACCCGAGCGACTCGTCTGCACCCCTTCCCATGGGGGATGGCTCTCTGAAAAGCTCACTTACATTAGGACCGCCACTTCTCCTGTGTTGGTAACGCAGTTCTTTGATGGGATAGCGTTCTGCACCAAGGGTTTAGACCAGTAGAAGCGATGGGCTGAGGACTTCCTAAGTCATCTAGACTGAGGAAGGGGTTAGGACAGGCGTGTGGGTTGGGAACCGAAATCATGGTTTTCTCCTGTTGAAAATGAGACTCAGATCAAAGATGAGGATGTTCTTAAGATGTCTTGTTCACGATCATGTACTAGGAAACCAATTCATACTAAACTGATTAAATAATACATTTATGATCTATATCTGCACTCACAGCTTTTTTGTAAATAGAAACTATAATTTATTGTCTATTTTATATCTGTTTTGCTGTAACATTTACGGGAACACCAGACTTTTTTTTTAAAAAGAGTTTATTTAGAAAGTATCATAGTGTAAACAAATTGTACCACTTTGATTTTCTTTTAAAACAAGACTCAATGCAAAGCCGAAGCCACTCATGAAGATTGTGCTTCTCTAGAAAGTTGGGTTTTTTTTTTTAAGAACATCTGTGAACCATACATGAATAAAGATCTCCTTTAAGGCAGAGGCTGGCCAGGATCCTGCTGTTTCATCTGCTGCGGACAGTGGACGGGGTCTCGTTTCTCACTAAGCAGCCATGTTGCCTGAGCAAGGGCGGTGGGGCGAAGGGTGTTATCAGGAGGGCTAACTGATGCGGAAGGATGTACAGGTTACATACCTTAAGGGAGCCTAGGCCTACGGCGGCTGATTTCCAAGGGCGTCGGTAAAAGGGCTTTATACCCAGGATGGCGTGAATCAGGACACCAGGGACATGGCCGACTGCAACCCTGCCTGCCTTGGTCTGGAGGTCGAGTCAATCCCCTCTGCACACAGGAGATGGGCGGCCTCCTGAAGGCGGACCGAACACAGGGCATCTGCCGCCACCTGCTGCGGGGCCGCGGGGTGTTCCCGGTCCCCGACACCCGACCTGGGAGAGTTCGTGCAGCCCTCCTGCCCCCTCCTGGGAGGCAGAGACAATCACAACCTTCCTAGGAGTTCTTAGAAGGGTCACGACGAGCTGTGTGGCACTTCCCACGTCCACAGTTTCCACGAGAGACATCGAATCCTGACGTTCACAGGGACTCTGGCTTCACATTCCCAAATGAAATCTTGCAGGAGAGACAGAAGTATTCCTTGAACAGTAATAAGCAATCGGTCAAGTGTCAACACCCACACAAGGCCATGGCAGCGGCACTATCTTAATCAGGCACGTGTCAGGTACCACGGCTTTCACGGCGGCTCACCACCCTCCGTGAGAGGCACCCGCAGAGACAGGAGGTCCAGAGGGGCTGGACAAGTGGCTCTTCCACAGGCATCGGGGGTTTGTGTGTGAAATCTGCTCCAACCTATGGACCAGCCACGTATGAACAAGTCATGTGATCAAAGCAACTCAACAGGGCCACAAGGCAAGGCCACCTGGCTAGGACTCGTGGGCCCTTTGAAAACAATGCTTTGGATGACGCTGTCACCAGAATCACTCGGGAGCCAAAAGTAGTCTGGCAGTTGGGTTTTCCTCGACTCTGTTTTAGTCTCAAAGGAAACCATTTCGATTTCACCAAGAGCAAGTTAAAGGGGGGAATGGATGGTAGGTCGCCACCGAAAATATTTAGTTTGCAAAGGGATCGTGAGTTACACATTTACTTAGAGAAACTTAAGAATCTGTAGGGTGTGTTGGCTTAAAAACACACACGGAGAAGACAGCACGAGTTTAGTACATTCGGATCTCTGAGTCACCGCTGCGGGGAAGCAGGGAGCGGCCGAGGGACGGCGCCCCGCCGGGCTCACAGCTCGTCCTTTGCCTGACGCCGGACGAAGCGGTGCAAGGAATCCAGGTCGCGGCTCCCGCTGTGCTCGCCAACCTTTTCTCCTCCACGGAAAAGCAGCAGTGTGGGATAGCCTCGTACCTTAAAAAAAGAAAAGAAAAGCTTAAAAAAGAGCCTGATTCATGCACAGAGTAAAATCAGAAAAGACCCTTGAGCCCAAGGAAGTCTACAGCTAGATTTTCAGAGCGCACAGACCCTCAGCAAACTACCCAAGGCTGCAGAAAGCAGAGCCTTAGGGCTCTATTTCACTTTTCAAACCCAAACAAAACACTTTCAAGATCAGCACTGAGGAGGCACTTCACCCTGAAGTGCGTCTCGGACTTTCACACCAGCCCTGGGGAGCTGGTGCGGGCCTGAGAGGCTGCACTCCTACAAGCTCCCGGGTGACATGCAGGTGCTCCGAGGCCACACTAAGGAGAAGCGAGAACCTCGTGGACACACGCCTGTCCGCTACGGCTCACCGCTTTTCTC
This sequence comes from Bos indicus, assembly GCF_029378745.1. NCBI lineage: Eukaryota > Metazoa > Chordata > Mammalia > Artiodactyla > Bovidae > Bos > Bos indicus. Next base: position 49,520,373 of record NC_091782.1, on the reverse strand, counting down.
TTGAAAACACAGACACGCCGTCTTCTAGTAAGCAGATGACGTTTGTGGTATTATCTCTTCTGATAAACTCCAGAGGCCTCAGAAGTGTTTTAAGAGAACAATACAAGTTGAAAAACAGAAACTGCAAGTGTTCTAGGCTATTCAGTGGTGCTAATAGCTTGGAAAGAAGGCAACAGCTGCATGAAGAAGCCAAGCCACGTGCCTAGGCTGCTGGTGCAGCCCTCCCAGCGGGGAAGTGTAGGATCAAACACTTCCTCTGTGGAGCGCCGCCTCGTGTCTGAAAAGCAAGCTCCTCAGGCGTTTACAAGGAAGGCGACGCGCCAGCTGTTCGGCCAACAAGAATGGTCCTGCAGGTGGGGTCCTGCCCTCCAGCTCTGAGTCTCAGCTACCGCCAGCCTCCCGCCAGGTGGGCAAGCCTCACTCCCCGCCCACCACCACGGAATCATGTGCACTCACAGAGAAAAGCCTTATCTTTTGGGAGAGCAGCTCTTTTTGCTTTTCAAATGAGAAAGGAAAAAACCTCAAGACGCTCAAAAGGACACGAACACTTTGTTGAGAGGAGGAGGGCAGCGTGAGTGACCTCGGATGAGGCCACCCCATCACAGTCCCCCTGGGAACCCCCCCACCCCCGTTCTGTCCCCAGGAGGCTCCGGCCATGCGGACCCACCGAGTACTTGCTACAGAGGTTCCGTTCAGCAGTGCAGTCCACCTCGGCGATGGTGACCTCCGCCAAGCCAGGGAATTCCTTCTTGGAGAGGTCCTCCCAGGTCGGGGCCAGGTCCTTGCAGTGCCCGCACCTGGGGACAGAGCATGACGGAGCCGCTGAGGCGTTGGATCCGCTCACCCATGTGCCGCTGCCCAGACGGCCTCCTGGGCCTGAGTTTATAAATGTCAGCCTTCCTCCTCCCCACCCCCGTCCCTGAATCCACATGTTCAGGTAACTGGACAGAGGCAACACGGTCTGAGAGCGATACTGAGCTGGGAAGCCTTCTCTGCGGTAAACTGCGGGCTCCCTTGTTTATAAGTGTACCGTGAGCAGGAGGTGAACAGGAAACAGGCTTCCAGGGTCACAGGTGCGAGGCACAGCCCGGAACCCACTGTGTTCTGCCGCCTCCGGTGCCTTGGTCTGGAGCAGCCCCCACCTCTGCTCCGGTCCCCAAAGGCCACGGGACGGGCAGAGCAGCTGACTGACATGCTGCATGGCTCCAGCGGCAACCCGAGCTCCAGTCAATTCCCCTAACATCCCGAGACGGATTGGCAAAGCTCCATCAGGAAGTTCACGGTGCTGAACCCAAACGGCCATCCGTGTGGAAGCGCACCCAGACCCCACATGACTTCAACATGATGCTGGCCGTGGGGCCAGTCTTGTTCCAGTGTTTTCTCCAAAGCAGGCTGAGCGTGAACCTCCTCCTCCTCCAAACTTCCGCCTACCTGAATGCAGGAGCTGAGCGGTAACCCTTCTTTTCCCCGAGAGCACGACTGTGTGTGAGCGTGGTATGTGCCCAACACTGAGTCTCGAGGCTCGGCACGCGAGTGGGGAATCAGGGTGTACCTTGAGGGCATGACGACAGAGCAGCTTCTGATCCAACAGCCACTTACCATGGAGCATAAAACTTGATGAAGGTTACGCCTTCTGCGATGGCGTCATCGAAGTTCCTCTCTGTCAATGCCAACACGGTGCCCTGAGGGGAGGGAAAAGCCACGACTCAAACACAGCAGATACGACCGTGTGGGTCAAGTTTCGGGATCCCGGAAATGCCCGTCAGACATCTTTAAAGTGCTGCAACGTGTGCTCCAAGGCTACATACACATACCCACATGACTCGCTTTTCACAAAACATCAGCAACTAATCACAGGTCCCACGGTCCGGAGCCCAGGAGATGCCGTGCGGACGGGCGGGCCACGCCCAGGTCTGCACCGCGTGGGCCTGGAGCCCCAAACACTGACCCAAGTCCAAACCGCCAGCCTCCCTGAAGTCTGCACACACACTGCTGTTCTCGCTGGTTCTACTGCTCTCATCTGTGGACTCGTAAAGAGATTTTCTTCTCTAAGGACCCTAGAAAAGCATAGGCACTGATGTGTTTTACAAATAAACAGGCTGCTTTCCATCTTAAAATTCAAAGTCAATGTGAAAACTGTTCAATCTGGAGAATTCAGGGCAAAGGGGCAGCGAGCCAGTCCGCTCTAAGCGCTTCCATCGGGATGGTTCTTTACAGAATTGTATCTACTCCTCCAAAAGTGGACGTGCCATCCTCACGTGGGAGCAAGGGCACGGCGCTGTGTCACGTGACTGCGTGCCACGGCCACCCCCGCGAGTCCGGGGCCGAGTCCTGGTGTCAGTGCCCGGGAGGCCATCTGGACCCTGCCACCTTTCTGTCCGGAGAGGTGACCACACTCCCCCAAAGATCCACTTAACGGTGGAAAAGGTGAGTATAAATAGAAACCGTCTGGGCTTGATGAAAACATCCCAGTATATAATTAGACTGGATCTGGGATGACCTTTACAACCACTGCAACATGCTCCCCTACACGGGGTCCGTAACTACAAAATCATTTCTTTACTTCTGAAAACAAAACGTCAATCTTTAACCAACATCCACGCAGTCCCCAGGCGCCGAGGTTCCCACTGTGGGCAGGGGAGGCCCACCGCAGCCCCACGTGGGGTGGAGGGGGTAGGTGGCCACTGGCTTTTCCAAGCATGGATGCCTGGCCTCGGGGCGTGGTGGCTCCAGCCAGTCACAACCACCCTGTGAGCACTGAGGCTAGAGGGTCACTGTGGGGCAGGGAGGGCGTCCCTGCCAGGACCAAGGCACCCCGTCCCAGGGAAGAACTCCACAGACCATGTGAACTCAATCAGCAACACGAGGATTCCACTTAGGAACTAAACTGACCACCACGCCTTACGGTTCCTAGCTGAGCAAACACAATTCTATTCCCCGAGTAGTCTCGTTCCCACCCCCGGCACCCGACTCATCTGGGGAGACAGACATCGGCTGCAGCTTCAGACGCACACACTGACCTGTCGCCGCGTCCACACCCCCCGCCCAGCCCTGAAAACCGCTTCCCTCCTCCCACCCTGAGCTCGGTGCACCGTCCCCCGGACACCCCAGTGCCCACCCAGCGTCCCTGGCCAAGCTCCCCACCACCCCAACGCGCTGGTGGAGCTGGACTCCCCTCAGCTGTGGGGGCCCACACCGCCCATCTCAATACAACCCTTTCCCTTCTCTTGCACACGGGCTGTAGCCGGGCAGCTTTCGTCAAGTCCCCATCTGTTCCAAGCCTGCCACTGGCTTCCTACAGACCTAAGACCCTTGGCGGGCTGACAAGACCTTCCTCGGTGCAGTGGCCACCTCCTCTCCACCCCACACGGCGCCCTTGTCCTCCTCGCCCTGCCCTCCTGCCGGCGCAGCCCCTCCAGCAAATACCCACTCGCCCCTCAGCTGTTCGCTGACACAAGGGCAGCGATGACTAACCCAAGGGCAGAACGCTCCAGAAACGTGGACACATACTTTCAGGATCCTTGTCTCACACCTGCTTCAAGGTGTTTAAAGAGAAACCCCTATAAGCACATAAAAGCAGGTGATGAGGTCGTGTTGAAACGTGGAGTGCGGGCCGTTCCCACACCGTTCCTGGTTGGCACCCACCTGGTCGGCCGCGGGCTCGGCGGCCAGCGCCGGGGCCTCCGAGGGCTGGGTGGGCTCTGGGGCGGCAGGCCCCGCGCTCTGCAGCTGCGACTGCACGTATTCCCTCAGCGAGTCCAGATCCCGCTTTCCCTTGTACTGGTCCACCTGTCGGGGCACAGGCACACGTCAGCGCTGTGGGCCCTCCCCTGCCCGCCCGGGAGCCCTGCCTTCGGGCGGCTCCCTCTGGGGGTCCTGGCCAGTGGCGTCCGCTGCTCGAATGTCAAGGCGAAGCATAAATGATCTGCTCTGAGCAGAGTTTGACAGGGCCTTTCTTCTGGGGAACCAAGGGTCACCAGGTCTGGGCGCAGTCCATCGGCCAGGGATGGAGCCGACGCTGACTCCCTCCAAGGTCAGGGCCAGAGCAGTGGAACAGGACCGTGGATCCAGCTTGTTCTAAAGATAACTTGAGCCTGCAATGCTGTGTGTCAACAGCTGACGGTTCCTCTCAACTACCAGATCTCACCAGGGAAGACCAAGGACCTCTCGTCCCGTGACATGTGTCCCTTTAAATCAGAGCCCAAACCACTTGTGCTGGCAGCTGTGCTGAGCTCAGTCACTCAGTCATGTCCGACTCTTTGCGGCTGCATGGACTGCAGCCCACCAGGCTCCTCGGTCCATGGGGATTCTCCAGGCTAGAACACTGGGATGGGTTGCCATGCCCTGTTAACCCACTTGACAGCTCAGCTGGGGCACAGACACACCTCCTATCTCCACACGGAGACCCGAAGACGCACCTTTTTGCCATCTCGGAACCAGAGGAGCGTAGGATAACCTCGGACCTGGTTTCCTGAGCAGAGTTCATAGTGCTGCGTGCAGTCCACCTGGAGAGAGAGACCGCACACCCAGTCAGTTTCTCCGAGGGCCTTCCTGACCAACTACCAACTGTCTGTCGGACACTCAGCACTTTTTTCAGAAAGAAAACTACTCAAGTCCCCCATGGGCAGAGTCTCTGCAGTGTCTGCAGATTCTGGAGAGACCTTTCCCAAGAACTGCTCAGCTGCCCCTGAGTGGAGGGGGCAGGGGAACAAGATGTACTTCAGAGATGTGATTTATTTTCACTCATTTAAAAACACCAGCTTTTAGGAAGTGATCATTTACCCTGAGCAGGTTAACAGGTGGAAAAAGGGACCCTACCCTGACAGCTGGAGAGGAGATGGCCTGCTGCTGGGGACAGAGACCCCCCCCCGCCCAGCCAGTCACAAGGTGAGCTGAGAAACGTCTTCTCAGGTCTACAGCCAGACCACCCTCAACACGCTCTATCTCATCTGATCTCGAAAGCTAAGCAGGGTAGGGCCAGGTTAGTACTCGGATGGGAAAAATGTCTTCTCAGGTTCAAGCTTACAGAGTTTTAAGATAAAGTGGAAAAAAGTCATCAGTTTTAAATAGGAGTATTTGGACTATAATAAAAAGACAAAACTGAAAAACAAACAAACAAAAAAAAACTCTAAGTCTTTAACAGGCAACAGTGAAAAATTCCTTTAATGACACTCTAACTTCCGAGGCGTTTGCTCCGAGCCCAGGTCTGCGCTCAGCGCTTCACTGCCACCCACTTCAGTCAGATCTCGTCCTGGTTTTGCAGAGCGGGAGACGGGGGTGCAGAACTGCTTGAGGTGGCTGGCCACGTCTGTCTGAACCCCAGGCTTGTGCTTTTGGCATCTCCCCGTGCTGGGCAGAGCCTCTTATTAACTACTGGACACACGGCGCTGAGTCTGTATACGAATCAGTCCCCGGCAAAGCAGAGGAGGAGGCTTTCATAAAAAGCGATGCAGGCAGGGGTGTCTGGTGGGTGATGGGGGACGGATGAGATTACAAAGTGCTTGAAGATCCAGAAGCTACCCTAGATATTTCTAGAAAACCCAGTGGTTAGGCACCACTTCTGGCTTCCCCACGTGAAGTAGTAAAGGATTCCAGGCAGCAGGGTGAGCAGGTGGGGCTCACTTCGGGTGGGTCTTTTGTACCCTGTGTGGGCATGCAGCCGAGGTCCTTTAGGAACCAGCTCCTGGCTGAGACCCAGTGTGGCTGGTCTCTGAGGGCATCCAGTGAATGTTCTCTACAGCTCTGTCCCAGGTCTTGGCAGAAAGGCCTCTTAACAGGCCATGGCTTCAAAATCCACCAAGGAGCCAAAGCCCTAATTTTAATCTCTAGAATGTGGAAAAGTCAGCACTCTCGAAACCAGGTTGCCATCTGTGAAGGTGAAATGAATTATCAAGTGGCACATTAAATGGAATTAATAAATCAAGTTTGCGACTACACCCACAGAATTAATAATGGGCTACTCGGCTAATTAATCCAGCCAAAGATGGTCTATTTCCAGTTCAACAGGGTGCTCACTCACCTTGCCAATCTTGACAGTTTCGGAATGTTCAAGGCCCAGAGCCAGCTGCTCCCAGGTCGGAGCCAGAGCTTTGCAGTGACCACACCACGGGGCGAAGAACTTGATGAAGTGGTCTCCTTCGGGGGGAGAAGGCAGGGAGGGGGACAGAGTGATTCACAGCCACCCACACGGACAGAATGGGCGCATCTCAGCTCCGTCTTCCTGCACAGCTCAGCTCAGGATGAACCCTTCAGCCGGTAAGAAGTGACTCCCCATCAAATATGTCTCTATCCCTGAGTTCGTGGCAATCCTTAGAAAGGAATTTGTCACCTTTAAAGGACACCAGGGAACCAACTCATTATTTGGAAAACTGGCAAAAAAGGGGAAGAAGCGGGCACTTTACAGCCTGTCTTTCCTGAGATGAACTGCACTCTGGATAACAGAGTGATAAACAAGGGCCAGTTACCTCTTGCTGAAAAAAAATGAAGAAGGGACGCTGTCATTTCAGCAGTGGTGCTGGCTGGCATCTCTGGTGAATTACGGAATTCTGCGCAGTGATGGGCGAGGCTGCTGACATCAGAGAGAGACTGCCCAGCCATGCAGCCATGCTCACACCCCTCAAAACATCAAACACGGAGCGAAAACAGCCCTAGAGCCAACTGCCAGCTCACATGGAACAGAGACGTGAGAGCCCAGGGACAGAGAGGCTGTATTCCACACCCTGGGAATACAACGAGTCCCCACTGCGGGAAGTGTGCAGGTCTGTGTGCTTGGCAAACAGAAGGCAAGGGAGAAAGAGATGCTGAGGGAACAGAGAGACTGAAAGAGACTTAGGAGAGAGAGATTTAAAAAAGGAGAGAGACCAGCTTCAACTACTGTGCCGGAGGGCACACTCGAGTGACGAACCGGAGAGGAAAGTAACCGGTGGTTTCCGCCCGGTCAGGCAGGGCTCTTCGGGGGACAGAAGGAAGCGGGTGGGAGAGGAGCGGGGACGTGAGCTGGACAGTGGCTACAGGGTGAGTGCTTTACGACCATTCACTGCCCCTACACTGCTTTCTGTATCCAGCTTTTATTTCACGATAAAATAGAAGATTAAAAAAAAAAACCCAAAAACTCGAGTATCACTCTCTTGACTAGGAAGTAAACCACATCATGACTGAGACACTGAAGACTTTTATCTCGGCTCTTCGACCTCGACCAGCCTAGGGCAAAGAAAGGCGTCAGGCTGCAGGCAGGGAGAGAAGCAACCAGCAGCCCTGACGGGGACCCAGGCTCCAAGTCAGGCTCCCGTGGCGACGCCCAGGGGGCACCTGGTCAGCACAGCAGTGAGGCGTCGGAGGGACCTGGGGGGAACTTGCTTCGACAGTCAATGTTTCGTATCAACTATACCTCAGTTCTTTAAAGTAAAACAAAAACAAATATATATATATATATATATATATATATGTTAGCAGCTGGTCTGCAAGGCTGGAACCATGTCTCCCCAGACAGGCCCGTCACCGCCCCGAGCTGTGAGGTGGAGACAGCGGGTCCAGGACTTCCCGGCGCCTCAAGGGGAGCGGGGTCAGGGTGAGTGGGGCACCGCTTTCCCAGCAGACCTGCGGACTCGGCCCCTCGGCAGGTGACCCGCTCAGGGGGTAGGGCTGGGCTTTGGGTGGTTTTGGTAACACGTCCTGCGGGGAGTCCCAGCACACCTCAAAGTGACTCCCGGAGAACAGAAACCCTGAAGGTCCACTCCCAGAGCATCGGTACCAATAATGACCTTTAATTAAAAATCGAACGTGGCTGCAGGCATCACAAGTGATTCCAGCCTTGGAGGGGGTGGGTTTTCACTCCCAGCAGGCAGGACCCACAAGGCCAGACACAATTTTAAGCCCTTTTTCAGAACGGTCCTGCCTCAGTCACACGGAGGATCTCTCTCCAGGGCAGCATCTGAGAGCAGAGGTCAGCCTGGCGGCTGGATTCACGTTCAAGCCCTTCACTGTTGAGCCCACGCTTCTGAGCTTGTGAAGGGAGGTCTTACATACGTTATTAAGAAACTGTACTTGGGTCACTCTGACATTTAGGAGACTGTGAAAGTGAAAGTGAAAGTGAAGTCGCTCCGTCGTGTCCAACTCTTTGTGACCCCATAGACTGTAGCCTACCAGGCTCCTCAGTCCATGGAATTTTCCTGGCAAGAATACTGGAGTGGGTTGCCATTTCCTTCTCCAGGAGATCTTCCCGACCCAGGGACTGAACCCAGGCCTCTCGCATTGTACGCAGACGCTTTACCGTCTGAGCCACCAGGGAAGTCCCAGGAGACTAAGATGTGGTATCAAAAGAGTAGTTTATGGGTGAAGAACACGTATCCTGATTTGTGTTATAATGGTCCCAACTAAATTCTGCTTTAAACAGTTACGAGAAACCTTTGTTTCTGCCTCAGGTCAGTAAGCACGTGATTAAGGCTAACTAAAGAAACATCACATCATCCAGGGGTGCGAGTCCAGCCCGTGCACAAGTTAGGTGAGAGCGGCCAGTCCTGACGCGTGTGCTCCGCACACCCGAGGCTTCAGCCTGGCACCAGAACCGGCCTCTCCATCGGATGGAGAGGTGTCATCTCCAAGAGAAAGAGCGCTAGACACAGGTGTCGGCGGGGCTGCACGAGAGAAACCCTGGACAAACGCCACCCATGCAGTGGCCCCGAGCCCTCAAGCTGGGAGAGAAGCCCTGGCCACCTGGGAGGTAGGACCCCAGGCACGCCCCGCCCCCAGGGTTGCGGCCCGCCCCTAGTCACGCACGCACGCACGCCCGCCCGCCTACCTTGCGCCACGTGCAGCTCGAAGTTGCCGGCAGAGAGCTCGTACAGGCCTTGCTTGAGCTCGGGAGTGCGGGGCGGCTCTACCGCGGGCTCTGGAGTCTGATGGGGGAGACGGAACAAGAGTCACCTCGGATGTGTGTCGAGGCACCATGGAGCCCATCACGGCTTCTGCCTGGAACCTTCTGCCACTCCCCCCTCCGGGGGATGCTGCTGTGTCGAGGGGCTGCTGTGTCGAGGGGCAAGAGGCCCCTTGGCAAGTGGTGTAGGACTGATGCTCCAGGGCAACCAGGTGACAACCAGCGCCCCCCCCAAACCTGTCCTCTGCTGCCCTCAAACCCACCCCAACAGAGCAAACTGAAGGATGGGCCGCCCCAAACCAGCACCCTGTTGGGTTCGTGGAGAGGAGACCCGAGATGGCTGGCAGAACACAGCAGCGAGTGGCACCGAGGCACACAGGGGACAAAGCAGACAGCAGGCGGCCTGGCCACCCTTTATGCACAGCAGCAGTAAGGAAATCTGGGAAGGAAGGTGAAACTCTGAAGAGCTTATAAAAGAAAAAAAGTGACAAGAGGGAAATCTGGACGGATCAAAGTCCTCAGAGAAAAAAACCACAGGGCAAACGTGGGCTGCACCTTTAAGAATGTAATTCACAGGACTGAGTTAGGGACAGAAACGGTGAAGGGACAAGCTGCTGCTGCTGCTAAGTCGCTTCAGTCGTGTCCGATGCTGTGCGACCCCATAGACAGCAGCCCACTAGGCTCCTCTGTCCCTGGGATTCTCCAGGCAAGAACACTGGAGTGGGTTGCCATTTCCTTCTCCAATGCATGAAAGTGAAAAGGGAAAGTGAAGTCGCTCAGTCGTGCCCCACCGACTCTCTTCGACCCCATGGACTGCAGCCCACCAGGCTTCTCTGTCCATGGGATTTTCCAGGCAAGAGTACTGGAGTGGGGTGCCACTGCAGTGGCTTTTAAAAAGGCGCTTCTCCAGTACCTGAGCAGACACCAGTATATAGCTAATTACTAACCACCAAACCACACCATTCCAGATATCTCATTTTCTTTTAGGCCAGCACATTTGTGGTCTCCAGCCAAAGCAAGCAGAGGTAAAGACATGATCACTGAGACATTATGGTCCTACAGACACGTGGATGTCTATTATTCAGTTCTTATCTAGGGGTTCGTATTTCTATTAAAATGAATATCCAAGTCAAGTCATTAGAAGCTTTCAAAATGCTGAGAGCTCAAAGCTGGGCAGGGTTGTAACTGTAAAGCAGCATGAAGTTTCTACTTCTGCTTCACTGACGATGCTAAAGCCTCTGACTGTGTAGATCACAATGAACTTCTTAAAGAGAGAGGAATACCAGACCACCTTACCGCCTCCTGAGAAATCTGTATGCAGATCAAGAAGCAACAGTTAGAACCGGAAGTGGAACAACGGACTGGTTCCAAATTGGGAAAGGAATACATCAAGGCTGTATATTGTCACCCTGCTTATTTAACTCACATGCAGAATACACCAGGAGAAATGCTGGGCTGGATGAAGCACAAGCTGGAAATCAAGGTTGCCAGGAGAAATATCAATAACCTCAGATATGCAAATGACAACACCCTTATGGCAGAAAGCGAAGAGGAACTAAAGAGCTTCTTGATGAAAGTGAAAGAGGAGAGTGAAAAAGCTGGCTTAAAACTCAACATTCAGAAAATTAAGATCATGGCATGCGGTCCCATCACTTCATAGAAAATAGATGGGGAAACAGTGACAGACTATTTTCTTGGGCTCCAAAATCACTGCAAATGACAACTGCAGCCAGGAAATTAAAAGACGCTTGCACTTTGGAAGCAAAGCTTTGACAAACCTAGACAGCATATTAAAAAGCAGAGACATTACTTTGCTGACAAAAATCTGTATAGTCAAAACTATGGTTTTTCCAGTAGTCATGTATGGATGTGAGAGTAGGACCATGAAAAAGGCTGAGCACCGAAGAACTGATGCTTCTGAACTGTGGTGTTGGAGAAGACTCTCGAGAGTCCCTTGGAGTGCAAGGAGATCAAACCAGTCAATGCTAAAAGAAATCAGTCCTGAATATTCATTTGAAGGACTGATGCTGAAGCTCCAATACTTTGGCCACCTGATGCGAAGAGCTGACTCATTAGAAAAGACCCTGATGTTGGGAAAGATTGAAGGAAGGAGGAGAAAAGGACAACAGAGAATGAGATGGTTGGATGGCATCACTGACTCAATGGACATGAGTTTGAGCAGGCTCTGGGAGCTGGTGAAGGACAGGGAAGCCTGGCGTGCTGCTGTTCACTGGGTCACAAAGAATCAGACACAACTGAGCGACTGAACAGCAGCAACGTGAAGCTTTCTGCTGCTGGCCTGACTTCCACACTACGTTTGTGTTAAGTGCTAAGGACCCACAGAGAAGGGTGTCTGAGAGAGACGGCTAAGGCACAGGCAGCGAGTCCAACACAGTGAAAGAGGGGGCTGGGTGTCGCTGTGTGTGCTCAGAGGGCCTGCGGTGGTAAAACGCCCACTTGTGGCACCAAAGGAGCACGTCTTTGGTCCTTGTTCCATGGCAGGTAAAGATAGATGATTGTTACAGGAACTTCACAGTGTATCACAGAATGGGTCCCGTCCCCAAGCTGGGGACAACGTGGGCTTAAGAGTCTTAAGAAAGCAACCTGGGGCTTCCCTGGAAGTCCAGTGGTCAAGAATCCGCCTGCCAATGCAGGAAACACGGGTTTGATCTCTGGTCTGGGAAGATCCCACATGCACAGAAGCAACTAAGCCCGTGAGCCACAACTACTGAGCATGTGCTCCAGAGCCACGCTCCGCAACCAGAAACGCCCCACAGGGAGACAGCTCCTGAGCGTGTGCTCCAGAGGCACGCTCCCCAGAGACGCCCTGCAGGGAGACAGCTCCTGAGCGTGTGCTCCAGAGCCTGCTCCCCAGAGACGCCCTGCAGGGAGACAGCTACTGAGCGTGTGCTCCAGAGCCACGCTCCGCAACCAGAGACACCCCGCAGGGAGACAGCTCCTGAGCGTGTGCTCCAGAGCCTGCTTCCCAGAGACGCCCCGCAGGGAGACAGCTCCTGAGCGTGTGCTCCAGAGCCACGCTCCGCAACCAGAGACGCCCCGCAGGGAGAAGCCTGTGCCCCAAAACTAGAGCGAACTCCTGCGCCTCAACCAGAGAAGAGCCCGCGCAGCAGTGAAGACCCAGCACAGCCAAGAATAAAGACCTTTTTAAAAAATGAAAGCAGCTCGGCACTACTCAACAGGAGCTCTAAAAGTGGTCTGGCTTTTTTATTTTTTGCCTTGCAATGTTATGTTTGGATATTCTAAAAAGTCACTCCAAACTAGGGAAAAAAGTCCTCTACAAAGATAGCGTTTCTGATGAGAGAAAAATTATCTCAACAACCTAAATATCCAATGACAGAAAAAAGGTTAATTCTGGCATATCCAGAAGATAAAATATGATCACTGTAAAGATGTTCAACTATATAAAAAGATCATTAGTGAAATGAACCATGTCTATGTGGTGATGACTACTTAAGGAAAAAATACAGAAGGAAACATGGAAATATAAAAATTGGAGTAGAAGGTAAGAAATGACAGATTTTCCTTGACTTTAATATATTACTATAAAAATAGGAGGGAAACCCCTAAATTTATCCTGTTTAAATAGGAAAACGTATATATTAAGTTATTTTTAGTTATAAATACAGAAGGGTTTCCTGGTGGTTCAGATGGCAAAGAATCTGCCTGCAATGCAGGAGACTCAGGTTCAAACCCTGGGTCGGGAAGATCGCCCAGAGAGGAAATGGCAACCCACTCCAGTATTCTCGCCTGGGGAATTCCAGGGACAGGGGCGGGCTACAGTCCATGGAGTTGTAACGAGTTAGACACGACTGAGAGACCAACACTTTCATAGAAGTTTTTAAAAAAAGCTTTCACTTAAAATATAAAGCAAAATTCATATGGAGAAGAATTTTGGTTTGTAATATGAAGTCTGAATACTTGAATTTTTCTGTAATAAGCCACCCTATCATCATTTCCAGCAATTACCTGAGATGCCCACGGCTCTGAGACGCCAAGATATGGCAGGGGCGGGTGACTGAGGTCTGGGGTGGGATCCACGTGGCTATGCCCCCAGGACAGGCCCTGAGGTGGGCAACGCTGAGCCTCGGCCTGGCCACACCGTCCCCAGCCTGTGCTCTGGGCTCCACCCCGAAAGGGATGTCAGCTGGGGAGATGACGGCTTTCTGCCATCCTGACCCTGGCTGATGGCTTCCTGAATACAGTTATCACAGAAGACTGGCTTTTTGATGAAAAACTTACTTTAAATGTTTGTGGAGACTATGAACTCTCCTTTAAAACTGGCTTCCTCCCCGCTCCAGAGAACACCAAAAAAACAATCAAAAAAAAAAAAAAACAAAAAAACAACTTTAAGTTTAAATCTATGTGAAAGTTACACCTGCTGGTCCAGCTTTCTTGTCGTGACAAAGATGCAAATTTACTCTGAGGGGTTTGTGGTTTCCCTGTTACCTAAAATCAGACACAGCTCTGGTCAACACTTACTCAACACTGTACGCCAGCGGTCTTCAGCACGCAGTTCTGGGTGGTGGCGCTCAGTCGTGTCCGACTCTGCAACCCCGTGGACTGTAGCCTGCCAGGCTCCTCTGTCCATGGGATTTCCCAGGCAAGACTACTGGGGTGGGGTGGGTTGCCATTTCCTTCTCCAGGGGATCTTCCCGACCCAGAGATCAAACCTGTGTCTCTTAGGTTGGGAGGTGGGTTCTTTACCACTGAGCCACCAGGGAAACCTCCAGACTTTTTAAAATGTGAGATAAAAGCAGCACTTGGGAAGTAGCTGGGTTTCTGATCGGCTCTGACCTCTATACAGAATGTAGGGGAGAGCTGAAGGACCACACAGACACCCTGGAAGGGGACAGCAGAAGGCCCCTGCAACCGCCCAGACCAGCTCCAGGCCAGGGGACACTCGCCTGATGCGAGACCACAGACTGAGTCAAGTGCTGAGACGGAAGCCACGTGCAGAGACCTCAGACGCACTCAGGCCTCATCAGAAACGTGAAGCAGGCGCACTGGCCACCTCTGCTCCCGTCAGGCCCAGCTCGGCCTCTGTGGCCTGGGCCCTCAGCACTCACCAGAAGGCAGCGTGCATGGAGGGACACTGCGTGGAGGGCTCACGGTCATCGTGATTTATGACAAGACGGAGACGCCTATCGTCCACTGGGGGACTGAGGACTACAGATTTTTCTCAGGAACGCTACACGTAACCATGTCTTTAAAAAGCATCTCAGTAACACAACACTGTAAGTCACTACACTTCAATTAAAAAAAAACAGGCCTCAGAAATCAGAGTCTCCACAGTTACATCCTCAGAGCAGGGAGTAGTGGCCATTAAGACACAGGGAGTTCAGGATATTAAGTTTTGTCATCAGCAACGCCACCAGGGCTGTGGGGCTGAGCAGCAAAGGAGAGTCACACTGGGGGTACGGCCCAAGGCAGTGGGCTGTGGAGGTGGGGAGGGCTGAGCTGGACTGGGCGCCCCGGCAGAGGCCTGGCCCCCGGGAGGCCGCGAGTCCATCTCTGGCACTGAGGAATTAGCGTGATTTGAATGACGCGTGAGACAGGAGTGGAGGGTACGTTAAAAAGGAGTAAGTCGCTTCTGTGGGCTGCATTCTGAAATGGTTACCGACGGCCCTGACCGCATCCAAACAAGGGGTGGGAAGGCCGGAGACCAAACTGCCAGCACTGCTGGGGCCAGAGGTGGACACGCAGGACCACCTCCACTGCGCGCTGCCCACCACTCACCACTCTTCTCCCTACTTCTGTGCGTGTTTGAACATCTCCAAATAAAAAGCTTCTAAAACTTCATCTTTTCCCAGTAAGGTACTTAGAGAGTACTCAAATTCATAGAGACAGAATATAGGGTGACGAGTGCCAGGGGCTGGGGAGTTAGTGTTTAACAGGAACAAGGTTTCTGCTTATTGTCCATTTGCTCAGTCCTGTCCGACTCTTTTGCAGCCCCAGGGACTGTAGCCCACCAGGCTCCTCTGTCCATGGGATTCTCCAGGCAAGAATACTGGAGTGGGTTGCCATTTCCTCCTCCAGGGGATTTTTCTCAACCCAGGGATCAAACCCATGTCTCCTGCTTGGCAGGCGGGTTCTTTACCACTAAGCCATCTGGGAAGCCCGGGTTTCCACTTGGGAAGATGGAAAATTTCTGTGGGTGGATGGTTGCACCGCATTATGAATGTATTTAATACCACTGACTTGTACACTGGAAAATAGTTAAGAGGGTAAATTTTATACTGTATTTTATCAGAATTTTTAAAAATCGCAACACCAATAACAAAAAAGTGCATCTTTACCTATGATATCACTGAGTTCTAAAAAGTTGCTTTAAGATGGTAGCTAATCTGGCCTCTTTACTACCCCGCAAATGCAGGAAGAAAGAGGGGTGGCCGTGTGTGCACTCACAGGGGGCTCCTCGTTCAGTGTCTGCAGCATCCATTTTTCCAGGGCCTGGAAATCCCGGGGACCCTGGTACTTCACAGCTTCTTGGCCAGGCTTGAAGAACTTCAAGCTGAAAAGAGTAACAGAGGATTAGACGGAGTAGATTTTAAAGCACTTCAAACTGCTCCGAGCAAAGAATAAACTCATTTAGCGAAGCAATCATAAAAACGGGGTGTTGGCGGGCTGCAGCCAGCTCACCCCTGCCCCTCTCTGATAACGCTTGGGAAAAAAAAGAAAAGCAATGTTCGAGGAGGTGGCATATTCACTTAATCCTCACTTAATCCTCAATCCACACCCCCAGTGTGACTCTCCTTTGCTGCTCAGCCCCACAGCCCTGGTGGCGTTGCTGATGACAAAACTTAATACCCTGAACTCCCTGTGTCTTAATGGCCACTACTCCCTGCTTCTCGTGTTCTTCTTGAAAAACAAAACCAAGGTGAACATATCAGGCTGAGCCCCACAGATCCAAGGATTCAGGAGTAAGAATTCCCCAGGTTCCCCTGCCTGGTATTCGTTGTCCTTTCCCGGCTTCAGTCGTTTTTATGTTCTGCATTTTGAAGAACAATCTAGAACTGTCGTGGAAACTGCACTGTTCTGCAGTAAATTTATTTCCAGGCTATTTCCTGTCAGCTATTCAATTTTCACAAGGCGTGACTATCCAGCTACAATGAGAGCTCAAGTTTCCAACTTTAAGCACAACCCTGACTTTGGTTGATAACGGCCTGTTCACTTGTCCCCAGAGAAGGACTCTTTTCTATTTTCCACACATACGAGCCTCTGAAGGTATCTGCAGATGGAGCAAGAGTTCTGCCCTTGGAGGGGAGCGGGGACATCACCTGGCTCTGTGGCAAAGAAATCGAGTGCCAATTCAAGAGATGCAGGTCCAATCCCTGGGTGGGGAAGATCCCCTGGAGAAGGAAATGGCAACCCCCTCCAGCATTCTTGCCTGGGAAATCTCGTGGACAGAGGAGCCTGGTGGGCTACGGTCCACGGGGTCGCAAAAAGGCATGACTAAGCGACTAAACAACAACAAAAGGCATCATCAGAGCCTGAGACGAACAGGTCCAAAGCCGGGCCGCTGCCTGGGCGACGAGACAACGTGCTCCCGACAGAACATAACAGGAGGTGTCAAGGGGCGCAGGGAGGGGAGGGAATAGTTCTCTGATTGACAGAATAGAAGGCGTCAAGGATGGAAGGGGAAGCATGGCTACTAAAATATGGCTACTGAAAACAGAGCAACACAGACTAGCATTTTGGGGCAAGCCTACCCATCTAAACACCCCCTAATGCTTCCTGGCGTGTATGTGGATTTTGCTGGAGATGCCCAACGTGCAGCATCAGAATATACGAAGTTAAGATATGCAGAAATCACAACTGTGCGTTTGGATGGCTGACCTCACAAAGATCTTAAAATGAAGCTTCACACCAAACAAGAAAACCAACACATTGGCTGCAGAAGGCATTCAAGTGAGAATGGGCTTACCAACCTCACCCAGAAGCTCAGATTCTGTGATAGGCTAGGGGACACCTCGATGTGACTCCAATGAAGTGTATCTCTCCCCTTCCCTGGCAGCTTATGCTTTTATAACCATGACAAAAACCATGAAGTTTAACATTTCAAGCAACTCAACCTGACCTCACGCCTGTGACCACCGGTGCCCGCCCCCTTGAGATGCTCTGGAGACGTGCGCTGCGCCCACTGAGGACTGGGGTGACCCGTCCTCCACACCTCCCTCTCGGCCAGGCGCCACCCTCCGACAGAGCGCTTCAGGATGGAAATAAGTGGCTCCTCGGAGTGTTAGAAGGAAACCAAGCATTGCTGACCTCGCCTCTCGTTTCTTTGCTAAGGTTAAAAGCAGGAGAGCCTCATCTGTTCATTTTTCCTCATTCGGTATACACTGATTGAAACGAAACTGATTTTTAAAAATCTCCTTCTGTTATTGGATTAAAAACCTTTCTAAGCTGCACAAGTCTGAGATTCTGGAGACATTCACAGACCCTGGGGAGAGACAAGCTTCCCTGACGGGGCATCTAACTTCGTTTTCACCATGGATGGAGAGGCAGGCGGTAGTGGAGAGCAGGCCATCGGGTTCAAGCGCCAAGGACAGCCCCAAACCTTTCTGCTGCTGCCGAACCTCCGCCGTGGGCACCTGTTTTCCTGGTGAACTGTCTCTCTCTCAAGGAGACTGCAGGGGAGACAATCCCACTGACGGGTCTCTCTGGAAACAGCAAGACGAAGTCCTACCACCATAGATGGGATGGTGTTATGAGGTGACTAACAGATCTGCCGGAAGTCCTGACCCATGCTACCACAGACTGTGACCTGAATTAGAAACAGGATTTGCATGGAAGCAATCAAGTTAAAATGCGGTCAGTAGGGTGGGCCCTAAGCCAATACCGTGTTTCCCTGATGGCTCAACTGGTAAAGAATCTGCCTATATTGCAGGAGACCCTGGTTTGATTCCTGAGTCAGGAAGATCCCTTGGAGAAGGGATAGGCTACCCACTCAGTATTCCTGGGCTTCCCTTGTGGCTCAGCTGATAAAGAATCTGACTGCAATGCAGGAGACCTGAGTTTGATTCCTGGGTTGGGAAGATCCCCTGGAGAAGGGAAAGGCTTCCCACTCCAGTATTCTGGCCTAGAGAATTCCATGGGCTGTATAGTCCATGAGGTCGCCAAGAGTTGAACACAACTAAGCAAATTTCACTTTCTTTCTAAGCCAATATGACTGGTGACTGTATAAAAAGGGAAATTTAGACAGAGAGACGGCACACAGGAGAAGGCTGTGTTGAGGAGGAGGACTGGGGTGGTGCTTCTCCAAGTCAAAGAACATCAAAGATTGCCAGAGCCAGGAAGAGGCAGAGGAGGATCTCCGAGGGCTTTCAGAGCCTTGATTTCTGGCTTCTGGCCCCTGGGACCATGAGAGTTTGCCTCTCTGTTCTTTTTGGGGCACTCTGCGTGGCAGCCCTGGAGACTTCCTTCAGCTCTGCCCCTGCTAACATTTTCCCAGATGATAAAGATGCTTTAATGGCTCAACAGGAAGATCTCAAAACAGCTTCCTGAGCACAGGCAGCCTTCTCTAGGGACCTAGGAACCCAAGCTCCCCCCCTCTCCGACCCTTTACTCCCGTTAAAGGTGCCCGGAAGGGATGACACAAGCATTAATGTGCTGACCCCCCCATCCCCCCAACGCCCAGCATTTACAGCATCATCTGATCCAGGCCTCGAAACGCCTCTAGAAGCCCGCACAGGTCAATGTGTGAAGGCCCTAGGCCCCTACATTTTATACAGCACGGCCCCACCTTCTGCATTCTGTGAAAAGAATCTGGTGTTGGTTGTGATGGTCACAGGGCTCCTTTGCAAACCATGCAGTGGGAGCTGGTAATTCTCTTTAACGACCCTAAAGCAGGGTCTGGTTTCTTGGAGAGATCACATCTTCTAAAAACCAAATCAGGATGCCTGCTCCAACGTGGATCTTTTGATATCTGTGAACAGCGTCTGTGGGGTCACTGATGGTGCACCCAGAGAGCTGAGACGAGCAGGCCTGGGTGGGGTGGGACCCCCCCCCACCCCCCTTTCCACGCGGCCCCTCGGGTTTGAAGATCAGCTCCAGTCTCATACAGGATTGACTTCATTCATCAGTTTGAACAAACGTTGGGACCTGCAGTGCCCGACCCCTCCCCCCCAAGCCTTTTGAAAATGGCATCTTCCCCTTTTTGAAGATGTGACCTTCACCCCAACATCGAATGCAGAGTCTGTCTTCCAACAAGATCCTGCCTCTCTGGCCACAAGGTCTGTTTCTGGAATGAATACTCCATCCAAGGTGGGCCAATCAGCGATGGGCCTAAGCCCACCATGGCAA
The DNA here is from genome assembly GCF_029378745.1 of Bos indicus. NCBI lineage: Eukaryota > Metazoa > Chordata > Mammalia > Artiodactyla > Bovidae > Bos > Bos indicus. Next base: position 49,501,178 of record NC_091782.1, on the reverse strand, counting down.
CAGAGCGATGCAGAGCTGGCAAGTTGAGTCACCTTGAGTGGGGCGCAGAGAAACAGGCCTCCAGACCCGTGGAGCGGCACCTCGGCGCTCCCACAGCCTGCAGACTAAGCCAGCTTCATCAAGCCCCTCTTTTGTTCAATTAGCCAGTTTCAACTTCTGTTCTTAAAAACTATTTTAACTGCCAAGGAAATAGAGTCTCACTTATTGGAATGACTGCACTTTCTTTCCAACAAAAACGGCCCTTGTGCTGGTCATGTGGGGAATAACTGCAGAAGAGAGACTGAAGAATTAACAGCGGGACGGGGATTCCCTGATGGTCTAGGGGTAAAGACTCTGCCTTGCAATAATGCAAGACGCCAGTTCGATCCCCGGTCCAGGAGGATCCCACAGGCCTTGGCGCGGGTAAGCCGGTGTGCCACAACTACTGAGCCTGGACTCTAGTCTAGAGCTGCACCACTGAAGCCCGTACGTGGAGAGCCTGTGCTCTGCAAAGAGAAGCCACCTCAGTGAGAGGCCTGGGCCCACAAGCGGAGAGTAGCCCCTGCTCGCCGCAACTAGAGAAAAGCCTGTGCACGGCCACAAAGACCCAGAGTAGTCAAAAACACACAAATCTTACAAAAAAGAAAAAAAAACCAGAGTGACCAAAAATTCAGACAAAAATTCCTGACAGTCGGTGTTCATTGGAATATCAGATGTGGTAAGACCTCATGGAGAAAAATACCATTTTTGTCTGGCAAACACGTTCATAATTATATAAAAAGGAAAACTCAGCTAATTGAAGCCTTTTTCCAAACAAAGTACAAAAAAGCATCTAACACACAGCGCGCAAATAACCCTCCCTAACAATAGGGACTGCCGGCTCCAAGCTAGCATTGCCTCACTTCTCAGAACTACAAAGTTGCCAAAAACGCAACTTGCACTTCGTTTGGCCTGAGGCGGTTGGTGAAACACCAAGACGTGGAGGGCGCAGGGCGCGCGCCCGTCACTCACGTGGGGTACCCGCGCACGCCCTGGGCGGAGCACACCTCCGAGTCGGCCGTGCAGTCCACCTTGGCCACGTACACCTTGGCGTCCTCCAGGCTGTTGTACTTGTCTGCCAGGTCGTTCCAGGTTGGCTGCAGCCGCTGGCAGTGTCCACACCTGTAACAAGGGGGCGGTAAGAAGCGTGCTCAGCGCGGGGGCGGAGGGGCCCAGCCCAGCTCCTCAGCCAGCCATCTCCTAGCCTAGCGGGGCGCTCAGATCCCACCCTTGTTCACACCGGTATCCACTCTCTTCTCTCTCTGGTCGGGAGAGCCCCCTCGCTCCTTCTCGGTGGCAGCAACTCCGCCCTTCTCGCTGCCATGGTCCCTTTAGGGTCAGGTCTCCTCCCCCATGTAACCCACTCTCTCCAAATATAAGTCAGTCTCAGAATGAAATCCGTTCTGCATTCTCACCAGTGAGAAGATTAAAAAAAAACAACACGCTTGTGGCCACTCAAAACTTCTAAATGTGACACACTCAAATGGACACTTAAAATATTCACTGTAAGAATTTAATGACATAAGTATTTTAAAATCATCTATCATTTAAAATAATATGCTAACTTAAAATGATTGCTTCTACTTGTCCCATTTCTTGACAGCATCAGTCTCTTCCCCATCGCTAAATCTTTTTGAGTCATATGGCTGATCATTGTCTTTAACTGTCAGCTGTTCACAGGGCCATACTTTTGATACTGAAAACTGAATCTCAGACCCCAGGAACGCTCTCAAAGCATTAGAGCACATGGTCTGCTCCCCCTTCTCCTGGTGAGTGTGAATTCCTGATCTCTGCCATGGAACTCCTCGCTGTAGTGCTTTTTAGAGTGCTGTCAGAACACCCAGCACTTCTAAGTTCCTCCTCAAAGCAGTTTCTCCACAAAATCAGTGTTAAGTCCCCTTGCCTCTTTTCTGACAGATGACCTCACCAGGAAGCATCTAGAGGCAGCACTAGAAGAGCTTGCTTTAAGCAAACTTTCCCTAAGCAACACCTTCTAGGCCAGAGGAGAGAATCCTGCTTTATAAGAGACTCAAATATAATATGAACTCTCTTTTCTGGAAGATAACTTTGAGGGGAAACCACCTTCAGATTTAAGTAGATGTGGTGCAAGTGCCAAGACGACAAGCATCTTCCTTTCTACAACTGGATGCCCGAGACGTGTACGAAGTGCTCAGCAACATCCTCGTGACGGTTCCATGGGTGCCTCACACTCAGCACTCTGGTTTTGGACCCTTGGGGCTACAGCACAAAAACTGAGACTGCAGCTGCACTGAGGCAGTTTGTGGTCAGTAACAGAGCAAAGCCACCTGGTCCTTTCGAGGCGGCGGCCCCAACCTTGACCTCGTTGTCACCAGATTCAATGTGACCTGAAAACTGGCCATACAGAAGCTATGATCTGACGCTGGCACACCATTTACCGCAGTAGGACAGCCCTGCCTCTGCTAGGTTCAGAGCAAACACACAGGATCAATGCTATCATTGGCTCCTGCCCCCGAATCCTGCATGGGTGCGCAACATTTCAGAGACTGAAATTGCAAAGAGACCAGGGGCAGCCCAGTGTATACTAGCTGATACTCCAATTTGCTCATAAAGTCTGTTAAATGCTGTCACAGAAACCCACACATCTGTTTAAATATTTCCTAGTAGACTACGAGAAGGCAAACAAAAACTTTAAAAGTTACTTTTTCTGGGAGCATCCACCTAAAACTCTGTAAGCCGCACACAATGAAACAGGAATGTACTAGTCCTCTCCCTCACTCAGGCCAGGACTAAATGGTGAGCATCACAGAGACTCCAAATCCAAAACTCCATTGGCACTGCGGGGACCTACGATGTCTACATGTCAGGTGTCTTTAAAAAAATAAATAAACCAACCCAGGGGCAGATTTATTCCACAGAAGCAGACTTCAGTTCAGTAGTGTATTTAACTGCAACAGCTACTCTGAGAACACCCTCCACAAAGAAACTATCCACAACCATTACATTTCTATACCACTGGGTTCTAAAAATTCAGCTCCTTTGGTTCTTGAAACACAAGCTATCCCATAAATACAGTTAGGAAATGACAAGTCTGAGCTCGACTGAAAGTGTCGATGTCACTCCAAAGGAACTGAAATGTAGTAATAACCTGAATATGGGGGGAAAGTTTTCCTCCAACTTATGCCGGCACATTTTCTCAACAGGCGGCTTTTCTTGGGCATCTTCTTCCTAATCCTTTTTGCATCCCTTTCCCACATCTCAAGGAGTCTCTTGGCTCTGGGCAAGAATGCCAAATTCTGCAGTGAAGCCTGCAAAGGTCTGGGCCCTAGACCGACTGGCTGCGCCGCCCACAGAGGACCCCCCTCAGCGGGCATCTAGGCCCTGGGAGAAGGCACTCGGTCCCTCTGCTCGTGTCAAGGGCCAGAAGTCTCTTGGACGACTCGCAGGGCAAGGGTCTCTGGGGTCGGCACCAAGGCTCACAGCAAAGCCCCCCATCCTGGAACCACGGCGGGGGCGGGGGAGTCTGTCCAACGCTGTGCCTTTTCCCACCTCACACTTCCCAGATGGCCAGGCCCCAAGAAAGCGGAGGGGAGCACGCGCCCGAGCACAGCCTTGGGTCGGGGGTCAACAGCTCCTGTCACCTGGAGCACAGCTCGCCACGCCCCCGGAGCTGCGGAGGGGCCCCCAGCCTCCAAAAGGCACCCCGATTCCCGGGAGAAGAGTGGGAACCCTCTAATGTCCGGACCACCCCCTCCCACCTCGCGAACGCAGAGCCTGGGAGTCCCTGAGTTTCAATTAAACCCCCAGGCCGGGGTCCGCCCTGCAGCGAGCGCACGGGACAGGAAGTCCACGTGTACACGCCGGACCCCGGGTGTCCGCGCGGCCGCACGTGGCCTCCGGGTACCGGCCGAGCCGCAGGCCGCTGCCTCCGACCAGCGCATTAGTTTGGGGCTGGGGAACTGGGGGCGGACGGGTTCCGGGCTCCCAGCGGCCCCGATGGACAATGACCCCTGCCCCGACCCCCCGGTACCGGGACCGGGGGGCCGGGCGAAGGAGCCGGAGCGTCGGCCTTTTCCGGTTCGGCCCTCGGGGACCGCCCCCTCTCGCTTGGTCCCGGCCCCTGCGCCACGTCAGCGGCGAGCGCCCGGCCCGCGCCCCCAGGCGCGAAAGTGCCCCTGCCCCTCGCCGGGCGCCCCAGGACGCGGGCCCGCGCCCCACGCGCCAGCCCCGGCCCGACCAGCGCCCGCAGAGCCCCAGGCGGCCGGCGCGGCCAGTTACCAGGGCGCGAAGAACATGACGAAGTGCGCGGCGCTCTGGATGCCGTGCGCGAACATGTCGGCCGTGTACAGGTGCTTGGCGTGCGGGTCCTGTCCGCCCCCACCGCCGGCCGCGGGGGGCCCGTCCGCCGCCGCCGACCCCGGCTCCTGGGCCCGGGCGCCCCCCCGCCCGCCGCCGGCGTCCAGCAGCAGCAGCAGCAGCAACAGCAGCGGCGGCAGCATGGCCGGGGCCAGGGCCCGAGGCCGCGGCGGGAGGAGGCGTCCGGCGCGCGCGGGCATCTCGGCGGGCTGGGCGCGCTCTCGCCCCGGCCGCCGGTCCCCTCCGCGCCGCCCGCCCCGCCCCCGAGGCCCCGCCCCGAGCCCCCGCCCTCCGGCGCGCGCCCGCCTCCCCGGCCCAGACGGGCCCGCGCGTGCCCAGGGATCCTCGCTGGGAGCCCGGGGGAGGGGTGGGCCAGGCCCCCGACAGTCTCCCACGCGGGCCTCCCGCACCTGAGGGCTGGAGGGACGGCTTGGGCCAATCCCGCGGGCCCCCCCCCCCCACAAGCCCCGCTGGGCCTGCTCTGGCGTGGGGCTGCGCCCAGGACTGGAGGGTCAGAGAGGCCAGGCCCGGAGGCCACCGAGGGCGGTGTCGGCCTCGGCTCACCTCAACTACACAAAGGCGAAAGAAAGAGCGAGCTGCCGTCAGCAGAATTCACGAAACTGAGCAGAAGTGGGCGAGGTTTACACCTGAATGAATCAAATTCTCGGACCTCAACTGTGATTCTGGGTCCGAGCCCAGGGGTGTGATGAAAACCCGTTTTCCAAGCGAAAGCTTGGGGGCGCGCCCTGCCCCGCCCTACCTCGGGTTGAGAGGAAAGCCTGCCTACAGCGTCTTCCCGGACACAAACCCCTTAGGGTCCTCCTCCACCGGCGCCCGCCTGGCGTCCCAGGGCGCCCGCGCCCCCAGGTGCATCTGGACGCGCCTGCTCTGGCCCCGTGGGCTGCGAGGCGAACCCAGGTGCGACGCGTGTGAATCGGGCACCTCAATTCACACCTGCGCACATACCCGACGGCACGCCATAATTGAGGGTTAGGCCTCGCCCTGGGGATCTGAAGCTGAATCAGGAGACTCAGGTTGCCTCCTGTGGTCCGCAGTCTGGGGAACCCGAGGCAGTGACTGCGGGCACGGCGAGGGGAGCGCCCCATGACTCACCTGTCATCAACACTGCTCTGGCCACTGCTCAACCTAAGACCGCGGTTTGCCAAATACCAAGCCATCAATTTCCCCTCCAAACCAACCAGTTAACACTCAACAACATGGGAGCCTTCTCCCCATCACTCCCTCCTCTCCCTTATCTCCTGTAATTAAAGCGCACCGCATTTCTTGACAAATCCCTTCTTTCCACCATTCGCAGTGTTCGTACCTTGATCAGCCCTTACTCCTGGACCATGCAGTGGCTTTCTAAGGGCCTCTGTCACTCATCAGGCTGGAAAGTTAACTTTCCCTAAGCCTGCCTTTGCCCATGATAGTTCGCTGTGAACACCCCCCCCCCCCGCCAGCCCCCACCACAGGGTAAAACGCAGTCCTCAGTCCACTGCTCGAGGCCCTTGGTTCCAAAAGTTCTGTGTCCTGTGAAACTCACTCACCACTAGAAGCACAGGGATGCTCTCCAAAAGTCCCGTATTTGCTGGACTCCCACTTCCCTGTGCCTTGAACCTCAGGCCTCCCAAACTTTTCCACCAAAGCATCAGCACACATTCTTAGAGCCTCGCTACTTGACTTATCTGAATGCAAACATGGAAACATGGGAGCCCTCTCAAGTGTTAGCTACTTGTCTTTCACACCTTGGCTACCTACCTCCGAGTCGGGAAGAAAACCCAGGCCTCCTTGCTTGCATGATTCCGCTCATAGCACTTCTCCTTCCTCCAGCAAACCACCAGCTCCCTTTCCGTGGAAGCTGCTGAGCGTGGCCCCCACTGCTCTTCCGGTTCCGGTCACCCCGGTACTTCTAGTACCAGTCTTCTTCCGGGTAGCTCCCCCTTCCCTGTTCACTGAAGATTGTGGCTCGGGCCACGTCTTCCCTGTTTTCATTTCCCGCACCTTCAGCATCCAGGTTGATGACCTGTCTCTCTGTCCCCCAGTGACTCCCTCCCCAAGGGAAACCCCAGAGCTTGTCATAACTGGACATCACAGTGTCTCCAAAATCTGCATTAAGGACACCCCACTCTGCCCGTCCTCCGGTACTTAAAGTTTGCTGGCTCAGTGTCTCCTCCTCAACACCCCTGAGGGTTCACCCCTGAAGCCTCAACACCCTATTCTGCTCACAGTCTCCTCGCAAGCCGCCCGGCTACGATGTTTCCCTCACCTCCCGGTTAAATCCCGTGGATTCTCATCCTATACTTACCGCCTGGCCAGGCTGAGACGTTGTTGAGTTCCCCACTCTGTGCGCTGCTTCCAGACCTCAACCCCTCCCTTCCCCTCCCCGCCCTCCTGCAGTTACCATCCTTCTCGGCTGTCAATACTTCCTGCAGAAAGTTGAAGCCAAAAGCAGAAACTCCCTCATCTTTCTGCCACCAAATCTACAAAGCCCCGCACGAGTCCCTTTCCCTCCAGTTATACAAAGTAAGAAAGTCTCCCTGCTCCAAGCCAAGGCGGGTCCTCCACAGCACTCCAGAGCCCGTCCATGTCAGCTAAGGGTTACCTTATGGGACAAAAGAGACTTTGCAGGTCAGTTTAGTTGCTCAGTTGTGTCCGACTCTTTGCAACCCCATGAATTGCAGCACGCCAGGCCTCCCTGTCCATCACCATCTCCCGGAGTTCACTCAAACTTATGTGCATTGAGTCAGTGATGCCATCCAGCCATCTCATCCTCTGTCATCCCCTTCTCCTCCTGCCCCCAATCCCTCCCAGCATCAGAGTCCTTTCCAAAGAGTCAACTCTTAGCACGAGGTGGCCAAAGTACTGGAGTTTCAGCTTTAGCATCAGTCCTTCCAATGAACACCCAGGACTGGACTGGTTGGATCTCCTTGCAGTCCAAGGGACTCTCAAGGGTCTTCTCCAACACCACAGTTCAAAAGCATCAATTCTTCGGCGCTCAGCTTTCTTCACAGTCCAACTCTCACATCCATATATCACTACTGGAAAAACCATAGCCTTGACTAGATGGACCTTCGTTGGCAAACTAATGTCTCTGATTTTTAATATGCTGTCTAGGTTGGTCATAACTTTCCTTCCAAGGAGTAAGCGTCTTTTAATTTCATGGCTGCAATCACCATCTGCAGTGACTTTGGAGCCCCCAAAAATAAAGTCTGACACTGTTTCCACTGTTTCCCCATCTATTTCCCATGACGTGATGGGACCAGATGCCATGATCTTAGTTTTCTGAACGTTGAGCTTTAAGCCAACTTTTTCACTCTCCTCTTTCACTTTCATCAAGAGGCTTTGTAGTTCCTCTTCACTTTCTGCCATAAGGGTGGTGTCATCTGCATATCTGAGGTTATTGATATTTCTCCCGGCAATCTTGATTCCATCTTGTGCTTCTTCCAGCCCAGTGTTTCTCATACATTAAGGATCTTTGGTGGGGGGAGGAGGGTTATTCTGGACTGTCTCGGTTGGCTCTAGATGTCCTCACAGGAGAGGAGCAGGGGGGAATGTGGGCATGGTAGATGGTGTGACTAGAGCAGAGATAAATGTGAAGATGTTCAACACCCCGGCCATCTCTGAAGATGGAGGGAGCGACAAAGAACAAAAAAGCAGCTCTAGAAGCAGCTCTGGAAGCCGGAAAAGGCAAGAGACAGATGGTTCCCTGGCCCCTCCAGAGGGACCTTTGGCCATACTGTCGATCTGACTTTATTGGTCCAGCGACACGGATCCAGACTTCTGCCCTCCAGGCTGTAAAAGGAGAAGCATGTGTTGTTTTCATGACACCAGGTTTGGGGTAGTTTGTTCGAGCAGCCCAGGAAGACCCGTAAGCCGGCTGCCCCTGCCCCCACCGCAGGCCTCCTCCCGGCCTGGCTCCTGCTGCAACCGCTCTCTCTCCTGCACGAATTCCCAACCGCTTCCCCTCTGCTGGATCATTCCCACCCACGGACAAACCTTCCTATTTCCTAACTTTAGAAAACATCCCTTGACCGCAGGAGCCCCCGGCTACTACCCCAATTCCTTAGTTTTCCCTCATAGCAAAATCCTTCCAGCACTATCCACAAGTCCCTGTCCGTTCATTCTTCGTGCCTCTCTGGCTCCCGCACCCAGTGGACACCAAAGTCACCGACGATATCACACCAGCAAATGGGAGGAACACTACACTCTCTATGTCACTGGGCTTCCTGGCAGCTTCGAGACAAACAAAACTGGCCATGTTTTGATCAGTCATTCACCGCGATGCCTCCCACGCGTACATCCTCTTCGGTGCCCTCTGCCTGGCCCTGAGATCGAAGCTTCTTGGCCTCCAAATGGCTCCTCTTGCCCTCTCTCTGAGCTCATGCACGGCCCTAGTGGACACACTGTCTGTGTGCTGATGATGCTGACCTTCTGTTAACCAACCGAGACCTTTCTCCGTGCGCTCACTGCCTATTGATCTCCGCATCTGCCTGTCTCGCAGGCAGAGCCCAGCCTCACACACAGGATTCCCCGCAATTTGCTTGGCCTTCTGTTTCTCCACCTCGGAAAATGGTCCTTCCTTGTGGTTGGCTCAAACCAGAAACCCTGCTCGCTCGTCAGGGCCAGAACCCCTGGCCCTCCTCCCTGTCAGCCCCAGGAAGGACGCTCTCTCCAGTGAGCCCACCACTCTCTCCCTGGAACCCAGAGCCCATGTCCTCCCCGTCTCTCTCCCAGGCTCCACTAAGACTAGATACTGGGAGGTGTCAAGCTGCTCCCCGTGCCTGCACTGCCACTCCCCTTCTCTGGGCCAGTCATGGCCCTGCCTTCCCTGAATGGCCCCCGTCACCACTGGCCCAGAGCTCTTGGCTTCCCTGGCCGGCTCTGCCAGGTTCCTCCTCTCAGCTCCCAGGGCCCACTTGGAACGAACACGTCGCCCCAGTGGGAAGCAGCCAGGAGCGGCCTGCTTAGATTCCCAATTCTGGGCGGCCTGCCTTCCAGCTCAACGAAGTCTAAAAGTGGGGAGACTGCATATTTATAACAATGAAGTGAACACGATTCTCTCCAGGGAGACTCTCCTGATCCCCAGCAGGGGCTAGCCCCCAGCCCCATGGTGCTCTCCTAACATCTGTCCTTTCTCTCTGGACCCTCGAACAGAACAGTGACTGTGGGTTTATGTAGCGTCAGCTTTCCCCTCTAGTCTCTGTAGGTTGATGGGCGTGAACACGACGTCTGGTACAGGCACTTAATACACATTTGTTGAATGAATGAACGAAAGCGTATTTGGTTTTCCCTCAGATGATGGCTTCCTTGAGAAACCATCAAGGCCTCTTCCCAAACAAACAACAGGCACAGGGGTGTTACCACCACTGATGAATAGAGCTGCTACAGTGGCTCCTTCCCAGCCCTGTACCCGGGTCCCCACTGCAGCCGGGAGGTGCGGGAGAAGCTGTCCTGCGCGGGGGTTAGGGGGGAGAACGCCAGTGGGAGAAATCCCTGCTGGTGGAGGGGGGTGGGGATCTACAGCGTTTATTTCCCACCTGCCGAGAGTGAAATGAACCCCCAGTGTGTTGCCACTTTGGGAAGAGGACCGCAGAGAACATTCTCTAAATGTGGAAACCGAAACGCCGCCATTTGAACTCAACAGGTGCGTTCTGAGTTATAATTGGGCTACAAATGCTACTTTTAGGCAGGTACTGAAAGCACTGACATCCTGTTGTTCTATAGGTCAGAACATTCTGGAAGGTGTATCTGAAGAAGAAGAGAAACCAGTTTCCTCAAGGAGCTTTTGTGATGGTTCAGATGTGATTGCTGAAAAAGACAGCAGAGCTGAACGATTGCTCTCAACAGAGCAAGTCCAAAGAAAAGACCAAAGCAATTTCCCAGTTGGTGATGATCAGAGAAATGGGGCTATTTTTAGTGCTTTACAATAGTTAATGGGGGACTTTGCTGGCAGTCCTGTGGTTAAGACACCGCACTCCCAATGCAGGTGGCGTGGGTTTGATCCCTGGTTGAGGAACTAAGATTTTGCATGCTGCAGAATGAGGCAAAAAAAAAAAAAAAAAAACCCGAAAATGGTTAATGGAAACTCATCTACAAAACAGAAATAAGAGTTACAGGTGTAGATTTATGGTTACCAGGTAGTAAGGGGTGAGGATAAATTAGGATTGACATTCACATACTATATATAAACTAGATAACTAATAAGGACCAACTGTATAGCACAGAGAAGTCTACTCAATACTCTGTAATAACCTATATGGGAAAATAATCTTAAAAAGAGTGGATGTGTGTCTATGCATAACTGGTTTAAAACTCAACATTCAAAAAACTAGGATCATGGCATCCGGTCCCATCACTTCATGGCAAATAGATGGGGAAAATGTGGAAAAAGCATCAGATTTCATTTTCTTGGGCTCCAAAATCAATACAGACGATGACTGCACCCATGAAATTAAAAGACGCTTGCTCCTTGGAAGAATAGCTATGTCAAACCTAGACAGTGTTTTAAAAAGCAGAGACATCACTTTGCCAACAAAGGTCTGTCTAGTCAAAGCTATGGTCTTTCCAGTAGTCATGTATGGATAGGAGAGTTGGACTATAAGGAAGGCTGAGCACCAAAGCATTGACGCTTTTGAACTATGGTACCGGAAAAGACTCTCGAGAGTCCCCTGGAAAGCAAGGAGATCAAACCAGTCAATCCTAAAGGAAATCAGTGCCGAATATTCATCGGAAGGACTGATGCTGAAGCTGAAACTCCAATTATTTGGCTACCTGATGCGAAGAGCTCACTGAAAAAGACCCTGTTGCTGAGCAAAATTGATGGCAAGAGAAGGGGGTGACAGAGGATGAGATGGCTGGATGGCATCACTGACTCAGTGAACATGAGTTTGAGTAAGCTCAGGCAGACAGTGATGGACAGAGAAGCCTGGCGTGCTACAGTTCACGGGGTCGCAGAGTCAGACGTGACTCAGCGACTGAACAGCAACACTAACTGACTCACTTTGCTATACACCTGCAAGTAACACAACATTGTAAATGCAGTAAACTACAATAAATTGTTTTTTTTAATAACATAAAATGGTTAATGGAGAGTTGGTATTTACTCACCATCCACATAACCTCCTTGGTTAACACTGCCCATCTCCTCTTAAATGATTAATAGGTGCAGGAAGAGACATTCTAACATAAGAGATTTAGTTGTCTGGGAGATAAATCTTTCCAAATTCATGTGGGATGCACGCTGGTGGTCGGGGGGGGGGGGTTGGGGGGGAAGAGTTCCCATGTTGAATGATGAAGCTGAAAGAACCGTGCTATTTCTCCATGTCTGGGGACATCCGGCTGCAGCCTTTGGCGCTTTCCCACCCTGCCGTCTTCCCAGCTCCTCCTTTGCTGGCTGCTATCATGGCAGCTCGTCTTCCACACATTCCTTGGGTGCAAGGCCAACAGGCTGATGCAAAGCTTGCCCATCAGTACTCGGGCTGGGGCACAGTCTTCCCAACAAGGAAGAAGGCCACTTCCTCAGCAGCTCCTTTCTCGTCTTGGCCGTGCTGGCTGTGCAGATGGCCTTGGCCATGGTCTGCAATGTTCTCTGTGAGCACGTGGACACATCTCTCTCACGGTGCTCAGAGGCCGTCTCCTAACAGCTGCCTGAATCCCAGAGCATTATTCCAAACTCAGACTCCAGGGGAATGGTGGACCCAACCCAGTGGGTCTCATGGCTGTAGTCAGCTGTGTTCTGAGCACAGGGCTGACGTCCCAGCCCCGCTCCAGCGTGGAAAAGCACTGGGCCCCAGTGAGGCACAGTCAGGGTCTCTGCCCTCAGTGCCCAGGAGAGGGGTGCTGCAGGGCCCTTTGAGCACAGATGTCTAGCTGTCCTCTTCTGGTTGCTTCCATTTTGTCCTAAAATGGGAACCAGTATCATGAACCGAGACCAAAGCAGTCCTGGAGTCTGGAGAGGGAAGAGGAAGTCTGAGGTCCAGAAAAGCATGGGAGAGTGATGGACCAGGGTGGTCTGGCATGACTGATTGGTGGCTGTGGGGACCCACCAGAATTCAACGGGACACACTTGGGCTTCCTCCAGGTACGTTCTGTTGTGCAGAACAGACAAGGAGCTGGGTTTAGCCAGTTCTGTGTTTTAGTCAAGGCAGGGAGCAAAGAAGGAGACAGGGAACACAGTGAGAGCAGAGGCAGGAAAGAAATGAGTACTTGAACTGAAGCCGGTCAATTAATCAAACAATTCTCCGAAGCGGTTGTGATACTTAGCCATGTCTACATACAGTGCATGAGTTCATGACAGCTTTGCTAAGTAAGTTCCAGCAGGTCACTTGGCAATTAGTTTATTGGGAAGTCATATGTATGCTCCCTTCTCTGGTTCTGCTTGCACTGTTCAGCTCAGCCCAGCACCACTTGCTGCCTGGGTGGTCTTTCTAGTCTCCTGGCTCTTAGGACGAGTTCTGTGTACTCTTGTCCAAACCATGTGCAGCTGCTTTTACCAAGATCATCTTGAGATAACAGGTCTAGTGTGTCACTGCTCAGTCTCCAGTAAAGAATAGCTCTATATTTCTTACAGGGCTTCCCTGGTAGCTCAGCAGTTAAAAAAAAAAAAAAAAAAAATCTGCCTGCAGTGCAGGAGATGCAGGAGACCTGGGTTCAATTCCTAGGTCGGGAAGATCCCCTGGAGGAGGAAATGGTAACCCACTCCAGTATTCTCACCTGGGAAATCCCATGGACAGAGGAGCCTGGCAGGCTACAGTCCAGGGGTCACAAAGAGTTGGACACGGCTGAGTAAGCGAGCTGTATGTCATCTTATACCACATCACAAATCCTCTGCGTGGCTTTCGTGGCTCCCTCTACTTCTGCAATCTTGTCTCTTATACTGTGTAACTGTTCCAGAAGGCTGGTTTCCTTACTGCCTGTAGTAGGGTACATACTGCACTGTGATAGCACTGGGTACAGGAGAGGAATGGGATTGGAGTAGGACTGGAGTGAGCTCTGTGTGTGTGTGCGTGTGTGTGTGCATCTTTCATCTGAGTATTTTTGCAATAAGCATGTCTTCATATCACTTTTGTAATTCTGTAATTGAAAAAAAATTTAAATTTAATGGACATGATTGTTGCAATTTGACAATACAGGTTATTTAAATTTAAATAAGCACATGCATACCCTTGACCCAGCAATAGGTTAAGCACCTTATCTTTCGGAGATAACTTCACAGGTTCACTGCAACATTGTTTAAAATAGCAAACCTTTGGAAACAACCCAATATCCCTTAAGAGAGGACTGAGTTAAAAATATATATGGTATATTCAGACCATTTACAATATGAACAGCAGTGCATTTTAGTGGTTAATAATGGTGCAGTCTCTGCATCAGACTGCTGAAGTTTGAATTCCAGCTCTTACCCAGCTGTGTGGTTTTGGATAATTTAAATGTTCTGTGCTTACGTTTCTTCATCTGTTCAATGGGGACTCTAATAACACCCACTTTATAGATTTGTTGTAAGAAATTATTACAACATGATGAGTTATTACATACAAAGTGCTTCAAACCATGCCTGGTTCCATCTGTTGTTGTTGAGTTGCTGATTTAGAAATATTATAATACTTACTATATACATACACACACACACACACACACACACATACATATATGTATCAATTCAGAGTGAATTAGCACTCATCTGCGAAAAAAATGACAGAACTTCTCAGTGCTGATACGTTCAAGTGTCTAAAGAATTAACATCATTTTATTCCTCTTTACTTCAAAGAATGATGCCTCATTCAATATTTCTATTTCATTTAATAAGCAGGTCCAACTTTCCTTTGTTTGACTCAAAATTCCTGGCACTTAAGACAATGAACTTAAAGTTTATAAACAGAGACCCTATGGAAAACTTTGAGAAATGTTAATATACATATATATATATGTACACATATATACACACGAGTACATTTTCATCTACTTCTTTTTAGATTGAGTAAAATTGTATCTCCATAGAAATAAAAGTCTCCTTTTAAAGAATTTTAGTCCAAATTTAACATCTTCTGGATATATCATTACCTTTTTTTTTTTAATTCTTCCTTAAAAAAAAAATCCATGTGTATAAAGAAAACTAAAGTTTAAGACATTTTAATAACTGATTCCATTAAGGCAACAAAATCAGGTCTTCAGTCTACATGCATACAAATAATGGGACGACCATGAACCTTTGACCAGCACCAAAAACTAGGTCTTGAACATCTAGCATTTAGTCACTTGTGCCTTCTTGCTCCATGTTTCACTAAACGTGAAGAATCTTCAGTCCCACACAGGCAGCTGAGACGTTATATAAACTAAACCGAATGCATTTCATGATGGGCAAGCCCTAGTGATGTAACTATAACTTTCCTGCTCCATTAAAACTCCCTTTGCATTTTTCAGCAACACGGTGGTGTTATTCCCATTCTTCCAGCCAAATCCCAAAGCCCGCAGCGACCTCCTCCCTTGGCTATCAGGGAAGACACCCCAGGCATCCTGGGGGTGTGGTCTCACCACGTGCAGGCGGGCAGCTCCGGTTGCCAGGGCAGCTGCTCACATCTGTCCTGGGGATGCAGGAGCATGGAATTTCTGAGTTACGGGGCTGTGTCTGCCAAGACTTCCTGGCAAAGTGTTGTGTCTGCAAAATAGACACAGTAACAAGGACCTCCGTATGGATCTTTAAGACATGCCCTACACCCTACAAGGGCTTCCCTGGTGGCTCAGTTGGTAAGGAATCTGCCTGCGGTGCAGGAGATCCAGGTTCAATCCGAGTCACGAAGATCCCCTGGACAAGGAAATGGTAACCCACTCCAGTATTCTTGCCTAGAGAATCCCAGGGACAGAGGAGCCTGGTGGGTTACAGCCCCTGGGGTCGCAAAGAGTCAGACACGACTGAGCAACTAAACCACCCCAGTGCAAAAAAAAAAAAAAAAGCCTAGTGACAGGACTTAACACCAGAGCTCTCAAGTCAAGGCCAAGTGGGGTGGACTCTGAGGTCCTTGAGGGGTCCTTCCTACTTATACCACTGCCAGTCCGTCCAGTCTGACCAGTAAGACTGCCTGGTCTTTTAGGGTTCACTAAAACTCTTTTAGGGTTTTAGGGTGAACTCTTTTAGGGTTCACCTGGCTGGAGACAGGTGCTGTTTGTTATCTAGGGGGATGAAGGGTGCTCCCCACCCCACTTCATATATTATAGTCTGAACCCTCAGAACCTTGGAATGAGACCGTATTTAAGTTAATAAGAACTTTAAAGAGGTAATTAAGTTAAATGAAGTCATATGGGTGGGTCGTGATCTCATATAATTGGCGTCCTTAGAAGAAGAAGAGACTAGAACGCACACAGATGGAAAGACCACAGGAGGACACGGGAGAAGAAAGTCGTCCGCAAGCCTCAGAAGACACCCGCCCTGCTGGCACCGTGACCTTGGACTCCTAGCCTCTGGAACTATGAGAAAAAATACTTCTGTTGTTTAAGCGCCCCCATCCGTGGTCCTCTGTTGTGGAGGCCCAGGCAAAGTCAAACGCCATCCAAGTCTTCCCTTCGCTGGGTGAGACTGAGCCTCAGGAAGTCCTGTTTTGGAGGGGGACCTGTGCCCGGGAATAGCCACCCAGGGGCCTTCTACCCTGGAATTCAGCTCAGGGAAGGAGGCACCTCTTCTCTGATATCACAGTGAACTCCCTTTTCTCATTTTCCTCTCCGTGCTTTTTAACACAACAAAATACAAGACCAGTGAGAGGCAAACCAAGCCAAGTTGCTAAGGAAGGTCCAGCCACGGTCCCCGCTGTCCAGGAAAGGGGACAGCCTGCAGTCCCCTGCAGCTCACAGTCCACACCATCTGTGACTGTACGGGCGGGTCCCTGACTTCTCAGTAGGGGCCCTTTTCACACGAAGAATCGACAGGGAAGAACAAATCTGACTCCACGTTGGATCTGTTCCTTTTCCTTGGACCTTTGTATTCTATTGCTTCTGCTACAAGTTAATCACTAAAATGATATTGTGTGCGACTCCTTCACGACCCCAGGGACTATACAGCCCACCAGGCTCCTCTGTCCATGGAATTCTCCAGGCAAGAACACTGGAATGGGTTGCCATTTCCTTCTCCAGGGGATCTTCCCCACCCAGGGATCGAACCGGCATCTCTTGTGCCTCCTGCATTGGCAGGCGGGTTCTTTGCCACTGCACCCGCCACCTGGAAAGCCCAAAATGATGTCGCCTATAACTTAGAATATACATAAAGGCCCATCTACGGAAACCCTGCCTCCCAAGCCTAAACATTAGGTTAGAATACCTTTGTTCAGTTCACAGGAAACAGTCTGACCAGGCCCACCTGTGAGTGGCTGCAGGAAGGAAGACATTGATACATTCCCCTCTGGAGTCTGGCCAGAGTCAGGAAATAACTGCAACAACTTATCACCTTTTTACTTTACAGTGTCCTCCCCCCCAACTCCTTCTATAAAAGAAACTATTAATAGCATCAAACCTGGGCAAGAAGGTTCTTTGGGACACCAGTCTGCTGTCCTGCCAGTCTGCTGGCTTTCCAGATAAAGTTGCTTTTCCTGCCTTAACAGCTGTCTCGATTTATTGCCCGGTCATGCATCGAGGAAGGAGATTCAACCAGTCCATTCTAAAGGAAATCAACCCTGAATATTCACTGGAAGGGCTGATGATGAAGCCACTTGACTTGCAGAGCCGACTCACTGGAAAAGACCCTGATGCTGGGAAAGATTGAGAGCAAGAGGAGAAGGGGGTGACAGAGGGTGAGATGGCTGGATGGCATCACCGACTCAATGGACGTGAGTTTGAGCAAACTCAGGGAGATGGTGATGGACAGGGAGGCCTGGTCTGCTGCAGTCCACGGGGTCACAAAGAGCCGGACACGACTGAGCGACTGAACATAGGCAGTGAGCAATACCAGTTTGGACCTTTAACAGTCTGGGCGAAGCCTGGCTGGTAAGCATGGAGTAGGCATTGTCGGTGAGTTAGACAGTTTTTGCCATTTATGGAATAAAAGACGTGAACGTTCCTTTGCTTCTCATGTCAATTCACTCTCGGCCATTTCCGATCCTCTCCCTTCCATCACTATAACATCTTTTCGGCCGAAGCTTATTTCCGACACCAGAAGGCTTTTGCTTTTGCATTGCTAGGTGACAATATCCAACCACTGCACGCTCGTCCTATTTACTTGTTCCTACTGGGCTGTTCAGGATTGCTTCCCCCTAACTCACAGAGGAACCCTCACTCCCAGGCAGGAACCAGACCCACGATGGAAACACCACCCGCTGGGTCCAGCCACAGCACCCGGGTCTGTTCTGTGCTCCCGAGTCCTGCTCTTGACTCACCCGCCGCAGCCACGTCTCTCACGTTACGTTTTCGATACGACTTTAAAAAGGCAAATGAATTAATGTGTGCCTTGAGGATTTAACCAAGCTGCCAGTAAAATCTGTTTTGTTTTCACAGCTGTGCTTGCACGCTGAGATGATGCCGTTTCAAGAGAGATAGCCTGATGTAATGCTGTGACCGCGCGATTGTCATCGGGCTGAAGAGGAGAGCATTGTGATCGCAATGGAAAAGAGAAGTGAGGTCTGCATCCGCGGGCTCAGATCCCACTCACTGCAATAATCTCAACCTTTGAGCAAGGCTAGGAGGGGAAATTACTGCAAGCTGCTGAATACACATGACATCATCTCGCCACCCACAAATCTTAGGAGCTTGACAGCCCAGAAGATGGCATACGCGCAAAGGAAGACAACTCCAACCGAGCTGACAGGTTCTGTGGGTTTGAGAGGAAACACTGTCGCAACAGTAATTCTCTGCCCCGTGTTCTTTTTCCGTTTGGCACCTGTGGGCACCGTGAAGTCAGGACCATGACAACAAGCCATTAGCTTCCCCCAGAGCCACGTCAAAGCGCCCTCTGTGAGGCGTTTTGTGAGCTTCAGAGCCCCTTTCCATTAGCACCTTCACAGCCTGGGGCTTGGGAAGCTGGGGTCTGAACACGAACGGGTGCAATTGTGTGGTCAGTCCTTAAGCTACCTTTCCTGCTCTCACCACAGAGTTCCTACGTGCCATGTACAGACCCAAGTTGTCAAAGGTCACAAAGAGGCTGCTTCCTGCCTGCTGACTCTGCAGCTGCTCCCCTGTGTTGGCCGGAATGCGGGACACATTTTTTGTGTATGTGTTCAAATTCTCTTCCATTAAAGGACACACAACTTCTTGACATGTGATTTTGGAAATTCTACTGTATCCATATCAGGGAACTGTGAGATGAAATATTTCCTGCCATATTGGTGGGCAATAAATGTCACAGCCATCAGCGATTTCGGGCCTCCAAAAACATGACGAGGGCTCCCAAAAGGGAATACAATGCCTGCTATTCAGCAGATGCTTATAATTAGGTTTTAATCAAAGTTATTCTAAAAATTGTTTGGGAAGCTCTTTGGATTTCAGAACAACGAAGGATTATGGAGCTATACCCAAAGAGAACAACAATAAGTTACTTCTTTTACATTAAATTTCCTTAACTGATAAAATACTCTTTTAGGAAGACACACCCCACAGAGATTGCTCCAGGGGAGCGAGCAGCTTGGGGGAAGTAAGCAGCAGCGCTTTGCCACTTCCTCCTGAGTGAACAGGAATTAAGGATGCAGACAGCTCGGGAAACAGGATCTGGCCCGACAGCCAGCGTGCTTATAAAAGGAATGAATTCAGTGAGCTTGAGAAGAGCGCCAGGTTCCTTAGCCTGATACCTGGTTTTCCTTGCTAAGTTGCTTTAGTCGTGTCCGACTCTTTGCGACCCCATAGATGGCAGCCCACCAGGCTCCCCCGTCCCTGGGATTCTCCAGGCAAGAACACTGGAGTGGGTTGCCATTGAGGCTTGAGAAGAGCGCCAGATTCCTTAGCCGGATACCTGGTTTTCCTTACTTAATAATAATCTTTGATGTTTAGGCTGCCCTCCCTCTTTGCTGCAAACCTGACTCCCACTTGCGCTTCGCAGGGCTATGGAGATGCTGTCTCCTGGGCTTAGAGTCCTTAACCTTCCCACCAAATAAAATAACTCTCTACTTTCAGGCTGTGACTACTTTTGTAGTCGACAGAACTGTATATGCTATAATCATCAAAGTGGGAATAAATCAGAAAGGTACAGTTCAGAAGGAACAAACAGCGCCAGAACCACGAGGCACCTGGACACAAGGCTTTGGGGGAAGAAAAATTCCTACATCTCCATTTACTCACTTTCAGGGCTTGGTCTAGCACATTTAGGATTTCCCGGGAAAGCTGCTTATAATTAGGTTTTAATCAAACTTATTCTAAAAATTGTTTTGAAAGCTCTTTGGATTTCAGAACAATGAAGGATTATGGAGCTATACTCCAAGAGAGGAACAAATAAGTTACTTCTTTTACATTAAATTTCCTTAACTGACAAACTATTCCTTTAAGAAGACACAGTTCTATTTCTGTAGTCTTTCAGTTTTTAACATTTTATAAATAACCTATTAATACTTATTGTTGGAAAAATGTTAAAAACTCCATCAGTAGACTTAAGGCAAAATCTTCCCAGATGACTTCCCTTCTAGAAGCCCCACAGATGCAGCTCCAGGCAGGGCAACACCTTGTCTGCACAAAGTCCTCGTGTGAGGTCCCTCACCTCCCCCTTCCTCCCTGATCCAGCCTTACCTTGATGGTTAGAGACAGGAACAGCAGGGTTAAGGACACCCAGATTTTTGCCAGCTGTGGTAGCCAGCCGAGTGGCAGAGACGGGATGAGCACTCACACGCTCTGCATCTCAACAGCCTGTGTGGTTTCTGCCGACACAACGGTTTCCACCGTCATGGGGATTATTCTTAATACCTTGTCAACGGTCAGGGGTCATTGGTGGGTAGACATTGTTCACCCAAACCAAGGTAGACCGGGTCTCCCAGGTTGGTGGGGCCCAACCTACCCTCCCCTGGCTCCTGTCCCGGTTTAGCCTGGGAGTTTGGGAGCACTTTGCCAGATTTGGATAATGTCCCATCCTATCCCCCAGCAGCTCGTCAAGTGGCCGTTTCATTTGCTCTAAATTTACCATCATGTTCCTACAAATGTGTGTGATTTATCAATAGTGATCTGTCCCTCGAAAATCACAATATGATCATCCCACGATCATACTTGTGTCATGACTCCCAAAAGAGAGTGCAAATAACCCCACGTATTTTCTGTCTTGAAACTGAATTCTAAGAAGCAGCACTCGGCATTCTTCTCCTTTCCTCCTCCTTCTACGGTTGGCTTCTAGGGTTTCCAGCCTGTGTCTCCCCATTCCAGAAACACATCTCTTCAGGAATCAAGAAAGCCTTTCCCATTCAAGGAAGAACATTCCCAGACATCGTCTAGAAACCTTCCCGCGTAACATTCTGGAGGGTAGTACAGAAAACTCTCAGGGACGAAGAGGTGTCAGGAGTGACGTGGGTTTGTTTGACTGATTTGGTATCCGATGGCATCCGTTCATAAAAGACCAACGCCTATGACTAGCCAGGTCCTTCCTTGAGACCCAGGCGTTGAATTCTTCTGGAAACACCCTCACACTGTGCCACTGGCAGTCAGGGAGACACTTCTCTGTTGTCAACGACTCTCTCTGAGGCGACTCACCTCCGTTTTATTTGTTGACTGTCTCCCTTCTCCCTATACCAGAAGCTCAGAGATGTCAAAAGTGGTCTTTTCTGTATCTCTGTTTTCCCAAGGCCGAACACCATTCTGGGCCCTCCAGAAAGATTTGTGAATTAATGACAAAGGTGGCATCTCTTCCATTTCAAAGGAAAAAGCATCTTTTGCCTGAGGAGCAGAAAAGCTGCGGCTGGGTTACTGCTTCTTTTCCTCGCAGTGAGGAGCAGGGGCACACCCGCCCCATCTATCAACCCCAGGGACCGTCTGTGGGACAAGGAGCAGCTCCTGCACAAGGGCTGTAAGCCAGAGGTGGACTCAGACGAGATCCGGGTTCCCGGAGGCTGGTCTCCTCTGTCCCCATTTTAAAGTTCTGCACTTTTTCAACTGCCCGAAAGTTTCTTGGAAGTCCTGATTTTAATAAAGTCTGGTATGGGCAGCTTTTAAGGAGAGAAGCTAAAGGAAATCCATTAGAGAAGGAAGAACTGTCATGAAGAGGGATTTAGCAATAACTTGGGGTGTATTCAAAGGCATATAATTTCTCCCAGTCCAGCAACCCCAGTGGGGGGAGGGGGGAAGGGAGGAGAAAGAGCTCAGGCTTCCCTGGGGGCTCAGACGGCAAAGAATCCGCCTGTGATGCAGCAGACCCCGGTTCAATCCCTGGGTCAGGATGATCCCCTGGAGGAGGGCATGGCAACCCACTCCAGTATTCTTGCCTGGAGAAGCCCATGGACAGAGGCGCCTGGAGGGCTGCAGTCCATGGGGTCAAAAAGAGTCGGACACGACTGAGCAACTGACTGACACTTTCACTTTCATGAAGGAGCTTAAGGAAAGGCAAACACACATACACAGGCAAAATACTGATGAGGGCACCACTAATAATTTGGGGAAGCTATATTAAAGCATTCCTATTGAGAAATGGAATATTTCCTGCTCTATCAAGTAAACAAAGGATGTCATGGTCACTGGTGATTATAGCCCTCCCACTTGAGCCGGTGAGCCCTGAGGACACGCAGGATGTGAACACGGGGAAACTGCTCCCAGAGAGCTGCGGGGCACACCAAAGGGCTGATTTCAGTGGGCCCAGACTCCTGCAGCTTCCCACACACAGAGAAGCACTTCATTCCTTAACTGCACGTATCTGGTGTCTTTGATTAACAGGAATCTTTTGATGTCCCAACCACTTGCCCTTTGCTGCAACACTTACATATATCTTAGCTTCCCCGGTTGCCTCCTCGGAGAAGTTTCTCAGAAACACTGTGTCCCGGGCTGCAGTCCTCATTTTGCCCCACATGAAACTTAACTCACAATTTAATGTTCTGCAGTTGTTTTCAACACTATATACCTTGAAAACCACTACCAAACCTGTCTTCAAAAATGGAAGCATCCGCAAGTAACTGAAGTAGCCGTTAAGTGCCATCGAAAAGCCGAATGCTTAAATGTCATGAAAGAGGGCACACTGGAGACTTTTTCCACAGTTACTACCACTTCTAACAAGAGCCACAAAAATTACTGTTAATGACTTGGCATGTAACAGGGTTTGATACATGATTAATACGTGTTCCTTTTGAATATAAAGAATCATATTTTCTTTTTTAAATACTGTGCCCAATTTTAAGAAGTGTGTATACACACATACATATGTACATGCTATAAGCAGTACTAATTTTAAGTTTACTGAATACAGTAAAAATACTGTTAAATACTACATATAATCATGTAAACTATAGTACATTTTAATAGGTTTCACACCAGCCAACTCATATGTCATTTATTGGGTAGAGTTCTTTTTTGAAAGTTGGTAAGAAAATATTTTATTTGATGATAAAGCATTTTGTCTAGCTGATGATAAAATTACTTTATCATCGTTAACTTTTCTTATAAAATTGAAGGTATATTCCAACATGCAATAAATATCACAGTAAAGAATACTTGGAAACAGTAACACTTCCAATGGAAAACCTGTTTGGAAAGCAACATCTTATAACCTAATATATAATACTGAGACTTAAATGTTATACTTAACATTAAAATGGAGACTTAAAATGGAGTTATATTATTTGGGGCTTAGCTAAATCTAACAGGAGATGGAAAAGTAGCCTACTTTAAATTACATTAAATTAATTATTTTATTTCTCTCTCAAGGCAAAACATTCATATTTTAAACCACAAGCTTATCAAAGGACATTTTACTAAATGTACCATGGATGGTATAAGAAGTGTTTTTAGCCTTAAAAATACTGTAACCCAAGAAATAATTCTGGACTGACTTAAGTGCTTCTTTGAAATGTGTAGGTAGAGTATGAACTCAGGAAGCCTATTATAAATGACTCATGAGTAATATCATTTGGAACAAAACAGAACTCTCAACCAGCACCCACGGCCAACTAAAGTAAACATGTCACTGCTCCCCACCTGCTAAATTAACATGGGGGTAGACTGACTACCTCAAAGTACTGATAACCCACCCATGTGCAGGGCTGTTTAACTATTCTTTACTGTTTGAGTCCATAAAAAAAAAAGGAACTATTCATATCAGTCATTTATCAGTGAATTCCTTTTCTGAAGAGCCCATCTTTTTTTTTTTTTAGCTGCCCCATGCAGCATGCAAGATCTTAGTTCCTGGACCAGGGACTGACGCTGGGCCGTGGCAGCGAAAGCTCCGAATCCTAACCACTGGATTACCAGGGAACTCCCTTGCTTTCCTGCTCAACTGGGAAAGATTTTTTGGGGGCCACAAGTTCCTTGAGTGAAACTTTTGTTATAGCCAGCCTACAGGGTCACGTCACTATGCCACATTGGTTGGCTCCTAGCATCCTTCCGCCTGTACAGTTTTGCTCCCTGTCTCCAGGAACATACACCTAGAGGAATCAACCCGTGGAAAATTCCTGCTGCTACTGCTACTGCTGCTAAGTCGCTTCAGTCGTGTCCGACTCTGTGCGACCCCATAGATGGCACCCCGGAAGGCTCCCCCGTCCCTGGGATTCTCCAGGCAAGAATTCTGGAGTGGGTTGCCATTTCCTTCTCCGATGCATGAAAGTGAAAAGTGAAAGTGAAGTCGCTCAGTCGTATCCGACTCTTAGCGACCCCATGGACTGCAGCCCACCAGGCTCCTCCGTCCATGGGATTTTCCAGGCAAGAGTACTGGAGTGGGGTGCCACTGCCTTCTCTGATGGAAAATTCCTGGTAAGGTTCAAAAGCTCCTCTCAAAGTAGGAAATTATTAACTGCTGCATTTCCCAGGCTAATTTTACAGACTGACCATAAAAAGAAAACTCTTGATATTGACAGGTGTCCATGTTATTTTCTCACTGAAAACCCAAGTGTCTAGTAAATAATTCCAGCTACGAAGTAAAGACGAAAAGTGGCACTTTAAATTCAGATGATTCAAAAGTTTAGCTATTGCTCCTAGGAGTTAATCACTCAATGACATAGTTGCTTTCCTAAATACACGCTGACTTTTTGACATCTGGGCTGGAGCTCATACATTTATGACTACGGCTTGGTTCCTGGAGCGAGTGGAGTCAGTTACACGAGACGAGTCATCAGGCCACACCTCAGTGTGCTCACCACGAGGACGCTGAGAAAGGACTCTCAATAATGTCACAGATTCCATCTCTGCAAGGAATGCCATCAGAGGAAAAACTGTTCTTACACGGAAAACTGGCAGGGAAAGGTTGCAAAGCCTCGTATTAAACACATCAGGTTTGGTTACTCTGCGGGAACAACTTAGCACAGAGTAAATTAGGGGACAGGGCTTCCCTGGTGGCTCAGTGGTAGAGAATCCACCTGTCAATGCAGGAGACGCGGGTTCCATCTCTGGGTTGGGAAGACCCTCTGGAGAAGGAAATGGCAACACATTCCAGTATCCTGGCCTGGAAAATTCCATGGACAGAGCAGCCTGCTGGGTTGCAGTCTGTGGGGTCGCAGAGTCAGACACGCCTGAAGTGACTGAAGCGCCGCAGCACAGCACAGCAGCAAACCAGGGGACGGTGTGAGAACAGATTCATACGAGCAAACCAGGGGACGGTGTGAGCAACAGATTCATACGCGCAGACCAAGGGACGGTGTGAGAACAGATTCATAAGCTCAGACCAAGGGACGGTGTGAGGAGCAGATTCATACTCGCAAACTAGGGGATGGTGTGAGGAGCAGATTCATATGCTGAAGAGCCCAACTCACAACCCAAACTTCTACAGTGTTACCTGCTCCAGCTCATTACAGCTCAATTGCCTTTCAGATCTTAAAATTTCCCACTTTAGAGACTGAAATTCTTCAGTTTCCTGTGATTTGGAGATTTCTGAGTTTCCCAGCCAAATAAAACATTAACACAATCTTAAAACCATCTCCCTGATTTTTTTTGAGTTCTAAAGACAATCATAAAATTCACTAAAATTTTAAGAGGAGCCTCCATATAACTGCATGTTCACAGAGTCAACAAACTCCTTGAGACTGAAAACATTTCTGAAAAAAAAAAAAAGTTAACCAAATTGATGGAATTCTGAATAGACCAAATATCAAGAAAGAAGTAAAGATGCTTATCAAAGAATTCTTTTAATAGGCTCTTTGTTTCTACTGGTGAATTTTATCCAATTCATACACACAAATTCTATAGTATAAAAACTGTTCCAAAATACAGAAGATAACTATTTATCTAGAAAGCAAACGTAAAACTCATGTTAAAATTACTGTTATTGAAACTAGAGAAAAATAAAACAGACCGATTTATCTATTGCTAATGGAATCAACTTCAATTTCCATGAAGTTCAGTCCCGAGTATTAGGTTACATTGTGGGTTCTATCCCAGAAGGCTGTGTTCACCCATAGAAGTTCTGGTGGTCTTGAAAGGGCAGCAGCCACTTAAACTGATTATAAGTAGTAAGAACCAGCTCTGGGGTTCCAGCAGGTCGAGATCTGTCACCAAGCAGAGGCTCAGACCAATAGGTCCTTTTTACTAGGAAAAAAGGCACAATCCCTAGACAGTTATATATACATAACTGTATAATATATAATATTATATATAATATATATTATATAAATATATTATATACAATATATAATTATTATACTATAATTATATAATATACATCATACATTATAATTATTATATAATATATAATTATATATAATATAGTATGATATTGTATATAATGATTATATAATATATAATTATATAGTTAATATAATTCATATAATTAATATAATATATAATATAATTAATATAATAATGTAATAATATATAACATGCTGCTGCTAAGTTGCTTCAGTCATGTATGAAGTCATGATATATTGTATAATATATAATGTATATAATGATTATATTATATATAATATATAATTATATAGTTAATATAATAATATAATATATAATATAATATGATAATATATTAACATGCTGCTGCTAAGTCGCTTCAGTCATGTCCGACTCTGTGTGACCCCAGAGACAGCCCACCAGGCTCCCCCATCCCCGGGATTCTCCAGGCAAGAACACTGGAGTGGGTTGCCATTTCCTTCTCCAATGCATGAAAGTGAAAAGTGAAAGTGAAGTCGCTCAGTCGTGTCCAACTCCTAGCAACCCCATGGACTGCAGCCTACCAGGTTCCTCTGTCCATGGGATTTGCCAGACAAGAGTACTGGAGTGGGTTGCCATTGCCTTCTCCAAATATATAACATATATAATATATAATTATATAATATTAGTATATAATAATATTAATACAATATAAACAATAATATATAAATGTAATATAATATTAACATCAATACATTTATTATATAATATATACAATTATATATTAATAGTTACAATTACAAATAATAAATATACAATATATGTAATATATATATATATATATACACTATATAATAATATATATGTAATATATATATATCATTTATTTACCTGGCAGCACCAGGTCTCAGTTCTGGCACACAGGGTCTTCAATCTTTGTTGCCACATGCGGGCTCTTTAGCGGCAGCGTGTGGAATCTAGTTCCCTGACCAGGATTCAAACAAGCTTCCCCTGCAGAAGCTTTGGAGTCTTAGCCACTGGATCCCCAGGCAAGTCCCTAAGATGGTTTTAGTCTCAGTATCAGAGTCTCTATTTCAGGATGTCACATTTCGAGCAATTCTAAGAATGTGACATTGCAATCCTTTGCAGATTGCTCACGTGAATGAGAAAGAAAGTCATGCAAGAACAAAAACATTCCCTGGCACTCTGTGCTTTCACTGTTGTGACCTGGGTTCAGTCCCCTAAGATCCCACAAGCAATGTCGTGCAGCCGAAAAAAAACCTAAAAACAAAAAACTAATATTCCTTCTAATGGAAGAGCAAGGAAAACTCAGGGCAAAGTGCAGAGAGGAGTCTGCACAAAACAAAAACCTAAGGTTCCGATGTCTCTCCTGGAGGCAGGGGTCGGGCACTGCAGAACATTTCAAGCAATAGGGATGAAGCAGGCCTGCGTGGGCACCTGGGCACCAGTCCTGCAGAGGTCCACTGCAGCTGGTACCTCTGAGTGGTACTCTCGTACCGCAGAGTGGCCAGGTCCTCAGATGACCTGTCAGAGCAAAGCAGAAACAGCCCCAAGTTCCTGAATCAAGATATCAGATGAAGCAAGAACACACGAGTGGGAAGTCACAGTGTCTCACTGCAGGCTGTGGAGTCTGACCCGCAGGTTAACGCCCCGCCCCCGCCGCCGCTGGCCGCAGCTCCCTAAGGATGTCGTCTCACCGAGGAGGAAGGGCAGGCTCTGGGCAGGAAGGACTGGAGTCTGCTTCTACAGTCTGGCACTCGGAGAAAGTCTAATAAGGCTAATTATTTTTAAACAGCAAAACACTTAGGATATATACCTTCAGTTGAAGTGCCTGTCAGCGGTATTGCATCAATCATTCTGCAAATACTTGTTAAGGATCTTCGAGGTATTTATTCATTGAAAGACAAGAAACAGTTGCTGTCCACAAGCGGAAGAGGGAGAGAAAGAATGAAAATACAACTCAGCCATAAAAAAAGAATGAAATTTTACCATGTGCAACAACATGGACAGACCGAGAGGTCATCATACTACGTGAAGTAAGTCAGACGAAGACAAATACTCCACGATGTCACTTATACCTGGACTCTAAAGAAGAAAACCAAGTGAATATGACAAAAAAGAAACAGGCTCACAGATACGTGGAGTAAACTACGGTTGCGAGTCTTTCTCGATTCACAAAAATTAATTTAAGATGGTTCTTTGACCAAAGTGTACAGGTTAAAAATACAAAATGCCTAAATGAAAACACAGCAGTTTTGCACAGGTCCTAATATCATCAAATCCTTGGATCTTTATTCAGGGTACAGACTCCAAATACACTTCAAGCATTTTGTCACTAGTCAGATGAGCTCTCAAAAAAAGGGCAATGCTGGGTCAGGTTTTGATGGGTGAAACCTATGAGTAGTTGCTGGATACTGACAGACCCCAGAGGTGGCTGCAGGGAGTCGCGGAGGTTGTGAAGGCGGCCTGAGTTCTGCCTCTGCCGCCCTGGCTGTGGCGCTCGGGTGGGTCAGGTAGTCTTCCTCGGCTTCACTGCTACCTGGTAAGGTGTGTGTGTGTTTGGCCGGACCTTGCAGCGTGAGGGGACTTCCCCGACCCTGGGTCGAATCCATGCCTCCTGCACGGGGAGCTCAGAGTCTCACCCACGGGACAGCCATGCAAGTCCAGCCTGGTGAGTTTCTGAGGGTTAAAGTACATGAGAAAATCCACGAAAAGCTTTTAGAATAGTAGTTGTTATCAAACAATACTTGATACAAATATGTAAGCTATTACTACTGTCACAAGACCTTTGGACAAAGATCTCCATCTCGTCCACCTTTCCCAGGCTGTACACAGACAAACATATGTGAACTACCAATAACACCAAGAATATGTACATTTCCATTCACACACAACATCAGTGTTTTCAGGAAAAAAGTGGTTGTTTTTATAGAGTAGAGCCATGAAATTGAATTTAAGAGGTGAGGGATGCCATCCATGTTTTATCGGGGAAAGATTCACAATGGGAGGGGAGAGGGTATTGAAAGGAGGGGCTGGAACACGACAGTGGGGACCTTCTCTGGAGGTCCAGTGGCTAAGACGCCAAGCTTCCACGGCAAGGGGCGCGGGGTTCCAGCCCTGTTTGGGAACTAAGATCCCACAGGCTGAGCAGCGAGGCCAAGATAATAAAACAAAATGCTAAGAAAACAAGTTTAAAAAAAGAACGAGTGTAAGAGATACAGACAAATTATAAAGAATTCAGAAGGAGGAAAAGCAAGATGCTGAGGGGACTTGAAAAAACATCTTGTAAAAATTATTCCCTTAAGTCCATGTGTTTAGCCCAGAGATAAGACAGGATGGCGTTTTTAAAGAAAAATTGGGTCTTTTTTATACACCTTTCCCCCCTTCTCCCTTAGACGCAGAGCTATTTCCAGTGGGCAGAGAGGAATTTCAGTTCAACAAAGCTATCTAATAGTGAGAGCTGGCCCGTCCTGGGACACAGCTTCAGAAGCCAATGAACCCTAGAGGCTTCCGAGCTCTTGGAGGCTTAAGGCGCTGCTGACAGAGGGATCTGGGGGAATTGCTGGCTTGTTTGTTGGTGGCTGGAGCACCATTACCACTTAGGCCCTTGAATGGAACACGCTTTCCCTGGGCAACTTTTAATTTAATCATCCGTGAGCAGGGTTTTCCTGAGATTTCATTCAGTTCAGTCACTCAGTCGTGTCTGACTCTTTGTGACCCCATGGACTGCAGCACGCCAGGCCTCCCTGTCCATCACCAACTCCTGCAGCTTGCTCAAACTCATGTCCATCGAGTCGGTGATGCCATCCAACCATCTCATCCTCTGTCATCCCCTTCTCCTCTCGCCTTCAATCTTTCCCAGCATCAGGGTCTTTTCCAATGAGTCAGTTCTTTGCATCAGGTGGCCAAAGTACTGGAGCTTCAGCATCAGCATCAGTCCTTCCAATGAATATTCAGGACTGATTTCCATTAGGATTGGTTTGATCTTCCTGCACTCCAAGGGACTCTCAAGAGTCTTCTCCAACACCACATTTCATTAAGTCTTTACAAAAAAGCTCTGCTCTGCTCATATCCGACTCTTTGAGACCCCATGGACTGTAGCCTGCCAGGCTCCTCTGTCCATGGAATTTTCCAGGCAAGAATACTGGAGTGGGTTGCCATTCCCTTCTCCCGGGGATCTTCTTGACCCAGGGATTGAACTTGTGTCTCCTGCTGTACAGGTGAATTCCTTACCGTCGGAGCCATCAGGGAAGCCCTCCTAGCACAGCCAGGTATAGGCTAGTGTTCTGGTTTGCTGTTAATCCCTCTGCTGACTTTCCTTCTCTGTGGATTCACACAGGGAATAGCCATTAAATGTTCAGCAGTAACTGGAAGGGAAAATGCTCCCTGGTTTATCCCCAGGGAACAAGCACGAGAAGCTCTTCCATTGCTCAGAGGCCAGAATAACACAGAGGAAAAATCAAGAGAGATTCTCACCAGGCCATGCAGAGGGAGGGCCCAGTGTGGTGTGGGCATGGACTGGATCGAAGCAAAAAAACAGGGAGCCCGAATGAATTTCCAGGCCTTCTTGACACAAGCGGTAGACAGAAAGGTATTTTATAATCTATTACATTAATCTGGATTAAACAATGCATTGTCCTGATGAATCAGAGCAGACCACTGGAAAGGGACATACCTGTATCACAAATGAGCTACATTTCAAACTACAACAAAAGTATATCTTTACGGTGGATATCATATTGACTTGAATTTTCAAACAGAACTCCGTACAAAACATTCCGAGAAAGTTGTCTTTGGTGTTGAAAGCTCCCATATCTGGTTTCAGGCCAGAAGAGACTTTTTTCCTTGCATGACTTAATGATGAGGCATTCAGTCACCCAGGGGCTACCTGCCTACGGAAAAGGGCCATGGGCCGCAGCGCGCCCCCACGGTCTTCACATCTGCCTGCCACTGCCTGCCCCTTCCTAGGACTCCCCAGCACGATGCCCACTGAGATTCCCGACAAGGAATGCTTGGGGAGGGCCCCAAGGCTGACTGTGACCTTGTGTGCTGTGGAAGTAAGAGACTCACCACCCTAGAGAAATTGAAGGCACGGTTATTTATGGAGAGAGAGGGGCAGGGAGACAGGGAGCCACGGAATCTGAAGGAGCAGCAGCAGTGGGTTTGCGGCTGAGCCCTCCCCGGGGCAGGGAGCCAACAGAGACCCCTGGAAGCGCTTCTGGGGACAGAAAGGGGGTGATGGGGCGGCCCTGGGGGGCTCAGAGGTAGAGAACCCTCCTGTAATGCAGGAGACCCCGGTTCAATCCTGGGGTCAGGAACAGGCCCTGGAGAAGGATACGGCAACCCACTCCAGTATTCTCGCCTGAGACATCCCATGCACAGTGGAACCTGGTAGGCTACAGTCCACGGGGCCGCCAAGAGTCAGTCACGACTTAGCGACTGAACGACACCAACAAAGAAGGGATGCGGGAGGCCCGGCCTTGTCACCTTGAGCTTCCGGGAGAGAGAGCTCTCGCTCACTCAGAGCAGAGAGCTTCCCTGATGGGAACCAGGAGCCGACTCGAGCGGAACACACCGTGGCCCAACTTTGTCAGAGTTAAGGTCCAGCGGGCCTTTGTGTTCCTGAATCAGGTGCATCTGCACCCAACTCCCACGTGGCTTCCGCACACTGTAGCCCTGGAATCCCCGCGAGCACCCACCCCCACCCCCACCGTCTACCACCTCAGCCTATCTTAACACTGCTTTCACAGCACGCCTCGCACCTGAGGTTCTCGTAAATGCCGGGCTGGTCACCTGGGACCCTGGACCCGGATCTCGCAGAGGCAGGGGCTGTGTTTTGTTAGACGCTGCTCTATCCCGATGCTAGAACGGTGCCTGGTCCAGACGAAGAGCTCGAGAGATGGGGCTAAGTGGACTGGTAACCGATCGAACGAGTGAACGGATGCGCTGAAGACGTGGGGTAGGAAATGGTGGGATGTATAAAACAGAACACCAGGAAATGGGAAGAAAAAGGAAGCTGAGATTAGTTTGCTTGCAACCTGCAATCACCCACTATCTGCCAGGTCTGCCTGCTACTCCCAAGACACGCAGCCTGACCCCAGGGCTAAGCCCCAAACTTGACCTGTGAGATACCTGTGGGCCATGTGGCCAAGGGCACACAGAGGAAGTTCCCTGGGAATGTGACTGATGATCTTCGAGTCAGAAGGGCTGAGGATGACTGTGGTCACATCTGTGATTCAGCTGTAATCCAGCCCTGAAATGCTCAACCAGAGAGGACATCCCTCCTCTCTGGAGTGAAGGACAAAGTGAGGAAGAGTGTGGCGTTGAACACGGTCTGGAGTCTAACAGCTTGTTCACTTAAGGAGCTTGTTTTTTTTTTTTAGTATTTATTTATTTGGCTGCACCTGGTCTTTGTCGTGGCATACGGGCTCTGGTTCCCTCATTAGGGATCGAACCAGGGCCTCTTGCACCTGGAGTCTTAATCCCTGGACCACCAGGAAGTCCTGCTTCTGGATCTTTTAACACTTATCACCAGGAAGCCAAAGTTCAAAAAAGGTGTACAGTGATCTGAACAATGGGATCAGACAAGATTTATAAGATTTATAGAAAATCTTAATAACCAGAGAAAGTCAAAGATGAATCCGAAACTTGGAGCTGAATCCGAAACTTGGAGCTTCCATGCCTGGGAGGACAGGGGTTTCTATAAACCATGATGGGGATTTAGGACAAGCTAATTCAGGGGATGAAGTTAAGCATAATTTAGGATTTGTTGAGCTGCACATGGCAGCAAGAGATAACCCTCGGAGCCTGCAGTGGGCTGTGAGTAAGCCAGTGAAGAGAACCGAGCTAGAGACACAAGCTAGAGCCTTATACAAAACCTGGACTATGCCCCGGGGTACCATGGAAAATATATATCTGATCTTTGTCTCCAGTCCCTGGAAATTTCGAGACTGACTGAACTGTCTTTGTTGTGCTAACGAGATGACTCAAATTGGGTCAACTAGAGAGCTTCAGGATGGCTGATTACCAGAAAGACCAACTGCTTGGAATTTGGGACAAGCTCAACCCCCATGGCTCCATGGTAAAGAACCCAGCCTGCCAATGCAAAAGATGTGGATTCCATCCCTGGATGGGGAAGATCCCCTGGAGAAGGAAATAGCAACCCATTCTAGTATTCTCGCCTGGGAAATCCCATGGACAGAAGAGCCTGGTGGGCGGTGCAGTCCCTGGGGTCGCAAAGAGCTGGGCACACACGCATAATGTCCAGAAAGGGGGGACTGGAGATGATTTAATCAACTGTGCCTACTTAATGAGGCCCCACCCCTCGAAAACCCTGGAGTTTTCCGGTTACTGAACACACTGATGTTCGGGAAGGGTGGCCCAGCCAGATTCCACACAGAGAGGCACAGGGCTCCGTGCCCGGGACCCTCCTAGACGGGGCCCTGGGCGTCCCTTCCATTTGCATCCCTTCTAATAAAACTATGTGATGCTTTCCTGAGTTCCGTGCGTTATTCTAGGGGAACCCAGTCCATCACAAGCGTGGGCACCTGCGACTTTGTCTGGTGTCGGGAGAGAGGGCAGGCTGGGGAGACTGAGCCTTTAACCCACGGGCTGTGACACTCATTCCAGGCGGCTGGTGCTAGGGTGCACTGCAGGACACCTGCTTGGCGTGTGGACGGAGCACACCCGAGCAAGTTGCCTCGAGTAAAATACACAACAGCTGTGAAGGAGTTCAGTGATCTTTAGAAGCATGGCTCCAGATGGAAACGTTACTGACTCTTGTATTTTCTCTCGCATCATCTGGAGCCACTAACAGAAATTCTAAACTACGTGATGGGGGAGGATCCTGCATACACCTTATCTAAGAGATACGGAGGAGGACAGCCACCTTTGCCTTCATACTCCTTTGAGGACAACCATGTAAGGGAAAATGTAATCTTTACACTTCAACATATATAATGACAGGCTCTGAGGAAGTATGGGAAAACTGATCTCTGCTTACTTCTTGGCATCTTTATTCCACTAATTCTAAAATGTCACTGATTTTTAAGACGAGTTTATAGCAGACTTTTGGTGGAGGTGAGGAAGGAAGGTAACACAGACACATTAAATACAGAGATCCAGTGTAAGATGCTATCTATTCCAGAAAAGTAACATGTAAAAAATAAACAAGTGTACCTTAGATTTGAGAAAACATGGTTTAACATAGCAATAATTCAGATCATCTGTGCTTCTCTTTAGCGTTCAGACGATTTGCCTTAGATGTGTTCAGTGTCATTCCTTTTTCCTTAATCCATTCTCTGTTCTAAAATATTACTGCCTTAAAGCATAACTGTTTATAAAAAAACCCCAAACCATCTAGATTAGAGGTAAAGTGGCTGAGACAAGGGCCTACCTCATTCCATTATAAGCATTCTGACAATCAAAAAATACTTGAATTTGTCACATTAACTAAATTTTGGAAAACAATTCTTCCCCAATAACCTGTTAGTACCTTCTGTGCTGATAGGAACCAGCTTCGTCTCATATGCACAGATAAGGTGCCAGCGTCCCACGGAACCGGCAGGTACCATGTCCCCCCTTCCCCCAAAGTCCTACTCTTCTACCTGGAGAAGATGACTTGGAAGACACCCTGAGGGCTTCTCCATTGCTACATCCTTTCCTACCTGCCCTCCCTTGGCTGGCCCAAGGGAGGTAGGCCCATAAAATCCAGAATTCTGTTTTTAGGGCTCTGTGCATTAAAATCCCCTCATCCCAAGGAAGTCACTGCTATGCCTTTCTGGCCTTGACATTTCTGATTTATCTGTACTAAGTCAACTGCCTCATGCAAGAAAGGGGCTGCTATTGAAATCAGATGGCTAATTACAATCTTACACAGTCCAAGAGACTAATGACAAAAACGCTTCGACCAAGATGTGTGGTCCTTACCCACACCAAAGCAATCTCTAGCTAAGCCTCATCTTCACTTGCCAAAATCTTACTGAGAATAAGGAGAGCCAGGAAACATGGCTTTCACTGGGGTAAGACTCATATTCTGAGATCCCTCTTCAGGGGACTTAAATGACCAACATATAAAAACAAACCCAGGCACACATTAAGAAGACAAGGAGTGCCGGAAGATCTGGAGGGCTATTTTTAGGTGACCTAGCACAACCCCGTAACAGATGCCTGATAAGACAACTTTTGGAGATGCTGCTGATTAGTTTACAATACTGACAGCATGGGAGTGGGTGTTACGTAAGGGGAAAGAGAACACTGTATTTACACACGGTGTGATTAAGTTACTTACACTCACAAGGGAGCTTTCATGTGGGACTCTTAAACCACTCTGGAAACATCAATTATGCATCAAGATTCCAACAACGCAGCACTGACATCTGCTTTGCGTCCTTTTGTGAAGGACAAGCCCTGTAACTTGGAAACAGAACTCTGATGCCTGGCTCTCCACTGCCCTCTTTCAAATGAATCAAGCTCATTTGTACTCACGCTGCACAGGACTTGTAGTTTAACTAGTGATTTACAGTTTAGTATTGTACCACTAAAAAAAAAAAATCATCCCTTTATTGCTGTTTTAATTGTCTAAAAAGTCTTATGAGACAAAGAAGGAAATTTTCAACAGAAACTGGCAAGGGAGGTGCCACTTGATGCATCTGATGTCGGTAACTGGAACAGCCTGCAAAGCGATGTGTACCATCCCGCATTCTAAGGCAAAGTGAGGGGAGCTGAACAGTCACTACTAGTTCTGTATACCCGTCCAGTAGTTCAGAACAACCAGGTCCAGCCTGCTAGGCCACTTCAACTGCATCTCTAGGTTATCAAAGCCACCCCTGGAGAAGGAAGGATGTGTCAGGCTGTAGAAATCATTGAGAGGGTGATTTATAAGACAATCACAGCCTCATCCTGGGACTTCCCTTGTAGTCCACTGGTTAAGCCTCTGCGCTTCCACTGCAGGAGACACGGGCTCCATCCCTGATCAGGGAATTAAGCAAAACATCCCTCATCTTGTCACACAATCATGTATGTTTTAACCAAAGCAACTGAAAATAGATTCTTTTTCAGATGAGTTGCTTGTATTAATAGTTTGTGTGTGTGCGTGTGTGTGTGTGTGTTTTAAATTACATCTCTGGAAACTCTTCTCTGCAGCATCAAGTATTAAGTATTCTTACACGACTCGGGATCACACTCTGTCCTTCTGGCTGACTTCAGAACACTGGCTCGTGTTGGCGGCGAGGACCGGGCACCAGGAAGCCATGTGCTAACTGGCCGCTCCATCCCTCTTTCCTCTTCGGCGTCTGCCAGGTGGAGCCCCAGCACGTCTGGCTCTCGGTCGCATCCTGCCTGCTATCTCTGTCTGGCAAACAACCACGCTGGGCTTCCAGAACAGGCACCGACGATAAGTAATTCTCAGCCCGCTCTGCCAAAAGTGTTTTTGGCAGACGGACTGAGGAAGACCATTGTTGTCGCTGGCGGTTATCTCTCGCTGACTCCGCTTGGCAGATGTGCAAACCCATCTCTCTGGTGTGCGGACGAGTCAACACACCGATAAACAAGACACACGGAGGAAATGGCAACCAGTCTTGAAAACAGAAAAAAAAAAAGAAACACGTGGAGGTTTACTGGATGTCAAGACGTTTGTCCTCCACGGCTCGCCCCTGCTTTATCTCACTTCCCAGCCTTCCTATCAAAGAAAGGGGAAGTTCAGCGTTTATCAAGTATGAATCGGCTGTGATGTTTGTGTGTAACTTACATAGCATGGAAAGTATTTTTGGGGGTTGCGGGTGCTGTTTTCTTTCATTGCCAATCTCTATCTTCATCCTTCATCTCCCCTTTGGTCAGAGCCCGTGTTCTCAGAAGCACTAAGCCTGTCGAGAAGTTGACTGTCTTCTGAACAGCGGCCACGTGTGCTCAGTGGCTCAGTTGTGTCTGACTCTTTGCGACCCCATGGCCTGTAGCCTGCCAAGCTCCTCTGTCCATGGGATTTCCCAGGCAAGAATCCTGGAGTGGATAGCCATGCCCTCCTCCAGGGGAATCTTCCCCACCCAGGGGTGGAACCTGAGTCCTGCATCTCCTGCCTTGGCAGGCAGATTCTTTACCGCTGAGCCCCCAGGGAAGCCCCTCCAGAACAGATCCCCCTGTAATCAGGGAAACCATCCTGAATGTGGCCGTGGACGTGCCTGTAGAGAGAGAACACAAGCCTTCTCCTAAAGCTGGCAGGAACCTGCTGCAGACAAGGCTCTGTCCCTGAGCAGAAGCACAGGGCGGGGGCGGGGCATGTGTCGTGTGCACCCTGCACACACGGCAAGACGCTGGGTCCAGTCATGGGCCGCAGGAACCAGCACCTCTCGCCACCTGTGCGGGTCACACACAGCGGGGCCAAACACAGGCTTTGCTGATTTAGCAGGAACCCCCTGGGCGGTGCCCAAGGAAGGTGAGTGCTCAGCCCTGAAGGTGTGGGTCACAGTGAGGACAGGCAGGAGGACGAAACCTGCTCCAGTCCCAGAACACCTTCCCTGTGGAGGTCTAGGACAGACAATTCAGCATCACGTGGGCCTGGGATCACAGGAGATGGAACTTCCCTGAGTCACTCAGGAATGTCTCGTGTCGCCTTATAGCACCCGAGGGTGACCAAATTGCTCAGTGAGACTCTCGGGCGTGGAGGGACCATCTGGGGCACCTGGACTCCTTTCTCCCCATATTACAGAGGTAGGAAATGACCCCAGGCAGGATAACTCATCCAAGATCACACAGCCAGCTACTGGCACGAGCAGACTTTTAGGTCAGTTATCACACTTTCCAGAGCTCCGAGTTCTTCCTTCCATAGCTCTCCAGCTTGCTGTTTGAAAGCATCTACGTTTGAGCTAGAATTTCAAGTATGCTGATACTAGGAAGGA
This sequence comes from Bos indicus, assembly GCF_029378745.1. Taxonomy (NCBI): domain Eukaryota; kingdom Metazoa; phylum Chordata; class Mammalia; order Artiodactyla; family Bovidae; genus Bos; species Bos indicus. The sequence continues at coordinate 49,463,256 of NC_091782.1, read as the reverse complement.
AACGAGGTTAGAGCACTTGACCAGATAGGACATTCCAATCATTATGTATGACTTTAAAAAAAGGGCAGGCATGAGTCGATCGGGTGAAGACACTGACGGACTGCTGCGATGACAACGATGAAGAAAGCACACGGGCTGGGCCACAGGTGCCGCCCGGCCCACCGAGGATGCAGACGGCGAGTGCTGCTGTCTGCAAAGCGAACCAGCCTGTGCTTTAGTTCTCAAAGCAATTTCTCACAATGGATCACAGTAATGGTAAAACGGGGCAGGAGTCATGGCAGGAAGGGACTGGGCTAGGTCACATCCTTCGGTTAAAAGCAGGTTCAGGTGAAAAGGAACGGCAGGAAGGGAGGAGGGTCGGTCATCCTACAAAATACATTCAATGAGAAGTTAAAGTCTGGTGGAAAGTGGACACTTTTTTTCTGGATTCATAGATTTTATAAATCTTGCTCAGTCGCTAAGTCGTGTCCAACTCTTTGCGACCCCATGGACTGCAGCACACCAGGCTTCCCTGTCCTTCACTATCTCCCCGAGTCTGTTCAAACTCATGTCCATTGAGTCGGTGATACCATCCAACCATCTCATCCTCTGTCGTCCCCTTCTCCTCCCACCTTCAATCTTTCCCAGCATCAGGGTCTTTTCCAGTGAGTCGGCTCTTCCCATCAGGTGGCCAGAGTATAGGGAAGCTTCGGCATCAGTCTTTCCAGTGAATGCTAAGTCACTTCAGTCGTGTCTGACTCTGTGCGACCCCATAGACGGCAGCCCACCAGGCTCCCCCATCCCTGGGATTCTCCGGGCAAGAACACTGGAGTGGGCTGCCATTTTCCTTCTGCAATGCATGAAAGTGAAAAGTGAAAGTGAAGTTGCTCAGTCGTGTCCGACTCTTAGCGACCCCATGGATTGCAGCCTAACAGGCTCCTCCGTCCATGGGATTTTCCAGGCAAGAGTACTGGAGTGGGGTGCCATTGTCTATACAGGCTCAAATGCAGGCTACCATTTACTGTGTACAGTATTCCAATCAGTCACAGATGAGTCTGCAGTGTTTTTGTATCAGCTGTTGCCTAAGTCCAAAACATGATCATTTACATTGTGTGTATCTGTGACTTCATTTCTCTGCTAGGAAAGATACCTGCTGGGATACGGGGGTTTTAATGAGAGACTCCTGGGAGGTTAAGTTACCAGCGTCCTTTCTAAGCCATGTTCGTTTGTCCACATACTAAACCACTCATTGGAGAAGCACTTACTAAAATTTATGCTAGGAACGAAGGAAACAGATAAAAAGACAGGGTTCCTGCTGCCAAGAAGTTGCTTGGCTTACTGATGGAATTTCCCAGTACCCCATGTTGCTCTTGGCCATGCAAACATAAGATTTTTAGATTTTTGCTCGAGGTTTTTCCACTTAGAAAAAGAGGCCTCACTACTGTTCACTGAGGTTGCCATTCAGGTAGGAGGTAGGGGCTCAGGCCCCATGACAGCACCTGAGTCACAGCTGCAGGCGCTGCATGGTGACAAGACTGTACCCCTTTCCCTGAAACAATGTGAAAACCATTTCTTAGTGTTGCTCTTAAATCTCCATGGCAATGCTTTGCCCAGGAAGGGAGAAAATAGCTGCATCACTTCTGTACGTGCCTGGACACTAACGTCATGATGGGCTGGGATGTAAAGGACTGCAGCTGGGTGGCATCGATGTTTACAAGTCAGCAACAGTCAGACCCTATCAGACACCCTCGGTCACACCAGCCCACGGCTGGTGGCTGCCGTAACGGGACCGCTCACACACCTCCAGCACCGCAGAAAGTTCTACTGGACGATGCTGGAAACGGGCTGGGTCTCCTAAAATGGTGGAAAAGCGGGGTCTGTACGTGGTGCCCGTGGGCTTGGCTAGCAAAAAAGGCATCGTAATTAAATATAATGAGAGATCTTATTTTAAAAGCTCAGCTGGAACTTCCTAGCATGTAATTAAGCCAAACAATAATGACGGAAGCGAGTTTCTCCTGGCTCTGGGTATCTGGACGACTGACTGTCTTGGATCTTGATTGTAGGACAGACAAGATGCCACGCCCCTGTGCTCAGCCACCAGGCGGGCCAGGGATCCTAACTGTGTAGACGCCATCCAGCTGCTGGCCGATGGCAAAGGCCCCGCAAGGCAGAGCACTGAGAACAGGCAGCAAGACTCCCCTGGGGGTCGAGTGTGAAGATGCCGAGCTTCCACCACAGCGGACCTGGGTTCAACCCCTCGCCGGAGAACCAAGGTCCCCCAAGCCACTCAGCATGCACCCCCTCCCTCCTTCAAAAGAAAGAAAGGAAGCACGTTGATTCTGCACATTGAACAAATTACCCCACCGGCCTGCTACTGGATTCCAAGACGGTAGAAATTCCTTTAACAAGAGAGTCACCTTATACACATGACCAGACGCTTCAAAGGTTTGCCCTTGACCTGATCGCACGGCAGGGACAGAACGGAGTCCTTCTGCAGTGGACTCTGTTGCGGTGCAACTCAGCTTGCGCAGCTTGACATCATATTCTATTTTACACCTCGTTTACGTGCTCAAATTCCAGTCAACCTGATACACGTTACTCTTGGTCTTAAAACATAAGAGAGAGGTACGTGGGTGCAGTCTTTCTTGAGTCGTGTGAATGTATGAGACCCGTAAAGATGTCAAATTGGCTAACGAGGGCTTAATGAGACTGGCCGGCAGTGGTTTATGTCCTCTGTCTACCCCCTGGTGGAGGGATTCATTACTAGCTGGAGCCAAAGAAGGAAGGGGAGAGAGAGAGAGCAAGAAAAAAAAAAAAAGCATGAATTATTTCCTGAGTATCTATTCAGTCACTCGCTCAATAATCTGGGGTGTGTTGTTTAGAGGAGCCGGCCTGCTCCATGGGAGGGGAGCTGAAGCCTGGTCTTCCCCTTCGAGCCTGTTCTTTGCCGGGAACCGCGGCAGCAGTACAGCAGCGGGAGAGCTGTCCCACCAAGAGGCCTCATTCTGAACTGAAGGAGCCATCACTCTGGGTGCAAGAAAAAAAAAAATATATATATATATATAGTGAAGAGCTTTGCTTCTGGCAGGTCTGCAATCCTTCCCTTGGCTGCGGATAATATCTAATGATTCAGAGGAAGTACTGTCCATTCTTCAAAGAGAACCCAGCCAATTGTGTAATGTTATTCTGCGGCACTGAAGAAGCCAAAAACGAAGGGAGGCTGGGGAGAGTCCTTCCTTCCCAGCGACCAGCTCACATCCTGCACCATCAGGTTTGATTACCCTTATCTCTTCCTGCATAACGACAAGTGTTACGACTGCACAGAAGTGACTAGTCTTCCAAAAAGGAGAAAAGAAATCCAGCCACAATATTTGCCTCCAGGACGGCCTGTGGCGGTAAATTCCTTAGACTGGCCACACACTGTGTGAAAAGCTATTTCTTTTGATTTATTCCTTTACCAGCTCTTAACTCCATCAGACGCCCGCTCCCCGTGTTCTTACATTAGGGAACGAGGCAAAAAGAAAAGTCGGTTCGACTCACAGGCACAGAGGGCAGGTTTGGGGTCGCGAAGGGAGAGGGGGCTGGGGGAGGGGGTGGACTGGGGCTTTGGGGGGAGCAAAAGTGTTATGAACAGGACGGACAATCAGCAGGTCCTACTGCACAGCACAGGGAGCGACACCCAACAGCCCGCGGTAAGCGATAATGGAAAAGAATGCGTGAACTTCCATACATATACATACGTAACTGAATCACTTTGCTATATAGCAGAAATTAATACGTGTCAACCCCACTATGCATCAATAAAATAAATAAATAAGCCTGTTCATTTTGCAACATCCCTTTCATTTAGGTGGATTTCATGTAATCTAAATATTCTTTCATTTCTGTTTCTCATACTCTATACTGATTTTAAAAATTAATTTCTGTTTTAAAAACTAGCTTTAAAAAACTGAATACTATTAAGGACCCAGTTAGAATCATTCGGGTACCACAACACACAGAAAAAGTAAGCGTCTCCCTGCCACCAGAGGACCCGTGTCTCCCAGCCCCCACCTCCAAGCCAGTCGTCATTACCAGCTGCTGGTGTAAACTCCAGAGACAGCCAAACCCACATGTGTGTGCATTTTCTCCTTTTAAAATGCATTTTCACATTTTAGTATATTCTGGAGATCATTCCATTTCGTCATCAATAAGGCTGCTCAATCCTTTTTCACGACTGCATTATATTCTGTTGTGAAGACATGATAATTTATGTACCCAGTTCCAGGTGTTTATACTGACAGGTTTTTATGTTTCTAGTTGCTCACTCATACATGTAAGACTCTAACAAAGACCTCTGTATACATGTCTTCACACCCAACACAAGTACGTGCACTTTAAAAGCTGATAGGTATTTTCAGATTGCCCTCCAAAGAAATAACATCAATTTATACTGTCATGAACCGCTCCCACTTCCTTGCCAACACAGTCTAATAACCGTCAGTCTTCCACCAAGTGACAGCTCTACCTGAAAAAGCACACAGAGTACAGGGACCTTCAGACAAAAAATAGTTCTTAACACCGAGCCTTCTACTCTGGCTCCTGTGAAACCATGCCACAGCATAAGCCCTAAAACCGAACAGAGCAGAGCAAACAGGACGAACGAAACAGAATGGGATATACAATCAAACCAAGCAGCACTGCATGGAGGGTCCTGGTTTTGGGACCGCCAAGTCTGTGAACTACTCAGCCTGTGCTGGTAACTGTTGGTGTGTGTGCTTTCAGCAGGCGGGGGTGCGAGAAGAATCCAGGGTTTTCATCAGGTTCTCAAAGCGATCTGTGACTTATGCCAAAAAAGCTAAGAATCACTGACTTAGGATAATAAAAGAGAGATAGAAAATTAAATTTGTATAAAAATTCAAGTGCCTGGTTTAACGGCTTAACATAAACTAAATAACACTGCGAGCCTAAACTCTTAATACATAAATATTGAAATCATGCTAGAGCACTGATTCTCAAATTCTGAACTCAAAAAAATCTCTAAAACAAAGGCTGTGGCCCAATGCAGTGTTGCCGAAGTTCTATTATATCAAGTAGGGATGCTAACAAACAAAACAAAATAACCGTGTTCTGTCATCATTTCGTAAGACTATCTGAACACCAAAAAGTAGGAAAGATGTGGCCTGGGAGTAACAGGCAGGGCTTTAAATTGGATACATCTAACTCTGTCTGAGGGGCCCTTCACTATCTTACTTCACCATCAACCCAAGAGCTGAATGACAGAGAGGAAACCCTGTCATGTATCATCGTCTTCCATGGACGGGCCCTTGGAAATGACTGCTGTCAGGGACCTGCTCTTACTACATTCATGCAAGTCTTGCTTTTGGTCTGTGCTGCTGAACGAGGCAGAGGAAAAAGCTCCAGATTCTGAATCTTAGGTTTGCCATTAGTTAATTTCAGCTGAGTTACTTAAAGCCTCTTTAAACCTCAGCTCTTACATCAGATGAGAATACTAACACCTTTCTTGTCCACCTCACAGGACAGGCTCAGATAGATAAATACGTGAATATGTGAGCAAGGTTTTTTGTTTTTTTTTGTAAAATGTAATTTGATACAGCATGCAAAGTTGACCCAGCTGAGGAGGAGGAGGTCAGGCCCAACCCCACCCCTCTCTGGGGATCACATAATCATTATGATACAGTCTTTCCTAACATTTACTACCACTGTTATTACACCTCTTACAAGTCTTCATCCCAGCCAGTGGCTGAACATACAAGTTATTAATAATTTGCAGGACTTGGGCTCCTTTAATATGTTAGCAACAGCTATGCCTCGAGATGAGAGCTCTTAGTTTAATTAACAAAGGATTTGCTCAGGAAATACTCAGCCTGATTACTTTCTATCTTCAGATATTAACCTTTGTAGATGATCGTAAGACCTACAAGGTGGAACCACTCGGCTATATTGCTAAGGAAGAAGATTGGGCATTACTGTATTCAAACTGGACATACCCGGAGAAAACGTAAGAAATGGGGCAAGGATGTAACGTTGGAAATGTCGTCTTTGAGCAGTGCAGTCCATTTACCAGATTGTAAAGTATAGGCTGGCAGTAAAACAGCATGTGAAGCCTGCTGAAGACACAAAATCACACCCTAATGCACTCTCTGGTACACTGCACTTTCCTCATTCATTCAGTTTTGTGATTTACGTAGAATAAAACACTGTGGACTTCTGTTAATCGAGACAGAATCATCTCTAGTTAAAGTTGGCTGTGGCTTTGGTAGGCGAGGGAGGTCAGGGAGGTAGGCGAAGGAAGTCAGGGGTCCCTCGAGGGGCAGCCGTGGCTGGGGCGTTGGCAGCGGGACAGGGTCCCCCAGCGGGGAGGGTGGCACCGGGAGCCCCCCGTGCTGCCAACCGTGCACAGTGCTGACACATGCCAGATCCCCCCGTCCCCCGACGGTGCCGAGCCCACTCTCCCTGTCCTTGAGCTCCCTGGCGTTTGGGGCCCCTGTGGCCCCCAGCCTTCACCCTCTGCCCGGCGGCTGACCCCCCTCAGCCTTAGCTTCCAGCAGACTTTCCCCGTTGCTCTCCCTCCCTCACCAGCCTGACCCCCGCTCAGGCAGGAGGGGCTCCGCCTCTCTTCAGCAGACATGCTGCCTGCACTTATTCTGTCTGGATTTCCCATCTGCTCCCTCTGCAAGGGACAGGCTTTAGAGACGGACAAGGTGTATGTGTGAATCTCACTCCAATTCTCTCTATATGTATCTTTAAAACACGTATATGGTGGATACCGTAGGTCAGAAATGGCTAAGTTCTTGGTCTCATTAGTTTACTCATCACACTAAATCTATGAGGTGGCTATTATTATTTCCCCCAGTTTACAGGTGAAAAAAAAAATTGAAGTTCAAAGACATTACATACAGTCAGTCGTTTAGAGGAGAGGGGATTCCTCTCTCTAAACAAAGACAAATTCCAAACTTCCAGGAATTCAGAGCCAATAAGCTTAACCACCATTTATTAGCAACCCTAACCTAGCTGCACGAGCTTAAGCAAACTTTGTAATCTCTCTAATCCTCAGTACTCTCATGTGTACACAGGGATATAAATGTCCACTTGGCAGGATTAATGACATTACGTGCATGAAGCTACTGTCAAAAGAGTCTGGCGTTCAAAAGAGGCTCCTCGATGTTTTTCCCACTTCTCTTTTCTGGCCAGTAACGCCGCCCTCATCTTTTACATCCTGCCTCTTCCACCAAGGCTCCTTGGAAGGTGGAACGAACAATGTCAGCCACCGTGGTCTCTGCCTCATGCACAATCCAAGAGGTCTAAAATTTAGTTCTGAATTGTTTTCCAACCATTTCGTGTAAGGTAGCTTTTGTTTTTCCACCAGAAGTTTTTATAAGCAGCAGCACTGTTATACTTCACTTCCATCTCCTGTTCTTCACAAAGTATGCTGTAATAACTAAATAAATGTGGACTGGGTGAGTGATGCAGCCCTCAGATCCAGTCTAAGATAGACTTTTGCTTTAGAAAAATTTCATTCTACATTTTGAAGTAATTATTAAAGAGGTATTATGGTAAATGCAAATTCATAATCGTTCCTTTACCCAGCATGTTAACAATGAATTGAAAACAAGGAGCAAACTGGAATTTAACTGTGATCTACATTACTGAACTGCTGTATTACCAAGGAAATCACGTTGATACTAGAAAACATTAATGGCATCCATCCTTAAATGTATATGGCAGCCATTAGGATTTAAGTGTTTCAGTGTGTTGATTATTCATAGCTGGTCGTTAGAAAGACGATGAATGTAACTGGGATTTATACAATGGCCTAACGGTTGTGTTAAGCCAGTCCTGGGAGTGAGCCAAGATAAGAGAACAGGAATGACTCCAGTGATACAAACTAGAGCCAAACGCCACGGCAACTGACTTAAGACTCCAGACACAGTCTGTTCTCCATAAGCTCCTGAACCGTGCTGACGACCACTGGACCCGGCCCAGCAGACGCCACGGGAGAACAGGGCGCCAAGACCTTGCCTGGCCCTCTTCCACCTGCCCGATCGACCTCAGCCAGGACCCAGAACTGCACGGCCCACCGCCCACCAGCCACCCCATGGGGGCACGAGCCCTTGTCACTTAGCTTCATCACACTCCTCGCTAGGCATTCTGAGTGTCACCTGCTACCTGAAAGCAACTGACCCATTTCCACCTGGAATTTCTCAGTCTCTGGACTTGCACAGAGCTTTCAGGAGTCCACAGGAGACAGGTCCACAGCATGGACACGTGGACCACTGGGAGCCAGGTGGAGGCTGCCAGCAACACCATCCAGCCAAGTGAGGTCAGGCAAAGTGGAAGGATGTTTTAAAGGAAGAAAGTCTCAGGTGAGCTATTTCCACTATTTCCAAAGAATCAACCCATTCCTGATACGGACACGACCGAGAGACTGAACAACAACAACAATTTGAATGAAAATATACTCAATAAACACCTAACATTCCAGGCAGGGAGAATACTTATGAAACCCAAACAGCTGGACTGAATACAGCCTACCTTTCTGTGACAAACTTCTGAAGACAGCCTCTACAACCTCCCTGAGTCATCAGTGTTCGAGTTTCTCTTCATTCTGCTGCCGCTCCGGTCATACTTGCACACACATATTACACCTTGTATTTAGTAACGAGAAGTGTGTCAATACAAACATTCAGATGAAATTCAAGGCAGTTAACCCCCTGAAGTGTCCAAATACCTTTACAACTGGCATCATCCAGGATCACCATCCAAATGACTGCCCAGTTTTGTCTCAGGACATGAAGAAGAAAACCTGTGTGTGTATCCCCGATGAAATGTGTGGCAAAGGTTTCTTTCAGATGAGAATTCCAGAAGGCACGGTCTGAATATTCATCTCAATTGCTAACTTTTGCCATGAATATCATTAGGCTACCTGGGCGACGCCTTCATGGTTAAGGATCACAGAGAAGACAGCTCTTACTATGAGTATTTAACAATCAAACTGTGGTGTTGGAGAAGACTCTTGAGAGTCCCTTGGACTGCAATGAGACCAAACCAGTCAATCCTAAAAGAAATCAACCCTGACTACTCATTGGAAGGACTGATGCTGAGCTGAAGCTCCAGTATTTTGGCCATCTGATGTGAAGAGCTGACTCACTGGGAAAGACCCTGATGCTGGGAAAGATTAAAGGAGAAAGGGGCGGCAGAGGATGAGAGGGTTAGATAGCATCACTGACTCAATGGACATCAATTTGAGACAACTCCAGGAGATAGCAGAGGACAGAGGAGCCTGGCACGCTGTAGTCCCTGGGGATGCAAAGAATTGGACACGACTTAGCAACTGAACAATAACCACCACCAATCTCTATTCAAGAAAAAGGAACCAAAGGGTTGAGAAAGCTCTCACAATACTATAAATCGTATTATACTGATTCTTTCTAGAGAACATACATTTCTTATCTAGAAAGTCTGAAACAGCAGTCTCAAATTCTCTTTAGGAGCAAAAGGAAACAATGTCATTAAACAAGTGTAGTTCCAGGAACTGCAGGTCCTCTCTGGGATGGTTCCCATAAATGGACAACAAATAGTCCAAGGCCATCCTCACACAAGTACAGGGTTCCTGGAGCAAAGATAAGCAGCTCACTGGGCCAGAGCCCCTCTCAGTAACGCCAAGTGGGTAGTAATTCATTTCTGCTGGTCACTGGGCTCCCGTCAAGGAAACTGAATTGTCACACCTTCATTCACAACACCGTCTCATGGAATTATTTTTTCCGGATTCCTTGGGAAGTTAAAAGTATTTGAGAAGAATATCAGGAACTGTTGTTTCAGCCCGTTTTGTGAGTAGATAATTGCCTTCCAACTCCATTACTGCAGGAAATGATGTGTGTGGCATTGTTCCTAGCTGGGGGAGCGCTGTGTTTTAGCCAGACCGATACATGCTTATTAAACAAAACAAAACAAGAGCATGCAGCCCAAGTCGCTTCGATGAACTCAGACTTTCTGAATCTGGTCTCTAGATAAGAGGCTGGCCCCAGACAACCTACCCACATACCAGTAACATTCTTTTGAAAGGGTGTAAGCAAAACTTGTTTTGAGAAATGAAGAAATTTCACCAATATTACTAAATGTGGTAATGAGTAACTCCAGTACATTAAGTGCTATCAAAATGGGTTCGGCAGAGACCTATGTGAAAGGCTAGAGTTTTCCCCTCATCTGAGTCTAAATCAAAGACCAGCCTGGGAACTAGAAGTCAAACACGTTTCATCCCGAGAAGTACCTTTGAGTCTATGGAATATGTTAGCTGGTCTTCCTGAAATGTGACATCATTTGTGGTACCAGCTGTATGGGTGTGCCATGTAAGGATTTATAAAACTAGTATTCCTTTGGCTTTAATACGTATTTTGGGATAACAGAAAGGAGTCTAATCGAGCTGAATGCTCCAAGGGGAACTGCTATGGACTTCACTTGAGGAAGCTTAAATCACTTACGATCTTGACCGATCAACCTTTCTACGGGTGGATTACAAAGAGTAATCTCCTAGTGGACATCTAGAACTGATGGTGATGATGTACAACTTATAAAAGCAAATATTAAACATAGCACTTACATGTCAGGCTCTGTTTAAAATATGTTACGCAAGTTAACCAGTGAATTCCTGGAACAAAGCGGGTACTTTGGTACTTGTCCTACTGATATTTTAATGGGTGAGGACGCTGAGACAGGGAGGTTCGGGAACTACTGATATTTAACAGGTGAGGATGCTGAGACAGGGAGGTTCGGGAACTACTGATATTTTAACAGGTGAGGATACTGAGACAGGGAGGTTCGGGAACTACTGATATTTTAATGGGTGAGGACGCTGAGACAGGGAGGTTCGGGAACTACTGATATTTAACAGGTGAGGACGCTGAGACAGGGAGGTTCGGGAACTACTGATATTTTAACAGGTGAGGATACTGAGACAGGGAGGTTCGGGAACTACTGATATTTAACAGGTGAGGACGCTGAGACAGGGAGGTTCGGGAACTAATATTTTAACGGGTGAGGACGCTGAGACAGGGAGGTTCGGGAACTTGCCACAGTCCCCTAGTTACTATGTGGCAGAGGCAGAATTTGAGTTGACGGTGAACACTCAGACCCCTCAACCATCCCAGAGCTCGTGATTCTCAGACTCTTCTGATTCAGTTATGATACAAGGATTGTAACTCCGAGATGATTATTTGGTTTGTTAATGATATGACAAGTACTGAACATTTTCGAAGTATAAATATTTTTTAATAGAAACATCACAGTTCTATTATAATTCAATTTTAGTTTTCAATAGTTGCTACAGAAAGATTTTAGCTTTCCTTGCAACAGTATGCCACAGGGCCACATGGTAAGGCACATCGATGAAGAGGAAACCATCTCCATGGAACATCTACGCCTGGTACTGTCATCCAAAAGTTTAAGGATCTTTACATGATTTTTAAAAATCCATTACCAAATGTAGAATTAAGCTCTGAAGAAATATCTCAGCTGCTTCATGTTACACTTTTTAAAAATCAGATGTAAAGAGATCCAGGTGAAGGGGTGGTAGACTACAGCATATCCACCCACCCACCCACCCATCCATTCATTGGGTCAATGAGCAAGTCCCACACGCCTGGATTACACCCACCCACCCGTCCGTCCATTCACTGGGTCAATGAGCAAGTCCCACATGCCTGGATTACACCCACCCACCCATCCGTCCATTCACTGGGTCAATGAGCAAGTCCCACACGCCTGGATTACACCCACCCACCCATCCGTCCATTCACTGGTTCAATGAGCAAGTCCCACATGCCTGGATTACATGTGGGAACACCGAATGGATAAGGCAGGCACACTTCCTGCCCTCAGGATTCACGTTCTAGTCAGGGAAACACTAGATACCAATGGGAAGGTGCTATTTTCGAGTGAGTGGTCAGGGAAGGCCTCTCAGAGGAGCAGGGCGCTGGGGGCGTCATGTGAACAGACAGCTAAGAAGAGTGGTGAGGGAGCTGGTAGGATCTGTGGACACCGCGTGGCAGGCAGGGCGCCCAGGTGGAGACAAGCTCAGATGTGTCTGAAGGGCAGAGAGAACCACGGTGTGGCTGGAGGAGACTCGGCGAGGCGCGCGGGGAGGGAGACGAGCCGTGACATCGACAGGACCCCGTCAGCCACGGGTCAGGGCTCTGGGTTTCACTGCGAGCGAGAGAGTGTCAGTAGAGGGTTTAAGGTGGTGGGTGGCAGATCTGGTTTGTGCCTTCTGAAAGATCCATGGCTGCAGTAAGAAAAATGGACTGGGTGGGGCTGGGGGGCGACAGGACAACGGGCAGGGAGAGTGGGCAGGAAGCAGGGGGGCGGGGGGTGGCTGAGAGCAGGGCTGCAGCAGAGGCGGGCGCCCCGGCGACTGAGCAGGAGCCGCACAGCAAGGCAGAGCCGACTGGCAAGCTGCTGGGTCGGGCATGGGGTCTTCGAGAAGAACCCAAGTCCAGACTTTGATTCACACAACTGGATAAATAGCTGATGCTGCACACGGCGATGGGAAGTCTGGGGGAGCAGGCTGGAGAGGAGCAGGGGGCAGGAGGTTCAGGCACTGGAGCCTGACAGATGTCCTGGATCCCTAACTGGAGATGCTGACCAGGCAGTGAATCTGTGAGGGCAAAGTCAGGGCTGCAGGTACAAGCTGGGGCGTTGATAGAATCATGGGCCCGGCTTCAGGGCAGAGAACAGGCTGGAGACCCGACTGAGAGGCACGGCAACGGTGTGAGAGCAGAGGAGTCCCCACAGCGGGGGGAGGCAGAGCGGCACTGCGTCCACCAGGACGCCCTGGGGAGAGGGACCCCCGAGGAGGGAGGGGTCACCTGCTGACCACAGAGGGGCGAAAGAGGACAAAGCAGGGATCTGGCCCGATGGCGGCTGTTGGGGGTGCTGACAAGAGGGGCGTCAGTGGAAGGGAGGACGGGGAGGGGCGCAGGGCCTGGGAGGGGCTCCAGGCTGGGCTCAGGGAAGAAGGCCGGGAAGAGAAGTGCAAACAGCACCGAACATCCAGAGTCCTTCCAGGCATTTCGTTATGAGCGTGAGCAGGTGGACGGAGTGGCAGCTAAAGGAAGGATTAGTGTGGGGCCTGAGGATGGTGGCGGGGGGGTTGTCCAGTTTAGGGGTCAGTTCTAGTACATTTGTAATATGTTAAATTAATGATTCTGCATAAGCTTTAAGTTTGCATCTTTTCATCTTCTGAAAAATTAAAGACAATTAGTTTGATTCTAACTAATGTTTGAAACATGCATTTTTTTCTTCTGTACACATTTAATCACTGGGCACCTAGGTCTGGCTCAGCCAGTCCACTGCCTGCTTCAACTATGAATATTGCCTCTTACTTTTGGACTTGCTGTAACCTTGAATTTTTTTCCAAAAGAGGAACTTGCCCTTTTCTTTACTAAAACTGAAACCAGATGCTCCCAGGCAGGCACAGGTACAGTGCCCGCCTTCCCCTCGGGGCGCTCTCTCCCTTCGGTCCCCACCATACATTTGAGGCTGCGGATCAGGTCCTTCCTTAATTCCCGCCACTCAGCTGACATCTTGCAACATTTTAAAGATTGGGGGTCACAAAATAAAAATAGTCACAAAAGTAAAATATAACCAGGTCACCTGGTTTATCAAGCGTAACTCGCGCATCTTTGACCCTGGGCCTCCTATGAGGATGACACCCTGACCACCTCCATGGCGCAAGGTCATCTGTAGCCAGCAGCCACTCAGAATGCTGTCAAGTGCGCTGAGACTTCTGAAAGTCCAGATGAGAACGGGGGAGGGGAGCGCCGGGGGCGAGAGAGGTTCTCACACCCACCTGGTCCCAAGAATCACCGTGCCTTCCACACTCACGTGTGGTCTCACTCTGTGCTCATCCATGAGACGGTAAGACCACGAACCCAAGACTAACACAAGAGATCCAGGCAAACACACGCTGTCTGATGCAGAAGAGAGGAAGGCGCCTCGCTATCCTCCTTGGATGGGAGACACCACGGGGGCCTGGGGTCTCCACCCCCACCCCGCCTCGCTTCATGCATGTCTGTGATGGGAGGATCCGCTGGTGCAAGAGAGAAGGGAAGAAAAGAACTGAAAACAGAGCCTGAGGGCTGCTCGCCCCAGCCCTCCGTCACTCCTCCAGCCCCAGTGCGAGGTGGTGGGCAGCCAACCTCACGGCCAACTTGGCGGCTCACAGCATGTCCCGCCTTAGAGAACCAGGGCACGAACGTCGTGGGAGCTCTCAGAATCTGCAGATGGAGACCCCTTTCTTCAGCAGTTGGGTTTAAAGAATTACCACCATCCCGTGAGTACGTTAGACATGTGTCTGTGGGCGGTGGTGAGAAGGAATTCTCTCGTCTTACTGCTTATCCACAACAAATCACTGAAAAAAAACTTCAAAATCTCTTTAGCACCAGACCAGAAACTGTGAGCCTTCACTGCGGAGTGGGATGGAGAACTCTCTGTTTTGAAGCAGTAAGTGTAACAGCAAGAAGAGGAGACAGGAGAGAGGCCACGGGGGGAACCAGGAAGGATGGGGCCTCAGTCGCAGAAGCCTCCCTTCAGCAACGAAGGGGTTCCGCCTCCCCCATTTCCACCTGGCCACGCTGCTTCCAGAGCTACGTTCCAGCTCCCACGAGGTGAGACTCGGATATATTTCTCAAAAAAAAACAACCCAAAAACCATTCAGTACAGCGGCTGATTACTAGCTTACAACACGACGAACTACTGGTTCTGCGGCTGGCACTGTGATATTCTGAGACTGTGACACAGTCTTTGTGGCTAGAAAAGCCTAATCACTACCTACATCGCTGCTTCTATCGAAGATTCATTCCAAGTTCCAAACAAATGACCTAAATTTTTAAAGGGAAAAGGGTCGTCGGGAGTCATTGTTCGTTTTCAGGGGGATAAAACACCAAGTTTCGACTTTCACAGTATGCAGTTTATCTTAAAAGCTTCCCTAAGAGAAAGAGCAAATGTTATAAGCTAGGTGATGACGAAACAGAAACCTGATGATGTAGGCTAAAAAGAATATGTTCATCCAGTCTTTATCTTCATAGTCAACCGCTGTGAAACAAACGTGGACAGAAATAGCAAGGGCAATCCAAATCTCCCTTAATCAAACTCATCACTGAGCCTGATACTATGGAGAGAACTTTCCTGTTTTAAACACACAGCACAAGTCCTAAGTATGGGATATGAAACAGCATGAAACACGTTCTTTGTTCTTGAACAATTTAATCTTCTGGGAAAGGAAATGGGAAATCCTTAAATAGGCGTAGCTGCCTACTAAAAGCCCATAGTATTTTCTCACTGATTACACAAAAGCAAAATATTTATCTAAGGCAAAGATATCTTTTTGATATCTTAACATCTTTTTGATCTTACTAATAATGATGGTGTTCTCAAAATCAAAAAAAAAAAAAAAGGAAATAGTAACTCTAGTCACTTGGGCTAACGATTACGAACACATATTAAAAAAAGCGACAGGGCAGATTATCTAAATTTTATTGTCCTAAGAAATATAAACAGTGTACAGACATACCTATATATGGATGTCAAAATTCCCACGATCTTAAATTCCAAACCGAGCTCTTCATCACTATCCCGGCCCTGTCTAGACCAGGAATTGCTATTTTCAGCTTCGTTCTCAAAAACCCACGTGCTGGGTAGCAATTTTCCCCACTGGTCACACAACGGACTCTGCAGAGCAACCCTCCTGTCACGTGTAGTCTAATTAAACCACAGGGTGAACACAAATTAATAAAGTTGCAAGTGTGAAAACTAAGTGATGCTAAGTCTGTAAATTTAGGGATGGAAGCAGAACTAAAATGTAGGTCTTCTGACTCTCAAAACCAGTGAACTTTCCAATTTCCAGTTTTATCTGATGTTTTCAACATCAAAGATGTCTGTTAATTATCACTGGAATCTGCCAGTATTTTCATCTGTATTTTTGATAAACAAGGGCAGAAACCAAGTCTTATTAATTTTTCTTTTTAAATCCCTACCATTTATCTAGGAATATAAAGTGGCTGGATCACAGGTGATTCATAAATGCTTACTGAACTAAACCAATCCAGATAGTCTGCCATTTTTTCATTCTCTAAATCCTAGTAAATTCAGATTTTATCTTTAATCCTAATGATTCTCTGATAATAATGTACACAGAAAGTTCCTACTGGGAATTCCCTGATTTTAATCATAAACTGCTCGCTTATAGGGCACGGCCTTCACTGTGATACTGTGTAATATTATGGTCTTGGTCTTTCTATTTCATTATTACATGTGCACAACTAGACTGTAAATTCCATTAAGATGGGAGTGCTACTATTGACTACAGATCTCTCTGAATATAACCAGACACAGTGCAATGCTTCAATGAGTAACAACCAGACACAGTACAATGTTTCAATGAGTAAACGCATATGAATTCTACTTCGGCTCCCATCAAAGTGTTAGCTGCTTACTCGTGTCTGAGTCTTTTTGACCCCATGGACTATGGCCTGGTAGGCTCCTCTATCCATGGAATTCTCCAGGCAAGAATACTGGAGTGAGCTGCCATTTCTTTCTCCAGGGGATCGTCCTAACCCAGGGATTGAACCGTGGTCTCCTGCATTGCAGGCAGATTCTTTACAGTCTGAGCCCCCAGGGAAGCCCCTGGTTTCCATACTTAGTGGGAAAAAGACACCCTGACAACTAGCTCTTTAATTCCTATTATTTTCCACCAATTACCATATTTTTGTCTCTAGAAACTTCATATCAGTTACATAATTTAAAGATCTTCATGTATTAAATATGAAGAAAGTAAGAAAAAAATACAGTTCTCAAAAGTACTACTAACTCTCCAGAGATGCTGTATATACTTTCCGAAATTTTGACATCTTTGCTTAAATTTATTATTTCTTGCACATCTTTGTTCACAGATGGTATGCACCCATCTACACAGAACTGCTGAGAGGGGAAAAAGAAAAAAAAAAAAAGTCTGTCATCATAGTGACACCTGCTGGTTTTTAGCTGTAAATTTTAGATCCTAAGTAAAAAATAGATTCCATAGCATCAACATTTTTCTTAGTAAAATTAAATGCTGTTTTCCATTTTAATAATTTACTAGATATATAATTAATTAAAAACAAATTTACTCTATACACAATCGACCACATCAGGTTTGTGTGTGAGACCACAATCTCACTGTAATTTTATGAACTAATTTTCTAAAAAAGATACATCTCCCAAAAAGGTGCTTAAGCACTTCAGAGTACTGAAATTAAAAAAAAAAAAAAGATTTAACTTGTGGTTTTCTATTAAAATTCTCTACAAATTCTATTTTAAGGGACTGCATTATAATAGGCCTTAGAAACATTTATAAAATTCTCTGCAGAATTATAATTTTAGCAATACTTTCATAAAAGAATCTGATCTATAAAAAAGAAAAATCTTAACAATCTAGCTAAATTGAGATATACTTATAACATTGTATTAGTTTAAGGCATACAATATGATGATTTGACATATGTGTCTACCAGGAAACGATGACAATGTTTAGTTGACGTCGTATCACAGTTACTATTTTTTTCCTTGTGATGAGAACTTTAAGATCCACTCTCAGCACTTTTCAAATACACAACACAGTACTGCTAACTAGTCACCCCGCTCCACATTACACCCCCAGAACTTTAACTCTGTATTCTGTGACCTTTGATCCACTTTATCCACCCTGTACTCTTGCTGCTGGCAATCACCAGCCTGGTCTTTTCTATGAAGTTTTTGTTTCAGGTTCTAAATATAAGTGACATCATTTAGTTATGTGTCCTTCTCTGACTTATTTCACTTAGCATAATACCCTCAAGCTCCATCCGTGTTGTCATAAATGGCAGGACTTCCTTCCTTCTCACGGCTGACTCATATTCCATTGCGTGTATATACACACACATCACAGTTTCTTTATTCACTCATCCGCTGATGGGGCGCTTAGGTTGTAGTTCTCAGTGTACAAATCTGTCATCTCTTTACACTTATTCCTAGGTATTTTACTCTTTCTGTTGTAACTGTAAATGAGATTTTCTCATTTTTTTTTTAGGTTACTTTATTTTTGGCTGTGCGGGGTCTTCACTGCTGTGGGCGGGCCTTCTTCAGATGCAAAGAGCAGGGGCTGTTCTTTAGTTGTGGGGCACAGATATCTCACTGCGTGGTTTCTCTAGCACAGGTTCTAGGCATGTGGGCTTCAGCAGCTGTGGCGCACAGGCTTAGCTGCCCCACTGTACACAGGACCTTCCAGACCAGGAATCGAACCTGTGCACGTCCCCTGCACCGGCAGACGGAATCTTTACCACTGAGCCACCAGGGAAACCCCCTCAATTCCTTTTTGATAGTTCATTGTTAGTGAACGGAAACACAGCAGATTTTTTGTATACTGATTTTATATCCTGCAAGTTTACTCAATTTATTACTTCTAAAAGTTATTTTTCATGGAGTCTGTGAGAGGCAGTATCACAGAAAAAGTAAAACTCTATTTGCAGATGACCCTGACTTCTACAATAGTCGAATTTTTCACTCATAAATCGTGTTAACACTTCTATGGCAATTACCTTTTCCATGCCCACCTGATTTCAACTAGAAGGGATTTAAGTTTGGGGCGGAAAACAATTACTCCAAAGGAACAAATGAAGCCATGTATTCTCTGTTCACTTGAATTTTTTAAAGGCGTAGTACTTCCTGCGTTGGATCTGCTGGCCTTGGGGCCCAGGCACATCGCAAGGGGCTGGGCCGCGCACTCGGCCCTTTTGCTTTAAGTGCTACACCGCTTTCATCTGGTGACGGGCCACGTACAGGTCTCTTTCGAGTGGCATTCCTATTATATTCCAGCCTAGGGTGCAATCTGACCATCCAGCAAATAGTGACGTAGTTCTTTTTTAAAATAATTCAGCTTATTTTAGAAGACTCAAATTCACATTCAGGAATTCCCTGCTTTCTGGAAGCTCGCTTCATGCTCTTTGTCATGGTGCGTACGTGGGTTGCAAAAGATTTCCAGATATGAGACAGAATTTGAGAAGAGAGCTTATTAGAGTGGGAAACACTGTTAGAAGAGCAGGCAGGCTTGTGGGAGAGCCGACCCCTTTCAAGGGCTAATAGCCAATGTTTATAGCCTCGAGACAGAGAAAATTCCTACTGGAAGGGTGGCATTAGGTGATGGGTTAGGATGCTATAGGGTGGGTAACAGGGTGGTGCTTCACCTAATATTCGGTCAGGGAACTGGCGGGTTTAGATCCAGAGGCTCAAGGCAACAGCTGCTGTGGCGATGGGTCAGTTCCAGAGACGTTTGTCCTGTGACCTTGGTATAGGCTGCCACGTTCTTCACTTTCACAAAAGACATATAATTAGCACTGGTTTTTGCTAACCAAAAGAAATCCAAAGAGGGTTTTCATTTTTATGAAAAAAGGTGGGAAACACATAGCTTTCAGCACTGATCTTAAAAACTGTTACAGAGGCAGCGTGTACCGAGTAGCTCCTTCACTCAGCATCTCAGCATTAAGCTGCCACAGCTTTCACCTGTGTCTGGGAGTACTTGGGTTTTATCTCGATTTATCTGTATTTCGTGCGTCCATTAGCAAGATGTGCTCTAACGTCACTGCTGCTTCACTCTACGCCACCTGGCTTACAGAAGGCTGCCCAGTAGGGAAGAGCCGTACTGACGTCTGAGTGTTTGTAGTACTTGAAGTGTTCTTTAAAAAAAATACAAACTATGGAATTGCGAAGAAAAATTGGGGGACACATCTGTACTAATGGATTTTCATATCACTTTAGAATTTTTTCATTAAAAAACTTATTGGTATATAGTTGATTTACAATGTGTTAGTGTCTGCTATATAGCAAAAAGTGAATCAGTTAATACACATTAAGGAGTTTTTTTTTTTAATCATAAAAGTACTGTTTATCTGATGTGTTGCTGCCGGTTCAACATTAGGTGAGCAAAACACGAAATTCCCTATATTTCTACCATCTTACTCTTTCTCTAAAAACAAAGTGAGCACATCTTGTTTAGAAGGATGAAGTAAGATTATATTATGTAAGGCACATAAAAAGTACACTGTAAGCTGTGTTATACAGATATAATTATTGTATTTACTTACCATAAATTGATTTTGACTATTTCCACAGATAGTTTGAATCCTGACTTTTGGGAGGATGAAAATAGTGTAATTATTAATTTATCCCTCTGTTGAGTGTATCATGTTTGAAAACCTAGGTTATTTTCCTCTTGCTTATGGAACACAAATATGAAAATATCAGAGAAAATACGGCTTTGCTAAGGTGGACAGGCAAGTCACAAGAAAACATGGTTTTAGCAGTTAAAAAAATGAGAAGAACTAGAAAGAGCAGGCCGTAAGTGACGTAACTAATTACCATATGCTGGAGAAGACTCCTGCGAGTCCCTTGGACTGCAAGGAGACTCAACCAGTCCATCCTAAAGGAGACCAGTCCCGGGTGTTCACTGGAAGGACTGATACTGAAGCTGAAATTCCAATACTTTAGCCACCTCATGCGAGGAGTTGACTCATTGGAAAAGACCCTGATGCTGGGAGGTATTGGGGGCAGGAGGAGAAGGGGATGACAGAGGATGAGATAGCTGGATGGCATCACCAACTCGAGCACATGAGTTTGGGTGAACTCTGGGAGTTGGTGACGGACAGGGAGGCCTGGCTTGCTGTGATTCATGGGGTCGCAAAGAGTCGGACACAACTGAGCGACTGAACCGAACCGATTCACTGTATGACTTTCAGTTACACTAAGTCAATAAAATATTAATCTCTGCATTTAATTGGAGTTGAAAATTAACGAAATAATTGTAAAACCTTTCTGAAGGACTAAAAGCAGGCTACTAAAAATGCATTCTCTATAATGATCTAGCTTCAAATAGTTTGACTGAATTAACATTTAAAATATTTTTTTCTGATATTTTTCATCCTGAGATAAAGACTTACAGCTGTAAAAATGACAAAAAAGAGGCCCGAGGGTACAATTTCAGAAAAGGCAGTCATTATGTCAAATTACAAAGCAATAAAACCCTCTGCCTTTTAATCTGCAATGGCAACCAAAACCCAATGTATTGAAACATACATACTGTAGAAGACAGTTCAAGAAGTGAATAGAAGTGTTCAGACTGGAAAACCTATGTGTGACAGAAGCAAAAAGGAGAATCCACGGTGTACACTGGAGGCACCTATGATTTCTCCAGAGTTTCATGGAACTTTGGGGTTAATACCACAAATCTAGTACTTCTATCTATATACTTATAACAGGGACCTAAACTACAATAATGTCCTAAAAAGAAAAAAAAAAATCCAAAATGAAGTACTCAGGTAAGAGTTATGCAGGTTCAAAACAAGACTACTATGCTCTTATTTGCTTTTATTAGCTTACCAATAGTAAAAATAATTCAACAGAACAGAAACAATCAAATTAGCTCACAGACAACAAGAGATCTAATAATAATAATAATAATAATAATAAAAGGAACCACCAAATAGAAAATATTAGGCACAATGACTGAAAGAAAAGATATTCTTTATACTAGAATATGGACATGGTGTTTTAGAAGGTAAATTTGAACATAATAAAATCAACATATACTTACCTAACATGCTATTTCTTTTTTCTGGTAACTTTATTTTTTGACGTTTCTTACTTTTTGCTTTGTATTGGGGTATAGCTGATTGTTAACAAACAATGCTGGGATACTTCCCGGTGAACAGCGAAGGGACTCAGCCATACACATACACATACACATACACGTATCTATTCCTCCCAAACTCCCCTCCCACCCAGGCTGCCACTTACCACTGGGAGGTGTCTCCTGTGCTGTCCAGTAGGCCCCTGTTGGTTACCCATTTTAAATAAAGGCATGTCGCACACTATTTCCCGCTAACTACTGAACACCTGAAATGCTAGAGAAAATTTAACCTGTATATATATTTTATAATATACAGGGCTGAGCTCATGGCAAATTAATGAAACAACTGAGGGCAGACTGGGAAACGGTGAAATCCCCTCAGAAGGTTTGGCTACGGAACTGCCAACTGTCCCAGGTCCCACCCCTGACGCCTGGAAGGACCCCCGTTTTGAGGACTACAGCTGCACGGGGGCAGGAATCACGGCCTGGGACTGGGTAGGTGTGCTCGGGCCACCGAAACACAACTGCACAGCTGGGCAGCTTACACACAAGAAAATTATTTTCACGTGGTTCTGGAGGCAAGAAGTCCAAGATCAAGGTGCCAGAAAATTCCGTCCCGTTGAGACCTCTTCCTAGTTTGCAGACAGCCGCCTTCTCTGCTGTATAAGCACGTGACTGTGTGCACAGGGAGAGAGGGTCTCTTCTAAGAACGCAGGTTCCGTCAGATCAGGGCCCCACCCTTCTGACCCCGCTCAACCATAATTACCTCCATATAAGCTCCATCTCCAAATACAGACGCACTGGGGGCTGGGGCTTGAACATATGAATTCCGGGACACGATTCAGTCCACAGCAGGGGCCAAGCTGGACTGCAGCACCACTGATGACTCCCCAAAGGGCACCTATCAGGGAGTGAGCTAGGAAAACACCGGAAGTTTCTCGTCTGTGTTCCAAGTGGAGATATGAAGGATGAAAAAAATCTCTAGTGATGTCGTATCACAGCCTGACACTGTTGTACGTTTGAGGAGGAAATTCACAAGGCTTGTGAGTGTTGGTGAGCGCCCATACACACTGAAGGACAGCAAGGGAGCGGGGGGAAACCCAAGGGGAACTCTGACTCTGAAGTAGTCCAGGGTTAGCAGGGCCAAAAGGAACAAAATGGAGGTGCTAGAAAAAAAACACACAGCAAACTTCTCTGTTGGAACATATCAAAAATTCCCCTAAATGGAGTTCAGAGGAATGTCAATTCACAATGAAAATTCACAACGAAAATTTCTGATCGCATCAGAAAACAAATCATATACTTGTTTCAGACAAAACAAACTATAGATTCAGATCCACAAAAAAAAGGATGAAAATACTGAAATTATATACAGAATGTAAAATAAGAACATTTAATATGTTAAAAGAAAAGAAAGAGAGAGAATAGAGGAACTACCCCAAACGACCTAGAAAGTTTGAGAAAGAACCAAACAACATTTCTGGAAATGAAAAAATATAATCACAATTAAAAACGATAGGTAGGTTAAGTACATCAGAGACAGCGAGAAGACACAATTAGTGAACTGGACAATGGATGTAAGGAAATTATCTAGTGTTCAACACAGAGATAATGAGATAGAAAAATACGAAACAGAGATTATGAGATATAAAGAACAGAGTGAGATGGTGAAACTTAAAGTCTAATTTGATTTCCTAAAGGAGAGAATTGAGAAAATGCAAGGTATATTACCAATTCTCAGACTCAAGAAGCTCAGTGAATCTGAGTAGATTAATAAAAAGAAATCCACAGCAAACAAGTTGTAGTAAAATGACATTTGATTGCAGAGATAAAGAACTTAAACATAACCTGAACGAGAAGACTGATTGCCTACAAAGGAATACTCATCAACTGACAAGTGTCATTTCAGAAGCAATAATAGAAGCAAGACAACGGTGGAACAGTATTATTATAATATGAGAGAAAATAACCGTCAATCCAGACTTGTATACCCAGCTAACTTTCAAGGATAATAAAACGGTAAACTTACAGGTAAATTTAAACAAATACTGACTGTATATAATAACTATTTTGGAATTAAACTGAGATAAAACTAAAATTCTAGACACTTATAAATTAAGGAAAGGCAATCAGATTTTGCTCAGAAGTCTGATGTTTAGTTTAAGAGTGAAACATAAAACTTTAGATTCTGTTAACTATGCACACTAAAATTCACGGTAAGCATTAAAAAGACAAAATTTTAGTTTTACCTTTTAAACTTGCAGAGAAAAAGTAAATGGAAAAACAAAAAGCTCAATGCGGAAGATGGGGGTGGGGAACACCCAAAGGCAGAGAGATAATAAAATGGTAAAACAAAAAGCCCAAAAGGATGGTATAAATAAACCCTGATATGTTAGCAATTTCCACAAATGTAAATCAATTAACGTCTCCAGCTAAATGATAGATACAAAGGAAAAAAAAAAACCTAGTTAGCTTTTAGTGGGTACATGAAAACACATAGTAAAGGTCTGACTGAAGAACAGAGAAACATATACCATGCAAACACTAACCAGTGGTGGGCCTCTATAAATATTCCTTTCAGAAACAAAAGATTTTAAGGCAACATAAAATGATATAAAAACACTGTTAGAAACAGAAGCTGTGACAACAAATATAAGATTCAATTCTAAACGTGGAAGATAAACAATTCTAAACTTCTAATACACTGAAAACAAAGTTTCAGAATATATAAAACAAAAACTAACGTAATTACAGAGAGAAATTAGAAAATCCACTAGAACAGAAAATTTTAACACCTCTTAGGACCTGAAAGATCAAGTAGAAGAAAAAGAACACTAAAACAGAGACAATTTGGCCAATACAAGTACCAGTTTGGTCTAAAGAACACCCAACAACTGGAAATATGCACACTTTCAAGCACCAACACAACGTTTACAAAACTGACCGTATTTTGGGTCAGATGGCAAATCTCAACAAACTGTAACATTTCAGTCTTATATGAATCTATTCTTGGACCACAGTCTAATGAAAGCAGAAATCAATAAGAACAGAACTGAGAAGTCTACATGTTAGGGGAAAAAAAAAAATCCACATATGCAAGTAAAAAAAAAAAGAAATCATGACGAAAAAGAAAAAAAGTGAGAATTTTAAGACATTTCTACAGCACTTTATATTGACAAAACAGTATTTCATTTCCTCATTAGAAAGTAATCCTGTGAGCCACCCAGAAGCTATATTCTCTCTGCTAGACAGCGTAACAGCAGAAATGCTGTTTATTATATGACTACTAAAGCAAAATTTTATACATAAATACATATCAAAAGTGATTTAGAAACTGAGAAATATAAGTTAAAGTGTTCACTACTAAAAATATTAAAAGGAAAGAGAACCAACCATCTCTTTTAGAAGGTATATTAAATAGCTAAGAAAGTTACAAAGAAGAGATTTAGCATCAATGTTTAAAGCTCAAAAAGTTCATAAAGTCATTTTGGTTTAAGAAGGCCCTTAGATCCTCATATAATATATACAAACTCATATGGTAAAATCTTTATTATTCACACGACATGAATGAACATGGTCAAAAATCTATGCACAAGTGGAGGAATCGTTACTGCTCACACGCACGGTCCTGGTTTCCTGGTTCCAGCCTCTGTTCAGTGGTGCACTGGCAATTAATAGCTCTTCTGAAACTGCCTACAGTACAAAGGGAATTTTCATTTAGGGTTCCCCTCCCTTTTCATGTGCAGGATATTTTTGGAAGTATGTTTTCTTTTTCCATCCACTGAAAAGAGAATTAAGAAAATTCCAACATGCCTGCGTGTCAGCAAGTACTCTTTTAGGTCCAGGTACCAGAGGATGATGGATGAGCTTGTCAAGCCTACAGTAGCGGACAGAGGGAGTTGGCAGAAGTTCTGTGTTATTGAAAGAAATTTCAAATACTTATTTCATCTCCTCTATTAACTTTAATCACATTTTCAACATGCAGCCAAGAACGAAGCTTTGACAGTAAGCCATAAATTTACACAGGCAGGCATTGTCACTTTTCTGCAGGAGCAACACTAAGATAACACAAGAAAGCTGGGTGTTTTCTTTCTTGTGCCTTTCTTCACTGAAGAGCAATGAAAAGACCTGAAAGGTCTGTCCATACCTCACATTCATTGGCCATAAATCTCTTGAAATTATTGCATATAATTCTGCTTGGTTCATGGTAAATAAAAAAAAAATCTATTTAGTTCCTCAATTAGACTGTTAAATGCAGATTTTTAAAGATCACAGTGATGACAGAATTGGTACATATTTCATCATAATACACCTGCTTATGAGAACAGACGTTCAACACTAAAAAGGATTTACATTTAACATGGATCATTTGCCGTGTGGGCAAATACTTCTGGTTTACTCAGAGCCAGGATCTTTATACGGTTCCAGAGGGAGGCCTTGGCAGAATTTGCTGATTACTCATTAAATGGCTGAAACATGTAGAGACGTTATTTATCTTACAAAGCTTACCCACAGCAAAAACAGACGTAAAAATGAGGTAAAGACTATGGGCAAGATTATGGTTCTTGGAAAGGTTAAAAGTCAATCGTGTTTCTGGTAAGCTTTTCCTTGTAAGCATGTTTTAAACAAAGCTGAAAATATGAAGTGTTGGAAGGCCACAATCTTAACAAGCGTGTCTTGTTGTCCAGTGAAAACACAGCATTATACACCTTCTCCCAGCGGGCCGTTCAGAGACCGGCGTGGCCCCATGTCACAGCGGAGACGCAGTTCTGATGCTCCTCTCTCTTCAATATGACCTCTGCTCCCAGGACAGCTGTTTCTGTCTACAGTAATTACTCACAGAACAACACTGTATACATTCCTTCAAGAGCCAAGGAGGCCACGACAGGCAGACACCATCTCTGCTTTCTAAGCCACAATGATAAACTAACATTAACCCTGCAGAAGGATGAATTAAATTACTTCCCTAAGAAGTCTGTACTTACGGTTAGTTCTCCGAGATAATCAATCAATGGAAAGCAAGACTGGTCCACATTAACCGAGAGCACGTGGATACTGCTTTCCTCCAACTCCTTCCCCTTTAAATGATCATTTAGAGGCACTTGAAACTGGAAAGACGTGGCACTCCTCTAGGAAACAGGGAAGACTCAAGGAGAGGGCTCCGTCTTCCGACAGGAGAGTGCCATCGAGTATATTGCTAAGCTTGAAGCAGAGGCTAAATGGTTTGGTGGGACGTTTTTTTTTGGGGGGGGGAACGTCAGTTTTTTCTCGTTAGTTCATCACTGCTGTGGTTCACGCACTCAGAAGGCTGAGAACTTTGCCAGGCCCTTCTCCATCTCGGCGTACTGCTCGCGCAGCTTCTCCATGGCCTTCCTGTGCTCCTCGTCCACCTCTGCCTGCTTGCTGTGCTGCTCTTTCATGAAATCCTCCCACTGCGTCACGTGCTGTTTCTCACTAGCTATTAAAAGGTCATTATGAATCTGAGAAAAGAAAATTTGAAAGTCACGTGACATTTTCCAGACAATTATTTTGCCATGCAGGGAGACAAAAATAATTTTATCTCTTGACATTTGCTCACTGCAGCATAACAATCAGCTTGTAAGTCGCAATGATAAAACTCCGTTAACAGTTTTAATGTCCAACAAGAAAACAACATATCAGACACATCTAAGGCTTCTCTTACTATGCCTGAAAGTGGGCATTCACATTTCTGAAATCTCAAAAATATCTAGTATTTTAAACAACAGATCCAAACACAATCCAAGTAAATTTTCATACATCTATTTCTCCAATTCCATTTAATTGCATATAATTTAAAATTAAAGAACATATGCCAAAAGAATTGCTGTTGCAAGAAATTAAAATGCATGTCTTACACAAAATATCTTTTAGACACATTTAAATGAACCACAGGTTATTAATCAATAGGCGAGAACTCAAGCAATCTCTTTAGTTCAGTTCCAATTCTTAAAGCAAATAAACACCAAACGTATCTGCATCAAATATCCTAAGTTCATCTTGAGATGTTTCTTAATATTTC
Organism: Bos indicus; assembly: GCF_029378745.1. Taxonomy (NCBI): domain Eukaryota; kingdom Metazoa; phylum Chordata; class Mammalia; order Artiodactyla; family Bovidae; genus Bos; species Bos indicus. The sequence goes on along the minus strand of NC_091782.1, from coordinate 49,435,546 downwards.
TGTATGAGGACACTAAATGGACTTCTTCATGGCCACTGAATACTAAATTGTAGATGCAAAGGTAGGACTCGCTGACACCCAAACCTATGCCTTTTCTATCCCAAATGCAAATCAGATCATTTCAGGGAAGTTTTTACACAGATGGCTAAAAGTCTTACATATACACACACACAAAGCTATTGCAAGAGTATTTTTCTGCCAATCTGATCTAAAGTTCCTCAGCACCAAGGCTTTCCAAGTAAAAAGAGGTCAGGAGTGAATCTGAAGTTTCAGTTAGAGTGAAACAACCCCTCAAGTACGCCCCTCGACCCAGGGGGTCTGAGCAGGTGGACCGTGGTGTGGAGAGACCAGGGTGGGGGTTTGCCGATCCAATGCGCTGGGGAAACAGGTTAGACAAAAGGCAAAACATGACTTTAACCTTTCAGCCTCAGAGGCGGTCGTTCTTCAAAAGATAAATAAAACATTAAGAGTTCATTAAATTCTTTCATGGAACTTTGGCAAAACTATTATATTCTAAGAGAAAAGCCATAGTCAGATAAGAAAAATGCAAATAAACTTTATCAAAATGACACCCTGGCATGAGCTGGAAATTAATTTCTAGTAAGCACAGAGGACAGTAACTAACCCCGCATGCTCAGAAGCAGGTTAAAGAGCGCCCTAAGCCAGCAGGAGCGAAGGTCGTCTCGGGGGTCATCAACTGCAGCTGTCAGGAAAGCGGTACGCCTGGCTGTGACTTCCCGAGAACGGAGCCTAGACAGGGCGCCCAACTGCTCCTCCATGAAGCAGCAAAGATGCCCCCAAGCACATCCCAACAGGAGCACGCCTCCTGGCCTAACAAGCCAGTGACTGTTCACAATTAAAAAGGACTCTCCCAAATAAGGGACAGGGTGGGTGGGAGGCAGGCTCACGAGGGAGAGGACATATGTATACTCATGGCTGATTCATGCTGTAGCACGGCAGAACCAGCACAACATTGTAAAGCAATTATCCTCCAATTAAGGTCTCCCCTGTGCCTCAAACCGTAAAGAATCTGCCTGCAACGCAGGAGACCCAGGTTCGATCTCTGGGTCGGGAAGATCCCCTGGAGAAGGGGACTGCAACCCACTCCAGTATTCTTGCCTGGAGAATCCCATGGACAGAGGAGCCTGGCGGGCTGCAGTCCACGGGGTCGCAAAGAGTGGGACACGACTGGGTGACTAACACTACTACTACTACCCTCCAATTAAAAATAAATTAAAAAAAAAAAAGGAACAATCTTTTGTAAACAGTGAGCTAACTTCAGACGACCATCTCCTGCGTGCAGTAATTCTGCTTTGAAGGTCAAATAAAGGGATTCTGTGTCAGTCTGAAACAAGGATTCCTCTAGCTGAAACACTCTTGAAAAATCATAGTCACATCTGTCGTTATGCTCAACAGATTCACACACGACTAACAGAAGAACACAGTATAGCAATCAAACTATTTACCTGTAATAAGTAATTGGTTAAAATTACCTGTAATAGGTAATTATGGTTTGCAGTTAAAATTTCTAGCAGCTACCAAAAATGTGCATATTAAATTATACATTCAAAAGCTGATATTCATGGTGATGGGAGTAATTAGTATTTTTGGCGAGCAATCTGCAAAAATCTATTAAAACAGAAAGTGTAAATATTTATGGCTCAGTAATTTCTCCTGGATTAGCATTTCCCCTTCATTTTTATTAAAGAAGTATTACAGAGCTTAGAAACAAATTCAAACACAAGAATATAAAGGGACAGTCCCCTCCTCTACCCCACATACACATCAAACCCATTTCCTTTTTCCTGGAGCTGTTACTAGTTGCATGGCTACACTTGCAGTCTTTTTCCTATGTTTACACAAACATTTACTTAACAACAAACGGAGTCATATCACACGCGCTGGTCCGCATGTACAATTTTTCAATAACGATGCAATACATACTAATGGTGCACACAGCAGGAGTGGGGAGAGCTCTGCTGAGCGGAGACCACAAGAGGGTGCACTGTGCGAACAAAGTTCACATCCGTGACACACGCACCAGAAAGGCTGGGTTATCACCACCAGGCGCTCGCAAGTATGAATAAGGTCAGTGCCACGGGACTCCTCACCCCCAGATCCTTCTTTGGTCTGAGTTCTAAACAATTGCTGAGGTTACTGTTGAAGTTCAGTAATACCCAACTTTCAAATTAAGACATTTTCATTGTTTATCCTTTAATGATAAACTCTGAAGTTAATTTAAAGGACTTCCAGGTACAGAGCCAATCCTGGACAAACTGAGTCGCCAACACACGTTCATTTCAAAGTAAACTCCGAACAGCTCAGAATCATGTCACACGCTTTCCTTAGATGCTTGGCCCCTCTAACCCCGGGGTCACTCAATATTCTTGCGTTTAAAAAACAACAACAACAAAAAAACCACAGCAGAGTAATCGCAGAAAAAAGTCTGAATTAGTTCAAATCTAGAATTCTACACTACGATGTTTACCTAAGTTTACATATTTTTACTCTGTACTTAAAATTTTTTATCCTGTGGAGACTGGGACCCACTACAATGGTTTCCAAAGAAATATAGTATTGCAATTTCTAAAATTTGCTGTGAAATGTGCTTTTTATGAATCTCTTCCAGACTTATGTTTAATACTTTCCCAAACTATGTATGTGTGCATTTTATTGCAATTAAAAAACCTTCTAGTTTCGGGGTGGGTGGGGTTCCCAAATGAAATCAATTTCATACTCAAAGATGTAGACACATTTGTTTTCTCAAGATAAAAAAAGAAAACCCCACTTTAAAAGAAAATAAAGGAGAAGTTTACTAAGGAGCTATAACTCGGTACTAAAAGTAATTAGCTGTAAAGGTTTTGTCTCTTTCTACAACAGAGAAATAGTAATAATAACCCAGCTTCCTTATGTCCCATTGGAGATAAACGTGAAGTCAGTCCTGAAGGCAAACCGTGTCCACGACCAGGTCTATAAAAGAAGTGATGGACACAAACATTTTTGCATGCTTTACTCTAGTAATTCTCAACTGGGGGATGATTCTGACACTCCTGTCCTCTGTCCCCCAGATTTTTGGTTATTACAACGCAGGTTGGGGGGAAGGGGTTATACTGGCATCTGGTGGGTAGCGGCCAAGGATGTGCTGAACATCCTACATAAGACTCTACAACAGAGATTTATCTGCTCCAAAATGTCAACAGTGCAGAGGGTGAAAAACCTGGATCTAAGGGCAAACTCTGAATAAACCAACGGTCGTCTAAAAGGTTCTTTGGAATATCTGTAAGCAATACATGTGCTTTTAATCTTACATATGCCTTATGCAGATAAATGAGAAAGTATTAAGTGTCAGAATAACAAGTGTAGTTATTTTCAGTACTTAAGACACTATGTACGGTCACCCTGAGGGATCTGTGGGGTGCTGATTCCAGGACCCTCAGGGATACCAAAGTCCGCAGATGCTCAAGGTCCTTAGAGAAATGGTACAGGACGCGGCATGTAACCTGTACATCTTTCCACACATTTAAAGTCATCTCCAGATTACGCATAATACCTAATACAATGTAAATGCTACGCAAGTACAATGTAAGTGCTATAGAAACAGCTGCTGGCATGTGGCAAATTCAAGTTTTGCTTTTTGGAACTTTCTAGAATTTAAAAAATATCCATTTAGAACATTTTGGTTGAATTCACAGATGCAGAACCAGCAGATACAGACAGCCTAGTGTACTGACCCACTACCTGCCATCTCCAAACTCTATCAAAAGAAATGGATAAGCCACACTAACTCACTGCTCTCATAACAAAACAAGAAGTAAGACTAAATCTAGTAAGCACTTGTGGACAAGATGAATCAAAGGATTCACATTCACTTTATTATTATCTCTAGTCTGACTGAACAGAACTTCAAAAGTTGATGCTTGTGCATGAACCCCGTAAACTAGTGTCAGATATCAATCAACTCAGAGTCTGCTTTTGACGGCTTATTTAAGTCACTGAATTTTATCAGCCATGTATTTTCATTTCACTACTCTTATTGGGAGCACCCAATATGCAGCTTGCATTAGTTACTGGTTTTTAAGGCACATGTCAAAGAGCTGGGGAATGTGCCTTTGTTGTTCTGAGTGTACTTTTAGGTATCAATTGCGGGAAATGTGACTTGGATGAATGACGTTTATCATGATTTACTTCCCACAGGATTCCACAAATTGTCTCGATATGAAAGTAATAACGATTAAAGGCAATGGTCTATTTTATTCCATTACTACTCCCATCTTTCTTTGTTCTGAGAGCCATTCAAATACACAAAATGCAGCCAAGGGAATAACCAAGGAACGGTTCACATTAGACTGTAAAATGCAGCTAGAGGTCAATTTGGCTTGGTACAGACTTGCTAGATGAGAGATTAAACCTCACTTCTCTGTCTTGTATATACGTAGTCCCAAACCTCTGCCACACACAGTTTTGGCAAAACCAGGTATGACAGTTGAAAAAGAAAAAGACTTTAAAGATCCTTATTTCAAATGCTCTGCTAACTAGATAAGTACAAATAAAGATATTTCAATGTATTCTAAAATCTTGATTTTTTAATGTGTATTCCATTAAAAAAAAACAGTTCAATAACAATCTCTGAGATAATACCTATATTTAAGATGAAAATCCCCAAGGGCTTTATTATTTCTTGAGGCTCTCTCTTTTTTTTTTTTTTAAACCAAGGGACAGTATCTTTTAATTTAGAAAATCATCAACAGGAATTCTCAAGAACTTCACCAACTCTACAGACCACGGCAGGGCTCTTATCCACAGTGATTGCCTGCATCTTACCCAAACACTTGAGCTGGTGGGGGAAAATGCCACCTGACATTTGGAGAGTAAGACTATTTCACATAAATTACACAACACAGCGTATCAGGTACCTAAACCATCAATCCACCCGGTGAGAACCACCAGCATTTGTGTTGAAGCTCAAGGGCTTACCCAAGGGCACATGGTTAGCTAACAAAGGCAAGCAGCTAAAAACAGAAGATACCATGTATTTTTTTCCCCAATCTGGTAATTTTCCTACTTAGACACTGTTAATACACCAAATGTGAAAAAAGTTCAAAGAGTCAAGAAGAACCATCCATCCCCAGTATAATTTTAGGTTAGTTCTGCTCAAGAATGGCAAGAATCGCCATTTTATAAGAAATCAGAATTGCTCTGAGAATGTCTTAGAAACAAAGATCAATAACGAGTGCACAGTCACATTAAGAAAAAAAAGACTCTTTTTCACTTTTATTTTGAAAGCCATGAGAACTGCATGTTACAGCCAGGGCTCTATCATAGTCTCCCTGATTCTCAAACGCAAACACGTCCCTGGTGCTTCCACAACAAACTGCTTCACATCTCATGCCTGGTTCTCTGCGCTCCTCTCTGGAAAGACCCATGCGGAAACTCCACGGGCCAGCTCCCTGGACCTCTCCCATCCATTGCTTCACTCCCCCTGTCCCCTGTCCTACAATATCTTTCTTCCCATCTTCCATCACTCGCATTCCTACACGCAGATCAAGGTTGGGCTGGGGCGCCCCCATCCTCCTAGTAAATACACTTTTTGCCCGGACCATGCAAAGTTCCCCACAACTTTATGACAGGTCTTAACTTTGTCCTACACTCCATTCGTGTCGGCGGTTTGGGACTCCTAGGTCTTTAGCTTCTGTGTGTACAAACTGCCCTAAACTACAATCTTTCACCCCCAGTGGCACCTAGTCAAGTAGAGACCAGAACAACACCTGCGGTCCAGCCGCCCCGGCAACCCCGCCCACGGTGGCGCCCTCACCGTGCTCTCTGGACACCGGGCGGGTACGACACCCCGACTTCCCCGGCCAGCACGGCCTTGCCAGGTCACGGGTGTGCTGGCAACAGCCCTGCTCACCCCCTGGCCCACTGGGATCCTGTTCCTCCCAGGCAGCCTTCCCACTTGGCTTAATCATCAAGTCCTTTTGGTAAGGCTTGATTCATCAAACTGCTGAATCTTGAAACTGCATATCAACATTAAGAGTTGAACAGAAAGCTGAGAAACTTAAACTTGGGCAAGGTTCATTGTTTTTCTTTTTTGCAGTGGCAGATCTGTACCATTATCATGGATTAACCAACCACACACTGCAAAGAAATGGAGACAGTAATACTTGCTGATACACTACACGCAAAAAGGCAGTATTTTCCATATTTCTTAACAAGCATATTTCTACTGGCTTAGAGCAAAAAATAAGTTATGAAAATTCTTTAAACTGTAAGTTAAAACACCAAAGTATCAAGGGAACTTAAATTCCTGTGCTGTTTTTCCACACCTGAATTTAGTTAAGATACAGTTTAAATAAGCAAAGCACTACCCAGCAAGTGATTCACACACTCTCAGATTAGTCATTAAAGAGCCCATCCAGAGGCACGAATGTCTCCTTCTCTAGAAAAAATATACATCATACACTCAAGGCCTCAGGCTCAAAGACTGCTATTTCAAGCTGGTGGGTATTTTCTGTTCCATGTAAAAGTCCTATTCTTTCTCCTCCTAGAGAGAAATCCATTTTCAGGGAAAAGATGGAAATGTTGAAAAGGAAAAAAAAGAAGTCTGCAATCTAAATTATGAAAATACACAGTGCAATTATCTGACTTCATTGACTCAGCACAGCTTCAATGAATCAGCCATTTTTTAATCTTTAAAAATCACTGCATAAAAGAAAACAAATTCAGATTTTCTTTTTAACCAAAAGTAACTGCTAATAATATGATGATAAAAGCCCTGGAGTTACAGGCTCCATTATCCAAAGGTTCCACTTTTACCTTTTTTCGCTCCTGTTCCCTCTGCTGGAGTCTACGGACCGAGTCAGTAGCTGCTTGCACTGAAATAAAACAGACAGTGGATTTTCAGTCACCAGCCCTTGTTCAAGGGGAGGCTTATCTGGATTAAAAAACAAAAGGACAAACAAAAAAACACTTGGATTGTCTTAGACCTCAAGAAACTACACCGAAAAAGCTAGTTTTGTTCACGGCATGGTGGCTAAAAAGTGAAAAAAACAAAAAAAGTATTCGGAACAGCATAATGAGAACCACTATCATTTGTGAGCCAAGGACATTTAGTACTGATTTCGATGACAAATCATCATTAACAACCTCAAGAGTCTCTGAAAAGACATAAAACACCTGATAAACGTATTATTCCCTTCTGATGGAGGCAGCCTTTACAGCGTCTCTGATTCATCAGCTTCCTCTCTCCTTTTCCTCATCTGTACTGCTGCTCCCTTGCAGGCAGGACTTGATACCCAGAAAGCTCCAATGACCTTCTACTATTCTTCTCGCCTCCTCTCCCATCTTTTAATTCACCCTGGCCAGACTGCCAAGACTCAGGTTTCTCTGGACTGCTTGCTTTTCAGTCAGTTCCCTTTTCAATGAATTACAACAGCTGGTAATAATTACTGTAGCTAATTGCTGAGTATGACTATGTGCCAAGAGCTGTGCTAAGTACTATCCATGTTTTACTCCTCTCCACTTTCCTACTAGGTGAGGACCACCATCCCATTTTACAGATTTTTTGGCATCTATAAAAAAACTGAGGTGTGAAGAAGTGAAATGTCCGTAATGGCAGTAACGGGACTAACAGACACAGACAGCGGGACTTCGAACCAGACCCCGGCTCTGCAGACTCAGCTCTCACCTTCAACGCTCTACCCCCCTCACGATTTCACCGAGGACAGTGGTCCATCACGCCAAACCTCTTCATTTCCCAGACCCATTTTATTTCTGCACACTCGTTTTCACTTACTGCGCTGGCTGGCGTGCAGGCTGAGAGTCAGCCTCTGTCAGTCACACCTGGAGTTGAGCTCTTACTACCTGTGTGACTGCTCTGGGACGTGTCTGCTTCCTCACTCATTCAGCCATTTGTCAGGTGATTTCTTGAGCAGCTACTAGGTGCCAGGTGCTACTGCTACTGCTCCTCACCTCTCAGAATCTTAGTTCCTCGTTTGTGAAATGAACGTAACGACTGGTGAGAGGACTTAAAAGCTGATAGGAGAAATAGGTAATGAAGTAGACAGCATGCTTAAAAACCACGGAAAGATTAACACAGAGCAGAGGTTCTTGCACACAGTAAGCAGTCAAGAAAGTTACTGCTACTATTACTCTACACCCTGGCCCCTCCCTAGTCAGAGTGCTTTCCTCATTCCTCTCCTCTAGTTGTAATGTTTACATTTCAAAAGCCCACTCCCAGGTTTAGTGCCTTCATAAAGCCCTCCAGATGAACCCCTTCCCTATGTGGACTTACTCTTATTTGAAATTCTTTTATCAGGCAGGTGTAAATCCTACCACGTGACCTTGCACCGCCTCAAACAGAGGCTTCCCCAGCTGTTTCACAAGTAGCCTTCCACCCGCCCCAAGCCAGCCCCAGTGAGCTCAGAGCTCCGTGCAAGACAGGCGCCGGGACTTCCTCCAGAATAATGTTAGGCCCTCCCTGTGCGAGCATGGCAAAGAGGAGGATGCCACTGTTAAAAAGTCAAGTTTTTATCAGCAGCCATGTGTTCTAGTCCTATCAAAGATAATACTGAAGTACTAAAAGTGAAGGTTCCCAATCATTGTTTGTTCTAATAGAAAAGCTGAAAACAAAACCAAACAGGAGTTGATTAGATCTGCCTTCTCTCTGTGGTATATTAATATTACATCATCTCTCCTGAGCAGTGGCTCCATCATTTCCTGATTTCCCCCCACCCGGTTCTGAACATAACTTTTATTTTTTTTATTTTTTATTTTTTTTGAACATAACTTTAAAAAAATCCATTTGATGGACTTTGGGTGCTTCATCATTTTCTGGGCTTAATCTAAGAGTTACAGGAACATGACATGTATTTTGTCGTTTAAAAGTTTAATTACAACACATCTGACAAAGGCACACTTTTCTTCCTTATCACAATTATCTTTGTACTTAGAATATCCATTTTTGGAAATTTCAGTCTCTGAAGTAATGTATTTTTTAACTTTTCATCCACATGACCAAAAAAAGGTTTGCTTTCTGAATTTAAGGAAACTTGCTTTCCTAAAATCTAAGAAAACTACCTTAGAAGTGACTACACTTTTCTTTTCCCTTTCCTCACAAGCCAAGACTCCACGAGGAAAAGGCTCATTTCTCTAACCTTCCCATCTCTTCTACACCACGTTTCGGTTGTTCCTAGTTCAGTAGCAACAGGAACAGATTCTGTGAAGAACTGAGATGCCTCACCCCACCATAACCACCCCACCCCCTGAAAAATGAGAACAAGAAAGTGGGTTGACAAGATTCTTAGAACTCTAACATGCTTTAATTTGCAGAGAAATAGAGCGGGGGAGTAGGGAGAAAGCGATACAACAGGGAGAGACAGATGAGACAATTCTGAAAGGAAGCCTCAGCATTCTCCACAGATGCTCCCTAAGAAAACTAATCATACGAGTTTATTAAGAGACACCGAACACACGGCACGAAAAACGGGACCGCAGAACCAAGGAAACAAACAGAACTATAACCACACCATTACAGACCTGAAAACCGACCACAAACAGAAAGAAATTGAACGGTCTTAAGACTAAACAACTGGCAGCATTATTACTGCAGAACGGAAAGCAAATTCTGTAAAACCGCACTTGTAAACAAAGTGAGGGGTCACAACTGAGAGGCTGGGGAGAAGCAGAGGGCGGGGTGAAGGCCTGGCCCTCCCCGCGCCCGGCACCTAATGCGGAAACAACAGCGTTCTAACTTCTGCCCATCTTCTAATCATTATTTTTCTCTGAGTGATCTTTCAGTAACAACTCTCTCTTACAATAAAGAAACAATTATTTTAATGTATTTCCTTCAGTTTTACTTGAGATTTTGTTCTGCTAAATTCAAGTAAAATTTAAAATTAATACCTTACCTCAAAAATTGCCTGAGCCCATTCTTACCAAAAGTTCTCTTCTGCCCCTCACACCTTCCGAACTGTTCATTCAGTTACCACCTCCACTCAGCCTTCTATTTTGATATATATACACAAAGATGTCGGCATGATAATTCACCAAAGTTAAAAACCAACCGTTATCTTTAGATAATTAAACTGATTTATTGCTTTCTTCTTTTTCTTATTTTATTTCTACTTTCTTATTACTTAGACATATATTCTTTTGTTTAAATAATGAAAAATAAAGTCTTAAAAAGAGAGAGGAAGGCAGGAAGGTAGAGAAAATTCTTTTACTATGGCCTTGTTAATTAACTTAAATTGATAAACACCCTAGAGACCTTCTGTCCTTCTTACCCTCTCAAAGGAGGACTGGTTCCTGATTTTTTTTTTCTTTCTCTTTTTTTTAATTTTATTTTTTAACTTTACAATATTGTATTGGTTTTGCCATATATCAAAATGAATCCACCACAGGTATACATGTGTTCCCCATCCTGAACCCTCCTCCCTCCCCATACCATCCCTCTGGGTCGTCCCAGTGCACCAGCCCCAAGCATCCAGTATTGTGCATCGAACCTTGACTGGCAACTCATTTCATATATGATATTATACATGTTTCAATGCCATTCTCCCAAATCATCCCACCCTCTCCCTGATTTTAAGCAAGAAGAACAGACACTCAGCAGTGTCTCTGGGATGGAGAAATGTAAAGGCTGTGTCCTGCTGACAGGGTGCTGCGTGGGTCACTCTCCCCGCTTACACATCCTCCCAGAGCTCAGCAACTTTCCGGGGTTGAGATTCCAGAAGCCACAGGTGATCTTGGCTCTGTCGCCCCTGCTCACCCAATGCTAAGACACTCAGCTAGGATTCTATCTATGTTTCCGTGCCAACAGTCCAGGATGCGCCCCCGTCCCCAACGCCCCACTGTAGCTCAGTTTCACGCACAGTGTTGGACCAACAGCTGAAGATCCGCACTCCAAGTTCTGGGAGTCTCAGCTGACCGCATGCCCAGCTCAGCTCTCAGAAGTGCGGAGCTAAGACAGGCCTGACGGGCGCAAGACAAAACTCCACTGTCACTAACCTTGTAGCTTAACTGTAAGGTACTCAGATGAGAGTCTATCCCAGAGATAAACACAAGCCAGCATCGTGGCGTAAAATGTCAACTTTTCAAACATGAAATTCCCCAGGAACAGCAGCTGGGCCAAGGCCAATTTTTAAAAAACTACGTTGGCTCTAAAAGCAAACGATTATCTCCATTATACCTGTGACGTTCGTGATAACAGATACAAGGACACCTTCAGGCTGGAGCCTCCTGGGGAAGCCATTCCTGTTTCTGGCAGCAGCAGTACCCCCAAGGCTGCTGTGCGTTTCTAATGCTAAAACTTTCATTATCGCCTCACATTTTAATTCTTCCTTTTAGGAAAATACATTTACCGTCTGGATTCCCTGTGACCTCTAAAAACTTTGCTATTTCACTGTGAAGACTATGCTTTAAAAAAAATTTTTTTACGTTATTTTTGGCTGTGCTGGATCTTCACTGATGCACGTGGCTTTCTCCAGTTGCAGCGAGCGGGGCTACTCTCTAGCTGTGGTGTGCAGGCCTCTCACTGTGATAGCTCCTTTTGGTGTGGAGCACGGACGCTAGAGCATGCAGACTCGGAAGCTGCAACGCAGGAACGTAGCGGCCCCACGGATCCAGGGATCGTGGGCCAGGGACCAAACCTGGGTCCCCTACACTGGCAGACAGATTCTTAGCCACTGGGCCACCAGGGAAGTCCAAAACGATGCATTTAACGTGAGGCTTCCCATCAGAAATAGCAATGACCCAGGAATTAAACTAACTGAAAAATCCATTCATAGTTTTTAAAAAATACTAATTGTAATCCCACTTATTTTTATATACTCGAAGTGTATAAAAGGAAAGTTACAGCACATCTCAAAAGCATACACAGGCATTCTGATCAATAAATCTGAGTTTTATTTCCAGTGTAATGTCTAGACAGCTTCTCAAGGTTAAGGAATTGACTGTATGAAGGAGCAAGGGCATGTCTGCAGCGACATGTAAAGCCTGAGATCAGGTTTAGACTCTTCCCTCTTCCACTCAGAGAAACCACGTCGCCCTGTCCTCTCCACCTTCCTCCGAGCATCCGAGGGCGCAGACTCACCCGGACTTGCACACACACCCTCAGGTAACTCAGTCATTAACCAAGCCCTCCCGCCACTTCCCCTCAAAGGCCACTACGTCACCAGCCTTTGCTTTCTTTAAAAAAAAAAAAAAAAACTTGTTTATTTGGCTGCACCAGGTCTCAGCTGTGGCATGCGGACTCTCAGTTGCGGTATGTGGATCTATTAATAGTTCCCTGCCTAGGGATGGAACCCAGGCCCCTGCAGTGGGAGCACGGAGTCTTAGCCACTGGACCACCAGGCAAGTCCTGGTGCTTCCCTTTTCCCCTAGACGCTGCTTCGTTTTCCACCGCCTCATTATCTGCCAGCAACCTCTGTCCTTGGACAAACTGAACAGCATCAATGTGGGTTTGAGGGGAAGCCCCGAGTTTCTTCTAACACCTCTAATTTTAAAATCAGTTACTCATAAAACTCCTTTGATTTTGTAATTTGATATGTTTAGAAAATATTCTTTTTAGCAAACATCTTTCCACATTAAAACATTTTGCTTAATGCAAAAAGTGATAAAACACAAACATTTACAACAGGACTTTTTTTTTAAGTTAAAAACTCTGGTGTCCTGCTTGGCAACGAAGCTTCATTGCATACCCTAATTCTTGGCCATCAAACATTTTCTTGCAGAATCATTTCTTAAGGTAAAAAAAGGTTTCAATTTTCTTACGTCCTGGAACGGTAATTTTGCATGCCCACCTTGCTGGGGAGGTTGATGCTCTGAACATCAAGGGGGACACACAGGGACACACAGGGGACACACAGAAGTCAGGGATCACCTGACTTCTGAAACTGGGCAGCTTCCCTCTGTCATCTCCACCTCCCACCAAACACCCCGGAAATCTGTTTGGGCAGAGCATGCGTTATGAAATAAAGCAATATAAAAAAAACGCTGGCTTACATCTCTGGAGAACTTGGTTTAAGCTGTCTTGCATTGTTGCTCTACACGTTGGAAGAGTATGTTCATTTGTCTCATGGATCATATTCTTCAGATTTTCAAGAACTCGCATTTCTCGAAGACCACGTTTTTCCTATTAAAAGAAAAGTACATATTGTGCCTTAAATCTTAGCAATTACTTTCTGAGACTTCCACCCAAGTTCTGGTTGCTATGCTACTACTTATTACTGAAATTCATACAGCCTTCTTCTAATTATTTGGCGATGACTGAGGTCACAACCTGGAGGTATTTTTTTTTTTAATTATGAAATGCTTCAAAAGTTGCAAATATGAGTCATATTTTCATACCAATGTTTAAAAATGGGCATGAGAAACACTAAAAGAGTAAAGAGAGACCTCGACTCCATGCATTTCATCTGTGGCAAAGAAATGATCAGATTTTAAGTTATATTTTGTGGTTCTTATCATCATAAAGCTTCTATTATTATGCTCTGATCCCACTTCACTCAAATAAAAGTGTGTGGAAAAAGTAGTAACGTGTGGGTTCTTCCCTGTGTAGAAGAGAGTTATCACTGAGGGCCTGAAACCGCCTTACAAAGGCCTGCCTACACGGTTGGCTTTGTGGGGAGTGGGAACTTGACCAGCCAACGGCTCCCAAGCAGGTAACACTTCCCGTGAATGACAAGACACCTCTCTCCTTCCAAGAGTCTGGAACTTTGATACGTGCCAGGCAGAGGCCGTCTACTTGTCGGGTCCCCAATATGAACCCTGGACCCCCAGGCTCAGATGCGCTTCCCCGGAAGACAACACATCACGTTGTCACAACCCACTCCCGGGGCAGTGAAGCGTGCCCCGTACGACTCCACCGGGTGAGACACTCTTGGAAGCTTCTGCCTGGCTTCCTCTAGACGCCTCCCCAGGCACCTGTTCCCTTTGCGAGTCTGCTCTGCCTCCTTTGGCCACGATAAACCTTGGGCACCAGCCTGCTGAGAAGTGCTGGTGAACTGATGCATGGGGGTGGTCCTGGGACCTGGAGCCCAGCTCCAGCTTCAGAAAGCTGAGCTTAACCCACCCTCCCGCTTGGGTGGGCTCAACTGAGTGACTTGCTTCCAGAGAATAAAGCAGGGAATGAGAAAAACATGGACTTCACAGTGGAGTCAACAAAGGTGACCTCGTGAGTGACGTCATGATGACGGCATGCACCTCCCGAGGTGACGTGACCAGAAGGACGTGCTCCCTCGCTGGGACGCCTTCCCAGAGTGTGTCAGCCCCGTCTAATCCTAAGGAAAACATCAGACAGACCCAGACGGGGCCACACTCTACAGGATACTGGCCAGAACTCAAGACTGTCAAGATCAAGAGAAACAAGGAAAGCCCAAAAAATTGTCACAGACCAAAGCGAACTAGAGAGACATGACAATTAAAAGCAGTGTGCTGCCCTGGATTAGGTCCCGGGACAGGAAGAGGGCTGTAATGGAAAAACTGGTGAAATGTGCGTAAAGTCTGGTGTTTCATTAGCAGTAATGTTCCAGTGTCAGTTTCTTAGTTTTTACTGATGTAGCACAGTAATTAATATAAAGATTAATAATGGGAGAAAGTGGGCGAGGGGTACACGAGCACTCGGTGCTGTATTAGTAAGTTTACTGTAAATCTTAAAATAATACAATGCAAAAAGTTCACTGAAAATGAAGAGTGGTAAACGTGATTATGAGGAAATAATAGTATAGTCGTTACTAGAGGTTTTGTTTTGAACCATCTTATGGAGCAGCTGGGGTAAGATATTTTACTCTTAATTTTTCCATAATAAAAAATTTTAAACTTATACAGAAGTTGAGAGAGAATGAAAGAATGAAACTTGGTTTCTGATGTATAACACCCCATAAAATTACAAATCGGTGAACTTTTCTCAAATTGAAACTGATAACAAGTGCTCATATAATGTGCTTAAGACAGTACTTGGCACAAAACACTTAAAAATGTTAGCAATTATTCAGAGTATTAGTACAGTTATTATATTTTTACATTAAAGACGTAATTTAATAGTATCAGAGAGGAAATGAGAGACTGATGTAATATTTAAATTTTCTTTCCTTCAAATAATAGTCCCACAAGTCCTAAAACCATACTGTATATATATATAAATTTATTACATGTCATATGGGGGAGAGACTTTTTCCTTTTATTTAATAATCTGAGATACTTTTACAACCTAACCAAAATGAGAGATCAGATGTCAAGTGGAATTTTACTTTGTCCTGCCTTTCAAGGGATTTTTCTCTTTAATAAATCAACATTCAAATGTATCAACATGAACCTTCCCAACTCTTCTCATTACTGTACCTATGTAAACAATCCTTTTTTTCCTCCCTCAAATTTAATCCACATTGCCTCCACCTTTTCTGTATTTCTCTAACATGTACGTTTTTTCTCAGATCAAACATCAGCCCCTCTTCTGAAAAGTTCCCTCCCAACTCAGCTGAGAGTTATTCCCTCTTCTGAGATCTCAATCACTGTGCTTACTTTATCATCATAATTTCATCATCACAATCTGCTCTCTGCAGATGGTAAATCCCTGGAGGTAGAGACTGTTTCTTATTTGTTTTTGCGTATCTGCTGAGGCAGACAGTTCTGGATCTGTTCCCCTCTTCTCTCTTCCTCTGAACACCCAAATACCATTTGGCGGTGATCACCAAGCATTCCTGGAGTCGCTGTGGTGGCGGTGTGCCTGCCTGGTCGTGTTCAACTCTTTGTGACCTCAAGGATTGTAACCCACCAGGCTCCTCTCACTCTGGAACTTTCCAGGCAAGACCACTGCAGTGGGTTGCCATTTCCTCCTCCAGGGAATCTCTCCCACCCAGAGATCGAACCTGTGTTTCTTGCATCTCCTGTGTTAGCAGGTGGATTCCTTACCACTGAGCCACCTGGGAAGCATTTGGTGGTAAAGGTGCCTGTGGAACAGATACCACCAGCCG
Source organism: Bos indicus (assembly GCF_029378745.1). NCBI lineage: Eukaryota > Metazoa > Chordata > Mammalia > Artiodactyla > Bovidae > Bos > Bos indicus. Next base: position 49,419,578 of record NC_091782.1, on the reverse strand, counting down.
CCTCCCACTTGCCTTCCCTGCTGCTGCAGGAAACGCACACGTGATGGCTGGCCTCCCGAAGCCACCCTGTGAGCAAGAGGACGTGAGCAGCCCTGCTGGAGGAAAGGCTGAGGTCATGGGCCTCTGGCCACGGTGGGAGGAAAGGAGAGCCACTCTCTTCAGGGCTCTGTCCCTAGGAACCAATACCTTCCTCCAGACACAGTCGGGTATATTCAGGAACTCTTGAGTAAAACGGAGAATGAAACTTGCTGAAGGTGAAGCAAGGAGCTGGCGCAGGACCGCAGGTCATGAACTGTGACCCGCGTGGGCCTCCCCTCTCCGAGGTCCGGCACCTCCTTACTCGCTGAGACCACCAGGCGGACACGCACCCGAGGGCCCCTGCCAGGATCTCTGTTCACGGCACTGACTGGAACCGGGGGAATAAAAGCGCTGAGCAAAGTCGGGAGCAAGACAGTCACGGGCCCTGAAACCCTAGCAAACACAAAGAGGGCCTGCAGCATTACACCAGGATGCCCACAACCGAAGTAACACTGCCACCGTGTGGCCCTTACTCCTTTCTTCTGGAGACAAAATTTTATAAAGAAAAAGATCATTGTTGCCGGGTGCATTAACTTTTAAAAACACATAAACTACAAACAAGCTTCCCTTTAAATGTGAGCCGGTTTGCTTCAAGTGAACCACATTTAAACAGTCTAGAGAAGACGAAACTCAAGGAACCACATTCGACGTCATGTAATAATCTGTAATGGAAAAGAATCTGAAAAACAATGTGTGTGCATAACGCAATCCCTTTGCTGTGTACCTGAAACACTGTTAATAACTGTACTTCAATTAAAAAAAAAAAAAAGATGGGAGACTTTCAGGAAGCCCTGACAGCTCTCCTCACCCTTCCTCCGCTTTCATTAAGTAGAGGAGGGTATTATTTGGGCCAAGAAAAGAGCTGTAAATAGCGCACGTATCTACTCAACTCTAAATCTCTAAAACACTCTCAGTGTCTCCCTCACAATTTGAAGGGGAAAGGTTAGAGTGTAACAGAAAAGGCAGCTGAGCCCGATGTAGAGGAATTTCCACTGAACTCCCAGAAAGACCGCCCCGGAGGTGACTGTGGGAGAGGCCAGCACCAGGGACCTTTCATGAAGACTATGAAACAGGCAGCTGCAGAGCGCGCCAACACGCTGACGAAACGCTCTGAGCCCTGCAGAGACCATTCCTCCGTGAGGACAGGAGTCAGCCCAGCTGCATGAAGAGGGGCCTGGGTCTGGCTCACCCACGGATACAGCGCTGGTTCCTAACTCGAGGTCTCACGCAAAGTAAGTGCTCAGGACGCTCTACTGGACCTTCTACAACAAGCTTACATCTACCACATCCAGTGTGAACATTTTCTTCCTTAGTAAACAATCTCCTTCCCAGGTGGTGCTAGTGGTAAAGAATCCACCTCCCAATGCAAGAGACATCAGAGATGTGGGTTTGATCCCTGGGTCGGGAATATCGCCTGGATAAGGGAAGCAACCCACTCCAGTATTCTTGCCCGGGGAATCCCATGGACAGAGGGGCCTGGTGGACTGCAGTCCACAGGGTCACAAAGACTTGGACACAACTGAGCACACACACACACACACACACACAGGTCTTTAGAGACACATTTACAAACTCTAAAAAAAATAAAAACTATTTAGTATTTCAGATTAGTCAGCCTGGGGCAGGGGGGAGAAAGATGGAAAAACCAGTGCATGTTGGAAAAGCCAAGTTTTAGTCCAGGCTCTGCCACCTGCTCCCCTGGATCATACTAGGTACCTCCAACACACCAGACACTCTTTCAGGCACTTGGATACAACAAAGCGTAAGAACAGTTAACTGTCTACATTCTCGTGAAGGGCAACAGGCAATAAACAAGCAGAGAGTAAGAAAAACACAGGTAGTAATAAGAGCTTATGGGAGGCAGAAGTCTAAGGTGGTCCCTGAGACCCCCGCCCCCAGATACACCCTGTGCTGTGACATGCCCCAAGCAGCGTCAACAGGACAAGAACCGACAACTTCCAGAGGTTCAAGCTGGATTTAGAAAAGGCAGAGGAACCAGAGATCCAATTGCCAACATCCACTGGATCATCGAAAAAGCAATAGAGTTCCAGAAAAACATCTACTTCTGCTTCATTGACTATGCCAAAGCCTCTGACGGTGTGATTAACAACAAACTGTGGAAAATTCTTAAAGAGATGGGAGTACCAGACCACCTTACCTGCCTCCTGAGAAATCTGTATGCAGGTCAATAACCTCAGATGTGCAGATGAAACCACCATTATGGCAGCAAGCAAAGAGGCACTAAAGAGCCTCTTGATGAAAGTGAAAGAGGACACTGAAAAAGCTGGCTTAAAACTCAACATTCAAAAAACTAACATCCTGGCATCTGGTCCCATCACTTCATGGCAAACAGATGAGGAAACAATGGAAACAGAGACAGACTTTATTTTCTTGGGGCTCCAAAATCACTGAAGATGGTGATTGCAGCCATGAAACTAAAAGATGCTTGCTCCTTGGAAGAAAAGCTATGACCAACCTAGACAGCATATTAACAAGCAGAGACGTCACTTTGCCGACAAGGGTCTGTCTAGTCAAAGCTATGGTTCTCCCGTAGTCGTGTATGGATATGAGAGTTGGACCATAAAGAAAGCTGAATTGATGCTTTTGAACTGTGGTGTTGGAGAAGACTCTTGAGAGTCCCTTGGACTGCAAGGAGATCCAACCAGTCCATCCTAAAGGAAATCAACCCTGACTATTCCTTGGAAGGACTGATGCTGAAGTTGAAGCGCCAATACTTTGGCCCCCTGATGTGAAGAGCTGACTCATTAGAAAAGATCCTGATGCTGGGAAAGACTGAAGGCGGGAGGAGAAGGGGATGTGCTGCAGTCCATGGGGTCGCAAAGAATTGGACATGACTGAGTGACTGGACAACAGCACACGGCTCAGTCCTGCTGGACTCTGCGACCCCACGGACTGTAGCCCTCCAGGCTCCAGAATCCCTCTGTCCACGGGATTCTCCAGGCAAGAATGCTGGAGTGGGTTGCCATGTCTTACTCCAGGGGATCTCCCTGACCCAGGGTCAAACCCCCTTCTTCTGCATTGGCAGGCAGAGTCTTTACAGCTGCACCACACGGAAAGCCCAGACACCTGTCAGTCACTCAGGCAAACCCCAATGGAGGTCCCGCTGTGACAGTTTACTTAAAGTCTCACATCAGCTGACTTTAAGGGAGACCATCCCAAGGAGGCCTGACTTCATCAGTGAGTCCTTAACAAGGCCTGGGCTCTTCTCGGCAACAGAGACTTGAAGTATGAAAGGGATTCGACCTGATGGAGTCTCCGCTTGTTAAGTCTTTGAGTGAGTGAGTAAGTGAAGGTCGCTCAGTCGTGTCCAACTCTTTGCGACCCCATGGACTATACAGTCAATGGAACTCTCCAGGTCAGCATATTGGAGTGGGTAACCTTTCCTTTCTTCAGGGGATCTTCCCAACCCAGGGACTGAACCCAGGTCTCCCGCATTGCAGGCAGATTCTTTATTAGCTGAGCCACAAGGGGAGCCCAAATCTTTGAAGAGACCATATGGCAAGGAAGGTGGGTGGCTTCTAGGAGCTGAGTGACTCCCAGTTGACAGCAAGCAAGGAAACGGGACCTTCGTCTACCTCAGTGAGGAAGTGAGTCCCGCCAGTCACAGGAATCAGGAGGACCCTGAGCACCAAGTAATGATGGAGCCTGGCCCAGCCCTGGATTTTCACCCTGTAAGACCTTGAGCAGAGTACCCACCACACTGTACCTAGACTTTCTTCTCACTAAGGAACCGCCAATGATCTTTACATAGCAGGATAAGGGGACAGGGTCTAGTGAGTTTTCTGTGTGAGGGATAACTATTCTTATCGTGCAACAAAAGTAATGACGACAAAGAAAACCAACAGCCACCTTCAGGTACCAGGAAAGATTTCGAGAGACACACGCCTTTCGTCTTCCCAACAACGCTGTGAAGCAGGTGTTCCACAGCCTCTGTGTCTGCTGAGCCCAGAAACGGTGTCCAGCGCAGCAGCCCTGTCCGTGCCTCCTGAGTGCTCTGTACCAGAGGCTTTCTGGACTTGTAAAGGGTTTATGGAAACCTTCCCTCCTTCTGGCAGACCAAAGACTTCCTGCTTGGAGTCTCACTTGAAAATAAGATCCTGACTCACAGAGAATCACAAAATTGTTTGTGTAACACCATTAACCACCATCAACCTATTAGGAGCTTGGGGTGTTACTACGCAATGCACAGTGAACAAATTATACATGTGCAAAACCACAGCCAAACACAAGAGGATGGCAGGCTGGTGCATCACGACTGTGGGGACGGAACGTAAGAGGCTGGGTGGCAGATGGTCCCGCTACAAAGACAGGGACCAGGTCACAACAGGATACTGGCCTTTGTCTACAGACAGAAAATGACATCCGAGGGCTTGAAACTCTCTGGCAGAGTCCCTTCGACTGTCAATCCTACAGGAAATCAACCCTGAAAATTCACTGGAAGGACTGAAGCTGAAGCCGAAGCTCCAATACTTTGGCCACCTGATTCGAAGAGCCAACTCACTGGAAAAGACCCTGACGCTGGGAAAGATCGAAGGCAAAAGAAGAGGGCGGCAGAGGATGAGCTGGTTAGACAGCATCACGGACTCAATGAATTTAAGCAAACTCTGGGAGAGTGGAGGACAGAGTAGACTTACATGCTACATGGGGTCACAAAGAGTCGGATACAACTGAGCAACTCAACAACTACTACTCTGGCAGCAGGATGAAGACTAGATTTGACTGGGTTGATAGGGCAGGCACACCGATCAGAGGATACATTTATGCAGTAATGTCTAGAAACTTGATCGCTGAATGTGACCTATAGGGGAGGGAATAGCCAGGGGTGATTCTCATGCTTTAACTTGAGAGCTTTGGGTAGATGCTGCTGCCTCAAATGAGAAAAAAAGAATACAGAAAAGGGGTCTAGAAAATTGACCCATCCATCTTTAAAATCTTTTCTCTCTCTCTTTTTTTTTTTTTACTATACCTCATCTTACAGAAGAAAAACTGAGCTCAACAGACAGTAAACAAGCCAAAGCAGACCCCAGACCTGGAGCCCAAGACTCCTCCCACCTACACTTGTGCTCCCTCTATTCATGTCAATGTCTCTTAATAAGTTTTACTTTGTATATTTTATGGACACAAGAACAGAAATCAGAAATTTTAAAACTAGAGAATTTCCCTTCTGTGTATTGACACACTAGCAGATCAGGGTGGTATTTTTACAAAATGAGTTGCAAATACTCACTTCAAATTCTTTCACAAAATAACGGGTTTCACCTTGGATAACTGGTCTGTGATCTAAGAGCCTTGAATGAATCTCTCCAAGATCTGTAAAGAGAAAATGAAACTCAAGGTCAACCCATGCTAAGTGGCACAATCTCTAGCTTGTTTCACTCTTCCTGTTCCCCATCAACATAAGAAGGTTAAAATCCGGTTGAGACTATGGATTATCCGGTTAGTAAATTGGTAAAGCAGTTTTGAGAACAATTAGGCAGTATCTAATAAAGTGAAGGCATGTACACCCAGTAATTTCATGCCGAGATTAAAATCCAGGTCAGACTATGGATTATCTGGTTAGTAAATCGCTGAAGTAGTTTTGAGAGAGCAATTTGGCCACATCTAGTAAGTTAGAGAAGGAAATGGCAATCCACAGCAGTGTTCTTGCCTGGAGAATCCCAGGGACGGCGGAGCCTGGTGGGCTGCCGTCTATGGGGTCACACAGAGTCGGACAAGACTGAAGCGACTTAGCAGCAGGAGCAGTAAAGTTAGAAGACATACACACCCAGCAATTTCATGCCTAAGTATGTGCCCTAGAAAAACCTCTTATACAAAAGAGAGAGAATGTATGATTGTTTACTACGGGACGAGCGTTAAGGAGAGTAAAAAAAAGGGAGGGGAACACCCTAATACACTCATGGATACTACAAAGCAGTGAATGGAAATGAATACAGTGGGTTAACACTTATTAACATGGACAAATCCCACAAACAAAACGTCAAGCACAAAAGCAAGTTTCAGAAGGATATAGCGATTAATATAAACTTTCGAAACAGGCGGCTTCTACAAGGAAGCAGGAGGGGCTGGGTCGGTTTGCAGTTGCTGGGAGGCACCTGGCGCGGAGAAAACGGGGCGCACCCGGGCCAGGGTCCCCCACCCTCAGCCTGCCGCAAACCCGAGGCCGCCGGGGCTCGACCCGCGGCTCGGCCCCGGGTCAGAGGGCGCCGCCTGGTCGCTGGGGCTGCGCTGGGACCACCAGGCGAGAGCCCTGCTACGCCATACCCTTGATAATGAGGTGCGCCGGCGAGCCCGTGAACCCCTGAGAGTCCTTCTTCTTGCCGCCGCCGCCGCCACCCTGGGCGGCCTCGCAACCCACCGGGGTCTCCGTCCCACCGCCGCTCATCCCGGCCAGCTCCGCCCACCCGCGACTGCGCTGCGCCTGCGCACACCTCTGCGGACGCTCTCCCTGCGCGGGGTTTTGGCGTCATCAAAGGGCGTCGGGGAAGCAGAGTCAACCCAGGGGCGGTTCCCGCAAGGGCACTACGGTGTAGCCAGTGACCTGACCTTGAAGGAAGCCGGTGCCGCCATGCTGGATTAGGGCAGATGCTGCCGGCAGAGGAGGATGTCTGAAAGTTAGAGCTAAACTTATTCCTCCTCCCTAACCCGCTGGCAATGGTAACCCACTCCAGTATTTTTGCCTGGAAAATCCCATGGATGGAGGAGCCTGGTGGGCTGCAGTCCATGGGGTCGCTAAGAGTCGGACACGACTGAGCGACTTCACTTTCACTTTTCACTTTCATGCATTGGGGAAGGAAATAGCTACGCACTCCAGTGTTCTTGCCTGGAGAATCCCAGAGACGGCGGAGCCTGGTGGGCTGCTGTCTATGGGGTCGCAGAGAGTCGGACACGACTGAAGCGACTTAGCAGCAGCAAACCCGCTTGAGAGGTTTGGAGAGGTTGGCGGAGAGGGAATTTAGTTATAGAATAATATTAATAATGTGTGTGTGTTAGTCAGTCGTGTCCGACTCTTTGCGATCCCATGGACTGTAGCCCGCCAGGCCCCTGTGTCTATGGGGTTTTCCAGGCAAGAATACTGGAGTGGGTTGCCATTCCCTTCTCCAGGGAATATTAATAATAGTGGCATAAATATATTATCCGTACCGTTACCAGCCACCAGTATTTTACAGAGGGTTTTGACGTGCCTGCTTTGCCACCTTGGTCGTTATGGCAACTCTGGGGAACAGTTTTGTCATTTCTAATAAATGAAGAAATAGGTCTAGAGATTAATTTGCCCAAATCACTTCTCTGAGTCATTCATGCCCATGTAAAAAGCAAAAAGTGTCTGTTCTTGGCATCTGCATTTACAAAATCTCAACCAGTTGTTCCGTAGGCTAAGAGAAAACGCGTGTAATTATGGAAGGGACCATTTCTTGCTAGGCTGCTTTGATTTGTAGTCGTGAAGAAACAAATCCGGTGCTGACTAGAATCTAGTGCTGCTGTGTGGTAAACTTTATACAATTCATTTTGTAGTCTCAACAAGCCTCCCTGCCTGTTGAGAGGAGAGGGCAGTGCAGCCTGACAGTGTCGTCTTCACCTCCTGTGTTCATCCAGTGTTTCTAAGGCTCATCTCTTAGCCCTCCCTTTCTCCCTCCTCTCTTCCCGCACAGTGCTTACCCTCAAGGGTTTCTCTAGCCACCAAAATTTACAACCTAGGGCGTTCTAATGACAGTATGGAAGAATGCGCAGCACACATGTGGGATACCTGGGGACAGGAGGTGGTCAGGAGAGACTTCCCAGAGGAGGTATATTTTGTCTTCAGGTCTGAAATGAGGTGTTAGGTGGGGTGGGGTGAAGATGGAACTTAGGAATTTCTAGCAGAGAAAATAAAGAGGCATAAAATAGATGACTTCATAAACAGAATGTGAACTTGGCTTATTGCAAGTTATTGAGTCAGGGTTCTAACTTTTCATTTCCCTCCCTTTGGCATCTACCTCCAGAAAACATAATTATTTTTAAAGCCCTTCATTATCCTCCTCACGTCTAGGCATTTTTCTTACTCAAGTTTTCTTCTGCACCTGCAAGACTAAGTCTTCTCTAAGCTTGTCTCTGAGTGTCTTTGAACTACTGAAAAGCCTGGGCAGGCTTGATACCCAGCAGGACCCTGTGGGGTTCCTGGGCACAAAACCTCTCGGTGGCCCCCAATTCTTGATTACAGGGAATAGAATTCATTCAGCCTCCGTGACCTTCCCTGAGTTCCAAGGAGCAGGTTCAAACAGCTGTTAATTAGTAAAGGGAGGGGATGTGGAGACAAGAGAGGAAAAGTTAACAGAATCAATAATGTCTAGAGTTCCCTAGAGGTCGAGTAGTTAGGACTCCGTGTTCTCACTGCTATAGATAGATAGTGAAAGTCGCTCTGTCATGTCCAACTCTTTGCAACCCCATGGACTATACAGTCCATGGAATTCTCCAAGCCAGAATACTGGATTGGGTAGCCTTTCCCTTCTCCAGGGGATCTTCCCAACCCAGAGATAGAACCTAGGTCTCCTGCATTGTAGGCAGATTCTTTACCAGCTGAGCCACAAGGGAAGCCCAAGAATACTGGAACGGGTAACTTATCCCTTATCCAGCGGATCTTCCCGACCCAGGAATCAAACCAGTGTCTTCTGCATTGCAGGCGGAGTCTTTACCAACTGATCTCTCAGGGAAGCCCCTCACTGCTGTAGTCTGGGTTCAGTTCCTGATTGGGGAACTAGGGTCTGTGCAAGCTAGGAGGCCAAAAAAAAAAAAAAAAAAGTGCAGTCTTGAGGCAGGGCGCTGGTTCCCCCTCAAGGGATACACAGAACAATGTCCTTGAGCTTTTCTGCAGATACTGAAACCCTTACCAGGTGGGAGAAGTTAACTGAAAGCTGCCCACAAGCACGTGTAGACCCCAGACTGGTTGGAAAACAGGTTGATGATGCTGACTCGCGCTTACCTCATCACCAGCCCATCAGAAGAGTGTCCACGAGCTGATCACACCATTTGAACCATTACTATAAAACTCCTACTACCCCCTCCACGTTGGGACACACAGTTTTAAAGCTGTTCTTTTCTACTTCACTCCAAAACTCTTATCTCCAAAGCTTAATTCGGTGTTGGGGTACAGAGGCTGGATTCACCTTTGGGCTCCCTCTTCACGAGTGATCACGTCTCCCACATTAATGTGGAGTTAAAAATGAACATTCTGGGTTGTGCCTCCCCAAGTTCTGTTTTAGTGGTTCTGGGGTAGCTGCTCCCTCCCCTTCTCCAATTGCCAGTTGATTAGGAGATAAGCAATAAAAGAACTCCAGGTGCAGTAGTTAACACTTTGGAATCAGACAGAACTGGGTTCAAATTCCGGCTGTGCCACTTGCCTGAATTTCTTTTTCTACAAAATGGCCATAAAATAGCCATATTATAAAGCTGTAATGATTAAAAAAGATTAAACTTGTAAAGTACTTAGAACTGTGCCTGGCACATATCAAATGCTCAATAAATATTTCAATAACCTCCTGTATTTTCTTTTAAAGCCCTGTATAATCTGCTCTCATTCTTCCAGACTGCCTTTAGCTGCCTTTACCATTATAATTTCTTGCATATGTTTTGCACTTTACGATTTATAAACTGTTATCACACATAACATGGGCTTCCCAGGTGACTCAGTGGTAAAGAATCCACCTGCAATGCAGAAGATGAGGGTTTGATCCCTGAGTGGGGAAGATCCCCTGGAGAAGGAAATGGCAGACCACTCTAGTATTCTTGCCTGGGTGATCCCATGGACAGAGGAACCTGGTGGGCTACAATCCATAGGGTCACAAAAGAGTTGGACACAACTGAGCAACTAGACAATGACAACACGTAACATACCACATTCTCAATCTTCACATTAATCTATTTGAGGAAATATTAAAATACCCATTTTCAGGACTTCCCTGGTGGTCCTGTGGCTAAGACTTTGTGCTCCCAATGTAGGGGGGATGGGTTCCATGCCTGGCTGAGGAACTAAGATCCCACGTGCTGTGAGATGTGACCCCCCCCAAAAAAATAATTAAAAACCCAAAATACCCATTTTTTAACTACAGAAACTCAGGATTAGAGAATGTGGATGAAACTCTAACATGTCTACAACATGTACACTCGGGACAGCACACTGCTCTGCCATCAAGAGAAGGACTTTGTTCCCCTTCCAGGTCGGTCAGTCTGGACTGACCTTGTGACTTCCTTTGACCAGTAGAACCTATTTTTGAAGTGGGTTAACAAATTAAAAATGGAAGAAACTGAAGAATAGAAAGGAAAATATTAGATGGTCTTTATGGGTAATGGCAACCCACTCCAGTGTTCTTGCCTGGAGAATCCCAGGGATGGGGGAGCCTGGTGGGCTGCCGTCTATGGGGTCGCAGAGTCGGACACAACTGAAGTGACTAAGCAGCTTAGCAGGGGTAATATACTTAGTATTACCATGTATTAATCATATAAAGTTTTGGAAATGCCTCTGGCACACTAAGCCCAGAGGCGGGTGTGTTGTGAAACAACGCTCTGCGTGTTGGTGTCAGCTGTCTTCTAGGAGCAGCTTTACAGTTCTGATCTTTCCTGGACCGAATCCCACTTGTTGCCCTGAGCGCTGCTTCAGTGTAGCTCCATCACTTGAGAACATGCAGTGCCTCACCGTGAGAGCTGCTGCTATGAAGCTGGTATTGGGACAGAGACAACTGACGGAAGTCAGGATGCTTCGACAGCACACTGGGCCCACCTCCAGAAAACTGGACTCGGATGTGAAAAACGACAAGAGCACCCTTTTGTGGATGAGTGCAGCTGCTCTGTGTCACCCAAGCTTCTGACAGGTGGCTCTCGTGGTGGGGTTGTCACACCAGACCTGTTGAATCAGAAACTCAAACGGGGACCCAGCAATCTGTGTTTTGGGAAGCCCGGGTGATTACCATTCATGCTCGAGCCTGAGAACCACTGCATTCATGCCACTGTCTGTCATCCATGCCCAAAACTTCTGACAATGACTGTTAACTCTAGTGTACTTTCATACAAGTCACAAGGCTTGAGTCAAATGCCTACAAGTCAGGAACTGTAGAGCTGGTAAGGCCAACCAGAGGGCCAAACATTCCCTGGTGGCTCAGATGATAAAGAATCTGCCTGGGATGAGGAAGACCTGGGTTTGATCCCTGGGTCAGAAAGATCCCCTGGAGAAGGAAACAGCAACCCAGTCCAGTATTCGTGCCTAGAGAATCCCATGGACAGAGGAGCCGAGCCTGGCGGGCTAGAGTCCATGGGGTCACAAAGAGTCAGACACTAGTGAACGACTGTATGTGTTGCAGGAAGTTGGGAAAAACTGGGCTAGTGGAAGAAGGATAACCCATTTTTGCACAAACAGACTAGTTCGTGGACTGCACCAAAGAAACTTTGTAATTTGTAATCAGATGGCTGGAAGTTTGTGGTCTTGTGCAAAGCAGGCCTGGGGCCTTGCTCTTTAGAGCAATGCCTTGTCAGGTTAGCTGTGTGACTGTTGTATTTCAAGCTTAACTTGGACAGACAGGCCTGCCAGGCACAAATTTCTCAAGCAGATGATGTTCGGGGTGGGGGGCAAAAATTATCCACAGCAAGGCCTCAAGCACAGATGACCCTCAGCAGAAATGGCAAGCCTAGTCCGTGGGATCCGTCCTACAGCTCACGAGCCCTGGGGACCCAGCCTGTCTGAAGTGGAAGAGACAGCACGGATGGGCCATCACATTAACTCGGCAGGCTGGAAGAGCTGAGGCGCTTTCGTTCTCCCCACAAAGAAACCCAAGTTTAAAAGATGAAAATATTCCTCAAGGAATAGCGCTAATGGAAGAAGAAACCCTTGAGCCACAGAAGCAGAAGTGGCCAGCATCTCAAATTCTCCTGACTTCCTGTCTCCCTGCTTTTGGTCTCGCTCGTAAGTGAAAGATGAGTTTTGCTAGGTAAGGTAGCAGTTGGAATTAGTTTTATTCATCAGCAGGAGGGAGAATAAGGCAGAGCCTGCAGGAATATGGGCTCCAGCAACAAGTAATCATTATTGCAAAATCAAATTCCCCATCTCATCTCGGATATGCCTGTATGTAACCCTGGAGCTGGGCTTCAGTGTTATAAATCCAGACCTAAGACGTGGAGGAGTGGGATGAGGAGCCCCCTTGTGTACCAAGAACCTCTGCCCGGCAAGAGATATATGATGGCAACTTTCCCCCATTGCTTTTGCAGTAAAATTCACCCAGAGCTCCAGGAAGAGTTGGGAATGTAATTCAGCTTCAATAAATCAAGACTAAAATTAAGATGGCCAGATATGTAGCCGCCTACTCAGGTGCATGGAGAATTTGAAATTTAGTGCCCTGGTAATGGGTTGGAACAGGTTATCCAATCGTGGAGAGAAAGAAGAAATATTGCTCTCTGGGGTTAGAAAGCTAAATGCTCAAATCCATGACACCACCACATCTCTGCCAAAGCTAGATTAATATTAAAGTTTGTGTAACATCTGATTCTTTTTTTAAGTAATGAAGTCAAATGATAGGAAAAAATACACATACATGAAAGAGCTATACTTCGTAATCATTCTAATTTGACTCCTTGTCAAAGAACTGTGTCTTTCATCTCTTGGTGTGATGTATGTGTAACTGATTGTTACAAAGTTCTATTCTTTCCTAACAATACTTCTGCTTAAACTTTTATCAACACATCTTGAAGCTTTTCTGGAAGGACTTTAGCAGGGCTCTCACCTTTAGCACCAGGAGAGGGTGATCTGCCCATTCATTCCACTTCTACCTCCCTGCCTCGGTCCCTGAAGGAAAACTAATGTGCCCATCGAAGACTGTGGGGACTCTGGCTTCAGACTTAACTGGGTGGAGCCAATGGGGGACCTATATGCTTAACAGGGAGTGAAAATGAGAATGCTCACACATCAATCAAAACTCCTTTGTGTGGGGCTTCCCTGGAGGTCCAGTGGTTAAGCATCCACCTTGCAAGGTAGGGGACACTGGCTTGATCCCTGGCTGGGAAGATCCCACATGCCACGGGGCAGCTAAGCCTGCGCACCACAACCACTGAAGCCTGCAAGTCCCAGCACCTGCTCACTGCAACTAGAGAAAGCCCGCATGCAGCAATGAAGACCCAGTGCAGCCAAATACAAATTAAAAAAACCAACAAGCAGTGCAATGATCTTACTGCTGAGTGTGGATGGTGATGGGATAATTTACATTAGGTCACTTTTCCTACCATCTTGGGAGAGCATCTGCCTGCCAGGGACCGACAACCACAGAGCCCACTGCTTCTGCTAAGTCGCTTCAGTCGTGTCCGACTCTGTGCGACCCCATAGACGGCAGCCCACCAGGCTCCCCCGTCCCTGGGATTCTCCAGGCAAGAACACTGGAGTGGGTTGCCATTTCCTTCTCCAATGCATGAAAGTGAAAAGGGAAAGTGAAGTCGCTCAGTCATGTTCAACCCTCAGCGGCCCCATGGACTGCAGCCCACCAGGCTCCTCCATCCATGGGATTTTCCAGGCAAGAGTACTGGAGTGGGGTGCCATTGCTTTCTCCACAGAGCTCCACAAATCACTTCAAACCCCAGTGCACGCAAGGATGACAGGTGACATCCTCCAATTCTGCAACTGTATGATTCCTGTTCACGCCAGCTGTGGCCTCAATGGGTGATCAGCATGTTGGTCAGTCTCAGCCTCTGCCATGGTTCCTAAATTAACATGAGATAATGTGTATGTTCAGAGAAGGCAATGGCACCCCACTCCAGTACTCTTGCCTGGAAAATCCCATGGATGGAGGAGCCTGGTGGGCTGCAGTCCATGGGGTCGCTAAGAGTCGGACACGATTGAGTGACTTCCCTTTCACTTTTCACTTTCATGCATTGGAGAAGGAAATGGCAACCCACTCCAGTGTTCTTGCCTGGAGAATCCCAGGGACGGGGGAGCCTGGGGGGCACCCGTCTATGGGGCTGGATGGGGTCGGACACGACTGAAGTGACTTAGCAGCAGCAGCAATGTGTATGTTGTAAAGTGCCTGGTACAGAGCCCAGAACACAGACATGACTACAGTTATCTCATTATTTCTATTTACTTTCAGAGAATCCACAGGTTCTGTGGATGACACAATTACACACTTGCCCTCATAGAGTTTCCAATCCAATCGTCTGTAAACAAATTCCAGAAACAGTATGCAAAGCATTCTTGGAGAGGCTGCCAGCTGCTCAACACCCCTTGAAAGTATGTGAGAGCAGACTTTGCTGCCTACTTGCTGTGACAGAGACAGCCTTGTGCCTACCCATCCCTTCTTCCCTTCCTCCTCACTGACAGAGCACAGGTTTTACTCTGGCGGGCGATGTGTGTGCTAAAGAACTACATTTCTGGCCTCCCTCCTGGTGGGGAGGAACAAAGTCGTGTAAATAGATAGATATTGCTGAACAGGGCTTCCAGGAAAGGTCCTTCGAGCAAATTGACTCAGCTGGGAGAGGAGTCTTCTTGCCCTTCCTCCTGGCTTCCTTCTCTGGATCTTAATCATGGACTTGAAGTCTGGAGCCAATCGCCAACTTGGACCATGAGGTGAACTTGAGAAAACAGAAGACTACTTGTTTTGTATGAAGAAGTAGCTGGATGCCTACCAGCAACTGTGGACTGTCTTCTTTCACATGAGAAAAAAACAATCCCTTGGTTTTTCTGCTATCCACCTGTACCTAAATGCAATTCGCACTTAAACACTTTTCTTGGTTAGCTCAAGATGTACTTAATACTACATTCTTTCAACAAACATATCCAGAATCTACTGTTATGTGCCACTCATCGTTTTTGACGGCTGCAAAAAGTACCTCTGGTGGGAGACAAGCGATCAAAAAGAGCACACTGACGTTCAGAGCCAGAATGGAGGCGGGGGAGATGGGGTGGTCAGCAGGGACCTGGTTTTCAGGACATGACAAAGTTGAATGCTGAAGAAGTTATCAAAGAAAGGGCATTTCAGGCTGAGAAGTGCCTGACGGAGATGACCAGAAGCCCAGCAGCCTAAGGGGAACTGAATGGTTTCAATTTAGACACTAAGAGCATCATTTAATCTTCACCTGGGGGAACAGGTTTTTCTTTTCTGCCACCCTCTCACTGTCCAAGATCATCCTGGCATGCAGTACGTGAGAACCTGTTTGTTTTTTGTTTGATTGCACCGTGGGGCTCGCAAGATCTTAGTTCCCTGACCAGGGATGGAACTCAAGTCCTCAGTAGTAAGGGGATCGAGTCCTAACCAGTGGACCTCCAGGGAATTCCCTGGTGATAACCTGTTGAAGCAACGTTGAACTCTGCAATGAAGAACTGACTAGCAGATATAAGGAAGCCCAGAGGGTTAAGACTCACAAGGCACAAGTGGGAAGAGGGTCCATTCAGCAAAGAGGCGTCCTCCGCCCCTTTCCTCACAGCGGACCTACACTGAAGTAAAATGAAATGCTCAGGATGGGAGGGCTGGCTAGCCCGTCTCTCCTCTATCCTGTCTGTCCTGCTTACCTCCCTGGGTCCAGGGGAGACCAGAGAAGTGTTAGGGGAAGGTGTGATTCGCAGTAGTTGATTTTAAGGTGGAAGGCTTACAGCAGACCCAGCTGCGAGAGTGGTTCGCCTGAAAAGTCAGACCAAGCAAGCCCACCTCTGTGGTTCACAAACTCCCAAGATGAACTTGAGCCCTCTAGTCTCTGAATATGCAAATACAAGTCGACAGTTTCTAATACAGAGGCTACTTTGTAAAAATTAAAAATGCTCCAAGTAGCAACGAGTTGTGAAATCCAACCCTGTATAAACTGTCTTCATCTAAGGGCTTCCCGGGTGGTTCAAGGATAAAGAATCCACCTGCCAATGCGGGAGACCCAGATTCAGTCCATGGTTGGGAAGATCCCCTGGAGATGGAAAGGGCAATCCACTTCAGTATTCTTACCTGGGAAATCCCATGGATGGGGAGCCTCTCGGGCTAGTCCATGGGGGTCACAAAAACCAACTACCCAACAACAAATTACAGTATACTCAACACTCTTGCCTATTAACTCTCTTTACTCAGGAGGGGTGGGGCTCTTATAAAGGGAAACCTTTACTGATAGCCAGGGGCTGCACGTTAAGGCTTTTTTTCCCACACACATTGTCTCCACGAATCCTCAAAGTTTAGAGTCATCTTTATTTTTACATTTTATCTTTATTTTTACATATTAAGAAAACGTGGTTACCTGATTTGCTTCAGGTCACACATGCAGCTAGTATGTGATCAAAGCAGCATGGAGCCAAAAGGAGGTGATGGACATTTCCCAAGTCTCTGCTCTTTGCACTTGAACTTTGAATTGTCTTCTACTGAGACTCAGCCGGGGCACCAAAATCTTACATCACAATAAAGTGCTCAAAGACTCCACTTTTCCTACAGTTTGTAAATGTAAGCTCTTTAGCTCTCAATCACTGATTATTTATTGACTCAGCTGCTAAGAGTTATAAATTATATTGGTTTGTTAATAAAGTGTGAGTTTTTGTTCTTTAGGGCATTGAGGCAGCCTTTCTATGTTGGTTTTTATTAATAGTTTAGAAAAATCTAGTGGTTACAGAGTCCAAAATTAGGGGGACGGTGGGAATTTCCCATCCCTTTTGAGCCGCTGCATATTCCAATACGCCCACGGCCAACAAAAGAACCATTAACTCGAGGGAACACATTTTATCCCACTTCCCTCTCGGGCAGAGCAGCAGTTGGTTTCACGTCCATGAATACTGACTACAGGAAAGAAAGAAAAAAAAAGATTTTGCCAACCACCTTTACTGGCTCACATGAGAGACAAATCCATCTGTCTTCCCTTTTTGTCTCCTTGGTGACCATTTACCCTAGCTGTTCATAAACAAACCACTAGAAATACGCAGAAGGGGAAAATGAATTTTACAAGATGAGACAGGTCAATAAACAATCAAATATGTCAATTACTGGAAGGACTTTTTTTTTAAGATTAAACCACTGATTTGCAACTTTTATTAACAGAAATTTCATCTATATCTATAAAAACCAAGATAACCGATAACTTGATTTCAACTCAAGTTTTGACAGCAGTTGAAGTTTTACATTAAAAAAAACTGCAAAATGTCAACTAAAAAACAGACAAAATGCTGGGACATGAGTTTGTACTTAAATTCTACCAACTTCAACAAATAGAGAATGGATGCATATCAGTTCACGTCAGTCCTCTGGTCCGAAACACACTTCCCACTGGACATGGGTTATTCCCTCTTCTGGGCGGGGCGCGGGTGGCTTCTACTGGGAATTAGTATATAGTCTGTTCTTGATGAAGACAACACTAGACAGATGCTGCCTAATCCCTGGACAGTGCTGAATGTGACAAAACCAGCGCGACACGTTAAGATATTTCTCCTTCTCTTGAACTGTCAGGTCAACCTAAGTAGAGATGAAAAACACACACAACACAGACATTACATGAGTGCAACTATTAATATCACTTGAGCGGGAGACAGAAACTGGGGGGAACCCCCCACGGTGATCAAAGCCAACATATTCAGATAGGAGTGAACCATCTCAGCCACTTGGATGAGCTCTCCATTTGTTTAAGGCTTTCATGTTGCCGTCAAGACCAGACGTGCTTCTGAGCGAAATCTCAAGTTTTCAACAAATGAAAAGTCTACATTAAATCAGGATCTGGAAGACCAGAGGGGTTTTTTTTTTTATTGAAGAGAATAGCTTCTGAGAGACTAAGATATGGTTCTTTCTCCAGTATTTTTCACAAACCTAAAATAAGGAAGGTTTATTGGCATCTAACATACTTAACTGGAGAAGGCAATGGCACCCCACTCCAGTACTCATGCCTGGAAAATCCCACGCATGGAGGAGCCTGGTGGGCTGCAGTCCATGGGGTCGCTGAGGGTTGAACATGACTGAGCGACTTCACTTTCCCTTTTCACTTTCATGCATTGGAGAAGGAAATGGCAACCCACTCCAGTGTTCTTGCCTGGAGAATCCCAGGGATGGGGGAGCCTGGTGGGCTGTCTTTGGGGTCACGTAGTCGGACATGACTGAAGTGACTCAACAGCAGCAGCAGCAGCAACATACTCAACAAGGGAATACAAGGTAAACTCACATACATACATATCTACAAATATACATACACACACATTTCTGGATGGCTGCTGTATATAAACGTGCAGACAACTCCTGATTTCTACTAAACTCTGGAGAAATACACAATGACTCTTTTACTGTTAAGTAATCATCGCTTAACAGAAGAAGGAAGGGCTATTTCCAGGGTGTGTGCCTCGGATGAACAACAGGCATTCTGAATTCTCTTTGCAGTAAAGCTGAACTTGATCTTCAGAGGATGTAGCAGCTCACAGCTCACAGCTCATTGGAGAAGGCAATGGTACCCCACTCCAGTACTCTTGCCTGGAAAATCCCATGGACAGAGGAGCCTGGTAGGCTGCAGTCCATGGGGTTGCTAAGAGTTGGGCACGACTGAGCAACTTCACTTTCACTTTTCACTTTCATGCACTGGAGAAGGAAATGGCAACCCACACCAGTATTCTTGCCTGGAGAATCCCAGGGACAGGGGAGCCTACTGGGCTGCCGTCTATGGGGTCGCACAGAGTCAGACACAACTGAAGCGACTTAGCAGCAGCAGTAGCAGCAGCACCAGCTCACAGAACTGACTGTTCCTCCATAAGGAGGCCCAGAGACTTGGTTAGGGAAAGATGCAATCAACACCGTGGGTCAGACCTCCGATCACTTCACTGGGCTCAGACCCCAGTCCAGGCAACTTGAAGCCTTTTATCTGAGCCAAATTTTGGATTGGAATCATGAAGAGGTGTCAGGCAAGAAGAGGCCAGCAGGCCAGCCACAGACCAGGTAAGACTAGTGCAGTTCCTTCTCCTGTTGTTGGCTCATTTATTTAACATATTGCAAGTCTCCATGAAACTGACTAGGAATGTTCACAAACACACAAAATCTCAGTCACCCTCTGGGACCGCAAACCCATTAGCCATCTACTTGTCTCGTATTCCTGTGTCCACAGGCAAACACTCTCCTAAGGCACCAGCTCAGCAACACTGAAGGACAAATCACTCTGGCATTTGATAATTATTACAGAACAGAAAATATTATAAAGGGTAGACAGGTAGCGTTTTCTCAATAAGTGTTTAATTGAACTCATACTTTCTTTCATGTTTACTACCAGGCAATTTAAATAGAAACGCGGACAGAAGTCATCCGGCCTTCCTCTTTGCCTTCATGACATCAGGATACAAGTGCACTAGGATCTGGTCTGTTAACATCATCTTTGATGTCACATGTCTATCTCTGTTGGGCCAGTTTACCAGCAGTGAGAGTCTCACTGCTACTGTTACATAAAACTTCACTTTATAAAACTTCACTTTCCGGTTTAAATCCTACATGCAAAGTGCTATTCACTGTTGTTTTGTTGATAGGTCGTAGTCGTGTCCGATTCTTTTGTGATTCCATGGGCTGTAGCCCGCCAAGCTCCTCTGTCCACGGGGTTTCCCAGGCAAGAACACTGGAGTGGATGGCCATTTCCTTCTCCAGGGGATCTTTCCAAGCCAGGGACTGAACCCAGGTCTTCTGCATTGCAGGCAAATTATTTTCTGTCTGAGCCACCAGGGAAGCCCACTTTCACACAAACACATACATATGTACATATATGCATAAATAAAATTCAAAACCAACTTCAACAAACCTCTTTACTGATGGCTACAGCAAACAGAAGTAGCAAGTATTACTCCAACTTGATTTCATGTCAGCTGTTGATACATATGGTGAGTCCAATTTGACTGTGTACAATCTGACTAATTTCAGAACTCTTTCATTTTAAAAAGACTCTACTCAGCTGTTTTGTGAGATGTTATTGTTCAGAATGAATTAAAATGCACGAAGAAAGCATTTCCAAACAGTGAGGCTTATTTGATCTGGGTTCAAGTTGTTCACTCAAGTTTTGATGCGGGGGGAAGGGAGGTGTCTGTTTTACAATCTACCCTTCAGAGGAGCCCGTGCTGTCAGACTGGCGAGCGCCGCCACCAGGCCTGCTCCCGAAGAGGGCAGCAGCCCACACCAGCGCGCGCAGAGTCAGGGCTTCACCACCTAAAAACTGCACGCTGTCCAGCCTCCAGTGTCAGGAAGACAACAGACCCACAGCAGAAAATAATTTTTATTCCAAGAGCTTCTAAAGTTTCTTCTAACATTTCCTAATTGATTCTTTTAATTAGATGATCTATGTTAGAGAACGTAAATTTGTTCACTTTCCCTCAGGACATTTTGCTAGAATACAACCTGTTTCCAGGAAGATCACGTTACACTTAAACTTTTGGTTTTGTTACCACCACTACTCTTTCGGAAAACATACTGTAAACAGAGAAACAAACAGAAGACCTGACTCTCACCAAACTTACGTTATTTTAGAACTCTTGGGAAGGGATCCCCATCAGCTACTTTACTTATAACTGGTTTCCCACCATCCCTTTCTAGCTGAATTTTTCTTTCTTTTTTTTAAATAATGGGAAACACAATGTGATTGTTCTGGTTAACACTTCCTGCTTCTCACTGGTCTGCAAGCCAGTGTGTCTGCAGTGATGTTCAGCCTTCCTAGTGAACCATTCCTTCCTATTTACACTGGCGCTCTATAACCAGTTTGAACTGTAAGGCCAAACAGATAATATTCTTAGTCACTAATTTTCCATGAAGACATGTCAGAAACACTCTGAGCGACCCTTTTCAGATCAAAGGAAATGCTGGTCTGCGGGCTTTCCGGCAGACTCCACGCTGCCTCCGGGACACTCTTGACAGCTGGCGTTCCTGGATTGTTCGGTAGCCATTTCTTTTTTACTTCTTTCTTTCTAAAAGAATGATACCTCCACTGGTGTTCCAAGCTCCAAAACAAATGTATTTCAATTGATAACAATCTTATAGTTGAGCAGCACGTAACGTTACAACGGATTTTAATAATCTCGAGTAACAGCTTGTTCATGGGGGCTACTGTGTACCGGTGAAATCACTTCAAGAGATCAATGAGTCACTGGGCTGATCACGAATGGCCACAGTAACTGGCAGTGCAACAAAGGAGAAACAACGTAACGCTCCCCAGAGGGAATTAACAGACCAGATCTCAGGAGTGACTGGGCCACAGCTGAAAGCGGCCTCACGCGAAACAAAACACAGCGGGATCGTTTGATGACTTGAAGGTTCCCTGCTTCATACAGGGTGCTGATTGCACTGATTACATATTAAGTATTCAATAATGTGAACAAGGAAATGAAGGAACATACGAGGGTAAAAACAAATACACAGCCAAGGAAAACAAGAAGCTATGGGATGAACTTGAGCATGGAGCTATCTGAACCTCCCATCAACCCTGCCTGAAATTAATACCCAGAAATCACTTCTCACCTGGGTAAGTTTACACCCAACTCAGCAGGGGTGTCATTCAACACCACAGGGCAACACGGTCACAGCACAGGCTCCGTCTGTGAGGCCTGTTCCTTGAGAAGGTGTTTCCTGCTCCGATGTAACCTGCCTGCGTGTGCACGGAGTGGAGGCTTTGGTTGTGGACTCATTTGATGAACCCAAGGGGACGGTGAAGTGATTTACATATTATTCCACTCAATTTTGTTTCAGAAAAAATGAGCATGAGATCCTTAATCATAATATTGTAATCATATAAAGAGGATATACATCTCAAAAAAATAGAGATATAAATAAGCAGGGATCACTGAATACTGTCAATGGGAGACTAGGTTTTTGGGTTTTTTTGAAGCTTTATTTCGTTTACTCATTTCTGGCTGAGCCACATGGCTTGTGGCAGCTCAGTTTCCCCGACCAGGGACTGAACCCAGGCCACAGGAGTGAGAGCCCAGAATAGTAACCATTAGGCCACCAGGGAACTCCCAGAAGCCTCATTTTAACAGACGGCATTGAATGAAACACTTCCAACCTGCTTGAGAACCACAGGCCCTTGTGGGCACCTAGAATCAGTGAAATAGCCTGGCAGCTGGTACATTAGGGAATGAGGACCTTGTTCACTCTGCTGGCAAAGATTTCCACACAAGCTCCCTCCTTCTGAGTATTTCCTTTCCCTACTGCATGACCTGTATAAGCCACAGTGAGAAGAAAGTGAAATAAGCACTGGTTTGCAAGAGTCACACTTCCTTATAGTCTTTTATTTTTTTAATTAGAGGGGAGAAATGCTCATCTTCTTAATGACAGCTTGTGTGTGATTTCTCTGACACAGCTCAGCATGGAGACAGGACTGAACGCGTGTATTTGGACTGACCAAGAGCTGAGGATTCAAGTTACACATCCAGCGATCTAGGCTGGATGGGGAAGAAAGTGCACAGGCTTGAAAAAAGGGTAGAAACTGAGTTACTTCAGGTAACAATGGGACCAGGGAGTAAGACTGGAGTAAGAGAGGAGGTCGCACAGAAGGTGGGGTACTAAAAGCAGGAGTGGACAGGTGATGGCGAGGTCCAGGTGAGGAGGACAACCAAGTCCCAAGGGGCCACAAAGAAAAGCAAGACCAAGAACAGGAACAAAACCAGGCATGTCAAGGAGCAGGAAGCTCCTCTGTGTGATGGGTCCAGGGAAGGGAGGGATATTTGCATAAGGTGCCTTATATAAAAATAATCCCTTTCATTTGATAAGGTGAAAATGCAAATTTGATTTAAATTCAAGACAAATGAAAAAAAGGCATTCTGAACACTGCAGACAAAAAGAGCCAGTAACTATTTGAATACTCACAATAAAGCGATGAAGCCCATAATATAATAGGATATCTGCTAATGTGAAGTTATATCCTGTAAGGTAGACTTTATCTTCAAGATATGAATTAAGATCCTAGAAAAACAAATAACAAAATATTAATTTAAAAAACAATAAAAATAAACTTAATTATACATTTGATTTGAAACATTTAGAAAGCCATTAGAAAGCAAAACACTGAAATTTAATAAATTCAATCTTTGACAATAACAGAAATTTATTTGAAATCACAAATCATACATCAACTCATTTTAAAAAATAGGATATTATTCATCTTATTTTATTTTAAATAAATAAGAAAATATTAGAAAATGATATTCACAGTGCCATCTATGGTAATTTCAAAGACTCCAACTATTTGGGGAGATGGGGGGACATTTTATAAATCATGCTCACGTTAGATTTATTTTCTCCATTTAAATATAAAAAGCTCCTCAACAACTCCTACGTCTTAAGAGAATTAAAATGTATTGGTTTGTTAGATTTTTTAATATATGTATATTTTTAACTTCTTAATTGAGAATAAATATGTGTAACATGTTAAAATTAATCAGATTTTTATCTACCACCACAACCATTGGTAGGTGCATAATTCACTTAATGTTAAGGGCATCCACACTGTGGTGCAATCAATGTTCAAAACTTTTTCATCTCAGAAAGCTAATGCTCTGAACTTTTTAAACCAACTTCCCCTTTCTCTCATCCCCAAGGCCCTGGCAGTCACTATTCTGCTTTCTGTTTCTATGATTTTGTTCACAGCATTTTATATATGCTGTATATGAGCAGAATCATGTACTATTATTTGTCTTTCTGTGACTGGCTTATTTCACTTAGCATAATATTCTTAAGATTTATCCATGATGCAGCCTGTGTCACAATTTCCTTCTTTATTAAGGCTGATTAACAGTCCCATGTAATCATTCCAGAAAAACTTCTTAAGCTGCAGAGACAGCAGTTTGTTTTCATTCTCAAATCATATGCCACATGCTTGGCACACAGTGGTTCAGTAGTCAGTAAACGTTAGCTGAATTGAATCTGAGCTCTTCGAATTTGCCCAAGCCTTCATTTAAAGATAGTAATTTTCAAAACTGTTTATGAATATGGGATTGTAACGGGTGGTACAGATGATGACGTTAAAAAAACATGTACATAGACAAGGAAACAAATGCATAAGAATCAAAACAAAACTGGGCAGAGAAGGTAAAACACAATGGTACATACAGGCTATCACTTAGTTCCCTAGCAATCTGGTGGGTGGAAATGTTCTTCCCTCCAAATGTCTTCATATGAAACAAGTTTGATACACCATAAGAATAAAATAAATATATCTGCAATTAAGAACTATCTCTAAAAGAATCTGAAATAATAATTTAACACTGCTTTGTATAGTGTATATATTCTTAAAATATTCCGTATCTATGTTTTTGTTAGGGCTTCCCTGGTGGCTCAGAATCCATCAGCAATGTGGGAGACCTGTGTTCGATCCCTGGGTTGGGAAGATCCCCTGGAGGAGGGCATGGCAACACACTCCAGTATTCTTGCCTGGAGAATCCCATGCACAGAGGAGCCGAGCCTGGCGGGCTCCAGTCCATGGGGTTTCAAAAGTCACAAAGACACAACTAAGCGACCAAGCACGGCACAGCATGGTTTTCGTTATAAAGACTCTTTTAAGGTGATACTCTTCAGTTATAAAAACTTTAAAATGGAGTTTCAAAAACTATCAAGAGTTAATATTTTTCTGATTAGTGATATAAATCAAAATTTTCAGAAATTAAATTATGATTTTTCAGAAACTGAATTCTGAAATTTAAAACACAGAATTTCACACTCAAAATATTCGTGGAAAAGAACTAAAGTGTGATGTTCATTATTTTTTTTTTTCTAAACAAGTATTTCTGATACCACTGCCAAACTAGCATCAGAGTTCTATCTGATTTTTCTGTTTAACTATTATTAAACTTACTCCAGTATTCTGGCCTAGGGAATTCCATGGACTGTATAGTCCATGGGATTGCAAGGAGTCAGACATGACTGAGGGACTTTCACTTCTTCACTTCACTTCATTGATATTCTTTATTTGGTTAGACATTCCTCTCAAAGCGCTGCCATACTGATTAATAGTGACAATTCTTTGGGAAGATCCCCTGGAGAAGGGAAAGACTACCCACACTCAATTATCCTGGCCTGGAGAATTCCATGGACTGTACAGTCTGTGCGGAGAAGGCAATGGCACCCTACTCCAGTATTCTTGCCTGGAAAATCCCATGGACGGAGGAGCCTGGTAGGCTGCAGTCCATGGGGTCACTAAGAGTCGGACACGACTGAGCAACTTCACTTTCACTTTTCACTTTCATGCACTGGAGAAGGAAATGGCAACCCATTCCAGTGTTCTTGCCTGGAGAATCCCAGGGACGGGGGAGCCTGGTGGGCTGCCATCTATGGGGTCGAACAGAGTCGGACACAACTGAAGCGACTTAGCAGGAGCAGTACAGTCCGTGAGGTCGAAAAGTTTCTGACACAACTGAGGGACTTTCACACATCCTTCATCTGGATCCAAATGTTAGTGTATCGTAATGCCTGCTTTTTAAAAAAATAATAATTTTATTTATTTTTGGCTGTGCTGTGCGGGTTCTTCTCTAGTTACAGAGAGTGGGGGCTACTCTCTAGGTGTGGCACATGGCTCTAGGGCTTCAGCAGCTGCAGCATGTGGGCTCAGCAGCTCTGGGGCATGAGGGATCCTCCTGGGCGTGCTCAGTCGTGTCCGACTGTTTGCGACCCTGTGCACTGTAGCCCACCAGGCTACATGGGATTTTCCAGGCAACAATACTGGAGTGGGTTTCCATTTCCTACTCCAGGGATCTTCCTGGACCAGGGATCCAACCTGTCTCTCCTGCGCTGGCAGGTGGATTCTTCACCCTGAGCCACGGAGGAAGCCCAATGCCTGTTTTTTAATTACATATTACCTTGGCTCTGAGCCACTCTGGTTTTACCTTTGAAATGGAACTTTTGCAAGTAAATTAAATCCTTTTGCAATATCCTTATAGCAAGATTTTTTAAAAAAGTAATAAAAACAGAAGCAGCCCAGTATAAAAACAGGCAAAGAAGATATGTAAGGAAATTTTTTTAAAAAATGATGAAAATGCTCATGTTATGAAAAAAATGCCACAGCATTAATAATGTCACACACACAAAAACAGCAAAGTAGACAGAGAGATCACTCTGGCTTTGTCATGAAACTGGGGTGGTACAGGGGGAAAAGGGTAGCATCTCTGTCAGCAGGGGTTTTGGGGAAGAGGCCACGGTCGTCATATCCCGGCAAACTACAAGAAAACACTTTCCTGGAAGGCAAATGAGCAACACAGCCTTAGAAATGTATTTAGCTTTGGTCCAACAATCTCCCTTGCAGGAGTTTAGCCTAAGGAAACAAACGGAATGCGCTAAAATATTTAGCCACAGCCTGGTAACTACATGGTAGAGACTAAATGCTGACACAGCTATATGACAGAATACAGACAGGATCATCAGAGAGAATACAAGTGACTATTTATGGACTTAAAAGGGCTTCCCTGGTGGCAGAGTGGTAAAGAACCTGCTTGCCAATGCAGGAGACATGGGTTCGATCCCTGATCTGGGCAGATCCCACATGCCTTGGAGCAACTGAGCCCGTGCGCCTCCCTAGTTGAGCTTGTGCTCGAGCCTGGAAGCCGCAGCTACAGAGCCGCCGGGCCCGTGCTCCACAACCAGAGAAACGACTGCAACAAGAAGCCTGCCCACCGAAACTAGAGTGACGCCCCGCTGGACGCAACCAGAGAAAGCTGGTGCAGCAACAAATACCCAGCCCAGCCATAAAAGAATAAATAACAGTATTAAAACAACAAACAAAAACTTAAAAAAAAAGGATAGTTGATCATGATAGACCTATAAAGGCAAAAGATCTGGAATTTATTTTCTACCAGTCCTATTGATGGTATCTGTCAGGAACAGAATTTAAACCATTTCCCCCAGAATGATAAATGAAAAGCTTTCAGTACTATGAGTTCTTCTCGTACAACTTACATCACCAATTTATAACTGGCATAAAATTAGGAAACAGAAAGGATTCCTACAATGATGTGGTTGACTGGGTGATGTCTAAGGTTCCTTCAAATGTTAAGCTTTAAAAAAAAAAAACTGCTTTATTTTTATATAGGTAACAAAAATAATTTTATTTAGAAACTTTCATTCTTGGTAATTCTAGAGCCATATTTGGTTTCTATTTTATAACAATAGATTCTTTAATTCTAATTTGATTTCTTTAGAAAGAAAATACAAATCCTAGAGCTTTAAGTCTCAAGGGAGGGAAA
The DNA here is from genome assembly GCF_029378745.1 of Bos indicus. NCBI lineage: Eukaryota > Metazoa > Chordata > Mammalia > Artiodactyla > Bovidae > Bos > Bos indicus. Next base: position 49,392,352 of record NC_091782.1, on the reverse strand, counting down.
TGGGACTTCTCACATCAATCGGACAGGCTTTTCTCAAACTACAACCCCCTCAAACTCTGATTCCTTTTTTCCTTTAAGAAAGTACTTTGCTGCTTAGAGAATCAGAACTACTGACTGGGGGAAATAAGTATCAAGCAATCAAATAAAAGAAAAAATCATAAAAAGCTATCATTATGGACTGTGATGAGTGCTACAAAGGAAAAGCACAGGATGTTAGTAAAGAAAAGCATTTAAACAAGAAAGTGCATCTGTGTGAGAGAGGTAGTAGCCAAGGATGTGACTGAGGAAGGGTATCTGAGCTGAGGTCAGAGCTGAGGGGCGGGCAGAGTCTGTTCCAAGGAAAGGCAGCAACAAGTACAAACAGGGAAAGACAGTATCAGGTATAAAGTATCTCGAGGTAGAAGAAACAGTAGAGAGACCAAGAGCTTCAGTTACTGCATCTCAGGGCAAACAGATCCCGCCTACTAACAGTTCACACACGGCAGCCCATAAACAGAAATCTCGCCATACCTTCAGGACCGTGTGGATGTCATCTTTACTGGAGTGTCCGTCCACTCGCGTTACCCTGTACTCTAACCACTGCTGAACCACGGCTTTCTCCTCTGCCGTGCTCCCCAGCAAATACTCCTTGTTGGCCTGCTTGACTAGGTGAGCTGCTATGGTAGTCAGTCCCGTTAGACTCGGACCATTGTTTGTCTGAAGAACTGGAATCTTAAACAGAAAGAAAAAAAAAAACTCAAAATACCATCACAACTGATAAGTTCTAAATCCTAAACTTTTTCTTTTTTTAAAATACTCTTAACTTATTAAATAGGCTTCTCTGGTGGCTCATTGGTAAAAAATCCACCTGACAATGCAGGAGACACAGGTTTGATCCCTAGGTCTAGAAGATTCCCTGAAGAAGGAAATAGCAACCCACTCCAGTATTCTTGCCTGGAAAACCCCATGAACAGAGAAGCCTGGTGGGCTAGAGTCCCATGGGGTCGCAAAGAATTGGACTCAACTGAGCAAGTAAGCATGCATGCATGTAGATATTAAACTATATACAAATCAAAGTCAGGAAAATAAGTTATATTAGTTTACATTTGATAATAGTTGCTTGATGTCATGAAACTGGTGGTAACATTGCAAAAATAGAGCAATGATATTTCTACCTAATTTATAACTACATATGTACAAAAATAGAAAATGGAAATCCTAATAATACCGCATTAATTTCAATCAAGATTACCCACACCCTATTTAGCAAGGTGAACGAATGTGCTTAAATAAACCCAATTTTGTAATAACAAAAACAAGAAACAATTGTAGTGAACACTGAATTCGTGCTGATACAGCTAGAACCACCAAATGAGTTGTAGCCTGGTTTAAGTGACATGTGATCTAATATGAGTAGTTACCTCATTAACTAATTAGTTAACTCATTATATGGTATGGACTGTGATGGTGATTTTGCTGCCATGGATTGCATATTCATCAATTCTGGGGTAACTTTGAATGAGTACACTCATAATAAAAGTCTATAATAAAGTCAGGGCTTCAGGTAATCATCTGAAAAACAATTCTACTTTTTAAAGTTTTCCTGATTATAACAGCAATACAAAGGATCAGATTGTAAGAAACTGCTAATTAATTTAAAAGTTTTTGATGCAAAACTAGGCAAAGTATTGAGAAATGTAAAAGAAAATGGGAAGTATCACAAATAGGGAGACTAACCAATCATAAAGAACAAGTAAACAATCCAAACGACTTCAGGAAACCGCAAGGGAACATTTTCAGAAGACGGCTGCTCTTTCCTGCTCTTTCCAGTCTCCTGAACTCAGAGAGTGACTTACTCTATACAGGGACCTTTCACACTTGAACCTGGGTCAACAGGACCATGTGACGGATACGGGAAGATTAACGTTTTATGGATACAGATTCAAAGGTTACCTCCTAAACAATAAAGGAAGTAACCAGAGGCCTTCTAGCTTTCCCCTTCCTCACCACTATTTCCATTCACTAGCTAGCTCCCTGAACTCTCACTTTTGCCTTTACCCTTAAGCGAAACCGTCACTTCGTAGATCACCAATAATCTCCTTTAAAAATGCATTAAAAAGTAAACATATGAAGCTTGCTGAGGGTGTTGCCAGTGTTCCATCCCCTGACTGTGACGGTGTGCACTTTATGGCCGTGGTTTAGTCACTGAGTCGTGTCTGACTCTTGTGACCCCGTGGACTGCAGCCTGCAAGGCTCCTCTGTCCATGGGATTCTCCAGGCAAGAATACTGGAGTGAGTTGTCATTTCCTTCTCCAGTACTTTATGGTAGGTAAAGAGACTGTGCTTCCAGTGTGGGAGGGAGGCAGGGAAGGAAGAAAGAGGAAAAAAGAGAAAGAGGGAGAGGGCAGGAGGGAGAAAGGAAGAAAGAAACAGAGGGGAGAGAAAGAAAGGGGAAAGAAAAGAACTCACGATTGCTGAGTGTGGGAGGAAAAGGACAATTCTAAAGAGAACTATTTGTAAAAATAAATTATCCACAACCGCATCACAGGAAGTCAAAAAATTCCTGGTTACTTTCTCATCTAATCGCTACACCTTCTAAGATGTAAGAGGCAAGTAACTGCATCCTCAGTTCACAGATGAAGAACCAAGGTCACCAGGTAGGTTTGTGATGGGGGAGTCAGGATTTCAATAAAGTACAACTGGCTGCAAAGTTCATTTTCTTTCGTTCGCACAGTCTAAGCAGACAAACTTTATGCATTTGCAATCATGGGACATGTACTATTTCACATTCATCTTAAGGTTCCATGATCTTCCAAGTAATCACTTCCAATACCTACATAAATAATATCTCAATGTGCTGATGTACTATAACTTAACAATGGTTCTCCCAGAGTTGCATTTCTGGATTGTTTTGAAGTTTTAATTATTATTGATATTATTGCAGAGAATGCCTTACTGCTGGCTAACTGCTGTCAGTTGTCTTCCCCCCAAAAAATGAATGAATCTTATCGTAGGTCATCATCCCTTTCCCCAAACACATCAACAGAAAACTTCAACAGCTGCCCTCTGCTTAAAAAAAAAAGAAAAAGAAAAAAGTTTAAAATAAGAAACCACACCTTGAACTCCACAACCCTCACAACTGGGACTCCAACTATAATTCTGGGTTTACCTTGTATTGCATCATCCATCACATTGCTCTACTTGTTACCTCAAATTACCCAATCTTACATAATTTATTAGTTTTATACACTTTAAACACCAACTTTTCATGAAGTTTCCAAACTCATTTTTATACTCAGAATTAACTTTCTCTTTCACACTCATCTATAGCGCTTTCCTGCACTCAGTAACTATTCTGTTCTGCTTAAAAAGAGCCCCCATGACTTTTTCTCATGCTGGATGGTAAACTCCCTGAAGGCAGGATTCATGTTTGGCAAACGTGTGGGGGAAAAAAAACAAACAAACCAAATGAGAGAAGCAGCAGCAGAAGAGGAATCAGCTGGAGGCCGGAGAAAAAGGAAAAAGCGGGTCTCTCTGGCTCCAGTCAGTGGGCTGGTCTTCTGCAAGTCACACATCTTTTCATGTGTGTGTCTGTGTGTGTGTTCAGCTGTGTCCAACTCTGTGTGTTTGTGGATTCAGCTATGTCCGACCCTGTGTGAGTGTGTTCAGCTGTGTGCGATTCTCCGCTATCCCATGGACTGTAGCCTGCCAGGCTTTTCTGTTCACAGATTTTTCCAGGCAAGAAGTAGGTTGCCATTTCCTATCCCAGGGGATCTTCCCTACCCAGGGATCCAACCGGAGTCTCCTGCATTAGCAGGCGGGTTCTTTACCACTGAGCCACCTGGGAAACCCTTTCTAGACTTCAGTCTAACTTGTAAAAACTACAACAGGACTGATTCGGAGATGAAGCAGTCTTCAGTTCTTCCGAAGAAGTTAGAAGAAGGGAAAAAAAGGAGAACCGAAGAAGTCAGAAGAAAAAAAAAAGTTCATCTAGAAAAAAATCCCCAAGGGGCCAAAACCTTCTATAATCCAAAGTTGTTTTCCTATAGTCCCCTCCTCTAACACAGTCATTCCTCCTGCGCAACCACTTCGCTTTATAAAACACAGAAGCCCTTCAAAGCCCTTAGAAATCTGAGTTCCTATGCCTCACTAGGTCCAGACCGCGGAACTTCCCCCCAGATCTCAGCACGCTGAACAAGGAACTTGATCAGACTTTAGAACAGGACTCCACTAAGGGATCTTGCGGCCGTCCACGCCGCAACGCAGCACTTTTCAGTACTGTTACCAAAATAGCTGCGATGTGTGTCCACTCAGCTGAAAACGAAGCCTCCGGAGGGGACGGGAGGGGCACGGCCGCCTCGACCACCGCCGTACCCCCCGGCCTGGCACGGTGGACCCCGCACCCGGTTTGCTCTCTGAGGTCGATGCGGAATTCTGAATGAAAGGTACTGTTGACAGTAAATGCTGTCACTGAACGCACACGAGGGGCCTCCAGCCTGCTCTACCTGAGGGCTCTCTGAGGACCCCCTCGCTTTCCCAGAGCGCGATGATGACAGTTTGGCAGGAGGGAAAGTTCGGAGCGAGCGGAGCAGTTTCCTCCCGCTCCCTTAACTCCCTCCGGGAGCCAGGGCCGCAGAAGACTGGGAGCGCAGACACGTGAGAAGCCGGGCAGCATCCTCGCTCCGCAGCCTCCCCCGCCCGGCCCGGCCCTACCCGGCCGCGCTCCCGTCCCCCTCTCCCGCTCCGCGCCGCCTCCGCTTCTCACCTGGCGCTCGCCCTGAGCGCTGTACTTGTTCCCTTTACTCAGCCCCAGAGACTTCTCCAGCAGCGTCAGCTCCGCGGCCGCCGCCATCTTCCGGCAGAGCTCCCGGCAAGGATCTCCTGCATTGGCTGAGAGGGACGTCCCGCTCCCTCAAACGTCACCGGCTATTGGCTGAACTCAGGGGGCGTGCCAACACGCAGGAGGCGGGGTTAATGAGGGCGGGGCCGAAGGCGGGGTGTGGGACAGATGGAGAGAAGCTGGCCAGCCTCAGAGAAGCAACCGGGGTACCAGCAGAATTCTGAATTTAAAGATTATTTAGAGAGCGCTGGGTATGTTAGTGTCCAGTAATTTGCGTAGCCCAAGAAAGTCAGCCTTTACTTGTTTTAATGATCTTTACTTACAATACCTCTAAGATGTAATGCTGCTAAGTCGCTTCAGTCGTGTCTGACTCTGTGCGACCCCATGGACTGCAGCCTACCAGGCTTCTCCGTCCATGGGATTCTCCAGGCAAGAACACTGGAGTGGGTTGCCATTTCCTTCTCCAATGGATGAAAGTGAAAAGGGAAAGTGAAGTCGCTCAGTCGTGTCTGACTCTTAGCGACCCCATGGACTGCAGCCTACCAGGCTCCTCCATCCATGGGATTTTCCGGGCAACAGTACTGGAGTGGGGTGCCATTGCCTTCTCCATAAGATGTAATAGTGATGCAATTTATGTATATGTATATTTATGTGTATTATGTATATTTATGGTTTCCCAGGTGGCCCTAGTGGTAAAGAATCCACCTGCCAGTGCAGGAGATGCAAGAGACCTGGGTTGGATGCCTGGGTGGGGACGATCCCCTGGGGGAGGAAGTGGTAACCCACTCCAATATTCTTGCCTGAGAAATCCAATGGACAGTTCGGTTCAGTTGTTCAGTTGTGTCCTACTCTTTGTGACACCATGGACTGCAACATGCCAGGCTTCCCTGTCCATCACCAACTCCCGAAGTTTAATCAAACTCTCATGTCCATCGAGTAGGTGATGCCATCCAACCATCTCATCCTCTGTCATCCCCTTCTCCTCCTGCCTTCAATCTTTCCCAGCATCAGGGTCTTTTCCAGTGGGTCAGTTCTTCGCATCAGGTAGCTAAAGTATCGGAGTTTCAGCTTCAGTATCTGTCCTTCCAGTGAGTACTCAGGACTTATTTCCTTTAGGATTGACTGGTTGGATCTCCTTGCAGTCCAAGGGACTCTTAAGAGTTTTCTCCAACAGCACAGTTCAAAAGCATCAATTCTTTGGTGCTCAGCTTTCTTTATAGTCCAACTCTCACATCTATACATGACTACTAGAAAAACCATAGCTTTGACTAGATGGACCTTGGTTGACAAAGTAATGTCTCTGCTTTTTAATATACTGTCTAGATTGATGATAGCTTTTCTTCCAAGGAGTAAGCGTCTTTTAATTTCATGGGTTCTGTCCTGGAAAGCTACAGAGTCCGTGGGGCCCAAGAGTTGGACACCACTGAGTGACTGAGCACAGCGTGCACATGTATATTTATGTTTAACTTATGTGTATGTATTCAGTGGTGATAAAATTTATGAAGCTTTGGTATATAAATAAACAATGCACATAACCTACTCTTCCTAAGTTGCTATAGTCTTACATCTTCAAAGTAGAAAATGGGGTAGTATATGTTGAATCTCAAATATTTCCAAAATATTACTGAAGATAATTTCCACACTATCGAATGAATAAACAATGTGTATAGTAGTCTGAGAGAAGTGGAAAAGAGCTACAAGATAGTTGATCACTAAGTCAGAAATACAGAAGTCTAGTGGGGAATGCTATCACTGTGTGACACCCTCCCTACCCTAAAATATTTAATGAGTTAATTCTGGCAGCAGAAATAAAGGTAAGGAAAAGAAAATTTGGCCAAAAAGACAGAAAAAAAAGACAAAGGAAATTCCAGTAAGTGGATTATTCGGCATTAATTATCCTTATTTTCCTTATATAGAGACTTGAATGACTATTTCTCTACTTCCAAAAAGGCCAGTCCTCTGATAAAATTCACTCATGTATTCTTCAGTGTTTAAGTATACTGCTTGTAATGAAAGATTTAAAACATTTCTACAATTATCTAATTCCAATGGGTGCTATAGTTAAAATAAGACTAGATCTAAACCACCTAATCTAAGATTTGAGGGCCTTCTCTGGTGGTCCAGTGATTAAGACTCTGCTCTCTCAATGTAGGGGACCTGGGTTTGATTCCTGGTCAGGGAACTAGACCCCACATGCTGCAACTAAAGATCTTGAATGCCTCAAGGAAGACCTGGAGCAATCAAGTAAATGAACATATTTTTAAAAGGTTTGATTTGAATTCTAGTATGAAGTATCAGGGGCTTCCCAGGTGGTGCTAGTGATGAAGAAGCTGCCTGCCAATGCAGGAGACATAAGAGATGTGGGCTCACTCCCTGGGTCAGAAAGATTCCTTGGAAGAGGGCACAAAACCACTCCAGTATTCTTGCCTGGATAATCCCATGGGCAGAGGAGCCTGGCAGGCTACAGTCCATGGGGTCACCAAGAGTCAGACACGACTGAAATGACTTAGTGTGTGCTTGCACACACACACACACACACACACACACACACGCACGCACACAGGGTATCAGAAAGGACAGCACCCAAATAAGGAGTAGATTGGATACATGGGTGAAATATCCCTTTGTAATATATGCACTCTGATTTGAAATATTATAGATAGATTTTGTACTTTAAAAGAAAGCTGTTTGTTTTAGAGGAGTTATAAGTTTATTTCTTCCCTTCAAATTCTGAAGAATTTTAACCTCGAATTTCCTTTTCTTCCCTGGTAGTCTTCCTTTTGTTGTGAATGTGCATAATGTGTGTAACTGGGGAACTCCAGACTTCAGGAGTCAGAGATGCTGGTTTCTCATTAGCATGAACCAGCTGTGTCGCTCCGGGAAGGCAGGTAGCCTTACTGGGACTCAGTTTCCCCAAGTATAATACAAAGGGCTAGATATCCTCTCTGGTTTCTTTTGGTGCTGACATCCAGTTTTTCAATGTTTCAAGAATTTTGCCTTAAAGTGAACATGTATTTTTGTGCCACTATAATTTTGTCATTGTAATTTTCTAATGTGACTGCGCTCTAATGCAGTTTTGTACTGTTGCCTGGAAGGGCCATTTGTCGGGGCTGACTGTGGTATATAAACAAAATGTTTGCTTGTTTGAACGTATTTGGGGGCTGGCCATGGAAGGGGGGTGTCTAATGTTCCTCTCATACTTTCTCACCTTAATACCAACAGATGTGGGATCTAGTTTCCTGACCATGAATTGAACCGAGCCCCCTATATTGGGAGTGCAGAATCTTAACTACTAGACCACCAAGGAAGTCCCAGAAGTTTCTCTATATAAAAGTGTTCCAGCTATGCCCAAGGAGCCGTGGCTGCACAGGCGCAGGAGGGCCTAGAGGAGCTATCCCATGTTGAAGGTCAGGAAGGGCGGCGGTGAGGAGATACCCCCTCATCCAAGGTAAGGAGCAGCGGCTGCGCTTTGCTGGAACAGCCGTGAAGAGATACCCCACGCCCAAGGTAAGAGAAACCCAAGTAAGACGGTAGGTGTTGCAAGAGGGCATCAGAGGGCAGACACACTGAAACCATACTCACAGAAAACTAGTCAATCTAATCACACTAGGACCACAGCCTTGTCTAACTCAATGAAACTAAACCATGCCCGTGGGGCAACCCAAGATGGGCGGGTCATGGTGGAGAGATCTGACAGAATGTGGTCCACTGGAGAAGGGAATGGCGAACCACTTCAGTATTCTTGCCTTGAGAACCCCATGAACAGTATGAAAAGGCAAAATGATAGGATACTGAAAGAGGAACTCCCCAGGTCAGTAGGTGCCCAATATGCTACTGGAGATCAGTGGAGAAATAACTCCAGAAAGAATGAAGGGATGGAGCCAAAGCAAAAACAATACCCAGCTGTGGATATGACTGGTGATAGAAGCAAGGTCCGATGTTGTAAAGAACAATATTGCATAGGAACCTGGAATGTCAGGTCCATGAATCAAGGCAAATTGGAAGTGCTCAGACAAGAGATGGCAAGAGTGAATGTCGACATTCTAGGAATCAGCGAACTGAAATGGACTGGAATGGGTGAATTTAACTCAGATGACCATTATATCTACTACTGTGGGCAGGAATCCCTCAGAAGAAATGGAGTAGCCATCATGGTCAACAAAAGAGTCCGAAATGCAGTACTTGGATGCAATCTCAAAAACGACAGAATGATCTCTGTTCGTTTCCAAGGCAAACCATTCAATATCACAGTAATACAAGCCTATGCCCCAACCAGTAATGCTGAAGAAGCTGAAGTTGAATGGTTCTATGAAGACCTACAAGACCTTTTAGAACTAACACCCAAAAAAGATGTCCTTTTCATTATAGGGGACTGGAATGCAAAAGTAGGAAGTCAAGAAATACCTGGAGTAACAGGCAAATTTGGCCTTGGAATACGGAATGAAGCAGGGCAAAGACTAATAGAGTTTTGCCGAGAAAATGCACTGGTCATAAACACCCTCTTCCAACAACACAAGAGAAGACTCTACACATGGACATCACCAGATGGTCAACACTGAAATCAGACTGATTATATTCTTTGCAGCCAAAGATGGAGAAGCTCTATACAGTCAGCAAAAACAAGACCAGGAGCTGACTGTGGCTCAGATCATGAACTCCTTATTGCCAAATTCAGACTTAAATTGAAGAAAGTAGGGAAAACCACTAGACCATTCTGGTATGACCTAAATCAAATCCCTTATGATTATACAGTGGAAGTGAGAAATAGATTTAAGGGCCTAGATCTGATAGATAGAGTGCCTGATGAACTATGGAATGAGGTTTGTGACATTGTACAGGTGACAGGGATCAAGACCATCCCCATGGAAAAGAAATGCAAAAAAGCAAAATGGCTGTCTGGGGAGGCCTTACAAATAGCTGTGAAAAGAAGAGAAGCGAAAAGCAAAGAAGAAATGGAAGATATAAGCATCTGAATGCAGAGTTCCAAAGAATAGCAAGAAGAGATAAGAAAGCCTTCCTCAGCGATCAATGCAGAGAAATAGAGGAAAACAACAGAATGGGAAAGACTAGAGATCTCTTCAAGAAAATACCAAGGGATTTTCTCTAAATACTTAGAGATACCAAGGGAATATTTCATGCAAAGATGGGCTCGATATAGGACAGAAATGGTATGGACCTAACAGAAGAAGAAGATATTAAGAAGAGATGGCAAGAATACACAGAAGAACTGTACAAAAAAGATCTTCATGACCCAGATAATCACAATGGTGTGATCACTGACCCAGAGCCAGACATCCTGGAATGTGAAGTCAAGTGGGCCTTAGAAAGCATCACTATGAACAAAGCTAGTGGAGGTGATGGAATTCCAGTTGAGCTATTTCAAATCCTGAAAGATGATGCTGTGAAAGTGCTGCACTCAATATGCCAGAAAATTTGGAAAACTCAGCAGTGGCCACAGGACTGGAAAAGGTCAGTTTTCATTCCAATCCCAAAGAAAGGCAATGCCAAAGAATGCTCATACTACTGCACAATTGCAGTCATCTCACACGGTAGTAAAGTAATGCTCAAAATTCTCCAAGCCAGGCTTCAGCAATACGTGAACCGTGAACTTCCTGATGTTCAAGCTGGTTTTAGAAAAGGCAGAGGAACCAGAGATCAAATTGTCAATATCTGCTGGATCGTGGAAAAAGCAAGAGTTCCAGAAAAACATCTATTTCTGCTTCATTGACTATGCCAAAGCCTTTGACTGTGTGGATCACAATAAACTGTGGACAATTCTGAAAGAGATGGGAATACCAGACCACTTGATCTGCCTCTTGAGAAATTTGTATGCAGGTCAGGAAGCAACAGTTAGAACTGGACATGGGACAACAGACTGGTTCCAAATAGGAAAAGGAGTACGTCAAGGCTGTATATTGTCACCCTGCTTATTTAACTTCTATGCAGAGTACATCATGAAAAATGCTGGACTGGAAGAAGCATAAGCTGGAATCAAGATTGCCAGGAGAAATCTCAATAACCTCAGATATGCAGATGACACCACCCTTATGGCGGAAAGTGAAGAGGAACACAAAAGCCTCCTGATGAAAGTGAAAGAGGAGAGTGAAAAAGTTGGCTTAAAGCTCAACATTCAGAAAACGAAGATCATGGCATCCAGTCCCATCACTTCATGAGAAATAGATGGGGAAACAGTGTTAGACTTTATTTTTCTGGGCTCCAAAATCACTGTGGATGGTGACTGCAGCCATGAAATTAAAAGACGCTTATTCCTTGGAAGGAAAGTTATGACCAACCTAGATAGCATATTCAAAAGCAGAGACATTGCCAACAAAGGTCCGGCTAGTCAAGGCTATGGTTTTTCCAGTGGTCATGTATGGATGTGAGAGTTGGACTGTGAAGAAGGCTGAGTGCCGAAGAATTGATGCTTTTGAACTGTGGTGTTGGAGAAGACTCTTGAGAGTCCCTTGGACTGCAAGGAAATCCAACCAGTCCATTCTGAAGGAGATCAGCCCTGGGGTTTCTTTGGAAAGAATGATGCTAAAGCTGAAACTCCAGTACTTTGGCCACCTCATGTGAAGAGTTGACTCATTGGAAAAGATTCTGATGCTAGGAGGGATTGGGGGCAGGAGGAGAAGGGGACGACAGAGGATGAGATGGCTGGATGGCATCACTGACTCGATGGACGTGAGTCTGGGTGAACTCCGGGAGTTGGTGATGGACAGGGAGGCCTGGCGTGCTGCGATTCATGGGGTCGCAAAGAGTCGGACACAACTAAGCGACTCAACTGAACTGAACTGAGCTAATAAATGAAGATAAAACAGCAGAATATCATTGTTTTGCATCAGTTCAGTTCAGTCACTCAGTCATGTCGGACTCTTTTCGACCCCATGGACTGCAACACGCCAGGCTTCCCTGTCCATCACCAACTCCTGGAGTTTACTTAAACTCATGTCCATCACATCAGTGATGCCATCCAACCATCTCATCCTCTGTCGTCCCCTTCTCCTCCCACCTTTAATCTTTCCCAGCATCAGGGTCTTTTCCAAGGAGTCAGTTCTTTGCATCAGGTTGTCAAAGTATCAGAGTTTCAACTTCAGTATCTGTCCTTCCAATGAATATTCAGGACTGACTTCCCTTAAGATGGACTGGTTGGATCTCCTTGCAGTCCAAGGGACTCTCAAGAGTCTTCTCCAACACCACAGTTCAAAAGCATCAATTCTTTGGCACTCAGCTTTCTTTGTAGTCCAACTCTCGTGTCCATACATGACTACTGGAAAAAACCATAGCTTTGGCTAGATTGATCTTTGTTGGCAAAGTGATGTCTCTGCTTTTTAATATGCTGTCTAGGTTGGTCATAGCTTTTCTTCCAAGGAGAAAGTGTCTTTTAATTGCATGGCTGCAGTCACCATCTGCAGTGATTTTGGAGCCCAAAACAATAAAATCTCTCACTGTTTCCATTGTTTCCCCATCTATTTGCCATGAAGTGATGGGACCAGATGCTGTGATCTTAGTTTTCTGAATGTTGAGTTTTAAGCCAACTTTTTCACACTCCTCTTTCACTTTCATCAAGAGGCTCTTTAGTTCTTCACTTTCTCCCATAAGGGTGGTGTCATCTGCGTATCTGAGGTTATTGATGTTCATATTGTTTTGCATATCCCAGTGAAATAATGGATCCAGGCAATGATTATCAATAACTTCACATCACACAAATGGAGGCAAAGAGACAGAATGAGCTCCTGAGAGAGGTACATTCATCACCTAGGAGGTAGTCTTGCCAGTTGAGTCTAAATTTGATTAAGTCTTTTATCAAACAATCAGTTCACAGGACATAATAATAGGAAAGAAGAACTAATTAAGTGAAACCATGGATAGGCAATCAGCAAATTCTAAACCACAGGAAACTCTATAGGACAAGTGAGTGGACTGATCATTTCAGACCATTAGTAAGTAATTTGCAAAGAAAAAAGAAAAGGCAGAGGGGAGATGGAACCGATAAATGTAAAGAGTTATGAGGACATATCAATAAATTACAATGTATGAATCTTTTTTCCAAACTTAATTCTAAAAACGAAAAAAAGCTGTTATTAAATAAGAAAAATGTTGATGGTCAGTTATGACAGTGACAGGTGTCTACGACACTCCATTTATATGCCAGGAATATTAATTACGTTAAAGTGCCCAAATCCACATGGCTAGATGTATGGAGAGAGTAACGTAGAAATTTACAATACTGTATGTAAAATAGATAGCTAATGGGAATTTGCTGTGTGACTCAGGGAACTCAAACAGGGGCTCTGTGACAGACTGAAGGGTGGATGGGGAGGGATATGGGAGGGAGGTTCGGAAGGAAGGGGACATGGGTATATTTATGCTGATTCTTGTTGATGTTTGACAGAAAACCTCAAAATTCTGTAAAGCAATTATCAATTTTAAAAAAGTAAAAAAAAAATCCACATGGCTAATAGATCTATGCATGAATCACCTGGAGGGTCTAAAAATTGCAGATGTCATGCCGTACTCCTTGGAGATCCTGATTCATTTTGTCTGAGGTGGGAATAGGCATTGGTATTAAAAAAATATCCTCTGGTGATTTTAAGGATATGGAAAAGATACACGCACTCAAATGTTCACTGAAGCACTGTTTACAATAGCTAAGACATGGAAGCCACCTAACTGTCCATCAGCAGAGGAATGGATAAAGAAGATGTGGTTCATACATACAGTGGAATATTAGCCATAAAAAAGAATGAAATAATGCCATTTACAGCAACCTGAATGAACCCAGAGATTATTATACTAAGTGAAGTATGACAAAGATAAATATCATACGATACTGCTTATATGTAGAATCTGAAAAAATGATACAAATGAATTTATTTACAAAACAGAAATAGAGTCATGGACATAGAAAACAAATTTATGGTTATCAAAGGGGAAAGGTGGGGGGGTTGATAAACTAGGAGGTTGGGATTAACACACACAATATATATATAGTATACAGAAGGACCTACTGTATAGAACAAGGAACAGTACTCAGTGTCTTGTAATAATCTATAAGGAAAGAGAGTCTGAAAAAGAACATATATGTCTGTTTATCTGCATCGCTTTTCTGTATGCTTCAAAAGTGTACAGAATACAACATTGTAAATTGATTGTACTTGAATTAAAGAAAAGGAAAAAAAATTCCCTGGTGATTCTAATGCAAAGTCAGGGTTGAGACCCTCCTGTAATAGATGGAGAATCTGGACTTTTGAGTCAACTTTCCGGTTCTGAAGTCCACATACTTGTAACTTCCCACTGTCCTTTCCCCTGTTTTTATGGTGAGTGGATGCATGGTGTCAACATTAAGCCTCAGAGTGATAAGAGAGGTTGTATTTTATTTACAATAGTCAATAATCTGCCTATTTGACTTGGAAATATCCATGCAGGGACCACGTTGCTCATAAAAAAACAAACAAACAAAAACTTGACAATTTGATTTTGTGAAATGGAACCCTTCTCTAATCTGCTGCTGTCCTAGTCAAGTTTTAAATCTACAGTACCTAAGGATACAAATTAAACGTCAAAGGAAATTAATTTGTCAAGTGGAACATGAACCGGCTGATTTTCTTTTCTGGAGCAGGCCTGACAGCTTTCTGTCTGTCATCTCGGCATCTGTTAAAATGAGCTGCATGTGCCAGAAACCGTTACTGTATCAGATTGCTCTTAGCGGTGCCTGTCTGAAAATGTTCAGTTCTAGAACTTCACTTTCTGTTGCAGAAGATGCAGCAATCTTAAACCCGTGTTTAAACCCACGTTTCATCGCCATCAATGTGTGGTAAATAAGGTGATGCAGGTGAGTGCCTGCTGTGATGTCGTGCAGGTAACTCCCACATCCACTTCTGTCCTGCATTTATCCCAAGGGTTCATTAAGCCATTACTATGCACCAGCCCTGAATGAAGCGCTAGGGCCACACGGACAAACAATAGCTCAGGTATAGGGAGCCTTGAGGGAAGAGGCTTGAAGACAGGATTAGAATTGTGTGGGAAGAATAAAGAATCGTGTGAGAGACAAGGAGCAGGACACGGAGAGAAAGGCAAGAATACAGAGAAGCCCTGCCTCCGGAACTGGGGAAGGTCAGCGAAGGGTTCCTGGAGGTCAAGGTGTCTGAGCTGAGACTGGAGGAAAAGGTGTTTTTCAGGTGACAGGTGAGATGGAGTGGTGGTGCAGAGGTTGGGGGGTTGGGGATTGCAGAGGCTGATGCTCACCTGCTCGGTTGTGTTCGACTCTCTGCGACCCCGTGGACTGTAGCCCACCAGGTTCCTCTGTCCATGGAATTCTCCAGGCAAGAATACTGGTGTGGGCTGCCATGCCCTCCTCCAGGGGATCTCCCTGACACAGGGATCAAGCCTGCATCTCTTGCTTGGCAGGTGGATTCTTAACCACTGAGCCAGCAGGGAAGCCTGGGATTGCACATACACAGGCTGTACATTGAGCAGAACCCTATTCTTGCAGAAGCTGTTCTGGGTCAGTGAGGGAGAGGGAAGCTGAGCAAGCAAGCAGGTGCTGGGCCAGAAGGTGTCTCGTCAACTGCGTTAAGAAATCTTTGCTTCAAGGGAACCTGCTTACAGTATTGGTGGGAATGTAAATCGGTGCAGCCTCCGTGGAGAAGAATATGGAGGTCCTTCAGAAAACTAAAAAAGAATTGCCATATAATCCAGCAATCCCCCGGCTGGGCATATATCTGGAGAAAACTCTAATTCAAAATGGTACATGTGCCCCGATGTTCACTGCAGCACTCATATTTACAATAGTCAGGACATGGAAGCAACCCAAATGTCCATCAAGGGATGAACGGATAAAGAAGATGTGGTACATACATACAGTAGAATATCATTCAGCCACAAAGAGGATGAAGTAATGAAGCATCAATAATGGATGAACCTCAAGATTATCATACCTGGGAAATTTCCTGGCAGTCCAGTGGTTAGGACTTGGCATTTTTCACTGCCAAGGGCCTGGGTTCAATCCCTGGTCGCGGAACTGAGTTCTTGGAAGCCATGCTGCAGGACCCCTCTCACTCCGGACCCAAAAAAAGAGAGAGAGAGAGAGAGATACAAATGAACTTATTTACAAAGCAGAAACAAAGTCACAGAAGTAGGAAACAAATTCATGGTTACCATAAGTGGGGATAAATTAGAGGGTTACATTAGGGATTATAATAAATTAGGATTAACACTACTATAGATAAACAAGGTCCTACTGTATAGCACAGGGGGCTATATTAAATAGCCTTGTAAAAACCTACAGTGGAAAAGGATATGAAAACGAATGCATGTTCACGTATAACTGAGTCACTTTGCTGTACGTCAGAAACCACCGCAAGGTTGTAAATCAACCACACCTCACTTGCTGCTTGGAATTCCACAGATGACCTGGCCGCCCGTATAGTAGTCTCAGTTTTTCCTGTAAATGAGGCAACTGAAACTCATGTTTCTCTACTTTGTTTGATTTCATATCAAGCATCCTCCCAATTGAGAGGCATTTTTCAAATTCCTTTAAAGTTTGTGAACAAGAATCTCCAAGGAGGTTTGCTGTCTTTGCTCCTGACTTGTGTTCTCTCACTAGCTTGGAGCTCTTTCCAGGCTCTCTGGTGTTAAATTAATAACAAATGATGTGGAGCTGACAGGTAGGTGAAGATATGGGGAGCTATGATATTAGAAAAAAATCTCAATCCATTATGTAGCACAGTGAGCAACACTCTGTCAGGTTTTGCCTGTAGGTATCCTAATTTTCCTTAAATATTTTGCTCACATCTTTTTGAGCCCAGAGGGTGGGAACACAGCCCTGAGCAGCTCTCTAACAGACTCGGTAGCATACATGGGTGTGATCCTGAATACTGAACGGTGCCAGTGTGGGGGATTATATGAAACTGCACTCAATAAAACAAAAACGATAACTGTGCTTTCTTGGTGGAGGAATTGTCTGATTTTCATTGGAAGTTATAAAGGGTCCTATTCTGGATCCATTTCAACATTATTTCCTTACCAGCAGAGCCATCCGACTCTGACTGCCCAAAATGAGCGCACTCCTTGTCATCATAAGCATTTAAGCAGTGTCAGACCATCTACCAAGAGTTCCTTGGAAACGATTCTCAGCAAGTATGTAGAATATTGACAGAATTAATTTGGCGGTGTTTCAACTGCATGCATTCAGTTTGTTTCATCTATTCAATTTCAGTGCAATATTTCTTTAAAAAGAGTTAATAAGGAACATTTCAGACATACACACAAGTAGAGAGAGTAATATAATAAATCCTTATTAATGATCACACAGTTTCAACACATAAAATTTATTTTGAGAAGTGCGTTTGGGTGAAGTCCGGGAGTTAGTGATGGACAGGGAGGCCTGGCGTGCTGCAGTCCATGGGGTTGCAAAGAGTTGGATACGACTGAGTGACTGAATGGAACTATGAAAAATGAATGGAGAAACTGATGGATAATGTCCGAGGGTTCTATGATTCCATTCTATAGGTAACGTATGCCTCCCTCTCCTGAAGGGTCATTCTCTCTGTATTCAGTTCACTCAGTCGTGTCCGACTCTTTGCGACCGCATGGACTGCAGCACACCAGGCCTCCCTGTCTATCACCAACTGCCAGAGCTTGCTCAAACTCATGTCCAATGAGTCGGTGATGCCATCCAACCATCTCATCTTCTCTCATCCCCTTCTCCTGCCTTCAATCTTTCCCAGTATCAGGGTCTTTTCCAATGAGTCAGTTCTTCCCATCAGGTGGCCAAAGGATTGGAGCTTCAGCATCAGTCCTTCCAATATTTTTTTAAAAATATTTATTTGGCTGTGCTGGGTCTTAGTTGCAGCACACCAGATCTTTAGTTGCAGCATGCAACTTTTAATTTTGGCACGTGGGATCTAATTCCCTGACCAGGGATCAACCACTCCCCATGCGCTGGGAGTGCAAGCACTTTAATGCCTCCACAACTGTGGCAGGGGCTCCTAGTATCTGCCATTAGAGACATTTGTATTCAAAAAAGGTGAAGATACACAGCAGTTATGGGTTCGTAAAATTCTGGAGTTCAACTGGGCATGTATTGCCAGGTCCATGATTAGGGTGCAATTCCGATGCCTGGGAATGATTCCCAGTGGCTCTTGGCTTCACCCTCTGAAATAAGCTTCCTTTTCCATGAAATGTGCCCTTGTTTGAAGCTGAATAATTTCTCAATCTGGTTTCTAACCATAGAAATCTGAGCATTCAAAGCATCGTTTCATGTATACTGTCTGTGTTCTCAATTCAAGCTAATGTAATTCCCTTAAAAATTCGTAGTTTGTGTTTGTGTGTGTGTGAATTTATCGGTAATCCCTTCTATTATCTAAAAGAAACACTTGAAATCTCTCGACTAAACCTTTCTGCAGTTTAGATTGCCTGTAAGACAGCGCCCGAGGAACCGAGGCTTTAAGACTCTAAGACTTGTCTATTTGAAATGAGTGTTTCCTTATGCGGAGAAGGCACCCCACTCAATACTCTTGCCTGGAAAATCCCATGGACGGAGGAGCCTGTTAGGCTGCAGTCCATGTGGTCGCTGAGTTAGACAAGACTGAGGGACTTCACTTTCACTTTTCACTTTCATGCATTGGAGAAGGAAATGGCAACCCACTCCAGTGTTCTTGCCTGGAGAATCCCAGAGGTGGGGGAGCCTGGTGGGCTGCCGTCTATGGGGTTGCACAGAGTCGGACACAACTGAAGGGACTTAGCAGCAGCAGCAGCAGCAGCAGTAGCTGCTGCCTTATAAGATCTTCACAAAAGGTGTACAATCACATCCTTGGCTTCATCTGTAGACCGTGATTTCCTGACATACTTTGGGTTTGATCTTTGTCTGAAAGGCATTTCTTAATCTTAGCACTGATTGCTACTTGGAAAGCTGGCAGGAGAGTTTTATTTTTGAGCCTAAGAAGTCCTGATTTCTTTGTATCTAGCAGTTCTTTAGTTTAGTGAGTTTCTCTACTCACCTTCTCTACAGTGGCAAATAGAGGCAGGCAGCACCTTCCATACTCTGCTTGGAAGTCTCCTAGACTATCCCTTTCAGAAGTACACATTCTATTTCCATGTTCCCATAGCCACGGTGTTACTACATTTTCAGCTACAGCATCACAAGTTGCCCCTTTCCTCTGGTCTCCTAGAACATTTTCTTTTCCTTTGAGCTCTCAGCAACAGTCTCCTTGGGGCCGTCATCAAGGTTCTGCCAAGTCACTCTAAGGCCTTCGGGGCTCCTACCAAACTCTCAGTCCTGAAAACCAGTATATTTCTGGGATTTAGTTGGGGTAGCATCCCACATCCAGGCATCCAAATCCTTGGTCATGGAGACCTCAGTTCAATTCAGTCACTCAGTAGTGTCCAATTCTTTGTGACCCCATGGACTGCCTCCCTGTCCATCATCAACTCCGGGAGTTTGCTCAAACTGATGTCTATTGAGTCAGTGATGCTATCCAACCATCTCATCCTCTGTCATCCCCTTCTCCTCCCGCCTTCAGTCTTTCCCAGCATCAGAGCCTTTTCCAATGAGTCAGTTTTTCCCATCAGGTGGCCAAAGTAATGGAGGTTCAGCTTTAGCATCAGTCCTTCCAATAAATGGGGAGAACTGCAGGACAAAAATTCACTCACAGCCCTTGAATTTCCAAAATAGGTGATAAATAAGGGAATCACATAACCATTATTTTTCTGTCATACATTATTTATGAGGATGGCTTTCTTTAATAGTGTTAAAATTGTTGGTATTTGTTTAAAAAAAAACAGCAGCACATTTAAAACTTTTTATTACAGTACAACTTGCTTACCGAAAAGCTCGCTCAGCATAAACATACAAATCAGTGGAATTTCATCAATAGAACACACTTGTGTAGCTCTGACTTACATTCGGCTCAAAGGCAACATCACCTGTATCCTTATGATCCTTCTGGTCAGGACCTAGCCCAAGAGTAACCACCAGAAATTAATTTTGCCTGTTTGTTGAACTTCATATAATCATGCAGTAAGCACTCTTTA
Source organism: Bos indicus (assembly GCF_029378745.1). Lineage (NCBI taxonomy): Eukaryota > Metazoa > Chordata > Mammalia > Artiodactyla > Bovidae > Bos > Bos indicus. The sequence goes on along the minus strand of NC_091782.1, from coordinate 49,372,497 downwards.
CCAGGGCTTCCCTGGTGGTTCGTATGGTAAAGCATCTCCCTGCAATGCAGGAGACCCGGGTTCGACCCCTGGGTTGGGAAGATCCCCTGGAGAAGGAAATGGCAACCCACTCCAGTATTCTTGCCTGGGGAAATCCCATGGACAGAGAAGCCTGGTAGGCTACAGTCCATGTGGTTGAAAAGAGTCAGACACCACTGAGAGACTTCACTTCCACTTTCAAGCACTCTTTAAAAAGTACTTTCAATGTTTTATTGAGGCATAATTGACACACAATAAATTGCATATATTTGGAGTTACAATTTGATGGGTTTTGACAGATGAATACACCCATGAAATCATCACCAGGATCAAGATAATTAACATATTCATCGCCCCCAAAGTTCCCTTATCTACTCTCTCCACCACCCTGGCTTCTCCTCTCCCCAGGCCACCACGTCCTGTCATTACAGATTAGTTTGCATTTCCTAGAGTTTTATATAAGTGGAATCATACAGAATGTACTCTTTTTTCTGGTCTTTCATTGCCCACCATTATTTTGAGACTTGCCATGCTGCTATGTGTATCGATGCATGCGTGCTCAGTCGCGTCTAACTCTGCAACTCCGTGAACTGTGGTCCGCTATGCTCTTCTGTCCATGGGTTTTCCCAGGCAAGAATACTGGGGTGGGTTGCCATTCCCTCCTCCGGGGGATCGTCCCGACCCAGGGATTGAACCTGCGTCTCCTGCGTCGGCAGGTGGCTCCTTCACCACTCCTGGCAGATTGTATTAGTATTATTGTCCTTGGTGTTAATATTACTCAGTCCACCCGCATGGCTTGCAGTGTCTCCCTACGTGAGGATTACATGACTGCTTCTCTGCCCGCAGATGTCAGGGGCGGACATTTGGCTTATGTCGGTCAATGACTGGCGAGTGGAAGCTTTAAGAGCCGCGGTGTGGTTAGGTCTGAGCTCTTTTCCTTGCACTGGGTTGCTGTGTCCCAGACCCAGGGCGTTTCTTCAGCTCGAATCTGAAGGCACATAAAACAATTGCTGACCTACAGCTGCAATGGATAATGAGCAAAAGTCATTGTTATTGTGGGCAGTAGTTACATATAAGCACTTCTTCACACGTGAGAAAATCAGCTAGAAATACTGAGTCATTGGTTGTGTTTTTATAATAACACATTCCAACTGCCAATATCTAATTCTAGTCTCCAAATTTTTAAGGCTTCTTCCGTTTTAATCAGTCTTCTTATTATTTCTTATTTATTCTTCTTATTCTTTCTTATTTCCTTTTGGAGAAGGAAATGGCAACCCACTCCAGTGTTCTTGCCTGGAGAATCCCATGGACAGAGGAGCCTGGCGGGCCACAGTCCATGGGGTCGCAAGAGTTGGACACGACTTAGCGACTAAACCACTATATTTCCTTTACCTTTAAAATGAGTTTACCTTGAATCAAGAAAGAAATTACACAGCATTCTAAAGCAACTCTACTCCAATAAAAAGTAATTTAGAAATAACAAAAAAAGAGAGAGAAATCATTCTGAGTGCCTAGATTACCTCATTTAATCCTTGCTCGTCCAGTTTCTCCTCTTCAGAACACTGTTATGGTATAGACAGTTGCTTCCAAACTCAGTTGGTAAAGACTCTGCCTGCAGTGCTGGAGACCTGGGTTAGATCCCTGAGTTGGAAAGATCCCCTGCAGAAGGGAAAGGCTACCCAGTCCAGTATTCTGGCCTGGAGAATTCCATGGACTGTGTAGTCCATGGGATTGCAAAGAGTCAGACACAACTGAGCGACTTTCACTTTCCAAACTGTGCTCTGTGAATCCCAAGAATATTTCTTCTCCTCCGTTCGGCTCCATGCTCTGAATTAGAGGCATGATGTTCAGAACCTTCTTCCAATTCTCCTTGCAATTATCTGTACCTGCATTCTTGTTCTGCTTCATCCACAGAATACTGGAGTGGGTTGCCACTTCCTACTCCAGGGGATCTTCCCGACCCCAGAAAATGAACCCACGTCTCTTGCATTGGCAGGAGGGTTCTTTACCACTAGCGCCATCTGGGAAGCCCCATTCATGCTGGGCCTGGGCTAGTTGGCAAAGCTGTAACTCTCCAAAAGGAGTCACTTTTTGTCTTAATATTGTCTGAGAATCCATCTCAAACTGTGCTTGGTTTCCACTTTATATGTTAAAATCCATTCTTGATCTACAAAATTCATGCACTTTATTTGGGCTGATTATAATACTTGTCCCAGGAAGGTTTTAAATTCCCATTTCTGAAAGCTTACTTCTAAATTTGTTATTAATACCAGTAATTGATATTACCTAGTTGGAAGAATCATTGTAAAAGACACTTTGAAAATCGAGTTATTGTGCAGGTGTTGAAAAATACCTTTATCAGATGATTCTTGTCTGTAGCTGACTTTTAAAGGCTTTCAAGCCTGTTCCTCCCTGGCTGGGCTGTTGTTTGGGAACTGACCAGCTGATGTCGCTATGGGACCGTGAATGCAGGCATGGTTCCAAGTCCTTGGCTTAGAGGAACTTTGGACTGGCATCCTGGCAGCCTTGGGAAAGATAACCTCCCCCCACCCAGTGCCAGCCTCCGCCCAACCTCCTCTCTCCCACTGCCTGTATAGTTTATAAAATTGAGAACGAGCTGACAGATTTAATTTTGATGGAGAATTATCTGTAGGCAAGAGGACAATCAAACCCATACTGTTAAGGAGAGGGGGCTGAGATAATGAATCTATTATCTCTGTTTTGTGAATGGTGAGGGTCAGGCTAATAATCCGTCAGTTTCTTCTTGCTTCTGCTTTCTTAGGTACAACTAACTTGAAAAGTGAAAGTGAAGTCACTCAGTCGTGTCCCACTCTTTGAGACCACACGGACTGTAGCCTACCAGGCTCCTCCATCCATGGGATTCTCCAGGCAAGAGTACTAGAGTGGGGTGCCACTGCCTTCTCCAGGGGATCTTCCCAAACCAGGGATCAAACCTGGGTCTCCTGCATTGCAGGCAGACGCTTTACCCTCTGAGCCACCAGGGAAGCCTTACAACTAACTTAGAATGACCTCTAACGGGGATTAACTGGGTGGTGTATTTTCTAGACTTCTTATTCGCCATGTCCTTTTCTGTGCCTGCTCTTGATCTGGGTAGGCTATCATAGAGTCCCAGCTGGACTTGAGATTTCAGATCAGTCTCTTGGTCACAGTTTTTTTGGCAAATCTTGGAGGTGAGGTACAAGGGGGAAGGTTAGGAGTAAGACCTAATAAGAATCTTGAAATTTTCTGTAAGTAGAAGGTATTTATGCCACTGTTTGCTATCATGCATAGGCTCTCAGAGGCCACAGATAAACCTTCCTGAGTTTAAAGGTTAAAGTTGTGTTAAACCGAAACATTGGTAATCAATTATACTTCAATTAAATGCACACACACACATATACAAAACAGTTTATTTGGAATCATAAAAGTGCACACAGTTGCTTAAAACAAACAAACAAAAAAATAAAGTGTTTGAAGGACAGACCTGCTGACTTGGGGTCACTAACTGTGTTCCCTACACTGGTCCACTCAGGCTGCCATAATAAATGTCAGGACTGGGTGCTTAAGCAACAGAAGTTCATTCTCTCACAATTCTGAAGGCTGGAAATTCAAGATCGAGGTGGTGGAAGGTTCCCTTGGAGGGCAGGACTGGTTCCTTCTGAGGCTCCTGTCTTCCCCAGCTTGTGGACAGCCGTCTTCGCCCTGCGTCCTCACGTGACCACCCCCTGGGCTTGTGTGCATCCTGGCATCTGCCCTTCTGTCTGCATTTCCTTTTCACAAAAGGACACTAGTCAGGTTGGATTAGGACCCACCCTAAGGGCCTCATTTTAATTTAATCACTTCAAAGACCCATCTCTAAAGGCAGGCGCATTCGGAGGTGCTGGGGGTTTGGTTGATTGGGGTGGGGGGCACGATTCAGTCCATAACGCCTCTTCCGCCCTGTCCCTAGTCTAGAAATGAGCTGACCAGTCTGAGGTGTTGATTTATTTGACTGAAATATGGTCCCCTGCTGCTGCTCTCTGATTGTGGCGCGAGGGCTTCTCGTTGCCGCGGCTTCTCCTGTTCGGAGCACAGGCTCTGGGCGCACGGGCTTGGTAGCTGTGGCACTCAGGCTTAGGTGTCCTGCAGCACGTGGGATCTTCCCAGAACACAGACCGAACCCGTGTTGCCTGCATTGGCAGGGGGATTCTTAAGCACTGGGCCACCAGGGAAGTCCCTCTCTCTCTTTTCTTAAAAAAAAAAAAAAAAAGTGTTTCTTTATTTGGCTGTACCAGGTCTTACTCTCAGCATAGGAGATCTCTGATCTTCACTGCAGCCTGTGGGATCTAGTTCCCTGACTCAGGACCCCTGCACTGGGAGCAGAGAGTCATAGCCACGGGGCCATCAGCGAAGTTCCAGCAAAATCCCTTTTTTTATGCCATGGGTTGGTGTCCAGATCATTATGCAGACTTTAAAATATAAAAATCATTGTTATAAATATATTTTATCTAATAAAATATACTATAAAATGTAAAATTTATAAATTTTAATAAACATTCATAAATATATAATAAACTATAAAATATCAAATTTTATCTCAAAAGAATTCTATTTTAACTTAACGGAGAATTGTATATATCCTATGGCTTCTTTCCTAGCCACACTCCATCAAAAAAAATTATGATATAAAAATATCTCAGTGAATTAGTGACTTAAAAATTAAAACACATCCATTTAAAATGTTGTCAACTGGTTCATCATTGAAGTAGATCTTATTATTGTTTACAGTTATGCATGGCCCTTCTGGGGGTGGAATCCTAATCTCCCACGTTCATGTGACAAGGTATGGACAATAAAAATGATCAGAAGGCACATATGATACTTTGACACTGAAATGTGGGAGATATTTTGTTACCCAGCATAACCTGGTCTGATAACTATAAGTCTGTGATGTCATAAAATAATATTATACCAACATGGGATTTAAAAATATCTCAACTTTGCATGACAGTGGAAAACAATAATTAATTTGGTTTTCATCCAAGTGATTTCTGGATGAAAATGGATACTTCCCAGGCTTTTAGATAAGAAAACTGAGGATGAGGAGGCAGCCAAGGAGAAAAAGGAGAGAGGACTTTCTCCAGATGGAGATCTGATCCGGGGAACTTGCCTCTCAGATCTCTTCTTATATTTGACCCTCTCTGTCTCCCTTCTCCAATTGTCTATTTCACCTTCATTAAGCTCAGTGGGAGACATGTTGAGAACCTCCCTTCAAGATGAATTAATTCATTACTTTCCAATAAATAGATTGAGATGAATCTAGCACCTGGACAGTTTGTTTTAAGATGCTTATCAACTTGAGCTCATGCAAGTTCTGTGCCGTATGCAGGGAGGAAGCTCTGAAACTGGTTGAAAGGAGCTTGGATGACATCATCATGTCATTTTGTGACACCGAATAGAAAACTCGGTAAAAGTCTACAAAACTCATGCAAACAAAAAAAAAATTTTAAGTAGCACTGTATCAATATATTTGTCCTATCTATGGAGTTGTAACATTTAGATTCTGTTATCTAACAGGTGTCAGTATGCTCTGGATGCCTGTTTGTTAAAATTCCCTTTATGTTACTCTTTACTATCTTATGTGCATTAGTTCTTGATAGTGATTATCAAAGGGCTCCCCTGATGGTTCAGATGGTAAAAGAATCTGCCTGCCAATGCAGGAGACTCAAGAGACGTGGGTTCAATCCCTGCGTGGAGAAGATCCTCTGGAGAAGAAAATGGCAACCCACTCCAGTATTCTTGCCTAGAGAATGCCACGGACAGAAGAGCCTGGCAGGATACAGTCCCTGGAGTCACAAAGAGTTGGCTACCACTGAGCGCATACACACACACACACACACACACACACACACACACACTCGGTGATTATAAAATGCTTCCTCCTTATTTTATGCTTTTTTGTTTCTTTGCATGCATCCTTGTGCTATGTTGTCTTGTCTGTAGAATGCTACTGAAATAGTTATTGAAGGGAGTAGCAGCTAAAGAAATAGGTTTATATCATGTGACATGGGTCTAGTTCTTATGATAGCAGTAACTGTGAGTTTATAAAGCAAGGTCAGCACAAGTGGCACATTGATCAGAAAGACAGGGAAGGTGGGCACAAAAGAGGCCAAAACATTTATTGCTGAAGAATCAGCAAAGAGGATTTGGGATCACGATTCCTTACACAAGGAGAAAGGCTTAGTTGTCTTTGCTGCAAATGTCACTAGTCTCGGTAAGTAAAATAGTAAATTAGAGGAATGACGTTTACTGCTACATGTTACTTATAATTACCTAAATTTATATGGGAGATTGAAAGGTTTCCTTAAATTCTTGAGAGGGAAGTCTACAGTTAAATTTATGAAATGGAAACATGGTCTCCAAGGAATCATCTTTCCCGTATCACAGAGAAGCAGGTTTTCTCCCAGAGATCTTGCTTTCCATTGTCTTTCCATTTTATATATTCCATGTATTTATCTATTTACCATTGCCAAACTATTTCAAGCAGTTTATGAATACCGGGTCTATAGATTTTTAAAAAAGCAACCCTGCATGGTCATGGCATGAGAATTAGAAATGAGGATCCAGACTTCCCAAACTGCTGCCTTATTCAATCAGCTTTAGCCCCTCAATGTATGCACAGAAGGTACATTAGTATAATTTCAAATGTTAATGGAATTTGCCTAGGGTTCTCATCCATAGATGAATACAGCCAAATGCTACCTTTAAAAGGAAGAAAGATTGAAGGCAAAAGGACAAGAGGGTGACAGAGGATGAGATGGTTAGATAGCATCATGGACTCAATGGATAGGAATTTGAACAAACTCGGGGGGGATAGTGAAAGACAGGGAAGCTTGGCGTGTGGCAGTTCATGAAGTGGCAAAGAGACAGCAGGATTTAGGGACTGAATAACATCTTGCAGTCAATTCTTTGGTCTCCCACCCCCTAGGCCAGACCCTGCTTAGCTTCGAGATCAAACAAGATTGGGCACATTTAGGGTAAATTCATTGGAATGCCTGTTGGATTGGCTTATGGGGGTCTCATATTTTTTACTTACAATCCCCTAGTGGGGTTAACTATTTAATCATCTATTTTGTCTCTCTCATTAGCACTCACCCTAATCACTCAATAAATATCCATTCTCTTTCACTTTTTTTTTTTTTTTCTGACATACTCTTCAGGAAAACCCTACATTAGCCTCATAGTAAATGAAATAGAATGAATGAAGGATGGGGAAAGAAAGCGACACAGAGAACAACAGAAAAGAGTAAAGGAATGGTATCAATACAATATGAAAGTTTGTATAGAAGCACAGCTTTAGTTAAGATGATTATTTGGGATTGTGCTAATGGAAAGAATTAACTCAGGGTTTAAGAAAATGGGTTGTGCTGACTTCCCTGCAGTCCAGTGGTTAAGACTCTGTGCTTTCACTGCAGGGGTGTGGGCTTGATCTCTGGTTGGGGAGCTACGATCCCACATGCCTCATGGCACGGCCAAGAAAAAAGGTTGATTGTGCAACATTCATTGAGCACCTGTTAATTGCCAGGGACTAGGATAAGCTCTAGGATTATATGGTGAACAAGGTGATTCCAGCCCTCTTGAAGCTCAAATTGATGTGGGGGCACGGACACAAAAATAATTATCTCAAATAAGATATGCTACAATCAGTAATAGAGAAGTGTGCACATTGGTGAGTACATGGTTGATGTCATTGCTCTAAAAGTTACTTGGATTGACACCTATGAGCTCCCATAGTTTTTTTTTTAACACATTATGGGGAATTTTATGGAATACTTTCTTCCCATGAAAATTCCTTCCCTTTAGATGGACTGGTGGGATAATTCATTGCTCAGTATCAGAATCAACTACTTTGTCTTCTGTAGAAATTACCTGAGTAGTGAGGCAAAAATGCTCGAGTATGAGGGAAAGCCACAAGCATGTAATTGCCTCAAGGGCTGAGAAATTTTATCATTTATGTTTCATTCTGTAGCAAAACAAACAAATGCACAGGAGACTGAGGCTCAAGTGAAGTGTCTCAGCCCTTTGCCCTCTAAAATAAGCTGGCATCTCCGATGAGAAGGTACAGGCTGGAAAGAGGTCCCTGTCGCTCACAGCTTTAAGCGGATCTGACAGTTTCTTATTTGGAGAGAGTGTGTTCTACACTTGACATGAAAAGTTTTGATGACTCACTGCCCTAATTATCTCCTACTCTCTGGGAGAGTGGAATCTACAACCCAATTCCGGGTGACATATTTCTGCCTTTCTTGGGATTATCAGTCTCTACTAACTGGTCATCACATCAAGGCAGCCTGCAAATACAAACTCCAGAGTGGTTTAACGAGGTCCTGATCTACGGCCAACTTTCTGTTGAACTCCCCCCATCACTGCTTCTGACAAGCAATGCTTCCCTGGAAATAAATGCATCTTTGTTAGAGATGTCAGGTTAGGGGTGCCTGGCTTCTGAAGCCAGCTGAGGCATGACTCCTTTCCTAGGATGAAGTAGAGGGCTCACTGAAGCGATTAGAGCAATTATTCAGAGCTGCCTGTCAGGGCTCATCAGCTCCGACTGCCTGATGGAAGAGGTAGCCCAGCCCTGCCTTCTCAGACCAAGTTCTGCTATCAGATGGCATCTTTGCCTCCAGCATCTCCTCAGATGCACTCAAGTTTCAAACATTTACTGGCACAACCTAACTTTCTCATTTCTTTGCTCTATTTTGTAGTCTTCCTACTCAGAGGGGGTCACCTGAGGCTTATTATGATTTCCTTTTCTTCTGCAACTTCTCCTTCCCCCCACCTGACATTAGATTGCTGAACTTCCTTGTGATAAAGCAAGAGTTTTTCTGAGTTACAGAAAATTTCTCATTTTCTTTCATCCCGCTAAATCATGCTGATGAGCCGGTAAAAGTCTTTTAGGGAAACGTGGTGTCTCTGAGGAGGAAAGACACTTGAAAGCCATAGGAAAATGGCTTGTGGAAGTCATCGGAGAGGAAGGATTTTTCATTAATCACAGTGAACCTCGTCAGCATCTTCATCCTCGCCATCACCATCATCAGGACTTCCCTGGTGGCTCAGTGGTAAAGAATCTACCTGCCAACGCAGGAGGTATGGGTTCAACCCTGGGTCGGGAAGATCCCCTCTAGGAGGAAATGACAACCCACCCCAGTATTCGTGCCTGGAGAATCACATGGACAGAGAAGCCTGGCGGGCTACAGTCCATGGGGTTGCAAAAGAGATGGACATGACTTAGCAACTAAACAACAATCACTATCTTCATCATCTTAATTAACAGCACCTGGCAGCATCCTCCTTTTCACTGCCATTAAGTTCTTATGTGAAGCAGCATGAGAATGCCATAAAAATGGAATTAAATGTACAGTCTTGCTTCTCTAAGTCATTCAATGTAAGGGAACTACGATTCAAACAAATATTAAAATAAAATAAAATATGAAAACAAGTGAAAAATAAATAAGAGCTTGGATTGCAAAAATAATTGAAACGTTGCTTTTACATATAACCCTTCTTTAAAAAAATATGAGAAGTGAAGGAAAGCTGCGAATGCTATGTATTTCATCCAGAGTAGGGTCACAAAAATATTTTTACCCCCTCTTATTTGTTAGAGAGAGAATTAGGAAAGAGGTGGGATATTATTTTAGGAATTACTTTAGAAAAGTCTTGTCTTGCTTGATAGGGTATTTCAGCTCTACTAAGACTTTCACTAAAATTATCCTCGTAATTATTATAAAATTAGGAGTATTTTGTTTGATTCCTAGTAGTAGTAATGAGAAGCAGTATTAAGACTGGGATAGTCATTTCCTTGGTGATCACACGTAGCCCTGGATACATGACAAGGTGTTTGACTTGATCTGGGTAAGTGAGAGATTTCTCTCCTCCTGATGATTTCTGTTTATCCTAAGTTCAGTTCAGTTCAGTCATGTCCAACTCTTTGCGACCTCATGGACTGCAGCATGCCAGGCCTCCCTGTCCATAACTAACTCCCAGACTTTACTCACATTCATGTCCATTGGGTTGGTGATGCCATCCAACCGTCTCATCCTTTATGGTCCGCTTCTCCTCCTGCCCTCAATCTTTCCCAGCATCAGGGTCTTTTCAAATGAGTCAGCTCTTTGCATCAGGTGGCCAAAGTATTGGAGTTTCAGCTTCAACTTCAGTCCTTCCAGTAAACATCCAGGACTGATCTCCTTTAGGATGGACTTGTTGGATCTCCTTGCAGTCCAAGGGATTCTCGAGAGTCTTCTCCAACACCACAGTTCAAAAGCATCAATTCTTCAGTGCTCAGCTTTCTTTATAGTCCAACTCTCACAACCATACATGACTACCGGAAAAACCATAGCTTTGACTAGACAGACCTTTGTTGGCAAAGTAATGTCTCTGCTTTTTAATATGCTGTCTACCTTGGTCATAACTTTTCTTCCAGGGAGCAAGCAGCGTCTTTTAATTTCATGGTTGCAGTCACCATCTACAGTGATTCTGGAGCCCCCAAAAATAAAGTCTGTCACTGTTTCCACTGTTTCCCCATCTATTTGCCATGAAGTGACGGGACCAGATGCCATGATCTTAGTTTTCTGAATGTTGAGTTTTAAGCCAACTTTTTCACTCTCCTCTTTCACTGTCATCAAGAGGCTCTTTAGTTCTTCTTTGCTTTCTGCCATAAGGGTGGTGTCATCTGCATATCTGAGGTTATTGATATTTCTCCCAGCAATCTTGATTCCAGCTTGTGTTTTATCCAACCCAGCGTTTCTTATGATGTGCACTCACTGGACACTGAATAATTGTTTGGTCATTACACAAAGCACAACTTGGTTTCACATGGGGCTGTGAAGAATTGATAGCACATCCTGTCTTGAAAGTAGAAGAGGATAGAAGGTTGAAGGATTGGAAGTAAGGCAATGAGAGTTTGGTGCCCGCAAGAGAGGTGGGGAGAGGCAGGGCTTCAGAGGACCAAAAGGGAGCATGGAAGCGGGAGGCTGGGCTGCGGGGCCCATGGAGGTAAGTTCTGCTGAGTCTGCATGTTTTCAGGTGGGCCTGGCTACCTGGCTACTTAAACGGGTGGGGAAACCTTGTGTAGACTTATTTATTTATTTTAAAGCTTTTTTTTTGGATGTGGATCTTTACTGAATTTGTTACTGTATTGCTTCTGTCTTATGTTTTGGTTTCTTGGCCACAAGGCTTGTGGGATCTGAGCTCCCCAACCAGGGCCTGAACCTGCACTCTCGGCTTTGGAAGGCCAAGTCTCAGCACTGCTCCACCAGGGAAGTCCCTGTTGTGTGGATTTATGCTCGGTTGGGAAAATCACTTTTCTCCTCCTGATAGTCCGTGACGTTCCAATGTGTGACCACGCATATCATCTACTGTCCAAAGGGTGAGTGACTTCTGAAAGGCGCTACCTGAAAGCTTAGTAGGTGAGTCGGGTAGTTGATTTTCAACAGTGAGGTCATTATTGGTCTTAGTTCGTGCTGGGGGAGATGGGCGACCAGAAGTCAAAGGCTGGGGTGATGGCCATTTTCGACATCAAGCTTGGGGGAGAGGGATGGGCCTGAGAGGGGCAACTGATGAATGAATGGAGATCTGAAACAGACAAGATAGGGAATAGGTGCAGCTGAGTAAATATGGCTGTTCTGGACCAAAGTGCATAAAGGATGGAAAACTGGCAGGCATTCCTTTTATGCGAGCCTGGTTCGCTGCTGAGTGGGGTTGGTGAAGTGGTCCAGCTGGACATTCTGGATACAAGCACTGAAACTTCCCAGGAGGAGGGGCTGGGAAGGGGCTGGGGGTGTCGAGATAAACCTACCTGCATTTCTCCTTGGGGGATCGCTGGGGGAGCTGGAAGCTCTGTCTCATTGCAGGTGAGCAGACCGTCCCGTCATTCCCGCTGCCTTCAGAGTACAGCTGCTCCTTCCTTACCGCTCACGATAGGAGGGAAAATATTTCTTGGAACCAACAGAGGGTTCAAGTTTCCCCCTGTGCACTAGAGGCGACTGAAACCATGCTGCTGTTCTTCCAGAAAACAAAAAAGCGCCTGCCGCCAAGCTTCTGAAACGAAAGGTGTGATGCAAACCTACGAAACTGGAAAGCAAACACTGATGGGAGGAGACACGTCCACTTCTATCCTGGGTCCAGCTGTTTGCTAAGAGACAGAGTTAGTCTCTTAATGTTTCAACACATTGCATTCAAAATCCTTTTGGATTAGCACATCAAGGTTCAGCTTTTGACGAATGGCACACTTGCTCCTGTGGTTAAAAAAAAAAAAAAACAACTTTGCTAATGGTCATTTAATCATTTTGGGAGGTTTAGACACCCCTCAATCCCCTTTGTCGAGAATGAGCAGAGTCCTCACAGGCGTGCAGCCTCACTCGGCGACATCACTTGTGACAGCAGCAGAACAGTGACACTTATGAGTGGTGGGATTTTACAGGCTCGGGGCTCAGGAATCAGAGCTCTTACTGGCTGGCCTAATTGCTTCATGACGCAGCAAGGTGATCCTAGCCTGTCGGCAGGCAGGTTCTTTACTGCTGAGCCGCCATACCATATCTTAAAGATTTTGGAAAAGAATCCTATTTCTTTCCACAGTAATAAAAGCCCATTCTGTGGAAACACTTGACACCCTATGAGATTGTAATTGTTAGCTCATGACTTTTTAAGTTCTTGACTTTACAGCTCAAGGCCCCAAACCAAGCTTGTTCCTTCCTCAGTCAGCTTTGAATTCAATGACAATAGATCCCAATAAGATGCTCAAGAATGTCAGTTCGCATGTGAGCACTTTCCTATTCAATAACTTTCGCATTTATTCTGATTGGATTATAGCACACGGCATAGAAGACATACTTCCTTTTGCTGTTTTGTTTTTGTAGGGAAGGCAAATTAGCGACTGCTTTAGTGATAAGACTGCCAACCTCATAACTTCGCTCTTGAAATCGTCTCCATCTCTTTCCTGCCTCAGTGTGTCGATGACAGAGACAAGGCTGTTGATCGAGAGCCTTTCAGAATGCCGCCCACATTCTTCACAGAATCATGGCTGACAGCGTGATATGCTATGTGTTTTCCCAGTGACGTGGAGGTTGAAAATGGAAAAGTTAAATATAAATCTTCATGGAAGTTTCAGTAATTTTTAATAATTTGTTCTTTTGTCGCTTGCATATGTGAATGATATATTTGTCCTAGAGCAATGTGAATTCATTTCCCCACATCTGTAATATCTGCGGTAAGCTAAATTAAAAATGCATTTGTACTTGTACAGTTAAATGATCATATTTAATGAAATGTCAGAGATGAATCTTAGCAAATAGTCAGGAAATTATTTTAGAGAGTGCAGCATTTCATTACCAGCAGTCAGGGAAAAGCAAAGTGATTAAGCAAATGGTTTACTGTTCAAAGGTGATGATGGCTGTCCAGGAAGAATGGAGAGCCAGGGTGTGGGGTTGATAGATGCTGGCTTTCCAAGTCCTTGTCCTTTCTCTTTTCCTGCTCGTGAAGTCTGAAGGTAGCTCACATCTGGAGTTTTGGAAGTTTTCTCCATGGAGGGAGGAAAACAAACCTCCAGAAGGTGGATATGAGGCATGAAAATCTCACATGAGGTCTCCACAACCCGACTTTAGCAAAATTAGGAGCCTCAGATTCACTGAATGAGAAAAGATGGAACTAGTCAAAGAATGACGGACTATGAAGACCACATGGAGCAGTTGGATGTGGAGTGAACTGGGAGGAGGCAGGAGGTCAGGAAACTGTGCCGGGGGTAAGGACAGAGTGAGAGCGGAGAGGTGTTAACACCCAGCAGGTCAGAGCAGGGGAGGCGGGGCGTGTGGAGTAGGTGGGGCCTGATGGGAGGGCCCTGAGTGACTGACAGGGGGCGGGGCCATCGAGTGGCCACGGAAACCTTCCTCGGTCACCAACGCAGGGTCACACCCCAACACAAGCAGCTTGACACGCTGGCTGGCCAAGTATTTAAATAAGAGTTATCACCTGCTCTGGTGGGCATTAGAGGTTGAATTGCGTCCTCCAAAAAAAGTGTGCTGAAGCGTTAACCCTCAAGGCCTCAGTCAGATGAGGTCATCCTGGAGAAGGGTAGGACCTTGTTATGTCTGAGGAGTTTCCATGGAGACGTCGGGAAGGCACAGAGGGAGAAGGCCGGGTGATGATGGACGGAAAGTGAAGCGAGGCGGCTGCAAGCTCAGGGTGCGGGCCCACTACAAGTCAGGAAGACAAAGGACTCACCCCAGGAATCCTGAGAGAGCCAGGCGATGCGGCCATCTTGATTTCAGACTTCCAGTCTCTAGAACTGTGAGACGCTATGGTTCTGTTTTGTTTTCTTTAATTGATGTATTTTTGGTGGTGCTGGGTCTTCGTTGCTGGTGCTTGGTCTTCTCATTGTGGTGGCTTCTCTTGTCGCGGAACACGGGCTGCAGAGTTGTGGCTCACAGGCTTAGTTGCTTCTGTGTGGAATCTTTGCAGACCAGGGGTCGAAACTGTGTCCCCTGCATTGGCAGGTGGATTCTTAACCACTGGACCACCAGGGAAGTCCCCATTTCTCTTGTTTTTGAACTATGCAGTTTGTAGTACTTTGTAATGGCAGCGTTAGAAAATGAATACAGTGGGTAGAACACAATTCTGAATGGCAGAATGAATAAGCTATGCCTTTTAGTCTTGAATTTTTTCTTAAGGAGATTCCATTACATGCCATTAACATTTTGTTTTTGTACTGGGACCAGGTTGAGGTAAGTCATTTTCCTCAGCTGCAAAGTGTAAGGAGCTGCCAAAACACTCAGTAATTAAGATAAATAATATTCTAAGACATATATTTTTAAAATTAATGCAAAAATCTATGATGAACAAAATATTAAAATTCTGAAGACAGGATCAGTGTTACTGATTTTTCCTTTTGCCTCAGTATGGTCTGGCATGGCACTGTTGTCAGCGTCTGAACAACACAAGTAAGTTTAAAAATGTTTATAGTGAAGAACATAGATGTTCATAGATGTAAACAGATTTCACATAAAAAAACACTGTATTTCAGTTTTATCTCGGGCAGACACCAGAAGAGATCACAAGGTAGAAGCATGATGTCTTGGGTTAAACTCACTTTTTTTCATGTGAGATCTCAGACAGTGGGAAGACCAGACGCATGACACCATGTAACAACGAGAACCTGGTGAAGCATGTTTGAAATAGGAAATCTGCCTAAGAAAGACATGCTGCTACAATCCCGGTAGCAAAGGGAAGTAGATCCTTCGGCCTTTACCACGTGACAGTACATGCTGCTGCTGCTGCTAAGTCGCTTCAGTCGTGTCTGACTCTGTGCGACCCCAGAGACGGCAGCCCACCAGGCTCCCCCGTCCCTGGGATTCTCCAGGCAAGAACACTGGAGTGGGTTGCCATTTCCTTCTCCAGTGCACGAAAGTGAAAAGTGAAAGTGAAGTCACTCAGTCGTGCCCGACTCTTAGCGACCCCATGGACTGCAGCCTACCAGGTTCCTCTGTCCATGGGATTTTCCAGGCAAGACTGGAGTGCATTGCCATTTCCTCTTACGGACCAGGGATTGAATTTGTGTCTCCTACAGGCAGGCAGATTCTTTACCTCTGAGCCACCTGGGAAGCAACTTTACATATAATGAGACTTATCCTCTGCCTTGACCTTAGTTGGGAGTCTACCATTCATACTCAGGACAACACAATGGAGCAGAAAAGTTTGGTTCCAATTAAACAAGATCGTTGGTCGTGCCTTTCAATAGCTGATAGTTGAAATTAGCTGATGGGCTCAGTTTCTCAGTCTTGGGATGTCATAAAGGAAAAGTCTGTGGTTTTGTTTTTTTTAGCTGAGCCATGTGGGATCTTAATTTCTGGACCAGGGATTGAACCTGGTCCCTTGGCAGTGAAAGCCCAGACTGCTAAACACTGGACTCCAGGAAATTCAAGAAACTTATTATTTTTGATTCATGACTTTAGTATAGTCACATTTATTAATATTTTAAATATTGAAGATATTTTAAAATTTAAAAACCCCACAAAATTTAAAGAGATCATAGAAATAAATTTTCAGAAAACTGGATATTTTAGTTGCATTTGAAACGTTGTTTATATGACTGCTGAACAAATTAGTAGAGAAAAATTCAGTCAATTCACAAGTGTATGCAAAGACAGGTGCTATTTTGACATTTCCCACCGTTGAATTAATGAAGTAACTGATTGCTTTGATTTCTCTTACACAGAGCCCCAACGCTGTCAAGAGCTGAAAAGGAGCACAGTTAACTTTACTTGCTATTTTACAGGAAATGAGGGGCCACAAAATATTGGGAATATTGAAGGCAGGCATTGGGAAACTTCTTAAACTTCCTTGTAAGCACATGTAGATCCCTCTAATTATACACACGGAGTAAAATGGAAGGCAAATCTTTGCTTCAGGGAATTTTCTCATTTATTAATTGAGCATAGATAGTTCATATAGGTTTTTCTTACAATGCACATTCTTTGTTATTGATTCATTCATTCAACAAGTGTTTTCCAAGCTCTTCAGCTGTGCCCAGGAACAAGATGCAGATGGATACTTCACCCTTAGAGAATTCACTTGGGGTGATTGAACTGAGATCCATGATTATAAACTCGATGTGAATGGTTTCCAGAAGGCCAAAGACCACGTAGCTCAGAGGGCAGGCTGTCATTTCTTGTGTGCCGAGGCAAGGCTTTTCAGGAAAGATGGTGTTAAACTTGAGCTTTGAAGAATGGGCAAGATTTGGATCTTTAGGAATGGAAAAGGGCACTCCAGGGAGAGGGCACCATGCAAGCCGAGCCAAGGAGAGGGATGAGAGCCTTGAAGGGAGCCCTCAGTCTAAGTGGGAAGCTGGATGGAAGGAGGGGTGGTTGTGGAGTGAAGCTGGAAGTCATTAAAATTCATCTAGTTCCCGCTTAGTTTTTAAAAAACTTTAGTTAATATCTATTTGGCCACACCCAATCTTACTTGCAGGTCAGGAAGCAACAGTTAGAACTGGACATGGAACAACAGACTGGTTCCAAATAGGAAAAGGAGTACGTCAAGGCTGTATATTGTCACCCTGCTTATTTAACTTCTATGCAGAGTACATCATGAGAAACACTGGACTGGAAGAAACACAAGCTGGAATCAAGATTGCCAGGAGAAATATCAGTAACTTCAGATATGCAGATGACACCACCCCTTATGGCAGAAAGTGAAGAGGAACTAAAAAGCCTCTTGATGAAAGTGAAAGTGGAGAGTGAAAAAGTTGGCTTAAAGCTCAACATTCAGAAAACGAAGATCATGGCATCTGGTCTCATCACTTCATGAGAAATAGATGGGGAAACAGTGGAAACAGTGTCAGACTTTATTTTCCTGGGCTCCAAAATCACTGCAGATGGTGACTGCAGCCATGAAATTAAAAGACGCTTACTCCTTGGAAAGAAAGTTATGACCAACCTAGATAGCATATTCAAAAGCAGAGACATTACTTTGCCAACAAACGTTCGTCTAGTCAAGGCTATGGTTTTTCCTGTGGTCATGTATGGATGTGAGAGTTGGACTGTGAAGAAGGTTGAGTGCCAAAGAATTGATGCTTTTGAACTGTGGTGTTGGAGAAGACTCTTGAGAGTCCCTTGGACTGCAAGGAGATCCAACCAGTCCATTCTGAAGGAGATCAGCCCTGGGATTTCTTTGGAAGGAATGATGCTAAAGCTGAAACTCCAATACTTTGGCCACCTCATGCGAAGAGTTGACTCATTGGAAAAGACTCTGATGCTGGGAGGGATTGGGGGCAGGAGGAGAAGGGGACGACAGAGGATGAGATGGCTGGATGGCATCACTGACTCGATGGACTTGAGTCTGAGTGAACTCTGGAAGTTGGTGATGGACAGGGAGGCCTGGCATGCTGCGATTCATGGGGTCACAAAGAGTCGGACACGACTGAGCGACTGAACTGAACTGAACTGAATCTTACTTGTGGCATGTGGGATCTTTAGTGCAGCATGTGGAACCCAGATCCCTGACCAGGGATCAAACCCTGGCCCCCAGCATTTGGAGTGTGGAGTCTTAGCCACTGGACCACCAGGGAAGTCTCATCTAGTGCCTGCTTTGTACTAGGCACTGAATAGTTCCTTTGAGAGTGTCCTAGTTTTCAATCCCTAAAGTAGCTTTCCCCAATTAAATGTGATTTTCCTTTTTTTGTAGAGTGTTGTTTTTCCTTTTCTACAGATGGGGAAACTGAGACAGAGAGAAATTAAGGAACTTCCTGGAGATTATCTCTTAGTAAGAGGCAGGACTTGAATTTAAGCCCAGGTCCTATGGACCTTTAAGTACACACTTTTCTCCAGGCTGCCATGTTTTTTTATTTCTTCTGTCTGCCCTCCAGTGGATAAGGATAAGAGGCTAGTGTAAGCTTCCTGATGGGAAGAACTGGCTGGTGGAAACTGGGTCTTCCTCTGGTGGGCAGGGCTGTGCTCAGTAAAACTTTAATCCAATTGTCTGCTGAAGGGTGGGGCTGTGCTCCCTCCCTCTTAGTCGTTTGGCCTGAGGCCTGGAGCCTATAGGCTTATATAGGAGGGCTTCAGTTCAGTTCAGTTCAGTGGCACAGTTGTTCAGTCGTGTCCGACTCTTTGCGACCCCATGAATTGCAGCACGCTAAGCCTCCCTGTCCATCACCAACTCCTGGAGTTCACCCAAACTCATGTCCATCGAGTCAGTGATGCCATCCAGCCATCTCATCCTCTGTCGTCCCCTTCTCCTACTGCCCCCAATCCCTCCCAGCATCAGGGTCTTTTCCAGTGAGTCAACTCTCTGCATGAGGTGGCCAAAGTATTGGAGTTTCAGCTTCAGCATCAGTCCTTCCAATGAACACCCAGGGCTGATCTCCTTTAGGATGGACTGGTTGGATCTCCTTGCAGTCCAAGGGACTCTCAAGTCCCTTGGAACACCCTTTTGAACACCACAGTTCAAAAGCATCAATTCTTCGGCGCTCAGTCTTCTTTATGGTCCAGCTCTCACATGACTACTAGAAACACCATAGCCTTGACTAGACGGACCTTTGTTGGCAAAGTAATGTCTCTGCTTTTCAACATAAGACCTCCAAGAGGGCTTATGTTGAGACACGTCTCCCAGGACTGCTGCTGCCAGTGCCCTGTCCCATGGCAGGCCACTGCTGACCCATGCCTCTTCAGAAGACCCTCAAACACTTACAGGTAGGTCTGGCTTAGTTTTCTGTGGGGGTCACTGCTCCCTTCCCCTGGGTCCTGATATGCACAAGATTTTGTTTGTGCCCTCCAAGAGTCTCTCTTTATCCCAGTCCCATGGAAGTTCTGTAATCAAATCCCGCCGCTGGCCTTCAAAGTCTGATTCCCTGGGGATTCCCAGTCCCTTGGCTGGTTCTCCAGGCTGGGGAGCCTGATGTGGGGCCTAGAACCTTCACAATAGTGCGAGAACTTCTTGGGTATTATTGTTCTCCAGTCTGTGAGGTGCCCACCTGGTGGCCATAGGATTTGATTTTATTGTAATTGTTCCCCTCCTACCATTTCTTTGTGGCTTCTCCTTTGTCATTGGATGTGGGAGTTCCTTTTTTGGTGGGTTCCACTGTCTTCCTGGTTGGATTCAACAGCTGGATGCAATTTTGGTGTTTTGGCAGAAGATGAGCCCGCGTCCTACTACTCCACCATCTTAATCTCATCTCTGCCATGTTGTCTTGAATAAGATCTTTTAAAAATACTTATTCATTTATTTGGCTGTGCTGGGTCTTAGTTGTGGTGTGTGGGATCTTAGTTCCCTGGCCAGGGATTGAATCTGGAATCCTTGCATTGGGGAGCAGATTCCTAGCTACTGGACCACCAGGGAAGTCCCTTGAATGAAATTCTAATGCAGTGAGGAGGGGTGGACGAGGAAGGCCGGGGGTGAGGGGTCTCTGAAGCTCTGTTGAGCAGAAGACGGACAGTGTCAGAGCTCTTTGCTCAGGATGCTGGTGGCAGTGTCAGCTGGGCTGGAGAAAATATGGTTTAAGCCATTTTGTAATCAGATTGATTATATTCTTTGCAGCCAAAGATGGAGAAACTCTATACAATCAGCAAAAGCAAGACCAGGAGCTGACTGTGGCTCAGATCATGAACACTTACTGCCAATTCAGACTTAAATTCAAGAAAGTAGGGAAAACCACTAGACCATTCAGGTATGACCTAAATCAAATCCCGTACGGTTATACAGTGGAAGTGAGAAATAGATTCAAGAGATTAGATCTGATAGACCGAGTGCCTGAAGAACTATGGGCGGAGGTTTGTGACACTGTACAGGAGGCAGTGAGCAAGACCATCCCCAAGAAAAAGACATGCAGAAAGGCAAAATGGTTGTCTGAGGAGGCCTTACAAATAGCTGAGAAGCCAAAGACAAAGGTGAAAGGAAAGATATACCCATTTGAATGCAGAGTTCCAAAGAATAGCAAGGAGAAATAAGAAAGCTCTCCTCAGTGATCAATGCAAAGTAATAGAGGAAAATAATAGAATGGGAAAGACTAGAGATCTCTTCAAGAAAATTAAAGATACCAAGGGAACATTTCATGCAAAGATGGGCTCAATAAAGGACAGAAATGGTATGAACCTAACAGAAGTAGAAGACATTAAGAAGAGGTGGCAAGAATATACAGAAGAACTGTACAAAAAAGATCTTCACGACCCAGATAATCACGGTGGTGTGATCACTCACCTAGAGCCAGACATCCTGGAATGTGAAGTCAAGTGGGCCTTAGGAAGCATCACTACGAACAAAGCTAGTAGAGGTGATGGAATTCCAGTTGAGCTATTTCAAGTCCTGAAAGATGTTGCTGTGAAAGTGCTGCACTCAATATGTCAACAAATTTGGAAAACTCAGCAGTGGCCACAGGACTGGAAAAGGGGGAAGGAGCATGCTGGTCAGGAATACAATAAATGGTTTGATGGCTTTGTCATAGTTACTCTTACATCTCCTTCTGTTTTTTACCCCTTGGTAATTATCCTAATATCTAGTTTGTACTACCATCTCAAAATGCGTAATTAGGTTTGATGTTTTTACGCAGTGACTGCTATGTACCAAGTGCTGTCTAGGTGTCCTAACTAGTGCAGAGTTACTGTCATGAAGATTTAAAGACAGTGATGACTATGTGAGTGAATGAGATATGGAATATCCTGCTTCCTGTTTTTTTTTTTTTTTAATATTTATTTGGCTTCACTGGGTCTCAGTTGTGGCGTGTAGGATCTAGTTTCCTGACCAGGGATTGAACCCAGGTCCTCTGAACTGGGAGTACAGAGTCTTAGCCCCTGGACCACCAGGAAGTCCCGCCTCCTGTATTTTTCACACAGGTGCCGGCTCCTTGAAACAACATGCACTGCAGTCCTCATGTTAAGCTGGAGAAGAGCCAAATGGTAAGAAAAATGAGAGTGAAAGTGTTAGTCGTGTCCAACTGTTTGGGACCCCATGGACTGTAGCCGTTCAGGTTCTTCTGTCCATGGGATTCTCCAGACAAGAATTCTAGAGTGGATTGCCATTCCTTTCTCCAGGGTATCGAACCCACGTCTCCTGCATTGGCAGGCAGATTCTTTACCATTTGAGCTACCAGGGAAACCCACAACTATGGTAGGTCCTTGGCAATTCATAGCACCACTTACTGCTGATACTAATGGTACAATGGGTTCATCATAAACACCTAGACTTCTGTTTTATTTGGTTCCAATTAAAGTGTATGCCATGGAGCTTAGATATCTGACACTTTCTAAGGGCCTATGGATGAGGCCAGCACTGGATAGCTTGCCTTATGGTGACTGATATCCAGACATTTCTAGAAATAACACTTATTTTGGCCAATCTTGGAAAGAGTATCTGATCAGATCAGATCAGTCTCTCAGTCCTGTCCGACTCTTTGCGACCCCATGCATCGCAGCATGCCAGGCCTCCCTGTCCATCACCAACTCCCGGAGTTCACCCAGACTCATGTCCATCGAGTCAGTGATGCCATCCAGCCATCTCATCCTCTGTCATCCCCTTCTCCTCTTGCCCCCAATCCCTCCCAGCATCAGAGTCTTTTCCAATGAGTCAACTCTTCGCATGAGGTGGCCAAAGTACTGGAGTTTCAGCTTTAGCATCATTCCTTCCAAAGAAATCCCAGGGCTGATCTCCTTCAGAATGGACTAGTTGGATCTCCTTGCAGTCCAAGGGACTCTCAAGAGTCTTCTCCAACACCACAGTTCAAAAGCATCAATTCTTTGGCACTCAACCTTCTTCACAGTCCAACTCTCACATCCATACATGACCACAGGAAAAACCATAGCCTTGACTAGACGAACGTTTGTTGGCAAAGTAATGTCTCTGCTTTTGAATATGCTATCTAGGTTGGTCATGACTTTCCTTCCAAGGAGTAAGCGTCTTTTAATTTCATGGCTGCAGTCACCATCTGCAGTGATTTTGGAGCCCAGGAAAATAAAGTCTGACACTGTTTCCACTGTTTCCCCATCTATTTCTCATGAAGTGGTGGGACCAGATGCCATGATCTTCGTTTTCTGAATGTTGAGCTTTAAGCCAACTTTTTCACTCTCCTCTTTCACTTTCATCAAGAGGCTTTTTAGTTCCTCTTCACTTTCTGCCATAAGGGGTGGTGTCATCTGCATATCTGAAGTTATTGATATTTCTCCCGGCAATCTTGATTCCAGCCTGTGTTTCTTCCAGTCCAGTGTTTCTCATGATGTACTCTGCATAGAAGTTAAATAAACAGGGTGACAATATACAGCCTTGACGAACTCCTTTTCCTATTTGGAACCAGTCTGTTGGGAAAGAGTATAGGGAGAAGAATTATATTGTTATTTAGGAGTCATCTTTCCTCA
The DNA here is from genome assembly GCF_029378745.1 of Bos indicus. Lineage (NCBI taxonomy): Eukaryota > Metazoa > Chordata > Mammalia > Artiodactyla > Bovidae > Bos > Bos indicus. The sequence goes on along the minus strand of NC_091782.1, from coordinate 49,349,617 downwards.
TTTTTGCCAAGTTCTTTTTTGGCTGGCAGGCAATGGCAACCCACTCCAGTACTCTTGCCTGGAAAATCCCAGGGACAGAGGAGCCCTAGTGGGCTGCCGTCTGTGGGGTTGCACAGAGTCGGACACAACTGAAGCGGCTTAGCAGCAGCAGCAGCAGTGATTAGGGAGAAGTTGAAAATAGTGATTTTCTAATCCATTCTTTAAGGTTGAAAAAGCATAGCTATTATTATAAATTTATATTAGGAAAATTAAACAAAATGCTTACTGTACAGAAAATTAAGCTTAATGAAATTTCCTCATCTGAAAGGAACGGGCTGAGGGTTGTCTTTATTTGGCTTTGGTGGCTGGAGCTGGTATACAGTTCTTTTTCCCATCCTAGGGCTGTGTTGGTTTGTGGGGCCTTTAATTTTTATGTTTCTCTTAAAGGCCGTGGTTTCAGGACTTCCCTGGTGGTGCAGCAGATAAGAATCCGCCTGCCAGTGCAGAGGACACAGGTTTGATCTCTGGTTCGAGAAGCTTCCTTGTGCCTCGAAGCATCTAAGCTGGTGCACGAGTGCTGAGCTGGGGCCTCGTGCTCTGCAACAAGAGAAGCTGCAGCAGTGAGAAGCCTGTGCACCCCATGAGGAGCAGCCCCTGCTCCCTGCAGCTGGAGAAAGCCTGAGTGCAGCAACAAAAATCCAGTGAAGCCAGAGAGAAACCAAACATTCAAAACACAAAAAAAGGGAAATTAATTTTTTTAAAAAGGGCTATGTTTTCAGAAAAATATTGTTGAGTTTTGGGTTCAGTGCAGTTCAGCTCAGTCGTTCAGTCATGTCCAACTCTTTGCGACCCCATGGACTGCAGCATGCCAGGCCTCCCTGTCCATCACCAACTCCCGGAGCTTGCTCAAACTCATGTCCTTTGAGTTGGTGAACCAAAGAATAAACTTAATTCTTTGGGTAACTTTGCATTTTCTGTGAAGACCAGGGGTGGACAAAACTGATTCTAGAGTTGCTGAAAAACCCAGGACTTTGCAAGTTTTAGATCAAGGGCTGTATTCGTTTCCTGTGGCTGCTGTTAACAATTTTTCACTAACTGCGTAGCTCAAAATGACAGGTATTATTCTATCACTGTTCTGGAGGCCAGAAGTCTGAAACTGATTTATCAGGAGAGACCTGCTCCCTAGTCTCCAGGGAGCATCCATTCCTTCCTCTTCTAGTGGCTCCAGGTGTTCACTGACCAGATCACTCCAGCCTCTGCCTACATGGTCACATTGCCTCCTCCTCTTGATTCTGTCTCAAATTTCCCTTTGCCTTTCCCTTTCCACTTTTCCTTTTTTTTTTTTGACTCTGCCACATGGCATGCGGGCTATTAGTTCCCCAACCTGGGATCAAACACCAGACCCTTGCACTGGAAGCTAGGAGTCTTAACCACTGGACTGCCATGGAAAGTAAAAGTCGCTCAGTCATGTCCAACTCTTTGTGACCCCATGGACTATACAGTTCATGGAATTCTCCAGGCCAGAATACTGGAGTGGATAGCCTTTCCTTCTCCAGGGGATCTTCCCAACCCAGGGATCAAACCCAGGTCTCCAACATTGCAGGCAGATTCTGTATGAGCTGAGCCACAAGGGAAGCCCAAGAATGCTGGAGTCGGTAGCCCATCCCTTTTCCAGCAGATCTTCCCAACCCAGGAATTGAACCAGGGTCTCCTGCATTGCAGGTGGAATCTTTACCAACTGAGCTATCAGGGAAGCCCAGACCTCCAGGGAAGTCCCACTGTTTCTTATAAGGACATTTGCTGTTGGAATTTGAACTCACCTATGTAATCCAGAATGATGTCTTCATCCTGATATCCTCAACTTTATTACATCTGCAAAGACCCTTTCTCCAGATAACAGAACAGTTCACAGGTTCTGGGGATTAGTGTATGAACATATCTTTTTGGGAGCCTCCATTCAACTTACTACCACGGCTCTCAAACTTGTTTTGAACCACAGGAAGAACTACTGTTACAACACAACCTAGCTCCCATGTATCCAGGGAAACAGAATTGTACAAGACAGTGCTTTCTCTTACCAGAGTGAGATGCAATCTGTTCCTTTCTGTTCTATAACATCTCATTCCACTCCAACAAAATCCTGTTTGGTGAGCTACTAAATTGATCTCATGACCCATTAATGGTGGTGCCGCCCACAATTCTAGATCTCAGATGATCATGGTCTAGACTTGAATGGAGATCACTAGCTTGTCTTGGATTTGTCAGGCTGGCTGAAATGAATTGGCTTTGAAGGACTGGATGGGGAAGTTAAGAGTGTGATCAGAATACTACTTTACTTGATGACACTGCTGCTGCTGCTAAGTCACTTCAGTCGTGTCCGACTCTGTGTGACCCCATAGACGGCAGCCCACCAGGCTCCCCCGTCCCTGGGATTCTCCAGGCAAGAACACTGGAGTGGGTTGCCTTTTCCTTCTCCAATGTGTAAAAGTGAAAAGTGAAAGTGAAGTCGCTCAGTTGTGTCCGACTCTTAGCAACCCCATGGACTGCAGGCTACCAGGCTCCTCCGTCCATGGGACTGAACTGTATTAAATTCAAGTTATCAATATTTACTGACATCTTTCCATGCACCTAGCATTGTGTTAGATATGAGAACCACAAAAATGAATTATTCAAGCCCACACCAGGCATTCCCTAAATTTTCTTCTGTGTTGCACCGTACAAATTGTATTAACTCTATGTTCTTAATCACCATTTCTTTACAAAGGTAAATAGCTGTTTATAAGTGGACCTTTAGGCCCACTTATTTACTTTCCTCATGTACTCTTAAGTGTTGAAAATATGATATCCTACTGAAGCACCTGAATTCATGCCTAATAAGTTGTTTTCAGAGGATTTCCAAGTAATTAGAGGGAAGCTATTTTCGAGATATTAATCTAAATTTCTCATAATTGTGTGGACATTTTAAGCACTTTGCTGAAGAGACTACAAGTGTAGAAGCAGTGACAAAAAAAATCTCGCTTCCATTTCAAGCGAGTGACGTAAGAGAACTAAAACCCATGATTAAGAAAAATGAAATTGTATAAATTATAGCAGAAATGCCTGTCATCACCCGTATTAGCTGCTAAAATGCCTCCAGGGGGTTAGATTAGAAAAAGAAAATTACTTATCTGTAATTCTTATTCTCTTTAGGTAGCAATTATAATAGATATACACTCTTGGGTGTAAGTCATTGGTGTGAGAACCAGGAGTAGACTAGAAGTCAGCTAAAGAATGATAACCCTCAAGGAAGATGCACCCTGGGACATCAAGGGCAGGATGTACATAGAATGTCATTGCCCCCAAATGTCATTCCTATCTGACCATCGGAAAGAACTGGCGAATTTAGTCCCTTGGAAGAAAAGAACGACTGAGCAGATCTATTATTATTATGATCATATATGAAATGTATAAAGGTCTAGCCCGAGGCAGAATTTGTGAAGTGGGTCTACTCATTTTCTCTCTGTGACTTTCTGCCTATTTCAGGAATCCAATACCTTCTTGCCATCTCTCTCCGCTCTTAGGAAATACCTCATTCAACTTATTTACACTGAAGCCAAAACGTTCATTTGGGAGGGAATCAGGAACCATGGGCTTGGTGCTGGCTTGATTACCAGATTATTCTTCTGGTAGGTGTCGGGGGAACCCTGTCACCTCTTTGGGCTCCAACATCCTCCTTAATACAATAAAAGGGTTGAACTAGGATGTGTAATTTCTAGGAACACTTTCATTTTCATGATTCTTGGTGAAATGACAGGCTAAATGTTAGGCTAATTTCAGGCTAAAGTGTTAGGCAAAAAAATAGTTACTGGTGAATGTAGCACTGAAACATGAGTAGGACTGAGGACTTCCCAGGTGGCCCAGGGGTTAAGAATCCACCTTGAAATACAGGAGACCCAGCTTTGGTCCCTGGTTGGGGACCTAAGATCCCACATGCTGAGCAGCTAAGTCCTCCTGCTTCCGATGAAACGTGTCCACAAATACTTGAGCACATTATTCTACCATGCTCAGATTCCACTCTGAACTTCTTTACTTAGTTCTTCCTTGAGAAGAAAGAGCTTTTTCTGGGAAGGTTTCTAGTGAAAGTCTACTATAGGATGGCAAGAGCTGTGTCGTGCCCGTTTCTGCTTCTCTAGTTCTGTGCATGGCGCTGAATTAGTGCTTGCTTATTGAAGAGATCATAGCTCATAGCTTCCTGGTAATAAGGACTTCGATGAGGTGCTCAAACTTTATCCCAATTCGAGAAAGCTGGAAAGAAACAACTATCAGCAATGATGGTCTATCCTTCTTTAGTTAAAAAATGAAAGTCTGACAGTGGTAGTCAGCTTTGGCTGAGGTTTGTGATTCCATGGAAGTTTTAAAAACACAGAAGTTTCCTGGATCCCACCCGTAAGGATTCTGTTTCACTGGTCTGGCATCAAGATTTTTTTCAAATTTCTTTAGATGCTACTAATGGGCAGCCAAAGCTGAGAGTCACCAGAGAAGGAGATAGAACTCACTGTTACTATCGAGATTGTCTGGATAAAATCCAGGACTCAGTTAAATCTGGTAGCTGGTGAATAATTTTAGTAAAATTCTGTATACCAAATATTGCTTGGAGCATACACAAGCTAAATAATTACAAGTTTATCAGAAATTCAAATTTCACTGAGTGTCCCGTATTTTTATTTGCTGTATCTGGCAAACCTAGTTGCTATAAAATTATTATTAGCTTGTTAATTATTATTATTAACAGGCTAACCTTGTTAGAATCGCTGTCTGCAGTGACGTTTATCCCTGCCTGTGACATCTGTCCTGTGCAATGTCATCCTAGCTGTGCTCAGGTCCCTCCAGCTGCTTGTGCAGCCCTAACTGTTCCCAGAAACAGCTTTCCCAGAACTGAAACTCCTGGTGCCGATACCGAAAAACTCACTCAACGTCACAGGGTGTCAGCCACAAGCAGGCAAACCTAGGAACAAGCCACTGAAACGGACTCTGGAGAACTGCACGGAGGATGAAAGATGGATCCACCGCATCAACAGTTTATCTACAGCTCAGCTGACACCAGCGGTGAGAAGGATGAGCACCTTGTTTTACCTGTTTCCCAACCAGACCAAGTGAAGTAACTGGGTAATTCCCAGTTAGAATGTATCGCAGATGACCAGCGTGTGAACAGAGAAAGAACCTCTGCCCCTTGCCCCAGGCCTGCAGTGCACAGACGGCTGCACTTTCCACCACAGCAGAGTTGGCCCTTCACTTCTCAGTTGGGCAGGTGGTGCTCTTGAGGCCTTGGGAAGGTTCTAGAAGGGCAAGGCCTCTCACTGGTCTGCTTCTTCTGTCCTCTTTCTGTGTTAATGTGTTAATAAGCCCACTTATTAGTCTTTGGGCTCTTGGGTTGAAACTCACCCTACTGGGAAACCATTACGTTTGCAAGTTTTGTGTGTATGTGGGGGGATTCCTGGCTGTATTGCTAGGCACTGAAATGCTTGTTTATTCTCAGCTTGGAGAGATTATGATCTCTTGGAACCAGGAGAAGTTGTATTTCTTTTTTTTTGGTGGAACCGTGTAGCTGTCGGGATCTCAATTCCTGGACCAGGGATCAAACCAGCGCCCCCTGCAGTGGAAGCTCGGAATCTTAACCACTGGACCACCAGGGAAGCCCCCAAAGGTAAATTTCTGAATAAGCGGGATGATTAGGATTGAGACAGAATTCATCATAAGAATGACACTTTTCCAGCACGTTATCACTTTCTTATAGCTTTCCCTCTGATCCTAACAATGGCTCTGCTGGTTGGTCTTTTAAAAAACATATGGATTCCTAAGTCATTCTCTTGTCAACTCTAAGGCAGTGAGGTTGGGGTGGGACCCAGACTCTGTAGTTTCAAGACCAGCCTTTTAGAACATTAGTAGAGACTATTGTATCTGAAAATTATCTTTGACACTTTTAAAAATTGAAGCATAATTGATATTATTAGTTTCATGTGTACAACACAGTGATTCAATACTTTTTATATATTACAAAATAATCAGCATGATAAATCATGTTACCATCTGTCATACAAAGTTATTGACTATATTTCTCATGCTGAACATAACATGCTGTGACTTATTCATTTTATAACTGGAAGTTGGTACCTTTTAATCTTCCTCACTCCTTTCATCCATCTCCCCACCCTGGGATTCTTGATTAAAGTTCTAGAAATCCCAGATGCTTTGGGGAGCAGCAAGAATAAATTTAAGTGAAAAAATTTACTATCTCTTTTGAAAAATTGTTGATATTTGCAGTTTACTTTAAATATTATGTTGGTAGCCTTAGTAAGTGTAAAACAAGTTGTAAGGTGGAATGTGAAAGTGGGTTAGTTATTGGTTTCTTTACTCCTATCATTTTTGGTGTCGGTGGGAACCAATTGAGGAAGATTCTCTCTTTTTTTAAAATAAATTTATTTATTTTAACTGGAGGCTAATTACTTTTTACAATATTGTAGTGGTTTTGCCATACATGGACATGAATCCGCCATGGAAGATTCTCTCTTTTAGAATTTGTTAAATTTAATCCAATTACACACTGAACATTGGGTATCTATAACATCTCAGGCACTGTGTTAAACTCTAGAGGTATAAGACACTGAACGAGGCTCGCTCCTTGCCTTTGAGAGGCTCATAGTATATTGAGCAGGCAGGGCTGTATGTCTACAGATTCTAATAGACATGATTTATGAGGTAATAAGGGCTTTCCTGATGGCTCAGCAGTAAAGAATCTGCCTGCCAACCCAGGAGATTTGGATTTGATCCCTAGGTTGGGAAGATCCCCCGGAGAAGGAAATGGCAACCTGCTCCAGTATTCTTGCCTGGGAAATCCCATGGACAGAGGAGCCTGGTGGGCTACAGTCCATGGCATCGCAAAGAGTCAGACTTAGTGACTTAGTGACTAAACCACCACCATGATATAATGTGGGTATGAATTACAGGGTGTGGGGACATAGAAGGGGGAAGATTTGGCTCTGCTGGGTCAAGTCAGACTTCGAAAGGTGACACAGGGTCTTGGCCAGGGTTCCTGGAGGCTCGTGAGTCTCTGGCTGTGCTTGGTGTTGCGTTGACAACTTCGGGTCCCTTTCCCTGCAGAGTCCACTCACTATGAATCCAAGTGAGATGGTTTGCTGCCTCTGCCTGCTGGGAATGCTATGTATATCAAGTCCTTGGGAGAGTCTGCAAATGAAATCAGCCTCAGCCAAGCCAGAGGGGTTCTGTCTGAGCTTGCCTCTGCACCCCCTTCCAGGAGAGGGTGAGAGGAAGGCAGTCTCAGGGTGGAAGCTGGTAGATTTCACACCGCACTTCTTCAGTCTTTAAAGAAGCCTGCTCGCATCTTTGCAGCTCTGTTTGCAGGTGTGCAAGTGTCAGAGAGACTGACGCCAGTGTTCAGTGACCTGTGATCACGGCTCCTTCCAGCCCTTGGTCTTTCTGCCTTGCTGAGCTCATTCCGTGGACGATAACACCACACGGAGAGTTTGGAAAGGGCACCAGGTGAACCTCACCTGCTCAGATTAACTTTGAGCTTCTCTCTGGAGCCTTCATGGCCCTCAGTCCTATGGTTTGCTGGTAGAGTTCTGCCCTCTCTGGTTTTATGCAATTTTAACTCTTTTTCTCTCCACTGGCACTACCCCTCCTCTCTCTCCCTCCCATTTTCCTGCCCCCTCCCCACCTCCCAAATTGCCGAAAAACCCTTGTCATCCTTTGCTTTGATGGCAGCCACTGTAAATAAAGCCAGGGAGCAGGTAGGACCTGCAGGAGAGGGGCGAGGTCACAGAAGCTGCCCTTTAAGCCCTGGGTTCTGTCTTCTGTGGAAGTCACAGGAATGGCCTCTTTCCTGCCCCCACGGCTCTTTGCTCTTATCCTTACCTCGGGCAATATTTCTGCTTTTACTGGAAGAAAAAGCAGAATGCAGAGCAGCTCTTTCAGAGGCTTGTGTCTGTCCAGCTGTGTCTGGGTCACCTTTGTCCCGACGTGGAGAGAGGAGTAGGGGAGGACGGATGGGGGGACGCCAAGACTGGAGGAGAAGTGGGTTTCTAAGGCTGTAGTCCTGAGCAGGGTTTCCTCTCTGAGCTCCATGACCCCGCATCTCCATAGTAATGGATTTGCCTGAGAATGTAACTTCCTATTTTGGAGTCATCAATGATCAAAAATATCAAAGCTTTTAAACTCTGGGCTCCTCTAGAGGAAAAACGATCACTAATTTGTGTGACTGGGTGCTTGCGGCGATGCAGAACCTACCCAACCAGGGCTGCTGGATTCTGATCTCGGATGCCCAAATAAAATGAGAAAATCAACGTGGAGAAAAAGATGAATTGCCCTTTATGTGCCAGAATTTTACCTACTTATCTCATTTAGATATACGCTCAGGCTCTCTGGGGGCTTTCCTGGTGGCACAGTGGTAAAGAACCTGCCTGCCAGTGCAGGAGATGCAGGTTCAACCCCTGGATTGGGAAGATCCCCTGGAGGAGGAAATGGGCAGCCCACTCCAGTGTTCTTGGCTGGAGAAGCCCATGGACGGAGGAGCCTGGCAGGCTACAGTCCATGGGGTCGCAGGGAGTCAGCCACGACTGAGTGACTGAACAAGAACAACAAATGGTCCTTTGAGGGGGTGTTCTTGTTCTGTGACAGAGGCTGGGAGAGGGTTCAGGGAGTTTCGAGCAGAGCACAGAGCAGAGGGGTTTCAATCTAGGTATGACTGCCTGGCTACTGAGCTAAGAAGAAGGGTTGCTGTCCTACTGACTTGGGGAAGCAGGCACATTCGGCTCTAATAGGAGCAGTTTATACACACTGAAATCTGACTGCAGAGTTATTAGGTATGTCTGAACAGAAATGGCACCCCATAGAGAGCGGGTTTATGCAGGAAACACAACTGATATAAAGACTCCGTCTTCCCTCCCTCCTTAACCTCCTGGAGAGGACAGGGAGCTATGCTCAATGTTTTGTAATAACCTATAACGGAAAAGGGGCTTCCCAGGTGGTTCAGTGGTAAGAACTCTCTTGCCAATGCAGGGGATGGAAGATCCCTGGAGGAAAAAGTGGCAACCCACTGTAGTCTTCTTGCCTGGGGAATTCTGTGGACAGAGGAGCCTGGCGGGCTACAGTCCATGGGGTCGCAAAGAGTCAGATACGACTGAGTTCACACACACATACACATACACATATAATGGAAAAGAGGACAGATAACTGAATCACTTTGCTGCACACTTGAAACTAACACAAATTGTAAATTAGCTGTATTTCAATTAAAAAAAAAAAGAACATCTGCCAAATTGTAGTCATCTCTCAATATTGGTTGTGGGAGTCTAATGAGAATCTCCTTATAATTTTCTAGCACATTGTTAATTCAAAAGAATTTATATCATTAAGATCATTAAACTCTGTTTATTTGCTATTGGCTATTAAAGAGAATGCTAATAATTTAAACTTTCTCTCTGATCCTGCAAAAAAAAAAAAAAGGTTGATGTGTCCCAGTTCATTTTATTTTCATTCTTGCCTTTTTAAAAACTGGACATCTTTATCTTCCAATAATTTTTTCAAGTTTTCAGTGGTTGAACTTCTCTGTGTAAAAAGATACCATTTAATCGGGGGAAAAGGCTTTCAGGTTAAGTGAAAAAGTTTTTCAAAACATTCATAATACTGTTTTATTTCGTGCCATAATTATTTAAAAGGTGATATTTACACCTCCATTCCCCTGGTCATCTTCCCCGTGTCAGTAAGCGAATGCAACCTCGTGAACACGGTCCACAGAAGCAAATATGTTTGGCTGTATCAGATTCCATTGTTTTCCAGAGAGCTTCCGACGAGGAACATAAAAAAAGGTGACAGTTTCAGAAGCCAGTAAAATTTTACACTTGGCTTTGTGAGTAGGATTAATGCATTTTAGCACAACTCCATAAGAAACCCTGGCCGCTCTGCTGTGTCTCTGTCACAGCTGTGAAAACTCCCAGTACGTCGGCCTCTCTCATAAAGAGTAAGTAGATTGTAAAACCGTTTATAGCCTTTATAAAAATATTTTGACTATTTTACCCAACTACCTGAGTAGGACACCTGATACTAGCCTTTCCAGTCAAGCCTTCTAGAATCCAGGGGAGGGTTGACAAGAGACAAGTCTCTTTTTTATTAAAGTGACACGAGGATCACGTCTGTCTCGTCAGAGCAGAGTCTCCGCGGTGGGGAGCATTCCATAGTACAGGCAGATGTTAAACTGAAATGCTGCACACCTGAACTTTATATAAAAAAAGAATCTTTGAAATTTAATATATTTTTTATTTTTTGGCCATGTGGTGTAGTATGTGGGATCTTAGTTCCCTGACCAGGGATTCAACCTGTGCCCCCTGCATTGGAAGCATAGAGTCTTAACCACTGGCTCGCCGGGGAAGTCCCCAAAGAATAAAAGTTTAAGTCTCTTTGCTTCTCATGCTTTATTTCCAATAGCTTCTATAAGGGATTCTGCTCCTGGCTCCCACCTGAGAGAAGCCAGACATTTTATTGAGGTGGTATCCGTAAGACTATCAAAGATTGAGGTGGTGTCTGCACGACTGTGTACCAAAGGGATGTAGAGGCCAACAGGCTGTAAGGGACATGCCCAGGGGTGTCCTGTCCACACCCTGAGCCTTGAAAAGGTGTGGTCCTTTTCTCCAGAGGATTCAGCCCCTCGGGGCAGCAGCCTGGGCCTCTGCCCCGCTCCAGCCCGGACAGCTGAGCACCCTGTGAGCACGTGGCCAGCCTTGACCTTGCGCGTGTCCACCCTCACGCAACTCCTCCTGTGCACTTTCTTCCCAAACGCTTGTGTGTTTACCAAACAGACCTTACTCTTAGTGCCAGCCAGGAATCCAGAAGCCAGTTCTTATTTCACGTATATGGACTGAGAGCTGGTAAATACAAGTGGATGGTCTCCAGAGCATATAGGAAAACAGAGCTGCAGCAACCAGCCCAGGAAACCCATCCATTATCTGCAATAGTCAGCCCTGGCTGCCAGCCTGCTGTCTCTAAGACAGGTTTATGTCAGACTACTATCTCCAGTAACAATCCAGGACACCGAACAATAACCCCTGTGATGATCATCCCCAAATGGTCAGGACTGAATAACTGACGGCTTCCCTAATTTTTGTCCCCATCTCCAACTTAGAACCAAGCCAAAAAAAACAAATATGCACCCCTACCCCATCACAAGGGATGCCCCACTTCTTGTGAGCCCATCTCCAGCTTCCCCAGCCCCACAGCAAAGGACAAAACTTTAAAGAGCCTGAACTTGCCGCTGCTGCTTACAATTGGGCCTCCCCTTTCTCGGTGCCTGAAGGTTAATCACACAGCTAACAAAGCAAGGAAGCTCTTGAGAGGGTCCACAGAAAATTCGTCTTATTCACAGGCTTTTGGTACCCCAACAGCAGTAAGAATTTGGGACAGAATGCTAGTTGTTGAAGGGTCTTGTCCTAACTATGTGGCTTTCCTGGTGGCTCAGAGGGTAAAGAATCTGCTTGTAATGCAGGAGACTTGGGTTCAGTCCCTGGATTTGGAGGATCAATACCTGGAGGAGGGCATGGCAACCCACTCCAGTATTTTTGCCTGGAAAATACCCTGGACAGAGTTGCCTGGCAGGCTACAGTCCATGTTGTTGCAAAGAGTTGAACACGACTGAGCACACACGTTTGTCCTAACTGCCACTTCATCCGGTAGCTTCTTGATCAACGGTCCTAGGGGGACAATATAACTCGTGTGGGGATTTGGGTTAGTAGAGTGGAGGACTGGACAGGGAGAGAAAGGGGAGAATGATGGATGATGAGGGGAAGGAAAAAGGAGGGGGAGTAAGGGAGAGGACAGCCGGCCTGGAACCCCAGTTCCCGTTGGAGTCTCTCTCTGATCCTGCAATCGTGGGGATGGTAGGAATCTTCAGTTTAGTTCTGGAAATGTCCTGAGTCACTTCCGGTGCATAACCAATGGGAACGTCCAGTGGAAGCTCTTAGACCTAAGGGACTGTCTGGTAGATGAAGGTGAAACACAGTTATTAGAGCAAAGAGCTACTTCTTTGGGGGGAAATCCCTGAGAAGACTTAGGCTGATGCCTTGTTTATTGGGGTCATTTCCCCCCTCAAAAACACATGAGTTGGACACCACTTGGCTACAAAAAAGGATGGAATAATGCCATTTTCGACAACATGGATGTACCTAGAGATTATTGTACTAAGTGAAATAAGTCAGAAAGAGAAAGACAAATACTATATGATGTCACTTACAGGGGAGATCTAAAATATGACACAAATGACCCCATCTACAAGGCGGAAACGGACTCACAGACGTGGAGAACAGGCTTGCGGTTGCCGAAGGGGTGAGGGGTAGGGGAGGGATGGACTGCGGGTCGGGTTGGCAGCTGCAAACCATCGCGTAAAGAAAGGATGGATAGCAGGTCCTACTGTACAGCAAAGAGAACTATATTCAATGTCCTGGGATAAACCATAATGGAAAGACTATAAAAGAGAATATATATATATATATATAACTGACGGAGAAGGCAATGGCACCCCACTCCAGTCCTTTCTCTTGCCTGGAAAATCCCATGGGTGGAGGAGCCTGGTGGGCTGCAGTCCATGGGGTTGCTAAGAGTCGGACATGACTGAGCAACTTCACTTTTCACTTTCATGCATTGGAGAAGGAAATGGCAACCTGCTCCAGTGTTCTTGCCTGGAGAATCCCAGGGACAGAGGAGCCTGGTAGGAGGTCATCTATGGAGTCGCACAGAGTCGGACACTACTGAAGCGACTTAGCAGCAGCAGCATATATAACTGAGTCACTTTGCTGAAGAGCAGAGATTAATACAGCACTGTGAATAAACTATACTTATATATAGAACATCAAACCACACACAAGTGTCCTTTCTCCCCAACATCTAGATGGTCGTGCATCCAGACGATGCCTCATGGAATGGCCACTGATGTCTATGAAGGCAGACACTGCCAATAGATTCCCTTGAAGATTTGTGAAAAGGGGCTCCGATGGAAAGTTTATGGTTTATATTTCCTTCTGCTTTTAGTTTTTCAAGATAAAATTCCCTGAAGGCTCAGATGGTAAAGAATCTGCCTGCTGCGCAAGAGACCTGGGTTTGATCCCTGGGTCAGGAAGATCCCCTGGTGAAGAAAATGGCAATTCACTCCAGTATTCTTGCCTGGAGAATCCCATGGGCAGAGGAGCCTGGCGGGCTGCAGTCCATGGGGTTGCAAAGAGTCGGACACCTCTGAGCAACTAAAACTTATGTTAGTTTTTCAACATAAAATTAGAAGATAAAATTCTGACGGCCTTAAAAATCAATTTTTAGTAACTTTATATTTAAGGCCATTTGTAGATTGCCCTTCTGTGTATTTTCTTTCCTTGAGCCCATTTTTATGATCCTCTGAAGCTTGAAAAATAAAGCTTGGAATGACCACCTCCATCTTTCACTTGAGATTGTGGTGATCTTTTTGTTAGCATGGCCTCAGGCTCCAACAATGTGGCTGTGATAAAGCAGCTTGAAAGAGAGGTTTTATTTAAATACAAGGCAGGGGACAGCTCCAAGTGTGATGACTGTTTTTCCTGACTGGTAAAGTCTGTTGGAAGGACTGATGTTGAAGCTGAAACTCCAATTCTTTGGCCACCTGATGCAAAGAGCCGACTCATTTGAAAAGACTCTGATGCTGGGAAAGATTGAGGGCAGGAGGAGAAGGGGACGACAGAGGATGAGATGGTTGGATGGCATCACCGACTCAGTGGACATGAGTTTGAGTAAACTCTGGGAGTTGGTGATGGACAGGGAAGCCTGGTGTGCTGCAGTCCATGGGAATGCAGAGTCAGACACGACTGAGCGACTGAACTGAACTGAAAGTCTGTTGGGTTTTGGAGAAAACAGGTGGTAACTATCCTTTCCCACATGGGTTCTGAATCAGTTGAGACAAAGGGTCTGATAAAGATCACCCAGTAGAAAGCCAGAAGGAACATTTTCTGTTTTTCCTCTTTGAATTGCATGAGCTTAACTGGCCAGTTGGTGCTGGCCAGCTGGGGACCTCCTGGCAGGTGCAGGCTGCTTTCTACCTGGGGAAGAAGGTGCGTGGGCTGTAGGCAAGTTAAGACTGAGAAAATGAGCACAGATGGGGCTGAAACGCTCCGGACCCCTCCCTAAGCCCCGCATTTAGATGTCACTCCTTCTTTCGTGGGACTAGTGAAAGGGAGCTCAGGTTCCCCCCAAATTCCAGAAGGCTAGAAGTCCCAACTTTGGGGGGCTCATCAGGAACATTTCTAAGGGAAACCCCTAACTTGAGCCTGCAGCTTGGCCCCGGTGGAGAGCTGGAAACATGTGACGGCCATGAGGAGGCAAAAATCAGAGGAATTCTCAATGATTCTAAATTCTGATCCTTGTGGAGAATGAATCAAACAGTAATTTCAGGGTATTTTTTGGCAGTGCTTAGAACAACTTAGGGAAATGAGATTTACCAGATAAAAAGGACCAGTATTTTATCTTGGATTTCCACCTTTATCCCATCAGTGACATTAGCATTTACATCCAAATACATCTTGTTTTCTTTTTAAAAAGTTTTCTTGAGATAAGATTCACATATCAGACAATTCACCCATTTAAAATACAGAATTTCAGGATTTTATTACGCTTAAGGAATTGTAAATTCATCACCACATTCGGTTTTAGATCATTAAAAAAGTATGTAGCAATCTGAAATTTATTTTAATTTTTTATTGGAGTATTATTGCTTCATAATGTTGTGTTAGTTTCTGCTGCACAGCAAAGTGAACCAGTTACATGGATACATATGTCCTCTCCCTCTGCCCCCCACATCCAGGGCAGGAAGAGAGACACAGGTATAGGGAATGGACAGGTGGGCACAGAGGAGGAAGGGGAGGGTGGGATGCGCTGGGAGGTGAAGTTTGACATACATACACCGTGCTGTGCTCACTTGTTCAGTCACGTCCAGCTCTTTTCGATCCCACGGACTCTAGCCCGCCAGGCTCCTCTGTCCATGGGATTTCCCAGGCAAGAATAGTGGGGTGGGTTGCCATTTCAAGGGTATTTCCCCAACCCAGGGTCAAACCCAGGGCTCCCACATTGCAGGTGGATTCTTTACTGTCTGAGCCACCAGGGAAGCTCAAGAATATTGGAAAGTGCAAGCCACTCAGTCATGTCCAACTATACAGTCCATGGAATTCTCCAGGCCAGAATATAGGAGTGGGTAGCCTTTCCCTTCTCCGGGGCATCTTCGCAACCCCGGGACAGAACACAGGTCTCCCGCATTACAGGCGAATTCTTTACCAGGTGAGCCACAAGGGAAGCCCAAGAATACTGGAGTGGGTAGCCTATTCCTTCTCCTGGGGACCTTCCTGAATTGAAGCAGGGTCTCCTACATTGCAGGCAGATTCTTTACCCCCTGAGCTTACCAAGAAAAAGTGAAAGTGAAACTTGCTCAGTCATGTCTGACTCTTTGCGACCCCGTGGACGGTAATCCATGGAATTCTCCAGGCCAGAATGCTGGAGTGGGTAGCCTTTCCCTTCTCCAGGGGATCTTCCCAACCCAGGGATTGAACCCAGGTCTCCCACATTGCAGGTGGATTCTTTACTAGCTGAGCCACAAGGGAAGTCCAAGCTTACCAAGACAGCCTATAAATACAGTACCATGTGTAAAATAGAGAGCTCCTGGGAACCCGCTGTATAGCACAGGGAGCTCAACTTGGTGCGCTGTGATGACATAGAGCTTTTTGATTAGCCCAAGAAAGTGCTCCCCTCCCCTGAATGACCTCCTCTCCAATTCCCTACCAATCTACTTTCTGTCCCTATGGCGCACCCTCTTCTGAACATCTTATACAAGTGGAGTGATTACAGCGTTTATCCTTTTGTGTCTGACTTCTTTCACTTTACAGAATGTTTTCAAGATTCATCCATGTTGTATCATTTATCAGAATTTAACTCCTAAAGGAAATCAACCCTGAATATTCATTGGAAGGACTGATGCTGAAGCTGAAACTCCAATACTTTGGCCACCTGATGCACAGAACTGACTCACTAGAAAAGACCCTGATGCTGGGAAAGATTGAAGGCAGAAGGAGAAGGGGATGACAGAGGATGAGATGGTTGGATGGCATCACTGACTCGATGGACATCAGTTTGAGCAAGCTCTGGGAAGGACAGGGAAGGACTGGGAAGCCTGGCGTGTTGCAGTCTGTGGGGTCACAAAGAGTTGGACATGGTTGAGTGACTGAACTGAATTGAACTGAACTGAGCTCCTTTTCAAAGCTGAATAATATTCTGTTGTGCGTGGATATCAGGTTGTGTTTATCCATGTATTCATGAATGGACGCTTGAGCTATTTCTGCGTTGTGACTACTGTGAATAATGCGGCTGTGAACATGTTGTGCCAGTGTCTGTTCGAGCCTTGGCTTTTGATTCTCTTGGGTAGAACCCCGGAAGTGGTATGTGTTGCTTAACCACTTGGCAACTCCATTTGGAACCATATGAGGAACTGCCCTGCTTACTTTTAAACGACATATTTTTATGATTTTAATTGTGAAAAAAATAAGTGAACAACCTTTCAAATCTCCATTCATCCCTCTTGCTTTTCCAACTGGGCAATATTCACACAACACTGTGAAAAGCAGACTGATTATCTGCCTTGTTGCCGCTAATAGAAAGGAGGAGAAAATGTTCAATTTCTGTAGAATAAAAAGCAAAACAGGAAGGGAACTTCGTTGCCAAATTCCATTATAAATGGATGGTGTCTTTTTGAGGAATACTGAAAATCCTTCAAGTCCAGGAATATTTATGAAGCCTTGAAGCCTGGCTTGCTCCGAGATGCCAATGCACAGCAAAGAGTTTTAGAGTTTTGAAACAAAACCCCCTAGAAGCCCTCATGGAACCTCCCCAGGAAGCTGGTCTTTCCTTATCTTGCTCCTTGAATCATTTATTTAAGCGGCAATAATAAAAGGTGTCAGCAATTCAGCTGTGAGCTCTGGAAGATTTCTGTGCTCATTGACCTTTAAGCATTTGCGTCTTGACAGGTGAGCTGTTGGTAACGTTTCCTGTGAGATATGGGGCGGCCAGGGGTCAGGCATGCTAATGATAAAATTACCATTTACCTTTTACCTCGGCAGGCCTGGTGCCTGACATTATAAATGTAGGTAACCTTTCACCTGAAGCTCTTTTTTTTTTTTTTTTTGCTCTACTAGAGACTGCGGGGACGAACACAGTTCTGGAGGCAGATGACTTATGGAGGGGAAAAGACTGAATTTAGTGCATTTTTTCCCCTCTTGGGCTTCTTTTTGGGAATGCCTTGTCCTCTCTCAACCTGGTTAGAACACTGTCTGTCCTTGGGGGGTGGGCTTGGGGAGCAGGGAGGATGTGTGCTTTGTCATCCTCTTCTCTTGACATTTTTGAAGCATGGCGGTGGCCCGTGTTCTTTCTCTAAAGCTGCAGGTATTAATGAGGTTTTATTGGTGGCCTGCTTTATCTGGAACATCAACCCCTTCCTGCTGATTCCAGTAGAGTGGCATTTCACTGCTACTGGAGACCGGACACGGTTTAGTAATTAGGGACTTGGTGGCAATTTACAGAGACCCGTGCTTCTGGCTGGTGCAAAAGAAATGTAAAACACAGAGGGATGCTGGTAACAGAAGAAACCGCTGGCAGCTCAGCTCAATCAGAGAAAGTTAAAGGGAAATGGTGTTAATGCCCGTTTCCCAGGTTGGCGATTTGATGCGGTAGAAGCTGTTTTTTTTTACATATTTATTGATTTGTCTTTAAGGAGCCTTGGGATGATCTGATTCTCCATAAGTAAGTCTTAGTGACATCTTTGAAGACTCTGGACTGGGCTGAAATTGAAATCAAAATCCTGTATTATCAGATAGTAAGATTCATTTTTTTGGATATCATTTTAAAATTAACTTTCATGGGAGTATGTTGGATTTGCAATGTTGTGTTAGTTTCTGCTGTGTAGCAAAGGGAATCATTTATACATAGAAGTATATCCACCGTTTTTTAGATTCTTTTCCCCGTAGGTCATTACAGTGTACTGAGTCAAGTTCCCTATACTCTACAGTAGGTCCTTATTAGTTACCTATTTTATATGTAGTAGTGTGTATATGTCCATTCCAATCTCCCAATTTATCCTTTCCTTCCACTCCCCTTTGGTAGCCATAAGTTTGTTTTCTACATCTGTGACTCTATTTCTGTTTTATAAATAATTTGATTTGTATTTTTTTTTAGATCCCACATATAAGTGGTATTATATGACATCTGTCTTTGTCTGACTTCACTAAATATGACTATCTTTGGGTCCATCCATGTTGATGTTTGACACTATTTCATTCTTTTTTATGACTAATATTCCATTATATAATATATATATATGTGTGTGTGTGTGTGTACAAGGTTTGTTTTGAATGTTTGCTCTCCAGTGTGTTGAGAGTTGGAGGGCAGAAAAGGGAGAGAAGTAGGGAAAGAAAGGGAAAAAAAAGGAAGAGAGAGAAATTGAAAAGAAGAAGGAAGATATGAAAGGAGAGGAGAGGAAGGAAAAGAAGGGAAGATCTTTGGTTAGATTTCATCTGAAGCCTGTTCATAGCAGGAAACTCAGGTCACTGCATCATAATGAGAGGAAGTGCTCCCTCGTGAGGAGCCCGGGAGGATGCATGGGGCTCCCCTAGTTCCCACCTTGGGAGAGAAGGATGGTCAATGAGGAGCCAGAATTCCTGGCCTCTGCAAATGTGTCCACCACTTAGTCTCTCTAACACTGCCCACATGACTTCAATGACATTATCCTGGTGTTTATAGGAAGACTTTGTGAATAAATAACGACAGATACAAACCTGAGCATGCTTCATTGCTTAATGTGTTCATCTAGCTCAAAACTGGGGGCCTTGGAAGTGTCCTATGGAATAAACCCTCAGCCACAAAAATCTCATTACGGATAGGTTCCAGGAAGGAAATGCACATTTTGGGGACCATTTGTAGCATATTCAACTGAAAGCTGGTGCTAATGAAATTATTCTCATGTAATTAGATCTATTAAGTAATGTCCCAGGTTGTTCCCATGACATGGTTGGACTGCTAATTTTCATTCTTTCCAGGCACGGAGAGAATTCTCACTGAAGAGCTGTGCCCCAAATAGCCTCGGAAGCTTGCTGATTGGGAAGTCCTTGCTGCATGGAAGGAAGGGCCATGGTGTCCTCTTCAAGAAGATTTGGTCTTCCCATTCTTCCTCTCTGAGCTGGTGAGCGTGACAGCACACAGGGTAAGTTTTTGTTGCAACTCTGAGATCAGATCCAGCGTGTTGACCTGTGTTGACAGGGTCCTGAAGGAGCCTCACGGAGGCTGAGGGACTGACAGTCATTTTTCAGCTTATCACATGGCATCGCCTGGTCTTGCTTTATTTTTCGAGGCAACTCTGACTCAAGAGGCCAGAATCCCAACAAGAATCCCATCGGTATGAGACAAAGGCCTTCCACCATCCATCCATTCTTCCTTATCCTTCCCTGGTCTGGAGTGACATGTAGCAAGATGGGCTCAGTGTCAGATGTGACTCAAGGCGGGACTCCTGGCCACGGGGCGGGGGGACTGAAAGGCAGGGGTTGGGTGGGGGAGAGCCAAGAGTCCCTGACCTTGGTGGGGAGTTCTTTTTTTCCCTTTATAGGTTGAACCTTGGTTCCAAATTATTTCATTCATTTTATTTAGAAAGGCGCCCTCATGTTGAAAAGACCTGAAGTCAAGACTTTCTCCTTGATGGCAATGCTATGTAATGGCGTGGGAGAAAGAGGATTCCAGAGAACCTGAATCTCATCCACGTCTGCTGCTCTGACAGCTCCGTGCCTCCCTGTGTGTGTTGGACGCAGTTGGGTTTTCTATAGCAGCTGTGTTTGTGGACATCATCCCCCAGTGGAAGGGGGCAGAGGCATCACATTATATAGCCTCAGCAGAGAAAAGGATTTTTCTCAACCTAATGGAATGATGTCTGGCAGAACAAGGTAGGTTTCTAAACACTTGGAGATGATGCTGTTTATTCCCAAGAATCTTATATTCCAGAGAAAGAGACAGGGAAAGGATGTGGGGGCTGGGGGGTAGGAGAGAGAGAGATACAATTTTTTTTAACAAAGAGGTTTTCTAAAATATATTTATTTATTTTAGGCTGTGCTGGGTCCTCTGCTCTGCAGGCTTTTCCGTAGTTGTGGCGAGTGGGGGCTTCTCTCTGGCTGTGGTGCCCAGGCTTCTGATTCTGCTGACTTCTTTTGTTCTGGAGCACAGGCTGGAGTGCTCGGGCTTCAGTAGTTAAGGCCTGTGCGCTCTGTAGTTGCAGATCTCAGGCTCTAGAACACAGGCTCAGTAGTTGCGGGGCACGGGCTCAGTTGATCTGTGCCTTGTGGGATCTTCCTGGATCAGGGGTCGAACTGGAGTCTCCTGCATTGGCAGACAGATTCTTTACCACTAAGCCACCAGGGAAGCCCTCAGCTTTGTTCTTTTAAGAAACATTCAAAGCAGAAGCTCCAAAGGATCTGATCCCTCCTGTGTCTAACTTGGGTCATTCAGGGGTGTTCGTAAACCACAGTGAGTGTGGTTAGTCCTCCAGGCCACTCTGGAGACTATTTGGTGTCCTAGCCATAGGACTTTCACTCTGAAAAGAAGAAATAAATCTAAGCAAAATTCCTGATTCTTATCCAGCAGCCAAGACTGACCCTTCCACTCCAAAGGGTAATGCATTTTGTAGATTGAGTGGGAAACTGAATAGGCACCCCTCTTTGGGGATGTAGATATCTCTGCTTCAGAAAATGTTTATTGATTCTGTAGCTTTTTCAGAACAACATAATCATGCAAAAAGCCATCGGCATGAGATTGGGAATCCTGGTGGCAGGAGGCAGGGGAGCTGACTTTCTTTTTACGGTCAGACCTCTGTCAACACAGTTCTGAAGCTTAATCAATAGTCAAACAATGCAAGTGACAGGTTGATCATTCTGGTAGAGACCAAAGCCTATAAGATGCTGTACAATTAAAACAGAAACAACACATAAGACGTTTTATTTGCCATTACTTGGAGTTCTACCAATCCTATCACAATTCATCTTAGTCCATCAGCCTGTGGACATAGGAAGATAGAAGTTACAGGAAAATGAAGTTTAGCCGTTGTATTAGAAATACAAACTCGAGGGCTTTCTCTGGAGGTCTAGTGGTTGAGACCCATACTTCCACTGCAGGGGGTGTGGGTTTGAACCCCTGTTGGGAAACTAAGATCCCACATGCTTCGTGGTGGGCCAAAAAGGAAAAAGAAGAAAAATATAAACTTGAAGAGTTGTTACCACTATTTCATCTCCAGTTTGTTAACAAAAAATAAAATTATAAATTCCACATCAGTTTCAAATAGACTGAATAATACATTATGTTCCTAATGTCTTGATAATAAAGTACTTTTATTTTTAACATTGTTTCCATTAGAACCTGGTTTTCTTTTAGCTGTTTTTTCATAATAAAGTTTTATATAATTTTTTTGGGGGGGGTTCCCTTGTAGCTCAGTTGGTAAAGAATCCGCCTGCAATGCAGGTGACCTGGGTTTGATTTCTGGGTCGGGAAGATCCCCTGGAGAAGGAAATGGCAACCCACTCCAGTATTCTTGCTGGAGAATCCCATGGACAGAGGAGCCTGGCAGGCTACAGTCTATGGGGTTGCAAGAGTCGGACATGACTGAGCGACTAAGCACACACACATATATAATTTTTATATTAAGTGTTTTAATATGAAGTTTTAGCCTTGTGGTTTTCCTTTTATAAAATGGGCTATTTTTCTACTTGCTTCTCAATAGTGTTTTTTTTTTCTTTTTTGAGTTCTTGGTAAGTTGAACCTTGCTGTAAGCTCCCGAGCCTTCAGTAAAAGAGCTTAGGGGTAAACAGGTAGGTAGGTCAGGGTTCAAATTCCTGTCTCTGCCTTTTACAGGCTGCCTGAGCTGGGCAGGCTTCCTGGCCTCTAGAAAGCTCTATTCAAGTGTGAAAGGGGGACCTGGAGGAGCCTGTTGGGTGGGTGTGGGGAGAAGTGAAGGATGGGCTGGGCCTCCTGCCACCTCGTGCTGTTCCTTATTATTTCTGTTATTACTCTACAGACAAGCTCTCTGTTATTCAGAATTGTTCATCTGTAAATGTTTGGCTCAGAAAAATGATGCATCTCCCTAAAATACGTGACATCCAGAACGATCACAAGGCGTTGGAAAATTCTGAACTATCTTGAATTCTTTTTTTTTTTGTTTCATGTTGGCTACACCATGTGGCCTGGGGGGACTTAGTTCCCTGACCAGGGATCGAACCTGTGCCCCTTGCAGTGGAAGTGTGGCGTCCTAACCACTGGACTGCCCGGGATTCAATCTTGAATTCTTAGAGGAAAGTGATATTAGGGACTGAATGATTATTTGTGGTGGTTTTTGTTTAGTTGCTAAGTTATGTTCGACTCTTTGCAACCCCCATGGACTGTAGCCCGCCAGGCTCCTCTGTCCATGGGATTTCTCAGGTAAGAATCTACCCACCCACTGGAGTGTGTAGCCATTTCTTTCTCCAGGGGATCTTCCTGACCCAGGGATCGAACTGGGGTCTCCAGCATTACAGGGAGATTCTTTAAATTCCTGTCTGAGCCACCAGGGAAGACCCACCCTCTACCCTTTAAGTACTAAGCTGCTTAAAATATCATTCTGCTTATTGTAATTTGATGTGTGAGATTCTGGCAGGCATTTACAATTCAGATCCCACTCCTAAGAGATTCTCATTTAGGGCCTGTTCCTGTGATTTCCTTATGGACGCCTGAGATCGTTAGGTAAAATGCATATATATGCTCAGAGATAAATGTTTATCATCATCACCTCAATGAAGCATTTAGCAGTCCCCACACGTTCTAATGTCCTGGGTGCTCCAGCAGCTCCTTCCCCCCTCCTTGTCCAGGGTGGTCCTCCTCCCCTCTCCCTCTCCCCACATCTCAAAATTTCCAAGTATTGCCCCCATCAATCACTAGAATTTAGCTGGCAGCAGGGAAAGTGGGGGAGGAGGGGTTGGCTGGGCAGCAGAATCATTATCCAAATACCTCGTTCAAAAAAAAAAAAAGTGGGGGGTGGCAGGAGATAATGGCCTCTTTGTGTGGAGGGAGAAGGCAGAGGGGAAGGGGGAGGGGGGCTTGCTGACACTTGGGACTCCAGCTGTTTTCCAAGAGGCGGATGGTGTGCGTGGTGGCAGCTTACAGAGGGGTGCTGCCTGTCTCCAGAAGGAAAGAAAAGCCTCCCCCAAGGCTGGACCTCTGCACGCTTGACTCACAGCCACTCAGTTTGCTCTGTTCCCTCGCACCGGGCTCATGCTTCTCCTGTGACCTCGTCTGGGTCGCTCACATGAATCATGTCGCTCCCAGGGTGCAGTCCAGGGTTCTTGGCATGACGCACAGCACCTCACCTCTGCCGCCTGCTTCACTTCCCGCTTTAGTCCTCACCCCCAGCACCACTCAGTCAGGGTATCGACAGTAGACTCAGGAACACGCCTTTTCACAAAGCTCACCAGGCAGCGCTGAGGCATCCGAAGCTGTCCTTGCAAACGGCTGTTCAGAAGCTCAAGACGCCATTCAGGCCTCTGTTTTTCTGTAATCAAGGCTCAGGAAAGGAGGCATTAGAAAGTGTTTCAGTTACCAAGTCCCCTTGGTTAAGGTCCAAGGCAGAATCCTGTTATGGTTAATTCTGCACAAAAAGTTTTGTTTAGAGTTAAACTGCAGGATATTATTGTTGCTCATCCCTCAAAAGATTGTGTGTTTGTTATAAGCCTGTGCGCTAAACCAGTGACATTATTCCACTGTCTCATTTCTGGAGCCTCGTACTTCCTTACGCCCATGTCAAGTCTTAATCTAAGAGGAGGGGAACGTGGAAATAATAGAGTGAGAAATAAGAACGAAAAGACTTCCCCATAAGATTATATGGCAAACTAGCAAAAATGGGACATATGGATATCCAAAGTATCAGCAAATGACTATCATATACATTTTCATTTAATTTCATTTGGCCATATCAAACTTGAAACTTTTAAAACATAAATTTTAATAACACAGGAATATGCTTATGGTTTAATAACATGGAAAATACAATTCTATGCAAAATGTTAAAGAAAATTTCGGGATGCAAAATAGGTTTTGTAATATAACCTTGGTTGTATAAAATATGCATGGAAAAAACCCCTCATAATATTAAATTCATATTGGTTCTCTCAGGTGTTGAGATACTGACTTTTTAAATTCCATTTTCCTTATGCCCCAATCCTTTCCAAATTTCCGAGTTAACACATATTACTTTTGGAATTGGGGAAATATAAGCTTATTTTGGGGCTTCCCTGGTGGCTCAGTGGTAAAGAGCTTGCCTGCCATGCAGAAGACTCAGGCGTTTCAGTCCCTGGGTTGGGAAGATCCCTAGGAGGAGGAAATGGCAACCCACTCCAGTCTTCTTGCCTGGAGAATCCCATGGACAGAGAAGCCTGGTGGGCTACAGTCCTTGGGGTTGCAGAGTCAGACACGACTGAGCAACTAAACCACCACAACAAGCTTACTTTTGTGATTGTCATTGTTAAGCCTGCAACAGAAAAAGGCACGAAGGTGACAGAGAAGCTGGCAAAGGTGTAGGAGGGAGAGTGAGACAGAGAAAGAAAGAGAAAAAGTAGGATGAGAGGAAACAAGAGTAAGGCAAGGAGACCAGTGCACATTTTGCTTCAAAACCTGAGGAAATACCCATTATTTGAATCGCATCTTCCAGCTGGGACTTCTGATTTCTAAGCAGCCTAGAACTCTGATCAGAAGATACCACAAAGAGACAGCTCTTGTACAGTTTACTGGTGTTCTTTACAATGACACATGGTGGAAACAACAGCTTCTTTTTACCATCAGCACTGAAAGCACCAGGAGCTCCGGGCCGCTGCTTTCAAGTCCTGGGCTATTGATAAATGAGTCACACGCTGGCAGAGCTCCAGCGTTTCAGGAATGTGTTTCCTATGTCCTTTCTGCTGCTTTCTACTGTTCAGATGTTTCCAAGTCAATCGTGAAGGCTATGAAGCTCCGACCCTGCCCACTAGTGTGTTCTCTGGTCCCCAGGATGAGTCCAGGACCTGGCTGTTGCTGTGACCACCCTGACCTGCAGAGAAGCTCCAGACTCGGTGAGATTGGCAGTTGGATCAGACCATGAATATGCAGAAGGCAGGAGGGAGGCAATGACTACCCAACACATAATGACTGAATTACAATTTTAAAATGGAATGAGTTGGATAGTTATTATCAGTGTAATTATTCATAAATGTGCCTAATTATTCATAATTATTCAGAAGTATATCACTTCCCTGATTGCCATAAGTGATCTCGGAGGCCAATTACGATGCGCTTCTGGCCGCAGGACTCGGGGAGCGTTACCCCTTCTGTCTTGGCGCATCCGCACTCGGTCTCCGGCCTGACTCCACGGGGAGATCTTTGTGTCGTTGGGCCCTTTAACTACACACAACAAACCCTCGGCTTGAAACCCAGCTGATTACCAAGCCCCCGTCGCCTTTCTTCCCCGTTTCCGGTCCCAAGCTCCTCTTGTTTGGGTTCGGTCTGTTCCTTCGAGGGCGCTCTTTGATGCTGTTTAATTAGGGCTCTCTTGTTGTCACTCCGGCATTTGACATCTTAATAGCGTTGCAGGGCATACGGTGCGAACCAGGGCAAGAAGGGAGGGACCCCTGCCTGGATACAGCTGAAGCGGAGAGGCCGAAAGCCTGGGCCACTTGGCCAGCCTGCAGAGGGTGAGCCGTTAAGTGAGAGCTTTCAGGTTTCTTATAAATCTAGAGATCCTCTCACGTAGGCGACGGCAGTCCCCTTAACTCACTGCCTCCCCAGACACCTGGGACTTCTGGGGATCGTTTCAAAATAAGGCAGCCTAGGAGAACATTTCCAGTTTTTCCAGAGAATTTTCACGTTGACCTGGATGAGGCAAAGCACCGACGTGGACTCAGGCTCTCAACTTGCTATTTGGGCCGAGGTCCGCACGAATGCAGACTTCAGAGATGGAGGCACGGCTCAATTTCTTCTTTTTTTTTTTTTTTCCTCCCTGGAAAACATTACAGCAATTACCATATTGTGGGGCAGCATGATCAAGTGCAAATTAGCATATAGATTAGTTCTGGGGGGCAGGGAGAAGGAGAGGTGGGTTAAGATCTTGAAAATCATGTAGAGTTATGCTGCACAAAGAGGGACGTGCAGAAATCTTCCAGGTTCTGCTCTACCTAACGCTGTGTACACGTGAACGCCTCTGACAGGGGTCAGCGGGCAGTTTCTAAGGGAACCAGGACAATTCGGTTCTGACCGTTGCTGAGATGAGACGAGGGACTGGGCCGTGTAAGAAGTTGCAGATCTGTTTGGTAGATTTTTAAGACTTTTTTTTTTTTTTACCAGCTTTTTGCTCCTGATTTCTTTAGTAAGACTAGCCTCTAATTAATTGGAATCACCAAATTCAGTTTTTGTGTTTTGTCTGAGAAATGAAAATGGTTAAATTTTGACTGACGGGGTGAAAAGAGGGACACAAAAAAGAAAAGAGTATAATTTAGAACTGAGACTTGTGGGGGAAGTGTGCTGAAAGGTGGCAGGCAAAAACAAGGCAGATTAAATTACTGCCTTCTAACCTAAAAATATAAAAGCAGACTGGAAAACAAACCCCTACAGGACCCACCTTTTCTTTCTAGATTCTCTAACAACGCAGGAGATCGGTTCAGAGTCAGTTACTCCGTCACCTCCACGCTCAACCAGCTGTAGCATCTGAAATGGCACCAGCTGTAGCATCTGACACCAGCGGTCGAAGTTTCTGCATTTTGAAGAAATGGTACCGGTTAGATTCTTCCTACGGCTGCTGTAGAGCGGAGTTCAGAGGAGAGGCAGAGCTGTGAGGACGGAGTGGCCAGGAATACTTTCGTGGTATTTGGGAACGACCTTGGCCACAAGGGTACGTGGAATATGAATCAGTATTTAAGAGGACACTGTGGCCAGGGTGATGGACAGGACTCAGAGGGCAAGGAGCCATGTGTGAGGAGCCTGGCCTGGCAGAGCAGAGGGTCTGTGCTGAGGTGGTGGCAGGTAAGGATAAAACGGGGTAATGAAACCCAAGGCAGAGATCAACCTCTTTCATTCTTTGCAATCTGCTTAAAGTGAAAGTGAAAGTCGCTCAGTCATGTCCAACTCTTTGACCCCGTGGACTATCAGTATGAAATTCTCCAGGCCAGAATCCTGGAGTGTAGCCTTTCCCTTCTCCAGGGGATCTTCCCAACCCAGGGATTGAACCCAGGTCTCCTGCATTGCAGGTGGATTCTTTACCAGCTGAGCTACAGGGGAAGGCCCTGCTTAAAAGGATCTAGCAATAACCACTTTGAAAAATTACTATATGATAAAGAAATCAGTTTTTTCTTCCTGAATTTCTGGCACATAGTAGGCAGATGACAGCTGTTTCATTACATTAATGAGTTAATGTAACTCATTAACTGTAAAATCAGCTCAGGATAAACAACAAGGTCTATTGTATAGCACAGGGAATCATATCCAGTCTCCTGGGATAAATCATAATGGAAAAGAATATGCTTATATGAAAGAATGTATGCATGTGTGTGACTGAGTCGCTTTGTTGTACAGCAGAGATCGGCACAATATTGTAAGTCAAGTACACTTCAATTAAAATAAAAATTAAGGGACTTCCCTGGTAGTCCGGGCTTTCTTTATATATCAGATGGTAAAGAATCTGCCTCTGAAGCAGGAGCCCCAGGTTCAGTCCCTGAGCCCCAGGTTCAGCCCACTCCAGTATTCTTACCTGGAGGATCCCATGGACAGAGGAGCCTGGTGGGTCACAGTCTATGGGGTCAGTCTCAGAGTTGGACAGGACTGACTGACTTTCACTCTAGACTCCCTGGCAGTCCAGAAACTGTCAGGACTATGCATGTCCACTGCAGGGGGCATGGGTTTGATCCCTGGATGGCATCACCGACTCAATAGACATGACTACGAGCAAACTCCAGGAGATAGAGAAGGACAGGGAAGCCTGGTGTGCTGCAGTCCATGGGGTCACAAAGAGTCAGACACGCCCGAACAACTGAACAACAGCAATAACAAGGGAACTAACATCTTGCGTGCCACGAAGCATGGCCAAAAAAAGAAAAATAACAATTATCATAATAAAAAATGTAAAAAAAAGCCCTCAAAAAAACAACAAAGAAGAAAACCAGTGTACAGCCAGTGTGAGGCATGCGAGTCTCCCTGTAGTAAGTCTTATCACCAAGAAACAAATCAAACATTTTTTAAAAAATAAACACTGCTGCTGCTGCTGCTAAGTCGCTTCAGTCGTGTCCGACTCTGTGTGACCCCATAGACGGCAGCCCAACAGGCTCCCCCGTCCCTGGGATTCTCCAGGTAAGAACACTGGAGTGGGTTGCCATTTCCTTCTCCGGTGTAGGAAAGAGAAAAGTGAAAGTGAAGTCGCTCAGTCGTGTCCGACTCTTAGTGACTCCATGGACTGCAGCCTACCAGGCTCCTCCATCCATGGGATTTTCCAGGCAAGAGTACTGGAGTGGGGTGCCGTTGCCTTCTCCGAAAAATAAACACAGTTCTTCTTAAAAATAATATCCCTCATTGGCTATTCTGGTTGGGAGCTGGCTAAGATTGGGGTATGGAAGAAACTTTCCCAACAAAACAGAAAAACAAAAGACATGTGTGTGAGCCAGTGAACAGGGAAGATAAGCCAGAAGGACCGGCAGGGAGATTTCTTTTCCCCCAAAGACTCGAAAGGATAAAAGCCAGAAGAATGTGCTCCAGAGCCTGACCAGTCAGCGTGGCTACAAAGCAGAGTGGGTTACATGGCCTGTGATGGCTGGAGCCAACACAGCACATTTTACGGCCCATTAGGTAGATCTGACCTGAGTTTGAGCAAGCTCTGGGAGTTGGTGATGGACAGGGAAGCCTGGCGTGCTGCAGTTCATGGGGTCGCAAAGAGTCGGACACAACTGAGCGACTGAACTGAACTAGGTAGATCTGAAAACTAATCTGGTCCCAGGGGCAGGGTTGGGGCATGAGATAGCCATCTGGCCATGTGAAATTTGGCATGACATCCTGGGTACCAGCCCAGTGCCACACACTGGCCCTAGAGACCCCATCAACTGTGCACCCCAGGGGCCTCCAAAGACATCTGGGTGCATTCTGGAGTCTCTTTCCTACTCAGATTCTCCAAATGCTGTGAGAAGCTAGTTAGGAAGAGTACAAGGTCTTCGGTCTCAGACAAAAGTAGCTGAGACATAGTAGGTGCTCAAAAAATATAGTGAAGAAGTATTTGTTGAAAGAATCTTCCCTTTTGTTCAGTTTGGAACACCAGGTCCTGTGGTTTTTATTTCCTAGACTGTCTCTCATTATCTATTTTTCAACATTTAACACAGCTATTACATGCTTTTTTTTAAAAAAAAGAAATTTGTTTATAAATGAAATGCCTTATTCTTGCAATTAGATTTCAGACTGCTGTGGGATGGAGACCTTCTGGTGGTTCTGGTCTCTCTCACAGCATCCAGGGGAATGCTTTGCTCACCACCTGTGTGTGATCATTAGTGACACTGGAGGGCACCTCTGTTCTGATAGAATTGGTACTCCATTAGCAATCAGAAAATCAGGCTTGTTTGTAATCTGACGGGCAGCATAAGAGTAAGTAAATTATAGTCTTTTGGAGCCTCAGTTTGATCATATATAAAGTATGAATAATAATTCGTGTCCTTCCTGTAAAACAGGGTCAAATAATTGGATTTGTTTTAAGTCATATATTTAAATAAATAAGTAATAGCCAGAGTATATCCATCCACTCTGTTTTCTAGTGGTATGCTCCTGCTCAGTTGCTCAGTTGTATCTGACTCTTTGTGACTCCATGGACTGTAGCTGCTGGGCTCTTCTGTCCATGGACTTTTCCAGGCAAGAATACTGGAGTGGGTTGCCATTTCCTATTCTAGGGGATCTTCCTGACCCAAGGATTGGACCCACGTCTCTTGCATTGGCAGGCAGGTTCTTTACCACTGTGCCACCTGGGAAGCCCCAAATAATTGGATTTGTAAGGCTCAAATAAATTACTGTCTGCTAAAGTGTTCCAGCTACTTCTTAAATTTAGCTATGATGGTACTCTTTGATGTAGTTTATGATGTACACAGACATTTCTGTATTCCAGGAATTCCCACTCTTAAGGAAAGTGGGGGATTCCTGGAGTACAGAAATGACTAACCCATCACTAACTGGTAGTTGGCTGTGATGGGTTAGTGCTGGATTGGGGACCCGTTGGTAAAACTTAGCACGAGGGGGACAAGACCATGCTAATAAACATCGGAAAATTCACCCAGTGGCTAACTGAGAAAACTGTTCATTTCACCCTCTTCTTGCCCATCATACTTTATGTTCCCAACAAATTCAAGAAACTTCTTGAGACGTTCTAATTTTCACTTTTCTAGTTAGAGCCTTTTCTGTTTAAAGAAGTCCCTTTAACATTCTTGTAAGGCCTCCTTCGTGGTGATGAACTCCTTTAGCTTTCTTTTGTCTGGGAAACTTTATCCCTTCCCAAATTCTAAACGATAATCTTACTGGATTGAGAATTCTTGGTTCTAAGTTTTTTCCTTTCAGCACTCTGACTCTATTGGGCCAGTCTTTCTGATCTGTGGTATTTCTTTTTTTAAATTATTTTTTATTGGACTAGAATTGATGAATTACTCTTGCCTAGAAAATTCCATGGATGGAGGAGCCTGGTGGGCTACAGTCCACGGGATTACGAAGAGTCGGACACGACTGAGCAAGTTCACGACTTCACGAGTCTTACCAAAGTCATCATACATTTACTTATATTTACCTTTAATAAAGGCTTCCCTGGTAGTTCAACTGGTAAAGAATCCGCCTGCAGTGCAGGAGATCCTGGTTCAATCCCTGGGTCGGGAAGATCCCCTGGAGAAGGGATAGGCTACCCACTCCAGGATTCTTGAGCCTCCCTGATGGCTCAGACGGTCAAACTGAGAAACATCTACTAATTCCTTGAGTTTCAAGAAGCCTTATTTTCCCATCCTAGTCCTTTTGATGACACCTTTTTTTCTTTCTTTCTTAAACTTTTTTATTTTAGACATTTTCAAGCATACACAAAAGTAGACAGAATGGTCTGTTTTGTTCCTATTTACTAATTATCCAGCTTCAACAGTCATCAGCCTTCACCTTTTATTCATCTGGTATCCTGTCTCATCTTCATCCTTCACCTTCCAACCTTCCATCTCTGAGACCAGCTTAACCTTATGAGTCTTACAGTTCCTTTTCAAACTCTTGCTAATTATTTAATAGTACATTGGCAACAACCTTCGCTCATCCCTAATGGAAGAGGCAGGCTCTAATTCGGTCTCTGGTTTGTGAGGCTTCCTGCTAAAGCTAAACCCTTAAGCTATGTTCTTGCAGTCTGGGACATTAGCAAGATCTCTCGATTGAATTACAGAATCACTTTCCACCAAGGAATCAGTTTTGTGGAGTACTTAACACTGAACTACAAGAGGAGGCACAGGAGTAACGGGTCTTCTCAGTAATGTCATCTTTTTTTTTCCCTTCTGTAAATCAAAGGAGGTATTACAAGACCTTCAGCTTTGTGGCATGAGTGGAGTTAGAAGTTTACAGGGGCTGGAAATAGCCCTTCAGATGATAGCATTTTTGTTTTCCTGCAGATTTATTCTTTTTACCTGTAGTTAATATGAATCATTGAACGATCTGAGATTTTTCTGTGATTTGAAACTTTTTTTTCTGGGACACAGATTCAGGAGTTTCGAGGGACCTACAGGCTGAAACAGCATTGATGCCCTCACTCCATTCTGCCTTCTGCCAGTGACCTCTCTGGGGGCTCTCTGATGCTGCCCGTGTTCAGCAGGGCCTCTGCCCTCCAGCTTGAGGATCAGAGTTTACAGGTCACTGCGGGCTCTGAGACAGCCTGCACTCTCTTCTGGGTTGACTCTGGCAGTGCAACAAAGAGAACCTCGGTGAGAAGCTCAGTCCTCAGGAAGGTCCTTGGGCGACACGCAGCAGGCCAGCTGGTCCAGAGGGCGCTCAAGGCAGGAGGCTGAGTTCGCTTCCCACCTGGGGTTCGATGCCCTCCCTCCTTTCATCACGGGGGTTCTGAAGCTCAGAGTGTCAACCCTCTGCTGCCTCTTGTTACTTCTAGAAGACTGAATTTTCTGAACATTTTCTCAAAGCAGTACTTAATCGCATTTTACTTTTGTTAAAAATCAAACTCGCGTAAGATTGCCTGTCAACATGGGAGCAAACAGAGGAACTAGAGAAAAGGGGAAAAGATGAAAACATTGTATACATTTGGGAACTGAAATCTTATGTCTCTTTTTGGGGAGAGGGGGATAACGAAACCATTCTATGCTCTGATTCTGGCCGTGTTTAAACACATCTATTCATATATTAAAATTCAAAGTTCATCTATTCATGTATCAAAATGGAAAGACTTGTACGTCAAAAGAAAAAAAAGGTCAATTTTACTGTTATAATTTAAAAAATAAAATAGTTAACCAGGGGAAAAATAAAAATTCTAGGCTTGTTCAAGTTTGAAATTCAAGAAGCCAATGGGTAAATAGTGAAGATTCTGAGAAGAAAGTGGGGAGGAGACAGCAGCTGGGGATTGTCAATCATTTTTCGTGTTGTTTAAAACTTTTAAAAAAGATTTTAAAATTCTTACTTATTACACAAATGATTTTGTAATGACAGAGATTATAGAAAGTTACCAAGAGTCTTCTAACTATGGTAAATCCCCTGATTTGCATTTAAAAAATCCTTTAGTGACTTCCCTGGTATTCTAATGGTTAAGACTCCACACTTGAAATGCTGAGGATGCGAGTCTGATCCTTGGTTGGGGAACTAAGATCCCGCATGCCTAAAGGTGTGGCAAAAGAGAGAGAAAGAAAGAAAAAGAGAGAAAGACAGAGAGAGACAAGGAAAGAGAGAAAGAGGAGAGAGAGAGAAAGAAACAAAGTCCTTTCAGCTCAGTCAAGCTCTGCTCTTCCCTCCCTTCATTGGACAAAGGCGAGTATGGCTCCAAGCTTCCTGCAGAGAAGGAGAGGGTCTCCCACTACTCCCGAGAGCCTGAGACAACCATTCTCTGCCCCATTCCAGAATCAGAAGCTGCCTTATAGCAAGACAGCCCTGGGTGACTCCCTTGGAGTCCACTTTGGAGTTTGAGAATTCCTGGTTGGAGACCCCTGGTTGTCATGGAGATTGCCATTGAAGCTTCAAGAAAATCCTTCCTCTGAGGGTGCCCCGCAGCACACACCCCACCCCTGTTCCAGCAGCTGAGAGTGAGGGCGTGCTCCCCAGGATTCCTCCCAGCAACGTGAGACCAGTGTATCAGAGGTGCCCCAGGAGGCCTATCTTGATTCCATTCACAGCATCACAGGCATATTCCAGGAGAACTCTGCCTGTTATCCTAAGCCATCTGCTTTTCCTTTTAAATTTAAGTCATCTCCACCAGGTTTAGTGGAGCAGGCTGAGGTGTGTGGGCCTGGGTAGAATGTGGGAGAATGTGGCATTTAACTGGAAGTTGAAGAAGGTGCAGCTTAGCAAAGGGAGGTGCCTGGGGCAGAAAGAGATCCCTTGTTGGGAGGGTGGTAAGGATGGGTTGAGAGTTCGGGGTTAGCAGATGCGGACTTACGTGCAGGATGGATAAACAACAAGGTCCTACTATGTAGCACTGGGAGCTCCAGTCAACATCCTGTGAGCGAATCATAATGGAAAAGAGTGTACATGTATCTGTATAACTAGGGCACTTCGCCGTACAGCAGAAATTAACACAACACTGCACAGAATACTACTCAGCCATTAAAAAGAATGAAATAATGCCATTTGCAGCAACATGAATGAACCTAGAGATTGTCATACTGAGTGAAGTAAGGCAGAAAGGGAATGAGAGATATCATAGGACATCTCTTATGTGTGAAATTGAAAAAGGAATGATGCAGATGAACTTACACAACAGAAAGAGACTCATAGACGTAGAGAACGAATTTATGGTTGCCGGGGGTATGTATGGGGGGAAGGGATAGTTAGGGAGTACGGGGTCAACATGTACACTCAGCTGTATTTAAAGTGGATAACCAACAAGGACCTGGGAACCAACAAGCACAGGGGACTCTGCTGCATGCTGTGTGGTAGCCTGGATGGGAGGGGAGTTCGGGGGAGAATGGATACATGGGTATGTGTGGCTGAGTCCCTTTGCTGTCCACCTGAGACGATCACAGCATTGTTTGTTAATCCTCTATTCCCCAATTAAAAAAAAACACATTATAAATCAATTTCAATAAAATAAAATAGTTCAGCTATTAAAAAGAAGAGTCTCTCCGATCTCACTTACTTAGTGGGGCAGAATTGTTCCATGCAGAGCTGTGGGGTTCTACACCCCGCTGTGGGAAGCTCTGTCATGAGTGTGTTATCCTGAGCATGTTTTGTGACCGCTAATGTCCAAATGAGATTTCCCCTCTGGGTCCTGAATGTCAGTGCAGACAGGCTCCAGACCTGCTGGTGAAAGAAGCAAAATGAGTGTCTCCCTGCAGGTGACAGAGCCAGGTCCATGTGCCTTTAACTTTATGCAGAAAAAAATTCCAGTGGAAAAACTATGAGTGAGCACCCACTGAGATTGCTCACATCATATATTTTTCTTTTTAATTAATATTTCATGACCAGTTAACCAGCAGTCTGTTATCCTTCTAATAAAGAAAAAGGTGTTATAACCAATAAAATATATTTATTGCCCTCATTTTAAAGTCTTAATTAAGGACCCATCCCTCATGAAAATCTTTCTTAAAATACCATCGGAAGTGCATGAGCGAGAAGGAAGGAAGCCGTGGCATACTGAAAAAGAAACGTGTCCTCTCACGGTTAGCCCATGACGTGTGTGTCTTGGACCAGTTTGTAAATACATGCGGTATTAGCTTGTTTTGGAAGAGATGGTTCTGTAAGTAAAAATATGAATGTGATTTGCTCTGTGGATTTTATGTGTAGAATGCGTATGCTATAGAATTTGAGGAATTCGGAGATTTTTCTTTTGTAAACTCAATATAAAAAGATAATGCTGCTCTATGTTCAGGGAGTAACATGTGAGTTAGGCAGGAGTTTCTGAGTTAAGCAGGAACCCGTGATAAGAAAAGGAGTTTCAGGCTAACAGTATGGTCTTCGGTGGGTGTAATACACCGTTCTAGAATCATGGCTGTCGTTCTTGCTGGATTCTTTAAGTTGTAGGTTCCAAGTGTTGGAATCTATGAAGCTGAGTTAGCTACTGGAGTCTGTGCAAGACAGCTACGGCTAGAGAAGGACCTCTGTGCATACACTCTGAGGTGGCTAAATATTAATTAGACCAGAAGAAGGGAACAAGTTCTACACCAAAGGGCTGCTCTTCCTTTGCACACTGAGAGCTCTGGGTTCTACTTGTCAGAGAAGGTGGAGAAGATGGGGGACAATCCGCACACTCTTACCTTCAGAAGGGTTAGGTCTTGTACTAGAATCTTCCTTAGCTTCTCCTGTTCCCCCAGTTACCTTGAGACATTTTATGCTACACAATATTAGATTCAAAAGTAGATAAAATCATAGGTTTACAAGTAAAATGGAGCCTTAGAAATATTCTACTTAACTTAGAAAAAGAAGGTGGAAGGAGTTTAAATGAGAGACTCCCGTGGTGCTCCAGTGCTCAAGACTTCTGCCAGCGCAGAGGGTGCAGGTTCCATCCCTAGTCCGGGAGCTAAAATCCCCTGGCCAAAAAACCCAAAATACAAAACAGAAGCAACATTGTAACAAATTCATGAAAGACTTTAAGAATGGTCCACGTCAAAATAAAACCTAAAAAAAGAGCTTAAGTGACTTGCTCCAGGCAGCACAGCCAGCAACTCAGCAACCAGGGCTCGAGTTCACCCCATTCTTCCTTGTGATCATTTTGGATTTGAATGAAGCAAAAGTCTCATTTGTGTGGCCATTTGATCAAAAAACATTAAAAGTTCTGTGTAAAGTGTTGTTTAACAGACTACTAGTTCTTCTCAACTGGGGTAAACCCGGAATCGCTTTGTTATACCCCAGGGAACAAAAAGACCACCTTTCCCAATAAAGTTAAAAGCGTATTTCCTTTTAGGCAAGAAGGATTATTTCTAAGGTATGATGACAGTCTCTGTCTCTGAATCTGAATGCAGTTCTGTAAAAATATTTGAAGAATTGGAGTGGCTTTGATGATTTTGGCAATTAAGTCATTTCATAAATGTTGGAAAAAACTTGCTGAAATCTTTACAGTGTTCAGAATGCTAACTTGATTGTATATATTTCTCTTATTCTAGCGTATATTCACCTTTCTGAGTAGTTAGCATAAATGTATCATAAGATGTGTATGTGTGCAGTTGCTCAGTCATGTCCGACTCTTTGCGACCCCATGGACTGTAGCCTGCCAGACTCCTCTGTCCATGGGATTTCCCAGGCAAGAATAGTGGGGTGGGTTGCTGTTTCCTTCTCCAGGGGATCTTCTCAACTCAGGGATTGAGCTCACATCTCCTGCAGCTCCTGCATCACAGGTGGATTCTCTACCTCTGAAACACAAGTGTTGACTATTAAATACCAGTCATCCTTGTTTGAGTATCCTGAAAGGTTAAATAATTTCTCCAGTTGCTTCTGTTTCCACGTAAAGATTAATCAATGGACTTATTTTTGTTGGTATTTCTGTTTGTTGATGCGTTCGTATTTCGTTGGCTCAAAGCTTAATAAAAAAGCAAAGCAAAGTACCTTGCACTGATAGTAATGACAGTCTTAAAGCTGAGAAAGCACTTGTAGATTCATACACATTTATGATGTTAAATTGGTTTGGTGAGTATTTAGCATAAAAAACTAAACCCAACATCTTCCAGAGGTGGTTTCTTTTTTCCTGCCCTTGGATGGTGAAAAGAAGGCAGAAGTGTGCCACCTGGTGGTTGAGGATGGATTGGCATGGTAGACACCGCAAATCCCCTTCTAACTGAATTTAAAGCGTACCAACATGGATGGAGGAGAAGGCAATGGCACCCCACTCCAGCACTCTTGCCTGGAAAATCCCATGGATGGAGGAGCCTGGTAGGCTGCAGTCCATGGGGTCGCTAGGGGTCGGACACGACTGAGCGACTTCACTTTCACTTTTCATTTTCATGCATTGGAGAAGGAAATGGCAACCCACTCCAGTGTTCTTGCCTGGAGAATCCCAGGAACAGGGGAGACTGTTGGGCTGCTGTCTATGGGGTCGCACAGAGTCGGACACGACTGACGTGACTTAGCAGCAGCAACATGGATGGAGGAGCCTGGTGGGCTGCAGTCCATGGGGTCGCTAGGAGTCGGACACGACTGAGCGACTTCACTTTCACTTTTCACTTCATGCATTGGAGAAGGAACTGGAAACCCGCTCCAGTGTTCTTGCCTGGAGAATCCCAGAGACGGGGGAGCCTGGTGGGCTGCCGTCTCGGGTCGCACAGAGTCAGACATGACTGAAGCGACTTAGCAGCAGCAGCAGCAGCAGCATTTCCTTAATGACCAATTCTTTCCTCCTCAAACAGACTTATTTTTTTCTTCGTATCAAGAGTACTTAGCAGTAACTATTATCTTGTTTGACATTCAAAAATATTTTCTAAAATTAAAATGAGTAATCACTCTGCTGTGCTTCTCATGGCATGTGTATCCATGAACATTTGCAGTTTGAGTCATACCAAGAAATGATATTTAGTTAAATTCAGATACTACCAAGGACTCAGGTATGCAGTGAAGAAGAACTAAAGAGCCTCTTGATGAAAGTGAAAGAGGAGAGTCAAAAAGTTGGCTGAAAGCTCAATATTCAAAAAACAAAGATCATGGCATCTGGTCC
Source organism: Bos indicus (assembly GCF_029378745.1). Classification (NCBI taxonomy): domain Eukaryota; kingdom Metazoa; phylum Chordata; class Mammalia; order Artiodactyla; family Bovidae; genus Bos; species Bos indicus. The sequence goes on along the minus strand of NC_091782.1, from coordinate 49,311,687 downwards.
CATCACTTCATGGCAAATGGGAAACAATGGAAACAGTGAAAGACTTTATTTTTTTAGGCTGCAAAATCACTGCAGATGGTGACTGTAGCCATGAAATTAAAAGACGCTTGCTCCTTGGAAGAAAAGCTATGACCAACCTAGACAGCATATTAAAAAGCAGAGACATTACTTTGCTGATAAAGGTCCGTCTAGTCAAAGCTATGGTTTTCCCAGTGGTCATGTATGGATATGAGAGTTGGACCACAAAGAAAGCTGAGCGCCAAAGAATTGATGCTTTTGAACTGTGGTGTTGGAGAAGACTCTTGAGAGTCCCTTGGACTGCAAGGAGATCCAACCAATCAATCCTAAAGGAATTCAGTCCTGAATATTCACTGGAAGGACTGATGCAGAAGCTGAAGCTCCAATACTTTGGCCATATGCTATATATAGCATATATATATATAACTATATGCTTTATATTTATATGTATAATGTAATATTTGGCTCTAGCTTTTCAGAGGCCTTTGGTTAAAAGCAGTTAACACTTTTATTTAACCTGTCCTACCTACCCCTTAGGATCTTTGAGGTTATGGAGGCTTTTAAATAGGTTATAATCCCAGAAGTTACTGCATACATTTACATTCTATTTAAGTAGAAAATGAAGCAAAAAGACACTGTTAGGTAAAGGATAAAGTTCATTAGCCTGACTGCTGAAAAATGTTAATTGTGAATAATGAGTCTCTTTTGCATAGGAATGTAAAATAGAAAATAAGATTCATTTCTGGTTTTGAGACTTTGATATTCTTTGTTCTGAGGTCGCTTCATCTTCTTCAGTCAGAGACAATATCTTGTTAATCTATCTCCATTTCTAACATAATGGCATTAGTGAAATGTCACATCAAGGGCATAATTATTATATTATAGTAAGTCCTTCCTGCCATCTTTTTTTGAACAAAGCAGGATGATTAAACATCGCTAGTGAGGGGCGCCCACAATTTTTGGTGCAATCTTTGGAAGCAGGTATTACCCCTCAATCAGCTAGTGGAAGCCGTTGTCCAAAGTCATTGTGGATCAGAGAAGCCATCTTCTGGTTTCTCTGTCATCAGTTCAGTCGCTCAGTCGTGTCTGACTCTGCAACCCCATGAACCGCAGCACGTCGGCCTCCCTGTCCATCGCCAGCTCCCAGAGTCATCTTAGTTTTTTGAATGTTGATCTCTGTCCTAGTCCTGGTCATTTCCATGGACTGAGCGATTCTCTCTGGGACATTCTTGAGGGGGCAAAAGCAGAGCTGCACGTGCTTTTACCCTTCTGTCTCAATGAGATTTATTTCCGAATACATTTACATATGTTAAGTGAGTTTTGTGACTAACTAGCTGTAAGACATTTTGCAAATTGTTTGACATAGTTGGCCTCAGTCTCCTTATTTGTTAAATAAGAGAGTAGAACTATACGCTTTCAGAGGTCCCTTCCAGCTCTAATCCTACTATACACTTTCAGAGGTCCCTTCCAGCTGTCATCCTACTAAATGCTTCTTAAAGGAACATGTAAAAAAGTCTAGCTTATCAAAGCATTAGAAAGTACTTAGCTATTTTTATGGTTTGGATCAAAAATATGAGCTGTCACTTCTTGGGAAGCTTTATTACCTCCACTTCTTGGCACAGGCTGAAGTTTAATATCATTATGGCACCCTTTAATGAGGATTCCCTAATTTAGGAAGGCATTTGTGATAATGATCACTTAAAAAGATCACTGATTTGAGAAATGGTTCGGGTCTTAATGGGTGCTGAGAATGAAGGCTGAGTGATTACTTCTTTACTGGGCTGTGCTAGTGCTGATATTTGTTCTGCTAATTGTACTTAATTTACTGTGAAGTTTTTTTCAGAGATTTCTGTTGCTGTGAGCAATGTTGCTACTGGGTCTGGGCATTGAACTTAGAGCCCTTATTCCTTGACTATCACATAAACCGGTCCATCCTAAAGGAAATCAACCATGAAAATTCATTGGAAGGACTGATGCTGAAGCTGAAGCTCCAGTACTCTGGCTACCTGATGGGAAGAGCTGACTCATTGGAAAAGACCCTGATGGTGGGAAAGATTGAAGGCAGGAGGAGAAGAGGGACACAGAGGATGAGATCATTGGATGGCATCATTGACTCAATGGACATGAGTTTAAGCAAACTCTGGAAGATGGTGGACAGGGAAGCCTGGTGTGCTGCAGTCCATGGGGTCAAAAGAGTTGGACACTACTGAGCGACTGAACAAACACAATTTTTTAGAGGGAGTGACCTGGAGGTAGCCTAGGAATCTTGCATCTTCCTCCACACTGCTGCTTAGGCACATCAGCAGTTCACCCATCAGTTTATGAAAACCCAGGAGTTGGAAATGCTGCCAGTGGTTCTTGCAAAAAAGACCAGATAGATCACTATTCCTCAAAGATGGGCATTTCACACTGGGATGCAGAGGGAAGTTGGGAGGGAGGGAAAGTGAAGGTTGAGAATGAAGGGAAAAGAAAGGAAATCATCGAGATGAAAAAGCTATGAGGAGCCTTCTCTCTTATAGAAAGCTTGGCAGAGTGCTGGGTTCCCTCCAGGACTGCACCTGGGCTCAGGGAAGAGGACTGACCTTGGGTGTCTCTCTCTCTCTCTCTCTCTCTTTTTTTAATGAGTATTTTTTTTTTTTTTGGCTTCCCTGTTAGCTCAGCTGGTAAGGAATCCACCTGCAATGTGGGAGACTGGGTTTTATCCTTGGGTCAGGAAGATTCCCTGGAGAAGGGATAGGCTACCCACTCCAGTATTCTTGGGTTGGGAAGATCCCCTGGAGGGGGGGGCATGGCAACCCACTCCAGCATTCTTGCCTGGAGAATCCCAGGGACAGAGGAGCCTGGCGGGCTGCAGTCCATGGGGGTCAGAGTTGGACACGACTAAAGCGACTTAGCACGCACACATCATAGCCAATTAACAAACGATGCTGTGAGAGTTTCAGGTGAACAGTGCAGGGACTCAGCCATACACACCTGGATCCATTCTTCCCCGAACTCCCCTCCCATGCAGGGACTCAGCCATACACACCTGGATCCATTCTTCCCCAAACTCCCCTCCCATGCAGGCTGCCTCATAACATTGAGCAGGGACACCTGTGCTCCACCGTAAGTCCTTGTTGGTTATCCATTAAAATGTTTCTTGATCGGAGTGGAGCAGGTTTTGTCCTCTATTTTCTACCCACCCCCTGAGGGTACCTAAGGAATCATGAACAAGAAGCTCCATCAAATATAATTATAATCCTGGGAGTGATTGCATAGACACATTGCATTCACGTTATCAATAGCTCCCTTGCTCTGTTAAGGCCCTCGTCCCCTTCTGTCTGGTAAGGAAAACTAAGCCACAAATCAACGGCTGGTCTCAGATTTAGGTTACACGTTTTCTCCAAAGACTGTGTGAGGACTGAGAAATAAAACAATTAATTTCACTGGACTCAGGCAAGTCATCTGATCTGAAAACCAGGTGTCTGGTCTTTCCATGAAGATGGATTGCCTGGTGTGTCAGCCAGTCCCGGCTGAGCATTCCTGAGTAATTAGGAGTCATTTCATTGGCAGATGCCTACCCAGCTCACCTTGCAGAGCTCTCGAAATGTCTAAGCCAGAAGCCGCCCCGCCCCAGCAGACCTCCGCAGCACTGGCCTGCAGGACTTGGTGACACAATGCCGTAACGTAAAGGCAGTCCACGGAACTGCCGTCCACAGCCCCAAGCCCCAGGCTACCAGGAAGAGGGGTGAGTGTTCGAAGGTTAAGCTAAATAATATGCTTTTAATGATATCGTGTGCCTGGCAGATCAAAAGCATCACGATGAGATAAAAAGTTCAAAAAGGACTTTCCCTGCACAGTGCATTTGACCAAAGCTGCTTTCATGATCTCGCTGATGGAATTCTAAAAAGTGTTTTTAAGGGTTTGACCCTAAGTGTTACACTTGAGCGGGTTTTCCCTCACCTTTCATCCCATGGAGACGGGAGCCATTTGGTGGGAAGATGGATTATTAGCAGGAGAAAACCAGCGCTTTGTGGTCTGTAAGGATGGACTGATCTGGGTCTGGAAGCATCTGGAAATGTTATCTGGGTGCCTTGGCCATCTGACAGGGTGTTTATCCCTTTAAAATGCTAGGGAAAACACAAAAGCAACACCCAGGTTGGGAGAATTTAAACTTTGCTCAAACCACATCAACTTCATGAGGCTTTCCCAGAAAACTTCTCAGTTGGAATTGAGGGGAGGGAGGAAGACATGAACATTTCCTGAGTGCCCGTTACATAATATGGGATTCCTAGGGGGCACAGTGGTAAAGAATCCCCCTGTCAAAGCAGGAGACGCAGGATTGACCCCTGGGTTGGGAAGATCCCCTGGAGATCATTTCCTGGAGAAGGAAATGTCAACCCACTCCAGTATTTCTTGCCTGGAGAATCCCATGGACGGAGGAGCCTGGTGGGTGAGTCTGCCGGGTTGCAAAGAGTTGAATACAACTGAGTAACCAAACAACAACAAATTACATACTATGTATGTATTGGGGACTTCAGATGCATGATAATATTTAATCCTAAAAGTATCCTAGTTACTATTAATTAATAATAATAATTATTAATATTATTAATAATCTGTTCTTATTAATAATCTGTTCTCCCGCTGAACTTTATTTTTAAATATTAATCTATCTGAGAAGGATCTTTAGTTGCATCTTGCAAACTCTTTAATTACAGCATGTGGGAATCTAGTTGCCTGATGACCAGGGATGGAACCTGAGCCGCCTGCATTGGGAGCATGGAGTCTTAGCCACTGCCGCCTGGGAAGTCCCTGAACCTCCTTTTTTTAACCATAAATTTAGCCTTTATTATAAACATCCTTGTGTGCAGCTTGTGTCGGCCTTCACCTTTAGGCCGGGTGCAGGTAGAGAACACAGGCTCTGTCACTTCCTTAAGCTGCTATTTATGGCCCTACTCTGTGCTGACCATCGTACCTACTTGCTTCATGCGCACCGTCTCCTTTCATCTTACAAAGACTCTGGGGGTCTGGCTTTGGTTTGCTCACTTACATACAGATGAAGAAATTGTCTGAGGGGTTGGGTAACCCGCTTATCCTCGCCCAGTCAGTAGGTGGCAGGGCTGAGACTGGCACGCAGGCCTGAGGGGCTCCCGTCCACGTTCCCGTGTTGCACTCGCTGCCCCTAACCCTGGAATCTAGGGCCGCGGTGTCTGCTCGACTGATTGCTTGTGTGACGAGCGATGCAGTTTTCCATCAGGCCACCCTGCCTTCCAGGCTCCCATCACCCTCTCACCTATTTGACTTAAAAAATACTCACAACCTAAAGTTGAGAGTTATGTTTTATTGGGCGGGCATTTTTAGGACTTCAAGCCCAGGAGGAGGCGTCTCTGTATGGCAAGGTGCTGGAGTCTGGGCTCCCTGAAATCATTCCTTTGATGTGCACCTAAGCTAGCTGGGGCCAGCATCCCGTGTTTTCACGTCCTGAGGTCCCTCGGGGCTCACCAGCTCAGCTTCAGTGGTGCCTGCAATTGCTGATGATTGTGATATCCTTTGTCTACTGATATGGCAGGAAATATTCCAGTTCTCACACCCATCGTTATCATATTACAAACCTCCTCAAAATATCCAGCCCACCCTCTCCAACCCCCCAGGAAGAAGTCCTTGTCCTGTAAAGTGTGATTCAGCGACCAGCAGAATCACCAGCATTGGGGAACTGTGTAGAAAAGCACATTCTCAGGGCCTTCCCTTAGACCTCCTGAACCTGGAGTGCCGCTCAGGAAAGTGGTCTCGATCAAGCTTTCTAGGTGATTCTTATGCCTCCGGAAGCTCAGAAAGCACTCTTTTAACTGGTCTCTCCATCTGGGCCTGAGTCGTTCAGTCATTCCTTCAGAAAGCTGCCAGTGAGTTTTTGAAACACACACAGCATCATGTATATAATTCATGGCTATTATATAGGACATGTCATGAGCACAGTCCTTAGGCATGGAATCCTCTACAGGCTTCTACTCAGGAACCTGCAATTTTTATTTTTTAACAAATAATTTATTTTTGGCTCTGTGGGTCTTTGTTGCTTCTCAGGCTTTTCTCCAGCTGTGATGCTCGGGCTTCTCACTGCGGTGGCCTCTCTCGTTGCAGAGCGCGGGCTCTAGGGCAGTAGGCTCAGTAGTCGAGGCTCACGGGCTTAGTTGCTCTTCAGGATGTGGGGTCTCCCTGGGCCAGGAATTGAACTTGGGTCTCCTGCATTGGCAGGAGGATTCTTTACCACTGAGCCACAGGGAAGCCCTACAATTTTTTCAGTTGAGGGCTTTTCTGGAATAACCACGGGTGCTTTGTGGGCTGGTCTTACTCATCTACAGAGCTCCTGTACTGAGCACTCTGGAAACTGTTCACTGAACAAATGAACTGCTAAGTCACGTGTCATTTTCTTATGGCAAGTCTGTTAATCTGTTTGAGTTTAAAAGGATGAATTCAAGTCCAGTTTTTGGACATTTTTTGATGATTGATATTTCCTCAATTAAATAGCTGGGAGTTGGGGGGACGATTACATGAGTAAGTTCAGTTCAGTGGCTCAGTCGTGTCCAACTCTCTGCGACCCCATGAATCGCAGCACGCCAGGCCTCCCTGTCCATCACCAACTCCCGGAGTTTACCAGACTCATGTCCATCGAGTCGGTGATGCCATCCAGCCATCTCATCCTCTGTCGTCCCCTTCTCCTCTTGTCCCCAATCCCTCCCAGCATCAGAGTCTTTTCCAATGAGTCAACTCTTCGCATGAGGTGACCAAAGTACTGGAGTTTCAGCTTCAGCATCATTCCCTCCAAAGAAATCCCAGGGCTGATCTCCTTCAGAATGGACTGGTTGGATCTCCTTGCAGTCCAAGGGACTCTCAAGAGTCTTCTCCAACACCACAGTTCAAAAGCATCAATTCTTAGTGCACCTGACAGCTTGGTTACGGCCTCTGCCCTAGTCATTCCCAAATGTTTATATATAAAGTTACATCATTGTATTATAAATCACTTACCTTACAGTTCTCTTTTACAAATTGAGCATTTTGTTTAAGGTTTTTGAAAGCACATATGTACAAAATTGTATGAGCCTGTGGTTAAAGGCGATCAACAAACATAACCGGTACTCCAGTTAAAGGATGTGTAAGGATGAGGCTTGCTGGTGACCCAGACAGCCGCTGCTTTGCAGGGAGGCAATTCTTTTGCTGGCAGTGTGTTTTTGGAACTAAAGAAGTTTAAAAGGTGTGTTTCCTCCTCTCCCGCTCCTGGAGTTTTGGTTGGAGGCTCCAGATTACAAATGTGTCATTGCCACGTGTGTTATTTTTTCTTCTTCCTCCCTTCCAGAATCCCGAGACTGGGGCTCCTCCCCAGGCAAGGCAAGGCAGGAGACTGACAACGAAAGGCAGCGTTGAGACTGCTGAAGAGTTCATTTTACGGATTCACACGCTAAGGCTGATAGCGTTTCAGTAATTTACCCAGTCAATTTCCCTTGGTTATAAGAGGTGGGACTGGGATTGAACTAAGAGAATTCTTTTCCCCTGTAACACTGATTGCCCAAGATAGGGGCTCCCCAAAGTATGAAACTCAGGAACAACTGAGAGCTTTAAAAAATACATGGATTTCTAACTGCCACCATAACCCTAATCAACTAGAATCAGGGTGTAAATTCAGGAGAAATTATATTAAAAAAAAATGTTTGGTTATCTGTTTGTCAAATTCCTATGCTCAACCCTGCTTGGAAAATGTAGTATCAGGCAGACCTCATATTCAGAAGGATCTGAAGCGGCCTCAGGCAGCCAAGTGGGTACCTATGACTAATGCAGTGGTTCTCAGAGGGTAGTCTTTACACGGAAGCTTCAGCATCACTTGGGAACTTGTTAAAGATGGCAGGGCCTCATCCAGAACTACCTAATGAGAATCTCAAGTGGTACCTAGAAATGTGTGCTTGTAATTGTTCTGGGCGATCCCAACGTTGGCTACAATTTGAGAAGCACTGATGTCATTGGTGACTGTGAGAATATAGCTGTTCTGGACTAGAGAGGGACGTATTTCTAAGCCACCATCAGTCATCCGTAGCTGAGTGAAAACACAGTGCCTGCTCTGTTGGGGGAGGTGAGCAGGGCGGGGGGAGGGCTGAGCAGAGAGGGTCAGGGCGGGGTTAGAAAGGGAAGCGGGTAACTAGGACAGTCTCCACGCTTCCCCATTCTGCCAGCCCTGCCTCTGCTACCTTTTGCCTTTCTTCTAAGAAGTAAATGTCAAAACTAGTTTTCTTTGAAGGCGACATAGGTATTTAACACCTCAAACAGCTGGAGTCCCACTAAAAAACAGGGGTTTTATGATGTGATAATTCACCTCCCTGGAGTTAGTGTGCTTTGCCTGGTTAGAATTTGACTAGCTAAATTTGGGTTTCAGAAAGGAATTCTACCAAAACAATTTTGTGCTTTTTTTTGAAGGCAAATCAAATTGACTTTTAAATTTTTAATTGGAAAATTAAGTTCCTTTAGGCTCATTGCATCTCTAACAGGATGGGCCAATTATTGGTCAATAAAACAGTGTGACCAGGGATTCCTGTGGCTTACAAACATTACACGAAATCCTCTAATCTTCCTTTTGCACAGCATAAAATGAACATGTTAATTCTTCCTGCATTTAAAAAGATTTAAATAAAAATTCCCTTACCCTTCATTTAAAAATACTGAAGTGATTTTCTTCGTGTACCAAACACGTGTTAGCCCAGCAGTAGATCCTGGGGAGTCAGGGATGAACAAGACAAGGTCCTTATGCCCAGGGAGCTCCTGGTCCAGTAAGCAGCTTGTGGCCACCAAGATGTGTGTACCCCGCATGCTCTAGTCATCAGAGATCTTTCCGCTCAAGCTCTGCTAGATGGTACATGGTTGCCCATACAGACCAGGTCTCTGCCCCATAAGAGTATCAAGCCCTGATATCAGATCAAGAGAATAACAATCCCTTTGGGCAATTCAAATAGAGGGAATTTAACACAGGGGGTGGGTTACACCGGTAATGAAAGAGTTGAGGGTACAGACAGGCAGGAAAACTGGGCTGAAAGGAGTCAGGGAAAGTTGATGTTATCAGACTCTATGAGCTGGTTTTTTTGGGTGCTTTTAGAACCACAGCAGGGGTGTTTTGGTCCCTGCCCTGGGCTCCGTCCCCAGGGTGGACTCCACACTCTCCAGCGGCCCCTTGGTCTCCGTGGTGCCTCCTGTCCCCGCCCCGGAAGCTGCAGGCCCGCCCACGTGTAGGATGTTTTCCAGTGGTCCCCTCAACTCTTCAGAAATGTCCCGAGCTCCCTGCTCAGGCTGCAACCTGCCTCTTTCTCTGGTGCCAGGGGTGGGGCTGGGCAAGCTGACCGTGTTTGCTTCTCCAGGCTGTGTTGATTGGGTGGTGATGAGCTGACTCATTTGAAAAGACCCTGATGTTGGGAAAGACTGAAGGCAGGAGGAGAAGGGGACAAAAGAAGATGAGATGGTTGGATGGCATCACCGACTCGTTGGACATGAGTTTGAGCAAGATCTGGGAGTTGGTGATGGACAGGGAGGCCTGGCATGCTGCGGTTTATGGGGTTGCAAAGAGTCGGACACGACTGAATGACTGAACTGAACTGAGCCCTCCGGGGAAGGTATTGACCGTGGTTTCAACAAGAGCTGAGCTGAGAGAGGAGACTGGATGGGAGTCGAGTCTCGAAGCTCAGGTCAGTCATCTGCCAATGTCTCCCGCTGAGCAAACCCGAGGAGAAAGGAGGGGACTGGAAGCCATCCTCCGCCGGATGGAGCAAAGCAGAGGAAGGTGGGGACCGGGTCTGAGAGCTAATATTCCAGTCAGGGGTATACCCAGCTGTCCCCCGAAGGGAATTCTTGCCAGCTGGGTCAGAATAAGAAAGGTTGTTTTCTTTCTTTTTGCCGTATTGCCTGGCTTGTGGGATCTTAGTTCCCTGACCAGGGATGGACCTATACTGGAAGCAGAGATTCTTAGTCAGTGGGCCACCAGGGCAGTCCCAGCAAGAAGGTTTCAATGACTATCCGTCTCACTCCTGACCACTCTCAGGGGGATGGAGAGGACGACAGAGAGCGTCCCACCCAGAAAGCAGCTGGGACACAGAGGTCAAAGCCGTGCAGAGGTGCAGTCCCATCAAGACCCCTTTCAGAACCAAACTTCCTGGATTCTCTGCTAAACCTCACTCGCAGCTCAATTTTTAAAAACGTTTTCATCTTGCAGCAGTGCTCAGAATCTGCCCTCTGCTCTCGGAAGGAGTAGGTCTGACAGTGAATCCTTTCAGGTATCCGTGTCTGCGTTGACTGGCCTCTTAGATACTTAGAGAAGGAAGACTTAGCTCAGAATAATCAATGGCAAGCCTTGTGGAAAAAGTAAAGAAATTTTGGGCAAAAGGGTCCTGCTAGGACCCTCGATGGGCTCCTTGCCTCACCCGCTGTAAAGAGCTCAGCACAGAGGTAGAATTTGGGACCATTTTGCCAGGACGATGGCTAGCTGGTATGATGACATCAGCTAGGGACAGTGCTGCTCAAGGACCAGTCTCCCCCCCCCCCATCCATTGAGGATTCATATTTTTATAAACTATATTTTAAAAATTGCAATAGAAGAAAAACATACAAAACAGCATTTGAGTGTTTTTTGTTAGATTTGACAGGCATAGAATTACACCGTCCAGTTACATGGCAAGTTGCTGAACTCTTTCTGTTGGGCACCTACTGTTATGGACAGATTCCTGTCCCCCCTCCACACTGGCTCAGAAGACGCCAGCCGAGGTGGCCTTTCTGATCGTAGGAGGCTGCTCTGCGGGAGGCTCTTTCTTCCCATTCCCACCCCCTGACCCATGTGTTTCTGGAAATGGTGACAAAGGTTTAACAAAAAGCAGGCTCTGTAGATCAGCAGGAACCTGGAGGAAAACAGCTCTGAGGGGCGCACTTAGCAATAGCCGAGCATGGGGCTAATGCCTGCACCCTGGCTCGGTTGGGTGGTCTGTCTCTTTCCCACCCACTTCATTTCATGTTCTTTCAATGCTGACAACTCGGGAAAGGCAGCAGACATTTCTAAAAATGACAGTTATCTTCAGGGAAAGGAAAATGGCAAATATGAGACAAAAAAAGTATGAAGTAAATTTTTCACCCTGAAGGACCAGAGAAATCATTAGAGTTATCTGACAGCCTCCGTCTCCAGGCGTGTGACCTGCCTTCTGGCTATCTCATTGCTATTTATATGAGCCGGGATGTCTACCTAGCGGCCGGGTTGAAATCAGGCGGGATCTACGGGAACTCAGATATGGCCCAGAGTGACAGAAACCTGCAAACTCTTACATCTGTCTTTTGAAATTCTGGATTCCACATTATCCACCTATAATTCGCAATTAGTTGCTTTTCTCCCAACACACACACACACATACACATGCCCACACAGACACACACAGACAGACACACAGACAGACACACAGACATACACGTTTTTATCCTTCTCTCCCCTAAAACATCACATTGAGCAAAATGAAACTTTAGGAATTAGCTGTTATTTCTATTCCATATGATATCATGATACTAACAGAGTGGGTATTGACATAAAGTAAAATAAAAATATCTGCTCTTTGCCTCAATCTTCAATTAAGATATTCAAACAGATTTTGAAACAGGAAATTCAAAATTCTCTTACTTATTTTTGACACTTAAACCTACGGAATTTCTTCTTTAAAAAGCTGCCATTACTGAAATGTTATTAGGGTAACATGAGTAAAGTTAAAGCATACTGGTGGGAGGGGGGTGGAAAATCATACCGGTGGGATATACAGTCAAATGCAATTCTGTACGGCCAAGCGTTTCTTCCCGCTTGAGAGATTCGTTTTCTCTGATGCCCTTTATTAAAGTTTAAAGCAAGTGTTGACTTGGCGGGAGGGAAAGGGTTTGGGAATGAGCTTTCTTGCGGTTGACCTTTAGGGGCTGTCATGCTGCCTGAGGTATTGTTAACAAGTAAAGCAGGGTGTGGTTCTGTTTGTAAAAAAATGTTAAAAACAAGAAAACCAGAAACAGAAAACCCTCACCCCCAAATCAGCCTCCATATTCATCTCTCAAGATCACCCCGTGTTTTGGATCACATACCCCTCTTGGAGTGTGTCCCTGTGTTTGGAGGGAGAGTTTGATCAATTATTCCACTGACAGCTAAAATCCCATCATGCGTCCATGTGTTTCTCAAAGAGAAGCTTAACTATATTCTCTTTATATCGTTTCAGCAAATGATTCTCATCACTAGGACTCAAAAACCTGCTCCCACAATCTTTTCACAAGTTAAAGTTTCTCCATTTCAGCCTTTAGCATGATGAAAATGAATCTGAAAAGCCCTGTACCTATTAAAATTCTTACTCCTGCCAGACAGCTGCTTTCCTCTGACGATCACGTCATCTGCTTTTTGACTAGGTTGTGCATTTAAGACCTGAAAACTGTGACCCCCGTTGCCTAGCAACCGAGAAACTCTGGCCTGAGCCCTGGTGGGTGAGATGAAAAAAGGTCCGTGAATGTGGCAGGCCTGTCCTTATCAATATGCTACCATGGCAGCTACTTTTATTTCTTTCTAGTAATATATCATAATAAGTTTTGTAGGTCTTTATACTGTGGTTCTCCCTTTTGAATAAAAGCATAACTAAGACTTGAGGGGATGTCTGATATAACAGAAAATGTAACCATAAAAAAAAAAAAAAAGCCCAGAATAGAAATCATCTAACTGCTGAGTACCCTGCCGAGCTGCCTGAGGCAGCTACACATTTCCATTGAGTTATTTTATGATCAGGCCAGTATGTTATTGAAATATTATCTCTTTAGCCTTTCTCATTCTGATAAGAAATGACAGGCTCTCAGAACAGTAATACATACAGAGTACAGAATATGGGGCCATGGACAGAATTCAGCTGGGGTAAAGCATACTGGCTTTGGAGAATTTCCATTAAAACTGATCATCCTTGGGTTGTATTTTCAAATTGGGCACAGTCCACATTCTAATGTCCACTTTAATTGTGATGAGAATTTGGAGCTCTGCAGATGGTTCCACCTAGACCAGTTTATTGAATAACATTAAAGAAAAAGTGTGCAATGTTTTCACCCAAAGCAAAGACTGAAATGCTGACCTGTTTGAGATGCTTAGGTAACAGCTACAATTGGGCTTTGAAGTCATTCATGAAAGGAGGGTAAGGAGGCATAATCAGGAAGAGAAACTTTCAAATGAAATATTCAGAAGGGGGTCTGACTTAGAAATATCGTGGAAATGGTGTGTGATCCATAAAGCTTTGTTACCTTCTAAAGCTTTCACAGGAGGAAAGATGATCTTATCACTGTTGACTTACTGATTCTTTGCTGTTGTTTAACATGTAAGCCATCCCATATTGACAAACCAAACATGTTCATATTTCGAGATGCTGCCGGCAATGCAGGAGACCCAGGTTCAATCCTTGGGTCAGGAAGATCCCCTGGAGCAAGGGAATGGCTACCAACTCCAGTATTCTTGCTTGGAGAATTCCAAGCAAGACAGAGGAGCCTTGACAGCTACAAAGAGGCTGCAAAGAGTCAGACATGACTGTGTGACTCACATTTGCACTTTCAAGGGAGACGTGCGTCTCTGTGTCTGGCTGTAGGAGTGTGTGTCTGTGTGTAGTGGTTCAGTCGTGTCTGACTCTTTGTGTTCCCCTGGATTCTGGTCTGCTGGACTCCTCTGCCCATGGAATTTTCTAGGCAAGAAAGGAGACTTGGGGTTTATTCTCCATTCTGCTTCTATCAACCCCGCGGCCTGAGGAAGGTGGGGACTCTTAGGGACTCAGAACTGCCCCCTAGAAAAGAAGAAGTTGGACTGTGCAGCTCCCAGCATCCGCCCGTTCTTTCTTGTGTTTCTTTCACCCTCTATCAGCTACATCTACTCTCTGCTCTCTTTTATCATCATGTGTGTGTCCTCTGTCACTTCAGTCACGTCTGACTCTCTGCAGCCCCATGGACTCCAGCCCACCAGGCTCCTGTGTCCATGGGATTTTGCAGGCAGGAATACTGGAGGGGGCTGCTGTTTCCTCTTTTGGAGGTTCTTCAAGATACACATAATCACATTTTTGTTACTCAAAATACGATACCTATGTAATTTTGATAATCACCCCTTTGTATATTTTCAGACTTTCTGACCCTCTGACAAAGGACATTCAAGAGGAACAGAAGCTGAGGAGCTCCTAGTGACTGATCCTAGGGCTGTGTAAATTGATCTGCCACAAACCCAAAGTGAGCATTTCCCTCTGTTCAGCCCAGTCTCTGTGTATGTATGGGATCCGTGACTGGTTTGCTTTCTTCTTCTTTTTTTCTCTTTCTTTTTTCTTTTTTCAAAGAGCAATAACGTCGACGCAGCTGTTGCCTCCTTTCTTACAAATGCTGCACAGTGAATCATCTTAGCCTCTCTGTAAAATTTTAACTTAATGGAGTCCTGGCATTTCTGATGAGACGAGGAACTTAATTTTATACAACAACCTATTGAACAAGCTGTTCTTGGACATTCCCATCTCAACTAAATGTTAAAAGTATTAAAATTCACATTAGCACAAGAGGAAATTTTGCATGGGTAATCCTTTAATACAGTGTTTTATGGCTCTATTAGCTGCACAGCAGCTGGTGACATGATGAATTTAATCCATTAAAAAATTCAGGAAGAGGTTTAAAAGTCAGCTTTTTAAAACATTATCTTGCTACAAGGAAAGGGAACTTCTCCTCGGGGCCAGAAGTGGCCTGGCTTCACACTGAGGCAGGTGTGCAAAACACACGTGCCTGACAAATGCACATGCTCAGAGGCTGGCTCCCAGAGAGGGGTTAGTGTGATGGTGAGCCAGGGCTCAGGGCGGGGGAGCCAGAGCAGGCTGAAACAGCTGAGCATCTTTGACTTAGGTCTTCTGCTTTCTCCTTGCTTTTCAGAGAAGGTTTTACATGGATAGTAAACAATGGTATTGTTTTTAGATGGGTGCAGCATTTTTGTGTCGAGGTCTGTATTTCTGTAAAATCAGAAATTCCCTGAGCCTTTAGTGGTATGATTATTTATCTGACAAGGGCATAAGTAAGAAAAGATGTTTCAACCCTTGCTATAAATAAGCGTCTGCCAAATCCCTTGGGTATAAAAGCTTTGGTGCAAGGGATCCAGGGCCTCACCTTGAAGAGATGCTCCCGCTTGGTACCTCTGGAGGGCCTTGGGAGGGAGCCTGGATGCAATGCAGTGAGGTAGCATCTTGGATGGCTTAGTAAGTTGGGGACCTGCCTTGGAAGTAGATGGATGGCACTGGCGTGTCTTAACCACTAGCCTGCTGCTACTGCTGCTAAGTCGCTTCAGTTGTGTCTGACTCTGTGCGACCCCATAGACGGCAGCCCACCAGGCTCCCCCGTCCCCAGGACTCTCCAGGCAAGAACACTGGAGTGGGTTGCTATTTCCTTCTTCAATGCATGAAAGTGAAAAGTGAAAGTGAAGTCGCTCAGTCGAGTCCGACTCTTAGCGACCCCATGGAGTGCAGCCCACCAGGCTCCTCTGTCCATGGGATTTTCCAGGCAAGTGTCCTGGAGTGGGGTGCCATTGCCTTCTCTGAACCACTAGCCTTAACATCCTTCATTTTTCTTTTCCAAATTGTAACTTGTTTTCCCAAAAGGAAAAAAAAAAATGACATTGTCCTCCCCCACCAATAGGTTTTTCAAGTTCATGGGTAGGATTAATTGTTCTCAATGTCAGGAGAATTTCTTTGCAACAAATAGGTATTTCTGAGTGGAGACAATAACAGGTCACCTTGGATCCAATTGCCTGATATTTGTAAATGAGTTTGTTACTGTATTCAACCCTCATGAACTGAAAAATAGGGCGTGTTGCCTAAAGAACTCATTTATACAATTCCCAAGTTCATGTAACTTCCCTTATGTTATCTCCTGACTTAGCGGAGCTCGATACGGGAGGGGAGTTGCTATTCTTGCAGCGTAGCTCTTATGGGTCATAAGACCAAAACCAAACCCACCTCATCTGCCTTGCAGGAAATCTCTAACGGTCCCTACAGTTTCAACAAACCACCAGGTTGCAAACAGCAATTATAGCCGTTGTAGTCTTCAGTATAAAAATCGGTTTGTTTTTCTTCTGACATAAAAGGCTTTACCTTTCTCAAGGTGCATGGGTTACTTGGGTGAGAAAGGCCCTTTCTTCTGTTCTGTGGACAGAGACAGGAACATTCTAAAATTCTTATTTTCTATAATTCTTCCCTCACCCCACCTCCAGTCCTGCCTAGAATTGACTTTCTCATGGCAAGTTTCGTGTATTTAGCAAACGGGCGAACTTCAGAGCTGCTGGCTGTTAGCACGGGTGACGTTGGTCTGATGGGATCTAATCCTGTGTTTGAGGCTGACTGATTGAGATGCAGCAACCTCTGGACCGCACCCCCTCCAGACCACCCCGCCTCGGACCCCCTCCCCGGATCGACGCCCCCCGAGCCCCCACTTGGAACACTTTTGCAAAGATGTCTTTCACGGGTGTGTGGTAATGTGTTTCATTTTCCAATCTATGTGGTTCCTGGTGACTGAGCCTGTTGTGAGAAGGGTTATGCAGTCTGAGAGCTCGACTAATGACACTGCCTTTTTTTTTTCTACATAAAACACAAACTCCACTAGAGTGATTTCCATATTGGAAAAAAATGCATAACCACAATCCAGCCAGTAGTGTCATTGTTGCTGTGTGCATTTCCATGTCTGTACTATTTGCAGAAGCAAGAGAGATTCTGGTTCGCATATCAGACGTTATAGTCAAGGATAAAGCAAATGCAGAAGAATCAGAAGGGGAGGGGCATAGGCATTTTGATGGAATTTGGTGTGTTCCTGCCATTTCCAAAGAATTTAAAAATGAGAACAATTTGTGTTTCTTGATGATTTGATGGATTCCCTGATGGCTTGGATGGTAAAGAATCTGCCTGCAATGCAGGAGACGTGAGTTCAATCCCTGGATTGGGAAGAAGGGTATGGAAAACCCACTCCAGTATTCTTGTCTGGTGAATTCCTTGGACAGATAAGCCTGGTGGGCTATAGTCCATGGGATCACAAGAATCGGACATGACTTAGTGGCTAAATGACTACTACCATGATCCTTAAATCATTGCCGTAGGATGGCCCAGGTGAGCCCAGCTGGGGTGGTTGGTGTGTTATTGGCCAACTCCGGCTTCTAAGAGACACCACTCAGCCACTTCCACCTGCTCAGTTTCCTCCACTTCACAGGGGGTGCCCTGCAGTTAGACTCCCTCCCGGCCTGGTGTGAATGAGCTGTAGACGGCCTCTGTGTATTGATCCTTGCATTCTTTATTTCTTTCCGGTAGGCTGTGACCTGTTAGCTCAAAAGCCAATCAACACCAAACTCAAATTTTTACATGCCAGTTATTTAACAAATCACCTGGAATGGTTTTAGAGTCTTTATTGAATTTTAAAAGTAATTATCAAAGATTATAATTGTACAGTATTGACAAGTATAGAGTGAAATGCAGTGATTAGAAGACAGTTGCTCTCCAACACTGCTTTAAAGTCTTTATTGAATTTGTTACAATTTGTTACAATTTGCTTCTGTTGCTTATGTTCTGGGGTTTTGGCCAGGAGACCTGGGGTCCTAGCTCCCTGATCAGGGATCAAACCTGTACACCCTGCATTGGAGGTGAGATCCTGACCACTGGCCAGCCAGGGAGGCCCCCTGAACTAGCAGAATTTTAGCCATGTAGAGACCGCCTGCTCTGCCTACCTCAGGAAACCTCACCCAACAGCTGGTACCTACTGCACTGATATGACCCTAATTGGTGATGCCCTCTGAGCTCTCGGACCCAGACTCACCGTGTGCGGCTGGGCGCCATCACCCAGACACCGAGCCCCTCTTCTTCCCAGGGGTCCCTCGTCTTCTTCCCCTTCTGAGCCTTGCCCGCATGTTGTGTGGGCCTCCCCCACCTGCAGCCCCGTCCTGGGGCCCCCTGACAAAGCCTCGGTGCTACGGTGGGTCCCAGGGTCGTTCCTTTCTCCTTGGGCTTCCCTGATGGCTCAGTGGGAAAGCATCTGCTGGCATTGCAGGAGACACAGGAGGTTCGGGTTCAACTCCTGGATCAGGAAGATCCCCTGGAGAGGGAAGCCCCAGATTCCTCAGCCTCCTGACCTCCACCTCCTCCCCTTCCTTCCTCTTCCTCCTTTGCAATAAGCAAAGCAGTCTTAGTTCCTCTGGGCTGAGAGCAGGTGTACAGAGCTTAAGGAAGGCTGCCAGAGTGTCCTCGACTAGAGTGAGTTGATGAGCAGTTGACCACAGGACCCGTGGGACTGGCTGCCATAGGAACTCCCATCTGAGGGAGTTCAGGTCTGATCCCCGGGAAACTTCAGTCTCGCTGGGTGGATGGCTCAGCTACACACAGCGAGGGACTGATGCGAGCCACTCGCCCCGACCGTGTCTTCCTAATTCAGAAGCTGGTTTCCTCCTCGGTTCTGCTAACGTTCTCTGCTCCTGCAGGTTTTGACTGACTCCCTGTGGTATGGCCGGCCCTGTTTGAGGGCCGGGATGCAGAGGAGAGTGGAACAAAGTCATGACTCAGATGATGGTGAGGGGGTGTCCCAACCGGAGTGGGAGGGAGGAGAAGCCCTGCTTTTTCTAGCTCCAGTGGACTGTGGGGAAAGGAAGAATTAGAGGAACATGGCGGGTTGCAGGCAGGCACCCCTCTTGCCAGCACTCAGGCCTGTGGTCCTCAGAGCCTTCAAGTTCTCTTTGGTTTTGAAGGAGATTTTAACTTTTTAATTAAAAAATTTATTCATTTCATTAAAATAAAATTAAATTAGTTTTTAAATTTAAAAACTTTTAAATTAAAATTTTATTTACTTAATTAATTTTTTTTACAATATCATGTTGGTTTCAGGTGCCCAGCATAGTAATTCAGTTATACATATGTGTGTGTATAAATATAATTATATATTTTCCTATTCAGTTTCTTTTCCCTTATAGGTTCTTATAAAATATTGAATGTAGCTCCCACCGCTATACAGTAGGTCCCTGTTGGTTATCTGTTTCCATCAAATTCTCTTGGGAAAAGCCTGAGGAACATAAATGGGCCTGGTGACCTATTTCTTTAAGCCTGGCAGAGGCTACAGTTCCCTGAGCATGAGTTCTGGCAATCCCAAAATGAATTCCCAGGAATCCCGAGAAGTGATCAGGGTTAAAACAGGGCTCTGTGGACGGCTTTGCTTGTGAAACACTGCACGGTCTCACGAGTCAGTGCTTCTCCAAGTGTCTTTGCACACTGATAACCTGGGCGTCCTGGGAAGATGCAGGTGGTGGGACCTGAGATTCTGCATCTCTAACCAGTGCCTGAGAGATGTGGTTCTGCTGATTCAGGAACCATATTTTGAGGAACAGAGCTTGTGAGATGCTTTCTGCCTATCAAAGTCTATGAAACGTGCTAAGAAACCCCCCACTAATTTGCTGAGTTTTATTTGTCTAACAGTCACCTACCAAACTATGCAGGGTCAGAACGGCGATGAGCGCTTTTGGAATAGTTTAAGAAACATTCCATGAAGAGCCTCATGGCGCTGGCTGCGTCGTGAATCCTGTTTACTGTGTGTGAGCGTGTGTGCTTTGGATACTGTGTGAGTGTGTGTGTAAGTGTGCTGCCCGTTGAGGGGGAGGTGGCTGTTTGCACAGGTAGCTTCAAGATCATTTCCCAGCCTGCACAGGAGCCTCTCAGAACCTTGTTGGCTCCTGATCTAGAAGTGCAGTCTGTTCCCTCCTTCCCACCTGAACCTGTGTGTGGGCGACTGTCTCCCCAGGTGGAGCAGGCACAACCTCTCACCAGGCGGTGAGGTTGTCAAAGGCAGGCGTCCCCACCCTCCGGGGTCTGCTGCCTGATGACCCGAGGTGGAGCTGCTGTAATGATAATAATAATAATAATAATAATAGAAATAACACGCACAATAAAGGTAATAAAGGCTCACCAGGCTTTAGCACACTGTCACACCGCGGGTGGAGGATGAACTGGAGATGCTGATATGCTGCAGGAGAAAGGAAGTGCACAACAGGCGCTCCGGAAGACGCAGCGTGCCGCCGCCCGCCCGCGGCCTGCGCCCCTTACCCGATGCCCGGCAGCCGCCTCTGCTGGCGGGAGTCCCACAAGCAGGCAGGGCCGCGCGGGACGCGTCCTGCAAGTGCTGTGCCCCCGACGGGGCAGGTTTGAATCATCCTGAAACCATACCTCTCACCCCGCTCTGTGGAAAAACTGTCTTCCACGAAGCCCTTCCCTGGTGCCAAAAAGCCTGGGGATGGCTGCTCAGAGCTGATCCACTTCCCACCTGCTCTGTCTCAGAGCCATCCTCAGTCTCCAGGGGAGATGAGAGCAAAAATGGGGAAGGGAGGGGACGTGGAGGTAGGAGGGGGGATAAGGGAGAGGAAGGGGAGGTGGGGGGAGGAGAGGTGCCTGAGGAACCCAGCTGTTCCAGCACCCAGCGGTTTGAATCCCCAGGCCAGGCACTCGGCTTGAGTCAAATGCTTTCGAGATGACCTCAGTCAGATCGCAGCTCCAGCCGCACGTGGGCTGCAAGCGTATGAGAGACGCCAATGAGAAGGGCCTAGCTGAGCCCAGTTGGCCCCTAGATTTATAAGCCAAATAAATGATGTTTCTTGTCTTAAGTCACCGCGGTGAAGTGATTTTATGCAGCAATAGATGTCTGGAGGAGTCCAGATAGTAGAGATCGGATTGAGGAGTTGCTTTTTTGTATTTAGACGGGGGAGCCTGGTGGGCTGCCGTCTATGGGGTCGCGCAGAATTGGACATGACGGAAGCGACTTAGCAGTAGCAGCAGGGCCAAAGAAAAACTGGGTACACTCTCTATTTGAGCTGAGATAGAAAATGAGTTACTCTGAGCATTTCCTGCGGCTGGAGTTCTCCTCCGAAGCCTGGGCAGCCTCTCTGCTCAACCGCTTCGGAGGATGAGCACGTGTTCTGTGGTGCCTAACGACACATTGGATAAACAAGCAGATGCGCATTAAAATGAACGAGTGTCAAAACTTTTTCATGCTTATTTGTTATTAACGACAGAAAGTGAAGGTGCAGTTCGAATAGTTTGTTATTCTTTTACGTTTGTGGCAATATATTACAATTTATGCCTCGGCTTAGAGGTTGATTACAAGTTTTATGAGACTGAGTGCCTGTTATTGGCAATCTTGATGTTTTCTTTTCTCCTGTAACGTGTCACAGACAATGGATTTATATGCAGTCAGTGATTTTTGTTTTATATCATTTCAATAAAAAAAAATTAAAGAAGAAAGTGTGGAGTGGGGAGCAAAAAGGGGATAATGAAGGTTACATTCGTCATATGGGAGGATTTAAAGTATATTAATAATATGTGTTCTTTCTGGCATCCATTCTCAGAGCACTTTATATTCTTTGCAAGAGACAAAACAACAAGTCATCAGGGACTTTTTATAAACACAGGTGGCGCTTATTAAACTGAGAAATAAAAATTTTACACTCCTGATGATTAGCCTAGACAAGTTTTCATGAGCTCCTGCACTTACGAAAAACGGTGCTTATTTTCTTTCCTACTTTCTCCCTCAATTCTGATGACTTTCATTCTCTGTGAACAGCTTGAGTTAGTGGTGCAGTGATACCTAAAATATTTCTGGCAGATTTTTGAGGCAAGATATTAACAATCTATTTTACAACGATCGTCGTAATAAAATACCGCACTCTACAAATTTTAACAGACATGGCCATGAACCTCAATGCAAATAAAGACTTCATATGTGAAGAGAGAATTAAGGTTTATATCAACAAATATTTGACTAAAAAGAGGAAAATCCAACTTGCCTCTTCTATTTGTCATTGTCGCACATTGCTTGTGTGATTTTTTTCTTAAAGTGGCCTGAATTGATTACTTTAATATTGTTTCAATACATATGGAGGGCAAACCCCAAAAAACACAAAACAAAATTGAGCAGATTCTGTTAAATATTGGGGACAGAGCACACGAAATTATTGTGCAACATTTTCATTTAAAGAAAGCCTTACATATTACAACTGAGAATACATATTTAAATGTGCAATGAGTATTTGTAGTAACATCTAAAAGCATAGGGATACACATTAAAAAAATTAAGATCCAACAAAAATTAAGATTTCCCCAACAAGGGGGAAAACATTCGTAAACAAGATGGAAACACGTCTCCAATTACACACGGTAGCAGCTACCTCTTATGCTTATCCTTCGTCCTCAGTCTTTTTCAAGGTTCACTTGCAACAGAAACGCACAGAATCCATGAATAGGGCTAGCTCCTTACCTTGACCTGCTGTGGCTTTATGTTTTTCTGCTTGAAGGATTTCTCCAGCGTCTTAGTTCACAGGCATGGCAGCCTGAGGATTTAATACCCCAAAGAGTGTCTGTGGATACATGCCCCCAGTGGGACATTTCTAAGGCGTGTTATAAATATCTTCTCAGACATGGAGCTCTACTCTCTCTAGTAGCTTTAAATCACTAATGAATTAATCCTTAATATTTTTTTTCTCCTGCCCAGTATTGCTATCTTCACTTTCTCATGTATGCTTCCTAGAACCACATAACTTTTTTTTTTTTTTTTTTTTAAACATGGACCATTTTTAAAGGCTTTATTGAATTTGTTACGATGTTGCTTCTGTTTTATGCTTTGTGTTTTGGGCCTTGAGGCATGTGGGGTCTCAGCTCCCCGACTGGGAACTGAACCCACACCCCTGCATTGGAAGGTGAGGCCCTAACCACTGGACAACCAGGCCAGTCCCTCAGATGACTTTCTGTACCAAGGACTTGCTGAGGGTTTGCTTTCAGGAAAACCCGAACTACAGCACACATTGCCTTAAAGCAATATAAAGAAGGCCAGTGTGTCTCAGAACTTACCAGATGTGACTGACACGCTCCGAATGGAATGTGTAACATGGTACATTTTCATTATTAAAAAAGGAGAAATATAAGACTTAAGTCATTCATTAAAAAAGTAAGAAAATATCTAACAGCCATACCTAGGAAACACAGAGATAAGAAAATTACACCGATAAACACACATGCAAAATAAATTTATTAGAAAACAAATTCAAAATAAAATTAGTTATAACTCCAAGAATCTGTCTTTTGGAAAAAACAAAATCTGATGAACATGTGGAATATCTGGTGAACAGTAACAACAAAAATGAGAACAGACAAGTAATGTGAGAAAGGGGTTATTACATCAGCTACTGAGAAAAAATAATGACTTAAAGAAGAAGCTACACATGTTTAGGGTAAGAACTTGAAAACCATGGCAAAATAATTTTTAAGGAGAATATGTGTGATCATCATTAACTCATGAAGTAGATAGCTGAATAAAATCATGAAAGAAATTAAAAATATTTTCCAAGAATTACTTTAAAAATACTCTAGGGCTGGATTATTTTAAACAACTTTTTTCAGAATTTCAAATCCTCGCTCATTTATATGCTACACAAGCCATTTCTAAGCATAGGTGAGGAGCTTTTTAATTTCTTTTATAAAAATAGTGTAAATTTGATTCCAAAATGTAAACAAAGATAAAAAGGAGAAAAAAACCACTGAACAGTTTTTCTTCTGAATACACTTAAGATAATGAGAAATATCTACAATCAAAGGAAATACTTTACTAGGCATTAAAGAGCTAGAGGCATTGCTACTAAAATTAAGAACAAAACATTCAGTTCAGTCGCTCAGTCATGTCTGACTCTTTGCGACCCCATGAACCGCAGCACGCCAGGCCTCCCTGTCCATCACCAACTGCCAGAGTCCACCCAAACCCATGTCCATTGAGTCGATGATGCCATCCAGCCATCTCATCCTCCGTCGTCCCCTTCTCCTCCTGCCCCCAATCCCGCCCAGCATCAGGGTCTTTTCCAATGAGTCAGCTCTTCGCATCAGGTGGCCAAAGTATTGGAGTTTCAGCTTCAGCATCAGTCCTTCCAGTGACGGGTATATGGTATTGCCACTACCCATTTGTGTTGTCCTGAAAGTTCTAGCTATTAAAAATAAGACAAAAAAGGATAAAGGAGGAAATCTGTTTGTTATTGAGGGAAAGAAAAGAACAAAACACGATTGTTTGTAGATGGCATGGTTGTCTTTCTAGAAATTGCAAGAGATCCACTGAAAAACTTTTAACACTAAAAAGGTTAGTTAATGGATTAATTAGGTAGATGGCTCTTGTAACAGAGACCCCAACTATCATAGATTAAATAAGACAGAAATTTCTTTTCACCTCCTACAAACGTCCAGGGCTTATTGGTCAAGAGTAGCAGAGCTGGGAATTCCCTGGTGGTCCAGTGGTTAGGGGGCTTCCCAAGTGGCACCTAGTGGTAAAGAACCCGCCTGCCAATGCTGGAAACTTACGTTTATGTTTATGAGACGCAGGTTCCACCCCTGGGGCGGGAAGATCCCCCGGAGGAGGGCACGGCAACCCACTCAGTATTCTTGCCAGGAGAATCCCACGGAGAGAGGAGCCTGGCGGGCTACAGTCCATGGAGTCCCAAAGTCGGACACGACTAAAGAGACTGGCGCACATGCCCGTGGTTAGGACTCTGCGCTTCCCCTGCAAGGGGCTTGGACTTGATCCATGGTGGGGCGACTAAGAGCTCACGTGCCGGCAACGTGGCCAGAAAAAAAAAGAGTAGCAGAGCTGCTCAGCTCCTGTGGTTGAGAGCCCAAGAGTCCTTCTATCTTGTGGGCATTAGTCCTCCAGAGTGGACACGGGTAAACGTTCTCTGAAGTGGGCTGCGAAGCATTTCGGGTTTTGAGGGACTGTACAGACCCTATATAGTCTCTGTCAGTTTTTTCTCCTTCTTTCTTTCTCTTCCTCCCCCTCCCTCCTCCTACTCCTCTCATTTCTTTCTTTCTTTCTTTTTTAAAAATTAATTTATTTTTATCTATTTGGCTGTGTTAAGTCTTAGTTGCAGCTTGTAGATCTAGTTCTGAGACCAGGGATCGAACCCGGGCCCCTTGCATTGGGATCGTCGAGTCTTAGCCACTGGACCACCAGGGAAGTCCCTTCTCTTTCTTTTGACAACAATTTAAAAGTTCAAAAGCATTCTTAACTCACAGACTACGTGAAAATCAGGCCACAAGTTGGATTTGGTCCACAGGCCGGAGTTTGCTACCTTCTGTTTTATAAATGAAATTGTTTACTTCTTCCTGGTTAAAGACGACGCATTGAGTTTGTGTTCCAGGATGAAAATATGAAGCTTTCTATCTGGAGATGACCTGGAAGGTACACACACACTTCATTCACGTGGCCAAACGTAGTCACCAGCATATGTACAGCTCCCTGGGAGTTTGGCAAATCTGAGTAGACATGTGACCAAGAAAAAGGGAAGAACATACTTGGGTGGGACAACTATAAATTTGACTTACTGGTTAGCATAAGAGGTAAAAAACCCAATACATTCCTGAATATATATAATTGCCCATTAGAAAATATAATAAAAAATGATCTCTTGCAGTAGCAAAATATCTTTAATTATCTGGAAAATTTTGAGCCTGAAATGTTTAGGATCTACCTAACAAGAATTAAAATTTACGAATCATGTGAAATTGCTTTAGTTGTGTCTGCCTCTGCAACCCTATGGACTATAGCCCGCCAGGCTCCTCTGTTCCTAGGCTTCTCCAGGCAAGAATACTGGAGTGGGCTGCCACGCCCTCCTCAGGGGGTCTTTTTGGCCTCAGGATTGAACCTGCATCTCTTGCATCTCCTGCATTGCGGGCAGGTTCTTTATCACCAGTGCCGCGTGGAAAGCTGCCCAAATTTATACATCACGTGCACTAGGTCTCTCCAGTCGTGTCCCACACTTTGCGATCCCACAGACTCTAGCCTACCAGGCTCCTCTGCCTGTTGGATTCTCCAGTCAAGAATACCGGAGGCGGTTGCCATTTTCTCTTCTGGGGGCTCTTCTGGACCCAGGGGTTGAAGCCACATCTCATTACATCTCCTGCACTGGCAGCTTTGTTCTTTACCACTAGCATCACCTCGTAAACCCAATTTATACATCAGTGAAAGTCAAATTTGACCCATTAAAGGAAAAATAAATACAATACTAAAGGGAGAAGCATTTGAAATATGTATGTTCATTTTCTCAAATTAATTGGTAGGTTTAATGCAATACTCATAAAAATTCCAAGATTAACTATGTGTGTTTGACAAGATGATTCTGAAATGTATGATGATTCAGAAAAATAAATGGGAAAGAATTCCCAGGAATAAAACAGAAAATAAGTGAAATGAGAAGAACTTGATCTACTTGATATCTAATTGTCCATCAAACGGGAATTCAGAAGAGAAAGTGCGGTTGGAACCATGCCAGCTGGAATATAGTTGAACCATGCCTTCTAAATGTTTTTAGGTCACAGAATTTGGAAAACGGAAGGTCCTAATTCATCAGTAAGTGATGTAATCAATCTGAGTATCAGTTTTATCTTAAAAGTAAGCCAACAATACATATTTCACAGGGGTTTATTAAGGATTAGAATTTGTTCTGTGCCGATTCTCTACCATCCTATGAAGCTGGAGTAAAAGACCCCATCTAGTGGGCTGCCATGCCCTACTCAAGAGCTTCTTCCTGACCCAGGGACTGACCTGTGTCTCTTATGTCTTCTGCATTAGCAGGCACATTTTTTACCAGTACTGCCACCTGAGAAGCCCCCATTTAACTAAAGTTGTGGTAAATGTTATATTCCTGGCATAGGTGTTACCTCAGATTGTAACACACAACGCTGATGGATACTGATGCTGATGCTGAGGAGAAGGAGAACTGGGAAGTCGGCATGACCTTCTCCTGACTGGCTATGGAATTGCATACGGCTGTTTACTTAAGGAGTGATGGTCAGTTTGGGGAAAGCTGTCCTGAATTTTAGTTCTGTTTCCAGCTGCAGGATATTGGGGACTTGGCTTAGTTTCTCTGTGCCTCTATTTCCTTACCAGTCATAATTCAGATACAAATGACGACAGTAACAAAGCTACAACAAGCAACTTACTGGTCCTTTGCTCTGCACCAGACACGTGGTGCTTATTTTTTTTAAGTTGTATTTCTTTTTTTTTTTTAACTCTTTGTTTTGTGTTGACCTATAGCTGATTAACAATGTTGTGATAGTTTCAGGCGAACAAGGAAGAGATTCAACTCTACATATCCATGTATCCAGTCTCTCCCAAACCCCACTCCTACCCAGGCTGTCACATACCATTGAGCAGAGTTCCCTGAGGCAGCAGGTGCTTAAGATACGTTAAATCACTTTATGCTTTATACACATCTTAGCAAGAGGGCATGGCAACCTTCTCCAGTTCTTGCCTGGAGAATCCTATGGGCAGAGGGGCCTGGTTGGCTACAGTCCATAGGGTAGCCGAGAGTAGAACATGCCTGAAGTGACTTGGCACGCACCACCACCACCATCATGGTTATTATTTGCACTTTGCAGATAAGGAAACAGAGATAAAAAGATTTCTATGACTTGCCAACAGTCACACTGCTATTTAATGTGGCCAATGCGGGCACCACTATTGGTGCATGGTATAGTCCTCAACAGAGAAGGCAATGGCACCCCACCCCAGTACTCTTGCCTGGAAAATCCCATGGACGGAGGAGCCTGGTGGGCTGCAGTCCATGCGGTCTCGAAGAGTCGGACACGACTGAATGACTTCACTTTCACTTTTCACTTTCATGCATTGGAGAAGGAAGTGGCAACCCACTCCAGTGTTCTTGCCTGGAGAATCCCAGGGATGGCGGAGCCTGGTGGGCTGCCGTCTATGAGGTTGCACAGAGTCGGACGTGACTGAAGCGACTTAGCAGCAGCAGCAGCATAGTCCTCAGTGAACAATTATTGAATCTGGGTTTGAAGAGGTGACTGAGAATATGGGGCTCACATTATAGAGGCAGTAAATGGAAGATGGACACTATCTGTCTTTGTTGAACAATCTTTATCGAAACAAAGGCTCAATGCATCCTTGAGGTCAGGGACTATGCCATTATTTTCACTAAAGCATCTAGCAGATGCCTAACTCTTTATCAGCTACTCAATGAATATCGACTAACTGCATTCTTTAATAAGATCTTTGATCTTCAAATGTCTTTGATAATCCTGGATTTTCCTAGAGTTAAAAATTTAAGATATGAAAGATACTCCACAGTGAAAAGGCTTGTAGCCATAAACCGGTGTTTGTCTGTTTTACAACCTTTCCTATTTAAATTGGACTTAGAACTCATGAGTTTGTAAGGAAATGGTAACAGCCTGAAATAAAGACCGTGAAACTCCAACTCACTCTGAATCAACAAACATGGCTTGAATGTTTAGGAGTAGTAGCTGATTATTTTGCAGAATTCTGGTTCGCGTGTTTTATTACAGATATGTGTTGATACTAGCTTCACACAGTTCAGTGAAATTTTAAATTTCAGCAAAAATGATAGATTTCAAAACAAATGTATACTTTTCTTGCAGTATTGTCTCTATGATGGCTTTCAATTGTAAATCAAATGTTTGAGTTATGACAATGAAGATAGCACTTTCGTTTTAAAGAGTTTTATGGGTTCACTGAAGTTAATTTATTTTAATCTTCTCTGACAATTTTGGCTAGAAACTGCTTTATGATTATAGTGGTTACCAAGTAGAAATGTCCCAGAAAAATACAGTTTTCTCAGGTAGACAAAATGATTTGAAGGGCAAAAATAAAGCCACTGAAGGCAACAGTGTTTAAAAATGGTGTTTTATTGCAGAGGTTGGTTTGCTAGGGTAGATGGCGACTCTACTGGGACTGGTTTCCAGTACTTGGCTGTGCCATTTTAGACTCTCTTATCTGTAACTGTGTGTGGTCTACTCATCACTTGTAAATGGGGCGTCCACGTGAGGTCACCCTACTTTATCAATGCTTGTAGAGATGAAAGCTCCAAGATGAGAAGAGCCACTTATGTTTCATAAAGTCAGCCATCTAGAATAGATCATGCCTATCCCTGAGTTAGAAAATCTTTCGCAAAATCTTGCTATAATAAAATCTATCTCATTTTATCAATTCGCAGTGTTGTTCTGAAAATGAACAAGTATAACTCAGTGCCACATCCAACTGAATTATGCTTCTTTGGTAAAATAGTTTTCCTCTTTTACTGTTTGTACACATTTTTTTTTTTGGACTGTCTGATAACATTTGCACATGGGAGTATAAATTAAAAAAAAAAAAGAAGCAGAATACTAGTGGAGAGAGAGTGTGGCGAGGAAATAATTCCTATACTTTCTACATGAGCTTCTAGAATCATCCCCAAAGAGTTGTTTGTGAGCCTACTTCTTTGAACCTAATGGAGATGGGAGATGAAAGGGTGAGGCTGCTGCTCCTGCTGCTAACGTGTGGCTTTGCCAAGGTATGGCATGGTTGACTTGCTTCCAGGAGGATGGAGGTGAGAAGCAGAGGGAAAAGGGTGCAAGCGGCCATTCAGCCCCTCACTTGCGAGCTAACTAGGAATGATTTCTGATGATAGCCCCTGCCTCCATCAAGGGCATTTCTTCCATTTAATGAGCACGCGGGGAGGCAGGCATGGCTCAAGAACAAGAGTTCAGTTTGCAGTCAGCCACAAATCACATTTCATTTATCAGGCCCTACAGATGACAGGATATCATCGAATCCCTGGAGAGCCATATTCATTAAAAAGAAATCTTAAGTAATTACAACAATTAATTGACTTGAAACGTTTCTGGTGGATAAGGTTTACATAATTCATTTGCCAGACAAAACAAGCCTAATCAAGCCTGGAAAAAGCTATTTCCAAGCCTTCCTCTATCTGACACTGTGTGGTCCTGGAAAGGGGGTTTACCTTTTAGAGGTCTCCCTCCCCCTCTTTTTTGGGGGCAGGCAACAGTAGTTTGTAAAGTGAGAAATGAGAACCTGAAAGAATTTTATCGACTCAATTTGGGGTCCTTGAGATGGCTCTGCAGCCCTTTTATTTTTTACTTACCATTGTTCCTAAAACTGATGAATGAACATAAATATGGGTTGGATCAATCATGAACTCTCTGAATTTGTGGTTTTGAGGAGGCAGACATGGATCCAAGACAAGGCTTTCCAGAAACCTAAGAGATTATTTAGGACAAGGTCAAGGCTCCTTCCAAGAGCGCTAACATCCCCGAAGTAACTTGCATAAACAACTGCTCTTGTCAAAGTAATATTTTGTCAACATTTTCAGTGATCAGTCATTAATTCTTTAGCTCAAAGTTTTTAAAATGTGGGAATAAATTTGGAGAAAGAGAGATCAAAGAAGAGCTACAGCAGGCAATTTCTTTTGTGCACGGTGACATATAATTTTCTAACCACCTGGCAACCATGGTGTCAGGCTTCTGCTGAATCAGCACCTACTTTTGGAGAAATGATTCTGAGGGTGCAGATAACAAGAAAATATCTTCTAATACTGTCCAAGGTTGTGGTCGGGGCATTAGGAGAGGGAATGCTGGTAACTCTCTGGAAAATAAGAAAAAACAAGTACAATGCTATAGAGGGTTTGAGATGCCTATATTTTATTTCATGGCCCCAGACAGAGTTGCTAAAGCTGGTATGACTCCCAGGGGCAGGCACTCAACTCCCGAGAGTCTCTGAAGTTTACTTCTCCTCAGTCAAGCCATAGACTAGCTGCCTCCATATCCTCGTAGAAGCTTGTTGAGGTGAATCTCCCCTGGGGTGGGGAGGGGGCTTCTGTGTGGCTGGAAGCTCCAGAATTTCTCAGCCGGGGAAGGAAAGAGGAGTCTCCTGACCTGTTCTCAAGAGAAACATCTTGGGACTTCCATGGTGGCCCAAGGGTTAAGACTTCACCTTTCAAGGCAGGGGGTGCAGGCTCAATCCCTGCTCAGGGAGCTAAGATTCCCACATGCCTGGGGTCCAAAAACCAAAAAA
Source organism: Bos indicus (assembly GCF_029378745.1). Lineage (NCBI taxonomy): Eukaryota > Metazoa > Chordata > Mammalia > Artiodactyla > Bovidae > Bos > Bos indicus. Next base: position 49,280,748 of record NC_091782.1, on the reverse strand, counting down.
AAAAACAGGAATAATATTGTAACAAATTCAATGAAGACTTTTAAAATGGTCCACATTAAAAAAAAAAAAAAAGAGCATCTCTCCTGGGGGCTCCAGATCCAAACAGCGCTGGTTTGCTTTCTGCTGTCAGATGGGCCTTCTGGTCATCCCGTGGGGGGAAGGGCCAACAGACCTAGCTTCTCTTAGGAGCTTGGGGGAGAGAAACGCTGGGCCTGAGTCGCCTTCCCCTGTTGGTGTGGGGACTTGAGACACCCCATCCTTATGTTGTCCCTCTGGTCCTGGGGCTCCAAACCAGGTGGCTTTTATATCATTCCCCTTTCAGAGTTCTCTTCTGCTTGCTTTTTGTGTTATTTATGGATTTACAGTTGTATTTCCTGGGGATGAGCAGGTAGAAATGGGTCTATGCTATGGATGGACTTTAAGAAAATAATTTCCATGCCATCTCCTGGGACCCTGAATCTGGAAGTAATAAGGCAAAGACACAGAGGCTGAGCCCTGATCACCTTGAGAGCGTTAGACATGGAACAGGAGAAGAGAGCTTGTATGATGCTTCCAGACGGGGGTCCTGGGGAGAGCAGGGTCTGTACACAGGGATGAGACTGGCAAGGATTACCTTTGCCTGTTTCATGGTTTAGAATTTTGGTCCAAACTACCCCTGTTATGAGCTTTATAAGCTTTTCATGAAGCAGAACACGTTTAATGAGGGAAAGGAGAGTTCAAGTCTTCCAATTTGTAAAGAAGTTTGAGTTATTCAATATCCTACAAGAACTCTGCAAGCACAGTAATTCAGCAAATACATGTCACGATTTGCAATAAAGTGTCAATCTTGAGAGGTTAAAAAAATTTTCCCAGAGAAAATCCCATGGATAGATTTTAAAAATTAATTTCAAGCCAAAGTTTTTTCTTTTTTAAGGTTCCAACATTATTTTAGATAATATTCTGTGCCATTTAAATGAGATAAGATGGATAAATAAATTCATGTTTGCCTAATATTTCTATTTGAAATCATGCATCAAAAATGTCACAGGGTCCCAAATTCTATGATCTGGAGACATGAAACCAAAAACACTGTTTTCAAAAGTGGAGAGGCCTGGTGAACACACAGCAAGGTGGCATCTGCAAGCCAAGAAGAGTCCTCACCAGATATCAGCCCCTTGACCTTGAACCTGCCAACTTTCAGAACTGTAAGAAGTAAACATCTTTTGTTTTTTAAAAAATGTCATTTTCTGTTTCTGGTTGTATACCAAGCAATATAGACAGCACCTCTCAGTTAGCACTTTGTCATCCTTAAATGGACAATTAATTATTTGAAATACAGGCAGTTTTAAGAGTTCAAAGCCAAACATGTTCCAGAAGGTCTAGGTCAGAGGTGCAGTGGTTGACTGACGGATTCGCTGAGAGAATATGAGAAAAACCCAGCCTCCTGGGTCCCATCCCCTGAAACTGAGTCAGTTGGTGAGGCCCCTGAAGGTATGCATTTTTCTGAAGTTCTCGAAGCAATTACATTGATTGGCCGCATCTGCTAATCACAGCTTAACTGAGACACTGGTACATTTCCTAGAAGTGATGGAATCGAGAAAAAAAAAAAAAAAAAAAAGGAGGCCCTTACCCAGGATAACACTTTTTTCAGGGAAAGCCAGAGGACAATGGAAATATGAACTTTGGAGTGAGGGCAGCACTACAAAGAGGGAGAATGAAAACCCAGAAGCTGTGGGCGAGCACGTGAGGATTACATACATCATGAGACGACTAGTGTGTAAGAAAATGCACAAAACATCGCTGGGCTATCTGCCTCGGTGAAGATGAGCCCTGGCGAGAACAAGACGGTTTCCTTCAAACATTGAAAGGACTGTTTTGAAGAGGAGTTGGGCTTACACTGCTTTGAATGAGGAGTCTGTGTCTTCAGCAAACTTTCCACGTGATTCTGGGGGAGATGGTCCGAGGACCTGGCTGGGAGAAGCAAGCCGCTGGAGCTCTCCTGGTTATGGGAGAGGTTTGGGTGCTTGGGGATGAATAGAGCTGCTGGGAGAACTTCAGTAAGGAACCAAAGGCGTGGAAAAGGAAGGGATGGAGGGAAGGAAGGAGGAAGAAAGAAGACAGGGAGAGAAGAAAAGAGGAGGAAGGAAGAAAGGAAATAGGGATGGAAGGAAGGAAGCCAGGGATACAGGAAGGAAGGGGAGAGGCAGGGTCACTCTAAGTCCTCAGGGCGGCTTCTGATTCAGTGATGGTTGTCTGCCTCTCTGCACTGAAGCTCAGTCATCTGGAAACAAAGCCAGAAAATGAAACAACGTTGACTTGAAACCAGAAAAGAGAAAGGCAGGCAGAATGAGGTCAAGGGGTAGAGGGAATTCTGACTGTTCGTGGGAGCAGGTTAAAATGCAGGGTTTTGGCAAAGGGATTCTAGATTTGGAATAGTTCCCACCCCACTCCAGTACTCTTGCCTGGAAAATCCCATGGATGGAGGAGCCTGGTGGGCTGCAGTCTATGGGGTCGCAAAGAGTCAGACACTGAGCAACTTCACTTTCACTTTTCACTTTCATGCATTGGAGAAGGAAATGGCAACCCACTCCAGTGTTCTTGCCTGGAGAATCCCAGGGATGGGGGAGCCTGGTGGGCTGCCATCTACAGGGTCACATGGAGTCGGACACGACTGAAGCGACTTAGCAGCAGCAGCAGCAGCCACTTTTCACGGCCCGTGGGCTGAGAAGGGAAAACTCTGCGCCCTCTCAACCTCCTGAGCCAGTTGTCTGACTTTTGCATAGGATGATGGCTTCAAACCATTGAGTGGAGTGTGAGAATCAGCAGGAGGGCCTGTTAAAACACAATTGCTCCCCAGTGTTCATCCCAGCACTGTTTATAATAGCCAGGACATGGAAGCAACCTAAATGTCCGTCAGTAGACGAATGGATAAGAAAGCTGTGGTACATATACACAATGGAATATTACTCAGCCATTAAAAAGAATACATTTGAATCAGTTCTAATGAGGTGGATGAAACTGGAGCCTATTATACGGAGCAAAGTAAGCCAGAAAGGAAAACACCAATACAGTATACTAACACATACATATGGAATTTAGAAAGAGGGTAACGATAACCCTGTATGCGAGACAGCAAAAGAGACACAGATGTATAGAACAGTCTTTTGGACTCTGTGGGAGAGGGTGAGGGTGGGATGGTTTGGGACAATGGCATTTAAACATGTATATTATCATATGTGAAATGGATCACCAGTCCAGGTTTGATGCATGAGACAGGGTGCTCAGGTCCAGTGCACTGGGATGACCCTGAGGGATGGGACGGGGAAGGAGGTGGCAGGGGGGTTTAGGATGGGGAAGACATGTACACCCCTGGGGGATTCATGTCCATGTATGGCAAAACCAATACAATATTGTAAAGTAATTAGCCTCCAACTAAAAAAAAAAGTAAATAAACATAACGGAAAAAAAAAAAAACCCACACAAGTACTGAACCCATCCCTAGGGCTTCTCTGGTGGCTCAATGGTAGGGAATCTACCTGCAATACAGGAGATCTGGGTTTGATCCCTAGATTGGGAAGATCCCCTGGAGAAGGTGATGGCAACCCACCCCAGTATTCTTGCCTGGAAAATCTCATGGGCAGAGGAGCCTGGTGGGCCACAGTCCACAGGGTTGCAAAGCGTCAGACATGGCTGAAGTGACTGAACACTCAAGCATCCTTGGAGAAACAGCGACCCAGTAAAAGCCAGGCTTCTGTTAAATTAACAGTCTTGGAGAGAATGAAGACTTGAGAAACACATCCACCAGAGAGGCTTCTAAAGTGCAGAGTAGATGAGGCTGGGTTACAATGAGCTGCCTCTGGGCAAGATTCCGGGCATCCTTACAGGGCTGGGGGGAGTCGGGTGGAATCTGGGGTGTTTCCCAGCAGCCGTGGAAGTCTGTATGGGCAGATCACACTTATCCACCACTAGTTACTTACACTTGGCCTCCTTCTGTACGCATCTGACTTTGTCAGTGCCCAGGGCAGTTTATTTCTCTGTGACTGAGAGGGGCTTTGGGTCAGGTCTATATTGGGTGGGATTGGTGTCCTCAGAAAGAATGAACAGTTTTCAGCAGAGGCCTTTAGCAAAGCCTGATGGTACGAACACTATATGGTTTTTCTTAAAGCCTCCTGACGTCCTATGGCTTGTAGGGTAGGACCTAGAATCTGTAACATCACATGCAAAGCCTTTCACAAGGTGGCTCTGGAGCGTCTCCTCCAAGAAGAAAGCTCTCCTTCCTTTTCTCAGCTTGGCTCGCAGAGGATGGCTCCTGTTTCCTCGCCTGCACCACACTTTCTCCAGCCTCGAGGCTGCACACGTGTTAGAATGTTTTTCCTCTTGCTTCTTTTTGGCATGTGGGATCTTAGTTTCGCAACCAGGGATTGAAGCTGAACCCCCTGCTTTGGAACCGCTGAGTCCTACCCCTTGAACCCCAGTGGTCTCCTCTTGCTTTTTGAGCTAACTTGAGCTGATTCTTCTACCATTGCTTCAGTGTCTGTTTGAGGAAAATGCCCCTCACCATTAAACTCGAGCACCTTTACCTTCCTCTTTGACAGCATGCCTCACAGCTCTGATTCCACATTTACCGGAACTTTCCACGTTTTGACCACAACTCTGGAATGGCGGAAGGGTGACCCATTCGTCTGGGTTGCTCCAGGACTCCCCTGGTTTTACAGCTCCAAGTCCTGTATCCTGGGTACCCTCAGCCTCAGGAAAACCAGGGTGGATGATCATCCTCGTTCACACCATTCCCCAGATCTAGGGCTTAGCTCTGTGATGGGAAATTATGCCGTGCTTAAAATATTTGCATTAAACAGAATTGAATGATGCTTAAAGTGAGTAAAAAGGGAATTATCTTTTACTCTCAATAACCTTATGATCTCAACAAAATATTGCTTTGAGAAGGGGAGAAAGATGGTGAAAACTTACTCAAAATGACTTTTGGGGTGTGATCCCGATCTTTTACCTTGAAAGTCGCAAGATGGATTTAAGACTGAAAATACATGGTCAGAAATTAATAAGACCAGCCTGCTGAGAATGGGGGCCTGCATTCATCATCTCTTCATTCATTCAGCAAACAGAAGTTTTTTCCTGCCTGTCCTCTCCATACCCCCAGCCCTCTACCAGATTCACTAGCAAATACTATTCATTTTCCTGAGAATTTTCAGAAATTCCCTAATCAAATGCAAATACGTTGCCAGGACATTACCTTAAACTCTGTCAGATGCAAATCTGAAGTGGGGAGATGAGGCTTACATGGAACCCCAGGACAAGGAGGACTCCTAGGGTGGCCTGGGTTAGGCTGTGTGACATCCTGTTTCTATTTCGATGTCCCCTCTTCACTCACATCCCTGAGAACATGAGTGTCTCTCTCAGTAAATGCCTGATCTGTGCTTCTGAAGAAATGAAGGGCTTACAAGGAACAAAATGTCCTGAGTCACTTAAGTAAACAAATCCGGTATGTCCCCTATAAAATCCTTTGTAATTTTAAACACTCTAGACTGCTTTCAACTGTGGAGGAGTATTTATGAACACGGCATGTTGAAGAGACAGCATCCAGGATTTCCATCTTCCAAACAAGAAAATTGGAAAGCATGTCCTGGTTTCCACTGAGACAGTAAGGGCAAAAGCTATTAGGACACCTCATCTTCTAGAATATTAAAAACACCCTCGCACACTTCTCCAGGTCAGAAGAACAGGGACCCACCCGCTGGAGAACAGCGGTAAGGCAGGGCTTCTCAGACAGGTACGTGGTACCCGAGCCACTGCTCATGAAGACAGAGGTTAAAGTGGAAAGAAGGGAAACAGGAATGTTTCTCTGTGGACCGTGATCCCTACTTACTTCTCAAAGGATGAAACTACTTCAGACGTTGGGGGAAAGCTGGAGACGAGAAGATTTTGAAAAGAGTCTGGAGTGGAAACAGAGAAAGATGCTCCAGAGTGGTTTTCATCCGCTCAGAGCCAATTCCATTCACAGAATAGGAGCATCCTTTTCCTCTACTTCCCTCTAATCAAACAGTGATGGTGGGGTGACTGGAGTAATCTTCAAAGCCCTCTTGATCCAGCAGCTATCTCAGAGACGTGTATCTGTCACAAGATGAGCTTGTGGGCACAGAGTGAACCACACCAAGCCAAACCCATCAGTGCCTGTTCTTTCCTGGTTCCCTGTTGCTATGTAACAAATTACCTGGGAATGTCAGTTGTAGAAAACAGCCACCATGTTGTTAGAGTTCACGGGGGCCAGGAATTCTGGTGGGGCTCTGTGGAGGGCTCTCTGTCCCGCTGGGCATCAGCTGTAGTCAACTGGTGCTGTGTTCAGCTGCCAGGTGGGCCGGTCTGAGGATCCAGGACAGATGCATCGATGGGAGCAGTTGGCTGAATAACGGCCCCCAGGATATCCGGGTCCTAATCCTTGAGAGCCGTGAATGTCACCTCACATGGTCAAAGGCACTTTGCAGGTGTAATTAAACAGAGAATCATCAGATGGGGAGATTAGCTGGGATTACCTAAGTAAGGCCCTAAATGTAAGCAGAAGTGTCCTCACAAGAGGCGGGGAAGTCTGACTCTAGAATGAGGCTCTGGGAGAGAGGAAGCAGAGTCCTACATGGCTGGATTTGCAGCTGGAGGAAAGGGACCAGGCATCAAGGATTTAGGGGGATACAGCTTTGGAAACAGATCTGCCTTTAGCGCCTCTGGAGGGAGTGAGGTGTTGCCAACATCCTCCTTTTTGTCCAATTTTGGACTTCTGACCTCCAGAGTGATAAGAAGTACCTGGATTGGTACAGCAGCTGTAGGAAACTCGTACACCAGGCATGGTTGGAAGACTGGACTGAACAGATACAAATTAATTGAATGCCCACCGTGGCCTCTCCAGTGAGGGCCTGGTCCCAGGATTCCTTCCGTGGCAGCTCAGGGTCTCAGGAGGAGGTTCCCGGAGGTATGCAAGGTTCAGCACAGAGCCTGCCCAGATCTAAGGGGGGCATGCCTGGTGTGGGCAGGATACCCTGCTATGTACGGTAGCCCCATAAATGTCAGGGATTCAGCTCCCATTGATTCACGGTCCTTGGTCTGATGGCCCCTCATCTAGGAAGGCTTCCTGAATGCCAGCCAATGTAGCTGTGTGGTTGTCTGCTAGGAAAATTAAGGGAGGAGGACAAAAGGAGCCAAGAAGACAAGCCAACTGTCTTTTAAGGGTCTTTCTAGAAGCTGTTGGGCTTCCCAGGTGGCTCAGTGGTGAAGAATCCACCTGGCAATGTAGGAGATGCAGGAGACATGGGTTCGATCCCTGGGTCGGGAAGATCCCCTGGAGAAGGAAATGGCAACCTCTCCAGTATTCTTGCCTGGGAAACCCCAAGGACTGTAGCCTGGGGCGGGCTACAGTCCTTGGGTTGCAGAAGAGTTGGACACGACTGAGCACAGAAGTTGCTGCTCATACCCGGCAAATGATCTGTAAGGGAGAGTCTTTCCTCTGGGTGAACAGGTGCCTAGGTAAAGCCAGAGTTTCTACTATGAAGAAAGACAGGGAAAACCATTAGTGGCTAGAACTTTGGCATCTGAGGCACACGCCATGCCTAGAAGAGAGATAAAAACATGGGGATCAGAAAAAAAGAATGAGTCTATTTCTGACTGGATTTTAGTATATGATATAAACAAATGTATATCATATACTGGGCTTCCCTGGTGGCTCAGATGGTAAAGAATCTACCTACAATGCAGGGGACCCAGGTTTGATCCCTGGGTCAGGAAGATCCCCTAGAGAAGGATGGCAACCCACTCCAGTATTCTTGCCTGGAGAATCCCATGGACAGAGGAGCCTGGTGGGCTACAGTCTTTGGGGTCATAAAGAGTTGGACACGACTGAGCAATTAACACATAAACAAATTAACATTAGCATGTAATGTTTCCAAAAACACATTAAAATCAATTTCATGACAAGTATCACAAAATGACTTTTCCCTAAAATCTTTTTCTGGTAAAGTTAGGATATATCTTATCTTTCTTCATGTCTTATGTTTGGGCAATGATGGTAATTATTTCATTGAATTTGCTACCTCAAATTTAGCAAGTAGATAACATCCTACTAATATCAGAAGGGTGAGTTATGTTGTTCAAGCTCAGAGCCAGGTTTGAAATCCAGATGGATGTGCCTTCAAAACCTGTGTTCTTAATGTTCCAAAATATTTCATGTTTCCTCAGAATAAGCCAAAACTTTTGGATTTTAGGAAAGAAATAATCTTAATCTGAGGGATTTATCCTATGTCTTCTGGCACTAGAACATTGATTGGTGGTCAGCAGAGGTAATTTCAAGCTGAAGAAGAGAGAGGTGCTGTACTATAAAGAAAGACTGCAATGACATACCGGCCCAGTCAGAATTTTGTGTAACTATCCAGTAATTAGGGCTCCTGAGTCCTTTCAGCAACACAGCAGTAGGTTCTACCTGAATTTGTGTTACAGCCTGGTGAGCAGTGGGCGTAAACAGTGCAAATTGAATTTTCTGTGCTTCTAAGTCCTATAGTAGATTCCTGAATGCAGAGCAGATGGGAAAAATAAATGTGGACCATTTATATCTGTCATAAATTGAAGGGGGAAAAAAATCCCCAAATGGAAACACAGCTTGGCTTCATGTTAGCAGAATGCATTTTTAACAAGATGATACTCCAAGAAATTTGAATAACGAAATGTTATAGGGTGAAACTGGGTAAGTACAATGTTGGAATCCAAGGGTCTCCTAGGAGACAAGAGCTATCCTTCATTACCATTCTAATTTAATCAGATATTCCAGTGGTCAAGCCTTAAATTGAGAGGATGCCTAAAAGCATTTTGCCCCAGGTTTCATGAAGAGTAGACTTGAGTATTGTCATGACAGAAATGTACACATACTGTTTCTGTGCCCAGAGGTTTCCCCACAATTCCTTCCCAGTGCGATGAAGCAACCCAGAAGAGGTTCCAAGGGAAGCACATCTATGCAGCCTTGATACAGTCTGGCCTGATGGAACGGCTTCTCTTGGCAGCTAGGTCTCCTAGCACCGTCTTAGACATTTGAGTACCTTTGTGGCCAAGAGCCAGCTCTATTCACATAGAAGCTTCAAAACAAGTTCTAGTCTGAGCTGAAAGCAGTGGTGTGGTTTAAAAGATCAAAGCCTCAAACTTGAGGATTCAAGCAGAAGAACAGTGAAATTCAACACTTCCTTCTGCCCTGGAGAAGGCAGTCAGACATACTTGGCTGAGCTGCTGGAAAACTGGAAAACCGTCTGTGGACTGCTGAAATCTGAACACTGAGGGAAATTAACCTCTGAATCCCCTAAAGCCCTAAAGAAATCATCTGTCCCCAAATGGGTGACTTATTCTCATTGGGACCTATTGTCAGGTACAGTCACTTGATATACAAACTACACCTCCGGAATGCTGTGGGGTTTACCTTTAAAATAGATTTGAATACAAATTCCCAAGCTACTACCAGTCAAGAAATCATTAATTATGTATTGATACTTATTTTGTGTTTCTTGAGCTATGATGGAGTGCTGTTGATGACTTGCTATTAAGGAACAATACTGAGTATATAAGGGGCATTTCTTTATTCCCCCAGTTGTATTAATATATGATTTTATTGACAAATAAAAGTTGCATATATTGAAAGTGTACAATGTGGGAGCCAATGGTGTAAGTTCTGGAGCTGAAAGGTCCAAGAGCCAGGAACAATAAGGGCAGGAGACGATGGATGTCCCAGCTCGAAAGAGAGAGAGTTTGCGCTTCCTTCATCTTTTTGTTCCAACGAACTAGGTGATGCCCAAGTGGGTAGGGCAATCAAATACTCATCTCTTCCAGAAACACCCCACAGGCACACCCAGAAATAATGTTTACCAGCTATCTGGGTCTTCTTTAGCCCAGTCAAGCTGATTCATAAAAGTAACCATCACAGTAAACACGGAGTAAATTATTCATCTTATTCATCTTATAATTAAACGCTTCTAGCCTTTCACCAACATCTCCCACTTCTCACCCATCTGCCCCCAGCCCTTACTGACCACCATTCTACTCACTGCTTCTCTGAGTTTGACTTTTCTTTTTTTTTTTTTAAGATTCCATATATAAGTAAGATCAAATAGTGTTTGTCTTTCTCTGTGCAGATTATATCATTTAGCATAATGCCCTCCAGGATCATCCATGATGTCAAGATGGTGGGATCTCCTTCTCTTTAAAGACTGAATACTATTCCATTGTATGTATACAAAACCTTTTTTATTCATTATCCCTGGATGGACATTTGGCTACAATGAATCAGTTCAGTTCAGTCATTCAGAGTGTCTGACTCTTTGAGACCCCATGGACTGCAGCACGCCAGGCCTCCCTGTCCATCACCAACTTCTGGAGCCTACTCAAACTTATCAAGTCGGTGATGCCATCCAACCATCTCATCCTCTGTTGTCCCCTTCTGCTTCTGCCTTCAATCTTTCCCAGCATCAGGGTCTTTTCCAAGGAGTCAGTTATTCACATCAGGAAGTATTGGAGTTTCAGTTTCAGACTGATCTCCTTTAGGATGAACTGGTTGGATCTCCTTGCAGTCCAAGGGACTCTCAAGAGTCTTCTTTAGCACCACAGTTCAAAAGCATCAATTCTTCAGCACTCAGCTTTCTTTATAGTCCAACTCTCACATCCATACACGACTATTGGAAAAACCATAGCTTTGACTAGATGGACGTTTGTTGGCAAAGTAATGTCTCTGCTTTTTATATGCTGTCTACCTTGGTCATAATTTTTCTTCCAAGGAGCAAGTGTCTTTTAATTTCTTTTAATGGCTGCAGTCACCATCTGTAGTGATTTTGGAGCCCCCCAAAATAAAGTCTGTCACTGTTTCCACTGTTTGCCCATCTATTTGCCATCAAATGATGGGACCAGATGCCATGATCTTAGTTTTCTGAATGTTGAGTTTTAAGCCAACTTTTTGACTCTTCTCTTTCACTTTCATCAAGAGGCTTTTTAGTTCTTTGCTTTCTGCCATAAGGGTGGTGTCATCTGCATATCTGAGATTATTGACGTTTTACCCCGCAATCTTGATTCCAGCTTGTGCTTCTTCCAGCCCAGCGTTTCTCATGATGTACTCTGCATAGAAGTTAAATAAGCAGGGTGACAATATACAGCCTTGATGTACTCCTTTTCCTGTTTGGAACCAGTCTGTTGTTCTATGTCCAGTTCTAATGATTGCTTCTTGACCTGCATACAGATTTCTCAGGAGGCAGGTCAGGTGGTCTGGTATTCCCATCTCTTGAAAAATTTTCCTGTTTGTTGTGACCCACATAGTCAAAGGCTTTGGCATAGTCAATAAAGCTGAAGTAGATGTTTTTCTGGAACTCTTTTGCTTTCTTGATGATCCAACGGATGTTGGCAGTTTGATCTCTGGTTCCTCTGCCTTTTCTAAATCCAGCTTGAACATCAGGAAGTTCACGGTTCATGTATTGCTGAAGCCTGGCTTGGAGAATTTTGAGCATTATTTTACTAGCATGTAAGATGAGTGCAATTGTGTGGTACTTTGAGCATTCTTTGGCATTGCCTTTCTTTGGGACTGGAATGAAAACTGACCTTTTCCAGTTCTGTAGCCGCTGCTGAGTTTTCCAAATTTGCTGGCATATTGAGTGCAGCACTTTCACAGCATCATCTTTTAGGATTTGAAATAGCTCAACTAGAATTCTATCACTTCTACTAGCTTTATTCATAGTGATGCTTCCTAAGTAAGGCCCACTTGACTTTGCATTCTAGGATGTCTGGCTCTAGGTGAGTGATCACACCATCATGGTTATTTGGGTCATGAAGATCTTTTTTGTTTAGTTCTTCTGTGTATTCTTGCCACCTCTTCTTAATATTTTCTGCTTCTGTTAGGTCCATACAATTTCTGTCCTTTATTGTGCCCATCTTTGCATGAAATGTTCCCTTGGTATCTCTAATTTTCATGAAGAGATCTTTAGTCTTTCCCATTCTATTGTTTTCCTCTATTTCTTCGCATTGATCACTGAGGAAGGCTTTCTTATCTCTCCTCGCTATTCTTTGGAACTCTGCATTCAAATGGGTATATCTTTCCTTTTCTCCTTTGCCTTTCACTTCTCTTCTTTTCTCAGCTATTTGTAAGGCCTCCAGACAACCATTTTGCCTTTTTGCATTTCTTTTTCTTGGGGATGGTCTTGATCACTGCCTCCTGTACAATGTTACGAACCTCCGTCCATAGTTCTTCAGGTACCCTGTCTATCAGATCTAATCCCTTGAATCCATTTGTCACTTCCACTGTATAATCATAAGGGATTTGATTTAGGTCATACCTGAATGGTCTAGTGGTTTTCCCCACTTTCTTCAATTTAAATCTGAATTTGGCAATAAGGAGTTCATGATTTGAGCCACAGTCAACTCCCGGTCTTGTTTTTGCTGACTGCATAGAGCTTCTCCATCTTTGGCTGCAAAGAATATAATCAGTCTGATTTTGGTGTTGACCATCTGGTGATGTCCATGTGTAGAGTCTTCTCTTGTGCTGTTGGAAGAGGGTGTTTGCTATGACAGTGTCTTCTCTTGGCAAAACTCTATTAGCCTCTGCCCTGCTTCATTCTGTACTCCGAGGCCAAATTTGCCTGTTACTCCAGGTATCTCTTGACTTCCTACTTTTGCATTCTAGTCCCCTATAATGAAAAGGACATCTTTTTTGGGTGTTAGTTCTAGAAGGTCTTGTAGGTCTTCATAGAACCATTTAACTTCAGCGTCTTCAGCATTACTGGTTGGGGCACAGACTTGGATTACTGTGATATTGAATGGTTTGCCTTGGAAATGAACAAAGTTCATTCTGTCCTTTTCGAGGTTGCATCCAAGTACTGCATTTCAGACTCTTTTGTTGACTGAAGGCTGCTCCATTTTCTTCTAAGGGATTCTTGCCCACAGTAGTAGATATAATGGTCATCTGAGTTAAATTCACCCATTCCAGTCCATTTCAGTTCGCTGATTCCTAAAATGTCGATGTTCACTCTTGCCATCTCCTATTTGATCACTTCCAATTCACCTTGATTCATGGACCTAACATTCCAGGTTCCTATGCAATATTGCTCTTTACAACATTGGACTTTATTTCCATCACTAGTCATATCCACAACTGGGTATTGTTTTGCTTTGGCTCCATCTTTTCCTTCTTTCTGGAGTTATTTCTCCACTCTTCTCCAATAGCATATTGGGCACCTACCGACCTGGGGAGTTCATCTTTCAGTGTCTTATCTTTTTGCCTTTTCATACTATTCATGGGGTTCTCAAGGCAATAATACTGAAGTGGTTTGCCATTCCCTTCTCCAGGGGACCACATTCTGTCAGAACTCTCCACCATGTCCCGTCCATCTTGGGTGGCCCCACACGACATGGCTTAGTTTCATTGAGTTAGATAAGGCTGTGGTCCGTGTGATCAGATTGGCTAGTTGTCTGTGATTGTGGTTTTGGTCTGTCTGCCCTTCCATGGATAAGGATAAGAGGCTTATGGAGGCTTTCTAATGGGAGAGACTGACTGAGGGGGAAACTGGGTCTTATTCTGATGGGTGGGGCCATGCTCAGTAAATCTTCAATCCAATTTTCTGTTGATGGGTGGGGCTGTGAATAGCACTGAATAATACTCAGTAACAACAGTGCAGATGTCTTCAGTATAGTAATTTCATCTCCTTTCGATATATACTCAGAAATGGGATTGCTGGATTGTACGGTAGTTCTGGTAGTTAAGGGCTTCCCTAGTGGCTCAGATGGTAAAGGGTCTGCCTGTAATGCAGAGGACCTGGGTTCGATCCCTGGGTTGGGAAGTTTTCCTGGAGAAGGGAATAGCAACTCACTCCAGTGTTCTTGCCTGGAAAATCCCACGGACCGAAGAGCCTGGCAGGCTATAGTCCATGGGGTTGCAGAGTCAGACACGGCAGTGACTGTTACTCAGCCTGTCAGGCATATGGTAGTTCTATTCTTAAATTTTAAAAGAAATTCCGTCCTGTTTTCCTTAGTGGCTGTAAAAATTTACATTCCCCCCAATAGTGTTAAAGAGCTCATTAGGGAGTGTGTCTTAACCATAGATTCAAGGAAATAGCTTCTCTTTTCATTCTAAGTAAATACTATCACATCTGATCCTCAAGGCTGAAGAAGCATAAGCTGTGTGTGTGTGCTCAGATGCTCAGTTTTGTCTGACCCTTTGTAGCCCCACGGACTGTAGTCCACCCACTCCTCTGTCCATGGAATTCTCCAGGAAAGAATCCCAGAGTGAGTTGCCATTTCCTCCTCCAGGGGATCTTCCCAATGCAGGGATCAAACCTGAGTCTCCTGCATTGGCAGGCAGATTCTTTACCACCGAACCACCTGGGAATTGGAAAAATGTAGTCACCCAGGTGCTCATCAGCTAGTGAAGGAGGGAGACTTCCAGGGAAGGTCAAAGCCTGTGATGTTGGCTTTGGAAGAGCAGTTTGTGGCTACATGGTGGTTGACAGAAGGGGTTTAACTGCGGGTTGCATGGGGAAGATATGAGGATCTGAGAGCTGAAAAAAGAGACAGAAGAGAATATATTGAGGAGACAGAGCTGTTGGAGCAAACCCCCTGATAGGGGGTTTCTTCCATGAACATCCTCATCTGCTGAGGCAGCCTCTCCTTTTCCTCTGTCCCTGGGGCTGTGTGCCTAGCTCATTCCCTTCCTCTTATTTGACGGGCCTTCCAAGAGAACTCGGGGGTAACGCTCAGGACCACATCCCAGAGCCTGGGGTTTCATGTTCCATTTTCTCTCTGCCCCTACGCAGGCCTGAGTCCATTGAGGATCCCACTCGGGAAGCAGGGAGCCACTCTTGTGCTAAGCACCAGCTCCCTGAGACCTTCTGCCCCCAAGGGGATTGTGCCCCCACGTCTGGAGATGGTTCTGCTGTGCGTGATTGGGCCCCAAGTCTGGAGACGTGTTAAGGAGGCTCCCCCGTAGCAGGTTCTTCCCCGTGTGAGTGGTTTCACAGGGTTGCATGCTCTGTGGGGCTGAAGCAGCAATGAGACCAAAAGATCTAAGGCCGCTCTTCTATTTCCTCTTTAAACAACACTTTACTAATAGCAACCTCCCACCCCCGGCCCTTTCTGTCTCTCTGAGTCTTCCTTGAATCAAGGCATGTGGGTTGTAGATGTTTACTGAAAAGCTCAGAGTAACCTCTGGGCAGGTCCTCCTCTTAATCCACGGCGGGTCTGTCTCCCATTATCTCAGCCCTGGCGGCCTTCTGGACAGAGATCTGCCCATGTTGAAGAGGAATTCTGAGAACCATGGAGGGCTTCCCATCCCCAGAAGAATGGAAATGGAGACAGCACATTTTGGACCGAATCTATCCAGGAAAGGTCCATGGGAGGAGTCAAAATAAAAGCACAGGGAACCAGGCCCAATCCCTTTGGCAGGTGAGATCCAGCCTCCTAGACGCGGGACAGTCGTCTTCCTCCTGGGTACTTACTCAGCAACAGGGATGGGGAACAATCAGCCTGAAAGATGGGCGTCTCCAGGGTCTCTGCTCCCTGGGCTGGGTCAGCCTGGAGCTGGAAGTGAGTCTATACGGCTGCTGAAAAACAGGAATTTGTAATGGAAATGCCGCCAGACCCTTTAACAGGGCCTCGCTGGCCAGAGCTGCGATCATCTAGTAAATAAGGTGAATGGTCTCTGCTTATCTCATTTCACAGCCGAGCTGTGTATTGCCAGATAAATCAAATCAGGGTAAACGGCTTCATCTAATAAACTGGGTCAACACATAATGTATTTGTTCAGGTTCGCACTTTCATTGATTCTCATTTGATTTCAGAAGAGATATTTCAGCTCCTGTTGGAACGTTTTTCAGATGCATACTTCCTTCTGGGAAGGGGAGGCTGAGAGGCTGGGACACAGCTGGGTTTTTCTTTTTTCCCTTTTAAATAAATTAAGTTTTCTGATTCTTGGAAGTTCTGCTTTCCATCTTTATGCTTCAGAGAGGGGGAGGGGGTCATGGTAGGACCGCTGGGGGAGAAAGTGGAGAAGAAGCAGGAAGAAAGAACTCCAAGTCTTCATCTGCATTTCCCAAGAATGTTTTAGTGATGTTTGCTAATGTATCATTCATTAACCATCAGCCACTATGAAAAACATAATCTATCTCGCAAAGTGGACATTATTATCGCATTAAATCATTTCACAATATACCTGAACGGTTCCACATGAGAGGCCTGGCCTGCCCCAGCCCAGATGCCTCCAGGGCAACTCTTCAGCAGTAATGAGATACGGGGTCTGTCTGTGATGAATACGACATTACTCGTGTCAGTGGTTGCGGACGGCACCCAGAATATTTCTTCTTACAGGTTTTTTTTTTTTTTTTTCTTTTTTCTGTAGCGAAGGAACTCAGGCAAAGCACTATTAACCCAGTAAATGAAGCTCTAAAGATCACAGAGTGTGTCCATTAGGAGACGAGACGGTGACTAATCCAATTTTTCTTGCAGGAAGAGACCCTGATGCTCTGGTACCATCTGGGGACGGCGGGCCCCGCGTCACACACAAGGCTCTGTGCTCAGTCCTTTCCGGCCGTCTTTCTCTGCCTTTGTCTAAGAACAATTATGGCACCGCCCCTGCTCTCCCTAGGGCTCCTCTTGCCCAGAGCCTCTTTGAAGGTGATTAAAAGAATGTCCGTTGGTAGAAGATCTAGCAAAGAGTGTTGGGTGGGGGAAAGAAGAAAGGGCCCTCGGTAAGTCTTTCCATTTCCCATTCATCAGGACACTTTCTGAGGGTTCAGATATGTTTGGTAGTCAGGCTGGAATCAACAAAAAGGTACCAGGGTTTCCTTACTCTCTGCTCCTGTGAAAACACATCGAACAGTCTTGCTTCTTGGGAAAGAATCCATCATTTTATCTCTCATTAGGGCATCCACTTATTTCTTTTATTCCTTGAAACACTGTTTGCAGGCATGAAAAATTTTTTGTACAATGTTACGTTGGTTTCTGCTGTACAACAACTCGAATCAGCCATATGATACGTATGTCCCTTCCCTCTTGAACCTCCCTTCCCTTCCCCCACCCCAGCCCTCCAGGTCATCACAGGGCCACGGGGCTCCCTGTGTTACGCAGCCAACGTCTTGCCAGCCGTCTAGTCACACGCAATAGTGTGTATATCTTGATGCCTCTTTCTCCGTCTGTCCCCCGCTCTCCATCCCACTCTGGGTCACAAGTCCATTCTCTACATCTGCGTCTCCATCCCTTCTCTGCAAGTGAAGTGAAGTGAAGTGGCTCAGTCGTGTCCGACTCTTTGCAACCCCGTGGACTGTAGCCCTCCAGGCTCCTCCATCCATGGGATTCTCCAGGCAAGAATACTGGAGTGGGTTGCCATTTCCTTCTCTAGGGGATCTTCCTGACCCAGGGATTGAACCCAGGTCTCCTGCATTGCAGGCAAACGCTTTAACCTCTGAGCCACCAGGGAAGCAAGACCTTGGTCGGTTCCACGGAGACTTGAACTCGGATGGCTGGATTCAGAGTCCAGAGTGCTAACCATTACACCATGGAACCGTGCTCTCTGCAAGTGGGTTCATCATACCATTTTTCTAGATTCCATAAATATGCGGGCATTTGTTTGCGATGTCGGTGGACGAAAACAAGATTCCAGATTCCTTTTACCTAGATAGCCAAGGAGAGGTGTAGGGGGGACTATCTTGAGGACCTCGATGAAAATCTAAGCCAAGTGGAGATGCTTTCCATAACTTTCCTCTAAATCTGTTCCTCTTGCTTCCCTTCAGCACAAAGGTGTGTCACACACCCACGTGCCCTGTGCGGCACACTCATCGCTCACAGAGTCCTCACCCCAGCTAACGCGTGTCCCAGTGAAGATCAAGTCTAACTCCACACGAGGTCTGTTCCTTGAACCTTTGTATTCTATTGCTTTCGCTTCAAGTTAAGAATGTTGCCTATGGCCTCAGATAGACAGGACGACTCATTGTCAAGGCTCTGACCTTTAAGTGTATGGCGCTTTTCCATTCTTACAGAGATAGAAAGCTGCAGAATACAGAAAAGCATTGGTCCTGTTGGAGGTTTACAGGAAAACCCTGACCTGATCTAGGACAGCTGCAAGAACAAAGAGCATCAAGAGATTTGCAACAACCAACCCTCACCTGGCCTTTAAGCCTGCTTTGCTGAAACCCTAGGGAATTTGGGGCTTTCTAGGGGTCACAGTCCACCCGTTCTCTTTGCATGGTCCTGAAACGAACATTTTCCTGCTCCAAATTCTGATGTTTTGGTATTGCTTGGCCTCATTCTGCGTGGGGCACATGAACTTGAGTTCAGTAATACAAATACAAAAAGGCAAAAAGCCACAGACTCTCCCCTTTGAATAGCCACTAAGAAGCTGCACTGCCACCCCACTTACAATTGGATTCCAGTCTGGCTGCCATCATATGTAACTAAGTGTGGTGTTTAATTTTTTAACATGATGGCCCTACATCAACACTTCCCAAGAGAACCTCAAAAATACATTCCCCAAAGAGTAGCCTGGAGAGTCAGAAAATAGATCTTCACCCCCCAGATTTGTTTTCTGTACTTAATCAATTCAGAAAGATTGGCTTAATTTTCCACACTGGCAAATGTAGTTTGAAACACCCCCTTTGAAAGTCAAATTTATAATATTTCATATTACTCTGGTGTATCAGCTCAGGTGATGTGGAAAATGTAATTCTGAAAACATTTTGGCTTACTTGGGGTCTTTAGAAGGGACAGTGTAGTATGAGTCATGATTTTGTATCTAAATGTATCTCTACTTCCCTTCTCATGCTGAAATGACTTTATAGATTTTATTAGTTTCAGTGAAATTTATTTACATTGAATGAATCAATCAATCTCACCCCGCACCCCAGCTCGCTTGCTTGCCTTGTTTCTCTTTCTATTTTTTTCTCATTTGACTAGAGACCAGTTGATGAGGCATTTTACTGACGATACCCATATTATTCATACCATGGTATTTACCATTTATTTCCCAGAAAGTATATCTAGGTGTTCTGTATTTTATTTCATTGAGAGAGATTATTTCATTGTAACTAATACAAGAGCATACTGTCTACATCATTAACTGAGATCTAACAGGTAATTAAAAATAAACCCCATCTCTTTCTTCTTGAAATTTTCACTGCAGTGTGCTTTTTTTTGGGGGGGGGGACTATTTTTTCTTCTCTTGCCCAAATATTTTATTATTCCTGGATTCATTCCCCCCATATATAAGTCCAGAAAATGTTCATTGATATGGATCAGAGTATTCCTAGATTTTACTGTTTATTTCCTACACGTCCCAGCAAAGTGGGAGTTGGTACTGAGGAGGCACTAATAAAATTGTCGAAGTGAAATAACTGTAGATGTCTTCAAGTTGGTTTTCTAAGTTCTATCTTTGGCTGGTGAAGAATGTTTTAGGCAGGGCAGCCAAAGGTACCTTTACTTGAATTCTCCACACGGCTGTTCACAGCGTTCCATACACTGACTGCCCTGAAGGGGTGCTGGGTAGAGGGCTTACTCCACGTAGCCCTCTGGGCTACGGGCTACCTGTACGGGCTAACTCCACCCCAGCGTGACAGACTCCCGACTGCCTCCATGCTGTGCTGACGCTGGGCCTCCCACCTGCAACTCACTTTCCAAATGCTCCTACCTGTGTACATTTCATCAAGGCCCTTTGCCAGCCCTACTTCCTAGAATCTCTCTCTGATGACTACAGACTACACGGATTTGTCCTTTTTACACTTAACTGCAAGGTAAGTAGAGTTAATCCTATGTCTGTACAAGGAACCTCAAGCTCAGAAATGTCGTGTGATCTGGCCAAGGTTTCAGGGCTCATGCAGGAGGAATGGAGAAGCTGGAATTCAAAACCCAGGTCTGGGGACTTCTCTGATGGTCAAGTGGATCAGAATCCACTTTGCAATACAGGGGATGTGGGTTCAATCCTTGGTCAGGTAACTAAGATCCCACGCAGGCAACAACTAAAGTCTGTGCTCCTCAGTGAAATACCCTTCATGCCACAGCTAAGATCTGACCCAACCAAATACAACCAAACAAAAGCACCCTCACTTTTGATTAAATTTAAACCCTCTCCATTTAAAATTTTGTGTGCTGCCTTCCAAGGTAGAATACTGAAGCATGCCACAAATAACCTCCTTTGGAACTGTCTTCTGTTAAACATGAAAATTAGCTGGAAACTTCCCCCAAATTGTGTGGCCTGAACCCCTCCCCCAAAGGTTTAGAGTTAGGTATGAGCTGGGATCTGGGCATTAAAAAAGCAAAGTCACCCAGTGCTTCTGAAGTGTAGCCAGGGCTGAGGAACAGCAGACTGACTAAACAGTGACCTTCATGTCCTTGTTTAACGAGCTTGACTCTGCCAAGCGGTGCTGTCAACGCCTTCTGTCCTCATCTACAAGGAGCGATTGATTGTCGGGTACTTTGCTGCATTCACGATAAATGTCTATGAAATTCTCTCTGATCCCCAGTCCAGCAACTCAGTCAAAAAGAAAATAAGGTTATTTGGCATGACTTTATCTTAGTGAACTCATATTTGTTTTATTGTTTTTGCATAACTCAAAATTCACCATTTTAACCATGTTTAAACGTACAGTTGAGGCTTCGAGTGGCCTCACCATGTTGTACAGACATCAGCACTACAATCTCCAGAGCTTGTTTGTCTGTCTTCTCCAGCTCTGAAACTCCGCATCCATTAAACACTAACTCCTATAAAAAGGAATAAGTAGAAAGCTCACTTGAACGGAGTCCGGCGAGCGTGGGGACACTCTCATGCCCTGTGATGGAAGCAGAGCCCAACAGGAAGAGGAAAGACTCCTCTTCTTTCCGGGCAAGGATTCTGCCAGTGGAATGCCATGGCGCTGGGACTTCCCTGGCGGTCCAGTGGTTAAGACTTCACTTTCTAATGCGGAGGCTGCAGGTTCGATCTCTGGTTGGGGAGCCAGGATCCCCCACACCTTGCCTCATGGCCCCAAACCCAAAACATAAGCAGAAAACCATCACATAATGAATTCAGTAAACACTTTGAAAATGGTCCACACACATACACGCACATCCATGCATGTTTATGCACACGTCTGTGCTCCCAACTTCCTCTTCCTTCTATAAAAGCATGTCTTTCCTTTTCACTGTGGGGACTTACACACAGGACTCAACACACTTCCAGACTCCAAACTGTCATTCTCTCCTGATCCCAAATAAACCCATCTTTGCTGGAAGAATATCTGGCTGTCTATCTGTTTCATTTCAGTATTCCCTCTC
Source organism: Bos indicus (assembly GCF_029378745.1). Classification (NCBI taxonomy): domain Eukaryota; kingdom Metazoa; phylum Chordata; class Mammalia; order Artiodactyla; family Bovidae; genus Bos; species Bos indicus. The sequence goes on along the minus strand of NC_091782.1, from coordinate 49,259,469 downwards.
CTGCCTCTGCCTAGTCACTAGGAAGTACCACTCTACTTCCTGTCTTTATGAGTGTGACTACTCTAGGAGCCGCACTTAAGATTAACACAGTATTTGTCCTTTTGAAATCAGCTGGGACTTGGGACCTTCTGTGGCCGTGCTCGCACCTGGACAAATGTGTTCTCCAGCAACAGAGTCCAAAGAAACTCTAAGGGACCAAAGATAACTGCCTGCATGAGTGGCTGGGACACCTTATGCACAGTAAGGCACAAAAAGCTCAAAACCCGACTTCCATTTCTGCAAAAGCAGGGTATTGGGCATGATCCCTGCACACAGCACCTCCAAAAGGGTGGGCAGACCTAAGGCAGGCCTCTGGCCCAACCCACAAATTCGTCCCAAGAAAACCTCCCTTGAATTTCTCCTCTGGCCTCTCGTAAATTTCCATTGATCAATGAATCCAAGAAGCCAGGTCAGTAACACTGCTCTGACCAGCTTATTTCTTTTAGCAAACTTCTTCCACTTTCATCCATCCAGTAGCTCATGCTTGTTTCTAATAACGTTTATTTTCATATGTGATCATTAACTTCAGAGACCAGAAATCTGTTAGTGTTTTGCACAAATTATGTGCTCCCCTAAAATTACTTATTGAATTTAGTTAAATGGAATTGGATAACATTAGAATTACCAACCCGTATGGTTTCTGACATGAATTATTTCTTGGAACAGAAAAATAACACTTTTGTTGGTGTCTGTCTTTGGGTATTAGTTCCACTTATCACATTGTCCACAAATTATCTATAGAAGTTTTGTAAATTATCCGTCAATTTCTTTCAGTGTCGTTTAAAGTCATCTGTCTGTCTTGGAGTCCTGGGTCTGTCTACAGCACAATTTCCTCGAATCTCTCTGACTTTAAAGGGCATCATCTGGCCCCGGGCATTTGCCTTAGGCTTTGGGACTTTCAGTTTTTAAAAGGGGACAGTTTTGGGCAAACTGGGATGAGAGGGTCGCCCTACTTGTCTGTTGTACTCTTACTGCAAGTCTTACCAAAGAATGCTCATGGAATGCAAAAATGCTCCAAATGGTCCTCTTAGGACCTGGAAAGGTGAAGCCCTCCGTCTCGGGATCTCACAGACCATCAGGTGAGTCTGACTCCTGTGCTCTTAAATGGCAGTTGTAAAATGATAGCTTTAATATCTAACAATTTAAAAAAATATTTTTTGCCAGCAAAGGCTTAGGTTTATTTGTTAAAATGCATTAAGTGTGCACATCCCCATCCCCAACCACTTAAAAGCCTTTACTTTTTTCACAAACCTTCAATAACTTCCAATTACTGAAGTCATAAATGCCCTATTTTACAAAACAATACTCTCGGGGCCTGCACGTTTGCCTCACTTACTACCTGGGAAAGACTTTGTAGTTAGGAGAGCAATTTAGATTATATTTCATTTGGAACTTCATTCCTACAGCCCTCGAGAGCAGCTATGGGTGTTTCCACACATTCTGTGGGTGGCCTTTTCTCTTACACATTGGAGGCTGGCAAGCCTGTCTTCCATGCACTGTTGTGAGACAGAAATCTTGCAATTTCAACAGAGGTGTATTTTCACCGTGACCCACTCCCCAGCATGTGAATCTGCCTACATCTCATTGATTGCACCCCTCTTTTTGCTGGTTAAAATAGAAAGTCTACTCTTTATTTCTTTTTCAATATTTATTTGGCTGTGCCTGGTCTTAGCTGCAGCACGCAGGATCTTGGATCTTCACTGTGGGCATGGAGGATCTAGTTCCCGGCCCAGGGATGGAGCCTGGGCCCCTGCATTGAGAGTGTGGAGTCTTGGCCACTGGACCACCGGGGAAGTCCCAGTCTATCCTTTCTTAAAATCCAGCTTCTTCACAGGTGCTTTGGAAGCTGTTTTCTCCCACCTTCCAGGAACTTGGAACCCTTCTCTCTATTTTGTCTGCAACACAAAGCAGAAGTTGATCTTGGGGGGATTTAAGCAAAGGCCATATATTGGCAGGATTTCAGAAAGTCACAACAATTAACAGGGAAGCTGGAAGAATAAGGTTGACAATGGAAAGTGCAAGGCAACTCCAGACCGTCAGGAAGTTGAAACCATGGAAATGGGCTTGTAGCAGGAATTTCAGCTTGCCATGGGATGCCTCCACTGGTACCCTGGGACTTCCATTTCTTTTGCTCTGTGTTACTCTTTGAAGTGAAGACAGAAATGGCAACCCAGTCTGGTATTCTTGCTTGGGAAGTCCCATGGACAGAGAAGCCTGGTGGGCTACAGTCCATGGGGTTGCAGAATCAGACACGGTTTAGTTCAGTTCAGTTGCACAGTTGTGTCCGACTCTTTGCGACCCCATGGACTGCAGCACACCAGGCCTCCCTGTCCATCACCAACTCCCGGAGCTTACTCAAACTCACGTCCATTGAGTTGGTGGTACCATCCAACCATCTCATCCTCTGTGGTCCCCTTCTCCTCTCGCCTTCAATCTTTCCCAGCATCAGCGTCTTAAACATCAGCAACTAAACAACAACAACTCTCTGAAGAGCCAGCTTTACCAATAGAGTATCTATTAACCATCCCCCAAGCATGACGAGCCTGCGAGGGAAGGCTTGTCCAGCTTCCACAGTGAGAGGCTGATCTGTTTCCGTCTCTCCAGCTAAACAGGAGCCCCTGGAGCGCAGGCCGGGACAGCTCTCACTTCTCTCCCTGTAGGCGTTTCCTGACACAGCTGGCCGAGGCAGGGCCGAGGTGTCCCGAAGCTGCTGTTGGTCTACTGGGGAGCAGGGCTGGGTCCCAGGGCAGCTGGCTGAGGGGTCCAAGATGCCTCAGAGCTGGTATCAGCCTGCTGGCAGGTGGGGCTCAGAGGGTCTTGGGGGTAGTGCCATGTCACTGGAAGTAGAGCTGGGCTCCTGGGTCTCTGGGTACAGGGCTCTGGGGAGGGGTGTCTCAGAGCAGGTGGTCAGGGCTGGGATCTAGGGTTACTGAAGCTCGTGCCAGTCTGCTGGTAGGCAGGCTGGGTATAGGAGGCTGGGTCTAGGTCCTAGTATAGGAGGCTGCAGAGTTATGGCTGTCCAGGGGCTTGTGTTTGTCCCCTGGTGGGTGGAGGGAGGTCCCAGGGTCTCTGCTGGGGCCTGTGGTCTTGGGTCTAGCGCTGGTGCACGGGTATGCAGAGCCAGATCTTGGGCCATCAGGTGGCCAGGCCTGGCTCCCAGGGTGTCTCACTCACCAGGAGGCCAGCTCCAAGGCTGGGAATTGAGGCACGTGGAAGGGGCTGCACTTGGGGATATGGTCGAGGAGGAGGAACCGAGGCAGGAAGCTGGGTTCTGGCTGTGCCTCTGCCCTGAGTGGCTCTGTGACCCGGCCACTCACTCAGCGCCCCGGAGCCTCTGCCACACCTTCACCTGTGCAAACCTGTGAGGGGCTGAAGAAGGCCCTGGGCAGCGGAAGCGCAGTCGCTAATGTGGAGTAAAAACTTGAAGAAGAAATAGCTACTGATAAGTTTCATGAATGAGCCTTTCATTTTTGGTAATACGCACCAGAAGCTTTCCAACTGGAGTCTCCAGCTGGAGGTTCGGTAATAAGAGAGTCATTTTATTTCAGAAAGGAGGCATAGAAATGAAGCAGAAAGACAGAGAGCTGCTTTAAATTCTGTCCTCGTTGAGTTCTTCAGCTCACACTAGAGAAAAGTTGGAGAAAGAACATGGAATGTATGCAAAGTAAAAGGCTACAGAAAATAACAATTTACGAGCTCGGTTGCTAGAGCGCTCCCTCCCTTCTTTCTTTCTGACTCTTCCGCACACACTCAAAAGACAAATACTAATAGATGTTCGTGTCATTTAATGGACACATAGCCTGAAAGAAATGTTTCTAATTCTGACCTCAGTGACTCCAGTAAGATCAGTTCTTTAGTGTTTAATATTGTTTCAGAGTTTGTGCTGTTAAATCAAAAGGTTATCTATAATGCATCTGGTGCTATTAATGCAAAAGATCAGGGGTATTCAAAAGACATTTATTCATTATTAATATAGATAATAAAGGATCATTTATGAGGGTTCAGATGAGATTTTTTATCATCAAAAGCTTAAAAAGGGAAATTTATTTTTGCTTCGGGACAGACAGGAGAGGTGCCTGTAATGCGAAACATGAACGTCAACACAAGACTGTCAGATTCACTGTTTCTGAAGAAGGCCGATGCTTTATAGCAACAGATGAAAAAGAAAATAAAATTTGGGGTTTTAAATTTCTATCGACAGGGACCTCTTGATTTATTCTTGGTTTGTCCTTTATCAAGATGTCAATGTTCTTTGCTTTTTTTTCTTACATTTGTGGCTGTTGATGGCGTGTGTAAGTTGGGTGAAAGGGAAGAATTCATCCAAATACTGAGAACTGTTGGCAATTAAACAACAGACCAGGTTAGTCGCAGACTTTTTACATACTAATGAGTTACTTGGTTTCTGAGGTTGTGCTCATGGTGAAGAACCCGCTTACCATGCAGGAGATAAAAGAGACACAGGATTAATCCCTGGGATGGGAAGATCTCTGGAGGAGGGCATGGCAACCCACTCCAGTATCCTTGCTTGGAGAAACCCATGGATCCCTGGTGGGCTACAGTCCACGCAGTTGCAAAGAGTCAGACTTGACTGAAGTGGCTGAGCACCCACGCTCTCAATGGGTTACAAGTCTAACTTTTCTTGAACACTAGATGTAATGAGGGGAAGCCCTGGTGGCTCAGTGGTAAAGAATCTGCCTGTCATGCAGGCTGGGTCCCTAGGTTGGGAAGATCCCCTGGAGGAGGAAATGGCAACCCACTCCAGTGTTCTTGCCTGGAGAATCTCATGGACAGGGGAGCCTGGCGGGCTGCAGCCTGTGGGGTTGCCAAGAGTTGGATGCAACTGAGCGTGCACACGTGCAGAAATGAAGAGGAGGGTGTCTGGAAAATGCACTGTTTTGGAGGAGGGCAGTATAACCTTGTGAGTCTTGGAAGGGCTCTCAGATCTGGAGCAGAGCAGCTCTGGAATTACTTAGTGTATGCTGCTGACACTGCTCCAAGCGGAACTTAAGCATTTTTGAAGGAGTTCGGGGGATTTTCAGAATTTCTCTCACCTCAACTTTGCGAATAAGCAGCAACCTACTAATTCCCCAGCCAAAGCTGTAGTTGGAAACTTGCTGGATTTATTGGAATCCACACTAGTGCAACATAGAGAGTTGAGGATGCTTCTTACAGTACTAGCTACAAATCATAGTTGAATAAATGAACGTATCTTGTTAGGTCCAGGTATCACAGTTGAAGTGATCTTGCACCAAAGGGTGGTGGGCATATTTCTAAAGGCATTAATTTACTACTAATATACATAGTTAAAAGCCATGTGTGCAGGCTTTTAATGGGTTATCTTCATTAACACAAGAAAAAGGATAATTATGGCCCCAGATTACCCTGGTTTCAATCTTATCTAATCATTTCAGGACTAGAAATTAACTCAGTAAAACCTGCTTCGTTAAGGTAAAAGGGCGTTCAACACTGGGGGCCTGTCCCTCGCTCTATCTCAGAGACTGTGGGCATCTAAACAAAACATCAACCTGAGTGTCAAGCAGCGAGGAGAAGTGTGCAGCTTTCAACTGTATCATTCCAATTGTCGAATGAGTCCTATTGAGAAGCCTTTGTGTTGGATGTAGGATGTAGGATCTTTTTTGTCATTTCTTACTAAGTCATGTCCAACTCTTTGTGACCCCCTGAGCTGCAGCACGCCAGGCTTCCCTGTCCTTCACTGTCTCCTGGTGTTTGCTCAAACTCATGTCCACTGAGTCAGTGGATGCCATCCAACCATCCATTCTCTGTCATCCCCTTCGCCTCCTGCCCTCAATCTTGCCCAGCATCAGGGTCTCTTCTAGTGAGTCAGTTCTTCACATCAGGGGGCCAAAGTACTGGAACTTCAGTTTCAGTACCAATCCTTCCAATAAATATTCAGGGTTGATTTCCTGTATGATTGACTGGTTTGATCTCCTTGCTGTCCAAGGGACTCTCAGAGTCTTCTCCAGCACCACAATTCAGAAGCATCAATCAGCTATAAGTATACATATGTCCGCTCCCTCTTGGAGCTCTCCCCCGCCCGCTCCACCCACCGTCCCAATTCCTAGGTCATCACAGAGCACTGAAGCAAGCTCCCTATGTTGCTTCAGGTCCCCCTGCTATCTGTTTCATATAAGGAGGTGTATACACATGAATGCTATTCTATGAGCTACAAAGCTCATTCTTAAAAGAGGTCTTGAGATCTATCTAGCCCCAATCAGGAGGCCACAGTTTGGGGAAGAGCTGGCTTCCATTTCTGCTCTGGCAAGCTGTGGTCCCATAGAGAGCAAGCTTTGGGTAGGCATGGAACTCTTTTTTGATCCCCACAAGATCCAAAGAGGTTTTGTTGTTGTTTTGGCCACTTTCAAAGTCTTTTCTCTGGTCCCTTCTGGTGACTATCCAGGTTGTCACTATCTGGTGACTTGTCCCCAGGTTGTCTTCTTCCTCTAAAACCCTGCTCACTCTGAGCAAAAAATCTCACAAGCTCCTTCACTCAGGGGTGTAACTGACAGAGAAAAGCTTATCTGTGAGCCTCCTGGAAGAATGCTAACCTGCTGACCTTGCATGATACAGACAGCAAGTAGGTGTGTTAATCACCCAACCAAGTAAATACCACTCTAGACATCAGAACAGTAGGTGGTACAGTCTCTGTACTCCTGCATCCTGTTTACAGTTTGGGGCCATGGAGGAGGGGGACTAAGCAAGCTAAGCCTGGGTGGATGGGAGGTTTAGCAGTGATACACATCATACTGATTATAAATCCTCATCTAAGTCATGAGTTGGAGAAGGCAATGTCATCCCACTCCAGTACTCTTGCCTGGAAAATCTCATGGACGGAGGGGCCTGGAAGGCTGCAGTCCATGGGGTCAGTGAGGGTCAGACACGACTGAGCGACTGCACTTTCCCTTTTCACTTTCATGCATTGGAGAAGGAAATGGCAACCCACTCCAGTGTTCTTGCCTGGAGAATCCCAGGGACGGGGGAGCCTGGTAGGCTGCCGTCTGTGGGGTCGCACAGAGTTGGACACGACTGAAGTGACTTAGCAGCAGTAAGTCATGAGTAACTGCACCAGTGGAGATGGTAATAATGCATCTTTAAAATTCCTTGTCTTCGTAATACTGATGGGTGCAGCTGATGTGGTCTCGCTTAAGAAAGCCGTATTCACCATGTCTGTATTAACTTTTAGGTTCCAATTAATAATAACAGTATTTTTTGAAAAAAATCTATTAAAATTAGTAAAGGCTTAAGCTTACTCCTTGGAAGGAAAGTTATGACCAACCTAGATAGCATATTAAAAAGCAGAGACATTACTTTGCCGACAAAGGTCCATCTAGTCAAGGCTATGGTTTTTCCAGTGGTCATGTATGGATGTGAGAGTTGGACTGTGAAGAAAGCTGAGTGCCGAAGAATTGATGCTTTTGAACTGTGGTGTTGGAGAAGACTCTTGAGAGTCCCGTGGACTTCAAGGAGGTCCAACCAGTCCATCCTAAAGGAGATCAGTCCTGGGTGTTCATTGGAAGGACTGATGCTGAAGCTGAAACTCCAATACTTTGGCCACCTCATGCGAAGAGTTGATTCTTTGGAAAAGACCCTGATACTGGGAAATATTGGGGGCAGGAGGAGAAGGGGAGGATAGAGGATAAGATGGTTGGATGGCATCACCGACTGGATGGACATGAGTTTGGGTAAACTCTGGGAGTTGGTGAGGGACAGGGAAGCCTGGCATGCTGTGGTTCATGGGGTCACAAAGAGTCAGACACGACTGAGTGACTGAACTGAACTGAACTAAGCAAAATGAGAATAATACTTTCATTATAAAAATACAGCATGTTTTATAACCATTAATGGAATATCATTTCCCCCTTCTCTTTCTATTTCCACATAGTCACTCTCTTTGTTACGGATGCAATCTTCTTTCCTGCCACTGACATCTCTCTGTCAGCTTTAATTGATTTTCTTGACAGCATTTTCCTGTTTTGGTCCTTCTTCTGTTGTTCCATTTTCCAGATGCAGTCCTGTTTTTTATTTTCTCAGAGCTTGTCTTTTTTTTAAGCTCTTTATAAAATCACATCAATTGTTTGCCCATTGCAGAGAAATTGTAATTTGCAGACTTAATTGGGATCTCTTATGATTTTCCACATTTCAGGATTTTAATATGTACCATTAGAACAATGGAGTCCCCAGATTTCTTAGTTCTCCCACATTTTCTTCTTCAAATCCTGCTCTTCTATATAGTTATAGTTTGTTAGAACTCGTCTTTCTAAAAAAGTCTGGAAGAAAACCAGATAAACATTATTACTGCATGAAAGTTTCAAGCTCTTCCCACCTCATCATTTAGCATTGCCATTTCAAGTTTTTTAAAAAGCAAATACCAAAACTCATTTGGATGCTGTTTTTATAATAAGAAGCCATGTTAACGATAACATATGTTGTTGTTTTAAGGGCCCATTTTATAATGAAAAGAATACACTCGTGACTTTCTTGGGGGTTTAATTCATGCAATTCCTACCCCATTATGTACTAACTGTTTATTAATCAGCCTGACTACATGGTCTGTTTTTATTCACTTTGATTTCTTGTGTGTTTAAAGTTCAGGGTTTAACTTTTTAGTGCTAAAATTGAAGATGACTGCTTTTAGTTGTTTGCTTATTACTCCAACTAAGTTTCTAAACATTTCCAGGCTGCAAAGGGAATAAAGAAGAGAAAAAGATGGACTTAATATCTTGTCAACACATTTTCTTATTATATAGGGAGCCCTCTGAATGGACAAATTAGACTTAAAGTTCTGTTGGAGATTACACTGTACAGACATTTGTTCTGCAACATAGATTTTTATAAAAAAGTTGGGAGAGAATGGGACACAGCATCTGCGCATGTGTGCTGCCTGCTAATTTGCTTCAGTTGTGTCTGACCCTCTGTGACCCCATGGACTGGAGCCCACCAGGCTCCTCTGTCCATGGGATTCTCCAGGCAAGAATCCTGGAATAGGTTACTGTGCCTTCCTCCAGGTGATCTTCCCGACCCAGGGATAGAACCTGTGTCTCTTTCGTCTCCTGCATTGGCAGGCTGGATCTTTACCCCTAGTGCCACCTGGGAAGCCCTAATATTTGTGATTCAGAGAGCTTTCCTACCACCCTCCTTATCCAGTGCTATCTCACTTCCTACTGTTGGACTTAAATGATTTTTGGTCTTCAAGAATTCCTATCATGTTGCTGTTGATGTAGCCGATTTTAATCCAAAACAATCAGATGCAAGAAGTCTCATAGGATTTATTTCTTTAGTCAAATTAATCCACTTCCAGTTTATCCTGCACAGCTGACAGATTTATTAATGGAAGTCCCCTATGTTGGATGGGCTTCCCAGGTGTCGCAGTGGTAAAGAATCTGCGTACTAATTTGGGAGATTTGGGAGACATGAGTTCCATCCCTGGGTCAGGAAGATCCCCTGGAGGAAGAAATGGCAACCCACTGCAGTCTGCTTGCCTGGAGAATCCAATGGACAGAGGAGCCTGGAGGGGTACAATCCATGGGTTTGCAAAGAGTCAGACACAACTGAGTGACTGAGCACACACATATGCTGGGTAAAAATTTAGGAGAGGGTGCTCAAGCCTTGCAGAACTTTTGTTATTGTTTAGTCGCTAAGTCTTGTCCCACTCTTTTTGACCCCATGGAATGTAGCCCCCTCCAGGCTCCTCTGTTCATGGGATTTCCCAGGCAAGAATGCTGGAGTGGGTTTCCATTTTCTTCTCCAGGGGATCTTCCTGACCCAGGGATCAAACCCATGTCTCCTGTATTGGCCGGAGAATTCTTTACCACTGAGCCACCAAGGAAGCCTAAAACTTTGGCAGAGGTGGGATTTGAACTCACACCTCCAGAGAGACTGGAGCCTAAATCCAGCACCTTAGACTGCTTGGCAGGCTACCCTAGGGTCATCCAAATTTAGGATCACACAAGTCACCCAAGAGAGGAAAATATACCTGTGGTATTAATAGTAACAATACCACGCACATGCGAAGTTCAGTGAATTAGCTGCTTTGGCCAATGCTTTGTTTCCGTGGAAGTTGAATGCACAAGAGCAGAGATGCCAGACTAAGATGGGGGGAAATTAGAGGATCATTGTCTCCTAATCAAGTGCCAATGACCACCCATCAAGTTAGAGTCCAGCGTTTAGATGTCTGGTCAAAGGCACAGGTGTCCGGGTGCTTCAAAGCGAGGGGAGCTGTCTAATGAAGTCCTAAGAGATGAGGCTAAAGCCAGTATCTGCGATCTTACCCCCTTCCCATCACAGGGGGCCTGCTTGAGTAGCTGCAGCTACTGGTTTTCACCTGCCACCTGTCACTTGCCTTTCTTTGTACTTGTAGAAGGGCTACTCCTTCTACAGGAGTAAAATACAGGAGTAAATACTCTTGTATTTACTCCCACTGTTTGGAGGTACAAAATAATTTTCTTTCTTTTATTTTGCAAACATCCATGCAAGTTTTCTTACCTGTCCTCGGTAAGATGACAATAGTAAGTACATGCTCAATACAGTTTAATTTGTCCCTTAGCCTCATTTAGTCATTCTAACAATGTAATTTGTTTTTTATTGAAGTACTGTTGATTCAGGGTGTGTGTTCATTTCTGGTATACAGCAGTGTTTAGTTATACAAACATATATTCTTTTCTATATTCTTCTCCATTTATGGTTTATCACAGGATACTGAATGTAGTTCCCAATGCCATCCAGTAGGACTTTGCTGTTTATCCATTCTGCACACAACAGCTTGCACCTGCTAATCCCCACCTCTCAATCCTTCCCTCCCGTACGCCCCCTCCCCACTGTCGAGCACAAGTCTGTTCTCTATGTCTGTGAGTCTAACCGGTTTTTTTTTTGTTTGTTTGTTTTAAAGGTTTAGTTCAGTTTGTACTCAACTGTCAATCTTTCAGATTCCACTCTGCTGTTCTCCAAGGCGGTGCATGGTATGTGAGGTTGGGGAGGAGACTTCACGGGCTCTTGACTCTGCAGTACCCACCAGTGACATCGGGGGCTGATAATTGCAGGGTCTATGGAGTTGCAAAGAGCTGGACACGACTGAGTGACTGAACTGAGCTGAACTGAATGTTTCTCAAACTTGATCAGAGCCTGGCCAGCTGGACTCTAACATTTGCCGGGGCTGGAAGAAGACTCCCGTGATACATGAATATAAATATAAATCAAGTTAACACACTTTTACGTATGTTCTATTCCCTTACCTTGACAAGTATACCTTCATAATAACAAAATTAAGAAATATTTAAAGCTTTCATATGTCAGAACATTGGCAAAATATTGGAGACGAATTTATTTATTACTGTACACATGTCTGAGTGTTCTCTTGATGGATTGGTGATACCTGAATGACTAATAAATAAGAAATACCTAATTTAACATATTATTGCACATTCATTTCATAAATTTATTTTTTATTTCATTTCGGCAGAATCCTTAATAATGTCATGATCAAGATTTTCATAACTTGCTTCCATTTATAGCAATGCCAAATGAGACAACCTTTCCTGAATCATTATAATTTCAATATATTTCCCTTTGTTTCAATTTAGAGAATTCTTGCTCTGCTGAGGGAGTAGCAACCAGAATGTCAATAAAAATCTTAAAGCAATATTTGATTTGGAATGAATCCATGAATTTTACAAATGTTCAAACATTGCAATGAAGTTGTGTAGGGTAACATTGTTACTAAAGAAATTATTATACATTATTAAATTTCATCATCATTCCTCCTTATGTTATTCATGATTATCACCATTTCCTTAGATCCATACAGTTTATCTTACCTTGTTTATTTCAAGTTTTCAATTATGAATGTATTCTTAAAAATAATTGTAAGCTACTCATTATATCCAGCTCTCTCTTTTGTGGAGGTTGTACCTTGATCTATAATGGCCTGAAAATAAACTGTAGAAACAGTTTCGGGATTGTGCTAAGTCATTTCAGTCCTGTGTCCAACTCTTTGCAACTCTGTGGACTGTAGCCTCCCAGGCTCCTCTGTCCATGGGATTCCTCTGGCAAGAATACTGGAGTGCATTGCCGTGCCCTCCTCCAGGTGATCTTCCCGACCCAGGGACTGAATTCACGTCTGTTGCGTCTCCTGCATTGGCAAGCAGGTTCTTTACCACTAGTGCTACCTCGGAAGCTCCAGTTTGGAGATTATTTCTACATCAATCTGTTTCCCAATCGAGGAACAACTTTCTACATCAATCCCAATCCCATCCACCACATACCTTACCCCAGCAGATGGATAACTTGGGCTGACCAGAGAAAAGGGCTGTGTGTGGTGTGTGTGTGTGTGTGTATAAAGACAAAACAAAACACGGAGTTTATTTTCCCAGATGTTAACAAACTCCCTTAACAAACGTACTGAAAAGTACTAGATCTAAGTACCCTCTTGTTTACGTAGAGCCTGGTTAACAATGTGAAGTTTAAAAGAAAGCATCATGGTAAATTCCCTTTTCATTTTTATTCTCTTACAAATATTTTCTAATTTTCCTTGTTATGACTTCTTAGATTCACCCATCATTTAAAAGTGGACATTTAATTTCCAAATACATGCGGTTTAAAAAGTATCTTTGATTTTAATTTCTCATTTAAATCCTTTCTTCTCTGCAATCACCCTCTGTGTTTCTTCAGTCTTTTAACTTTATTGAGGCTTTCAGTGGCTAAATCGAAGAGCTCTCTTGGTAAATGTCACATTGCACTTGAAAATATAAGAGTTATTTTCAAATATCTTTGGTATTGATTTCTAACACAATCCCATGGTGATAAGAGAACAGACTGTATGATTTCAGTACCTTTAGACCATGAAATTTTTGCATCTTGTTTTATGTCCCCGGATATGTTCTAGTGTCTCCTGGTTTATAGTATATGGGAACTTGAATAGAATTTGTATCCTACTGTTGTGTGAAAATTGTATAAATGTTAATTATGTTGTATTGGCTAAAAAAAGAAAGCATCACAGGACTTCCCTGGTGGTTCAGTGGCTAAGACTCTGAGCTCCCAATGCAGGGGGCCCAAGTTAGGTCCCTGGTTAGGGAACAAGATTCCAGAAGCCGCAACTAAAGATCCTCCATGCTGCAATGAAGACTGAAGATCCACATGCCGCAACTAAGACCTGGAACAGCCAATAAATAAGTACATTTAAAAAAAAAGAAAGTCTCGTTTCTGCCTTGCACCTGGGTCCTAGCCAACAATGCCAAGAGATGGATACCTGCCTTTGTTTAACCGGGATTTCCATGACCTGTTCTTTTTCCACCATAATTTACCGGAAAGTAATATTTGGAAAACACCTGAGTTTTTTTCTTAGGTTTCATGTTTAATTATACTTAATTGAAATTTAGCATAAATATATATTTCTGCCTTGGAAGAATTTCTTTCCCTTTTTCATGGTAGCATTAGAGTCATATCACTGATCACTTAATTATGACCTCCTTTGGGGGGAAATGTTAATGAAAAGACTTTAGAGTACCAAGAAGCTTGTTTTGGATTTGAATGCCAAGTCGCTCTATTGCCAATCTGGTTTTTTCAAAAACGGATCCCCTAACTAAATTGCTCCCCTAACTAAATCTTTCCATAAAAGATCTTTGGAGCTTCCACTCGCAAAAGAGATTTGTGGGGGAAGAAGACATTTCTACATCAACCATGCTCTGTCTGCTTTCATAATAACACCTAATTGTAGATCCACAGACATTACAAAACATATACAACCAGAAGGGGCACTAAATTACTTTGTTTTTCCAAGTCTCCTTATTAAACTGAAAATTTGTGTACAGCTTCCTCACTCAAATAGGGGCCCCTCTTTCTCATGAGGCAGAAGAGGCTGGCACAAACCACCCAAACCACGCAAGCACTGCAAGTCCTGTGCCTCCTCAGGTGTGACTAGCTCTGTGATGAGCCAGGGGTGAGACGGAGGTGGGAGAGAGGTTCAGGAGGGAGGGGAGATATGTATACATACAGCTGACTCACTTCCTTGTACAGCAGAAACTGACGCAATATTGTAAAGCAAGGTACTGCAAGAAAAAAATTATTGTGAACGTGATTTTCAACTCATCTCTGTCCACTTGACTCAGTCTTCCCATTTCCTTTTGTCCCTACAAGCGATATGTTAATACATCTCATAAATGCACTGCTATTCTCAGATGTAGAACATTCTCCCACTGAAAAGACAGGGAGCTAATTAACGCAGCCCCGCCAACAGCGAGGGCTGCTGTCCCCCTGATGCACGCGCGGGCACTGCGAACAAGAAATGACCGTTTACAGAAAGCACAGAACTTCAGGAGAGCATGTGAACGCAGGGGACAGGCTGAGACGACGCGGGTCACCATACCCTGAACCTCGCCTTGTCGGAGTAAACACTGCTCTGCAGATCAGATGGGAGGTGGTATGGAGCACCGCAAGGCTTTACCATCACAGGATTCTTAAATATTCATAAGAGAGATTGATATGGGAGGCAGGGAGAGAGATTGAGGAAAAAAAAAAGAGGAAAACATGCCTGCCCAAACCATTAACACAGGCAGACAGCAAGCTAACTCGTTTATGACCTACATAGATGGTATATCACGTTCCATCATCCTGAAGACATTTAGGATTTTAGAAACACTTCAGGAAATTTAGAAGTCCAAATCTAAGATTTATTTTCATGCCTTTACAAAGACTGGCGAATGTGCAAAAGGCTGTGATCTTTTATGAAAGGAAGATAAAGCAGTCCTCTTTCTATTTTTATTAAGGACAAAAATACGGGAATTTCTATTTTCTTAGGGTAGGATTTATTCTGGATGAAAGTGTATTTTTTTAAATCATGAGTACATACCATGACTAGCTTTCCAGTTATCCATAGAAGAAAATGAAAATTCATTTCTTGCCTAACTGGAAAAAATCTGTTTATGGTTTTAAATGACCAATTGTGTATCCCTGTGTTTTTCAGTAATTTTATGACTTGAGCACTTTTATCTTGAATATTCTTCCCCATATTGGCTTTGAATCAAACCCCAGTGTGGGCTTCAGAGTCTCCAAATATTCAATTACTGAACAGCTTTTATTGTGACAATTCTACATATTTTTAGCTTTAAAAAAAAGCTCTAGTAATCTTCAGTGTAAATTTACATTATTTAACTCTCAATTGAAGATATAGGTTTGTAGGTTCCTTTTTAATTTTTGTGGAAAGCTTTTGTTAATTTTGAACTATGTCCCAAATACTCCAAAGAGTGAGCTAAGGAAATGAATGGAGGGAGACGGCTGACACAGGGGCCCGGAAGCGTAACTCCAGCCGCTCCACGCGGGCGCCCAGCAGGACTGCTCACCTGGCACCTCTTAATCAGGCCGGAGAGATGGATTAACTCTGTTTAAGCAGAGAGGACATCCCACTCCCACGTGGAAGGGTGAAAACTCAGGACATTTTTTACCTCCTGGGACTTCATTAAATAAGGTATGCCATTTGGTGTCTTAAGTTTAAACAATAAAACTGTGAAATGACTGAATTAAAGTTAACGATTCAGCAATTTTTCCCCTAATGCCCAAAAAAAGGTAGTGGGAGGAAAGACAGCAAGAGATAATAATCAAGTCAGCATACAGAATGAAGGGCCTTAGTTTCCATCCAGAGGGACCACCATCTTTTAATATAGTCACTTAAAAATACATGCATTGCTACATTTTTCATTAGCCTTAATTTTTTCATCAATCATGTTAATTTATACAGAGGGCACTTAATAATAGCTAATTAACACTTATGACTTTTGAAATTAAAAGACCTTTGGAGAGATTACCGCTGATTGGGGAAAGGATTTTTTTTCTTCTCATTTTAGAAAAGAGAAAGAGCATTAAGGTATGGGGCTGGTATATCGAGAGGAGATTCCATCTTCTGCTTCTCTGATCGTCTGGCAGGGGATAATGATGCTGGTCTACAAGGGCCCTGTGATGTCCCTGGACACAGCCCCAGAAAAGCAATATGCTGAGCATTGTTAATTTCAAATTAAATACATCAAAATTCGGGATAATCTTTAAATAGATTGAGACCAAAATGAAATTTATCAATGACCAAAAAATAGTCGGAAGTAAACAAAAAAATAATAATCAGGTGTAGTTACTCTTTTGGAATAAAAGAAAGCATATTAAAAAGCAAAATCTACCAAATTGAAAGGATATTGACAATTCTAGGGAGAAACAAGCTGTACAATTACCTTATCAACCCACAGGCGTGTCTGAGGTGTATTTTTTTCTGTCACATTAGTCACTGTGCTTGCCTGTATCTTTCCTTTGTGCTCTAATATTTCAGGTCATGCTCTCTGCGTGCAGAAAGCAGATTGGAAGTGTATCTTTTTTTAATATCTACAAAATGCTTTTGGTCGAGTACTTGTTTTATGTGACTAGGGTGTGTGTATATGGGTGTGAGTACATATACACGCATAAATATACCATCAGTATGTATGCTAATATTTCATAGGTAGTATTTGCATATATTTACAGCATTTTACATCTGTATTTATAGACGTACCATATGTATTTACAGACATACCTATCTATACATAATATTTTAATTTAAAAATTTTATCCACCAGTAGATGTCTCTCTTCCCTGACTGATGGTTTATCTCCAGGACTGCTAAGGTTTTCACCAAATCTGGTTTTTGTATGAATATTGAAATTAAGGTTTTCAATCTAACGTCTCTCCCACCCAATCTGTATTTTAAATGCTTATCATGTATGGCGTATCCTTCAACTGCAAATGCTGCATGAAAGTGAAAGTGAAGTCGCTCAGTCGTGTCCGACTCTTTGCGACCCCATGGACTGTAGCCCACCAGGCTCCTCCCTCCATGGGATTTTCCAGGCAAGAGTACTGGAGTGGGTTGCCATTTTCTTCTCCAGGGGATCTTCCCGACCCAGGGATCTAACCTGGGTCTCCTGCATTCCAGGCAGACGCTTGGAATTAAGGTTTTCAATCTAACGTATCTCCCACCCAATCTGTGTTTTAAATGCTTGTCATGTGTGGCGTATCCTTCAACTGCAAATGCTGCACAGAGGCATTTTAACTATGAGATTACACAATGGATTCACATCTCTCTCAGGTACTTTTAGTTTCACTAAAGGTCTACATGGGCTTCTGGTGGCTCAGAGGTAAAGAATCCACCTGCCATGCAGGAGAAACAGGTATGATCCCTGGATCGGAAAGATCTCCTTGAGAAGGAAATGGCAACCTACTCTTGCCTGGGAAATCTCATGGACAGAGGAACCTGGTGGGCTACAGTCCCAAGGGTCATGAAAGAGCCGGACACGACTGAGTGACTAGACAACAAGTACATGGGGCTCAGGATGTGAAACAACTTTCTCAAAGTGCCTAAACTAATTTCAGGCCAAGTTAGAGATAGACGAGTATCATTTGATATTGCTTATATGTGGAAGCTAAAAAAAATGATACAAATGAATTTATTTACAAGACAGAAATACTCGCAGACTTAGAGAATAAACTTATGGTTACCAGGGGAAGGGGTGGGGGTGGGAGGGATATATTGGGAGTTTGGGGTGGACATGTACACACTACTGTATATAAAATAGATAACCAGCAAGGTCCTACTGTGTATCACAGGGAAGTCTGCTCAACATTCTGCAATAACCTAAATGGGAGAAGGATTTGAAAAAGAATGAATACTTATATGGGTATAAGTGAATCACTTTGTCAACAAAGGTCTGTCTAGTCAAGGCTATGGTTTTTCCAATGGTCATGTATGGATGTGAGAGTTGGACTGTGAAGAAAGCTGAGCACCGAAGAATTGATGCATTTGAACTGTGGTGTTGGAGAAGACTCTTGAGAGTCCCTTGGACTGCAAGGATGTCCATCCTAAAGGAGATCAGTCCTGGGTGTTCATTGGAAGGACTGATGCTAAAGATGAAATTCTAATACTTTGGCCACCTGATGCAAAGAGCTAACTCGTTTGAAAAGACCCTGATGCTGGGAAAGATTGAGGGCAGGAGGAGAAGGGGACGACAGAGGATGAGATGGTTGGATGGCATCACTGACTCGATGGACATGGGGAGTCCATCAAGTTGGTGATGGACAGGGAGGCCTG
Source organism: Bos indicus (assembly GCF_029378745.1). Classification (NCBI taxonomy): domain Eukaryota; kingdom Metazoa; phylum Chordata; class Mammalia; order Artiodactyla; family Bovidae; genus Bos; species Bos indicus. The sequence goes on along the minus strand of NC_091782.1, from coordinate 49,241,324 downwards.
GTGTGCTGTGGTTCATGGGGTCGCAAAGAGTCAGACACGACTGAGCGACTGAACTGCACTTTGCTGTACACCTGTAACCAACACACCATTGTTACTCACAGACACTCCAATTCAAAATAAAATGAAGTAACTGCAGGGGATGTATGAATCTAACAGTTGTGCAGTTAGAACAGGGATTAAATGTATTTCTGAATTTTAATGTCTACTTGAAAATTGTACAAATTGATCCATATGTAAGGATGAATATGTTGGCTTAATTTAGGGAGAGCCTTTAGTTTACTATTCAAAAGACAGAAGACATTCCAAGTACATGTGCTGTATCTGTGTTCATGGTAAAGTGTTTAGCTCAAGCTGTAGTCAGGGGAGAAATTCCACACATTGGAAAACTAGTCATCCTCATGCTGAAAACTTTCTTGAGATAGATTGTATTGAGGCAAACATTGAATCCTCTCGGTGCCTTACACTCTTCCCCTGCCTCCCTCGTTTACTTCTTCCATTGTCTGTGTGCTGCTCGTGGGGACTTGGTCTCATCTGCTCTGTTATCTTTCTTTTCTCATCTGCTCTGTTATCTTTTGTCATCTGCTCTGTTATTTTCCTCGTGGAGTCCTCTTATCAGATATTGTATGTACTGGTCTCTTAATGGCATCTTTCTAAGCCCCTCTCCCACCCTATCAGTGTCTTCTAACACATTTAGAGCTACTCTTGGTAGGACTAGAAAAATGAGACTCACCTTTTCATTCTCTTCCAGGACAAGTGCAGCAGCAGCCAACACTGCTTTCTTTCATCCTATATTCATTGTAAAACCTTTTGGTATGAATGCACTCCAGGGCTTGTCTATTTCGGGTCGTATTCCCAACAAAGGTCCGCATAGTCAAAGCTATGGTTTTTCCAGGAGTCATGTACAAATGCGAGAGTTGGACCATGAAGAAGGTTGAGGGCCAAAGAACTGATGCTTCTGAACTGTGGTGCTGGAGAAGACTCTCGAGAGTCCCTTGGACTGCAAGGAGATCAAACCAGTCCTTCCTAAAGGAAATCAACCCTGAGTATTCATTGGAAAGACTGATGCTGAAGCTGAAGCTCCAATACTTCGGCCATCTGATGCCAAGAGTTGATTCACTGGAAAAGACCCTGATGCTGGGAAAGATTGATGGGAAAAGGAGAGGAGGACCGCAGAGAGTGAGACGGTTGGATGGCAGCACTGACTCAATGACATGAATTTGAGCAAACTCTGGGAGACAGTGAAGGATAGGGAAGCCTGCTGTGCTGCATCCCATGGGGTTGCAAAGAGTTGGACACGACTCAGCAACTAAAAAACAATAGCAACAAACTACCAACAGAATACAGCACCTGGATATGGTTTTAAAGTATTTAGAGCTTGAGAGCTTTGAGAATTTTATTACAAGCCTTGAGAGCTGCACCATTCCGTACAGTGGCCTCTAGTCATAGGTGACTCCTTATGTTAATTTAAAACTCATTTCATCAGTCATAACAGACACATTTCAAATGCTCAGTAACCACGTGTGGGTAGTGGTTACTGTTTTGGACAGCACTGAGATTGAACATTCCCGTCACCATAGTAAGTTCTGTTGGACAATGCTGCTTTAGGTAACTGGAAAAAGCCAGCTGGAGTTCTAAAAAAAAAAAAAAAAGAGTGGTTATGTGATCCATAGGCTTGAACTCTAGAGAAGAAGTCCAGGGGGCTGGAAGAAACTGCAGAAGTCGTCCGAGGTGGGCCACGTGGTTTTACAGACTGAAGGGCTTCGGGTGGGACTGGTGACTCATGGAAGCCTCCTGACTGTTTCTGTCAACTACAAACGGGCGCTTGCCACGGGCACTTGCAAGGATTAACTCTCGTGCTGCTGCAACGATTTTCAACATGCCCTGAAAGGAGCTCAGCAACGAGGCTTTCTGAGCTCGGCGGAACATCAGCAGAACAGGCCTTCAGATAGTTAGGTATCTTTGCTGCTGCTGCTAAGTCGCTTCAGTCGTGTCTGACTCTGTGCGACCCCCTAGACGGCAGCCCACCAGGCTCCTCAGTCCATGGGATTCTCCAGGCAAGAACACTGGAGTGGGTTGCCATTTCCTTCTCCAGTGCATGAAAGTGAAAGTGGAGTCGCTCTATCGTGTCCGACTCTTCGCGACCTCATGGACTGCAGCCTACCAGGCTCCTCCGTTCCTTGGGATTTTCCAGGCAAGAGTACTAGAGTGGGGTGCCATTGCCTTCGGAGCCGATTTTATGAGCCCGATTCTTGCATCTCCTCATATCTAGAAAAGAACTAACATCCTTCATGCTGACGACTGTTCCTTGTGACCAGCAGAAACCTTTTGCAGAAAAATATGTGCATGTTTGCATGTATTCCCCCCTTCAAATCAAAATCACATATATCCTGACCTTCCCCGCTGCCTCTTTGGAGCAGCTCCTCAGAACTATTTCAGATGCTGCCTCCTGGACTATGATCCTCATTTGCCCCAAATAGAACTCAGCTCCCAGCTCTCAGAGTGTGCATTTTTAAAATGTGCTTTTCCTCACAGTGTGGCTCGTAATAAGTTGTGCGCTGGTGTTTGAAGTTAACACAATGTTAACACAGTAAATTCCTAGCTTATCGTCCTGTTTTTCCTCCATCACCAAGCTCCTTGAGAATCTGTATTCAAGCTTCCTTCTTTCTTCCGCTCCTGTACGCTGGCATCTCCTGACATAGATCTTCAGCCCAGAGTAATGTTAGGGCTTCCCTGGTGGCTCAGTGGTAAAGAATTTGCCTGAAATGCAGGAGACATGGGTTCGATCCCTGGATCAGGAAGATCCCCTGGAGGAGGAAATGGCAACCCACTCCAGTATTCTTGCCTGGAAAATCTCATGGACAGAGAAGCCTGGTGGGCTACAAGTCCATGGGGTTGCAAAGAGTCAGATATGACTTAGCAACTAAACAACAGAGTAATGTTACCAAGTTCAAGTTCCTACTGCTTACTGCCCGACAGATCAATAAATCGAAAGTTAAATTTTAGGGGCAAGGATCAACAACTTTATATGGAAAGCCAGCTGGCTGAGAAGATGGTGAACCAGTCTCCCCAAGAACCATCTTCTTGGGGTCTGGATGCCAGTTTCTTTTATAAAACAGAGTGGGGAGGTGAGGCGGTAAACTAAAAAGGTCATATTTTTCACTCAGTCCTGTCAGACTCTTTGTGACCCCATGGACTATAGCCTGCCAGGCTCTTCTGTCCATGGAATTCACAGGGCAAGAATACTGGAGTGGGTGACCATTCCCTTATCCAGGGCATCTTCTGGACCCAGAGAATGAATCAGTGTCTCCTGCATTATAGACAGATTCTTTACCACCTGAGCCACCAGGAAAACCCTCAAAAGGCCAGAAGTTGTTACAAATATTCCTGGTTTCAGTCAGACTTTGGAGGGGATATGCTAATTTCTTCTTTCTTACAACCATTCACAGGTGAGCTGAGTCACAATGCTTCCTGTCACCTGAACAAAGGTATTTTAGGCAGGGGAGGCAGGGTCCCCTGTGACAGGCCATTATGTATACTTGAAGCTACATCCTCCAGTGATGCACTTGTAATGGAAGCAATAGGAAAAGAAAGTTAAAGTAAAGGAAACAGATCCAATATGGAGTCAGATTTGTTCTTCCCTGTTACAGTAAGTCAGTAAGATTTCTCTGCCAGAGCCATTGCTAACACCTTAGTTGGGACTTCCCTGGTGGCTCAGTGGTAAAGAATTTGCCTGCCAATGCAGGAGACACAGTTTCCATCCCTGATCTGGGGAGATCCCACGTGCCTTGGAGCATCTTAAGCCCGTGCGCCACAACTATAGAGCCTGTGCCCCAGAGCCTGTGCTCCCCAAGGGAAGCCGCCGCAAGGAGAAGCCCGCACGGCAACTGGACCGGAGCCTCCCCTCACCGCAACTAGAGGAGAGCCTCGCAGCAGGGAAGACAGCACAGCCAGAAATAAAAACGAAAATAAAAAGGAAGACAATACCACCGCAGTCACTAAATACAGAGGCTGTTTATTATTTTGTAGTCTGCTCCTTGAATTCTATTTTTTAAAATTAATTAATTTATTTTAATTGGAGGCTAATTACTTTACAATATTGTGGTGGTTTTGCCATACGTAGACATGAATCAGCCACGGGTGTACATGTGTCCCCCATCCTGAACCCCCCTCCCACCTCCCTCCCCACCCCATCCCTCAGGGTCAGCCCAGTGCACCGGCCCTGAGCGCCCTGTCTCATGCATCGAGCCTGGTCTGGCGATCTGTTTCACATGTGAGAATATACATGTTTCAAGGCTATTCTCTCAAATCATCCCACCCTCTCCCTCTCCCACAGAGTCCAAAAGACTGTTCTATACATCATTGTCTCTTTTGCTGTCTCACATATAGGGTCATCGTTACCATCTTTCTAATTTCCATATATACGCATTAATATACTGTATTGGTGTTTTTCTTTCTGGCTTACTTCACTCTGTGTAAGAGGCTCCAGTTTCACCACCTCATTAGCGCTGACTGAATTCTATGTTTAACCCTTGGGACACTGCACCATAGCCACTGCACGCTCCGTCTTTCTTCTCTTCTTCCCCCTGCCCTATGCCCTGCTCCACTGTCCTCTCCTGGGTCTCCCTCTCCGGTTCCTATCCCTTCCTCCGCTCATCTCCTAAACAGGGCCATTTAAGAACCTGCTGTTTTCCATGTTACCATTCTCCCTAAACTCTCTCCCTGGGCAATTTTACCTGATACAGAACTTCGGCTCGTGTCCAGGTGACTGACTCCCCACCTGCATCTCTAGCTTTGATGGATTGTATTATGAGCCTGAGTCCCAAGGCTGCTACCTCACAGGAGACTCACATTCATCACCCACTGAACCCTAAATGGTCCTCTGTCTTCTCCAGCCCTCATTCTTCCTAAGGCATCCTATTTTTGTTAAGGACACAGTAATTCTACGAGCTACCCAGAATTGAAGTTGTAGGGCCATCTCTGCCTCCTGCGGGTGACCGGCCATCCTGGCTTGCCCAGGAGCGAGAGATCACACAAGAGCAGGACTGTTTGTGCTGAAAATGCGAAAGCTCCTGGTAAACCCAGGTTGGTCATCTTACTTGCTCTTCTTTCATCCCCTAGAACTAATCAGCCATCCCTCTGCTCCATCTCCAGCTCCATTTCTGCTGTGATGCCCACGCCATGAATAATGGAAGCCATCACCCCTTTTTCTAGGAGCTATGGCCTTTTGAGAGCAGTGGAGCCACTAAGACAAACATAATGGCATGTTATTTTCTTCACCCCAGAAAGGTGAGAAAGGGGCATTGTTCAAGCCCAATGTAGGGAGAGCTTTTTAGAAAAATCGTGTAATTTTGCCAGTTGCCTCCCAAGTTTTCCATAACCGTGTAATTAAAAGAATTAGGAGAGAGTTCTGGTCCTTTCTCATCCAGAGGCATCACCTCATCCTCTGGTTTTCCACGATTTATAATGCCATGGACAGTTCTGAAAATCGGGTTATTGTGTTTATAGTTTAGTGGAGTTGTTTTCTATCCAGGAAGGCTGGAAAGAAATAATTGTCTTAGAATGCACCTCTCACCAGCCTTTCCTGGGTAGGATCCAGCTAGTTTCAAGATGGATGTCATCCCTCTCCTCTAAAGTTCACTTTGTTTATGCAGCTTTTACGGTGTCCCTCATTTCCTTATCTTGTGTATTCCACATTTTTCTGCTCACACATGTCTTTGGCGCTCTAAATCCCTTCTTGAATTTTTCCTTCTCTCTTCAGTGCTCCGGTTGGAACCCCCTGGGCTCAGTCCTGAGTCCCTGCCTCATTGCATTCTGCATGTCCTTTTCAGCAATGTTACCCTTGTCCCTAACTTCCATTAATGCTGATAAATGACAACACTCAAATTTATCTCTTCATTCCAGAGTCTTTTATGCTCAGACCTATATATCTCATGGCTTGTGTGACACAAGCCATCCTTAACTTGATATTCATCTTCACTTGAATATCATATGGCATCTCAAATTTCACAGCTATAATGTTGGATAATTCCTTCAGGATTTATTGCTATACCAGTGATCGCAGCTCAGCTAATGACCCCACCATTTACCCAGTTTCTTGTGCCAGATTCTGACCATCATCCTTTCTCCCCCAGTTTGTTTGAAGTCCTGTGGATTCTATCTCCTATAATGTATCTTAAGTCCTTATCTTCATCCCTACCATCACAATCATCATCTCCCATTTACTGAGAAACACTTTCTTTGATTACTCAATGGAAAGTAGACTTTCCATGCATATTCCTAATAGGAACTTCACTTTTTCTTCGTAGAATTTACCCTTATCTGTAGCCATAACCTGTGTGATTGAGTGTTTTCTTTTCATTGTTGGTCCGTAAACTCTGCAAGCATAGGAGTTATGCCTGCTGTGCGCACAATTGCATCCTCAGCTCCAGCCCAGTGCCCACAACAAGCATTTGTTGAATGAGTGAATTAATGAATGAGCCATACAGGAAGTTCTTCCTATTAGTATTTGCCTATCACTGACTCATTGTTGTTGTTTGGTCACTCAGTCACGTTCAACTCTTTGCAACCCCGTGGACCGTAGCCCACCAGGCTCTTCTGTCCATGGACTTTTCCAGGCAAGAATACTGGAGTGGGTTGCCATTTCCTTCCCCAGGGGATATTCCTGAGCCAGGGATCAAACCTACATCTCCTGCTTGGCAGGCGGATTCTTTACCACTGAGCCACCTGGGAAGCCCATCGCTGAATAAGCTTTGCCTCAAAACCTTTTGCCACAGATAATAATCCATAAAAATCTAATTGTCAAATGCAGGAGAAAACAGTAGTGTATTCATAAGGTTAATTGCACATGATCACTTCTACTTAATAATGTGTATGGAATGGTTTTGAGCTTTAGGGTATCTTTCCTTGTGTGTGTGTGTGTTAGTTGCTCAGTTGTGTTCAACTCTTTTGCCTCTCGATGGACTATAGCCTGCCAAGCTCCTCTGTCCATGGGATTCTCCAGGCAAGAATACCGGAGTGGGTTGTTTTCCCTTCTCCAGGGGATCTTCCCAATCCAGGAATTGATGAGTTCTCCCACATTGCAGGCAGTTTCTTTACCATCTGAGCCATCAGGGAAGCCATTCTTTCCTTAGTTAAATAATATTTAACTAGCCAAATAACCCAAATGAGAGAGCAAAAATCAGTTCTCAGTATGACATTGATTTGTCCTCTTAACTCGGACCCTTAGCTGGTGATACTCCCCAGCGCTTTGGCTAAAACACAGCAGTGAACAGATTGCTAGAATCTACTGAGGCTAGAAATGTCCACTGAGGACAGGTCAGATAGGGTCTCGGAACACATGCCTATGTGGTACTGTGTAAACAAGTCCATAAAAACCTGTTATCATGTTGGACTTAATCACATAGATGTAATTTCAGCCTGAAGCTCTTGTTAGAAAGGACTTGGGAGGCTCTCTATTTTGGTACATCACGTTACCTTGTTTTCAGCTGATGTTTCCTGACACAGTTTCCTCTGATAGATCCAGGAGGCTGTAATTTATGCAGAATTCAGGAGTTTTGATTTTTGGCCTCCTTCAGGTACATGGGGAATAATAAGTCCATGATTCACTTTTTTACCTGTTAATAGCTGTGCACATGGATATGTTTATTTTAAACTCCCTATTGAGGGCAGGAGGAGAAGGGGGCGACAGAGGATGAGATGGTTGGATGGCATCACTGACTCAATGGATATGAGTTTGAGCAAGCTCTGGGAGATAGTGAAGGACAGGGCAGCCTGACGTGCTGTGGTCCATGGGGTCGCAAAGAGTTGGATACGACTGAGCGACTGAAAAACAACACCCTCTGTCTCGGTCTCCTGAATCTTTTTTGTTTACTGTTTATCGTAAGCTAATTTTTATTGGAGTATAGTTGCTTACAACGCTGTGTTTGTTTCTGTGTGTGTGCTCAGTCGCGTCTGTCTCTTTGTGACTGCGTGGACTGTAGCCCGCCTGGCTCCTCTGTCCGTGGGGTTTCCCAGGCAAGAATACTGGAGTGGGGTTCTATTTCCTTCTCCAGGTGACCTTCCTGACTCAGGGATCAAATTTTCATCTCCTGCTCTGCAGGAGAATTCCTTCGCCACCTGGAAAGCCTCTGTATCTGGCACATAGTATGTGCTAAATAAATATTAGTTATTATTCATTTACTCTTTCTGAAAAAAGTTTACTTGAAGACACGTATGATCATCTATTCAATTGAGATACAATCAAAATAAGGAATTGTAGTTGGGAAGCTAAATATATGTATGTGTACATATCTTTTCTATTTTATACACGAAAACCAGTTATAAATGACAAAACTAAGAAAACATAATTAGGTATAATGTTTTTAAGCTTAGAAATTTAATCTCAATATAAAAATAATTCTTAAAATACAAATATATAATATTTTCTATTAAAAATTATGTAGGTCTTAGTTGTGTTATAAATCAAAGGACATCAAATATTTTTGCCTTGATTTTTTTTTATAGAGAAAAGGAAAAAAATTAAAATTTAAGAAAAACAGTTATGTAGATCTAAATTCCAGATTACATCAACAAAAATTGGAGGTTCCTGAAGTGGTGGTATAGGAGAACCAAAATGACTTTAAATTTCTCATCTTACATATTTGACAATAATTAGAAATTAATGGATCCATTAATTTTAGAAAAATATTCTCCATCCATAAATGAGAGATACATTCTTTCCCTACTCAAAGTGTATTCCTTCTACAAATGGGATAAATAAATATGTATTTCTTCTTATATACAGATATATTTCTTGGATGTCTAATTGTACCTGGGTTTTTTTTCTTTAAACAATGTTCCCAAAACTTTACTGGCACAAAAGCATGAATGAATGAACAATAAAGAATTTATTCAAGTAATGTAAATGAGAAGGGGAGTAGAATTACATCACATAGCAAACAATAAATACTGGTTAAATATCCTGGCAGTTTCTTCCTGTTTCTCCTTTCCAGTAAGTCAATATATATTTCAGTAAATCTCCCCTTCCTTCGTCCACAGTGGGGAACGCTCAAGATGCACCTTAGACCATTCAGTGGATTTGCCAAAACATCTTCTCCTTAAGGCTGCTCTCTTCCATAGGTCACCTGTTAAGATACGTCTCACATCACTGATATACATATACATACACATAGAATATGGGCTTCCCAGCTGGCGCTAGTGGTAAAGAACCCGCCTGCCAATGCAGGAGACATAAGAGACTCCGGTTCCATCTCTAGGTCGGGAAGATCCCCTGGAGGAGGGCATGGCAACCCACTCCAGTATGCTTGCCTGGAGAATGTCATGGACAGAGGAGCCTCGTGGGGGACCGTCCATAGGGTTGCAAAGAGTCAGACATGACTGAGGACTTAGTGTGCACACAAGCACACACAGAATGTCTATGTGTATACATGGAAGAGTGTTAGGAAAAACAGAACAATATTAGAACTTGTTGTCTCTGGCTGGTAAGATTACACATTATTTTATTTTCTATAATTTCTTGCAATTTCCAAATTTTCTACGATGCATATATAATGTTTTTCATCATAAAATGATATTAAAATTGAGAACAAGTTCTACATACATTTCCTGTGTCATATCCCCATTTGGAACTTCAGTGCCTGTAGAATCAAGTCTTGATGCTTTGTATGAGAACCCTCCCTTGCTTTATCCCTATCCCTCTCTGACTTGTAATTCATGTCTTAATCATGTCCCACCAGGCGTGTCCATGTCTCTCTGCTCACATGACTTCCACCCAGGATTTCGGTTCCCTTCTCCTAGCTATTTCCGCCTTCTTCCACCCATCTGATCAGGCAGCAGCTCTTGGGAGCTTCACTGGGGCAGCTTCCCTGGGCCCAGCTGCATTTTACCCCCGGGAAGTAAAGCAATTGGTACGACAGTCTTGATCCTCCTCTAGTCTGTAAGGTCCCCAAGATCAGCTGCATATCTTATTCATCTTCATATTAATAGCTTCCAGAATGCTCTTCAAACATGATTGAAGCTGCAAATGAAACTAAACTCCAGTGACCCTGGTAAAAGAGTTTTCAGTTTAGTTGAGTAGTTCAGTTGTGTCTGACTCTTTGCAGCCCCATGAACCGCAGCACACCAGGCCTCCCTGTCCATCACCCACTCCCGGAGTTCACCCAAACTCATGTCCATTGAGTCAGTGATGCCATCCAGCCATCTCATCCTCTGTTGTCCCCTTCTCCTTCTCCCCGCAATCTTTCCCAGCATCAGGGTCTTTTCCAATGAGTCAGCTCTTCGCATCAGGTGGCCAAAGTATTGGAGTTTCAGCTTCAACATCAGTCCTTCCAATGAACATCCAGGACTGATCTCCTTTAGGATGGACTGGTTGGATCTCCTTGCAGTCTGAGGGACTCTCAAGAGTCTTCTCCAGCACCATAGTTTAAAAGCATCAATTCTTCGGCACTCAGCTTTCTTTATGGTCCAACTCTCATATCCATCCATGACTACTGGAAAAACCATAGCCTTGACTAGATGGACCTTTTTTGACAAAGTAATGTTTCTGTTTTTTAAGATGCTATCTAGGTTGGTCATGACTTTCTTGCCAAGGAGTCGGGGTGTTTTAATTTCATGGCCACAATCACCATCTGCAGTGATTTTGGAGCCCAGAAAAATAAAGTCTGACACTGTTTCCCCATCTATTTGCCATGAAGTGATGGGACCAGATGCCATGATCTTCGTTTTCTGAATGTTGAGTTTTAAGCCTACTTTTTCACTCTCTTCTTTCACTTTCATCACTTTCATCTTTAGTTCTTCTTCACTTTCTGCCATAAGGGTGGTGTCATCTGCATATCTGAGGTTATTGATATTTCTCCCGGCAATCTTGATTCCAGCTTGTGCTTCTTCCAGCCCAGCGTTTCTCATGATGTACTCTGCATAGAAGTTAAATAAGCAGGGTGACAATATACAGCCTTGACGTACTCCTTTTCCTATTTGGAACCAGTCTGTTGTTCCATGCCCAGTTCTAACTGTTGCTTCCTGACCTGCATACAAATTTCTCAAGAGGCAGGTCAGGTGGTCTGGTGTTCCCATCTCTTTCAGAATTGTCCACAGTTTATTGTGATCCACACAGTCAAAGGCTTTGGCATAGTCAATAAAGCAGAAATAGATGTTTTCCTGGAACTCTCTTGCTTTTTCAATCATCCAGCAGATGTTGGCAATTTGATCTCTGGTTCCTCTGCCTTTTCTAAAACCAGCTTGAACATCAGGAAGTTCATGGTTCATGTATTGCTGAAGCCTGGCTTGGAGAATTTTGAGCATTACTTTACTAGTATGTGAGATGAGTGCAATTGTGCGGTAGTTTGAGCATTCTTTGGCATTGCCTTTCTTTGGGATTGGAATGAAAACTGACTTTTTCCAGTCCTGTGGCCACTGCTGAGTTTTCCAAATTTGCTGACATATTGAGTGCAGCACTTTCATAGCATCATCTTTTGAAATAGCGCAACTGGAATTCCATCACCTCCACTAGCTTTGCTCCTAGTGATGCTTCCTAAGGCCCTCTTGACTTCACATTCCAGGATGTCTGGCTCTAGGTGAGTGATCACACCATCGTGATTATCTGGGTAGTGAAGATCTTTTTTGTACAGTTCTTCTGTGTATTCTTGCCACCTCTTCTTAATATCTTCTACTTCTGTCAGGTCCATACCATTTCTGTCTTTTATTGAGCCCATCTTTGCATGAAATTTTCCCTTGGTATCTATAATTTTCTTGAAGAGATCTCTAGTCTTTCCCATTCTATCGTTTTCCTGTATTTCTTTGCATTGATCACTAAGGAAGGCTTTCTTCTCTCTCCTTGCTATTCTTTGGAACTCTGCATTCAAATAGGTATATCTTTCCTTTTCTCCTTTGCTTTTCTCTCCCCTTCTTTTCACAGCTATTTGTAAGGCCTCCTCTGACAGCCACTTTGCTTTTTTGCATTTCTTGTCCATGGGGATGGTCTTGATCCCTGTCTCCTGTACAATGTCATGAACCTCCGTCCATAGTTCATCAGGCACTCTGTCTATCAGATCTAGTCCCTTAAATCTATTTCTCACTTCCACTGTATAATCATAAGGGATTTAATTTAGGTCATACCTGAATGGTCTAGTGGTTTTCCCTACTTTATTCATTTTAAGTCTGAATTTGGCAATAAGGAGTTCATGATCTGAGCCACAGTCAGCTCCTGGTCTTGTTTTTGCTGACTGTATAGAGCTTCTCCATCTTTGGCTGCAAAGAATATGATCGCTCTGATTTTGGTATTGGCCATCTGGCGATGTCCATGGTAGAGTCTTTTCTTGTATTGTTGGAAGAGGGTATTTGCTATGACCAGTGCGTTCTCTTGGCAAAACTCTATTAGCCTCTGCCCTGCTTCATTCTATAGTCCAAGGCCAAATTTGCCTGTTACTCCAGGTGTTTCTTGACTTCCTACTTTTGCATTCTAGTACCCTATAATGAAGTGAAGTGAAGTGGCTCAGTCGTGTCCAACTCTTTGTGACCCCATGGACTGTAGCCCACCAGGCTCCTTCATCCATAGGATTTTCCAGGCAAGAGTACTGGAGTGGGTTGCCATTTCCTTCTCCAGGGGATCTTCCCGACCCAGGAATTGAACCCGGGTCTTGCGCATTGTGGGCAGATGCCTTATCATCTGAGCCACCAGGGAATTGGGACATCTTTTTTGGGTGTTAGTTCCTAAAGGTCTTCTAGGTCTTTACAGAACCGTTTTACTTCAGCTTCTTTAGCATTATTGGTCGGGGCATAGACTTGGATTACTGTGATATTGAATGGTTTGCCTTAGAAACGAACAGAGATGATTCTGAAAGAGTTTTAGCCATCTGTGAATAGAGGATAAAGGACAGAAATTGTATGGACCTAACAGAAGCAGTAGATATTAAGAAGAGGTGGCAAGAATACACAGAAGAACTGTACAAAAAAGATCTTCACTACCCAGATAATCATGATGGTGTGATCACTCACCTATAGCCAGACATCCTGGAATGGGAAGTCAAGTGGGCCTTAGAAAGCATCACTACGAAAAAAGCTAGTGGAGGTGATGGAATTCCAGTTGAGCTATTTCACATCCTGAAAGATGATGCTGTGAAAGTGTTGCACTCAATATGCCAACAAATTTGGAAAACTCAGCAGTGGCCACAGGACTGGAAAAGGTCAGTTTTCATTCCAATCCCAAAGAAAGGCAATGCCAAAGAATGCTCAAACTACCGCACAATTGCACTCATCTCACATACTAGTAAAGTAATGCTCAAAATTCTCCAAGCCAGGCTTCAGCAATACGTGAATCGTGAACTTCAGTTGTTCAAGCTGGTTTTAGAAAAGGCAGAGGAACCAGAGATCAAATTGCCAACATCTGCTGGATGATTGAAAAAGCAAGAGAGTTCCAGGAAAACATCTATTTCTGCTTTATTGACTATGCCAAAGCCTTTGACTGTGTGGATCACAATAAACTGTGGACAATTCTGAAAGAGATGGGAACACCAGACCACCTGACCTGCCTCTTGAGAAATTTGTATGCAGGTCAGGAAGCAACAGTTAGAACTGGGCATGGAACAACAGACTGGTTCCAAATAGGAAAAGGAGTACATCAAGGCTGTATATTGTCACCCTGCTTATTTAACTTCTATGCAGAATACATCATGAGAAATGCTGGGCTGGAAGAAGCACAAGCTGGAATCAAGATTGCCGGGAGAAATATCAATAACCTCAGATATGCAGATGACACCACCCTTATGGCAGAAAGTGAAGAAGAACTAAAAAGCCTCTTGATGAAGGTGAAAGAGGAGAGTGAAAAAGTAGGCTTAAAACTCAACATTCAGAAAACGAAGATCATGGCATCTGGTCCCATCACTTCATGGCAAATAGACGGGGAAACAGTGGAAACAGTGTCAGACTTTATTTTTCTGGGCTCCAAAATCACTGCGGATGGTGACTGCAGCCATGAAATTAAAAGATGCTTACTCCTTGGAAGAAAAGTCATGACCAACCTAGATAGCTTATTGAAAAGCAGAGACATTACCTTGCCAACAAAGGTCCATCTAGTAAAGGCTATGGTTTTTCCAGTGGTCATGTATGGATGTGAGAGTTGGACTGTGAAGAAAGCTGAGTGTTGAAGAATTGATGCTTTTGAACTGTGGTGTTGGAGAAGACTCTTGAGAGTCCCTTGGACTGCAAGGAGGTCCAACCAGTCCATTCTGAAGGAGATCAGCCCTGGGATTTCTTTGGAAGGAATGATGCTAAAGCTGAAACTTGAGTACTTTGGCCACCTCATGCAAAGAGTTGACTCATTGGAAAAGACTATGATGCTGGGAGTGATTGGGTGCAAGAGGAGAAGGGGATGACAGAGGATGAGATGGCTGGATGGCATCACTGACTCGACGGCCGTGAGTCTGAGTGAACTCCGGGAGTGGGTGATGGACAGGGAGGCCTGGCGTGCTGGGATTCATGGGGTTGCAAAGAGTCGGACAAGACTGAGCGACTGAACTGAACTGAACTGAGCTGGGAGAATCCTTAGAATAAAGGATGTTCTTCTCTATTCTCTGTGTGTTCAAGAAACTGTTTCAGTTATTCAAAGAACTGGAGCGGCAAGCACCAAGGCCTAAAAACATCAGTCTCTTGAGAGATGAAGAGGCTATACTGGTTGACGATACTACCCTGCGCTGTAGTTCTGAAGTACCGGGACTCCTGCCATTAGCTCTGTTAACGGCAAATATGGGGGAAAGTTGAGAAGTATGTAATATGTGAACGGACAGAATTTTAAACTTCTTTTCCTAGGTTGCTTGGGAGAATATCCTTTACTAAAACTGCTGAGTACAGATAAAATTCTTTGCTGCTCTTTAAATCACCCTAATCTTGAAAGCAATTAACCACGCTTTGATAATTGAATTGATTTTTCCTTCCTCATTGAGGAGCACTGACACCGACTAGGGAACCAAAGGAAAATCTCTTGAATATTATGAAAAATGAGCTTTATTGAACAGCTTAGTGCATATTTCAGATATATTTTTAAAGTGAAATTATAAAACTAAATCAAAAAGTTACACATGGTCATGCGTGTTCCTACCTTATAATATTGAGTTAGAAAGGAATGAATAATTCTGGACACTTCAAAAATAATTTTTGTTTTATATTGGAGTACAGTTGGTTAACGATGTTGTTAAGGTGAAAATGTGAGAGGCCCCTGTAAGTTAATGATTACTTAAGAAAGTAGGTTTTCTTAACCACAGAACCAGGCAGGCTTGGTTAGCAACAAAACCATTTAACTGAAGCACGAGAGCTGCCCCCAAACAATAGAACTATGAGGGACTGACGCCCACATCCTGCCCAGTGAGCTCAGTAAGTTAGTGATTCCTAGGACAGGCTCCTCTACGCACCCTCAAAAGAAAATACAAGGAAAAGGTGATATTATACAGAAGCCTGACATGATTGACCTATTTTAGTATGTGTTACCCGCTTTTTGCTCATGACAGTTTCAGTTTGACCATGTGGGAACCAGAAAACTCCCCCTCCCAACGTGGAGGAGGAGCGGATCATGGAAGCATGACGTCTGCTCAAGAAGGAGGAAGAAGGTGGTCGTCTCTCCTTTCCTACTTTTCCTTCGATTATAAAGCTGTAGCCCACTCAGTTCTCAGCATGATACTCCCTTGCCCACCCACTTGTAAGCCTCACAAGCGTCCTAGTCTAGTAAACCACTTTTTACTTTTTGCTGTTCCACGTGGCATGCAGGATCTTAGTTCTCCAACCAGGTGTCAAACCCGACACCCCTGCAGTGGAAGGGCAGAGTTTTAACCACTGGGCCATCAGGGAAGTCCTAGGAAATCACTTCTTATCTATCACTTTGCCTCTCTCTGAATTTTTTTCTGCACGGAGCTCCTCGGAGTACCCCGAGACATGTTTCTGCATGTTCAGCATGGCAATGACTTTCTCATTGTGGGAGGTACCAAAAGCAAAAGTTGAACAACCACTAACTAATGATAACATAGAGAAGACTCATGTACTACATGAGGACTGACCAGGTGACCTACTCTTGGTCCCTTTAATGCTGGGATAAAGTTCCAGCCACCAGCAAGGGGTCATTGCATGGACGTTAATCATCCAGCTCTGTGAAGGAGAAGATGCGTCTAAGGGAGAATCAGAAGGCAGCCCTCTATCGCTAAGATGCCA
This sequence comes from Bos indicus, assembly GCF_029378745.1. Taxonomy (NCBI): domain Eukaryota; kingdom Metazoa; phylum Chordata; class Mammalia; order Artiodactyla; family Bovidae; genus Bos; species Bos indicus. The sequence continues at coordinate 49,225,136 of NC_091782.1, read as the reverse complement.
ACACCACCAAAAGCTATCTGTACCTTTGAGGCGATCCCTATGAAGATTCCAATGACATTTTTTACAAAAGTACAAAAACTAATCCTAAAAATCTATATGTAATCCCAAAAGGCCCTGGATAACCAGTGCAACTTGAGAAAGGACAAAGCTGGAAGCATCACAGTTCTTGATTTTAAGCTATACTACAAAGCTATAGTAATTAAAGCCGTGGGACTGGCATAAAAACAGACACACAGACCAATGGAACAGTCAGGATCTCCAAAATCAACCAAAGCATATATGGTCAACTAATGTTTGCCTAGGGAGCCAAGAATCTGCCTTAGGGAAAAGATAGTCTCTTCAGAGAATGCTGCTGAGAAAATGAGATATTCACAGATTAAAAAAATGACACTAGGCCCCTCTGTTACACCACTCACAAAAAGTAGCATAAAATGGATTAGGGATTTAAATGTAACACCTGAAACCATAAAACTCTTAGAAGAAAACATGAGAAAAATTTCCCTGACATGGTCCTTGGCAATAATTTTTCGGACATGACACCTAAAGCACAAACAATAAAATAAAAAATGAACAATGATACAACATAAAACTTAAAAGCCTCTGCACAGCCAAAAAAAAAAATCAGAACTTCTAGGGCCCATATTTAAATGCTGTGAGTGTTGCCAATAGGGAAGCAGAATCAATTTTTCGTCTTCTGATCAGGATGTGGAACCAAGAAGTAAGTGTCTTGACCAGGTTAGTTTAGGAGACGAAAGCTAAATATCCTGAAATCATCCCTTTTACTGAGACTGCCTGCTGCTGGGCTAGCCGGAGAAGCATGTCCACTTGGCTTCCAGAATGGCGAGATCAGCCTGTTGTTGCTGTTTGGTTGCCAAGCTGTGTCCTACTCTTTACGACTCCATAGACGGCAGCCTGCCAGGCTCCTCTGTCCGTGGGATTTCCCAGGGTAAGTCAGATACCGAGTGTTAATTATTGTACGGCTGTCCTGGACGACAGATGGGCAGGAAGAGCTAGTACCCAGGTTTATGAGGATGGGGAAGGTGCGTCATGGAGTTTCAGTCTGGAGAAACCTCCGTCCCACAAAAGGGCGTGCCTGGGCTATCCAATTTGAAAATGAAATGAAGTTCAGTTCCCCTCCCCAGGTACCCTACCATGGAATGCTGCTTTATTCATTCTGCTTTCCTAACAATGGGAGGTGTCAAAATGAATGATGTGAAAGTGGTTATTGGAAAAGTGCCATGTACTACATTTGTGTGATATTGTTAAAATGGAAATCAAGTCAGATTCATTAGAATGCTTAGTACTTACAAAATGAGGCCAGAGTTCTTTCCTAGGCTCAGTTCCAGCTGGAAGGGTACCTTCCCTGGCACAGCTGGCCATGCTTCTAACTGTTTCAGGCAAGATGGAATGTGAATATAGATTTGAATATATTGGACGACTGACAGATGCTCTCAGGACATGTTAGACGTCGGTTTTCCCTCCTTAGGAAATAAGTTCTGTTCATTCGACTGACCTTGATAAAATACGAACCCTGGCAGCATGGGGTGCTATGGAAACATGAAATGCCATTGCTGTGCTCACCAATTGTGGTTGTATAGCCACGGCCCTGGGTTTCAATTAGGTGGAGGGTGAACCCTGGGTCAGGCAAGTGCCTGCTGCAGTGGGGGAATTCTTCCTACTCTGCAGTAACACAGTTTGAGGGGCGCTGTCTACACGAGGAGCAGTTGGCCTGCCTGGGTCAGGCTCCAGTGGTTAGGGCACAACTTGATTAAAAAAGTACCTTTCCAGGTGACTCACAACACGACCACAAAAGCAGCTTGGGACACACACACAGGTACACATGGATAACACAGGAGCTGGCGCAAGGGTCAGAGAAAACCAGGATGGAAGTCGGATAAATAAGGGACTTCCCTGGTGGCTCAGTGGTAAAGAATCCACCTGCCACTGCAGGAGACACAGGCGACCAGGGTCCGGTCCCCGGGCTGGGAGGATCCCCTTGAGAAGGGCATGGCGACCCTCCCCAGTATTCTTGCCTGGGCCCACGGACAGAGGAACCTTGTGGGCTGCGTGCAACGGGGTCGCAAAGAGTCGTCCGCAACTAAGCAAGTAAACAACAGCAACAACGAAGGACAACATGAAAGCCAAGCCTTGAAGAGGGAGGTGGTGATGGTGTCAAGGGCCACACGAAGATCAATTCATGAAAACAGTTCAAAAACGCCCCTTGTATTTGTCGATGAGATCATCAGGGACTCTAAAACAGGGGCTGGCCAGCTATGGCCACTGTTTGTCTTTGTGTGACCCACAAGCCAGCTGTGTTTTTTTCATTTTTAGATATAAAATATACTTTACAGATTTCATTTATTTTGGCTGTAACGGGTCTTTGTTGCTGTGCATGTGAGCTTTCTCTAATTGCAACAAGCGAGGGCTCTTCTCCAATTGTGATGCTCGGGCTTCTCATTGTGGTGGCTTCTCTTGCCGCACGGCCTCTAGGGAGTGTGGGCTGCAGTAGTTGTAACGCATGGGCTTACCTGTTGCAAAGCATGTGGAATCTTCTTGGACCAGGGATTGAACCCATGTCTCCTGTTAACCACTGGACCAGCAGGGAAATCCTAGATATAAAATATTTAACTGTGATCATGGCTGCTTGGGCTTCCCTGGTGGCTCAGCTGGTAAAGAATCTGCCTGCAATGTGGGAGACCTGGGTTCGATCCCTGGGTTGGGAAGATCCCCTGGCAAAGGGAAAGGCTACCCACCCAGTATTCTGGCCTGGAGAATTCCATGGACTGTGTAGTCCATGGGGTCGCAAAGATTCAGACACGACTGAGTGACTTTCACTTTCACTATGGCTGCTTGATGAGTTGAGGACATTGTCTCTTGCGCTGAAAGCCTAAAATGTTTGCTATCTGGCCCTTGACAGAAAAAATTTGCTTACTCCTGCTTTGAAAAGATATTCTAGGAGATTGAAAGGGGAAATTGAAGGAACATGTACCAGATGTCTTCCATCATCTCAGCAACACGGGAGGAACTTATCCTGGTCCTCTCATAACTCAGGTGAGGAAGATGGGAAGCGGGGGGAGCTTCTGGACTCTGACTGCACATGAAAATCCCCTAGAGAGATTTAACACATGCAGATTCTTTGGTCCTGACCTCAAGATATTCTGGTCTAATAATTGGCCTGGAATGGAGCCTAGTATTTTTAAAAGGCAGGAAGGATTGAACATGAAAGTGTCATACTCCTGTTGCAGTGTCAGTATAACTCATCTGGAGTTGAATTGGAAGATTTTGAAGCAAGCTTAGCTGATGCTAAATTTCAGCAGGTTTTAATGGATTCAGTCAAGACAGCTGTCTTATTTTCTTCAGCAGCAGATAGTGGCACGATGGGAAGTCAGTCAACAAATATTTATTGAGTGCCTCGGTTGTGCAGGGCACAGCAGAAAGATGACGGGATGGGATGGGGTGTCTTAGGGTACTGGCCAAGACACGCTAAAATGGTTAATTCTGTGGTCCACAGTATGATGGGAACCAAGTGGGGTTAGGATAGAATGGACAGAAAAGATGGACTGATGGATGGATAGTACATTGGATGATGGATGGAAGGATGGATTGATGGATGTGGAATTCAACAGGACTAAGGGTCTGGAGATGACTGAGGGAGAAAGGGAAGATTCAGTGTATGTGAGAAAATAAAAACATGTGAGATGCTAATAACCCAGAGAACACTCATGATCAAGCATTTCGGTGGACATGTTTCCATTTCTCTTAGGAAATAAGAAATTCCTAGGGGTGAAATTGCTGATTGATGATGAATTTATATTAACTTTTAAAGAAGTTGCTAAACTGCTTTCCAAAGTGATTTCACCATTTTACATTCCTACCAATAATATATGGGAGTCTTGTAGACTTAATTTTAAAAGGTTAAAAGAGAAAGATCTACCAATATATAAATTTCAAGGTTGAAATTCCATTTCCTGGCATGTATAATCTTCAGTCTCCCTGTTTAATGGAAGGAAAATTGATGGATTGAGTGTGCCTTGCCTTCTCTGGAGTCTCACTTCCCACATTTTGCTGTTTGGCTGGAAAAACAGTTTTCTGAGCCCATTCAGTGCTGTAGGTTTAGGGAAAGAAACCCTGGGCTCCTCCACTCCTAGCAACCTTAAGAGACCATCTGCAGAGCAAAGAACGTTGAATGACTGAGAAATCTCTCCTAGGCTACAGCGAGAAAAGAGTTAATGCAGTTTGTAACAATTATTGACTACAAGATCTGCAATGATTGCATAAAATTTCTGAAATATGCCTGCAAGCTTCTGTTATTGATGCGGTGCCCCCCAGGGATGCACATGCGGGTTTAAGTGTCTAAGCTGTTTTATTAATTAAATTGCTATGATTTACCTCTCCCATGTTAGCATTTACAGGTTATGAAACAGCCCTGTAATTAGAAAATGACGAGTGTGGCTTGTTTACTTTGTGGGTGAAATATTATATACATAAACACTTATATATGTGTACACACACACATACACAAAACTGTGTTTTCCCCGGCCAACCCTCACAGGCTACTTTATTTCTAGTCCAATTAATAGGCAACCTCCAGTGGTGCATTAAATTGCTTTTTAGGGGGAGGAGGGAGATAGCTGGGAAGTTCATTGTTCCTGCTGAGGTGTGTGATGGCATCCATGAATGTTTATTTGTTTTCCCTCTATAGACAGAACACTGAAATCTTGAGATTGTAAGAAATACGTCTAGAATGGCCCCAAGATACCTAGAGGATTCTAAAACTGTAGAGCTATTTTTAAAAGTTTTTATTGAAATACAGTTGATTTACAATGTTATGTGAGTTTTGGGTGTACAGCAATGTGATTTGGTTACACGTACACACACTGACACATACGTATGTACACATCATAGGGTATTACAGGACGCTGAGCGTGGGGCCCTGTGCTTTACAGTAGGTCCTTGTTGATTATGTATTTTACATATACTAGTGTGTGTATTTTAATCCCAAAGTCCTAATTTTCCCCTCCCCTTGCTCCTCTTTGGTAACTATAAAGCTGGTTTTCTATGTCCATGAGTCTGTTTATGTTTTGTAAATAAGTTCATTTGTATTTTGTTAGGATTCTACATATGTGATATCATATGATATTTGTCTTTCCTTATTTGGCTTGACTCACTTAGTATGACCATCTCTATTTTAATTGTACAATGTCTATAATCTCCACTCCCCATTTGAAGGTATTTCTAGGAATATACAATACATATCCTATGCTAAAAGACAATAAAGTTGTTGTTGAAGCACTTTTTGCTGACCTTTATTTTATATGTATTTATCCATGCCTTCTGGAGAAGGCAATGGCACCCCATTCCAGTACTCTTGCCTGGAAAATCCCATGGACGGAGGAACCTCGTAGGCTGCAGTCCATGGGGTCACTAAGAGTTGGGTACGACTGAGCGACTTCACTTTCACTTTTCACTTTCACACCTTGGAGAAGGAAATGGCAACCCACTCCAGTATTCTTGCCTGGAGAATCCCAGGGACAGAGGAGCCTAGTGGGCTGCTGTCTATAGGGTCGCAGAGTCAGACACGACTGAAGCGACTTAGCAGCAGCAGCAGCATGCTTTTTTACTGTTATCGGGGGAAAGTGGGATGGGAAGGAGAGATAACCTGGGAGACTGGGATTGACGAATACTCACTGTGGGTCTCCCTGGTGGCTCTGATGGTAATGCGGGAGACTGGGCCTTGACTTCTGGGTCAGGAAGATCCCCTGGAGAAGGGAATGGCTACTCACTTTCACGCCAGCATTCTTTCCTGGAGAATTCCATGGATAGAGGAGCCTGGAGGGCTATAATCCATGGGGTTCACAAAGAGTCAGACACTCCTGAGCAACTAACACATGTATAAAATAGATAACTGTAAAGACCTACTGTGTAGCAAAGGAACTCTACTAAACATTCTGCAATGACCTTTATGGGAAATAAATCTGAAAAAGAGTAGATATATGAACATATTCCGAGAATGTTCCTTTGAATGTAATTGTTCTTTAAAGTCTTTTGAGATTAAGCGAGGTTCTAGTAGGAATTGGGGACTTTCCGATGGCTCAGCAGGTAAAGAATCTGCCTGAAATGAGAAGACACAGGAGATGTGGGTTTGCTTGGTTCAATCCCTGGGTGAGGAACATCCCCTGGAGGAGGAAATGGCAACCTGCTCCAGTATTTTTGCCTGAAAAATCCCATGGTCCATGGTGTCACAAAGAGTAAGACACGATTGAGCGACTAAACACCTTTGTGGGAATAGGCTCAGTTTTTGTATTGGCTTTCCTGATTTCATTTAAAAAAAAGTCTTGGATGATGACATCAGCTTAACCAGTGTCTGGCAATGGCAGGATGCGGGTCATTAAAGTGAAAGAGTGTAAATGCTTCCCAGCTTCTAGTCCACGACACTGACAAATCTGTGCAGGGAGGAGAGAAAGACGATACGACACTGACAAATCTGTGTAGGGAGGTGAGAAAGAGCGATAGAACCCCGGGAAGCGCAGGATTTATAGCCAATCACCTTTAAACATGAAAAGAGGAGCACTGAATTCTTTAAAAACAGTTTAAGTAAGTAAAAAATACAAGATTTGTAACAGCAATTAACAACAAGCTAACATTTGTGGGGAAACGTGAGAAATACGCATATCTTTGTGTTTGCTTACATTTACAAAAAGAAATGTTGGAAAGAAAAGCAAAACTAGCGGGACTTCCTGGTGGTCCATTGGTTAAGGCGCCTTGCTTCAGATGCAGGGGCGCGGGCTCAGTCCCTAGTTGGGGAACTAAGATCCTACAAGCTGCACAGTGTGGTCAAAAAAAGAGAAAGAAAACAAAAAGGGAAAACAAAACTAGTAACAGTAGTTATTTGTGTGTGTGTGTGTGTTTGTGCATGCCTGTGTGTGTATAGTACTTGTGTAGGAGTGTGACTGCAGATGGTGACTGCAGCCAGGAAATTAAAAGACGCTTACTCCTTGGAAGGAAAGTTATGTCCAACCTGACAACATATTGAAAAGCAGAGACATTACTTTGCCAACAAAGGTCCGTATAGTCAAGGCTATGGTTTTTCCTGTGGTCATGTATGGATGTGAGAGTTGGACTGTGAAGAAGGCTGAGCGCCGAAGAATTGATGCTTTTGAATTGTGGTGTTGGAGAAGACTCTTGAGAGTCCCTTGGACTGCAAAGAGATCCAACCAGTCCATCATAAAGGAGATCAGCCCTGGGATTTCTTTGGAAGGAATGATGCTAAAGCTGAAACTCCAGTACTTTGGCCACCTCATGCGAAGAGTTAACTCATTGGAAAAGACTCTGATGCTGGGAGGGATTGGGGGCAGGAGGAGAAGGGGATGACAGAGGATGAGATGGCTGGATGGCATCACTGACTCGATGGACGTGAGTCTGAGTGAACTCCGGGAGTTGGTGATGGACAGGGAGGCCTGGCGTGCTGCGATTCATGGGGTCGCAAAGAGTCAGAGACGACTGAGTGACTGCACTGAACTGAACTGAGGAGTGTGACTTGCAAAAAGAACAGGCGTAGAGAGAGCGCCTCTTCACTGTAGGCATACACGAGGAGTTTCATGGCATATGAACCACTTGGGGATGCTGTGAAATTCAGGTTCTGATTCAGTCAGTCTGGAATGTGGCCTGAGATGCTGCATTTCCAACAAGCTCCCAGGCAATGCCTGTGCTGCTGTTCTATGGACCACACTTGCCTACAACGACAGAAATTTGTATGTGACCTTATACTGAGTGGTATTGAAGTGTTAATACTCCTTTGGCTGGTGTGGTAATGACATAATGCTTCCAGAGAACCTACAAAGATGTGCAATACAGGTTAAAAGACCCGAGTCTGGGACTTTTTAAAATACTTTGGAAATAAGAGGCACAAACAGCTACAAGAGGATAGATGAAGCATGTCTGGCAAAATCTCGATCTTTACTGAATCTGGGTTCTGGGTGTGATGGAGTTCATTATACTATTCTCCACTTTTGTAGGTTTGAAATTTTTCTTGATAAAATATTTTAAATTGTGTGCAATTTCTGTTTCCTACAAAAATAGCCCTCCTTAAGAAAGTGTTAGTCACTCAGTCGTGTCCAACTCTTTTCGACCCCATGGACTGTAGCCCACCAGGCTCCCCTGTCCATGAAATTCTCTGAGGAAGAATACTTAGAGATGTATTGGTAGGTTGCCATTTCCTCCTCCAGGGGATCTTCCTGACCCAGGGATCAAACCCAGGTCTCCTGAATTGCAGGCAGATTCTTGACCATCTGAGCCACCTTCAGTACTGAGTTGATCCTATTGCAAAATCTAAATTAAAACCTGGTCTTCATTTTACTCGATTTTCAAGAAGCCTTGGCACATTTGACCACTTCAACTTTCTCAAAACATTTCTCCTCTGGTTTGCTGACACCACTCAGGTATTCTTGGGCTTCCCTTGTGGCTCAGCTGGTAAAGAATCCGCCTGCCATGTGGGAGACCTGGGTTCGATCCCTGGGTTGGTAAGATCCCCTGGAGAAGGGAAAGGCTACCCACGCCAGTATTCTGGCCTGGAGAAAGAGTCAGACAAGACTGAGTGATTTTCACTTTCGTTCTAGCTTCTTATGGTGGAACAAGGGAGCACTCAGGAAAGGGTCTTGCTGTTGGAAGAATCTGAAAGCACATTTCTTAGCTTCCAGCTAAGATGTGTTTAGGACACACTTTGTGAAGATGAGCACGATGGAACATGTGACAGTCCCGGGTTATCGTCCCAGGGTGCATCTCTTTAGAATTTTCGTTTCTTAGTCACTGGAAGGGTGTCTCACGTTTTCTGTTTGTTCTGCAGACCGCATGTCAGTGGGAGCAGAGACACAGATATAGTACCCCCAGTTCTCCCCTGGAGAGTTAGCAGGAGCCTGTCAAATGTGCCAAAGGGCTTCTTGGAGGTGGTGACGGGACAGTTGGGAAAAGGTAGGTGATCTGCTTAATGGATTGAGGCCTGTGAAAACTAGACCTCAGATCTTCAGGTCTCAGGCTGCTGAGAGGATGTAGAAAGCTTCTAATGAGAATGCTTCACTTTTGAAATTCAGAAAGGTAAATTTCCCAAGGGACTGTAAAATGACTCACGTCTCCTATATTGATATTTTTCTCTGCGAAATAAATGTCTTTTTGCATTATTTAAATAGCACATAATTAAGTACTGAGGGCTCTCCATTCCTTGTAACCAAAGCACAGCCAGCGAGGTATGGAGGCCTAGAGGCCTGGGGAGAGGCATCGTCTCTTTGAGCGGAGAGAGAGGAAAAAACAATAGGGAGAGAGACAGACAGAGACCAGGGGCAGGAGGAAGAGAAAGGAAGTGTTTAACATTCAGAATTTGTCCACCACCGATAATTTATTGGAACTCATCTGTAACAAGGCCTGGCACTGATTTATAAGTTGATTTGAAAAATAAATAAAAGTGATAGAAACCTGCATTTGGTTTTAATGATAGACTGTTGCAGCGTGAAAAGTAAGGATATGAAACATTGCAAGGAAATTAGATAGTGTGCCCTGAAGACAATTGCAGCCACCAGCCCATTAATTGTTAGATATTTATTATTAAAAATTTCTTTTCATGAGTGACTGCAGAATATTTGTGCTACTCAAGCTGTTGAGTTCTGACATGAATGAAGTGTGGGGAGCTCATTTGCTTGTGTGTGCGTGTGTGCACATGTGTAACCAACAAGGAAACTGGCCAAACTGGGTGGTCGATCTTCACGGCGAAAACACAAACAGAGGGGCTGCTTTTTAAACAATGCAGAACAGAGCAGGGGACGCTGGAGCACTTGCCTTTCCTGAAGCTGCTGCCATCATCAGTAGCATCCTCAACATTACTGTTGTCAGCCTCAGCATCAGCAGCATCACCAGCCTCAGCATCACCAGCATCACCAGCCTCAGCATCAGCAGCATCACCAGCCTCAGCATCACCAGCATCACCAGCCTCAGCATCAGCAGCATCACCAGCCTCAGCATCACCACCATCACTCTCATCATCACCAGCCTCAGCGTCACCACCATCACCACCATCATCATCCCAATTATCATTTTTAACCCTGGTAGAAACCCAGGTATACACACAAATTAGACCTCTCCAACTCAGAAAATGTAATTCTAAAGTCACTGGCAATAGTACCCCAAGAGGACTCAACCTATGAATATAAAAAACCATTTTGCTATCTCAGCAGCATTTACCTTATAATGTTTTATTTTCATCTGAGCAGAATCAGAAGGATTGCTACTTGAACATGTCAGGGTTTACATGATTATACACAATGGGGGAACTGAAAACAATCATAGTCTTACCCTCCAAGTTACAAGGCGTCTGAAACTGCTGTCTTTAAAAACGTAGCTAACATTTGTTTTCTCATTGAGAAAAAAAAGAGAGCAGGTCTTTGATTAACTGGAAATTACTCATCATTATAGACTAATATCGTAATGCTTTTCACTCCCTCTTTTATTCATATTTAAAATTTTGTGTTTGTAATTATCATTTGCCTGATGTTTTTAGGAAAAGAATATGTTTGGACAGATTTCCATTTATCTTAGACATGTGATTAACTGACCCTGATACATTTTCTTTTTAAATCAGAAGGCATTTTATAGCCAGTCTTAACTCATGATTCATTCTAGGGATGTTTTCAGTTTAATTTTTCTGCTCTACAATGAGGAAGCACATGGAGAGATAATTTACAGTGGAGAAAGTTGACATAGCAAAGATATCATGGTTTATGCAAATGCTATGTTTAAAAAATAGCTGTGATGAGTTGTAATGCAAATAATAAATTTAATTTGCCGTTATTTAATATCTAATAAAAATATGGTTCAAAAAATACTGCCCAGGTGGCCCATATACTCCAATGTCAAGCTTTGCCATCCAGTGACTGACAGATGCCATTGCTGCACACTTTGTTTTACTGATGGCTCTTGTCTGCTGCTGCTGCTAAGTCGCTTCAGTCATGTCCGACTCTATGCGACCCCATAGACAGCAGCCCACCAGGCTCCCCTGTCCCTGGGATTCTCCAGGCAAGAACACTGGAGTGGATTACCATTTCCTTCTCCAATGCATGACAGTGAAAAGTGAAAGTGAAGTCGCTCAGTCGTGTCCAACTCTTAGCAACTCCATGGACTGCAGGCTCTTGTCTAGAGTGTTCCAATTTCTTGAGTCAACCACTGAAGACTCAAGCACATGCTGGATTCAGACTTTGGCTAGATCGTAGGCTTCCTGAGGATAGACTGTGTATTTCCTTATTTGTGACTTCAGAGCTCAGCCTCGTGTCTGCTGCTGATGGACTGATGAAGATCTCTCAGCCTACAGGCTTCATTTTGATGAGTTTGAGATATGCAATCAATAATCACTTGTTGCTTCCCATCCCTTGTCCTCCCCGCAGTGAGGAGGTTATTACACAAATGTTGCCCGCTTGGTCGAGAACCAGGCTTACATCCTGGAGTGAATGCTGTTGTTGGGTTCAGTCTCTAAGTTGTGTCTGACTCTTTGTGACCCCATGGACTGCGGCATGCCAGGCTTCCTTGTCCTTCACCATTTTCTGGAGTTTGCTCAGACTCATGTCCACTGAGTTGGTGATGCCATTCAACCATCTCATCTTCTCCTTTTGTCTTCAATATTTCCCAACATCAGGGTCTTTTCCAATGTGTTGTCTTCAGACTGTGAAGGAGTAAATATCTGTAGTTGAAGCTGTCCAGTGTGGTCTCGGTTAGGGAAACTAATTCACGGTCTTTCCTGGTTTTATCTCAAGCAGTTTCTCCTCCAGTGTGCTGAGGAGGAGATTGGCCCCTGGCCCCACCCCTGCACAACTACCTTGGTGGATTTTTATTAATTGTTCATATGCTAATATACATGACATATGTCTTCAAGCATGCGCTCTGATTCTGGAGACTGGGCAAACTCCAGACAGTGCCCATCTTATTTTCTTGTCACCTAATCAATATATACTTATTGATTGATTGGTTGTAGGAAGAATGCATTTCAGGACTTCATATTCTCTGCCAAGTGTGTTAGATGTGCGTGCATGCTAAGTCCCTTCAGTCACGTCTGACTCTTTGCAACCCTATGCACTATAACCCGCCAGGCTCCTCTGTCCATGGGATCCTCCAGGCAGGAATACTGGGGTGGGTTGCCATACCTTCCTCCAGGGGATCTTCCTGATTCAGAGACTGAAGCTGTGTCTTTTGTGTCTCCTGCATTGGGAGGCATATTTTTTTTTACCACCATCACCACCCGGTTGTTGGTTATGTTAGGTAGCCCAACAATAATTTTTCTCCTTAGATAAGCAAAGCAGGTTTCACTGTAAGCCTGCATTAGGCATATAGTGGTGCTAAGGCTCATGGTTTAATACGGATGTTTGTAAATTCCATTTTGGGGATCCCAAACTGTGGCAACAAGTGAACCTTAAAGTCTTGCCTTTAGATTTGCTTTGAAAATGTTGAACTGCTTATTTTATTTGATCTCTCAGCCCCCTTCCATCCCAGTGGGGTAAGCAAAGATTCTGTTTTTCCTATTTGAAAGATTAAAAAATGAGGTTCAGAAAAGCCCTTAAACAGCTAGAAAAGCACATAGGAAGCTCCTGGGACACTGACCACTAAATTGGCAACCCACTCCAATATGCTTGTCTGGAAAATTCCATGGACAGAGGAACCTGGTAGCCTACAGTCCATGGCGTTGCAAATAGTCAGCCACGACTGAGCACTCATGCACACACAGGTCCTGTGATGAAATCACCCCTGAGTAGTTTTCATAGGAGGAACACTTTTTTCTCTTACATTTCTCTTCACCCCTTAACAAAAGTCCCCACTGCAACATGCGTGTGAACAAGCCAGAAACTTTTTCAGCTCTCTATGCCACAACTTCTTAGCTTTAAAACCAAAACTTGAATGTAATCTCCGTAGAATTTCTCTGGGGAGAAATGACCTACTTCATTTCCTATGCTCTTCCTTGTAGTCACTCTGAGTCTTGGGAATTACCTTGTCCATGTATTTTCATTCAGAATGAATGCTTTAATATATTTCTTTAATCATCTGTTGCATCCGAGAATATTGTTTCATGCATATTAAAGACTTGGGCATGTAATAGACCAGGGCTCTGACTAATAAAAGCACTCAAAGCATGTCACCAGTTCTTATTGCTTTTCTTGGCTTCAGGATAGATGTGTTTTATTTGGCAAATCAAAATAATAATAATGAAAACAATAATGATGATAATCATGCTTATATTAAACAAAAGGAATCATTTTATTTTGTAAGAGTGCTATGGCCTTGTATAGATCATTATTCTTTTGAAGGGATTGACCTTCCATCATATTTTCAGAGTGGGAATCAAGCAATGAGTATTAGGAACCTCCTATGGCTATATAGAGAGGCTTCTCAGGTGCTACAGTGGTAAAGAATCTGCCTGCCAATGCAGGAGATGCAAGAGACATGGATTTGATCCCTGGGTCAGAAAGATTCCTTGGAGAAGGAAATGGAAACCCACTTCAGTATTCTTGCCTGCAAAATTCCATGGACAGAGGAGCTTAGAGGGGTACACGACTGAGCATGCACACACACACACACACACACACACACCCCTCTACTAGAAGTAGAAAGTCTTCTAGTCTGGTTTGTGCCTATGGGACTTTCACAAAATAAATAGTTAAATGTACAAACCACATGCTCTACGAAAATAGAGAAGGGAAAGTGTTTCCCAGGGGATGAGGTTTAAGTGTGATTTTGGGGAGAGGAGAAAGAGCAAGATGACTGAGCAAAGGGAGAAGGGGATTTGGGGCAAGGGATGAGAATTTAAAGATAAACACAAAGTTGGAATCACTGAATAAACGTTTACTAGGTGAGGCGGCCCCAGGACCATGAAAGATGGGGTCCTGGTTCTAGGCTTATGAGTAGAGAAGACCCTCGGAGGTGTTGGAGGCAGAGTGGGAAGTACCATGTTGGGTCTGAGCCAGGGATGCTCCCTGACCTCAGAGGAGGCTGCACCACACAGCTGGGGGAGAAAAGAGAGGACATAGAAACCTTTCTCAGAGTTGGCAATGGCCAAGAAGAAACTTAAGGCATGAAGGAATTAGCCAGAGGAAGGATATTCCAGGCAGACGGAATCGTTTGGTGAGAGCAGGAGGAAAGAGAGAAGAGAGAGCTCATCATGTGTCTTAGTTTGGCTGGAGGGGGCATGTGTGCCAGGAGAATAAATAGGCTGGGGGACCAGGGAGATTATAGTAAAGAATCCTGACTTTACCCTGAGAGCAGTCAGAACAAATGCCATATTGGTAGAACAGCTGGAACAAAGAAGGTCTGATTAGCACACAGAATTCTGCAGAGGTTAAAAAAAAAAAAGAAGGAAGAAAGAGCGTGGAAAGGGAATGAGAAGGAAGACTTCACTGTCTTTCAAGAGATCAGGATTAGAGCCAGGAGGTTGCGTGGTCACTGCAGGTTCATGTTCTTGCTCTGGCGTTTATTTCTGAGACCCATTTGCTGTGACTTTCATGCATGTGATAACACACAGTCAAAATAATCAGACCAGGTTGTGTGAACAGGGGCCATCAACGTTGTGCGGTCTGATTTAGCTAACGTCATCTAATGACAACAGGTGGAAGATTAGTGTTGTGCCCTCCATAATCTCAGTGAGTGCCAGTCTTTCTCGAATCATGTTTTGTCCCAGTTTCTGATGTGTTGAAACTCCTCGTAGGAAAGGACATGTGCTACAGTGGCTCTGAACATCACGGATGGTATGTATTTCTTTCTTTATTCTTAATTCCTATTTGTAGATTCAAAAATCTTTGGGAGCAGGTTTACCTGGTGGTGGTTTAGTTGCTAAGTTATGTCTGACTCTTGAAACCCCACAGAGTCCGCCAGGTTCCTCTGTCCATGGGATTTCCCAGGCAAGAATAGGAGAGTGGGTTGTCATTTCCTCTCCGGGGGATCTTCCCGACCCAGAGATGGAACCTGGTCTCCTGCATTCCAGCCAGATTCTTTACTGACTGAGGGCAGACATAGTCTTCTTTCCTTGATCTCAGTCAATCAAGTACATTTGAATTGTCTTTTAACATTCAGATAATGGAAAATTGAAAAGTACAAGAGAGACTAATAATGGAGTGTTTCACCATGATCCTTTAGTAGGATTCTGAAAATAAATTCACACAATCTTGCTATTCAGTTTACCAGCCAGTAAAATGTCCTTAACAGCTTTCCTATACAAATGCCCTGGGGATGGATGATGCAACTAATGGCAAATTTCTGTATGACTTCAGGATTTATCGCTGAAAAAGGAATGTACTGTGATTCAGACTCTTCTGGAGTAAGTGACTGTTGTCAGTATGTATCCGCCTGTAATTTAGAAGTGGGGTCTTGATATGAGATGAGAGAGGTAGTATAGCTCTATAGTCCAACAGGCTTATGCAACAGACAGAAAAGAGCATTTTCAAGGAATATTAAAGGATCAAGGTTAAAAGGAAATTAAACTGCTGAAAGTTTGGTGTAATGAAAATATAGGGTTTTATAAAACATAGAGGCCAATTTGAAGGAACTCTGAGATGTAATCTGGGAACTGCTGTAAACTGAGAAGCCATGAAAAAGAAGAAACCCCCCCCCCCCATAGGTCAGGATTCAAGTCAATGGCCTTATTTCCATGGCCCTGTTATGTAGTCAGTTCATTTATTTAAAAGTAATTGAATTTTAATTACCCCAGTACTGTTTCTGCAATGCTCACGTTAAAAAGGACAGACTAAATTTCAACTGTGTTGAGAACAGAATGTTTTCTTTAAAAGCATCAGTTTTATTTAGCAAATGCAGTTCTTCATTTATTAGAGAATTCAAAATAGGTACACTTCTATGGGACATGTGTCATCACAGAATGACACAGTATATGGCTAAAATTTGTACTTTTTAGGACATGCATGACATCCAAATATGGCAGATGTCAATCAAATTGCATGCCTTACTCAATTTTTTCTCAAAGGATCATGTCCCATAGGCACCATCAGTCAATATTAAGAGATGGTCACATCGACTGATTAGAGCCCGTCTCCTAATCTGACCTGAGAACTGCTTAGTCTGGCATTGATTTGAGCTCTGGTGTCGTGCGGATGTAGTGCCTGATCTCCTTGAGGGATTTCTTGGGAGGGCCTGAGAAAGCTGCTCCGCAGGAAGAAAACCACACACACACACAGAGAAGCCGGAAACAGCCATGTGGGCAGAAGGGACGGAGGAACTGCCTGGGATCCTGGTGACTTCCTTTATCCTTCTCCCGTCCAGTGGGAGGCCAGTTTGCATTTCCTGCTCTCGGGTTCTTCTAAGAGATATCCCAATGCCCTGGTAATAAATCCACCCCCACACTCTCGACAGACTATTTAAAGATGACTTTTTAGCACTTGTACTCACCAATCCCTCTATCATCAAACTTTATCTTGGCGAACCAATCTAGAACTAACCACATTTTTATTATTTTTTCAGCCAGTGTCCCCTTGTTTGCTCCTCCCCTAAGCAATTGTATATAAGTTGTTTAAATACTGTGCTAATCTGGCCAAGCATGGCCATACACTGGATTTTAAGGAGCTTCTAAGCCCAATTAGTGCTTTCCAGGTGGCTCAGGTGGTAAAGAATCAGCCTGCCATTGCAGGAGATGCAGAAGACGTGGGTTCCACCCCTGGGGAAGATCCCCTGGAGAACCCACTCCAGTATTCTTGCCTGTAAAATCCCACGGACAGAGAAGCATGGTGGGCTACAGTCCATGAGGTCGCAGAGTCAGAACGACTGAGCACAAACACACACACAAACGCAGGTAGTAAATTTGGTACAATTTCCAACAAACATATACCATCGGTTAAAAAGAAGCGGTTAGGTTTCAGAAAAGACATATCATTGCAAATCTATCAGTTGGAAATCCAACAGAAGATGCCCAATGAGTGTAAGTTAGTGTCAGTATGGGAAATGAATGATGTTCTTACCACGTCTGTCTTATCTATGAAATCATTTACATCCATAAATGCTTTATGATTGATTCCTAAACCTCTCCAAGGTTAGAATTACCTGGGAACACTTTGCAAACATTAATTCCTAGGTCTGTCCCAAAACTATAGAGTAAGAACGTAAGGGACATGTGATCTGGAAATCTGTGTATTTATAGCTCTGTAGGTGATTCTAAGGCTCAGCCAGCTTTTAGGATCATTGTTCTAGAATACATATAATGTCTAGGGAGAAGCTTGCCATTGAAAATAAAACACCAATCAATACAGAAAAAAATCAATTATATTTCTAGATATCAGCATGGAACAATTGGAAACTGAAATTTTAAAAAGTGTAGTTCATAAGAGCACCCAAAACATTAAATACTTGGGTATAAATCTACTGACAAGTGCAAGATATATATATTCTGAAAGTTATCAAATACTCACAAAAGAAATCAAAGATCTAAATATATGAAAATAAATACAATATTTATAGGCTGGAAAATTTAATATGGCTAAGATGTCAATTCTTCTAAATGGATCTGTTGTTCCTACCGAACACCAATTGAATCCTAGCAGCAACTGTAAGTTTCAGATGTGCATGTGTGCTAAGTTGATTCAGTTGTGTTCGATTCTCCAGGCAAGAACACTGGAGTGGGTTGCCATGCCCTCCTCCAGGGGATCTTCTCCACCCAGGGACTGAACCACTGTCTCCTTTATCTCCTGCAATTCTTTTTATTCTCTTTGCTTATCTCTTTTGTTACAAATTAGTGTATATACGTTGATCCCAGTCCCCTAACTTATCCCACCTTCCCTTTCCCACCTTGGGTTCATATGTTTGTTCTTTATGTCTGTGTCTCTAGTTTTGAATTTTTTGTCAGCTGTAGAATTTTTTTGCAAGAACCAGGTTGAATTCCTACTCCCATAATGTACCGTGAATACATCGTGGGTCAACCCAAGCCATAGGTGGGAAAAAGGTCCTTGAGAATAAATGAGGGTCTAGACACACCCAGAAAGGCCAAAGAGGGTCACTTGGTTGTCTAGAACCAAGTTGCGACCAGCTGTAGTGTCCCTTGACCACATTCTCAACATTTGATGAAAAATAATGTTCCATCACAGAAAGATAAGGAGTCCACATGGGATAAGACCAAAGTTAAAAGAGAAATTTCTGTTTAATGGATGAAAGCAAGATGTTTTGGCCGACTTTTTTCTTTTAATGGTAAACAAAAAGAGGAGTTGACGTTAGAAGCAGAGTGAATTGTGTGACCCATGGTTTGGAAGAGTTTAGCCAGCTGAAACCTTAAGAAAATAAATGCTTTGAGAGTGCTTTCCAGTTTTTTGCTTCCTGTCATCATAGCTCCTTTTTTAAAATGTATTTTTTAATTGGAGGAAAACTGCTTTACAATGTTGTGATGCTTTCTGCCATACAGCAATACAAATCAGCCATAATTATATATATATCACCTCAATCTTGAGCCTACTCATTCTTATCAGATGTGTCGGTACTATAACTGTTTTAAGAGTGTTTTAAGATTTTGAAAGTATATTTCTGAGGGTAATAGAGTGATCAGAAAAGATCTTATGGTGAATATATAATGGCTTTCTTCTTCTTTGCTTTAGTGAAATGCTTGAAAGCCTACTCTTTGTGCTGAAAGGATGATTTGCTATTTTAAAACTATTATAGACTCAGCGAGATGGAGTTTGTGCGTGCATTTTAAATAACCAGGGCCGACTCCCATGGGACGAGGGTGGTGGGTAAAATGCATGATTCATGATAAGAAGCTGCTGCCTTGAAATCACTTCTTACCATAACACTGGCCACTTCATTAGAGTGGTAATTAGAAAGAAAGAAGGAAGGAAGGGAAAAAACAGACAAGGCCATTTGAGGGGGAAATTAGCGCTTAATTTCCAAGACTGTTTTATTTTAATGAATGCAACCCTGGCAGGATTTGGTACTTAAACTGCAAACTGAAGAATGATAAGGCTAGTGTTTTAGATCTGTCTTCTAAATGGAAAACGCTTAATGAAGAATGTGATGAAAACGTATCTAATGAGTGAATTCATCCCTACAGTCAAATATAGTGTCTTTGAAGAAGGATTTAAGAAATAGATGTATGTAGGTAGGCATGTGTGTTTAAGTCACATCCATTTAATCAGTTGCTACTGTCATTAAGCAAAGAAGGACTCTTTCGGCATGCATCTTTAGCTTGCTTAAGGTACTGGTAGGTCCAACCTTGTGTGTTTCTTTCGGCTGTGCTGTGTGGCGTGCGGGATCTTCTCCACAACCGCTGCTTTGGGAGCACAGGGTCCTAACCACTGGACTACCACGGAATTCCTCGATCAAGTCTTCTTAAGAGAAGACATTTCATTTGACTTATTTACTGACAGGTGTCAACATCAAGACAGTCCTGAGATTTTATCATTTTGTGCTGCTTAGCAGAGAGATTGCAGAGAAACATTCTATCAATTAGAATATAGTTAGAAACTAGAGAAAAATGATTACTTACCTTTATGAATCTTTTCTGAATATATGTACAAAATATATTCTTAACAGTTAGGATATGTATTGATAGTAATGGACATTTTCAGAAGGTACCAAAAAAATCAGTCCCCAAATGGTCATACTCTGTTGAGTCAGAGATGAAACCCAATATACACTTGGTGGCTCAGATGGTAAAGTCTGCCTGCAATGCAGGAGACCTGGGTTCAGTCCCTGGGTCAGGAAGATCCCCTGGAGAAAGAAATGGCTACCCACTCCAGCATTCTTGCCTGGAGAATTCTGTGGACAGAGGAGCCTGACGGGCTACAGTCCATGGAGTTGCAGAGTTGGGCACGACTGAGGGACTAACACATCTTCTACACACTTGGTCGTTCATTCCTTTCACTGTAACTGGCATTAGGAGGGGAAAAGAAAAAGAGAGGGCAGTGAGACCTGAAGGAAATCCATAGACCTTCAGACCGCGAGGTCTCATTCTGTCATTCTCTACCGTGAATAATTATCCACGTTTTACTTATTTCATCTATTTAAATCTTATCAATCATGTCAAACTGATTAAAACGGTCTAATTAATTATGTTTTAGAAATTTTGGGGGGTATCATAGGATTAAGGCATTTAATAAAACACGTTTTGTGATTAAAGTCTCTGAAGAATCCCATAGTGTTAAGCCCTACTTCCTGAGCCCTCTGTAATATACAGTTCATTCTGAAGCAGTGGTAAATCATTGCAGTGAATGTTTTCTTCATAATGTCACTGCAAAATAGCATAAAGAGTATTCTAACTACATGCCATGAAATTAAAACAACAGACCATGACTGGTAGGAAATTATGGGTTTATCTTAACTTTTGTGAAGATTTAAAAAAAGCAATGTTTATGGAAAAAGTAATGAATATTAAATCTTTCATACACCTGCCATGATTAAAGAATTCTTTTCACTTATAACAGCAGTGACTTTGCAACATGGTAAGATTTCCATTCGGTTTGAACAAAGAGACCCAGACAAGTTAAACAGGCTCAGGCCACAGAGAACAGTGAGTCTGAAAAGCAAGCAGAAGTCTATCGGGTGAAAAGTATTCAAGTAATTCCAGATGTCCTGATATTGAAGACATCCCGAGTCTGTAGCTACGACCTCCACACTGGCGTGTGGTCCAAGGACCAGCATAACCAACGCCGCGTTGGTAAAATTTCAGGCCCCAAGCTAATCTTACTGAATTAAAATCCTGTTTTCAAAGAAGATGCTCAGGTGATTCATCTGCATACTCAAGTTTTATAAGAACTACCATTGTGGGGAATTATCAATTATCATTCAAGGCTAGCAAGATCTTTCTGGAAGGAAATCAACATAAGTTTATATATTTTTATGTAGACATTACAGCAAATCTTCTCTAGAATGGGTGTACCTTAAGAGGTTCTTTATGTGTGGAATCTAAAAAGAAATGATACAAATGAACTTCCAAAACAGAAAGAGACTCAGATTTAGAGAATGAGCTTAAGGTTGCAGTGGGCAGAAGGATGAGGGGAAGGGGAGTTTGGGATGGACACGTTCACTCTGCTGTATTTAAAACGGATAACCAACAAGATCTACTGTGTAGCACATGGAACTCAGCTCAATGTTATGTGGCAGTCTGGATGGGAGGGGAGTCTGGCGGAGAATGGATACATGTATATATGTGTGGCTGGGGCTTCCCTGGTGGCTCAGATGGTAAAGCATCCACCGGCAATGCAGGAGACCCAGGTTCAGTCCCTGGGTTGGGAAGAAACCCTGGAGAAGGAAATGGTTACCCATTCCAGCATTTTGCCTGGAGAATTCCATAGACAAAGGAGCCTGATGAGCTGCAGTCCACGGGGTCGGACACCACCAAGCGACTAACACCTTCACTTTGTCACTTTCACAAGTATGACCGAGTCCCTCTGCTGTTCACCTGAGACTATCACAACATTGTTAGTCGGCTACACCCCAAAATAAAATACACAGTGTTTTCCTAAAAAAATGAGGGCTGTATTTGATTCTTTTTGTGCATGAAAAAAGTGAAAGTGAAAGTTGCTCAATCATGTACGACTCTTTGCAACCCCATGGACTAAACAGTCCACAGAATTCTCCAGGCCAGAATACTGGAGTGGCTAGCCTATCCCTTCTCCAGCGGATCTTCCTGACCCAGGAATCGAACCGGGGTCTCCTGCATTGCAGGCAAATTGTTTACCAACTGAGCTATTTTTTGTGTGTGCATGCTCAGCATCTAATATAATGCTTGGCTCACATTTGGTTCCGTGAGAGTGAATGAACGAATGCTGTTAAAATAAAAATAGAGCAGCCAAGGGATTTCCTTGGTGGTTTCCAGTGGTTATGACTCCGTGCTTCCACTACAGGGGGCACAGGTTCAATCCCTGGTCAGGGAACTAAGATCCCTAAGATCACTCTGAGGTGTGGCCAAAAAAAAAAAAAAAAAAATAGAGCAGTCAAGTCAGTGATGTTACAGCATTTGTTACAAAGGTTAGGACGGTTGGTTCAATGGACAAGTATTGATACAAGGACATCCCATGGGCATACGAGAAAAGCAGAATGTGTACAAATGAGACAGTTTTGCTCAAATGAATAAGGGAAGCAGACTGTTATTTAATTAGTTAGGAAGGAAGCACACAAGTTTTGAGCATCACTCTGCTTCACCTGATAATTTGAAAACCATGTCATTTAAAGAGCAGTTGTGACGCGAGGATGCATAAATATTTTCATCATGCCAAGTCATACTGTTGGTTCATAATCTAAGTCAAATTTTACTAGAATTCTGTGTTCTTTGACCAAGGAAAATCTAGAATATAAAATGGGTTAAAGATAAAAATCACTACAGGAGGGAGTTCAAACCTGGTTCTCTGTGGCAACCAAGAGGGAGCAGACATATGTATACTTAAAGCTGATTCATCTTGACGTATGGTAGAAACTAACACATTATTTTAAAGTGATTATCCTCCAGTGGGAAAAAAAAAAGACACACACAAAATCACTGTAGGAAATTAAGAGACTTAGATAACAGTCCAGCGAATGCCAGAAGTTATTTTAAAACATCTGTTAAGCCTGAAACCTGCAGGGTAGTCCTATCTATCTGCAGCAGGGTAAGTGTCACAGGTTAGGGCCACGGTCCCCTCAAGACTGCCCTTGTTTCAGAACCAGCTGCAAGCCCTGAGGACCCCAGGCCACCAAGCGGTAATAAATGTGGGGTGTCCCCACTTCCCCCTCAGGTTCCACACTTTGCTAGAACAACTCACAGATTCCGGGAAGCACCGTAATTCCACTGCATTTTATCACGTGTGTGCTGTTCTGCGCTCAGTCGTGTCCGACCCTTCGTGACCCCAAGGCTTGTAGCCCGCCAGGCTCCTCTGTCCATGGGATACTCCAGGTAAGAATACTGGAGTGAGCAGCCAGGCACTCTTCCAGGGCAATCTTCCCAACCCAAGGATTGAATCTGAGTCTCTTATGTCTCTTGCACAGGCAGGCGGATTCTTTACCACTAGCACCACTTAATCATAAAGGGCACAAAATCAGGAACAGACAAGAGAGACCCGTGGAGTGAGGTCTGGCAGGATTACAAACACTAAGCTTCAGTGTCTACAGGAGCATCACCCTCCTGGCACATCCATGGGTACCTCCAACCAGGAAGCAATCCCGAGCCTCAGTGTCTAGGGGTTCTACTGGGTCTCATTACATAGCCACGATTTGTTGAATCACTGACCATACAATTGAACTCAATCTCCAAACCTCTTACTTTCCACAAAATTGAGCTGATGTCCTGAGGCTCAAAACCCCGAACTGTAGTCACATGGTTAGTCTTTCCAGCATGGCCAGCCCCCACCCTGGAAGCACCACGACTGGACCGCCAGGGAATTCCCGTAGTTAATTTTTTAAATTCCCTTATTGTTAATTTTTGGTAGTGAGGCTATATATCTGAAAGATCATGTTTTAAGTCTGGCACAAAGTACACATTCAAATGTTGATTTCCTTTCCTATAGAAATTAGTATTTTACACTACTACTATTCCATGGATACAAGTAAGTGAGATAAAGTTTAAGTCCTTCTGATGGCAGGTCAAAAAAGATGGGAATAGAGTTAGCCTGACAAACTGACTTTTAAATAAAATGCTTTACTGTTTAAAATTGGGGGTAGGGTGGGTGGGATGGGGAGTTTGTAACAGGCAGACAGTAAAAAAAAATTAGAGAAGTATGGGGATAAAAGGATGGATAAGTTAAAACTAGTATTTCATCAAGGATTTAGAAAAATGTTTTGTTTTTTTTTTAAAGCACAAATCCTTATTGTCTTAGAATTTAAGGCAGTAGTATAAAAAACAACAAATTAACTTTTCCCTTTAAAATATGAAAAGTTTCAAAATGATTACCATTTGGGGAAAAAGAGACCCACATTATTTTATTTAACATATGATACATAAGCCAACTCATTGGAAAAGACCTTGATGCCGGGAAAGATTGAAGGCAGGAGGAGAAGGGGATGACAGAGGATGAGACGGCTGGATGGCATCACCGACTTGACGGACATGAGTTTGAGCAAGCTCCAGGAGTTGGTGGTGGACAGGGAAGCCTGGCATGCTCCAGTCCATGGGGTCGCAGAGTTGAACATGATTGAGCGACTGAACTGAACTGAGGGAAGCCTGGCGTGTTGCAGTCCACGGGGTCACAAAGAGTCAAATGCGACTGAGCAACTGAACATGAAAATCAGGCAGAATTTCTTGGGCTAGATCCTTAATTATCATGGGTTCTGTTGTACCCATGTATGCACATAACAGGTTAAGGTCACCATCAGAATATGATGTAATTTTAAAAATGAAATTAAATATTCCAAGTATACTATACTCACAAAATGTAAATGATATTACTAAGAGCGTGGATATAAAGCTGTTTTAGCCAGTATTACTTACAGTGAAAATGAAGATTAATAGGATTTAATACAGTTAAAGCAATTCCAAAACTCAAGTGCTAAAAAATCAGGGCCCAAATCTTTCTGAACTTAAGACTCAAAACTGCATGCAACATACTGTGCAAATCTGCTAAATTTACTTGTGCTCTTAAATTTATCTCATTTCATCTTCAAGCTGCCAAATTAAATTTCACTTTAAGAGAAACTATGATAATTTTATTATTATTTAAAAAAACAATTATTTTCCCTTCGGGATTCCCTGGTGGCTCAGTGGTAAAGAAACCTGCCAATGCAGGAGACATAGGTTTGAACCCTGGGTCAGGAAGATCCCCTGGAGCAGGAAATGGCAACCACTCCAGTACCCTTGCCTGGAGAGTCTCATGGACAGTGAAGCTGGGAGGCTACACTCCACAGGGTTGCAAAAGAGTTGGACGTGACTTCAGAGACTAAACAACATTTTCCCTTCAACTTAAAAATTCAGATCATGACGTTTCCTAGCACCTCTGATGAGTAGTAGGAAATGTGTCTTGTGATATATATACTTATAGGACGCAGGATGACAACTCTTCTTCCTCTATCCCGTATATTCCACAGAAAAATTAAAGCACATTTTATGTATACTTTTAAATGATCAGAGAAAAGCCTAAGATTTAAAGTTTAAGTATACTTTACTTTCCCTCTTCATAACAAAATCCAACCTTTATTTCCCCTCTTTATAAAAAAACTTCATCAAACACATTCTTTAAAAAAAAAAAAAATCACAGAATAATTTTTATTTATAATGAAGTTATTCTCTCTGGACTTTAAATCATCAGTTCACTCTTACAACAGAGATTCAGTTTAAATAAGACCACCACAATGGAATGGAAAGAGGACAGCAGTCTGTTTTTACATATCAATCTCTCTGATATGTCTTAACGATACACTCAGTCCTACCCCATGGTCCATCTCCAGCGAAGTTCTCAACAGACCGCAAGCATTCAGGGTCCTTCATGCTGACGTACCGGGCGTGCCGGGCGAGGCCCTCGATTGCTCTGGAGGTTAGACAAACAGGGTTCTGAACAAAGGCCGACTTCACACGTGATCCATCCACAAATGGACAGCATGCCTTCAGAGCCTTTGGTTTTTATAAGTCCCTTTGGAAAGTTAAGTGATTGATGAATTAATTCTATTTTACAAATAGAATTTTACAAAACGAGCCACTGCCTATACAGTTTGTGCCAACGTCCTTGACTTCCTTAGGTCCATCACTCTGTTTATCAGATCATATGCTGATGGCAGTCTCATTTTATCCATATTTTTGCTGTAAACATTGAGAAATATACCAAGGACAACTAGGAAACCAGACCACACATACCTAAGAGAAAAAAATAAGGAAAAAAAAGATTGTCAGAGTAACAATTTATCATTAACCATAGAGTTTGATGGATTTCACAAAAATTCTTCAATATTTTGCTACTGGATACCTAATCTAAAATAGCACTAAAATAGTATTTGTTTTATTTTACAAATAATATTTAGGTCATAGTAGATGGAATTCTGTATTTTTAATGTTTAGTATGTATGTCAGAAAAGTATTTTACAGAATTTTAAATATAGTGCACTTGAATTTTGAGGATAATAGTAAATTCAAAGTCCAACATCTACCAGAAGTCTCATAAGTATGTTTAAAGCACTGGATACATACATCTGTCAGGGAATTTGACACAGCGGCCCAACTAGTTACCCCAGAGCGGGTAGAATATACCCAGACAGACAGGGGCGCATCCTGAGAAAGCGGAACGGGCGTGGGCAGCACAGTGAGCGCCTGCCCCACGCAGAAGGAGAGGCGCTGACAGAGAACCAGCCCCACAGCCGCCCCTGCCGTCAGCTGGGCGCTGGTTCCAGACTCACCCCTCTACCCAGAGGACACTAAAATCTGTGGAGGCTAAGGTCGTTTATATAAAATGGCAAAGTATTTGCATATGTGCACAGCCTGGTGTGTACTGTAAATCATCTCTAAATTATTGTAAGACCTGACACGATGAATCTGCCATGCAAGTTCAAACTGCACCTTTTTCAACGTTCTGGACTTTCTCTTTTCTTGAATATTTTTGCCCTGCCGTTGGTTGAGCCTGCAGATGCAGATACCTGTGGATACAGAAGACCGACTGTACAGGGATGATGATTTATCGTGTGGTTACCTTTACGCTTGTACACCTGACACTTTGAGGTTTGAAAAGCACAGGTCCACTTATACGTGGTTTTTTAAAAAATAAATACACAGTCGGTCCTCTGTGTGCATATGTGGAATCTGGATGCAAAGGGCTGACTGAAAGGGACTCCAGCATCCTTGGATTTCAGTCTATCGTGTCCTGGACTGGTACTCTGTGGATTCTGAGGGATGACTGTACAATGACCATGTCTAAGTCTGAATCTTCTCAATTACCAACCAGTATAAGTTTAAATGATGCTAATTTCAAATACATAATAGACAGTAAAGAAAACAGTGTTTCTACCAGAAGCCAGAAATTGATAAAACCATTAGGGCACAATTTACAGAATATTTCTCTACCTCAAATCCTTTGTAGGAAAAGGCAGCAAATAACCTTAAGAACCATCTATGTAGATATTTATAATTTATATATCTGTACCAGGGCAAGGGGAATCCCTTAATCTCACCACATCATTCACATTCATTTATATGAGAAACAGGGTCACAAGTGCATTGGGACTGGTTAGGCAATTTAAGTGTACAAAATGATTTCTTCAAAATAATTACATACATTTCTGAAACAGGAGAAGACACATCCATAAATGTGGGTCAAGATGAAAAGGTTTCTTTATAAAGAAATTAAGGCTGTTTAAGAAGAAATGTGAAAGTACCCAAAGGTAGAGAGACTTGTTGAATTGACAAGTACTTACTGGAATGTGAATGGTTTGGCAAAGAATATAAATGAAAGAACAATGGTCATTGCTTTTCTCCCTGTTGTCACTGTAGGGAGAAAAAGGTAGGTTTTAGAATGTGCCTACTATTGGTAATACTTTGGAAATCATATATTTGACAAATCTTTACAGAGCCTACTGTGCACCAAGATCTACATGAGGTGTCAAGGAAACAAATTAAAAAAACAACAACAGAAAGTCACTGCTCCTGCAACCGTGGAGTTCACAATTGAGCAGGGTTACAGACATTAAATAATAAGGCTAAATTTTACAGTACAACTGTAGTAAGTACTTGATGGAGGCCATGTTGCTATGGAGCTTCACCATCTTTTAGAGAGACATTCTTAGTCTAGCAAGAAACATTTTTCCAAGGAAGATAGGATTAGGTAGAATGGGGGATATTCTTTGAAAGCGACAATCTATAGGTCATCCTAACACTCTAACGGTGGGCACAGCTGGATAAAACCATGAACATCTTTCCTGTCCTCTGTTCACTGTCCTTCAGGAGTTATGGCCAGAAACCCTCCTCCCCGGTCCCACCCGGGGGGGACAGGAACTCCGCATGCGGCTCCAGGACACCTTCCTCCCCTGGACCGTGTGCTGCTCAGCTCTCTCTCTTACTGGTCCTCCATTCCCAGACTCTACGTTCAAAGCATGAATGAATGAATACCAGAACTATTTTGGAAACACATGTCAGAGCCTGACTCCCCAAATCTATTTTTCCTTCTACCTTAGTAAAAGGATCCCATTTTTTAACCAGGACACCTGCCCAGCCTCTCCTACAGTTGCTGTGGTCATGGAACTGGGTTTAGTCAACCAAGTGTCAATTCAAGTGTCAGCAGAAGTGCTGTCTCTAGTGTAAACACTAGGGAGTTTACAGAAAGAGACAGGATGTGGGCAGAGAGACAGAGGGACTGGATTCCCAAGGAGCTGGAGCCACCACGCCAGCTTGGGCGGCGCTGGGCATACGGTTAAAAGGACACGTCTGGAGTCACATGCTTATTACATAATCTAATTAAGTACGTCATTCTTACCTGTTACAGCAAGAAGTGCACCAAAAATTTTAATCAAAGCCAGAACAAAAGAGATTCCAAAATACCCAGTGAGGGAAAAAAGGAAAGCATAACCATAGGTCCGAATTGGATCCTGTAACATATAAAAAAGCCTTTTCTAACGAAAAATGCAAAACAAACTCTGAGGTATTATAAATGAAATAAAATTACAGATTTTAATCAACTTCTTGAGCAATAATAAGCCATTCAACAATGCAATCAAGCAAAGATTCTTATTTAGTTCTGATTTAATGGAAAAATAATAATGAAATTAAAAATCCCCAACTTATACATTATGAATAGTTTAAAAATTAACTTATAGAAAAGAGCAAGGATAAAATAAATTTAAATATAAATCATTTCATTTCTAATTTCTGATCTATATATATTGTATTAAAGGAGTCATCAAGTTAAATGAAATACAGTCTTTTTGAACAAGGAGAATCAGAAATACAGAGGAAACTATTTAATGGAAGATGTTTATTTTACAAAATGTGATTAGTGTTTACCTTTGAACAAAATGTTACTGCAGGGCCTAATCCACTAGTGCATGTCAATCCCAATAAAATGTACACAAAACCGATTGAATACGAATACAAAACCTAGAGAAGAGAAAAATAAAGTGGAAAAGTGGTATTGAACCAAAGGTGGAAATGAGTAGTTTTCAATATGCGGCTCAATTAATCTATTCAATTAAATTTGCAGAAGAAACCACTTTAACAGTAACATCATTGTTTGGACATGGCCTAATTTTCTGGAAATGATGGTTGATCCTGTTTATAAGTTTTAGGTACAACATAACCTGTACAACAGAGAAGGCAATGGCACCCCACTCCAGTACTCTTGCCTGGAAAATCCCATGGACGGAGGAGCCTGGTAGGCTGCAGTCCATGGGGTCGCTAAGAGTCAGACACGACTGAGTGACTTCACTTTCACTTTTCACTTTCATGCACTGGAGAAGGAATTGGCAACCCACTCCAGTGTTCTTGCCTGGAGAATCCCAGGGACAGGGGAGCCTAGTGGGCTGCCGTCTATGGGGTCCCACAGAGTTGGACACGACTGAAGCGACTTAGCAGCAGCAGCAGCAACTTGTATAACAGAACTCAGCAGTTCTAATCCTTTCATATATGACTACCTAATTATTCATTTTTTGTTTAGCTTAATTACTGAATTCAAACCAGATTTTAGTGTTGGGATCCTAAAAACATACACAAGACAACGATACTCTGAAAACTACATTTTAGATATGAAAAATCCAAACATTAAGCTTGCAAAGACTATTAAAATATAATGAAAATAAGCAGTATATGGCATATTTATTAATTTCTCAACTTTCCTACCAATCTTTCTATCCTGGTTTATTATACTCCTTATAAGCAGAATCAGCATTATTGTCAAACTTCAAAACCTGCTATGTGTCAGGTACTGTGCTAATGATGCTCTATATAGATTAATCCTTTTTATTTCTCACAACCAGCTGAAGAGACAGGCACGCTTTTTTTTTCAGGCTATACATATATTTTTTCTTAACCTTTTAATTTTGCATTGGGGTATAGCAGATTAACAAACTGTAATAGCTTCAGGTGAGCAGTGAAGGGACGTGGCCATACGTACACAGGTGTCCACTCCCCCCTCATCCAGGCTGCCACATAGTACTGAGTAGAGTTCTTTGCGCTGTCCAGTAGGTGAGTCAGGCACTCCTGACCATCATTTCCTACCAGTGTGTGGATGGGAAAACTAAAACTTAAGAGATGGTAAGTCATCTTCCCGAAAGAGGAGAGCTAGTACAGGAGGATATAAACCGAGGCTACCTCGGATCACAGTGCACGTTGTAACCACCGTACTGCACTAACTTTCTAGTTACCCACAGTCCCTTAATTCTCGGCTCTTTCCCTTATCTAGGAAGAGCGGTGATGATCAAGAAAACTCCTGACCAAGATTAAGGTTACTGTGTTCTCAGAGACTCTGCAGAGATGCCCCACCCTGCTCCCAAGGTAACCAGCCCTACATATCCTTAATGCAGTGAGCTCTGTCTGTCTAGCAAGGTGGTTGGCTGTAAAACTAATGCAAACACACACATGACGTATTTACTGCATACAAATACCAACCAGTTAGAAGACACATGGGAAGAAAAGATAATATTTGCAGTAATAAGGGCAAAAAGATGAAACACCTAACAATAGCTTCAGTTAAAAAAATAACTGGATTTATACAAAGAAAATTGTATAAAGTCTAAGGGACATTTAAAGGAAACACTTGAATAAAAGGAAAGTCATACCTCATTCTTGGACTGAAAGAATCAAGTGTATAGATGCCATTCTCCCTAAATTAATTTATAATTCAATGCCATAGCAATCACAATACCAACGGGATTTCTAGTTTATCTGGGGATATGGACACCCAAGAGTAACTACTGGTAGTAAAATTCTGAAAAACAAAAGGAATGACAGTGGCTAGTCCTAACAGATGGTAAACGTCTGGGGATAAAGCTTCTGTCATACAGTTCCAGAGCAGAAATAAACTGGAAAGGATAAAATTCTAAATTCTGCATCAGAACATGAGAGGATGGAAGAAGATATTTAAAATAAAAGTTGGAAAAGTGAACTATTCAATAAGTGATACTAGTGCAAGTGGATAGTCATATGGAAGAAAATTTTTAGAAAGCTATGGCTGGATCAAAGATTTCATAAATAAGGAGATTATAAAACTAGGAGGCAACTGGCATAAAATTCTTAAAATTTGAGAGTTGGAAAAGCCCTTTTCAATAATAATGCACAGCCAGAAGCCATGAAGCAAAAGATAAGCTAAACTACATGCAAATTACAAACTGCTAGATGGAAGATAATACCAGATACAAAGAGAGAATAAAAATGATGCAATAGAGAAAATTTTTTAACATGCCCCAAACTCCTTGAATCAGAGAGGAAAAAATGATCAAATGCTTATCATACGGTATTAGTGGTGGTGATGGTATTTTACTTTTTACCTTCGTATAACACGAGTGTGCTACTTTTATGAAAATAGTGATGATAAACCAGTTTAAAAATGCAATGCAAAAATGCAAGTCTTCAGTACTATAATTATGTCATAAAACTAAGGACATCATCATTTTTGAGTCTGTCTGATGTGATGAAAAAGCACGAGAGCATTTACCATTTCTGAATTAGAAGCATTATGCAGCTTCATAGCTTTCTCTTGGACATTCCCAATGACAGCATCTGCGCACAGGGCCAGCGAAATGAGGACCACACCTTCAAGAAGGCATAAGAAAAAATAACCTCCTCATTCAAATGCATGAACAGTAATCAAGACTTAGCAGAAATTTAACTGGGCTAAAAAAACAGCGGACCTTAAATTACACTTGCTCAGTAGAATACTTTTATCCACATTCAGTTGTAACAGGCATGTAGATATTATTTAAGAAAACAAAACTAATACTAATAAATTGCATTAATGCCATCACCTTATTGTGTTTAATAATCACATCAAATAATAGTTTTATGTTTAAAGTACTGATTTTTAATAGGACTTGAGATCATTATTTTGAACAGTTATCCTGGATTTTATATGTGAAGTAGTTGACATACACATTTTTGTTTTAAAAGGCTCTTTTGGAAAGGCTCATAACACATAGAAGTGAAGTCAGGCTGTTTAAGAACTTTAGTGATTAGGTTACAAGTCTCAAAGAGACACTGTACTAAACGAACATGGTGAGAAGTTAGAGCTGCTGACACCGCCTCTCCTCCTCGTTGTCATCACCCACACCCCACGGGCAGGTGCTTTCACATCCATTCCTCCAGCATCTCACTTCTACGCTCCCACTACCTTCGTGTGAGGCGAGCTATTATCTCTTTTTATGTGAACCACTCCTACCCCTGGTGGCTCAGACGGTATAGTCTGCAATGCAGGAGACACAGGTTTGATCCCAGGGTTGGGAAGATCTCCTGGAGGAGGAAATGGCAATCCACTTCAGTATTCTTCCCTGAGATATTGCATGGATGGAAGAGCCTGGCGGGCTATAATCCACGGGGTTGCAAAAGAGTCAGACACGACGTAGCAACTAAGCATGCACACGCCTCTAAAGTCACTTTTCCCCTCAGACTCCAAATACAATTTTCCTTTTGTGGGTGCGGACACAATGAAGCTAACAGTGAAAAGTAAGTGTGCATGTTTCCTTTTTCTTTCTTAAGAAAATAACCATTACTACTGTGGTTCTGTAACTTGTGTGTATGGTTCCGACTTAGTCCTTTAAAGATTGACCTACCAAGTACTAGAAAACAGGAGATTCTCACCAGGCAAACAGCCTCCTGTCACGCCCAAATACAAGAGGACTGAAGACAATGGTTATGTTTCAGAGTTGTGACCTTTTCACTACATCTTATATGAGAGTCCAGAAACTTTATGCTAGATATGAGAACCACAGATGTCACACCATCATGTAAGACCCTAATGAAACTGTAAAAATTCTTACTCTGAACTGAAACACTGACAAAATCCAAGAAGACAAATAATTCCTTACCTGTCAGGTTGAAATTTGGCGCAACCGTGCTGTCCGCTAGGGTAAACCATATCAGGCCGAGGCTCATGCATAAGGCAGCAGACACGTCTGCAACATTATAACGCTTTCCTGTGTATAACAAAGGGTAAGTCAACCTCGTCATGCAATCATCCATTCAGCACAGTGTTGGATCTGTGTGTCTAACAAGCTCAGCAGGGATTGCTTTTTATATACAATGTCAGAAATGATCAAGAACATTTTAATCAAGGCATGGGATGGTCACAGAAGGGTTTCTGAAAATTAAATTATCCTGTGAGCACCAAAATGTCCTTTAAATTAGACACGAAATCCTCCTTTCATCTGCTATGATAGTGATTAAATCAGAACATTTAAAAGTTTGTGGAATTAGTGCCTCTTTTATTTTATAACATAAGCCTACGAAGTCTCTTACAGTTCATAAGTTTACAAAACAACCAGAGTAGTTATTCAGGCTATATGTAAGTTTGCAAATACCACAGTCAGATAACTTCTAAATTGGTGAGGTTTAACTTATTTCAGTACATCTACATTTAAATAAGGAAATTACACAGTGTAACTTTTTAGAAGGGTTGTAATGAAATATTCTTATACAGGTTAAGTCATTTACAAAGTTAAATGTGATTTTTAATAGGAATTGAGATCATCATTTTTTCCTATGTGAACAATTATCCTGAAATTATACGTTACAGTTGACATACATATTTTCATTTTAAAAGGCTCTTTTGGGAAGGCTTATAATACATGAAATGAAGTCAGGGCTGTATGAGAAATCTAGTGTTATCCAAACAGGAATATTCCTTGTGACAGTCATAGGAACTTGCTCCATGGCTTGTCACTATCACTGCTTCCTCTTTTACTCCTGCTTTCATAGGCCTGTAACTTAGTTGGGGCTCAGCAGAGTGGGTTAAAGAACACTTTTGCTCAGCTTAAGCTTTACTTCATCATGAGAATTATCCATTTGCACAAGTGGAGCCGTGGAGAGTAGGAAAATCAAAGAGTTGAAAACAGAGCTTTCTGGGTACTTCTGAGCTAAGCCTTCAATATGTGAGTATGGCCTTTCAGCAATGTAGTGGACTCCAGGCAAAAAGAATAAAACAAAATACTATTTTGGTGTTCCCCAAGTCCAAAGATTTTAGATCCTGAGGTATATCAGCGAAGTATCAGTGTTTTTATAATATCTTATTTATATTAGATTATCACTCAAAATTGTTACAATACCTAGAATGTTCATTAAAGATGTGAATCGGAGTTTAATGTTTTTCCTAATGCTAGATGTTACAGCATATCCTGTTAGCTTCAAACAGTATGAAAACATATCATTACTATACCTTGAATAAAAACTCCTCCTAGCATAACAGGAATCAATTTGCAGCACTTGAAGATGACTTGGGTAGGATAATTCAGGTAGCCCAAGGAAGTGTTTGATAACCCCATAGTACCCACAGTTAGAAAAGCTATTATCATGTAGGTTTTTCCTGGTATTCTGTAAAAGACAATTTTCAAAATCTTCATTTTGGGACCCAATTATACTACTGTAAGAGAATGTGCTTACAATGTGTAAATTCCTAATTACTCTTCTAATTTCTGTTTAATACTTCTAGAAATATTGGTAAAATATCACTATTCTTAAAGGTATAGCACTGCTTACTTGTATAAGAGAATGCTGGTAAAAATAACAGTTTACGCTTATTTAATGGACTGTAAGTGAGGACTCTCAACTGTGTGAAAAAGTAGTACATTAGACAGTTACTTAGATTCTTACAGAAAGTATAAATGTTTGTTACATTTAAGGTTTTTTTTAACAGTAGTTACAGTTACATACAAAAACCATCTTGACTAAATGCAGAAAATAAGAATTGATTTTTAAGAAACATTGGTTTCTAAAATGACAAAAAAGCACCTTGCTGTTGCTCAGTCACTAAGTTGTATCCAAGTCTTTTGCAACCCCATCGACTGTAGCCCACCAGGATCCTCAGTCCATGGGATTCTCCAGGCAAGAATACGGGAGTGATTGCCATTTCCTTCTCCAGGGGATCTTCCCGATCCTGGGATCCCACCTGGGTCGCCTGCACTGCAGGTAGATTCTTTACCGTCTCAGCCACCAGGGCTGCCTTAGTTAACTTTCAGCTCCTTTTAACTCCTAACTGCTGTTCTGTTTCCTGATGTTTCCATCTAGCATTAGGAAAAATATATCTGTCCATTCTGCTCGAATAATCAGAGCAGAATTTCTCTAGGAAGTCCACGGTGGTTTAAAACCGTAGATGATTTTTTATTACCATAATGTCTTATGCCTTATATCTAATGCTATTAATTCTATAAATAGTTAAAACAACCAACTTTCAGATGAGGAATCCGACTCTCTCATGATCCCAGATGTTCTACTTTGGATTCTAACTGGACTTCCTAAAGGAGATTCTTAATATGGCACCTTCAGAATTTTGAGCTATTCTTGGGAGCATATGCTTACTTTGAAGAGATACTCAATGGTCTAAAATAATAAGTTTGTACATTCACATAATTCTATTATGTTGCATTTTTAGATTTATGTTGCAGATTTAGATCTAGTTTTCATTTTGGGATTTGGGCTCATGTTTAAATCAAGACAACAAAATTCCACATTTTTTTTTTTACATGGCTATGCATAAGGCAAAATAATTTACTAGAAAAGTTCAATTAAAATGTATCATTTCCAATTCAATTTTGAGACCTTTGCTTATATTTAACTATGAACACAGTGGTCAATATTCAGAACCCACGAGGAAATAACTGGGCATGCCCATATGCATCAGTGTACACAGACGCTGGTTTCTACATTGTCCGTGGGGTTTAACCCTCAGTGGGGGTTACCAGTGAAGGAGGCACAACACGACTTCTCCAGGAGATGACAGGAGTCAGAAGGGGCAAATTTCCTCACTCATAAATTGCAAACAGTGGCCAGAAAATTCAAGTCAGAAGAATCACAAGATTAGAAAAGCAGTGCAGTAAAGGAGAAGGAAAACCAGCCTGCCACTTAGGAAACCTAAATTCAAAAGGTTCCAGCGTGGGGCATGAGCTCATGGAAATCCCAGCTCTCCTCCAGGTCTGCTTTCTCACTGGTGAAATGAGGCTAGATTTCACCATCTTGCCTCTAGGACTCTCAGCTGTTTCTACTTGAATACCCCAACTACTTACTACTTTAGATATGATGGGAAAGCTGTAACTTTGAAAAGTCTTTTGAAAAGCAATTTGACAGATCTCCTTTACTGAAAACTCACAGAGTAACTAACACTAAAGCTACAAGGTCATCTTGGCTGAAATAACAAGGCGCATACTTAGGGTATGCTAGACTGTGACTCGCGACACCGCACATCGCGGTGTTTCATCCTCAACATGAAGCAATGTAAGAAGCTCCCCGAGGAACTGACAGAACTAAGGGGGGCTCAGACCCACATTTTCTAACTCCAGACTCTGTGCTCGTATAAGCTCATGGGTATTCATATGAATACAGCAAGGGAGAAAAACTAAGCCAAGAATTCAACTAATCAGAGGTCTAAAGAGCAGTGCCACTTAAATAAATTCATAGATAGATACATATACTTGCAAATAAATTCAAAAATATGCGATTGGGCATGTTTTCACTGTAATACATCTTTAAAGATCTTTTTTTTTTTTTCTAAAAAGGGTTTTGATGTGCCTTGGAATGAAAAGTTTTCAATTCATAATTACATTTTATTATAGGCCTATAAATTCTTCTACCTAATTTCTTCACCTGTGTTTACATCAAACACAAACGACTTTATCTTTAAATATGTTATGGGCATGTGATTTGAAGGCTGGGAAAAACATGACTGATGGCTCACTCTCCATCTTTTGGTAGCTGAGAAGGAGCTGTATCTTTTTAAAATTTACCACTTAAGAGGATGCGTCATCTCGTGTTTTTTCATCTAATAAATACAGCATTGTGATTTTTTACTTTAAAGCAATCAGTGGTCCAGCAGTTTGCAATACATAATAACTCATCAAGCTTCCACGTATATTAGTCTTGACAGATGCATTTACTTACTTTCTGTTCTATCTCCTATGGCTGAGCTAAGTCTTGTGGAGTTTCAGAGCACGAAAATAATAAAGATGATCTTGGAATCAAACATTTTTAAAATTGCTGCCATAATAATTTATTGGCAATATAGAGGTTGAGAAGTAAAATTAGACCAATGATACTGATGTTGCTCATTTAAATATTTAAAATCCTATAGTTATCTTCATACAAACATCAAAAACACTTATTTAAGAAAAAAAAGTAGCTATGAGGATTTTTTATTTTTACTTAAAGATTAAACATGTATATCAATGAAAACAATGTCAACACTGCTAGCTCCTTGGTACACTTAAACTATCCAATATATGCATGAAATAATCACATTTTAGGGTCTGACATGACAGGATAACCACACCTAAACTTACCCAGAAAATGTTATATTCAAATTCCCCACCCCCTTCTGATGTAAGAGACAAGGTTTTCACTGCATATTGTTCAATATGCCAGGAAAAGTATTTCAAGATATTACTCAAACCTAACTGGTCATTAATTTAAAAGATACTATCATATAAACTCTTAAGTTTTGATGGGAAGGAATATTATGAAATTTCTCTAATGTCCATGAATATAATCCCTACTGCTGGTCATTACAAATGTGATAAGTGGAACATATCCCACAAAACAAAGCATTAACTATCCATTTCAAAAAACCAGTATAAAAATAGGTACTGACACTTCACATAATCACACCTATTTCCATTTTAAGAACATATATGTACATCTGAATACATTCTGTTTTAAGAAAACCTATTTTATTATTGAGTCTAAACAACATTTTGTTTTCGGCTGCACTGTGTGGCTTGTGGGATTTCAGTTCCCTGACCAGGGATTGCACCAGGGCCCCTGCAGTTAAGTGCAGAGTCCTGACCACCGGACCATCAGGAAATTTCTTCAACAATTTTTTGGTAACGTTACACTTCAGGGGATATTACTTTTTTCAACATATAATGGAAATATCAAATTTATTATTTTTAATACGTTAACAACACTGATGAAAATTCTTGGGTATTAAATGTTTTATTAACGTAAAACATATTTCACATATAACATACTTCATGAGCTCAAAATAATAAAAAAAATTAACTACTAGTCATGTACTTAACTGCCAAAAAAAAACAAGCAATCCACATACCTCCTCCTTTTGTCCTGAATTAGCTGAAGTTCTATGAGGCCAAATATGGAGTAAAATGCAAACTGTACTAAAGTAAGATACCAGCCATAGGGCTTAAAACCCTCCACTGAAAATATTAATTCCTGTCAAGAGATACATGAACACTGTTAAGTTCAGCGGCGGACCAATCTCCTCACAATGAATTCATGTAAGCACAGCATTTTAATAGAAACCAAGCTTCACCCCTCAAAACAGCAAACTGAACCAAAAAACATCCAAATGTAAGGCTTCTGAGAGGTAAAATTGGAGAAGCTCTGCGAAGTCACTTCAGTCGTGTCCGACTCTGTGCAACCCCAGAGACGGCAGCCCACCAGGCTTCCCTGTCCCTGAGATTCCCCAGGCAAGAACACTGGAGTGGGTTGCCATTTCCTTCTCCAAACTCAGAGGACTTTAAAAAGACGTGATGGCAGACATCCAGCATAACAGGAGAGGGGGAGGAAGAACTAGGAAGTAACCCCATCACCTGCTTTTCTCTTTTTTTTAAAAGATCAAAATTAAGAGAGTTGCCCAAAACAATGAGGGAGGCAGCTGACTGAAGAACTCATGTACTTTTAAAAAAGCAAGTCTCGTTAGAAGTCTACTACCTCAAGCCTGTTTTCCTGTATTAACATAGTCATTCAACTCACTGATTAATGGTTTTTTTAAGAAATCCTGCGCCATGGATTACATAAAAAACTTTCCCTTATAGAAGAATGGTTACTCTTCCTAAACATAATGTTATTATCATGAAAAAAATTTGTTAATTGTTAATAAGCCATTCTTAATCTCATTAAGAAGTAGTCTAATAAAGTTATCTGGCTTAACTGAATAAATCATCTACCACATATATAAATATTATATAAATTGCATAATATATAGTATAAATAATATATATTTCAGCTATACTTAAAATAAAATTTAAAAACATGAAATTGATGGATAAATTCATGTTCAAAGAAAAACTAAACATAGGCTCTAAAAAGATCCTGAACTGATTTTGTCCATTTAGGATTCTGTGCAATTTGCCAAATTTAGATTTCATGTTTAAATAAGTCTGTGAGTTATTTAGTAGGAGTTATCTGGTTTATAAAAACATAAAAAATATCTTTATTAATATCCTGACACTAGGTAAATATTTCATTTTCTATATTGCTAAATTAATACAAAACCCCATTTTCTTTAAACTACTTTAATACGGAGTTTTATGTAAGAGTTAGTAGCAATGTCAGTTCTCACAAAAGTAATGTTACAATTTAATCAATTTATCTAATTTTAAAAGAAACTTCGAACATATTAGTTTTTAGTTAAAATCCCTGATCATTTATCAAATAGAAAAAAATTTAACGAAATTTGTAAATTTCTAATTCATTTTCCATTACAATGGCTAACTCTGCTCCCAAGCTATTTGGTAACAATGGTATTTCAAAGGAGAAAAAAATGCTTCTCAACAAAAAATTCCAACATCTGATAAAAGTTACTATTTTGTGTTGTTCTTCATTGTTATACCTGAATTTTTATATCATCTTCTAGGAGAAAAATCAGTTACCAATATAAACATTAAGATTTTAAAATTCATGTTGTTTTACACTAAGACATCCTATAGAGCACTTTTAGAAGCAAAGGAATAGTCACAATTCTATTTTCTATTTTTAAACTTACTTTTATATTTTATTTATATAAGATAAAGGAAAAGCAAAGAATAATTTTTAAGATCACTGATTGTAAAGAATATCAGAAATATTATCTACATTTAAGAAAACGCATCACTTTTCTTTTCTTGAATTATAAAGATTTCTCATGTTAGGGAATTGCAAAGAAAAAGTAAGTTGACAAAGGCTGAAAATACCCACTACTGAACTGATAATTGAGAATATGTCTGCTGTTTACACTAGTCTGGACTGTCACCCATCCAACTCATGTCTTTGAAGGTTGGGACTTTGCTGGTCAGATGTATACACTATCCCATAAAACAACACAAATATAAGACAAATTGTGGCAATGCTAGACATTTTTTGCTGAGGCAAAAATCACAGAAAAATAAGATTCTGGCAAAGTTGGCTTCCCTTGTAGCTCAGCCAGTAAAGAGTCTGCCTGCAATGTAGGAGACTCGGGTGCGATTCCTGGGTAGGGAAGATGCCCTGGAGAAGCCACTGGCAACCCACTCCAGTATTCTTGCCTGGAGAATCCCATGGACAGAGGAGCCTGGCGGGCTACAGTCTATGGGACCGCAAGAGTTGGACACGACTGAGCAGTAAGCACAAAGTTAGTTTACAACAGGAAACCAACAAGGATGAGAACACAACAGATGCTTAAAGAATGATTCAAACAGTATAGGATTAAAGACACCCTTGGAAAAATATTAAACATCCAGATATACTCTTGCAAAATGACCTCTTACTGACCTCTAGGAATTTAAAAATGAATGGGAATATGGGTTTTGTGCTGTTGTTCAATTTTATGTGAAAACTGTGTTCCAAAATACTAATCAATACTTGAGTCATTTTCTTTAAAAAAACACATGGTTATAATTACTTATTACACATTTTCCAAAACACTTCATATTTTTTCATAATTTTAGTTTTTAAAAATTGTCTCCGGCTTCCCTTCCCCCATGTAAAACTCTTCACTGTAAAATTTGGATCCCTGTTTCCAGCCAATTTTATCTTAAGTAGCCCTTTTCTACTAGTATACTAAGAAACTCAAATTTGTGAATCAACTTGCTATCCTATGAGGGGAAGTCTCTTGAACAAAACTGTTGGTAGTGCCCATAATGAGCTCAACTATTACAAATAATTAACATATTATAACAAATAATTTTTTACCTGTAAATATCCATAAATTAGGTAAAATACAAAAACTCCAGCAACACATATAAAAAACTGAGTCAGTTTGTTGAATCTGCTGAGATTTATGCCAAGCACGACAATGTCATCTATAGACTTGATGTGTGGTGACATTGCTTGGGTTTTGGATGGGACAGTGATAGAAATGTATTTCCTGGAGCTGTTGAACTTGAGATCCATTGTTCTTGTTTTGCCGCATTCAGTGCTACCAAAGTTCTCTTTGTTGGTTTCCTCTCCTTTGTTCAGGCCTCCTTCTGCCTGCTGAGCCAAGTCCTAAAGAAGGAAACAAACAATTCAAGCAAAACATTTAGACCATCAAGTAAAGTGCTATGCTCCAAATACTATCTCAGATCGCATTTTGAAATTTATATAGGTAAGAGTCATTCTCTCTGGATTTTAATACATTAATTCTCTTCTTCAAGCTTCCAATTGACCAAAATAGGTTTACTCTCCAAACAATGTACCTTCACCTGATAAAGACCAATACATCACTAAATATACACCATTCTTATCTCCAGAGCAACACATCAAAAGCTAACCTTGTATTTATTTCAAAGAAGGGTGCCTTTATTATGCTTCTATTTGTAGTGAGGATATAATTTTTAAAGCCCACAACAGTATATGCAGAACGTCTTCAACATTAAAGTCAATTTCTAATTGTAGAAAAGAGTAAAGAACAGCCCAAACTCCTACAGCTGCTAAGCCAACTGTAAAATTTATTTGCTAATGACACTGTAAAATAAAGTCAAACTTATGTAAGTTATGTAAAAATCCAGATTTATCTGAGATTATAGAAAAGATACTACGCTTTAGCAACAGCATCTCTTGAGTTAAAAGGAAATGTTTTCTTCCTTTGGAGAACATTACTGTTATTTAAAAAGTCTTTGGTATAGTTGTTCAGTGGGTATAAAGCTTCAATTACACCAGATAACTCTGGTCCTAGACATCACCTGTTGCAGAGACCCTATAACACAGTGCCTATGGTTAACTATGTGGAGCTGTGCACTCAATCATTTGTTAAGTGGGTAGATCTTATGTAAAGCATTCTTTTTTTTAAAATTTTTTTATTTATTTTTTATTTTATTTTTAAACTTTACAAATTGTATTAGTTTTGCCAAATATCAAAATGAATCTGCCACAGGTATACCTGTGTTCCCCATCCTGAACCCTCCACCCTCCTCCCTCCCCATACCATCCCTCTGGGTCGTCCCAGTGCACTAGCCCCAAGCATCCAGTATGGTGCATCGAACCTGGACTGGCAACTCATTTCATACATGATATTATACATGTTTCAATGCCATTCTCCCAAATCTTCCCACCCTCTCCCTCTGCAACAGAGTCCATAAGACTGTTCTATACATCAGTGTCTCTTTTGCTGTCTCGTACACAGGATTATTGTTAGCATCTTTCTAAATTCCATATATATGCGTTAGTATACTGTATTGGTGTTTTTCTTTCTGGCTTACTTCACTCTGTATAATAGGCTCCAGTTTCATCCACCTCATTAGAACTGATTCAAATGTATTCTTTTTAATGGCTGAGTAATACTCCATTGTGTATATGTACCACAGCTTTCTTATCCATTCATCTGCTGATGGACATCTAGGTTGCTTCCATGTCCTGGCTATTATAAACAGTGCTGTGATGAACATTGGGGTACACGTGTCTCTTTCCCTTCTGGTTTCCTCAGTGTGTATGCCCAGCAGTGGGATTGCTGGATCATAAGGCAGTTCTATTTCCAGTTTTTTAAGGAATCTCCACACTGTTCTCCATAGTGACTGTACTAGTTTGCATTCCCACCAACAGTGTAAGAGGGTTCCCTTTTCTCCACACCCTCTCCAGCATTTCTTGCTTGTAGACTTTTGGATCGAAGCCATTCTGACTGGTGTGAAATGGTACCTCATAGTGGTTTTGATTTGCATTTCTCTGATAATGAGTGATGTTGAGCATCTTTTTATGTGTTTGTTAGCCATCTGTATGTCTTCTTTGAAGAAATGTCTATTTAGTTCTTTGCATTCTTAATAGCAACACACACTCACACCCAGGGGACACAAGGCACTTCTGGTGGGGACAGATATGTCTATTACCTTGCATATGGAGATGGGATCGCAGGTGTATGCAAATGCCCAAACTCATCCAATTCTAACTATTAAACATGTGTATTTCTTGTATGTATCAATTATACCCTAATAAAGCTGTTTAGAAAAAAGAAATAAAAAATAAAAAAGTTCTTGGGTTTGTAAAAAGTGAAAAAATGTAACTTTTTGTTAGTTTGTGAAAAAAAAAAAAAAAATCATGAAAGCTCCACAGATGACTGTCAATTTCTCCTTGGATTAATAGAAACTGGAAAATAAATTCATGTAAAAGTTGACGAGAGAGTGTAGAAGTATGACAAAGAACAGAACGAACTTATTAAGAAAAAATTACTTTCCTACAAGAGACTGTTACAATCCCAGAGGGAACTAAAACACAGACTCTATGTGAAGGAAGAGGATAGTAATAATTTTGACAGTGAATTATCCGAAAATCTTAAAAGAAAAAACAAAACAAAACACACCACCCCCCAGCGATATGGAAGTTTAAAACGGCGATAATTAATTCCTTCTTCAAGATTCCTTTTAATCTGCTGAGTTAGAGATTAAGTAGGCCCCTTTCTGCAATTTAAACTTGGGGTCAAGGCTCTGAATACAACTTGTCACTAACAGTAATACACAGGCATCAAAGAATGTTTGTTGAACAAGCTACCCACCATGTTTCTAGACAGAAAAATGTGTAATTTTAAGAAAAAATGTGTAATTTAAAAAAGTTTTTACTGTATTTTCTTTCCGTGTTTCTTCTTTTACACACGTTCTTATTTCCCACACGCTTAATCAATGTCATTTCTGTTTAGACTTTTAAAGTCATCTTGCAGGATCCCCTTGAGATATGACTTTCATTATAAAGCATGCCTTAAAAGACCTTACCTAAACGTTGTGTTTGAATGTAGAAGAAACAAAAAAGTTAGCAACTATTTTCCATACGTTTTGGCCTGGGTGTAGAGCACCATTCAAATAATTTGTTCTTGTGTAGGTTTTTAAACTTCATCTCCCTTCCTGGAATTGAGAATGCAATGTTTTATTAAACAGAACTTCGCTGGTTTAGATTATGTGACTGATGGAGGAGGACAGAGCTCTGATCACCAGTAACTGTGATCCTGACAGTCATATTCCTTCCATTTCAGGCATTAGTGACTGATATTAATCATTATTTGGAATAAAAAAGTAGCATT
The DNA here is from genome assembly GCF_029378745.1 of Bos indicus. Taxonomy (NCBI): domain Eukaryota; kingdom Metazoa; phylum Chordata; class Mammalia; order Artiodactyla; family Bovidae; genus Bos; species Bos indicus. The sequence continues at coordinate 49,180,884 of NC_091782.1, read as the reverse complement.
TCCAGCACATATTGAAATTTAAAAATAAATGAATGGTGAAAACATTGATTTGAAATGATCTACTGAAATAAAATTTAATTTCTTAATCTACTCTTTCTTAACCTTTAGAAGAAAAGTCTCCCACTACAAAAATGTAGACTATGAAGAAAATACGCTACTATGATGTGAATAACCTAAAAAAGAAAACCCCGATTTTGTATTTTGTCACACTATGCTTTACAATTAAAAGAATCTTGCCATTTACAGCTAGATTAACTGGACTCTGGATATTAATCATGACCTGTGGGGTATAATTATAAAACAGAGAAAAACAAGATTCTGTGCTATTTCTTAGAACACACTTCACTGCACAAAGTTCAAGAAACCGTGTGCTGATTTTTAAAGGTTAGTGTTTTTCAGATTGCTGGGAGAAATATCAATAACCTCAGATACGCAGATGACACCATCCTTATTGCAGAAGGTGAAGAGGAACTGAAGAGCCTCTTGATGAAAGTGAGAGAGGAGAGTGAAAAAGTTGGCTTAAAATTCAACATACAAAAAACTAAGATCATGGCATCCGGTCCCATCACTTCATGGCAAATAGATGGGGAAACAATGGAAACAGTGAGAAGCTTTATTTTCTTGGGCTCCAAAATCATTGTAGATGGTGACTGCAGCCGTGAAATTAAAAGATGCTTGCTTCTTGGAAAGAAAGCTATGACCAACCTAGACAGCATATTAAAAAGCAGACATTACTTTGCCAACAAAATAACTTTACAAAGTAAAGTTGACATTACTTTGCCAACAAAGGTCCGTCTAGTCAAAGCTATGGTTTTTCCAGTAGTCATGTATGGATATGAGAGTTGGACTATAAAGAAAGCTGAGCGCCAAAGAATTGATGCTTTTGAAGTGTGGTGTTGGAGAGTCCCTTGGACTGCAAGGAGATCCAGCCAGTCAATCCTAAAGGAAATCAGTCCTGAATATTCACTGGAAGGACTGATGCTGAAGCTGAAGCTCCAATACTGTGGCCACCTGATGTGAAGAACTAACTCATTGGAAAAGACCCTGATGCTGGGAAAGATTAAAGGCAGGAAGAGAAGGGGGTGACAGAGAATGAGATGGTTGGATGGCATCACCAACTTGATGGACATGAGTCTGAGCAAGCTGCAGGAGTTGGTGATGGACAGGGAGGCCTCGTGTGCTCCAGTCCATGGAGTCGCAAAGAGACACGACTGAGCAACTGAACTGACTGACTCTTTTTTCCCCAAAGGAGAAAACTAAAATTAGGATTGAACAGGTATATTAAGAAATTAAGTACAAATAAAAGTGTTAGTTGCTCAGTCCTCTTGGACTGCAGCCTGAGAGGTTCCTCTGTCCATGGGATTCGCCAAGCAAGAATACTGGAGTGGGTCGCCATTTTCCTCCTCCAGGGGATTTTCCTGACCTAGGGATCGACCCTTTGTCACCTGCAGTGCAACTGGATTCTTAACGCTGACCCACCTCGGAAGCCCTAAGTACAAATAACACCTATCTAAATTATTTTCAAAAGCTGTATCTCTCTTCCGAATCCCAAACTATGTCAATTAGAAAAACGTCCATCCAATAAACAGTTCTAGACGTCTGATATCTTACTGCAGAAGAAATGCATATGCTCAATACTTGAAAAAAAAAAAAAAAAGAACACCGAACCCTTTCTCCTCCTTTCAACTTCTCAGAAAAACAAAAAGGTGGTGGGAGAGAGTGAAACTGCAAAGCCTGGAGGAGTGTGCAGAGCCACGAGTGGAAGGTCATGACACGAACTTGACACCCCGATGAGGACAATCACCTCGCACTGCAGGTGGACAGCAGAGTGCCACACAGTGCCCAGTTGAACGCAGAACCGGGAAGTAGCTGTCAACTCTATACGCTGTCGCGGTAGGAGGCCAGGAAGTGGCTGACAGGGGTCCAGAGGCCCGGGGGAATAGCCTAGCAGACCAGACCCTCCCAGAGGTGGTCTCGGGCCTGCGGGGCCACACACCGGCCCGAGCGAGCTCTCGCCGGCCGGAGGGCACAAGGGGAGACCGTGCCAGCAGGTTTCCGTTAAGCCGGGCCCCGGCGCCCTGTCTCCCGACCTCGTCCCGCTCCCTCACGAGGACGCAGGTGGGCCGTGTCACGGTTCTCAGCGGGGAAGGGGATGGCTGGGTCCCAAACACGGCGAAAGGCCCGGGGGTTGAGGAGGGGGCCCTGGGTCACCTGGAAGGGGACCCCAGCCCAGGGGCCGCCAAGCCAGACGCAGCGTCTCCCCCTCCCCAGGTCCGTCGCCATCACCTCCTGCGTCTCCTCCTCGCCCACTCCGGCACTTGCCACCTCAGCCTCAGCCGCCGCTGCTGCCGCCGCCTCCTCTCCAGGTGCTCTCATCCCCAGCGTCCGCGCGCCACTTCCGCTTATGTGTCCGCCTGCGCGTGCGCAGTCGCGAGGCCCCGCCCCCTCGCCAGCCCCGAGGCTCCGCCGGCAGGGGCGCGACTACGTCTCGCGCATGCGCCCTCTGCCCGGGCGCTCGCTGGCCCAGCGCGGGTGTGGTCCAGAGATGATGCTGCGAGTGCGCTTCTCTGCCCGTTAGATGTAGCGTCCCTGCGGCAAGTGACGGTCGGGTGGAGAGCTCTCCTCCTCCGAGCTGTGCTGCTAGTGTTTCTAGTTTTCGAGCCTCTGAGCCCGTGCAGCTCCTTTGGCTGCAGGGCCGGGGACTCTGGGCCCCGTGGGCGCCCACGCAGGTGGCCTTGCCCTGGAATTTGAGAAGGAAGCCGACTGGAGAATGTTGAACCCCATACAGACACCCCAGGGGTTCCCTCTTACCTCTGCTCGATCCAAATGAGATGGGGTAAAGTCACAATACCTTTCTCTACTTCCATGTTCTACCTGCTTTCTGGGTGAACCCAAGTAATGTTTGGGTTGCCTCTGACGGAATAATTCAGCTTTTGGCTACGGCAACCCCGGTCCTTTTCGCGAAAATTAGCGTTGTTGTGACGGTGCCACTTACTGCTCAGAATGTGGAAATCCCACAGCTCTGCCAGCCCCTAAACGTTTACAGGAAATGGCAACCCGCTCCAGTGTTCTTGCCTGGAGAATCCCAGGGACGGGGGAGCTTGGTGGGCTGCCCTGTATGAGGTCGCACAGAGTCGGACACGACTGAAGCGACTTAGCAGCAGCAGCAGGGCTGCAGGTGCAGTGATGATTGGTTTGGGGGTAACGCTAAAATGATACAGATTACTGTACGGAAGGAACATTTTTGAGAGCATGCTTTAGATACCCAGGAAAGGAATGAATTGGGTTAATATATAGGTTGCAATCCAGTTGTGTGCAGCTTTCAGAACTTCACAGGCATTGTTCAAGGAGCAGCGTTTGAATTTTGTATAGGGCGGGCAGTGAAGGTTTATACTGAAGGACAGAGGGCATCTCGTGTTGTAAGTGGTGGGTCTGCTAGGCATTTCCATTTAATACGTGTTAGGTTGAATTTTCCACAGTTTGGAAAATTCTGAAAGAGATGGGAATACCAGACCACCTGACCTGCCTCTTGAGAAACCTATATGCAGGTCAGGAAGCAACAGTTAGAACTGGACATGGAACAACAGACTGGTTCCAAATAGGAAAAGGAGTACGTCAAGGCTGTATATTGTCACCCTGCTTATTTAATTTATATGCAGAGTACATCATGAGAAACGCTGGGCTGGAAGAAGCACAAGCTGGAATCAAGATTGCCGGGAGAAATATCAATAACCTCAGATATGCAGATGACACCACCCTTACGGCAGAAAGTGAAGAGGAACTCAAAAGCCTCTTGATGAAAGTGAAAGAGGAGAGTAAAAAAGTTGGCTTAAAGCTCAACATTCAGAAAACTAAGATCATGGCATCTGGTCCCATCACTTCATGGGAAATAGATGGGGAAACAGTGGAAACAGTGTCAGGCTTTAGTTTTTTGGGCTCCAAAATCACTGCAGATGGTGACTGCAGCCATGAAATTAAAAGACACTTACTCCTTGGAAGGAAAGTTACGACCAACCTAGATAGCATATTCAAAAGCAGAGACATTACTTTGCTAACAAAGGTCCGTCTAGTCAAGGCTATGGTTTTTCCAGTGGTCATGTATGGATGTGAGAGTTGGACTGTGAAGAAAGCTGAGCACCGAAGAATTGATGCTTTTGAACTGTGGTGTTGGTGAAGACTCTTGAGAGTCCCTTGGACTGCAAGGAGATCCAACCAGTCCATCCTAAAGGAGATCAGTCCTGGTGTTCATTGGAAGGACTGATGTTGAAGCTGAAACTCCAATACTTTGGCCACCTCATGTGAAGAGTTGACTCATTGGAAAAGACTCTGATGCTGGGAGGGATTGGGGGCAGGAGAAGGGGACGACAGAGGGTGAGATGGCTGGATGGCATCACCGACTTGATGGACATGAGTCTGAGTGAACTCCGGGAGTTGGTGATGGACAGGGAGGCCTGGCGTGCTGTGATTCATGGAGTCGCAAAGAGTTCGGACACGACTGAACGACTGAACTGACCGACTGACTGAGGTTGAATTTTACAAATGTTGACTGTGGCTTAGACAATTTAAATGTCTTCAAGAAGTAGTAAATGATAGGCTTGCAATGATGCCATTCTGTTACTTGGATAATGTGGATTTAAGTCTGCTGTTAGGCATGTATACGGCATGGGTCATGCACATAATCCTTAAATTAGAAATGTAAGCTCTCTGACCTCAAAGAGTTAGAGAGACACAGGAAAGGGTAAATGTTGGCATGAAACAATTTACAAGAGATGTCCTGAGTTACTATCTACTTGTACCTGGACAATTGCAGTAGTCTTCTAGCCTGTCTTTCTGCTTCCCCTTTATTTCTCTATATCCCAGTTCCCTTCAGCAGTGGAATGATCCTTTTAGAACCTGTGACAGAATATACCATTCCTGTGCTCAGAACCCATTTTACTCAGATTCAAATTCAAAAGCTTTACCTTCCAAGTTCAAAAGTTCCTCCTAAGAAGAAAATTCGATCTGGATGAACCACATCCACAGCTGCTATTTAAAGCCCATCTCACTCTGTCCAGCCACCCTGGGCAGGAGCCCTCAGGACTCACTGTTCCTTCTTAACGGACCACTGCCCTCCCAGCTACCCACAGAATGAGTGCCCTCACTTTCCAACGTAGCTGCTCAAATGTACCTTGGTCTGAGTGTTCTTCCCTGACTGCTCCATCCAGGAGAGCTAACCGCCACCTGCCCCATCCACCCACACCCACACCCACTCACACACTGTCCTCACTCAGCTTCACGGGACTGCATAGCACTTGAGATGACTCCCCACACGTGTGTCATTTGTATCTCCCTCACCTCTTTCACTTCAGTTCAGTTCAGTTCAGTCGCTCAGTTGTGTCCGACTCTGCGATCCCATGGACTGCAGCACTCCAGGCCTCCCTGTCCATCACCAGTTCCCAGAGTTTGCTTAAACTCATGTCCATTGAGTCGGTGATGCCATCCAACTGTCTCATCCTCTCTCGTCCCCTTCTCCTCCCACCTTCCGTCTTTCCCAGCATCAGGGTCTTTTCATATGAGTCAGTTCTTCACATCAGGTGGCCAAAGTATTGGAGTTTCAGCTTCAGCATCAGTCCTTCCAATGAATATTCAGGACTGCTTTCCTTTAGGATGGACTGGTTGGATCTCACCTCTTTGGCTCTGCTGAAACATCCCATGAGAGCAGGACTTTGGTCTGATTTATTCACAGCGCTGATGCCATCATCTAGAACTGAGTGCTCAGCCCACAGGCTGCACTCAGTAATTACGTGGTGAGCGAATGACTCAGTGCCAAACGAGTGTGAGGATAGTAATAAGGAAATTCAGGAGAAATAAAATATTGGCTGGAGTGGTCTGTGAAAGCTTCCTTTAGAAGGCAGAATCTAAAGGATGAGGAGGATTCCCATTGGGTGAAAGGGGGATTTTTAGAAAGCGGGAAAGGGGAGTGAGGGGTAGTCAGAACAGAGTCAACCAAAACAAAGACACTGGACAAGGCAGTGTGAGTCTGCAGTCATTGTTAGTGCCAGCCTCTAAAAGCATAACCAAAATGGGGAACTGCTAATGGCACATCTGTGAAAATTCACCTTGCCTCATCAGGGCCGGTTTATCTTTCCCTCTTTACTGGCAAATCCTAGCCTTCCTAGATTGTATCCATCAGATACTGTCAATTCCAGACTGACAAGGAAATATACTTAGAGAATAGTTGAATTGAAGTCATGAAAAAGAAAATACTGAAAATAACATAGAATTAAATGTTTAAATAAAGCATCAGTGATGCACACACATTTAAAAATTTCTTCTGTACCTGAAAGACAAAGAAAATAATATGGCACAAAATAACCAGCTGGATTAAATGTCCCTGTAATTCTCTCTGGAAGTCCAAAGGTATTTCTTATATATGAAGAAAGAAGAAAACCAAACAGTTTCATTTTCTAAAATTGTCCCAATTTCAACTATGATGCTGCTTCATTATAAAGTTATGTTTATTGAATTCTTTGCCATAAGGTTTTAAATCACTTTATATCTATCAATCAAACAAGAAGTAAATTATATAAATACGTAAGTGTGTGCTGCTGCTGCTGCTAAGTTGCTTCAGTTGTGTGCGACCCCATCCATAGACGGCAGCCCACCAGGCTCCCCTGTCCCTGGGATTCTCCAGGCAAGAACACTGGAGTGGGTTGCCATTTCCTTCTCCAATGCATGAAAGTGAAAAGAGAAAGTGAAGTCGCTCAGTCGTGTCCGACCCTTAGCGACTCCATGGACTGCAGCCTACCAGGCTCCTCCGTCCATGAGATTTTCCAGGCAACTAGTCATCAGTAATTTTAATAATCCTAGTCATGAAGATAAGCATGACTTTGCCTTTTTGATAATTAGAGAATCAGATTACCAGAGATTCCTACTCTTTAGGAATCCAGGGTAGCTTTTATATTAAATCAAATGAGCAGTACTTTAATTAAATATTATAAATACTTTTTTAATATAAAAGTCAATGTCACAGGCCATGTCGCATCTCCCACAAAATTCCTGTGTTCAAGTCCTAGCCTCTAGTATCCTAGAATGGGACTGTATTTGAAGATATGGTCTTTAAAGATGTAAATAAGTTAAAATGAAGTCAAGAGGGTGGACTCTAATCCAGTTTGACTGGTCACCCCGTAAAAAGAGGAAATGTGGATACAGACACAGAGGGAAGACCATGTGAAGACACAGCACTTGAACTTCTAGCTTCCGCAAATGTGAGGAAATAAATTCTGTTGTCTAAGCTATCGATCTGTGGTATTTTGTTAAGGCAGTCTTGGCAGAGTAAGACAGTCAGTGACGTATCTTTACAGGTCAAATGTGAGCTGTGTGAGAAGCAGTCTGGAGTCGTTACAGAGGAGGCACTTAACCAATACCGACTGCAGAACGCTGCCGCCCATTTAACCTGTGAGAACCCTTGTGGTCCCACAAAATTAAAGATGTGCAGCTATGAGTTGGTTATAACGTCTAAGAAATTGACTGTCCTGTGTGTCAAAAGCCTTCAGTGTCCTGACCCGTATTCTCGGCGTCCCTTCTAGCATCTGGCTCGCTGGGGAACAGTCTTACGCAAGCTTCCACTCTTCTCCCTGACGGCTTCTCTGCGTTGGCCAGGCTGCCTGAAGCTCTTCTGACTTTGCCAGCCCCTGAGGCCAGTGCTAGCTGTCTCAGCTCATGCCCTGCACGCCTCTGAAGCTTTGGGGAGTTAACACTCCTGGGTCTGCCTTCAACCAGGCAACGGTAGCCAGTGGATAAAGGTTCTTGTCTCTCCCCCTTTAGCAAGATAGGTTGGTAAGACCGTTCTCTGAGCTTCTCAAGAGGTCCTGGGGAAATGGAGCTTCGATTGCTTACAGCACCAACTTCAGTAATACACGCTTGTATCATGTTCTGTATGTTTCTCCTTATCCTCTTTCTAACTAGGATCACCTTCCCAAGTGACCTGGCCACACACAAGTAGTCTTAGGTGATGCTTTGTGGGGGAAACCAAGTAGGAAGTTTTGTGTAAGAAGTCTCAGATGAAGCCTCTCGGGTCTCTAGAATTGCTGTTGCTCACCAGTCAGATGACAACAGGGCTATCTCCCGGTGTGCTTGGCATCAGGGCTACTAAGGCGCTTCCTACCTGTCGTGGGTAGAAGGTGAATCATTCATCTTCCTGGTCGCTCTGGCATTTAGATGGGAATGGGGCAGTGGTACTTCTAAGGATGGGGGATTTTATTTTTTAATCATCACGATCACCCAGCTGTCAACTCAGGGCTCACCATGAGACCTGGTTGTGGACCCCATATCAATATTTAACTATGGATATGTATGATTAATACTGGAATTGCAGTGCCTGTTAGTATTAAAAATTTAGTTAGTATTAAAAATTCATGTTAGTATTTTTAAAATTTAGCCCAAACATACTGTTGACAAAATATAAAAAGGGACAAAATTGGGTCATTCGTAGTGATGTGGGAGTCTGCATACAGAGTGAAGTAAGTCAGAAAGAGAAAAGTGGGCATTGTGTATTAACACACACACATATATATATATATATAGAAGCTAGAAAAATGGTACAGGTGAGCCTATTTGCAGGGCAGGAATAGACACAGTCGTAGAGAATGGACTTATGGACACGGGGGGCACGGGAGGAGAGGGCGGATGAAGTGAGAGAGGAGCACTGTTTGTATATACTTTGTTGTTGTGTTGTGAAGTCATGTCTGACTCTTGCCACCCTCTGGACTGTAACCCAGCAGGCTCCTCTGTTTACAGGATTTCCCAGACAAGAATACTGGAGTGGGCAGTGATTTCCTTCTTCAGGGGATCTTCCTGACCCAGGAATGGAACCCGGGTCTCCGACATTGCAGGTGGATTCTTTACTACTGAGCCACAGAGGAAGCACGTGTGTGCACCACCACGTGTAAACAGATGGCTAGTGGGGAGGCGCTGTACAGTACAGGGCGCCAGCACGGAGCGTCGTGAGGACCTAGACGGGGGGATGGGGCGGCTGGGGGCTCGTGAGGGAGGGGCTGTATGTATACTTAGAGCTGATTCACGCTTTTCTACAGCAGAAACTAACACGACATGGTACAACAGTCATCCTGCAACTAAAAACCATTAAAAATAGGTGTTGGCACAGAAGAAGGAGGAGATAGGAATACCAAGCAGTCTTGTAGAGAGGTCATATTGTGTGATTAAAGGTTCATGGTATGTGAACAATAGTGATGAATCAGAAAACTGACATTTCATAATGTGAAATAAATGTCATTTTCTCTAGAATGTTAATTCCTTTAACCAACATTTATTGACTAGATCAGGAAAAATATATCATTTCTGGAATTAAAAAAGTATCATACAGAGTAGCTTCACTGCCCTAAAAGCCCCCTGCACTCCACCTAGTCATCCGTCCCCTTCCCCCCGTATCCCTGGCAACCACTGCTCTTCACTGCTGTCCTTTTTCCAGAAGTCCTATGGCTGAAATGCACATTATGTAGCCTTTTCAGATTGACTTATTTTGTTTAGCAGTATGCATTTAAAGTTCTTTCAGACCTCTTCATGTCTTGATAACTCACTTCTTTTTATTGCTGAATCATATTCTACTGTATGAATTACCACAGTTTATTCACAGTTTGAAGGTCATTGATGCTATTTTCTAAAGATTATTTTTTACTTTATATGAGGTTTAAAAGATTAATTAAATGCAGAAATTTATTATTTCCAGAAACAAAAGATATTAGAAAATATACCTCATGGTAAAGCATTCAATTAAAACCTCTTTAGCTCTGAAATCAGTATTTCATCAATATAGAACAAAATTTAGATTCTGAAAATAGACACGCTCTTTTTGTAATCATAAAAACAGTCATTTAAAAATTTCATCTTCTTCATAATCAAATCTCCAACAGCATGAGAGGGTAGACAGAAATCTTTTCTTATGAATGTTTATCACATTATTATGTCTCAAAAATCTTTTTAGTAGGAAAGTTTTTAATGTATATTTTGTTAAGGCTTATATTATAGAGAATTCTTCTATACTATGGAAAATTCTTCAAGAGATAGGAATACCAAACGACCTTACAAGCCTCCTGAGAAATCTCTATGTAGGTCAAATAGCAAGTTAGAACTGGACGTGAAACAACAGATTGGTTCCAAATCGGGAAAGGAGTATGTCAAGGCTGTATATTGTCACCCTGTTTATTTAACTTACATGCAGAGTACATCATGCGAAATGCTGGGCTGAATGAAGCACAAGCTGAAATCGAGATTGCCAAGAAAAATATCAATAACCTCAGATATGCAGATGACACCACCCTTATGGCAGAAAGTGAAGAGGAACTAAAGAGCCTCTTGATGAAAGTGAAAGAGGAGAGTGAAAAAGCTGGCTTAAAACTCAGCATTTAAAAAACCAAGATTATGGCATCTGGTACCATCACTTCATGTCAAATAGATGGGGAAACAGTGGAAACAGCAACAGACTTTATTTTCGGGGGCTGCAAAATCACTGCAGATGGTGACTGCAGCCATGAAATCCAAAGATTTCAAATGAAATTAAATCTTTGCTGCTTGGAAGTAAAGCTCTGACTAACCTAGACAGCATATTAAAAAGCAGAGACATTACTTTGCCAACAAAGGCAAAGCTATTGTTTATTCAGTAGTCATGTATGGATGTAAGAGTTGGAGTATAAAGAAAGCTGAACCCTGAAGAATTGATGCTTTTGAACTATGGTGTTGGAGCAGACTCTGGAGAGTCCTTTGGGCTGCTAGGAGATCCAGCCAGTCAATCCTAAAGGAAATCAGTCCTGAATATTCATTGGAAGGACTGATGTTGAAGCTGAATTCCAAGACTTTGGCCACCTGATGTGAAGAGCTAACTCACTGGAAAAGACCCTTATGCTGGGCAGGATTGAGGGCAGGAGGAGAAGGGAATGACAGAGGATGAGATGGTTGGATGGCATCACTGACTTGATGGACAAGAGTTTGAGTAAGCTCTGGGAATAGGTGATGGACAGGGAATCCTGATGTGCTGCAGCCCACAGGGTCGCAAAGAGTCGGAGACGACTGAGCAACTGAACTGAACTGATACTATAGAGTCCTAGAATGTACAGAGGGAGTTTAGAGTCATCTGGTCCAGTTTGAATTTCTTCTTTGACATTGAGGGCAGGTAGTCTCAGAGCATATATTTAAATGATAGGAAGGTTACTCTTATAGATCAGTGGGTTTTAGTTTTTTAGATAACTCTAAACATCACTTCATGGCAAATAGAAGGGGAAAAAGTGGAAAAAACGTGCAAGCAGTGACAGATTTTATTTTCTTGGGCTCCATAATCACTGTGGATGGTTACTGCAGCCATGAAATTAAGAGATGCTTGCTCCTTGGAAGAAAAGCTATGACAAACCTAGACGGTATATTAAAAAGCAAAGTCATCACTTTGCTGACAAAGGTGTGTCTAGTCAAAGTTATGGTTTTTTCAGTAGTCATGTTTGGATGTGAGACTTGGACCATAGAGAAGGCTGAGCACTGAAGAACTGATGCTTTCAGACTGTTGTGTTGGAGAAGACTTGAGAGTCTCTTGGACTGCAAGGTGATCACACCAGTCAATCCTAAAGGAAATCAGCCCTGAATATTCATTGGAAGGACTCATGCTGAAGCTGAAGCTTTAATTATTTGGTCACTTGATACGAAGAGCTGACTCATTGGAACAGACCCTGATGCTGGGAAAGATTGAAGGCGGGAGTGTTGTGGCCACGCATTCCGGGAAACAAACTCACTCAGAAGGACAGTGCAGACAGCGGAGTGCAGTTTATTACAGCGGCGGGCCCAAGGCAGAGTCTCCTCTTAGCCAAGAACCCCGACCAGTTTTTGTGAAAACCTTATATACCCTAAGTGTACGTGCCCAAACCCACCTCCTCAAATTCCCTGAAATTAGTCTGAACAAAGGAAGAGAAAGATACAATCAAAGTTAACCCGTGATTCATATGCCTTAAGCCTAGGTAGTTAACAGTGGACAATTAATAGGCCTGTGGTCATACCCCAATAAGCATAATAGAATTTATGATTCTATTTGGTTACACAGATAATTAGGGTATTCTTTTAGGCAATGGAGAGTCTAGGTATGAGCCCTGGGGTTCTTCCATCCGGGGGGCCTGGTTTTCCAGTTGGTATGTCGTTTCCATAGATACTGGGCATAAAGCTCAAAGTCCACAGTCCGGCCCAAGACAGAGTCCTGCTTTCAAGATGGAGCCTATTCTGTCTGTTTCCTCCTTCAGGAGGAGAAGGGGACGACAGAGGATGAGATGGTTGGATGGCATCACCGACTCAATGGACATGAGTTTGAGCAAACCCCAGGACATAGTGACGGACAGGGAAGCCTGGAGTGCTACAGTCTTTGGGATCACAGAGTCGAACGTGACTTAGCGACTGAACAACAGCAACAATCATTAGAAGAGCCTTCCTTTTATTGAACTAAAGTGTGTTTTACCATAATTTCTACCCATTCATTCTAATTCTACTCCATGAATCATAAAGAAGAGATTTAATCTTCTTTTCCAATGATAGTCCTTTGAATATTCCAAAAGCAGCTATGAGATCTTTGCATATTGAACTTCCTGAGCTTCTTTATCACCTGACATATTGCCCTCTGCATTGTTGTGCTAATGCTGTTGTTCAAAAACATTTTGTGGACGCATCGCCCAAGTTTTTCTTGTTTATTCATTTGCTGTATCTTGAGTGCCTGCTTCCTGATAGACTCTGTTAGGCTCTGCGAATGTAATGGTAAACAAGACGAAAGATGAAACCTACTTCTGGACTTCCCTGGTGGTCCAGTGGCTAAACCTCTGCTTTCGTACTGCGGAGGCTGCAGTTTCAGTTGGGGCCAGGAAGCGAAGATTCTACATGCTGCACAGCATGGCCAAAAAAAGAAAAAAAAAGATGAGATATACTTCCTAGGGCTGAATTGTGGTGTTGTTTTTAGTCGCTAAAACAAAGTCATGTGACTCTTATGTGACCCCATGGACTGCAGCCCACCAGGCTCCTCTGTCCATGGGATTCTCCAGGCAAGAACACTGGAGTGGGTTGCCATTTCCTTCTACAGGGGATCTTCCCCACCCAGGGACTGGACCTATGTCTCCTGCATTGGCAGGCGGATTCTTTACCACTGACCCACTAGGGAAGCCCAAGGGGTGAATGCAGACCAACAAAAGAGAAAAGGAAGTGAAGTGAAATCAAACAACGATAAATTGTGAACAGTGTAATGAAGGGGAGAGTCGAGGAGTCAAGAAAGAAAAGGGTGGGGTTGGGGGAAGCGACTGTGGAAGGTGTTTGGGGAAGACTCACCTGAAGGAGAGATGAAACGCAAAGGAGGAACGTTCTAGGTAGTCGTGGTCATATGTGCTAGAGCTCTGAGGTGGAGAGGACTTCAAATTCTCGAAGATGAAGGGCCACTGGGACTAGAATGCACTGAGAAAAGGTGCACTTGGTGGTTTTAAAATACATCAGTGTATCTTTTCCCAAGATGGAGACTCATTTCTGCCCATAAACCTGGGCTGGACTTGGTGGCTCTCTTTTGATGAACGGAAGGGGGCTGATGCTCTGTGACTTCTGATGCATGGTCATTGGAAAAAAATGGGTTCCTCTAGGTTCGCTCAGTCTTGGTTCCTCATTCAGAGAGAGGTCGGTGCCACGTGGTGCCCTAGAAGCCTGTGGAAAAGCCCACGTGGGAGGGACCTGAGGACCCACTGATGGCAGGCAGCAGGCCTGTGGATGGCCTGTGAGGATGAGCCATTTGGGAAGTGGGTCTACCTGTCCCATCAAGTCTCCCAATACATCATATTGACAACCTCCCGAGAGACCCCAAACCAGGACCACCCAGCTAAGCCACTTCTGAGTTCATGGCCCATGGAACCTGCAGAACATACCGCATTTATTGCTGTTCTGCACCACTGAGTGTTGAGATAATTTGTTATGCAGAGAACTAGTTAGAGAAGGGGTGTGTCTGTCAGATTGCTTTTGACTTGAAATAACATAATGCCATAGTGCGCCAAGCTGCATCTGACTCTTTGGGACCCCATGGACTGTAGCCCGCCAGGCTCCTCTGTCCATGGGATTCTCCAGACAAGAATACTGGAGTGGGTTGCCATGCTCTGCTCCAGGGGATCTTCCCAATCTGGGCATTGCACCCACGTCTCTTCCGTCTCCTGCATTGGCACATAGGTTCTTTACCACCAGCGCCACCTGGGAAGCCCGGAAATAACCCAAGACCGACAGAAAGCACTTTACGATGAGGAGTTTGTTGTAGACCTTACTAGGATGTCCAGAGGTGGGCAGCTCTGGGATTAGTCCGTTCTGAGGCACCACCACGCCCTGGTGCTGGCCATGTTCTGCTCTGTTGTCTGTATCTCACCAGTGATGTCCCCTCAGAGGACCACGAAATGGCAGCAGCCGTTTCAGCCACTGCTCGATGAGTGAGGCATTTCCTCCTGAGTGTGTTTGTACAGATAAGGAAAATCTTTCCCTCACAGTTGGTGGCCAGAACTGAATTAAAAAAAATCACGTGTGCACCAGAATCTGGCAGATGAGATGGAGAGAGCCAAGCAGGGGCTTTGAATGACGCCTGACTGCTGGCTTCCGCCGCTAACCAGAATGCCCTCTCTGTTGTTGCTGTTTTCCTTTTTATTTTGGTTGTGTGGGAAAATCAAGAGTTCCCTTTTGTATCTGTTAAATCTGAGATGCTATAGGACATATACGTTGCAACGTCAGGGAGCAGTGGGCTGTTTACTCTCGGAGTGAAAAGAGGAGATAAACATGTAGGCGTTATTTGCCGAAAGATGGCTTTTGCCTCCGTGCAGTTGATGACGTGACCACAGGGGAGTGGCTGGGAGGCGGTGGGAGGTCCATAGTTCAGTCTGAAGACCCTCAGCACCTCAGATCTGGGCACAAGAGGAAACCCAGGCAAGTAGGAGGGAGGGGCGAGGGCAGAGGATGGCATCCTGGAGGCCATAGAAGCACCTTTTCTCAAGGAGGGCGTGGTTAGCTGTGTCATTTTTGCTGAAAGGTTGAACGAAATGAAGATGTAAAAGTGACCTTTGGGTTTAGCACAGGATGCTGAGCAAGGAGGCAGATTCATAAGAAGCTGAAGGATTCATGGGGTGTGAGCGAGTGAATACAGCTCCTGGAGGGGTTTGGTCCTGAGAGGGTGATGGTAGCTTTAAGAGGATGTTAGGTCAGGGAGGTGGAGGCTTGCAGAAGACTCCAGAGTGCATCTCAATGCTGCTGGAAGTTTCTCTCATAGAAAAGGGGAATGATTGACAATACAGAGAGCCCAAGGCGTACAGTCCCCGAAAGGGACACACATGTATGCACATTCCTGTATAACTTAAAAATTAATTATTGGCATACAAATAGAATATCCATTGTTTGGGGAAAGTGAGTTAAACGGTATGTTGAATCTATTAACTACTTTTGGTGAAATGGTTTTGCAAAGTGGCTAAGAGTCCAGACTGCTAGATCTAAGTGGCTAAGAATCCAGATCTGCTAGAGAGAGATCTTTGTGGTTTCAAGCTGTGTGATCTTGAGGAATTTACTTAACCTCTCTGTGCTCCCTAGTTTTTATAAAATGAAGATAGTAATAAAAGCACCCAACCTCCTTGGGCTGTCATCAAGATCACCTTAGTTAATATACGTAAAGCATTTAGACCAGTGCATCATCCATGATAGATGCTCTGTGTCCCAGGCACGTGCTTGCTAGTATTTGCTGGATCAGGTTCTACTAAGTGATTTAAGCTAAAGGTACTGTTATCAGGAAAAAAATATATTGATTTAAATTTTATTACTATTTTTTACATGAGTTCGGGGTTGTGTGTAGAAAAGTGTCCTATATTGAAATGCAACCTCAAATAAGAAAGTGCAATTGACACCGTAAACAGTAGTTATCCTAGCATTTACCAAAATCAATCGGTTAGTCTCTGCTACGTGATTTTCTTCTTGTAGGAAGTCTTGCGATATAAAAATTCAAAAAGAATCACTAGACGTTCATCAGAAGGCATCCAAAGAAATACTGATGGGAGCGGGGAAGGTGCTGAGCTAACCAACGTGGCCCGGAGTGTGAGGTGGATTCGTATCTTGTTCTAGGCACAACAGCTCTTTTCTTCCTCCCTCACCGACGCTTAATTCCCACCCTAGCCTGTCTAGCTGCTTGCAGGAATCTGCAAAAGATAGAGCATTGATAGGAATTAATGCTTGGTGGGTTTCCAACAGGGAGACCCCCAAAGAAGTGAAAAAGCATGAATAAATGTATTCCAATTAACAGGCAGACGTGGGAGCGAGTCGACTGGCGCTTAGAGGTCTGGATCAGCTCGCCGGCGATGTGGGCATTATGGAGTGATTTTTACTTTACTGCCTTTTCCATCAGATCATCCCCTTCCTTTCACACACAAGGTTAATTCACTTCTTGATCACATTATTTCCTCGCTGCTCTTTGACAATATAAAAATTCTGAGTGGACAGCTCAATCCCTCTTCCATCTCAGATTTGATTGTTATGGTATTGCCTGGAGTCCCTCCGCGGCCTCCAGCAGCCCGCGCCGCACTTTATGACACTTAAATGGCTCGGCTACAATTTCTCCATCTATTCACGAAATGCTGTTAATAACTCATTTCCAAAGAGGCCCTTCTTTATGTCTTGGCATTAAAGGAATTTTTATTAGGTGCCAGGATAGGTGACCCACAGCCCCAGTAACCAAAGAGTTAATTAATCTGTTGAAATTTATTGCCTTTTATACTGCACTCAGTGTGACAGTCCCTAAGAGAAACAGATACTGTATTTACAACCCGGGTTGAAATATTCAGTAATATAGTCTGCATACTGACCTACTCCATCAGTGTATGCCTTCTGCTGGAATGTCCATTCATCACAGAAGATGAATTTGTGTAATCTGTCTTCTTTCTTATTCTGAGATTCCAATAAATATTGAAATAATTATTTATTGATTACCTTGCAATATAAATGTGTAGTAAAGTCACCCAGGACGTTGGCATGGTAATGCGTTCTGGAAGTTCTTGGCGTTTGGTGGGAATGAAAGGCAAGACTACAGTAGGAGTGACGTGGAATACTGTTGTGGGTAAAACACCAAACTTAATTGCATACTGCGTGTAGGGAAGTGGTGAGGCGGGGTGGTTTCTGGACTACAAGATGTTGCAACCACAGCCACAATGATTGTTCTCCAAAGTAAACATCACAAATATTTATTATCTCATCTGCACCTTGCCTTCTTGTGTATTTATTGTTGTTATTGAGTCGCTAAGTTGTGTCTCTTGGCGACCCCCTAGACTGTAGCCCACTAGGCTCCTCTGTCCGTGGGATTTCCCAGGCAAGAATACTAGAGTGGGTTGCTGTTTCCTTCTCCAGGGGATCTTCCTGACCTGGAGATTGAACCTGTGTCTCCTGCACTGGCAGGCAGATTGTTTCCCGACTGAGCTACAAGGGAAGCCCTCTTGTGTTTTACCTCCAGAATATTGTAGATCACAGATGCTTGCTTTGTATCACCTTCACTTGTAAAACCACTTCTTTCCTGCCTGTAGTCCAGGCAAAGATTAAAAGGATTTAGGAATGGTGGGTACTGCCTTCCATTTAATTCCAGTTATATCTTCTAGGAGAAGGAAATGGCAACCCACTCCAGTGTTCTTGCCTGGAGAATCCCAGGGATGGGGGAGCCTGGTGGGCTGCCGTCTATGGGGTCGCAAAGAGTCTGACATGACTGAGCGACTTCACTTACTTATGTCTTCTAGGACCGTTTTATAGATTCTCAGTCTGAACTGTATATTTCCTATGACTGTACTTTGGAGGGTCTTTTGAAGTCTTGACCTAAATCTCAATTCCCTTCTACAGTTTTTTATGGGTTTTTGCTGTTACTTATGGGACAAATTTTTTGTCATGATTCTAGGATCATGTTAATTTTTTGCATCAAATCTGATTTGGTAGAGAAACATGGGAGAAGTGTATGAAAGATGTTGTAGAACATTGAGATGTCCTTGTGCATCAAGCACAATTATTGTTAAACACTTAGAAACTCTAAATGTCTTTATATCTGGATATATTATGCTGTTTGGGTGAACATGAGCTGAACAGCCAGCATTTCTGTTCTGCATGCCTGCCAACACCAGCAGCTTATACCTTAGGGTTTGTTATAGGCGCAGTTCTAGTAGAATTCAGTCGTGTTCAGTTAATGTAGCCTACCTCTGGTCTCCATAATAATTTATCTTGGTTTTGGGCAACTCTTCATAATCAAGATAACTCTTCAGAGTGGATGAAATTCTAGTGTGTGAAGTTTGTTTTCTAGCGCTTTACTGATGAGGTTAACCAGGTGGTGAAATGTAATAGCTTGAAAGATTCGGTTTTGATATACGGTCAATCAGTTCTGGAATAAGGAAAAAGCAAAAAGAATCAGAGCTTTTTAGATTCATTTTTTTGGTCATGAAACTGAAAATATACTCTTTTGGAGGATAAAGAAGTATCTCGTCATAATTCTCCTGACATCTAAACCTCCTGGCTATATGTTTTTAAAAGAAGACAAAGTATGTCGAAAATTTTGTTGTAAAAGCTTTATATAGAATATATCACATTTTTCCAGGTGAAAAATTATGAAACTTTTTAATGGCACCTGAAAGTGTTTCTGATGTAGATTCCAAGTAAAATATATTTTCTTAAGTATTTTTAGTAACAGTAATACAAATTAAGTCGTATGTTTCTTCTGCCTCTATTTTATTCTGCTGCTATTCTTGTTCAGTGGCTCAGTTGTGTTGGACTCTGTGGCGCCATGAACTGCGGCACCCTGGACTTCCGTGCCCTTCGCTATCTCTCTGAGTTATTGTATTCCGATGACACTTCAGATAAGTGACTACCAGTGTATTATAGAATTATGCAGTCCCTCAAGCTTATTCTGCTGTAACACTTGCTGCTCTGGCCCCGATGTTATTCCTTGAAGGTAAACAATATATAGTTTTTTAATCAGGTTTGATTTCCACTGATTTGATTATTTTAATTCTCGATTGATTATGGATACATATTTAAGTATCTAACAAAATAATTATGTTGATGCATTCAATTGTTTCTTCAGCGATGAGGTTTGCTATGAGATGGTAACCACGTAATCACTGTGCTGCTCCTCTTATTATTATTATTATTTTTTGATCCTTTTTACTCATTGACATTAATAGCTGCTCCTTGTTCTGCTCATGTAAAGTTATGTTCTGATTGAAGCTTTCCCTGGTGTTTGGCTAATTGGACTATTCATTTAAAGTGTACGATGTTTTATTACCTTATCTTCCGTGGTATTTTACATTTTGGATTGACTGATTCTAATTCCTATTTCAGAGTACTATAATTTCACAGTAGCATAACCTTGGGGATCCATTACATTTGGCCTTTAAAACACTGCTTTATTTTTCTCTACATAGTAGTGAAAATCTGCGGCATTTTCCAGCACCCACATTGACTCCCTTTTTATAACAAAGCCACTTTCCCTTACCCTCTTCATTTAAATCAGTGCAACACAATATACATTTATTAAGTACCACTTACATGGCAGGCTTCCCTGGTGGCTCAGCTGGTAAAGAAACTGCCTGCAGTGTGGGAGACCTGGGTTCAATCCCTGACTTTGAAAGATCCCCTGGAGAAGGGAATGACTACCCACTCCAGTATTCTGCCCTGGAGCATTCCATGGACAGAGGAGCCTGGCAGGTTACAGTTCATGGGGTCACAAAGAGTTGGGCATGACTGAGTGACTTGCACATTCATTTACATGGCAAATGCTGCTTCGGTACTGAGTACATGGACTTGAATTGGCAAAAATGCCACTCTCACACTGTTCAAAGACAAAGTCTGTTGACTGAGACAGAAAAGTAACAAATAATGGTTTTTAAAAGCCTATTCCTGCCTCTTCACACAACGTCTTTCATTTTGGGAAATAGAAGTTGAATAATTTTGGAAGCTAGCTTTTTATTTGGCTTTCATCCAAGGGCAGGACTTCATTGAGCACTTGAAATGGATTGTTTTACTTAATCTGCACAAATTGTTGTTGTTGCCATTCAGTTGCTAAGTTGTGTCCAACTCTTTGTGACCCCATGGACTGCAGCACACCATGCTTCCCTGACCTTCACTATTTCCTGGAACTTGCTCAAACTCATGTCCATTGAGTCGGTGATGCCATCCAACCATTTCATCCTCTGTCGTCCCCTTCTCCTCCTACCTTCAATCTTTCTCAGCGTCAGGGACTTTTCCCGTGAGTCAGCTCTTCTCATCAGGTGGCCAAATTATTGGAGCTTCAGCTGAAAGCTGTGTGCACAGGGCTTTGTGGCAAGTACTGTCATGGTGTCATCCCCATTTTACTGATGGGCGGGGTGAGTTACAGAGAGGCCAGGGCACCTCCCCAGGCCGTTACTCCTAATATACCCCTGAGGGGATTGGAATGCTGCTACCGAGTCCAGTGCTGGGACACCTGACCACTTCCTCCCCCAGTTCTGCAAGATAAGACACAGGTTATCCAGAGTAAGAACGGACCACTCTTTTGTCTATTTATTGCTCTCCTCTGATTATTGAATCCTTTCCCCCAAATTTACAGTGCCCCTCCATCATATAAAAAGTTCCCACACATATACAAGACAATTTCTAGGCTCTGTCTTATTCCTGGGTAATTCGTACTATTCTTTTGGTTTGTCTGTTTGTACTCTTTTCCAACACTGTTTTAATTGCTATAGTTTTATAACAGTTTTAATGTCTGATTTGGTGAGTCTCCTTTTTTCCTTATTTAAAAGGTGTCTTCTGACTCCTTAAATTATTTTTTATTGTGGAATGTACAATTTTTTTTATCATGGAATGTATTATGCACACAAAAAGTACATAAAAATTTATGTCCAGTGTAAAGAATAAAAATAAAAAGAGCCATCATGAATCTATTATCCGGGACAAGAAATAAAATATTGGTTTGATATAATTCTTGTTATGGTGCTCCTTGATTTCATTCTTCTCCCAAGAGGTGTTCATCTCCTTGCCTGTTTTTATACTTTTTCTATTTTCATCAATAACATTGTTTTACCTGTTTATGACATTTATATAATGAAAACAAACTGTATATAATTATCTCTGCCTTTATTTTATTCAAGGTTATGTTTTCTCACATTCATCCATGTTGATGTAAGTAGCCATAGTTGTTTTCACCACTGTATCATATTCCACTGTATGAACACAGACAGTCTTTCCTACTGGCTCAGATGGTAGATGGTGAAGCCTGCCTGCAATGCAGGAGACCTGGGTTCAATCCCTGGGTCGGAAAGATCCCCTGGAGAAGGGATTGGCGACCCACTCCAGTATTCTTGCCTGGAAAATCCCATGGATGGAGGACCCCGGTGGGCCCCAATCCATGGTGTCACTAAGAGTCAGACATGACTGCGTGACTAACACACACATATACTTTATATTATGTGTTAGTTGCTCAGTTATGTCTGACTCTTTGTGACCCCATGAACTGTAGCTCACCAGGCTCCTCTGACCATGGGATTCTCCAGGCAAGAGTACTGGAGTGGGTTGCCATTTCCTTTTCCTGGGGATCTTCCCGACCCAGGGATTGAACCCAGGTCTCCTGCATTGCAGGTGTATTCTTTACCATCTGAGCCACCAGGAAAGCCCAAATGAAAGTTAGTCACATAGTCGTGTCCAGCTCTTTGTGATCCCATGGACTGTAGCCTGCCTGGCTCCTCTGTCCATGGGATTCTCCAGGCAAGAGTACTGGAGTGGGTTGCCATTTCCTTCTCCAGGGGATCTTCCCAACCCAGGGACCAGACCCAGGTCTCCTACATTGCAGGCAGATACTTTACCAACTGAGCCATTTTACTGCAATTTGTTTTATTGCCATTCCCAGATACTGCCTTTTTTTTTTTTTTTAAATAAATGGAAGTTTTGTGGCCATGCTATGTTGAGCAAGTCTCCTGGTGTTATTTTCCTACACTTTGCATCTCTGTGTCACATTTTGGTAATTCTCATATTATTTCAAACTTTTTCATTATTAATATATTTGGTTATGGTGATCTGTGATCAGTGATCTTTGATGTTACTATTGCAAAAAGATTAATTCAAAGATGGGCTCGATAAAGGACAGAAATGGTATGGACCTAACAGAAGCAGAAGATATTAAGAAGAGGTGACAAGAATACACAGAAGAACTGTACAAAAAAGATCTTCATGACCCAGATAATCACGATGGTGTGATCACTCACCTAGAGCCAGACATCCTGGAACGTGAAGTCAAGTGGGCCTTAGAAAGCATCACTACGAACAAAGCTAGTGGAGGTGATGGAATTCCAGCTGAGCTATTTCAAATCCTAAAAGATGATGCTATGAAAGTGCTGTACTCAATATGCCAGAAAATTTGGAAAACTCAGCAGTGGCCACAGGACTGGAAAAGGTCAGTTTTCATCCAATCCCAAAGAAAGGCAATGCCAAAGAATGCTCAAACTACCACACAATTGCACTCATCTCACACGCTAGTAAAGTCATGCTCAAAAGTCTCCAAGCCAGGCTTTAGCAATACATGAACCGTGAACTTCCTGATGTTCAAGCTGGTTTTACAAAAGGCAGAGGAACCAGAGATCAAATTGCCAACATCAGCTGGATCATGGAAAACGCAAGATAGTTCCAGAAAAACATCTATTTCTGTTTTATTAACTATGCCAAAGCCTTTGACTGTGTGGATCACAATAAACTGTGGAAAATTCTTCAAGAGATGGGAATACCAGACCACCTGACCTGCCTCTTGAGAAACCTGTATGCAGGTCAGGAAGCAACAGTTAGAACTGGACATGGAACAACAGACTGGTTCCAAATAGGAAAAGGAGTACGTCAAGGCTGTATATTGTCATCCTGCTTATTTAACTTATATGCAGAGTACATCATGAGAAACGCCGGACTGGAAGAAGCACAAGCTGGAATCAAGATTGCCAGAAGAAATATCAATAACCTCAGATATGGAAATGACACCACCCTTATGGCAGAAAATGAAGAGGAACTAAAAAGCCTCTTGATGAAAGTGAAAGAGGAGAGGGAAAAAGTTGGCTTAAAGCTCGACATTCAGAAAGCTAAGATCATGGCATCTGGTCCCATCACTTCATGGGGAAATAGATGGGGAAACAGTGGAAACAGTGTCAGACTTTATTTTTTTTTGGCTCCAAAATCACTGCAGATGGTAACTGCAGCCATGAAATTAAAAGACGCTTACTCCTTGGAAGGAAAGTTATGACCAACCTAGATAGCATATTGAAAAGCAGAGACATTACTTTGCCAACAAAGGTCTGTCTAGTCAAGGCTATGGTTTTTCCAGTGGTCATGTATGGATGTGAGAGTTGGACTGTGAAGAAAGCTGAGCACCGAAGAATTGATGCTTTTGAACTGTGGTGTTAGAGAAGACTCTTGAGAGTCCCTTGGACTCCAAGGAGATCCAACCAGTCCATTCTAAAGGAGATCAGTCCTGGATGTTCTTTGAAAAGAATGATGCTAAAGCTGAAACTCCACTACTTTGGCCACCCCATGCAAAGAGTTGACTTGTTGAAAAAGACTCGGATGCTGGGAGGGATTGGGGGCAGGAGGAGAAGGGGACAGCAGAGGATGAGATGACTTGATGGCATCACCAACTCGATGGATGTGAGTTTAAGTGAACTCCAGGAGTTGATGATGGACAGGGAGGCCTGGCATGCTGCAGTTCATGGGGTCGCAGAGTCGGACACGACTGAGTGACTGAACTGAATTGAAATTGTGTGTCAACATTTTTTTATATTGTGTTGTTTGTTTTTTTCTCCTTGATTCATGGAAGTTCTTTGTATGTTCTTGATAGCTTTTAGTTTAGCCCCCAAGATGATAGCTTAAATCTTGAGGGGGAATCCTGGATGAGCCCCCAAGATGAAAGCTTTAGCTTAGTCCTCAAGATGATAGCTTACGCCTTCTCTTGGGTTCTGGACAATCCCCCAAGATGATTGATGAAAACTTACAGTGTTCCACCGGATTTGTGGTCTCCAAAGGAGAAGATTGGAGAAGTCAATGGCAACCCACTCCAGTACTCTTGCCTGGAAAATCCCATGGACGGAGAAGCGTGGTAGGTTGTGGTCCATGGGGTCGCTAGGAGTCGGACACGACTGAGCGACTCCCTTTCACTTTTCACTTTCATGCATTGGATAAGGAAATGACAACCCACTCCAGTATTGTTGCTGGAGAATCCCAGGGACGGGGGAGCCTGGTGGGCTGCCATCTATGGGGTTGCACAGAGTTGGACATAACTGAAGCGACTTAGCAGCAGCAGTAGCAGGGAGAAGATTTAATTCCGGGACCAGAGAGAGTCTCAGTCTCTCAGAGCTTTGTGTAGTAGAAATTTTATTAAACTGATAGTGACAGCAAAAAGCTTCTGATACAGACATCAGAAGGGGGTAGAAAGATTACCCACCTTGCTAGTTTTAAGCAGGGCATTATATACTTTTCTGCTAGCTGCTGAGGATAGAAAAATACCTCAAGGCTGTGAAAATTTTGTCCAGACCCTTTCCCGTAGCAAACACCCTGAGATGACATCAGCACAAGATTAGCCAGAGCTAGCCCAGAGTTAGCCAGAGTTTAGCCAGAGTTAACCCAGAGCTCATTCTAAAGGAGATCAGCCCTGGGTGTTCTTTGGAAGGAATGATGCTAAAGCTGAAACTCCAGTACTTTGGCCACCTTATGTGAAGAGTTGACTCATTGGAAAAGACTCTGATGCTGGGAGGGATTGGGGGCAGGAGGAGAAGGGGACAACAGAGGATGAGATCATTGGATGGCATCACCGACTCGATGGACATGAGTTTGAGTGAACTCTGGGAGTTGGTGATGGACAGGGAGGCATGGCGTGCTGCGATTCATGGGGTCACAAAGAGTCGGACACGACTGAGCGACTGAACTGAACTGAACTGAACTGAACCCAGAGCTCAAGGCTGTGGAAGTTTTACCCAGACCTTCTCTCTTAACATACATTCTGAGCTTAAAAAAACATGTCCTTGAGCAAGAGATACTGTTGCCTATGAGGCCTTCGTGTCTGAGGCAAAAGAATGTGGAAAAGAAAGAATGTTCACCTCCTCCTTAAGGGGGCCTTAGGCTTGGACTCCTTTTCAACCTGCCTACGTTAACTCTCTCATTCTCAATATAAGTTCTTTTTCAGTTATGTGTGTTATATGTTATAAGATAGCTTCTTATAGCTAGGTATGTCTTTTTTATACAGGATATAATATTTTGAATTTTAATCTTATTTGGCTATCTTTGTCTTTGATTTGGAGGATATAGTCCATTTATATTTATTGTACTATTTATATATTAAATGAATGAAAATGTAGTAAATCTCAGGTGAGCACTGTAAACTATGAAAAATAACTAAATGGAACATGGAGAAGAGAAAAATAGCATATTGGAATTAAAAATAATTCCTTAAGGATCTTAACAACATATATATAAATTAAAGCATATCAGCTTACTTGAAAAACTGATTAACATAAGTTATTTAATCTGCAACTCCAAATAAAAAAAGAAAAGAAAGAACAAGTCTTTATGGTGCTGTTGTAGTCATCATGAAATAATAGATGAACCCCTCCACCCCCAGTGTGGTTCAGATATCAAGATTGGTGATATTCCCCCCACCCCCATGCATAGCAGGAGGGTATGAAAAAGTTTATTACTCATATAACAAAGGCATTTGGGAGAGCTGAGCAGCCCTCTCGATCTGATCTGAAAAGGGCTAAAGAGAATAAGGAAAGGTTAATGCTCCGCATCTCTTGCTGGTGTCAAGGGGAGCTTTCTTACCAGCTTTACCATCTGTAGGGCTGAAGGGGAAGAAGAAAGGACTTGGTTTGCAAGCTGTCAGCAGTTTACTGTTATAAAATGAAGCCATAGTCATGTTACAGAGACAATATCAAAATGCCTAAAATAGAGAGTGTAGGACGCAGAGGAGAAAGAGGATGTGCATGTGGCAGAAAAGAATTGTTTGAAGGTTTTGTGGTTAAAAATGTCCAAATTTGCTGAAGACTCTTACTGTAGACTCAAGAAGCTTGAAAACTCCAGCAAGATAAGCACAAAGACAAGCACAGCCAAATTTCTGAAAACCAAAAGTAAAAAAATCTTGAAAGCTGCTAAATAAAATTACACATATCTTTCATGAGACCAGGACTTAGGAATAGGTGAACTAGTCATATTGTATATCAAGCAGGGCTCAGTCAGAAGAAACCATAGTAATTTGAGCTGTGGAAGTATAATATAAAGAATTATTTAGCTGTAATAGGAGAGGGACTATACTGATATAAGAAGTGAAGAAGTTAAAGTGTTAGCCACTCAGTTGCATCCAACTCTTTGCAACCCCATGGACTGTAGCCTGCCAGTATCCTCTGTCCATGGAATTCTCCAGGCAAGAATACTGGAGTGGGTTGCCATGCCCTCTTCCAGGGGATCTTCCTGACCCAGGGATTGAACCCAGGTCTCCTGTATTGCAGGCAGATTCTTTACTGTCTGAACCACCAGGGAAACCCATATCGATATAAAGAGAACTCTAAAGGCTATTTCAGGACTGAGGAAGAATACCCACAAGATAATATGGTTGGAAGAGAGGTTGTTGTTGTTCAGTCGCTCGGTCCTGTCCAATTCTTTGTGACCGCATGGACTGTAGCAAGCCAGGCTTCCTAGTCCTTCACCATCTCCTGGAGTTTGCTCAAACTCATGTCCATTGAGTCAGTGACGCCATCCAACCATCTCATCCTCTGTCGCCCGCCTCTCCTCCTGCCTTCAGTCTTTCCCAGCATCAGGGTCTTTTTCAATGAGTCAGCTCTTTGCATCAGATGGCCAAAGCATTGCAGCTTCAGCTTCAACATCAGTCCTTCCCATGGATATTCAGGGTTGTCTCCCCAAAGCTGGAGTTAGTTCTCACTGGAGAAGGTATTATTGTGGCCTACTGATAGGTGGAAAAGATCCCTGGGTTCCTGTGCCCAGAACTGGTTCATCGATGCCAGGCAAGCTGGAAACAATGCTCTGAACTACAAGTGAGCTGAAGATGGGGGCAGGTACATAGAGCAGGAGTATTGCTGTTGGGAGCACAAGGTCTTCAGAGCATGGGGTCCACGTTAGGAGGGCCATGGCAAGATAGTAATTTGGCCTAGGCTGTTGCTAAGGGGTTGCATATCCTGGGCATGCAGCTGGGGCAAATAGCACTAAATACTGTTGATGGGTTTTGTGGCAAGAATAAACAAAACAAGACACAGCGGACCTGAACTGTGATGCCCCTGTTCCTGCACTGTTTCTCTAGTGCCCTCTACTGGCCAAGCTTAACAGTGGCTCATTGTAAGGGAGAAATGCTCAGAGAGCTGTCCGTTACTGCAGAGCAGGTTCTGAAGGATGAACCTGAAATTAGGAAGCAGGAAACTGATAACTAGCATGTGTGATGAGCATATGTTTAAGTTTATAAAAAGTTGTACTTTTTTCTGAAGTATCTGTGTCATTTTACATTCATACAAAAGTATATGAATAGAGTCCCAGATGGTCAATGTCCTCAATAATGCTTGGTACTGAATTTTACCTGAGCTAATGTATGTGTAGCAGCATTAAATTATATTTGGATCTTCATGTCCCTAATTATTAATAGCATTGTTATGTCCTCATTGAAATCTCACTATTATGCTCACAGTTAAGATTTTTAAAAGGGAAAGGATACATTAAAGCAGCTGAGAGAAGGGATGTGTTAGGCAATTTCTGGGAGGATTCCAAGCATGAATATTCCATTGCCCTTAGGATATGTTACCCTTCTGATGTCAGTGTCTGGCAATTCACATGGACACTGACAGCCAGGGAAGTTAAACCCCAGCTTTTGTATTTTGTATCTGTTTCTTTGTGTTTAAAGTGCCTTTCTTGTAGACAGCATATAAATAGAGCTTGTTTTTAAAGTCTAATCTGATAATCTCTACCTTTTATGTGTAATATTTAGACCATTTATATTTATTTTGATCAGTGTTGCTGTTAGATTCATAGATGTCTTCTTTCTGCTTGTTTTCTATCTGATAGAGCTATACTTTGGCCCCTTTTGCCTCTTATTTGCCTCTTTTTGAATTAGTAGATATTTTTATCATTATAGCTCTCCCTAACACTGACTTACGGAGAAGGCAATGGCACCCCACTCCAGTACTCTTGCCTGGAAAATCCTATGGACGGAGGAGCCTGGTAGGCTGCAGTCCATGGGGTCGCTGAGGGTCGGACACGACTGAGCGACTTCACTTTCATGCATTGGAGAAGGAAATGGCAACCCACTCCAGTGTTCTTGCCTGGAGAATCCCGGGGACGGGGGAGCCTGGTGGGCTGCCGTCTATGGGGTCCCACAGAGTCGGACACGACTGAAGCGACTTAGCAGCAGCAACACTGACTTATTGCCTTACTTTGTGTGTGTGTGGTTGCTTTTGAATTTATAGTATACATTTTAATGTATCTCATTTTATCTTTATATTAATATTATATCACTTTACATGTAGTCTAAGAATCTTGCAACATTATTACTTCTATTTATACTCTCTAGTCCTTTGTACTCAGAGAAGGCAATTGCAACCCACTCCAGTACTCTTGCTTGGAGGATCCCATGGGCAGAGGAGCCTGGTAGGCTGCAGTCCATGGGGTCGTTGGGAGTTGGACATGACTGAGCGACTTCACTTTCACTTTTCACTTTCATGCATTGGAGAAGGAAATGGCAACCCACTCCAGCACTCTTGCCTGGAGAACCCCAGGGACGGGGGAGCCTGGCGGGCTGCCGTCTATGGGGTCGCACAGAGTCGGACGCGACTGAAGCGACTGAGCAGCAGCAGCAGCAGTCCTTTGTGCTACTGTTTAAACATTTTATTTCTACGTATTATAAATCCTAAAAAATAAAAAATATTGGTACAAAGTTCTAACTCTGAAAAGGTAGAAATTATTGACCTAGACTAAAATTGATATTAAAATAATAGATTCATATCAGAATGCCTCATTTATACCTATATTTTTCCTCTCATAGTTTTTAGTCACAACATGTTAAAGAAGAAAATGAATATAAATAATTTTTCTCAACTAATTCCCCTTTCTAGGTGGCCTCTGCTGATACCATGGGGAAATAAGGATCTATTAATGCTGGCCAGTGATAAAATTTTTGGCTCCCCAGTCAGAAATTCTAGCAGCATCCTGGCCTCATTACAGTTAAGTCAAGATGGAAGACTTGACTCAAACCGAGCATTTGCTGAGAGTGAGCGTGAAACTACTTTTGTTTTTCTGTCTTGTCTAACTAGAATGGACTGGTGTTTGTATAAAGGTGTTTTTGCGAGGCTGTCACTTTCCTGGTCGTTTAGCTGGAGAAAAAGAGAAGTGTGTGTTGAGCTTTTGCTGTTGCTGTTTTGTTTGCTTGAATTTATTGGCATTTCTGGTTTGCTGGCTTCTCCATCACTTGGTCTTGTTATATTAAATAAAAGAAAAGCCTGTGGCCTCTCTGGTGTATTGTTCCTTAGGTCCCAAGCTGGTCTCCCTTCTTCCATCTGTTTCAGAATCTTCTTGTGTTTGCTTTATAAATAATGTTCAGGGTTTTAATTTAAGCTGTACCTAACTGGAAAAATAGGAGGAAGTATCTATTATATCTTATCCCAGAACTGGAAAGCATGCAGATAATCTTTTATTGGATATTGGGCAGTATGAATTTTGTGTTCTTTGATGTTGATTTTTAAAAATCTCTCATGGAATATTCCTGGGATTTGTTCTGGGATGAAATTAAGTGACTTTGAAAGACTTTTAATATTTCTAGGCTTACCATCATGGTTTTTTAGCATTGGTCTAGATAAATCTTTGTTCAGGAGTTAATTTGCCCTAAATAATACTGTCCTAATGCAATACCGTCTTTAGGATTTTACCTAATGTCTTGTGTATTGGGATGTCTTTCCCATGGGCGACTGAGAAAACTGGTCCAAGCCCTCTGCTGGCTTCAGGGGATGGTCCTTCTGTTGCTGCAGGTGAACCTTTCCCGCTCTGCCCAGCATTCTCACTCTTATCCACAGATGGTATCTCAAAGTCTTTTGGGATCCTCTGATGATCTCTAGAGGGAGCTCTTTCTCTGTCTAGTTCCTTCTTTGGTATCAGGCCCCCCCACATGCTAACCTGCTTCTTCTTCCCGAGGCCTGCATAGTTTCAGTAACTCAGTGAGGGCATGGGATTCTCTTTGGGGTCTCCTCCCTGTGCTGCAGCTTGGAAATTCTTAAGCTGTGAAAATTCTAAGATTCACCTCCTGTGTTTCCCTGTCATACAATGTTTAAAACTATGTATCACACATTTTGTCTGATTTTCTAGCTGCTTAAGGTGGAAGGTAAATCCTCCCCTTTTTAATCCACCAAGTTGGAAGTAGATGTCCTTGCTCTTTGCACCATTGCTTTTTCCCTTCTGGTTTCAATTTTCTTTAGTTAATTTTTTCCAGTTACTTTTCAGTTACTAGTACTTTTATTTTAATCTTTATTAATCTACCATTTATCTTTGTGTGTGTGTGTGTGTGTGTTTTTCTTTTGGTGTGTGTTTTTGCCAGAATGATATGGTCTAAGGGTTTGATTATTTGAAAATATCTTCATTAGGCTACAACTCTTGGATGATATGTTAGGTGAGTTAAAATTTAGAATTTCAATTATTTTATTGTAGCATTTTGTATCATTTCATTCCATGAGATTTTAGCATTAATTGTTACCAATGAGATGTCTGCTCTCAAGTGAACTTAGAATGTTTTACACAGGTCCACCATGTTTCAAATGTCAAGGTAATTTGTAACTTCGAAGATGTATTCTTGCCAATACAAGAATGAAGATGATGAAAATTAAGAGATCCATGGAGTGGTCATGATATGAAAACACAGTCAGTGTATCTTAGAGCTATTTAAGGCAGTGTAAGGTGATGAATTGGGAATCCCTGGTGGCTCATTTGGTAAAGAATTCACTTGCACTGCCAGAGACTGGCTGTAATGCAGGAGACCTGGGTTCAATCCCTGGGTCAGGAAGATCCTCTGGAGAAGGAAATGGCAACTCACTCCAGCGTTCTTACCTGAGAAATCATATGGACAGAGAAGCCTG
Organism: Bos indicus; assembly: GCF_029378745.1. NCBI lineage: Eukaryota > Metazoa > Chordata > Mammalia > Artiodactyla > Bovidae > Bos > Bos indicus. The sequence continues at coordinate 49,149,736 of NC_091782.1, read as the reverse complement.
GCAGGCTACAGTCCATGGTGTTGCAAGAGTCAGATAGAACTTAGCGACTAAACCACCACCAAGGTTATAAAAAATGAAAGATAGTATAAGACTGAAAAATTTCTCTTCAGAAAAATTTAAGCATAAAATATAATATTGTTATAATGAAAATTTGACTTAAAAGTCTGACATAATATTTATAAAGATTGAAACAAGTGGAGAGAAGATTTTTCAAATAGGAAGATTCAAACAAATTTCTTTATATTTGTGACTATGACAGGTAAACATAAGTTAAAATACTTTGAAAATCTTAAAAATAAGAACTAACCTTTCAAAAGAAATAACAAACAAAAAAGGGCACAAGTATTGTCCATGTAGTAAACAAAACAGCAAGTAACCAGCAAAAGAAGCATGAAAACAGAAAAAAAAAACAAACAGGACAAAGGACCAAATATAAAAATGAATGCATTAAAACACAAAGACTCAAATTGAATCAGGCATTGAAAGGAAGCAAAACAAGAGGAGAAATCAAGGCCTGAAACATTAAAGTCAGACAAAGTCCAGACAATTACATGGAATAAAGAGAACCCCTTTGCATTGCCAAAGTGAACAATTCATGATGATAAATGTAACATTAATCTTTATGTGCTGAATACTCTATTATCAAAATATACAAAGTAAAACTGTTAGAATGTAATAAGGAAATGATAAAAAACATTTTGGTTAGAGATTTTAACTACCCTTCCCAGTCTATGTTGTCAAATAAATATAGAGAGGATCAGGAGAACATTATTGATAAGGTAATAGATACATATGAAATTTTGTGACCAAGAAAAGTAAATTGTACGTGTTTCTATTCACTTGGTCATTCATAAATTTGATAATTTCTGAGGCCAGGAAAAATATCTTAATAAACTCCCCCAAGAATAAATGTTTTTTCATAAGATTAAAAATGAAAATTAATAACAAAGACTTAATTCCACTGGCAACTACAACTTAATCATTAAAAAATCAGCTTTGATGGTGCTTCTTACACTTCAGTGTGCACGTAGATCACGCGGAGGATCTTGTTAAAGTAAAGATTAGGTTGTGCTAGGTCTGGGGTAGTCAGTCACACTTCTGACAAGATTCCTAATGTTGCTGGTCCGTGGACCACATTTTGAATCTGATAAGGACCCTTAGAATTTTAGCTTTTCTGATGCTGCAGATTTTGAACTTTCTAGCCTCAATCACTGTGTGAACCAGTTCCTTAAAGTAAATACATACACACCTTAACACACACACACACACACACACACATTTTATTGTTGTTCAGTCACTGAATCATGTCTGACTCTTTTCGACCCCAAGGACTGCAACATACCAGGCTTTCCTGTCCTTCACTATCTCCTGGAGTTTGCTCAAACTCATGTCCATTGAATCAGTGACACTAACCAGGTTCTCATCCTCTGCCTCCCCCTTCTCATTTTGCCTTCAATCTTTCCCAGCATCAGGGTCTTTTCCAGTGAGTCAGTTCTTCACATCAGGTGGCTAAAGTATTGGAGCTTCAGCATCAGTCCTTCCAGTGAATATTCAGGGTTGATTTCCTTTAGGATTGACTGGTTTGATCTCCTTGCTGTCCAAGGCACTCTTAAGAGTCTTCTCCAGCACCACAATTTGAAAGCAACAATTCTTTGGTGCTCAGCTTCCTTGATGGTCCAAGTCTCACATCTGTACATGACTACTGGAAAAATCATAGCTCTGACTATATGGAGCTTTGTTGACAAAGTAATACACACACACACACACACACACACCCTATTGATTCTCCTTCTCTGGAGAGCTCTGAATAATAAACTGTGGCACTCTCCATGCTGTTTTGTTCCTTGGCTGCATCACTAGAAGCCAAGATCTCCAAAGATGATGGAACCGCATGATGGATGGGTTTTGGGTCCCTCGGTCACCACTGACGCCAAAATGCCCAATATTATGTGACCTACATTCACCTTTGTACAGGCTAGAAATAAATATTCTTTTGTTAAGTCACTGGGAAAAAATAAAGTTGTGTTCCTTTAATATAACACAATCCTATTTTTTAAAAAGTCTCATTTCAATATGTTCACTGTTGGAATCCAGATGTCCTAGCTCATTCAAGGTTAAAGTTCTCCCTCCTATTCCTTTCATAACATAGTGGTAGAGCCTGGAGATAACTCTTTCTTATAAAATTCTTTTTTTTTTTTCTTGTAAACTTTTTGGCTGCACTGTCCAGCATGTAGGATCTCAGTTCCCTGACCAGGGATTGAACCCACTCCCCACTGTAGTAGAAGCGTGGAGTCTTCACTGCTGGACCACCAGTGTGGGTGAGTATCAGTTGTGTCTGACTCTTTGAGACCCCATGGACTATAGTCCACCAGCCTCCTCTGTCCATGGGATTCTCCAGGCAAGAATACTTGGGTGGGTTGTCATTTCCTCCTCCAGGGTATTTTCCTGGCCTAGAGATCGAATCCACGTCTCTTGCGTCTCCTGCATTGGCAGGCAGATTCTTTACCACTGAGCCACCAGGGAAGCCCTTGGACTATCAGGGAAGTCCCTTTCTAAAAGTTCTTATTGGAGTATTTCCAATTTACAGTGTTGTGTTACCTTATGGAGCTTTTGTACAGGAGACCCTCCTTCCTCTGGTCCACACCTCACTGAAAATCTCTACCCTGCAGTTCTTTATTTCCTCCATAAAGTTAGCTTTCCATGCAGTCACCTTTGAGATATAGTGGCCACCGAGGTTGGCTACCTTTTATCTGTGTCTTCAGTTCAGTTTAGTGACTGCTCAGTCACGTCCCACTCTTTGCAACCCCATAGACTGCAGCACGCCAGGCTTCCCTGTCTGTCACCAACTCCCAGAGCTTACTTAAACTCATGTCCATCGAGTTGGTGATGCCATCCAACCATCTCGCCCTCTGTCATCCCCCTTTCCTCCCACCTTCAATCTTGCCCAGCATCAGGGTCTTTTCCAATGAGTCAGTTCTTTACATCAGGTGGCCAAAGTATTGGCGTTTCAGCTTCAGCATCAGTCCTTCCAATGAATATTCAGGACTGATTTCTTTTAGAATTGATTGGTTTGATCTCCTTGCTGTCCAAGGAACTCTCAGGAGTCTTCTCCAACACCACAGTTCAAAAGCATCAGTTCTTCAGTGCTCGGCTTTCTTTATAGTCCCACTCACACATCCATACATGCCTACTGGAAAAACCATAACTTTGACTAGATGGACCTTTGTTGGCAAAGCAATGTCTCTGCTTTTTAATATGCTGTCTAACTTGGTCATAGCTTTTCTTCCAAGGAGCAAGTGTCTTTAATTTCATCCCTGCAGTCACCATCTGCAGTGATTTTGGAGCCCCCCAAAATAAAGTCTCTCACTGTTTCCATTGTTCCCCCATCTATTTGCCATTAAGTGATGGGACCGGATGCCATGATCTTAGTTTTCTGAATGTTGAGCTTTAAGCCAACTTTTTCACTCTCCTCTTTCACTTTCATCAAGAGGCTTTTTAGTTCTTCTTCACTCTCTGCCATAAGGGTGGTGTCATCTGCATATCTGAGGTTATTGACATTTCTCCCTGCAGTCTTTATTCCAGCTTGTGCTTCTTCCAGCCCAGTGTTTCTCATGATGTACTCTGCATAGAAGTTAAATAAGCAGGGTGACAATATACAGCCTTGATGTACTCCTTTTCCTATTTGGAACAAGTCTGTTGTTGCATGTCCGGTTCTAAATGTGTCTTAGGTGAGTCTAATCTGTGTCTTAGGTGAAGCTAATAGTCTCCATTTTATTAGCAATATTAGCTCCAGTATCTTTCTCTTGTGGTCTCTCCCCTCCAAAAGGATTTATTTAGGCAAGATCTAAGACTCCCTAGCCTGGCTGTGTTTCTTGAGTGGACCCCACCTGGTCCACGGGAAAAACCTCAAGCATCATTTGACCAGACACATCATGGGAGGCCAGGCCATTCCCAGTGGAACAACTTTCTTTTGTCCAACCTTGGATTAGGTATCCAGTCATTGATTCTCATCTTTAGATTTCTCAGGCTTACATCAGACACGAGCCCACTGTGCCACCCTCTCTCCGAATGGCCCCACTGATGGGCCTCTTCCCTGGCTCTTGAGTAGGAGCAAGCACACTGAATTTCAGCCCCTTTGGACAAGGTCACAGCACAGCTTCTCCAAGAAAACCTCTCTCTCAGTTCAAATTTAACCCAGTTTCTTGAGTGTTTTAGATTTTTTAAATCTCAGTTTTCAACCACCACTTTGCAAGTTCTGCATAGAGGATCTGCTGATGCATTTCGGGTTGTGGGCGTGGCTGGCACACACTTCTGCATACGGTGGCCCTGCAGGAGACCGTTCACCTCCTGGCCACTGCGGAGGTGATGGTTATGAGATGGTGATGACTTCTCATGAGGATATTCTAAATGCTTTTTGTACAGTTAAGAAAAGGTTGCCTTTTCCCTAATTTCACAACATTCTCTTCTGATCTAGTAGTAACTTATTTTGTCATTAGTTGTCTTGGGTCTTCAGAAAAACTGGGAAGTGCTGTGTTTTTAGGAGTATTTTAAAAAATTGAGTAGTTAAGTCTATAAAATGTGATGAGGGTAGTATATATAATATATTTAATTCCTTGTTATTATCCCTTGAATACCAGTGAAATTTTTTTTAAATTTTTTTAATCATTCTTTAGCTCATTCTGAGGACTTTTTAATTTTAGAAAAGTAAATATAAAATAGAAGTATTTGAATTTCAGTTATTGTTTTTCTTCATCTATCCTGAAGTCAGGGTGTTCAGTTCCTTTAGCTGCTTTATATTTCTAACCAATATTTCAAAGCACATGTGTCTACAAATCTTAATTTTAATAGGATTATCATTCTAGAATTCATTCTTTGAATGAAATATGGAATGATATTTATCTATTAGATGGCTTTTATGCACACAGATTTTTAATTTTATAAGTTAGGCAAAGAACATTTTATGAGGTCCTTTTTCAGAGAGTTTATTTTCTCTTCAAGTTTTCAGTAATATAATTTTTGTCCACGATATAAGGACCTAAAGGGAGACTTAAATTATTTAAATTATCCCAATTAAGGAAAATGTTATTGAGTTTATACATCTGATGATTTAATCTTGTAGTTCCTTCTATAATATGTGTAAATCTTAGAAACTGCATTTCATTGTAGAACCTGTGATACAAATCTCTAGAGTTTATCTTTGTGATTTCTCATTCTCCCCTGTAAGGACCAGCAATGCTCATTCCATCTATCTATGAATAATATTAGTTGACAATCAGAGCAAGTGACCTCAGAAAAACCCATCATTTCTTATTCTGAAGGCTGTTTGACAAACACATTTAAATCACTTACACACCATAAGAATTCTTACAAATGAAAAGCTCAATGGCCTCTCCTACAAGATAATTGTTAGATATTGTAACCTATGATTTCAGAATTATATTGCCTTTTATCATGATGATGGAAAGTGTAGTAAATTTTCATTGTGTAAGACCCAATCTGAGATTCGATCGTGAAGACAATTCTATTCAAATTCAATCAGATCAGAACAGATCAGTCGCTCAGTCGTGTCCGACTCTTTGCGACCCCATGAATCGCAGCACGCCAGGCCTCCCTGTCCATCACCAACTCCCGGAGTTCACTCAGACTCACGTCCATCGAGTCAGTGATGCCATCCAGCCATCTCATCCTCTGTCGTCCCCTTCTCCTCCTGCCCCCAATCCCTCCCAGCATCAGAGTCTTTTCCAATGAGTCAACTCTATTCAATAGTAAAAATCAAATTTCCCTCCACCTTTGGCCAGAAGAGGGAAGCAGCTGACTGCCTCTGAAGCATATGTATAATAATTCTAATCAACTTTTTGCTTCAAATTAATTACCACTCAACAGTTCAACAGTTAAAATAATGCATATCTCTTAAATGCCACCTTGCAAAATTACCAATAATGTATTTTCTCTTCATTCATTTACTTGTTGAAATTTTTGTTTCTCTTGAATCGTGTCTATTTGTGAAATTTAATGAATGTTTTCCAGTTCATGGTCAATCTCTGCATTAAGTCCAAATTTTGCCAGTGGATTTCATTATTGCAGATCAATAATGAAACAGTTGGACGATCCACCTTATTGTTTAGGGTGTAAACTTTTGCCTGTGATATAAGAGTATAATTTCTTAATTGCTTTGCACAATTAAATGCAAGCCCATGGCAACATAAGATATTTTTTTTAACCTCAAATATTGTTTCTATTACTATAAGTTTAAAGAATCTTTTTCATATTAGGAAGGAATCACTCCCTTAAATTGATCTCTTTTACTGTTCTGTTTTTGCTCTATATCTGGTATATTTGGTAATACTTGAAGTTCATCTAATGTGTTTTCCTGAATTAGTTTGTATTCCAATGGTTAGATGGAGTAGAGAATTGAGGGGAAAATTTCTGGATAATTCAATTAAAAAAATAAATTAACAAGCACCTATTATTGAGTAAACATAGAAATTTACATATTTCTATATTGATGATTGCACATATTTCCCTTTTTTTTTTTTTGAAGTTGATATTAGCTGTGTTTGTACATCCCACATTTTCACTGTGACAATAAAATGCTAAGAATTTTATCTACTTGCCTCATGATACATGGTATTCAGTTAGGCCTTGCAAAAATAGGTTTATCAACTGACTCATCCTGAATTTCTTCTTCACTCTCTGTTTAGTTACAGACCGGGTTTTAGGAGGCTATTAAGTTTCTTTACTGTATTTTTTATTCTTGACTGTATTCGATTTTTCTTTTTTCTTCTTTTCACTCTGGTCTAACTTCCTAATTAGGAATGCTTTTGTAAAGAGCCTAAAAGAAAAATATGTACCTGAAGAAGCCTCAAAATATCACTAGCTCAAAATCTATACTCATTTTAAGTGAATAAACAATTTGAAGAACATTAAAGATGGCCCCACACTTTGATGTTCCTCTTATCGAGGCAAAGGGTCTTTGTTTCCTCCTCTTGAGGCTCCATGATTACTTTGGCTAGCAGCATAAAGTCGGGGTGAGGTGGTTTCTGACTGAGACTTTAGGAGACTAGCAGCTCCTGCTTCTTACTGCTTGGACTCTTTGCTCTTGGTCTCCAGCTGCCATGCTGTGTGGAAGCCCAAGAAGCCCCGTGGAGGTTCCCACGTGGAAAGGGGTCAAGGCTGAGCCAGTTGACAGCCAACACCAGTCTGTCAGCTATGTGAGTGAGCCACCTTGGAGGTAAGTATTCTCCAACCTCAGTCCAGCTGCCCCAGCTCTCACTGGATAGATATAAGCTGTTTATCCTGAACCCTGCTCAAACCACAACTTGTGAGCAAAAATAAATGTTTTGTTTTTTTTAAACTTTCTTCAGGCCAGAAAGTTTTAGGGTGGTTTGTTGTACAGCAATACATAATTTTTTAAAGTAAATATTATTTATTTGGCAGTTCTGCATCTTAGCTGAGGCCTACAGGATCTAGTTCCATAGCCAGGGATCAAACCCAGTCCCTCTGCATTGCGGGAAGGGGGTGGGGGCAGGGAGCACTTCCCAGGTGGTTTGGTGGTAAAGAATCCACGTGCCAATGCAGGAGCTGCAAGGGCCATGGGTTTGATCCTGGGTCAGGAAGATCCCCTGGAGAGGGAAATGATAACTCACTCCAGTATTCTTGCCTGGGAAATCCCATGGACATAGGAGCCTGGCAGGCTGCAGTCCATGGGGTTGCAAATAGCCAGATGCGACTGAGTGACTGAGCACTCTTGCATGCCCCTGGGAGTGCAGAGCCTTAACCTTTGAACCACCAGGGAAGTCCAAATACATAATTCTTCACACACAATCTATTTTCAAAGAAATTCATTCATAACAAATGGTACAAAGCAGACAGTTTGGTCTTCTAAAACTTTTTAGGGGGAAAGTGAAGCAATGTAGGCTTGCAAACAGCATTAGGAAAAAGAAGAAACTACTGTTAAATTTGAAGTCCTGTCCTTGGCAACACCACCTCAGGACTGCAGTGTCAGCTGCTTCCCTGCTCTCGGACAGTGTGGGTAAGTTTATAGTTTGTCCAATGTCCTGAGTTTGTAATTGTGTAAGGACATTGCCTTTGTGCTTTGTCCACTTACAGGCAGTAGTGTCGGAATGGATTTTAGGAAGACTAAAGAAAGGTCTGACTGTGTAATGATGCTCCAGGTTTGTTCACAATAACTTTAGTTAGGATACTACAACTAAAGCCAAGAGCAGCGAACGTGAAATAACGCCATTTTTCTTTTTCTGTTTGAAAGGAGTCTGCAGACTAAGAAGACTTTAAGAGATCTTTTTGATTCTTTTAGAAGGCACATTCTCATTTTCACACTGATTTATTTTTATAAAACAATTCTCTTTAGGGAGCAAAATATATTTTCTCCTTAAGGCAGTATTTCCAGAAGTTTAAGAGGTATCAGAATCACTTGGAAGGCTCACTAAAACATTGACCATAGAGATTCAGCTGCAGAGTTTCTGAGTTTTCAGGTCTGGAGGAAGGTCTGAGAATTCACATTTCTTTCAAGTTTCTAGTCATTGTCAATGTTGTTTACTATATAGTGTCAAACGCCCTGACCATGTCATACATCAGAGTCTCAGACTTATCCTTCTTATAAGAGAACATTTCTACCCTTTTACTAAACTTATTCTATTTCCCTCACGACCTCCCCAACCCCTGGCAACCACCTTTCACTCTGTTTTTTGAGAGTCTTTTTACTTCAACTAGTGTTTAACTGAATATTAGCCTAAAACAGAAATGATGCTTCAAAATATAATTTTCAGTATCAAGAAAGATAAAGTCAGGTTAATCAACTTGAGTATAGTAATTATCAAAGTGTTAAATGTGTTAGTCTCTCAGTCGTGTCCGACTCTTTGAGACCACATGGACTGTAGCCCGCCAGGCTCCTCTGTCCATGAGGATTCTTCAGGCAAGAATACTGGAGTGGGTTGCCATGCCCTCCTCCAGGGGATCTTCCAACCCAAGAACTGAATCCAAGTCTCCCAAATTGCAGGCAGATTCTTTACCCTCTGAGTCACCAGGGAAGCCCACAGTAAATATCAAAATATCGATTAATTTTTGTCTTAATTCAAAACTACTTGGTGGGCAGTGGAGGAACAGTGATCACAGCTGCCACCCTGCCCTAAATATAACTGTTGCTTCAGGTGGACAGCTTCCTAGTTCTTTTGTGAGGGAGGAAATGATGGGTAAGTTTTCAAGGACCAAACCCAGAGGCCAACTATTACATAAACAAATGTAGCTGGCCCTCTGTGTTGGTAAGTTCCCTAGCCACAGAGTCGACCGATCACAGGTGGAAGATATCGGAAAAAAGTTTTCAGAAATTTCCAAAAAGCAAAATATGAATTTTCTGCCCATTGGCAACTATTTACATTGTATTAGGTATTATAAGTAATCTGGAGATGATTTAAAACACCCAGAGGATGTGCATAGGTTATCCTCAAATACCACACCATTTTATATAGGGGACTTGAGCATCTGAGGATTTTGGCATCTGAGGGGGGTCCTGGGACCAATCTCCCTTGAATACATAGGGACAACTGTAATACGAAAATGACAAAACAAAAAAAAATGGGCACCTGGGGTTAACAGTAAACTCTTTATTATATATTAAGCTGACATGTTAGAAAATAAAAAGATCATGTAATCATGAATATATAAATAAACTCTTAAATAATAAAAGCATCTTAATTTAGAAGTAAGCAATTTTTAAGGTAAATTCAGAAAGCTAGAAAAATGGTTTAGAGATGATAAAATAGATCTGTGTTTCAAAAAGTCATATTGACATAAAAGATACATAAAGACATACTGAACAGGAAGAAATCTGAACAAAAAAGGAATTCAGTGTGATGAAAGACAGTCTGTTGCTTTAACAGCCCAACAAAGCCAAAATAATCATGAAGCATACAGTCCTCAATGTGTTACTGTGACTTCAATTGGAGCTGTTTAAATCTTTTACTAAAAATAACTAAACACAGGCACAAAGCAACGTCTTTTATAGCCTTTTTTGGATTCATGCAGTATTCACACATTCCTTGTTACCTTTTTGTGGATTGAATATGCTTAACCCTTAAAAATACAGTAACACGGTTTAACATTGCAAGAAGGACTGACAGTCATACTTCAAAATCATGACAACTATTTTTAAAAGTCATTAATTTAATTAAAGCACCAAAATAAAGAAGTCCCAGAAAAGAAGGACAGAAACATTTTACTGTAACGTCTTTCACAAATTTAGACTCTAATCCAGTGCTTAAATAATGCTTGTGTCAAAATAGTGAACTGACTTGCTGCAAAGGGCGTCTTTGAACTGGTTTTTACTTGTGGAGCTGTTTTGTGTACTGAAGATTATCCACTTGTCAAGATGCCATGCTGAAACCCAGATGAGTAGCTGAGAAGCTCATTCTACCTGCCCTCAGGGCAGCTAAGCGCTACATTTTTGATGACAATGGAATGCAGTGGTTTATGTCAGGTGTGTGTGTGTGTGCGTGTGTGCATGTGTGCGTGTGTGCATGTGTGTTTTGTTCTAAAGCTTCTGTTTGAGGTTCACCTTACTTAATTATAAAGTAAGCATGAAGCAGAGGAACACCCTTTACAACTACCCTTCACTTTTCATTTTAAGGTTGTACATCTTACAAAAATCTGATTTTCTCTCTCGTTTTTATTCTAGAAATAGTTTCTAAAAAAAATACTTCTAATAAGTATCAAAACAGAAATTTAAAATTTACACTATGTTGCTTTGGCTGCTTTAAAGATGGAAACATGGTATTTCTTATTTTCTGTTGCATTTTAGAATATAGGAAATCAAAGGAAATCCTGAAGCTCTTCTACAGTTATCCTATTACATAAGTCTGGAGAAATGGACATTCTGTATCTGTAGATTTCACTCAGAATTCCAGTGACAAAAACTTTACTTCCGTGAAAAAGATGCTCTTGCTGATTAAGCTTGGATTTTTGAGATTACTATCATCAGAGGCTCAACTGATACTGTTGAACAAAACAAAGCATGGCTTTTTATTCAACAAAGACAAAATTTCTTAAGCAACCTTATTGAGTAATATATTTATAATGCTTGAGTGATCAAGCAAAACACCTATATTACAAACACTGAGTATATATAACACTCAGATGGTTTTCTTCTGAAAGTATACCCATAACAGGGAGGAAACACTGTCGTGTAACAATGAATGAGCGGTCTCAAATTTGCCATTAATTGTATGACTTTGGTGAAGCATCTCTTTCTATATATATATGGTAAAGAATTGGACTAGATGGTTAAAATTCAATTTCTTAAAATTCTGTGAGTAAAGTAGTAAACAGATCCATAGGAGAGAAAATAATCTGATACAATACAGGAGATTTGACTCTGTTCCTAACTTCTTCACTTTGCCTCTTTTCTCCTTTCTCACTCCCTTTCTTCCTTGCCTTCTTTCTTTGCATTCATTGTTTAGCTTAGGGATCCTGCCTTTAATAAGAGTGAATAAATTATATTAACACAGAGCAGGAGAAAGTTACGCTAGAAGCTTAAGAGAGGATATGGAGAATGATGAAGACATTCATCCAAAGAAGCGATAGATACCTTGACTAGGACGACATTCTTGGTAGAGCCATTTAATTGTCTGCCAACGAGACTAAGAGAGGGAGCTTTGAGCGGAAAGAGGTGGACAAGGAGTATCAGAGCGGCCTTGCTCAGTAATGGAGACTGAAAATTAGGTTTAGATATTTAGAATTGCCCCGGCTACAGCCTTGGGACTGTGGGACGTGAAAAGCAGAATGGTCAATATGGCGTCGATGTGATAACTCAGATGATGAGAGGGCAGTGGAGCCGATACAGCGGAGTTTTCTCCGCAGGGCTGGGCAGGGCACGCGGAAGTTGAGGGGGATGACAGAGCGTGGGAGATGCTGTGGAGAAGAGGAGTGAGGTCCCGCCCACAGAAGCATGCCAGTTGATGTTTTTTAAAGAACACAGTTCAGGCCAACTGCCATCTAGATTCAGCCCATTGGTTTCCAGCTTGCATCCTTGTTTGATGATCATCTGACGTGCACATGGAGCTGCCTGCCTTGAGAGCTCACTAGCAGCGTAACCACGAAGGGAACAAAAATTCATCACAGCCCGTGCTACCTGCTGGGTTGGAGTGAGCCGGCGTTTCTCTACAGGCTCTTCTAACAGAGACAACCAGTCAAGGAAAAGACACAGTAGGGATTCAGGAGAGCTACCGTGTGTGAGAGGAGGCTTGGGGATTCTGTGCTAGCCTGCTGAGTGTTTTCTATTCCTAGATTCAGGCTCACCTGATTCTTGTGCCTTGCCATTTCCTTTACCCAGTTTTACAGCTATATCTGTTAAAGACCTATTTGAAAGACTTAATTCATACTCTAAATTGAAGTTAGAAGATGATAACTCACTAGCTTTTTCATAATTATCAAAATATGTTTCTTCCTGCTTTTATAGGAGCAGTGAAGTTACAAAGTGTTTAATAATTAGTTATCATCTTATAGACTTTTGTTGATTAAAATATGTATATGTAATTTTATAATTTACTAACATGTTATTAAACTATAAAAGCCCACTTTACTTTTGCAATATGCTCTCTGTAATTAATTGTCTATTTGAATTGACATATGTTTCTTTTTTTTTGCCTGAAGACTCTTGACCAATGACTTAGTTAAGGAAGGAATATTAATTCATTTGTATGGTTTTGTTAGCTTGGCTCTGATTAGAAGGGCTTGTATTTTAAAATGATGCATAACCTAACTAAATGAAAACACTTCTGATCCATATCATTAAGTTTGATAGGAAATGTTTATCTTTTACAAAAAATTCATAAACTTCACATTATTATTATCATTATCTTTATGGTCATTATTCCAGTTGGTTTAATTACTAAAAGTTTTTGATTGTCTTAGAAAAATACAGAAATAGAAAATATATGTTACAATTTTTCTAGGATCATAAGAGTCTCAAGTTTCTATTTTATCTTATTATAGAAAATGTTTCATGAAATTGTCTTTAAGTAACGACACCATTAACCAAAATCTTGTCTCGATTATTTGTCTTTAAAGTACATAAATTGTGGTACAATTAAATTTAAGGGTTTAAATTTTATGTTTGGATTCACCTTCCACCAAAAATTCTTCTCCCTAAATATTACTATAATTATCTCTCAGTATGTATTTTATCATAATTCTTCTGGAGTTAAATTTCGTAACCATGACAAATTTCCAGAGAGTGAGACTATCTGAGAATTTTAAATACCTGAGAAATTTAAGAGGGTTTGACCAAAGTTTTAGAAAAGTTTCTCACAAAAGGAAGCACTGAAAAAGAGCCCTGTGCTGTTGAATTTAACAGAAACGTATAAACCGTTATTTTAACAAAACACTAAATGTTTCAACACAGAGAAGAAGAGGACGTCGTCGTCAACCATCATGACCATGCAGCAGCTCCACACGGTTGCCACTCTAAGAACTCAGAACGTGAACTCTCCCGCTGGCTGATGTGTTGAGGTTTCACATCCAAATCTTCATTACATACTAGGACACAAAGGTACTCCAGCAATAATGATCAGTATTCTTTGCTGTTGACATCTTCATGGCATTTTTTTCCCATAAAGAAACTTTCTTTCAGGATACTTTCAGGTTCTAAATCAGCTGTTAGCTGTCAGTAGCCCAGCTGTTTCCTCCTTTTCCTCTGATTATTCCCCAAGTCAAAAAAAAATCTTAATCACAAAGGACTTGGCATATTTTAGAATGTAACAAGCCAGCAGAAGAATTAATTTTTAAAAGATACAACAAATATTCTGCCAAGTCACTCTGAATAAATGAAAACCTCAAAGATAGTAAAATTTATTGCTTTTGAAACTACTAAATATAAATTCCCAACATTTTCCATGTGCTGTAACTATTTGTCAGAATTTGATAAAGTGAACTCTGCCCCCAAGAAGTTGGTAGCTAGAGCAGAAACAAAAAATCTGCTGCCACAGTTGATGGGAATTTTAATTAGGATGGAGAATAGATGTCTAGGGTGGGGAATAGGTTTTCCCTTCATATAGAGCATTCTAGGGAAATAATGCTGGGTCTTTAGGATACTAATATGATTACCATTTTCAAGGGGAGAAAGGGAGAAACGAAAAACAGCCAGTACGAAAATGTCAGTCTTCTCCTCAGCTGATGAAATCCTACAAGTTCTGGACCAAGTACAGTGCAAAATAGTAAGTTATTCTTTCCAAAATGCAAAGAGATTTTAGGTTACAACAAGGAATAAGAGATAAATCTATAAAACATGCACCGAAAATAGCAGGAATGTGTTCATAAACATCCTTAATGATTTTTGTCAATTTATTATTTCATATCGAACTTTTGTTTCTGATGCCTTGAATGAGCCCTCCAGGTTTGGAAATAGTTTCTAGCATTCACTATTTTGAGCTGTGATAAGTACTTTATACATATACCTTGTTTAATTCTTATATACTCTTTTTGGAGACAAAGAAATAAAATGAGATTAAATAACAGCTAGTAAGTAGTAGAAATCATATTCAACTCTATGTTCTCTTTACATGAAAGATATTAAAATCAGAGATTGACTTCTGGCCGAGAAGAAGAAGTTTCTTCTTCAACTGAAGAAACTTTCTAATTCACTGGGGGAACAACCCAGAAAAAATATATGAGGGAACAATCTCAGACATTGGACATAAAGCAGAGCAGAACAGTGATTCCTGAAAGAAGGGGGGAAAAAAGTCTTACAATTACCTCTGGATTGGGCTGGATAACTCCCAAGCTGGAATCAAGATTTCAGGGAGAAATATCAACAACCTCAGATATGCAGGTGATGCCACTCTAATGCCACACCAACAAAGGTCCATGTGGTCAAAGCTGTGGTTTTTCCAGTAGTCATGTACGAATGTGAGAGTTGGACCATAAAGAAGGCTGAGTGCTGAAGAATTTATGTTTTTGAACTATGGTGCTGGACAAGACTCTTGAGTCCCTTGGACTGCAAGGAGATCAAACCAGTCAATCCTAAAGGAATTCAGTCCTGAATATTCTTTGGAAGGACTGATGCTGAAGCTGAAGCTTCAATACTTTGGCCACCTGATGGGAAGAGCTGACTCATTGGAAAAGACCCTGATGCTGGGAAAGATTGAAGGCAGGAGGAGAAGGAGACAACAGAAGATGAGATGGTTGGATGACATCACCAACTCAATGGACATGAGTCTGAGCAAACTCCAGGAGATAGTGAAGGACAGGGAAGCCTGGTGTGCTGTGGTCCCCTGGGGTCACAAAGAGTCGGACATGACTTAGTGACTGAACAACAATAATTACCATAGTTTACTCTTTGAGTTTTTGGATCACGACACAGGGAGGAAGAACCCAGGCAGAGCCACCTCAACTTGGAGCTCTCTGAATTGAAGGGCCAAAGTTGGGAAAATGAGGAAACAATAGCAGCTAGAATTAGCAGAGATTACCAGGGTGGAGAGAGAGCTGCAGAGAGAAAGATGTAGAGTTTTGCACAGGTTTTCTCTCCAGTCTGCAACTGCCTGCACCCATGTGAAGAAATTGCCTGCAGTCAGAGAAAGAGCCACTGAAATAACTAGAGGCAACAATCTCCAGCAGATACACAGGATCAATGATAATACAGGGCTTTCCTGGCCTGGAGAATCCCAGGAATGGGGGAGCCTGGTGGGCTGCCGTCTATGGAGTCGCACAGAGTCGGACACGACTGAAGTGACTTAGCAGCAGCAGCAGCAGCAGTCAAGAATCTGCCTGCAATACAAGAGACTCAGGTAGAAGGGAATGACTACCCACTCCAGTATTCTTGTCTGAAGGATTCCAGGGCAGGAGGGAGCCTGGTGGGCTATAGTCCATGGAACTGCAGAGTCAGACACGACTGAAGCGACTTAGCACGCACACAATAATACTATCAGTTCCCACCATCTGGAGTCAGGGAAAAAAGATCTGTGGTCAATGGGACATCACATAGAGTGCTCAGAAGTGTATTGCCTCTGTAGTAGGAAGTGTTAATCCTAAAATACATGCTGCTCAAACCTTGTCTTACAGGGCTTAGAGGCATGTGTCTACAGCGTCAGACTGATTCCAGGTAGCCTAATTGTACTCCAAAATAAAGCTCAGGATTATTTATAAGAATATAAAGTATCCAATACTCAGCAAAGCAAAATTTATAATATTTGGTATCCATTAAGAATATCAAACATTCAAACAAGCAGTAAAGTATGACCCATGAGGAGAAAACTCAGTGTAAACGGAACAAGTGAAGTGAAGTGAAGCCGCTCAGTTGTGTCCGGCTCCTTGTGGCCCCATGGACTGTAGCCCACCAGGCTTCTCCTTCCATGGGATTCTCTAGGCAAGAGTACTGGAGTGGGTTGCCATTTCCTTCTTCAGGGGATCTTCCCGACCCAGGGATCAACCCCGGGTCTCTGGCATTGCAGGCAGATGCTTTACCCTCTGAGCCACCAGGGAAGCAGGGAAACAGAACAAGAAATTACGTAAATGGTAGATCGACATTAAACATTATTTTAACGATACCTCGTATGGTCGAGAAGACACAGCATGTTAAGTGGAGCCATAAATATACGAAAAAGACGAAAATCAAACTTCTAGAGATGAAAACTACAATGTCTGATGTTAAAATACACAAGATGGAATGAACAGTAGAGTGGACACTGCAGAAGAAATGATGAGGGAACTTGAAGACAAAGCAATAGAAGTTATCCAGAGTCAAATATAGAGAGACCAAAGATTGAAAAAAGCCTTTCTTTTTAAAACAGAGAAACAGTGCACTGTAGGGCAACTTCAAACATCCTAATACACGTGTAATTGAAATTTCAAAAGAAAAATTTGAAAAAATTGTATCTGATAAAATGTCCAGGTACGATGAAAACCATAAGTGTAGATGCCCAAGAAGATCACCACATTCAAAGCAAGAGCCATAAATATAAGGGCTGAAACAAACTGCTTAAAACCAGAGGTAAAAGAAAAAAATCTTAAAAACAGGCAGAGATAAAAAAGAAGCTTATTTGTGCAGAAGGAAAGAGGTAAGAAGGGCTGTGTCTTTCTTACAAGAAACAAATGCAAGCCAGAAGGCAATACAGCAACACATTTAAACTATTGAAAGGAAGAAATTATTATATTAGAACTCTCTATCCAATAGTGGAAATATTATTCCAAAAAGGAAGATGAAATATTTTGTTTTTCAGACTTAAAAAAGGCAAAATAATTCATCACCACTGACCCACACTCTAAGAAATGTTAAAGAAAGTCCTTCAGGGGAAGGACAATGAAATGATCTTGATAAAAGTCTTGATCTACATTGAAGAATGAAGATCACTGGCAGTAGTATATATATATTTCAATACAGAATACTTTTTCTTATTTTTGTTCATTATAAAGACAGTTAACTGTGTCAAACAAAAATAATAAGGTATCATAGGGTTTATAGCATGTTGAAGTAGACGATTTGATGAAATTAGTACAAGATTTGAAGGGGAGAAATGGAAACAAATTGCTGTAAGAGTCTCACATGGTACCTTAACTGATACATGTGAGAAGGATATGTATCTACTGTTGGTGGGTATGAAAAGTTTAAGTGTTAGCCGCTCAGTCTTGTCCAATTCTTTGTGACCCTATGGACTGTAGCCCGCCAGGCTCCTCTGTCCATGGAACTCTCCAAGCAAGAGCAGGGGTGTTGGAATTTCTGAATCTTATAACACCCCTTCTCAATAATTATAGAACAATTAGATGAAAAAATAGCAGGACAAAGGATATTTGAACAACACTATCAACCAATTTGATCTTACAGTTGCACAACACTATAGCCAACAAGAGACTTCCCCAGTGGCTCAGACGATAAAATCTGCCTGCAAT
Source organism: Bos indicus (assembly GCF_029378745.1). Taxonomy (NCBI): domain Eukaryota; kingdom Metazoa; phylum Chordata; class Mammalia; order Artiodactyla; family Bovidae; genus Bos; species Bos indicus. Next base: position 49,131,844 of record NC_091782.1, on the reverse strand, counting down.
GCAGGAAACCCAGGTTCGATCCCCGGGTCAGGAATATCCCCTGCGGAAAGGAATGGCAACCCACTCCAGTATTCTTGCCTGGAGAATTACTGGGACAGAGGATCCTAGTGGGCGATAGTCCATTGGATCGCAAAGAACTGGACATGACTGACTGACACTTTCACTTTTCATATTCAACAAGAGCAGGATACATATCCATCCCACATGCACCTGTGTTGATCAAAACACACCATATTTTGGACTACAAAACAAATTTCTTTAAATATAAAAGAATTCAACCCTTACAAAGTTATGTTGTCTGAAGATAGAATTAAATTGGAAATCAATAAACAATAATCTTAGAAAATGGCCAAATATTTGGTTACTAAATAATATAATTTTATATATTCCATGAATTAAAGAAGAAATCAAAGTGAAATTAGGAAGAAAGTGAAAACAAACTGTATCAGAATTTGTGAGATATGACTAAAGCAGTGTTTAGAGAAAAATTTATAGCCATAAGTTCCTCTTAAAAAAGAAGAAAAGTCTAAATGATTGATCTCGGCTTCTATCCTAAGAGACTATAAAAAATGCAAACTAAAATCAGAGTATGCAGATATAAGGAAATAGTAAGTATGTGGGCAGAAATGTAAAATAAAGTTTAAAAAGTGTAAATAAGTGAGACCTACTGCCGGGGTATGAGAATTAGTTACTCTATTTCAGAAGAGCTGTTACTCTTATCTCAGAAGAGTTGTTAAGACATTTATGGACCTGAAGATATCTGAACAAGTTAGAACTGGCTGCATGTGCTTTTAATAAGATCGCTTCTTTCTCGTGCAAATGCATCCTGAGGTAGGCTTTCCAAGGCTGGTACAGTGGCTCCATTGTGTCTAAGACCCTTGTTCCTTCCATCTGGTTGCTCAGCCTTAGTTAGTACATCACTTAAGGGTCAACAATGACTATATGGGTGGTAGTTATTTAGTTTTGGTTGAGCTAACAGGGAACAGCAAAGACCAAGTCCCAGGAAAGACCATGTAACACTGTTTTTTGGAAGTCAAATGCAAAACTTCTATTTCCATGTCATAGGTCAAGTGATCTCATGCACACATCTAGGTGCAAGGTGGGGTGGGCAGAAATGTGCCCAGGTACGAAATGGGATTCTGTTTTAAGTCAAAGGAGGCTGGGCTTTGGGAAGCAGGTAGCAGTCCCTTCCAGGGTATGTCTGTACTGATTTTAACTAAAGGGGGCACATTTCTCAGTGTAGTAAAGCTCAGACCAGCAAATAACCGTGTAAGCTTGGACTTAAGCTATACAGATTTAGTTCTTTTGCTTGTAAAATGAGACTTGGACCTGATGTCTGAAACAGGAAGGCCTTAGAGGGAAAGGGTCAGTGGAACTGCCACCTAATGGTTCCACGTTATTCAAAGTTATGCTTGCCTCTTGGCCAGGCAAGAATAACTTCTTCATACACTCAGGTAGAGGTTTGCTCTTTCGTAACATTTCCCTCTCTTATTCTCCCACCCAGCCTGTACTCTGGGTATGATATAGTTTCATGAATTATGCCCTATTACTGGCCCGATTTTCTTCCTTTGTAGGGAAAGCACTTTCACAATGTTTAATAAATAGCCATAAAAGAATAGCATTACATAATAGCTTAATAGCTTTAAGTAAGAATTGTTCAAAGCTGTTTGTTTCACAAGTTACTGCTGATGTTTACAGCGTTGACTTTAATTGTCGCTCAGAAAGAATGAAGGTCATATGTGTCCCGCTTCTGAGGAGTGTGGGCTTCCCTGATAGCTCAGTTGGTAAAGAATCAGCCTGCAATGCAGGAGACCCCGGTTCAATTCCTGGTTCAGGAAGATCCGCTGAAGAAGGGATAGGCTACCCACTCCAGTACTCTTGGGCTTCCCTGGTGGCTCAGCTAGTAAAGATGTAAAATGTAAAGCCTGCATTGCGGGAGACCTGGGTTCGATCCCTGGTTGGGAAGATCCCCAGGAGAAGGGAACAGCTACCCACTCCAGTATTCTGGCCTGGAGAATTCCATGGACAGTAGTTGGACACAACTGAGTGTAAATGCTGTGCATATCTTTTTTTTCAGATGACATTATATGTTTCAGCTCAGTGAAAAGACAGTGTTGACAAGTATTGAGTATTATATTTAGCTTTTGAAAGTTAAGGGAGAGGATTCATAAGGATATATGTTTGCAATTTAATTCTTTTAGTTTGAGGACAAAAATCATAATTCTGTGAAGAGTTAGTGCATGTTTTACATTAAGCCATATAGTATTCCATAAGATTCAAGTGGTCTGTGAAATGCTATATTCTAACTAGAAAGCACCCATGCCTAGTCCTGCTTAAGCTGCTATCACTGTGTGTATGTGGCTCTGATGACTTATACATGTGTGCAACCTGTGTAAGGAGCGTGTAGTAATCTACATGAAGGCATTTTTATAAATCAATTTTTATCCTCTGTTATTAAGTAAATTGGACTCCAGAGACTTGGGTATTTATTAAATTCAGTTTCTCTACTTGCTCATAAAATAAATCTACCCATTTTTTTAAACAATCCTATTTTTTTAAAAAAACAATCCCCATGTATAAAACTAGAAACCGAAGAAACTTACTTTTTAGACTTCTCTCTATATACATACATATATATATATATTGGCGTTTTAAAAAAGAAAAAAGTCTCAAGATGATAAGACCTTTTAAGACTTTACAAAATTCAAAGATCGATGTTGGCATAATTTGAGGTAATAGCATATACTTTATTTTTTATTAAATAAATCTCTAAAAAAATTACTATATCATTCAGGGTCCAGGTTGTTTTTGGAGACAAAAACAACACAGGAATTCATGCAGAGTAAATTGATTACAGGGAATTATTAGTTAGTAACTAGGGATTAATTGCTACTAAGATGTAAAGAGGACTGCAAAGAACATGAGCAGATAGATAGAGTAGCAGCTGTCACTGTGGCTAAGGCAGGGGCCCCAGGGTGGGGGTACACTTGGAAAAACTGTGCTACCTACAGGGCCGGTGATGACGCTTGCTCGGTAATTGAGCACCACCAGGACTTCCCAGTCGGTGAGGAATCCACCTGCAATACAGGAGAGCCAGGGTCATTCCCTGAGTTGGGAAGATGCCCTGGAGAAGGGAATGTCACCCCACTCCAGTATTCTTGCCTGGAAAAATCCCATGGAAGGAGAAGCCTGGTGGGGGACAGTCCATGAAGTCGCAAGAGTTGGACATGACTCCGCAAGCGTCAGCGGAAGTGGCTCCGCAAGTGTTAGCACAAGTGGCCGACACTGCAGGGATAAGGAAGGAGGAAGGCACACTGAATACCAAGGAAGACGTTCTTTTCATCGCCAGAGTCCCGCTATCGCCCCCTACTGACAACGTGTAGCATTGTGAAAGTCGCTCAGTCGAGTCCGACTCTGTGTGACCCCATAGACTATACAGTCCATGGAATTATGCAGGCCAGGATACTGGAGTGGGTAGCCTTTCCCTTTCCCAGGGGCTCTTCCCAATCCAGGAATTGAACCCAGGTCTCCCGCATTGCAGGCGGATTCTTTACCAGCTGAGTCACAAGGGAAGTCCCGTAGATAAATATTTAGAGGGTCCACCTTCAGCACCACAAGGCTGGGCATTGAAGGGTAGATTTGGATCTGAAAAGCAATAAATTGATAACTGGCACAATTAGTGCTTTTTCAAATTTAAGTATTGAACACAGATTTGACTTATTAAAATGGAAAAATTTGGAATGTGTTGCCACTCTAATCTGAGAAGTAACTAACATTTAGGGTTATCGTGATATGATGATGTATGATGTAAAGAAGGCTGGGCACCAAAGAACTGGTTCTTTTGAACTGCAGTGCTGGAAAAGACTCTTGAGAGTTCCCTGGACTGCAAGGAGATCAAACCAGTCAATCCTAAAGGAAATCAACCCTGAATATTCATTGGAAGAACTGACGCTAAAGCTGAAGCTCCAGTACTTTGGCCACCTGATGAAAAGAGCCGACTCACTGGTAAAGACCCTGATGCTTGGAAAGATTGAAGGCAGGAGGAGACGGGGAGGACAGAGGATGAGATGGTTGGATGGCATCACTGACTCAACAGAGATGCATCTGAGCAAACCCCGGGAGATAGTGAAGGACAGGGAGGCCTGGCTTGCTGCAGTCCATGCGGTCACAGAAGTCAGACACAACTGAGCGACTGAACAACATCAACAAGAAGAATGTAGGGAAATTAATATTTGTCTAAATGAATTCTTGGACACATACTATTGTTTAGAAGGGATAGTCTACAGGGTTAAATGGAAGCATTTTAATAACGTGAAAACATTTGAATCTGAAAGATCAGAGAGATTACATAGTCCAATGCCCTACTTCTGGAAATTAGGAAGAGCCTGAAACCCAGAAGAATTCAATGATTTTTTCAAGGCTCAAGAATTAGATAGTGAAAAACATTATCCACTTGTGTCATGAATATTAATGCAATAAATGCTAAAACAGGTGTCCGACGTGGTTCCAGGTACAGGAGCCCAGCAGGGAACAAATTATATTCTGCACGCACGGAATTTACATTTAGGTTGAAGAGTCAGACAAACAGATAAAGAAATAAGTGTGTATTAATAGTAATTCAGGTATTAGAAGTGCTAAGACAAAAAATAAATCAGGGTGAGCAGACAGGAAATAGTGTAAGTGAGAGGGATGGGAGAGGCTGTGTGATGGATGCTGGTGCCGTTTGAGCAGACACCTGAGAGGGGGTTGTCCCAACTCTCAACCCCAAACATTCAAATAGATAAGAGCTCTTAGAAAATTTCATGTATCTTCCAATAATCTTACCTTTTGTACTTGTTTTCATGTTCTCACGGATTTGTATCCTGTTAGCAAGCAAGGTGGGATAGTGACACCGCCTCCTCTCTCCCATCTTATTTTTAAAAGGATTTATTTTTATAAAGGTTATCTGTCTGTACCACGTTCCCGTCAATCCACGTCGGATAAGTAGGCAGATAACAGCTTGCAGGAAACCCGGTTACGATGGACACCAGCTACGCTCCCGCAGCTCAGACTGACCACATATTTTGACAAGTTTCAACCAGTTTCTAGCTTTCTGGCTCTTTAGATATTACACATCTCCTCAGGGCAGTGCTGAGCATGCCGAAAATCATTCAACACTGAGTGCCCACATAAAATGGTATTTCAGCACTCAGATATTCCTTAATTATATGTGTTTTCACCGTATATGTAAATAGGGGATAAAAGTTGCTGAAATGCCATTAACAATGGCTGTTGAAATTTTGTGTTTAGAAACTGCATGCACAGAAAGGGAGTTGAACATTGGATGGTTAATATGCAGTTGGGCTCTTTCCTGACAAATACAGCTGATTTTAAGGTCAGAGTAAACGATATCACTGTCAAGCTTTAAAACTTGAAGCGGGCAATGTAGCCAACAGACATGCAATTGAGTATTGGAATCTGAAAGAAAAAACATTTGATTATTTTGAAAACGTCATTAGAATTTAACTTGATTTCAGCTGGACCTTTGGCAATACAACATGAAAATTTAAAACTAATCTTTATTTCTCTGTAACTGTTGATTCTTCCTATCATAGCTTTTTTGGTTTGTAAGACTGGTAATTCAGTATAAACTAACTTCCATTAACATTTTGATTTGTCAAAAATTTTCTTTTTTCAAAGGAGATTTAATTTTTATTAAAGTTTTATATTAGTTGAAACAAAATTCTTTTCTTTTGGAATAACTCATTGGTTATTAAAATCACTTCATTGAACTGCTGTTTAACAGCATGAAGATAAATGAATATATCTTGAACTTAGTTGAAATGACAATACAAATGAAGATATTTAAATGTGTTTATTACTTTGCTTATTTCTTTATTTTAAAGAGACATTTTGTCATTAATTCAGCACACTGTGTAAGAGGGTTTAACTCTGAAAACGAATCACTCAAAATTCAAAGCATCATATGATGGGAACAATCACTTTAAAAATTCTAAATTTGTCATCTCTTTTAACTCAGCATTAAAGTCGAACTAATGCATCTCAGTGTTTATCTTATAATGATCAAAAAACCAAAATCCCAGATTAAAGAATATTTCCTTCTTTGGTTTTAAAGAGAAATGATGAATAATGTAACTGAAAGAGTAAAGAGACTATAAGAAAACTGTCAATTATAATTTTCTCTTACATTTCATTCTAAGAATTTTTTTAGTTAGTTTTCTAAGCAAATCAGGTGACAGTTTGCTGTGCCTGAAGGCCTCCTGGAAACAGCCAATTACTGTCCTTACAGAAACCTTTTCCCTCAGTTACTCAATGAGAGAACTGCGGGGGCATGCAGTTATGTTGGCCACATTAAAGGGAAAAAAAATAATTCATAAAGAGCAATGAATGAAAAGGGACAAAAGTTTTAAACAAGTTCCTTGTCTCTTTTTAGTCCTCAGACACCTTATGTTGAATAGCCAGATCATTTTATTATTGCAAATGCCATGGTTGTAATCTTTTATTGCTTGCAGTATAGGCCTACAGCATTAAGTTAGTATAAAATTACATATAGTTTAATATATCTGTACAACACCTTTAAACAAGCTTCTCTAGGCAAGAAGGTTATCCGTCTTATAAATCTATTATTCCATTGTACATCTTGATAGCCTAGCATAGCTCCTAGCCATGTTTAAGCATTAAATAGTGCATTATTATTTCACATAAATCAACTCAGAGATGTGTGAATTCATAAATTTTGCATTTGCACAGACAGTATTTTAAACGTTTTACTGCTTCGTGGGAACTCAGAGCATAAGCTGGTACACAAATCAGGACCTGAGAAATTTCAATAAAATTTAATGTCACAATTACATTTTCTCAAAGTCGATGCATTCATAGTTTAGAAGTATTTTAACTGAATCCAAAAATAAAAGTAGCTTTAAAGAATCAGAGTCTAGTCAGCTTTTGTTTTTTAAATTAATAAGCACTTTGGCTGATTCCTTATGACAAATGATATAAAAAGAATAAGACCTTATAGAAATTCGAAATGAAGCAAAAACATGTCAAAATCATAAATCCTGATGATTGTAATTTATTAAAGTAATGCAGGTAGAAAGTGGTATAGGGTTGATAAGCTTATATTACAATTAAAATATAGCTTTATAGTTCGAACCTGAATTAAATTTTAAAAGGTGATAATTTAGGCTATAAGTTACATGAGGGTAAGAACTGACATTTCTAAGGGTTTCTATTTCAAGGTGAGTCTCTGATGTGAAACAGAGCGATAGTCTTTTTTCTGTTTCTAGGCTTTTGGGGAGTGATGATGTTTGCTGTTTCTTCAAAGTTTTCATTATTTTTCCCAGGAAATGTTCCATTTAAGATTTTCACTTCTATGGGAAAATGTTTATAAATTTAATGCACAGGAGTTAAAGGTTCCAGGAAGGTTTCTGCTTTAATGTGTGTGTGTGGTGAAAATTACATTCATGTTGAAATAATTCCTGATGCATATAATTAACTGAACAAAAGCCACACTAATTTGAAAATGGTGTGGTTTTCACCAGAAACAGGTGATACAGAAGGATAAATTGCTGTGAAAGTTAGAACTTGCTTCCAGTCTTTGTCAAATTCTGGGCAGAAAGCTGAAAGAAAGGAAGAGAAAGAGAAAAAGAAGGTATTGTCAGGAAATTTTTTGGACAGTTTTTATTGAGACTTTGTAAAGAGTTACCACTAGGTTATTCCTGGGGAAATAAGTGAGGAAAGGATAGGTAAAGATAATATCCTACTTGTTTTTTGTTTTTTTTTGTAGTGAGAGATTTTGTTTTTATGATGAAGATTTATTACATTAGGGGAATGGTTTCTGCTCTGCTTTATAAACTTTAGATATTTTCTCTGTCTTTTGAATCCTGCCCTTCTTCCCCTGATGGACTAAAAAGTTCAAGCCTAAGGTTAACGGTACCAGAGATCATTGTTTAGAGATTAATCTTTTTCGAGTGATAAGCAAAAGACAGACACAGTGAGTTTTTAAGGGCCCTACAGCTACTTGAAGTAATGACAAGTATTACCATACCCAGGCAGGCTGTGGAATGTTAAAAGAAGCAGATCTAGTTACTTACCATCCATAAAAAAAACTAATGGGAGCTTCTCTCTCACTCTGATGAATGTTGAAAATGGAGTGACTTAAATAAAAAATCACTTCCCTTATTATGATGTTTGACTATTTAGCATTCATTGGTTCGGGGTCCATTGAGTTTCTGATGTTATTGCTACTTTTTTCGTGTGAAAGTTTCATCTTATTATCTGGGTCTACACTATCAAAGATATAAGGGAAAACATGATTCATTATAGAAATTACATTTTTTGAGCTAAGCCAGAAGGCACTGCCCTTACTCCAGCTCTTGTATAAGTAAGACTTAGTGTTATGTATATATTTTATGTGTATAGAATGTTTACTTAGCAATATATATATTTATATCACACAAGTGGCCCATACTACCATTACATAAATCCCTCTATTTTTCAAAGGCTATGTGGAAACAATTGATGACTGAAGAAGAGTCATGAATAAATAAACATGTTTAAAAAATTTCCAGTGTGTGTCACCACCATTTAAATAAATATATGTCCTTTTCTCATAGCACTAACTTGCTGGTTAGAGGAGAAATTAGAAGAAAAAGATGGACAATGAATATCTTGAACTCTGAATCAATGAATTTGCTTCATCTTTTTTTAAAACATGGTTGCAAATAAGTATATTTCTATTTGAAATTAAATGGATCCTTTGTTTCTAAAACTCATAGGTTCACTCTCTATTGGATAAACCGCAATGAAATTTTTAAAAATAAACTTTAGCACACCATAGAAAGCACTCTTTCGTGTTTTGTTGCTCTGTTTTCTATTTACGTTTTCATTAATTCATCTCAAATAAAATGCCTAGATTTAAGTAGAAATCAGGATGGTGGGACAAAAACAAATCACAAATTGATTGGTCTTAATTTTCATAAGTTTGGCCTTTATCTGTTTTGATAGATATGTTCATTAAAGATGTATTTGTAAGCTGTTATGCTTAAAAGTGCCATATCTTTTGTACAATTCATCTCCTCAGATGAGCTATATGTTTAATATACCTTAGGTTTTTATTAGAATTTATAGAGCTAGATAATAGTAATGTAATATTATTGCCTTTTGTTGAAAAAAACCCATATTTTATTATCATTTTTGCACCAACTAGCATGGTTATCACTGCAGATGGTGACTGCAGCCATGAAATGAAAAGACGCTTACTTCTTGGAAGGAAAGTTATGACCAACCTAAATAGCATATTAAAAAGCAGAGACATTACTTTGCCAACAAAGATTCGTCTAGTCAAGGCTATGGTTTTTCCAGTGGTCATGTATGGATGTGAGAGTTGGACTGTGAAGAAAGCTGAGCGCCGAAGAATTGATGATTTTGAACTGTGGTGTTGGAGAAGACTCTTGAGAGTCCCTTGGACTGCAAGGAGATCCAACTAGTCCATCCTAAAGGAGATCAGTCCTGGGTGTTCTTTGGAAGGAATGATGCTAAAGCTGAAACTCCAGTACTTTGGCCACCTCATGCGAAGAGTTGACTCATTGGAAAAGACTCTGATGCTGGGAAGGATTGGGGGCAGGAGGAGAAGGGGATGACAGAGGATGAGATGGCTGGATGGCATCACTGACTCGATGGACGTGAGTCTGAGTGAACTCCGGGAGTTGGTGATGGACAAGGAGGCCTGGCGTGCTGCGATTCATGGGGTCGCAAAGAGTCGGACACGACTGAGTGACTGAACTGAACTGAACTGAACTGAGGATGGTCATAAGTTTTTAACTGAAGTATAGCTGACTTACAATATTGTATTCATTTTGGGAGTAAGGCAAGTTAACATATATGTACAGAGATTTCATTAAATATGTAGATTGCTTTGGGTAATATGTCCATTTTAGCAATATTGATTTTTCAATCAGAATGCAAAGAACCATATTTTATAAATAAAGCTGACCACTATAGGAAAGTACACAACAGGGTTTTTTTGCTTTCTGTTTGTGATGAGCTATTTAAAAGGCTGAGAGGCAACATGGTATAGGAGAAAGATACTTCAGTGTCATAGCACTTGGGTTAGGTAACAGACTATCATTTTACACTTTCAGGCAGACAAGGCTAACTGTCCACCAAGTTTCCATACCATAGAGAGATGGCTGCTAAGCATGTGCTCTGCTGGAATACAAGTCCCAGTGTTACTCTATCCTTTGCATATATAGGAGGTTTTGGGGTGTGGGAACTAATGCATGTCACTTCTGGGCCAAATCTTGAGAAGTGGGTGCGTTGTTACCCTTTTTTTCTGCCTCTTCCTGAAGCAAAAGGCTCTGAGACCTTAGAAAAGGGTGGAACCACAAGAGAGGAGAACTCATGAATGACTTTGTCAATTGACTCAAATACTGACAAATTCTGAAATATTAGAGGTTGGTGTAGCAGATAACATTATTGTGCAAACTAATACATGCAATGTAAAATCTTGGGGAATCCACTTAATTTCAGATGGCTTTGTTTTTTCCATATCATAAATGCAATAATTTATTATATGAATAGATACATTAGGAGGAACCCTCCCTAAAGAGCTGCTGTGAACATTAAATGAGATAACAAGGTGTTTTATAGGCACTAAGCAATTACTCAAAATTAGCCATTCTTTTTTCTTCTTTTGCTTGCCTTCACTGGTACAAATCACTCACAGGAATTGGTGTGGAAGTGTTTTAGCCCTATATTCTGGAACATCATAGAAGTTGCTTATAGCTCTTCTCTGCCCGAGGCTAAATTCACTAATATAAAAGACATCTCATTAATACCATACTTTGAGACTCTCTCTTTCTTAAATCATTAACCCTATACTTTGAGCTTCTCTTTTCTATTAATAAATAATTGAGGGCATTATCTTACTCTGTTGTGAAGAGTAATCAATGCACTATGGCGTTTTCTATAAGATTTCATTATTTTTACAGGCAACTGCTTGCTGTCAGGCATTGTCCTGTGTTGTGTCATTTTACTGTAACCGCAACGTTAGGAAGTAGGTGCATTCTCTCCTTTTGTCCACAGTCATGTAGCCAGTAAATACGACTGTTGGCATTCAAACTTCTTTTAGCTGAACTCCAATGGTATGTATTACACCACTGTGTCTTCACATATGAAGTGACTGATGTAGTTTGCTCCTTGAATCCAGAGTACACAGAGAGCTAGAATTTGGTAGTTGACCACACTGTGTACAGCAAAGGGCCTTGAATGTGACTGGAACCAGAAATAGCATCCTTGAGAAAGCATCACTTCTAGGGGAAATCGGACACGTGGATAAGAAATGGTACCCTTTGGATATGTTACAGTGAAGGCAAAGAAGTAAATAAGAGGCAAGAAATTAAGAATCTAGAGAAAAGAAAGTGAAAAAATGGTAATAGCTTCACCTACTCCCTATCATTATACGTTAAATGATCTATATTTTATTAAACAGAAGAGGGCACTCTTGAACTAGTAACCCCACTCATGAATTAAATAGGAATTAAAAAGAAAGCAGATTACACTCATACAAAGCAACTGTAAGAAGAAAACAGAAAATCTGAATCATGTAATTGCAGATGTTGAATATTTTCCCCTCTCTCCTCCAAAACAACCGTAAAACAGCAAAATATAACACGTATAACAGTGTGAAAGTATAAAAGTATGACACAGTATCTCAAAGTGGAATGAATAGTCTCTTTACATTTAGAGATAACTTCAAAAATACACCTTGAGTCTGAAGCTAAAACTCTAATAACATATGAATGGATATAAAAAAAGGGGGTTTCCCAAGCAGCTCAGAGGTAAAGAATCTGCCTGCCAATACAGGAGACACAGGAGACGTGGATTCCATCTTTGGGTCTGGAAAACCCCCTGGAGGAGGATATGGCAACCTGCTCCAGTATTCTTGCCTGGAAAATCCCATTGACAGAGGAGCCTGGTGGGCTACAGTCCATGGGATTGCAAAGAGTCAGACATGACTGAGAGACTGAGCATGCACACATATAAAAAAGATGAAACTAAATAAGAGTTGAGTGATTTCAGTAATTAGAAGAAAAAGAAAAAAAATCGGAAATGAAGACTACATTATGAGTTATGTAATTTAAAATTAAGAGTATTGCTCCCATCCTAACAGGGTTGGAAATCAGATAATCTAAACCTCCCCAGGCCTAGGGACTCTTCTATGAATATAGCTGAAACGAAAATAATGACAAGAAGAGAATGAATGTATGGATAGTAGCTGAGTTGGTTGAAAGGGGAAAGTAAAAACTACTCTACTCCATAGGTGGCTTGAGTGGGAGACTGGAACCTCTTCTTTTTCCAGGATCTTATACTATGTACATACCTATAATTATATCATTAGAGGCTTGCTACTTGCAGAGGAGAGTAAATTCCTGCCTAAGACTAACCACAGACTCAAGTCAGGGTTGTGGAACCCACCTTTGGGATCCTGGCACCCAGAGAACTCTTTCCACTTCCCTACAAGGACATGGAGCAACAAACAGCAGCAGTCTACTACTGGAAGAAGTGCAAAAGCATGAAGAAAAAACAGCCATATGCTGGAGGGTGTGAAGGAATGAGTGAAAGCTGTGATGGAACAAAAATTCCGAGGAAAGCATCTGGTGGCCTGCCTTAGAAGAAATGAAACATATGGCATCAGAAAGGTAACCACAGTGACATCAAAACCCCAATCTTGCTCACCTCTTGACTAGCTTGACTCAAATCCTGACACCGATGAGCTAATAGTTATTAATGACAAAAGTTGTGACAAGAGAATGAATACCGTAAGTGATATCGACCTTAGTCTGCATTGATCTACACACTGTATCTCTACTGGTTAAATAAAAAAATATACTATACACAGAAAGCAAGGGAAAGCGACCCTTTGTCAATAGACAAAGCAAGCAACAGAACCAGACTCAGAGATGATCAAGAGGTCAGAACTGACAGAGATCTAAAACTAACTCTGATGAGATTAGGTAAGAGATTTAATGGAAAAGATGGACAACATGTATGACCAGATGGGGATTTTAAAGAGAACGTCAGACTTTATGATTAATAAAAAAGAAATGCTAGAATTAGACACATATACATGTGGGTACATACAACATCAAACTTGAAGAATGCCTTTAAATAGTTCAGCAAATAAACTGATACAATGGAGGGAAATGTCAGGGAGGAAAATATCAGGAAACTATTTTTCCTAAAAATAATTCAAACTGACACACAGACAAAAAAGTATGAGAAAAGGAGCAGAGAATCCAGAAGCTGTGTAATAATCTCAAATGTTCTAAGAGACCGTTGACTGTATTCTAGATAGAATGGAATGAGAGAAAGATTAAAAATGGGTAGAGGAAATATTTAAAAATTAATGGATAAGCATTTTACAAAAAAAAGAAAGACATCAAACCACAGATTCAAAAAACTTTCAGAATCTAAAGCAGGACACACACACTCATCAGATCTTGCTGCTGCTGCTAAGTCGCTTCAGTCATGTCCGACTCTGTGCGACCCCAGAGACGGCAGCCCACCAGGCCCCACCGTCCCTGAGATTCTCCAGGCAAGAACACTGGAGTGGGTTGCCATTTCCTTCTCCAATGCATGAAAGTGAAAAGTGAAAGTGAAGTCACTCAGTCCTGTCTGACTCTTAGCGACCACATGGACCGCAGTCCACCAGGCTCCCCCGTCCATGGGATTTTCCAGGCAAGAGTACTGGAGTGGGGTGCCATTGCCTTCTCCACATCAGATCTTAATGAAGTGCTTAAAAACAAAGATAAAAAGAAAATTTTGGAGGAAGCCACAAAAAAAATGACCAAGTACAAAGAAAGGAACAAACTGCTTTTTAGAGTTTGTCAGAAATTATGCAGTAATATAGAGACTGACAAATTGGTTGTAAAGTATATATCAAAGTGCAAAGGATATGGAATAGTCAAAACTATTTTCATTTTTTGAAAGGAGCTGCATTGAAGGACTCTCACTACCTGATTTTATGACTAACTGTAAAGTTATAATAATCAAAGCAGTGTGTTATTGACAAATAGAAACAGCTTAATAGAATGGAACAGAAAGAAACAGACTCACACCTATTGGCCAATTATTTTTTAATTAGGTAATTTAATGGTAAAAGAATATTATTTTAAAAATTTAGTACTGGAACAATTGGACATCCATATGACAAGAAGCCAGCAAAACAGAAAACCTCAACTATGCTTCATACCAAATACAAAAATGAACTTGAAATAGGAAATAGACTTACTGTAAAACTGTACCAAATACTAAACTATAAAACATAGAGAGAATCTTTGTGACCTTGACTTAGGGAAAGATTTCTTAGGCAGAACACAGAAAGTCAAAACCATAAAAGGGAAAAAATTTTTAAAAATACATAACTGAAAAACACTTTTCTGAAGAACATATAAAGAACTTTCATAACACAGTAATCAGAAAATAAAGAACCTAATTAAAAATAAGCATTAGTAATGGAACAGATATTTACCGCTATGGAGATATGGATAATAAGTAAGTGTATAAAAATATGCTCGACACCATTTGTCATTAGAAAAGTGCAGATTACAACCGTGATAAGATTGCACAAGAGAGAAAACACACAGACATCTGGACTTATTTATAATTGCTCCAGACTAGAAACAACCCAAATGGCCATAACCTGATGAACGTGTAAACAGTCTTCTGTTCTCCTGGCCCTGTTCCTTAGTACATCGACTAACTGGCAAAAGCGATATCAGGAACTAATTTGGTGGGTTTTTTTTGACATATTCTCCCCTTCCCCATTTTATCAACATGATAGAAAATAAAGAAAAAATTTTGCAGCTAACTATGGTTCTTAATTTTCCATTTTACTGTATAGATGTAGCCAATATGCGTGTATTGTAGAATTTGTTAGGAACCTGGAATTCTCTCACAATAAAATATATTGAAGTTAAATTGCATTAGTTACCACATGATCATTTCTGAAATTTTGCTATCCTAAAAACAGATGACAGAAATTTAAGGCTTTTATACCTTTTCCTGAGTGTTAGGTTCCTGTGTATTTTTTTAAAATTATTGAATACATGTTGTAAATCATGTCAAAAAATACTAATGCTGCAGCCCCTTGGGTGACAAATGACATAATACAAGAGAGACTTACTCCCACGACTGTTCCCTTCCACTGCTCTCTCATCTCGGCCCCTGAAGTGTTGTGGACAGAGAGGTAGGTTTGAATGTGGAGGTAGTGGAAAGGCTGTCAAACTCTGGTGTAGCTCAGAGAAGCAGACCTCTGGGGTGGATATTTTGACAGGGCCTTTGTGGTAGATGTGTGTGTGTGTGTGTGTGTGTGTGCGCGCGCACGCGCGCATACTTAGCTCTGCAGCCCAGGAAGATGTACAAGTGGAGCAGCAGACAAAAGTGGAGCAGAAGACCTTCAAACAAAGTTGTTGGTTAGTTGCTCAGTCCTGTCTGATTCTTCTGCAACCCTATGGACTGTAGGCCCCCAGGCTCTTCTGTCCATGGGATTCTCTAGGCAAGAATACTGGAGTGGGTTTCCATTTCCTACTCCAGGGGATCTTCCCAACTTAAGGATCGAACCCATGTCTCTTATGTCTCCTACACTGGCAGGCGGATTCTTTACCACTGCATTATCTGGTTCATTATGTCAAATATTGTTCCCCATCTCCCTGTTTTCCAATACGTTCTTTAAAATGTGCACAAATTAGAAATTTCTACAAATCAGAAAGATCATCACACTTTCAAGCAATCCCTCTTTACAAATCAGAGAATTCTTCAGAATTTTAAACTTCCTTAAAACGACATTCATCTGTTAGTATGACTTCATGTCACATACCTAGCTGGGATCGGGGGTGCTGGGTTGATCGAGGGGAGAGGTTGGAATTTGGAGATCAGGACAGACTTGGAAAGATAGCTGAGGAGAGAAGGTTTCACCAACAGGATGGGGATTGATGTGTCTATAGGGGGAACATTGAGATACTGAGGAATTCACGGGATGCTCCCCTCCTTCCTTTTTGGTTAGCAACCCCTACATCCTACATATGCTCCCAGAGCACTGAATTCCAGTCAGCGTATTTAATAACAAGGACTAGGGAAGTGAAGCAAGAATACGTCGAGCTCCTAGATTCCAAAGACCAGAAAGACCATTCGACCACGTACTCAAAACCTTACTAAATTCTTTCTGCTAACATACACGATCCTCACAAAAAGTCCAGCACACAAGAAATGTGAGATTTCTTTGTACTGTGAACTCAATAAACCTCCTGAGCAGCTTGACCTAACCATGGCAAGTACAGAACTGTTTCTTTTCTGGAAATACTCTCTTTGGATTCTTTAACCAAACCTTTGGAAGAGGAACTATTTAAGGCAGTCTGTAGTTGCATTTTATCAGTAATGTGTAAAATTTAAATAGGCACTTTGTGTAGTAGTTCCCTTAGAGGGACCTCTATATTCCAGAGAACAATAAGGAATACTGCCTATGAGGTCACACAGTGGGCCCTTGGTTTTATATACTTCCTTGTTTTGTTGTTTAGTTGCTGAGTTGTGTCTGACTCTGTTGTGACCCATAGACTGTAGCTTGCCAGGCTCCTCTGTCCATGGGATTTCCCAGGCAAGAATATTGGAGTGGGTCGCCTTTTCCTTCTCCAGGGCATCTTCCTGACCCAGAGACCAAACTCACATCTCTGGCATTGGCAGGCGGATTCTTTACCACTGAGCCACTCTCCCTCTGCCTATGAAAATCCTCAAATTAACAACCGGAGTAAACAGAAATGTCCTTTCCTCTTCATATTCCCAAATATCATCCATAGGTAGTTTATAGCTATTTGAAATGCCCGCCAGCAGCTGTACTTGTGCACAGCATCTGCTGGGAACTCCTCCTTAGTTAATTCACCAAGCAGTTTATAGAACATCCTGGCTGTGATTTTCCTTAGAACTATGATATATGGCACAATATTGAAGCTGACTTATAACATGTATGCTACTTGTTTCTTGATGGATTTTTGAGGAATCTCAGAAAACTGAAAACTTCTATAAAGAATAGACTTTGTTTCAACATAAAAGTCTTTTTTTTTAAATTGTTCTTATTTAAAATTTTTATTTTATTTATTTATTTTTTGGCTGTGCTGCACAGCATGCTGGGTCTTAGTTCTCCAGCTGGGGGTCAAACCTGTACCCCCTGAAGTGGACTGTGAAGTCTTAACCACTGGACCACCAGGGAAGCTCTGATCAAAGTGTCTTACTGGGACAAACGTAATAATGATGAGTTTCCTATAATGGCAAAAGAAATTGCAATGTATTTATTTGCTAAAAACTTGAGAATGGATAATTAATTCTCTAATATCTTTTCATAGAATAAAAGGCTGATATTCTAGGTTGGAAACTGGAATATAATTTCCCAGGTATTTTTTTTTAATTGAAAATTATAAAGCTGACCTGAATCTTGAAAACTGAAGTGGTTTAGGAATCATATCCCCATCCATATAAGTGAGGAGAAAAGATACTTAGTGCTTTGGAAGGTAGTAAGATCCTATCATTTTATTGACCAAAAACAGCCTTCATTCTCCTGCTTATCTTAATAACATTCAGGAACTTGAGGGTATTTCCATAAGGAGTTTTGAAATGAAGCTGATTTGGTATTTAGTTAATTGAATATCTTGAAGTAGTTGAGTTCAAAGACAGAATGGAAGCTCATCTGCTTTCAATATGTGAGGACTGGAAATAGAGGTGCATTTTTCACCATCCCAAGTATGTTCACATGGACAGAACTAGGTGGGGTTATATTCCTGCAGGCTTGGTTGGTTAGCCTCCAAGAGTACGCAGGAAGCCTGAAAAGAATGGTGAGACCTGGAAAGATATAAGTTCAGACCACAGGGGCTAAGAAGACAAAGATGCCCATACAGAGGCCAGAATCTTGGAAGCCTCCCAGAAAACCTTATTTTTCTAAAGAGCTTTAGGCAGCTCATTCCTCTTACCGCCACTCTGGCTTCCCTGGTGGCTCAGCCGTCAAGCATCCACCTGCAATGCAGGAGATACAGGAGACATGGGTTCGATCCCTGAATTGAGAAGATCCCCTCGTGGGGGAAATGGAAACCCACTCCAGTATTCATGCCTGGGAAATTCCATGGACAGAGGAGCCTGACGGGCTAGAGTCCATGGGGTGGCAAAGAGTTGGACACGACTGAGCACACACACATAAATAAAAACAACCTTGCACCCTCTGGTCTCAACTTCATCTGTGTAACCATGGACCCACTTAATTGGCCTTTTGCCCAGGTATAATTCATTTCCAGGGCTGTGATCCTTGAATCTGTTCTTTAGAACTGGTCCTTCCTCCTCAGGGTCCCATCTCCTCTATCAGCCTTTATGGAGGAGAGTTTCTTCTCTCTATTCTTCAGACAGCTTTCTGGGAAAGGACTCAGCAGCGGTGCTGAATGCCCTTCCCCTTTTTCTTCTGGGGAATTCCTATCAGCCTTAAGACCAAGTGTAACTTCTCTGAGAAGACCTTCCCTGCTTCCTGGACTAGGTCTGAGTTCACAGGGATGCCCTCCGCCAGCCAACCTGCAGCACTTTGTGACACCTATCATAATTGTAATGTGCAAACATCCGCTGTCCGCCTCCTTTGTTAGAACCTATGCTCCCTGTGGGCGTGGACTGTGTCTCTCTCCCATTGCATTACTAGTGGCTGCCATGGTGCCTTGCCACCATGTGTGCTCAATACATGCTCATTGAATGAATGAATAAAAGGACATTTCTCCTTGGAAAAGAGATCAACCTCATTTATATCAATAGTAAGGCTATTTATAGTCCAAATGGGAAAATTTTCTTGGATTTGTGCTGTGCATACTTATTCTTTTTTCTCAGAACCCCCATCTCTGAGCTTTCCTTTAACTTTTGAAATAACAAATCTGATCAAAGACCAACGCCTTAATGTGAATCTACCATCCTATCTCTGTTAAACCGTAATTTATGTCAACAGCATTAATTTGTGGAGAAGCCAGTGGCACCCCACTCCAGTACTCTTGCCTGGAAAATCCCATGGACGGGGGAGCCTGGTAGGCTGCAGTCCATGGGGTCACTAAGAGTCGGACACGACTGAGCGACTTCACTTTCATCACTTTTCACTTTCATGCATTGGAGAAGGAAGTGGCAACCCACTCTAGTGTTCTTGCCTGGAAAATCCTAGGGACAGGGGAGCCTGGTGGGCTGCCGTCTCTGGGGTTGCACAGAGTCGGACACAACTGAAGCAACTTAGCAGCAGCAGCATTAATCTGAGATCCTTCTGAGTCAAGGAGAAATATTCAAACTGCTTTTGCTGTGGTAAAAGGCATAGACATTAAATTGGATAACTAGGTAGGCATTTAAAGATATTTTAAAGCAATTCTACACTGTTGAGAATTCACTCATAAATTCAAATTTACATATGTAGTGTTAAATTTATAACTAATCTATTCATTCATTTCAGTTCAGTCACTCAAGTCATGTCCAACTCTTTGTGACCCCATGGACTGCAGCACACCAGGCTTCCCTGTCCATCACCAGCTCCCAGAGCTTACTCAAACTCATGTCCATTGAGTCAGTGATGCCATCCAACAATCCAAACTTTGTTGTCCCCTTCTCCTCCCGCCCTCAATCTTTCCCAACATCAGGGTCTTTTCCAATGAGTTGGTTCTTTACATCAGGTGGCCAAAGTATTGGAATTTCAGCTCCAGTATCAGTCCTTCCAATGAATATTCAGGACTGATTTCCTTTGTCAGGACTGACAACCTGATTGTCTGGTTGGATCTCCTTGCAGGGATTCTCAATAGTCTTCTCCAACACCAGAGTTCAAAAGCATCAATTCTTCGGCACTCAACTTTATAGTCCAACTCTCACATCCATACTTGTCCACTGGAAAAAGCATAGCTTTGACTAGATGGACCTTTGTTGGCAAAGTGATGTCTCTGCTTTTTAATATGCTGTCTAGGTTGGTCATAGCTTTTCTTCCAAGGAGCTAGCATCTTTTAATTTCATGGCTGCAGTCACCATCTGCAGTGATTTTGGAGCCCCCCAAAATAAAGTTTGACACTGTTTCCAATGTTTCCCCATCTATTTCCCATGTAGTGATGGGACCAGATGCCATGATCTTGGTTTTCTGAATGTTGAGTTTTAAGCCAGCTTTTTCACTCTTCTCTTTCACTTTCATCAAGAGGCTCTTAAGTTCTTCTCTTTCTGCCATAAAGGTGGTGTCATCTGCATATTTGAGGTTATTGATATTTCACCCAGCAATCTTGATTCCAGCTTGTGCTTTATCCAGCCCAGCGTTTCTTATGATGTACTCTACACATAAGTTAAATAAGCAAGGTACCAATATACAGCCTTGACGTACTCCTTTTCCTATTTGGAACCAGTCTGTTGTTCCATGTCCAGTTCTAACTGTTGCTTCCTGACCTGCATGTGGATTTCTTAGGAGGCAGGTAAGGTGGTCTGGTATTCCCATCTCTTGAAGAATCTATTCTTTTAAGAGTAAGAATCCATTCATTACTGTAATATTTTAAATATGAAATGTGTTCAAAAAACCTTTTGAAAGGATGTGTGTTGTCTAATGCCGTGGCTCAAGGGTCCTAGTTTTCAGTTGTTACTGGCTATGTTTTGGCATTAAATAGTTTACAGATAATGTTAGCAATTTATGTGTAAGCATATTAGAAGAAGCAACTGTATCTATTTTTGGTAAAATTGTTCATGTTTTCTAGTGAGGAAAAAAAAACCCTTGACTGGGAGTCAGGAGCCCTGGGGTTTCACTGGGAGTCTTGCTAATAAATGGCAGATTGGTCAGGGTGAGGCAGTTAAGACCACCTGTGCCTCAGAGCCCTTGTCTATAAATGCAACATTTTATAGTATTTCCTAAATTGCATGTACTGGATGCTCATTCTGTACAATGTGAGCCAGTATTCCATGATAAGAATGATTCTGCGATAAAATAAACTTGGAAAAAAATAGAGACTGTTAATTATTATTATAATTTTTTTCCTGAGGTATTTCTCAGTACCTCTCATATACAAAAACCGTGCTCTGCATCTCCAGGGTCAGACAGTACATGTTTTACCTTCAACGTGACCTGACCATAGAGCTGTTTTTAAAGAAGTATCTATCAGCCTAGTCATTCCAAGTCCATATGCCATCTGAAATATTTTAGAGTTCTAGTAGAAATTCAATTTGTGGCTATGGAAGTTTTTCTTCAGTGAAAGCAAAAAAAGGAAAGATGAACAGTTATGAGGAAAAGATGAGATTCAAATATTAGGGGAAATTTTATTGTGTACTATTGTTTCTATTTTTTATTTTTAGATTATGAGAGGGGTTTATATTTCTTATAGATTGAATCCATCAAACACACTACTTTTATGCCTTATTTTTTCTCTTGATGAATTTTAGAAGTATAGAAAACTATAAAGAATATTTGAGGACAGAAAATTATAAAGAATATAAAACCCACAAGGTAGGAAAATTCTTGAGAATGGGAGATCTTGAATCTTGGGAGATGTCTCTTCTCTGGGTGCACAGAATGTCCTTTTTAATCTGCCTACATACCCTCAGTCTGGACCTGACCTCTTTCATTCTAAGAATTTCAATGTTTAGTGTTGACTGATGAAATTAATATAATCCAACATTAAGTAGGTGGTGATAAAAACCCATAGATCCCGTTTATGAAATACCTGAAAATTATAAAAGGAAATCTTAGCAATTGGCAACGTGAAATGATGGTATAGAAATGGACTTTGGAAGTTTCTCAAAGAGATACATCCTTATTCTTTATGGTATAATAGGATGAAGAATTGAAGTGGTCTTAGTGGAGGCACGTTTAATGACCGCTGATTCCATCACTTCCATCTACTGGCACCAGCTTTGTTGCTCCAAGGACCCTACCACTTACTGGGGTGGTCTCCATCTTGGCAGCTGTTCGTCATTGGTGATGTGTGTTGGGGCCAGAGTACGTGCTTAGGCTGGAGATGGACACGGCTGGGCCGTGAGGAACATCTAAGGAAAGTGAAAGGCAGAGTGAAATAGGTCTTTAAGAACACACACACACAACTACTGCATTTTGTTGTACAATTTTTGTCTATACTTTTTAGTTTTCATTTCCCTCCAGGTGTGGCTTGGCTTCCCCGTGCAGTCCTGAATTAAGTAATTAATCCACATGAACATACATCCAGATGAGGCATTCAGGGTAACATCCAACTTGGCTCTTAGATTTTATAACTTGTGACTGGTTAAATTTGACCCTTAGGTCCTAGGAAAATATTGTAATACTTCGTTGACAATTGCCTGTTTCTCTCTCTTTTTGTTTTTTGGATATAGAATGTGCAAAGTAAGTCCAGGGCATACATAGCTATCACTTAAACTTAGTACTATTTTTCATGTAATAGAGAAATGATTTTGGTGAATCTTATTATGCAGCATTTAATTTCTTGGTGACTCCACTACAATGAAGAATTTCATCCTGGATAATTATTCAGTTGTTTTTGATAAAAGTTTTTAACTCACCATCTATACTGGAGGAAGTCATTTGATCCAATGGGTTGTTTGTTAAAATATAGTAAGTGGTAATGGCAGAAACGAAAGCTATTCAAAGCTGTTTCTCAACAGGAAAAGAAGAAGTAAAACAAAAATTTGAAAGGTTATACCCCAAAATTCTCTTTATCTAAAATAAGTCAATGACAATAATGTATTTTCAGTATCTCTATTTAGAAACAACACTGCTTGAAATCCAACTAAAAGTCATGAGATTCATCTCACAATCACATGTCAAAATCAAAGTTATTCTTTTGGGCAATGACAGACAGTGTGTGCCGTGTTCATTTGAATCTTTTCGTGTTATTTTTCTAGGACAACTCACGTGAAAAGTTAATGATATTGCCTTTATAAAAACACTGCTTGATGAACAGACTGTGCCTAAATACACTTAACTTCCTTTTCCTTTTGCATTCCTTATTTAGTTCATTTAATCTGCAGTCATGTCCAAAATCCTAAGTGAAATTCAAAAATTTTAAACAAAAAACTTTTGAAAAGAACTCCCCACATCAGCTTAACTTGCGTTTTTTAGTACTGGGCTAGGCAGTTATTAAACTTTTCATTCCACTACATTTTAATCTTTATAAACTCACCAACCAGATCATCCTTTGAGAAAGTTGATTCTTTCTGGTTATAGTATCTTTGAGATAGATTATTCAGATAATCGGTCGGATTCTTTAATTATGTGTCTTGACCCAAAAGTTACTTCCTTAAATGAAAATACAAGCAATGCAAGCAAGTAAATTGCACATAGAATGTTCCCTTTATTTATTTTTGCTGAAAAATAACCTCAGTGGCTTCTGGTACTTGAGATTCAGTCTTTCAAATAAAACTTACTTTTGTATCAGAAAAAACATTTCCCTATAGGCTAATTGCCTATATTGTAAGGGGACTTGATCTTTTTTCATTCTTTAAATTACAGCTCATTTATTTAAAGGAATACTTGTCAAAAGAAAGCTTTAAGTAGTGAGTTAAAAAAGCAGTGTTAAATAATTGAATTGACTGTGATAAAATTGCCTTGGTTTAAATAGACTAGTCTGTTTAATGAATTGTGCTTTTATAGGGTGAGATAAATCTAATATGAACTCAAGTATTTCCACCAGAAATGCTGGATTTGGATAGAGTTAAAGAAAGTCAGGATGAGGCACTTATAATAATTTAGTTATATTTGATTTGATTAAAATTGTACTTGATTATGAAACAGTGTTTTCTGCCAGATTAATAATAATAAACTCAAAATATTGTCAAGAACCTTTCACACATTTTGAACAAATCAGACCACTTGAAGAGGAAGTAGTGTATTGGTTCTTTTTTTCTCATGTAGAAATAATAACTGGAGGCTTAATTAGGAACGTAGCATTTAACTTCCAATTTTTAGAAAGAGATTCAACTTATAAACCTTCAAATAGAATGGAATTATTTTGGCAATGAGACTGTGGCAGGAAATTAATTTTGTATTTTGAAGTAAATTTGGCAGGTTTACTTTCCTGTTTAATCTTGAAAAGGGTTTTTTATAACATACCATTACGCTGCCGCGCAGTCCGTTCTGTGTAGCAATGCTGGGTTATCACTTCAAAAGAGAAACTTAGCTGGAACATTATGTAGCCCTTGATTATACTTCTTGTGGTGTTAAGTGTTGAAATACATTTTATGTGCTTAAAAACAGAGAAGCAACTCAAGGGGAAAAAAATAACCCTCTAAAACAAGTACAAACATAAGGATCTGTTCTCATCAAAAAAGAATCATGAACTAAGACTGGATCATGTACTAGGCTGGCAATTCATTTTCAAGTTGGCTGACCAGTGGAAACGAAATTCTTTGTTACATAGGTCAAGGCTGAAAGAAAGGAGGAGGGGAAGATGTTATCAGTTCACACATACCATTGAACCATTCCACAATTTAAGAGGTAACTTTTCTTTTTATCTGACCCACAAAATTCCTATTTTAGTACTTATTATCTGAGAAGTAGCTTCTTAACTTAAGGCAAAATTCCTTTCACCATCCACAGAGAGACTTCCTGCTTGGTGTTTATGTTCTTCCTTTGAGGGGTTTCTAACGATGACAATGAAAAAATGAAGTCAAATTCAGGTTTAAAAAATGTAATTAGATCCTGATTTTAAAGTCTTGATCTAGTTTATACTAGGCAGGGAAATGGAGTGTTGATATAACCTGAAAAACTCAAGGACTTTCTCAAATCTGATGATCTTTAAATAGGCTTTTTTTTTTTTTAAATAGCCAAGCTTTTTATTTCCTATCACAGAATTTATACATGCTTTCTGTAGACACAAGACAAGAGAGAAGAAAATAAATGTATGTCCATAGACCTGTCCATTTATCAGGTACATTTAGTACCAATTTATTGAGCTCCTGATATGTGCAATATGTATCTTGTGCCTTTATGGAGTTTGTGGTCTATTAGAGATAATAGACGGAGGAGCCTGGTAGGCTGCAGTCCATGGGGTCGCTAAGAGTCAGACACGACTGAGCGACCTCACTTTCACCTTTCACTTTCATGCATTGGAGAAGGAAATGGCAACCCACTCTGGTTCTTGCCTGGAGAATCCCAGGGACGGGGGAGCCTGGTGGGTTGCCGTCTCTGGGGTCGCACAGAGTCGGACACGACTGAAGCGACTTAGCAGCAGTAGCAGAGATAATAGATATTATGCTGATGGTTACAAAAATAACTATATGACAACAATGGTCTTAGATGCTGTGAAAACAGAGTGCAGGGTCCTCTGAAGATGCAAAAAAGGGAGACCTCTTCCAGAGGAGGGGCAGGGGTGGGATGCTGGGGGCAGGTTTTTAATCTGCGGCCGAAGGAGAGTCAGGGGAAGGCAATAAATGAGGCGGTGGTATGAGTGTGGCAAATTTAGATGGAAGGATCTGCAGATGACCTGGTCCTGAGTCTGGAAGGCCATCACATATTCCTGGAACAGAACCAATGAGTGGTGGGTGGTGAATGGAAAGAGAAGAGGCAGAGAGGAAGCTGGAACTGCAGATGGAAACAAGAGCACATGGGGTCTTTCACATCATATTAAGGAACTTGGGTTCTATTCTGAGAACAACCAGAGACAAAGAATATTAGTATTTTGAATCGGCTTAATCTCTCTTGCTCTTTCTTGTTCAACCTTTTTTAGAGGATCAAACCTTATCACTGCTTGTAAACATGATTTTCTCACTTTACCCATCATTCTATATTAAATGTTCCCCCACAATGTATTTTTTTAAGTACTGCTAATTAATTTCATTATATGAACTTTTCCATTATTTACTTAGCTGCACTCCTGTTTTGTCCTTCTGCATTTTTAATTGTTTTTAGCTCTTGTTAACACTGATGTGATAAGCATTATCATAGATAAATATCTGCGCACATTCATGACTGTTTTTTAAGGAAAAATTCACAAACAGTCCAAAGGGATTGCTCTGTCAAAGGAAAAGCCATTTGCGAGCTTTTCACATGAATTGCCAAATCGCCTTCCAGAAAGATTGGAGCAGTTATTTTCAGGATACTGTAAAAGACCATCTGTGGGAAATATACTTTTTGAACCTAAGTTACACAGATGACTGGGGGAAATTTTCAGTTTCTGTGATACAGTTTAAATAGATATTCGTGAGACTGAAATCTACTTGAAGGTTTGTATGTGATAATGAAGTTTGAAGCGTGTGCCTGGCAATCTATAAAATTCCTGTCTTCTTATCTAATTGTTTTTAGTTAAGAATGACATTCCCCCCATGATATCCTTGCGCAGTGATCACTAAAATATGTTGTCAAGCTTTGAAATTCGTAGACCATCTGTAATTTTGAACGTTTTGTACAGGTAGCAAAAAGTTTAACTTATACACTAAAGACATATATTTATAGAAACTCTGTTAATTTGAATTTGGGGCAAATTATTGAAATGAACAATTAACCCTCTTTGAGGCCATATCTAAAAATACAAAGCATGAGAGAAATAAATGCAAAAGGAGATTAAAAGTTATCAAGAAAAATTAGAAAATATCTTTGCGCTTAGCATGATTAAGTCTAACCTCAGATGCTCCAAGCTATTTTTAAGAATTGCTTGAAATTTTCAACACCAGGGCTGATATGCTATCACTGGGTTTCTCACTAATTCCACTTCTGACTCTTGGCAGTGTACGCCAGCTTTGATCTGCCTCCGGCTCTTTGGCTTCCACATTCACTTTTTGTCCTCTCTAGCTTTTGCTCATTGCTCTTCCTAATGATTTTGGTGTCTTTGGGCGTTTTGGTGTTCTTACCCTGTGCAGCATTAGACGGGCAGATTCTGCAGCCTCTCCTTCCTCTCACCCCACGTGGCTGCTTGGAAATGGGCACGTCCCTGGAAACATTGCTGGGACAGCCCTGGTCATCGCATTCTTGGGCTGGGGCTCATATTTGAACAAAATATGTATTTTCTTAAACTGTTCAAGTACTTGTTTAAATTACCCGGTACATCCTTAGCTATTTAGCATGATTTCCTTTTGTGCAATTTTGGCAAAAAAAAAAAAAAAAGTTAATGAAAGACACCCTCCTATGTTCTCGACACTTAAAATTGATAGTTAGAGTGAGGTGTACCTTTGAAGTAATGGATTGATGTTTTAGTTGAATTAATAAATGGGATACAGTATGTTACAACATAATCATCTTGACAGTGGGTATACTCACTGGAAAGATGTATCTGTGTGTGTGTGTGTGTGTGTGTGTTTTTTTTTTTTCTGAATGCTTTCAGCATTTCTCTTTTTGGAGAACTGAGATTTAGACCTGGTAAATGTGAAATGTGAGTGGATATGTTCTTCCTCTTGTCCCTTTTCCCTCCTAAGCGTGTGGACTTGTGTGCTGCTGACATACATAATCAAGTGCTAAGACAAGTGGCTAATGCAGCAAGGGCTCTCGGAGTTTAGGAAAGGGGGCTGCTCATTGTATGTTTGAGTAGTTAGGGAAAGTTTCTTGGAGAAAATAGGCCTTGAAGAGTAAATAATGTTTAGGTAAGTGGGAAGGAGAAAGCAGGGTTCGGCTGAAGGGAACCATTTTGGCAAAATAAAGGAAACATATGACACGGAGAAAATTTTAATGAAGCTTTCACAGTTTTGCCAACCTTTGTGCTCTGGTAATTGACAACATGTATTTTTCTTCAGACATAAAATTAATGCACTCAACTGACCCACCTCTTTTGGGAGGTGTGCATTTTAACTGTAGTTTCTAATAATGCTGATGGCTCCTTTCTGCCTCAACCTGTTTTATTCTTACTCAGGAACACGTGAGACTCAGAGATGAAACCCTGAAAAGTTATCTCTGTACTAAGCAAATTGAATGGAGCAAACAGTTACCTAATCCTCCCATTTTCCAGCCTTTTGGTTATTTTTTGTAGTCTTTTTCTCCCTTTCTGCTGCCATAAAACAATTTTTGACTTTTGTTGGATTTTCCTTCCCAATTGTTCTTGTTTTCCTTTTGGCTCCTCAAGTCTCCGTGATTCAAACATGGAATATGATGGCATTCTCTCAACTGGTCTCTGAGACCCTCTCTCTCTACTCCAGGTCATAGATGTCACAGTCATTGAAATAGTTTAAAAATAACTTTCATTTCATTTCTGTGATCAAAATTCCTGTGTTGGTTTCTGTCACCTGGAAGATGCTCTCCACAGTGCCACCCAACTGCATCTCCCGCTAAACGCTTTCCAATGGCCCTGTCACTCAAACGTTGTTCATGACAAGCTCATGACTGGTAGAGGGACTTCCCTGGTGGTCCAGTGGCTAAGACTCCACACTCCCCATGCAGGAGGCCTGAGTTCCATCCCTGGTCAGGGAACTAGATTTCACATGCTGCAACTAAGACTCAGGGCAGCCAAATAAATAAATGAAAAGGGGGGAAAAAAAAAAGCTCATCTTCTGTTGGTTCCCTCCCCAGCTTGAAGCCTTCTGCTGCGACCCCCTTTTGAATTCATCGTGGTCACTTTCAATGTTTGCTTCCTTCTTCACTAAGCAAAAAGTCTCAGTGTAGATCCTACAACCTGGATGATCAGTTTTGTTCAGAGAACTTTCTTCCATTATGTTCCAAATGGACTTCAAACTCACATGGCACTTATAGTCTAGCTTGTATTATTATACAAGCATTTACAGGCAGACCTCAGTGATACTGTGGGTTTCATTCCTGACTATTGCAGTAAAGGAAATATTTCAATAAAGTGAGTAATACAGTTTTTTTTTTTTTGGATTTCAGTACACATAAAATAATGTCTATATTGTACTCTATTATGTATACCATGATATTATGTCTTAAAAAATGTACTTACCTTAGTTAAAAAATCCTTTATTGCTAAAAGAAGCTAACCATCTTGTGAACCTTCAAGTGAATCATAATCTTTTTGCTATAGTAACATCAAAGAGTAGAGAAGGAAATGGCAACCCACTCCAGTGTTCTTGCCTGGAGAATCCCAGGGACGGGGGAGCCTGGTGGGCTGCTGTCTATGGGGTCGCACAGAGTCGGACACGACTGAAGCGACTTAGCAGCAGCAGCAGCAACATCAAAGAGAGGCCTGTGTGATGATCACAGATCATCACAATAAATATAATACTAGTGAATAAGTTTGAATACTGTGAGATTTACTAAAATGCGGCATGAAGTGAGCAAACCTCGTCGGACGAATGGTGCTGATGACTTGCTGGACGCAGGTGGACTTGGCACAAACCTTCAGCTGTGAAAATGCAACATCTCTGAAGCACAGTAAACCGAAGTGCAATAAAACAAGGTATGCCAGTATGTGGCTGTCGCAGTTAAAAGAGAACCTCTTTGAAGACAAAGCAGATTTTCTTTCTTTTTTTTTTTTTTTTTGAGTTGTTTTATTTGGGGCAAAATGGGAATTGTGGTCTGGGATAGCACCTCAGATAGCTCTGAGGAACGGCTCCAAACAAATAGTGGGAGAAGGTCAATATGTAAGATTTTGGAGAAGGGAGTGTTCAGTGCAGTCAAGTGCTTTTTTATGAAAGGCTTTGTGCTGGTCACGAGGAGCTGATGTCACCATAAAGGGACTTAGTGCTTTTCTAGGTATGAGGAGATGCAAGGATTAGGATCACAAAATCAGTTCCCAAAAATATCTAACTGTCTGAAGACCGTTGCACCTGTTTCCCTGGAGAACAGTGTCTCACTCTCCAGCCTGAGCTCCCTTCAGGGCAGGTCAAAGGTCAACAGCTGCAGTAGCATGGGATTCAGCCTCCCCCGAGGCAGATGGCAGATGCTCTTGGCAAGTGCCAATTTGTAGTTGACAGGGTCCCCTCATGGTAATAAATTCGACCATACTTTGGCAAGCATTTCACGACCATTCCGTTCCACATCGCTGGGAAGGCTCATTCCTAGCTCGAGAAGATTTTGCTCGCAGGCCTCTCGATGAGCTGTCGCTGGACTAGGTCTTAATGGTCAAAAATCTCTGGACACCTGCCTCCTAGTTGTGTGCCAGGAGAATGTTCCCTCTTGTTGAATCTTCACATGTCTAGAGTTACACTATTGTTGACCACAAAGCTGGTTTTCTACTCCCCTGCCCCTGAAGGTCAAGGACAGTGTTTGCCCACATAGTAGGGCTAACTAATGACATTTATGATGGGGATGATAAACATTCCTTGATGAGTATGCTCTTTAGAAAAATTAAGCTATCAAGATAAAGTCCAGGACTACAGTCTGTTTGCGTCTTGCTTTTGTTGTTCGGTTGCTAAGTCATGTCTGACTCTTTGCAATCCCATGGGTTGCCTCACCCAGGCTTCCTGTCCTTCACTGTCTGCTGAAGTTTGTTTCTTAGGTATCCTTTAAAGGTCACGTGTCTCAGTGGTATGGTAATAAAACAAGTGAAAAAGGAGACGCTGAAGAGGGATACCTGCTTTTCCTACTCTGGATACTCAGTCTGTCTGCCTTTCTTGGGGAAGGTCATGCCATTCAACAGTAGCCATTCATCTTGGTGTCTTCAGTAGCATTTTGGAGGTTAATAACTAAAGCTATCACTTATCCAATGGGAAGTCTGTGCCAGGCATGAGGCCAAGTGTTTTGTATGAGTTATCTCATTTAACTTGATGCTGTTCCTGTGAGTTGCACATTATTGTATCCATTTTGTAGAAGAGAGACTGGAAGCTTTTAGACGAATATCATAACACAAGTAAATAGTAAGGCTAAGATTGTAATTCAGTTTTGTTGTCCTTTAGTCGCTAAGTCATGTCCTCCACTCTTGCAACCCCAGGGACTATAGCCCAGCAGGCTCCTCTGTCCATGGGCTTTTCCAGGCAAGAATACAGAAATGGGGTGCCGTTTCCTTCTCTAGGGGATCTTCCTGACCCAGGGATTGAATTTGCGATGGCAAGCAGATTCTTTACCACTGATCCACCAGGAAAGCCCCATATGTATTCAGTCTGGGGCTGGATTAAACACTTTTCTCTTTCTTCTGCAAATTTCTAATAACAAGATTCCCTAATGGTCCACAGTAGAATTCAAGAGCTTCTGAACAGCTGAGAGGGAAGTATAATGAGTGTGAACAGAGGACCGGCTTCCTTTTGGGGGCAGGTGACAAGAGGGAGCTGAAAGAGGCTGTCCTTAAAGCCAAATGAGCACTTACTCTGACCAGGTGGAAGATTTATAGATAGATACGACGTTTGCTGCTACACTGACCTGTTACTTCCAAAAATAAATCATCCTTATTTTCCCGTTCCTAGTCGCAAGATTACTGATTTCCATGAGAGTGGGAAAGTGCTGAAAGTGGAACGCAGAAGATTAGACACTGAAAGGATGAAACAAAGATCTGAAAAGGATGAAACACTTTAGAAAGCCGGTGAAGCCAAAGATTTTCATTATCCTGCTTCTTCTTATTCTGTCACTATGAACTTTCTCTCTCTGCAAAGGAATCTATCTTCCCAAGTAGGAAAAATGAGTTTTTAAAAAGATAAGCCTGAAAAAATTAATTTAAACTTAGCCATATTAGGGTAGCATTAAGGCACTCCCGGGTACGTTTTATTGGTCCATTAATATAGGCCCCGAGTGGTTGAATACACCTAAGGCATGTACTGTATTAATGAACCAATAAAACATGCCCTGGAGTGCCCTAATGATATATTACAACCATTTCTATTACATATATAAATGCACTATTTGCTGGCTGTCTTGAATAGTTTTAAAGAAAATCTTCAATTAACCAAAAATATTGCATCAAGAACTCTTACCCACAATACAAAAGAGCAACAAAGAATCCTGTAATTAACTTACTGCACTAGTTACCCATGAGGTGATTCTGGACTGGTTTAATCTTTGGACTCTTTCTTTCTCTCTAATACTTTGGAAGAACTAGATATTTGGATTTCAAATCGGACCCTTTCAGGAAAGGAAACAGACAAAAGCTGACGAAATTCATCCTTATCTCCCTTCTTATTTAAAAATGCAACCCTGACCTGTGGTTATGAAATTAAATAGGTATTAATGGCTGGATCCAAATATTAGCCTCGCACATGAATGGGTTTCCCTGGTGGCTCGGTAGTAAAAAATCTGCCTGCCAATGTGAGGAGACACAGGAGATGTGTGTTTGATCCCTGGGTCAGGAAGATCCCCTGGAGGAGGAAATGGCAACCCACTCAGTATTCTTGCCTGGAGAATCCTGTGGACAGAGGAGCCTGGCGGGCTGCAGTCCACAGGGTCGCAAAGAATCAGACATGACTGAAGTGACTGACCACGCATGCATGTCCACATTAAAAGCATATCTTCTAGTCACTTGGGGGAATTTTTTGCAGAGCAATAAGGAATGCTGCACATCCATAGGAAAACGACAGGGTTGAGAACAACATGTGAGATCTTATATAAATGTTTTCTGCTGACCAGCCTGGTGTTCCATTCTTATTTAGCTCTGTGTTAGCCTGCTGTCTTCGCCTGGAGGCATATATATCGACACTTTTCTATGAGCAGAAGAAGTTGGAGGAGGGAGTGGGGAGGAGAAAGAACTGTAATAAAGATGATAATGGGTATCGTTTGTTTAGAGACGATTATGCATCAGACAGTGTTCTAATTGTTTTTACATCTTTTGTCTCCTTTAATCTTTGCAACAACCCTGTGAGGAAGATATGGTTCGACTGGTTGTGTAGACGAAGTATTCAAGATAAACATAAGAACTTTTCTAAGTGGTGGAGCTTGGCTTGACCCAGATGATTTGAATCCAAATGGGTGAAGCAAAACAGAGAGAGAAATATTAAGTTAGTGATCTCTTTGGATTGCCAGAATCTTTAGGGAGATGTTCTTTCCACACTCTATATACCAACATACATTCTATACAATATGCTTCATCTCCACTCCCTCTTAAGAGGGGCACAAAGGTAGAGGAGAGCCAGCTGCTGGACCTGAAGAAGCCTCTTGGCAGAGGCTTTGAGAATACAAAGTGGGTTCATGATCTAAGATCCGGTGGGATTGGGCATATTGCGGTGTGGTTAGATACTGCTGGCCAGAAACAAAGTGGAATGTCTTATCATCTGAAGATGGACGGTGAGAGCCAGGCATCCTCCCGTCTCCGCTGATGCTGTGGCACTGAGTAGACCTCCTGAGCCTGAGATGCAGCTCTGGGATAATGAGTGGATACAGAAAGGCTTCCAGGCTAGTGATAGTCTGAAAAAACGATGCACTGGTCCGTTAACCCAGAATTTGACCACTGGACTGAATGGGAGCTCGAGATAGAAGTTAATTGCTAAAAGAAAAAAAAGATGAAGTAGCATTTTTTTTGGTATGCCCATATTTGAGGCCTGATATTTATATCCTCAGTTATTTTATTCCAAGATATTTTAATAGCTGTAGCTTTGCCTCCAAAGAGAACCTGACCCTGAAATGTTTAAAAAGGTCACTGAAATGGCTTCAGTTATTGTTTGTTTTAGAGTCATAGGGTAGGTGACAAACCACCATAAAACTAAACTTTTTGAGCAGTTGCTTTTTAGCTCAATTTCTTCTTTAAAAAGGTCCATCAAATACCAGGAATTTTATGATTTTTTAGGCTTCTTCTGAGCCAATTTCCCCAGCTGGATTTTATAGTCCTGGAGAACAGTTGCTCAAGGGTCTTCCCTGTCTCCATTTGATTTTTGCTCATAGTTTATATTTGTCATGCACGTTTTGTACTCAAATGATATAATTCTATTGGCCTCATTTTCTGAAAAGCTTGATCCACGTGTTGAAAGATATACTGTGCTATTAGTCACCCAACCATTAGAATGCGAGAAAGTTGGTAAAAATAAGCCCTACTGAATTAAAAATGATTCTGAAAAATCTACCAAACCATTTATACAGTGGTATTTTTTAAAATACCACATGCACTGTTTATGAACAATTGACCTCGCTTTATTTAAAGTGGCCGCTAAAGGTTATTTTTTTTAAGACCATTGGGTTGGTGTTATTTATAATGAAGTCGTAATTTAATACCCTACAGTAAATCTGTCATCCAGTTTCAGTAGGTAGATAACTTGCACCAGGCAAGGCCACTGACTTTATTGACTGACTCACTGGTTGGCTTTCGTTCAAGGAACATCCAGGACATCAGCTCTTCTGCGGAGTTGACCAGACGAGGCATCTCAGTGTGGTCACCACCGTGTGACGAAGCAACGCCAACTTGTGGGAGATGACAGTTACGGCTGGACATTTGCAGTAAGTAAGTGTGTGAATGTATAATCTCATTGTTCTTACTTAAAAAAAAAAACTAATGGTGGTTTTGGTGATGGAGGTGTCTTTGCTGATTCTGATCACAGTACTTTAAATGTTTGTGACGGTTGACAACTTTCTGAAGCATTCTTTTCAGGTAGTAGTATTTTTAGGTCCTTGCTATAAATCTACAGCGTGGATGTGGACCATGCCACCCTCATTTCCAGGTGAAGAAATTGTTACTCAGGGAATGTAAGTGGTTTGCGTGCCTGTATGCACGTGTGCTAAGTTGCTCCATGTAACCTTCAAGCAAAGGTGTGACTCTTCGTGATCCTATGCACCGTGGCCTGCCAGGCTCCTCTGTCCATGGGATTCTCCAGGCAAGGATAATGGAGTGGGTTGTCATGCCCTCCTCCAGGGGATCTTATCAACCCAGGGATCGAACCTGTGTCTTTTATGTCTCCTGCACTGGCCAGTGTTAGTCATTCCATCATGTTCAACTCTTTGTGACCCCATTGACTGTAGCCTGCCAGGCTCCTCTGTCCGTGGGATTTCCCAGGCAAGGATACTGGAGTGGATTGCCATGCCCTTCTCCAGGGGATCTTCCTGACCCAGGCATCAAACCTGGGTCTCCTGCACTGAGGGCAGATTCTTTACTGTCTGAGCAAGGTAATTTATGTGCTAACTGGCAAAATGGATTAAAACCAGGTCTTCTTATGAGTAATCACGAGGCCTTGTCATTCTCTTCCTCACACCAAGACTTGGGTATCAACCAGTCAAAACAGAGGGTCCAGAGTCCAGGGTGGTGGGCTGGCTTTAGCTGCTGAGATGAAACCAGAGGGAAGGAAAAGTTGTTTAAATAATGAACTTCATCTACATTTTGGGCACAGATATTTGCTCTTCATTTTGTAAAACACCGTGGGGTAAGCTAGAAATTCTTCAGAGTGAATGATTTTCATAGAGCAGAGATTCAACTGAACCTCAAAACATAATGGAAAGATTCAGGAATCCTGGGACTCTTATTCAAAACGTTTCAACCCTACCTTTATTACCTGAATTATTTTATAGTGGGATAGAGGTAAAGATTCACAGTAAGAAAAGTAGGAGGCAGTCACGGGACAGAGTCAGTGTTGGATGCAGTGCCAAAAGGCCTGGGTTTAACACCAGATTCTGCTGCCTGACTTGGTTCAATTACTTTGTGGCTTAATTTTTTCAACTGAAAACCCAGGAATAACAATTTCTGTCTCGTATAGGTGTCATGAGAATGAACTTACTATTACAGGAGTTACTCACCCTTGGATAGCTTTTAGGGTATCAATGACCCCTCCAAAATTGAATGCAGTAGCATAGGTATCGGAGAAGGCAATGGCACCCCACTCCAGTACTCTTGCCTGGAAAATCCCATGGACCGAGGGGCCTGGTGGGCTGCAGTCGATGGGGTCGTTAGGAGTCAGACATGACTGAGTGACTTCACTTTCACTTTTCACTTTCATGCATTGGAGAAGGAAATGGCAACCCACTCCAGTGTTCTTGCCTGGAGAATCCCAGGGACGGGGGAGCCTGGTGGGCTGCCGTCTATGGGGTCGCACACAGTCGGACATGACTGAAGCGACGTAGCAGCAGCAGCAGCAGCAGCATAGGTATAGGTCTAGGTACATAACTCAAGGAAGAGTGTTTTATTATTGTCATCAGATTCTCAAAGGACAGGTTCTCAAAAGGCTAAGAACTACCACTCTATGTGAAAAGAATTTTAAATTATGCATGCTGTATGGATGTTAGGGTTCAAGGATAAGAAAGCAATGCTTGGGAGGGAGAAACAGAACAGTAATTTCCAGAGGGAGGAAAATGTGAATTTGTCTCTAACAAACTTTGACTGGCATTCTATAAGGTGATTTGGTAAGTCAAATTTATATAAAACATAAATTACCTATAATAGCAAAATTACTTTTGTTCATAATAAGTTTAAATATAGGCTTGTTAAATAGTGCTTTTGAACATATTCCATAGATAATAATCTGGAGTTTACTAGTTTCTCTCCCTGCTTGAAATTTTAAAGCATATATTTGAGATCCTTTCATAATTTTCCTTCAGTGATATCATTGAACACTCAGTACAGGATTAAACAAGTTCTCTCTGGTTCCAAGTAGGTAAGTAATCTGTTCACCTCTTACCTTGACTGAATGGATTTATTAACATACTAGGAACAGTCTCTACTCCTGTCTTACCAAGATCCAGCATTTGAAATCACTAATCAATTCTCAATAAACATTCTTTTTATGGAGATGTTCTTTCAACACATTAAGCAAAAATAAACTCAATCTTGGGTAGAGCTGAGGGAGATAATGTGGGGAAGGAGAAATAGTATCAAATATCTTGCTTTAGAAAACTTCTAAAGTACTAAAGGATCAGTGCTACATTTTTAAAATAGTCTGGAGCTGGGCAGAGGAGCAACAGATCTGTCATTTGGAGGTAGTATTGCTTTCTCAGATATAAAGGCATGGCTGTCTGGGGACAGGGTTTTATTGTGTAAATAATGTTGAGATGGTAGTGGAATTTAGATCTCCCAGACTCTTCCCTGATGCTGGCAAGGGCGAGTGTGGTAGAAACCACAGTGGTTCAGGAAGAATTCTACGTTAACAATGCAACGTTTTATTGATAGAAAAGCTAAACCAGACTCTATAGGCAAAAATAACGTCCGTCAGTGTCCCAGCAGGAAACAGATGGCTCACCCCAACAAGATAATGCAAGGGACACCGAAAAAAGGGAGTAAATACGGAGATGTCCGTGGGCTTCAGGGGGACCATCAAGGAGAGATACCCCAAGTCTAAGAACACTAGACCACTTCACCCCTTGGTTCGAAGGG
The DNA here is from genome assembly GCF_029378745.1 of Bos indicus. NCBI lineage: Eukaryota > Metazoa > Chordata > Mammalia > Artiodactyla > Bovidae > Bos > Bos indicus. Next base: position 49,094,762 of record NC_091782.1, on the reverse strand, counting down.
GTGAGTTAACTGGAAGGAGAAAGTGCCTTGTGAGGGGCCACCCTGAGAGGAGCCTTCATCCTCTTAGGGGAAACTAAAGTGACCCCACAGAGAGTGAGTGAGGGCTCGTAAAGACTGTTCCCTCTCGCTGCTCCCTCTCATCTCCTGCCAGGTCTCTCTGATGGTTGGAGCAGAAGCCAGGAGGCAAGAGAGCTCGTTGAAATGCTCTATAATCAGGTTTCCTGCAGCAGCGGAGGGTGGAGGGTATATCTCGGGGGTTGGAGGAGGCAGAGAATAAAAGATATGTGTTAGTGTCCTGCTGCAAGGACCAGAAATTCCCCACACTCGGTGGCTTAAAACCCCACAGGCTTCTCATTCAGGCTAATGTTCAGCATTGGCTCTCCTCACTATGGGATTTGTTGGGAGAAGAACACATAAGCAGCCAAGCTTAAAATATCTGAAACTACTTTTCCATCAGCCTTCCTGGTGGTTATTTGGGAAATATTACTGGTTAACCTATGCGGGATTTATTCCCAGCAATCTTTGCCTTTAAGGGTTCAGATGAAAGGATTATTTCTCACCATCATAGTATTATTAATAGCAAATAGGTGTCATGCTTTCTGTGCAGAAGAGACTCAGTATCCAGCTTCTGAAACCACTCAGAACAGAACAAGTTTTTCCCTAGTGTAGGGGAAGTGACCACTGCCTTGGTCCTCACCGGTTCTGTATTGTCCGGTTTGACTTCCACCTGCTGGGAATGGTTTCCCTTTGCGGACGGGCTTCCTGTGGCCAGTGGAGCCTGCCCTGCCTGGGCGTGCAGCAGCCTCAGAGCTGGGGAATACCGCCCCCAAGGAGCGGCCCTCAGTCCTAGACCCAGAGGAGGGCGCTCATCCGTGGATGGGAGAGCAGTGAGGTGCCCGTTCTAGGGGATGTGACATTTCCTAGGGCCAAGGAGTGGCAAGTGGTGACGTTTATTGACTTCCTTCCCCATTCTCTTACTGCGTTGGTTATCATAATTAAATCTTTTAATTCGATAGGACATTCCAACATCTTATTTTGTAGTAAAATATGACTCTTCAATTTTTAGTACATATGGTAGCATTTCGGTATGTATGTAGATTCAAATTTCTCATTCTAGTTTTTCTTGCATTTTAGTTTTTAGCATTTGTGTATTCCATTGTTCTGATTTTCTTTATCAGAGATTCCAGTTTTACTTCTGTTATGTCTTCTTTGTCTTTTATGCTTGTCTCTCTTAGTCACTGAACAACGATTGCTTTATGGACATATTTTTCTGTTGTGCCTTCATAATATACATAAATGTATATATATATTTATGTGTTTATTTATTGTTACTTTTTTTAGTTCTTTATTTAAATGGGAGTGGTCCCGATTCTTTTCTGTTGCTCCTATTGAAGCAAGTTGGAGTTTTCTGTACTTTAAAGAAGAGATTCTTGTGTGGAGGACAGAAGTGGGTCACGCTAGGTTTTCTAGTATTTGAGCTCTAAGGCTCTCTCTCTTTTGTTTCCTATTGTTGATGCACAGTATTAACAAGGCAGTGGAGGTTGAAGATTTATTAAGGTGAAACAGTAGAAACAAAAAAACTTTTTCCCCTAATATTTTATCCTCTTTAACTTCCACAGTACTTAGTTTTTTTCTAAAATGTGATGAAAATATAGAGATTTTTTTCATGCTCCAGGTTGTTATGAAAAGTACACATCTCGATTTTCAGTTTCAGTGTAAAATGTTGTAAATCACCTATATCATAAAAATTACGATCCAAGAGACTTACCAGCCTGACTATGACACAGGTTAACTCCCAGACAGGTAACGTGGTGGGAAGAAGTGTAAGCTGGACACAGAGCATCGATTTAAGGGGCTTGTTTTAGAGGCAAATAGAAGGTGGGTAGTCACAAGCAGATTCAACATAACTTTTGCAAGATTTGTTTTCTTTTGGAAAAAATAGGCATGGTAAATATCCATTTCCAGGAATGAATCTCGTAACAGGAAGGATAAATCCGTGTAAGATCTGATTATAGCTAGTGCTTAAACTTCATGGTTTAAGGGAAGTCCTATTCTTTTCACTATTTATGAAATGCTATCATAGTTTGTCTCTTACCTTTTGAATATTTTGATTTTGGAATGTTTTATTTCAAAAGCTCAAGTTACTGTTTCTGAAATGCCTTTTTCCTCCTTGAATAAGAAAGCAATTCTAGAAATTCAGGATGTGATATTTCATCCTTGTCTAGAGATTACAAGGATTGAATTTTTCCCTTTATTTTTACTTAGGTATTTAAATATCTAAGTGAAAATGTTGTCGCTTAGTCGTGTCCATCTCTTTGCGACCTCATGGACTATAGCCCACCAAGCTCCTCTGTCCGTGGAATTCTCTAGGCAAGCATACTGGAGTGGATTGCCATTCTCTTCTCCAGGGGATCTTCCCAACTCAGGGATTGAACGTGGGTCTCCCACATTGCAGGCAGGTTATTTACCATCTGAGCCACAAGGAAAGCCTTTTAAATAGCAATATTAATTTAGAAATGTCTGACACTTCCAATGCAGATTCATTTACTTCCAGATTACACATTGATTGTAAAAGAGTAAAATTATACATTCACATTCACTTCACTACATTGTTCATTGATTATCAAATAATTTCTGACCTAATAAGCTATACCAATCATTGGCTTGATGCTGGGTCTGTAAAGATAATAAATATGTTTTGTCCATGAGGAACTCACAATCTTGATGGAGAGACAGACGTCACACATAAGTCACACATAAAACTTTCAATGACATGAGCTTTATTAGAGTTATAAAGAAAGTAGACTTGAAGTTAAAAGGATAAAATAACTGTGTGAAGGATTCACAAAAGCCATCTTAGAAGAGATGACATTTGAACTGAGTCTTAAAGGAGAAGTAGGTGTTTCCACTTGGTGAAGGTGAGAAAGGACATTTCAGAAGAAAGATCATGATTATTATTATGGCAGATTTAATGTGCTTAGAAAATAGTGGAGACTTTAGCATAACTGGAATTTAGAGGCTGGAATGTGGTCACTTGGAATAAGTGGACAAGTTTAGGTAGCATTAGCAAAGATGCACTAAGCTAGAACTAGATTGGAAGGGCTTCCAAAACTAACATAAAAAAATTGGGGTCTAATTCCATAAGCAGTAGGAGCCAAGAGAGAGTTTAAAGGAAGTGAGTGACATGATATTAGAAAAATAGCTAGCTTCTGCCGATACCAGCTTAAATAGCTGCTATCTTGGTCAGGAATTCTGAGACAGAAACTTTTTCTAAAAACCCAGGCAAGAGATTAGAAAGCCCAGAACTAGGGGCATGAGGGATGGAAAGAGGACTGGAGTTAGGGCATTTCTGTTCTAGATCACACGATAAAGAGAATGTTTAGACGTTAAAAGGTTTTAGGACACGTATGTGTATCAATGCTCTCAGCTCATCCCGCCCTCTCCCTCCCGCACTGTGTCCACGAGTCTTTTTTCCATGTCTGCCTCTTCACTGCGGCCCCACAAATAGGTTCACCAGCATCATCTTTCTAGATTCCATACTATGCACTAATATACAATATTTGTTTTCCTCTTTCTGACTTACTTCACTCTGTATAATAGGCTCTGTAAAATTAGATAACCAGTGGAAATTTGCTGTTTGATGCAGGGAGCTCAAATCAGGTGCTCTGTGACAACCTAGAGGGGTTAGATAGGGTGGGAGGTGGGAGGGAGGCTCCAGAGAGAGGGGACATGTGTACCCCTGCGGCTGATTCATATGGCAGAAACCAACACAGTGTAGTAAAGCAATTATCCTCCAATTAAAAATAAATAACTTCAAATTTTAAAAAGAAAAGAAGTTTTAGGAGGAAGCATCAACTGAAATAATGGTACATGAATTTCATATGCTGAGACTTAAAAATCTTTAAGTTGAATTTCAGCTTTTCCCAAGGGGGCATGTTTTGACTAAACCTCAATTTTTGGCCTGCCGAGTTATCTTAAAATGTTAATAATATTAAAAAAAAGAAGAGTAAGAAGAGCCTTTTCCTTCCAAAAAGAGTGTGAATGTCCATGCTCACACCTCCCTAAATATCTACAACACGAAACAATTGATATAGGCTCATCTGGATCTCCCAGAGGCATCGGTGCTTTTAATGTCAGAGAAAGCAGTCCAATAAAGAGGAACCTGTTCCCACAGTGCTCGCCAAAGCCAAGGCTCAGAGAGCACAAGTTACAGTTATTTCTTTCCCAGGTTTTATGTTTTCAAGAGTATGATAATAAAAAAGAAAAACAAACTCTCCGGTAAACCGTATTTATAGCTTCATGGACTGTAAGCTTTTCAAAGTCTGCAGCAAACGTTTTCTCTTTGGAAGTTAGCATGTTTCTGGAGAACGAAATGTGTGCAAGACACAGGCCTGGGGAAGACGGGAGAGGAGTAAGGAGGTGAGTGAGGTGTTCTGAGCCTGTGACTCATGGTTCTCTAGAGCAGTGAATCCCCACTCCTACAGGCAGGCTACAGAAGGCCTTCCAACTTTCCCAATTTGTGGGGATAACTCTGCTGGATATATGGTTTTCTTTTTCCTGGGGACATTGCTCATAGCTTCCATCAGATGCTGCAATCTTAAATTAGAGCTAACGATTTTTGACAGTATGACAAGACACATACATGCAGTGACTATCAATATTGTTGTTGTTCAGTCGCTCAGTCGTGTCCGATGCTTTGTGACCCCATGGACTGCAGCACGCCAGGCTTCCCTGTCCTTCACCAATATAGATCAATGTATAAAGGCAAGAACGGTGATTTAAATGACAAATTCTTGGTGCCTTAGAACATGTAATGAATTTGGCTCCATTGATTTGGGAGTAATCTATTTCAGTTTAGTTCAGTTCAGTCGCTCAGTCGTGTCCGACTCTTTGCGACCCCATGAATCGCAGCATGCTGGGCCTCCCTGTCCAAAAGCATCAATTCTTCTGCACTCAGCTTTCTTCACAGTCCAACTCTCACATCCATATGTGACCACTGGGAAAACCATAGCCTTGACTAGATGGAACTTTGTTGGCAAAGTAATGTCTCTGCTTTTCAATATGCTATCTAGGTTGGTCATAACTTTCCTTCCAAGGAGTAAGCATCTTTTATTTTTATTATTTTTTTTTTTTTTTGCATCTTTTAATTTCATGGCTGCAGTCACCATCTGCAGTGATTTTGGAGCCCCCCAAAATAAAGTCTGACACTGTTTCCACTGTTTCCCATCTATTTCCCATGAAGTGATGGGACCAGATGCCATGATCTTCGTTTTCTGAATGTTGAGCTTTGTGCTATGTGTTTTTATAAAGCTTGTTTAAATACTCAACTTTGGGTATGTTCACCTCTCTGAGCCTCCTAGGTTTGTTGTGGGGTAATTTATGTAGAACAGTTTGTATAATCCTTGGAAAATATTTTAATTATATATTTATGAAAAATATGGGTATAACATTTGTTACATGTGTGTGCATGAAAAGTGAAAGTGAAGTCGCTCAGTCGTGTCTGAGTCTTTGCGACCCCATGGACCTACCAGGCTCCTCTGTCCATGGGATTCTCCAGGCAAGAATACTGGAGTGGGTTGCCATTTCCTTCTCCAGGAGATCTTCCCGACCCAGGGATTGAACCTCGGTCTCCCACATTGTAGGCAGAGGCTTTACCGTCTGAAGTACCAAGGAAGTCCAGTGTGTGTATGCATGGTCAGTATAAATATAAAGCTTGAGCTTAGCAAATTGTTGAGGGTTTGTCATATTTCATTTATGATCATCTCCTCTTGGAAGTGGAAGAAAACAGCTTAAGTAATAAGAATGTTTATATTCTGTGAGTACCATTTTTGAGAAAGCAAATGTTAGGTTCTAGGTTAACCTCATGCTGCTATATCATGAATAAAGAAGAATTTGAGCAAAGGTCACGTAATTCCCAGATGCAGCCACCTTTGGGGTCGGCGAGCCAAGGTGACATGATACATTAACTAACCTTTGGGAGGATGGACAGCCAGTACGGATCAGGCCTCACTTGTGATAACAAGAGTGGGAAGAACATTCTATAAGAAGATGGAACTCTGGTCAAAGGCTGTGGCCACTGCTGGTCACGTCCTGTTTGGCAGGTCATCCTGTGAGACCCAACTTGATTCTTCAACTTCTCCCCACACAGGTTGTTGAGAGGTGGGACAGGGTGGGCCCAGGACCCCGAGTCACAGTCTGAAAGGGCTTGGTCACTACGATGCCCTCCATCGACCCAACAGCAACCTGAGGAAGGGTCCTGGGCTGCACGGTGACCTGTATTAGGACATGTGCGGGGCACGCAGGAAGACAGCAGAGTCCTTGTCCGTTGACCCCGTGATTAGGGCTCTGGCTCGAGAACGTGAGTTTTGAGGACGTAATTCAGTTGGAGGGCTGGCCAGTTGTCCTGCCTTTCTCCCGGTCCATCTCATCTCTCCACGGTTCACCCTGGCTGGCTTAGAGGGTGCCTAGGACACTTCGCATGTGTTTTATCTGATTCTTTCCTATCGATGTACAGTCTTTCCTCTGTATCCAAAGTGGGTTGTTTGGCACAGGGATAAATACGGAACTCTCGGATACGGAACGCCTACAGTTGAACATCCATATCCTCTCAGACAGACATTCCTTCTAACAGAAAAGCTTTTACAAACATTTTGGTGAAACATAACAAAACAATCTACCCATGGGACAAACTGATTTGGAGATCTGGTAGGAAGCTGTTGGCCAGGCCTGAAGCAGAAATGCATTTTCTTCTTTACTGTTCTGCAATAGCTAAGTCATACCTGAGTTGGCCTGCTTGTGGTTGAAGCAAAGAGTTTGAGGGAAAGTTAGCTGAAATGGAGAGCAGCACAAGGCTTTGCTGCCAGGCCGCCTGGGGTTGCGGCCCCGGGCTCGGGATTTCCATCAGTTTCCTCGTGTTTTACTCCTCCGTTTCCCCACCAATAGCTTAGAATTTCTCTTACATCATCTGGCTTGAATTTTAGACCCAGAATCTTCCTCTTCACTCATTTCTTTTAAGAATATCTGATGGCTGAGCCAATCAAGTTCCCAAAGTAGGTTGACACATTTTTAAGGCTTCCCAGGTGGCGCTAGTGGTAAAGAACCCACCTGCCAATGCAGGAGACTTAAGAGACGTAGGTTCAGTCCCTGGGTTGGGAAGATCCCCTGGAGAAGGGAAATGGCAACCCACTGCAGTATTGTAGGGAAACTCCATGGCTTGAAGAGCCTGGCGGGCTACAATCCATGGTGTCACAAAGAGTTGGTCATGATTTAGCAACTAAACAACAACAAAAAGATAGCTTAGCTCTTCTGTTTTGTCTTTTTTTCTGATGTCCAAGAAGCCTTTTAACATCTACTTTATGAAATGAGCAAGCCACCATCTATTCTAGGGATGAAAATAGAGGAGGTGAGAAATGAGTTGGCTGGCTTAAACCCATGTCATTGGGGTAAGGAAATTGTTTGGTAAGTGATTTTTGCCACAATCAAAAATAACCTTTGCATTTTCTTGGCTTTTCCGTGTTAATTTTTTTTTAATTAATTTTTATTGGAGTATAGTTGCTTGCAATGGTGTGTTAGTTTCTGTTGTACAGCAAAGTGAATCAGCTACACGTATACATATATCTCGGCTTTTTTTGGACTTCCTTCCCATTTAGGTTACTGCAGAGCACTGAGCAGAGTTCCCTGTGCCATACAGTAGGTTTCCATTCATTATCTATTTTATACATAATTATGCATGTATGCTGTGTATTTTATACATAATAGTGTAATTTCTCAGAAAGATAAATTAAGGAAACAATTCCATTTACCACTGCAACAAAAAGAATAAAATATCCAGGAATAAACCTACCAAAGGAGGTGAAAGACTGTAAGATATGATGAAGGAAATCAAAGACGAGACAGAAAGATGGAGAGATATACCATGTTCTTGGATTGGAAGAATCCATATTGTCAACGCAATCCCTATCAAATTACCAAGGGCAATTTTCACAGAATTAGAACAAAAAATTTTACAATTTTATGGAAACACAAATGACCCCAAATAGCCAAAACAATCTTGAGAAAGAAAAATGAAGCTGAAGGAATCCGGTTCCCTGCCTTCAGGCTATACTACAAAGCTACAGTAATCAAGATAACATGTACCAGTACAAAAAAAGAAATATAGATCAATGGAACAGGACCAAAAGCCCAGAGATAAACCCATGCACCCATGATTGCCTGATCTATGACAAAGCAAGAATATACAATGGAGAAAACATAGTCTCTTTCCTTATGTTTTGAAAGAGAACAGTGCACTTAAAATTTTGTTTTATTTGAGGTAGTTATGTGTATATTTGGGTTAGTAGGGACAAAACATTATTGAAAGAAAAATGTTTTAATACAACTTGACATAAGTTAACACACTGAGAAGAGAGTGTCTCATTCAATCATCATATTTTGGGATTGAAAGGGATTTTAGAGATGGTTTTGTTTAACTTCCATGTTTACAGATGAGTGAACTGGGTTGATGTGTCTTTCCTCTAGTAGGTCTCACAAAATAAGATGTCCTGACTTTCATGGAGGGCTTTGTTCCAGTCCAGGTTTTAATAAGTGATTACATTACAGGATGGCCTAAATAGGTAGTGTTATGTTGCTCTTGCTGCTTAGGAATTCTAGACGTATGTACAAATGAGGTTTATATAATACCTGATACAGAAATCTGAGTGCCCTAAATTGTTTAATGATGGTCCTTTGCTCTCTTCAGACCAGTGAAATGAACACACATTTCTGGCTTCATTTAATAAATTGTCTTCTTGAGGGCACTGAATTCTGCTCTTCTGGGAAAACTCATCCACCTCGTGTGGGTAAACAACTGGCTTCTTCATGAATTCTGTTGTTTATTCATGATTCATGAAATGAGTAAGCCCTGTTTTGTGTTATTACTATTATCACAGATTGAGGCAGACGTCCCTGAAGATTGGAATGAGCTGGTGGTAGTTTGTTACTCAAGTGGGTGTTGTTTCAGCACAGCTTAATGTAAAGGAAGAAAAGGTTGGCCAAACATGTTGGATTTACAGCTAAGTAAGTGTATTTAACTGTGGCGACTCTGAATACTTCCCTAAGGATGGAAAACTAGTAGTCCCGGAATGGTTCAAAAATGAAGTGGCCCATTTCCTAGTTTATAGGTAAATGTTTCTGAGTTTTAAAAACACAGGGAGTGTTAGCAGAAAAATTTGCACTTGTGCCACGTATATTCACCAAAAGTATATTCTTTTTCACCTGTATGTCATTACCTTCCTCATTGACCTTTAATTCCTCCAGGGGTCAAATTTCAAGGTAAATTATTGCTATGTGAAAGTAACTTTTAAAAGAGACCTGTCAAGACCTAGATTTATGATTTATTATCTATTGGAGAAGGAAATGGCAAGCCACTCCAGTGTTCTTGCCTGGAGAATCCCAGGGACAGGGGAGCCTGGTGGGCTTCCGTCTATGGGGTCGCACAGAGTTGGACACAACTGAAGCGACTTAGCAGCAGTCAAGACTTAGATTTATGAAAAGTCAGAATGGAGTTTAAACAGTGAGAATTCTATAGGGTGTTCTTTATTTTCTTTTCTGTTTTTCAAACAAAATTTTCTAATTACTGTAGTCTAAACTGATTAGTGGAGAAGGCAATGGCACCCCACTCCAGTACTCTTGCCTGGAAAATCCCATGGACGGAGGAGCCTGTTAGGCTGCAGTCCATGGGGTCGCTAAGAGTTGGACACGACTGAGCAACTTCACTTTCACTTTTCACTTTCATGCATTGGAGAAGGAAATGGCAACCCACTCCAATGTTCTTGCCTGGAGAATCCCAAGGACGGGGGAGCCTGGTGGGCTTCCGTCTATGGGGTTGCACAGAGTCGGACACGACTGCAGCGACTTAGCAGCAGCAACAGCAGCAAACTGATTAGATTAATGATTCTATTTTAAAAGTATAGCTATAATTCAAGTTGTTTGAATTATTAAAAAGGATTAAAAATTTTTAAAAATATAGCTATAATTTTTAATGTATTTTAAAAATCGATTAAAAATGGATATTTTTTAAATTTATTTTTTAATAATTAGATATTAACCATTTGAATCTATTTTAAAAGTATAGCTATAATTCAAGTTGTTTGAATTATTAAAAAAAGGATTTTTTCCTTTCTTTTGATTCTCCCCACCTTCCCTCCTTCCCTCCCTCCCTCCCTTTCTTCCTTCTATTTTGTTGGACACAATCTGTGTGAAGAAGTACTGAAGTACTGAAGAAGTTCTCAAAATAAAAAGTAACTCTAAGTATTTCAGTGTATGAAGAATCAGAAAAGGTACCTGTATTCTAAAATTTTTGCAAAGATTTTTGCAAAAATTTTGATTTGGTTCTCTCAAAGGTCAGTTATTGTTTTTGTTTTCTTGGCCACCATTTTATTCAGTAAGTATATCCTAGAGTAACATAAACTATGTCTAGTTAGTCCATGAGTTTCTTGAAACAGTTGGTGTCTAAATAACTTTATTCTTGGCAGAAGAAACTTCCTGTTTGAAAAAAAACCAGCTTAAAAGGTCTTATAAGGAAGGCTCATAAGACTTCTTGGAAATCCAGCAGTTCTTACAAAACATTTTCATGTGTTTAGTACAGACGAATTAGGAGCATATGGGTTACATTTTCCTTAAAATGCACGTGGTTTTTAAAAATTAAAGGATAATGTTCTTGGCAAAATAGGTTTTGCCAAACCCAAACTGTTTAAAAAATTGTTCAAGATGTTCAGTAAGGCCAAAAGGCCTGAGGCTTCCACAGTCCTAATAATAGAATCAATCAGGGAAACCAGAATGAAGTCACTAAACTCATTTTAACAGTCTCTTGAAATAACCAACAAAAATAAATTTCAATGTAGTAACAATCACAAGCAATTAGAATATAATAACGTTTATGCTCATACTGAATACAACCCCAAGCTGGTAGTTAAAACTGTGCTAGGAATTTTGGAAAGTTGGCCGGGTCCTGTGCTTGACTGAGATAATTGATTGCGACTATAGAAATGGCAAAGAAACTAGAAGGGATTGCACAGATAAAGTACTTACCAGAAATAATTTAAGAATTTTACCATGGTTGTTTAAGGAACGGAGGTTTATGCAATTGTCTAAAACCTGTGCATTCTTCAGGAAAAAGATGCATGCGAAGGCGATGACCACAAAAATTTCATTAACCTGGCATGGAGCGTGGCTTATCTTATCTGGAGAAGAGTTGATTAAATCGCTAGTGGTGTTCTCAGAGATGATGAGATGAAACAGGACATTGGACCGGAGGCTGTATATGTATATGGCAAGAATCAATTTGGGGTAATGTCAGCTGTCAGAAGGGAAATCCAAACGGAATCCAGGCTCTGCCCATCAGTATTTGCTTCTCAAAAGGACTTATTTTGAAATGATATCTTGGTCTCACACATAGTAGGGATTTGGTAGAAATGTGTCGACTGGATTTGGTTTCTTAGAAAAATCTCTTTATGTTCTTTTTTTATGGACTTCATTTTCTAGGCATGACCTACCTTTGGGCATTATGAATAAACCTCTAGGGTTTCTCTGCTGGCTGATTTTGTTTTTTTCCTATTTTAAGAAAAGTTACTGCAAGGCACAAACATTTTTTAAAAATGTTTTTTTGTTCTAACTTAGACTTTATATCGGAGAAGGCAATGGCACCCCACTCCAGTACTCTTGCCTGGAAAATCCCATGGATGGAGGAGCCTGGAAGGCTGCAGTCCATGGGGTCACGAAGAGTCTGACACAACTGAGCGACTTCACTTTCACTTTTCACTTTCATGCATGGGAGAAGGAAATGGCAACCCACTCCAGTGTTCTTGCCTGGAGAATCCCAGGGACGGGGGAGCCTGGTGGGCTTCCGTCTATGGGGTCGCACAGAGTCGGACACAACTGAAGCAACTTAGCAGCAGCAGCAGCAGCAGCATACTTTACATAATCATCTCCAACTAAAGACAGAGACATGTCTAGCAGTTAAGCCAGTCGAGTCAATAACAAGAAGGTTATGGATCCCTTCCAGTTTCCCCCTCTCCACTCCAGATTCAGGGTGTTCCGTCCTGCTGAGAAGATTCTAACTACTAGATCATCTGGGAACAGGGCAGACTGTATCAGCAGATATTTGCTTGGGATATAGACTTTGTAAGGCTGATACCCTGGTGGCTCAGTGGTAAAGAATCTACCTGCCAGTGCAAGAGATGCAGGTTTGATCTCTGCTTTGGGAAGATCCCGGAAAAGGGAATGGCTACCCACTCCAGTATTCTTGCCTGGGAAATCCCATGGGTAGAAGAACCTGGTGACCTACAGTCCATTGGGTTGCAAAGAGTCAGACACGACTTAGCGACTAAACAACAACAATATACTACATAACAGTTTAATTTGTCTCCCTGTCCCCAGTTAGATTATAAATCACTCAGGGGAAGAGACTATTTCTCTGTATTTCTCACAGCGTCTAGTATAGCACCTTATATATCAGAAATACTCAATGAATATTTGTTGAGGGAATTAAATTCATGCATAAAAACGTGCACATATAACCCTTTTGTGGAAGGACAATGCTTGCTGCCTCTATTTAAATGGGTAAAAATAGCACAAGAGATGAAGTTAAGGATTCTTGCCACTTTCTAGTTGAAGCCTCTGCTGTTTGATATTAGTTAAAAGATCCTTTCAACTGTAAGGGTTAAACCCCAACTCACTGACTTAAGTAAAAATAAGCGAAATCGGGGCTGTGGGGTACTTGTTGGCATATGTTGCCACAATGCCAGTGGTACTCTGTATGCATGTGTGATTGGATCCAAAAGTGAGGGGAATAGCAAAAGCAGAAGAGCTTTTGTCTCCACTCTACTTTCCTGGGTGTGTGTGTTTCCAGGCAGGCTTTGCTTATAAACTGGCAAAATGGCTTCTCTCTACCCACGTCCTCTAACTTAGTAATCGGTGGCAGAAAAGGAACTTCTTTCATGATAGTCCTAGTGAAAACTCTAGGGCTTTGTCTTACTAAATAACTTCAGCCTGTGCCTGTCTCCCACCCCACTCCAGTACTCTTGCCTGGAAAATCCCACGGACGGAGGAGCCTGGTGGGCTGCAGTCCATGGGGTCGTGAAGAGTTGGATACGACTTCACTTTCACTTTTCACTTTCATGCATTGGAGAAGGAAATGGCAACCCACTCCAGTGTTCTTGCCTGGAGAATCCCAGGGATGGGGGAACCTGGTGGGCTGCCGTCTATGGGGTCGAACAGAGTCGGACACAACTGAAGCGACTTAGCAGCAGCAGCAGCAGTGCCTGTCTCCAGACCAATTACTGTTGACAGTGGCATGGAATCTGTTGGTTAGGGCTGGGTCGTGATTCCTTGTGGCTGGTGGGAACATGACTGTAGTGGTGGAGGCTGGGAAAAGGGGGTTTATGCCCAGAACCACTTGAGCTGAGAGAGGAAAATCCAGTTCCTGTTAACAGAAGGAAGTCAAAATCAAGACATGCCCACTGTGTTTGTAAAATGCATAGAAAAAAAAAAAAAAAACAATTTTCCCATAAATTGATCATCTTCACATTTCTATCGTTAAATTTAAGGGAAAAAAAAAAAACCCACCAGGAAACAAAACTTCAGAATCCAAGCTTCAGTGTTATTACTTGGAATATCAGTTGCAACAAAATTAAAAATACTTTGAAGATCATAAAGGGTTATACATATGAGAGCTACATATATAAAAATGGTTTTTAGTGGCTTCTCTTTTATTATTTTTTGTGCAGCACTGTAAAAATTCAAGTAATCAAAAAATTATGCCTCTTTCATGATTATCTGATAACTTACAGAAAATATAGTCCCATATTTGAAATGAAAGGATGGTTATTCTGTGTTACAATAGTGTTGAAACATAATTTTAAAAGAGGCAATAATGAATCTTAGAACATAGAACTACTTGATACCTTGCAATTTACTGTTAAAAAAGTATGTGAAATACATGCATAAATATGATACATAAATATAGAAAATGAATATAGAAAATTTATTGTTGACTATCACCTATTTCAAGCATGTTAAATTTGGAAAATAGAATATGGAGTCAGCTGTGGAAGGAAATATATTTTGCTTGATTTCCTGTTACCAGTATTTTTATAAAGAAAAAATTTTTTAATTTATTTGGTTGCACAGGTGTCTTAGGTGTGGCACACAGGATTTTTCGTTGCTTGTGTGATCTAGTACCTCGACCAGGGATTGAACCCTGGCCCCCTGCATTGGGAATACAGAGGCTTAGCCAGGGAAAAAGTGTGTCCCAATCCCTACTCTGTCACTAGATAGCTGTCACCTTGGAGTAAATCACTAAAACTCCTTGGGCCTTATTTCCTAATCTGGAAATTGAAGAAATTTAATTAATGCTATGTAAAGCTGCCTCCATCCCTGAAATTTTATAATATGTGCAAGCTTTGAAAATGCCAAATTATAAAATATCATGTATTTCTGGAGCAGATATACGTATACATATAGCGACTTCACTTTCACTTTTCTCTTTCATGCATTGGAGAAGGAAATGGCAGCCCACTCCAGTGTTCTTGCCTGGAGAATCTCAGGGACGGCGGAGCCTGGTGGGCTGCCGTCTATGGGGTTGCACAGAGTCGGACACGACTGGAGCGACTTAGCAGCAGCAGCAGCATAGCTGATTCACTTTGTTGTACAGCTGAAACTAACACAGCCTTGTAAAGCAATTATACTCCAATTAGAAAAATTAAATCCCACGTATTTCGAACGTGAACTAGTTAAACTGCCAAGGGCAGCGGCACTTTCTATTTTTCCCCAAATGAGTCCTCGCATCTAATATGACCGCTACTTGATTCTGTCCAAAGTGTTCTGGGGAAAACCAGGGTAATCGTGTGGATATCTCTTTTTAAAGGTTTAAATTCCCAGATTTCCAAGATCACACGTATGATCTTGGTCAGGAAGTTTGATTCAGCTTTTCTGTCCAGTAGGAATACAATTCAAGAGCAGGACAGGATTACTATAAGTAATGCATCTTGGCCAATTTCAGAAGCACATGGATGGTTATTTGGGATTTCACATTATTGAACTGGCCAGTTCTGGCAAGAGCTACTTCTTGGTCCCAAGGATCCCAAATGCCACGACTCCCTTTCTGTTGCCACCATCCTCTCTCTCCAAAGATAGGTTGCAAATGCACAGCACTTCTTGAGAGTTATATGCTTTTCCCCACAATCTAATTGACTCTATATGCTGCTTTCCAGACACAAGCCTTTGAGAACATTTCCCAACCGGAAAAAACAATAATAGGAATGGCTAGAAAATATAATTAATATTTCTGATTATTAATGCCGGAGGAAGATGTCTAATGGGTTGCAGATTTCTTCCTATTGGAGTAGCGTGACCGTGACCAATTAAAAAGGAAGCCCTCGGTTGCTGTTGCATTTCCTGAGTTCCCCTCCATCAGGACAGGGCCCAGGCGTGGGTGATGGTTGCCTGGTGTTCTATGTATGGAAAGAGAAATGGTGTGTGTGCAGGGAGGGGTCTCAGTGATTGAAAAGAGAGCAGAGTTCTTTAAGCCATCATTAAGAAAAAGGCAGCAAGACTCCACTCGCCTTGCTAACCGTTAAATATTTCTGGCTGTCTGCCAGCATCCTTCAGTATTTCTTTGAAGCCTTCTTTTACTTACTGCAGTATAGTAATTAGAATGTACCTTTTCATCTTTGCTTAAGCACTCACACACACACGCATAACACTAGTACGTTTCGCTCTGACATGCTTACTCCAGCACTCCTCCTGAGACCATGGACTACGTTGAGGAAGGGTCTCCGGGTGGCTGTGGCAGGGTTAGTCCCTTTTAGGGTCTCAGTTTCTGGATCTGTCTTAAAATTTTACCTTCATATATCTTTGTTAGGAAGTTTATATATTGGGAGCCGATTAGATTTTACAAAGGAATTTCCTCCCTGAGGGTAATTAAAAAGTCAAATAAAACTCACCTCTCTGGTGAGACAAGGAGGTGAAATTTTTTGCTTTCCAATTTGGCATTTTAACATTGTATCTGATTATAAGACATTTCTTTTGGAAAGGTAGAAGTTAAACATTTTTTTTTTAAGTTAAGTACAATGTAGTGAACGCCTCTGGACAAAACTATAGACCCATATTGTAAAAATTAGTGAGAAATCGCCCTCTCAAAATATGGTCATGACTTTAATGACATTGATAATATTAATTTTATTTAAAAAGCCCCAACCATGTCGTTTATTTTATCTCTTCTTTCTCTCCAGGCTACTAAAAATATTTAAACCAGAGTCACTCCACCACAATAAGAAAATCTTAAGAAACAAAAACTTCCTTTCTTGTAGAATGTTGCAGCTTCTAATTTTTGGATTCTATTCAACTGAGGGTCCTTGTGGGGAAAATAAATAAATAAATGCTACTGAAGATAAAGCAAAAAATGTAGAGAAGAGAATGTGATTATATTTAAAAAAATTTTTTTTGATATGGGCCATATTTAAAGTCTTTATTGAATTTTTTAGAATATTGCTTCTGTTTTATGGTTTGGTATATTGGCCATGAGGCATGTGGGACCTTACCACCCCGGCAGGGATCAAACCCGCACCCCCAGCATTGGAAGGTAAAGTCTCAGCCACTGGACTGCCTGGGAAGCCCCTATGATTATCTTTCGATTATACTTGACTTACTCCTTCCAGCTTTTAATAGAATCATCAGTTCAGTTCAGTTCAGTCGCTCAGTCATGTCTGAGTCTTTGCGACCCCATGAATCCCAGCACGCCAGGCCTCCCTGTCCATCACCAGCTCCTGGAGTTTACCCACTCATGTCCATCGAGTTGGTGATGCCATCCAGCCATCTCATCCTCTGTCGTCCCCTTCTCCTCCTGCCCCCAATCCCTCCCAGCATCAGAGTCTTTTCCAATGAGTCAACTCTTCACATGAGGTGGCCAAAGTTCTGGAGTTTCAGCTTCAGCATCAGTCCTTCCAATGAACACCCAGGACTGATCTCCTTTAGAATGGACTGGTTGGATCTCCTTGCAGTCCAAAGGACTCTCAAGAGTCTTCTCCAATTCTTCGGCAAGCAGCTTTCTTCACAGTCCAACTCTCACATCCATACATGACCACTGGAAAAGCCATAGCCTTGACTAGATGGACCTTTGTTGGCAAAGTAATGTCTCTGCTTTTCAATATGCTATCTAGGTTGGTCATAACTTTCCTTCCAAGGAGTCTTTTAATTTCATGGCTGCAGTCACCATCTGCAGTGGTTTTGGAGCCGCCAAAAATAAACTCTGACACTGTTTCCACTGTTTCCCCATCTATTTCCCATTAAATGATGGGACCAGATGCCATGATCTTCGTTTTCTGAATGTTGAGCTTTAAGCCAACTTTTTCACTCTCCTCTTTCACTTTCATCAGGAGGCTTTTTAGTTCCTCTTCACTTTCTGCCATAAGGGTGGTGTCATCTGCATATCTGAGGTTATTGATATTTCTCCCGGCAATCTTGATTCCAGCTTGTGCTTCTTCCAGCTCAGCATTTCTCATGATGTACTCTGCATAGAAGTTAAATAAGCAGGGTGACAATATACAGCCTTGACATACTCCTTTTCCTATTTGGAACCAGTCTGTTGTTCCATGTCCAGTTCTAACTGTTGCTTCCTGACCTGCATACAGGTTTCTCAAGAGGCAGGTCAGGTGATCTGGTATTCCCATCTCTTGAAGAACTTTCCACAGTTTATTGTGATCCACACAGTCAAAGGCTTTGGCATAGTCAATAAAGCAGAAATAGATGTTTTCCTGGAACTCTCTTGCTTTTTCCATGATGCAGAGGATGTTGGTGATTTGATCTCTGGTTCCTCTGCCTTTTGTAAAACCAGCTTGAACATTTGGAAGTTCATGGTTCACATACTGCTGAAGCCTGGCTTGGAGAATTTTGAGCATTACTTTACTAGCATGTGAGATGAATGCAATTGTGCAAATATTTGAGCATTCTTTGGCATTGCCTTTCTTTGGGATTGAAATGAAAACTGACTTTTTCCAGTCCTGTGGCCAATGCTGAGTTTTCCAAATTTGCTGGCATATTGAGTGCAGCACTTTCACAGCATCATCTTTCAGGATTTGAAACAGCTCCACTGGAATTCCATCACCTCCACTAGCTTTGTTCATGGTGATGCTTTCTAAGGCCCACTTGACTTCACATTCCAGGATGTCTGGCTCTAAGTCAGTGATCACACCATCGTGATTATCTGGGTCATGAAGATCTTTTTTGTACAGTACTTCTGTGTATTCCTGCCACCTCTTCTTAATATCTTCTGCTTCTGTTAGGTCCATACCATTTCTGTCCTTTATCGAGCCCATCTTTGCATGAAATGTCCCCTTGGTATCTCTAATTTTCTTGAAGAGATCTCTAGTCTTTTCCCATTCTGTTGTTTCCCTCTATTTCTTTGCACTGATCGCTGAGGAAGGCTTTCTTATCTCTTCTTGCTATTCTTTGGAACTCTGCATTCAGATGCTTATATCTTTCCTTTTCTCCTTTGCTTTTTGATTCTCTTTTTTTCACAGCTATTTGTAAGGCCTCCTCAGACAGCCATTTTGCTTTTTTGCATTTCTTTTCCATAGGGATGGTCTTGATCCCTGTCTCCTGTACAATGTCACGAACCTCATTCCATAGTTCATCAGGCACTTTATCTATCAGATCTAGGCCCTTAAATCTATTTCTCACTTCCACTGTATAATCATAAGGGATTTGATTTAGGTCATACCAGAATGGTCTAGTGGTTTTCCCCACTTTCTTCAATTTAAGTCTGAATTTGGCAATAAGGAGTTCATGATCTGAGCCACAGTCAGCTCCCGGTCTTATTTTTGCTGACTGTATAGAGCTTCTCCATCTTTGGCTGCAAAGAATATGATCGATCTGATTTTGGTGTTGACCATCTGGTGATGTCCATGTGTAGAGTCTTCTCTTGTGTTGTTGGAAGAGGGCGTTTGCTATGACCAGTGCATTCTCTTGGCAAAACTCTATTAGCCTTTGCTCTGCTTCATCTCGTACTCCAAGGCCGAATTTGCCTGTTACTCCAGGTGTTTCTTGACTTCCTACTGTTGATCCCTAAATGCATTCTGTACCAATGATGACAAGTCTGACTTTTGTCATTAGATGACAGTCAGGCCCACTTTATTAATTACTGAGCATGTTCCAAGGAGATGTGAGAGTTCAGCACATCTCTTGGCTTGAAAGAGAGTGACGCTAGAAAGGCTACTATTCTGAAGGAGAATCTCCTGCTTTCCCTCCAACCCCACATGTATTCAGGTGTCTGAGAAATGGTCTGGTCCTCCCACACAAATAAGAAAAGTGCAAGGACATCTTTGGTGGAAGGAGAATACCTGAAAGGAACAGATCAGGGGGTGTTCCGGGCTGTAACTCTCAGATTCCCTAGGAAACGATTGCCAACTTTCTTCAGAGTCCCAAGGTCCTCCAAGGAGGCCATGTTTTAACAGAGTGAATTGTAGGTATAAAAAGTTGCTCCAAGAGGCAAGCTGCAGCACATTTGATTTGGTAATTGTAAGTAGTGGATTTTCCACCAGCAGGTGGAGGGATCCTGCAGCAAGGGTGGGCTTGCAGGCCTGGGGTCAACATGCTGACATTTGGCAGCTGGCTGGAAATCAACCTTTTATTGACATGTTTGTGTGTGTGCTCAGCTGCATCCAACTCTTTTGAAACACCATGTACTGTAGCCCACCAGGCTCCTCTGTCCATGGGATTTTTTCAGCGAGAATACTGGAGTGGGTTGCCATTTCCTTCTCCAGGGGATCTTCCTGACCCAGGGATCAAACTCACGTCTTCTGCATCTCCTGCATTGGCAGGCAGATTCTTTGCCACTGAGCCAGAGGGCAAATCCCAATGGACATGTTTGTTAATATCCATTTTCTTTGGCACTCAGGTCACTAAGTTTGCGGTTTTCAAATTCCCAAGATGATTGGTTGTGATCACCAAGCTGTCTGCTGAGACTGGTGG
The DNA here is from genome assembly GCF_029378745.1 of Bos indicus. NCBI lineage: Eukaryota > Metazoa > Chordata > Mammalia > Artiodactyla > Bovidae > Bos > Bos indicus. The sequence goes on along the minus strand of NC_091782.1, from coordinate 49,074,758 downwards.
CACTGATTACAATGCGGAGAGGGGCGGGGGGCTGCATTTTGGGGCTGACAGTATCTACCGCACTGGCTTTCATGTTACAGGAACAGGGCTGCTGTGGGAATTCAGGCGTCTGGAGCAGCCACTGACCATCCCCAAAGGATGTACCGTTCTGATAGATGTACCATTTGGTAGAACTTGTGGGTTTGTACACTGCGCTTGAATCTGACCATCCACCAGGAAGACCATGAGAGGTCATGATGTGAGATGCCAAGAAATGAAAATTATTTTCATGTTTAACTTACACAGAGAAAACCACCAGGAAAACATTGTTTTTAGCTGTAAAAACAAAACAAAAAGCAGCATTCAGTTGCCAACCTTGGGATGTGTTTATACTTTAAAAACTATTTTGGTTAATACTTACTTTTAGCCAACAAGAATATTAGGGTGTTGACAGAAATGGTATGGACCTAAGAGAAGCAGTAGATATTAAGAAGAGGTAGCAGGAATACACAGAAGAACTGTACAAAAAAGATCTTCACAACCAAGATAATCACGATAGTGTGATCACTGACCTAGAGCCAGACGTCCTGGAATGTGAAGTCAAGTGGGCTTTAGAAAGCATCACTACGAACAAAGCTAGTGGAGGTGATGGAATTCCAGTTGAGCTATTTCAAATCCTGAAAGATGATGCTGTGAAAGTGCTGCACTCAATATGGCAACAAATTTGGAAAACTCAGCAGTGGCCACAGGACTGGAAAAGGTCAGTTTTCATTCCAATCCCAAAGAAAGGCAATGCCAAAGAATGCTTAAACTACCACACAATTGCACTCATCTCACACGCTAGTAAAGTAATGCTTAAAATTCTCCAAGCCAGGCTTCAGCAGTACGTGAACCATGAACTTCCAGATGTTCAAGCTGGTTTTAGAAAAGGCAGAGGAACCAGAGATCAAATTGCCAACATCCGCTGGATCATCGAAAAAGCAAGAGAGTTCCATAAAAACATCTATTTCTGCTTCATTGACTATGCCAAAGCCTTTGACTGTGTGGATCACAATAAACTGTGGAAAGTTCTTCAAGAGATGGGAATACCAGATCACCTGACCTGCCTCTTGAGAAACCTGTATGCAGGTCAGGAAGCAACAGTTAGAACTGGACATGGAACAACAGACTGGTTCCAAATAGGAAAAGGAGTACGTCAAGGCTGTATATTGTCATCCTGCTTATTTAGCTTACATGCAGAGTACATCATGAGAAATGCTGGACTGGAAGAAACACAAGCTGGGATCAAGATTGCCGGGAGAAATATCAATAACCTCAGATATGCAGATGACACCACCCTTATGGCAGAAAGTGAAGAGGAACTGAAAAGCCTCTTGATGAAAGTGAAAGAGGAAAGTGCAAAAGTTGGCTTAAAGCTCAACATTCAGAAAACGAAGATCATGGCATCTGGTCCCATCACTTCATGGGAAATAGATGGGAAAACAGTGGAAACAGTGTCAGACTTTATTTTTCTGGGCTCCAAAATCACTGCATGTGGTGACTGCAGCCATGAAATTAAAAGACGCTTACTCCTTAAAGGAAAGTTATGACCAACCTAGACAGCATATTCAAAAGCAGAAACATTACTTTGCCAACAAAGGTCCATCTAGTCAAGGCTATGGTTTTTCCAGTGGTCATGTATGGATGTGAGAGTTGGACTGTGAAGAAAGCTGAGCACCGAAGAATTGATGGTTTTGAACTGTGGTATTGGAGAAGACTCTGGAGAGTACCTTGGACTGCAAGGAGATCCAACCAGTCCATTGTGAAGGAGATCAGCCCTGGGATTTCTTTGGAAGGAATGATGCTAAAGCTGAAACTCCAGTACTTTGGCCACCTCATGTGAAGAGTTGACTCATTGGAAAAGACCCTGATGCTGGGAGGGATTGGGGGCAAGAGGAGAAGGGGATGACAGAGGATGAGATGGCTGGATGGCATCACTGACTTGATGGACGTGAGTCTGAGTGAACTCCGGGAGTTGGTGATGGACAGGGAGGCCTGGCGTGCTGCAATTCATGGGGTTGCAAAGAGTCGGACACGACTGAGTGACTGAACTGAATTGAACTGAACTGAAAAATTTTAAGGGCAAGTAAACAGCTTCAAAGATGAAGATTTTAAATTAAAATATTTCTATGAAAGTTTTGGTTTCCATCTTTTGAGTAAATTAAGAACCATCTGGGTTGTGGCTATGTCAGTGCTTTCTACTGAAATCACGTTAACAAAACAAGCCCTAAATATCATGGGACTGGTGGCTCAGATAGTAAAGAGTCTGCCTAGGTTTGATCCCTGGGTTGGGAAGATCTCCTGGAGGAGGGCATGGCAGCCCACTCAAGTATTCTTGCCTGGAGAATCCCCATGGGCAGAGGAGCCTGGTGGGCTACAGTCCCCACCAGACCCTGGTGGGGTCGAAAAGAGTCGGATACAGCTGAGTGACTAAGTACCACACATCAGGGGACTCAGTTTATAAGTAGTCCAGGACTCAGATTCAGTCCTTTCTGGTCTCAAAACCAATTTTCTCCCTGCCCTCATGTATGCATGTGTGTAGATATATGCTGTGTATATTGTGTGCTGCTGAAATTGATAGACTAACATTTTATTTGTAATGTTTACATTTCCGTTTGTGTGTTCGTTTTCAGGCTATTCTTGTCTAATTTGATATCAAGTTCGTATTAAGGAGCTAACGCTTTTGTGGGTGAATTCTTATTTACTAGTTCTATGTATTTCATTTTGACTCATGTGTTTATTATTTTGTTCCTAGGTTTTTCAGCTTCATCTTATTATTCTTTTCTCTAGCTTTTTCAATTGAAAATTTTGTTACTCTTTTCCTGAAGTTATTATTCTTATTTCTTTTTAAAATAAATTCTTTTTTATAAGTTATTACTTTAACTGCATTTTATAACATATTTTTAAATTACCTTCATTGTTTGGTTTTATTTATTTCAAGTTTGAAATATTTTATAATTTCCACTGTTGTCTCCTTTTTAAGCTAATGAGTTATTTAAAATTCTGTTTAAATTTCCAAATATGTGGGGAACTTTGTTTTTTCGTTACTGAATTCTGTTTTATGTTTCCTTGTCAGAGAATATGATCTTTGTGATGTTTTCTAAATTTATGTTTTAATTTATGATCTATTGTATGGCTCATGTGTTCTGGAAATGTTCCATGTGGGCTTGATAAAAATGCATATGTTTATAGTTAGTTCAGAATTTATTTACATATAAATTGTATATGCAAGTTTATCACAGATAAATTATATTATCAATATTCACAATTTTATTGTGCAGATCCTCTGTATCTTTAATATTTTTCTCTGCTTCTGAGAAAAGAGTTAAAATTTCCCCCGTGACTGTGTCGTGATCTTTTTGCCCTCATAATTCTGTTTTTTGCTTTATGTTTTTCCAAGTCATATTGTTCACTGTGTAACACTTATAGTATTATTTATTTTCCATTAATGTTTTCTTAACACTAAGTTATATGTCAATGATTTTATAATATAGTGACAAAATAAATTAGCATTAATAAATAGTTATATAAAACTAATTAGGATTTGCCTGTTAAATCTTTTTCCATTCCTTATATTTGCAGTCTTTCTTTTTGATTTTAGTTTCAGTTTTAAATATTCAATCCAGTTTGATAATCTTTTAATAAGTGGATTGCCTTTTTTTACATTAATCCTGATTACTGATGTATTTGGATTCCTACCATTTTATGTTCTTTGCCTCTTTTCCTCTCCTCTTTCTGATTTGTGTTGGTTTGTTAAAATCTTCTACATTCTCTTGTTCCCCATCTTGTAGTAGTTTAAAGCTATTAGTTGCATCTGTATTGTTTTTTACTTTTAAAAATTGTTTATGTCTGCTGTTTATCCTTAATTTTTAACACATGCACTTAACTGTAAAATCTTAACAAATTCCAAAATTAGTCAATAGCTCTAATTACCTCTCAAACACAACAAAGGACTTCATTATTTTTTGAATCTCCATTAAGCAACCACTTCCATTTTGTACGACTGTATAGAGTCTTCTATTTTAATTAAAAATTATAAGCAAGTATCATGATTATTTATTAAAGTATTGTTTTTGTGTTAGACGCTCAGTCGTGTCCAACTCTTTGTGATCCGGGTACTGTAGCCCACCAGACTCCTATGTTCATGGGGTTCTCCTGGCAAGAATACTGGAGTGGGTAGCCATTCCCTTCTCCAGGGGATCTTTCTGACCCAGAGATCGAACCCAGGTCTCCTGCATTGCAGGCAGATTCTTTCACTGTCTGAGCAACCAGGGAAGCCCTTAATTAAAGTATATTATTAATTCAACTTACCAGCTTATTGTATTGATATCTAGCCTCATCTTTGTTTCTTATGTCCATTTTTTTCTTCTGTATGAACTTTGCTCTGGAGTATCCATCAGAAGAGGCTTCCCAGGTGGCTCAGTGGTAAAGAATCCATCCACCATTGAAGGTGGTGCAACAGCCTTGGGTTCAATCTCTGGGTGGAGAAGATCCCCTGGAGTATGAAACAGCTACCCACTCCAGTATTCTTGCCTGGAAAATCCACGGGCAGAGGAACCTGGTGGGCCACAGTCCATGGTGTTGCAAAGAGTAGGACATGACTGAGCACATGCACACACACGCACGTGCGCGCGCACACACACATACACACACACACACACACCCATTAGTAATAAGGGTCCATGTGTTAGCTATCTTGTTATATTCCAAAGGACTTATTTGGGCTCACTCTTGAATCAGGCTTATATATAAAACCTATCACTATAGTTATTTTCCATCAGCATTTGAAGATACCATTTTATTATTTTCTGGCATTTGTTGTGCTGATAAGGAGCTTATAAACAATAGAATTTATTTGTCACAGTTCTGAAGGCTGGAAGTCCAAGGTCAGGGTGCCAGCATAGTCATGATCTGCTGAGACCCCTCTTCTGAGTTGCAGACTGCAGACTTCTCATCACACCCGGATGTGGTGGAGAACCCATCTCCCTTGCTGTTCCTATGAGGGCACTAATCCTATTCATGGGCGCGCCACCCTCATGACCTGATTTAAACTTAATTGTGTCCCAAGGCCCCAGTTTCTAATACTATTAGAAACTACTGGACGGTAGAATTGCAATAGATGACATTTAGAGGGACACATTCAGTGCATAACAGTGTTGTAGATATTTTTAAGAAAGATAGCATACACTATGAAACCCCCAACAGAATGGATAGATAGAACGTGTGTGGACTATGTATTCTCTGAGGCTCAATTCATGTCAGTGTTTGTTCTTTCTTAATTTAAATTTATTTATTTTGGTTCGAGGCTAATTATTTTACAATATTGTATTGGTTTTGCCAGTGCAGAGAATAATCTCCAGGGTGTAGTTACAGTTTGTAATGGCCTAGAAGTAAGTTTCCATGACTAGGACCTGGATTTTTGACATTGCAGTTGTCCCTCTGAATTTCTAATAACAGAGGAAAATTATCCTTGGACAGCTACCTGAATTTCTTTGACAACATCATATTCTTTCTGAAACTCAGTTTGTGAAAAACATATTCTTGAGTATTTGATATCATAATCTTTTCAAATTTTATTTTTTCTATTAGAATGTTAAATAATACATTTTATTTGATTTACATTTAATGCAGCAAAAGATTTTCATAAACATATGTAAGAAGTAAAACTTCTTAATGAAAGTGCTTCAATTATTCTGCTGACTTAAAAAGCCACTCATTGAGGTGAATATTGTCGTAAACTCTTTTCTGGAGAAATTTTACAAGTACAAAAGCTGTTAAAATGATTAAAATTTCCTCTCAACTTCTGATATTTCTGAAGCTATTTTGAATCCTGAGAACAACCATACTATTGAAGCTAGCTCCTAAAAAGTATAAAATGCATCAGTCACCTGTCCAAAAGAAGAAACGTCTAACATAATTCTTGCACTTTCTATCTATTGCTACTCCTCTTCTCTTGTATCTTTCCTTCCTTTTAAGAAAAAAAGAGGTGTCTTGGAACAAATTGGTTTGTTAGCACATTGATCATACTCCTAGCCTGGGGTTAGAGTATAACTTCAGAAATGATAATAACTAAGATGATCATCTAATTTTACGGAAATAAAACTGAAGATGTACATCCACAACATCATCTGCGAGACTGTGTTAGGTGCTTTTGTGTTTGTACTTTATTCTCAATGACACTGTAATCTACCAAAGTTCCTCTCTCGATTTTTCTCTTTGCAATCTGGAAGAACAGATTCACCAGTGATTGTGCTCATTTATAAAAGCATCCAAAACAAAATTGAACCCCAAGGCTGATAAGCGATAAAGATGCTGATCAGATCTGAGCAGAATGGACCATGCTTTGGGGCTTGCTAAGCTAAAGATGGTTCTAGAAGACTGATGGCTGTATAGACACAATTACAAACACCATGGCTCTTTTCAGATGAATGGAAATGCGTGAAATATGGGGCTGGCCCTTTATTAAGTAAAGAATGACATTTTGTAAAATACTTGCTAAGATTTAGTCATTTTTTTGGAGGTAATTAAATTCACAGCATTCTTCTGTAGAAGTCATAATCCAACAATTGCACAAGAAAGAACAATCCACTACTATATATATAATTGTTCTACAAAACAAAGACTAATTGATTTTTTAATGGCTCAAACTAAAAGGGATGAGCCTTGTCAAATTTATATAATTGTAATTCACAGCCAGTAGAAGTCATAATCAATAAGAAATTAGAAATGTTTGTTCTTTCCAGAGTTCTTCGTCAAAGAGAGGTTGGATATAAGAATTATTTTCTTTGTTTTCAAACCCACAAATAGCTAAAAATGTAATTACACTGAGGCATATATTAAAAATGAGATTGACCTTTAATTTGAATTTAATTCATTTATCAGGGATGGAGTTTGTTCAGAAGACCAGACATAGATAGATTTGCTCTTGGGCATTATATCCTAGCAAGCCTCTGTAATTTCTCAGATTCATAGTTTTTAAATAAGACCTTGAATTTTGCATTTCTGGAAATTTTTTTTTTTGCAAAATAAAAGTTGTATTTATTGATCAAATGAGTAAGCATGAACACAAAATTAGAGTTTCCTGGATTCACCAGATTTTATTTCATAATTCTTCTGGTGAGACAAGGTTGAAATCTATTACAGTGAGTCCCCTGCAGACGAACCTTCAAGATCCGTACTTTCAAAGAAGTGAACGCGTGTGTCAGTCCCTCTATGGCAGCTGTTGTACTTACTCTACTTTGGTACTTTTCAAAGTACTGTACTTTAAGATTAAAAATGTTTTCTTTGTTTTTTATTTGCATATTATTTGCCTAAGAAGTACTATAAACCTATCACGGTATGTATTATATAGCTGATTGTGTTAGTTGGGTACATTGGCCAGCTTTGTTGGACTTAAGAACAATTGGACTTAGGAAGACACTATTGGAACAGAACTCATTTGTATGTAGAGAACTACATTATCTGGGGTGACCTCATTCATTTTTCCTGCCCTTAGCTTCTCTCTGGAGAAACTTTATGCTCAGCTCATCCTGCATCCCCAGAATTCTCATAGTTTCTCTTTGTTGTTATTCAGTCTGATTTTTTGCAACCCCATGAACTGCGGCATGCCAGGCTCCCCCGTCCTTCACTATGTCCTGGAGTTTGCTCAAACTCATGTCCGTTGAGTCAGTGATGCTATCTAACCATGTTATCATCTGCTGCCCTCTTCTCCTTTTGCCTTCAATCTTTCCCAGCATCAGGGTCTTTTCCAATGAGTTGTCTCTTTGTCAGGTGGCTAAAGTATTGGAGCATCAGCTTCAGCATCAGTCCTCCCAGTGAATATTCAGGGTTGATTTCCTTTAGAATTGACTGGTTTGATCTCCTTGCAGGCTTCCACTAAAATAAACTCACTCAGTTTCCTTACATGAATAATAATAGCTTCCTTTTGTAGTGATAAGTAAATGAAGCTAGAATCATCCAGGTCCTTGAAACAATAAAAATTAACAAATTTTTATCATCTCAGAGAATACTTTGAATTAAGGAGAGAAATTTGATCCATTCTAGTATATGTCTGAAAGCTTGAAAGCTTGTTTTTTTTTTTTTTTTGAGAGAGAGATTAACCTGTTTTACTGATATGCAATGGGCTTCCCTGGTGGCTCAGATGATAAAGAATCCACCTGCAATGCAGGAGACCTGGGTTCAATCCCTGGGTTGGGAAATCCCCTGAAGGAGGGCATGGTAGCCCACTCCAGTATTCTTGCCTGGAGAATCCCATGGACAGAGGAGCCTGGCGGGCTGCAGTTCCTGGGGTCACAAAGAGTGGGGCACATCTGAGCGACTAAGCACACAGCATGTCGATATGCAAATTTAATTTGAATTTTAAAAATGTCAGAATAAGAATATCTAAGATGGACTGACCTCTAATATTTCCAGGGCCCCAGGCAGGAATATACAAAGAGAAATCCACATAGCCTGTGTTTAAATATTTAAAAGTCATAAATCAAGCTAACAAACTCTCAAATAAATATGTTCTACTGTCTCATTTTGACAAATACAAGTTATAACACCCTAGCAGTCCAAATTTGAGTCTGAATTCTGGAAACCCGAGGAGCTCCGTGTGGTAGCCTGATGCCCAGGGGGAATGCACACGAACTTCTGGCCTATACCCACCGTCTCCTCCCCGTCCCTGCTGGTTCGCACTGCAAAGCCCCACAGGCACAGGGGTGCAGATGCCAGCCTGTATCCAATTCCACTCACACCTCAAGCACTTACTAACCCTTTAGCTTTCCCAGGCGGCTCAGTGGTAAAGAATCCACCTGCCGGTGCAGGAGGCGCAAGAGACGCGAGTTTGATCCCTGGCTTGGAAAGATCCCCTGGAGGAGCAAGCAACAACCCACTCCAGTATTCTTACCTCAAAAATTCCATGGGCAGAGGAGCCTGGTGTGCTGCTGTCCATGGGATTGCAGAGAGTCGGACATGACTGAGCACACAGCACACACCTACACACACACACACACACACACACACACCTACACACACACAGACCTCAAGGTGTGTGGGCTTATGACGAGGTGACCTTGGGTGGGAAGAGATCAGGAGTCTGGAATGTGAGCTCTGGGCCACAGGAGCAGGGACTTCCGGTAAAACAGGTGCCTGGAGTGCGGCCTGGAGGTGGGTGAGGACTCGTATCCAAGACCCTATTTTTTTTTTTAACTATTTATTTTTGCTTTGCTGAGTCTTTGTGCTGTACATGGGCTTTCTCTAGGTTTCTCATGATGCTTCTCTCGTTGCAGACCATGGACTAGCCTGGAGTGCCAGGGCTTCAGCAGTTGTGGTTCACGTGCCTAGTTGCCCTATGGCATGTGGGATCCCCCTGAACCGGATATCAAGCCCCTGCAAAGACAGGGAGACTCTTAACCTCTGGACCACCAAGGAAGTCCCACCGAGTCCCTTTTTGCCCTCCAGGCTTCTCGCCCGCAGGAGGGTCACAAACAGAGGTGTAGAAAAGGATTTCTGAAACCCAGGCTCAGGACAGGGGCTTCTCTTTCCCAGATATAGAGATGCCATTAGTCTCAGTCCTCTGTCACGCATTAGAGTACAGGATCCAACTCAAACAAGACGTGTCATTCATTTTATGTCCATACATTTTTGTAAAGGATTTTGAAAATCACTTAATATATGTGAATGAAGAAACCTAAAGGTAATCCACATCTAAATTGGTGGGAAATTAGTTCGGGGCATTGCTTATACAATCCGAGTATGTATGTTTTTCAGTGATAGTTGAACTACCTGCAGTTTACTAGGATAGGGGAGTTTACAGTAAAGCTGTACTTTAAATTTGAAGGGATATGTGGTAGACGGAAGGATTACCTCCCCTAGAAGTCCACATCCTAATCTTTGGAGCCTGTGAATATGTTGCAAAGAGGAATTAAAGTTGTGGATGGGATTACCGTTGATAATTACCGGACCTTAAAATAGAGAGATTACCCCATATTATCCAGGTGGTTTTGATGTAATTAGAAGGAATTCCAATAGGGAAAGAGGGAGGCAGAAGATGAGGCCAGGGGGAAGCGATTTCAGGTCCCAGAAGGACTCAACTTGCCATTGTTGGTTCTGAAGATGCAGGAAGGGGTCAGGAGTCCACCAATGGGGGACCTTGGAGAAGTGGACAAGGCTTCTTCCCTAGGGCCTTCAAAAAGGATTGACAGCCCTACAGCAACTAGATTTTTTAGTCCACTGAAACTGATGCCAGATTTTTGGCCTCCAGAACTCTAAGATAATAAATATGCATTGTTTTAAGGCGTTGACTTTATGGTAATTTATTACTGCAATACTACAAAACTAATATGGGGACATCTCAGCCCCATGTGGTGCTTTGAAAAGCTTAGAATGGTATTATTTAAAGCTCCTTTTTAGTATTACTAATTTTTCTTATTGTTATTCTACATGTTCATGTGGAATATTCTATGTTATTGTTTGACATTTCTTAAAGATATAGATGAGTTCACAACTAGGGTAAAAAATGTCATCAACTGCTAGAAAATTATGTAGTTATGTATATGTCATGTATAGTGTAGTGTTAATTGCTCAGTTGTGTCCAACTCTTTGTGACCCCAAGGACTGTAGCCTGCCAGGCTCTTCTGTCCATGGGATTCTCCAGGCTAGAATACTGGAGTGGGTTGCCATCCACTTCTCCAGAGGATCTTCCCAACCCAGGGATTGAACCTGGGTCTCCTGCATTGCAGGCAGATTCTTTACTGTCTGAGCTATAGAGAAGCCCCATATACTTGTCATAGTACAGTTCAGTCACTCAGTCGTGTCCAACTCTTTGCAACCCCATGAATTGCAGCATACCAGGCCTTCCTGTCCATCACCAACTCCCGGAGTTCACTCAAACTCACGTCCATCAAGTCAGTGATGCCATCCAGCCATCTCATCCTCTGTCATCCCCTTCTCCTCCTGCCCCCAATCCCTCCCAGCATCAGGGTCTTTTCCAATGAGTCAACTCTTTGCATGAGGTGGCCAAAGTACTGGAGCTTCAGCTTTAGCATTATTTCCTCCAAAGAACACCCAGGGCTGATCTCCTTTAGAATGGACTGGTTGGATCTCCTTGCAGTCCAAGGTACTCTCCAGAGTCTTCTCCAATACCACAGTTCAAAACCATCAATTCTTCGGTGCTCAGCTTTCTTCACAGTCCAACTCTCACATCCATACATGACCACTGGAAAAACCATAGCCTTGACTACATGGACCTTTGTTGGCAAAGTAATGTTTCTGCTTTTCAATATGCTATTTAGGTTGGTCTTAACTTTTCTCCCAAGGAGTAAGCGTCTTTTAATTTCATGGCTGCAATCACCATCTGCAGTGATTTTGGAGCCAAGAAAAATAAAGTCTGACACTGTTTCCACTGTTTCCCCATCTATTTCCCATGAAGTGATGGGACCACATGCCATGATCTTCGTTTTCTGAATGTTGAGCTTTAAGCCAAGTTTTTCACTCTCCTCTTTCTCTTTCATCAAGAGGCTTTTTAGTTACTCTTCACTTTCTGCCATAAGGGTGATGTCATCTGCATATCTGAGGTTATTGATATTTCTCCCATATACAAATTTAGCCAACATAGACAGTATCTATGCAGCTCATAGACATATTAGTTATTTTCATTGATTGTCCTATAATAAATATTAACTAAAATTTAGATCCCTAATTGAATTGTGAAATATCTTCAAAAGGTTTATTCTATGGTGCCATTTGTATGTGCTAAGTCACTTCAGTTGTGTCTGGCTCTTTATGACTGTATGAACTGTAGCCAGCCAGGGTTTCCTCTCCATGGGATTCTCTAGGCAAGAATACTGGAATGGGCTGCATTTTCCTCCTCCAGGGGGTCTTCCTGACCCAGGGATCAAACCCAATCTATTGTGTCTCCTGCACTGGCAGGTAGATTCTTTACCAGTGTACCACTTGGTATACCTATAGTGCTATGAATTCAGTTCAGTTGCTCAGTCGTGTCTGACTCTTTGCGACCCCACAGACTGAAGGACACCAGGCTTCCCTGTCTATCACCAACTCCCAGAGCTTATTCAAACTCATGTCCATCGAGTCGTTAATGCCATCCAAACCATCTCATCCTCTGTCATCCGCTTCTCCTCCCTCCTTTAATCTTTACCAGCATCAGGGTCTTTACCAATGAGTCAGTTCTTCGCATCAGGTGGCCAAAGTATTGGAGTTGCAGCTTCAGCATCAGTCCTTCCAATAAATATTCGGGACTGATTTCCTTTAGGATGGACTGGTTGGATCTCCTTGAAGTCCAAGGGACTCTCAAGCATCTTCTCCAACACCACAGTTCAAAAGCATCAATTCTTCGGTGCTCAGCTTTATGGTCTAACTCTCACATCCATACATGACTATTGGAAAAACCATGGCCTTGACTAGATGGGCCTTTGTCGGCAAAGTAATGTCTCTGTTTTTTAATATGCTATCTAGGTTGGTCATAACTTCTCTTGCAAGGAGCAAAACTCTTAATTTCATGGCTGCAGTTACTGTCTGCAGTGATTTTGGAGCCCCAAAAAATAAAGTCTGACACTGTTTCCCCATATATTTGCCATGAAATGATGGGACCAGATGGCATGAATACTGGATGTTGAATGTTGAGCTTTAAGCCAACTTTTTCACTCTCCTATTTTACTTTCATCAAGAGGCTCTTTAGTTATTCACTTTTTGCCATAAGGGTGGTGCCATCTACATATCTGAGGTTATTGATATTTCCCCAGCAATCTTGATTCCAGCTTGTGCTTCTTCCAGCCCAACATTTCTCATGATGTACTCTGCATATAAGTTAAATAAGCAGGGTGACAATATACAGCCTTGACATACTGCTTTCCCAATTTGGAACCAGTCTGTTGCTCCATGTCCAGTTCTAACTGTTGCTTCTTGACCTGCATACAGAATTCTCAGGAGGCAGGTCAGGTGGTCTGGTATTCCCATCTCTATAAGAATTTTCCACAGTTTATTGTGATCCACAGAGTCAAAGGCTTTGGCGTAGTCAATAACACAAAAGTAGATGGTTTTCTTGCTTTTTTGATCATCCAGCGGATGTTGGCAATTTGATCTCTGATTCCTCTGCCTTTAGGTCTTCCTTCATAGCTCAGTTGGTAAAGAATCTGCCTGAAATGCAGGAGACCCTGGTTTGATTCCTGGGCCAGGAAGATCTGCTGGAGAAGGGATAGGCTACCAACTCTAGTATTCTTGGGTTTCCCTGTGGCTCAGCTGGTAAAGACTTTGCCAGGATCCTGGAGACCTGGGTTTGATTCCTGGGTTGGGAAGATCCCCTGAAGAAGGGAAAGGCTACCCACTCCAGTATTCTGGCCTGGAGAATTCCATGAAATATATGGTCCATGGAGTTGCAAAGAGTTGGACATGACTGAGCGACCATCACTTTCACTTTCCTCTGCTTTTTCTATATCCAGCTTGAACACTTGGAAGTTCATGGTTCACATACTGTTGAGCCTGGCTTGGAGAATTTTGAGCATTATTTTGCTAGCGGATGAGATGAGTGCAATTGTGCAGTAGTTTGAACATTCTTTGGCATTGCCTTTGTTTGGGATTAGAATGAAAACTGACCTTTTCCAGTCCTGTGGCCACTGCTGAGTTTTCCAAATTTGCTGTCATATTGAGTGCAGTACTTCCACACCATCATGTTTTAGGATTTAAAATAGCTCAACTGGAATCCCATCTCCTCCACTAGCTTTGTTCATAGTGATGCTTCCTAAGGCCCACTTGATTTCACATTCCAGGATGTCTGGCTCTAGGTGAATGATCACACCATCATGGTTATCTGTGTCATGAATATCTTTTTTGTATAATTCTTCTGTGTATTCTTGCCACCTCTTCTTAATATCTACTGCTTCTGTTAGGTCCATACCATTTCTGTCCTTTATTGTGCCAACTTTGCATGAAATGTTCCCTTGGTATCTCTAATTTTCTTGAAGAGAACTCTAGTCTTTCCCGTTCTATTGTTTTCTGCTATTTCTTTGCATCGATCACTGAGGAAGGCTTTCTTATCTCTCCTTGCTATTCTTTGGAACTCTGTATTCAGATGCTTATATCTTTCCTTTTCTCCTTTGCCTTTAGCTTCTCTTCTTTTCTCAGCTATTTGTAAGGCCTCCTCAGACAACCATTTTGCCTTTCTTTTTCTTGTGGATGATCTTGATCCCTGCCTCTTGTACAATGTCACAAACCTCTGTCCATAGTTCTTCAGGCACTCTATCAGATCTAGTCCCTTGAATCTATTTGTCACTTCCACTGTATAATCACAAGGGATTTGATTTAGGTCATACCTGAATGGTCTAGTGGTTTTCCCTACTTTCTTCAATTTAAGTCTGAATTTGGCAATAAGGAGCTCATGATCTGAGCCACGGTCAGCTCCTGGTCTTGTTTTTGCTGACTGTATAGAGCTTCTCCATCTTTGGCTGCAAAGAATATAATCAATCTGATTTTGGTGTTGACCATCTAGTGATGTCCATGTGTAGAGTCTTCTCTTGTGTTGTTGGAAGAGGGTGTTTGCTATGACCAGTGCGTTCTTTTGGCAAAGCTATTAGCCTTTGACCTGCTTCGTTTTGTACTCCAAGGCCAAATTTGCCTGTTATTCCATTTATCTCTTGACTTCCTACTTTTGCATTCCAGAGTGCTATAGCTGCATTTTAAAAAACAAATACTTTATATGTGTAGAAACTTATGAAAACAGTGACTTTTCTGAATCCTTTACAACAGTTTATTGAACTTTGTAGAAGTTGTTCATTGTCTATGCTAAAGCCTTTGACTGTGTGGATCGTAACGAGCTATGGGAAACTCTTAAAGAGATGGGAATACCAGACTGTCTTACCTGTCTCCTGAGAAATATGTATGCGGGTCAAGAAACAATAGTTAGGACCTTATGTGGATGGAACAACTGACTGGTTCAAAACTGAACAAACGCTGTTTATTGTCACCCTGTTTATTTAACTTATATGGAGAGCACATCATGCGGAATCCAAGCTGGATGAATTGCAAGCTGGAATCAAGATTACTGCAACAAATATCAAGAACCTCAGATATTCAGATGATACTAGTCTAATAGCGGAAAGTGAAGAGGAACTAAAGAGCCTCTTGATGAGGGTGAAAGAGAAGTGTGAAAGAGCCAGCTTAAAGCTTAATATTAAAAAAAGAAAAACAAGAAGATGGCATCCAATACCATCACTTTATGGCAAATAGAAGGGGAAAAAGTGGGAACAGTGCCAGATGCTATTTTCTTGAGCTCCAAAATCACTGTAGATGGTGACTACAGCCATGAAATTAAAAACAAAACAAAACAAAAAACACTTGCTCCTTGGAAGAAAAGCTATGATAAACCTAGACAGTGTCTTAAAAAGCAAAGACATCACTTTGCCAACAAAGGTTCATGTGGTCAAGGCTGTAGTCTTTCCATTAGTCATGTATTGATGTGAGAGTTGAACTGTGAAGAATGAAAAGCGCTAAAGAATTGATACTTTTGAACTGTGGTGCTGGAGAAGACTCCTGAGGGTCCCCTGGACAGAAAGGAGATCAGATCAGTCCATCCCAAAGGAAATGAACCCTGAATACTCATTGGAAGGACTGATGCTGAAGCTGAAGCTCCGATACTTTGGCTACCTGATGGGAAGAGCTGACTCACTGGAAAAGATCCTGATGTTGGGAAAGATTGAAGCAGTAGGAGAAGAGGGTGGCAGAGGATGAGATGGTTGGATGGCATCATGGATTCAATGGATGTAAACTTGGTCAAACACCGGGAGAAGGTGAGGGACAGGGAGGCCTGGCCTGCTGCAGTCCATGGGACCGCGAGGAGTTGGACACGACTTGGAACTGAACACACACATACAGGAGTTTTTGGGATATCTATCATGTGAGTACTATTTTTTAGCTAACATTATCTGTCCAAAATTGGAGAAGGCAATGGCACCTCACTCCAGTACTCTTGCCTGGAAAGTCCCATGGGCGGAGGAGCCTGGTAGGCTGCAGTCCATGGGGTCGCGAAGAGTCGGACATGACTGAGCGACTTCACTTTCATGTTTCACTTTCATGCATTGGAGAAGGAAATGGCAACCCACTCCAGTGTTCTTGCCTGGAGAATCCCATTGACGGGGGAGCCTGGTAGGCTGCCATCTGTGGGGTCGCACAGATTCAGACACGACTGAGGCGACTTAGCAGCAGCATCTGTCCAAAATACCCAGCTTACTTTCAAGGAAAGCTTATTTAAATGCTATTTAATATGTAATTCAATTAAGAAATAACTGATGAGTTTAATCAGGAATGCAGAAGAAATCTCAATTGTCTTTAGTGAAGTTGCTCAGTCGTGTCTGACTCTTTGTGACCCCATGGGCTGTAGCCTACCAGGCTCCTCCATCCATGGGATTCTCCAGGTAAGAGTACTAGAGTGGGTTGCCATTTCCTTCTCCAGGGGATCTTCCCAACCCAGGGATCGAACCCAGGTCTCCCACATTCCAGGCAGACGCTTTAACCACTGAGCTACCAGGGAAGCCTATTGTCTTTCAGTTGTCTTTGGAAGGTCTCAAATACATGCTTCCAAATCTAAAGGTGAAAAATGGCCCAAGACGTGGCTGGAGATAACAATAAGCAACTTGTCTCTCTGCTGCCCTGGGTAAATGTGGGTAACAGAGTTGGAAAAAAAACCTTATTATTATTTATTAATGTGAAAAAGATCTGCCTTAAATGGATGTATTAATGATGTCATGAATCATGATTGAAGAAGAAAGTCATGTGGAATTTGTGAGCAATATGTTCCATAGTTTATTCATTAAAATAATTATATATACTTGAAATGTTTTTAACTTTCCTTGAAAAGCTATTATTAAACCATTTATGTATAGGTATGCTTCTATATATATATATATCTTCAGTTATATAGGGAATTATGGAGTTAAAGGAGGATGAGAAAGTAAATATCCAAACAACTTTCAATTTCTTCTTGACCCAGTAGTATTGAAGCTCTGAAAACAGCCTGATACGCTGAACAAAATAATGGATAAAAATGTGAAGCAGTGCAATCAAACAGATAATAGAATTTAAATCCCTTTAAGATTTTATCCTTAAAATTAAATATGGAAAATCTGAGAATTCATATGAGAAGGAACAGACTTCGTCTTCTATTGAAGACCTTTATTAAACTGGATTTTCCTTGCATTTAATGGCATTCCCTTCCCTGCTCCCACTTTTTTTTTTTTTTTTTTAAATCAAGCCTAAGGAAACCTGTAGTGAAGTTCCTTAATAACAAAGTATAACAGGGCCTCCTACACCGCTGTATGCAGAGGGCTGTCTATTCTATTTTTAAAAGTCTCCCGGGAAGGAGCTTCCACCACTTCTTGTGAAGCTCTGACTTAGTACCTGGCAATCTTCCCCTCCCAGGGTCCCCAGGCTGGTCTTCCTCCCTTGCTTAAGAATTTATTATAGATCAAATTATTTTAGGGTACTGAATATATTGTTATATTTAAACGATACTTTCCCCCAAAGGGGCTCAATTAAAAGAGTGGAGGATGTCTGTGCAGTGGAGCTCTGTCTTCAAAGACAGGTGTTCGATTAATACAAGTGGGGGAGATTCAGAGGATAAACATAAATCAGAGTCTTTTAGATAACTCCCTTAGAAGTTTGAAGTGCGACTTCTCGCTCCTTCTGATTCTGAGCGGAGTTAAGACCTTCTACACTATTGAAGACAGGGCTCCATTCAGGCAACAGCGCATGCGCACTGCAGGGAGCGGTTTTAAAAGGTGTCGCGTAAAAAGGGTAATGAAGACGACCCTCTTCTCTTTTGCTCCCCTGAAATTCAACTACTGTATTTTTTTTTAATTAATTTTTTTTGGCGTATATTTGCTTTACACTGTTGTGTGAGTTTCTGCTGTAGAGCAAAGTGGATCGTGCCTGTACATTTACCCCTCTCTTTCGGACCTCCTTTTCATTCAGGTCATCACAGTAGACTTCCCTGTGCCACACAGCACGTTCCCGTGAGTTTTCTACTTACACATGGTATCAGTCGTGTATACGCGTCCATCCCTGTCTCCCACTGCCTCTCACTTCCCCTCTTCCCCTTGGTGTCCGTACATTCATTCTCTACATCTGTGTTTGTCTCTATTTCCACTTTGCAAATACAATCATCTATACCATTTTTCTAGATTCCACATGTATGTGTTTAAATGCGATTTTTTTTCCTCTTTCTGATTTACTTCACTCTTTATTTTCTCTTTCTGATTTACTGTGTGACACTCTTTAGGTCCATCCACATCTCTACAGATGACCCAATTTTGTTCCTTTTTGTTTAAAAACAGAACTACCCATATGACCCAGCAATCCTATCACTACTGGGCTAATACCCAGAGAAAACCATACTCAAAAAATACAGCTTTACTGTCAAAGTGATTTTAAAATCATGATCCCGATTATTAGAAAATAGTACACAGATAATTTTTTCCATTCTCCCTTTCAATTGCATGTACAGCTGGCATCAAAAAGTGCTGGCTGAAGCTCCAGGAAGAGCTGCAGGGTCTCTGAGTGGCTGGCTCTTCCTTCTCATCCTTGTCTGCCCCACGAGGTAGAGGCCAAGGGAAAGTCAGGAGGTGGCTTTCCCTTTTGTTTTCTGGATGCATCTTAGGCAGAAAAAGTGTGTGTAGAAAAAGGAAAAAATGGCCTGGGAATGTGGCCTATTGTACTAAGATACACACACTTTACTGGAAAGTTCATATCACAGCAAAGAAGGGGCAAAGAGTTTCTCATCATTTTTGTTTGTTTTTTTGTACTACTTAGCTATTGTTCATCTTGGATCTAGTACATCATTTTTATGTCTCATTTTCTTGGTCTTTAAGAAAGGATAATAACACTTAATCTCAGAAAATATTTTTAAAATACTTCGAATTCTTAATAAAATGTGTCATATTAATGCAAAAACTTCTCAGTCACAATGCACTTTGTTCAATAATATTTTATCTCTTTTTTCTCCCGTAACAATATTTTCAGCTTCTTAACAGCTTTTAATGGAGGAGCTATAAGAGAAGGGCCAGAAGGGGAATCAGTTTTATGATTTGCTCTCCTGTTCTGTATAATTTGCTTATATGTTAAGTGTGTGTGCCTGTGTGTGTGTGTAGTAGGGGTTACATTTCTTAAACTGCTTCAAATAATAACGTCTCAACTCTCAGTGGATCGTTGACCAAACAATAGGAAAAGAGATTATCTTATTTTTTCCAATTAGAAAGCAATTACAAATGTTTGTCTAATTTCAGTAATTTTGAAATAAGGAAATTATTTTACTTATCATACCTCATTTTGTTAACCTGATATTGTAGCTCTATTAAAAAATACTTTCTTCATTATAGCTGTATCCCATCCAAAAAAACAATGCGTGTAGGTAAAACATGTGTCATCTGTGTTTAATACATGTGTGTAGAACATGTGTCATCTGTGTTATCAATCAAAATAATTTTTTAAAGCCTTGTTTTCTGGTATTAACTGAGTGTTTTGATCTAAAAGAAATATTAAAGGGGGGCTTTCATAGTTTGGAATATGGATTCGGTACAAGATCTTTGAACCCACTTTAGGAAAAATAAATCATTAAGGAATTCACGGGAAAGATCTGCTGCTCATATCCCTTTGAGGTGAGCAGGAGTAAGTCTGCTATTGCTGATACCACTTGAAAGCTCATTGAGGGAAATGGTGTAAACACTTTATTTCTTAACAGAAAACTGATATTAAATGTTGGGGTTATAAAAGCTAGTCAACATTTTTTAAAACCGCTCTAGCTTTAACTCACAATTACAAGCTTATTCCAATTTCTGTATAATAAAACCACATTTTAGACCAACAGCTGTTAGCTACTTTTTTTTTTTCTGGTAGCCTTGGGGTATGAATATTTTAATATTCATTTTCTATGTGCAGATAAACTAAATACTTCCTACTGGAAGTCTAATCAAATTAATCACAAAAACCTTAGTTGCTGTTCTTTCTTCCATGGAACTCATTTTTTAAAAAACTGCTCACATTTTCCATAAACCTAAAAGTGATTTTTATAAAATGTAACAGAGAAAAGTATGGAGAGGTCCATAAACATACAGGATCTCAGAAAAGATGGAAGCCCCAGCGTTTCGGTGACTTGCCCTTTCATTCTCTCCTATCTTGTGCAGTCAGTTTAAGTCTCAAGAGTTTGCTGATGGCAATGTTTTACTAGCTGGTTTTTGTGTTGGAAGGCTGTGATTTCCACTTACTGCAATGGTATTAGGTACTCATGCAAATGATGTGGCCTAAAGGTAGATCTCCTCCCCCAAATCTTCCAGCGTCATCTCACAGACAGGACCATGAGGCAGCATGAAACTCGTGGCAACGCTTGCTGTTGGATGGCAGTGAATAAACAGAACACTAAAAGTTCTGCAGGTCAGGAAAATCTACAAGTGGAGCAGCAGATAAAAGTGGGGTGGAAGACCTTCACACAAAATCGTTGCTGTTGCTTAGTCACTAGGTCATGTCCAACTCTTTGTAACCCTATGGACTATAGCCTGCCAGGCTCCTCTCTCCATGGGATTTTCCAGGCAAAAATACTGGATGGCTGTCATTTCCTTCTCCAAGGGACCTTCCTGACCCAGGGATCAGACCCGTGTCTCTTGCTTGGCAGGCCAGTTCTTTACCACTGCATCACCTGGGAAGCCCCTCAAACAAAAAATAGAAACAGATGAGTGTACAGCAAAGGTGGGTGGATGTCCGTACAGGGGATAGTCAAGATAGATTCTTCATATGTTTATAAACTCCATAGCAGGATATTCTCCCCTGTTCTGCATTTCAGCAGAATACTTCCACTTGCATAATACAGTAAGCAATATTTTTTGAGTGGAAAACATAATCTATACCATTAGCAGGTCAAGACCAAATATCTCATTAATTTTGAACCATGACTGATTAAACATATTTTGAGGCCTGAGTGTGGTAATGGAAAAATAATGATGGGGAAAAAAAGGAGCCGCATAAAATGCTCTGTGTAGTGTTTTGCTGGTTACAAGGCCCAGTGTCTTCTGTGAAAGCTTATTTGGCCTCGAGGAGCACACATGCGGTGATGTCCTGTGTGATCTTCGCTTCTGACTTTATGTTTTCTTGGGATGACAGAACACAAACACTCAGGCCCTGGGTATTTGAGAAACAGATGCTTTTTTTTTTTTAAGTGGAGTCACTTGATTGGTCTTAATGGAGAGAGGAGATAGAAACTTTTAATCCTTCCCAGGGCCCATGACAGCTAAAATTTTCATGCTCATCTCCTTGTGCATTTCCCCACCTGCTTTGTATTCTTCCCACCCTGTTTTTGTGACTTAAGAAGTATCTGATTGAAACTGGGGAAATTCCCTTTGTCTTAGGCCTATTTTCCTTTTCATTTCTTCCTTTGCTTTCCTGCCTTAACAGATATGTGTTTCTGCTCTTTGCAGTCGAGTCCTAGTATTTTCAGAGATCCTTCCCTGACACTGCCTGGTTCCTCCCATTCCTTATCTTTCAAGATCCCTCACACGCCTTTGTACTGACTTTCTGAGGCATCACTGCCACCCTGTAGGGCTCCCCCACATTTGATTTTTATATTCCTGAGGAAATTCCTAACATTCTCTGAGCAATTAACTGCTCTGCTTTGGTATTTTGCATGCCTTACTCATTGAACTGTCTCATCACTTTAAGAGTTGTCTGCTATTATTGTTTCTGTGCTAGAGTGGAGGAGAGTGAAGCTTATGTGGATCACGTAACTGGCCCAAAGATAAGCAGTGGTTGAGTGGCATAGCTGGGAGTCAGACTTGGGTCTAGTCTAGACCTCATGCTTACAGTCACTGAGCTCCTCATCCTCCCCGTCCTTCTCCTGGCATTCCTGCTGACCCGCGTAAAGTAAGCCTCACAAACCCGTAATTGTCACATGTTCAGCACCCCGCTTTCTCTGCACACACCCTGTCACGCTACAGAGCTGCGCGTCATCGCTGCCTTGCGCATAGCCACATCTCTGAAGTCTTGAAGTTGGTGGGCTCCTGGTAAGCACGCCTGTGTCCCCTGTATTTCTCCTCCTCTTTTCCTCCATGCGACCCGCTTCTCGGTACCTCTCACCCTCCTAACTCCCCTTCTATTCTGCCCCGTCTTCTCACTTCCTCAACTGCATCATCTTCTACCACCTGAATGCTCTGGACCTCTCCCTTTCGTGGTCCTACCCATCAGTCTAGATACCTAAAGTCTTTTAATTTTAAATAAGCCTTCAATTCAATCCCCAATCGACAGTCACTCCTGAAATGACTTTATTCACACCTCTCTTTAAATTCCTAGGGGAAGAAAAGAAAAAATTTCCAGAAGAGGATCTGGCTTTAATTCTATTCCCAACAAGACACAATAGCTTGGTGGCTCAGATGGTAAAGAGTCCACCTGGAATGCAGGAGACCCAGGCTGATTTCTGGGTTAGGAAGATCCCCTGGAGGAGGGCATGGCAACACACTCCAGTATTTTTGCCTAGAAAGTCCCATGGACAGAGGAGCCTGGCAGATTACAGTCCTTGGGATTGCAAAGAGTTGGATATGACTGAAAAAGCAAACACTTTCACGCTTAAGAAGATGCAGCCTTGATGGACAGGCTTGCAGGTACCCTGTGGCACTTGCTACTTCTTGGAAGTTCTTCTGTTTCTTCCCCATGATTCCTTATTGCTTTTACCTGAGACTTTGTTCGAAACCCTCTTACTTTCTGCTTTCACAGTCAGCCCTATCTTAGCGGAGATCCACATTAGCCTCCTGCTCCTTGACTTCTCTGTAGAATTTGGTGCTTGTAACTCTTCACTAAAACTCATTCTTTTCTTGGCTTCCATAACTACATCATTAAAGTTTGCTCCTCACAACTGTGGTGACTCCTTTTTGTCTTACTATTTTTAAAGTCCAGTCCTAGGAGTTCTATTTTTCTATTTCTATAATAATGCTCTCATAGTTCAGCACTAAACTCTGTGATTTTCACTATAAAATCATGATTTCCTTCCCTGACTCTCTTGAGTCACGTGTGACACATTTCTGCTTGGGTTTCAAACCACCATCTCTTGCAGGTCTAGAGCAGAAATCCTTCAGAAGTTTTATTTTGTTCAATGATTTCTCTCCAGAATGTAGCAGCTGCCTTCTACTTGGTAAGCACTCAGATATTTTGGTGTGACGGTATTGTATTAAGACCTGACATTATTTTTGAGCAGCTACTACAGTGTCCTATAGACCACAGGACAAGCCTTTTAGATAAAGCATTTTGTTTAATATCTCAGCAGTACCTGAGGACAGGCTCTGGACAAACACTATGATTGCTTCACCCAGCTTTTATCCACAGTTTCTTTCTCACGAGTCACATTCCAGCCAGGGTTGGCCCAGCAGTACAGGTTTGGATAAAAATATAAGTGAAAGTTTAAAGGGTGAGTCTTTCAGAGACGCTTTGTCTTTCCCTCTGTAAGAAGACAGGCTGAGCTCATGCCTCTTCACCCTTGACCTTCCTCTTGCCTCCTGCCAAGAAATGGGTGTAATACCTGAAGACGTTGTAGCCACAAGGCCATGAGCAGGAGAACAGAAGCCACAACTCAGGACCTGAAGGAGAAAGACAGAAAACATCAGGTCCCTGATACGAATAGCATCTCGTTGCTCTTCCTCGATACTACGTCTCTTCACTCAGCGCTCCCATCCCTCTCCAGGCCGCTATGCCCAATCCTTGGATTTTGCTCACGTGGCTGCTCCTGCATCTCGTAATTGGATTTCTGCTTTCATTTCTTAGCTAATTGACTTCAGGCTCTCCCCTACATCAGTTCATTCTGGTTACTGCTGCCAGGCTAAAACTGACTTGAAGAGTTCTGCAAGAATGTTAAGAATACACATGGAGGTGTTAGCTAATGCTAAGGTGGTAATCATATTGTAGCATGTGAGTGTAACAAATCAACACACGCTGTATAACATAAAACTTACACAGTGTCACTTGTCAATTATATTGCAATAAAAAATTACATGTAATAAGATGTTATGTAAATGCCACCAGCAAACACAAAAAAGGGATACTTCTTTAAACCAATATAGAGCTTCTATGTAAATAAATATAGAACTTACGTGCTTAACTTATTTATTACTTATGCCGTTTAATCTTTGTAAGATATGCAAAGTATATTTGTTATCATCATTAGTGCGAAGGTGAAGCTTATAAATGGATCAGCCGAGTCACCACCAGTAAGTGACTGAATTAGAAACAGCATCCAGGTCCCCTGACTCAGAATTTGGTGCTTTTAAAACCACACTACTCTTCTCATGCTGTTTTGTAGTTTATTTTTCTGCTCAAAAGCCTACTTGAGTTATTAACATCATGTTACATGAAGTACACCTTAAATCAATTTCCCCGTAATCTTTCTTCATCCTGCATATGTAACTTTTTTTCCCTTGCCTCTCCAACAGAACTCTTCCACTTTAGTCAGACCAGTCTAAATATAGTTTCTCTAGCCTGTTTAAGTGGTTTTTCTGCTTGATATTAATCTTTTAAGCTTGGTTCAAATTTCACTTCATCCATATAGCTTTTTTTTTTTAACCTACCTAATTTAGGTTGCTCTATTTTTATGTTTTGTAAAACTTCTTAGCAATTGACCTTATACTCCCTTGTATTACTTTCTAATAACTTTATATAGTGTAAGCTCATCTCTTCATTTACATTATACACTTGAGAAAGGGCTCTGCAAGCACTCAGGGCACCCTGATATAGTTCTAAAATCAGTGTGCAGCCTCTACACAAACTTATAAATACTAATCAAGCACTGCATTTCTTGATTCCTCCTCTTTTCCTTCATCTTTCCTTCCTTCTTTTTTTTCTTTCCTTCTCCTTCTTGCCTTATTTTTCTGTCTTTCTTCCATTGTTCTAGTTGCTGAATGATGAATGAATTAGAAACATCCCACTTTTCATTCTAATTGCCACCCATCAAGCCGCCTGATGGACTTCCCAAGTGGCTCAGCAGTCAAGAATCTGCCTGCCAATGCAGGAGATGCAGGAGACATGGGTTCGATCCCTTGGTAGGGAAGATCTCCTGGAGGAGAAAATGGCAACCCACTCCTATATTTTTGCCTGGGGAATCCCATGGACAGAGGAGCCTGGTGGGCTAGGGTCTGTGGGGTCATGAAGAGTTAGACATGACTGAATGACTGAGCATGTTGGCGTGCAGCCTGCCTGATAAATCATCAGCTTCATCAGCTTCATCAGCCGAATTCAACCCTCTGTGATCCTGATCGTGTATTTTGTTTCTATTGTTCCGTTATTCAAATCCCTTGACCCAAATTTTCCTAAAGACTTTCATATTGAAAAACAGCATCAAAGAAATGTATACAGCAAGTTCTTCCTCCTACTGTTATGTGCTTATACCCCCAAGATCTGGCTGTTGCAGTTAAATATTTGAAACTCCAGTGTCAACGACAGAGAAGCAGGAGCAGTTACAGAAAGCTGTCATAAGAAGGCATACCAGGCCTATAGGTGCTCCGTTTTACACTGAGTGAATTTCTAAAAGGGTTTGAGTTTCAGAAAATTAAACTGAGTTATCACATGTTGCTGTAGGTTGGTTCAAGGCGATCATGTTTTGAGTTCCAGCTCCGCCTCCGGTCGTTTATGTGATGTGGGAGACTATTAGATGCTGAGCGTTGACCATGTGTAAGGTGATATGTAAGATGAGCTGGTCCAGGCAAAACAGTTCTCTAAAGGCAGACAGTGAGGGTGTCACAAAACAGGTGTGATTCAGGCAATGATCAGTGTAAGCATGAGGGCAAAAGTTAGTATCACACAGTGGACTTACTTAAATATTTTCTACTTTGGCTCACCACAGCCAGATCCCATGTTGGAAGCAAACTAGCTCCCTTCTATGCTGGCAACTTTATTGTCACATGAAGTCTGGTTCTTGCCTGTTTCTTTATTATCATGATGGTCCCTATTTTTCTCTTCTGTGAAAAAGGGTTTATTTGCCTTATGTCTTCAGTTAGGTTTTTTTTTTTTAAATCAAGGCTTTACATTCTCTAAGTGCAGAGAGAGCCACTTCTGGTTTTTGTATTTTTCTGTTTGGTCCACATGATGATTAAACTCACCATCTCTTCACTTGAAATCTAGAACTTCTGGAGTTTCATGAAACCCTTGCAGTTTCATAAGAAATTCTCAAACCTATTTATATGTGCATTATGCTGAATAGTATCCAGCATTTTCATTCTTTTCTAAAAAAAGTTTGTGAGCGTCTCCATTCTCAGTCCCAGGGCAGTCTGGAGTTGTGTCTGTCAACCACACATCGCTGGAGTTCTGAAATTGTGTAGGCACCCATACTGACTCTACTTGTGAGCAGTCTTGACACCTAGAAGAAGCACAGAGCTTTCCAGACTCTGGGTTGGTCCGTAAGTCATTGACTGAGGGTGAAGAACCTGCTTGTCTTCACCCAGTGGGGCTTTGCCTTTCGGGGCTCTAACCTTAAGCTGAGAAAGTGTAACAGACTCCCTGCTGCTGCTGCTGCTGCTGGAAACACTATTAACTAGAAATCAGTTTTAACCAACACGTCACAGAAATCTATTGATAGTATCTTGAGAAATCAGTCCTTTCTAGGGGAAGAGAAGGTTAGGCTATTTGAGGTCTGTGTATTATTCCACCAGCAAATGCCAGATCCAACAACAGTGGAGATTTGGCTGCTGCTGTGGTTTTAAAAGTTTTTGTATTTATTTATTTTTTTAAATTTAAATCTATTCATTTTAATTGGAGGCTAATTACTTTACAATATTGTATTGGTTTTGCCATACATCAACATGAATCAGCTTAAGGAACTCACACCTCGCTGTGAGTGTTAGGCTCTCAACTGGCTCATCCAGTCGTGCGGGGCGGCTTCTCCATTTCTTTCCACTCGTCATAAAATTCTCACAGCCCTTGGTGCATTGGTTCCCCTTCTTGTGTACTGCAGATCTGAGAGAAGGTGACCATGGCATCTCACACACTACTGAGAAATTCTCCTTCAATCTTGCAAAGCTGAGCTATTTCTACAATTACACATTATCACATTCAAAAGAAACACTAATCTGGCATTGCAGCCCTTTTTATCCCCCTTGATATTCATGTATTTGTTCTCTGTCTATGTCTTTATTTCTGTTTTACAAATAAAAGCATCTATAGGATCGGGGAGCCTGGTGGGCTGCCGTCTATGTGGTCGCCCAGAGTCGGACATGACTGAAGCGACTTAGCAGCAGCAGCAGCATACCATTTAGATTCCACATATATGCATTAATATACGATATTTTGCGGCCAAAGAAAAGACAAACATTCTTGATAAGGGGATCGTCTACAATCAGTAGACTGCAGCCTGTGACTGAGGTATCTTGATAGTTGTGGGCAGCTTTGAACTCCCTTATTGCAAAGTTGAAAGAAACGGCTTTACTTCTCCCAGTAGGGTCTTCTGCCAAATTTGACTTGTATGTTTCTAAATCACTTACATATTTTAAAGGATTAAAATTAAAGATGAGATTAAAAACTTTCCTCTTGGCTTCAAAGGCAGAACCAAAATCTCCACACAGCCTAACTGACAACCCACCTCCTTTGCAGTTTACAAAGGAGGGGGAAGAAAAAAAAGACTTGCCCACGGTATTTCTTAGGTTCTTAACCTCTTCTTTCCCAGCCAGCGTTGTTCTGCAGTCAGTGTTAGAGTGTTGACATACATTGTGATGTTTACCTTGGCTTTATGTAAGCCTGAAGTGACATTTAAGAAATCGATACAGAATGGGTGTCCATTTCTGAACTTGGCTCTGACTCCAGTCCTTAGGAAGGAGCTTAATTTAACATGTTGTGACAGAATTAGTGCTGTTGCCATAACAGTAACTTTCCCCTAATAAATTTTTTCTCTCTGGAGATTTCAGCACTTCAAAAGATGATACAGCATGCCTTCTGCAAACCAGAGGATGATAAGATTTCATGTAGGCCATGGAGCCAATGATTACTTCTGAAGCCCAACATGTAATTATGGAGACAGGACGAGTGAACTTTCAACATGCTTGCTGGTGGTAGAACAGAATACAGGGAGAAATGTCAAGTCGGGGTTGAGGTTCAAAGTTAGGAGCTGGTTTCCAGCTCTGCAGCTGCAGTAATTACACAATTCTGTACATTAGAACCATTTATCTCCTGCCAACTGTGGTAATTAATTTTGTCTTCAGTCAGTGAAGGGAGGATTGATCTTCTCTTTATGAAAAAGTTTCTCACGCAAATGTTTTCCAGTGTTGAAATGTCGAATGCCTTTTCTCCTGTTTTACAGGTACTTACTGGAATCTGAATTTGCCGTTCTCTAAATCCATGACTAGTGCAAGTCAGAACCAAGTTTATTGATGAAGTCCATTTTCCTCCTTAGGGATCAAAGCTTTTCAAAGTATACGCCAATGAGGACTCTTAAGTTATCTCTAAGCCTATTTGCATGTAATGTAAGAAGAGCGACCTATGCAGATAAATACCCGTTAATTTGCATAAACAAGGAATACAATCTTTTGCAGGCTTACATTTTCTTTTGAAAAATTTCACATGAACTTATAGTCCATATGCTTAACAAAGCTCTTGAACCCAAATACACCCCTGTGACCTTATGGAGTGAAATTAGAATTAAAAATAGGCTTGTCACTGGGCAGCTTTATCTCCATTTCCAGAAAACTTGAATCATACTTTCAAACATTCTGTGTTCCAAAGTCCTTTACTTGGTTTAATATGAGAACCTTTTGATGTAATTTCTCACCAAAGTGTGGAGCTATTGTTATTATTATTATTGAGAGAGGGAGAAGCAGTTTTAAAGAATATGAGGACATGTGTATGACTGAATTATAATCCATATTTTGGTTTTTAGAGAAAATCACTGTGAACTAAAGACAGTATATAATTTTCATTTGATTTATTTCTTGAGTCTTCAAAGTCTTTGAACTGTGCCCATAAAAGATCATCACAGTTAAGCAAAACCGAAAATCACCAGTGATTTTTTTTCTCAAGAAATTAGAGGAGTTAAGCAATATTGGTATTAAGCAAAATGTGATTGGGCTTGAGGATAAAAGGGGAATTCGGCAGTCCTGGGGATGAGAGGACAGTAATGGGAAGGTAAAATTAAACAACGATTTTGCTTTTTTTTCCATAAAAATTAAAATTTGAGTTTATCTCCATGTATCCTTCTATCTGGGAAGCCCTGTTGGCATAGCATTAAAGAATTTGCCTGCTAAGCAGGAGATGCAGGTTTGATCCCTGGGTCAGGAAGATGCCCTGGAGAAGGAAACAGCTACCCTCTCCAGTATTCTGGTCTGGAGAATGCTACAGAGAGAGGAGCCGGGCAGGTTACAGTCCATGGGGTTGCAAAGAGTTGGACATGACTTAGTGACTAAATAGCAAAAGCACAACCCTTCTATCTAGTTTAGTACTAAAATTTTAGACCTGGGAACCACTTTAAAGATGACGATACTGATTCTGTATTTTTTCAGCTTTCATGTGAATATGCATTTCCTGGTGATCTTGTTAAGATGGATCCTAATTCAGGAGGTCTGAGCTGAGACCTGAGAGTGAGTGTCTCTAATTTTCTTGCTCCAGCTGCTTTTTGAGCACCAAGGTTCTAGTTCACCCTCCACTCCATCTCTTCACAGACGAACACAGTAGGGTCTAGAGATTCTGGGTTTTCCAAGACCCCACAGCTACGGTGACAAAGAAGTGAGGAAAACAGATCATATCCCCAGCCCAGGAGTTCCTACACGGAACTAGAGTTTTCTGCTCTTTTTCTGTTGGCAGAAAGCCATGAAAATCATGATGTTCTTTGCAGAATACCTTTAAACACTCACATATTTAATGAACATTACACGACTGGGTGCTACATCAGATAGCATCTTAAAATCGATTCTGCTGCTGCTGCTAAGTCACTTCAGTCGTGTCCGACTCTGTGTGACCCCATAGACGGCAGCCCACCAAGCTCCCCCGTCCCTGGGATTCTCCAGGCAAGAACACTGGAGTGGGTTGCCATTTCCTTCTCCAGTGCGTGAAAGTGAAAAGTGAAAAGTGAAGTCACTCAGTCATGTCTGACTCTTCGCGACCCCATGGACTGCAGCCCACCAGGCTCCTCCGTCCATGGGATTTTCCAGGCAAGAGTACTGGAGTGGGGTGCCATTGCCTTCTCCAAAATAGATTCTAGCAATAGAATTTAATATCAGCAGTGAACAGGTTGGTGAGCTCAAGAGGAAATTCTGATTTTGTGCATCCTGAAGGTTACATCATTTGAGGAAGTTTTATTTATTAATTTTTTTAAATGTTTATTTATTTTTGATGTGGACCATTTTAAAGTCTTTATTGATTTGTTACAGTATTGCTTCTGTTTTTCTGTTCTCGTTTTGTGGCCATGAGGCATGTGGGGTCTTAGCTTCCTAACCAGGGATAGAACTCACAGCCCTGGCTTTGGAGGGTCAAGTTTTAACCACTGGACTGCAAGGCAAGTCCCAGGAAGTTTTCTTTCTTTCTTTTTTTTTAAAGGTATTCAAAATTACAAGCACAGATTATTAGGAAAGTTAATGTTTATGTGGAATGGGAGAAGAAATCCCAGGAAGTAACTGAATCATTGGCGATTCCTGCCTCTGTGTTTTGATGACACTTCAGGCAATTCACGAGAAATATTTGTAAAGAATGGCTCCTGTCTGCAGCTTAGCATTCACGCACAGTACTTACGAGAATGTGTGTCAGTGAGTGGACCTGAAGCTTCATCTTCATCAGCTTCACTATAAAGCTGCCTCTGGCCTGAGACAGAGTTTGAGAAGCAGTGTGGTCTCCTTAGACCAGGCTCCATACTACCAGTGCTCCGGGTGAGTTCTCAGGGGTGACTGAGACCCATTCTGGGCTTCCCTGGTGGCTCAGACAGTGAAGAATCTGCCTGCAGTGCAGGAGACCTCGGTTCGTTTCCTGGGTCAAGAAGATCCACTGGAGAGGGAAACGGCTACTCTCTCCAGTATTCTGGCCTGGAGAATTCCATGGACAGAGGAGCCTGGTGGGCTATAGTCCATGGGGTCACAAAGAGTTGGACACGATTGAATGACTTTCACTTTCAAGACCCATTCCACAACCCTTCATGGAGCACAGAATCAGTGTTATATCCTCCATAGACTAGACCCCGTGAGATTTTTATCTAGAAATTCTGCTGTTAGTATAATAAAGCATATTGTGTTAGTGCTCACTCAGCTTCCCCAGTGGCTCAGCAGGTAAAGAATCTGCTTGTAATGCAGGAGGCACAGGAGACTCAGGTTCGGTCCCTGGGTTTGGAAGATCCCCTGGAGGAGGAAATAGCAGCCACTCCAGTATTCTTGCCTGGAGAATCCCAGGGACAGAGGAGCCTGGTGGGCTATGGTCCATGGGGTTGCAAAGAGTCAGACACGACTGAGCACTTGCGTGGTATACGGCGTTAGTATTCACTTAGCTCCATTAAGTACTTAGAAGACATCAAAAGAAGCCAACAGGAAAACCAGAAAGGCAAGACAAAGTCAAAAAGCTCTGAGCAAATGTTCCAGCTTTAGAGGTTTCTCCCATCTGAGCCCTACCGTTTCCTCTGTATTTATTTTAGTCATCACCGGGACCATCCCAATTATGACCTATATTTTGCTTCTCTTCTGATGTTCAACACTTTTGGTCAGCAGGATATTTATAAAACTTATCCAGACTGTAGAATGGAACCATTAAATGTATAACTAAAATGACCTGAAAGCAATATGTGTGTGTGACAACGCTCTCGAATGGTCTTAGATATTGGTAAATGAATTTTAAACTACTTTACAGTTACTTTTAAAAATACACAGAATCCTGTTTTGGAAGATATTTGCTATATTTTACTTTCATATAATAGAGAATCCCCCTTGTACTGCAGTTTAGCATAGCTTCAGCACAACAAATATGATTAAGCTAAAATTATCAGAGAGCATAATGGATGTTTAAAACCTCCAGAGAGGAAAAAGTTAAGAACGTTGCACATTTTTGGGGTGTTGATGTTACGTGATGATTCATAAGAACACATTTTAAGCCGCTCTTCTTGTCTGGTTGTATTTGTTTAACTGGGACGTGTGGTTGTATTAGATTCACTGTTGTGCCAGCTCTGGTAGATGCTACATCCCGTGTATCTAAAATTGGTTTACAGATCAGGATGATTTATTTAAGCTAGACAAATACTCACTTTAATTTATACTATGGAAATCAGCTTTGATTTTCTTTTTGTGGCCAACTTGGGGAAAAAATCTGGTGAAATCATTTAGTCTTAAGAGTTTGCTTTATGAGTGATTTTCTCTGGGAAAAGAAGGGGGGACCTTCTGCTAAATTGGGGATCTGGGTAACCAAGCATCTCTAGGAGGAACAAAGGAAAAGAACAGAGGGGCTAATTGTTTAATTAGTAAATGTCTGCTTGGTTAATGACATATTAATGAGTTTTTAAGTCCGTCATATCATTTACCATAAAAGACCCACGCGCCTATCCCTGGATGTACTGTATAATTAAGTAATGTGGCCCAGAGGAGTTAATCATTTAAAACCCTGTCATCTTTCTCAAGTTTGCAGATAGAAAAGCCAGCACAGAAGGCACCTGCCAGGTAGAGTCAGGGTGGCACATAATTCTGAACTAAATTGTCTCTCTGCTATGGTTACACAGTCAGATGTCTGCCCAGAAGCAGAATTTCCACGCCCCTCCCTTTTGATAATCTAGAGAGCTGCTAAGACACTGCTGTTTGCTTGCTGGTGTTCAGTTATTTGCTCTGAGAATGTGAGTTTGTATAATAGAATGGGGGCCATTTGAGTGGCTTTTGAGTATTTGAAAGAGTAGACAGGCTCAGCAGACTCTCTGATTGTAGAATGGTGCTAGCCAGTATGGTCGCCACTTGCCACATGGAGCTATTTAAATTTAAGTTAATGAAAATTAAGTGAGATCAGACGTTCATGTTCTAAGTCTCTTTAACCACACACCAAGTGCTCAGTAGCCACGTGTGTGGCTAGTGGCTCCTGTCCAGGCAGCACGGATACAGAGCATTTCTGCCATCACCAAGTGCTCTCCTGGACTGTTAATAGAAACAGAGGAAGCCCTCAAGACCAGTAGGAAACAGCGTTCAACCTGCTTCCTTCCACGCCCACCTCTGAAGAGCTGAAGAGACAATGCCTTCTTCAAACTCGGGCTGCTCAGCCCCGTCCTACATAACTAGCTCACCTTCTTTTTCTTGGGGCAGGATCCATACTCGAACTCTGGCAGCCACTGGTTTAGATCAGAAAGTGAAAATTTACCTGACCACAGAGTACCTGATTTGGGGGCTATAAATCATGCTCCTATTGGTATATCATAGAGCTTAGTACATTGGAGAAGGAAATGGCAACCCACTCCAGTGTTCTAGCCTAGAGAATCCCAGGGACGGTGGAGCCTGATGGGCTGCCGTCTATGGGGTCGCATAGAGTTGGACACGACTGAAGCGAGTTAGCAGCAGCAGCAGCGGCGGCAGAGCTTAGTACTGCAAAAGCAAGATGGAACCTTCCAGCTCAGCTCCTTGTTCTAACCTGCTTCCCCAGGACCCTCTACATCTACTCCCGTCAGACCAACAGGACAGAATTTAAGTCAGAAGCAGTGGTTCCATTCCTCCTACATGTCACAATGTGATTTTCCCTGGAATTAAATTTTGCATCCAGAAACCTTGGAATGTCTTAATTTTCTTGGACCTTCCATATAAATGAATTGTCCAAATGGGCTGTTTTAAATAACTTAAATACCATTCCCTTTTCCTAAGACTGTGCTTTACAGTCTGATTTTCATCAATATTTCCTTGGATCAGCCCTCTTTTCTCTCCTTGACGCCTATAATTCTAAATATATTGGCTCTTTGGGGGTCATTGCAAATTGTGGAGGTAAGCAGGTGATAGCCTGTACCACTGGGGGTGCACTCCAGGGCATTCTTAGGGTCAAAATGCTTGAGACCCTCCCCCTAATCTGCTGAGAAAAGCAAGAAAACTCTGCTTCCCATGATTCCTGCTGTAGTCCACATCCCCTGCATTAAACGTCTTTTGCTGAGAGCTAGGTAATGTTCATACTACCACCAGTGACCATCCCATCATGCCTGACAGCTGTGCTTCAAATAATTTAGGCTTGGAGCACCATTCAGCCCCCAGGTTCCAACAGATCACGGAAGCTTCTCACTGCTAGCGGTCCGGCATTTTCTTTGTGTCATCTGTAGTGGAAGGACATTAGTCAAATCAAAAACATAGTTCGAAAAGTCAAAGTACACAGCTTAAACAGAGTATATCCATCCTTCTGGCTTGGAGAAATCTCGCAGGAAATATTGTTTGAACACCAAAAATGTTGCGATGAAATTCACACTTCCTTTTCTCCTCTGTGTGCACCTGTACCTTCTACATCCATCCTCCTCTTGAAGTTGCTGTTGTTGTCGTCTAGTTGCTAAGTTGTGTCTGACTCTTGTGACTCCGTGGACTGTAGCCCGCCAGGCTCCTCCATCCATGGAATTCTCCAGGCAAGAATATTGGAGTGAGTTGCCTTCTCCAGGGGATCTTCCAGACCCAGGGATTGAACCAGGGTCTCTCCTGCATGGCAGGTGGATTCCTTACCGGCTGAGCTACCAAGGAAGCCCTTCTTGAAGTTACCCTTGACCAATTACTTTGTTTGCACGTAAGTTGAGAGCAGATATAATGTGTGCTATGTGCCACTTCTGGTAGAAGCTCTGACACGAGTGTTCAGCTTACCTTCCTATTCCCTTTGCTATTGTAACTAGCCGCTTTCCACGTGGCAGAGGATGATGCTGTGGAAGCCAAGTTCAGAGCTGATAGAATTATACATTTGCATTTGCACCCACTGAATTTTTGTCATTGTTGGTGACGTACCATAGCCTAACCTATCCTGACTCTTACAATTCCTTATATTCAAGATGATTGAAATATAGTAGAAGAGATTAGACAGATTACTATCCAAAGCAATATGAGAATAACAGCGTATACACGGTTCAAAATAAACTTTATCTGAATGCTGAAAAAGAGAAACTGCTTCTGACCAAGGTGATTGCGAAAGATGTAATCAAAGATGAATAAGATGAGCAGTCATTTGAATATGATAAGATCTCAGTAGACAAATGGTGGTGGAAGGCATTCAAGAAAGATGAAATGGAAATGGAGCTGGAGAGCCCAAGGGATGTTTCAAAAATGGGCTAGCATTTGGGCCCTTTAAAGCAGGTCACTGCACAGGGTCGAGCAGGCTCTCAGTGCTGAATTATACACTGCAGCCCTGAGTGGAAGAGCTAGTGATGGAAAAGACCAGATAAGTAGGCCAAGGCACAGGAGAAGATGCTGGGATGTCAAAGAAGTTTGACCTGTGTTCTGTGCAGTGAGAGTGATCAGTGTTTTATGACTAGGGAAGGTATCAGATCAAGATTGTAGGAGATGGTTCTAGCATGACCTTCAAAATGAACAAGAAAAGAAATTTCTAGACCTTTGTTCCTCCTTTGCTCTGGATAAGTGACTCACTGCAACAATTGGAGAATGAGATGGTAAGGGCTTGAAATAAGACTCAGGAGATGGGAATATAAAAATGAACACTTAGGACTTCCCTGGGTGGCCCTGTGGTTAAGAAGCCACCTTCCAGTGCAAGGGCACAGGTTTGATCCCTGGTCGGGGTGGTAAGAGCCCGTATTCATACAGTGTGACAAAAGGGAAGAACAGACACTTCTAGAGGGAAGTGAGTATCGTTTGAGGCCCTGCCACTTATTATCTTAGGCAAATTCCAATTAATCACACTGAGACTCAGAGTCCTTAAATGCGAAATGGAGATAACACCAGTACCCCTTTCCTAGACTACTACAGGGGAGTAAATAAGAAAAAAATTCATTCATTTCTGGGCTGTTCAGCCCATATATGAAGTCTCAATAACTGCAAGTCACTTTTATTTAAAAGAATGTCATTTTGGTTCCTTCCAAGAAGTATTATAATATTTTTTTCTAAGCATTCAGTTTGCTTTTTTTTTCTATGTGATACTTCTTTAGAAGAGGGAAAAAAAAGTCCTCAAAAAGTTAAGCTGTCAAAATAAAAATGAAAAAAAAAAAAGCGTTTTTGTCTAATTTCAATATCACTCTTTCATTAGACCAGAAACACCGAGTAAGCATGACCATCAAGGCAGGCAGTCCTTCGTGTGGTAGGTAATTCCTTTTAAGGCCACGAGGGAGAGCCATGGTGAAGAATCCTGAATAGGAAGGCAAACAAGATTAGGTCAGCACCCGGTCTCCCTTGGGGGCGATTCACAGAACTGTTTTTGTGTAAATAAGCAAAACTTTTGCAGAAGTTTGGTTTGTTTCTTTCTGAATTCAAAGTTGTTTTCTTATTCTTTGACTAATATTTTAGAAGGGAGAGAAAATATTAAAAAAAAAAAAAAGTGAATGTCACTTTAAAGAAAAAGCAGAAAAGTTGGTTTTCAACAGCTAGAGAAAGTCAGCAAAAATATCAAAGCCTACTTTAGGTGGGCATACCGAAAATCTGTGGGTTCCAGGAACATCCATGTGGCTCTTCTCTGCCAGGAACCATCCTGAGCATTTCGTCACTTCATCATAGTCAGGAGGTTGCTGTTCCATTTTTCAAAAGAGGCAAGAGCAACTCAAGAAATTAACAAACCGAAATAAAGATGTGATTGTATTTATTCATTAAGCATGGGTTTATAAGCCCTAATTTTGTCAGACACTGTTCGCAGCACTAGGTTATAACCTCCAGCAGGACTTGGATTCTAAGTCCCAGCAGCCCCGAGTTTAGTAGGGAAAAACAAATACATGAGGAAATAGTGTGATGAGGCTTTACACGCCAGGCTCCTTGGTGAGGAGACCTCAGGGTTGAGTCCTGCTGGGTGACTGAGGGTCGGCATCTGCTAAGGCGAGAGGGCAGGACATCAGCAAAATGTTCTGTAGATCAAGGGGGCTACAGCACAACGTGAGTGCCCGGGCGGGACTGAGGCTTTGGCCGTGGGCTTCCTTGCCACCTTCTGGTAGCTGGGCTTTTTCTTGCTGGCTTTATCAGAATCTGGCTAATCCATAACCATCGCGCTCAAGGCACTATCGTCCCTTCCCAGGATTGCTGTCATTGTCTCTTGCTTGGTTTGCTTGGTGTCCCTGTTTCTGCCATTGCACCCGTGTCTGTTCTCCATTTCCAGGATGTCCTGTTAGAATGTAAGGCAGATCACGTTATGCTGCTTAACACTTTCAGTGTTTTCCACTCATTTAGAAAAACTAAGTGGTCACATGGCTTCAGTGAATCTGCTACCTGCCTTTCACTTTCCTGCACCATTAACTCTCTGGTCTCACTTTCCATTGCTCTTCCTCCTGCTCACTCCAGTCCAGATGCAGAGGGCTTCATGCTATTTTTAGGGCACACCGATGCCCCTAGGGCATCTTCTCACCCCAGGACCTTTGCACCTGCATGTTGTCCCTCTGTTTACGAGGCTCTTCTCTCTGACCTCTTGAAGGCTTTGACTTAAACATCATCCTCTTGGTGATACTTCCCCAGCCCTCTTTCTAAAGTTGTAACCTATCCTTCTATCCATCCCAGCAATCTCAGTTTTCTTTCATTTAACACACTTATATCTTATTTTGGAAAACTCAGCAGTGGCCACAGGACTGGAAAAGGTCAGTTTTCATTCCAATCCCAAAGAAAGGCAATGCCAAAGAATGCTCAAACTACCGCACAATTGCACTCATCTCACACACTAGTAAAGTAATGCTCAAAATTCTCCAAGCCAGGCTTCAGCAATATGTGAACCGTGAACTTCCTGATGTTCAAGCTGGTTTTAGAAAAGGCAGAGGAACCAGAGATCAAATTGCCAACATCCGCTGGATCATGGGAAAGGCAAGAGAGTTCCAGAAAAGCATCTATTTCTGCTTTATTGACTATGCCAAAGCCTTTGACTGTGTGGATCACAAGAAACTGTGGAAAATTCTGAAAGAGATGGGAATACCAGACCACCTGATCTGCCTCTTGAGAAATCTGTATGCAGGTCAGGAAGCAACAGTTAGAACTGGACATGGAACAACAGACTGGGTCCAAATAGGAGAAGGAGTACGTCAAGGCTATATATTGTCACCCTGTTTATTTAACTTCTATGCAGAGTACATCATGAGAAACGCTGGACTGGAAGAAACACAAGCTGGAATCAAGATTGCTGGGAGAAATATCAATAACCTCAGATATGCAGATGACACCACCCTTATGGCAGAAAGTGAAGAGAAACTAAAAAGCCTCTTGATGAAAGTGAAAGTGGAGAGTGAAAAAGTGGGCTTAAAGCTCAACATTCAGAAAACAAAGATCATGGCATCCGGTCCCATCACTTTGTGGGAAATAGATGAGGAAACAGTGGAAACAGTGTCAGGCTTTATTTTTCTGGGCTCCAAAATCACTACAGATGGTGACTGCAGCCATGAAATTAAAAG
Organism: Bos indicus; assembly: GCF_029378745.1. Lineage (NCBI taxonomy): Eukaryota > Metazoa > Chordata > Mammalia > Artiodactyla > Bovidae > Bos > Bos indicus. Next base: position 49,036,267 of record NC_091782.1, on the reverse strand, counting down.
ACGCTTACTCCTTGGAAGGAAAGTTGTGACCAACCTAGATAGCATATTCAAAAGCAGAGACATTACTTTGCCAACAAAAGTTCGTCTAGTCAAGGTTATGGTTTTTCCTGTGGTCATGTATGGATGTGAGAGTTGGACTGTGAAGAAAGCTGAGCACCAAAGAATTGATGCTTTTGAACCGTGGTATTTGGAGAAGACTCTTGAGAGTCCCTTGGACTGCAAGGAGATCCAACCAGTCCATTCTGAAGGAGATCAGCCCTGGGATTTCTTTGGAAGGAATGATGCTAAAGCTGAAACTCCAGTACTTTGGCCACCTCATGCAAAGAGTTGACTCATTGGAAAAGAACCTGATGCTGGGAGGGATTGGGGGCAGGAGGAGAAGGGGATGACAGAGGATGAGATGGCTGGATGGCATCACTGACTCGATGGACTCGAGTCTGAGTGAACTCCGGGAGTTAGTGATGGACAGGGAGGCCTGGCGTGCTGCGATTCATGGGATCACAAAGAGTTGGACACGGCTGAGCGACTGAACTGAATTGATCTGATCTGATATCTTATTTATTTGTTTTCTTTATTTTCTATCTCCTTTTCATGGCATGCAAGTCCCAAGAGGGCAGGGATGTTTGTCTGCTCACTGCTGTATCTCCAGCGCCTGCAGCAGTGCCTGGCTTCCTACTAAACGTCCTTGACTAAATAAATGAGTACCTCTGGACACGACTGGAGCAGTGACAAATGCCTTCTGAGATGAACTTTCTTTCTGTATGAGGACAAGGCAAAGAGGAAACATCGGGCTCTGGGCATCACTAAGTATGATAGGGTGAGCCCAAAAGTTAACCACAGATGGAGTGATACTAAGTGTTATAATCTGGGGGGCTGTGGGCAAAACCCAGGCAACTCGGGTCTACTGAAAGTCAGAATGGGAGTAATACTGATCATAATCCACATGGGTAGGGCATTTTAAATAAATAGAGAATGCCAAGCACATGTTAGGTTCTTTATTCTTGGTACTTTCTTTGCTTGCTTTTCCTAATAGGATACAAGATTCATTTGTGCTCTTTTTAAAGCCTTATCAATAAAACCCATGACTCTTCTCGGTGATGCTCTGCGGCTTAATTTTTTTTATTATTTTATTTTTAAACTTTACATAATTGTATTAGTTTTGCCAAATATCAAAATGAATCCGCCACAGGTATACATGTGTTCCCCATCCTGAACCCTCCTCCTTCCTCCCTCCCCATACCGTCCGTCTCTTCCCTCTTTGTAATTTACCCAAAATTAACAGAGTGGTTGGTTCACTCATGAGTCAATATTCAGATCATGTGAGCTGACGATGAGTTGGATGCGAAGTAAAAATCATTGTTCATGCCAGACCATCACCAGAATGTGAGGGCAAACAGCATACTCCCTGTTTTCTTCTAGAGTTTTCTGTTGATCATTTTCTGTATGTATCTTAGCAAACAGTTCTCTTGGATTTTATGTGAAAAATTAATAAAAGGATAGCACCTGTGATAACACATTTTGTCGCTTTTACATTTTTGCTGTATTTTAAGAATATTAATCATAACATATGCATCAAAAAATACCAGATCATTTTATTCTATTATTTCACGGAAACTTGTTTTGTCTTAGTGAAAATTTCTCTGGTGACGGTGATGATAATAGATAACACTGCTATGCAGCTTCGTTTGTGTCAGGCACTTTTTCAAAACACTTTTCTCCTCCCCAGTCCATACACACAGAGATACGTATTTTAAAAATTTACTTAATTCTCACTATAGTCCTAAAATAAGTACAGTTTTATTCCCTCATTGTTTTTTTCATGAGGAAAGTCTTTGTTTACAGATCTTTTTCTGTTTTGATAAAGCTGCAAAGCTCTTCAAGGAAATTAAAAATTGTAGAGAAATCATAGCATAGGATATATCGAAGGGCTGTAACTAGACCCTCTGTAGGGTCACCTTGGCTATAGAAGCTCAGATCTCCTGTGTCTACCCACACCCTCAATGATTCTCCAGAAGTGCCTGGATACCCTGTGGCTTGTAGATAAACATTTGAGGAGGAAAGTAGACTTGTATATCATGTAATGCACCATTTGCAAAAATATTGAAGTCAGTGCTTTCTGGACATACGATTGTTTCTTTGGGAATGTGATATGCATTCCCAAAGAAACAATATCGGGCTTCCCTGGTGGCTCAGACAGTAAAGAATCTGCGGTAATGCAGGAGACCTGGGTTCAGTCCCTGGGTTGGGAAGATCCCCTGGAGAAGGAAATGGCAACCCACTCCTGTATTCTTGCCTGGAGAATTGCACGGACAGAGGAGCCTGGTGGGCTGAACAGTTCAGGGGGTTGCAAAGAGTCGGACATGACTGAGCAACGAACATACGCTGGGAATGTGAATTAAAATACTGGGACAAGTATTGTGTGTTGCAAACTAGTGAAAACACTAAGCATCAGTAAGCCATTCAACCAACTGCCAGTACTTCTTAGGTATTTATTTATTTGATGGTGCATTATTTCCTGATCTGTCAGCGCTCGCTCCATGATATAAAATCAAGGAAAGAAGTTAAAGTTTTAGGAGTAATCCCAAACTGTAGAAGTCAGGGAGATAATTCTATCAGCCTCCATGGCTCTCCTTACTGGCAGCCAACCCAAGGACTCCTGGTATGCACACAAAGGAAATGTATTTTGCATAACTTGACTTCCAAGCAGTGATTATCCCTTGCAGGCTGTTTGTTTTTCCAAGTGGTCCTGCTGATTAGAGGCTCTGAGTGCAATCTGTGGTGCTTGATAACCTAGCTACCTTGGCTTTCTGCTACATTAAACCCCTTTGGTCTGCTTTAAACAGGCGCACTGATGCTTGCAGACTTTCTCTGCCTTCAGAAGCTGCATTTCTATGCCAGGAATTTGTTTCTTGCAAGTCATCAAGAAGTATATGATACATGTTGGCAATGTGAACGTCAGTATGCAACTTTTGAGATGACAAATTCTCATGTCTTACCTGATTTTGTGGTTGAATTTTTAAATAATTCAGTGAGTATTTAATGAAGGTTATGCATCATCACCGGGCCTCCCTGGTGGCTCAGTGGTAAAGAATTCACCTGCCAAGCAGGAGATGCGGGTTCGATCCCTGGGTCAGGAAAAATCCCCTGGAAAAGGAAATGGCGATCCACTCCAGGACTCTTGCCTGGGAAATCCCATGGACAGAGGAGTCTAGCAGGCTACAGTCCACGGGGTCACAAGGAAACGGACATGACTGAGCGACTACACCACAACAGCATACATCATCACCATCTTCTCACGACTGAGAGAGGGCTCCCCAAAGTCTATTTCGAGGCATTAGTCCTCTTTGGTGCCTCGTGTTGGAGAGTAGGGTAGATTGAAAAAAAAGTCACAGTAGAACATGTTTGAGAAATAGTTGCAGATTTGAAATTTACATGAATGATGTTAAATCCTTGAAACATCATTTGGCATCTCTGGGAATTATTGTTTGTCCACAGAATGTCCTTTCTTCATGCCACAGCCTGTATCACTCCTTGGAACTTAATTTCCATAGAGCACACATTGTAAAACGCTGATTTTACAAATGCTCATTCGAGCCACGTGCAGGTTCTGTTTGCAGGACACTCCTCTCTGTTTCACTGTAGGGCACAGGGGAGTACATTTCCTACAAAGTCAATACAAATCTATGTCTTTAATCTTAGTTTTCCTTGCTCCAAGCCAGGGGTTGGAAAACTTTTTTCTGTAAAGCGCAGCATAGGAAATGTTTTTGGCTTCGTGGACCATACGGCCTCTGTCATAGCGATTCACTTCTGTTCTTGTAGCATGACAGCAGCTGCAGACAATATGAGAATAAATGAGCATGATTGAAATTGGGATTTCACATGGTTTTTGTTTATCAAGAGATCGTCTTCCTCTTTTTTCCAACCATTTAAAAACACAAAAACCACTCTTCAATCACAGGATGTGTAAAAATAGCCAAAGTGCTGGATTTGGTCTATGGACCGGTCAGTCGAGCCCTTCTACTCTTTATGGATATGAGAGTTGGACCATGAAGAAGACTGAGCCCTGAAAAATTGATGCTTTCAGATTGTGGTGCTGGGGAAGACTCTTGAAAGTCCCTGGGACTGCAAGGAGGTCAAACCAGTCCATCCTAAAGAAAATCAACCCTGAATATTCATTGGAAGGACTGATGCTGAAGCTCCAATACTTTGGCCACCTGATATGAAAAGCAAGCTCATTAGAAAAGACCCTGATTCTGGGAAAGATTGAAGGTAAGAGGAGAAGGGGATGACAGAAGATGAGATGGCTGGTTGGCATCACTGACTCATTGGTCATGAATTTGAGCAAACTCCAAGAGATAGTGGAGGACAAAGGAGCCTGGCATCTTTTTTTTTTTTCTTTTCACAAACCAAAAAAAAAAAAAAAACCACCCTAGTTTTTCCTAAGGAAGGTTTATTCTGACAGTTTACTTACAGAGATAAAAAAATAACTATCTTAATTAATATTAGAATTTTACTTGGTTCCTCAGACCTTTTAATTAGGTCTTTCTTTGAGAGAAAAATGTTTTGAGACATAAGACTTCCAAGACAAGGCTGTACCCATTTCCTATTGAAATTCATAGCAACTTCTAGAAGCTCAATGACAGATGGGAGTTGAAAGAACTTTTATAAAATTATCAAATATTTAGCAATAGTAGAAAAGTCTTTAATTACTACCTTTGACACTTTCTTTTGTAGATGTAAGAAAAGCAAAAAAAAAAAAAAATCTAAAATCTAAAAATAGATCAGATCCACGTGAGAAGAGTTTCTTAGATACATCAGTCTAGTATTCCATGGTATTCTTTATTTTTAAAAAATTTAAACAATATTTTGTGTAAAACATAAATTATAGTTATTAACTATAGCTTAGAATAAACTCTAATCAAGGATGAGGAACTAATGCAATTTAAAGGAGAGGAAGCTCCTACCTGCTGCTATGACTATAGAGAAGTTACCCGTGTTTTTCTGGAAAATTCTCCAGTCTTGTCATTAAAAATGGCAATGTTATATACGTATCTGATAGTTTTGTTCCTTGGTTAGGTTTTTATTGATTAATAAATCCATCAATTTATTTCCTCCATCATTCAACCCATGATTCCTGCGAGTTTGCTATGGGCTGGGTACTCTACCATAATAAATATGTGGTACATTAATTGGATTCAATTATTGACTTATCTTTTTTCATGATAAGATTTCACAAGAAAACTTTTTAACACATCTGGTGAGGACCTTTTCACTTGGAAAAAAAAAAGTCAAACATTTAACCTAACTATAGATGTATCACCAAAGTGCTTGGCTTCTGGCATAAAACAGGAGCTATGTATAAACACATCATAAAAACAGATAAAACAGGAGCAAAGAGCCCAGAAGGTAAAGTTGTCTTTTAGATATTGTCATGGTGACAACCCAAGCAGTGCCCAAAAAGGCCAGAGGATAAAGCAAACTGAACCAGACTTCAAGTCAACAGACATTTATTGAACTACGTTTCTGCATAGGGCACTGTGATCGTTGCTCTGGGGATACAAACATGCGTGAAACATCATTTCCGCCCTCAAGGAATTTACACGGGGAGACAGAGATATGCAGAAGTGGCACTGCAGGCAGAATACATTAAGTGCTGGAAGAGAGGAACTGCAACGGGAAGTACCAGGGAAGGCTTCATAACAAGGGTGGGACTTGAACTCTTCCTACAAGACCAGATAAGCTTTGAGAGGCAGAGAGGGGAGGAAAGCGCAGCATAACCCACAAACAAGAAGTCATGAAGCAGACAATGGCAGTGTGCAGTACTCAGCCTGGGACCAGAGAAGCACACCCACCAGGGGTGGTAGCACGCTCAGCCATTGATCTGGGCCTGTGGTTTCAGGGTCTGGTGCTGAAACCCACAGGGCAAGTGGTCAGGAAGTAAAGATGGGTGTGCAGAGGAGCTCGGACAAACCGGAATTCTGCAGGCTGGGCTGGGTCTCCCAAAGAACGCTGGAACCCACTTGCTACGTTCACCAGTTCCCAGCCTCCATCACTGATGATCGGAGTGATTTGTGGGAGAGGCTGGAACCATTCTCTATGGAGCTTGAGATGCCCTGGCCCCAAGTGTGGGACAAGCTGGTGGAGGAGAGCAGAAAGGAGAGAAGGGGCTACACATGTTTGGATCCGTAGCCAACCAGCTGAGCCCTCTTGCATAACACGTGACCTCCAGCCGCACCTGGTACCCCTCAAGACTGTTGTAGTCAGGGAGGAATGTGGCCGCGGTTTCAAGTTGTACAAGTTGTCTCTTCTGCTCTGCTCCCAGTTCAGAACTCAGCAGAGAAGGGAATCCTGAGAAGCGTAGTTCCAGCTTACTCGAATTGGCAAATGGCGAATCTCCTGCGTGGTGCCCGCTTGGGATGACGTCCTGCCTGTTTACATGATACCAGGTACTTTATCTCCTTGGAGATCACATGGGTTCCTCAGAACATCACAGAGAATGGATCATGCGCCAGACCCAACCTGTAGTCTCAGCTATTGAGGAAAGAATTATTCATTTGCTTAAGATCATTCATCGTGTCCATTCGTTCAGTTATTTAAGCATCAAAGTGCTGGAAATGAACACAAGAGAATAGGATTCGATTAGAAGAGGAAGTTGTATCAAGTTGCTTCTTTTCCTATTTTAATGAGGGAATTAATTTTAACCATTAAGAAATGGAGAGACCCATTCTTCATTTTTGCTCGGTGACTTACAATTTCCAGATAATGCAAGGCTTTTACCTATAGATATAGAATGACCTTGTCTTGAACCCCTGAAAATATTACGCTGAAACAAATAGAACAGGTAATAAATGAAATGGTTAATTTTTGGTGGTGAAAGACCTGTTAGCACTTCTTGCTTTCTCTTCCTAGAAATACATATGCATCTGGGTAGGGTTGTGCTTTGGAAGACACCCTGAAGTAGAAGCAAAACGATTCTTTGCTTAAAGCATTAAAACCACCACCACAACCAACAGCAACAAAACCAGCAAAACCTAGGACAAACGAGTTTTGTGGCAACAACAATAAAAGCCCAGGTCAGGTAAGTAAGCACAGAGTTATTTCTTAAGGAACACAAATTAAGTGTTCAGCGTTTGTCCTTTCTTTTGGATTATGCTGCTTGCAAAGAGAATCATTTGAAAGGATTAATATGCTATGCTATGCTATGCTAAGTCACTTCAGTTATGTCCGACTCTGTGTGACCCCATAGACGGCAGCGCACCAGGCTCCCCTGTCCCTGGGATTCTCCAGGCAAGAACACTGGAGTGGGTTGCCATTTCCTTCTCCAGTGCATGAAAGTGAAAAGTGAAAGTGAAGTCACTCAGTCATGTCCGACTCTTAGCGACCCCATGGACTGCAGCCTACCAGGCTGCTCCGTCCATGGGATTTTCCAGGCAGAGTACTGGAGTGGGGTGCCATTGCCTTCTCAGGAAAGGATTAATAAAACACCATCAAAACTCAAACTAGGACTAAACAATTAAACACAGTTGGCAGTATCTATTCTTAATTCATCTATACAATTAGGTCTCCAGTTTTTAAGCATCTTAGCATCCAGTGTTTTGTCTCCAGACACAAAAACTATGCTCCAGGTGGCTCTAAAACTCAAGAGACGACTTGATAAAGAAGGTGATTTGGAAGGTGTGACTGTGATCACCTCAAAGGAAGGGATTGAATTGGGGTCAAAGATGAAATTGGAAAAGAATTGACAGTTTGTAGAAAAGACGTGCTGAATTAAAAGTTGGTTTTATTACTGTTCCTATTGGAAGTGAGAAGTAATTCCAGTAACTCTAGGGTAGTGATCATAATTCCAGGTCATGCTTTCCTCTCTGTTTTCAAATTCAGTTGTGCTATTTCCAAGAGCCCAGCAAAAGAGAACAAGAGTCTGCCTCTGAATCTCAGAGTCCTGTGATCGGCTGAAATAACTACTGAGACCTCGTGTTCCAACAGCACTTTATCAAGTGTTTTCACATAAAAGATCTTTCTTGATATAACTCTTGCGTGGTGTGTCTTCCATTTTCTAGACAGTGTGAGTTTTTTGATGTGTGAGATGAACTGAAACAGGAAGAGGGACAGGAAATTTACAGACCTGTGGAATGATATTCCACAATGGGGTATTCTTTATAATTATCCTGGCTGAATGGCACCACCCAAAGTTCTTAAATCATCAACAATGCTGTTTTTACTGTAGAGGATAAGAGTTACGATCCTGCGACCCTTTAAATCTTCTTCCTTGACAAAAGTGATCTACCTCTCCAGCCAGCCTGTCTTGATGATCCATGGCCGTGCCACGCTGGTGCTGGATGTGTGTGATGGAGGGCTCCTAAAAGGCTCTTGGTAGGAGGAAAGTGCTACTTACATAGAGCAGGAATCTTGTGAGATTTAAAGGGGGGAAGATGCTAGTTCGAGTCATGAATAACAGAATTCAGCCAAAAGCACTTTTGCATTGCTGCTGCTGCTGCTGCTAAGTCGCTTCAGTCGTGTCTGACTCTGTGCAACCCCATAGATGGCAGCCCACCAGGCTCCCCCATGCCTGGGAAGAACACTGAAGTGGGTTTCCATTTCCTTCTCCAATGCATGAAAGTGAAAAGTGAAAGTGAAGTTGCTCAGTCGTGTCTGACTCTTAGCGACCCCATGGACTGCAGCCCACCAGGCTCCTCCATCCATGGGATTTTCCAGGCAAGAGTACTGGAGTGGGGTGCCATTGCCTTCTCCGCACTGCTGTTTTTGTTTTCTGTAACTTGTAACCAAGATTTTTTTTTTTTTAAAGATTTTAAACATGACATTAGTTTCTTGACAGCACGGGTTACCTTCTAACATGGGACCCATGTCAATAGGCCGTTGTCCTAATCTGTTTCCATTGAGAACCTTAAATAGACACTGTGCATGTGTGTGTCTCAGTCACTCAGTCGTGTCTGACTATGACTGTGTGACCCCATGGACTGCACCCGCCAGGCTCCTCTGTCCATGGGATACTCCAGGCAAGAATACTGGAGTGGGTAGCTGTCCCTTCTCCAGGGGATCTTCGCAACCTAGGGGTCAAAACTGGGTGTCTTGCATTGCAGGCAGATTCTTTACCATGTAAGCCACCAGGGAAGCCCAATGGCTACTAATGTGACAACTATTCAGCAGTGACAAAAAAATGATTTATTTACTCTTCCTCTCTGATCTAATCAACCATAAATCTAGTCATTTCTAATTATTCTAGAGATCACTTCTTGCCCACAGCTGGTACTCAGTCAGAATGGTCTAAAGTATGCCCAGATTAGTTGCATTATCTAAACTAAAACCCTCTCCACTACCTACTAGATTTCTCATCCTTAGGGCTCAATGAGTCCATCAAAATTAGGATGATCAGAAGTGAAATTTTTATCTTCTCCCTCAAAACTATGCTTTCTTTCTAAAGCTATTCGTTCATCTGTGAATGGTCTCAGGGGATGCTCGTAGTAAAGAAGCTGTCTGCCAGTGCAGGAGGCGTAAGAGGCTCAGGTTTGATCCCTGGGTCAGGAGGATCCCCTGGAGAAGGAAATGGCAGCCCACTCTAGTATTCTTGTCTGAAAAATCCTGTGGGCAGAGGAGCCTGGCAGGCTACAGTCCATGGGGTCGCAAAGAGTTGGACACGACGGAAGTGACTCAGCACACATGACGCAAAGAGTTGGACACAACGGAAGTGACTCAGCACACATGATGCAAAGAGTTGGACACGACGGAAGTGACTCAGCACACATGAATGGTTCCCCATCGCCACCACCAACTGAGACTTCCCAGGCAGCGACTTTGGAGTCTTTCTACACCTCGTCAATCACCTTGTCTTGTCAAATCACAAGTGTGTTTCAAGTCCAGCCTCTCTGATGTGTTCCTAGTCCGTATCCTAGGATTCTGTGCTAGTCCACGCCCTCTTTACTTATTGCCTGGATCATTACTGCATTTCTCTAAGTGGTTTTAGTTTTCAACAATCTCTCATTTTTCTGGAACCCATGGTTGTCAATCATCCTCCGTTCATCTAACTGGGATATTTTCTGGGGAATAGATGTTGTATAAAATGATGCTCTGCTTCCCTGTTTGAGGGCTTTCCTGGTGGCTCAGGGGCTGCCCCTGTGGCTCAGCAGTAAAGAATCCACATGGGATGCTAGAGACCTGGGTTCGATCCCTGGGCCAGGAAGGTCCCCTGGAGAAGGGAATGACAACCCACTCAGGTTTTCTTCCTTTTTTAAATTTATTTATTTTTAATTGAAGGGTAATTGCTTTATCGTATTGTGTTGGTTTCTACCAACATCACCACACTCCAATTTTCTTGCCTGGAGAATCTCATGGACAGTTCTCTGTCCATGGACAGCTGGTGGACTGCAGTCCATGGGGTCACAAAGAGTCAGACACAACTGAAGTGACTAATGCTTTCCCTATTTAAACTAGAACAGCTTATGAAAAATGGCCCCTCACAAAGTAGCCCATGAGCCCACTTCAGAGAAAGGGAGCCATGATCATGGGGGAAATGTGTGGGCAAGGGGGAGGGGGACTTACCTGTTGGTAAAGCAAGGGAGGCTGCTGCTGATACTTGTTAACCATGTGAAGTTGAAGAAATGTTAGTTGCTCAGTCATGTCCAACTCAACAAGGTATCTGAGTTGAGGTTGGATTCTAGAACTGGGTTTGCCTTAATTGGGTACTGTAGGTGGGTGGTGAGCCTGGCACACGGAAAATCGAGAAAGGCAGTACTGTAGAGCAGGACTGGGTCTGGCAGCATCTTCTGCATGACCGTCACCTGCCTTCTTCTCCAGTCGTTCTCGAGTATACATCCTTTGCTTTAGATGTGCAATTTGTTAAAGTCACTTGAGGACATGGTGTATCCACCATAGATCAGACTGTAGAGAAAACCCTGGGACTGTAAGGATAATAACCCACATCTGTTATTACTATGGCATTTTGAAAGAATAAAAGCTTAATACCATTATAGATTTCCTATTGTTCATAACCTTTATTAATATAAAATTGCTCTCCTTACTCAGTTCAAAGTCTTTCTTAACAAAACTAAGTCATTAATTTATCAACTTATGCACTCAACAAGTATCTCTTGAATCCTGATTCCAGATGCTTTGATAGTTGTTGAAAACAGATTTATAACAAACATGCTGCCACTTCTATCTTGGAGTTGTTACTACAAATAAAACTGATGCCCATATTTTTACCCTGGGCCTTTTGAGGGGGTAAAAGGGGAAGAATGTTATACTCTAGAGCCTTGTGTATCTGCTGTTTTCTAGTGATATTTTACTTTTTAAATGTTTCTTGTAAAGAACAAAATACTAGATTGTTATTTTAATGATTTCTGGGAGTCTTTGCCTTGTAAAGGGGGGGATTCAGATATTTTATTTTTCTCTTATGCGCAGTCTCCCTTGGTCATCTTGATTCATGCTTTTAGTTTAATGCTTGATTTCTCTTGTCTTTTATTTTCCATAATTGAAAGGTAGCTGCTCTTATTTTTCACTCTACCAGTTGATTTTCAAAATCTTTTCCAGAAGAACTTTAAAACTTTGTTGATGCTAACTATCAAGTGAAGGAACAAAGTAACAACCTCTAAGTCGCCTTCTGAGAAAATGAAGAATTTTGTGCTTTTATTTTTCTTTTCCCCCTTAGTTTAGGTCTTGATTAGTGTATCTTAGAGCCTGGTCTCTGTGTGTAAAATTGGTCTTAAATGTGGTGTTTATGAGACCAAATAAGTATTCAGTCTTAGGCAACTACCTTAACAAATCCTTCCTTATCAACATAGGAATAGTCTTTTATGTCTTGAATGACAGAGAATATTTTATTTTGTTAAATCATGGTTTTTTGAAAATTACTCTTTTATAAGTACTTTAGTAGGACAAGGATGTTTTTACTTTCTTCTGGGAATCAGAAAATCAAACGTGTGCGTTATATGGAGGTACTTATTTATCTTTAATGAAAATGCTATACTGTGGATTGTCTTCAATAGAGAATGATGGTTATTGTTATCTATTGTTACCAATAATCAGTTCAGTTCAGTTGCTCAGTCATGTCCAACTCTTTGCAACCCCATGGACTGCAGCACACCCAACTTCCGTGTCCATCACCAATTCCCAGAGCTTGCTCAAACTCATGTCCATTGAGTTGGTGATGCCATCCAACCATATCATCCTCTGTTGTCCCCTTCTCCTCCTTCCTTCAGTCTTTCCCAGCATCAGGGTCTTTTCTTTGTATGAGGTGGCCAAAGTATTGGAGTTTCAGCTTCAGCATCAGTTCTTCCAATGAATATTCAGAACTGATTTCCTTTAGGATACACTGGTTGGATCTCCTTGCGGTCCAAGGGACTCTCAAAGAGTCTTCTCCAACACTGCAGTTCAAAAGCATCAATTCTTCGGCACTCAGCTTTCCTCATAGTCCAACTCTCCCATCCATACATGGCTACTAGAAAAAACCATAGCTTTGATTGGTCATTTAAAAATGGGAGTGAGCCAACAGTGGCTTAATATGAATTAATGCAAGACCCCCATAATACAAAGGGAATCATACCATGAGGAATTAGATATTTTAAATCCAGTTCAAAGTCAAGATGTGAGCCAGAGTCCAGACAGGTTTAAAAGACCACAAAGCAAGTGTTTATTCTTAGGGCAGTGTGGGGAAGCAGACATCTTCTTGTCATTGGTACCACCCCAGAAGCGTTAACCTTGGCAAATGGCGTGTATGGCAGCTTTGACCCTGGAGTAGTTTAAAGACTGGAGGGGCCTTAGAGAGGAGGGTCAGCATGGTGAGTCATTGGCGATGGAAGCTGGGCCAGAGGCTACGTGTCTGGTACTGGATCCAGGCTTCTTTCCATCGCCTCCAACTGCCTCTCATCTCAACCATAAGTTTATAATTAAATAGCAAATATTAGAGATTTTACTTAAAGACTAGATGGGTTCAATGCAGATCAACTAGTATAAAACTCTCTGGCATTTTTTTTTTCTATTAATAAACCAGCCTGATAAATTTAGCCTCCTTTCTAACATCAGCTAATAGAAACCATTTTTGACGTATTGAAAGCATTCACCATTTCCGAGAGGAGCCCACAGTGAGCATGCCTCCACCGCAGTTCCTGATATTTGAGCGATCTGTTTCTTCATAGAAATGAATACATGCTAGTTGTCATCTGAGTGACAATGTATCTCCATGAACACCATTCTTCTTTGGCTCCAATTTGATACATCAGGGGCATGAAGTTTTCAACAACTGTGTTTCATTTCCCTTCTGATGAAGTAAGAATACTGCACATTAACTCGGAATCTCCAAAGCATCCGAGAAAGACAATGTAGCCTATGTTAGCAGCATCTGTGGGTAGCTGTACGGCCTTTGTAGCTCTTGTTTAGTGGCTAAGTCATATCCAACTCTTTTGCAGCCCCATGGGCCCCATGGACCAGCCAGATTCCTCTGTTCATGGGATTTCCCAGGCAAGAATACTGGAGTGGGTTGCCATTTTCTTCTCCAGGGGATCTTTCCAACCCAGGGATTGAACCTGTGTCTCCTGCATTGGCAGGCAGATTCTTTACTACTGAGCCCATGGGCGGTGGAGCCTGGTGGGCTGCAGTCCACGGGGTCGATAGGAGTCAGACACGACTGAGCAACTTCACTTTCACTTTTCACTTTCATGCATTGGAGAAAGAAATGGCAACCCACTCCAGTGTTCTTGCCTGGAGAATCCCAGGGACGGGGGAGTCTGGTGGGCTGCCTGCCGTCTATGGGATCGCACAGAGTCAGACACGACTGAAGCGACTTAGCAGCAGCAGCCGCAGCCCCTGGGAAGCCCACAGCTTTTACTCTCCCCCTGCAAAACAGAGAATCAGACCTTTCAACTGGCTAGCGCATAACAGTGCTACTAAAACAAACAAATATGTATAATGATCTGGTTTCCTTTGCTTAAAATCCAAGGCTTGGAACTTCCCTGGTGAGTCCAGTAGTTAGGACCTTGGCTTCCAATGCAGAGGGTGAGGATCACATGCCTCTGAGCTGAGGCCCCACATGCCTTATAGTCAAAAAGTCAAAACATCGAACAGAAGTAATAGTGTAATAAATTCAATAAAGACTTTTTAAAAAATGACCCACATCAAAGAAAAACGAAAGCTTTAAAAAATCCAAGGCATGTTATCTGATAAAAAGTCCCAAAAGAGACTAGGGAAATCTATGTATACTTTTATCATATGGCAATCCTCTTAAAAATCTTAGCTGTTTCAGAGCACTCTTTATTATTGGCTCCCAGACAGTGATCACTGTAGTAATCAGAAGAGAAACAGGTGTCTAGATGATTTTCCTGTTTTTTTTCAGGGATACCTAGGTTAACTCTTACCTGTCATGAGAATAATTACTGGTATCCCTCAGTAGAAGGCAATTCAGTGAGTAGAATTTTGTGAGATGACTTGATTGGTACGCCACGTACTCAATTACATTTCTTAAATTGTTCAGAAATACACCTGTGGCTCTCTAAATTACTAATGAAGTGAGCCGGCTCTGACTTGGGGAGCTCCCATTACAAAGGGCAGGCTAGATGTCAGGAAAGGAGCCGCAGTAGGGGGTGAGTCCTCGGATCCTTTGGGAATCTGTGTCCCAGGAGCCAGACCGCAGACCTCAGAAAGGAGATTGGAATCCTCCAAGAGCTACCAGCAGAGAAATGAAAGCTGGAAGGTCTGTTTTTATTAATGAGCTAGAAGGAAGTAAATCCCATGAGCCCTCAGCGTTTTGTAAATAAAGAGCCCAGCCTTCCTTGGGGAACAAGGCTAGACGACGGCGTCCCGTTTACGGGTGCCGTAGCCATCGTGTTTTATGTGCAGTTAGCCTGTCCGGGTTCATTGTGCTCCTGATTTTTCAGCTGAGACCAGACACCACTTGCAAGCGTCCCTCCTACACATCGCCTGGAATGTGATTCATTAGAGATTTATTTGGACTTCCAAGCAAATGTGCCACAGAAGATTAAAAGTGGGTAATCAATCATTTTGCCCTAACGAATGAATTAGGTGCTTTCCTGATGATGGCTAACTGAGTGGTAAGGCAGGGTTGGGGGTTTTGTGGAGAGCCGGGTAGCCCGAACGAGGCAGCAGAGAAGAGTGGAAGAGGACTCCCGCCTCCTCCTCCGAAAGTGTCTTTCCCTCCTTAGACCCTCAGGTCCACAGGGTTTCTCTGACACTCATCCTTTCAGAGTCTTGTATTTTCATGATCCATATGATGTGAGTCGTTGTAAAAGAAAATCCAGTGTACGCTTATAAAGGACTTATACAGATTGCAGACCAACAGTAAGAGTATAATGCAAGACAATAGTCTGATTGGTATTCATGAAAAATACAGACCTATCAAAATATCCTATTGTTTTTCCTAAGGTTAAATTGTTTCAGTTTTGGTGATTTCTTAATTTTTATGATCATTTTTGATAACACACTTTACATCATAATCAAAGCGAAGTTCCTTTACAAAATGGTATCAACTTCAAATATCCTTCTCCTTTGTTCCAGTATAAACATGAGATGAAGACAACATGGTGTGTAGCAAACTCCAATTTATTTGCTTTAGGTCCATGAAGCATTAGTCATAGGAACAAAGTCTCAACTGTTCTGTTAAGTTTTAAATCTTAAAGGGTCCAATTATTCATAAGTCGTTTTCTTAACTTTTCAGTTACCACCTTAGGGTAAACCGTAATGTGTGGGGATTTAGAATTAGCATTACTTAAATAACCTTAGAAACCATGAAGGATTCCTTGTAGTCTACGGGATGTCCTCCCCCACCTTTAAGTCCCACATGAATCAAGTTAATCACAAAGTCAAATATATAAAATTAAGATTGCATTTTTGTTGTTTAGGCAATTTCAAAGGACAGAGCATAAAAGGAAAAAGAGAGGGCCATTGAAAAAGGCCCATTCTAACAACATCCCATTTATGAATCCTTTTGTCCCACTGACATCGGCAGTTAGGGCTTCCTGATAAGGAATGTGATGTTAAAATTGATGGGGAAGCCCCACGTTTTACTGCCAATAACTTGTTTTGTTTGGAAAGTTTCTTCTTTTAATGGTACAGCTGTGCCATCAAATAAAAGTATGTCTGTTCTTTCCTATTCTTAGATTAATTCTTAGAAGAATATTGAATTTATGACCATTGCCCAATGGTGTAGCATGCTGCTTTAAACAAAATGTCTTTATTCTCTTACAAGTTGGATAATAACTAAGGCAATGAAATCTAATGAATGCTGCCTTTATGCTTCCTCTGAAGGTGCGTAAGGAGCACTGACTTTTAGGAGACCGATGTTTGGGTCTCCCTGCCGGGGCTGGCAGTGGGATGGATTGAAATCCTGCAGCCAGGGGTCTTGGACCACCAACTAACTTGTGACTTTGAAAGGGGTCCTCACAATGCTTATCATCTCTCTGCAGGATATATATATATATATATATTTTTTTTTTTTTTTCCGCTGTAGACAGACTGAGAAAGAGAGCAGAGAGCTGACGAGATTCCAATTCTAAAGAGCTAGGATTCACAGTAGATGGAGTAAGGAAAGTGGTTTTTAGATTTTAATGCTCTATTAAAAAAAAAAACAGCAAAATTGAGGAATAGAGATATTATAATGACTTATATTTATTCTTTTTTTTTCTTTCTTCATTTAAAAATTTTTTTGATTGGAGGAAAGTTGCTTTACAATGTTGTATTGGTTTCTGCCATACAACCACACAAATCAGTCATAATTATATATAGGTCCCCTCCTGTCGAGCCTCCCTCCCCTCTCCCCACAGCCCACCCCTCTAGGTCATCACAGAACGCCAGGCTTATATTCACTCTTTATGATGGAAACAGAACGGTTTTCAAGAGACATTTGTTTTTATTTATTTGGCTGCAGTGAGGCCTCATTGCAGCGTGCAGGGTCTTCAGTTGCAGCATGTAGGACCTGGTTCCTGCCCGGGGATCCAACCTGGGCCCCCTGCATTGGAAAGTGCCACTGGGCCACCAGGGCGATGCCAGGAACAGAATGTTTTTGTTATGATCAACTGCTCGGAATTGAGAAATCACTTTCCTTCATTATCCAGAAATGCCAGGTGGTAAGCTGCCTTTAGCGCAAGGATGGTGCGCTGGGGTGGCTGAGTGCAGGCTCGGGAGGCGGGGCGTCTGGCGTCTGAGTCCCAGCCTTGGTTCCTCTGCGAGGGCCTCGTCTCACCGCGGTTCGCGGTGTTGACCTTGTGCTCTGGATGCAAATGTCTTTGCTCCGTGGGCCATCGGTGGACTGAAGGCAGAGACGGGCACATTCAAAATGAAAAGAACTCAGTTAATCCTGGATCCTGAATCTAAGAGCATCTGCTCTCCTCTCCGTTAGATCCTGATTTTACTTTAGGACGTTCTGTCAGAATCCCTGTGTGTGTCTTTGGTCATTATTTGGGAAGTATCATCCCACAATATCAAGACTGAGATATGTCCTCTCAACACAGGGCTTATAGATTCAAAAACAGCTATCGCCCTGTTTGCATATCATCCCAGGATTTGTGTCTCTCAGCTCTGGGTTTTTATGTCTGAACACTGCACAACTGAGCTCACAGTGGCAATGCAATTAGCAAGCTCTCTGAAAAACTGCCTCCGTTTGTGGCTGCTAATGTATTTGCTATAGATTTTAGTGACAGAAATAGTGATATTAATGTCGTCAACATCCATGTCACTGCTTGCAGGCATCATGTAAACCTAAAGGTTACATTTTAAATTATGAAAGGCTGGGTTAAAAAAAAAAAAGTCCTTTATTTTTCTGACTTGTCACATTAGAGTTTAAGATTATGTTATAGGTGCCCAGAATTAATCATAGTATTAGGTAGAAGTAAAAATATAGTGTGGGAAGCCTGTATCATTGATTTGGAATATTTAAAATATTATACTATATTCTCAATAATAAGATAAAATTCTGTTTTATGAATAGCCTTGACATTTAGCCAGATAAATTTTTAAAAATCTACCATCATTGATTTCAAATATTTTAAGTGTTACACTATATTCTCAATAATAAGGTAAAATTCTGGTTTATGAATAGTCTTGACATTTAGCCAGATAAATTTGTAAAAATCTACCATCAGACATATCTTAATTAGCATGCATTTCTCTGCTTCGAGGTTCCTAATATACAAGAATCCAAATTATGGAATAGAATGGTTTTCGAATCTGCTCCAAGTGGCGCATACAGACATTCCTTTGCATATGCAGGGTGTGCACAAATGTATACTAACTAACCGCCTGACTGTGCTCCCACGTGGTTCTTGTGGTGAAGAATCTGCCTGCCAAAGCAGGAGATGCAGGAGACTCCGGTTTGACCCCTGGGTCTGGAAGATCCCCTGGAGAAGGAAATAGCAACCCATTCCAGTATTCTTGCCTGGGAAATCCCATGGACAGACGAGTCTGGTGGGCTGCAGTCCATGGGGTCACAAAGAGTTGGACACGACTGAGCATCTGAGTGTAAATGCCTGTTTGTTCAATGTTCCCGATAATCTTCTGGAGCTAGGATTTTTATGCCCACATGCTGCTGCTGCTAAGTTGCTTCAGTCGTGTCTGACTCTGTGCGACCCCATAGATGGCAGCCCACCAGGCTCCCCCGTCCCTGGGATTCTCCAGGCAAGAACACTGGAGTGGGTTGCCATTTCCTTCTCCAATGCATGAAAGCGAAAAGTGAAAGTAAAGTCGCTCAGTCGTGTCCGACTCTTAGGGATCCCATGGACTGCAGCCCACCAGGCTCCTCCGTCCATGGGATTTTCCAGGCAAGAGCACTGGAGTGGGTTGTCATTTCCTTCTCCGATGCAAGAAAGTGAAAAGTGAAAGTGAAGTCGCTCACATGAAAGATGAGCAAACTGAGTCTGAGAGACTAAGTTGCGCAAGATCACACAGTAAAGTGGTGATGCTAGACAAAGCGAAGGATCCGTCTCCACAATCAACGCCCTTACGGATGGACCAACTCTAGATGTGTAACTGTATTATGAGTTAAAGCTATGATTATAATTCTTAGCCATTATGTCTGTGGTTTTTGACACCAATGTTCTTCTTACTGGAGAATACTGTTGCCTTTTTGGTTCTCTCTTTTTTTAGGATAGGTTTGAAGAGTGCAGACTGATCCTTTGAGTGGTGTATGTAGGTGTGCAAGGGGGCAGTGGTAATGGCGATTTTCTGAGGCTACTTCAAGGCAGGAATCATCTCCTGCGCTGCATTGATTACCTTCCTTATATGACATTATGCTTGAAAGCAAGGGGCATGAGTGGTTCTTGGCTTCCTCCTTTTTCTGTCTCTCCTAAAACCACAGAGAAAATGTTAAAATCAATGCCAAGCCATTGTTCCGTGAGAACTTCAGTGCTTAAAAAGACTAAGGATGGGACCTATTTGTTAATTAGCAGAATTAAAAATCTAGAACTAGAAATCTTGCTGTCCATGGCTAGAGTTTGAAACATTTCTTTTTTTTTAATTGAAGTATGCTGCTAAGTCACTTCAGTCGTGTCCGACTCTGTGTGAAGTATAGTTGATTTATAATACGGTGTTAGTTTCAGATGGACAACAAAGTGATAAAATATATTTATGTATGTATATATTTCTAATTATTATTCATGTGCTAGTTTGGTTAATCCTTTTTCCACATTAAATATTAGGAGGTTGTATCTCCTGCATTTGCAGAAACTTCAGGTTTACAAATTTTTAAATAGCTGCCTACCACTTAATCATTAACAAGGTTAGCTGAGATATTTATCATTTATTCATGTGCTAGACAGTGTATGAAACAGCAGAGACATCGCTTTGCTGACAAAGGTGCATATAGTTAAAGCTATGGTTTTTCCAATAATAATGTACGGATGTGAGCATTGGACCATAAAGAAGGCTGAGCACCAAAGAACTGATGCTTTCAAATTATGGTGCTGGAGAAGACTCTTGAGAGTCCCTTGGACAGCAAGAAGATCAAACCAGTCAATCCTAAAGGAAATCAACGTTAAATATTCATTGGAAGGATTGATGCTGAGGCTCCAAAAGTTTGGCCACCTAATGCAAAAAGCCGACTCATTGTAAAAGACCCTGACACTAGGCTAGATTGAGGGCAGGAGGAGAAGGGGATGACAGAGGATGAGATGGTTGGATGGCATTGCCAGCTCAACGGGCATGAGTTTGAGCAAACTCCAGGAGCTAGTGAAGGACAGGGAGGCCTGGTGTGCTGCAGTCCATGGGGTCTCATGGAGTCAGGCACGACTGCACAACTGAACAATGACATTCACTTATCAGATATCTACTAGTTACCTCCTGCAGGCAAAGGGTCCTGCTAGATGCTAAAGATAGATAGTATCAAAAGAAAAACTATCATAGTGCTATATTTCATTGCTTAGAATCACACAGCTTTCTAAGACCTAGTTGTAGTCCCTGAAATAAAGGAAATTTCTTCAGCTTTGTACTCAAACCATTGGCATTGATGCTATGTCCTGTCAGAAGGCCTATTTGCATGATATTGTGGAGTCTAGAAGCATCTATTTTTATTAGAAAGTGATGTCTGGTTTTATTTGTCTTAAAAATAAGTGCCAAGTTTTATTTTGTTTTTTAAACTCAGAGCAAAGGCGTTACACATAGGAAAGCAGAAATGCTTTGGCTGTTTTTGCTAGTTCCTTTGACTCACGTTTCAGGTCAAGATTTAGTGAGTGAAGAAAGATGTTTAAGCATCTTGTTTGATTCTTACATTTTGTACTTTTATCCAACTCTTTGACATCTGCATAGGTGTGTGCTAAGTTGCTTCAGTCACGTCTGACTCTTTGTGATGCTATGGACTGTAGCCTACCAGGCCTACCAGGCTCTCCTGTCCATGAGGTTCTCCAGGCAAGAATACTGGAGTGGGTTTCTATGTCCTCCTGCAGGAGATCTTCCTGATCCAGGGATCGAACCCATGTCTCCTGCAGCTCCTTGCATTGGCAGGTGGGTTCTTACCAACTAGCGCCACCTGGGAAGCCCTGTTCTCACATTGAAGTGAAGTGAAGTTGCTCAGTCCTGTCCGAATCTTCGGGATCCCCTGGACTGTAGCCTACCAGGCTCCATCCATGAGATTTTCCAGGCAAGAATACTGGAGTGGATTGCCATTTCCTTCTCCAGAGGATCTTCCCGACCCAGGGATTGAACCCGGGTCTCCCACATTGCAGGCAGATGCTTTACCGTCTGAGCCACCAGGGAAGCCTTGTTCTCACACTGCTGCTAAGTCACTTCAGTTGTGTCCAACTCTGTGCAACCCCAGAGACGGCAGCCCACCAGGCTCCCCCGTCCCTGGGATTCTCCAGGCAAGAACACTGGAGTGGGTTGCCATTTCCTTCTCCAATGCAGGAAAGTGAAAAGTGAAAGTGAAGTCGCTCAGTCGTGTCCGACTCTTAGTGACCCCATGGACTGCAGCCTACCAGGCTCCTCCGTCCATGGGATTTTCCAGGCAAGAGTACTGGAGTGGGGTGCCATTGCCTTCTCTGTGTTCTCAGATTGGATACTGTCTATTCTTAGTGGAATTATGGCTTGGAATGAGGTGATCATAGTGTTCAGAGAATCAGGTGTTTTGACCCTCCTGTTTCTATTAAATAATGCAGCTATTAAAAAAATGCAATCAGTCCATATTGGGATAAAAATCATTTGTGGAATAATTCAAATGCCAATGACTTTAATATTTTCCAACTCTGGAAAAATAGTAACTATAAACGCATGTTTTTTAGTCACTAACAGGAATTTTTCTGAAATCCTCAGAAACTGAACAGACCAAGGATATTTTGTGGGTTACTTTTTGAAGACAATCAAACAAAAATAGTGATTGTGGCATTTGGCATCCAAATGGTATTAACTTTTGGCTGTTGCATTGGTTTCATTAAATTCAATGAGATTTTGTTGTTGTTGTTGTTTTAAAGAACTTGCCAGAGAAAATTTGCATACCAGAAAAAAGTAGTCATGGAATTTATTCATCAGCATTTTTTACCCAGAAAAGGTCTATGGATGCGAAGGTTTGACTTTGGATGGAGTTCTTTTGGATGGGTCTCCAGGAAGGGTATCTTCGTGTTGCAGGCTGCCTAAATCTGGAAGAATTCAGCCCCATTGACTTCCTTTGCTCTTGGCTGATTTACATGGAGTATAGTGATCTCCAAGGCCACGGTATTCAAAGAATTTCACTGTTTCAAGAACTGCTGACGGCCCACCACTCCAGATCAATCCGGTCCACGGCAAAGTCACTGGGGAAGTCGTTTTATAGGTATTTAGGTTTTTCTTTTTACACTAACTATACAGTATATTTGCTTTTCATATTTTCACTTCTAATTAAATCCCTCACCTCACTGCTGATGTTAAGAATGAAGGCAGGCATTATTTTAGCCTTTGGGTTTTGTCAATTGATTTAAAAATGATAAGTTTTTGGTTAGTTATACTGACTAATCCTTAAATGACTATTTAAAAATTGCTTTTCTTTTGTCTGATTTTAGAAGTGGCCTGAAAAAAATAAGAATCAAAGGTATTTGTGATACCTTGGTTGAATGGAAGCTGAGATCTGTCAGTCAATCCTTATCTTACCAGATACAGTTTAGAATATTTTATTTTTCCTTTTCTAAAGTCATGTAAATTCAGCAATATCATACTTTTTTGTAGTGATAATATTTAATTTATGAAAATTATATTTTTCTAGAAAATAACATTTTTCTTTCCAATTCACCTTTATAATTTGTCATTGTATTCAGGTCTGGTGAGGGCAAACATCCTTGATAATAAAAGCGCATTTTAGACAGAGGAGGAGCAGTCAAGACCGGTGCAACCCCAGCTGCTAAGTTCACTAAGTGGGCTGGAGATAATTAACCCCCACAGGAGGTTGAGCCCACAGGGGCTTGTGGGCTGAGGTTCCATTGAGGATCTCTCCTTTTAGAGAGAGAGAAGGAAGTATGGGGCAAGGAAACTCAGCAGGCTTCAGCACAGAGAGCAAGGCAGAACTCCAGCTTCTAGGTGGAGTCAGAATTTGGGAGCTGGAGTAAGAGCCTTCATCTCACTCAGGTTTGGGTACCAGGGCCCCCAGGACTTGGCTGAGGTGTTGTCTGGCCCTTCGCATGTCCAGCTGCTGGAAAGAACAAAGGCAAACCTGAACCTCCACCAAGCACGGTGAAGCAGCTGGATCTGCAAAATTTGAGCTTTGAAGGAGGCTAAGCATTATTTTTGCATTTGTTTCTGTGACTGAATGCAGTGGCATACATTTGAGCAAGTGTCTGTGTGATGCCTTCGGAGGGACTGATACTGTTAGGCCACAGATTTCAGAGTGATTCTGGAGCGCAGGGCACTGTTCTCAATCCCCTAGTCTTCGATTTGTCTCCCGATAATAAATAATGTAAATAATGCTAAAATTAAATGAAAGCCCATTTCACAAGAAAACAAACAAACCCCTCAACATTAAAATGACAGAAGAGTCCCCAAACAGAGCAGAAAGCCCTGGAGTGGTGGCCTCACCACGGTCGGACTAAATCATCGGTATAAGCAGGCTCTAGTAAACCATCCAGGGTGATAAAAGGGCGCTATTATGTTACAAAGCCCAGAAGACTCTGCTGTTGCCACCACCACGAAGGGAACAGGTTAAAAGAATTTAAATGGGGTTGCTGTGGCTTTCTACTGCAAAAAGGCAGGGCCACGGCAGACAATATGCCTTTATTAACGTACAGAATAGAGTGTTAATACTAATTAGAGGTATCTGTGACTGTCGGACAATCTGGTTTACTTCATTCAAAAAGTGAAGGGAACATTGTCAAAAAGAAAACACATTTTACCGAAATGACCCCAATAAAAGTCTTTTTGGATAATGAATTAAAATGTTCTGTTGCAGAGAAACTTCTAAAATAAAAGTAATTGAGTTAAAAACTTTACGGTTGCTAGGGGTGAAGAGAGGATAAATTGGGAGATTGGGATTGATAGATACACACCACTCTATATAAAATGGGCTTCCCAGGTGCCTCAGTGGTGAAGAATCTGCCTGCCAAGCAGGAGATACGGGTCGGATCCCTGTGTCAGGAAGATCCCCCGGAGGAGGAAATGGCAACCCACTCTGGAATTCTTGACTGGAGAATGCCATGCACAGAGGAGCATGGCAGGATCCATGGGACTGCAAAAAGTTGGACATGACTGAATGACTAAACCACCACCACAATGTACAAAATAGATAATAAAGACCTATTGTCTAGCACAGGGAACTCTACTCAATACTCTGTAATGACCTCCATGGGAAAAGAATCTAGAAAAGAGTGTGTGTGTATATGTGTGTGTATATATGTGTGTATATATGTATTTGTAGAAATGATTCACTTTGCTGTGGTAGAAACTAATGCAAGTGTGAATCAACTATACTCCAATAAATTGTTTTTTAAATTAAAAATATTTTGCCCATAGAAAAGTAATTGATCAATTAATGTTTGTTTAATAACTTTTTGGTACTTCCCATGAGCCAAGCACTGGGGGAGGTGTGGGTGCCCACCAAAACAGACACAGTGTTTATTTGCAAATCTCGTCTACTGCTCATTAGACCCAGGATGGGGCTCACATTTATCTTTTTAGTATAAAATCATGTGAAACTTCGAAATAAAAGGCCATCCTCCTAAAAAGTTTTGCGTTCGTTATTTTGACCTCTCTCTTATTTTTGTCTGTGTGATTCTAACCACTTTCTGACCCTTAGCTCTGGAAGGTTAAATAAAAAAGAAATGAACTTAAAGAAAAGGTAAGATACATAAATGTTGAGATGTTATTCTTGTGTGATATTATGCATTATGTGAGAGACTGTCATCACTAAGACAATTGCTAAAATTAGTTGTTAAAATATTAGCTGGTGACATGACAAGGAATTTTTATTATAATATATGAAAATTAAAAAAGGATATGAAATATTTTGCATCATCTTGATATAATCTCCTGGCAACAGAATCCTGGCCCTGTGCTACAATCATGCTTTCAGTTATATTACTAAGTCACACATTCAAGGCTAATGAAAAATGACCTTTTCTTTCCATGGTGCCCTGCCCTGTGGTTTTTAAAATGAGTTTCAGAAATGAAGATGCAAACTCGAATGGAAGAAAAGGTTATTTAGTATGTTATACTTGTCTTTTTGTGCTTTCTTACATAAGATCAAGATAAATGCTGGTGTTTATTTGTTTTAAAATTTGGGTATGTTTTATTTTGAGTTAAAGAAAATCTGCAATACTAAATCATAATGACAAACTTTGCTGGTATGACTCATGCTATTTCAAGCTTCTTTTGTGGCAAATGTTGATGCAATCTACAATTTTCCCTGAAGGGTTTCTTTCATTTATTTTCTTGGGGGAACATCCTTATGGGAGTGGGTTTTGCAATAGATTGAATGTGCTAATAACTCTGCCCTCATTTGATGAGCCTGTGATTAACTCTGTAATGTGTTCTCCCAACTATTAGTGTGTGTGTGCATGTGTGTGTGTGTGTTGACGTGTGTGTGTGTGTGTGTGTATGGTTGAGGGGCAGGTTCACCAGATTATCACTGTGCTTAATCTTCCTTAAGAACTGGCATCACTTCAGTTCCCATATAAGATGGGTTGATAGTCATTGGGGGTTGGAGGGAGTCTCTTCAAAAGCATATAAGAATAAATCCTTAGGAGAGAGTAACCTTTTCCATTACTTCAGTCATAAGCTGCTATTTTGGGTTTGATAGGGACAGAATGAAGGTGCAAAATAGGTGATTAAATAGTTAATCCCACTAGGGGATTGTAAATAGAAAGGTATGGGATACCCTTATAAGTTAATGATTACTCAAGAAAGCAGGTTCGCTTAACCACAAAACCAAGCAGCCTTGCTTAGCAACAAAACCAGGCCACAGAAGCACGAGACGTGCCCCCAGACAATAAAGCGATGGTGGCCTGAACCCCACATCCTGCTCGGTGAGCTCAGGAAGTCAGTGACCCCTAGGACATACTCTCTGCACACAGAGAAAAGCAATAACTTGTGGACCTAGTTTGACCACGTGGGGACAAGAAAACCCCCCTGCCCAACCTGGAGGAGGAGCTGACGATGGAAGTGTGACGTCCACTCAAGAAAGACAAGGACGCTCTTCTCCCCCTCCCCACTTTTCCTTTGATTATAAAACTGTAGCCCACTAAGTTCTCAGGGTGTGGCATCTCTCACCCACCTGCTTGCCAGCCTCACAAGCGTCCTGTTCTAATCAATCACTTCTTACCTATCCCTTTGCTCTCGCTGAATTCTCTTCACTGAGACACAAAGGACTATGGTCCCAGAGCTCTTCTGAGCATCCCCCGCCCCGCCCCCAAAATGACACTGATTAGTTTCAGGCTTGACTGATCCTTGAACAACAGGGTGCCCCGTGCACGTAGTTCTGATTTTGGATGGCTTTTGGCATGGATCTTGTTCATAAAAATCCCATGGTCAGAGAAGCTTGATTGATAGGTTACAGTCCAAAGAATCAGACATGACTAAGTGGTTTCACTTTCACTTTTATTCACACAACCTGTAACTAATTTAAAAAGTTAGCTTCAAGTTGACAGCCTTTGTCCAAATTCCAGTGATCGATGATGTAACGCTTTAAGTGTCTGTGTAAATGGACCTCCTTATTAAGCTTTTTTTTTTAAATTTCATAGGTTTAAAATAGCATGTAGCTAGCAACCCCTGATATAAAGCATTCCACATTCCTACGAAGACATGGAAAGATCAGAATTAACAACAGCAAAACAAATAAACAAAAGTGAAAACCAACCACACAAGCAGTAATCCTGTCATCAGGATGTGGAAAGATGCTTTAATAACTGTATAGAGCTGATGCATTGGGGCTGAAAACGCAGCCTGGGCCCAATCTTAATAAAAATAATTCCCTTCAGGAGCAGAGGTGTGCTTGCTCCCACTGTACTCTTCCCTGTTCGAGAGATGACTGCCTGCCTGACCATCACTCTCTGAGGCAGAGTATTGGTCACCTGTCTGGTTTTTCACTAGTCAGAACAGCCGAGCCCCAGAAAACAGCCAGGCAGGAAGTAGCCTGGGGCTTGGAGAACTGGTCGAAATATATTGCATTCTGGGCAGTGCAGCTTCCACCAGAAAACGCTGGGTAAGCTGTGTGTGGGGATGGCTTCTTGTACTGACAATTACAGCTTTCTATGTCCTTCATCCTTCCACTGTGAAAAGAACCAGGGAATGGATGTGATGTTTATAGCAATTCCAGCAGACAAAATCCTACTAGACACTAGCAATTGGACCTTATAGGTTCAAGAGAGACCTGCAGTCCACCCCGAGCGCACAGAGCACGTGCTGATGGCTAGGTCGCTGGTGAACATTGGATGCACCTGCAGAGCTATGTCCTAATTTCTGGATGAATCATCAGTAAGCAACAGCAGCAGAAACAAAACTTATCTAGGGACCACAGAAAATGCTCCCACATCAAGGGAAATGAAGCATCATTCTGAAAAGTCAGAGTAGATTATGGAAATTGTTTTTTTGTAAAGAACTAGACAAAGGAAAACTGGTTAGGCATCAACAGTAAGATGCATGAGAACTCAGCATAGAGTCAGTAGGAAAATTAAAATCTCTATTGGGGGCAGTGAAGAGCCAAGCTGATACTCAGAGAAAGACATCAGTGAGCCGAGGGACAAATTTGGGAACAATTTCCATACAACGGGTGAACACGTAAAATCAATTTAAACATTTAAAAAGAAAATGACACATCTGAAGAGAGAGTGTGAAGATTTGAACCTCAAAACTTCAGATCTCCCTCACAGGAAAATCAAATACTCAGAATCATTGGTGACAATTTCACTAGTGGAAAAACAATCTGAATTTGCAGATCGGAAAGTTTTCACAGGGACTTTCCTGGTGGTCCAGTGGGTAAGAATCTGTGTGCGCAATGCAGCGGGCCCAGGTTTGATTCTTGGTCAGGGAACTAAGATCCCATATGCCACCACTAAGACCCAGCACAGCCAAAATAAAATAAGTTCCTGAAAAAGGTTTCCATATATTTCAGTCAACCTTAAGAAGGGAGGCCGCAGATAAAAATGCAAACCATTCAAACTTGTAATTGCAAGAATGCATTGCAAATAAATCTTTAGTACATCCAAACAGAATGACCACAAAGTCATTATGAAAAGGGCACAAAATCAAGCAGATTTGAGCCAAATGGCTGAAGATAGTGGGCAAGTTGGTCACTGGGACTTGAAAAGAAAATATTCTATCTCAACAATTGCACAGCTGGTCATGCTTTTTTTGTGTGTGTGTGGAAACAAAAGAAAGATACTCTGCATTGTAAAAGTGTTTAAAGTATATTATCTTGTGTTAATTTATTTCCATTGATGGCAGGATTCAGATCAGAACAGATCAGTCACTCAGTCGTGTCTGACTCTTTGCAACCCCATGAACTGCAGCACGCCAGGCCTCCCTGTCCATCACCAACTCCCGGAGTTCACTCAGACTCACATCCATTGAGTCAGTGATGCCATCCAGCCATCTCATCCTCTGTCGTCCCCTTCTCCTCCTGCCCCCAATCCCTCCCAGCATCAGAGTCTTTTCCAATGAGTCAACTCTTTGCATGAGGTGGCCAAAGTACTGGAGTTTCAGCTTCAGCATCATTCCTTCCAAAGAAATCCCAGGGCTGATCTCCTTCAGAATGGACTGGTTGGATCTCCTTGCATTTATTTCCACTGATGGCAGGATTTATCCATATGAAAACCTAAAATCAGGAAAAAACCTAGATTCTATCTCAAGAAAATGGTAAAAAAGGTGGACAGTGTTATTGAGCCCGGCTTCTTCATGACTACAAAAGTCATAAATGTCCAATGTTAGGAGAAAACTTCATACAGTTGGGCAGCACAGGTGTCAATAATATCATGGCGAAATGTTTTTTACAAAACAGGAAGATGTTTGTAATATAATCCATAGACTATGCTTTGTGAGGACAGTCCCTGTGTTTTTTTGGGTCTTCATTTTATCTCTAGCACCTAGTGCAATTTCTGGCATAGTAAGATTTGTTGACTGTAAAAACAACATTTTCTTCTCTCTGTTTAATTTATATTTCACCTTTATTAAAAATTAAAAATTTCCATATTTTAATAAGATTTATGCTTATAATTAATATACTTCACAATATGTCTTGTCTGTGGCACTGATCATTGTAATCCATTTAGAATTTGGGCTTTCAAAGAGTGATTTGAGATTGGATTTTTTTAAAAACTTAATTTGATTGCAATAACTGGGGATATTTTATGAATAAAATTATCACATAATCAAAAAATGTTTTAAATGGGTAACTTTGTTTTAACTTAAATTGACATAAGGGAGTCTGTGAGCTGGCCTAAGATTCATAGCATTTTTTTCTCTGGGAGAATCCCAAGAGGTCAGTTTATAAACAAGTAATTATTGAACACACCCAGGAGGATCTGGATCTTATTCCCAGTTCTGCCATTAAGCAAATTGCTTAATACCCTTGTCTTCATTTGTACAAGGTTGCACTGAGGATAAAGTTAGAGACAATGGATGAAGCCATACCTTGGGAAGCTGGAAGCGTCTGCAATTATAATTTGTCATCATTAATAATACAGTTATTACATAATACTCATAAATGCACAATTTACGTGATTATTTTGAACCCTTGGCCAAAATTAGATATTATAAAATAAAGCATTTCTTAATTTCATTTCATTCTCATTTAGCTTATAAATTTGTCCAATTAAAATACAATTTTTTCCATCAAAATATTCTTTTATCTAGTTGAGATATTTAGAGCAATTTTAAAATTTCAAAATTTAATCTTGTACATTTTAACTCTCCTTTTAACACTTACCTCTACTTTATGGGGACAAATAAAGTTCCCATAAAGTTCCTCCTCTACTTTATGGGGACAAATTTCAATGACATTCTGTTTTCAATAGTTGCAATTTGAAAAAATAAACCCTTAGAATCTTATATGTATTTGCTTCTGAGTCAGATAAATTTTAAAATATATGAGCTACTCTTTGTGTTTAAGAAATTACCTTAAACAGATGGGGTGGGGTGATGGAGAAAAAGAGAAGTAAGCAAATAGTTAAAGTGTAGTAGTATGAACCCAGGAACATCAAATTCATGGTAGTAAATAATGTGATAAACTATCTGTTTTCTAGCTTGGCCAAATGGAACGTTATAATCTAGGAAAATTTTTTTTGCAACAAAAAGAAATAAAGTTAAGTAGCATGTGTTTTATATAAATATGGGATTTAGGAAATGAGTTTATAACAACTGAGCAAGTATAGGGACCAAAATTGGAATGAGAGGAAAAATAAATAGTGAACCTCATTCTAGAAATGAGCCAAGGTTAGAAGTAGGAATTTCAGATTTGTCAATTAAGTAACAGTATGTATAGCCAACATCCTGACTGCCGAGCGGAGATAACTCAGGAAAGAATAAGTGAAGAACACTCCGTACGATCCTTTTGTGTTCCGGCACACTGGTCTTTACAGGGCAGGGTCGCGTTTGGATGACATCACTTTGCTCAGTGAGGACTGTCCAGGGCCCCTGGTGACATGCGTGTTTAGACACTCAGAGGCTCTGGAGAGAGCCTGTGGGCCCCCTCCACCATGTCCAAAAATCAATCCTCTTGGAATCAGTTGATTCCGATTATTGATTGATTCCGATATGCATTGATTCCAGTATTCTTCTCTGAGGAATGTTCAGCTTCTTAATACCATCTTGGTCTCCAAAAAATGTTGCCTAACAAATATTTTTAAGAAAAGGTGAATGTCGATTAACTTTTTCTTAGGAATTGCTTTATAAATTCTCAACAATTTTGTACTCTCTAGAGCTATCCAAGATGGTCTCAAAACCAGAAAAAAAGAATTCAGGTCATTCTGAACAATTTTCCTAGAACTTTTTCTGAGAGAAATTTGAGTTAAGACTTTATTGTATTGCCACTACTCATTTTTTAACCTGTTTAAAACAAAAACAAAGTGCTGTGTGTACTCATAACTATTATGATTCGTTATTGATTTTGGAGCCATAGGAAAATCTGTTGCCAAGTTAAACTAATTTCATGCAAGTTGTGAAAACATCCATCAAACAGAAATTGATTCTAATAGAAAACACCCAGTGACCAATAGCAGGGAAGAGATCTTTCAGATTTTAGAGATGAGAATGTAATGGAAGTAGTGCGATATATGGTTTGTTGCATTTGAGTCACTATGCCCAAGGTAAACGGTCTGTCCTATACATCAAGGTAAACTTCTGGGACACACATTTTTCTTAGGAACAAACTTGCTGCAGGCATTCTGCACCATCTGAGCCACCAGGGAAGCTCATGTACACACACACACACACGCACATGCACGCGCACACACGCGCGCGCACACACACACATGCACGCACGCACACACGTATGCACACACACACGCACACGCACACACACACGCACGCACACACACACACAAATATGTGTATGCTCACACATACATATGTGTATATGTGTCTCTCCAGTAAAGTGAAAGTCGCTCAGTCGTGTCCAGCTCTTTGTGATCCCATGGACTGTAGCCCGCCAGGCTCTTCTGTCCACCTGATTTCCCAGGCAAGACTACTGGAGTGGACTGCCATTTCCTTCTCCAGGGGATCTTCTAGACCCAGGGATCAAACCCAGGTCTGCCTGCCGCAGTGGCAGGTTCTTTATCACCTGAGCCACCAGGGAAGCCCCAGTAAACATTTAAAAAGTTTCAGGAGTGAGCTCTCGTACTGTGCCCATCAGCTTACTCGGCTTTACAATACTTGAGAAAATTAATAAAAATATAGTTTCAACATGTGGAGAAATAGGAATTTATAGATGTATTTCCCCAAGACCTTGTCAATTATTCATAAGCCCCAGTAGGCAATTTTTAAAATGTGTATGAAAGCTAGCCTAAGTATATAAGTCTTCAGCTTATTTGCTTAGAATTTGCTGAGCACAGCCCATGCACTGATTAGCCAGCTAAAAGGAGAGCAGAAGAGCGTGTACAATGTGGTAATATCAGTGGTAAATAGGAGTCTTATGTTGGGAATGCAGAGAAATAGAAAGACTTGAGAAAGATCAGAAGGGAAAGACTGAACTTAGGTAAAGAAAGAAGACGCAGTCATGATGGCCTGTGTCCGGCTGGGGTGCGTGGGAGTGAGTTTTGCTACTATTTCCAAAAGAAGGGAACACATGTGGGAGAGCAGGTTTAGGGAGAAGGATGTGACCCCAGTTCTCATCTGCTGAGTTTGAGGGGTTCACGGGGTGCAGCAGAGATTTCTAGCTGGCTAGTTGACAAGCCAGGCTGAAACTCTGAAGGAAGATCACACCTGGAGTAGAATACGTGGGCTTCAGCATCTAGGAGCTGGTAAACAGAGTCTTGGGAATGGTCATGTCACTTGAGGAGAATATCTGGAGTAAGAGAGGAAGCCACAGGAGAAGACCCAGGGACACCAAGACCTCAGGGACTGACAGCAGAACAAGAACCGTCAAAAGGCACCGAGACAGGGGCTGGAGAAGAGAAAGACCAAGAGTAGATTATCAAACAAACAAGATCCGTAATAGTTTGGGTTTTAGAAAACAGAATGCCAGATAAGACAGCACAGAGAATAAGATATTCTCAACCCAAAAGCGCCATTGGAATGTGTTGTTTTTCCTGTGGATCAGGGATGTGTAAAAAAGCCTTGCTTGGCAGATCAGCACCACTACTTGTCATGTTTCCCAAAGCCACAACACAGAGAAGAGATCATTGGTTCATTAATTTTTGAATGAATCACAATTGACCACCTCTGACTGATTAAGGCCTTTGGGGCTCTGTGAAGCTCAATGATGTCAAGGTAGCACATGAAATTGTAGAACTTACGGTACTGAGAGCAGTTAAAAGCTTGAATGACCTGTAAACACTCGACTCACACGGAAGCAACCAGTGTCTACAGAATAACAGCTTAAACACTGTGAGGTGTGTCTTCAAAAAGATGAGATGAACATTTTTTTTCATATCTGTTAATTTTTTTACAGCAAGTGACTGCAGAGGAGACGGTTGATCTTGCACTTTAATGGAAAGTGTTTTTTTTTTATATATAAGAAGATGGAGCTTTACTTCTACTTGTAAATATTTCATATTGTAGGTAATCATGATATTCTGTGTTTTCCAATTTTAGATTTAAGATCCATAAAGATTAGAGTCCATGACATTGAGGAATTATAAGAGCCTCCAGGGATGTTTCAGATATAAGAAAGTGCAGCGAACCTGTCCGTATAACTGATCACATGTCAAAGTGGCTACTTATTCAGAAATCAATGCCACACACAGATACAGTGGCATAGCTTTTGATGAGAAGGGGATGGGGTAAAAGATGTGCCGCATTTAGTTTTTAAGTCTATCTATTATGATTTAAATGGACATTCCAATATGCTACATTTAGAGAGAGGAAGCATGACTCATAGTCCCTATTATATTAAATGGTTATTTGCATACAGAAATAAATACATCAGTGGGGGGTGGGGGTAAAAAATCTGCTGGCTCAGTGGTAAAGATTCTGCCTGCCAATGTGGGAGATCCAGGTTCTATCCCTGGGGCAGGAAGAACCCCTGAGAAGGGAATTGGCAACCTACTCCAGTCTTCTTGCCTGGGAAATCCCATGGACAAAGGAGCCTGGCAGGTTACAGTCCATGGGGTTGCAAGAGTTGGACACGACTTAGCAACTAAAACACCACCACCATCAGTGCAGTGAAAGGCTATCGTAAAAATGAACAATTGCTTCAAAGTCTTTACACCAGTATTACACTCAGATAAAGTCAAGCTATCTGAATTTTTGTAAAAAGGCATCTGGATGGAATGCCCTTAGTTTTAACCAGATGAGTCTGCTGATACCCTAATAAAGCAATAACTAACGTGCCCTGCCGCCCAACCTTGTCAGTCATCAATGCATTTCAATCCCCTTTACTCTCCCCATTATTTTCAATCAATTCTAGCTTCCAAAGTTTTTACTATACTTACTGGAATCTTAGTGCAGTTTTAAAATAATTTTATCCATCGCATTTTACATCAAGTCCATGTAACCAAACATCCAATCACAGATGTCTCTCACTTTGCGTTACAAATGTGCTTCTGAGAAGTAATAAGTTTAATGATATTTTAAATGCATTCTGGAAACTAATTATTTGAAAGCACATTGTGGTGAATTCTTTTGTAATTCAAATGTTATGTAAGCTTGTGCTGCCCTGAATTGGATTTTATTAAAACAGTATTCTAAGTACTAGCACTGATGAGAGAAATAATTCACACTCGACTACAAATGTTCAATGAATATAATTGAAGTATAGAGTATTTACATAGCAAAAAGATACTTTCACCTTGAAAAGATGTTTAAACACCTGCTTGTATTTTTTTTTTAAATAAGCTTAAAGTCATGTTCAGGTCTATATCCATCCTTCCTGAGTTTAAAAATCTGTCTTTCTAGTTGGGCTTCTATAGAGTCTGCTTGAAGCACAAGTAACAATCTTACAGTTCTAAGAACTTTTTTTAAAAATGACTTCTTTTCATTCATGGCAAAATATAAAACAAAACCACACATCAACCTCTGAGATGGCACCAAAAGGGAATCCTTAAAGATCATTCTTCTCATTACTATTATTTAATCTCCATTTTGTTGACTAAATTTATCTTTTTGTGGCAACTAGATTGCAAAATACTTTAAAAAGTAACCAGAATCACTTTTCGGAACTTTGTTTACTAAAAGACCAAAGATTGTTAACTAATCTGCATACCACTGCAGTGAACGGCACTTCATTTAAGGAAGATGGCTTTAAAACCCTCTGTCTTTATACCCATCTATGTTTATACCAATAACATGGAAGAGACAGGGACAAATTGTAATTGCAACCTGAGGGATTGTTTCATTTGCAGGTTTTTTAAAAAATTTCTTTCTAAAGGAGAATATATCAATCCATCTAACATATTTATTTCCACCCTGTATTTATTTGATGCATGAAGGTGTACAGTGATGGACGTGGCCTTGGTACCTACCTTCAGAGGGCATATAATCAGTCTACTGAAAAAAAGAAAGCCTGTATATAAACAGCAAAGTATTGCTGTGATTACCGGATGTAGACAGAGTACCAGAGAAGGGGGAAATTGTCTCCGGCTGGAGGAAAGAGGAAAGCGTTCCCACATCCATGGACGAATTCCAAGCCTTCTCAGTGAAAAATGTCCTGTGGCAAAGGGTCCAGAAAAGCAGGCAGAGGTCCCCTGGGGAGTGCAGGTAGCTCTACCTCTTTAGGCTGGAGACTTGTGTGGATGGAGGGAAAGTCAGATCATGTAGGGCCTTGAATGCCAAGCTGAACAAAACGAACAATTTTCTTTGCAAAGTCCTGTATAGTCAAAGCTATGGTTTTTCCAGTAGTCATGTACAAATGTGAGAGTTGGACCATAAAGAAGGCTGAGTGCCAAAGAATTGATGCCTTAGAATGTGGTGCTGGAGAAGACTCTTGAGAGTCCCTTGGACTGCAGGAAGATCAAACCTGTCAATCCTAAAGAAAAGCAACCCTGAATATTCGATTGAAGGACTGACGCTGAAGCTGAAGCTCCAATACTTTGGCCACCTGCTATGAAGAGTTGACTCATTGGAAAAGACCCTGATGCTGGGAAAGATTGAAGGCAGGAGGAGAAGGAGATGACAGACGATGAGATGATTAGATAGCATCACCAACTCAATGGACATGAATTTGAGCAAACTCTGAGAAGGACTGGGAAGCCTGGCATGCTGCAGTCCAAGGGGTCACAAAGAATCAGACACAACTTAGCAACTGAACAACAACAGGTAATAATAGGAGATTTTGGAACAGGAGAGGATTACGGTGAAACGTATGGTTCAAGAAAATTAGTCCTCTGCTGTTGTATAACATGGATGGAGAAGGGTGAAAGGATGGTCAGAGTGTGAATGCAGACAGAGGATGTCACAGTCATTAAGGAGTGAGCATATGCAACCGAATGGGGCCAGACAGCTCAGCACAGGAAAACCATCCCCGAGAATCAGATGTGTTAAACTCTCAGGAGGGATGGAGCCTGTTATGGGGACGGTGGAGGGAGAAGGGATTTAAGTATTCATCTCCATGCCTGGGAGAGTGAAGGTAGCATCGAATTAATAGAAATGGGAAAAACAGACCCAGAAACAGGCTTGGGAATAAAATAGTAATCTTGGATTACACGCCCTACACAATGTTCCATGTCAGTGTTTCACACTTTCTGCAAGAGTGATTTCTACAATTTATTAGTCAAGCATTTGCATCTCCAGATACTGTTTTCTTTCTAAATTAATATAAGGATTTCATTAATTTACTAAGTTACGTTGCTGGAATAAGGCAATTCCCTAATATTTGGAACTAATATCAGTCCCTTCATGGATGTTTGCCACTACTCAATGCCTCAGTTCCTAGCAACTAACCTCTTTAATTAGAGAAAATAATGAAATGAGTGTAAACCACATTCTGCTTTTGGAAATTCAGTCATCTATGTGATGTCAGCCTTCATTTTAGAGTTATTTTAAAAATGTGTGTAAGAAGTACACCGAGTTAGCTTACGATCTGTGTGTGCTGATGGAGACACTGTCATCCCTTGGTGCCCTTGTGGGGTTGGTTCTAGGACCCTGAAAAAAAGGTAAAAGTGCTGGTCGTGTCCTGACTCCACTCCTTGCGACTCCATGGACTGCAGCCCACCAGACTCCTCTGTCCACGGAATTCTCCAGGCAAGAATACTGACGTGAGCAGCCATTTCAGGGGGTCTTCTAGACCTAGGGATGGAACCCGGGTGTCCTGCACTGCAGGCAGATTTTTTACCATCAGGGCCACCAGGGACCCTCCCTGATACCAAAATTTACGATACTAAAGTTCCTTGTATAAAATGGTGTAGTATTTGCATTTAACCTAAGCACATCCTCCTGTGTACTTTAAATTATCTATAGATTACCTATAATGCCAAATGCAATGTAAATACTGTGTATGTAATTTCCTGCACATGGCAAATTTCAAGTTTTGCCTTTTGGAACTTTCTGGAATTTTGTCTAGATATTTTCAATACACAGTTTGTTGACTCTGCAGATGTAGAACTCACAGATACAGAGTTGACCGTATTTCTTTAGAACATGACCTCCAAAGTTTTTTTGTAAAGGGATTGATTTTTATTTCTCTGAATTTTTTGATAAGTAAAAAATAGATTATAAGATTAAAGGTATTGATTATGAATGTTATATTTGTATACAGAATTATCTATACTTTCCTGATCATTAATGCTTCAGTGGTATGTCTAAATATTAGCCCTAAATTTGCATGTTACTTTGTACGAAATAGAAAAGGAAATAGTTTATATCCAATATTTAACAGAAATTCCAAGGAGCTATTTATAAATGTTGGTTAAATGTACTTTTAAGAGCAAAATAATATTTTTAAAGACTGTTGTGAATAACTCCAGCACAATTAGGTAAGTCAGAAGTGTTGGGATTATGTTTATTCATTTAGATCAACTAAAATGCAGATCAGTCATTACTAATCTTGAGAGACTTTTCTATATCTTCTTTTACTTTACATTTCCTCTTAACCTTCCAATTTTTACTATCCTTTTTAATTTAGTGATTATGTTTTGACATCAAATGACCAGATTCCAACATTGACCCCTTTGCAGAAAACAGATGCAAATTATAAGACTTTCCCCAACCTCATTCTTGATCAATAGACCATGAAGTACTGCTCAGAGGGTCTACTTGAAACCATTTGAAAAAACTCCCTAAATCACATGACTGACATTTACAGGATTTTCTAACTAGTCCTGCAGTATTAAGATAGTGCCATATATACAGTGTATTTTATGAGAACTGGTTCAAATACCCTATGTGATACAGTTGGGCTTGAAACACCATTGTATTAATAATTTCTGAGAAAATACAGTATGTCACAACTCACTCCATAAAGAGTATATGGAAGCATGGAATATTTTACAAGAAACCTTTGGAAATCAGGGAATCTGAGATTAATGCTGTATTATAATTAAGAATGAAAAACCAATGTGCTTATTAACTTTTTGTAGTATAAGTATCAAAAGACGAAAAACAAGAATAACCACAAAACCTCCCTCAACCTGGAAAGCTTAGGACTATCTATGGAACCCAATATGTTCTGTAGATAATGTATTTCATTGCTGAATGCAGTTGATCTTACCGAGAATAATTCAATGAATATAATGCCATTTTTCTACTGTTTCAATTATATTTTAATACTGGAAGAAATGTGTGAGACTTAGTCAATTCTACCATGATTAAAACTTAATTCCATTTATTAATAGCCATTGTATTCTATTAAATCTGGTAGAAAAGATTTATACTGCCATTTATTTCCATTCTTAATCATTAGAATGAAAGAGAGCTTATCAGTGTGCTTCTTAAAATACGCTTGGATTATGAATTAAATATAAAACTGTAGCTGAAAAAACAGGAAGGTGTTTTAAAATGAACAAAAAAGCAAATCTTAAAGCGGCGATGGTCTGAGCTTGGACTGTTTCACCCTCGCTTCCTTGTCTTCCCTCGCCTCCTTCTCCCCCTTCTCTTCTCCCTCCACTTCCGTCCATCCCTTCGGACTCTTTCCTCTCCCTTTCCTCTCCTCCTTCTTCTTCCTCTTCTTCTCTTCCTTCCTCTCTCCCCCCTCTCTCTTCCTCCCTCCCTGAAAATAATTCCCTGAAACTTGGTCACGAGGTGCTATAGTACATTGTGGAAGTAATACATATAATGCTATTTAGCTATTACTTAAGCAAATACATACAAGTAATTGTACTTAGATACATACTGAAGGAGAAAAGCATGGTGTTACTGCATGTACAATTCTAAAAATTAAACCTTTCATTTTGAGATACTTGTAGCTTCACATGCGGTGTAAGATATAATATAGACTTCCCGTGTACCCTTTACCGTGTCTCCCCCAATGGAAACATCTTACAGCGCTCTAGCTGACCTCACAGCCGGCGTACGGATGCTGATGCAGTCAAGACAGAGGACTTTTCCATCGGCACAGATTCCCTGGTACACTTTCTTTACCCCTCCCCATTTCCTCCCCACTCTGATTTCCTCCTTAATTCCTGGCAGCCTTTAATAATGTGATAATATAATATGATATGATGTGAACATTGAAAATTATAAAGACTATTGTTTTAGAGTCATTCTGTTCTTTCTGCAGCCATCTGCCTGCAGTGCAGGAGACGTGGGTTCAAATTCTGGATTAGGAAGATCCTCTGGAGAAGGAAATGGCAACCCATTTCTTGCCTGGGATTCTTGCCTGGGAAATCCCATGGACAGAGGAGACTGGCTGCAGTCCATGGGGTTGCAGAGGGTCAGACATGACTTAGCACCTAAACCACCACTGTTTCCTTCCCACCCTGACTCCCTCCTTAATTCCAGGCAACTATTAATAATGTGATAATATAATATGATATACATATTTAAAATTATACCGACTATTCTTTTAGAGCCATTTTAGGTTCACAAC
Source organism: Bos indicus (assembly GCF_029378745.1). Lineage (NCBI taxonomy): Eukaryota > Metazoa > Chordata > Mammalia > Artiodactyla > Bovidae > Bos > Bos indicus. The sequence continues at coordinate 48,996,756 of NC_091782.1, read as the reverse complement.
AAAATGAAGGGAAGGTGCAGATTTCCCATACACTCCTCGCCCCCAAACACACACGGCCTCCTCCATTGTCAATATTCCCCACCACAGTGGTGCGTTGGTTACAATTTGTGAACCTAAGTTGACGTGTCATATTCAAAGTCCATAGATTATGTTTTAGGTCTCTCTTGGCCTTCTGCATTCTGTGTGTTGGTCACTCAGTCGTGTCCAGCTCTTTACAACCCTATGGATGGTAGCCTGCCAAGCTCCTCTGTCCATGGAATTTTCCAGGCAAGAATACTGGAGTGGGATGCCATTTCCTTCTCTAGAGGATCTTCCCGACCCAGGTATTGAACCCGAGTCTCCTGCATAGCAGGCGGATTCTTTACCGTCTGTGCCACGAGGGAAGCCCCCATATTCCAGGGATTTAGACAAGTGTATGATGACATGCACGCATCATTAATGAATTATACAGAGTGTTTTTCAATGCTCTGAAAATCCCCTGTGCTCTACGTGTGCCTGCTAAAGGACATGCTTGGTTTCTTCTAAGCTTTGGCAATTATGCATAAAGCTACGAGCGATGTTTGTGTGTAGGTTTCTGGGTGATAGGACTTTTCAACACTTTAGAGCTTGATCGCTGGGTCACATGGTGATAGTCTGCTTAGTTTTGTGAGAACCTCCCAAAGTGTCCTGCCAGCCACCTGTGAGGGACAGCAGACGGTGAGAAACTGTAGCTTGGAACTGGACCAATGGATCAGCCAGCCCCCAGCTGACTGGGCCACTGGCCACAGAAGTGTTAGGGGACCCAGCTGAACAAAGAGAAACTGTCCAGCTGAGCCCAGGACAAATCGCTTAACCTTAGAATTTTGAGTTAAATGGTGATTATTTTCTAATGTGTACGTTTTGGAGGTTTGCTAGTTAAGCAGCCAACCAATTTGTAGTCTTTTTTGTTCGTTTGTTTTTTGGTTCTGTTTTTAAAACAAATTTACTTAATTGGAGGCTAATTACTTTACAGTATTGTGGTGGTTTTTGCCATACATTGACATGAATCAGCCATGGGTGTACATGTGTCCCCCATCCTGAACGCCCCTCCCATCTCCCTCCCCATCCCATCCCATCCCTTAGGGTCATCCCAGTGCACCGGCCCTGAGAACCCTGTCTCATGCATCAAACCTGGACTGATGATCTGTTTCACACATGGTAATATACATGTTTCAATGCTATTCTCTCAAATCATCCCATAGTCTTTGGACTTAAGGTACAAGGGTCTGAACTAGGAGGATGGTGAGAAAAGTTGAATGGAAGGAGCTGATATAAAAGTCATTTCATGTAAAAGAGGAAAATAGAGCCTGTATGAAAATAGCTTCCATTTGGTGCCACATCTGTGCCCATTCTATATGCTTTATCTCGTTTAATCTTCAAAGGACCCCTATATAGCTATCATTTCCTGCTTTCCTGTATATAAAAGACCGAGCTTTGGGGCAATTAAATAACTTGTCCAGGCTTATGTTTCGTTGGAATTCGGATTGGGTCTGAATCGGAAGCCCTTGCTCTCTCTCCCACGTCATAACCAGAGGAATAGTAAAAATTTCATCAGCAATTTCCAGCCTTGCTCAATCTTTTCCTGCCCTGCAGGGCCAGTGTCCCTGAGTTTTAACCAGAGGTCTAGGCAGCTCTCGACTGCTGAAGTTAAAAGTTCATTAAAGGCTATTCCGATGTTTTTGGTCAGAGGGCTGCGTAGAACGGGGTTGCAGCCGTTAGCCAAGGGAGATGGCGGCTGTAACTATTTTGTGACAAGAGCAAGCACTTCTCATTTTGGAGTAAAAAAAAGACTCCTGTGAGGGTGGCTGGGGGCTGGCAAGAAAGAAATGAAAGACAGAAAGCCTGTAGGGTCAGTGTTTACAGAAGAAATACTGAATCCTCCAAATTTAACCAGCTTTTTTGCACTGTTTTCAACTTATTCACATCTGAACTGCACACCGTAGTGAGACCTTGTCTACCAGGCCAGCTCTGAATAGTCCAGGACATCAGGCTGAAGAATAACAGCTGATCCAATCATATTCCCATCCCCCATACTTTGCAAATATATACAAATAACGTTGGCAGGATCAACACTTAATAAACTATAGGGAGAAATAAAAACATGACATTTGTAAATGTCACATATATATTCTTAAGTCAGAAGAGATCCTCTATCCATTTGAGTTTAAATGACATATTTGTCTTTTATGATAGGGGAATATATCTGTTTCAATTGTTTCACTTCATAGGCACAAAAAAGAAAAAGACTGCCAGAAAACAAAAGTCACCTAAAAGCATAAGAGTTCGTTTTTCTCTTTATAAAATCAGGCAGAATGAATAGATTCCTTGCAGTCAGCAGGTACCCAGGCTCTTTCTATCTTCCTGCGTCGTGCCTTCAGCATGTGGTTTCAGTTCTCAAGGTTATTTCACAGTGGCTGCTGGAAATCCAGTGATCATGTCCACATTGGAGATATCTGCAAGGAAGAGGAGAGACGTGTAAAGCAAAACAAAAAACGAACATTCAAAAACCCACACCCAGAGTCACCTCTGTTTTTTAAGGAGACTTTTCAGGAGTTCCGTGGAACCTGCAGAAGGACCAGTTAACCTAAGCTGTGGACCAGGAGCTGGTCATTTGTTCACATCCAGCTGCAGGTTGTAAAATGGAGGCAAAGTCTGCACTGTTCAGTCAGTAAGGAAAAAGAGAAAATGGTTCTTGAGGGACGATGAACCTCTCTGACCATAAGGATGTAAGTGATTAATGTTAATACATGAAAAGTTTCTCAGAATTTTGTTATTAAATATTTATCCTTTCTTAGATCCAGAAACAGTCACATGTACTGATTGGTTTAATGCTGTGTTAATAGCATGTATATGATGAATACAGTTTAAAATTAAATGCAATTTTGCATTTCAAACTTCATCTAGGTTCTGTATGTTCTGACTTGGCTTTCAGCAAAAATAACACTGGATCTTGGGCTTTAACAGTTCACTTTCTGTTAAATGTAGCACACGATGTTTCAATATTAGAAGCTGACAGAAAAATATATAAAGTTTTTGTGTGTTTGTGGTTTGTGTCTGCGTAAACAAAGAATATATTTTTGCACTGGTTACTGGCCACTGTTAAAGCAATTGAATTATTGCCATTATCCATTATGTAACAGATTTGGATTTCTAGGACAGAAATTAAAATACAAACAATCAGACAACAAATAAGTACGAATTTAAAAATATCCAATGAGAAAAAGTCAAATCTACAAATAAGAAAGATCATCATCACCTGATTGTTATGAACCATCTGAATATAGTTTTCAAGATATTGTTCACTCTGAATAGAGAAAAAATGACTCCCACTGGATAAGAGAAAAAAAGCAGTAAGATCTAAATCTTAATCAAATGTTATTCAGACCTCTGTATCTAGGGGCTGGCTTTACAGGAACATTTAGAAAGTTGTGTGTGTGTCTCCAGGTCTCAAATGTTGCTTTAAAGACCTCGTGTGGAATACAATTGCATTCAATAATTTCACATTGTGTAACTAGAAATTCAAAGCCAGTAACAAGTATTTTTGTCCTCTTTTGAAATAAAGAATAATATCTTCATCGACTGACAAAAGGGATTCTTAGGAGCAGGGACTATGCCTTTAGGCTCTAGGACGATGACTTTTTAGTGTCTAAATGCAAACTTTAGTTGAATTACGGCTCTAATTGATGGGACTTGAAAATCAGAGCACCCACAGGCCACTTTGCTACATAGAACATCGTCATTTTCTTCCACATTGAATTAATTTTCAATCAACATTGTTTAAAAAAATGAGCAAGAGGAGAAACTGGCTACCAATACTCTAATGCTATTTCAAATCCCAAAGCACAAAGATTAATTAAGAACCAATTAATATAGAGGGTATACGTCAAAAGCAGATAAAGGAGAGATGATGAGGTCAAAGTAAAAGTCGTTTTTGTTTTCTTTTTCTGAAGCTTAGATATAGCATAACTATAAAATAGAGGAGAAAATAAAACTGCTGTTTGGATCATTTTTAAGAAATACACATATAAATTATCCTTGATGTTACTTACCCATAAGATTATCACAAAAGAGGAAGGAATCAGAAGCATTCAAAAAGCTCTGCTTGTAATTTCTCAGGAATAAGACAAGTGGATAAGGGTGGAGGCCTTAGTGTGAAGCTGAAAGTGGTGAAAGTGTTACTCGCTCAGTCGCGTCTGACTCTTTGCAATCCATGGACTGTAGCCTGCCAGGCTCTTATGTCCATGGGATTCTCCAGGCAAGAGTACTGGAATGGGTTGTCATTTCCTCCTCCAGGGGAACTTCCCAACCCAGGGATTGAACCCAAGTCTCCTGGGTTCAAATTCTGGCCTGTTTGTATCGTTGTGAGCAAGTATCTTCTTTGTATTTTGCATGATGTGTTCTTAAGTATTCTTCCACACAGAGTCTTTGTGTAAAATGAATGAGAAATTACATGTAAGATACATAGAAAAGAATCTGGATACAGTAAAACCCAATAAATGTTCTTCTTCTTATTATTCAATTCCAAAATATGAATTAATGAGAACTATGTAAAGATATTACATGAAACAGAAGCAATTGTACTGCATTTAGAGGGTATAGACTTATTACTATTGTATTGAAATTTCAGTTAATTTATTTTAATTTACCCTACTTGAGGGTAAGTACAAATAATATACTATCCTTGTCATATTTAGACAAACAAATAAGAAAATAGCCGGATAATATTTTTAGCAAGCACTTTTATTACACTTATTTATATTACACTTATATATTAAAGACAAATGTTCACACAAAATTGCAAAACTGAGAAATTGCATCTCAGATAAGAATGTTGGGAGAAGGCAATGTCACCCCACTCCAGTACTCTTGCCTGGCAAATCCCATGGACGGAGGAGCCTGGTAGGCTGCAGTCCATGGAATCGCTAAGAGTCGGACATGACTGAGCAACTTCACTTTCACTTTTCACTCTCACGTATTAGAGAAGGAAATGGCAACCCACTCCAGTGTTCTTGCCTGGAGAATCCCAGGGACGGGGGAGCCTGGTGGGCTGCCGTCTATGGGGTCGCACAGAGTCGGACACGACTGAAGTGACTTAGCAGAGCATAAGAATGTTATTTGTTGTTGCTGTTCTTGTTGTTCAGTTACTAAGTTATGTCCTACTCTTTGAGACCTCATGGACTGTAGTATGCCAGGCTCCTCTGTTCCCTACTATAAAATGGAAAATGTACTTGATTACAGAAATGTGTGGCAAAGCAAAGTCATCATTTTAAAAGAAGGAAATGAGAAGAATTTGGAAGACAATGTATTTTAGTAAGCTGGATAGAAATGAGATTGTACTATGTAAAAAGACTGTACAGTTAGTTCAGTTCAGTCACTCAGTCGTGTCCGACTTTTGCAACCCCATGAACCACAGCACGCCAGGCCTCTCTGTCCATCACCAACTCCCGGAGTCCACTCAAACCCATGTCCATTGAGTCAGTGATGTCATCCTACCATCTCATACTCTGTCATCCCCTTCTCCTCCTGCCCACAATCTTTCCCAGCATCAGGGTCTTTTCCAATGAGTCAACTCTTCACATCAGGTAGCCAAAGTATTGGAGTTTCAGCTTTAACATCAGTCCTTTCAATGAACACCCAGGACTGATCTCCTTTAGGATGGACTGGTTGGATCTCCTTGCAGTTCAAGGGACTCCCAAGAGTCTTCTCAAACATCAATTCTTTGGCACTCAGCTTTCTTTATAGTTAACCCTCATGTCCATACATGACCCCTGGAAAAACTATAGCCTTGACTAGATGGACCTTTGTTGGCAAAGTAATGTCTCTGCTTTTTAATAAGCTATCTAGGTTGGTCATAACTTTCCTTCCAAGGAGTAAGTGTCTTTTAATTTCATGGCTGCAGCCACTATCTGCAGTGATTTTGGATCCCAGAAAAATAAAGTCAGCTATTGTTTCCACTGTTTCCCCATCTATTTGCCATGAAATGATGGGACCGGATGCCATGATCTTAGTTTTCTGAATGCTGAGCTTTAAGCCAAGTTTTTCACTCTCCTCTTTCACTTTCATCAAGAGGCTTTTTAGTTCCTCTTCACTTTCTGCTATAAGGGTGGTGTCATCTGCATATATGAGGTTATTGATATTTCTCCCAGCAATCTTGATTCCAGCTTGTGCTTCCTCCAGCCCAGGGTTTCTCATGATGTACTCTGCACAGAAGTTAAATAAGCAGGGTGACAATATACAGCCTTGACGAACTCCTTTTCCTATTTGGAACCAGTCTGTTGTTCCATGTCCAGTTCTAACTGTTGCTTCCTGACCTGCATACAGGTTTCTCAAGAGGCAGGTCAGGTGGTCTGGTATTCCCATCTCTTGAAGAACTTTCCACAGTTTATTGTGATCCACACAGTCAAAGGCTTTGGCATAGTCAATAAAGCAGAAATAGATGTTTTTCTGATACTCTCTTGCTTTTTCGATGATCCAGTGGATGTTGGCAATTTGGTCTCTGGTTCCTCTGCCTTTTCTAAATCCAGCTTGAACATCTGGAAGTTCATGGTTCACATATTACTGAAGCCTGGCTTGGAGAATTTTATGCATTACTTTACTAGCGTGTGAGATGAGTGCAATTGTGCGGTAGTTAGAGCGTCCTTTGGCATTGCCTTTCTTTGGCATTGGAATGAAAAAGACTGCACATGGATATTCAGTTTTGGGTTAGAAAAGGTTAAATCTTTAAATATTAATGGGCTGCAGGAAAGAACTAGTAGAAAATCTATCTTCATGAAAAGAGCATTGGACAAAACACTTTGGGGTCTGAGTTTTTCATTAATTACCTGTTTTTGTGAATATGTTGGCTCTTGAACCTCAGTTTTCTTATCTGTAAAGCAAGACTATTTTACCTGATAATTTCAAGGTTTAATATTGCAAGTAGGAAAAAAAAGGGCAGAAAGCTTGATGTATAATTATATCCTTGCTTCTTATATTTTCTTGAAAACATGGCAGTTTTGCAGATAATCCTTCTAGATTTCACCTTTGTAAACACCCTCTCAAGGGCAGCTAGGCTATTTTCTCCACTAAGAGCTTTACAAGTATTGGAGGTGGGTGATAAAGGAGGCTGGGTGCTGAAGAACTGATGCTTTTGAACTGTGGTGCTGGGGAAGACTCTTGAGAGTCCTTTGGATTGCAAGGAAAGCAAACCAGTCAATCCTAAGATCAATCAACCCTGAATATTCCTTGGAAGAACTGATGCTGAAGCTGAAGCTCCAAAACTTTGGCCACTTGATGTGAAGAGCCAACTCAGTGGAAAAGACTCTGATGCTGGGAAAGATGGAGGGCAGGAGGAGAAGCGGGTGGCAGAGGATGAGATGGTTGGGTGGCATCACCAACTCAATGGACATGAGTTTGAGCAAACTCTGGGAGATGGTGAAGGACAGGGAAGCCTGGTGTGCTGAAGGTCAAGGGGTTGCAAAGAGCTGGACATGACTGAGCGACTGAACAGCAAAAACAACAGGAGGCGGAGGTGGGGATACTAAAAGGATGCTGAGCATCAAGACTCGGGGTTTTGAATCACTGTGTAGGTACCCCACTTCTGGCTGGTGATGGCTCTGGGTCCAGTGTGTAAAAGGGCCCTGGAGCCAGTCGTTAGACAGACCATACTCATGGCCAGTCTACTTATGCTTCTGTGGTGTGAAGCCAGGAAGGGCTTTGCTCTCTGTGTTCCTTTGTCTAGGTGGTACGCTGATGCCTGATTGTACATCATACAGTCATGCTGCAGTGAAAGCACAGCCAGCTACGTTTCCCTCCAGTTTCTGAGTCTTCAATCCTCTCTTCCTCGTGCCTCAGTCCTTCCACATTCTCCTCCTACATCTTCTCCAAAGAAAATCTCAGGGGAAAGTAAAAATAAATTTCCATTCTTGTATTTTTCTCTCTGCCGGTGGTGTTTTCATGGAGTCAGCATGCCATACGTTTAGCTGAGGGCATTCTGTTTTCCTGGCACTAGTTGAGTTGCACCAAGAAACTGATTTTGAGTTGAAGCATGGCAGATGACTAGGAGATAACCCAGTAAAGAAGAGACAAAGGAGCACCTGGACTGAAGAAATACAACACCTGCTGGTAGGAGGCTGCATCCAGGTTTGAGAAACAGAAAATTAGATACGGGGCAGGAGACCTGAAGGTGGGAGGGAGAGAGAGAGACAGAGAAGTTCCCCAAATAGCCAGGAAGTTTTCTCATGTTGTAGGCCATGTAAAAATGGGTGGTCTTCATTCTAAGATTAGTGTGGAACCACCAGAGAATTTTAAGCAGTGGAGTTGAATGATGAAATCTGGCTGTGTTTGCTACATTAAGACGGTGGGTGAGGGTCGGTGAGGGTGGTCACAGCAAGGCCCCCTGATGTGTGATTGTAGTCTTTCAGGAGTCTGATCAAGTCAGTTTGGTCTATAGTTGGGCAATCTGCTGGAGAAAAGATGGATATTTTTAAGAATTACTTAGACGGTAAAGCTGTAGGACTAAATAGACTGGATATTACGAGCGTCACACTCGGTGTTTGCTCGTGCGATGAATTTCGATCATTGAGCAGCTGGATGGCCTCTCTTTGTTTTTCCTTGTCTAGTTATTTGTTTTGCTGGGAGGAATTTCCAGATGTCCTAAAGTCCTACTGAGGATGAAGTGACTATTCATATGGTCTGTGTATGTGTCCTGCTTTTTGTGACTTAGGGATATAAAACCGCAGTTCTGGGGGTAAAACTATCTATCTCAGTGGTGCTGTAGTAGCAGAGGTGGGCATGTCTCAAAGTCAAAGGGAGGGGGAAAACTCAGGAAGAGGTTAAAAAAAAAAAAAAAAGGAAGTGAGAGAAGGAATTAAGGTTTTTTAGTGAATTATAGGGATTATGTGGGCAATTACCACTATCAAATAATTATTCATTTTCTGTATTGTCATATTTAATATATACTGGAGGGGGTTTTGTTTGTCCTAGCCATGCCACAGGGCACATGAGACCTTACATGAGTTCCCTGACCAGAGGTGAAGCCTGGGACCCTTGCATTGGAAAGAAGAGTCTTAACCACTGGGGTGCCAGGGAGGTCCTTATTGGCTAGTTATTTTTTAAAAAATCTTGCAGTATTCCTAAGAGCGATAGAAAACCCTGGTTTTCACATCCATTTTGGCAATTTAACTTATGTTTGCATGGATGTGTGAGAAGTTGCTTCAGTCCTGTCTGACTCTTTGTGACCCCATGGACTGTAGCCGGTCAGGGTCCTCTCTCCACTGGAATCCCCAGGCAAGAATACTGGAGAGGGTTGCCATGCCCTCCTCCAGGGAATCTTCCCTACCTAGGGATTGAACCTGCGTCTCTTACATCTCCGACATTGACAGGCAGGTTCCATACCACTAGAGCCGCCTGGGAAACCCTGACTTATGTTTAGTAACTACTTAATTTTAGCCTACCGTAAAATTAAGCTGCAAAGACTATTTTCTGTAAAGAGAGCTCTCAAAGGTACCTTTAGTTGAGCTTTTTATTATACTTTATTTTGTATTTGGTATATCATTAATATTAGTGAAGTTGCTTTTCTGACAGTTTAATAACTAGATATTCTTATGGTGTTTGCTGTCAGAATCCTGACTCTCACAATTGAATGTGACTGTTTTAATTAATTGCTACTAAAAGAAGACAAAGGGGAACTGCAATAATATTAAAATTTAAACTTAATATAAATACATATGTTTATAATAGGTGAATATTATTCTTAAGAGTTTTCATGAGGTATAACTAGTGCACGAGTTAGGAGACTGAGTTAGGCTATGTTTCTCTGTGCACATTAGCGTGCTGTGAACAATCATCATATAAAACTTTAATAAATTCATTATATTCTATGTCTGAGTGATGCTCTGAATGTGCCTGCAATGCAAAAGACAACCATGTACCCGGAACTTTTCTCAACTTTATGTAACGTATTTAATCAGTTAACAAAAATTCTAGCAGATTTCTATTTTTGGCATAGAATTAAGTTTGTACAAATAATGTTACAAACTTCTTGTTCTTATAGTTCTTATGCATCTATTCAATCATATACATTATAAATAATAAATCAAAAATCACAGAGTTCTGTTAAGTTGGTACAAGTCTTTGAAAGCAATGGTATTTGAGTTGGTCAGACTGGATTCCACCTGACGTAAGACGCTGTTTTGTTAACTTGTCTGTCTAAAAGTCCATCCTCTACCAAGTGTCCAGAGTGATCTTCAGAAAAGAGAAATCAGATCACTTGATTCCCTTGAGTGAAAACCACTGATCATTTTATTATTAATATGATGGAAATAAAAACGCAGTTTCCTTTTCACAGTCTGCCATCCTTCCGTGGTCTTCCCCTGGGACTCCTTAGTTGCTCTCATACCAAGCTCCCCTGCTCTCTCTAAGCTCTGCCCACTTAGCTTTCCTTCTGCTCCATGAATGTGCCAAGTTTTCATTCAGTCACCCTAGTCCTGGAATAGTTTCTTCCCTCTCCTGGAATAGCTTCTTCCTCATTCTCTCTATCATCCCTTCTCATCATTTAGATCTTGGTTCAGATGTCACGTCTTCAGAGAGATCGTTGCTGAGCACTCTTTCCAAAGGATCTCAACCCATCTTCATTACAACAACCCCTGTCTTGTAGTCGTTAGACCATTTATGCATATCTCTATTTGTCATATTTATTTATGTTTATTTATTTCCTTTGTTTTTTTTTCCAACTGGATGTAAATTCCAGGAGGGTATGAATATTGTCTATATGTTTTACTGCTGAATCTCTAGTGCCTGGAACAGCAGGCTGTCAAATAGTTTGGCTAAATCAATGAATGTCAGGAATAAATGAATAAATTTGGAAACCCAATCGATCAGTTTGTCCTGTATTAGTGAATGGCATCTCCTTCCATCCATTGTTGATGTTCAGTCACTGTCGAGTCAGACTCTTTGCGACCCCATGAACTGTAGCATGCCAAGCCTCCCTGTTCCTCACTATCTCCTGGAGTTTGCCCAAGTTCATGTCCATTGAATCGGTGATGCCATCCAACCACCTCGTTTTCTGCTGCCCTCTTCTCTTTTGCCTTCGATCTTTCCCAGCATCAGGTTTTTTTTTTTTTTCCCAATGAGTTGGCTGTTTGCATCATCTGTTGCAGAAGTCAAAATCTTGGGGTCACACCTAACTTCTCCTTATTTTTCATTCTCCATAGAATCAATCTTTATGTTCTGTTCATTCCAAAATAGCTCATAAATCCCTCTACTTTATCTCTAGAATCATTATTGTTGATTCTAGAATCTATTGTTGAGATTTCTACCTGGTCATTGTCTCCTGTCTTTCCCAGCTGCAACATCCTCATGTCACTGCAGCCAGAATAAACTTTCAAATCACAGGGCTGATTGTGTCTCTTCAATCCTTAAAACACTTCCAACATTAAAACAGTTCCGTGCTACAGCCACAGTGTCTTTTTTGCCCATCTGAACTGCCTGAAGCTATGGACAGATTCTGGGAAGTCATAAAGTTCTAATGGTTTCCCATATGAGGCTTATGGTCTCTCTTTCTCTCTATGTGAGGGCTTTCTCTAGTATCAGGGCAGCTCGCTGCATGCTCAGCCACTTTTCTGGAGCAGCTCTCAAACCAGTGGGAATGGCATCAGTGGGTGAAGCCTAGCCACCCAGGCTTCCGCGCCTTCAACCCCGTCCACGTGTGATCTCAGAGGGCTGCTACATAGAATTAAGGCCTACTGTCGTTTAGTCACTAAGTTGTGTCCGACTCTTTGTGACCCCGTGGACTGTAGCCCACCAGGCTCCCCTGTCCATGGGATTTCCCAGGCAAGAGTACTGGAGTGAGTTGTCATTTCCTTCTCTAGGGGAACTTCATGACCCAGGGATTGAAACTGCGTCTCCTGGGTTGGCAGGTGGGTTCTTTACCACTGAGCCACCAGTGACGTCCACCTGTATCCATAACCAGCTCATTAACAGACCTTTTCCTGGATTCTTCTCTTCCTCACTGGGCATCCTAAAATCCACTCTTAATTAAACTGCCTGCTCTTGGGAAACCACTAACAATGATACATGACTTGTAACAGCTCGTGGATCTGACCTTTACATCTCTCCCTCCCCTGGTGAGTTTTCCCAGGCAACAACCACTTCCCACCCAAATCAACCTTGTTTTTTGGCCATACCAGTGAACTCTGGGAGTTGGTGATGGACAGGGAGGCCTGGCGTGCTGCGATTCATGGGGTCGCAAAGAGTTGGACACGGCTGAGCGACTGATCTGCTCTGATCTGAATTCCTTTTGTAAAATACATAATGTAATGTATTTATTTATTGGCGACTCCTCGAAGCTTGCAGGATCTGAGTTCCCCACCCAGGGATTGAACCCGGTCCCTGGCAGTGATAGCCCTGACTCCTAACCACTGCACCTCCAGGGAATTTCCCAAACTAATTCTTGAGTGTATCATGCTCTTTCTAGCTCTATGAGCCTTTGCCTACTTTTGCCTGCGCCTTAAACGCTACATCCATCGTCCAGCTGCTTACCAAGGGCTTTTTTGTTCAAACAAGCATCTCATGAATGCGTGTCCAAGTAATTGGAGCCTGAAATGAATTCCTCCTCATGCAATTCCACAGAGAAGTCAAATTATTTTGATTTATTTTTTTCACAACCTATTATGGAAATATTGCTAAAATTCTGAGAAGATATACAAGCAGAATATTAATATAAAATAGTTTTTAAAATTTTTAGTACATTTTTCTTCTTAATGGGCTTTGAATTAACCAGGTGCAAACTATCAACTCTTTTCATTTGGACACTATGGAGTATTCAGCTGTTCAGAGAATAAATTTATTTGAATAACATGATTTTTAATAAGCTAATATTAAGTTAAAATTTTCTTTTTATAAAAAGTCAAGTCCTTTTTTATGGTGGATTATCACATTATTATTTTTAATATGGCCTTCTTGCCAAAAATGTTCCCTCAGAGTAGTTTTCTTGGTTTTAAAGAAACTTTTAAGTTGTATTAGCAAGAGCTGAAGTGATGATGGAATTAGACACATAATGTTTTTATTTTATTGCAATACTCTTAGCAAGAAATGGGGCTGATGCTAAGCATATAATTAGGGCATTTGGTATAATCCATGCTTTAACATGATTTGAGATGATAAACGCCAGTTACGGCAAACACATTACTGTGCCTTTTGCTGTCACTTCTTTGCTTTCTCATTAATACCTTGCGCTCCTTTTCTTCTACAACATTTTAAATTAGAGAAGATTAATAAAAACCTAAAGTTCCTCCAGATGGGTGATATCTATTGATCTGATAACATTTAGAAGAATAGGTGGTCAAAATTCAGTAGTGACACCTCTTACAGAGTAAATGCACATAGTCTATACTTCATATAGGGAACGATTTTTATTCACCTCTTTACAACTTAGAGCTGAGAAATTTCCGCTTACTGTGCAAAACTCAAAGACACATTCCACAGCCACCCACATTACTCTAGAATACCAGTGTTTCCATGCACCATGCCATTCTCCATCACAATCCATACTCTTTTTAAAATTTTTTAATTGGAGGATAATTGCTTTACAATATTGTGTTGGTTTCGACCATAAGGATACATATGTTCCCTCCCTCTTGAACATCTCTTCCACCTCCCACCCCTCATACTGGTCAGAATGGCAATCAACAACACCAAAAAATGTATGAACAATAAATGCTGGAGATGGTGTGGAGTGAAGGGAACCCTTTTGCACTGTTGGTGGGAATGTAGATTGATACCGTCACTATGGCGAGCAGTATGGAGGTTCCTTACAAAAACTTGTAATAGAACTACCACATGACCCAACAATCCCACTACTGGGCATATACCCTGAGGAAACCATAATTGAAAGAGATGCATCTACCCCAATGTTCATTGCAGCATTATTTACAGTAACTAGAACATGGAAGCAATGTAGATGTCCATCGACAGATGAATGGATAAAGAAGTCGTGGTGCATATACAATGTTACAATCTGTTTTAGACATCGATAATTGTGTCTTTAATGTATCTCTTATCCACTGGGCTAACTAAATGAAGATCCAAAGTGCATCTATTTTTTTCATCACTATATTCCTAGTTCTTAGCATAACACCTGATGTATAGTATGTACTCAGAAAATGTTTGAAACTTCCTCCAGGGTGCATCTGTATTTATTTTTCTAGCATGCATAGAACTTCAGTGGATAACTTCATTTATTCGTATATTCCTACATTTAACTTAAGTTACACATTTATGTATTCTACAAACTTTTACTGAGCTTCTGGTTTGTGCTGATGGATTAGGCCAGGTACTAGTGTTTTAAAATAAAAAAAACAAAACTTGTTTTCTTAAGGAGGGAGATAGCTAAAATATCAGTAAAATACAGTAGAGGAAGGAAGGAAAGAAGTCAAGATAAATTAAAAAAAAAAAAAAGACCTGTCCCTAACTTTTTGTTTCTCCTTTCTGGTTCTGCTTTAGAGATTGGATGTCCTTACTGTTTTAGCACGGCCTATGGTTCCAAATAAGCAACAGTGACCAAGTAGGATACACAGTTTGGGAAACGGAATACTTTACTGAGACATTTAAGAAATATTCAGAATAATAGTGACACAGTCCAGCCTTTCTTTCTAGGTAGGTTTTACCCTAAGTCTGGAGAAGGAAAAGGCAGCTCACTCCAATATTCCTGCCTGGAGAATCCCATGGACAGAGGAGCCTGATGGGATACAGTCCTTGGGGTTGCAAAAGCGTCAGACATGCCTTAGCAACTGAACAACAACAAAAAAACTTGTCAGTGGTTCTCAACGTTTGCTCTAGGGACCATCAGCTGGAAGGTTGTTAGGAATATAAACAATAGGCCTCTCTCCAGACCTCCCCATTCAGACTCCAGAAGTGGGGCTCAGCAGTCTGCGTTTTAACAGGCCTCCCTCTGGGTCTCGTGTGCAGTTTAATGTGCTCATTCGTGTCCGACTCTTCATGACTCCATGGGCTGTAGTCCGCCAGACTACTCTGTTCATGGAATTTCCCAGGCAAGAATACTGGAGTGGATTGCCATGCCCTCCTCAAGGGGATCATCCCAAATCGGGGATTGAACCTGCATCTCTTATGTCTCCTACTTTGGCAGGCAGGCTCTTTACCATCAGCGCTGCCTGGGAAGCCAGTCTAATGTTGGAGCACCACTTGTCTAGAAGCGCTCTCCACACCACACCTCCTGCCCCGCCAGCTTTCCCAGTGCAGAGTTCCTCCATCTGCCAGTACCTGTGTTATCAAACCGGAAGTCAAACCTGAATCCGCTATGGTTCCTGGGACACAGAATCTGGCCTGACCGTTGCACTGCCTGTGCTGCGATTTCTGCCACCAGCTGGCCTCTTGCGGGCAAGTCTGCAGCCAGAATGGTCCTCCGCGTGCTGTTCTGACCTCCTCCTGGCCGCTTGTCTTTCCCCCTCTATTTTGTGTCACCTGAAGAGCATTCCCTAGTGTAAAGGAAAAGCAATAGGAATTTAGAACAAATTTAATAGTAGATATTTGCAGCATTTAGTATGACAGTGATAAGTCAGTGAAAAGAATTTGAACCCATCAAAGGCCATTTTTTTTTAACTCTATGAGTTTCAGGTTTTTTTCTTGGTTTAGTTTTACTATAACACCAATCCTTAGTGTCTTGAATCTTTAGTATGAAGCTGTAATCAAAATGACAATAAATGAACCTATATACATCAACATAGGCTCCTTACTTCCTGAAATATCCGGTATACAGACACACACACAATTGTTTTTGTTCAATACATAATGTTCTTTTCAAATGTATTTCAGAGGTTTGTTTTTTTTTTTTTTTCCCCCAGAAATGTATTTCAGAGTGTTTTTTAGTCATATCCGACTCTTGTGACCATGTGGACTGTAGTCCTCAAGGCTCCTCTGTCCATGGGATTCTCCGGGCAAGAATACTTGAGTGGGTTGCTATGCTCTCCTCCAGGGGATCTTCCTGACCCAGGGATTGAACCTGTGTCTCCTGTGACTCTTGCACTGCAGGTGGATTCTTTACTGCTGAGCCACTGGGGAAGCCCTAAATATAGTGTTCTTTTAAAATATATTTCAGAGTTTTTTTTTTTCCCAAAAATGTTTAAATTGTTTGCTTTGTAATGGGCGGCTTAAAAAAATCTTAGTTTTGCCATTCTGAAAATTCTGACTTTCCCTTAATGGCTCAATTGATTTTTCAGAGAGGAAAGGCTTGCTATTTTTCAACTCAAAGCAAATAAATGTATCTTACTGTTCTATTTTTTATACTGTCTCAAAAACATATCTAATAGCAGTTCAAATGGCTTTTGAAAATTAGAAGAGCAAAAGTATGGGGAGGCTTTCAATTAAAAATATCTCACTTTGTCCTTTGAGCTATTTTCTATTTACTAGGACATTATTTAACATTGAAAAATTAATGTTAAGACTCTCTGGAGAATGCAGTGCTGTGATGAAGATAGTAAGAGTTGCCTAGAAAATACAGAGAATATCAATCTACGAATCAGTCATTCCATAAATGTCTTAGAAATGTCAGCTTCATGCAAGACACAGCTCTAGATTCTAGGGTGAGATTGGAGGTAACACTTAAATGGAAAAATACACATGAAAAGCCAAGTTACAATATCAATATTAAAAAGAGTTTGCTTTTGTATAGCTCATTTAAATTATACTCTTTCATCCTATGGTTCAGGAAGAGAAAGAATTATCACCCTCACTTCCACATAGGAAAACTGAGGCTGAGACTGTAGAACATCACATGTCTTACCCAAGGTCCTGAATCTCTAGGGAAGAGTCAAAGCCATGATGAAGAGTGACTGGTTAGCCTCCTGGTAGAGGACTTGTTCTGTGTTGCCACTTATAAAAAAAACAAAACAAACAATAGCAAGAATAATCAAAAGATGGCGCATGGTGGATTTGTGAGTGAATAACCTGGTTATATTAGCAAAACGCTATTCTCCAGCAGTGATGGTTGGGAATTCTCTCTTTGAAGGAAAGAAGGATGCATCTAATTTGGAGCCAACTGATCTGAAAGTCAAAGAGCCCGGTCTCGGGGAAACGGTCTCATCAGTAGTATAAGGAAGAAATGGTGTGGGGAGACCCTGCGTGGATCCATGGTCTGCCATGGATGAATGTACCCTCTTCGACTTTGATAGGCTGTCCTGATGTTTGCCTAGGCCTGGCCATTTATTTGCAGAGACTGTCGTGAGCTCCCACGGTCTAGTATGGTTAGCCCTTGGGGGCCACATTAAGACTTATGAAGTCCAGTCAGTTCCGACAGAGTCAGCTGTGTTTTTGTCCAGCTGAGACAACGAGGCAGTGCTTCTCCGTCAAGGTCTTTTGGGTCTGTTGTCTGTGGATATTGTTTGGTAATTCTAATTCTCTTAAAATTAGGATATAGCTTTCTTTGTTCCCCACCTCTGAGGTCAGAGGGTGTGGCCATGTGCGTTTAACACGACTCTTTGGAGGGAAAAGCCATGTTGTTGGAGGACACAGCAAGGGTCCGCCACGATCATCATTAAAATCAGACTCTGGAAAGAGAGTCCAGGAATAATGCTCAGGACGCTCCAAGCCCTTGGCAGGTCCTTCCTTCTTTCTTCAGAGCGGCGGGCATCAGACAGTAGATGGCAGTGTGACATGAGGAATTTAAACCTTGGCAGAGGCTTGCTTGAAACCAGCCCAGTAAAAATGGCTTTTTGACTTGGAAGCATTTATTAAATGAACCTTCCGTCAGAGTTCTGTCTGGTGGCCAGGAACCCGCCCTGGAAGGTTCTGGCAACCCACAGGTGCGGCTGTAAGTGCTTTGTTTGAAGTGAGCCTGCAGCCCGGCTGGGAAGCAAGGTGGGGGCTTTTGTGCACAAGTTCGTTTTCACTGAGCCAAGCAAACTGACACTCAACGGTCTTGGCACTCCTGTGCCCCTGGCAAAGTTGGCATCTGCCCTCTTCGCCTTTGTGGGAAATTCATCCTGTTTCCGCGTATAAGTGGAAACCTTGAAATAAACAAAAGGTTAACCATGCTTCAGGTTTTTACCTAATCTTCACCTTTATTTCTGCCCCAAATCCCTTAAAAACCAGACGTAAGGAGTGAGATGATTTCTAAACTCAAAAGCAGATGATTACATGAGAGAATTTCTGAGTTAATCTGCAAGGATACCTGCTACTCCCCATGGTTTATCAAAGAATGGACTCTATTCAGAATTTGTAAGCAATCGTGGAAAACAGAAGAATGTTGAAGTTGGTTTGGGTCTCTTTTCTATTTCAGACTCTTTGCCAGTGCAGGATTTGGTGTCTGTAATTAATCCCCTAAATTTGTCTCCCTCTGGAACATGTTACAACAAGAAAGTGTATTTTAAGTGGGGAAGGAATAACTAAAAACATTTGATTTACTCATTATTTTACTTAATAGAAAAGAGGTCGATAGTTCTGAGAGGATCCGTGCCCTACATGCAGTAATTATAGAATTAAAAAAAGGCGCACTGTCAGAGTATCATAAAATTAGTAATTTTTCTTCTTTGTATGTGCATTGAGTGCTAAGTTGCTTCAGTCATGTCCTACTCTTTGCGACCCTGGGACCGTAGCCTGCCAGGCTCCTTGGTCCATGGGATTTTCCAGGCAAGAGTACTGGAGTGGGGCGCCATCGCCTTCTCCATTTAGCTTCTATAATAAGCCTGAAATAATAAATATTAGCCATTATTGTTAAATAGATATTGATGAATGTAGTTACATTTTCAAAGTTACTTTCTAACCACTTCCCAAAATAATTCAAAAATATAGTGACAAAAAAGGTCCATCTAGTCAAGGCTATGGTTTTTCCAGTGGTCATGTATGGATGTGAGAGTTGGACTGTGAAGAAAGCTGAGCGCCGAAGAATTGCTGCTTTTGAACTGTGGTGTTGGAGAAGACTCTTGAGAGTCCCTTGGACTGCAAGGAGATCCAACCAGTCCATTGTGAAGGAGATCAGCCCTGGGTGTTCATTGGAGGGACTGATGCTAAAGCTGAAACTCCAGTACTTTGGCCACCTCATGTGAAGAGTTGACTCATTGGAAAAGACTCTGATGCTGGGAGGGATTGGGGGCAGGAGGAGAAGGGGATGACAGAGGATGAGATGGCTGGATGGCATCACCAACTCGATGGACATGAGTTTGGGTAAACTCTGAGAGTTGGTGATGGACTGGGAGGCCTGGCGTGCTGCGATTCGCAAAGAGTCGGACATGACTGAGTGACTGAACTGAACTGAATAATATTCTATACCAAAAAATCTAGTTAGTAAATCTGCTTAAAAAACGATGCATTCTGAAAGGAGTTGGGACCATTTACAGAAAACTCATTTTTATCAATAAGCTTCAGAGAAGAAAGGCATGAAAATTAAGTATTTGCCTGAAGTCATATAAATCTCTTCCTTTTATTAGGTAGAGTTTCTTTTCATCATATGAGAATGGGCATCAGATATTGAAGGATTAGAATGTTTAGGTATGAAAATATAGTTACCTTCAGAAAACTGGAGTCTTCTGAGGAAATGTTCTGTGACCAAAACTTATGTTTAGTACTAGCAAAAATAAGAGGAATTGTCCCAATGAGTTATATTTAAAAGTATCAGAAAGTTCTTTCCTGACTCCACCACTTCTTTTTTTTCATATTTTCCTCAAGTTGTTTTTACATTTTGTTTTGTTTAAACAAAAAGTTTAAAAAGTTTTTCTAAGTCAAGATGTCTGGCTCTGCCATTTCTGAACTTGGAGAACTTGAATCGATAGTTGAATGCCTCTCTGTTTCACCTATAAAAATAAGAAATAATAAGGCCTCAAGTTCTGGTGAAGTGAAATTAGCAAAAACACAGAATACCCTCCAGCTCATTGTTGGAACACAGTAATGTCCACATTCAATAAAAATCAGAGATATAGTTAGAGAATTAGAAAACTATAGAATACAGTTATGGCTGAAAAAAATCTCAGAATTAGCCAAAGCTCCTTATTTCAAAAATAAGAAAGTTAGTGACTAGAAAGGGTAAATAAAAATCAGTAACACTTATTGTATTATTATTAGCCAGGGTTCTGCAGACAGAACCATTAGGGGATATGGAGAGGTGGATAGATAGAGACTTCCATCTGCTCAGTCTCTCAGTTGTGTCCAACTCTTTGTGACCCCATGGACTGTAGCTCACCAGGCTCCTCTGTCCATTGAATTCTCCAGGCAAGAATACCGGAGTGGGTAGCCATTTCTGACTCCAGGGGATCTTCCCAGCCCAGGGATCGAACCCAGTCTTTTGGGTCTCCTGCATTAGCAGGCAGATTCTTTATCACTAAGGCCATCTGGGAAGCCCATACATACATAAAAGCATACATAATTATTGTGATAAATTGGCTTACATGATTATGAGCTGAGAAGTCCTAAGCTTTACAATTGGCAAGGTCTAGTTACTAGTTTGTGGAGAAGGCAATGGCACCCCACTCCAGTACTCTTGCCTGGAAAATCCCATGGACGGTGGAGCCTTGTCGGCTGCAGTCCATGGGGTTGAGAAGAGTCGGACACGACTGAGCGACTTCACTTTCACTTTTCACTTTCATGCATTGGAGAAGGAAATGGCAACCCACTCCAGTGTTCTTGCCTGGAGAATCCTGTGGACAGGGGAGCCTGGTGGGCTGCGGTCTCTGGGGTTGCACAGAGTCAGGCAGGACTGAAACGACTTAGCAGCTGCAGTTACTAGTTTGAAAGCTGGCAGGCATGAAACTGTGGAAAACCTCATTTTCCTGTTTGAGTCTGAAGGGAGAGAAAGACCAGTGTCCCAGCTCAGAAGAGTGTGGAAGTTCCTATTAGTAGATCAGCTTTTGGTCCAGCTAGTCCTTCAACTGATTGGATGAGGCCCACCTATATCAGAGAGGGCAGTCTGCTTTACTCAGTCTCACATCAGATCAGATCAGTCCCTCAGTCGTGTCTGACTCTTTTCGACCCCATGAATCGCAGCACGCCAGGCCTCCCTGTCCATCACCAACTCCTGGAGTTCACCCAGACTCATGTCCATCAAGTCAGTGACGCCATCCAGCCATCTCATCCTCTGTCGTCCCCTTCTCCTCCTGCCCTCAATCCCTCCCAGCATCAGGGTCTTTTCCAATGAGTCAACTCTTCACATGAGGTGGCCAAAGTACTGGAGTTTCAGCTTTAGCATCATTCCTTCCAAAGAAATCCCAGGGCTGATCTCCTTCACAATGGACTGGTTGGATCTCCTTGCAGTCCAAGGGACTCTCAAGAGTCTTCTCCAACACCACAGTTCAAAAGCAGCAATTCTTTGGCCCTCAGCCTTCTTCACAGTCCAACTCTCACATCCATACATGACCACAGGAAAAACTATAGCCTTGACTAGACGAACCTTTGTTGGCAAAGTAATGTCTCTGCTTTTGAATATGCTATCTAGGTTGGTCATAACTTTCCTTCCAAGGAGTAAGCGTCTTTTAATTTCATGGCTGTAGTCACCATCTGCAGTGATTTTGGAGCCCAGAAAACTAAGTCTAACACTGTTTCCACTGTTCCCCCACCTATTTCCCATGAAGTGATGAGACTGGATGCCATGATCTTCATTTTCTGAATGTTGAGCCTTAAGCCAACTTTTTCACTCTCCACTTTCACTTTCATCAAGAGGCTTTTTAGTTCCTCTTCACTTTCTGCCATAAGGGTGGTGTCATCTGCATATCTGAGGTTATTGATATTTCTTCCGGCAATCTTGATTCCAGCTTGTGCTTCTTCCAGTCCAGCATTTCTCATGATGTACTCTGCATATAAGTTAAATAAACAGGGTGACAATATACAGCCTTGATGTACTCCTTTTCCTATTTGGAAGCAGTCTGTTGTCCCATGTCCAGTTCTAACTGTTGCTTCCTGACCTGCATACAAATTTCTCAAGAGGCAGATCAGGAGG
Organism: Bos indicus; assembly: GCF_029378745.1. NCBI lineage: Eukaryota > Metazoa > Chordata > Mammalia > Artiodactyla > Bovidae > Bos > Bos indicus. The sequence continues at coordinate 48,974,825 of NC_091782.1, read as the reverse complement.
TCTGGTATTCCCATCTCTTTCAGAATTTTCCACAGTTTATTGTGATCCACACAGTCAAAGGCTTTGGCATAGTCAATAAAGCAGAAATAGATGTTTTTCTGGAACTCTCTTGCTTTTTCCATGATCCAGCACATGTTGGCAATTTGATCTCTGGTTCCTCTGCCTTTTGTAAAACCAGTTTGAACATCTGGAAGTTCACGGTTCACCTATTGCTGAAGCCTGGCTTGGAGAATTTTAAGCATTACTTTACTAGTGTGTGGGACGAGTACAATTGTGGGGTAGTTTGAGCATTCTTTGGCATTGCCTTTCTTTAGGATTGGAATGAAAACTGACCTTTTCCAGTCCTGTGGCCACTGCTGAGTTTTCCTAATTTTCTGACATATTGAGTGCAGCACTTTCACAGCATCATCTTTCAGGATTTGAAATAGCTCAACTGGAATTCCATCACCTCCACTAGCTTTGTTCGTAGTGATGCTACCTGAGTAAATATTAATTTCACCCAGAAACACCCTTGCTGACCTGCCAGAATAGCCTTTGACCAAATACCTGGGTACCCCATGGCCCAGTCAGGTTGACCCCAAAGTTAATCAACACCCTGATGTAAACTTACTTTATACTGCTATTGATATTTAGGCTTCTAAAGCAGCCTGTGTAAGGAAAACTTGAGTCCCAGTTGTCCTGGTTGCACAAGTATAACATTTCTATTTTATCCTCAATGTGTTTAGGCTCTTCTCAAGGCAATGGCGCCCCACTCCAGTACTCTTGCCTGGAAAATCCCATGGATGGAGGAGCCTGGTAGGCTGCAATCCATGGGGTCACTAAGAGTCGGACACGACTGAGCAACTTCACTTTCACTTTTCACTTTCATGCATTGGAGAAGGAAATGGCAACCCACTCCAGTGTTCTTGCCTGGAGAATCCCAGGGACGGGGGAGCCTGGTGGGCTGCCGTCTATGGGGTCGCACAGAGTCCGACACGACTGAAGCGACTTAGCAGCAGTAGCAGCAGCAGCTTCCTAAAATAAATCTACCTTCTCTGGCTTTGAAAATGCTACTTTGTTAATAGCTTCCCTGGCAGGGGTGGGGCGTCTTGGGTGAGGGGGAGTTATTTTGTTATAAGGCCTTGAAGCAAAGCAGTTCCACATAGTAAATTCATGTGTAGGGGCCTTGTGTCACAGTCCCTGCTTGTAACTTACTGCTATTGTCTCTGCCTTAAAGCATTGCAGTGGGGGTTTCCCTCAACCAGCCAGCAACTCTGTTCTTTTATTTACTTATTGGGGTATAGTTGCTTTACAGTGCTGTGTTAGTCTCTGCTGTAGAATAGAGTGAATCAGCCACATGTAAATGGCAACCCACTCCAGTGATCTTGCCTGGAGAATCCTAGGGACAGGCGAGCCTGATGGGCTTCTGTCTATGGGGTCGCACAGAGTTGGACACAACTGACGTGACTTAGCAGCAGCAGCAGCAGCATACACATAGCCTCTCTTCCATGGATTTCCTTCCCAGATTACTCAGTCATAAAAAAGGAACAAAACTGTGCCATTTTTAGAGATGTGGATGAACCTAGAGACTGCCATACAGAGTGACGTTAGGAAGAGAAAACCAAATATCGCATATTAACACATGTGTGTACAATCTGGAAAAGTGGTGCAGGAGAACTTATTTGCAAGCAACTCTGTTCTGACCCTCTCTGCCTGGAGGTGCCATGGAAAGTTCTGGCATCACCTGTGCTTCTGACCAACGGGCTACAGACTGGACATTGCCACGCCTCTCACCTTCCTCTTTTGTGTGCAGACACCGGCTGCGAGTTCAGGTTATCACCTGTGCTTCTAACTGACCAGCCACAGCCCAGAGGTTCCTGCAACTGCGTCCTTAGGTTAGATTAGTTCACTAGAGTGTCTTTCAGAACTCAGGAAACCTGTTTGCTCCCCGGATGACCCGTTTATTACAAAGGATATAAAAGAACGTGACTCAGCATTCTGCCTTTCTCCTTTGGCTTATCCTGATCTCCTTCAAAAACGAACCCATAGGTAAGTTTTTTTTTTTTTTTTTTTTTGCACAGAATTTCTGATTTCTTCTAAAAAACAGAATTGTTTCACAAAGATCAAATTGGATGAAGACCCAGTATATATTTCTCATAAACCACAATATCACATCTGCCATAGGGAAAGCATAGAACTGGTCATTTGCCTTGAGAAAACCCTGGGACAAGAGCCCAGAGAATCTGTGATCTTACCACCTGGCTTGGAGAGTCCCCTTCACCAGTAGGAAATGAGAGGGAAAGGATGCAAGCACGAATCTACCAGAGGAAATAAAACCATACGAATATTTGGCCAAGATGAACCTAAGCTGGAGACAAAAATCAGAGGAGAAATCTCCCCATGTTGTCAAAAGAAAGTGGATAATCAACGTGTAATGTAACTATAGGACCAAGATGTGCGTTACTGAAAGGCCTTGCCAGGAGCTCAGGGCATTACTGAGCTCTAGATTCTTTGGGGCAAAGAAATCCAGTGTCACATTGATAATAAATGATGACTTCAGTTGGTAAAAATGGCAGCCACGATCTACACCAAATTCACCTGAATATTTTCTCCTCTTTTCCTTCTCAACTACAGTCAGTCACATGTTGGGGTTATTAGGCTGTATTCTTTCAGGGAGTACCTTTACACTTCAAGACTTCCAATTACTCATGATTTTTCTATGTTGTCCTTACTATTAATAATAAAAAGAACTGAAAGTCTAAATTGATACAGATTTCCTAATGTTGAAGTTTCTGATCATGTTTCTGCTCAGTTTGAGTATTTATTGCAATAAAGAATATTGTTAATAGAAATCTATCTGAAAATGTTTTTTAAATGCTTTTATCTGATGAGTGATATTTAATTTAACCTATTAAAAGAATCTTGGCATCTATAGACTATGTTTCTTACTATTCACTTTAATTCTAATCATTGTTATTTAAAATATTTTTGGATTTTCTCAGATATCATAAACAGTACATAGGTAATGTTTGAATTTATTTTTAAAATTTTAATATATCCTTAAATATTTAAATTTAATAAATTAAATATTTAATATAGTAAATATTTCTAAAACACTTTAGAGTCTATCTTTGAATTATATTAAATACTTTTTAAAATGGAAACTATTTAAATTAAGATAGGAATAGGAGTATACTATGGCTAATATACAAATAAAAATTGATCTCATTTTTTTTTTTACCAATGCCTATTTTGGTTTCTAAATTAATGCTGTCAATTAAATGTATGCACTTAAAATCAACTTTGTTGGACACGTAGAATCAAATGGTAGACTCAAGAAATAATATGTGTTCTTTGCTGCACAGAAGAAAATCACACAACACTATGAAGCAACTATACTCCAACACATTTTTTTAAAGAAATAGTATTTGTTTAAATAATAATACTTTATGTCATAGATAACATCTTATCTTTATATTATTAATTTTTAATTCAAAGTGCTTTCACTATAATTCATGAATATTATTGTGTACTTCCAGTGAGTCTTCATTTTCCAAATTCCAGATTTAAAACAATGAATAAGACATCATTTTTGCCTCCAAGAAACTTCAGTCCACTACTATAGACAGATAAGTGAAGAAAAATTATGATCTGAGAAGAACCAGTATTATCATTTGAAGTATAAGTAAAATATTATAGACACAGAGAAGGGAGCTACAAATTATCTGTGGGGAAATTCAGATGGTTCAAAGAAGGCTTTGAAGCTAATAAATGTTTTGAGCTGCATTGAAAAAAAATGAAGAGTTGTCCATGAAGGGAGATTGGGGAAGTGTACTTCAGGAGAGGGGTAAGGAGGTATGCAAGCACAAAGAATACTGGAAACTTAGGTAGAAATTAGGAAATAAAAAGATAAAACTGACGAAAAGTGACTGGAGCCAGGTAGTAGAGGACCTTACAAATTATTCTAGATATTTACAAGCAGAAGAGGTTTTACCTTGTTTATCTTTCAGCAACTCTAAGAAGTAGGAAATGAAAGTGATCTCGAGTTGATAAATGATCACCTGTCTAAAAAATATATCCAACTAGATCCCGGTCTTCTGATTTCTGACCCTGTACATTTAAACTACATCTGAAACAACACTGGGTTTGTTTGAACCAATGTTCCAGCAAGTCAAATAATAAACCAGAATGAGTTGCAGGGGGCAAGGGTTTTATTTATTTTGTTTATTACTCTATTCCCAATTTCCAAAGCAGTGCCTACTTTAAACTGGTGGAACAAATAGAGAGCAAACATTTATTGAGTGCTTATAAAGTATCAGACATTCTTTTAAATGCTTTTACATGGATTAAAGTATTAAAGCACACACTTTAGAGAATTACATTACATTTTTAGTGCAATATTTTACAAATTATTGCTGGACAAAAAAAGAGTAATGTGATACTGAGAGTTCTGCATAATATCATTAAATGTGGTCTAAAATGACACATTTTTTTGAGAACAGATTTACTTAGAAAGTGAGACTTGGCTTCAAATATATGAAAACCTATCATGTGGAAGATGTAGACAGATTTTGGAGAACCGTTTTCAGAAAGCTTACTTGGGGTCAAGGTGTGGGTACTAGAATAGAATATATGAAGATTTTCTGAATTTTCTGACAATTTGATTTAACCAACAATAGAACAAGTTAATTTGGGATGAAATAAGCTTCTGTTTATTCATAATAGTCACACAAAAGTTTGAGGGCCACTGATCCTATAGATTTTTTTTTCTTTGAATGACAGGTTGAGCTATATGATATCTAAGATTTATGAGTCTATTAGGAGGTTGGTAGACCAGTTGGATTATTTTGATTTGCAAGCATAGAGTGCTGGTCTATTAACATGCATGCATGAAAGCAGTTGGCCTGTTTCAAATCAGCTTGGAACATCAATTAAAGAAACAAAAGATCTCTTTGGCCTTTTCTCAATGTCCTTTCCAAGTCTAAGCAAATTATTCATAGTTTCCTTTAAAGTCTGCTATTCTGTTTATGAAGAATGACTCAAGGGAAGTTTTTCTTTAATTCAAAACAAACAGATTGCTTACATGCTGAATGGCTGGCTGGTACTTAGATGTTTCCTGAGAATGTTTACCATTTGTCAGGTGCTGTGTTACCTGAACTCTTCGTGACTCACAAGGAGGAACAGACATCAGGTCACGAACTCTGGTTGCTGATATTCAGATCACTCTGTGGACTAATTATGAAATTGCTGGGGGAAAAAATCTTAATAAAGCATCACAGGCAACTGATAGTTTGCATGCTAAGTCGCTTCAGTCGTGTCTGACTCTTGCAACCCTATGGACTGTAGCCTGCCAGAGTCCTCTGTCCATGGGATTCTCCAAGCAAGAACACTGGAGTGGGTTGTCATTTCCTCCTCCAGGGGCTCTTCCCTACGTCTCCTGTGACTCCTGCATTACAGGTGAATTCTTTACTGTTGACCCACCGAGGAAGCCCTGATAGTTTAGCAAACCATGAAACTGCAGAGTGGATTCTCCTGGCTTAGGGTATCAGAAAGGAGATGGCTATACACCTGTAGCTGGAGCTTCTCCTGCAGGAGGCTGTGAAGAAAAAGGGCTGCATTTTTCTGAGATGTATGGACTACAGGTTATGAAACAACGTTTGAATGGGATCTTTCTTCCTGTTTCTTGTTTTCTCATTTGAGATCTTATTTCCGAGGCCACTGCTAACCTGCTCCTATTCCTGGCTGGAGGAAATGGAAACTAAAATAATGGATGGTAGGCTTCCCTGGTGACTCAGTGGGAAAGAATCCACCTGCTAATGTAGGAGACACAGGTTCAATCCCTGGTCGGGGAAGATCCCAAATGCCTTGGAGCCACTAAGCCTGTGTGTCTCAGCTACTGAGCCTGATGCTGAAGGGCCGGGAGCCACAACTACTGAGCCCACATCCTGCAGCTACTGAAGTCCTCATGCTTCAGTCCTAGAGCCTGTGCTCCGCAACAGGATAAGTCACCGCGATGAGAAGCCCGAGCACCCCAACTAGAGAGGAGCCCCCACTCACCACAACCAGAGAAAAGCCCTTGCTGCAGCGAAGACCCAGCATGGCCAAAATAAATAAAATTTTAAAAAAGGATGCTATCAAATCTCTGAGGTGGGTGCCTCAAAGACAGTGACCCTGGCTAGGTACCGTTTCCTCTGCTCTTCACACCCACTGTTAAATGTGGAATTTGAGGTTCCCTGTCAGGCTCACTAAAGCTCAGACACTCAGGGTTGTTTTCTCCTGGCAGAGAGGCTCAATAGACCGAGAGCCGGAGAGGTGGACTGGCCACAGGGTTTAACCTTGAAGGCTGTCTGACTTAGTAAAGGTCCCCACTTTCTTCATTGCTTTGGGTCAATCTGTTGCAACATTTTAGATCTTTTCTTTTGACTTGGAAATTCAGTTTTTATGTAAGAACATTGTGAATTCTTAAATTTCTTCCCTTTTGAACTTTACTCAAGTTTTAGAGAGGAGAAAAAAAAATCAACCAACCTTTGACTTTTTAGTACTAAAAAACTATTGAATGAGACTTCTAATTGAATGCATTTGTTTTATGTTCAAAATCAAAAACTCTAAACTCTTAGGTCACTGGAGTAGTGGGGTTATGACCATGTGATTGTATTAAAGGGGTATAGGGAGATTCGTGAAAAAAAAAAATATATATCCTAGGCAGAAAGATCAGAAAATCATCAATCTTTTAACATATATATTTCCTAAATAGTATTTCTTTGAATATAATCTTCACTCATTGGTTTCTACAAATAATCTGCTTTTTTTTTATAGATAACACATGAATATTTGGAGGTCAGGCTTTTAGCTTTCTATCTATTTATCTTTGATATGGACCATTTTTTAAGGTCTTTACTGAATTTGATACAATATTGCTTCTGTTTCATGTTTTGTTTGTTTGGCTATGAGGCCCCTGGGAGCTTAGTTCCCTGACCAGGGATTGACCTTCATCCTCTGCTTTGGAAGACAAAGTCTTAACCACTGGACTGCCAGGGAAGTCCCTAGCTTTCTATTTAAAAAGTAGTTGGTAATAGATGTACTCCCTATCAAGCATTCTTTCATGAGTACAGTTTCTCTGAAGTTCAAAAGGCATAATGGGTAGAGCAGTGGGTGTGGATTCAGTTCACATGGGTCTGGACAGCTTTCCTGCACCAAATGGCCAGCATGATAGGATATAAATCACTACCTCCCTGGGCTAGTTTTTTCATCAGTGAAAATTTAAAACTGGACCTCGATGACTTTTAATCTTCCTGCAAGCTGTAACATATGTTTCTATATTGATAATATTTCTGAAAAGCAGGAAAGCCTCTCCTTGTGAATGGAATATATTGTATGATATGTTTTTTTTTTTTTTAAAGAATGAAATAATGTGCCTCTACCCAAGTAAAATCTCACACAAATAATGTCTTTTCAAGAAGTAATGGGATATCAAAACAATTCACATTTCACAAGCTTTGTTTTGGGGGGGGGTTTGTTTTTCATTTTTTTTTTTTTACATTTTTAGTAAACTCATTGTTTAAAAAAATGAAGAAAGGTAATATTCTTTTTTTTTTTTTTTTTAACATTGCAGCTGTGATTGAGGCTTGACAATTTCCTAAGGTTTTCTGCTTTCACCACTTTTAGAGAGTCTTGTTTGCTTCTTTATTTCTGGTTTGTTCTCCTGTTCTTCCTGGCTGATCATTCTCGGGAGGAAAAAATTAAAAGGAACAGATAGGTATCTAGATAAAAAGGCTTCTTCTTGCCTGAACGTTTTTATTACTTTCTCATATCCTCTCACTTCCCCAAATATGCCAGTGATTTATTCCAAACCTCTTTTTTTGTCCATTGTGAGACTGAAAACATCACTAGATAGAAGCTGAAAGAGTGCCCTTCCTACCTACTCTTGAAGAAGCCACAGTCCGTGGGTTTAAACAAACACACAGGCTAAACTGTGTATAGTTTGGAATCAGGAGTAATTTAGGAGCCTAGGGTCTCTCATGGTTTCTCTGGGAAATTTCTGAGCTTCCCACATGTCTTTGTTTCCTTTTAAATTCAAATCAGTTTCTTTCTGTTTCCAAATCCCTAATTCCTCTGTGGTAGTAAATAGTCACTCAGGCACACACCTCTCTTTTGCAAATCCGGAGGAGCACTGGTATGCTGCTGTGATAGGTTTGAGCTGCCCAGTGCTCGGTCATCACCATCACTCTCCACCAACAGCCCTTTTCTCTTCCTTGCTTTCCTCCATTCACTCCGAGTTCATATTCTGTCTCACAATGTCAGTTTTCACTTGCCTTTTTCACTATTTGGAAAACCAATGTATAGTTCTCATCCCCACAGGGGTCAGTTGCCTCTGCGGGGTTCTCCATCTCACGTTTCATTCCCAGCCCGAGCTGCCGTTTTGCACTTGCCTTGCTCACGCCACAGTCAGGGGAGGAAGTGTGGATTGCAGTCAGAGGGGAGGCACGCATGTGGAGTGGTTTACCCAGATCTGTCAGTGCACCTGGAAATCCACACAGCAGTGTGGCTAGAGCACGGGTATTAGAAACTAGCCTTCAAATCTAGGCTTTGCTGCTTATGAGCCATTTGCCCTTAGGAGGCCACAAACCACCATGAATTCAATCTCTTCATGTGTAAATTGTAGGCAAAAATAATAGTCTTTTCAGACTGTTGTGTGGAATGGAGAATATAGACAACGTATTCAAAGTGCCTGGGACTTGAGAGTGAGGTACTAAATAAATAACACTAATTAGTTATTTTTAATGCCATGAACGTTAACACATCTGTTTCCTGATGAGCCAATAGTGCAGTCCTCAAGGCAGTTTGACAATCACTCATTGAGCGCCAGGTGTAGACTCTAGTCTGTTTGACAATCACTCATTGAGCGCCGAGTGTAGACTCTAGTCTGTTTGACAATCACTCATTGAGCGCCGAGTGTAGACTCTAGTCTGTTTGACAATCACTCATTGAGCCCAGGTGTAGACTCTAGTCTGTTTGACAATCACTCATTGAGCGCCAGGTGTAGACTCTAGTGTGTGTTGACAATCACTCATTGAGCGCCGAGTGTAGACTCTAGTCTGTTTGACAATCACTCATTGAGCGCCAGGTGTAGACTCTAGTGTGTGTTGACAATCACTCATTGAGCGCCGAGTGTAGACTCTAGTCTGTTTGACAATCATTCACTGAGCGCCGAGTGTAGACTCTAGTGTGTGTTGACAATCACTCATTGAGCGCCGAGTGTAGACTCTAGTCTGTTTGACAATCACTCATTGAGCGCCAGGTGTAGACTCTAGTGTGTTTGACAATCACTCATTGAGCGCCGAGTGTAGACTCTAGTCTGTTTGACAATCACTCATTGAGCGCCGAGTGTAGACTCTAGTCTGTTTGACAATCACTCACTGAGCACCGAGTGTAGACTCTAGTGTGTGTTGAGTTCGTAGAATGTACGAAAGGAGTGTGATTCGTCACTTTTCATCTTGCTCTCATCTTCAGCTCTCCCTACTACACAGAGTCCCACCCTTTAGCGAGACATTCAAAGCTCTTCTCAGCTTGTCCTCAGACAATCTTTCCAGCCTCCCTTATCCCCCCTTTGCCCCACGGTCCCCACTCTTGCCAATCCACGGTAACTCACATCCACGTTCTCCTCTGTGTTCCCTTGGGCTGAAGACAGACAAGAATGAGCAGATCTTACTCATTTTAAGACTCAACATAAAGGTAACTTTGCCCGTGGAATCTTTCTTGGCCTGCCCTGGTCCCTAGTACCTAAAAGGTTGGGGACTGATGTCTTAAGTGGACGAATGTAAGAATTGGAGCTTTAAAAACCTGAGTAGTTTTTACTTGCATGTTTCACTTGCATGTTTTTTTGTCAAAGGACTTGAGTGGATTCAATTAATGATGTTCCCCAATTCAGTTCCATTTTCATCTGAAGCCACATGGCAAGGCTGTAAATGATACATACAGATAAGGGTCCACCTCTGGGGAAAGCCTCCTACAAGCCTCCCACTCTTGCTCTGTGAGTGAGATGCCAGCAGTGTGCTCAGTGAGGCTGCAGGGGTGCAACCCCAGGAAAGGGAGCCTGTCTTATCATTTCCCTTTTCCCCCCCAATATTTGTGTCAGAATATTCCATTTTAAGTATGTTTTAAGAACAAGGTGAGATGTGATGAATACATTTCTACTACAATGAAGATGAGAAATCTCCTATTTCAGGAATTCTGTTGGAAGTCTACTCTGTAGAATACAGTAGATCAGAATGCCTTTACTTCTACTCAGGTGTCATCAGAACTCAAGCAAACATCTTCCACTGGAATCAAATCTTCCTAGCTATTGTTGCGTTTCAGTTAGAATTATATTTTACAAAAAAGGGATCAGAGGGTATATAACCTCAAAATGATTCATTATCAACCTCTTTACAGAGAAATATTTTTTAAGACTCAAATAAGATTTTATAGTATGAACAAGCAAAACTGAATAATAAATGAATACTGTACGATAGAGTTTATGGATCTTTAATTTTGGGTTTTAGGCAGTATATCTAATTATGACAGAAAGTTTCCTGAGTTTTAAGGGTTTTTTGATTTTTAAACAGATACAAATGCCACAGGGCTGTATGAATTTTACTGGGGCTCAACATCATTGAATTTCAGGTTACAATGCATTTCAGTACACAGCGCCTACCATAGTGGGCTCTGCACAGGTGAACGGGGTTTCACACCCAGCTCTGCTGCTGGAGAACTCTGGAAACTTGATCAACACACCCACAAGTTATTAGATCAATGTGACATTTCATTCAGCCATTAATCATAGGGACATAAATTTTGAGGTTGAAAAGAACCCTTAGAGAACATCTAATCTTTCCTTTGGCCGATCGGGAATTTGGGCCCCAGAGTTAAGTGACTCGTTCAAGGTTAAATGCTGGCTAAAGTTGAGGCTGGAAGTCGTGCTGACATCAGGGTCAGCTGACTCCTGGATCATCACTGTTCTCAGTCCAGACTGTCTTAATATACTGATACTTATAGTTTATCCTGAGTTTGGGCATGTGATACCTGAAATGCTGTTAACGGTACCCTCCTTCAATGGCGTATTTACTAGAAGTGAAAAGTACAAATGGAATGTTTTTCTAAACGGACATTGCCATTACGAAGCTGTGTAATCTTCAACCAGTTACTTTAGCATCATTGTGCCTCCGTTTCCTCATCTGTAAATCTTCAAATGAAATGATCCTTGTTTCCCAAGACTGGGATGAGGATTAAAGGAGATGAAAGGTGTCAAGTGTTTAGAACAGTGCCTGGCATGCAGTGGGCTCTTTGCAGGTGTTAGCAATTCTTGCTCATGTTATTTTGGGGAGTAAAGTTCGTCAGATGGCCATTTCTTGTGAACTGGAGTGATGAGCTGCTGGAGGGAAAGGCCGGGTGAATGGGGAATTTTCATAGATGGCAGATGAGCAAACTCTTCTTAATTCCTATCCAAGACCAGACAAAGGACGATGCTCCTTCTTACTTATTCCCACCTGACCTTCTGGGCTGGGATACTCCTTCATGTTACTTATTAAAAGCGTCTGATTTGGACACATATTTGAATAAGTACAATTGACAGGCTAGGTGGAATGACCTTAATTCTTACCAAAAGTTCTGGATTATAGACACAAATTCCATTTGAAATGATCAACCCACATAAAAAGCAAGCAGCATGTCTAACATTACATACTTGTTGAAACATGTAGTAGAAACATGGAGAAGCTGTAGGTTGGCGTGCAGTTGGTGATGAAGAGAGTGAACAAAGGTGAACTTTGCTTGAGAAAATGGCTATGTTTCTGGAAACTTGTCAATAAATTAAATCTTTTTTAAAAAAATAATAATTAAGCTTCTCTGAAACTCTTTATTTACCAAAAACAATCATAGTGGAGATGGATTCTATAGTCATCTCTATTCTAAAGGTACATGTAATTTAATTTGGAAAGATTATGAAAGTACTTATATATAGCATCACATATAATATGTGGTATATATATTATTCATAAAGTATATATAAATGTTTGTCTGTATATATCAGGTTGGCCAAAACAGTTATTTGGGTGGCCAACCTAATATATACACACATAGGTTTGGGTTTGTGTCTAGTTTAAAACATGCATCCATGCCCATTGCAAAATAAATTCCTAAAGTGAGCTGAGGCAATGAGTTCATGTTATTCACTGATCACTAAGCAGTTAGATTTACAGCAAACACAACAGATTGATCAGAATTGACAGGAAACACAGTTAAGGGCTCTGGTGGCATGTGTCACTGCCATTAAATTCTCCTAATTAGGAGATTGTAACTATTTAAGCCATTTACAGGATGGTCAATAAAAGGCATTCACATCAGAGAAACTTGTAAATTGGAAAGTATATTTGGAACGTAGAATGGTTGGTCGGAATCAGGCTTAATTCTTTTTCTTTAAAAAATAGAAAGACAAAAGATGAGGCTGACTTGTTTGTTTGCTTTAGGTGAGGATTCTCTGTAGAAACTTGATTTCTTTTTGAGGATCCAGAAAGACGCACACTCATCTCTCACAGGATGATCATGTTTACATTCCAAGGCACAGAGAACGCAGACCTTTGTTGAAGGCTGCACTTCGCTGTAGCAGCACGAAGTGAAAACTTGAGAATCGGTTCTGCAGCTTCCATTAGAAGAAAAGAATTGTCAATTATCCATAATTAATATTTACTGAGGACTCACAGGGGTTGTAGCAGGTATGAGAGAATGTCAAACACACCCACAAAAGTTATGTTATTTCAAGTTAAATATAGATTTGACTGCAGTGTTTTCCCGCTAGTACTATATTTTTTCATTCCTTTAGAAATCTAGTTATATATTTTTAAAGAAGGGCTGACTGTATATTCTTTAACTTGTTTCTCTTTTACGTCTCCCTGGGGCAAAAAGAAGCAGCGGCAACAAAAATAAAAGTTTTTATGATCCTGTTGAATCAAGATACTAAAACATGAGTTAAATGAAGAGGCGTGGTGGTTTTAATGAAGAAAAATAAAACGATTTAAGCGTTGCCAGGTGGAAAATGAACGATCTCTTTATATGGAATGTGTAGAAGGGGATGAGGCACATGGATGCCTGGGAAGACAGTTTCCAATGTCAGGAATTTTTTGCCATGGTCTTTGATCTGCAATCCAATTTCAGTCTTGGTCTAAGAGAAAAAAAAACAAAGAGGAAAACTATTACTTGTTTTAATGAAAAAAGTCTCAGTGAACCAAAGCTGACTATGGAAAAAATCATCCAGGAAAAAGGGTATTGCTTCAAAAAATAAACCTTAAAAACAAAAATCAAAACAAAACAAAAGAAAAATCTCCCTCTTTCTCACATACACAGACACCAACTCCGTAGGTCATCAAACACTTAATGTGCTGTTAAAGTTATACTATTATGTGCTATCCTCTGAGTATCTTTTTTTAATAAGTAGGACTTTTATATCTTTTGAGGAGTAGCCATTGGTTCTAGCTGATAATAACATAATACAATTTGTGAAATTCTGTTAGCAGTCATCTGCCTATTGAATAGAGCCAGTGACATGTTTCCCACTGCCATTTTGCCGTTACAATATGTTCAGACTTTGTTGCAAGGACTAAGTTTTACAAGTGATAATCACATTGTTAAAGACCACTCTTTTGGTGCCTTATGGGAGACAAAGCTGACTTGTGAGAATATCCCTTTACTCTTTGATATTCAGGGATTCTGGTAAAATGGGGTTTGGCTTAAAAAAAAAAGTTGCCTGACTTAAAAATATGAAAGGGAAATCTTGAGTTGTCAGAAGTGAGGAAGAAATTCCGAGTCAGAAAAATAGGTCATAGTTTGGGGAGGGTGTTTCAAGAGTATCAAGCTGGATGTTTTTCTTAGGTGTTTGGATTTCAATACCAAGGTCAGGATCTAAGCCACTCTATGGAACTAGAAAGGGCTGTTTTATCTTTTAACTGGGATCAAACACCCAATCTAATGTCTAAGGACATCTCTAGGAAGCCATATGCCCACATTTAGTCATCGATGGAAACAGAGTCCCCTGGAAGAAACTGGAGCTTCAAATCCACCGTGAGTGCAGGTGAGGGGCTTCTGTAATGTGGTCAAGCAACTAAGACTCTGAAACTAAAACCCCAAACTAAAAAACAAATGCAACCATCAGGAAAATCCATACTCTTGGGACCACGGGTAATGGAGACATCTAAAAGGAAACAATAATATTAAAAATGTTCATGTATGAAAGGACAGACATTATAAATGTTACAGAAACAGAGAAAGCAGATCGGGAAGTGAATGTTATAGAACTTTTAAGAGTAAATTTAAATTTAAAAAAAAAGAGTGAAAAATATATTATTTAATATATTTAAATTTCTAAAAAATATATATAATTTTTTTATATATTTATATTTCTTTGTGTGTGAGATGGTCTGGGGTAGGGAGAGGAAACTAAGCCACTGTGGAGCCTTCCCAATAGAATGACATCTTCCCAATTGAGGTGTTCCCCTTAATTCTTTATAAAACTATCTAGGCAACAACCCTGTTTAGCTATTTATTTCATCACCCTCAAATACAAAAAACTCTGTTTTCTCATGAGTCCAACATCGAGCATTATCTCAAAGGGTAAAAAAGAGAGAAACAGAAGTCAGAAGATGATGATTCTATTCTTTCTTCTCTCTCTCGCTGCCAGGTGTCAGTTCTGGGATCTGGCTTCATCCTACTTAGCTACTTAGCTGTCATTTCATGGATGTCATTTCATGGATGCTCATGGAAGATGTAGACTTATGGGTCAGAGACAAAGGACTCTTGCAACACAGCAGACGGTGTGAATATGAGTATATTCTCACCAGCTCTCCCTAACCCCCGAGTTTCAAGGGGTGATACAGGAAGCCTATATGTATGCCAGCCATGTGGTGGGTCACATCACAAGAAAGGGACTCTGAGCTTGGGGAACTTGCAGCAAACAGAAAGCAATCCTGCTCTTTGTCCTAAAGCAGGCTGCTCCCTCATCCTCATCCTTCAAGGCTACCACAGCAACTGTGGTCCTGTGTCTTAGCCCCAGTAGAGTGGGCAGAGTTTTGCATTCTCAGCAGACCCAGAAAGATGTGTAGGATCTCAAGAAACCCATGATGGAGAGTCTCCCACAGCAGGAATCTCACTTAACCTCTTGAATTCTCACTGCCTCAGCCCCCCATGCTGGTTAGATGAAGCAGTAGATATCGGATACCTCCAAGATTGGATCAGCCCTGACATTCTGTGAATCTCTGTTGAGAAAGGTTTGGTTCTGACATAAAATATATGTGTTCAACTTGGGAATAAGTTCTTAAGGTTTCTGATTCCAGTGCAGAAAGTAGATCTGTTCAGTTCAGTTGCTCAGTCGTGTCCAACCGTTTGCAACCCCATGAACTGCAGCACACCAGGCTTCCTTGTCCATCACCAACTCCTGGAGCTTGCTCAGACTCATGTCCATTGAGTCAATGATGCCATCCAACTAGATTATCCTCTGTCGTCCCCTTCTCCTCCCACATTCAATCTTTCCCAGCATCAGAGTCTTTCCCAATGAGTCAGTTCTTCGTATAGGGTGGCCAAAGTATTGGAGTTTCAGCTTCAGCATCAGTCCTTCCAATGAATATTCAGGACTATTTTCCTTTAGGATGGACTGGTAGAAAGTAGATAAGCATTTATAAAATGGCAGAGGTAGTAAGAGGAAGGGATCAGATATTTCAAAAAACATGTTAGTGCAGCTAATGAAATCAGTCATGAAGAATTGAATCAACAATTAAAAACAGGAAATGAAGCATTTACTATCATTTGTGGTTTAGATGTTGGATAGTATTTCCTTTGGAACCTAAAGACTTACCTATTAATCACTTTGGGCTTCCCTGGTGGCTCAGATGGTAAAGAATCTGCCTGCAATGCAGGGGCTGAGGGTTCAGTTCCTGGGTTAGGAAGATCCCCTGGAGAAGGGAATGGCTTCCCACTCCAGTATTCTTGCCTGAAGAATTCCATGGACAGAGGAGTCTGGTGGGCTGCAGTCCATGGGGTCGCAAAGAGTTGGACACAACTGAGCATTAATTACTTTGATTGGTCTATTTTGTTTAATGTGGAAGGAAAGAATAACTATTTCACTTTGTGATGCTAGACTTATCAAGTGATTTTTAAAAGTTGTTTTGTATGAATATATGCAATTTATTTCTTTATAATTTTTGAAGTTACAGATTTACACCATCACCTTTTGCTATCTTGATATCCTTTCTGATGACCTACTTCAACTGCCGTGATTTAGAAAGGCCTCATAGTCTTGAGAAGAAAGCTTTGGTTGTCCCGTGCCACATACACATACCCATGTTTCACACCAAAATTGTCATCCTTTCCTTCAGATTGATAATTCAGTAGGACCTGTGTTATGATGACTTTCCCTTCTGTCCAAGATGGTCCCTTTGTCCCCATCTTCTATGGAAACTGGATAGGATTTCTTCCTCTATTCTATAAGGCTAGCAAAGCATGCTCAAGAGCTCATTACTCATAAACCCTTCAGACATTATTTTTCTGCCTCTTTCTAATAAACAAGGGAACTGAATTAAAGCAAATCCCCTGATATTGCATGTCCTTTTTCTTTTATGCCCAGTTTTATCAAAAAGGCTTCTGCACCACGTGCGTTCAGATCTATATCGCCATCGACGCTGACCACCTCCCCCTAGAGCGACTGCTGGATGCAGCTTCCTGCTTTCTGCTCTTTTTCTGTCTGCTGTTGTTTTTCTTAAGGCGCACACCAGCAGTCTGCTCCCACTTCCCCGAACACTCATTTTGTTCATAGGTTCACTCTAAACAACCATAATGCGGTTTTCCCTGAATATCAATAAATCTGATATATTTTGACTATTTATCTTGCAGGCAATAAATATCTTTTTACAAAGTGCATTTCATGAGTTAACTCAAATTACATTTGGGCTGCTTTGGAACCACAGAGAAAGGTGCCAAACACTTGCTACAACACAAGACTCTATTTAACTTCAGGGGAGAACAGAACTTCCCATTCTCTCATTAGAAATAAAGGTGAAAAGCCTTGTTTTCCTTTTACAAACTTCAAGCCATTTATTTTCATTTACCTGTCACTTTTATTAAAGGATTCACAGTGATGTATGTTTCTTGAAGTTTAAGTATGAATCAAAATGAGCCTTTGTGTTTATTTACAGGGTGGGAATAGAGATGCAGACATAGAGAAGAAATTTTGGGCACAGCGAGGGGGAAGGCGAAGGTGGGCCCAATTGAGAGATCAGCATTGACACATACATTATGTAAAATAGATAGCTAATGGGAAGTTGTTGTATAGCACAGGGAGCTTAACCCAGCACCTTGTGATAACCTAGAGGGGTGAGATGGGATGAGGGCTGGGGGGAAGCTTCAAGACCAGGGAGAAATGTGTGTACTTATGGCTGATTCATGTTGTTGTATGGGTGAAGCCAACATAATATTGTAAAGCAATTATTCTCCAATTAAAAATAAATTTTTAAAAAGTGCATACATACTTTAGCTGGTTTACTGTCCACCACTGATTAAGAACTATTGCAATGAAAATGAAAAATTGGGCAACACTGGTGCAAGCTGTGGCTTTAGCATGCCTTCAAAGTGAAAGTGAAAGTTGCTCAGTCGTGTCTGACTCTTTGCGGCCCCATGGACTGTCAATGGAATTCTCTAGGCCAGAATACTGGAGTGGGTAGCCTTTCGCTTCTCCAGGGGATCTTCCTGACCCAGGGATCGAAGTGGGGTCTCCTGCAGTGCAGGCGGATTCTTTACCAACTCAGCTATCAGGGAAGCCCCCAGCATGCCTTACCTTGCTTCCTTTTGTCCCTGACTTCTCTTCATTTATTAGATGTTTTCTGCTTCCCCACAATCATTTTAATTGGTGATCCTGTGATGGTGAGGTTCTTTGCCAGTTGTAAACACAAATCTTGCTCCCATGATGATTTGTTTCACTACAGGAGGGCTTAATAATTTTTCCCTCCAACTTTTTCTTTTTTTTGACCATTTTTTTTTAACTTTAACTTTTTCTGTCTGTGACAACCACAATAGTGTAATGAGAAATTCTCTGATGAATAAAGCTTAGCTTCTGAATCTGTTCTGTTGCTGAATTCTCTGGTTTATCTTTTTTGATAACTGGAACCCTAAGAATGGGCTTCCCAGGTGCTGCTAGGCATGAAGAACTCACCTGCCAATGCAGGAGACATGAGATGTGGATTTTATTGCTGGGTGGAGATGATCCCCTGGAGGAGGGCAGGACAGCCCATTCCAGTATTCTTGCCTGGAGAACCCCATGGACAGAGGAGCGTGCCGGGCTATGGTCCATAGGATTGCAAAAATTCAGACATGACTGAAGTGACGTAGCATGCACACACACTCTCAGAACAAAATGGTAGCCAGCAGGGATTTCCCAGAGAAGAGGAAGCCAAGAAGGACTTCATGATGTAGTGAGGACTCTTACAGGATTTCACAGGACTTTTATAATCTGTATTTTCTCTCCTCTCTCGCCATGAGCCTTGTATATAAGGACAGTACAGGACCGTCACACTAGGGTGAGGCTACTAGACATGGTAAAAAGGAAGCAGAAACACTTGGATCGATTTTGTCACATTTCAGTCAAAAAGAGCATCTCTATGTATTTTATTTACAAATGAATTAGTGAAAATTTGTTGAGAAACCACCATAAGAAAAACACTGGGCTTCTGATCTAAGTGCATGAAATGCGTGGTCTCACCTACCATCAACTTTGCCAGGCATGGTGTTGGGCCTATAACTGTAACTATATATTTATTTATGCTTAAGAATAGTCATTCTATTCTGAGAAGGGTAAACCAGTTATTTGGGTATGAGATTTTATCTATCGAAGATCTTTAAGAAAGCAATATCTACAGTAGAAATAGCTGTGTGTCCTGATCTGCTTTAGCATCACTTCTGTGTCATTTTAAACAACAGTGAGGAGCAAAGCTGGAAGTCAAAGGGTTTTGCCTTTGGTCACTGATAAGATTGAATGTTCTTATGAGGATGTTCTTGGGGACCTTTGGCAAAATTCCTGACAAATTTTTTTCTGGTATTGAACAAATTGGGTAATGTCTCGTCTTTTTCTATTATCTGGGAGAAATTGTGTAAGAATAAGTTTATTTCTTTCTTACAGTTTGAAAGAACTTTTTGAGAAAGACGTCTCAGCCTGGGTATTTCCATTTAGAAAATATTTAATTGCAGACTCAATTTATTTGTAGATACAGGACTATTCAGACTAGCTGTTACATCTTGTGTTAACTTAAAAAATTTTTTAAAAACTCTTTATCTTCTAGTGGGGTATCAATTCAGTTCAGTTCAGTTCAGTCGCTCAGTCGTGTCCAACTCTTTGCGACCCCAAGAATCACAGCATGCCAGGCCTCCCTGTCCATCACCAATTCCCGGAGTTCACTCAAACTCACGTCCATCGAGTCGGTGATGCCATCCAGCCATCTCATCCTCTGTCGTCCCCTCCTCCTCCTGCCCCCAACTCCTCCCAGCATCAGAGTCTTTTCCAATGAGTCAACTCTTCACATGAGGTGGCCAAAGTACTGGAGTTTCAGCTTCAGCATCATTCGGTATAGCTGATTAACAATGTTGTGATAGCTTCAGGTGAACAGCAAAGGGACTCAACCATACACGTACATGTGTCCATTCTCCCCCAAACTCCCCTCCCACCCAGGCCACCAAATAACATTGAACAGAGTTCCATGTGCTATATGTCCTTGTTGGTTTAAAATGGGTTTTTCCAGGATTCTATTTCATCAGAATTTTCAGATTTATTGGCACAAAGGTGTTCACAACATCCTAACTTTTAAAATATTTTTAAATGTCTATAGAATTGTTGAAATGTCCTTTTTTTATTTTTGAGATTTGTAATATATGTCTATCTCTTTATAAATCTTGTAATGGAATTTTCTCCTTGTGATTTCTTTTGAAGTTTGTGTGTATGTGTGTGTGTGTGTATTCTTTGCTGCTTTTCAGCATGAATACTCAGATCATTGATTTCAGCCTTTCCTCTGGCTCCCCAGCTGGCGCTAGTGGTAAAGAATCTGCCTGCCTGTGCAGGAAACCCAAGAGATGTGGGTTCAGTCCCTGGATTGGGAAGATCCCCTGGAGGAGGGCATGGCAACTCACTCTAATATTCTTGCCTGGAGAATCCCATGGAGTCCATGGGGTTGCAAAGAATCAGCCTGAAGCAAATTAGTGCACACACACACTGAATATAATATTTATATCCAGTATTTATTATGCAGTTGGATACTAAAATATGCTGAAATACATATTTAATTACATATTTATATATCTGTTTATATAGTCTATGTGCTTATATTTTATACAAATACATATCTTACCAAAGAAAAGGTTGAAGTCAATTATATATATAATATATATATGAATATCCATATTAAAAATATTAAAAGATATAAAAATGTAAAATATATAATATATTAAAATGTGTTATGCGACGGGCCCTCTTCTCTTCCTCGGTCAAGGACTGTGTTGCCTTGAGCCAAGCTGAGGTTTCGGTACGGCTCCTTCTAATTCCAGTCTACCCCGTCTCCAAGGGTTAGTCTTCCAGAGACTGGGGTGTTTACTAGGGTCCCCAATTCCTTGGTGGGTTCAGGACTACAGTATTTATTTCATAAGCCTTGAAAACTGCTGAAAACTTTACCCGATTTTCAGAGTGCTGACTTTAAATATATTAATGCATTAAATCTAACTTACCTATGCAAATGAAGTATTTTTCATAGGCTCGTTGACAAAATTTGGGAGCCCTAGAAAAATGATAATGAAACCAATCAGATTTTCAAACCTTAACTTTGAAAGCTAGTCACTAGCAGAAAAAGATGAAACAGTTCTATGTTGATTCGGCCAGTAGTAAAGTCCTACTGCCTTTGTTTGAAGAATATTGGTTGAAATTGATTGATGGACTTCATGGGTGGAAGGAGAAACAGATTATAGATGCACTCATGAAGCTAGGCTCATTCATTAGGAAGATGTAAATAAAGTTGCATGGTTTATATATGCTGCTTAGTTTGATTCAAATATATTCCTAATGTTTTTGTTCTGAGTCTTTCCATTTATACTACACTGAAAAAACTTATGCTGACATATTGCCTATATGCATAGAAAATAAAGGAGGGAATTAATTGTGCATTCAGTTGTCCCTTTAAGCCAGTTAAATACTATCCCAGGGAGGTGTCCATTCATCAACAAACACCTCATTTGCCATTTCATTTAACATTGTTGAGGAAAAGGTAAGCAATTTAGCATTAATATAGCTACTATGGCATTTGGAGTAAAGACAACATATCATTATTGCTCTTTATACACAGAATCAACCAATATCCATGCATTGTGGAGCATCTACTATGTACAGAACACTGTGCAGACACTGGGGACAATAAAAAGCGGCATTTAAAGTGGGTTGTGTTTACTAGGGACTCACGCACGCCCAGTCCTCAGACCAAAAGCCCAGCTCAGCTCTTAAGGAAACGAGAACCTAAAATCCAGATCGGAATCTTGAGTTTTATGCATCCTTCCTCCCCAACATATGGTGTCAGTGTCCATTGCCAAGGAGAAGCAGGGGATAGAGGCCATTAACTTCAGTTTTGTCTAAACCACACTGTCCGTTTCTTTTGCCTTATTTGCGCCTTGAAAGCCTGACCACAAGGGGATGTTTAGAGAAGTGGCAAGGCTGATCTTCTCGTCATAAGTGGTAAAAGGGGTTTTATAAGATGCTTTCACTTTGTAAACAGGTATGTATGTGAGGGAGCTTACAGAGCATTCCTGAGTTAAGTCCCCCACTCCGTGACTGGTGCTTTGTTTAAGCTTCCACTCCACCATGTGGGGGAAAATGGCTGCCTGTTTACAAAAGCAACTTTAGCTTTTGTAAAACTCTGGTCTGACTGAGCGATTTGGCAAAAAATAAGGAACACTAGAGGAGGGGTTTGCTTGCAGTTAGACGGGGAGTCTTGTCCCTTCTCACGCTTCTAGCATCTCTAACTTCAGAGCAGCCTAGGCAAAAGCATGGACAGGTGGGGGAGGGGAGTCTGGTAACCGGCTTAACCCCTGCCCAAGCCCTCATGGCACCAGACCACCCTCTACCTTTTTTGTTCCCTGAATGCATGCACCCTGCTAAGTCGCTTCAGTCATGTCGGACTCTTTGCGTCCCCATGGACTATGCCCGTCAGGCTCCTCTGTCCATGGGATTTCTCAGGCAACAATGCTGGAGTGGGTTGCCGTTTCCTTCTCCAGGAGATTTTCCCGACCGAGGAATCGAACTTTCATCTCTCACCTCTCCTGCATTGGCAGGTGGATTCTTTACCATTTATGCCACCTAAGAAGCCCTCAATACTCATCCCTGAACTACGCCCCATCTCTGGGCACACCTGGGAGATGGTTCTGGCTCTCTAGACTAGAGCTGGAAGGATTGAACTCATATAGATGCTCTTGACTGTGTGGACGTTTGGGAAGAGACAACGGCCTGGAAAGGGGGCCAAGTGAATGTCAAGGGTTTGCAGACGTCAGAGGGGGTTGAGGGTCTCAGACAACACACTTGGCAAGTGAACTTTGCAGGTGAGTTTAGATTTCTTCTTTATTCATTGGAGTTTTTGATGGATGACCAGCAAAGAATGAGTGTAAGATGCACAGACAGAGGGCAAGCTAGTTGGTGAAGTTTCTGTGGCAGATGAGTGATTACAACATAGTTTATGTTCAAATATTTACCAATAATTTATAGACACATGAATAAAGCTTAACTGAGGCCATGTTCCCTTCTAAGCACATCCCAAATATTGACTAACAGTAGCCCAAGGGGATCAGTTGAGTATGAGTTCTATTCATAGGAAGGAAACTGATGAATTGAGAAGTTCAGTAGCTTCTCCAGGGTTTCCGTGGTGGCAAAATGGCAAAGAATTGGCCTGCAATGCAGGAGACAGAGGTTCAGTTCCTGGGTTAGGACGATCCCCTGGAGAGGGAAATGGCAACTCACTCCAGTAGTCTTGCCTGGGAAATCCTGTGGTCAGAGGGGCCTGGCAGGCTATAGTCAATGGGGTCACAAAGAGTCAGACGTGACTAAGCGATTACACAACAGTAGCTTCTCCAAGGCATGCAGGTAGAAAGCCGCAAAGCAGAATTTGAACTGCGGGGGCCTCTGGCCTCCCCATGCTCTAACTCACTATGCAATGACCAAGGAGAACCACTTAACCAAGAGTTAGGGGAGAATGAGCAGTCAATGAGTGGGGAAAAGGAAGGAGAACGAACTTACTAGAAGGGTTTTCTAACCAGCTAGTTTAATAAACTAGTCAAAACTTGGGAAGCAAAGGGGCAACTGATTTAACTAATTCATAAGAAAATTTCAAAAAAGAGACAATTTCAAGATATTTTAAGTTGTTACCTGATTTACTAAATGAGAAACTCTCAATCTCATAGTTTTATTGCCAGTAACTGGTAAGAATGTTTGAAGAACTTAACTGATCACTGTCTGGTTTTCCTTCTCCCATAATTTTTTTTTAATTTAAATTTATTTATTTGAATTGGAGGCTAATTACTTTACAATATTGTACTGGTTTTGCCATACATCAACATGAATCCGCCACGGGTGTACACGTGTTCCCCATCCTGAACCCCCCTCCCACCTCCCTCCCCATCCCATCCCTCTGGGTCATCCCAGTGCACCAGCCCCGAGCATCCTGTATCCTGCATCGAACCTGGACTGCTGATTCGTTTCATATATGATATTATATGTGTTTCAATGCCATTCTCCCAAATCATCCCACCCTATCCCTCTCCCACAGAGTCCAAAAGACTGTTCTATACATCTGTGTCTCTTTTGCTGTCTCACATATAGGGTTATCATTACCATCTTTCTAAATTCCATATATATGCGTTAGTATACTGTATTGATGTTTTTCTTTCTGGCTTACTTCACTCTGTATAATAGGCTCCAGTTTCATCCACCTCATTTATAAAAAATTTTGGGTAACTCTAGGGGATCTTCTCTGGTGGCTCAGTGGTAAAGAATCTGCCTGCCAGTGCAGGAGACACAGGAGCTGCAGGTTCCATCCCTGGGTCAGGAAGGTCCCCTGGAGAAGGAAATGGCAACCCATTCCCGTATGCTTGCCTGGAAAATGCCATGGACAGAGGAGCCTGTTGGGCTACAGTTCATGGAGTTGCAAAAGAGTCGGACTGAGCGACTAAGCAACAACAAATAAGGGCTTCCCTGGTGGCTCAGCTGTTAAGAATCCACCTGCAATGCAGGAGGCCCCAGTTCCATTCCTGGGTAGGGGAGATCCCCTGGAGAAGGGAACGGCTACCCACTCACGTATTCTGGCCTGGAGAATTCTTGGATGACTCTATTTCAATTCAAAATTTGCACACACAATGCTTTTTGTTTTTATTTCTTTAAAAATTCTACTGCTCAAGGTAGAAACGTATAAGAATCCAATGAGGATTTTAAGAAAAGTGACTTTTATTCACATCTTTAATTTCCTGGAGCTGAACTTGAAGCCTCTATTCAGCACTTTTCAGAGACTTCACAGCAACAGTCATTTATCTGTGTCTAGCCCAGCTCTCTTACTGGTGAGTCACCTCCTGATAAATTTGACTTCCTTAACCAAAGGCTGAAACATATGAGATATAGGCCCCAGAAATCTACAACAGCAAATAAGCCATAATTGCTTATTTCTGTAGCTTGCAAACACTGAACCAGATCTAGACAGGCCTTTGCTTTCCTGGTAATAACCATTTTTGCTGGCCACTTTTCTCCTATCTCCCGTCTTTTGGGTTGTATAAAATGCCTTTCAAGGCAGAAATTAGTTTTCAGATTGTTTTCGCCAAATCCAGTGAATGTAACACATCTTGACTGATGCCTGCTAAGGACAACTGGTAAGAACGGCATGTGACTCTGAAAGATTTTCAAAAGGGGATTTTGCAATTAGCATGTGGTCCTCTTTTCTTCCAGCAGGTAGTAAAAAGAGAAACATCTAACGGTGGGGTTCGTATCTCACCAAATATCAAGCAGACCAAAATTACTTGTTAGAATCTCGGCTTCCCTTGAAGTCTGGGAGAGCGCTTGTAAGTTTCCTCCTGGGCATGGGAGAGCGGGAGCGCCTTTTCCCAGGGAGGAGTGGGGACCCGGGTGAGCACAGCTTTGCCCAGGGCTCATCGTGGGGCAGGCAGACGGCCAGCCATCACGGCAGGCACGGGATGTGCAGGGTGCAGCAGAAGCATGCAGCGAAGAGACAGGCACAGATCTGGAAGCTGCATGTGGAACTCGTCCTTGTAATTCTAAACCCTGTTTATTTGATTCTTAAAATCCTCTGCTGAAAATGTGGTGAGTCATTGCCTCTGATCCCGGCTTGTCTGTTGGTATTCTGTGAAGCTGCTCGAATCGTGGAGGAGCAAAGGAATAAGTGCCATTTTGGTTTTAATTAAATTCTGAAAAAGATTCAACCATATCCTGCCTCTTCCTTCCATCAGGGATCCTGCAATTATTAAATTAGGCCGGTGGTGTCTACTTTCAGAATCATGAATTTTTACCAGCAGATAATTTCTCTTTTCTATTGTTGGATATTTTCTTGGTGCATTTTACGGCTATCATCTTTGGCAGAGCTAATCTGGTTTTCTTCAGCCACAGTTCTGCTCGTTAATCCGTTTATGGATTTTTGCATAGTTTCTCCTTGGATGGTGAGTGAGTGTATTACCTCCGAGGTTTTTTTTTTTCCAAGTCACTTAGTGGAGCTTGTGCCTCTTTTTTTTTTTTTTCTGTATCCAAAATATGTGCTTGAATCCTTCCTGTCTGCTAGCTTTTTGAAAATTTATTTAACGTCTTGGCTGGGATGACATTTGAAGAAGATAGTCATGCAATGATCACATTTATAGAAAGTTCTGTATATTCAAGTTGAGTTACTTATCTTTTTTAAAGAGTGATTTTTCTTTCTGGGCTTGAAATTTATCTACACATTAAATATCTCTTTTTCTACATCAAATACCCTTCTAAACACAGAGCGGGTACACACATGTGTATACACACAAATGGAAAAATATGATACCACTTTTTAATTCTACCAAATGTTTAAAGAATTAGCACTAATTCTTTTCAAACACTTCCAAAAGAACAGAGAAGGCGAAATCACTTCTTAACTCATTCTATGAGGTCAGCATTACCATGATACTAAAGTCAGACAAAGAAATCAGGAGAAAACTAGAGACCCACATTCTTTATCAATAGAAATGCAAAAATCCTCAACAAAATACTAGCAAGCCGATTTCAACAGCATATTAAAAGGATTATACCACAGGATAGAGTAGGATTTATCCCAGGAATACATGGGTGGTTCAACATACAGACATCCTTCAAAGTAATACACTGGAGATAGAATTAAGGGGAAAAAAATCCTGTGATTATCTCAATGGAGGCAGAGAAGCATCTGACAAAATCCAACACTCTTTCATGATAAAGACACTTAAACGAGGAACAGAAGGGAACTTCCTAAACATGTTATGTGAATCTTACCTCAATTTAAAAAGATTATTACAGGATGCCATTCTCAGGTAGGTCACAGTCTTGTTGAGAAGGAGATAGTACAAACATACGTCAAAAATCCAGTAGAGGCATTTCTTACTTCCCCTGGCAGCATGGAAACATAATATGGCTGTGGAAGCTGAAATTGTGCAGAGATCTCTTGCCTTTTTTTTTTTTTTTCAGCGTCATTGGGATTGTTGTTCAGTCACTCAGCTGTGTCCGACTCTTTGAGACCCCTTGGGCTGAAGCACGCCAGGCTTCCCTGTCCTTCACTATCTCCTGGAGTTTGCTCAGATTCGTGTCTGTTGAGTCAGTGATGCCACCTAACCATCTTGTCCTCTGTTACCTTCTCCTCCTGTCCTCAATCTTTCCTGTGAGGGAAAACCCCATCAGGGTCTTTTTCAATGAGTTGGCTCTTCACATCAGATGGCCAAGGTATTGAAGCTTCAGCTTCAGCATCAGTCCTTTCAATGAATATTCAGAGGTCTCTCTTTTTTTTTTTTTCTCACTCTAATTTTTCAGCTTTCAGCTCAGCTCAGCTCAGTTGCTCAGTCATGTCCGACTCTTTGCAACCCCATGAATCACAGCACGCCAGGCCTCCCTGTCCATCACCAACTCCCAGAGTTCACTCAAACTCACGTCCATCGAGTTGGTGATGCCATCCAGCCATCTCATCCTCTGTCGTCCCCTTCTCCTCCTGCCCCCAATCCCTCCCAGCATCAGAGTCTTTTCCAATGAGTCAACTCTTCACATGAGGTGGCCAAAGTACTGGAGTTTCAGCTTCAGCGTCATTCCTTCCAATGAACACCCAGGACTGATCTCCTTTAGGATGGACTGGTTGGATCTCCTTGCAGACCAAGGGACTCTCAAGAGTCTTCTCCAACACCACAGTTCAAAAGCATCAATTCTTTGGTGCTGTGGTATAATTGACAAATAGAAATTTTATGTACGTATGCTGTACATCTTGATGATTCGATATGTGTGTAACAGTAGAATGACCACAATCAAGGTAGTTAACATATCCATTAGCTTACATTTGTTACCTTTTGGAGAGGTGAGAACACATGAGACCTACTCTCCCAGCAAAATGTCGTATATACAATACAGTATTGATGACTGTAGCCACCACTCTAGGCTTCAGAACTTATCTTGCATAATCTGAACTTTGTATGCTCTGAGCAATATCTGACCTCATTTCCCTTTTCCTCCAGTCCTGGCAACCATTTCCTTTGGATAAAGACCCAGAAGTGGGATCACTGGATCATATGTGGTAGTTCTGCTTTTAATTTTTTGAGGAATCTCTGTGTGACTTTCCATGATGGCTGTAACAATTTACAGCCCCATCAGGTGAGTACAAGGGTTCCCTTTTCCTGACATCCTTGCTAATAATTACTTTCTTTTCTCGTTTTGATCATGGCTGTTCTAACATGGATGAGGTGATTTTTCTTTGTGGTTTTGACTTGCATTTCCCTTATGATTAATGAAACTGAGCACCTTGGAAAAAGTGAATCCTGTTCCATAGCATTAAAACATGTTAAAACATTAGAACTCTTGTGCTGCATAGGGAAATAAATTACAGTGCAGTGTGATTGGGAACATTGAAAGTATTGTGAATTAGTGTTTTATTTCTTTACAAAACAAATATCAAGATGGGTTTAGGTAACGCTTGCTTGTTCTTTTGGCATACTGCTATGGAGTAAGGATCCATCTATTGTCTGCCTTGGCAAATTTTCCCATTGTTTTATAAGTTTGGATCAGCTTCTTGTATTTTATCCTTTGCGTTTTCAAAGTTATAAGCCATCAGTGCAGTCTTTTTTATTTTCACTTTTTTCATCACAATTCTTTTCTTCATTCATCCCAATAAGTTCGTTTTTGCTAAGTTCCTCTGGCTCTTTATGTCTAGAATCCCCTGAAAAACAGTGTCAGTTTTCCCAGGATCAGCTATTTTATCTTTTAAAAATGTATTTCCTTTTATATTTTTAGTTGGAGGATAATTGCTTTACGATGCTGTGTTAGTTGCTGCTGTAACTATGTGAATCAGCTGTGTGTGCGCTCAGTCTCTTAGTTGTGTCCGACTCTTTGAGAACCTGTGGACTGCAGCCTGCCAGACTCCTTTGTTCCTGGGGATTCTTTAGGCAAGAATACTGGAGTGGGTTGCCTTGCCCTTTTCCAGGAGTTTGCCACTGGTCATGACGCGTATCTGTTATTTACATACTGATCTGTGAACTAGAGTGAGCAGCAAAAACTTTACTCTATGCAGCTATTCACAGTTAACATGTCATGGTAGCTAAAATTAGAACTGTGCTGTTGGGAAAATTGGTGCTATTTAACTAAACCACAATCATTGTAATCGGTGCATATTGGAGACATGCCAAGCGAGGGCTACATGTTCTAAAGTTGTGCAGTATTGAGCAACATTGCAATAGAATTCTGGAGATTGGATTCGTGATGAGTTGGATTTGCTTAAGGATTAAGGTGTTCCTTTAAGCTAACAGTTGTGAACATACGAAAGAGGGAAGAAACAGTTTAAGTGGCTAATGAGCAGCTTTACCTGATAACGGCAAAGAAAGTACAGTCTTATCAATAGCTAGGCAGGAAGAGGACTGACCGTGACAGCACTCGAGATACGGGCAGAGTGGTAAACTGGAAAGAAAATCTACTTAAAGGAAAAATCATGATTTATACATGGGGGGAAACCTGAGTTTTTTCTACTCTTTGCTACACATTCCATTTTTAATCTTTGGTAACTCGTGGGCAGCCACTTCCTTATTTGCAAAATGAGGGTAATTGTACTTAGTGAAAATGGCTGAGTGTAAAGATTCTTGAAAGTGGGGGAAAGTTTTATGACTGTGCCCATTCTTCAAATGTGGGTTCAATCCCTGGGTCAGGAAGATCCCCTGGAGGAGGGCATGGCAACCCACTTCAGAATTCTTGCCTAGAGAATCCCATGGACAGAGGAGCCTGGTGGGCTACAGTCCATTGGGTTGTAAAGGGTGGGATCCAAGTGAAGTGATGTATGGACTTAGCATGTATGGACACCATTCTTCAAACATTTACTGAGTGACTGCTTTGAGACAGGAACTGGGCTAAAAATTTCTGTTCAAGAGGTGATAAGACATTGCCTCGTGTGTAAGCACTAGGAGATGGGAGGAGGGAATAGTTAAATGAACCAAAAATTACCCAACAATCTGGTAGATACTGGAAAGGAGCTCATAGTGAGTAGTTGAACAGGGAGCAATCACGATAAAATATCATGTCGTTTTAGGAAGAATTTTATGGCAATTCTTGACAGGATGAAAGAGGTTGGATGTCTAATGCTGGTGAAAAGTTTAATAGCTCCTGTTTGTTGATCCCAGGTCTTGGGTGAAACCACTGGAGTGAGGCGCTGAAGTGGACTGAAGGAAACATTTGGAGAAAGTCAAGATTCTGAAAGACCAGAATGTTTCCTGCATCATCTACATATAAAGTCCCCAAGAATGATGGCAGGATTCACCCTCATTTAGAAAGATAGCCTCCATGGAAATAGGTCCTTCATAATGCAGGGGATTGACTTCACTATTTGATGAGTTATTACACCCTGGAAGATAGATTTCAAAGAAGCATCAAGTGTTCATTATCTGCAGCGTGTTGTATCTGTGTTTCTTAAACGTTAATGTGCATAAAAAAGTCACCTGGAATCTTGTTAAAAAGCAGATGCTGACCAGCAATTCTGAGGGGGACCTGGGCGTCTGCATTTTAAAAAATCTTCGGTTGACTTCGCTTGAGTAACAAAGTGTGGCCTTCTTCAGTGACAGTTTCAGCTTGAGTACCTTATTCTTGAATTTCATGTCTGTGGTCATACTTTGAAAAGTAGAGGAAAAGCACTTGTCTCTTTTTCTACAAGGTAATTATCATAATTTTGTGAGTCACAAAGTAACCAAGTGAAAGTCGCTCAATCGTGTCCAAGTGAAAGTCGCTCAATCGTGTCCGACTGTTTGCCACCCCGTGGAGTTCTCCAGGCCCGAGTCCTGGAGCGGGGAGCCGTTCTCTTCTCCAGGGGTCTTCCCAACCCAGGGATCAAGCGGAGGTCTCCTAAATTGGCAGGGAGATTCTTTACTGCTGCGCCACCTGGGAGCCCCATTTACAGCATATACATGGATAGTTATTAGCAGTGGTAGTTACATTTTCAGCTATCAATGGTCTCTTTGTACTCTTGACTTATGTACATTTGTTTTTAAAAAATGTTAATACTAACTCATAATTGGGGGTAAAGGATGGAAGCAATGGTTTACATTTGTACTGTCCAATTTTGTAGCCGGTAGTCATAAGGGACAATTGGATTTAACTAATTAAATTTAAATAAAATGCAAGTTATGTTCTTCAGACATTTTAACCATACATCAAGTGGCAGTAGCCCCATGTGTCTCGTAGATACTGTGTTGGACAATGCAGATTGAGAGAACATTTTCTTTACCCCGGACTGTTCTATGGACAGTGCTGATCCAGATAATTCCTATTAATGAGACTCAAGTGTCTTTTGAACCATGAACTATCCAATCATTTACTTTAAATTCCCACTTCACTTTACTACTATAGTTTTGGCATTTATTGCTCTGTTGTTTGAGATTTTCCAATGTATTTCTTTACTTTCTTAAAGTAACTCTGATAATGACATAACAAAGTCAGTCATCCATAAGAGGTCTCAGGATTAGGAATTTTTGTTTTGTTTGGAAAAGTAGAATCAAGGGAAACCAAAGTGCTGGAAGTGTTTTGCAATTTTTATAGGGACAGTAATGGAAAGAATATAACAAACCAGATAATATTTCATTCATTGTTTCTCCAGCAATAAGCCAGACATAAGAATCTTCAGTTCACTTCAGTCACTCAGTCATGTCCGACTCTTTGTGACCCCATGAACTGCAGCATGCCAGGCCTCCCTGCCCATCACCAACTCCCGGAGCTTGCTGAAACTCATGTCCACTCAGTCGGTGACGCCATCCAGCCATCTCATCTTCTGTCATCCCCTTCTCCTCCCACCTTCAATCTTTCCCAGTAGCAGGGTCTTTTCCAATAAGTCAGTTCTTCACAAGTGGCCAA
Organism: Bos indicus; assembly: GCF_029378745.1. Taxonomy (NCBI): domain Eukaryota; kingdom Metazoa; phylum Chordata; class Mammalia; order Artiodactyla; family Bovidae; genus Bos; species Bos indicus. The sequence continues at coordinate 48,943,186 of NC_091782.1, read as the reverse complement.
GGTATAGGAGCTTCAGCTTCAGCATCAGTCCTCCCAGTGAATATTCAGGGCTGGTCTCCTTTAGGATGGACTGGTTGGCTCTCCTTGCAGTCCATGGGACTCTCACGAGTCTTCTCCAACACCACAGTTCAAAAGCATCAACTCTTTGGTGCTCAGTCTTCTTTATGGTCTAGCTTTCACATCCGTACATGACTACTGGAAAAACCATAGCTTTGACTAGGATGGACCTTGGTCGGTAAGGCAATGTCTCTGCTTTTTAATATGCTGTCTAGGTTGGTCATAGCTTTTCTTCCAAGGAGCAAGCGTCTCTTAATTTCATGGCTGCAGTCACCATCTGCAGTGATTTTGGAGCCCAAAATAAAGTCCCTCAATGTTTCCATTGTTTCCCCATCTATTTGCCAAGAAATGATGGGACTGGATGCCATGATTTTTAGTTTTTTGAATGTTGAGTTTTAAGCCAGTTTTTTCACTCTCTTCTTTCACTTTCATCAAGAGGCTCTTCAGTTCTTCTTCACTTAATTTTCTCTACGCTAAGGATCTTAGTTTGTTGAAGTATTTAAAATTATTTTGTTCTTTTGTTACTCATGTATCATTTCTAATTATCAAATAGTGTTTCTGACATACAGTTAACACTGGGCAGCAAAAAAACTGATGGTTGGACACCAACAGGCTACTAATATGCGTTGTTCTTCTGTTTGTAGTAACTTTACTTGCTGAACCACAGGAGGTAACAGGCAAAATAGTAGCACATAATAAATGAAATAAAATTAACTTTAAAAATAATGAAAATAAGCAAAAATAGAATACATAAAATTTTTCATCTTCTAAAATATTAGTTCTTACTAGAATTCTTGGTGTTGAAGAATGGATTATTTACCATGCAGAACATTTACACACATTTGAAATGAAATCTTGATCTCTAAAAGTAATTTCACGAATCATATTACTTCCATATTATTAGAAGCATATATATTAAGAAAAAATAGAATACCAGTAACAAAACTGATATGTTATAGGGATTCAAAGGAAGAAGTTAACCAAGTCATTTGAGGGGGAAAAAAAAGTGATATATGGACAGTTTACATTGGAAATGGAGCTTAAAAGATGTGAACGGTTTCTTAAGAAATTTAAGAGTGTTCTTATAAACGTAAGAATTTTCGTATATTTGATGTGTTGCATTCTGTTTCAGATATTATCCTTTCTCGCCCTCTAGAGCCCCATCTTTGACTTGGAGGGACCCTTCCCGTTGCTTCCATATCTTAGAACGTGACTTAGTCATATATTTGATGTGTTGCATTCTGTTTCAGATATTATCCTTTCTCACCCTCTAGAGCCCCATCTTTGACTTGGAGGGACCCTTCCCGTTGCTTCCATATCTTAGAACGTGACTTAGTCATATATCTGATGTGTTGCATTCTGTTTCAGATATTATCCTTTCTCGACCTCTAGAGCCCCGTCTTTGACTTGGAGGGACCCTTCCCGTTGCTTCCATATCTTAGAACGTGACTTAGTCTTTCAAGTCTTCCTTGCTTTCCTAAAAGTGTCCAGACTTATCTTAAATATGTGGAGATCATAATGGGCACCACTGAAACAGAATCTGAGATATTGGAGGAAAGTTTTGGAGGGTAGATGAAAAGACATGAGCAAAGGCATTTATACTTGCTGAGGGAGGTGTTGAGGTCAGAAAATGCCTCTGTAGGTCTACCCAAAGGGGTGGAAAGTGGATAGATAGAAGATAGCCTGGCTGTGGGGAACTGGTTCTAAAAGCTATAGGCAGTGATGGATTGCCTTATCATTATCCTCTAACATTTTTAAACAGATGGATAACTTGATTGCAATTGAATTTTAAGAAGGCAGATTTAAAGATGGTTTGTTTGATGAGAAGAAACTGCAAAGAAATTAATTACAGGGCTATTACAATAAATGTGATGAAAGCTGACGAAAATTGCAATAGAATTGTGCAATATTGTACAGATGTCAGGGATGTTCCAGAACTAAAATCCATGATACTCAACTACTGATTGAGTGCAGGAGCTTAGCAAAAATAGTAGTCAAAAATATTAATGAACTTTGGAGCCTGGGAATACAGACTTTCAACAGCTGTATTATGTCTAAAACTAAGGAGGGATTACTAGGTAGCTCAGTGGTAAAGAATCCACCTGCCAATGCAGGAGACACGAGGGATGAGGTTCTATCCCTGAGTTGGGAAGATCCCCTGGGTAGGAAATGGCAACCCACTCCAGTATTCTTGCCTGGGAAGTCCCATGAGCAGAGGAGCCTGGTGGACCATAGTCCATGGGTCGCAAAGAGCTGGACATGACAAAGTGAGTTCACACACACACACAAGGAGGGAAAGAGAGATTTGGCAGACTTTGATATCAAGATTGCAACAAATCCATAAGCAGGGATATAAATTTAAGAGATTGTGTACGGAGAGAAAAAGATGGCTTATTAGAAGATCGTGCATAGTCCTTATCATTTCAGGAAAAAGAAGACTCTAAGGATTTGTTGAAGGGGACTAAGAAAGAGCCTGCATAGAGTTAGGGCAAATGAAGATCAGTTGCATGCAGACTAAGGAATGAGGCGTTCTCAAGGATGAGGCAGTTCTCAACAGAAAGGTTAAGTAGAAGAGGAGTTGGGAAAAGGGATTTATATTGCAATTGTGTACTCAGGTGGCTCCGTGGTAGAGTCTGCCTGCTAATGCAGGAGACGCAGGTTTGATTCTTGGGTTGGGAAGATCCCCTGGGGCAGGAAATGGCAACCCACTCTGGTATTCTTACCTGGAAAATCCAATGGACAAGGAGCCTGGTGGGCTACAGTCCATAGAGCCACAGAGAGTTGGAAATGACTGAAGCAACTGAGCATGCACACACACACACACACACACACTTATGGACCATTGAAGGGTACACAGTATAAGTAGAATACCTCAAATATGGGGATGACTAGGATTGGATATTCCTTGGGTTAAGAGTTCAGAGATTGAAGTCCGGAAATCCTTGTAGCCAACCAGGACCTCCCAGATGCATCTGAGAGGGTTTGTTTTAGGAGAGCCAGGAACTAGGCATGAGCAACAGCCAAAGGCTAGATTCAAGATGTCAACAGGTGGTCAAGAGCTACAGACAAGGTGAACTTGGGCAACAGTCCTACAGCAAGGAGTGGATGATCTAAAAAACATCTGAAAATGTTAGTTGCTCAGTTATGTCCGACTCTTTGCGACCCCATCAACTGTGGGAGCCAAGGCTCCCTCAGGCTCCTCTGTCCGTGGAATTCTCCAGGCAAGAATACTGGAGTGGGTTGCCATTTGCTCTTCCAGGGGAACTTCCCGACCCAGGGATTGAACACGGTCTCCCGCACTGTGGGCAGATTCTTTACCATCTGAGCCGATGGCTGAGCCGTTTCGTGGCCAGGTGACATGACCGGAAATTCTTTAGTTGTCTTTAAGTGCTACTTCTCAGTAGGACCTTGTGGCTGTTAAGCACAGTTCTGGAAGTGGTGGAGAGGAAGTCTGCAATGAATAAGAAGAGGAGACAAGCTGAAATTAGCAGAGCTGAGTACTTTTGCTAGAAGTTTTTAGTGAAGGGAAGGGAGAGTAGCTTCAGGATGAAGTAGGATCAAGAAGAAACTTTTTATGAGGTTATAGGAGAGTTGAACATATTTATAGGCAGTGGGAAAGGATTCTGGAAAACAATGGGGGTATAACGATGAAAGCAAGAAGAAATAAATTTGGAAAGAGACAGGTCTTTTTTTTTTTTTAAGGAAGGCAGCAAACAGAAAGACAGAGTCCAAACCAATTTAATTTTCCAAGTGTCAGGCACTATTTTCTCGTTTGGTGTCTAAGAGCCCATGGTATTTGTTATGCCATAGGATCTGATTTATGAATAGATGCAGTTTATTTTAGTAGAATTGACTGGCAACGAGTTCAGATTCCAGGGGAAATACAGCAAGATTTTCATTTGTAAAGATATCACCAGTCGCTCCTTATTTTTGGGAGAAGCACTTTGGACTGATTTTGCAGAGGGGCATTTGCACGGGGTAACCATGCTTTCTTATTCAGTTTCCCTCTAGATCATGGCAATGATTTTTTAAATAGTTGCTAGAAACTTTGGCGGGCTTCCTAGGCGGGGTGGAGGTAAAGAATCTGCCTGCCAATGCAGGAGACAAGAGACGCAGTTTCCATCCCTGGCTTGGGAAGAGCCCCTGGAGTAGGAAATGGTAGCCTACTCTAGTATTTTTGCCTGGAAAATTTCATGGACAGAGGAGCCTGACAGGCTACACTCAAGGGGGTTGCAAAGAGTGGGACATGAGTGAGCGACTGAGCACAGAAACCTTGGTATGCTCTTTGGCCATGGAAGAAAAAAGAGAGAGCTATACTTATTCAAGATAATATAAAAACTCAACTCAGTAGTGTGATGTCTCACCACTAGTCTGCTTTTCACTGGGAAGAGGGAAGGTGTATTTTCAGGATCATACTTTAATGATTCTTAATATCTATAATATCAACTAGAATCATTATTCTCATATGACAATTCCCAATTTAACTAATTAATTAAATGTTATACTCACTTCTATGAATCATATATTCCACAGAGAACTTCACAGACTATCCTTCTTGACACCAGATTTTGACTTAACCATCTGAGAAATGACTGTCTTCAATTAGGTTGAAATATTTACTGATCCAGTTAGAATGCAGAGTTCATTTGGCAAGAATGCAAATGCAGGAAAATATTTTCATGAACCGGAATTATAATTTTTTCTTCAATTTGACTTCCCATATACCAGATGTTTCTATTCTGAGAGTGTGAGAAGAAAACCTCTTCTTTTTTATTTGTTTTTCCACCAGTACAATTATATGTATTCCAGGAGAATCCTGGTATCTAAAATTACTCACTGGAAAGACAGCAGTTGGAAAGACAGCGGTTGTATACATTTTCTCCAGCAGGTATAAAATATCCACTGAGGAAGGTGAGGACCTCAGAACCTCTTGAACTAGCTGGTAATCTGTAGGAACTCACAAAGGCTTTAAAAATCAAGGCTGGACTGGAGCAGTCTTATTCTCCCACTCACTTTGCTCATTTCCCTTCAGTCGTTTTCAGCTAAAGCTGCCAGTGGGGTTAATTTCTTGACTGTTCTGTCAAACGTGAGGCTCTAGTACACGTACTTGTGTGTATACGAACAACTGTTTTTTAATAACCTGCCAAGAAGCTATAATCTTCCACTGTGGTCCCCTTGGGATTCAATTAGAATGGTTTTCCACAGCCTGACATGTTTATGGGGCATAGGTAAAGAGACAGTTCATAAAACTGTCAATTTTCTGAGAAATTAAAGAAAAATTGGGCTGCTTAGTGCTCTGGCAATTCTGTGCTGCTGATACCAGCATGGGAAGCAATGGAATCAGAGGAAACGTAACAAGATCCTGATGCATTAGGCATGGGTAGGTTAAAAATAATGTACAAGGGCATTTGTCAATTTGAATGCATCTTTATGCAAGTTGGAGAAAGAAAAACCTAACCTGGGAAGCCTGACTTTGGGGACAAGGATGTGAATACTGAAGCACAACTTATTTGCATCTGGAAGATTTATCATTGTGCTTAATAGGCAAGATCAAGAGATGGATTCTAGGCCAGGGGGGCAGGTGTCAAGTCTCCCTAGGGGAGTGGTAAAGTGATGAGCAATGCTTTCCTTGGGGGATTCTTCATTTAAACTATCTTTTGCTTCTTTAGGGAAAAGGTATTAGTCTAACATAGATTCTGTATTGAGAATCAAGTCTGTTGAAACAAACGAAGCACATATCTCTTGGCCAGGTCTCTTTATCTGTCTTTAATAAAGGTGTTCATTCTTTTCCAGGCTCTAACTGTGGCAGGTTTCATGACCATGCCCCAGACTTAGCTCAGGCCAGTACCTGACCTGCAGTAGCAAACAAACCCATGTGACTGTAGCACAGGATCTCGTGTTCTAATAGTAGATGTAGACATGAGAACAAAAAATCAGATTATAATATTAATTATTAAATGTTTAACAGAATTGTAAGCTGGATCTTATAGTGGAGCAACTAATGGATTCTTCCTAAGATGGTAAGGAAATTTTTTGCAAAAGAGATATTATTTGAACAACATAAAAATGTTTTTGAAAGGAGACCAAGGAATTTTATGGGTAACCAAGGGAACGAGTCAGACACCACTGAGCAACTGAACAGCAAGAGAACATGGCCATCCTGTTTTTGAAAGAGTGTGTGTGTTTGTGTGGGAGTGTGCCTGTGTGTGGGCATACTTGTAGATGTGTCTGGATGAGGCTGAGGAAGTGGTAAAATGAAGAAGTGCCAGAAATTGAAGATAGATTGAGTTCGAAGGGTTCCCATTTACACTTACACTTTGGTCTACTCGAATGAAAAGCCACTGAAGGATTTTAATCAATAAAGTTAGAAGAAAAGATTTGTATAGCTTCACGACTGGTTCAGTAGGTATTTCCATATGATGATAATAGTTCAGTTCTGAGCCACTCAGATTATACACTGATGGTATTGATTCTTTAGACAAAGCAAAATAAAAATGCTATTAGTTTCAAATATGAAAAATGTACAAATAGTGCTAGCAGAAGATTTAAAACCAGTGTTTAATTTATCCTCCAGTTACTTCCAATCACAGAATCCCACTGAGTGGCTGAGAAAGGAAATTTGGGGGGATAAAACTTATCGAATAATACATCCTACAGCAGAATATAGTCTTGATTGAAAAAAATTAGAAATTTATATGGAATCAGGGAGGCCAAAGACTGATAAAGTTCATAGCATAGAATTTTCTAGCAACAATTTTGCTTGATTTCACAAATCAGGAGGCCTGCCAACATTGAAATTACCCTTAGTGTTAAATGTCTTATAATTATGGTATGTAAAACCACAATTAATGAAATGTTATACATACAATTTTGAAATGCTAGTAATAATCTAGTGTGCTGTAGCTTCTTCCATCTAAGGTTCTAAAGATGATTCATAATCATTAATTAATTAAAGTTCTTAACACCATCCCAAGGATAAGCTAAATGGGTTATTATGAACTCAGTGCTCAGTTTAAAGTAATTTTAGTCTTCATTTGAAACTATGGGAAAATAAGTGTTGGAGAGATGGAAAATACAATGTGTTTAGTTGGAATTGATCAGAGTATTGATGCCAACTTTTTAAAATGTTGTGGCAAGTCTGTTGGAGCACATGAGTAATCTCCCCAAATAGTGACTCTGTTTTAAGTATTAGGAGCTAGTAGGCGATCACCTGTTGACGTATGGCAAAGGACCCAGTCCTTTTAGGTAAAGTGCTTGATATGAAGGGAGGGTGATAATATCCTTCATTGTGATTTTCAAACAAAGTGAAACTTGGTTCTGAATGTGCAATTGTACTATCTGACTGCTTTGTAAATGACTGACTTGCAGTTCTATCATTTTATTATTTTATTGTAATGCTTCACCAAAAAAATGAATTAAGTTCGTAATGTTTATTACTCATTCTGGCACACAGATAATTTAGACATGTTAACTATTCTGAGTTCATGTCAAACAGAAATGCATCCTTCTTTCCAGAACAAATTGTTATAACTTGTTAGTATTACTTAAGAAAAGTTGAAAACCTGTTTAAAGTTTTAAATTGGTCAGACCTTTTTATCTCTTTTGAAAAGTATGGGTCCAAAGCAGAGTTCTTCCTTATTCTAATGCGTGATTTTGACCTAAGACATTATTACAAGGTACTAATGTAGTCATCATAGTTTTATGTTATTTTTCAAGTAGAAAATGATGTATATTTGATAAATATATATTATTTATAATATTATAAATAATATATGTTATATATCATTATATATATTTTCTATTTTCAAATAGAAAATGATTGGTTGCATAAAAATTATATTGAATGTAACAATAAACTCGGAGAAGGCAATGGCAACCCACTCCAGTACTGTTGCCTGGAAAATCCCATGGATGGAGGAGCCTGGTGGGCTGCAGTCCATGGGGTCACGAAGAGTCGGACACGACTGAGCGACTTCCCTTTCACTTTTCACTTTCATGCATTGGAGAAGGAAATGGCAACCCACTCCAGTGTTCTTGCCTGGAGAATCTCAGGGACGGGGGAGCCTGGTGGGCTGCCGTCTACGGGGTCGCACAGAGTCAGACACGACTGAAGCGACTTAGCAGCAGCAATAATAAACTAACTGACCGTAACTGTTAAAGAGTAGAATTGATAACATATACAATAAATGGTATTTTTATCATTCCGTAGCCATGATACACAAATTAGGTAAATATATTTATTCTAATAAGAGTACTAAAACAGTATAATAAGTATACTTTTGGTACAACCAATTAAAATTTTTTTACTGGTTTATTTTCTTTAAGGATAAAATGAGATAATTCACCTCTCTGTATAATTTCAGTCTTCTCCTTTGCTTTTTTTCCTCTCAATATATAATCTTTCCATTTCTCTTTCTCACAAAATACTGCATTATTTTCATTACGCATTCAGTTGTTTCTCTATTTTTTGATCCATTTCTTCCAAGATTTTGAAATCATTATTGTTACTTATAGGAAAAGTATAATATGAGAAGTCATTAGATACAGATTTTGTGTGGGTTGTCTGGTATACCACAGACCATCAGAGGAAAAATATTCCAGCAACCCTGGACATTATATTTTTATTTTTTGCTATTTGATGCCTTGTGCCTTTATCATTTTTCAGAGTTACTAAACCACTTGTTGGCTTTCATGCAGTCATAAAATAAAACCAGTTAAATAACTGACATACTTCTCTCTCTCCATAGATATGATGAAATAGAGATAAAGAATAAAACAGAGAAGAATGGAAATCAAGGAGAGACATGCTAAAGATCACTAAAGTATGATAGAGAATTCAATTAGATCAAAGAACGTTGGACGTTATTTGACAGTGTTTAATAGGAAGCAGCTGCATTGGGAAGTCTTTGGTAAGAATTTGTTCTTTAGACTTGCAGGGGACTGCACTCTCTCACAGAGTTCAGAGCGTTGAATGTGGCATCCTTTTCTGATTTCCTTCATATATTCAATTTGGGAGTTGTGATGTAATAGGATGAATCAGCGTAGGTCTGATGGAAGCATTGGGGTCTGTACTCCAGAATCCTGGGGTGACGTGCTACACAACACATTTTGGGTGGAGCAGAAATAGTCTGGTCTTTCCTGCACTTCCCAGGCCTTGGCAAACGGAAAACAGTGAATTCAGAACTCTCCAGTCCATCCAGGCATTGTCCCAGCGAGCTTTGCTTCAGGCATACTGGATACTGCCAGATAAGAACTGTAATTCATTCATTCTCAGATGTTTGCAGCCGAAGGGCCACGTTTTAGGGCCAGCATTTCTGCCACACAGCCAACCTTACCAGCTTCTGCTGCCCACAAATAAATACCCATCAGAATTTGCTGGTCTTCATTGCATGATTGGCCTTCTGTTTCATGAGTTACTGATGATATGAAGCCTGGTTTTATCAACTATCCAGGTAAAATAATTAATCCATGTCGTTGCCTAATTGTAAACAAAATAATAAACAGGTCAGTGGAAGCACTCTGAATCCTTAGAGAATGTTTGTGAGAATTTCTACTAGATATTGCAAAAAGCAGGAGGAAAAATGCTGCATTTTATAGTGAAGGTCACTGGCCTTCAAATTCATTTTTACCAGAAAGGCTGACATTCAATATGTATGAGTTCTCTTCTCTGCCATTGACACTGGAGAATCGACTGTGGTAGAACTGGGTGAAGAGACTTGTAGATCATCTAGCAGCCCCTGCCTGCCCCCCCACCTCACTCTTTTTCAGAAACAAAGAGGATAAACGATTGATGAAAGCCTTCCAGCTCCCCTCATCCCCCCTCTTGCCCCACCAAATACGTGTCAGTAGCCTCATGCATTCTCCTTTTATTCTTTGGCACTTCTAAAAATAAGTGTCCTTTCTCACGGGTGAAGTGCAAGGCTGATCCTCTCTCTGTTCCTTGGCTCCATCCTGTTCTGAATCCGGAGGAAGACTCTGGAGTCTTTTCCCAACAATGACCTTTTCTCCTCCCTTTATTTAACTCCTCTCTCTCTTCCCATGGAAGGAAATCTAATTGTATGGCATCAAAACCTCCCATCAGCTTGGTGATCTTCGAAAAATGTTTTGAACATTTTATTAGGGAAATATATATATACACAGAAAAGTAGAGACGACAGAAGAATGAGCACCCATTCATGCAATGCTCGGCTTCGAGAATTACCAACTTTGGCCAACCTCAGTTCATCTCTCCCTCCACCCATTGCCTCCAGTTGGAGTATTTTTAAACAAATTTCGGGTATTAAATCATCTCTAGGATTTATCACTAAAATAAAAGACTTCTTTCATTAAACATGACAATGTCATTCTCACACTTTAAAATTAACGGTAATACTTTTATAACTATCAAATACCCAGTTAGTGTTCAAATTTTCCCAATTGTCTTGGATAATTTTTTCAAAAGGTTTGAGTCAAGATTCAAATAAGATCACCCTTTGCAATTAGTGGATGTGTCTCTTAAGTTTCTTCTTCCTGCTCCTTCTCCTCCTCCTTCTCTCTTTAGGTAAATTATTTGCTGAAAAATGTGTACATGTGTTAAGTGGACTTTCCCACAGTCTGGATTGCGCCTATTATATCCGGTCATGTCATTTAGAAGGTTGTCACCCCCATGATACCTTCAAATTGATAGCTCGATCTAAAGGCTTGGTCAGATTTAAATTCTATATTTTTTTTGCAAGAAACACCTTTCAGGTAGTGTTCTAGACTGCAGTGAAGAGGCAGATAATGGCTGGCTGTCTCTTGTGACCAGATCCAGGGTCACATGCACCACCGGAGGCAGAGGCAATGGCAGGGACCTGCTCTGGGTCCAGGCAATAAGGGTGCATTGACTTCCCTGGTGGCTCACGTGGCAAAGAATCTGCCTGCCATGCGGGCGACTTGGGTTCAGTCCTTGGGTCAGGAAGATTCCCTGGAGGAGAAGGAAATGGCAAGCCACTCTAGTATTCTTGCCTGGAGAATTCTCTGGACAGAGGAGCCTAGCAGGCTATAATATAGTCCATGGGGTAGCAGAGTCAGACATGATTGAGCAATCTGAATCCTAAAGAGGATTTAGAAAGTAATATAACTAAGTGAAAGTCGGCACACATTTTATTATTACTGAGGTCACTAATTCTAAATAATAGCTCTGAAAATCTTCGGTTGGAGTGAATTACAAACAATTGCTGCAGTTACTCTTAAATTTTAATACTATGTATGTAAGCTTAAAAAAAAAAATTCCTGGGTAGCTCAGTGGTAAAAAATCCATTTGCAATGCAGGAGACATGAAAGACATGGGTTTGATCCCTGGGTCAGTGGGATCCTCTGGAGAAGGAAATAGTACCCCACTCTACTGTTCTTGCCTAAGAAATCCCATGGACAGAGGAGCATGACAGGCCATGGTCCATGGGGTTGCCAAGAGCTGGATGTGACTAAACAGCAAAAACGTAAGCTTATAATTGGCACATTTTAATAACCTACCCTTTAATAAACATTTTCTTCTACTTGAAAGTTATTAAAATTTGGAGAAATCTAGTTTCACAGTTGGTCTTGAGACACAAGGACAGGGTGGAATGCTTCCATTTAAGAATAATTTCATAAGGATTTGGATTAGAGCTTTGGGTACAGTCTGTGAATTCAGTCCCTTTGATATAGCCCTGTTCAATTCAAATCCAATAATATATCACAATCATTGTCAAGACGAACACACACAATGCAAGTTATTAATACTTCACTTTTCAAGTCATCATTTTGTGTGACCACTTGAAGTTATTCACATGCTAGCTCTTGAATTTGACTTCGTTTGTTTTGATATTTAAAAGACAAATAGCATGTGAATTGCAAGGCGTAAGAGTTTTGTTTGCTAAATGCAAATTGTTTATATATGAAATTTTACTGAATTTAGTTTACATGTTTAAAGTTGGAATTCATTCTTTTTCTTTGTTAATTTTCATTAACTAAAGAACATATTTGTAGAGGAAGGCAAGGTGAACCTTTGCTTCTTTCACTTTGCTTACTAGTTTATTTACTAGTTTTTTAAACTAGTTTTCAAAATAACAAGTCAGTTCCCTAACATGCTCCAAAGAAAAGGAATTCGTTTTTGTTTTTATGAACTCATCGATCTAAATGTATTGGATGTATTTTGCAACACATTAAATCAATGGCAATCAGATTGCAATTATTATCCTCTGGCTGCCTCAAATGCCCATCTGCGGCTGGAGTGGGGGTTTCTTCAAGTTAACTCCTGAGTCTTTAAAGTCTTTGACAACTTTCTGCTTTTTGGTCTAACAAGGTGTTTCAGACACATATTGTGCATTTCCTTTCCATGCTTGGCATCAGTCATTTCTACAAAGAGGCTGTTTTTTTTTTTCTTTTTTTCTCTAGTGTGTGACAGTGTCTAGCTGCAGTAATCTGCTCACTAATGGTGCTTATTGCTCTGGTGTTGGTGATGGTTTCTAGGCATTTTCAGTGGAGATTGCTAGGGAAACAAAAGGTAAAATGTTCAATAAATTAATACTGATATTTCCAAGTCAAATTCAGGATTCCAAGATTTTTTTATGTGCAATTTTCAATGTTACATCTGAAACTCACAATGAAAATTCCAGTTTCCAATAATGCCAACCTAAATACTGATTTGTTTTATTGCATAATTTATGCACATTAATCTCAGATAGGACTTCCCTGGCGGCTTAGTGGTAAAAAAAATCTGCTTGCAATGCAGGAGACACAGGAGACTCAGTCTCAATCCCTGGCTTGGGAAGATTCCCTGGAGGAGGGAATGGCAACCCACTCCAGTATCCTTGCCTGGAAAATCCCATGGGGTCACAAAGAGTCAGACACAACTGAAGCGACTGAACACACACGTGTGCAATTTCAAATGGCAGGACCAACCCTACCCCCACTGCTATGATTATTGTAAGTAAACATTTATAGGTTTCTTCATGATCACTTTTGTCTATAGGCTCTCTTCAACTAGGGATCTACAGTCATACAACTGTGTTTAAAAATTACTTGAAAATTTTCCTGTTTTTAAAATTGGGTCAATTTGCTGCCTATTTAGGTTCATTTGTTTCATTTGGCTTTAGATTACAGATTGCTTTTTAACATCTAAGTTTGGTTCGTGATTATGTAAACTATTTACATGATTCCAGGATAAATTCTGCCGAATAAGGTGTATTCAAGAAGTCTGTCTTCTATTTCCTCCACCTCTCACCTTTATCTGTCATCTTTGGTTTATTCTTCTATTCTTGGTATAACAAAATATTAGTTTATACTTCCATTTGTTATTATTTACAAATACGAACAATAGCTTATGATACATTGTTCTACACCTTGAGGATGTTTCTTAAGTTCTCTCCTATTGGTGAAAGTCACTCAGTTGTGTCCAACTCTTTGTGATCCCATGGACTGTAGCCCGCCAGGCTCCTCTGTCTATGGGATTCTCCAGGCAAGAATACTGGAGAGGGTTGTCATGCTCTCCTCCAGGGGATCTTCCCAAACTTGGGATCTAACTCAGGTCTCCTGAATTGCAAGCAGATTTTTTTTTTTTTTTTTACTGTCTAATCCACCAGGGAAGTCCAGTAAATCAAAGCTCCATGGCCAGTAGGTTGCAAACCTGCACAGGGAGACCCTAATGGATTTCACGTCCATTGCCTTAACCACTAGGCCACGACTACAGAACTTCTCTCCCATTAAGCCATTGCTAATATAAAGATTGGGGAAGGAAATGGCAACCCACTCCAGTGTTCTTGCCTGAAAATCCCATGGATGAAGGAGCCCGGTGGGCTGTAGTCCATGGAGTCGCAAGAGTCAGATGACTTAATGACTAAACAACAACAATTCAGTTCAGTTAGTTCAGTTCAGTGGCTCAGTCGTGTCCGACTCTTGGCGACTGTTGTCCCCATGGACAAGAACAACGATGTAAGGGTGATAATACCTACTTGAAGAGTTTCCATCTGCATTAAATAAAGTCATGTTTAATAAGTGCTCACAACAGTTGCCGGCACACAGCAGGCACACATTCTTTGTTGGTTTTGCCTTTTCTCTGAACTCTCTCCGTAAAAATCCTCCTCATACATAGAAGACCTCCTCCTACAAGCCAGCTCTGCCTCATACCTACATATTTTGTGACAGTTTCAACCCAATTTTTCACCTTCAGTCTTTATTCTTAAGGATCTCTCTTACAGTCAGTGAGAAATACATATCCTGTTGTTATCTAGGTGTGTGGCAAAGGGAAGTCTCCTTCATCACCATGATCTCTGTTCCTCCAATTTTTTTGTCTGTAAAATAAGAATAAAAAATGTTTATAAGTTTTAATAAGGATTAAATGAATTAATATATATGTAAAGATTCAGAACAATAGTTGGCATATGGTACTCATAATAAATGGAAACTATTCCTATGAATCGGAGAAGGCAATGGCACCCCACTCCAGTCCTCTTGCCTGGAAAATCCCATGGATGGAGGAGCCTGGTAGACTGCATCCATGGGGTCGCTAGGAGTCGGACACGACTGTGTAACTGTCAAGTAGACCACCTGAGTGACTTCACTTTCACTTTTCACTTTCATGCATTGGAGAAGGAAATGGCAAGCCACTCCAATGTTCTTGCCTGGAGAATCCCAGGGACAGGGGAGCCTGATGGGCTGCCGTCTCTGGGGTCGCACAGAGTCAGACACGACTGAAGCGACTTAGCAGCAGTAGCAGCAGCATTCCAATGAATGTATTTCTTCTTTCCTACCTAGATTTTGCAGAAGTAATTCTTCAAAAGCTACCATTCACTGTGTTATTATAAATAAGATATGTAAGATAGGTAAAGTCGATTCTAATTAGGAAAATAAAACATACTGATAACACTTATTTTATTGGTCAAATTCTCTGATATGAAGTGGCATAGAATGACTTCTCTTGTTGTCTTTATCCCATACAAGTTTAAAGTCAGTTTAAGTTCATCCTTTTCACTGCTTTTATAAACTAATTCCTCTAAAAGCTAGCTACAATGAGGAGGAAAAAGCAAATTCTAAAACAAGGTCTATTTTCTTTTTCTTAGAAAGTGTCTCTATTTTGAATTGAGGAAGTGTAGTTGAAATGCGATCATGTCATCCATCTATCCTTCTGGCCACCCATCCATCCATCCATTCATCCATTTATTGAATTATGGATGAATTCACCCATCAGTCAGAATTGAACCACACGGTGGAAAGAAAATCAGACTCACACATCTGATATGAAAATGACATTCCACCTCTTGCTAGCCGTGTGATCTTGGAAAACCTACTTAACACCTCTGAGCCTCAGTATTCTAAAGAGAACTATCAGATTGACAATACCTTTCTTTATGTTGGCTGGCCAGTCTGCAGATGCTCAGAGAGCAACGAATTTACCTTTCTCCCAAAATAAGGTGTGAACCTAGACAGGCAGGAAGTTTGTCGGGATCACTGCTTGGCGCTGCTTGGTTTGGCCCAGGAACTTGTCCTGCTAGAATAGGAGCATCATAGAATACAGAGCTGGAAAAGATCTTAGACCATATCCTGTCCGACTTGCTTATTTAATAGATGAGAACATTTGGGTCCAGACAGGGCAGAAGAGACTTGCCTTAAATCAAATCTGCTAAACTGTAATGCATTATATTGTTTGCGCTTTTATTTTTCACTTTATCCTTTCCTTCTTATTTCACAATAAAAATGAGTACCGTTCCTTATCTATCTTTAGAAAATTACCTTTCTTTGGCATTCAACATTCAAGAAAGGTATATATACTTTCTAATTCACTTTTTTCTTCTTACAATATATCTTGGGATATTGAAGCTATTCCACTTTTACAAATAAATCAATAAATTTAAAGAAATGCCAATCTAAATCTCCAAAATATACTTTAGAGAACTTTATAAGTAAATTATGAGGATTATAGGGAGGAATGAAAGCATAGAGGTAGGCAAGATATTTTTAAAAGAAGAATGAGGGGAAACTTTTTCTACAGCTATCAAAATATAATATAAAGCTATCATAAATAAAATTATGTGGTTTTGGCATGGAAATAAAAAAATAGATCAATAGAATAGACTAGGTTTCAGAAAGACACTATGACTATGATAAAAATGGCATTTTAAATCCGTGGGAAAGTCGTTTAATAAATGATATTTGGATAACTGGGTCACACGTAGATAAAAATTCAGAATTGTACCTTATAGACATAGTCCACACAAAAAGATAAACCCTAATTATACCATTAAAATAAAGAAAAAATGGTCCTATACATATGTAATGAACATTGCCATCCTATGTGCATTTAAATATATATAGTTATGTATATATACATAACTATATATATATGTTTATATATATGTATATATATATGTAAACGAAGCGTATGTATGTAAACGAACATGTGTGTGTACGTGTGTGTAATGCCAGGACAGAATCATCGGGGAATAGGAAAGAGGTTAAGAGAAACTTGCTTTTTTACTCTATATCTATGTACTTTTCCTCTTTCAGACTTTTCTATTATTTTAGTAATTACAAAATAAATAATCCAAAGTACAAAAAAACTCCTCGCCGAGTTGTACACTTTCTAAAAGTCTCTGGCAAATCATATATGTGTGTGCATGCATTTTGTAAACCAGATCCCATGTTAAATTAAGTAAGGGAACTATGATTTTTTTGAAAGTTAGAGTGTTTCCTTTCAAAAAGTGAAAATCATCCTCTAATCTCTCCAGCTCTTAGGTTTAGGAATCGGTACATCTGGTTTTCTTTAATGGTGCTTATTTCTATTTACCCTCGGTATCTGGGGGCCTTGATGTAGATTAACCATGTCATGCTGACTTCTGAAAGATGGGGTCTATCCCAGACTCTGTTACCTGCTTTTGCTTAAAGCTTTTGTTGAAGAAACTTTTCTTCAGCTGAAATGAAGCTTGAAGACTAGAAAACGAGTTTTTTCCATGTGACCTAATGGAACAAGGGATAATGAGGTTCTGATGTATAAATACATTCATATTCGGTGATGTTGTATGGATACACTGGTATGGGGAAAGAACCAGGATAGGTTACATACGTAAGATGATTAAAAGTGATAGGCAGCCCTTACCAGTGGAAGACTTTTTAAAAATGTTTTCTACGTACGAACTCATTTCATCCTCACAATAACACTCACGTTGTTTTTCTTATGGGGAAGCTATAACACGGAAGGGTTGGAAACTTGCCCGCGCTCAGAGAGCTTGTAGGTGTTGATCTTGAACTGTGGTCCAGGTCATCTCCTTCGCGAGTCTGTTCTCTAGTTGCAGCCAATCATGGAGGGAATATTCTTTTTTTGTTTGTTTGTTTATGACCAGAAAAAGCCTCAAGTTTATCTTTTAAAAAATTTATTTAAATTTATTTTTAATTGGAGGATCATTGCTTTATAATACTGTGTCAGTTTCTGCCATACATCAACATGAATCAGCCGTAGGTACACATACGGCCCCTCCCTCTTGAACCTCCCTCCCACTTCCCGCCACATCTCTCCCCTCTAGGCTGTCACAGAGCACAGATTTGGCTCCCTATGCCATGTAGCAAATTTCCACTGGCTTATCTAATGTTACGTATGATAATACATATGTTTCCTTGCTGCTGTCTTCAATTCATCCCAGCCTCTTCCCACCTGTTCTGTGTGTGCATCTCCACGGCTGCCCTCAGACAGCTTCATCAGTGCCATCTTTCTAGATTCCATCAGTTCAGTTCAGTTGCTCAGTCGTGTCTGACTCTTTGCCACCCCATGAATCGCAGCACGCCAGGCCTCCCTGTCCATCACCAACTCCCGGAGTTCACCCAGACTCACGTCCGTCGAGTCAGTGATGCCATCCAGCCATCTCATCCTCTGTCGTCCCCTTCTCTTCCTGCCCCCAATCCCTCCCAGCATCAGAGTCTTTTCCAATGAGTCAACTCTTCACATGAGGCGGCCAAAGTACTGGAGTTTCAGCTTTAGCGTCATTCCTTCCAAAGAAATCCCAGGGCTGATCTCCTTCAGAATGGACTGGTTGGATCTCCTTGCAGTCCAAGGGACTCTCAAGAGTCTTCTCCAACACCACAGTTCAAAAGCATCAATTCTTCGGCGCTCAGCCTTCTTCACAGTCCAACTCTCACATCCATACATGACCACTGGAAAAACCATAGCCTTGACTAGATGGACTTTTGTTGGCAAAGATTCTATATATATGTGTTAATATATGATATTTGCTTTTCTTTTTCTCATGCAGTGGATATTCTTGTGTATACTTTCTTAATATCCATATGTATAAGTTTTCCAGAAGTGTGGAATTCTTGGCCCTAGGATGAGTTCGAGGTCTCAGGGGTTCTCTGGGTGAAATTCAAAACTGGCTCCTAGAAAAACAGGGCAGGAAGAGATCAAAGAAAAGAGGCAGGTTCAGTGGTTGAGACTTTGCCTTTCAGTGTAGGGGCTGTGAGTTCGATCCCTGGTCAGGCAACTAGGATCCCACATATCTCGGAGCCAAACATCAAGACATGAGACAGAAACAATATTCTAGCAAATTCACTAAAGACTTTAAAAATGATCCACATTAAAAATATCTTAAAAAAAAGAAAAACATAGAAGAAAGAGGCAGAGTGCTCCAGGTTGGTAGGTGGCAGGTTTAATAAGCAAGGGAGCTTACCTGCCAGATTTGTCTTCTGCAAGAGAAGTAGGTCTCCATACCTGCCTGACAGGACCTCAGGAGTTTCTAGAGAGGCCTTAATGGAGTTCAGTCACTATCCAGTCTGAATGATCTCAATGAAACTTTACTCTCAAGGCTGCTGTCAGATGTCAAGAGCTGCCATTAAATTCTAGAAAACTTATTGTTGTTTAATAAATATTGAGATCTTAGTGTATTAGTTGATGTTCTTGAATTTCTCTGGAAGAATATATATGATCTAGATTCCAGACAGCCATATGTGGGCACTGATAATGACCACTTTTTGCCTATGACTAGGTGCTCAGAATTATCTATTAATTTATTAGATGATAAACCCTGGGACGAGGCTCTGATGGAACGCATACTTCAAGTACAGTTGATGTGAATGATTCTGACTCAGCGATTAGGACTGCACTTTGGTGTATTTATTTCAAATTTATTTAGGTTCAATCTATAACCCAAAGTTATAAGAATTCAACTAGATATCATCGCAGATGAAAAGAAGTTGAAAAACCAGGCAAAAATCGCTGCAGGAATTCACATAGCTTGACTTTGCTGCCTTCAAAATCCATGCAGGGAAGGAATGAGATTTGATACTTTCTCTTTAGATTCACAAACATCCTGTTGTTGAAATAACAAAGGCTACCATACATACTCTAATTATTGGGATTATAGATATTACCACTCCTTTTCAAGTTCATCTTGCGCTGTAACTTTCAGAAGCAGTTTTGACCACATGCCAAAAAACTGTGTTTGACCATTTTATGTCAACTGCTTCATTTATGCTTCAGAGCAGTCTTATAGATTAGGTTCTTATCTACAATTTATAGATGAAGAAACTGAGGCTTAAAAATTTTCCTAAGGTTTTATAGCTGGGAGCAACAGAATGGGGTTTCAAACACAGTCCTAATAACTCCAGGTCTTTGTTATCCTTCCTTTGTTCTTCCATTGGCCAGAAACAGAATGATTAAAAAAAAACAGAAATCAATGAATGTCAGGTGCTAATTCTTGAAGTAGGTACTAAGTCCCAAACAAAATGTGAAAGAGCGCTTTCTTTTTGTCAGCCAGTGACGGTGCAACTCAGTATTTAATATTCTGCTAACTTGGTTACTTAATTTCCAGAGAAGTGTAAATGTTATGCTAATAAAAGAGACCATATTGCACAGTTGTACATTTCTAATGTTAGTTGCATGTGGAAGTGGCAGTGTTACTCTAAACCTTACAGATTTGGCTGAATGTTTTGGAGGCTTCATAAAACCCCAACTTCTAGCATCCTGGTCCTCTGCACTCTGAAGGTGTGGTCAAGATCAGCCATGCTTGGGCTCTAGGGTGCACAGCTTCAGTGGTTGTGCTGCTCTGGCTCAGTTGCTCTGCAGCATGTGAATCTTCCTGGACCAGGGACTGGATGCATGTCCCCTGCACTGGCAGGCAGATTCTTAACCACTGGACACCAGGAAAGTCCTGTGATAACCTTTAATGCAGTATAAGCTGTCAAAATACTGAATGACTATGCTCTATACCTGAAACTAATGTAATATATATCAACTATACATTGATAAAAACTATGATAAAATTCTTTTTAAAGATTAGCTATTCCTAAGATTGGTGCAGGAAACAAGGACCTTCCATTATACGTTTTCACTTTACATTTTATTTGACCTTGGAACCTGAAGTATATAGATTTAAAAATGAAATGTTTTTGAGATAGAATAATTTCTGTATTGGATTTTAAATTTTAAAATTTAAAATGAAGACTATATTCCTAAGAGATTTAGAAGTGTTGTTTTCAATTTCTAGTAGTAGAATAATGCAATTTAAAAACCTGGGCCTTCCCTGGTGGTCCAATGGTTAAGACTCTGTTCTTCCAATGCAGGGGACAGAGGCTTGACCCGTGGACAGGAAACTAAAGTCCCATGTGCTATGTGGTATGGTCAAAAAATTAAAAAAATGAAAAAGCAACCATTTTGGAAACTGATGTAACACTTTGGTGAAAAAACCAGGGGGAATTTTGGAAAGGTAGGTGTCAACTCACGAGGCTTAAAGAATAAACTTTCTTTCTATGTAGAAACTTTCGTGTGGTTGAATATGAAGAATAATCCCAAAGGAGCAAAGGAAGGTGAATCTCAGCTTACTTCATCTGCATCTAGCTTTGGGCCGGGGAGAGGGGTAGGATTAAGGTCACTTTAATGCAAACTGCTGTCCAATTTTGCAATTCCATTCTTACTTTACAAGTGTGTGTATGTGTGTGTGTGTGTGTGTGTGTGTGTGTATTCGCATGGGCACTCAGTCCTGTCTGACTCTTTGCTACCCTATGGACTTCAGCCTGCCAACCTTCTCATCCATGGAATTTCCCAGGCAAGAATATTGGAGCGGGTTGCCATTTCCTCCTTCAGAGGATCTTCCTGAGCCAGGGATCAAACCCAGGTCTCCTGCATTGGCAAGTGGATTTTTTTTTTAACCATTGAGCCTCCTGGGAAGCCTTGACAAGTATAAACTGATAAACACAACACCGAGCCTTGAAGTCTTCTCTACAGTCACAAAAGCAGCTATGGCGGGAACTGGCGACAGTTGCGATAGACTCCACGACTGGGTGCCCCTGTGTTTTCTCTGTGTTCTTCAAGTTCAGGTCTAATGATGCCCTTTGCTTTCCATGACATGTCCACTCACACTCTCGCAGCTTTTCTCCGAGCCTCAGTGGCTCTGGATCTGATCCAGTGTCAGGAGTAAGAAATGAATGACCTGGATCTTGTTTCAAATTAGGCAATCGTTAAACTTTTAAGTGAACCTGACCTGATGGCATGTATCTCACAAACACGTTAGAAAGAATAATTGATTTTCTCTTCTCCCAGAAACAAGGGCAGATTTTAGTAGAGAGCTTTGGATACAAAGACCAAATACCTGCATTCCAGCTATGCCTCTGTCACATCCACACCATCTGACTTCAGACAGATCAATGTCCTGTTACTTGTTTCCTATCTGTAAATCAAAGGGATTATATTATGTGATTTAAACCCAGCATCTAAAAACTAAAGAATTCTGTTATTTTGTATGAAATGCATATTAACTTTTAGCAGAATATTAGGGTTTAGCAGAGAGAATGGAGAAAAGATCTAGCCATATTGAGCAAACCACAAACTACTTAATATTATAATTAAAGCAAGTTGTTAGGTAATTTCACATGTGCCTGGGCATTCCTCTTCATGCCCTCCTCCGACTGGAAAAATATCTCTTAAATTCTTAAGATTATAATAGATATCTATAAAATCAATTTGTTCAAGAGCCTTTCAATTTTATTGCTTAGATTTGTTGGGACATTTTGAATATATATAGTTCATGTGGAAATTATTTAAAATCATAAGGTAGACCCTTGTCAGCCTGACATAGTTTATCTGTGGTTCTGCTTGGAAGCTGGGGTTTGGATTCTATGACGTCTATAGCCCCCTGCATGTCCCAGGAATATGTGAGTAATTGGTTTTAACAGTGTTTAAATAGCACATGGTTTGAGTATAAAGTAGGCAGAATTTGACCCCAGGAAGACAGGCATAATGTTAATTTTTAAAAAATAAAAGCCCTTGAAGAAAGCCAGAAATAAATCCAGAGTTACTATAAACAAGGCAGAGAGAGGCTTACTCATCACAGGGAAAAGTCAGGCTCATTAAAGGAGGTAATTATTACCTCTGACATACAGAACTGTGTGCTGCTTTAAATTAAGGTTCTTAACGAGGCATTTCATTGTGTGTCCTTAACTGAGGGTTTCAAGGAGGCAGCTTTTCTTCCAGAGTCTATGGGAATGGAGTTATGTGCAAGAGTTCCACTGGAGGAGAATATTTCAGGAACGAACAGTTCGGGAATACTAAATACACAAAACTAAACCACACATGATATCAGAACAGATTGCTAGTGTGTTGAATGCCCATCCAAGCCATGTGCTTGTAAGAGGAAAATGTAAACTTTGCCACATGCTAATGATATGCTAATGAGTATTCCTGTTAGATGACAAGATCATGGTCTTTGTTCCTTTTCTGCTAATGTAACGGATAAGCTTGAATAAGCACTTTTAAGACAAAGTTGTAAACGTTCACATTTCCCCCCATTTTTATTAGTTTCTGTTTATTTCACTTCTCTTGCTCAACAAATGGCTTTCTTTTTTTCCTTCTGTACTGTCTTGCTTATAGGGTTTGGGGTGGACTTCATTTTATTTGGGATTTTAACAGACTCTCATCTTTTCACAAGATAAAAGTTTGTCTTGATCACCAAAAAGAACATCTTCATGTCTGTCTCTAAGCAGTCCCTGTACCAAAAAGTTTATACTAAGTACCAATATCAACTACTTATGATACTCATAAATGTAAATGTGTTATGTTTTAAGAAAAATGAATGACTTTTCAAATACACTTATTTAAATAGCTATAGTTTATGGCTCTGTTTTTTAAAATTTAAAAATACCTCCCCAAACCATACTGCTGTGGGGTATTGTATTTTATTTCTATTTCCCAGAAAATAGTTAAATTCTGGAAAACGTATTGCCCATTAATATCACTTCCCTAAGGAATTTTTACCTGTTCCCTGTAAGAGTAAGAGATAGTATAGCAATTTTGTGGCCTCATCTTCTCTGTGTATCAGAAATGTGGTAATGTCTACCGAGCACCCAGGAAGTACATAGTCCAAGACAGAATCTATGATCTGTACCTGTTACAGAAAAATAGTCTAAAGCTTTCTAAACTTCATCATGTGGGAACATTGGAGTGTGACCCATAATATTACTATCTGGTTAAAATTCATTCCCAGTTAAATTACAAAGTCCTGCTGTTAGTCACATGCTTCTCACTAAGGGATTTGTAAAGCTGGTTCATGTCCTTGGTAAGTGTTCAAAACACTGTCTCAAGTCAGATATTCTGTGACGTGAACTGTTTTGTCAGTGATGCCGACCTAGCCTTTGTCAGTTTCTGTCACGATGTCATGCTTAAAATATATGTTTAGTCTGTTATAAAAATAAATACATCACTTTCTGGTTCTTTTTATAGGTTATCTTTCCAGTCTTGGCCACTGTGGCAGCCTTTATTCTTCTGTGTTTTTCCCTCTGCATTTTGTATAGTCTATAGAAGAGATGTCCTTTTGTTGGCTGTTTCAATCAACTTAGTACCTTCTTCCTACACATTCTACATCATTTAAACTGGAAATTCAGAATATAAAACTTCTATTAAATATTTAAATTATCAGAGAATTTGGAGTTAAATATTTGCAATGGAAATATTCAGGATTTTTTTCAAATACAAATGAAATAAATTCATGCATACACTACTATGTCCAATATCACAATTATTTGATTTTTGTAGGAGTTTAATTCTATTCATATGTCATTCACTTAAAGGGATTCATTACATTAATCAGTGGCTATGTCGTCAATTCTCAATTTTGTGTGGGCACTGAGAGACCACAGCCTTAGTGAAAGGATGTCTCCGATATGCACCTTCAAGAATATTCCATTTAAATGCATATTAATAATCATTTCATTAAATTGCAATATTCAGTCATGGAAAGATTTTATTGAACTTTCTCTCTCACTAGTTATCATATCCTTAATCCAAATGATGCCTTCATTTAAATTGTATGTCTTATGGCCTTTTATATCTTTCTCACCTATGATTTGAAAGGGTTGCATGTGTCCTTTTCATATTTTGGCATTATTGATAGAATTTCTTTGACAATGTGCATTTATAGTATGGTTCTAGCTTTAAAAGCTAATAGCTCTTGGAACTCTAAACATATTCCAATTCTAAATTATGGATGAGAATATGGAAATTCTAAGGAGTTTAATATTAATCCAAAATGAGTGCACAATTTTATCAATAGATTAAATGAAAGAAGAGAAGCATGGTCTGAATTTCATGATCCTTCCACTTCTGATTTATTGCTATACAGTGAGTCTGGAATCACGACAAAATAGCTAAATTATTTAATACAGATCTAGGGTGGTCTTTCAAAACAGGCAGTCCTGAAGTCATCAAACAAGCTAGTAAAGCTCCTTGTTGACATTTCTGAAAGTTGCATTTGTTACCTGTTACTGTGGGTATTTTGGCAAGCTAAGCTTTAGAGATATTCTGAGAAAGATTCAGCGTTAGTTTTTAAGTGAAAGTGAAAGTCGCTCAGTTGTGTCAGACTCTTTGCAACCCCATGGACTATACAGTCCAAGGAATTCTCCAGGCCAGAATGCTGGAATGGGTAGCCTTTCCCTTCTCCAGGGCATCTTCCCAACCCAGGGATCGAACCCAGGCCTCCTGCATTGCGGGCAGATTCTTTACCAGCTGAGCCACCAGGGGAGCCCAAGAATACTGGCGTGGGTAACCTAACCCTTCTCCAGGGGATCTTCCCAACCCAGGAATCCAACGGGAGTCTCATGCATTGCAGGCGGATTCTTTACCAACGGAGCTCTCAGCGAAGCCCAGCTTTGATTTTACCTTTTTGTCACTTCTCAAGCACAAGCTTGTGGCTATCTCTGTGACGTTTGAGGCAATCCAAGGTACACTGCCCACGATTCTCCACAATCACCTTCACAGGGAATGGTCCTTGAATTAGGCAGCTGGTGTCCCCTCCTCTCCCAGCAAAGGCCACAGGAGCTCACAGGGCCCTTTGCTCTGGCTCTCATCTCTTTCAGCCTTCCTACGTTTTCTCATCTATGTTTTCTTCTTAACCGTCCTTGAAATCCCTTCTCTCTTTAAACATGTTCAGTTTCCCTTACCTGAAAACCATGGAAAACCCATTAGTTTATATCGCTACTACTCATTATGATTGCACGTGCCATCATTTTCCTTCTTTTCTTATCACATTTAAAAATATCCATAACTCGTTGGTATCTTGATTCATCCATCCTTAGACATAGTACTTTATTAAAGATTTTTATTGGGTATCTCATAGTGTGCTAAGGTTGGGGAGGGGCGAAACCTGTGTGTGTCACTCGCCGTCCCTGCTGCCAAGACACTCTTGGACAGTACTTACTGTGTGGGTGTGTGGGTGCTCAGGCGCTTCAGTCTGACTTTTTGTTATCTCATGGTCTGGGGCCCACCAGGCTCCTCTGTCCAAGGGATTCTCCAGGCAAGAATACTGGAGTGGGTTGCCCTGCCCTCCTCCAGAGGATCTTCCCCACCCAGGGATTGAACCTGTGGCTTCTGCACTGCAGGCAGATCCTTTACCGCCAAGTCACTGGGGAAGCCAGTACTGTACAAACATTTGTACTAAAACGTGTGCAAAGATTTAAACATCATACCTGTCATGTTTGAAGACATTGTGCATATAAACATTTCAAGGAATGGAACCTGTATTAAGTCCTCGCATTGGGTTGCTAACCTAGTTCTACATGACTACTTTTAAGTCTTTTTTGACATAAACACATATATGGGTAAATACCCAAACATGTCATTCTAGCAACATAACCAGCACTGTGCTAGGTGTACTTTTCTGTAGCACACTTAATATAACGTAATGTCTTGAAAATAATACTGTAACAGTGCTTCTACATTTATCTTGCTCAATGCATACACTCTTTAAAAATTTTTAACTAAATAATACATGTGTATATGTATATATATATTTAAAAGCATCAGCTACTTTGAGGCTTGAAAATAAAACCAGCAGCTGACAACCCCAGCCACGCTTAACTGCTCTCAGAAACATTTTTGGACCTTTCTTCTGCATTAAAATTTGTTTTTCAAAATAACAGTTGTGTATTGCCATTTAGGGGCGGGGGCTTCCCTGGTGGCTCAGTAGTAAAGAATCCTCCTGCCAATGAAGGAGACACGAGTTCAAGTCCTGGGTCAGGAAGATCCCCCGGAGAAGCAAATGACAATCCACTCCAGTATTCTTGCTGGGGACATCCCATGGACAGAGGAGCCTGGTGGACCACAGTCCATGGGGCTGCAAAGAGTTGGACACGATTTGGTGACAATTAACAATTGCCATTTTTAGATTTTCTTACTTTAGACATTATTTAGACAGTGATTTCTTATGACAGAAAGATGCAATCTGTCTTTTCTATGGAGCGAACACACTTCATCTTCTCCTTGTGTATTTGCTATATTTCCATCACAGTTTTTGTGTTAATTCACTACTCAATGTTTATATGACAATAGACTTATTGTTTACAGCTCAGTGATGTAGAGCATCAGTTACATTCGCTTGCCTATGCTGCTCCAGCAGTTAGTAATTGCCTTATTTTGTGTTGTTTTCTTACTTTCCCTTTATGCTTATTAATTTATCTTCAGATTCTCCAATAAGACTGTCACATCCTTAAAATATGGTGATGTTTTCCTTAAAGATATCTAGATTTTTTTTCTCCCTGAGGGCTACACTTTTAATGATGTATTTTGATTGGATTATTTTTCAGTCTATCAGTTGAGTATTTCACGGACCCTTTGATCGGATATCATTGAAGTTTTGGGTTATTTTTTGTGCTGAGAAATTTGTTTGTATTATTTTTTTGAAATAACTTTTTTTTCTTTATTTTCTTATTCTCTCCATAACTCAGATTGATGTTTTCTTACATAATTTTTCCTTTTTTGAATATATTTATTTTATCTTCTCAGAAAGTTCTTCAATTTTATATTCATCTTTAAATTGATTTTTAATTTCTCTTGTGCAAGTTATTAATTTCCAAGAGCTATTGTGTTATGAACCACGCTTGTACTTAATAATATCCTCCTTTGTTTCATAAATCTTCTCTTTAGTTCATTTCAGTCGCTCAGTCGTTTGACTCTTTGCGACCCCATGGCCTGCCTCCAGGCGACCGCCAGGCCTCCCTGTCCACCACCAACTCCTGGAGCTTACTCAAACTCACGTCCATCAAGTCGGTGATGCCATCCAACCTTCCTAATCGTCGCTCACTTTCTCACTTTTTTCGGCCATTATTTCCAGCATATATTTTTTTGTTTTTCAGTTTTCCCTTTCTCTCTTAATGGTCTTATTTTTTCTGAGTTTCTTTTTTCCATCTCCTTTAATCTTTGTCTTTCTTGTTGGAGGCTTTAAAAAATATTTTATGTGTCTGGCTCTGTTCATTTTCAAAATGAGGCAGTGTGCACCCCCAGGAAGGTCTGGATGGGTGAGTGAGCAGATTTGTTGACTGGGTGTAAACTCAACCTTTGGGTTCAGGGTTTCCAAGTCCCAGTCTCTATGGAAATTTACTCTTGGATTGGGACATTTCCCCAGAAAGAAACCCTCCAATCCCTTGACCAGGGTAAGGATGGTACAGAAAAGAGTGATTTTAGCCTGGGTGTCAGGGCTTTGGGAGCCAGGCAAGTGAAGAGTGTAGGCTCATCCTTTAATACTCAGTTTCACTCTCCTCCTTGTTGGTGATTCAATCTTATGCTCAACTGTGTCTGATGTCTGTGAACCCAGAGCATCTCTGGGTTACAATATTTGCATAGTAAACCTCCTGTCTCCTTCAGGGAGGCAGAGATGTAGTGATCTGGATGAGTCAGATGGGGGAGAGGCTGGGGTGTAGTTACTATTCATACAGACCAACCTCCCTGTTCTTATTTTCATCCTATGGTCTTGCCTTCATATGTACCGGCTGCCTCCAATTTTTGAGATATTCTGAGATCATTTGGTGAAAATTAACTTGTTTCCTGTTGGCCCTTAAACCAAGTGCAGTTTTGATAATGGCCTATAGACAGAATCTTGTCGTTTCATTGAGATCCAAGCCGTCCACCTTCTCCGAGTCTCCCTACTGCCATTGGCTTAGTCTTCTTGGTTTTTAGTACAAGATATGACATAAACACCACCAAAAGAAAAATCAAATGTGCAACACAACTAAAATCTACCCGAGGTAATGTATCTTGCTCAGTAGTGTTTTAATGTCTAGTGCATTAAAAAAATAAGGGATTATATAAATTTTATCATTTTAAACTTGCACTGAAATGACTGACGGAAGAAATATCATCACAGCCCCCAAACTTAGTGGAGGCAGGGGGACAGTAAATTACTCCTCTAGGAGAAGGACAGCCAGGCCAGGCCCAGTGTTGTGAATAGTGAATTTGTTGTAGATTTAATGAAGAGAGATATGGCTTCCCTGGTAGCTCAGTTGGTAAAGAATCAACCTGCAATGCAGGAGACCCCAGTTCAATTCCTGGGTCAGGAAGATTCCTTGGAGAATCTACTAATTGATTTTTTAGAATGTCAACATAAGAAGAACTAATATAGGGCATATTTCGTGTGCCATCTACACCTGCCTAAAACACTGGGGCATTACTGTCCTTGATGAGCTTGCATTCTTTAGCTGTTTCCCTTTGGGATGTTCCTCCGAAATAAAAGCCTTCTTAGAGGAACAAATGTTTCACAACCCAATAAAAATACTGTTCAGTCTGCTTTCTTTCTCCTTAGCAGGATTTACCTGGATATTTCTGTCCGATATTTGGAGGAAAAATTCTGGGCAATGGCAGTTCATGATATCTGTTGAAACAAATTAATTCTGTAAAATGAGAGATTTACAAGAAACCTGAAGATTTACCGCAAATTTACAAGATTTACAAGAAACTACCAGGGCTTCCCTGGTGGCTCAGACAGTAAAGAATCTGCCTGAAGTGCAGGAGACCAAGGTTCGATCCCTGGGTCAGAAAGATTCCTCCCGGAGAAAGGAACGGCAGTCCACTCCAGTATTCTTGCCTGGGAGATCCCGTGGACAGAGGCTATGGCCCATGGGGTCGCAAAGAATCAGACACAACTGAGTGACTTTCACTTTCACAAGAAAGCTGGAAGTTCCTGCAAGGTGAGTTTATTCCCAGGATCAGCTCATACCGTCCTCCCATGCTAACCAACATGCTGCTGCCCAGTGATGCTCTTCTCCAGCTGACATGGCAGTGGGCCTTCTTCAGTGGCTCCAGGACGATCGCTTAGAAAACATTCAGCAGCCTCAAGAGGCCGTCCCACTGACTGTGGCCATATCACTTTACAGTTTCTTTTTAATCAAAATCATTCTTCATATGTATTATGCCCAGGGTGTTATTTTTCTTAGCAGCGTAAGGGAACTGAAGGATTCGCTTTAGGATAGATCCTGAACAGTCTCGCGTTTTCTATGATTTAATTCTGAAAAGAAGTCACAGGCCAAACTAAACCTTGCTTTCAAATAATTTCCTCAAAAATACAGAAAAGCATTTTTTATTTTTGCTTTTCTCTGCACATGGTCCTCTACCTGACCTCACAGGGACTGAACAGCTGTCCCTGAGAAATGGAGGGAGTCAAGAAAAAAAGGGGTCTGTATGCTAATTTCTGCAGTTATCAATTTGTCAGGGGGGCTTCCCTGGTAGCTCAGACTAAAGAATCTGCCTGCAAGGCAGGAGACCTGGGTTTGATCCCTGGTGGGGGAAGATCCCCTGGAGAAGGGGACCTTCTCCAGTATTTTGGAGCACCCACTCCAGTATTCTTGCCTGGGACATCCTATGAACAGAGGAGCTTGGTGGGCTATAGTCCACGGGATCACAAACAGTTGGACACGACTTAGTGACTAAACAATTACCACAAAGTAAGCAATGGATTTAAAGGTAGGTATGTTTTGTGTCTGGTCCACTGGCAGATTCTGTAATTTTGGAGGTGGGTCGGCAACAACAGGTTGTCAGATTAGCATTCGATGTTGATGAGAACACCCTGGTGAAACATGCAGAGGAGACCCCATATGAAGGGGCTCGGAACGCCTTTTCCCGAGGAATTCACCCTCGTATCAGTCGAGGTAAAGTGGATATAAGAAAAATGCCATGTGTGTGGAGAGTATGAGGAAAGGTCATCTATTTCCAAAAAGAATATTGTTTACAAGGAGTGTTAATAGGTTTCAGGGGAAATGTTAATTTTTTTTTCTCCTTGATGAAATAGCTACTGTAAGTTTTTAATGGTTAATCATTCATTCCTGAATTTTTATATTAAGCATTTTATATTACTTTATTGACTTAACTTTTATGCTCTTCTTCATTTTGACAGTAAAGAATGACCAGGCAATACTCTTTGAAAATTGGAGACCATTTGCAGCTGCTCTCTGTTGAAGAAAGTGAATAATAGGGTGCCCTCAAGGAATTTCGAAGGTATCACTCAACAGAAACTTTTGTGTCTGAAGAAAACTAGATCATTTTATCATGGTAGGCATAGTGATATGTTTGCTTTAATAAAATGCTATATTTCTGCCTTTAATCTCTTGTCAACCAGCTATTAAAAAGCCCCAAAGTGCATGCGTGCAGCACATGTAAACACTTGTGGTTTTGAGGTTACCACAGAACATACTAATAAAGCATGTAATTTGTGTTTTGTGCACAGACTGTAATAATTTATTGAGTGGTAGAAAGAAGCTAGAGAAGGATTTTCTCCAACTGTAGCCAGCAAGTCAATTTAATTTTAGGCCTTTATGCAGAGGTGCAGGCAGACACATGTTCATACAATGAAATCATGTGTAAAAAGCATCAGAAAGTCTCTGTCAGGATAAAAGTGAGGCAAAATGTAAATTAATTTCACACACACAAGCCGAACACATTATATTAAGAATTCTCATGTTGTTCCTTTAAGCTAATCAGCTGGGAGGGTGGGTATGCTTTCCCTAAGAGGTGTGTGTGCCTGTATGTGTTACACACGGATAATACATTGGCAGAATGTAGATTAAGTTAATTCAAGTAAATAAGTAATTCAAGATAAACCATCATAGCAAATCATAGCAATCACCTATTTTCTTTTTTCTTTTGTTTTGGCCACACCAAACAGCATGTGGGATCTTAGTTTCCAGGCCAGGGATTGAACCCGTGCCCCTGTAAGTGGAAGCTGGGAGTCAGAACCATTGCACTGCCAGGGAAATTCCAGCAATCACTGTTTAAGCTTCATAAACATGACCTCCATAGATCCTGTGGGAAGAGGGCAACAGCAGTTCTGCTCCTTTCTTTAAAAAAAGAAAACAAAACAAGAGAACAAAGTGTGGGAAGGTTGCAGCACTTTTACAGGGCCGTGGAAGAGCTCACGGTCCGACTGCAGCATCTACCGTGCTTGTTGGAGCAGCTGGTTTCACTGTTTATGCAAGGTCCTTACAAGTAAGGATTGCACCTTGCTGGTTTCATTAAACTTCTTCCCTCATGAGATATCTTGCATACGACACACAAGAAACTCAGATCATTTCAATGGAGAGACTCTGAGTAGAGGGAAGAAATGAGAGCCTTACTGTATACATGCCAACGTCTGGAAAATTTTGCGAAATTCTGTAGTTTGGGAACAAAACCACACTTTACGCAAACAAAAAAACACGCTCAGTTTAGGGAAAATGTCTGTGCCTGGAGGAAATGGGTTTTAGGAGCTCTGTGTTTATTCCAAAAAGATGCAACACCTCTTGCCTGAAAAGCAAGTCACCATTCTCTATGCTTTTCCTCCCCTCTTAACAATGTATATATACTAGTTTTCAATGCAGACAAATCTGTTGTTCAAAACCTTTGGAATTTGAGGCCAAATGAAAATGAATCCTTTCTGTCCGCTTTAAGCCTAACCCACTTCTGCATTTGGTACATTTGCTTATCTAATCAACCAACTCCCACTGACAACTAGGGGTTGAAGAGCTTCCTGTGGTCAATGGAAAGCATATTCTGCAAATCCTTGAGGAGACAATAGCAGCGTGTGCTGGAGAGCCATCCTATTTAAAGCGGAATTGAAATCACACTGGGAAGGAGTTTCCTATGAGGGACTCAGCCAGTTTTCTGCTCTTAGGAGAAGGAAGCCATAAGCCTAGTGGCCACTGTAATCCTTCCTGTGGTCTGACCTACTCTAGTCTGAGCACTTGCTTACATCATAAAGAAATACAGAGAAAGGAGAGAAGAAGGAGGGGGCAGGGCAGAGGAAGGAAAAAGAGGCAAAAAATTGTCTGGTTGCTAAGTCATGTCTGACTCTGTGATCCCCTGGACTGTAGCCTGTCAGGCCCTCTATCTGTGAGATTTCCCATACGAGAATACTGGAATGGGTTGCCATTTCCTCTTCCAGGGGATCTTTCCAAGAAGATAACCAGAAATCCACACCTTCCAAATGTTTTCTTTGCTCATGTTGGCTGGTGGTATTTTGTTTTGCAGTAAATCAATTTTGAAGTCAATGTTCATAAAAACCCAGGAACAAATGTTTTCAAATTGATTAAAGTTATAATTTGGGAGGTTTTTGATTGCCATAAAATATAACAAAAAAGTAGAGATTAGTTGTTTAAGTAGCTAATTAAAACAAGCTTAATTGGGGCTTTTCTCCTTAATGCCAGTTTTGGTGTATATCTGTGGGTTTCTGAATGCTACTCGGATGTCAAATCATCTTTCTAGCCAGTTTCTTTTAACACATAAAGGGAAAGAGGGACTAGCGGAGTCAAAAGACTAGAATCAAAACAAGGGCAGCTCCCCAGGTCGTGTTTAAATCTGTAACTGTAAGTTTGGGAAGGTTCATGCATCTCATACTCACTTAATTTTATTTCAGTGTAATGATCAAAATGGCTGCTGAAATATTTTAGATCAAAATGCGCAGATATGAAGAAGAATAGCAAAGCTGAATCAACTTAGAACACCAGGTAGAGACTATATTCTAAATCACAATTATTTAAAAACAAAATCAGTATCCACTGCTGTTTTTTTTAAGAGCTTTTATCTTTTTGTTTAAAACAAAAGTGTCATACATAAAGGTGATAATTCCTACTTAGTTAATTCAAAATTCATGATTGCAATTAGAACCCTAATTGATACCAAAACACACAGTATTGACCTCATAAGACATAATCCAAGTTGAACTCACTAAATCTACTGATATCTATGTGCATGTAAAACTCATAAAGATCAGATATTTTCCCCTAATATGAAGAATGAAGGAAAAGTAATACTTTTTCCCATATTTTTTGTTCCCACAGAGCATAAATATATTTCTTTATATTGAGATCTATAACAAACTGAAGAGTAAAAGTCTAGAGCTAAGAAAAAGTGTCACAAATTCAGGTTCCAAAAGGGCTGGACAAGGTCACTGGCTTGTCAATATTTTGAGCAATCACTGATCCTTTATAAGCACTTGTAGATTCGATATTTTAGGATCACAATCTTTCACGATTTAAGGTTATATAGATAGAAAAAAATACTTAAGAACTTCCCTGGCAGTTCCAGTTGTCGAAGTGGTGAAAAATCCTCCTGCCTATGCAGGAGACACAGGAGACATGAGTTAGATCCCTGGGATAGGAAGATCCCCTTAGAGGAGGGAAATGGTAACTCACTCCAGTATTCCTGCCGGCGGTGGTCTGGGGCAGGGAGGGGGGTAGGCAAAACAAAACTATGGACAGAGGAGCCTGGTGGGCTACAGTCCCTGGGGTCACAAAGAGTCAGACCTGACTGAAGGACTGAGCATGCATGCACACACTGGTGGGCCAGTGGTTAAGACACCATGCTTCTAATGCAAGGAACATGGGTTTGATCCCTGGTTAGAGAACTAAGATTCCACATGATATGCATCCAATAAATAAATAAATATTTAAAAATATTTAGATGCAGATTTAGACAGCTCTGGACTAGATTTTGCTAAATGAGACTTCTGAAATGAAATTATTAGTGTTTTTCTCAAAATATAATTTACATTTTCTCAACCTTAGTGTTTCCCTTTCATATTTGAAATAGTCATTAGCTCTGAATGATCATTTACAAAAATAATCCTAGAGTCTGTTAATTTTGGAGTCTGACTGGCTTAAAATATTCCTAAATTCAGTGCATGATTTCCTACATTCTGATATTTTAAAAACATCGATCATTCATTTATTGGTTCATTCCTCCACATGCCTTGGGTAGGTTCTAAGTAAATATTTTCTGGATGGAAGAATGAATGAATGGGAGTGAAGTCCCATACATGGGGGGGAGTTATATCTCTCACTTATGAAATAATCAGAATTCTGAATGAATATTAAGGAAAAGTCATTCTAGACTGGTGATCACATAGTAAATTCAACATTACATTTCTGGACCTCATGGAATTTTTTTCTAATGATGATATTTCATAAATAATTTTCATGCATTTCAAACTATACTCCTGAACAATTGGGAAAAATTTATTTTCTCCTTTAGAGTCCTATGGTTTCCTTTGCCCTTTATCCAGGAACATGCCTTTAAGATCAGTACTGGCACAGGGGCTGTTAACATTTGCTGCTACTCTGGCACTTTCCCTTGGTTGCTCATGATGACTTTATTGGGGGTATCTCGGCCATAATCTCAGAAAAAGAGATTTCTACTTAACACTGACAAGATGAAACCAAGGTAGCATGTACTGATCAGCTGTTTTCCCCAGACCATGCTTCTGGCAAGAAAGGCCAACGGTTTAGCGCATGGCAATGACCATTTGTGTTCTGATGTCTGTAAGAGGCACTTGTGGGTCCTCTCTTTCAGGTTAGACTAAGGATGGCCCTGAAGAAAGAGAAGAAACAGCCTCTCCCTGTAGCATCTAGACTGCTTCTTCTATACTTTCTGCTTGGGTAGTAGTAGGTACTCTGACTGTTTCCTGACATCATACTTTGCTTTTCCAGCAAGGACATTTAGTGCCTCAAACAGCTGCCAGGGCTCTGTTTCACTGACTTGCATCTGGAAGAGGAAGGACATGAGATGCAGGAGGACCCGGGGTGCAGACACGTGAGGCAGACTCAGGAGGAGCCTTGTTTGCAGGACATAATGAAGGGTCTTCCTGACAGAGCTCACCTTCAAGATGGGAGAAGTCAAAGTCCGGAAGTGGGAGCCCAGGAAGTGCCTCATGGTCAGAAATGGTGATTCTGAGACAGAGGAGAGCTTGTCACTCCCATCACCTCCTGGCCCGGCCCTATGAGATCTCACTTGAGTGTGAGGGAGGGAGTTTTGAGACAGAAAAAAGATGGAAATACATGTTTCTGTTTAGCGGGAACACAGCTGCAGGGCAGTAACCACCTTGCAGTGGGTGATCACCTAGTCGCGGGGTGTCCCCAGGAAGCAGGACGCTCAGCTCATAGGTGGCTGCTCAGAGGCTCTCGAGAGTCTCTAACTTGTAGGCAGCAGTGCCTGCAGGCAGATCCCGTGGATGGTGTCAGGTTACGCAAAGGTGGCACAGGAGCGAACTTCAGGAGCATCAAACACAGGAAGAAAACCAGGTTGCCAGCCCTAAGAAGCTGGAGTGGAGTGTGACAACAGCTCCTACTTGAGTTTTGACACTCTGCCTGGGAATGTTCTCAGTGCTTCCCCTTGTGTGAACCTTGTACTCCTCAAAACAACTCTGTGAGTTAGATCTTTTTAGAATCCCCATTTGACAGGCAAGACAATGGAAGCACAGGGAGGTTAAGTAACTTGACCAATGTCATACAGCAAAAAGTGGCAGAGACACTATTTTATTTAGGATTGAAAAGGAAAGTGCTCGATTTTTCTAGAATCTGAGAAATACGAGGTGAGTGGGAAGGAAGGATTTTGCTTTCAAGTGGCATCAGAGGCAGGCTTCCCAGCTGGCTCAGCAGCTCAGCGGCAAAGAACCCACCTATGAGTACAGGATAGGTGGGTTCCATTCCTGGGTCGGGAAGATCCCCTGTAGGAGGAAATGGCAACCCCTTCCAGTATTCTTGCCTGGAAAATTTCATGGACAGAGGAGCCTGGCAGGCTACAGTCCATAGGGTCGCCAAGAGTCAGAGATGACTGAGCAGGCACCAACGCACGGTATCAATGGTACTGAAATAGCCAGGAAGAGTGTGAAATCCATTTTTTTTTTTCTTTTATTCCGAGGTTAATGTGACCTGAAAACATTCTTCTGGAAGCAATGGAGCAGCAAACACCCTTCTCATATTCACCACCACTTGAATTACCTCTGAGAGGAGACGCAGAGAGGAGAAGGCGGGCCTGAAACGCCTTACCACGAGTCAGAAGTTGGTCCCGGTATGCCGCCCGGCACCGGATGCTCACAGCCGGCCTGCCTCTGTACCGCTTCCGTTTAGATTTTATCCTTTACCAACAGGCTCAGAGGAGCGAAGCAAATTTCCCAAAGTGCCGCAGCCGCAAAGTTGCAGAAACGGGGTGTGAAATGCAGGTCCAAGTCCCAAAGGCCAAGTTATTTTCAGAATGCGATATTGCTCCTCCCCAGAGGAGAGAGATACCAGAGAAGGGAAAAGAAAAGTGGACTTAATGCGTCTTTCATGTTCAAAAAAAAAGTGCCACCTACAGAAAATAGTCTTCAGTGGATCACTCACTTGAATTAAAACATTCCTCAGAATACAATCGAGGGAGATTCTATTCATCTACTTGCAATTACAAGGAAATAAAAGCAACAGGGACTCGGTCGTTAATTGGAGGTTCTAAGTAAACGCATCTCTGCTGCTTTTGATTAGGGCAAGGACAGATGCTAAACACCACACCTTGCCCAAAAGCTCAGGAAGCACTTTGAAAACAGGGCTGTAACAACTTTGTACAAATGCTCAGATTCAAAAACCTCAGATGCACAAAGGTTCAGATTCACCCATGCAGTGTTTTCCGCAAAGGTTTGTATTAATTAAATGGCCGCTTCTGCTATACACTGTTGCTCCCCATGCCTTCTACACATGCTAAGCCTCAGGTATGACAGTGTGGCGCCCAGGCCCTGACTTTAACAAAGTTTTACTCTGAAGGCTTCTTGGAGATCACATCCATTGTCTTAGAAGATAGTTGTTATAAAGATGGCTGCATTGTAAATTCCTCCTCTTAGCCTATCTGGCAGATGCAGGGAGCAAGGCAGACGTGTCGGGGAGGGAGAGAAGGAAAGTCTGGTGTCATAAGAACAGGGTTTTGAACTTTTGAGTAAAGGGACAGTATGCCTGCCTGCTCAGTCGTGTCCTACTTTTGCGACCCCATTGTCTATAGCCCACCATGCTCCTCTGTCCATGGGATTCTCCAGCAAGAATACTGGAGCAGGTTACCATTTCCTCCTCCAGGGGTCTTCCTGACCCAGGGATCGAACCCAAGTCTCCTGCATTGACAGGCGGATTCTTTACCAGTGAGCCACCTGGGAAGCCCAGCACTTCCCATTAAACCTATACAGAAGCCTTGTTTGTGAGTAATGGTAACACCGACCCCCACACTGCAGCACTGTCTAGGCACCAGACTGGATTCTAGGTGCTTTATGGCCTTGTTCTTCTTGACTGTTCTGTGAGGTTAGTATAATTGATCCCATTTTACCAAAGAGAAACACGAGGCACAGAGATCTGTTACCAGAGCCAAAGAGGACTGGGACAGAGCACTTGCCAACTGGACTGACCCTGGGCACTGGAGGGCAGTTGGTACCCAGAAGCATTGGGTTCCAGCTCATAACACTCTGTCACAGCCTTCAAGGAAAGGAACAAACAAGTTTAAGAAACATCTGTTGGCGATCATCCAGAAAACTTGTTGAATTACGGACTGAGGGTGCAATGGGTTTACTGTCTGAAGCTGAGAACTTCTGAGAGGCTGGGAATGATAACGTGATAATGGTCTCAGGATAAAGTGACAATGTCTACATCTTCCTAGTCAACTTCAGGCTGCAAAACCCTCCACATTTGCCTTTATATAACTGGGCACAACTCTAACATGGCATTCAGATTTTGTAACAGGTTTCTGCAAAAACATTTTAAATGTTCTGCCCCCACCCCATTGGGGCTTTAAGGCTACTCTTTCCCTATTGCATTTCTATGAAAATGAAAAGGTAGATTCTTATCTTTCACCAGGGAGCCTTTCAGGCATATAAATAGTGGCCAGAGCCATGTGTGTGTGATTTATTGCTCAGACCATGGTAGCGCTTTGCATGGCCATTGGTGTTCAAGGTTTAAGCACTGCGTATCTCCTAGTGGGACTGTTATATTTTAAGTACAATTCTTGTAATATTTTTTGGGGGGTCTCTCCCTCTATATTTAATCTCAGATTATAGCATAAAGGTTAACAGCTGCAGAAACAGAAGACAGCCTGATATCCAGTGGAGTTGGCTAATCTGAAAAGGGCTGATAAGATCTTCTCAGTCTCCGCAGAGCAAGGCCAGAGGGCACTGCATGGTTTTCTTTAGCTCACTAGAATGTTCTCTCATTTCACAGAGTCAGTCCTATTTTGTGGAGGACGCAGTGTTCTAACACTAGAGAAGCTGTCTTTTTGGTTGTTATGTGTGAGCAAATCTATTCTGCTTAACTACAAAACCATGATGATGCCACTAATCTGATAAACCATCTATTTCTTCTGATACTTCCAATTTCACTGGCAGAACACAGTATAGATAAGTTTGT
Organism: Bos indicus; assembly: GCF_029378745.1. Lineage (NCBI taxonomy): Eukaryota > Metazoa > Chordata > Mammalia > Artiodactyla > Bovidae > Bos > Bos indicus. The sequence continues at coordinate 48,904,234 of NC_091782.1, read as the reverse complement.
CCGGAAACACCTCCAGGGAACTTCAATTGTTTTCTTTGTTGTTGTTGTTCAGTCGCTAAATCCTGTCTGGTTCTTTGAGACCCCGTGGACAACAGCACACCAGGCTCCTTGTCCTTCACCAACTTCCAGAACTTGCTTAAATGCAAGTCCATTGAGTCAATGATGCCATCCAACCATATCATCCTCTGTCGTCCCCTTCTCTTCCCGCCTTCAATCTTTCCCAGCATCAGGGTCTTTTCAAATGAGTCAGCTCTTTGTATCAGGTGACCAAAGTACTGGAGTTTAAGCTTCAGCCTCAGTCCTTCCAGTGAATACTCCTTTAGGATTGACTGGTTTAATATGCGTGCAGTCCAAGAGACTCTCAATAGTCTTCTCAGGCACCACAACTTGAAGGCGTCACTTCTTCAGCACTCAGCCTTCTTTATGGTCCAACTCTCACATCCTTACATGACTACTGGAAAAACCACAGCTTTGACTAGACGGACCTTTGTCAACAAGGGCTTCCCAGGTGGCTCAGTGGATAAAGAACCTGCCTGCAATGCAGGAGACGCAGGAGATATGGGTTCAGTTCCTAGGTCAGGAAGATCCCCTGGAGGAGGGCACAGAGATTATTGATATTTCCCACAGTCTTGATTCCAGCTTGTTTTTCCTCCAGCCTGGCATTTCTCATGATGTACTCTGCATAGAAGTTAAATAAGCAGGGTGACAATATACAGCCTTGACGTACTCCTTTCCCAATTTGGAACCAGTCTGTTGTTCCATGTCCAGTTCTAACTGTTGCTTCTTGACCTGCATACAGATTTCTCAGGAGGCAGGTCAGGTGGTCTGGTATTCCCATCTCTTTCAGAATTTTCCACAGTTTGTTGTAATCCACACAATCAAAGGCTTTGGCATAGTCAGTAAAGCCAAAGTAGATGTTTTTCTGGAACTCTCTTGCTTTTCCTATGATCCAGAAGATGTTGGCTATTTGATCTCTGGTTCCTCTGCCTTTTCTAAATCCAGCTTGAACCTCTGGAAGTTCCCGGTTCACATGCTATTGAAGCCTGGCTTGGAGAATTTTGAGCATTATTTCACTAGCATGTGAGATGGGTGCAATTGTGTGGTAGTTTGAGCATTCTTTGGCATTGCCTTTCTTTGAGATTGGAATAAAAGCTGACATTTTCCAGTCCTATGGCCATTGCTGAGTTTTCCAAATTTGCTGGCATATTGAGTGCAGCATATTCACAGCATCATCTTTTGGGAATCAAAATATCTCAACTGGAATCCCATCACCTCCACTAGCTTTGTTCATGTGATGTTTCCTAAAGTCCACTTGACTTCTCATTCCAGGCTGTCTGGCTTTAGGTGAGCGATCACACCATTGTGATTATTGGGGTCATGAAGATCTTTTTTTTTTTTGTATCGTTCTTCTGTGTATTCTTGCCATTTCTTAATGCCCTCTGTTTCTGTTAGGAACCAAGATGAACAGGTCATGGTGGAGAGTTCTGACAAAACGTGGTCCTCTGGAGAAGGGAGTGGCAAGCCACTTCGGTATTTGTGCCTTGAGAACCCCATGAACAATATGAAAAGGAAAAAAGATAGGATATTGAAAGAGAAACTCCCCAGGTTGGTAGGTGCCCAATATGCTGCTGGAGAAGAGTAGAGAAATAACTCCAGAAAGAATGAAGTGATGGAGCCAAAGCAAAACCAACACCCAGCTGTGGATGTGACTGGCAATGGAAGTAAAGTCTCATGCTGTAAAGGACAATATTGCATAAGAATCTGGAATGTCAGGTCCATGAATCACAGTAAATTGGAAGTGGTCAAACAGGAGATGGCAAGAGTGAACGTCGACATTTTAGGAATCAGCGAACTGAAATGGACTGGAATGGGTGAATTTAACTCAGATGACCGTTATGTCTACTACTGTGGGCCAGAATCCCTTAGAAGAAAAGGAGTAGCCATCATAGTCAACAAAAGATTCTGAAATGCAGTTCTTGGATGCGGTCTCAGAAATGACAGAGTGATCTCTGTCCGTTTCCAGGGCAAACCATTCAAAATCATAGCAATCCAAGTCTATGCCCCAACCAGTAATGCTGAAGAAGCTGAAGTTGAATGGTTCTGTGAAGACCTACAAGATTTTCTAGAACTAACACCCAAAAACGATGTCCTTTTCATTACAGGGGATTGGAATGCAGAAGTAGGAAGTTAAGAGCTACCTGGAATAACAGGCAAATTTGGCCTTGGAGTACAAAATGAAGCAGGTCAAAATCTAACAGAGTTTTGCCAAAAGAATGCACTGGTCATAGCAAACACCCTCTTCCAACAACACAAGAGAAGACTCTACACATGGACATCACCAGATGGTCAGCACCAAAATCAGACTGATTATATTCTTTGCAGCCAAAGATAGAGAAGACCTATACAGTCAGCAAAAACAAGACCGGGAGCTGACTGTGGCTCAGATCATGAACCCTTATTGCCAAATTCAGACTTAAATTGAAGAAAGTAGGGAAAACCACTAGACCATTCAGGTACCAACTAAATCGAATCCCTTATGATTATACAGTGGAAGTGACAAATCGATTCCAGGGATTAGATCTGATTGACAGAGTGCCTGAAGAACTGTGGACGGAGGTTCATGACATTGTACAGGAGGCAGTGACCAAAACCATCCCCAAGAAAAAGAAAGGCAAAAGGGCAAAACGGTTGTCTGGAGGCCTTACAGATAGCTGAGAAAAGAAGAGAAGCGAAAGGCAAAGGAGAAAAGGAAAGATACATCCATCTGAATGCAGAGTTCCAAAGAACAGGAAGGAGAGATAAGAAACCCTTCCTCAGTGATCAGTGCAAAGAAATAGAGGGAAACAATAGAATGGGAAAGACTAGAGATCTCTTCAAGAAAAGTAGGGATACCAAGGGAACATTTCATGCAAAGATGGGCACAATGAAGGTCAGAAATTGTATGGACGTAACAGGAGCAGAAGATATTAAGAAGAGGTGGCAACAAGTAAGTACTTCAACAAAACCACCACCAACAATTGTGATATAAAGCCATGTGAAGTGGAAATTACAATCTTGATTTTATTTTTGATTTTTGGATTGGTTTATTTAATTTTAGTGTATTTAGCTTGAATAATTGTGTATGTAAATGTATAACAGAATCACTTTTATTGTCCATTTCTTTCATCTATTAATCTATTACATTATATGCAAAAGACTTATTAAAATATTAGGCTCAAAATAGAAAAGTTAGAGAGTTTCATACAATGAAAAAGGCTTTATTCGTCAACATACAAAACAATAGACCAAGGGCTTTTTATACAGAGGAGCACCTTTAAGGCATTTAAAATATTTAATATACTTTACATAATCATTTTACACTGATAAAGTCTTAGATTTAGTAGGAAACATTAAGATTATTTAGTATGGCCTTAGCAGATGAATGAGTTCTCTCTACAACATTCAGAATAAGAGGTCACTCCATTTCCCCCTCTATTTCTAGTGATGAGAAATGTACCATTTCTTTGAAAGTCAGACATATTTGTATACAAAATAAATTTTTAGGCAATTCTTTCTTACAATGAGCTTTTTTTTTTTTTTTTTTCCTACAATTTTCCCCTGCTTGGGTTTTGTTTTGTCCTTTTGAGGTCTGTCCCTATTGAGGTCTCAGTAAATGAATGTCATCTCTGCTCCACTTAACAATGCTTCAGATATTTAGAAACAGCTAGTATATTTCCTAGTATATTGGAGAAGGAAATGGCAACCCACTCCAGTGTCCTTGCCTGGAGAATCCCAGGGACGGGGGAGCCTGGTGGGCTACGGTCTATGGGGTCGCACAGAGTCAGACACGACTGAAGCGACTTAGCAGCAGCAGTATATTTCCTCGTGGATCATAGTCATGTCATGGCAATGGGTATTGTGTAACTCCATGAAGCTATGAGCGAAACATGCAGGGCCACTCACGAAGGATGGGTCATGGTGGAGAGTTCTGACAAAATGTGGTCCATAGTGGGCTGCTGCTGGGGCTTGCCAAGTTGTGTCAGTCATGTCTGACTCTGTGCGACCCCATAGATGGCAGCACACCAAGCTCCCCCGTCCCTGGCAAGAACATGGGTGGATTGCCATTTCCTCCTCCAGGTCACTGGAGGAGGAAATGGCAAACTGCTCCAGTATTCTTGCTGCTGAAACCCCATGAACAGTATGAAAAGGCCAAAAGACACCGGAAGATGAGCCCCCCAGGTTGGAAGGTGTCCAGTATGGTCTTGGGTAAGAGTGGTGGGCAATTACTAACAGCTCCAGAAAGAATGAAGAGTCTGGGCCAAAGTGGAAATTGTGCATGTGTCTGGTGGCGAAAGTCTGATGCTGTAAAGACCAATATTGCATAGGGACCTGGAATGTTAGGTCCATGAATCATGCTTTATTCCATCTCTTATTAGACCTCCTCAAAATTATTAATTGTTATTCAGAATTTTTGTTGGTCAAAGACTTCCCAGGCCTGAACAAAATGCTCTTAAGGTACAAACCAGGACAGCATAGAGTTAAGAATCCTCTTCTTTGCTCATGAAATAACCAAAAAGAAAAAAGAAAGAAAGAAGTTTTTGCCATATCTTTTGACTAATTTGCACAAAAAGATAGCCATTGGATTAACAAATGTGCTTACCCTGGTGATTTTGTTTTTCCCCTTGATTTTTGACTACGATTTACATTGAAAAAGTGTACCATTAAAAAAAAATGAAGAAAAGGAGAATCAAAGATGACATCAGATTTTCATCTTGGGAAAAATACAAATCATTGTTCAGATTCAAGAATTTTTCATAAAGGGTTTTTCTTTTAGGTTATTAACATGAAAATAAGAACATGCAAAATGCACCTCATGGTATAAGAATTTCATAATTTCTTTTCTCTACAGTTTTGTTGTTTCATTTCTGAATCCTTTTCTGCTAATATTTTATTTGTAAGGGAATCAGCATTTTTTTTTTTCATTTTCTCTTTCTTTTTACCAGTTACAACTGAATTTATTTGTAAAGTCTAGTATATTTTAGAACTCTGAATTGTAGTATTTCTAAGCCAGCAAATGTACTTCAGCAACTTAAATGCAGTGATAGATCCTAATCTATCAGGTATGTTTTTAAGCTCATACCTGAATAATATTTTTTCTTCAGCTGTCTTTTCCATTTCTTTTTCCGTCTTCTTCCCAGGCTCTCTTTCACTTTCAGAATGTCTCAACCAGCTTCTTTATCCATTCGTCTGCTGATGGACATCTAGGTTGCTTCCGTACTCCGGCTATTGTAAACAGTGCTGCAGTGAACACTGGGGTGCATGTGTCTTTTTCAGTTATGGTTTTGAGGAGAAGGTTTTGCTCAGAAAAAGTGCTCTAAAAGAAATCAAATGATGCAGAAGCAACTGTACATCCAGGTGAAAAAAAATGTAAATTTAGATACAGACCTTACATCCTTCTCAAAAGTTAATTCAAAATGAATTGTAGACTAATACTTAAAATACAAAACTACAAAACTCCTAGAAGATAGCTTAGGAGAAAATCTAAATGGTCTTGGACATGGTTCTGACTTTTAGATCTGACACTAAAGCACAATCTAGAAAATAAATAGTTGATAAATTGGACCTCATTAAGATGAGAACAAACTCTTGCCTTGTGAAAATATTTGTGTCAATAGATGGCAAAGACAAAAGTGTTTTGGAGAAAATATTTACAGACTACATACCCGAGAAAGGGCTTTTATCTGAAATACACAGGCAATTCTTCAAACTCAACGATAAGAAGACCAACAATAGATTAAAAAATGAGCAAACTCTGAACAGACACCTCATCAAAGAAAGTGAAAGTGAAGTGAAGTCGCTCAGTCGTGTCGGACTCTTCACGACCCCATGGACTGTAGCCTACCAGGCTCCTCCATCCATGGGATTTTCCAGGCAAGAATACTAGAGATACCAGATCAGATCAGATCAGATCAGTCGCTCAGTCTGACTCTTTGCGACTCCATGAATCACAGCACGCCAGGCCATACTAGAGATATGCAAATAAGCAAATAAAAAGGTTCTCCATATCACATGTCATCAGGGAAATTCAAATTAGCCAACACTAAATAAAATGCCTGTGGGATTATTTTGCAACTTTGTTGAATCTATAATCAATTCAAAATCCAAAGTTTAAACAAGATAACAAAGGGAAACAGGAAAGGGCGCTGCAGGCCTTGGCTGGAGGTGACTTGGAGAGGCCAGAGGAGCTTTGTGGGATATTTGGGGGAGGATGTTCGTAGCAGGACTGGCAGCTTCCTATTTTCCCCCATGAGCAGAGTGTCAGGAAAGCTTCGGCTGGCTGCCCACAGGTCCCAAGCCAAGGTATAGTTTCTGAAGAACACAGGATACATCAAAGGGCTTGCGCTCTCAGAATGCCCTGCTTGTTGATGGACTGTTACCTGGAAAGGTGACAGGGTGTAATTCCTTGCCATACTTTTTTTTTTTTTTTAATTACTGTAAAGGGCTGCTCTGTTTCCTGTGTGTCCATTCTTTCTTTCTTCTTCCTGAAAGAGATAAGTTTTTCTTTCATTTTCAGAGATACTCAGAAGATTCATCCTGCTGAACTGTATGGTAAAATTCAGAAGGTAGATTTTTTTTTTTTTGGTGGGGGGGTCAGGAGTCCCAGCATGGCACAAATCCAACTTTATATTAAAAATTTGAAGCAGAAAAAAATTAAATCTCAGCACCCATCACACCAAAAGCAAGTGAAGTCATCTTAAAAACATGATGACTCACTAAACAAAGGCCGGAGTCGGGCTCTACGAATTCATGTTTGAAGTAGTGGATAATCCTGTAATTGCCTCTTCTCAGAAAATTTCTGTGTCTATGTGGGAGAAAGCTGTTATTTAAATCGTGGAGCGTTTTACACATCAAAGCTGCTTCTGTCAAGTATGTTCAGTTGCTTTAAACTTTTTTTTTTAAAGACAAGACTTGGGAACCAAGGTTTCAGTTGGAGCTGAAAGGAAAAAAAAGGAAGGAAAGGGGGGGGGGGGGGCGAAAATCCACAACTTTCTTTCCTTGAAGGAAAAGAAAGAAAAAGATTTATCTTTGTATGCCCACATTCATGTTTTCCATCACAGAGGAAATGCATGTAATCCTTTATGATAAGTTAAGATACAGCAAAAGAAGGGAATGGCAACCCACTCCTGTAATCTTGCTCGGAGAATCCTATGGACAGAAGAGCCTGGTGGGCTACAGTCCATGGGGTTGCAAAGAATCAGACACAACTGAGTGACTAACACTTTCACTTTCACTTCCTTTTCAAGACGCAGTGAGATTTTCTTGCTGGAGGAAACCATACTGCATCTCCTCTTCGTGGATTCCACACGTTCCCCACGTGGTTGCCTTTGCATGCGGCCAGAGGTGTGCAAGTAAAGGGCAAGTTCAAGTGCAAATTTGTTATGGCCTCTGCCTCCTGAAAATCCAACAGATGACTCTACCTCCATGTCATGTGTGTTTAAAATTCTCAAGACACTTTACATAAAATACAAGCCTCCGTCAAAATATAAGCCCTCTTACTTGTCACCTCCATGTCCTTCAGTTTTGGTGCTCGAGTCTCTCTGGTTGACTTGCTGCTGTTGCAGACACCACACTGTGGCACACGGCTGGGTGTCGGGCGTGGCTTCCCCTCTCTGCATGCCTTTCCGCCCCCTTCGCACCCATACGCTCCTGTTTAAGCAGGTGTCCTAGCCTTTCGGCTACTGCATCATGGAACACCACAGCTGGGTGACTTGTAACAGCAGACATTTATTTCTCACAGTTCTGAGGGCTGGGGTGTCCAAGATGAAGGCACCGGGAACTTCTATGTCTGGTGTGAGATCCCTGGGTCATAATGGACCTTCATCTTGCTGGAAAGGTAAGAGTTGCTCTCTGTGGACTCATGTAAGGGCTCTAAACCCACCTGTGAAGACTCTACCCTCATGTCCTGATTATCTCCCAAAGGCCCCTCCTAACTCCAACACACAGCCTCAGGATTCAACATACGGATTTCAGGGGACAGTAGCATTCCGTCTATGTTACCAGGCTGTTACTGTACCTCCGGCATGGGGAGCCATCTGTGAGCCTCCAGGGGCACCAGGGTTCCCAGAACATCTCCATCAAAGCCCTGACAGTAAGGAGAAAGAATAAGTCATCAGTCACCCCTCTAGACTGAGGGCCCCCGAGAGAACAAGACCTCGTTATCCACATTTCCTAACAATCCAGGGACCCAGTAAAGACACAGTGAACGGAACTGAAATCTTTCCAGTTATAGGACCTCCTTCTTATGTTTTATGGACTCCAAAATCCGCTTGCTAAACCCAGAAAATCTTGGGAATGGAGTACTTTGTATTATATACATATTTTGGGGGCTCCAAAGGAAACTCCTGGAATCTTACTCTGGTGATCTCTGTGATGCTCTTTGAAGCAGTCATTGGACTTTGCAACTCACCTACATGAGGGCTGTTCTCACAGCAGACTTTTCATTGTTCTGTTGAAAATATAGGTTTTATAACTGCAAAATAAATTGAAACTAAAAAACCAGCAACTTTAACTCATCAAGGGGAAAAAAATCAACATACTTCCAACATTTCAACTTTAAGAAGGAAATGCCCAGCATTTATAAATTAAAAATAAGGCATTTATTCAACCCCAAAGCTGTACCGCCTGACTGCCCTAAGAAGGCTCACCAGACCCACTGGTTGAACGCAGGTTGAAGATTTCTGGCCGCAGGATTTAATTTACTAGATTCACACTTGTGTCAGTCATTCGAGTAACGAGGTCACAAAGAAGTATTTTTTTTAAAACAAACATTCTTAGTGTGAGCACCTTAATTTGCTTCTTCTGAAGGATCAAGAACGGCAGGACATGTTCACAAACATCCCAATTTTACATGCATTTTTAATACAATGTGTTTTGTAAAAGCCTTGTTGACTAGTTACATCTTGTTAGTAATGGTCCTTCATCTCAAATCCCTAGGGGGTTCTTTATTCTGGAAAAAAAGAGTATCGAGGCACCCCCGGGTACTATTTAGGAGAAATGACTGCATGATCGTCTCCTCCTGTGTCAGTTCAAGTTAAAATACTTTATGGCACTGTCAAAATTTGGTCAATAGCACATAACTTATTGTCATAGTCTATCGCAATAACAAGGAAGTATTTGTCAATAACAATGCAAAGAATAGCCTATCCATCCTGAGTCTCTGTATGGGTGAAGCTAAATCAAATGTCTATGAAGGGAAGAAGAGAAGTGGATATTCTAAGATTAAATCTGATTATGAAGGGCATTTGATATCTCCATCAATGGGAAGATTCATGCTCTTAAATAACAGAGAAAGAGAGCTTTGTAGAAGCAAAATAAGCATCTGAGTGAAGATCTTCTCAGACAGAGCAAGGGACAATTTTTTTGAGTCCTCAAGTTGGGACTGTATTTGAAATGTTTTACAGAATAATTTAATATTTCTTTTACAGACAGTTTTCTCTTTATAGTGAGGTTATTTTTTGAATTTTGTTTGATATTAGAGTTGGTTTACAATGCTGTGCACAGTTTCAGGGATTGTGTTAGTTTCAGGTGTATAGCAAAGCGATTCCGTTATACATATATCTATTATTTTTCAGGTTCTTTTCCCATATAGGTTCTTACAGAATATTGAGTAGATTGACCTATGTTGATTATCAATTTTGTATATAGTAAGTGCATATATGGGAGAAGGCAATGGCACCCCACTCCAGTACTCTTGCTTGGAAAATCCCGTGGACGGAAGAGCCTGGTGGGCTGCAGTCCATGGGGTTGCGAAGAGTCAGAGATGACTGAGCGACTTCCCTTTCACTTTCCACTTTCATGCATTGGAGAAGGAAATGGCAACCCACTGCAGTGTTCTTGCCTGGAGAATCCCAGGGACGGGGGAGCCTGGTGGGCTGCCGTCTATGGGGTCACACAGAGTCGGACACGACTGAGTGACTTAGCAGCAGCAGCAGTGAACATATGTTTGTCCCAACCTCCCAATCTCCCCGACCTCCACCTCTTTGGTAACCATAAGTTTGTTTTCTATGTCTGTGAGATTATTTTAATGAAAATGATAATATTTTTGAGCTCACAGTTGCCAGGGATAAAGGAGCATTTCACAGAGTCAGAAGCTCTTGTTTTGATGTTCATGTATGAGGCTGCCCCTCTGCCCTCCTCACCTTGTGATGGTTCAGGAAGAAAACTTACCTCTGCACCTGAGCCATAGCTGGGATCTGAGAAATGGATAGGATATTTGCATGCTCTTTGCCCCTAGATGTCAAATCCATTTTATAGTATTAGCTTCTGAGACTCAACAAAGCATTCGAAGGCACTAATTCCTTGAAGCATGATCAGATCATAAAGTCAGAGAGTTAGAATGACAGTTGGGGGCATCTAATCCCATGCCTCTCTTTAAAATAAGACTCTTCTCTTTAACCTGTGTGCTGGTACAGAAAGTGGTCTCTGAGAATGGGACTGTCTTTGCTTTCCAGGTCAGCTATTTTTCATGGATGCTAATGCTCTAAGTGTTGAAAAGATTTCTTTCTTTTTATTGGTACTGGTTCTGACCATAATCACACCTACGTACTTTTCCCCATCACAGCCCTTTAAGATAGTCAAAAACTCCCTTCCAAATTTCCTTCTATTTCTTTATTTTTATAAAATGGCTCCTTCTTTAGTACAATTTCCAGACTCTTTCCCATCTTGGTGACTCTCCCTGAACATAATTCAGTTTTTCATTGTACTTCTTTTCATTTGAAGCCTTATATTCCACATGAATTTCTAGCATTGATCACTAAGGGTCTTCACCTTTACTTATCCAAGATGATAATTATAACATGTTTGCCTTATCTTATTATTAGTTCTATATCACATAGATTCATGGGACATGAACTCTAGAAAGATCGAGCCAGGTCTCTATTTTTTTAAAAGCAAAGACAGACAGTGGGCATATGGTCAGGATAGGAACTCTGAAATATGAACACAGGCACAAGCCCCATTCAGAGAGGCAGAGCACGTGGGGTAAGCTGGAATCCAGGGACCACGCAGAGCCATGGTAGAAGAAATGGACCATTGCCTCAGAGTCTGGCCAGAAGAAAACTTTATTGGTTAAAAATATATTTTTAATCATAACAATCACCCAGAAGCTCAACATTCAGAAAACGAAGATCATGGCATCTGGTCTCATCACTTCATGAGAAATAGATGGGGAAACAGTGGAAACAGTGTCAGACTTTATTTTCTTGGGCTCCAAAATCACTGCAGATGGTGACTGCAGCCATGAAATTAAAAGACGCTTACTCCTTGGAAAGAAAGTTATGACCAACCTAGATAGCATATTCAAAAGCAGAGACATTACTTTGCCAACAAAGGTCCGTCTAGTCAAGGCTATGGTTTTTCCAGTGGTCATGTATGGATGTGAGAGTTGGACTGTGAAGAAGGCTGAGCACTGAAGAATTGATGCTTTTGAACTGTGGTGTTGGAGAAGACTCTTGAGAGTCCCTTGGACTGCAAGGAGATCCAACCAGTCCATTCTAAAGGAGATCAGTCCTGGGTGTTCTTTGGAAGGAATGATGCTAAAGCTGAAACTCCAGTACTTTGGCCACCTCATGCGAAGAGTTGACTCATTGGAAAAGACTCTGATGCTGGGAGGGATTGGGGGCAGGAGGAGAAGGAGACGACAGAGGATGAGATGGCTGGATGGCATCACTGACTTGATGGACGTGAGTCTGAGTGAACTCCGGGAGTTGGTGATGGACAGGGAGGCCTGGCGTGCTGCAATTAATGGGATTGCAAAGAGTTGGACACACAAAGAGCAACTGAACTGAACTGAACTGAAAGTCAATCATGGAGGAGGCAAGGGCAACCCACTCCAGTATTCTTGCCTGAAAAATCCCATGAACAGAGGAGCCTGAGGGCCTATTGTCCAAAGGGTCCCAAAGAGTGGGACATGACTGAGTGACTAAATACACGCACATACATAAACTCAGGCACAGAGAGCAGAGTCAAGCGGTGAATGAGTCATGGAGGGGCCCTTGGATCAGGGGGTCTCCGTAGCCTCCATGTTTTTCACCCCTATATTATAGGATCCCTCCATTTGCACGATAATATTTTTTTTCAGTCTCTTGCTGGATATTTCCATGGGGGAATGCACCACAATAAGCCCCACCCAACTTGGGAGCTGAGGTTCCACTCGGACATTTGAGTCTCTGGGGTTGATGAGGGGGTTTGTCTTTGGAGAGCCCCTCTGAAGGTCCAGTGAGGGTCTCATACCCACGGGCGTGAGAACATTCTGGTTTGGGGCTTGTAGTTTTAAAGTCCAAATGTAACTAAGCAATACCCATGCTAGTTTGGGTCTTTTATCTTACACAATTTCTTTAAGAAGAAATAACTGATGTCCTAATGTATATTTCTCTAAGAAATCCGTTTTGTGACTGTCAGTAATGCTGTAGGTATTCTAAGGATTAGTATTTTTCTATGACTATTTTACATCTGTGTGTGTGTGTGTGTGTGTGTGTGTGTGTGTGTGTGTGAGTGTGTTTGTTTTCTGGCCCAGTAGTGTCCAACTCAGAGGAGCTAGGCTCCTCTGTCCATGGGATTGCCCAGGCAGGAATACTGGAGTGGATTGCCATTTCTTCCTCCAGGGGATCTTCCCAACTCAGGGATCAAACCGGCGTCTCTTGCATCTCCTTCACTGGCAGGTGGATTCTTTACCAATGTGCCATCTGGCCTCCCAAGTTGCATCTGCCTTTTGTTAATCTCATTAACTTAAATTTTCATTAAAAACTCTTCCTCAGAAAAAAGCACTTTGTCCACTTATTTGGGCTTTTCATTATTAAGGGTCCTTTAAAGAATTATTGTGGTAATAGTGATAGTGATAATGGTGATGATGGTAGTAATACTTTTTCAGAAGAAATGAGTAAGTAAATAGTTTTAATTTAGGTCTATTTTTCTATTTTCTTTTCTTCTTCTCTGCCTGGGCCTATGTTTATTGAACTCCATTGATGCCAAGACAGCATTTGTAAAGGGGAATTTATTTAACTCTGGGTGAGTTGTACAAATGCAATAATGTGGCCCAACTCTTGTTTAATTTCGAAGGTTTTCTCCTGGACAACATTGCTCATAATGGAGGGTTCAAGCCAAATTATCCATTATTGTTCCCAAAGTTTACAATTAAACTATCGATCAAAACTGGCAGTGATTCCTCCAGCAGCCCCAGCACAGAGGCAGCGGAATTGCATCAGAATCTGAGTGTGTCAAGGCAGGAGAAGGGAACGCAGGCAGACCGACAGCAGACTGATGGACAGACACAGCCTCCACCCGTCACCCCGGGACCCAGTGTTCAGTACTTTTTCTTGAGCCTGAAACAGGCTGCAACCAGGGGTATGCAGCGTGCACGTGCAGTTTTAATAGCCAGAGGTCCCCACAATTTGTGACCCCCCATTCCCAGCTGTAAAAATTGGAGTTTAACAGGTTCGGCTCCAGAGGGAACCGACCTCAGCTTTTAGGCTCCTTCAGACACAGCAGAATGCATCTTTTCTGGGGAATTCCACAATAAAATGACTGTTATTTATCATTACAAACCTCTTTATCATTTAGTCAATAAAAGGCCTCTCTCTCTCTCTCACTTTTTTTCCTGTGGCGTGCTCAGAGTCAGAAATCGGTATTAGTCTCTCCTGGCCTGGAGGCAGGAGATGTCAAAAGCTAAATCATGATCTACCCTGGCTTCCTGGCTAAATTGTGTATGAAGGCCTGAGGCAAAAAGGTGCACATGCTCATTACTTGAAACACAGATTTTTTCCTCCCTCTTTCTTTGAGTTTTCCTTTCTTTCTCTCTTTCTTCTTTTTACATATTGAGACATATAATACATGTATTCATATATATATGCACATACATGTGTGTATATATATATATATGTATATGACTTGTAAGACATCCACTGTGAATCCAGGCAACCAGAGCTTAACGTGTCACCTTCGTGTAGTTTTTGATCAAGAAATAAAAAGTGGATTGTCATTTAAACAGAAAAGAACAGTGAATTTCACCTCTTGAACTTAGAGAGCATAGTGAAAAAAAGGAGAGTGCTGTTGAGGATTGGGTGTTAGTAACATGTGTGGGGTGTGTGTGTGTGTGTGTGTGTGTGTGTGTGTGTGTGTGTGTGTGTGTTGCTCAGTAGTGTCTGACTCTTAGTGACCTGTGACCCCATGGACTATACTCGCCAGGCTCCTCTGTCCATGGGGTTCTTCAGACAAGAATACTGGAGTGGGTTGCCATGCCCTCCTCCAGGGGATCTTCCTGACCCAGGGATCGAACCCATGTCTCCTGCATTGCAGGCAGATTCTTTACCGTCTGACCCACCAGGGAAGTCCTGGGTGTTAGTAGTGTGTGTGTGTGTCTGTGTTAGTCGCTCAGTCGTATCCAACTCTGCGATCCCATGGACTGTAGCCCGCCAGGCTCCTCTGTCCGTGGGGATTGTCCAGGCAAGAATACTGGAGTGGGTTGCCATTTCCTTCTCCAGGGTGTTAGTAGTAGGTACCTTCAAATGGAAAGCAGACTCATAAAAGGCAAATTTTCAGTTAAGCAGTAGCCGTGTGACTGTTACTGCACAGAGAAGGGGAGCTGAGTGCTTGCTGCAGGCTGGGGAGAGGGGTCCCCATCTCTGCATCTGCAGACAGGTGTTACCCCTCGGTTCTTCGCCTCCTACAGCAGGTCACGGATGACCATGTGCTGTGAGTGCAGAAGCACAAAAGGTCAGTAGAAATGTAAGCAGTGTCTTTGGACATAACCTATATGAGGTACTGAGGTCAAGTCAGCTCTCCTGGGTGTCGTCTGAAGCATCTCATTTTATCAAAAGGTACAGTCCGGTGCACTGATATCTCCTCATCATTAAACTGCCATGGCTGTGCTCTCTTCTGATTTTTACATCTGCTGAATAAAGATGACATTCTTCTGGGGTGGGTTTGTTCATGCCTTGAACGCCTTATTTATTCCACACACTATAAGCACACCAGATACTGTGCTGGTCATGGAAACACAGCAGTGAACAGGTGAAGGATTATAGACCACAGTGAGATGAGCTCAGGAAACTCAGTGACCACAGCTACCTAATCCTTGTTTCCTTAATAATGAATGGGTCAATTTACAAATAAAGAAATAAAATTTCCCTATATTTCTGTTGGTAAAATCTTAGTATTTTCCTTGTATTTTTAATTCCTGGAGGAAATAATGTCTAGAATCTTAGAAACCAATGTTTTTAGAGCTGAAAATACTTTAGAATTTTGTTTGATACTTCTAGTTTAAGAAATTGGCTTAAAGACATAAAGAAAAAACAAATATTTTATGAACATTCAGCTAATAATTTCTGTGTAAGAACTGAAACTTGGATTCCTGTGCATACATCCAGCTCCTTTCCTGTGTGATAGCTTTATGCTCTTTCTCGCGCAACATCTATGATTTTTCAGTGCATTCAAGGTTTGCTTGGGGAGGGCAAGAAGACAGAGGAAGAAGCTGTCCAGTGGTAGCAAATACTTGGATTTATTGTCATTCCACCTGTCAGTTCAGGAGATGCAAGAGATCCCTGGGTCAGGAAAATCCCCTGGAGAAGGAAATGGCAGCCCACTCCAGTATTCTTGCCTGGGAAATCCTATGGACAGAGGAGTCTGGCAGGCTACAGTCCTTAGGGTCGCAAAGAGTCAGATATGACTGAGCGACTGAGCATGCACACACACATTGTCATCATAATTGTCATCATATGATCATCTATGTTCTTAAAGATGATCAAGAATGTATCAATACATAAGTCTAGGATGGCTCAGCTAGGGAGTTCAAATTAGCTGCTGAATATATTTATACTTGATACATATATTTTCTTTCAGGCTTCCATGGTGGCTCAGATGGTAAAGAATCTGCCTGCAATGCTGGAGACCCAGGTTTGATCCCTGGACCAGGAAGATCCCCTGGAGATGGGAATATCAACCCACTCCAGTATTCTTGCTTGGACAATCTCATGGACAGAGGAGCCTGGCAGGCTACAGTCCATGGGGTCGCAAAGAGTCAGACACGACTGAAGTGACTTAGCATGCACACACTCTCTTTCATTTGCTTCACTATTGGGCAGGTCCCTAAATATTGATGTTTACTTACCCCTGATGTAACATGAACAGAGATCGAAAGTATTTGCTTTAATTCTGCCTTCCAACCTTGTTTCACCTGCCTGTGATCTGCTTTTGGACATTGTCTCCAGGATAGAACAATTGTACAAAATTCGAATTTGCAAAGCGGAGGAGCCACTGCCAGAGCACTCAGATTTAAACATTCCCGGGCTAATCTTCAAGGCCATGTAAGCCAGTCTTGGGGAACATATGTCGTATGAACCCATGATGTATGTGGAGCAGAACCTCCACTTTTGACGGGTATCTATGCAAAGTCAGATGCTTTCTGCCCCTTCTCACCAGACCCTTGAACTGCCCAGAGGAAATCAGCCACTTGCAGTTGTTAAGTTGTTTGTATCCAAAATGACCTGGAATATTTTTAAACATTTAAACTTCAGACTGACACGTTATGATCTCATCTCAGAGTGAAAACTTGTGACAGATTATAAACGAATTAAAAATGAGATACTGTGTGATAAGACTGCAACCAGCAGATTTAGCAGCGTCTTGAAGCTATGAAAATAGAGAGGAGCTTCAGATTTGTGTGTTCTTCCATCCTGAGCATGATACTTAAATCAATCTTAACTTTAAAGAGTGCAGGATTAAGAAACAGGAAAAAAAAAAAAAACCTTTTTCTTCTCATTCCTCTCATCTTTTTGTTGTTGTTCTTCGATACTCTTTTACAAAAAGAGAGAGATCCTAGCTTGGGCCTGTCAGCTCTATTACAAATTACACCAGTGTTCATGTTCTAAGTAGTTTAAAAATGATGCAAATGATTTTCCAAACTGATAATCGTGCCTCTTTTGTCATTTAATTTTCATTCCACACCTCCTAACTAGCCAGGTCACACAGACCAGGAGCCATGGCTTTTCCATATAACCAATAAAAAACAAAGCTCTAAGAATGAGTTTATTTAGGCATCTCTCACATTGTTTATTTCTTCCTCGAATCAAGCGCCGGCTGCCTTAGCCTCTTGGGACTTGATGGTTACTCCTGTGTGGTCTTGTTCTTGAAAAAGTGGGCAAAGACCCACCCCAGGGTGTCCACCTGGATGGTGGCCCTTTAGCATCTTCTGGGTTGATGAGTGTATTTATGGTTGGCAGTGATGAAAGCAGAGTGGTGACCTTCTGTGGTGGGGAGGGATGGCCTTTCTGTGCCAGGTGTGGGGTGTTCTTCAATGGGGCCTTGGTACCCAGCTCTGCCCCACCATCACGTGTCATGATGCCCTTTTGAGAAAAGGGTGTTCAACACGTGCTTTTTGGATTAGGTCAAGTTTGGCATCTTGGCGTACAGGGCTAGACTGAGCATCCAGATCACCCACTGCGAACTCTGAACAGGGTGTTTTTTTGAACAACTTACATATATTTAAACTTCCTATTACAATATTTAAGTTCATCGAATTGTTGATAGACTACACTTTTGAGATTGATGAATAAGACTGTCCGTACAGAGGCTCTCAAAGATGTCAGTAAACCTTAAATATTTTAAAACAACCAGCAGGATTTTGGGATCTTATGCTGGCTAGAAAATATTTTACATTTTATGCATAGAAAATATACACATAAATTTTATTTAAGTTCCTGTTCTGATCAGTTCAGTTTACTCTATCTGGAAATTCCCCTAGAATGGAATAGTTATATATCCTGGTAATTGTATTATTGTATTCCGTAATCATTACATCTTGCAGTAAAAAGATACATACTCATTCATTGCTATGTGGCTGTCTGAGCTTCCTGTGGGCTCCAGAAGTTGGCCTTGGCCGTGTGGCTTGTTTTGCCAATGACAAGTGAGCAGGTGGGCAGACGACTTGTGGGGCAGAAACTTGATGCCCTTTGGGTCTTTTTGCCCATGTACTTGCTGTATCATTCTGCTGTGAGAACATTATGTCCCAAATAAGGAGTGCTCCTTCAGCCCAGCACTTTAAATCGTATGGAGAAGAACCACAAAAACCTCAGCTTCTAACATTTGGCATGATTGAAAAATGAACAGTTGTTAAAGGCCACTCAGATTGGAGGGTTATTTTTCTTGTAGCAGAGATGACTCATATCCTCATTAGCAGGTATTTTTTTAAAAAAGGATAACTAGATTTTCAAGACACAGAGATATAAAGAAGAAAAAAATAAAAAGAGTCATCCTCCAACAAAGATGACCTTTGTTAGTATGTATATATGGTTTGGAAAATTTGAGTGGAAGAGAAAAAGAGCATGTCTTCAATTTATCATTTAATCATTATATGGTAATATGTGCTTCTTTGTATTTCTTTAAATATATTATGTGATAGTTGTATATCATTAGAAAATTTGCCCTTATGTTTTTATGTATAGTTTGCCTAAAATTCCTATTTGAAGCTAATATTTGAAAGAGATAAATTATGGCACATGGGTGTTTCCTTATATTATTTACTTTTCAAAGCCAGGTACACAGCCAATGTTTATAAGATCTACGTTGGGGAAACATGTTTCTCTACAAAGAAGTGGAGACATTATTTTGATATTGTTTTGATTTATTTCCTATAAACTAAATTTCCATTCCACCATGAAGGAAATGAATTTGCTTGCTTTGTTTTGGCCAATAATCATGTAAGAATTTGAAATTGGCCTGACACTTTATTCCAAAAGATGGGTATCTTCAGAGAAATTTCACTGTGACTCCAAACCTAACTCTTACACAGAGATCTTTGTGATAGTTTGTAAAACAATACCAGCAGAAAGTCTTTCCTTTTATTTCTTTTTTAATTCTTTATATCTTGCTTGTCAAGGGCTTTTTAGTGAGAGTCCATTCCATTTTCTGGATGCATGTCTCTACGCATATCCAGAGCATTATGTTCACACATGCTTTGTCTTAGAAGAGTAGAGGAGGAACCCGCTGCCTGGTGTTGATGGACAAGGGTGACTGAGGATTTTCTGAGAACTTGAGAGTGTCTACTTCAAAGCTGGACCTGGTTTGCAAGCATTCTACATGGAAGATACTGACAAGGCATAGATAGATAATACATATAGAGACAGATAAAATAAGCATTTTATATACAATAAGCTATACATAAGCATACATATTATAAATATATACAGAGAGTTTGAAAAGTAAAGCCTATCACATTCTCCTGGGCTGTGATCACTCCAGATCTTGTACTTATTCAAGGGACTTTTAATCCTAGGGTGGATTATTGTAATTATAAGACATTTAATGCAGGAGTCATCATTGATGATATTGAGTTTTGTAGATATACACTATCAATCCAAATTCATCACAACATCTTTGAAGATAAGAGGTATGTCTTCTTCATCTCTACATCTACATCTCTTGCACAATTCTTGGCTGACAGTAGGCTTCAGTTAATAGTGCATGATGATTGCAATAATGTGGTGTATTACTATTACACTGAGGCAATTAGAACTATAGAGAAATCTGAGATTGCTGACTAGTTCTTCTAAAAGGCTGAGAATTGGAGAGATAAGATTCTGATAGATGCAAGCAAAGAAAAACTTTTTTTTTTTTTTTAAAGACAAGAGTAATGAGCATTCTTATATGCAGAGGATGAGGAACCTGAAAAGAAGAAAAGTCAAAGAGAGAGATGAAGGGAACAAGGTCTATTGAATGAAGGGGCAAGTGAATGAGTGGGCAGGGTCTCAAGTAAACCTACAGGGTGGGCTTTGTCTAGGGGGCAGGTACCACTCTTTGGTGATGGAGGTCAAGGGGTGGGGGGGAGGATGGGGAGGCAAGAGATTTTTAGCTCCTAATGTCTTGAATAATCCATCTCCTAGAGTAGTGAAAAACAGTATGATCTAGACTTAAAAGTTTTTGCATAGCAAAAGAAACTGTAAACAAAACAAAAAGACAATCCACAGGATGGCAGAAAATACTTGCAAATGAAGCGGCTGACAGGGGATTAATCTCCAAAGCATACAGACAATTCATTCAGATGCATGTAAAAAAAATAAAACAGCACAATCAAAACATGGGCAGAAGATTTAAATAGACATTTCTCCAAAGATATACGGATGGCCAAAAAGCACATGAAAGATGCTCAAGATCACTAAGTATTAGAGAAATGGAAATAAAAACTGCAGGGAGGTATTGGTTCACACTGGTCAGAATGACCATCATCAAAAAGTCTACAGATAATAAATGCTGGAGAGTGTGGAGGAAAGGGAGCCTTCCTACACTGTTGAGGGGGAATGTAAATTGGAACAACCATTATGGAGAACAGTATGGAAGGTCCTTAAAAAAACCAAAGACAGAACTACTGTATGATCCAGTAATCCCAAGCCTATGCATATATCCAGAGAAAACTACAATTTGAAAAGACACGCGCATCCTAATTTTATGTAGTGCAATTTACAATAGCCCAAAAAAGGAAGCAACCTAAATGTGTATCTATGGAGGAGTGGATAAAGAAGACAGAGTGTGGGCTTCCCTGCTGGCATGACAGTAAACAATCTGCCTGCAATGCAGGCTCAAAGCTGGGTTCCATCCCTGGGTCAGGAAGATCCCCTGGAGAAGGGATGGCAACTCGCTCCAGTATTCTTGTCTGGAGAATAACAAGGACAGAGGAGGCTGGTGGGGCTACAGTCCGTGGGGTCGCTAAGAGTCGGACATGACGAGCAAAAGAAGATGTGGTACCTACAGACAATTGAATATTAATCATTAAAAAAGAACAAAAGAGTGTCATTTGCAGCAACATGGAGAGACCTAGACGTTATCACCAAGTGAAGTAAGGCAGAGAAAGACACATATGGTATCAGTCATATGTAGAATCAGTTTAAAAAAACGATATAAATGAGCTTATATACAAAACAGAAACAGACTCACAGATTTCAAAAACAAACTGATGGACACCAAAGGGGGATGTAGGGCTGGGGGGATACATTAGGATCTCGGGATTAACGCCCACAGACAGGTGGCTCTGCTGCTAAAAAACCCACCTGCCAGTGCAGGAGACACAAGAGACACAGGTTCAGTCCCTGGGTGGGGAAGATCCCCTGGAGGAGGGCACGACAACCCACTCCAGTATTCTTCCCTGGAAAATCCCACAGACAGAGGAGCCTGGCAGTCTACGGTCCATAGCGTGGCAGAGTCAGACACGACTGACGCCACTGAGCACCGCTACATGTGAAATGGATAACCAGCAAGGACCTACTATATAGCACAGGGAACTCTACTCAATATTTTGTGATAACCTAAATGGGAAAGAATCTGAAGAAGAATGAATATATGCATATGTATAACTGAATCAATTTGCTATACACCGTAAACTGACATAACACTGTAAATCAACTGTACTCCAATAAACTTTTTTTAAAAAGAAAGGAATAAAACTGACCATTTTATTAGTGTTCCAAACTTCAGTTCAGTTCAGTCGCTCAGTCATGTCTAACTCCTTGCGACCCCATGAATCGCAGCACGCCAGACCTCCCTGTCCATCACCAGCTCCCGGAGTTCACTCAGACTCACGTCCATCAAGTCAGTGATGCCATCCAGCCATCTCATCCTCTGTCGTCCCCTTCTCCTCCTGCCCCCAATCCCTCCCAGCATCAGACTCTTTTCCAATGAGTCAACTCTTCGCATGAGGTGGCCACAGTATTGGAGTTTCAGCTTTAGCATCAATCCTTCCAAAGAAATTCCAGGGCTGATCTCCTTCAGAATGGACTGGTTGGATCTCCTTGCAGTCCAAGGGACTCTCAAGAGTCTTCTCCAACACCACAGTTCAAAAGCAGCAATTCTTCTCCACTCAGCCTTCTTCACAGTCCAACTCTCACGTCCATACATGACCACAGGAAAAATCGTAGCCTTGACTAGATGGACCTTTGTTGGCAAAGTAATGTCTCTGCTTTTGAATATGCTATCTAGGTTGGTCATACCTTTTCTTTCAAGGATTAAGTGTCTTTTCATTTCATGGCTGCAGTAACAATCTACAGTGATTTTGGAGCCCAAAAAAATAAAGTCTGACACTGTTTCCATTGTTTCCCCACCTATTACCCATGAAGTGATGGGACCAAATGCCATGATCTTAGTTTTCTGAATGTTGAGCTTTAAGCCAACTTTATCACTCTCCACTTTCACTTTCATCAAGAGGCTTTTTAGTTCCTCTTCACTTTCTGCCATAAGGGTGGTGTCATCTGCATATCTGAGGTCATTGATATTTCTCCCGGCAATCTTGATTCCAGCTTGTGCATCTTCCAGCCCAGCATTTCTCATGATGTTCTCTGCATATAAGTTAAATAAGCGAGGTGACAATATACAGCCTTGATGTACTCATTTTCCTATTTGGAACCAGTCTGTTGTTCCACGTCCAGTTCTAAGTGTTGCTTCCTGACCTGCATACAGGTTTCTCAAGAGGCAGGTCAGGTGGTCTGGTATTCCCATCTCTTTCAGAATTTTCCAAACTTAGATTCTTATTATTACTTTGTAAAGGGGATACCTCTTTACCTTTTAAGAGACTTGATCACGTTTGATTCTCTGACCTATTTGGAGCTAACGAGATGGCAGTTGGTATCTTCTCCTGTTATTAGGGGAGAAAGTCAGAGCAAGAGGCAGAAAGGCTGTGACTCACCCTGGCTGAGGAAGGCCCGTGCTGGCCCTGTAACTGTGCGTGGTCCTGACCCACTTCTGCCCCTGGCACCTGGCCTTGGAATCCATCATCAGCCAGCTCTGTCTCCATTTGGGGTCTTTCCATCTACCTCTGACTTCTAGCTCAGGCATCTGAAGTTTG
Organism: Bos indicus; assembly: GCF_029378745.1. Classification (NCBI taxonomy): domain Eukaryota; kingdom Metazoa; phylum Chordata; class Mammalia; order Artiodactyla; family Bovidae; genus Bos; species Bos indicus. Next base: position 48,881,376 of record NC_091782.1, on the reverse strand, counting down.
CCTCCCCTTACTGAAACTTGGCCTCCTCCACAGTCTACCTGGCTGGATTTCTGGATTTTATCTTGTATTTGTCTTGTGTAATGACCTTGGATTCAAGCCTATGGTACCCAGAGCCAGACTTATTCCATGGCTAGAATCTGATCAGGCCCACCTTAAACACCTTCCTGCTTGGTAGAGTCAGTACAGTTTTAACTTACAGCTAAAGTCAAAAACTGAATCGAGAGTTAGGTGTCCTAAACCCACTGGGAGCTGGGACACATATCACTTTAACATACATTTGTAAATACATGTATCAACCAGTTTTAAGGGACAAACATCAATGGAAAGCTCTGCCACCTGAAGCTTTGCATAGGATGTGGCTCTTTCTACAGAGAGTGATTCTCCTTTTGTTTGCATCTTCCTATTTCTAAAGACCCAGGAGAAGGAAAGGAAAATTTACTCCAGTATTCTTTCCTGGGAAATCCCATGGACAGAGGAAGCTGGTGGGCTACAGTCCACGCATCTGCAAAAGAGTCGGACACAACTTAGCAACTCAACAACAACAACAATTTCTAAAGAAACTTGCCTGGACAGAAAGATTGCTTTTATTTGACTTCTTTGCTGACATGATCAGCTCTGCTCTTTGATCAGTTCATATTTATTCAAACTCTGTGATGCTCTGTAAATTGCTGGAATGACTCTCAGTCTATAAGACTCTCCTACCACTCTCAGGCAATGCTTCTAACCAGCTCACATGCCCCAATGCCCAAAGTGATATTACTTAAATTTTGACCTTTATATCCATTATGTGTCTAGGAAGACTCTGCTAAATTAAGTAGTATTGAAATTATAACACTGAGATGCTATTAATACTTATCATTAACAATAATCACTTTATTGCTGACAAATATGCAAAGAAGACAAGCAAAAAGCCCCAATAATTGAATTCACATCACCTATACCTAAATTTCAAAGAAGTTGGAAGATGAGGACCATAATCTCTTCTATAGAAAAACCGAAGTGATATGCCTTCATGGGTAAGTACTAGTGTTAAGGCAAAAGGGACCTCGGACTTTCACAAGTGTTATAACAAAACTGAGACACTCCAGTTTTGCAGTTATATGGAAGTCTGATATGTGCTTTAGAATAGAAAGCTTTCTCATGCTCACAGCTCTTAGGGTTCCTAGATTCTACCCCAATTGCTTTCTTATACTTCAGGTGTGACTTTGACTCACCTTCCCGTATTGTACCAGCTGCCTAGGATTATAGTTCCTATAATAATAACAGGGGAAAAAGCTATTAAAGTTACTTGAATGTAGTATTAAATATAAGAGTTTATTTTCCAATCCACAGCCTTTTTCCATCTTATATTTCAGATTTGATCCTTCTCCAAATGTTCTTCTTTCACAGATAAAATCATTTTTTGTTTTGTTCCCAGTAATGAGGGAACAAACATGATTATATTGGTAAGTATATTTTTTTCTTTGACCAAAAATCACAAAGCAAATGTTTATGATTTTTTTCTGATTACAAATGTGTATGGTAGAAAAAGCATGAAGAACAAATTCAAAATAACTAATAGTTCTATTTGGGGGAAATAACATCTTTATACATTTGCAGATAAATAAGATAAACTTTTCTCTTACCATAGAAATAACCTTGAGTTAGTTGAGTTACATCTTTCTAGACAGTGCATAACTTTTAATAATCCAGTATTTTATCAGTATGTGATCTTCAATTTCTTGAACCAATTTATTATTATTGTTTAGTCGCTAATCTTGTCTGACTCTTTGTGATCCTGTGGACTGCAGCGCGCCAGGCTTCCCTGTCCTTCACTATTTTGCTCAAATTCATGTCCACTGAGTTGGTGATGCCATTCAACCATCTCACCCTCTGCCGCCTCCTTCTCCTCCTGCCTTCAATCTTTGCCAGCATCAACATCTTTTCCAATGAGTCAGCTCTTTGCATTAAATGGCCAAAGTATTGGAGCTTCAGTTTCAGCATCAGTCCTTCCAGTGAATATTCAGGGTTGATCTCCTTTAGGCTTGACTGGTTTGATCTCCTTGGAGTCCAAGGGACACTCCAGTGCCTTCTCCAGCAGTGCAGTTCAAAAGTATCAATTTATTCTTGGCAACCATTTAAAAACTTAATCCTTTATGATAACCCTGGGGTGACTATTTTTTAGTAAATAGGTCTCCTTGTACTTATCTAAAGTAATTTCTTAGGATAAATCACTACAAACATAAGAATGATGTCTAAAGCAGAATGGTTAAGATGTTGGCTTTTAGACTCATATACTCGGGCTAAATTTCAGTTCTACCAAAGAGGTAAAATGACCCGAAAACATACGAGAATTCTACTCAATCAATGCTAACCTTTCTGAGCTTCAGTTTCAAAATCTATAAAATAGGGATAACTATGTTCACCTCAGAGAATTACTGAAGCCAATCAAATGAAGTAAATAATGTTCCCATATGTATTTCATGGTTACTACTTTTTCAGGTATTGCTTAACTGTATTACATATAAAATCTCAGTGAATGGTTACAGTGAATCTATGAGGTAATACAATTAAAGTTATTGAATGGTCAATTAATAACCTTTAAAAATAAAACAGTCTTATGGACTCTGTGGGAGAGGGAGAGGGTGGGAAGATTTGGGAGAATGGCATTGAAACAAGTAAAATATCATGTATGAAACGAGTTGCCAGTCCAGGTTCGATGCACGATTCTGGATGCTTGGGGCTAATGCACTGGGACGACTCAGAGGGATGGTATGGGGAGGGAGGAGGGAGGAGGGTTCAGGATGGGGAACACATGTATACCTGTGGTGGATTCATTTTGATATTTGGCAAAACTAATACAATTATGTAAAGTTTAAAAATAAAATAAAATTAAAAAAAAATAGGAAATTTAAATTTTGTCATGGGTCTATCATCCCAAATTTATCCCCTTGCAAATTAAGCATTCCTTGTAAAAGTATCCTCTCCACCTGGTGCATTATACATTTTTGTTCTTGTTGACTCCACAGTTGTGACTATTTGGTTGTGTGGCTCTTAGGTAGAGTTGCCACAATTAGTAAGTAAAATACACACTGCTCAGTTACATTTGAGTTTCAAGAATACAAAAACTCATTTTATAAATCAGAAAAATCATGCAGTATTTAGGAATCAGGCTAAAAAATCTTTATTTATTTTGAAATTCCAATTAACTGGACATCCTTTATATGACAGGCTTCCCTGATAGCTCAGTTGGTACAGAATCCACTTGCAGTGTGCGAGACCTGGGTTCGATCCCTGGGTTGGGAATATCCCCTGGAGAAGGGAAAGGCTACCCACTCTAGTATTCTGGCCTGGAGAATTCCATGGACTGTATAGTCTATGGGGTTGCAAAGAGCCGGACACAACTGAGCAGCTTTCACTTTCTCTTTCACCTTTATATGACAGTCTTAATCTTGGGATGTCTTACCTCAGTTCTGCAGACACATTCCAGTTGGAATATCTTAACAAAGCCCCAGAGGTATGCTTGGCTCAGAGGAGAGGGAGTTTCTCACTTCTTTTTTACTTCACAAATTTTATGCATCTCTTTTCCTGAGGCTCCGTTTCCTTATTTTTTGAAGGGAAGGGGTACATCAGATGGCATCTACTCATTCTTCCCACTCTAGCACTCTGCCCTCCTCTCCTCATCATTCTATTATTAATTTACTCTACTGTATTTAATGTAAATAATAAACAATGTTTATTGGTTGTTTGTGTTATTTGTGAATTGCCTTTTTATGTACTTTGCTTATTTTCCTTTGATGATGTGAATGATTTTATTATTAATAATTTCTATAAATTATTTTTAGATAAAAGAATCAAATTTGTTGCAAATAAACAAACTTGCATTTTTGTGAAACTCCATGTGCTTTTAGTTCTGTTGTAAGTAGCTAGCCAGCCGTTGAATTTGCTGAATGAAAACTCATGTTTGTTTTCCACATTGGATGCTGTAAGTATATATGAATACTATATAAGTATATATGAATACTATGTAAGTATATATGAATACTATGTAAGTATATATGAATACTATGTAAGTATATATGAATACTATGTAAGTATATATGAATACTATGTAAGTATATATGAATACTATGTAAGTATATATGAATACTATGTAAGTATATATGAATACTATGTAAGTATATATGAATACTATGTAAGTATATATGAATACTATGTAAGTATATATGAATACTATGTAAGTATATATGAATACTATGTAAGTATATATGAATACTATGTAAGTATATATGAATACTATGTAAGTATATATGAATACTATGTAAGTATATATGAATACTATGTAAGTATATATGAATACTATGTAAGTATATATGAATACTATGTAAGTATATATGAATACTATGTAAGTATATATGAATACTATGTAAGTATATATGAATACTATGTAAGTATATATGAATACTATGTAAGTATATATGAATACTATGTAAGTATATATGAATACTATGTAAGTATATATGAATACTATACATATAGTATTCTTTGGGAGAGGTGAAACCGCTGGAAGTAAATTCACTGGTCTCTGCAGTTCCCTGAAAGGCTAAGATAAAATACTGGCTATTCCTCATTTTCCATGCCAATAGAACAAAAAGAAAGAAAGAAGAAATGAAAACCAATCAAATGAACACAAAATAGCAACAATAAACCCACCACCACAACTGATGACTTTGAGTTTTTTCTGAGCTTTTATTGGCCTATGTGTATGTGTTCGTGTGTTTGGAGGTTTTTTGTTTCACTTTTCCCCTGTATTTTTCAACCTAGCTGGATTTTGACTTACTGGTAGATAGGGTTTTTATGAGTTGACCAACAGTGTATAGAAATGAGTATAAGCTCCAGGAAGGCCAGCATCCTCTCCTATTTATGCATGTGTTCCCAGGACCCAGAGCTTTGTACGTCTTAAGCACTCAGTGCTGTTTGAATTAATGAATTAATAAAAGCCATATTGACCTCGGAATTAGGAAGAAAGACATCTGAGTGACAGAAGAATCTGAAAAGAAAGAACTGAAGAGAGTGGCAGGAAGGTGAGGGAGAGGATCTTGACAATTTTGCCTAAAGCCGACTCAACTCTCAAGTTTTAACAAGATTTTCTTTCACTGCCCAAATTCCTAGGCTGCTATTTCTAATATTTTTGTTTTGTGCAAATAGTTTCCACTTGGGAGAGGAAGGAAATTCACTTGAATAGCAATGAAGAGGCTTTAATAGAAGCTGGTTTGGCTCAGGCTTTATCTGTCATTTATTTACTATCCCATGGGAGCCTCCTTATAAATTATTCCATATCTTTCCTTTGTCCTTTTTATAAGGTGGCTTTTGTCAAAAATACACCATTTTACAAACTTCAGAGATTTCCATCTCAATCAATTTATTCTTATAAAAGGGTAGTTGATGCCTGGGTTATAGCCACAATGACAGGAAGGGTATCCTGGTTAAGTACCTGGAAAAGGCAGCACCCAGTCTCGTAGAAAAAATTTTGGATCAGGGTCTTTGAACTTGGCACCTAGAGAAGGAAGCCAAGTGTTAGCCTGAGTTAAACAGTTCAAATCCTTCTTGGGAAGAGATCATCTTCTTTTTTAAAAAAAAACAATTAGTTTTAATAGGAGGATAATTATTTTACAGTATTGTGATGGCTTTTGCATACATCAATATGAGTTGGCCATGGCATATATTTTGTCCCCTCCATCCTGTATTCATTCCCCTCCCACCTCAGTCCCCACTTTCGGGTGCCCTGGATCGTACATCAAACTCCCACTGGCCATCTATATTACGTGTGGTAATGCACATGTCTCAATGCTAGTCTCTCAAATCATTCTACCCTCTCTTTCTGAGTCCGAAAGTCTGTTCTTTATGTCTGTGTACCCTTTGCTGTCCTGCGCATAGGATCATCGGTACCATCTTTCTAGATTCCATATATATGAACGTCTTCTTTACCAAGGAAAACACCTATCAGGACTGACAGTTATGGACGAGGCAGCTGCCCTCTTCTACCCAAGCAGGTTTCGGTGAAATGAGCTAAATCGCTCTGGGTAATAAAGCAAGAGGAGCTTTAGACCAAGGATTCAGTTCAGTTCAGTCGCTCAGTCATGGCAGCTGCAATTTCCTTGAAGGAAGCTACCTTCATAGGATTAGTGAAAGAGAAGAGCCAGTTCCTCAGTAAATATTTATTGAGTAAGGATGACAAAAATGACAATGATTCTCCCAGTGATAGTCACTGGGCTTCCCAGGTGGCTCAGTGGTAAAGAAGCCACCTGCCATCTCTGGGATGGGACAATCCCCTGGGGAAGGAAATGGCAACCCACTCCAGTATTCCTGCCTGGAGAATCCCATGGACAGAGGAGCCTGGACGGCTACAGTCCATGGGGTCACAAAGAGTCAGACACGAGTGAAGTGACTGATCATGCACGTACACACATCCAGGTGAAATCATGGTGAAAGAAAAATAGTCTCTTGTGCTTAATTCAAAGAATTGAAACAGTGACTATTTTGTCTGCAGTTCAAAGAGAGTCCCCAGTGAGAGAACCATTTGAAAGAGATTAAAAAATTTTGCAGTACTGGTCCAGTGGTTATGTTTCCTCAGTTCCACTGGAGGGGGCACAGGCTTGATCTCGGGTCAGGAATCCCTGGGTCAGGAAGATTCCCTGGAGAAGGGAAAGGCAACCCACTCCAGTATTCTTGCCTGGAGAGTCCATGCACAGACCATGGGGTCACACAGAGTCAGGACACGACTGAGTGACACACACACACACACACACACAGATAGGGAACTAAGAGCCCATATGAGGCAGTGGCACAGCCAAAAAGGAAAAAAGGATTTGCAAAATCTATATATAGAGAGTCTAAGGTGAATCCAATCACATCATTAAACATATATTGAAAAAAATTTAAGAAGGAAAAAAAAAGAAAGAGAAGAGACAGTGGAAGAATGAAGAGAATTAATTTACCAAAGCCTCTCCTGATTGTTCTCTCTCAGTTCCTTCTGCGGGAGGAAGGGTGTCTGGATGATGCAGATGACTGAGTGATGGTGGGCGTGGGTGGGCACCCACGCATCCCCAGTGGGGTAGTGTCTTAGGCCCCTGTTGCCATGCAGGACAAGAAAGGCCCATAAAGATGACATGTTTCCTTGGCAGCTCCCTGTTGGGGCTCCAATGTATTACCTGGATCTAATTATCTCATCTCCAGCTGACAGAGGGGTTTCCATGGAGCCCTTCCATCACGACTGCCTGAGCCCAGCTTCCAGGGGGCTGTCTAATAGCTTGATATATTTTGGGATCCCCTGCTCATTGGATGAACAAGCTGAAGCAAATCACGTATTGACCTCAAAGCATTTATAAACTGTAGAACATTATATTCTCATCAGAGCCATAGGGGCAGTAAACTATAGTTTCTCTGCTGTGAAACATGGTTTTGCTTATGCACTGTGTGACCGGGGTTGTACCTAAACAACAATACATCATTTGTGGCACATGTCGCCTTCTTTATTGAAAGGCAAAACAAAGAGTTGAGGACAAAAATCATTACTTCTTTAGCAATTTTTCACAAAATGCTTTTCTTTCGTACTTGACACACAGATGGGACATTGTACTGTGAGGGGAATGATGTATGGCGGCGTGACAAATTTCATTTCCTTTCTAAAACCAGAATCAGAAGGATGCACAAATTTGGCAAAGTTGTGTGTTTCTGAAAAAAAGAAAGAACTAAAAGAAGCTTCGAAGAGGACCTGGACTGGGGGGACTGTTGTGGGGTCTCCCTGGGAAAGCATCTGTAGGCTTTAATTGACTCAAGTATTGATCAAAGTGCTTAGATGAAAATATGGGTAACAATAAACTGGCTTGTGTGGGAGCTTTTGTCTCTTGCAAATGATCGGCCACGTCTGAGGCTGGAATGAGCACAGAGGGAAGCAGCCCAGGAGGAGATAGACAAAGGCGGGGGACACAGCATTAGCTCCTCTGGGTCCCGGAAAGTTGTGGGTGTGAATTTTCTGATGGTAGAAGAAATAAGGCTCGGCTCTCAGTTCTTGCTGTATCTTCCTTCCTATCCTTCCTTTTTCCCCTCGACTTCATCCCCAAATGCATCATTTTTCAGAGGCTGTCCCTCCACCATCACCTGCTTTCAAGCCACAGGGATGCTTCTTAAAAATGAAAGATTCCAGCGTCACCACTGTGCTCCTGAATCACACTATGTAGAGCTGAGGTTTGCGGGTCTGCTGGGGTCCTACATCCACAAGGTGACTTGTCTTCCCTCCCACATCTGGACATCATTGCCCGCAGGACTCATTCCACTGCCGCTGGGAGGAAGATTCATGCTGAGTTTCTGCAAAGAACAGAACTTCTTTTTCTGTCTTCCTTCAAAGGGTCCGTTCCTTCTCACTGTGTATCTTTTTAAAAGTGTTCATGACTCTGATAATTTAGTGTCATTCCTCCAGGTAACATGTTCGTGTTCTTTTCGGGAGCTTTTTGTTTCTTAACTCATCCTTTCCCAAACAGTGTGAGGCATTTCTTCGATAAATAAAAAATAAAAATTCAAATAGCTATAAGAAATGATGGGTTACATTTAGCTATGTTCAGTGAACTAGCTTGACCACGAGACTTGTCAAAGCCTTTAATATAGCCATAGCCTCTGGGGGTCTCCAAATAGGAGTTTCTTGAATATTCTTGATAGCAAACTCTTTATGCTGAACAATTTCGTCTGTGCCACGTATATAGCTGATCGTTATCCTCATGTAGACTCCTGTATTTTTGGAGGAGAAATTGTCTAATGCAGAAAAATGAAGACTACATGTTTCTTAGTCCATTTCGAACACTTTAACAAAAATAGTGTAGACCAGGGTGGTTTGTAAGCAATAGAAATTTCCTCCTCACAGTTCTGGAGGCGGGGAGGTCCAGGATCAAACACCGGCAGATGTGGTGTCTGGTGAGAACCTGCTTTCTGCTTCATAGATGGCTGCTCTTGCCAGGTCCTTCTGGCAAGAGGTGAGGGATCTCTCTGGAATTTCCTTTATAAGGATGCTTATCCCATTCATGAGGGCTCCCTTCTATGACCTAATCCCCTCCCAAAGGCTCTACCTGCTAATACCATTATATTTGGGGTTAGGTTTCAACACATGATGTTGTGGGGGACACAATTACTCCCTCCATAGCAATGTGTGAGAGAATTTAATATTTACACCACCATGGATTCACACAGAAAATATTTTCTAGGCAATGTTGTATTGGTTTAAAAAAAACTAGGTTGGTGCCATTTATCTCAGTGTATATCTCTAATAGGGCTTCCCAGGTGGCCCAGCGGTAAAGAATCCACCTGGATTCTTGCAGGAGCTGCAGGAGACACAGGTTTGATCCTTGGGTTGGGAAGATCCTCTGGAGGAGGGAATGGCAACCCCCTCCAATATTCTTGCCTGGAGAATCCCCATGGACAGAGGAGCCTGGCAGGCTATAGTCCATGGGGTTGCAGAGTTGGACACAACTGAGAGACTGAGCATACACACCCCTATCTATAAATACAGAAGCTACTGCAATTTTCCTTTCATTCTCTAAACTTTTCATCAGCTAACTGAACTATGCAAAAGCCAACAAAATTTTCAAACACCAATATAAGCACTGGATGAACTGAAGCATTTCGCCTGTTTTGGGGATACTTCTGTAAATAACAGGGCTGCTACAGTCTCAGCAGTTCCTTACTGTCTTGGGGTCATCATGTACTCTTGAGATTTCTGACAATAGCAATGGGACTTCTTCCCAAACATTACAAATTCAGATGCAAACAAAATTCCTCCCTATAATTTTTAGAGCTCCACGAATCACCTGAAACCTACCCCAGACACAATAAAGCCTTTTCACAAAGGTTGTTGCACCACTTTGCTCTCAAGATTCTTCATGCCCGGGTATTCTGTGACGTGGAGACAGGTTCTTTTCTAAATTGCCAAAGTCTACATGCTTTCTACTCAGGTATCTTTCTACTCATCTTTCTACTCAGATACCTTTTTTATCCCCTTTTTTCTGTAGTTTCTGGCAACAGTAGATATGATTTTATCTACATCTATAAAGGTTTGGTTAAAGGACTGATGAAAATTTCAGGATACTGTTACTCTTGTATATTAGATAACATAGCAGTATTTTCCCATTTATTCAAAATTGCTACCATTTCTTCTGGATAGTCAGCATTCCTAATTAGGCTGATCATAAAGAAGGAAAACATTTTATGACTGTATAGAGAAATGATTTTCCTGAACTTTCACAAGTGCATGAAATCAGTTATTGCACATTAGAAAATGTAAGTAATAATTTGATTTAGGATGCCACAAAATAAAATGCAAACATTGGCTCAAAACTGAAATGACAGACTGCTGTAGCCACATACCATCATCTGTGCATTGTTTCTCCTAAAATTTTTTTTAGCACACTTTAATTTTGGAGCAGTTATAGGTTCATAGAAAAATTGAGTGGAAAGTACATCGAGTTCCTATACTCCCAACTCACACACACACATACAAACACATGTCCCCTCCCCGCCCCCGGCCACCGTCAAAATCTCACAGCAGAGCCACATGTGTTGTAATCAATGAACCTTCATTGATATGTCATTATCAGCCAAAGTCCATAGCCTGTGTTGGGGTTCAGGTGTCATGAACGTGTAAGTGAAAGTGCTAGTTGCTTAGTCATGTCTGACCCTTAGCGACCGCCTGGACTGTAGCCCATTGGTGTCATACATTCTATGGATTTTGACCAACATGTAGTGACATCCACCCACCCTTACAGTATTATAGAGAATAGTTTAACTGTCTTAAGAATTATCTGGGCCCTGCCCCACCATTCCTCCTTCCTCCAACCCCTGGCAACCACTGCTGTTTTTACTGTCTCTATAGTCTTACCTTTTCTAAAGTATCATATCGTTGAAGTCATCTACTATGCAGCCTTTTCGGATATGCGCCTTTCACTTAGTAATAGACATTTACACTTCCCCGATATTTTTTCATGGATTGATAGCTCACTTCTTTGCAGTGTTGGATAATATTCCTTTGTTTGGATGAACCATGGTTTATCTATTCATCTACTAAAGGACATCTCCGTTGCTTCTGAGTTTTGGTAATTATGAATAAAGCTGCTATAAACATCTGTATGTAAGGTTTTGTGGTCAGAGGTTTCCAACTCCTTTTGGTAAATGCCATCAAGTGTGATTGGCAGATTGTATGCTAAGGGTATATTTAATGTTGTAAGAAACTGCCAAGCTGTCTCCTAAAGTGCCATATTTTGGATAAGTCTTCTACCAGACACATACATCTTTTGTGAGTATTTTCTCCCAGTCTGTGACTAGTCTCATTTTCTTGGTCTCTTATAATTGTAATCATGCCACACTAATGGCAAGAGAATATTTGTAGTGGTGTTTTTGTATTTTTTCATAGAGTTTGATGTATAGAAAAAGTTGTTTTATTTCTGTTATTTCAATGTTATTTTAAAAGGAAAAAGTTATATTTTTAATAACTGAAAACCAAAAAATACAATGACTATGATTATCTCCAAAGTGCTTAAAAAATCTGAGAAGAATTTGAAGAATATGTCTAAAATAATTTAAATTTTAGAATTTATTTATTTCAATTTAAAATTTATATTTTTCCACTGAGTGAAAAAAAAGATGTGTATGTATGTTTTGTGTATGTGTGCATTTTTGTGTATGTGTTTGTGTGTGTGTGTTTGTGTGTAGGTGTGTATTTGTGTGTGTATGTAAACAAATCTGCATAGTCTGCAGGCTCTTTGAAATGTGAGTTTGCTCTGCATATTTCCATCTGTTCTGTTTGAAAGATCTAGAACTTTTGCAGCCAACTTTAAAATGTGAGATTGTGTGCCCAAGTGTACCCCTTATTGGAGTTTAATACTTTTAGACTTATATTGCATTATTGTCCTTCCTTTTCTTCATTTTTCAATAAAGTAACTACAGTATAGATGAGGCAAATGAGAGAAATTGCAATCTTGTGAACTGTTATTTCATTTTCCAAATACATAAGGTATCTCCTGTCCAACAAAGGCATACCGTGGTTTGGAGATACACAGAAAGGATGAGGTCAGTGCTGTCAATCTGGTTATTAGTGCTCGGTGGCCTCCAGAAGGCTGACCCATGGCCGTAGAGGGACCTGGACAAAGCTAACTTAGGAAAATCCTAAACCTGTAGGTAGAACACCTACAGGTTTCAAACAATATCACCAACAGCAACAAACAACAACGTCTCTGTTCTTTCCTGGTCTGAGTTCAAAAGAGCATTTCTAGGTGTGTAGCATGTGATCTAGTTTCAGGCACTGCAAGTGTGTTGATCACACAGGCACATCGCTGTGGCTCTTACCGGGTTTCTGGTTCCAAGTGTGCAAAATTCACCTTCCTCATCCATTGATTTTGGTGTCAGGACCACTGGTCAGGTATCTCGCCTCATCTACTCATCAAAGTCTGTATCAATAAAAGTAGGAATGCATTATTTTCTAGGCTCAGTCAGTTGAAAACGCCTCTAGTACCTGAAGGGTCAACTGCCAAATGCAGCCTCTACTTAATTCCTGCATGAAAGTGTCTATAAAGTCATTGGAGATTTATTCTTTTTTAATTTTTTATTCTTTCAAGGTCCCAACTATACTTTGATCTGTGTCAGAATTACTCCAGATGTATTGCCTCTAAATGTTGCTCTGAGTATGCCATCATTGATCAAAATAGAAGAAATACCCTAAGACTATCTTTAGAGATGAATCTGAAAAATGCCTTCAGTATGATTTTCACCATGGTTAAAACAGTTATATCTCTAAGGCAGATGAAAATGCTAGGAGCCTTGGCCTGAAAACACAGGCTGCTTGCACAAAGTAGAAAATGTTTCTTCTTTTTTTTAAAGAAAAAAAAAATTAAAATGTGAACCTCTCTTGCCTTATTCATGGCCCTGCCATTGAGCTGTGTATGGTTCAGTTAAGACAAAATGTATGCTTATTGTTCTTTTATATATCAGTTAATAAAAAATTAAGCCCATTAGGACTACAGCATTTAGACAAGAGAGAATGATATTTTTTTAATGTCACACTCAAAACCACATCTCTTTTAATCAACATCTGCTCCCTGTTAGGCCGCCTATAAAATCTGGTGCCCTGTTGACAGTAGAAGATGAAAACAAGCAAACAGGAAAACTACAAAAGGCGTGGTATTAACATCAAAGGAGAAGAGCCCTGCTCGCTTTCTTTGGCATTTTAAAAACGTCTTTATTTTGACCCCAAACAATTGGATTTTCTCCCCACCAGTCTTGATTTTGGAGCTCTGGATTAAGAAGACTCGCATGCGAACTGAAACATGAGAGGAGAGGGGGCTGCGGGCGAACGAGGAACTGTTTGAACACATTAAACCATTCGCAATTGTAAACCCGCGTTGAGGACAATCAGAAAACAGCGCCACGTTTGTTCGTAGAGTAAACCCACGCTCTTTAGCTGCAGTGGCAGGTACCACATAGGAGGGGAAGTGATCCCTGCTGTGGTCTTAGAATGCTGCAAATAAAGGAGTTCAAAGGTTGGCTGTTACGGAGAAGGAAGAGATCCTTTGGATTTTCTGTGGATGCTGGCGTTTAGGAGCACCACTACCTTTTTTTTCTCCACTGAGAATGATGATCCAGATTGGTCTTAACACGTCATGACCAGGACTTTGTCTGGGCTTCCCAGGTGGCGCAGTGGTAAAGAACCCACCTGCCGATGCAGGAGACATGGGAGGCTCAGGTTCACTCCCTGGGTCGGGGAGATGCCCTGGAGGAGAAACGGCAACCACTCCAGTGTTCTTGCCTGGGAGATCCTATAGACAGCGGCGCCTGGTGGGCTATAGTTCATGGGGTCACAAAGAGTTGGATGCGATGGAAGTACTAAGTATACATAACTCTTTGTCTATATTTAAAATGAAATAAAAGGAATGTTTGGGATGCCTCGCTTTAGAACATATACCCACTCTGCACAGATTGTATCGATTATAAAAAGAGAATATACTAGTTAATGCCTTACATGGAGTGCGTTGTTGTATATTTGTTTATTAACATAATAGCATCTGCTATTAACCAGGTGGCAAGTTATATGCTGGGGGTTAAGAGATAAAGCACAGTCTCTGACCTTCTAGAACTGCTGGGAGAACTCAAGCTAATCACCACCACAAAGACAATAGCCATGAAAGGATTTCCTTACAGGCTAAGCAGGAGGACATGTGTGGAAGATCCTTCCTCCTAAGCAAGATATTCTCCGGACAGTGGTACCGTCTTTTCTCATTACATGTTGAGGGATTCTTATGTGATGGATGGCAGGATAAATTCACCACTGAAGAGAATAACATAGGGAGTATTTAGTGCTCAAAATTCTCCAAGCCAGACTTCAACAGTACATGAACCGTGAACTTCCAGATGTTCAAGCTGGATTTAGAAAAGGCAGAGGAACCAGAGATCAAATTGCCAACATTACTGGATCATCGAAAAAGCAAGAGAGTTCCAGAAAAACATGGAGTATGGGCTTCCTAGATGGATCAGTGGTAAAGAATCCACCTGCCAATGCAGGAGATGTGATTTCAATCCCTGGGTCGGGAAGACCCCCTGGAGGAGAAAATGCAACCCACTCCAGTATTCTTGCCTGGAGACTCCCATGGACAGAGGAGCCTGGCAGGCTTCAGTCTACGGGGTTGCAAAGGATCAGACATGACTGAGTGGCTCAGCACACATGTATGCATGCATACATGGAATATAACCTTTAAAAGTTTTGAATCACTATATTACACACCTATGTTATATAATATTGTATAGTAGCTATACTTCAAATAAAATAATAAATATGTATTTTGTAAAAATGTAATTTTATTTATTGATAACTTTGCGTTTCACTCTCTATTGATAGCATTTTATTCAACTGTCTATATTTGCGAGAATTCACCGTAAACTCCATTGGAATCCAGAAAGTGTTAGTTGTTCAGTCATGTCCCATTGTCTGCGACCCCATGGACTATAGCCCATCGGGCTCTTCTGCCCATGGGCTTCTCCAGGCAAGAACACTAGAGTAGGTTGCCATTTCCTTCTCCAGGGCATCTTCCCAACCCAGGAACTGAACCCAGGTCTCCTGCATTGTAGGCAGATTCTTTACCATATAAGTCATTAGGGAAGGCCAACTGGAATCCAGGGTTATTCCAAACATGTTCTTGGAATCACTAAATCCTAAGACAATTCTGCCTCCCTTTTTAACTTCTTCCAAGTCTCTTTTGCAAAGATTTCTCTAGATTGTCCATAGGAAGGCCATGGTGAACTTGGGTTTGTGGTATCTTTTTTGTTCAAAGAAACCCAGGGAAGCTTCCGGGAAGAGAGCTGAGGATCCATTAAAAATATGGGCAGGAGCACACGTTTCAGATGCCGATTCCAAGGCCTTTTCATCTTTGGTTCATCAGCTTTCTTTTGTGCAAATGACGTTTGTTCTTCATACCCAGCTAGGTGACCCTGGATTTCCTGTGATACACATGGGTTTCAGAGAGAGCTGTGGAGGAGGAGAGTCTTCAAGGTTAGGAGCTGTGGTTGGGAAACCAGAGAAGGAGGAAGCCCCTGGATTTGTAGATAAGGGGCAATGTGGCTCAGCAGGTGATCAGAAGGCCAAAGGCCTTGTGTTGTTTTGATCACATGTTTCTTGGATTTCACCCTTGATCTGGAACACTAAGGGACCAATCACATGACTTAATTAATTCTCCAGACCTTATTGGGGTGTCTGGTTTAGGGCCGATGTGTGAATAGATCATCAAAAAAGCAAGAGAGTTCCGGAAAAACATCTATTTCTGCTTTATTAACTACGTCAAAGTCTTTGACTGTGTGGATCACAGCAAATTGGAAAATTCTTTAAGAGATGGGACTGCCAGACCACCTGACCAGCCTCCTGAGGTATCTGTATATAGATCAAGAAGCAACAGTTAGAACTGGACATGGAACAACAGACTGGTTCCAAATCAGGAAAGGAGTACGTCAAGGCTATATATTGTCACCCTGATTAATTAACTTATATGCAGAGTACATCATGAGGAATGCTGGGCTGGATGAAGCACAAGGTGGAATCAAGATTGCTGGGAGAAATATCAGTAACCTCAGATATGCAGATGACACCACCTTTATGGCAGAAAGCAAAGAAGAACTAAAGAGCCTCCTGATGGGAGTGAAAAAGTTGGCTTAAAACTCAATATTTAGAAAACTAAGATCATGGTATCCAGTCCCATCACTTCACGGCAAGTAGATGGGGAAACAGTGGAAACAGTGTCAGACTTTATTTTGGGGGGCTCCAAAATCACTGAAGATTGTGACTGCAGCCATGAAATTAAAAGACACTTGCTCCTTGGAAGAAAAGCTATGACCAACCTAGACAGCATATTAAAAAGGAGAGACATTAATTTGCCAACAAAGGTCCATTTAGTCAAGGCTATGGTTTTTCCAGTGGTCATGTATGGATGTGAGAGTTGGACTATAAAGAAAACTGAGCACTGAAGAATTGATGCTTTTGAACTGTTGTGTTGGAGAAGACTCTTGAGAGTCCCTTGGACAGCAAGGAGATCCAACCAGTCCATCCTAGAGGAAATCAGTCCTGAATATTCACTGGAAGGACTGGTGCTGAAGCTGAAACTCCAGCACTTTGGCCACCTGATGCAAAGAACTGACATACTGGAAAAGACCCTGAGGGTGGGAAAGATTGAAGGCAGAAGGAGAAGGGGATGACAGAGGATGAGATGGTTGGATGGCATCACCGACTCGATGGACACAAGTAGAGTAAGCTACGGGAGTTGGTGCTGGACAGGAAACCTGGCGTGCTGCCGTCCTTGGGGTCATAAAGAGTCAGACACGACCGAGGGACTGAACTGAACTGAACCGTGCCCAGTTTTGATGCTATTGGAACAGGGACCGTTGGAGGAGAAAGGGTGGCCAGCCTTACACAGATGCTCAGAGTCACCGGTGTGTGGGACCTAGAACGTCACCTCCTAGAGCAGTGGCTGCAGCTGAACCAGCGGCACCAATGGTTTTGGATTTTTCAGCTGCTTTTGGAAATCACTGACTTCGAAGTTGATTGACTTCGGGCGTGCTGGCTTCACTCTTCAGCAGCTGCACTTACTTGTTCAAGGAGGGCAATTGTGCTCAGCCGCACAAAAGGGTGCTTCTTAGCGACATGTTTATTTTCCGATCTTTCTTATTCATGGAAAGCTCCAAGTTTAAAAACAGAAGAGATGATTTTACTGTATTTTTTTAATCATAAAAGGAACTTAGTCCTGTTAAGACTAGTGCATTGCTATAAAGGTGTAGATAAAACTAGATCTGTAGATTGTAGGCACCTAAGTGTGAAAGCTATCCAAGCCCTGTTAACCTCTTCACATACATATAAACTCAGATACTCAACTTTTCTGCCAATTCTACAATTCCTCATTAAGGAAGTTTCAGGAATACTTGAAATAAGCATGAATAGCAAAAATCCCCTGTTGAAACAAAACCACTTATTTCTCACTATGCAACCAAATTAATCTTTAAAATAATCTATTTCTCTTCATTTGCGTCTCTTTCATGCCTACCTGAATTCTGTCTTCACTTCTTTTTATATATTTTTTTCCATTTCTCTTTTTTCCTTGGTTCTCATTAATTAAACAAGAGCTGTTAGGTAGCTACAGAATGCAGGAAGTTCAATTCTAGCTTCTCAGCTCACATTCTGAAGGTAGAAACAATAGCAATTTTTTACAGGTGAATACTATAAAGTAAAATGCTAAATTGATGCAGTATATGTAGAGTGAGACAGACTGTACATTGCATTTTAGGAATTCTTTCTCATTTTTCTATATCTCTCAATCTCTAGATCCAACTATATATCTATATAGCCACATATATACACATACTATGGTTGATTAGCCTATGCGGGATGATAGCATTCAACAGGCAAGAATACCCAAGAGTTTTCCCCACTTGATGGTGCTAGAATAAGGACTCCAAGGTAATCCATTTCCCTTCATGCTACTTAAAAATAAGCAAGGTGCATTTTACATTATGCACTCGGAGGCAATATTCAGCTACTGCTTAACATTCAGAGGGGCTTCTGCGATCCTCCACGCTGTCACGGCTGCTCTCCCTCTCCCTGCGGTACAAGAAAACATGGTTATTTACCCTGGGACACAGGTGACTGAACTTATAAAAATCACTACAAGACAAGATGTATTGAGGCCTGGCATGGAATGACAAATTCTGGGGAGGTTCACCAAGAAGAGACATATTGATTCTTAAATGATTAATAAGGAGAATATAATTGTATTTCATTAAGATGGATGGGATTTCATTTAGTCTGTCTTCTCCCTTTCCACTTCAGATGCGAGAGGAAATCAAGTCATCATCAGTGGCACCTCGTGTTAGCCTGCCATGGCAACAAGCTCATTGATGAGTCAGAGAACTTTGAGATGCACTGGCTGGTCTTTAATGGGTTGCTGAAAGCAGAGATAACAGGGCCAAGGGAGCCAACTCAGTCAAAGGAAGAGTGGAAAATCACAATCAGATTTCTCAGTGGTTCCTAACAGAGTTAAGCCCTTTTATAAATCTCAGGCTGGAGTACAAAATGATACCCACTTCCTTCATTTGGGAGAGAGGAGGATTTGCCTTGTAGCATAATCAGGTCTCTGCGTGAGGATTTTATGCTGGTAAATTACATCAATACAAAAATAATAGTTAAGATATTTTGTATGTGCTAGACATTTTTTTGCACTGTCTTAATTATTTTTCTAAACCTCCCTCAGTGCTCTGTACCATCACCATTTTACTGAGGAGAAAGCAGATGTTTAGAGTGACTTGCACCTATGAAGGATCAGATTCAGCCTTGAACTCAATAAACCGATCCTGTTTTTAAAGGAACTCAGTTTTCTTACAAAGGCCTGTTTGTTTATAGAGAAAACGAGCTAAAGGCAGCAACAGTGGTTCCTGGGTGTACTTTGGAGCCAGACGCTCTGGGACAAAGTCCAACTCCACCCTAAATAATTATATAAACTGATGAGTTATTCAACCTACTAGGTCTCTTTGCTTGTCTGTATTATGGGGTTGTTGTGAGGCTTGAATGAATTGATGTAGCTAAAGTACTGTGAATGCATTGTCTCAATGGTGCATAGTTAAGTGTGAAATACACAGACATGTGCCTGGGTTTGAGTTCTGCTCTGTTGGAACGGCAGATACCCAAGAGGACTGCCTTCCTGGTGACAGCATATTCCAAGCCTAGCTTTCTCTGTTGCAAAGCAAGTTCTGAGACTATTTGACTTCAAAGTGCAGAGGAAGGACAGTCCGTCCATTCAGAGGTGGGATGCTGAAAATGTTTGCTGAACAATAACTTAAACTATTGAATTGCTTAACTGCTGCAGGACTTTTGTCTTCTGTGAAAGATAATTTAAAAATAGTAACCATCACAGCATACGGTGAAAGAAATGTGAGAGGAAGCTTAGGGTCTTGTTAAGAATTCCATACAAGTCAGCCATCATATTTATTATTATTGTTACTATTAAGACAGCATGGGAATAATAGTAATAGGAATATAGAAAGATCTACCAAATCCAAAATTCTATTTAATAAGAGCTTTACTACATGGAGCCTCTGTGGTTTCCAACTTTCAAAGAATTAGCACGTAATAACTCAATGCAAAGAGCTGACTCATTGGAAAAGACTCTGATGCTGGGAGGGATTGGGGGCAGGAGGAAAAGGGGATGACAGAGGATGAGATGGCTGGATGGCATCACCGACTTGATGGACGTGAGTTTGAGTGAACTCCAGGAGATGGTGATGGACAGGGAGGCCTGGCGTGCTGCGATTCATGGGGTCACAAAGAGTCGGACACGGCTGAGCGACTGAACTGAACTGAATTGAACTCAATGTAAAACTGAACTGAATATATAGGAAAATTGGATGTTGCAGAAGATATTTGAAATTCCTCAATTATCATTATTTTCAAAAGCATAACTTGGTGATACTCAGTAGGAAAAATGCTGACTAGACCAGGCTCTATCGGAACAGTTTTTCTTAAATAAAGGGGTAATAATAAATATATGAATTTTTAAAAGAAGTTATTAAGCAACATAGAAATAATGCTACTATTATTTTAAAGATATAAGAAAATCATTTAAAATGAGACAAGACGAAGAAGAAGGTTCTCACTAAGAGGGAAACTGAGGCAGTGAGGATGAACAATCCTAGTCAGAGTTCAAGCCAAGGAACCTTCTGCGGGTCTGTGCTCGCAGTATTATGGTTCAGTGCTCTGAATGGCCCTCAATCCAAAGGTACAGTCTGCTGGTCTGGATTCTACTTTATCTACAAATAACTCTGGAGAAGCCAGTCCCTGGGATGGTGGAGGAGTAAGAGGCAGAGGAGTGGAGCGTTGTTCTAAACCCGGGACACTGAGGACTAGAGGAAGATATGTCCGGTTAGAAATGAAGGTTCATCCATATTCACTATAGCTAGGCACCCCTGCTGGAGTCGAAGGAGCCCCTGAGTCCCCTACCGGACCAGCAACTGTGCTCTGACCTCCCAAGAGGGAGTGACACCATGTTTATCATCAGAGAATAAAGGATGTGTATGTGCTCTCAGTTCAGTGCGGTTCAGTCGCTCAGTCGTGTCTGACTCTTTGCGACCCCATGAATCACAGCACGCCAGGCCTCCCTGTCCATCACCAACTCCCGGAGTTCACTCAGACTCACGTCCATCGAGTCAGCAATGCCATCCAGCCATCTCATCCTCTGTCGTCCCCTTCTCCTCCTGCCCCCAATCCCTCCCAGCATCAGGTTCGTTTCCAATGAGTCAACTCTTTGCATGAGGTGGCCAAAGTACTGGAGTTTCAGCTTTAGCATCATTCCTTCCAAAGAAATCCCAGGGCTGATCTTCTTCAGAATGGACTGGTTGGATCTCCTTGCAGTCCAAGGGACCCTCAAGAGTCTTCTCCAACACCACAGTTCAAAAGGAGCAATTCTTCAGTACTCAGCCTTCTTCACAGTCCAACTCTCACATCCATACATGACCACTGGAAAAACCATAGCCTTGACTAGACGAACCTTTGTTGGCAAAGTAATGTCTCTGCTTTTCAATATGCTATTTAGGTTGGTCATAACTTTCCGTCCAAGGAGTAAGCGTCTTTTAATTTCATGGCTGCAGTCACCATTTGCAGTGATTTTGGAGCCCAGAAAAATAAAGTCTGACACTGTTTCCACTGTTTCCCCATCTATTTCCCAAGAAGTGATGGGAGCAGATGCCATGATCTTCGTTTTCTGAATGTGAGTTTTAAGCCAACTTTTTCGCTCTCCTCTTTCACCTTCATCAAGAGGCTTTTGAGTTCCTCTTCACTTTCAGCCATAGGGGTAGTGTCATCTGCATATCTGAGGTTATTGATATTTCTCCTGGCAATCTTGAAACCAGGTTGTGCTTCTCCCAGCCCAGTGTTTCTCAGGAAGTACTCTACATATAAGTTAAATCAGCAGGGTGACAATATACAGCCTTGACGTACTCCCTTTCCTATTTGGAACCAGTCTGTTGTTCCATGTCCAGTTCTAACGGTTGCTTGCTGACCTGCATACAGATTTCTCAAGAGGCAGATCAGGTGGTCTGGTATTCCCATCTCTTTCAGAATTTTCCACAGTTTATTGTGATCCACACAGTCAAAGGCTTTGGCATAGTCAATAAAGCAGAAATAGATGTTTTTCTGGAACTCTCTTGCTTTTTCCATGATCCAGCGGATGTTGGCAATTTGGTCTCTGGTTCCTCTGCCTTTTCTAAAACCAGCTTGAACATCTGGAAGTTCATGGTTCACGTATTGCTAAAGCCTGGCTTGGAGAATTTTGAGCATTACTTTACTAGCCTGTGAGATGACTGCAATTGTGCAGTAGTTTGAACATTCTTTGGCATTGCTTTTCTTTGGGATTGGAATGAAAACTGACCTTTTCCAGTCCTGTGGCCACTGCTGAGTTTTCCAAATTTGCTGGCACATTGAGTGCAGCACTTTCACAGCATCATCTTTCAGGATTTGAAATAGCTCAACTGGAATTCCATCACCTCCACTAGCTTTGTTCGTAGTGATGCTTTCTAAGGCCCACTTGACTTCACATTCCAGGATATCTGGGTCTAGGTGAGTGATCACACCATCGTGATTATCTGGGTCATGAAAATCTTTTTTGTACAGTTCTTCTGTGTATTCTTGCCACCTCTTCTTAATATCTTCTGCTTCTGTTAGGTCTATACCATTTCTGTCCTTTATCAAGCCCATCTTTGCATGAAATGTCCCCTTGGTATCTCTAATTTTCTTGAAGAGATCTCTAGTCTTTCCCATTCTGTTGTTTTCCTCTATTTCTTTGCATTGATCGCTGAGGAAGGCTTTATTATCTCTCCTTGCTATTCTTTGGAACTCTGCATTCAGATGTTTATATCTTTCCTTTTCTCCTTTGCTTTTCGGTTCTCTTCTTTTCACAGCTATTTGTAAGGCTCTACTGTCTAGCAAAACGACAAAAGAAGTTCACCACTAGCTAACGTCCTCTATTTGGAAGATGCATGCACTCATCAAGGGAGATGAAACTGCTGAGGGCTATTGGTTCCCTCGTGAATTGCAGGTTGTGGTCTGGGATTATGGGAGGAAGGAGCACACACATCACCCCCAGTTTAGAATCTATCTGGGCAGTGGAATGAGGCTTATCCCAAACTTCAGGACAAGTTTATATTAGGCAACCAAGAGTGCACTTTCTAATGAAAAATAAAATAAAACTTAAACGGCACAGGAATCTCCGTAGATTTCAAAAGATCCCATAAAGTAACAGTTTGATGATTTAAATGGAAATGAATCAGAACATATAGATTAAATTTCCTTGGAAAACACATTGGCTTTTGTATATTTTTATTAAATTTTCATTTCCAATATTGAAGTAGGTTCCAGAAAAAAATTAAAAAGAAAGGTAGGATAACAGAAACATGTATTCAGTTCTGAGTGTGATGTTGTTTCATAATATTTTTGGTAAATAAGAGACACTGAAAAAAAAAATTAAGGCAGTAGGAGTGCATGTTGTGTAATACCTACTTTATCCTTGAAAACAAGAAGAATCTGGAACATAACAGCAAAAATTAAAAAACACTGGCTAAAATATAAAATTTTCATCTATTACATTTTTAAAACATAAAGCAGTCTCCTCATTAAAGACACATTTTCAAGAGATTCCCTTATATAGGGGCATCTTTGAATACTATCCACATGATAGGTTGAGATATAATTTCAACTTGAAACAAGGTTTCGAGGGGTAAATGGATAGAATGCTTCCTAGAGGAACTTCCTGATAAATTAATAATCATCAAAGGACATTAAAAAGAGAGATTTATGAAAAGAAAGAAGGATGGGCCAGCATCATCAGTATTAACAAAATAACTCAGCTAAGGAGAAAGGAGCACTATATATTATCTTGCTTTATTCTCAAAATGACTACATTGTGTTTATTTTTGTTATCTCTGTTTCACAGAAATGATGGAAACCTAGGTTCATAGATGTGAAGCCATTTACCTAAGTTTGTAATTTAGCAGGGCATAAACTAATTCCCATCTCAGGCTATGACCCATCTCTCACACTGCTCCTCTTTCTTGATTTAGTTGCTCTTGCTTGATTTAGTGTGGGTAGGTTACAAGCTCTAGTAGTTTCTTCAGACAGGGGGCTGCTGCTAAGTCATTTCAGTCGTGTCCGACTCTGTGCGACACCATAGACGGGAGCCCACCAGGCTCTCCCGTCCCTGGGATTCTCCAGGCAAGAACACTGGAGTGGGTTGCCATTTCCTTCTCTAATGCATGAAAGTGAAAAGTGAAAGTGAAGTCGCTCAGTCGTGCCCGACTCTTAGCGACCTCATGGACTGCAGCCCATGACAGGCTCCTCTGTCCATGGGATTCTCCAGGCAAGAGTACTGGAGTGGGGTGCCATTGCCTTCTCCAGACAGGGGGCATGCAAGCTAAGTTACCGAGCCTTCCATGTATGATAGTAATTTTATTTGCCTTACACATGATGCATAGTTTTCCTGGGTATAGATTTCTAGATTGGAAGCTATTCTGGTTCAAAGTTTTTAAAGTGTGTTTTATTGTTTTCTAGCTTCTGGACTGCTGTGAAGAGCACTGCAAGGCTATCCTGATTTCTGAATCTTTGGGCGTGACTTTATTTTTCCTACCTGGAAGTTCTTTGCTATTTTGTTTTACCTCACTGTGACCACAGCGTCACGGCAATCCACTAAATTGCTTATTCTTTTACATTCTTTGTCCTGGAGCCTTCGTAAGCTTTTTTAACTAGAAAATTTTGCTATGCATTTCTGGAAAATGTTATTTGTTTTGTTGATAATCTTCCCCTTCCTTTTGTTTTTCTGTTCTATATATTGGAAGCTTTATTTTATTGAGTCATTGGATTTCCTGAGCTGGTTTTCTAACATTCTTATCTTTTATTTTACTATGTTCCACCCCTTTGTCTTTCTTTTCTACTTTGTAGAAATTCTTTAACTATCTTACAATTCTCTGACTGAACTTTAAAATGTTTTTATGGACATGTAAAATTTGTGGGGCTTTTAAAAATGTGTTTCCTTATTGCCCCATTTAAATAGCACTCTGCTGTGGTCTGCCATATCTGTTTCTTGCAGGTCACTGGTTCCCTGTTGCATCACTCCAACTTGTGTGTGAGTGACTTTCCTCTAATATCCATTAAACGTTATTAATGTCTTTAAAAGTGAGGATTAGATTGAAAACTATGGTCCCATGGGTGGAGCTTGTGACTCCAAAAGCCACTCTCCTGGGGATCTCAGATTTCCTAGTGAAGTCTCCAGTGTGTGCATGTGGGCTTAGTTGCTGAATCATGTCCAACTCTTCTGTGACCCCATGGACTGCAGCTCTCCAGGCTCCTCTGTCTATAGGATTTTCCAGGCAAGGATACTTGCCTTCTCCAGGATATCATCCTGACCTAGGGATAGAACCCACATCTCTTGAGTCTCCTGCATTGGCAGGTGGATTCTTTCCCACCGGTGCCACCTGGGAAGCCCCAGGCTGGATGATAAGGGCCGAGGTGCTCCTCTCTAAGCATGGAGGATGCACACCTCACGTGCTCATGTTTACATTTCATTCTAAGCTTTCTGCCATCAACGATCAACTCTGCTCCTGTGTCCTAGTCATCCAAATAGGGAACCTACTTTATTCTCTCCAGAAAATAAATCTCCAGTATTCTGCTGTACTGAAAGGTGGTAAAGAATTCTAACAAAAATGTGGCAGGAGAGTAGAATCTGGGGCTGGAGCAGCTCTAAAAGAGGTAATGAGTAATTTCTTATTATTACTTATTATTAGTAATTACTTATTATTAGAACAATCTCTACTCTCATTTTCAGAAGCACCCACTACCCCAAACCCCTGAAACATTTGGATATTCTGTCTTATAAATGTTATTTGTGCTTGGCTTTCTTTGCTGGCTTAATATTCAGCTAAGTCAAATTACTCATCACCTCATCATCTGCTTTCCATCTTCCTTTTTTTTTCCTCTTGGTTCCCTCCTATTCTTCCTGTCCATTCAAAAAATAATTCCTTATAATTTTTGTGGATTTTTATGAGAGAGCAAGATTAAATGTGCATGTTTAATTACTCACCTTTAGCTGGAAGACTGTGAATGTCATTTCTTCTTACAGTTACAAGCTTCAAACAGGATAATTCTTTGATTTTAGAACCCCGACACTAGCAAGAGTTAAAAAGAAATCCTCTTTTTGTTGTTGTTGTTTTTTATCAGTTGCTGAAGATATTCTAGATCATTTTTTTCCCTCACAAGTCTCACTATCTCCCTCCCTTATCTTATATCACAACTCTGGAATTACAAGGGCTTCCCAGGTGGCTCAGTGGTAAAGAATCCACCTGTCAATGCAGGAGACGTAGGTTCGATCCCTGGGTCAGAAAGATCCCCTGCAGTAGGAAATGGCAACCCACTCCAGTATTTTTGTCTGGAAAATTCCATGGACAGAGATGCCTAGCAGACTGCAGTCCATGGGGTTGCAAAGAATCGGACACAACTTGACAACTGAGCACACACACACGCACACACACTGCAATTACAAAGGTTTTTCCTTGACTGCAACTCAGTTTATTAAGGGTTATTAAAGTGTGATCTCTGTGCTAATCTTACAAAAACTGCTGAAAACTATAAATCAGAAACTTCTTCCAGGCTACTCTCTTGTCTTTCTATTTACCCAGCACTCAGCATAGCACAAGACACAGAGTGAGTCCCCATATAAATGTTAAATCAACGAATGAGTTTCTGATTTCAGGAGATTTGGAATCTAAGTAGGAAAACCAGCAAGAAATCCTCTAGAAAGTGAGTGCAGCCAGGAGGCAGGGAATGTGCTGAGAAGACTTTGCAGGAGACACAGGGCCCAGGGCAGCCACTTAATTTAACCATTCCCAATTTCTTTGGGCATTGAAGGCATTTAAAGAAAATATATTAGCTGAGACATTTATTGTGTCCAAAGTATATTCTGCAAAAAACAAATAAGCACCCTCCACCAAACCTAGTGTTTTATGTTAACTGCTTAAAGGATGCATTCAAAGGGCATCTCGCTCAGAAATTGTTCTATGGGATGAAAAACACATGCTTGTGTAGTGCATGCTCAGTCGGGTCCGACTCTTTGTGACCCCGTGGACTGTAGCCCGCTGGGTTCCTCTGACCATGGGATTCTTCTCCAGAGGATCTTCCCCACCCAGGGAATGAACCGGGGTCTCTTGCATCTCCTGTATTGGCAGGGGGATTCTTTACCACTAGTGCCACCTGGGAAGCCCTCTATGAAAAACACAAAACAAGACAAAGTAATCAGACGTGATACAGACAGGATGGTCTCAGACCCTGGTCAAGTCCAGCTTGACTCTAAGCTCCTTGGAGGCAGAGGTGGTGGCTATACTGTTTGTTCTTTAGTTCTACCACACAGACTGTCATCTGGTGCCCCTGGATGGTCTGAACTGATATGAATGAATGAATGAAATCTTGTTGTATGCATAATGCTGTACCAGGCATCCCAGTCCACTCCATCTGCTATCACAGAACACCAGAAATTAAGTGCTTTATAAGTGAAAGAAATTTATTTCTCACAATGCTAGAGGCAGGGAGACCCAAGGTCCAGGCACTGGCAGTTCCTGTGCCCCTTTCTGGTTCATAGACAGTCCTCTTTTCCTTGTGTGCCCACAGGGCAGGAAGGGAACTCTCTGGAGCCCCTTTTATAATGGCACTAATTCTGTTCACGAGGGCTTCACCCTCAGGACCTAATCAACCCTCAAAGGTCCTCCCTCCTAATACTATTACAAAGAAGATTAGGTTTCAACATATGAATTTGAGGGAATACAAAAACATTCAGTCTATAGAACTAGATATTTGTGTAGTACTGTTATTTTTTACAATTAATTGTTCTCTGAGAATCCAAAACAAACTGAGCACCCGCAGAAAAAGATGTGAGGTTGGACAGGGAAATAGTATTTAGGATTGCTCAGTGGGTAAAGAATCTGCCTGCAGTGCAGGAGACACAGGAGACACTGGGTTGACAAGATCCCCTGGAGAAGGAAATGGCAACCCATTCCAGTGTTCTTGCTTCAGAAATACCATGGACAGAGGAGCCTGGTGGGCTACTGTCCATGGAATCATAAAGAGACAGACACAATTGAGGGGCTAAGCACATGGCACAGAAACTCAATGCAAAATGGCCCACAGAATAAATAGCTACTAAAGCCTAACCCTTTCCCCCTTCCCTCTTGTTCAAGTAATACTATTCTACCAAAGACAGAGATAAATAATACAACCTGGGTCTCTTGTGCGCATGTGATTATCCTATCCTTGGACTGTTCTGTTCCAAATTCTCTGGGCAGAACTCTTTAGCTCTCTCTTAGCCTGCAGGACATTCTCCTCATGGGCGGCAGGGCTTGCAAAACATTTTACTATAATCAGGGATCGAATGCTGCTCAGATCAGCAAATGTGTCATTCACTTTACCAGTAGAGGTGAAAGGTACTCAGCACCTCACAAGGGGCTTGAAGAGCTGGACACAGTGTGTTTCCAGGACAAGAACAAGAATCAGACTCTGAATCGGTCAATGAGACCCCTTCTATGGCCAGGGCTGCTCATGCTGTTAGCTCTAAGAAATTTATGATCTGATGGCCAAGTTTTAATTACCTATGAAATGGTGCGGCTACCTGGTGTTCTGTCCGTGTCTCAGAGGGGCACAGTGAAGGGTAATTATGTGCAAACAAAGTTGCTGAACGGGCAGTGGAAATGGGAGTTTC
The DNA here is from genome assembly GCF_029378745.1 of Bos indicus. NCBI lineage: Eukaryota > Metazoa > Chordata > Mammalia > Artiodactyla > Bovidae > Bos > Bos indicus. The sequence goes on along the minus strand of NC_091782.1, from coordinate 48,853,048 downwards.
AATTATTTTTAACAACCTGTTTACCGATGCTTTGGTGCTGGGTATTTTTCAGGCTTATGAGGTTCCTCATTGATGGCTTCAGGCAAGAAACCAACAAAAAATTGATGGAGAGGATTGGGGATGGCCTGGTACACCGGCAGTATTCTCTCACTCGGGACTGTGATTACAACCTCTGAGTTTTACAGAGGTTTTAGACACAGGTGCAGAGTATCTGCTTGTTTGAGCGAGGAAAATACCCCATTTGGTGAAAGATAAAATGCGCTTCTCATTGGAAGGAGAGTTCTTGGCTTGACACGGCCATGGGTCTTGCTCAAAAGGCACCAAAAATAACTCTGAAGGCACAGAAGAGCTCACGGAGGCAGTCGCGAGGCATGCAAATGCTTTGTCCATCAGCTCAGACAGGAGTGAGTTTTACCATGAAAGAATGCAAATTGTGTTGGACACCCTAATAAAGAAAACAGCACTATTTGAAAAACAGAATAGCAGTTATTTAGCACTCAAGTAAAGAAAAAAAAATCACTACTTAAAAAAAAAAGAATCGAAGACTGATGTATGCATACATCATTATTCTTAGAAATAATGCATATGATATTTGGAACATGTATTTAGTTCCCTTCCATGGAATTTATAATACTTTACAAAGCTTCCTATGTTTCTATTTGCTGCCCTAGTAAATTTGCCTGGTTATTTAAAAGGATTTTATTTTTATTTTCTAGATGGCCACGTGGCCATACACTTCTTGGGATTAGACTATACATCAAAAGTCGTGGCACACAGAGGAAATATAATCCAGGCTACTTGATTCCCCAGCGGATGTTCATGTGAAAAAATAAAACACACAAAACTTATGTTTTCTTTTGGCAGGATCCATATGAGGATTTTTCTGTTTTCCAGTAGTGAAACGTGTGAGTGAGTGGTCAAGTCTGAGTTCATAGGAAACAGATGACTCTGTTTTTAGATGATAGAGGTCCTTCCTCTTATTCGGATTTTCTTTCCACATCATGCATAACTTTAGGATATTTCAAGATGTCTTAGTAAAGCCTTATTATGCTTCATTCTGATTTCGGGCAGGGACAGTGTTCTGTACTGCCAGCGAGCCTGGAGTCTGAAATTAACCGCATCACCCTGGTTCCAGACCTTTTCTCCAAGATGCTGGCTCTCCTACGTTCCTCCTGTCAATCAAGGAGAAAACCGTGACCCAGTTTGCTTCCTGGTGCTCTATTCCTTGAGAGTAAATGCATCTCTTAATCTTGCATTGGAGACCCCTCTCTGCACACACACGCTTTCCCTTTTAGTCAATAATTCGTTTTATTGGTTACAACGCGACTACCCCATTTCAGGCTTCTCCACAGCCGAGCACAGCTGCTCATGTTGGCTATTGATTCCATATGTTAGCTTGAAATTGTATAATAGTCTCGTCTAATAGTTGCCTTTGGCTTTTCCTCTCCCCACGCGGAAAAGTGCCCTCTGCCCCTGGCCTGGTATGCCAGTAACTAGAAATGGATCCTGATTATATCAACCATTCTTCACCAAGAAGCTCAAAAAGCTGTCTCCTGTTGGAATAGCTCACCATGGTTTTGGTTTGCTTGGCTTCATGCTGCTCAGTGGAAAACACTGCGAGAGATCAATTCAAAGACTCTGGGTAGAAAGAAAATATGGCAGCTATGGAAGATTTACTGACCTCCATAAATTTTCTCAGTAAATAAATGTGTGAGAATTTGAGTTTATCTTCTGTTTATCCCTACATCCTCCCATTTCCTCCTCTGTTTCAACCTTTCAACCTTTATTTATTATGGTGAGCTGCATTTTTAACTTGTGTGAAGCATAGCATCTACTCCCTTGAAGATGGCTGGAATAACAGCTGGTCAGTTTCACCTTTGAATGCTCTAAGGAAGCTGTGAGTTGCTGCACAGGGCTGGAAAGCCCTAACAGTCCAGAGTTGAGGCTTTGCCTCAGAGTTTCTGGGCATTTGAGTGATCCAAAGCTCATAATCTGGGTCACCGCGAGCCTTCCTGATGTTTCCTTTTAGTGCTCCAACAGATTCTCACGTCATAGTAGCAAACGAAGCAGAACAGCCTGATTCTTGCTCTTTGAACCCAGACAGCTGAGCGAAGAAGGGGTGAAATCTAAGGAGGTTTGGGAAAACATGTTCATCAGATTGATCTTTCAAAAAACCTTTCAAAATTTATCTCAGTGAACCAAGGGTATGCAACTTTCCTAGGCAGACCCCTGAGCAAAAATCAAAGAGCAAAGAAGGGGAACAGAAATGGAATATGGTTTTGCAAGCAAATTTGGGAATGTGGCAGACCTCCAAGAATGGAGCAAGGTTTACGCAACAAAGCCCCAAATCTTGGAAGCCCCAAATCTTCCAACCTTCTTCCGCCTCTCCCTCTGGTATCTAAGTCCACGTCCTGGGGATGGTCCTCTGTGGTCCTTATGGCCGCCTCTCACATCGGCGTCTCGTTCATCTCATGCCTATACTACTTAAAATTTCCCTACACATTCTCTGTTTCTAGTCTTGTTCACCTTTAGTTAATCTTAGTGGTGAGCAGTCAGATTAATAATCTCAAGATATCCCATTCATTATGCCTCTATTCTGCAACAACTACAAAAAATAAAAACAACTTTTTCACTAGTAGCCATAGCAATTAGGCTAGTATAGTGTATGTGTGTGTATCTGTGTGTGTGTGTGTGTGTGAGATGGAGGTAGGTGGCAGGTTAAACCATCCACCCCAAAGAGCCTCTGTCAAGTGTTCAATGTCTTTAAGTCTCATATTTTATGTGAATCAAGCTAAATGGGTTACAATAGAGATTCCGAAATCTTTTGGTAACAGCATTGCTCCCAGAAATAGTGCCTTGTTTATCCTCTAGCCACACAGACTGCTTCCCCGCCAGCTCTTCTCCCTCTCTGCAGAAAATGCACTTAAAAGCAGAGCATTCTCATTTGCCTGCTAGAACCACACGCTGGCCCTGGGGCCCTTTGGTCCCCTCACCTGTTGCCATTGCTGCCTCCTGACCACTCTACACAAACCTCCCTCCTGTCTGCACATTCAGGCTCAAAATATGAGACGTAGAGACATTAAACACTTGACACAGGCTCTTTGGGGTGATTTGTTTAACCAGCTGCTTACCTCCATCACACACCCACACCCACACCCACACCCACACACACACACTATTAATTTCTATGGCCACTAATGAAAAAGTCGTTCGATTTTTTTTTTTTTTTCAGAATGGTGACATGATGTCCACTCATTTCATTTCTTCTACTTTTTACTACTATCCCTCCATTTAAAAATAAATGATATTCTAATTTGACGCTCCAATACTTTGGCCACCTGATACAAAGAGCTGACTCACTGGGAAAGACTCTGATGCTGGGAAAGATAGAAGGCAGGAGGAGAAGGAGGCAACAGAGGATGAGACGGTTGGATGGGATCACCGACTCAATGAACATGAGTTTGAGCAAGCTCTGGAAGATAGTGAAGGACAGGGAAGGCTGGTGTGCTGCGGTCCATGTGGTCGCCAAGAGTCAGATACTACTGAGTGACAGAACAACAATCCTAATTACAAAATAGGTTATCTTCTGTCCTTTGACATTTGTTTTCTTAAGAATATTGACCAAAGCAAAAGGGTTGACCAAACACTCCTCTGAACCAGCATGCATGAATTCCTGAGATATCCATGGATGCCCAGTAAGTTGAATTCACCCACAGTCTCAAAAATTAACAGGGGCCCAATGATGAAAATGCACACTATTCTTCATTTTAAGCACCATGAATGAGTTCTTGCGTTGTTCGTCCTCTGGGCTACCATGGCTCATTTTTACACTTCTAAGCACGCTTTTATTTTTCCTCATCTCCTCTTTGGGCACAAAGTGATCAATGAGCTCTATGCTTGGCAGATGATGGATTCTTAATAAAGATATCATGAAATATATTGAATAAAGGATAACTACAGTGATAGTTGTAAGGATACATTTTAAAGTTTATGGGATGTTTTGAGTGATCCACCTGTTTTTGGAGCTGTGAAATTAGAAATTCCACCCACAAGGAAATTTCACAGTTCAATGAAAAGGAAGGCTGTTGTTGATGGGACCACCATGTATTAGTCACTGTCTGCATGCATGACAAATGTTCCAGAAGCAGAAACGCATCACAGGGCTCTTGTAAGATTTTTAGAAAAATAAATAATAGGGATACATTTTCCTAAATATGTGTTCAGTTTAAAAAAATGCTAATCTTGACCTTCCTAATCCATTATCCTCACTTCTAAAATACAATTTGCTTTGGTTTTATATAGGTTTTTCCATATGCCAGATAATTAAGGATCCTGCCTTAGCAATTTCAGAGAAATGTGAATTAAGCCTTTTATGAGACCATGTGGGTACAGTTTGAATCTACTAAAGAAGGAAATTGAACATTAAGCATTAACACCTTCCTTTTGCTCAACCACACCTTCCAAGGGCTCACATACGGAGAACACTTGTGATGGGGTGCCAGCTTTTGGTGCCGCTCCGCATAGCCAGCTCACATTTAGGGCTCCTATTAACTTGAAAGAGAGCTCCAGGTGCATTCAAGTTCTGCTGAAGAAATGGAAATTTGGAAGCTTTATTATTAGCTTAGGCCATTTTCAACTCTCACGTGAATAAGAGATGGAGAAAAGTTATTAGAATCTATTTTTTTTTTAAACTACTGCTCTTAGGAGTGACGTCAAACTAAACACAAAGGTAGGTACTGAGACAAAGGTGTCGGGGCTCTTTCTTTCTGAGTGGTAAAATGACGTGGGTCTCCCTCATCTTTACCAAGGCAGGCAGGCTTCAATATGACTCAAAATAAATGTTGATATAGGTATAAAACTTGAAGTATTTGACACTCAGGTAACAGGAATCCTTTGGTGTTAAGGAGTAAAAAACTATTCTGACAAGTGAAAATGGAGCATTGGTTGGAATTCTAAGGGGATAGTTCACAGAATCCAAGGATAGGAGGTAGAACCAGAAACAGATGTTACGGAAACCACACAACTGCTAACATCTCTGATTTCTAAATGTGCACTGGGCTCCTTTTGCTTTCTCCATAGGGCAGCTGTTTTCTGGAATATATCTACACACAGCAGCCATGTCGCCGCCGTGTTGCCGAGTTTACTAGGTCCTTCACTTCAAGGGAGCAGAAAGACCACCTACTGTTTCTTTGTCTTTTCCAGTCCAACCTTCTGCTCTGGAAGATAGAACTTGATCAGTCTAGTTCAAGGGCAAAACCAAGTATGCAGCCCTTGTCAAGGATGGGAGGAACAGGATCACATGGTACAAATCCCGCCACAGGAGTTTCATCTTGCTTCCTTTTTTCTTTTAAAGGTGTGGACACCTACTCTATGAGGCAACTGGTGCCATCAAGACATTTGCATGTTGCCTAATCACAAACACTGCAGACAGGACGTGAGGTCTAGTGAGGTCCAGTGCGATACTAAGAAGGGGTTCTTGTCTCCTCCTGAGGCCCTTTCTTCTCTCTTTTCATATACTTCAGTATCTCTGTGTGCAGATGTCTCTGCATTCCCAGCCTGTCATGTTCAATTCTTTTCTCTATTCCCAGCTCCCCTGTCTCTCCCTTCTCTTTTGCAAGAGATATAGTGCTGGACCGGAGCAGTGGTTCTCAACAGGAACCAGCATCAGAGTCACCTAAAGGGCTGGTTAAGCCTCATTTTGCTATTTCCCACTCCCAGAGTTTCTGATGCAGTAGGTTTGGGGTAGGACCCAAGATCATGCCTTTCTGACAACAACAGTGATGTTTCATCTGGGGATCACACTTTGAGAACTATTGGTCAGGAGAGTGGAAAAGAGTTATTGCAATTCAACCTCCTCATTAAACCATCAAGGATTGTTCTTTCAGCCCTTGCTCTCTGGTCCACCCCCAACAACTCCTGACTGATCAGGTCTTGTAATACAGTCAGTAAGTCTATCAGAAGGAATGAGACATGGTTCCAGTCCTCAGTGATCAAACAAGAGAAACAGGACACAGCTATCTATACAGAAAATATCTTCATGACCCAGATAATCACTATGGTGTGATCATTCACCTAGATCCAGACATCCTGGAGTGCAAAGTTAGGTGAGCCTTAGGAAGCATCACTACAAACAAAGCTAGTGGAAGTGATGTAATTCCAGCTGAGCTATTTCACATCCTAAAAGATGATGCTGTGAAAGTGCTGCACTCCATATGCCAGCAAATTTGGAAAACTCAGCAGTGGTCACAGGATGGAAAAGGTCAGTTTTCATTCCAATCGCAAAGAAAGGCAATGCCAAAGATTGTTCAAACTACTGCACAATTGCACTCATCTTACACGCTAGCAAAGTAATGCTGAAAATTCTCCAAGTTGGGCTTCAGCAGTACATGAACCATGAATTTCCAGATGTTTAAAATGGATTTAGAAAAGGCAGATGAACCAGAGATCAAATTGCCAACATCCGTTGGATCTAGAAAAAACAGAATTCCAGAAAGACATCTACTTCTGCTTTATTGACTACACTAAAGCTTTTGACTTTGTGGATCACAACAAACTGTGGAAAACTCTTCAAGAGATGGGAATGCCAGACCACATTACCTGCCTCCTGAAAAATCTGTATGCAGATCAAAAAGCAATAGTCAGAATCAGACATGTAACAACGAACTGGTTCCAAACTGGGAAAGGAGTACGTCAAGGCTGTGTATTGTCACCTTGCTTATTAAACTTATATGCAGTGTACATCATGTGAAATGCCAGGCTGGATGAAGCACAAGCTGGAATCAAGATTGCTGGAAAAAATATCAATAACCTCAGATATGCAGATGACACCACCCTTATGGCAGAACGCAAAGAAGAACTAAAGAGCCTCTTGATGAAAGTGAAAGAGGAGAATGAAAAAGCTGGCTTAAAACTCAACATTCAGAAAACTAAGATCATGGCATCCAGTCCCATCACTTCATGGCAAATAGAAGGGGAAACAATGGAAACAATGAGAGACTTTATTTTCCTGGCTTCAAAATCAATGCAGATGATGACTGCAGCCATGAAATTAAAAGACGCTTGCTCCTTGGAAGAAAAGTTATGACAAACCTCAGTTCAGTTCAGTCGCTCAGTTGTGTCTGACTCTTTGCAAGCCCATGGACTGTATGACAAGCCTAGACAGCGTATTTTAATACAAAGACATTGCCAACAAAGGTCTATCTAGTCAAGCTATGGTTTTTCTGGCAGTCATGTATGGATGTGAGAGCTGGACCACAAAGAAAGCTGAGCGCCAAATAATTGATGGTTTTGCGGTGTTTTGGAGCAGACTCTTGAGAGTCCCTTGGACTGCAAGGAGATTCAACCAGTCCATCCTAAAGGAAATCAGTGCTGAATATTCACTGGAAAGACTGATGCTGAAGCTGAAGCTCTAATACTTTGGCCATGTTATGCAAAGAACTGACTCATTAGAAAAGACCTTGATGCTGGGAAAGATTGAAGGCAGGAGGAAAAGGGGATGACAGAGGATGAGATGGTTGGATGGCATCACTGACTCAATGAACATGAGTTTGAGCAAGCTCAGGGAGTTGGTGATGGACAGGGAAGCCTGGCATGCTGCAGTCCACGGGGTTACAAAGAGTCGGACATAACTGAGCAACCGAACTGAACTGAAGTGATCTTTACAAAGGGGCTTCCCTGGTGACTCAGTGGTTAAGAATCTACCTGCAATGCAGGAGATGCAGGTTTGATCCCTGGATCTGGAAGATCCCTTGGAGGAGGGCATGGCAAGCCCATTCCAGTATTCTTGCCTGGAGAATCCCAAGGTCAGAAGAGCTCGGTGGGCTACAGTCCATAGGGTCACCAAGAGTCAGACATGACTGAAGCGAGTGAACATGCGCGCACATCTTTCCATAATGGTATAGTTGGACTATTCCTTTCATTGTCTAGAGAGAGCAGCATACTTATTTAAATCAGTTCTTTTTTACTCACCTATAAGCAAGCCTGATAACCATTGTATCTACTTGGCAGAGATGTTGTGAGGATTCAAGTAGGCTGTACGTATGCAACTTTACAAGCGCTGTAAAATATTAGATAGTGTGGCTGGTATCTAATGTGCTTGGAGCATCTGTTTCCTTAGTATGTGGGGTTCATGAATCGTCTCCCCCATGGACAGCTCTAAGTTCATCTTCCTGCCTCCCTGGCTGTTCAACCTTAGGGAATTTCTGACAAACCATTAGCATTTCCAGAGTTGCTATAGCGCTGAGCTCTGACTATATTCACCCCTCTACACACTTCTCTAGACTTCTGAAATCCTGGTCTGGCCTGAGTTGCAATTTTCTGCCTTATGCTTATTCCATATCTTGTCTGAACTGCTGCTCTACTTTCATCTTTGAGCTTCTCTACACAACAGCCAGAACATCCTTTATTGATGCAAGTGAAGTCACATTATTCCTCCACTCAAACCCATCCAATAGCCTTCCACTGCTGTGAGATCTGCAAGATCTTGTGTAATTTATGCGCTAAATTGCTTCAGTCATGTCCAACTCTATGCGACCCCATGGACTGTAGCCCGACAGGCTCCTCTTTCCATAGGCTTCTCCAGGCAAGAATACTGGAGTGGGTTGCCATACCCTTCTCCAGGGGAGCTTCCTGACCCAGGATCGAACTTGTGTCTCTTACATCTCCTGTTTTGGCAGGAGGCTTCTTTACCAATGGGGGCTTCCCAGATAGCTCAGTTGGTAAAGAATCCGCCTGCAATGCAGGAGACCATGGTTCGATTCCTGGGTAGGGAAGATCCCCTGGAGAAGGGGTAGGCTACCCACTCCAGTATTCTTGGGCTTCCCTTGTGGCTTAGCTGGTAAAGAATCCGCCTGCAATGTGGGAGACCTGGGCTCAATACCTGGGTTGGGAAGATCCCCTGGAGAAGGGAAAGGCTACCCAGTCCAGTATTCTGGCCTGGAGAATTCCATGGACTGTATAGCCCATGGGGTGGCAAAGAGTCGGACATGACTGAGCGACTTTCACTTCTACTTTCTCTACCACACGTGCCACCTATGTAAATGGAGGCTCGCCTTATTTCGCTGACCTTATTTCTGTATCACCCTTCTCCTTGATCTTCATCATCCCCATGAACTTTCCTACTGCTGCTTAAACACCACGATCATTTTCCTGACTCAGCTCCTCCTACTGCTCAGAAAGTTCCTTTTTCACCTCTCGCCATAGCCGATTCACTTTCTACTTTTAGGATTCAGTTCACTGGTACTTCCTCTATCACACCATCGTGTTTATTTCCTCTGTGAAGTGAAGTGAAATGAAGTGAAAGTCACTCAGTCGTATCCGACTCTTTTCGACCCCATTGACTATACAGTCCATGGAATTCTCCAGGCCAGAATATTGGAGTGGGCAGCTGTTCCCTTCTCCAGGGGATCTTCCCAGCCAAAGGATCAAACCCAGGTCTCCCACATTGCAGGCAGATTCTTTACCAGCTTAGCCACCATGGAAGCCCAAGAATACTGGAGTGGGTAGCCTATCCCTCCTCCAGTTGGTCTTTCTGACCCAGGAATTGAACTGGGATCTCCTGCATTGCAGGTGGATTCTTTACCAGCTGAGCTTCCAGGAAACCCTATTTCTTCTGTAATCTTATATAATCTATTTTTTTCTCTGTTTCTTACTTACTTTCTAACTCCTCTGCTAGACTCTAAGTACCCATTTTCCACTAATGAGTTAGTTTCCTGCCCATGGCTGTCACTTAAAGCAGAATTATGTGAGGGTGTGAGCAGAAGAGATGGGACATCTAATCAGGAAGAGATGTCTATATTGCCATCGAGATGACCTTCTTGCTTCTGACATTTTATTTAGGAAAAACAGCCTACTAGGGTCAGATTTGCCATTTTTTCAAGTACTGCTTTTACTGTATTATTTTTCTGTAAAATGAATCTCCTGAACACACACACACACACACACACACTCTCTCTCTCTTTTTCACATGGCATATTAAATCTCAACACCCACATAAATTCCCACAGATTTTTGGTGTGTGAGGATCAAGAACTGACCTGAGTTTTTTTAAAACTCTCTGTGTAGGGGTTTGCAAGTGAAAATTTGCAAGTGATTGTGCTACAAATTAGAGAATATGAGAAACATTATTCATTATTCCGTATCTAAGCCGTGTCCAACTCTGCGACCCCATGGACAGCAGCACACCACTATCTCCCAGAATTTACTCAAACTCTCATCCATTGAGTTGGTGATGCCATCTAATCATCTCATCCTCTCCTCCTTCTCCTCCTGACTTCAATCTTTCCCAGCATCAGGGTCTTTTCCAATGAGTCGGCTCTTCATATCAAGTGGCTCAAAATATTGGAACTTCACCTTCAGCATCAGTCCTTTCAATGAATATTCAAGGTTGATTTCCTTTAGGATTGACTAATTTGATTTCCTTGCTGTCCAAGGGACTCTCAAGAGTCTTCTCCAGAACCACAGTTCGAAAGCATCAAATCTTCTGCTGTCCGTAGTTCCTTCACCAGGGGTCAGACTCGAATCCCCTGTATTGGAAGGCAGATTCTGAACCACTGGACCACCAGGGAAGTCATGAGCAATGTGGTGGATTTAAGAAGCCCAGATGGTTTTGCAGAGGTGACAGTGGTTGTGATCTACTCTTCCTCTGTGTGGTTGCTCCAGGGTTGAAGGTAACAAATAATATCCGTATCAAGTGAAATTGACTCTTTGAAGGAGGCAGCCAACGTTTCAATCTCTTTTCATTCTTGCTAAGGGTCTAAGCTCCATTATCGAAGGCAGTAACAGCAGGATGGATGAAAACTTGTAAAACACGTACCATGGCAGCCTTCACATATTGTAAAAGGTGAAGTCCATTTACACTTCTCATTTAGCTGAATGAGAATGAGTCATTTGCTTAATGGATAATTTTAACTCGATTTCCAATAAGTGGATTAAGTAATTGAAGCACTTCAACACAAGGCAGAATATTTGTTATAGCGTTTGGAAAAGAAACCATAGCCAGATCTGTCAGCAACTTAAGATGGAAAATTCCTATTAGTCAATCTATCAATCACGGTTCATTATTAAGCAACATTCTAATGGTCTGGCTGCCGTGCTGACATGTTGCAGGCGTTTGCAATGTTACACCAAGGTTGCAGGCTATCCTGATAGGCATCATGCTGTTAGTCTACTTGGTTAAATAGAAGTTGATTTTATATTTAGCTGTGCATGGAGTGTACAGATGAAACAAATCACTCCTATAAGCTCAACAAGATGAATAGTTGCTGTTGAAAGCTAGCAAGGAGCTGGATGTAAGATTAATATGCAGTCCCAAGTTCTACTTCCAACAATTTTTATTGATTGTGTGAAAAAGTACTAAAATTCATGATTTCTTAGGTGAGTTAGATGGAAACTCTTGCATAGCTATTGTAGATGTAATTTCTCTGAAATGCACCATTTGTCTACAAACGCGGCTTTTCGTTTGGGACCATGTGCAATGAATTCCATGATGAGAGCAAAGACTTTTTGATGGCACTTTCTGCCACAAGTAGACCAGGTTCTCAAGCTAGCTTCTTTGAGCTCTTTGGTCTTTGCCAAATTGCCTTTTTGGGAGAATTTTCTAAACGTCCCGCACTGCTGTGGTCCAAATACCAGGACTTATTTGGTGTTTGTTTTTCCATTCCCACAAACCACAAAAGATTGAATTTTCATGTATCTTAGCATTAAGATCTTTCTACTAACATCTGAATGGCATTCCAGCTCATTTGGCACAGGGCTTCCCCTTCCTTCAGCAGGCTTGTGGAAAAAAGAGGCCATTAAGGCCTGCCCTGAGTTATTTCACTTTTATAGCATAGACCTAGGCTTTTCGTGAATGAAAGAGAGGATTGGGTCAGGGTTGGTTCCGGGCACGTGGTCCAGTTTAGCTGTGCTGTGTGCTTAGCTGTTCAGTCATGCCCGACTCCTTGTGACCCCATGGACTGTAGCCCATCAGGCTCCTCTGTCCATGGGGTTTGCTGGGTGAGAATACTTGAGTGGGGTGCCATTTTCTTCTCCAGGGGATCTTCCCAACTCAAGGATTGAATCTGCATCTCCTGCATTGCAGGAGGATTCTTTACTGACTGAGCTACTGGGGAAGCCTTCAACTAGCATACTTTGCTGTTTTTCTTTCCTTCAAAATTTGTTGTTGAAGTTAATCCTTGAATTCAGTTATAATACTAACATTTTGATGAGATGGGGCTGATGGTTGAGTTCCATTCTAGACACTGTATTCTCTTCTAGGAGTTGCATGCAATGGCCAAACATAATCAGTGCAGACATGGAGAGCGTGATTGTTCTCCCCTCATCTTTTTTTATAATTATGATATTTGAGTCACATTTATCAAAGCTTCGTCACATCAATAAAGGTTCAAATCTACTGAGATGAGTCCCTTGATTCTTCAGTTGAATCAAGTTTTGCTGCACATTTGAGGTTTGATTCTCCTAAAATATCTATGAACTCAATCTTCAAACCATCTCTTTGGCTCAGAGCCCAGATAAAGTAACTTTTTTCCCCCAAATTTTCAACTTTGTATAAAAATTTTATTGGAAGAGCTGACTTCCAAAAGTATTGTGGTATGGTGACCGGAGCTACTCTATTTCCCATTCTCTAAGGTCACTAGTGTCTTACTTTACACATGGGAGTATTTTTTAAGCCTTCTAATTATATAACATGTTTATGTTTTCTCAGAGACCTAGGTACGCATGCAAATTTCAAAGCAAGTGATAATGAGTTCTGATCATGAGATAATACACTTTGAAATAAGAGGGAAAGAAACTTACTTAAAAAAAATCAGTGGGCGGTACCTTAGCATCTTTTTTTTCCCCCTCCTCTTGGAGGGTGATGAGTGCTTCCTTGAATGTGAGGCAGAGAAGGTATAGATATGAGAAAGCATCAGTACTCCACAAGAGAAATGGCAGCAAAAAGAGTAACTGAGAGAAGTCTGGTGCTCTGCACATCAAGTTCTGAGTGTGAGTGAATAGATGGGTGGCTTAGTTGGTCTCTTGAATAAACAGAGGGTGATGGAGGGTGCACTGAATATCCTCCAAAGACACTGTCCTTTGGCTGTGAGCAGATGCCTTTGGGACAGAGATGTTTTCAGTAGCATTTTTGATTCTAACCTCTCCCCTCTCCATTTCTGGTCTTCATATTGCAGGGATAAAGATGATTTCATACATATGTACAATGGAATATTACTCGGCCATAAAAAGGAATGAAATTGGGTCATTTGTAGGAAAGTGGATACACCTAGAGTCTGTCACACAGAGTGAAGAAGTCAAAAAGAGAAAAAGAAATATTGTTCTAAATATATGCGTGCATATATATGGAATCCTGAAGAACGGTTGAGTTGAAACTATCTGCAGGGCAGAGCTGTAGAGGTAGGGACACACATGTGGACACAGGCCTGTTGGGGGTAAGATGGGATGAACTGAAGGGCAGGATTGGCACATATACTCTACCATGTGTCAAATGGATAGCTAGTGGGAAGCTGGTGCATAGTGCAGGGACTTCAGCAGGTGCCTTGTGATGACCTAGATGGGTGGGCTGAGGGGAGTGGGGGGAGGCTCACCAGGGAGCAGAAATATGTATACTTACAGCCAATTGACTTGGTTATACAGCAGAAACTAACACAACAGTGCAAAGCAATTATACTCCAAATAATAATAATAATGTCCCTTATGCTTTAGCACTCCCGTTTCCAAATGCATTAAAGTTGACTTTCTCATTCATGCATATTAAAAGTCTAAATATTTACTTGGCTTTGTTGGGTCAATGACCCTGTAATTCCTTATCACTGAATATCATTATTTTTAAAATAATAACAGTGAAATAGTATTCCATGTGATAATTTTTAATACTGAATGTGTGAACATGTTCCAACACCCTCTCTTCAATGAGACCTTACACAGGGAAGTAATTGTAGTTCAGCAGGATGTCATCAAAAAATTGCACTTCCTCTTTTCTCTCTACATTGAATTCTGCATTAAAATTAAATTACATTTTAGGAGGATTCCCATTTGTCCACCTAAAGATTTGAAAATTCCCAGGTAGGATACAAATAACTTAAAAGCGTGCTTATTTTTCATATTGTTTCCAGCATGTATGACTGCAGAGTTCTAAATGCCTTGTTTACATGGCTACCATTTGAATGGCTGAAAGATACATTGTGTTGATTTAGACACCTATTTCTAGAGATGAAAAGGCACCTACCAAAAGCACACCACATAATAGGTGTGCTTTTGCTGCAGACACAAAACACAAATATAAAATGCAGAAGGTAAATCTTCACCAGGAGAATTCTACTTTTCCCCTGGTATGTTTACACACAAAGATTACATCAAATGCTGTCACTGGCAGGATCATCTCATGTCGTTGATAAAAACACATCACATCATTAATCCACTAAACTAAATGACTGCTTTTAGTTGCTTATGTATTAAATTCTTATAATGAGTTTATGGTACAGAGGATATAACATTGTAGATGCATGTTAGTTACACAAAATATACCTAATTAATCCAGGCCCTTCATATTATTGAAACTATAGACAGATATAAAGCATCCAGTGGAAAATCTTATGATGTATAAATTCTATGCTATGTCTTATTAAAGGGGAATCTATTACAAATGGAATTTCTTTATGTCCCTCTCCTGCCCATGTTACTTCTTTCTGCAATACTTGGTATTAGAGGAACCATCAGAGAAAATGAAAAATAAATGTGGACACTTGTAAACCCAATGATGTTGCTTTCTAATTTTGTGAGGATGGATGTTGAGCAAATCTGTCCCACTCTGTCTGACTCTGGGTTGGAGGACTGTGGTACTAAGTGCTGGTTTGAACCCCATTTAAAATTTCCTGACCATGCACAAACACACACACACACACACACAGAGGAAGAAAAGCCAGTGCAGAGAGAGATCAAACTTGAGCCCTTCTGCTACATAAAATTTAGCAGCCATTCAACAAACAATTGCTTCATGTTAGAAGCGTGTTCTAATTAAATATTAGTTGCTGACTCTCCATTGACTTCTGCTTCCTGTGTTAAAAATCACCATCTTAAAAGCTTGCCTTATGCATTTCATAATTAGAAAAAGTTCCCAGAAGACTGCAATGTTTTATTGTATTGCTGCTTTTTGAAAAGGAAAGAATGTCTCCATACCTCTGTGTGTAAATATATATATATATATATAAATTTATATGTGTGAAGATACATGATTGTATTTCACAAAATTTTTGCAGTCATATTCCAAAAAGCACGAGGGAGATGAAAGAATATGGGTAACGCAGGGGGAAAAGGGGCTGGAGCAAGGAAAACAATAGGTACAAATTTCTACCAGTTTCCTCGGGCATCCAGAGCAGCTGCTTAATGACACATGTATCATTATATCCTGGAGTAGTTGCAGGGCAGAAACAGACTTGATTACACTACAGACAATTGTTTCACAATAATTCTGGGCCATTTTTCATTAGCTGTCTCCCCTCACAGCAAAACACGGGGTCATTTTTTTAAGGAGCAAAAACAAAACAAAACAAAACACCCTTCTACCACAAGCAGGTTGTCCGACAGTTAAAGATTTTTAATAATTCATCATGCGAAACATTTTAGGCTCAATGCAAAATTTCTCAGCCATGACAACAAAGATGAGTGGAAAAAAAAAAAAAAAAAAACCAAACCCAGAGCTTAACGTGATTTTAGAAAAACAATAGGGTAAATAAAAGAAATTACACGCTCACTCTTCATGACTGTGTGAACATTTTTTTATTACGGGCTGTTTCTGACAGGCTTTGTCACAGTAGGTGCAATCAAAAGGGTTTGTTTTGAACAAATTGATTAAGAAGCTGATTTCTTTTTCAAAGATGCATCGAAAACTATGCCTTGGTTATTGTTTAAGTATTTTCATGCATCATCTGACTGCCATCATATCAAAGAATTTAAAGTTTTACTTCTAAGGAAGATGCAGAATTTCAATGTTCTGTCTTTCAAGGAGTAGCACTGGGTACCTTAAGACTTTATTTTTCCTTGGGATAATAATAAGTGATAGTTGTAAGGAGCTAGGTCAGTCTCAAGTAACTATTTGGACTAATGAGTAAGCATCAGTTTACTAATCCCCACAATCACTTATAATTTCCATGTAATAGACTCCAGGTCAGGGACCTTCAATCCGTGTTATGCAGAACCCCCTTGGGTGGTCCAAAGAGACTGAACATGCGGCAGGGAAACTCACTGTGACCAGCAGTTGCCGTCAGAGGACCATGACTGGCTCTTCTGGAAGACGGAAGGTATTAAATACAGGGTGGGGAAAAGGACACGCGCATCTGGGAAAACCAAATCTGCAGACTGAAAAACCACGATAGGGTTAATGTTTGGGAGAGACGTTCACTTAAACTTATAAGTCTTTTCTTGAGTTCCAAGATGACAGGGCAAACCCTCAGCATAACAAAGAACACATCCCTGGCAAGCGCTGGCAAGAGCTAAGAGGAGCCCTTCACAAAATCACATGTCAGGTGTATAAGACAGAATTCATAGGATTACCAAGGAAAACAATTATATTGAAACAGTTGACAAATATTTATAAATTGTTATATATTTATATGGATGTTTCATCATTAATGCATACAATAAGAATATCTATGGGGGAAGTCTAATAACAAATATAATTTCATTGAGACATGTATAATATCATGTATGAAACGAGTCGCCAGTCCAGGTTCGATGCACGATACTGGATGCTTGGGGCTGGTGCACTGGGACGACCCAGAGGGAGGGTATAGGGAGGGAGGAGGGTTCATGATGGGGAACACAGGTATACCTGTGGCGGATTCATTTCGATATTTGGCAAAACTAATACAATATTGTAAAGTTTAAAAATAAAATAAAATTAAAAAAAAAAAGCAATGGTGAATGTAAGCAATATTTTAGGATAATTTCCGTATCTCTAAAGGAAGATTCTCCCTGCGGTTTCTACTGAGGGCAGAGCCACAGTATTGCTAATACCATTGTCATGTGTTGCCTATTTTCATAATCAATGGGAATTCTAACTTTCGATGGAAGAACAGTGAAAATAAAAATGTAATTCTGAGGATGAACTTATATGCAATTAATTTTATCTTTTTTGAAAATTCTGAACTCAAAGTGTACTGTTTCTCCTCTCTGAAGTGCACCACCAAATATGGCCCTGTTGACAAAGTAGGTGAGCCTTGCCAATGGCTGCTAGAAAAGTGGGAGGGAGAGAGGAAAACCAACCAGAATAACTGGAAAATACAGTATAAGCTACCAGGACACATTTTCAGAAGCTGTCATGAAGGCTCCTGCAAGATCTCAGTCTAAAGAAGCACCATGGTTCAGAGCTGATCCTCTAGGTTAAAGAAAGCTCTTCCCTGATGGACAACTTGGAATGGGCGTGGTCAAGGCTAGTTATGAGGATATCAGAATTCAAATTACAAAGGTGGCGATGCATGGATGTGGTGATGTGCTTCTTAGTGGTAGTGATGGTGGAACTTCTTTGATGCTGGATGCTGTTGGAGACCCTACTCCTTTCTCCTAAGAAGCACAGTCTACAAGGGGTGACAGATAAGGGCAGAGACTGGAAGGGCCAGACTGATGTCTGTTACTGTGAAAGGCGGAGAGGTGTGTCTTTCATATACGTATGTATGCATTAACATACATTTACATGAAATGGAAGAAACAGCATCTTGAAATGTATAACATGGAATCAACCATTCCAGAGCTTAGCTGGGAAGTGGTGACTTCCATGTGGCTGTGGGATAGTAGGATATGGGAGATCTGGGAGAGATCTGGGAGAAAAAGTCACACGCACAGAATTTGGCCTAAGGTTAGATTTTGAAGTGTTTCATCGTCATGCAAAAGCCTTTAGACCTTCTTCTGCAAAACACAAAGACCTAAGCAGAGATCTTTAAGCAGGAGAGAGAAATAATTAGATCTGTTTTATAGAGAGACTTGAGCAACTCTGAACTCAAACACTTAGAAAAGTGTGTCTCAGACATAGCTCCTCCAATTTTTCAAGTCTAATTTGTGCTACTTCTCTTTGCCTGACACTATCCTTTTTCTTTGCCTCCATTCAGGAAGTCAGCAGCACACTGAATACCATGACGTAGGCAAAGTCATCATCTTGTCGGCAAAATACAACTTTACATTGTCCCCACCATTGAGGCCACCGCTTTTTTACTTTATGAATTATGGCCTATGGTTGGGTCAGCAACTGTCAGCTGCACAACCATCCCTATCTACTTCATGCAGGCTGATACTGTCTGAAAAGCTTTCAAGGTTGAGCTAATAGAATTTCAGGATAACTTTATTGTGAATGGAATATGGAGCAGTTCAGGAGACCTGAGACCATTTCAATGTTCCCAAATAAGGTTCTTAGAAAGGAATGCTTCACAGAAGATAGCTAAGTGGTAAACCTCTGTTCCAAGGAATTTAACTGAAAAAAAAAAATCTCAGAAAAGCAGTTCTTAAAGGCTTTAATATGAAGATCCAATTTGCAAAGAAATGGGACTATAAGCCAGAGGGTGGGGAATGTACTAGATGACAGGATAAGAGAAATGAACATCTTTCCTAACTTTATTTTTTAATTTATGACATCTTTGCCCATATGCTTCACATTAGGGGTCTGACTTCCTTCAAAGCAAGATTTTAAAGTATTAAAACAATTCCAACTAAAGCAAACAATGTTTTAGATACATAACAAGATAGACGAGAGATAGAATAAAAATGTTAACAATAATTTGCCCTCGATTTACCTCAAAATATTTGTAAATAACAGACATCGCTCCTATTTGGACTCTTAAAAAACACAACAGATGAACAGGAGAATGAGGAGGCCCAGGGGGCTGGTCTGTCTGTCAGTGATCGTGTAGCCCAGCAGAGTGAGAACGGTTCTGATGGCCATTCTCTCCTCCGGGAGAGTTCTCCTTCCTCGTCCTTGTGAAAGCGGAGTCTCTGTCCTGAGAAGGTGGGTCGGGTGGCTAGAGAACCAAAGGAACCTGCTCTTCCCAAACTCTACCCCTGTGCAATACATTTTAGGGGCTCTAATAGAGGAAACAGAGGCTGAGCACCGAAGAACTGATGCTTTTGAACTGCGGTGCTGCAAGGAGATCAAACCAATAGATCCTAAAGGAAATCAACCCTGAATAATCATTGGAAGGACTGATCCTGAAGCTGAAGCTCCAATATTTTGGCCACCTGATGCGAAGAGCTGACTTACTGGAAAAGACCCTGATGCTGGGAAAGATCAAAGGCCAAAGGAGAAGGGGGTGGCAGAGGATGAGATGGTTAAGAGAGCATCGTTGACTCAGTGGACATGAACTTGAACAGACTCCAGGAGATAGTGAAGGACAGGGGAGCCTGTTGTGTTGCAGTCCATAAGGTCACAAAGAGTGGGATACAACTCAGTGACTGAAAAACAGGTAAAGGAAATAGGAATCACAAAAGAATACCACAGGCAAGGAGTGAGGAGATGAAAGTGCCAATGTCTGAAAGTACTTAGTAGCAAGCCTCAGAGTAAGAACCACAGTCCTTGATCTGATTGAGAACAAAGCCTGGGAAGCTAGGTGGAACTCTGAAGAAACCATTGCTTAACGGCCTACAGATGTATGTCCAAAGTCTTAAGAGCACATTACTCTTTGACCTGCATATGACAATGTGATAACACCTTTCAATATCTCCTTCAGTCTGGGTGTCTGGAATCTAGCAGTGGGCTATCAGAATGTCCAGTCCGAACAAAGTACCTAATGAGACTTCTGCAATGAGAGTGATGTGGATGCTTCATGTGATGTCTGGGAAAATTCTGCGTTCCCTCAAATGTTCATGGGTTGGAGGTTTCAGATCGCTTTGGGAGGGTATTATATTTCATTAGACCAAACCCTGAACCAGACATCAGGAAAAAAAGGTTTTGATGGGCAGCTTTAAGAGGTTACCACATTCTTCTCAACTTGCAAGCATGAATGTTAAATCTCTCAAGTCAAGGAAAAAATACTTCACTAAACGATTCAACAAAAGGAAAGCTTGTAAAGCCCCCTGACACATGTGGAGCTGAGGTTGGACATGAGCCACTGTCAAGAAACCACATCCCTTTCCGCTCATTTACTGGATCTGATGAACCATCTTTAGCAAGCCTGCTTCTGTATCTTCTGATGTATCTTATCAGTTAGCATCAACCATTCTTCCTAGGTGGCTCAGACAATAATGTATCCGCCTGCGAAGCAGGAGACCCGGGTTCGATCCCTGGGTCAGGAAGATCCCTTGGAGAAGGGAAAGGCTACTTACTCCAGTATTCTGGCCTGGAGAATTCCATGAACAGAGGAGCCTGCTGGGCTAGAGTCTATGGGGTTGCAAAGATTTGGAAGTGGCTGAGCACTAACACATACTAAATAGTAGGCCTTATTCTAGGGATCCCCAGGTGGTGCTAGTGGTAAAGAACATGCCAGCCAATGCAACCCTGGGTTCGGAAGATCCCCTGGAGGAGGACAGGTCAACCCACTCCAGTATTCTCACCTGGAGAATCCCATGGACAGAGGAGCCTGGTGGGCTACAGTCCATGGAGTCACAAAGAGTCAGACACAACTTAGCGACTTAGCACCCACACACAGGCCTTATTTTAAAGGCTTTACATGTGTTACTTCCAGGTATACAGCAAAGTGATTTAGTTACATATCTATATGTATCTGTTCTTTTTCAAATTCTTTCCTTATTTGGGTTGTTAACTATACTCCAATTAAAAAAAAAAAAAGACTTTACATGTGCTGACTTATCTTTTCACCAGTGCAGTGAGGTAGATATAATTATTAGTACTATCCTCCTTTCATATGTGGGAATCTAGGGAACTGGGAGGCTAGGTAACTCGCCCAAGAATAGAACTACTTACTAGGGGAGGTGGGATGGATTCCAATTCAGGAACAAAGGTTAACTCGATAGCATCAAGAAATGAGGTGTGTATGTCCAGCATCAGCTGCCCAGTCAGAGTTTCATACCAGTCTCATCAGAATAGCAGCTCTGCCTGAGCCCAGGAGGGCTTCCCAGTGGTAAAGAACCCGCCTGCCAAGGAAAGAGACACAGGAGACATGGGCTCCATCCCTGGATCAGGAATATCTCCTGGAGTGGGAAATAGCAACACACTCCAGTACTGTTGCCTGGAGAATCCCATGGACAGACAGCCTGGCCACAGGGTCACAAAGAGTCAGACACAACTGAGCACGCATATGCAGGCATGCACACTGGCCCCAGGAAAAGCTGTAAGGCATGAGGCGACCACCCAAAGGAAACCTGGGATCCCACAAGAAACCAAAATCCAAAAGGGGATCCCTGGGGCTATACCCTGACCGCAGAATCCCTCATCAGCTAGGACAGAGTGAAACCAGAGAGTCGGAAGTCTTGCTGGACTGCTGACCTAGGAAAACCCTGCGTGATCACAGTCAGTTCCAGCCTGGATCTCGTCCACCGCCCTGAGACTAAAGGGCCTGGGCCATCAGCAGGATGTCGAGGGCCTGCCCTTCAGCGTTCGCAGTTCACCTTTCATTATTCATTCATCCGTTTACTACTGAACTTCTTCTATGTTACCATGTTGAGCGTAGAGCGGGTTTCTCAGAATATTGACAATAAACACAACAGACCTCTGGCCACGATCACAAGTTTGTGGGGACACAGATGGATAAAGACAGAATTTCAAGGCAAGGTGATGCATGCAACAGTAGCAGAGGTGGCTCAGAGTTCAGACCAAGCCCATGCAGAGGAGAGGATTGAGAGGGAATGTGGTAAGAGCGAAAGAGACTCTGTAGAGACCTTAAGGATGAAGACAGGACTTAGAGGGAATACCACGCCAGGGACCGCTGTAAGACTTTCACCAGTGTTAACTCATGTAACAAGAAAGATACTACTGTTATCCTCATTTTACAGATGATGAAAAACAGGACCACGTTCAAGTAACTTGTCCTGAATCACATGGTTATGCAGCCGAGCTGGATCTGGTCCCCAGCATCTGGCTTCAGCATCTATGGCTGTTCTGGTCAAGTCAAGGGCTTCCTGGCTAGAAACGATGGTAGGTACCATCGCTGTGGTACATGAATATGAACATGAATGATGAGGCGTGAAGAGAAAGTTGAGGATGACTGGACATGGACCTGGAGAGGTAGGCTGTGTAAGACACTCTCCACAACGATGGTTATCTGGATTTCAATTTGTAAACCATGAGAAATTCCAGGAAGGTCCAAATGAATGAAGCAGATCTCCATTTTAGAAAGATAGCTCTCAGAAATGGAAGGATGTGCTGGAAGAGGGTTCTGTTGTAGGCAGAGCTCAATTAGGAGGTTTCTGTCATGAAATTTCTGCCCACATGCCTGCCTGTGTAGTATTCCAGCAGTGCACCTACCATGCAGCTGCCCCTCAGAGGATGGATGCTACCTGAAAGGGGTAATTAAAATGGATGGGATGTATATGCGTTGGTTGGTACCTCATCCATGAATTCTACCTTCAGGTGCAAGAAAGCAGTTAAATACAATTAAGGCAAGATGATCCAATTGTCGAAAATGGGTGTTACAGAATCTTGTCCTAGTCAACTATAAACCCTATAATCCCTTCTAAAATGTTACTGCAAATCCTTGCCTTTCAATAAATATTTAATAATAGGGGATTGCTGAGGAAGGTTATATTTCAAAAAATCTTAATTGCTCTAAGGAAAGCATCTGTAGACCCAGGTATTAACACACCTAATTGCCGCTCAAATGCATTTATCGACTGAGATGATCAAACGAAGTGCCAGCAATGGCTTTTCTAATCTTTGTTTGGGAAGGTTCAGAAGATTGACAGTTTCATTGCCTCCAGTTCAGCTTTTTCATGTCTCGTACCCTTTCATTTCCAATTCATCTTTTTTTTGGATAGACAGGCCTTGGAGTGAAATTCAATCTTCCATTTCATTACTAGGATGTATAATTTTCCAAGTTTTCCTGTATTTTATTTTTAGATACACACTCTACTGCACACACATTCAGTTCACTTCTACAAGTCATAAGCAGGCTTGGAAACCTCATGCTTAGCTATCTTTTCTCCTACGCAACCAATTTATTCAACACGGAAACCTCATGCTTAGCTATCTTTTCTCCTACACAACCAATTTATTCAACACGGAAACCTCATGCTTAGCTATCTTTTCTCCTACGCAACCAATTTATTCAACACGGAAACCTCATGCTTAGCTGTCTTTTCTCCTACGCAACCAATTTATTCAACACGGAAACCTCATGCTTAGCTATCTTTTCTCCTACACAACCAATTTATTCAACACGGAAACCTCATGCTTAGCTATCTTTTCTCCTACGCAACCAATTTATTCAACACGGAAACCTCATGCTTAGCTGTCTTTTCTCCTACGCAACCAATTTATTCAACACGTACACATGTGTCGAGCATCTGTTCTGGACCAGGCACTAGTGTGGCCCCTCAGCGGAGCAGAGAACGAAGTCGCTGCTGCCTTCAGATTTGGACAAAGGTGGGGAAAATGGACACTCAAGAAACCAAACGTGGAAAAATATTGAGCAGGATCACATGGACACACCAGATGAAAGGTTCTGGCTTATATTCTAAGTCAAATGGACTAAAAATGCATGAAATAACCACTAAAGCGAAAATTATTGCTCTTTGACATTTCTTTTGATTTTAATCAGTTAATTAAAAAAAATACTGTGAAAGGTCTGAAATTGATGACAGGTGCTAGGAAAGATGGACACTGAACAGAAAACCAGAAAACGCTCATTCTTGACTTAATTTTTCCACCACCAGTTCTAGTTTATTTAAAAATAGTTAGTGTTATTTTATTGGAAGGTAAATATTGTCGGAACTTTCCTGCATCCCACCTAGATGAGAAATACCACACAAAGACTAAAATTTCCGTAACCCCTGAAATAGCGGCTAATGTATTCATGCAAACAATCAATTTTTTTTTTTTCCAAAGAAACTATCATGATTCAAAGTTAATCTGTTCCAAGAAAAGGAGCTGGAGCTGGTTACTGACATGCAATCATTCATTTCTTATTTTACCAACAGTAATTAAATTGCCCGGAACTGTTATCATTTAACAGCCTATTAATTGACTAATGGGCATTACTTGCATTCGGAGTATAGGTAAAATCCAGGGATTAAGCAAGAAGGAAAAGAGATTTGCAAACTCTGCCTGTCATCCTGAAAAAAGAACATGTACTTCATTTGCAAGGTAATTTGTAAATGCATAAGTGGCTTCTGACTCTGAAGAGGTGGGCATGCTGACCTGACATTACGGGGCAGCGTGGAACCTGCAGCCTCCCTGGGAGCCAGTAGCTGGTCTCTGAACACCTTTGTCAAGAGCAGAAGGATCCACCATGCTTTACTACTAACGGGATGCCTTCTTCTGCTGTTGTCTTCTTTTCCTAATATTTATTTTACTTATCTGGCTGCATTGAGTCTTAGTTGTGACTTGTGGGATCTATTTCCCTGACCTGAGATCAAACCTGGTCCCCCGGTATTGGGAGCTCGCAGTCTTGGCCACTGGACCACCAGGGAAGTCCCTGTATCTTCCTTTCTCATGAAAGATTTCACTCACCCTTGCCAAGGCACCAGGGTGCTTTGGAGGCATATTATTTTTCACTCCTGGTTGGGGTCATTCCAATGTTTCTAATGCTCATGCAGAAATTTTCCAGCTTTGGAAATTTAAACATGACTGCTTTATGGGAATCTTGTAGCCCAATTCAAGGGTCTAGGTTATGTGTATGTCAAGGCCTGACCACGGAACAAGGTGCCAAGAGATGTCTGATAAATTGAATTAGGAAAGCAAACAGTTTATAACAAATCCTCTATCCATGAGATTTCCAGGAAAGAATACTGGAGTGGGCTGCCACTCCCTTCTCCAGGGGATCTCCTCACCCAGGTATTGAGCATGGGTCTCCTGCATTGCAGGCAGAATCTTTACTGTCTGAGCTCCCAGGGAAGCCCCAAAATAAGGTCCAAGGGAAGTGGCAAAAGTGACATTCACAAACATTTCATTATTAAAAGTTGCGCTTCTGGGATATCATCATCTTAAGCTGCCAGCAACCCAAAGGCCAGAATCGCTTTCATAAAATTTTCCTCAAAGATCTTACTGTCCAACAACATTTCTTCCCAAATACTCTCTGAGGACGCCGACAGTCCATGTTTTCTTTGTGAAGCCAAGAAACCTCCTTTCTTGGACTTCAGGCAGCAAGTCCTTTTAAGATCACATCACCCTTGCCAGGAAACCTCTTTGGGTAGGCTCATCATGGCTTAGTGAAGCATTTATAATTCCTCCTATTTCAGAGTCTTGTGTTCTGCTGACCTTGCCTGAGGAATGTCTCCCTGGAGGCGAATGCCACTGCTGCTCAATGCCTCAGTTTACTCTCTGAAAAAACGGAGACAATAATGCCTTCTAATCTACTGACGCATAAGTCAGCTGGAAAATTACTTCGGCAGGAAACTGAAGGCAAAAATGGGGCAGAATCAAGCAAGATGTCATTGTTCTCTTTCTTTGGAATCTTTCTGGACCCACTCTCTTCTGCTTCTCATTCATCGCAGATGATATTAAGTGGTCTCTCTTCTTTCTCCAGTAGAATTGACCTACAGAATATTCTGTGGTCTTCTGTTTCTGAACATTGACCTAAACAATGCAAATGTAAAATATTTGTTTAAAAATATATAGCATTTGTGTGCTGTATGTGTGTGCTCAGTCGCTCAGTTGTGTCCAACTCTTTGCCACCCCATGGACTGCAGCCCACCAAGCTCCTCTGCCCATGGGATTCTCCAGGCAAGAATACTGCAGTGGGTTGCCATGGTCTCCTGCAGAGGATCTCCCTGACCCAGGGATTGAAACTGCATCTCCTGCGTCTCCTTCATTGGCAGGCAGATTCTTTACCACTGAGCACAGTCTACTCTTTAATTAATTTAAGAACATTTTATTCACTATCTACTACTGTATATACAAGATGTTATGTCAAAATACTTCACGTATTTCATCTCCACTCAAGCTCCATGTTTCTTCAAAGGTATCGTGAGAGGTTCAAGTCAATAGGTTTTACTCTCAGAGGTATTTAATTCTAAGCCTTATTTGTAATTATGGAGTGAACAGCCTCATTTCACAATAAAGAGATGGCTGTCATCTGGGAGTTTGGGAAGGACTACGGGACATTTCCTAATTTGCCGGGTAGCACGCAGATTAGATTCATTCCTTTGCCAAAGGCCAAACAGCGTACAATGTGGGAGAGTGTTGCCTGGCACAGTGCAGTCCCAGTAAAAGTCATAAATAAACACATTCTAATTTCTGTGCTAGTATCTGGACACTCTTTTCAAACTTGAATTCAAAGGACAACACAGTGCATTTTTATAACAAATCATTGATATGAGAATTTTCTGGGAGAAGCCATTGTGTATCATCAGTTGATGGCTCACCTCACCCCTCAGTGGAAATCCGCAGACCAAACTGTCAGACTGGCTGGCTTACAAATTGCAAAATTATTTTTCCCTAAATCCCCAACATTCATGATTTCATTTCAGTAAAACGGTAATTTAAACAATGACTAAATGTGTAAGAAAAAAATTCATCGAAGCCCTGGAACAATTTATTAAAAATGGTAAGACATTTTCTGCAGTACTTTTAATGCATCACTTAGGACTGTATTGATTCAGTATCAGAGCTCTTGGAAACAAGCCTCTTACCAATATCTAAGATCCTGATGTTGTAATTGAACTAGAAAATGTAAGATTTCCACTGTTGCTGCTGAGAATTCTTCCCAATAAATGTATGTTTTCCACTGGGGCTCAAACCACTGCTACTTGTGTTTTTAATTTTTCCTCCTGTTTCTTTTTCATATTATTCAGTTTTCTTTTTTCTTTCCTTTTCCAGAAAAAATAGACATATTAGACACTATTCCTCTAAGACAACTTGCACTTTAGGGGGCCATTTGAATGATAAACTTTGTTATAACTTATAGCCAGAAAAGCACCAGTGTGCAGTTTGAAAGAACTGAGAAATGCATTAATGCTTAGCTCTGTGAGTTGGTTGACTGAAAGTCTTAGCAGAGATGAGCTTTCACGATTTCTTCCCTGTTTTTGCAGTCTTTTCTGCAAAATGTTAAAGAAAAGTCTATTTGCAACCTTGCAACCTCTGAATATAATGTTCTTTTTTTAAATGTAATTTTATTTTTAATTGGAGGATAATTACTTTACAATATTGTGATGGTTTCTGCCCTACATCAACATGAATCAGCCACAGGTACATCTCCCAAGATGTACCCAAGATCCTCCCCTCCCTGCAAAGCCACCCTCCCACGTCCCTCCCCATCCTACCCCTCTAGGTTGTCACAGAGCAATATCATATGTGAATGTATGTAATGAGTTCTTTGTTAGGCATTTAGCATCACAGCATGGTTTGCTAGGAGAACAGAGAGCATTTGGCCAGGGTTGTGGTTCTAAATCTAGGCTCAGCATCTCCTCCTGCCAAGAGTGTACTCAGGACTCCATGGCAGAAAGTCATGGGTTCTGACAGGGATTTGCCTAGAGGCGGGGAGGAGGGCATGGGGCTGGGGGAGGGTAGCCAGAGAGAGACAGAGAGAGCAAGAAGGAGAGGTGTAGGCAGAGACTAGTTATCCTGTGACTAGAGGGACAGAAGTGTTTCTTAAATCCCAGGAGACATAATGAGATATTTCCTTTTCCACTTTCCTTTCTGGGGAAGTTGTTGGAGGAGCTTGTTAAGAAAACAGACACTCAGGTAGCAAGCAACTGGGAAAGGGGAGATGTACCGTGTTGCTTTGTGCTGTTCATTATTTTGTCAAGCACACACTACAGACATCCACTAACAGTAATTTAACCAACTATATCTTTTAAGCGTCTTCAAAAAATTGGCTCTTTTTAAAAAGAAATTGGGGTTTATTTTCCTTTTACTAAGATTTCTTTTTTAAGGAGGTAATACCAGCTTCCCTGGTGGCTCAAATAGTAAAGAATCTGCCTGCAATTCAGGAGACCCAGGTTTGATCCCTGGGCCAGGAAAATCCCCTGGAGAAGGGCATGGCTACCCACTCCAGTATTCTCACCTGGAGAACTCTGTGGACAGAGGAGCCTGGCGGGCTACAGTTCATGGGGTCACAAAGAGCCGGACGTGACTGAGTGACTAACACCTCATCTCAACGGTGCTTTATAACATTGCTTCACGTGTACATTGTATCTGAACTTCTGTACACACTATGGTCTGCTCCAATAGATGTGTTGCCAGCCATCCACATAGCTGACCTCTGTTACCCACTTTGCTGTCCCCCATCTCCCTGGGAAAGATTGAAGGTGGGAGGAGAAGGGGACGACAGAGGATGAGATGGCTGGATGGCATCACAGGCTCAATGGACATGAGTTTGAGTGAACTCCAGGAGTTGGTGATGGACAGGGAGGCCTGGCGTGTTGAAGTCTGCGGGGTCACAAAGAGTCAGACACGACTGAGCGGCTGAACTGAACATCTCCCTTCTCCTTTGGTAACCACTACTCTGATTTTTTCTACATTAACACACATACACATGCACACCCAGTTTTCATCTTTCCTTCTCTTAATCATAGCACTGGTTATTTTTGTTTCCAACTGAAATCACTGGAGACACAAGAATGCTGGACCCCAGAGAGCATATCTGTGTGCTTGTGAGGAGTTTTTGATGCAGACTATGGAAACCAACTCATTCATATAAACAATATAAATTTAAGACATTGGAGGTACATCGAGTGATCTCTACAAATAGTGAATTATTGAAAAATTAAGTTCAGAACATGGACAGGAATGCAAAGACGAGATGCTAGGGACCACAGCTGAGGTCACCCTGCACTTATTAATTCATTCTGGTTGGGGTAACCCCTCAGGCTCTGTGTCCTCACGGCTGGAAGCTGATGCTGCTGTGGTCGGTCAGCACCTTGGCCGCTGGATGCTATATCTGTGAGTGGACCCACCCAGTGGGGGATGCTCTGCGATAATTCCCTGCAATTTCTACCCTGGGCAGCTATTGTTTACCACGTTCAACCTTTTAGTTTCTCAATCTCCAAATACATATTTCTTCTCACAATTAGATCCAAACAATAACTCTCCCAATATAATGCCACTCTATGGGAACCAAAGATATCCCCTTTCCGTTCCCAAAGAGAGACCATTCAAATTCTCATCAGTATCTGCCTATGGCTCCAAGTGACGGCTTTCTGGGGCAAGGTGATGCCTTCGCTTAGTCTGCCATGATTGTGGTTAGATAGTCTGAAGCCTATGGAACAAGTTGCAGAGTTAGCTGCAGCCAATACTATCCTGTATAAATGGTAGCAGCGGGCGTGGGGGGATGAAACAAAAAGGGAAACTGAAATATGTAAATGCACACATGCACGAGAAGAGACTTTGTGGATAAATGCTGCTGAACTTCTGGATTTCAGGCAATGAAGCATCACTGGTATTTAGTCCTTTCCTCTTCATACCAACTCAGGCTCTCTTTGCCTTTGCCCAGCACCACATTTGCTCAGGCTTCTCACCCAGAATGGAACTCCCAGGTTTTGGTGACCGTTTCTACGTTCCATTATTTTTTGCCACTGGGCAGGCTAATATACTGAGATGCACTGAAGACTCCTCTGAATTCCATCTCCAGGCCCCTCTGCTCTACACAGCAAATCCTAACCTTCCCTCATAGTCAGGAATCCTAACTCTCCCTCATAGTCAGTGTCAATAACAGAAAGAAGACAACACTATTACTACTATTATGTTTTAGCTGGTACACTCATGAGTTTAAGGTGCCTGAATTAAGTAGCAGCCTCAGACTGACTTAACACAAGTACTGTTTGGATCAGTGGAAGAAGTTCTTGCCTGATTACTAAGAAGTGGAATGGGAACAAAAATTGCAAATGGGTCATTTCTGTGAGAGGGAGGATCTACACTTGAGCCCTTGGATCCTGGAAACCTATAGTCTACCTACGGAGAAACGGTGCCATATATTGCTTACCATGGCAGAGAACATACTGCATTTTACAGGACCACGTCCCAAACTGAGAAGGGGTTCTCTCTCTGCTGAGGCTGTGAGTCCTGGGGAGATCGCATCATTATTCTGTAAGGCCATCTGCATCTAGCTGATAAATGGATTTTAAGACCCTGAGTTCCATCATCCCATTTTGTTCATTCTTTAGCTGTATATGTAGGTCTCTTCACATATAACTTTTTTAATGCAGGAAGCCTGTCTCTTAGTCTCCCTTACCTTTATAAAGGCATCGGCTAGTATCTTGCCCATCACGTGTTTTTGCGGTTGTTTTCTACAGCCCATGCCCTGGATACATGAGTGTAACCAAGAGAACACAACAGCTATACTAAGTTAATCTGAGAACTAACTTCTTGGAACATTATTCAGTAGCTCACAGAAACACGCAGAGGCCCATTAAAATGAGTGTAAGCCAAGGGAAGCTTAGCGGTGGGAACAGAAGTGTTCTACTAAAGAAAAGACCTCGCGAAGGGGCTACAGTCGGCACTTACTCTACTGCTACTTCTGGAAATTCCAGCTACCACTGCTCGGAATTTTACCAGGGCCTTCCCACTCCACACTGATACGACACATGGGTTCTAATTCTCATGTCAAATTTCACATTCAGGTTTCAGAGATTTTGTTGAAAGCAAGCAGTTTTTCTATTCCAGGTCATATGCTGGCGCCTTAGCTTTCAGAGATGAGGAATGGAGCGTTTGGTCTCCTTTTTCATTTATATAAAGTACAACTCTTCCACAATCACTCTCATGATGGAGATTCCTCCAAAGCAGGACTGAGCTTATGCGCTGGGAAAATGACAAAAGCCGGCAAGCGCCGTTACCAAGGTAAGGGAGACCAGTTACACCACTCCAAACTGACCCCGACAGGTGCTGTACTTCAGTAGATATGCCTTCAGTAGCCGAGTGTGTTTGCTCAGTCGCTCAGTTGTGTCCGACTCTTCGCGACTCCATGGACTGTAGCCCACCAGGCTCCTCTGTCCTTTGTCCATGGAATTTTCCAGGCATGAATACTAGAGTGGGTTGCCATTCCCTCCTCTAGGAGATCTTTTAGACCCAGGGATCAAACCTGAGTCTCCTGAATCTCCTACATTGGCAAGCAATTCTTTATCACTAACGCCATTGCAAATATGTCTACCTAATCATCGCAATTAGGTCTGACCAGGTACTGCTCTGTGCTCTGCCAGTGTCTACTTATATGAATTTAGTGAGTTTTTTAATCTTGTTGGACATTATTGAGAGGGTTGGTGCCTGACAGTGTTAACCTTCTTAACATCTAACTAGATTAATCTTCCTCCTTTGACTATAATTGGGCTGGTTTATGAGCAGGCATGGAGTTGTTTTTGTAACTCTTCACATTGTCCCCAGCTGGATGAATATAAGCCTATTTTGCATGCACTACTGATATTCTCATTTCAGAACCCAAATGGAGGCATGTACCTCTAAGATATGGTTTTAACTTGACCTTCCATTATTCTTCCAAGATACAGGGCTGCAGTGGAAACCTGCAGGTGGGAAGAGAGACAGAGGATGATTTATTTAGTTCTGGGCCTATCGAGGTTGAGGGGAAGAAGGAAGCTCTGAAAGCAAACTCCTATAAAGGAAAGAATAGGTGCCATAGCCATAAAAATTCAATTCTACCAAAGGCTAAATGAGTTTTGTACATTTTTTTTTCTTCCTTATTCTGAATTAAGTTTGTTCTGAAATAGAAATCCTTTTCTTTTTCCTTTTACTTCCCTTCCATTCTCAGCTTCTGTCTAGGGACCCTATTTAGGATGAAAATAAATGGACCATTTCAGCATAAATGTAGTGGTGCAGGAAAGAGTGTGGAAAGTGCTTACTGCATAAAACACATCCCTTTCTGACTCATTACATCCCTTTTCTGCTGTGTATAAGTGGACACCTTTCACTAACTCACCACAGGGTGGTTGTGGACATGCGTTTTGAAGGGAGGAGAAGTCCTCTCCCAAAATACGTAGGACTAAACTATAAATCAAACAGACTTCTCAAAACCAATCAATTAACAAAAGAGGTCTTCCAAAACTTGTCTCAGCCAAGCTCAAAACCCAATTTTCCTGTTAATTCAGTCCCAGGAACAGATATGTTTTTATGAAAGATGAGCATCTTTCATGATCAAATGATGCTCTCATTAGAAAATTGTTTATATGGAAAATGCAAAAAATTAGCTCCCCTCAAAAGTAAAGCTCTTAAAAAGCAAATTGGAAATCAAAGTATGAGATATAACTAAGTGATTGATATAAGCTATCTCTTATCTGCATTTTTAAGACAGTCTTAAAAAATCCTTCAGAAAATGAAGATCATGGCATCTGGTCCCATCACTTCATAGGAAATAGATGGGGAAACAGTGGAAACAGTGTCAGACTTTATTTTTTGGGGCTCCAAAATCATTGCAGATGGTGACTGCAGCCATGAAATTAAAAGACGTTTACTCCTTGGAAGGAAAGTTATGACCAATCTAGATAGCATACTGAAAAGCAGAGACATTACTTTGCCAACAAATGTCCGTCTAGTCAAGACTATGGTTTTTCCAGTAGTCATGTATGGATGTGAGATTTGGACTGTGAAGAAAGCTGAGCACCAAAGAATTGATGCTTTTGAACTGTGGTGTTGGAGAAGACTCTTGAGAGTCCCTTGGACTGCAAGGAGATCCAACCAGTCCATTCTAAAGGAGATCAGTCCTGGGTGTTCTTTGGAAGGAATGATGCAAAAGCTGAAACTCCAGTACTTTGGCCGCCTCATGTGAAGAGTTGACTCATTGGAAAAGACTGTAATGCTGGGGGTAATTGGGGGCAGGAGGAAAAGGGGACGACAGAGGATGAGATGGCTGGATGGCATCACCGACTCGATGGATGTGAGTCTGAGTGAACTCCGGGAGTTGGTGATGGACAGGGAGGCCTGGCGTGCTGTGATTCATGGGGTCGCAAAGAGTCGGACACGACTGAGTGACTGAACTGAACTGAACTGAAAAAATCCTTGGGTGTAATTAAAGGAAGATTTCTGTAGAACATTCACAAACGAGTAACATCAAAATATTTTACTGAAGAATTTTAAAGGCACAGTAAAAGAGGTATAATTTGATTTTTATTTAAGATGGAAAATTATACAATCATGAAAGCAAGGGGCCAAGGTAATACTAATGGAAAATGCATAATGCTCCATAGTTTTCAAATATACATGATTACATTGTATATTCAGTGACAGTTCTTGGAAAGAATGCCTGTGACACCAAATCTGCATTTTTCCAGGCAGAAAGAGGCAGGAAGCCTGGAGTAGAATAATCAAACCTCAGCCAGTCAATAGGTTACATTTAAATGTGTGAGTGAGTGAGTGAATGGGTGAAGGATGAGTATAACTACACAGTGTACAACAGTGGGGTTATAACTAAATATCTACCTGAATGAGCTCATCTATGGGGAGATGCTGAGTGACCTGAACAGGAATAAAGTGGCTGCCGTCTATGGGGTTGCACAGAGTCGGACACGACTGAAGCGACTTAGCAGTAGCAGCAGCAGACACAAGCCAGCTCTCTATCTGGTGGGTGGGTGAAAGTAAATGCATCTTAAATCCCAAGGCAATCTCCTCTGACAGTGAACAACAGTCTTGAAGGTACTTTCTCTACATTCAAATAAAACAAGTGGATTTTTAACCTCTGTTAAATTTTAACCTCTGTAATTATATAATTAAAAAATCTTTGAAATATCAAATATTTTCAATCTAATAAAAGAGAACATAAATATCAAATAGAGATAAATTTGTACTATTTCCTATTTGAGAAGATGAAAATATCAGAGACACACAACTGTCACAAGAGCGGCAAATGCTTTGTTATTATTATTAATATTTTACATTTGCTTGTGATAATTTATAAATGTTTAATCATATAAGCCATTATGGAAATCTTTACCATAATTATTTCCATTTTATAGGTAGTGAAACTGAGGCACTTAAATTTCTAAATTATGAACTCAACTGGGTTGAAACTAAGTCACATTATCTTCTGACTTTAAGCCCACATGGAGAGACTTACTTGACAAAGGATACCTCAAGATCACTTTATCTCCTTAAACTACAAATTTAAATTACTGGATAAACTTAATACATTTTAGCACAATTTCTTCTGGAAGAAGAAAAGAGATATAAAAATATATTTGAAGAAATGAAAACATATAGATGATTTATATTTTATGTATATATATGTTATGTATATATATGTTTATATGATAGGAATATGACTAGAGATCTCTTCAAGAAAATTAGAGAAACCAAGGGAACATTTCATGCAAAGATGGGCCCAATAAAAGGCAGAAATGGTATGGACCTAACAGAAGCAGAAGATATTAAGAAGTGGTAGCAAGAATACACAGAACTATACAAAAAAGATCTGCATGACCCAGATAATCACAATGATCTGATCACGCACCTAGAGCCAGACATTCTGGAATGCGAAGTCAAGTGGGTCTTAGGAAGCATCACTATGAACAAAGTGGAGGTGATGGAATTCCAGTTGAGCTATTTCAAATCCTAAAAGATGATGCTGTGAAAGTGCTGTAGTCAATATGCAAGTGAATTTGGAAAACTCAGCAGTGGCCAAAGGGCTGGAAAAGTTCAGTTTTCATTCCAATACCAAAGAAAGGCAATGCCAAAGAATGTTCAAACTATGGCACAATTGCACTCATCTCACACACTACTAAAGTAATGCTCAAAATTCTCCAAGCCAGGCTTCAACAGTACATGAACTGTGAACTTCCAGATGTTCAAGCTGGATTTAGAAAAGACAGAGGAACCAGAGATCAAAATGCCAACATCTGTTGGATCATAGAAAAAGCAAGAGAGTTCCAGAAAAACATTTACTTCTGCTTTATTGACTATGCCAAAGCCTTTGACTGTGTGGATCACCACAAACTCTGGAAAATTCTTGGAGATGGGAATAACAGACCACCTGACCTGCCTCCTGAGAAATCTGTATGCAGGTCAGGAAGCAACAGTTAGAACCGGACATGGAACAACAGACTGCTTCCAAACAGGGAAAAGAGTATGTCAAGGTTGTATATTTTCACCCTGCTTATTTAACTTATATGTAGAGTATATCATGAGAAACACTGGGCTGGATAAAGCACAAGCTGGAATCAAGATTGCTGGGAGAAATATCAATAACCTCAGATACACCACCCTTATGGCATAAAGGGAAGAAGAACTAAGAGCCTCTTGATGAAAGTGAAAGAGGAGAGTGAAAAAGTTGGCTTAAAACTCAACATTCAGAAAACTAAGATCATGGCATCTGGTCCCATCACTTCATGGCATATAGATGGGGAAACAGTGGATACTGTGACAGACTTTATTTTGGGGGGCTCCAAAATCACAGCAGATGGTGATTGCAGCCATGAAATTGAAAGATGCTTTCTCCTTGGAAGAAAAGTCATGACCAACCTAGACAGCATATTAAAAAGCAGAGACATTACCTTACCAACAAAGGTCCATCCTAGTCAAAGCTATGGTGTTTCCAGTAGTCATGTATGGGTGTGAGAGTTGAATTACAAAGAAAGCTGAGCACTGAAGAATTGATGTTTTTGAATTGTGGTGTTGGAGAAGACTCTCGAGAGTCCCTTGGACTGCAGGGAGATCCAACCAGTCCATCCTGAAGGAGATCAGTCCTGAATATTCATTGGAAAGACTGATGCTGAAGCTGAAACTCCAATACTTTGGCCACCTGATGCAAAGAACTGACTCATTGAAAAGACCTGGATGCTGGGAAAGACTGAAGGTGGGAGGAGAAGGGGATGACAGAGAATGAGATGGTTAGATGGCATCACCGAATCAATGGACACGAGTTTGAGTAAACTCTGGGAGTTGGTGATGGACAGGGAGGCCTGGCATGCTGCAGTCCATGGGGTCACAGAGTCGGACATGACTGAGTTATCGAACTGAACTCATGCATATGTAAATATACATACATTTGCTTTAGAAAATAGGCTCCTGGAAAAGATGGCCTAGGTTTAAATGTAAAACTCCTAAAATATATAATCAGGGGTGTTGAGCTCAATGAGTGCCACCCGATAGCAATAACCATCATCCCAAAGTTCACATTTGCTATCTCTGTTGTCTTTGAGCAACAAGTGACTACCTGGTAATCGGTAAATACCTAGACACTTGCAGATATTATGCATCTGTTTTTTCCATTGTTGCAATAAGCATGTCTGTTTTTTTAAAAATAAATTCTAGAAGTTTCCCAATAGGGCTATAGAAACTGTACATCTTGTTTCCTTGCATCATGGCCTTTAATAGTAAGTTCCCCTAAAAGGTAATGTTTACTTTGGCAACAGGTACAAGGGATTAACTGAGCACTGAAATTCCCTGAGAAATGGAAATGTCATTGATCTTTACTTTTCAGTTATAGTACAGACTTTAAGAGAAACTCATTCCTCATTAATGTGTAACTACAGGTGTTTTTTTTTTTTTTTGCTTGGAAACTGTGAGTTTTATATGGATGTAATAAGCAATCTCTGCTATTTCATTGCTGATAGAAAAGACCCAGGCATCTGCTATACTCCTTGGAATACAGTAAGGCGCAGGGGGTAATATCAGGTATGATTGGTCTCCTTAAGCACGGTCCCAAGAGCAGAATAGGGCAAGGAAAGGTCTTACCTTCAGTCTGTGTCCGCTCCATAGAGTGCCTCGTCCCCACTCTTGCCTCTGCAAAAGATCCTGACTTTCTCAGCCCAAATCGATCTCCCTCTTCTCACTGATACTTACATTTTATGGAAAATCAGCATGTGTGCTACTGTAAGCACTTGCTAGTCCTGAGGTCTCATAGATAGCTTAACCTCCCCCTGCCTATGACTAACCTTCCATAATATGTAGATATTAATGGCTGTTCTGTCTCCTCGTTCTTTCATTCACTTTTAGAGCCGTGTTGTGATAATCAAAAACTAAGTGCTTTGAAAAAATGCAAAATATGTTACAAACATGAAGCAGTGGGTAAATTCCCTCCCAAACTAAATGCTTTATTGGCTCTAACAGTGCAGCTATTTATGTCTATGTGTACATTGATAAAATTATATCTAAATATCTTTCTATGCATGTGTATTTATGCATAAGACTATCTTGTTCCGTTTGTTGCACCTGATCAGATCTCACCATCCCAACCAGATTACAAAGTTTCCACGGACTGTGGCTTTTTAAAAAAAATTTATTTATTTATTTATTTATTTATTTCACTGTGCTGGGTTTTAGTTGTGGCTTATGGAATCTTTCAGTTGTGGCTCTAGTTCCCTGACCAGGGATTGGACCCCAGCCCGATCGGAGCTCGGAGGCTTAGCCACTGGACTGTAAAGGAAGCCCCTACTGTGGCTTATATTTCTGTTATGTCCCTCAACATAGGTAGCACAGTTCTGGTCATAGAGCACACTCTCAATAAAGCGTCATTTAACGATTGACTTATGACGTGTTCATTTCTATGCCAACCAGAGGATTTCCCTTGTGGCTCAGATGTTAAAGAATCTGCCTGCAACACAGGAGACCGAGGTTTGATCCCTGGGGCATGAAGTGGATGGGGAAGATCCCCTGGAGAAGAGAATGGCAATCCACTCCAGTATTCTTGCCTGGAGAATCCCATGGACTGAGGAGCCTGGCAGGTTACAGTCCATGGGGTCACAAGGAGTTGGACACTTTTACACACTTTTCACTTCAGGGTCTTTCTGGAAAGCCACCTTTTTGGGGTCGTTTCACACAACTTTTGTTCTGTGACTGGGACCCTGGTGTGTGCAGAGTGACAGGTCATTGCGATCACACAACCCAAGGAATCTGAGGGCACGAAGGATTCCAACTGGTTTCAAATTTATCAGCGCTTTGTCCTTACTTGTGTTCCACATGTGGCAAAACTAAAAATATATCTTTCAAGTGTGCTGGGAGGCCATATAGATTTAGGGAAAATATTCACTACTGTGTTCTATCTGCTGCCTGCAGAGGCAGTGGTTTTCTAATTGACTGGTGCGAATGATTCACCTGTTGGCCTGCCTGTCTGCAAGCGCCAGGCAGATAGTCCTTCCCTCGCATTGGTGGCCGTTCCGCCACAGCACTGCGCTCAGAGAAGAGGGGGTTAAAAGATTTGGTTTCCCTTCAGTCACCGTTCAGAAGTACACAATACAAGTCAACCATCGTTTAATTTATTTTGCGTTGTTAGATGGCGGCGTTAATTAATTTTGCTTTGTTGCCTCGCTTGCCTCTCGATAACATCATTCTTTTTAATAGCAATAGGACCTTGCAAATGTCAAGCAGCCTGCCCCAATCATGACGGGCTGCAACATAAAAACAGATTAGAGTTTGGAGGCACCGCAAATAACTACTTTAGGAGAAAAAAAAAAAGCAATAGCTGTAATTATGTTTGTGCCTGCCCGTGAGCCGCCCGCTTTCTTTTTCTCTCTTTCTCTTTCCCAGTGTCCTTAATGGATTTTTGTTGTACCAAAAAAAAAATCAGCATCTTTGTCAAACACTCAGTGGCCTCTGCCTTTTGGACACTCAGCTCTTGATATCTGGCCCACCTGCTGCACTGAGGCTTATGGCACTCAGACCCTCTGACTTGGGTCTACTTGATTGACCTGCTTCTTGAGCCATTTTGTATGGTCTCCATCCCTTCCAAGTTATTTTTTTCCTTATTAGATTAAAGCCTGCTACAACCCCAAACTACACCCCCACACCCTCTGGTCAATATCAGGGCTAATGTGACGTGTCCTTTGCATAAAAGGGACTCTACAAGGACCTTGTGTTCCTGGCAGGTTCTGAGTCTTCAGTTTGTCATCAAGAGAAAGAGAAAAAATCATTGCTTTATATCTTAGTCTCCCAAGATTTCAACTCATTTGCCAGCTTCTTGCAGTTGGGTCTGGCTTTGTATACCTCGTTGCCCGGTGTTAGGCATTCAGTTGTGTCCAAATCTTTGTGACCCCATGGACTGTAGCCTACCTGACTCCTCTGTACAAGGGGATTCTCCAGGAAAGAATACTAGAGTGGGTTGCCATCCCCGTCTCCCAGGGGTCTCAAAAGTTTAAAATAAGATTAAATTAGTAAAGGGAGTTATGTACTCCTGGTACCCTCAGAGTGATGGCTGTTGCGGACTTACAGTTGGGTGAATTAAAAGAGTAGCTGTGATAACAAAAAATGTGGAAGAAGCCGTGCTTTCCATTTTCAGCATGAAATTAGGTAAGTGAGGGTCAGATCAGATCAGATCAGTCGCTCATCGTGTCCGACTCTTTGCGACACCATGAATCCCAGCATGCCAGGCCTCCCTGTCCATCACCGACTCCCGGAGTTCACTCAGACTCACGTCCATCGAGTCAGTGATACCATCCAGCCATCTCATCCTCTGTCGTCCCCTTCTCCTCTTGCTCCCAATCCCTCCCAGCATCAGAGTCTTTTCCAGTGAGTCAACTCTTCCCATGAGGTGGCCAAAGTACTGGAGTTTCAGCTTTAGCATCATTCCTTCCAAAGAATCCCAGGGCTGATCTCCTTCAGAATGGACTGGTTGGATATCCTTGCAGTCCAAGGGACTCTCAAGAGTCTTCTCCAACACCACAGTTCAAAAGCAGCAATTCTTCAGCGCTCAGCCTTCTTCACAGTCCAACTCTCACATCCATACATGACCACAGGAAAAACCATAGCCTTGACTACATGAACCTTTGTTGGCAAAGTAATGTCTATGCTTCTGAATATGCTATCTAGGTTGGTCATAACTTTCCTTCCAAGGAGTAAGCGTCTTTTAATTTCATGGCTGCAGTCACCATCTCTAGTGATTTTGGAACCCAGAAAAATAAAGTCTGACACTGTTTCCACTGTTTCCCCATCTATTTCCCATGAAGTGATGGGACCGGATGCCATGACCTTCGTTTTCTGAATGTTGAGCTTTAAGCCCACTTTTTCAGTCTCCACTTTCACTTTCATCAAGAGGCTTTTGAGTTCCTCTTCACTTTCTGCCATAAGGGTGGTGTCATCTGCATATCTGAGGTTATTGATATTTCTCCCGGCAATCTTAATTCCAGCTTGTGTTTCTTCCAGTCCAGCGTTTCTCATGATGTACTCTGCATATAAGTTAAATAAGCAGGGTGACAATATACAGCCTTGACGAACTCCTTTTCCTATTTGGAAGCAGTCTGTTGTCCCATGTCCAGTTCTAACTGTTGCTTCCTGACCTGCATACAAATTTCTCAAGAGGCAGATCAGGTGGTCTGGTATTCCCATCTCTTTCAGAATTTCCCACAGTTTAATGTGAACCACACAGTCAAAGGCTTTGGCATAGTCAATAAAGCAGAAATAGATGTTTTTCTGGAACTCTCTTGCTTTTTCCATGATCCAGGAGATGTTGGCAATTTGATCTCTGGTTCCTCTGCCTTTTCTAAAACCAACTTGAACATCAGGAAGTTCACGGTTCACATATTGCTGAAGCCTGGCTTGGAGAATTTTGAGTATGACTTTACTAGCGTGTGAGATGAGTGCAATTGTGCGGTAGTTTGAGCATTCTTTGGCATTGCCTTTCTTTGGGATTGGAATGAAAACGGACCTTTTCCAGTCCTGTGGCCACTGCTGAGTTTACCAAATTTGCTGGCATATTGAGTGCAGCACTTTCACAGCATCATCTTTCAGGATTTGAAATAGCTCAACTGGAATTCCATCACCTCCACTAGCTTTGTTCGTAGTGATGCTTTCTAAGGCCCACTTGACTTCACATTCCATGATGTCTGGCTCTAGGTCAGTGATCACACCATCGTGATTATCTGGGTCGTGAAGATCTTTTTTGTACAATTCTTCTGTGTATTCTTGCCATCTCTTCTTAATATCTTCTGCTTCTCTTAGGTCCATACCATTTCTGTCCTTTATCGAGCTCATCTTTGCATGAAATGTTCCTTTGGTATCTCTGATTTTCTTGAAGAGATCCCCAGTCTTTCCCATTTGGTTGTTTTCCTCTATTTCTTTGCATTGATCACTGAAGAAGGCTTTCTTATCTCTTCTTGCTATTCTTTGGAACTCTGCATTCAGATGTTTATATCTTTCCTTTTCCCCTTTGCTTTTCGCTTCTCTTCTTTTCACAGCTATTTGTAAGGCCTCCCCAGACAGCCATTTTGCTTTTTTGCATTTCTTTTCCATGGGAATGGTCTTGATCCCTGTCTCCTGTACAATGTCACGAACCTCATTCCAAGTTCATCAGGCACTCTATCTATCAGATCTAGGCCCTTAAATCTATTTCTCACTTCCACTGTATAATCATAAGGGATTTGATTTAGGTCATACCTGAATGGTCTAGTGGTTTTCCCTACTTTCTTCAATTTAAGTCTGAATTTAGCAATAAGGAGTTCATGGTCTGAGCCACAGTCAGCTCCTGGTCTTGTTTTTGCTGACTGTATAGAGCTTCTCCATCTTTGGCTGCAAAGAATATAATCAATCTGATTTCGGTGTTGACCATCTGGTGATGTCCATGTATAGAGTCTTCTCTTGTGTTGTTGGAAGAGGGTGTTTGTTATGACCAGTGCATTTTCTTGGCAAAACTCTATTTAAAGGTCATGTGTGTATGTGTGTGAATTCAATGCCTTTGGTCTTGTATAAGATCATCTCTGGATTCCACAGACACAGGACACTCACCAAGTGTTAAAAATAGGAGACCACCTGTAAGACCTCCTGGCCGTGGCCTCTGGCCTCAGGCTTGGGACGTGGGATAGCTCCTCCCGGCTGCTGCCCCTGGCCTGGGGGTGGGGTTGCTCTTCCCAGCCACCGCCCCTGACCTCGGATGCGGGGTAGCTCCTCTCCGACACCCCCCCCCCTGACTTCAGACATGGGGTAGCTCCTCTCGGCCATTCCTGCGCCATCGCAGCCTGGCACTCTCAGTTGCTGCCCCTGACCAAACTGTGGAAAATTCTGAAAGAGATGGGAATACCAGACCACCTGATCTGCCTTTTGAGAAATCTATATGCAGGTCAGGAAGCAACAGTTAGAACTGGACATGGAATAACAGACTGCTTCCAAATAGGAAAAGGAGTACATCAAGGCTGTATTTTGTCACCCTGCTTATTTAACTTATATGCAGAGTACATCATGAGAAATGCTGGACTGGAAGAAGCACAAGCTGGAATCAAGATTGCTGGGAGAAATATCAATAACCTCAGATATGTAGATGACACCACCCTTATGGCAGAAAGTGAAGAGGAACTCAAAAGCCTCTTGATGAAAGTGAAAGTGGAGACTGAAAAAGTTGGCTTAAAGCTCAACATTCAGAAAACGAAGGTCATGGCATCCGGTCCCATCACTTCATGGGAAATAGATGGGGAAACAGTGTCAGACTTTATTTTTCTGGGCTCCAAAATCACTACAGATGGTGACTGCAGCCATGAAATTAAAAGACGCTTACTCCTTGGAAGGAAAGTTATGACCAACCTAGATAGCATATTCAGAAGCATAGACATTACTTTGCCAACAAAGGTTCATGTAGTCAAGGCTATGGTTTTTCCTGTGGTCATGTATGGATGTGAGAGTTGGACTGTGAAGAAGGCTGAGCGCTGAAGAATTGATGCTTTTGAACTGTGGTGTTGGAGAAGACTCTTGAGAGTCCCTTGGACTGCAAGGAGAGCCAACCAGTCCATCCTGAGGGAGATCAGCCCTGGGATTTCTTTGGAAGGAATGATGCTAAAGCTGAAACTCCAGTACTTTGGCCACCTCATGGGAAGAGTTGACTCACTGGAAAAGACTCTGACGCTGGGAGGGATTGGGAGCAAGAGGAGAAGGGGACGACAGAGGATGAAATGGCTGGATGGCATCACTGACTCGATGGACGTGAGTCTGAACGTGAGTTGGTGATGGACAGTGAGGCCTGGCGTGCTGCGATTCACGGGGTCTCAAAGAGTCAGACACGAGTGAGTGACTGAACTGATCTGAACTGTAAGACCTGCTGGAGCAATGGAGTAGTGAGCTGACTGGATATGGAGGAGGCTTATGTCCACAGGGGCTAAAGAGATGCAGTTATGTGGGTGGACAAAACTATTTGGTATCTGTTTGAGGTTCTTGACTTTCATGAGAAGGGATTTTTGTGCTATTCTATATGTCATGGGAAAGTGGAAGCCACGCAAGACATTGAACCATGAAAGCAGATGGTCAATACTACAATTTAAGAAGAATCATCTGGAAGAGGAAGTATGTGGTGGAGGGGAAACTGTTAAGAGATGCTAAGATCTGGGTGGTTGTGTTAGGAATATGTATAAAAAACGTGGGGAGTCCCTCTGAAAGACTAGGTGTTTGGAAGAATGATAATAACAGCTAGCAAGCAATGGAGAGGCTGCTACAATTGGGGCTTCCCTCATAGCTCAGCTGGTAAAGAATCTGCCTGCAGTGCAGGAGACGCTGGTTCGATTCCTGGGTTGGGAAGATCCCCTGGAGAAGGGATAGGCTACCCACTCCAGTATTCTTGGGCTTCCTTGGTGGCTCAGCTGGTAAAAAAATCTGCCCATAAGGCAGGAGCCATGGGTTCGATCCCTGGATTGGGAAGATCCCCTGGAGACGGGAAAGGCTACTCACGCCAGTATTCTGGGCTGGAGAATTCCATGGATGGTATAGTCCATGGGGTCACAAAGAGCCAGACATGACTGAGTGACTTTCACTTCAAGTCACTTCTGCTACAATAAACAAGATGGCAGACTTCATAATGAGATCAAAGTGGAGTCAAAGCCCTGCTCTGTCCTTTGCTGACTCTGAGACCCCTTGCCATCTGCATCTGTGTCCTTAGGGAAGGGATGGATGGATACTCTCTATTGTGTCATGTTCTCAGCACAGTGCCCACCGCTGTTTTATAGATCTTCACCCTGTTCAAACCCTCACTGGCATCTTTTCATTTCATCAAGAAGACTATCTTTTTATTTTATTTTTTTCCTGACTTTTGAAGAAGGGAACTGAAGTGAAGAAGGGTTAACTGGCTGCCCTGGGGAGGGTGGCGGTTGGGGGGTGGGTGCTGAACCGGGAGTTTGATATTAGTAGATGGAAACTCTCATGTACAGAATGTGTAAACAAGGCCCTACTGTATAGCACAGGGAATTCTATTCAATATCCTGTGATAAACCATAGTGGGAAAGAATATGAGAAAGAATGCTTATCTGTACTTCCTGGTGGCTCAGATGGGGAAGAATCTGCCTGCAATGCAGGGGACCCAGGCTCAATCCCTGGGTTGGGAAGATCCCCTGGAGTAGGGAATGGCAACCGACTCCAGTATTCACGCCTGAGAATCCCATGGACAGTGGAGCCTCGTGGGCTAGAGTCCATGGGGCTGCAAAAAGTTGGACACGACTGAGAGACTAACAGACACACACACAT
This sequence comes from Bos indicus, assembly GCF_029378745.1. Classification (NCBI taxonomy): domain Eukaryota; kingdom Metazoa; phylum Chordata; class Mammalia; order Artiodactyla; family Bovidae; genus Bos; species Bos indicus. The sequence goes on along the minus strand of NC_091782.1, from coordinate 48,808,656 downwards.
ATCTAAATCACTTTGCTGTACAGCAGAAAAACACTGTAAATTAACTATACTTGAGTAAAGCAAATTAAAAGAAATAAAGGCTAACTAATTCCCACAAACTCCTATACTTGGTTAATACTGATATCCAGAATTAAACTCGAGTTATCACAATTTTCCATGACCCAACACTGCCTCTCTGTTTCAGAGAAAAAGCAACCAAAATTAGGCTATGATTCAAAAGATAAAGGGAAAAATAATGAATCCAGAAAACAAGTAAAATCCTGGTTTCATAGCTAGTAGAAAGGAATATCCAAGGAAAGGGAGTGCCAGAAGTAAAGAATCTGTGGGTGTCAGCACTCTGCACAGGATCTCATCGCCTTCCTTCCCTGCCAGAACAAGCCTTCATCTGACTGCTTTCGTCCTGTGAGTGCTGAACTAGAGAATCCTCAGTGACTCTCCACCGCCTTAAGACAAAGGCTCAATCACCTTAGTGTGCCTTTTGAAGTCTTCACCTTGGCCCTGGCACTGTGCCTTCCAATCAACTCTTTGGAGCATGGTTTGCACTGGACCATTTATTCCTCCACTGAAGTCTCCCGAAAACACATCTTCATGCTTCCCCATAGTGGTCTCTCTGCTTCTCTGAGTACATGGGAGCCCTGGGAGATGGGTAAGGGAGGGCTCTGGAACCTGGCTTCTGAAGTTCTCACCTTGACTCTGCACTGCCCAGCCGTGGGACTGTGGCTGAGAGACTTAACCACCCTGGACCTCAGTTTCCACATCTATAGAATGGGTGTAGAGACAACATGACCTCAGGGGGTCGTTTTGACACATTTCAAGGACTGCATTCCATAGTAGAGGATCAACCATCATTTGCTTCTTTTATGATCTTTGGCCTTCTTTCAAAGTCTAGAACAAAAATCCCTTCATTTGAAAGGACATCTTTGACCTCATCAAATTACCTACACTTCTAAATTCCTCAAAATTTCCCAGAAGTTATTTGGCATTTACAACATGTCTTGTGTGGTTATCTAGTGAATGCAGTGTGTGTGTGTATTTTAATTAGATTGTAAATTACTCGAGGATGCAATGCTTTTAAATAATTTTCTTTAATTCTCAGTGTAGCTAATAGAGTCCCTTCCAGATAGGGAGCTCTCAATGAGCATTTCCTGCTTGGGATGTGAAAAAGTGTTCTGATAAACAGTCCCAGACACATTACAAATGATTGGACCAGATGTCAGCAGAAGTAATAAGATAACTAACCCGGACAACTAGTGGGAGGATGTTCATTAGTCACTTAAAGGAGCACGTTCAATCTGACCCATGTTGATATGAGTCTGTGGTGTAAATGGCAGCATCGGAGTACAGGAGGACCAGGCTGGATGGGGCAGAAGAGACACTGCATTTGTCTGACAATGCCTGTGTCCTATACATACTTTTGAGGTCACCTGCTTTGTACCTTTCTCTACTTATCTTTTTAATAACTTAAAAAATTCTACTCTTAATAATCGATTGGAATTAAAGAAAAGCAGACGTTGCAAATTAAATATCTTAATTAAATGCACATCTCAGAGCCTTAATTTAATATATTACCTAAAGCTCCATGCACTCAAGACATCTTAATTTGTACCACATACAAGCACACCTCTTTCTGTTCTTTTACTTCAGGCGGTAAATGGTGCAGGTGGCCCCTTACACTTCTTAATGGAAAGCAAAATTTCTATGACAAAACAGTACTACACATGCAAACAGCCTCTACTTATTTTCAAGCATAAGCTGTTTATCGTAGGCAGGTCATTAAGACTTTTAAAAAAGTATTTGAGTCACTCAAGCCACTCATTCATAAACTAACAAAAGAGTATGCATTATGACTTTAGATTCTGGGATAATTAGCAATGACTTAGTTTAATTGAGGTTAAAGTGATCTTAAGTCTTCAGTGAAATTTTTTAAAATCATATTTTCTCTAAGAAAGAAGAGAGAAATGGCTACCAGCCAGAAACACAAATAATAGAAACATCTATCATAGGAAAACATGTGCTAAATTCCATATTTTCTGTTTTCTGTAAAGTTAGATTTCTATTGCTGCTGTTTAGTCAGTAGGTCATATCTGACTCTTTGCGATCCCAGGAACTATAGCCCACCAGGCTGTTCTGTCCATGGAATTCTCTAGGCAAGAATACTGGTGTGAGTATCCATTCCTTTCTCTACGGCATCTGCCCAACCCAGGGATCAAACCTGGGTCTCCCGCATTACAGACAGATTCTTTATCATCTGAGCCACTAGGGAAGCCCTAGAGAATCATTAATTTTCGAAATAATTCAGTATATTATATCGATCTAATTTCTACTGCTTTGGCTTTAGGAAATTTTACTTTAATTTTTTACTGCAAGTAGTAGATGAAGTAGAGTTGGCCACCAAGGGAATTAAAGATTATGCTCAAGTATAATACAAGGAGTTGGAAGAACATCTTGAAAACCAATCACACCACCTTCATTAAGCCAGCAGGACATTCTTAGGTATCTTAATTTAGAGCAGTGGGAAACAAAAAGCAAGTGGTGGAAAAATCCTCAGGCATTTTCATAGAAAATGTGTTAAAATAACAAAATACCCTGAAGATTAAAAAAATATATATTAGATGCATGAGTTTTCACGTAATGAATGCCATGTCTGACATCACGGCAGATATATGTTGTACTTGATATAAAAGGATAAAGCATGCCTAAGGTTCAAGAACTTGAAGATATGCAGTAAAACAGAATAACAATGCTTAAAGCGAAACAAAGAAACTATTTTCCCTTATTTTAAATTCTATCTCTTTTTCTTCCAATGTCATGCCATACAATTCATTTAGATAGACTGGTTTACCTGATTTATATGCAGCTGTTGTGTTTATGGGTGATGGGGAATTTTTTCCTAGTGTTACAATGAGCCTTTAAAAAGGATTATATTCTACTGGCAAGCTAAGAATGATGTTTAAACATGGCTTTCTCAGCATTTATCTCCGAGTGATTGAATTTGAGTATCTCCTAGGAGTAAAATATTTGATTGTGAAACTTTCGGATTGCACTTCAAAGGCCACAGAATAAGCATTACTCCCAGTCTCTGTGAACAGCTAAGTTGCCCCAAAAAGGTGCATGGTGACCTTGAAGATGACACCTGTTAATAGAAGCCAAAATAGCCTGTGATGCAAACATCCAGAAATATCGACAGTGAATGGGGAGGGGGCGTTGTGGGTCTCTAAATGACTGGGCTGGGCTAGTTTTTGATGCCTGTCTTTGAAGTCCCTTATTCAGTTTTAGTTTCTGGAATATTTGCCACCCTTGCACCCACTGTTCTACCTCGCTCAGGAAGAGTACAGACCCATGCTACTTAAAACACAAAGCTAAGACTTCTTGAAAACGACTGATTATTTCTAGCCTAGGCTAGAAATAGAAGGCTAGAAGTAACCAATGGGGCATGAAGCATGCTGGACTTTCTGGCAACATGAGTACTAAAACAATCCAGCACACCAGTTAGAACAAGGACTGTTGCCAAACCAACCAAGTTCTCTTTAGTGATCAGTTAAGTGATATTAGTCCCCATTTCTCAAATAAAAATCACTACCCATCATTTGCCAACTCCCATCATGGATCAGGTTGTTATTTGTCCAGAATAAAGCATAACACATTAAAAAAAAACAAAAAAAGAAAACTACCCTCTGCCATGAATGATGAACATTTTCTACATAAAAGAAGATACTCCAGAGATGTTGAGATGTTTTTCGTGTAAGAGGGTTTGCTGGACTAATTTATGGAATGATAAGGTCATTGGTTTTGGGCTTTTGCTCACTTTTTATTTCTCTTTTTTAATCTCATTCTCTTCGTTTTCTTTATTACTAAGAGGGAGGCAAACGCACAAAAAACCTGTTATCTATTATCCTTGTTCCAAATTTTGCTGGTTCTCAGTCCCTAGGGTTCAAAGTCAATATGTTTGGTAATGACTTTTTACAAAGAAAAAGGAAAAGGGAACGGAGATTGGATTTCGAGTGTTATGATAAATGCATATCTGAACTTTCAGCTGAGTTGGGCTTAAAGAACTCGGCATCAGTTGTGTAGGAAGGTATATCATCTAAGAAACCAAACTGACAGAACACTAAATAAAACAGCGTAATTTCTCCCCCTCTCCCTCTCTTTTCCTTTCCTTCCCTCCCACCTCTCAGTCTCCTTCTCTCTCTTCTACACACACACACACACACACACACACACACACACACACACACACACACACAGACTCCTAATTCTGGTAAAAAATCAGGGAGTCTGACTCATGTTGTAAACAGAAAACCATCAATAACTGACTTTGCTATCAGTTTGAACACACAGGGTTTATATTACTCATGTCTTTTTCCCCCTTCAACTGACTTACTAATTGGTTTCAAATTAGCTTTATTGTTTGTATTGTGTTGGCTTTTGGGGGTGAAAATATATAAAGATGGGTAATTCTGTCTTAAAAAAACATATGCTGACGTGTTTTGCAAACACCACTAGGAAAAGAGATTTTAAATGCAAATTTAGAAACACAATTCAAATATAATTTTTCGTGTGTTTCACACAAACCCTATCCAATATGAAAGGAAACTGATAGTATTTTTTGAAAAACAAAACAAAAGTTTTTAAAAAGTGCCAATTTCACCAGTTTTTACTTGTAAATAAGTTAGCTTTTGGGCTTACAATATTACACAGGAAATAGTGTTGTATTTTGAAATTTAAATGTCCATCTTCTTCTTTTTTTCTCCTAAGAATTGTCCCTAGATATTTTCTGTTTTCTTTTTTGAAGGACTGTGTGAAAAAAACTTCATGTGTGTACTTGTGTGTATGTATATATACGCGTGTGTGTGTGTGTGTGTAGTATATAAGTATTTGTGTGTACATGTAATTACGTGCATCTGTGGGTTTTTCCCATTTGGAAACTAAGTTTCCTGATCATTGGAAATGACTTGGGTATAGCATCTTTGGTACCTAAGCAAAGCTGAAACGTTCAGATCACAGTGGACATCCCCATATGGTTGTGTCACATTTTTGACCCTCACATCCTAAAAGCACACAGATTTCCAAGATCTGGTAGTTCAGGGGACCCAAGGAGTGGCCAGCTCAGCTCTTAAGGTACATAGTCCTAGCAATGTGGTTGCCTGCTGCCTCCAACGCTTTGGGAGATTCTTGAAAGATCTCATAGCAGTTGAGATCCCTGGGGTTGTGAACTGGGAAGCAGAGGAAAGAGAGTAAGGATGGCTGGCTTTCCAGTGCTAGTTCTATCGATCTAACTGGCTGAGTGTTCCATGCTAGAGCAGAAGGTCTTCCGTCCCAAAGCTAACACCTGACAGGGCTCTGCCTGTAAACGACACCCTGCTTTCCATGCAGATGCTCAGCATCGCGAGCTCTGGGAGCTCATAGCATCTGTTCATCAGACTGTCCCAAGCATCTTATTGTTTCTGCTTTGATGGGAATACTTGGAGACTGTCTAGGCACAGCTGGATATGTGCCCTGACAAAGTAGTCCAGATGAGAGAAAAAAAAAAATTATCTTAAACTTCTAGACATACTTGAAAAGGGAAAGCAAAACACCATCTTAGCAGGCATTCGCCAGATGTCTCTGCTCCAATCTGAAGGCAAACTAGAGCAGAGCTATGACACCAAAGGCCCTTAAGCTCCTGCTGTAGATTTGTTATTAATTAAAAATCCAGCAAGGGAAATCTCAGGTTCTTTAAAGAAATGCTTTATCTATTTCCCCATATGAGGATGAACTCTTATACATTCTATTTTATGATACTCATATCGATGGTCTGGGAGAATGAATTAATTGTTGGGGGAACAAAGTGGGTGAGTGAACACAGAAAAAAAAGTCATATCCAAAGAACAATTAAATGAGATAGGTCATATGATCAGGGCTGAATATACTCCTGATGATTCTCTGGGTTCCTTTCTTTCTGTATAAAGGGACTCAGAGAAAGTGCAACCTTCCCAAGGATTATTATTTAAGTCTACAAGTGTATTGAGAAGCTTAACACATGAAAATCAAAATTTGAGAGACTATTAGGGAATTAAGAGTTCCTTCAGATAGCCCTTATCATACTTGAAATTGCCTCCTGATTCTAGTACCTGAAATTCCAATAACATTCTTTCTTTTTCCCCCTAATTCAGTTCATGGGTATAAGGCACATTTCCTTTAAAAAAAAAAATCTTTATTTTGTGTTGGAGTATATCTGATTAGCAGGGCTTCCCTGGCAGTTTAGCTGGTAAAGAATCCACCCGAAATTGGGAGACCTGGGTTCGATCCCTAGGTTGAGAAGATTCCCTGGAGGAGGGCATGGCAGCCCATGCCAGTATTCTTGACTGGCAAATCCCCATGGACATAGAAGCCTGGCAGGCTACAGTCCATGGGGTTGCAATGAGTTGGACACGACTAAGCGACTAAGCTCCGCAGAGCACATAGTTGATTAGCAATGCTTTGATAGTTTCAGGTGAATACAGAAGGGACTCAGCCACACATATACATGTATCCGTTCTCCCCCAACTCCTCTCCCATCCAGGTTGCCGCATAACGTTGAGCAGAGTTCCATGTGCTATACAGGAGGTCCTTGTGGGTTACCCATTTTAAATAGAGCCGTGTGTACATGTCCATCCCAACCTCCCTAACTGTCCTTTCTCTTGCTTCACATTTTTCAATACTAGAAATTTTTTTGTGTCTGATATAATGAAGGGAATTGAAAGACTCAAAACCACAATGAAATAAATCATTACTATTTACAATCACTACTACTAATACAATCACTACTACAGCAAAATGATGTTTCCCATTATCCATAAAGCATAAAGAATTGCGTCATGTTCTCCTTTGTCCAAGTTCAGTCCCTTCTGCAGCTTTGATGAACCTTTTTTTTTTTTTATTTAACCTAACCATGACATTGAAACCCCAGGATGTCAAGTTACAGTTTTTCAATACAAACAAACTTTCTTTGGTGCCAGCTTAATTTTCAAATCCTGGCCAATCCATAACATAAAACCAAGGCAATCTATGCTTTCTCATATCATGTTTACAAAGTAGCTTCAAAAATAGAATTTCATGATAAATATCATATGATGTCACTTATTTGTGGAATGTAAAATATGATACAGATGAATTTATTTACAAAACAGAAAGAGGCTCACAGATGTAGAGAACAAATTTATGGGTTCCAAAGAGGAAAGGGGAGAGGGATAAATTGTGAATTTGGGATTAACAGATACACACTACTATATGCAAAACAGATCAACAACAAGGACCTACTTCCGGCAATATCCTACTTCTGGGTTCAATATCTTGTAATAACCTGTAATGTAAGAAAGTATGAAGAGAAAAAATATATATTTTAATGTATAACTGAATCACTTTGCTGTAAACCTGAAACATTGTAAATCAACTATACTCCAATAAAAAATATAATTTTTACATACTGATGTGTTTATGAGGTATTTGTGAAATACTAACCTGTCTCAACTTGCAAGTAGAGAAGCTAGGAGTAATGAATGTACAATAGGATTCACACAGAAACTAATTCTTTCTAAATACACTTACATATGTCTGCTTTAGGGAAAGGAAACATAAAAGAAGGCACAAGGCATGACATATGTCACACGTTATCATAGTGAGAATGAGAGAGATAGACAGAGAGTTAGTGAGAGAGGCAGAGAGAGAGATCTATGCTGGGGTTAACATTAGAAATGGGTGCCCAGGTAGCTGTGGGGATGACAAGGGAGAAAGGACAGAATTCAGCAACAGGTTGTAAGAGGATCTGAAGTATTAAAAAATGTATTTACAAATTTCAGCCTTGGAGAATGGAAGAACGCTGAAACCACAGATACAAAAGGCATATTTGGCAAAAGCGATGAATTGTGTTTTGAAGTATGGACAATTTGGACTTGAAAAATAATTAGTAAGAAGTAAAATCTCCTTCTCAATAGCTTTAATGGTAATTCTGAACACAATGCCATTACTAAGAGACAGAAATGGTGTCCAATCATTTATCAAAAAGTTGTCAAAATATGTAACACAATGGCACTTTCTTGGTATGGAATCGAGCTAATGTATGTTGAAAATAATCTCTTTCCCCACAGGTCCCAGCTCACAGCTTCCTTCTCTTCAGGCAAATACTGTTAGGAATTGGGTTATGTGTGCTTTTAGACATGACCTTGTAGCTCAGTTGGTAAAGAATCTGCCTGCAATGAAGGAGACCCGGGTTCGATTCCTGGGTAGAGAAGATTGCCTGGAGAAGGAAATAGCAACCCACTCCAGTATTCTTGCCTGGAGAATGGACAGAGGAGCCTGGCAGGCTACAGTCCATGGGGTAGCAAGAGTCAGACACGACTTAGCGACTGAACCACCACCATACATACAGAAATAGTTATGATGTCCCTTTATCACATTACTTGTAGCATGCTATAACCACTATTTTGCTTTCTTCATTTCTACTTCTCTCCCTTTTACCCCTTCTTTTCCCATCTCTATACATTTGTGGGTATGTGTTGTACACTTTGTAGGCTACTGCTAATCTTTTCTAGGTTAAGATACTGTATTGCTGCTGCTAAGTCGCTTCAGTCGTGTCTGACTCTGTGCGACCCCATAGACGGCAGCCCACTAGGCTACCCTGTCCCTGGGATTCTCCAGGCAAGAACACTGGAGTGGGTTGCCATTTCCTTCTCCAATGCATGAAAGTGAAAAAATAAAATGAAGTCGCTCAGTTGTGTCCGACTCCTAGCGACCCCATGGACTGCAGCCCACCAGGCCCCTCTGTCCATGGGATTTTCCAGGCAAGAGTACTGGAGTGGGTTGCCATTGCCTTCTCCGAGATACTGTATTACCTCATCTCCAATGAGAAATCTTAAAAATTCCATCATCAGTATAGAAAATACATTTAATCTTCATTCACCACATACTGACTTTTTAATTACACCATCTTCAATGATTACCCATAGGCTTATGCAGAAAATATAAGTGGTGGAAAACCTGGGCTCTAGCGCAGGTGAGCACTGGTGGGTGGCTTTGGAAGTGAGCTGCCCAGACTCCCTCTCACAGAACCTTCTGCGAGGTGTGCAGTTAGCTGGCAGACCCCTGCTGCAGTGCTTTTGGGATCTGCAGCCCATTTAAGCTCAAGCTATGCTTTCCCTGGGCAGCTCTTAGCCAATGACTAAGCATGGCAGCATACTGGAACCTGGCCAGTTCCATAAGCTACCTTTGTCTGGAGCCTCTGGTGGCCTAACTGTGACCTTCCCTGAATTATATCATAGTCTGAGATTCTTCCTATTCAATTCTTTTTTCATCCCTGCTTTCCCTTCACAGGTATTAAAATGGTAGAAGACTCTCTCCACCTACTTCTGCTTCTTCCCTCTTTACCTTCCATAAGCATCACCCCAAATAAATCTCTTGCACTTTTGCTTTATATTGACATCTGTTTCCTAAAGGACCCAGACTGGTGTACTGGGTTTACATTTGGATCCTATATATCTTAGTTTCATGACCACAATTTATCTAATTTCTCTCTTTCCTCACTATTCATTTTTGATTATTATAGAAGGAATGCATGCAGAAAACATCAAATAATTAAAAATTCTTGCCCATATTCCTGGGCAACCTTCCTCAATTAATTTATTTTAGAAAGAAGAATAGATAAAGCTCCTAGCTCTTATATTTTGTAAAAACTCTTTATTTTCATATTGCATTTGATTGCTAATTCTCCTGGAGACAAAATTATGAATACAAATTTTATTTTCCTAAAAATTTGAAGGCATTGCTTCCTAGTAATTCGTGTCATTAGTCATTGGTCACTGTTGAAAAATCTAATGATAATGTGAAACTTAGACCTCTGTGGGTAAACTATATTTACTTTTTAGAAGTTTTAAAAAGTTTGCCTTTACTCCTGGTGTTTGAATATTTCACTGGAGTGCTTCAAGGCACAGACCTGTTTTGGTTTATCCTGCTGGATACTCAGAGAACTTTTTTCTCCTAGGACTGATTCATAGCTATCTTCAGATCTGGGGAATTTTCTTCTATTATTTCTTTGATTATTTCTATCATCTCAATGTCTATTCACTCTCTTTCTGGTAACTCATATTTTATAGGAATCTTGACTTATTGATTGATAAATTTATGTGTATTTCTCTCACATTTTTACAGAATTATTTTTTAATTATTTCCTGTCCTGCATATATCCTCTTCTTCTATTGACTTTTTGCATATATATTTCTAACTTATAAGAATTATGCCCAACTTTCCTTCTGATTTGGGGGCAAGAGGAGAAGGGGACGACCGAGGATGAGACGGCTGGATGGCATCACTGACTCAATGGATGTGAGTCTCAGTGAACTCCAGGAGTTGGTGATGGACAGGGAGGCCTGGCGTGCTGCGATTCATGGGGTCACAAAGAGTCGGACATGACTGAGTGACTGATCTGATCTGATCTTCCTTCTGACTATTTCTTTTTTACTACAGTAGGTTGGGTGGCATCACTGACTCAATGGACATGAGTCTGAGTAAACTCCGGGACTTGGTGATGGACAGGGAGGCCTGGTGTGTTGCAGTCCATGGGGTCACAAAGTCAGACACAACTGAGCAACTGAACTGACTGACTGAAGTACTGGGGACTTGATAGATAGAATGGTTTATCTTAATGTATCATAGTGAGTTAGATGAGACAGTGAGTATGTCTGGAATGAGCTGTTTTTTATTACTAATCATGCCCATGTTTTCCTATCACTTTTGTTAAACTTCTTAGTTAATTTTTAAAGTTCATAGTCTGCTAGAGTTATTTAAAATTAAATATTCAGCACTTTCCCAGGGTTTACTAGAAGTAATCATTTAACTAGGATTTCATTTGCTGCTTAAGTACACACCTCCCTCCCCCACACCTATAATTTCTGTGCACACAAATCTACTTATATTTTAACAACCTAAATATAAACTTTCCTCAAAACACTATACCCACTCAGTGCTTATTTTTCCATGAATGATTAATGACAACAATTTACATAGAATATTCTACTAAAAATCACCTTAAATAACAACATTGCCTGTACAATCCCATATCTCATTGCAGTGGAGAGCTGTGCTTAGAATAAATGCTGCTACTTTAACTAGTTGCAAATCTTCCAAGCTGAATCTCTGAAGAAATAAAATAGTTGAAAGAAAGTATATTAATAGGTATGGGTGCTGACTATTTTATCCCTATTCCCAGAAGCAGCGTCAAGTAATCATTATAAATTTTCCTTCTAGAGCCAGCGGACTGGGTTCAGATCACAATTTAGCTCTATGCTCTTGGGCAATCTATTTAACTTTTAAGACCCTGGTTTCTCTGTGTTGGCACAAGGATTTTAAAACCATAGTGCATATATTTTTAATGCACTATATACTACATACTCCCAGGATACTTAGCATAGGCTTAGCACACTGCAAGCATTCAAAAATATTCATTTTTATGATCAACAAACCAAATGGCAATCTCTCAGAGGAAAATTATTGCATCTATGTAATCCCCAAAGTGATTTCATCTTTTTTATTTCTTGTCACCACATTGCATTTTGTTTTTACCTCCAGAATAGGTCTTACTACACTCAAATTATGTGTATAAAGTCATTTTTTCTCCATTTCCAGCTATACATTTAGAACTGAGTGGCCAGAGATAGTCACCTTTACCCTTCAGCATGACTAGTGTGAACATTGCCTGAATAGCTCAAATGGTAAAGCATCTGCCTGCAGTGTGGGAGACCTGGGTTTGAATCCTGGGTGGGTAAGATCCCCTGGAGAAGGGCATGGAAACTCACTCCAGTACTCTTGCCTGGGGAATTCCATGGACAGAGGAGCCTGGCAGGCTACAGTCCACAGGGTTGCAGAGTCAGACATGACTGAGTAACACACACACACACACACAGTAGGAACACTGCATCTTGTACCCACCCATGAACAAATGGCAGCAGGACAGCACAGTGGGGATACAGTTTGACGCCTGAAAGGGAAAAATCATATACAGTTTGATCCCTAAGGAAAGTATGTTCATGAGTTTCACGTCCATTTAAACGTTTAGGAGGTAGATTCTGTCATACCTATCTATGAGGAAAAGGAGGCTATGTGTACATAAGAAAGAAACACTTCAAGAATAAGCAGTTATTTTTTTGGGCTCCAAAATCACTGCAGATGGTGACTGCAGCCATGAAATTAAAAGACGCTTACTCCTTGGAAGAAAAATTATGACCAACCTAGATAGCATATTGAAAAGCAGAGATATTACTTTGCCAATAAAGGTCCGTCTAGTCAAGGCTATGGTTTTTCCAGTGGTCATGTATGGATGTGAGAGTTGGACTGTGAAGAAGGCTGAACACCGAAGAATTGCTGCTTTTGAACTGTGGTGTTGGAGAAGACTCTTGAGAGTCCCTTGGACTGCAAGGAGATCCAGCCAGTCCATTCTGAAGGAAGTCAGCCCTGGGATTTCTTTGGAAGGAATGATGCTAAAGCTGAAACTCCAGTACTTTGGCCACCTCATGCGAAGAGTTGACTCATTGGAAAAGACTCTGATGCTGGGAGGGATTGGGGGCAGGAGGAGAAGGGGACGACAGAGGATGAGATGGCTGGATGACATCGCTGACTCAATGGATGTGAGTCTGGGTGAACTCCGGGAGTTGGTGATGGACAGGGAGGCCTGGCATGCTGTGATTCATGGGGTCACAAAGAGTCAGACACGACTGAGCGTCTGGACTGAACTGAAACATGAGTGACAAAATCATAAGGGAAGGTGGTCATGTAGACTGAGTACATGAGGTTGAGTGTGTGTGACCACACACCAGGGTGTGACCACTCTTAGCGGGTGTACAGTATGCTCAAAGATATTAATTTCTCTGAACCTAAGACACGTGTAGACTAAGGGGAAAGAGGTTAGGGAATGGTGTGCTCTGTGAAGAGCTCTAAATCGGAAATTGAAGCTCTTGCCTTTAGAGTAATTAGTCCTGGACACCACTGTATCGGATGGTGAACCTTCTTCATGAAATAAGTACACTTTCACTAGGGAAATGGATCCATGCAACTGGTGCTTTCTGAAATGGAACAGGTACACACTGGCCACTAATAGTTTGCTTCCAACCCTATGGCTAAGATCTGGGGTGCCACAGAAGTACAAGCTCATACAGTAGAGCCAATGGAGTCTTGGGTTGGACTTGCTAGAGTAACAGTAAGGCTTAGGTCGGGCAGTATAGGAATGCAAGGCCTACAGACAGTGCTAAGTGATTATAGATCCACAGCTTCCTTGTGGGTGTGGCCCATTTCAAGACCCACAAGAATCAGCTATCACAATCCGATGTTTTTACTCTGTTTCAGATCCAATCCATTCCAGATGCTTTGTTTCTACTACATTTCAGATCTAATCCATTTCAGATGCTCAGGCTACTGCCAACCTGATGCTCTCCTTAAAAAAAAAAAAGGAAAATAAAAAGAAGTGTGATCTAGATCCAACCATTTGAACATCTCGTAATGGTTTTGGCAGAGGAGAAAGGTAAAACTCTCGATTAAATAGCTTAAGAAGACGTCACGTGTGTAAAGGCTCTCACAATAAGAGATCAAAATTAACATTTACTATGTGATTCTACTTTTCAAGCTTTTTACTCTTTGCTATTCTAAATTCACTCTGATGCCTCTCTTGTTTATAAATTTTGACAACAGCTAGAGTTCCTTGAGATTTAGAAATAGCCGTATCTCCACTCTGGTTCCCACTTCTTGCATCCAGGTTGGAACTGGCAAAGTAGGCTGCTGCTGCTCTGGGTGTGTAGAGCCTGGGTGTCTCTCTGTGGGAGGCCAGGGAGGCTGTGAAGCTACAGGATTGGGGCCTGAACTCAGCTTGGATGGCAAGGGAAGGAGCCTATTACAGGATCACAAAGCTCCTTCCTTCCTTCTTGGCAGGAGTTGTTGCTTGGCGTCAGCAGGTGTTTAATGCTGTTAAATTTATGAGTAGTGAAAGCTGTTGGATTTCTTAACATCTGGGTAACATAAACTATCAAAAAAAAATTTTTTTTTGCCTCGACATCATTGGAAAGTGATTTCGAAGTCTATGGAAAGCCATTAAGTGACCTTTACTGGAATGTGTTTATTTCTGAGCATTAATTACTACCTCTGTGTCTGCCAGCCTGTCCTGGGATGAGCTGACAGACCCTGGCTGAGCAGGAGGTGACAGGGTCAGAAAAAGCTAAGTGGGGATAGCTTTCTCTTGAAATCCCTCGTGAGACACAGAGTCCTTTTAATTTATGCATTTATAGTTTTTGTTTTGTATTTCTCTTGCTCAGAATTACCAATAAGCTAAGTACAAGCCCAATGGCTCAATGGCATTCCTTTTAAACAAGTATGATATCAAGAGCTGCTCCTAGGTACACCCCTTTCTTTCCCTTTTCTCTATTCCTTCATCACAGTAAATAATAGGTTTCTGACCTGTCAAGAGAATTTAAAACGTAAAATAAAATAGGGGTAAAGGAATCAGCCTTTCCTTTACAGTAACAGGTTATCCACATAACATTATCCATCTACATTGCTTTTATCCACTTCTGAATATAAACAGGCATTTCTAAAATGTTTATCTGCTGTTGATCTTATGTGGGATTGCCCATAAAGCATTCATACCTGCCATGTTGTGAAGGGGACGCTTTGAACTTGATGTGTTTTGAGAGGTTATTTTTCTACTCATACTTTAGTTTCTAACAGAAATTGTGGCAATATGCAATAACGCTGCTGTTTTTCATGTTTCACATTTCATGTTGCACTTATGACTGGATCTAATGGATTTAAAGAAAACAACACAAACTGTGGTAGCGTGTTTTCACATGATATACTGGGAAGAATAATGGATTCGAGGGAAGAACTGTTGGTACAAACGCAATTCTCCAGTGATTTCTTACTCTGTGACTGTGGGTAAATCACATCAAAATTCAGAATCCCAGCTCTTCTTCTGTAGGGTTGGACGTGCTATGGACATTGTGGATGACAACCCAGAACCACTGCATCCTGGCCCCACTGATGATTAATACGAATACAGTTTGGGGACTCGATGTAAGGTGAGGGGAGAAATCTGAGTGCCAAGAGAGTTAGCCGATCTCTTCCTGGCTGGTCATTCTGGGGTAATGGATATGTGACCGAATTCTCATCAGTGAGATGGAATGAAACATTTTCTGTAGGTTTCTAAGAGAGGTCCAATGCTTAAGAGAAAGTTACCAGAAGCCAAGTTCTCTTCTCATTTGTCTATGAGTTACCCTAGCCATCTAGTCACCTTTGAAGGAAGGCAACCAGAAGACAAAGCTGAAATTAATAAAGATCAGACCTGAGTGGATCACAGAGAAAAGGAGCAGGAGGCTTGATAAAGTTCCCCCTGAACCTCACCCCCAACTTTTAGTTCCATTAGCCAAATAAAATGAAATGTTGTTGATCCATAGTTTTAGGCGGGTTTATTTCACTTCTGTGTGTGTGCTCAGTCACGTCCAACTCTTTCAGACCCTTTGGATTGTAGTCTGCCAGGCTCCTCTGACCAAGGGAATTTTCAGGCAAGAATACTGGGGTGGGTCCTTGTAGCCAAAACCATCACAACTGATATGGGAAAAATTCCATCTGCCAATCAGGATTATTTAAAGGGCTAAATAAAGAATCCACGTGGGTTCCCTGGTGACTCAGCTGCATAGAATCTGCCTGCAATGCAGGAGATGCAGGTTTGATCCCTGGGTGGGGAAGATCCCCTGGAGGAGGAAATGGCAACCCACTCCAGTAGTCTTGTCTGGGAAATCCCATGGACAGAGGAGCCTGGAGGGTCCATGGGGTCACAAAGAGTCAAAAATCCATGGAGAATAACCTTGTAGACATCAAGGGCACCGTTAAAAGTGGCTTCCCTCCTTCACCTGTAGCTTCACCATCTCTTCCCAATGGTCACTGGAATTAAGAAGTCGGGATCCATGAGGAAATAAGTTGATTGAAAGACTAAGTTTCACTTTCATATGAGTAAGAGTATTAAAATATAAGTTACTGAGTTGCAAAATTATGTTTTAAGACTATTATTTATACTATGTTATATGATAATAATATGCTAATAGTACAGTCTTTGGACTATTGGTCTATTTTATACACACATATTTATACTATATACACGTGTGTATGTATGTGGGTGTGTATATATATCTTCAGGCGTTACAGAGCACTATCAAAGCCAATAAAATAGATACACCTGGGCTATTTTATATTTTGTGGTTTCCAAGAAAATAGTGCATTTTTTCCCAAAAATGTGTGTAAGTGATATTTTACCTTACTTTGAAACTTCAGTTCTTCCAGATTTTCCATATTGACTACTTGGGAAAATATGTTCCTTAAAAAAATGTGTTTTTAGTACAACACTTGCTCAAATATGTATAGAATGTTTGCTCTGAATTGTATTCATTTACGGGAATATTTTAGGATGTTTTCATAAGAGGGGAAGCAAAACCCAAGGCTTTCAGATAGGATCTATAATAATGCTTCACAACTGAAGACAGTTTTCTTGGGGTCTTTGCTCTTTCTAAAGAAGAAGAACAATAATGCGCCAGAGACCCCAAAGGGAAATATATTGTTAATGGAAAAAATTGCCTTCATTCACTCTTTCTATTTAAGGGAGCTCTTGCTGCCAGGTTATAATGAAAACATAAAGGTCTAATACAAAACTGATCAAGGGGAAGGAGGCAGGGGAAAGTAACCCAGCATACGCAGCGTCTAATCCAGATGTTAGCATTAGTGGGGTAGCCTTAGTGAAAGACAGCCAGCAATTGTTATCCTCTTCATTCTCTCTGAGGTCCCCACTCCATGACCAAATGACTCCATGACCAAAACCAAAACCTTACTTTTCAAATTTCAAGATTTTTTTTTTACATAATATAAAGTCTGTTTTCTGATTAAAAAAAAAAAAACAAACTCAAGTATAAAACAAGTTACTTATGATGTTGACCTGATAGAGCTAAGATTTTAGAAAACATGGAAACAAGTGACACCTAAAAACTATTTTGTCTAAATAGGAAAATCACCTAAAATTCTACCTTTTTATTATAGCTTATTGAAATAAATGTTTTCTTAACTTGCTAAAACTAAGCTAGGGTTAAATCTTCAGAGTTTTTGAAAAAAGCTCAAGTACAACTTATGAAATGATGGTTTCTTAGTATATTGGGACTGGGGGAGGAAAGGGTTTTTAAAAGGAAGAAAAAACTAATCTCAGAGAGAAATCCAGATACACTTAAGAACAAAATAAAATAGGGCTTAGTGACAAATGCTTAGAGAACACACATCTCAGAAGAAGTGAGTAATCTTCTGAACCATCTGTCTTGGTCTTTTTCATCACCTTTGGGAATGCATTTTGGGGAAAGCTGTCATAAAACTATACAGAATTGCAAATTCTTTTTTATAACAGCTGCCTTGCATAGTCTGTAATTCCATGTCTTTCCAGAAGGTTACAATGCATAAGAGTATGCTTGCCTCTCCACACAGCCCAGTAAGGGGACCCATCAGAGCTATTGTTTATACTCAGCCATTGCTCGTTGCCCTGCCTCCCTCAAACCTGGGGATGTCTATCTTGGCATCTTATCACACAATTTGTGGCATGGCTTCATTAAACATAAGTTCTTGACTGAAATTTCTTGACTGAAATCTTGATTGAAATATAAAGTGATATTACAAAATAGTCTTAAGTTTCGAATTGTCACAAATATACTGATGTGAAGTTACCAAGTCTAAGGGCTCTCCTGGTGGTTCAGATGCTAAAGAAACTACCTGCCATGAAGGAGACTGGGGTTCGAGTCCTGGGTCAGGAAGATTCCCCTGGAGAAGGGAATGGCGACCCACTCCAGTAGTCTTGCCTAGAGAATTCCATGGACAGAGGAGCCTGGCAGGTTACAGTTCATGGGGTTGCAGAGTCGGACATGACTCGTCGACTAACACTTTCACTTTCAAATCTGAAGCTTGTTTGGATTATGATATGGTTATCCATTGTATTTTGGTTTTAGAAATTTTGCCTTAGAATTCTCCACGAAACAGACTCTGGGCCAAGGCTGCGTGCAAGTGGTCGACTGAGAACTGCAGGGAACCTGAGGAGGGGTCAGCAGCGCGTGATGCAAAAAGAGAACACGTTCAATAAAGGACCTGGTGGGAGACTAGGGGTCTATTTGGAGAGGAAACTCTGGAAAGTGGTGTAAAACACACGCCTGAGAGTCACCTTACCTGAGGGCTGGTGAAGTGACACAGCGACTGCGGCCAGTTCTTAGTGGAGGCTGCATCCAGAGGGTGCGGATTCCCGCGAGGCCAGCCTGCCGCGCACGCGCAGAGACGCACCAACAGAACTGCAGCGATAAAGCAGTGATTAAAACAAGGTTATCTAGAGGCTATCAAACTATTATTAAATTTTTTAAAAGTATATTGCAAAATCCAAATAAATGACCAACGTACAGAAAATTAACAAGAATTACCAAGCTAAAAGCAGGATCACCAGTAAGAATAATGAGTTCACATTTTTTGCCTATCCAGCGTTCTTGCCTGGAGAATCCCATGGATGGAGGGGCCTGATGGGCTGCAGTCTATGGGGTTGCAAAGAGTCGGACACGACTAAGCAACTAACACACACAATATATATATATGTATAGATAGATATAGATATAGATATAGATATAGATAACAGGATTACTTGCTTGCTTGCTTGCTCGCTCGCTCAGCCCTTTCGGATTATTTGTGACCCCATGGACCACAGCCCATCAGGTTCCTCCATCCATAGAATTTCCTTAAAAGCAAGCATACTGGAGCAGGTTGTCATTTCCTTCTCCAGGGGATCTTCCTGATCCAAGGTTTGAAACCCCATCTCCTGGATTGGCAGGAGGATTGGTTACCACTGAGCTACCTGGGAAGCCCAGACAACAGGATAGGGGATTTTTATTTTCTCTATACTTTCCTGTATTTTTATCTTTGAAAAACTACATTGTCTGTTATTTTGGTATAAAAGTGACTTTAAATATCATGAAAATGTCATACTAATTTTTCATACATGATTTATTGGATTATTAGGTTGTCTTCTTATAGCAAGCATCTATACTGTTGGTTCAGTTTATACCATGAGAATATGGGAAGTATTCACATTTTCCTGTTTTACAAAAAGGCAAACAAAATAGCAAACCACAGAGGCACAAGTTTACCGAAGAACAGAATGAACAGACGCTTCCTAAGGAATGAATCTATGCAGGATGGAATTTCTTTCTGTTTGAGTCATTTATATATTTTGATTTAAAAATTCTATAACCATCACTGTACCATACATTTGTTTTTGATTTGGATTTTGGATTTCTTTTGCACTAAAAGTAAAGAAGATATTTAACTTATAATTAGAAAATATACGCAGTCCAACTATAAGGAAAGAAGATTCTAACCATCATATTTCAGTGGTCTATGATATATTAAATTTCAAAAGAAAGGTAATAGAAATACTTACACTGTTCAGATTGAACTGTGAGAATACAGACTCTGTAATACCGCTCAGTAAGGTAATATCTCATTGTATGTGGTAGTCATAAGGAATTTGAACAATGCATTGATGTTTAACTCATATTCAGAAATTTTATTTTTATTATCAATCTGCGACCAATTTATGGAAAAATATAAAAACTTATGAACACAAGATTTTTGCTCACCTTATTTTCTTAAAATGAAAATGTAAATATTGTACAGTTCAAAAGCTAATACCAGTTTGTATTAATACCACAATCTATACATTTTCACTAGCTTTAATAAGTTACCAAATAAACTCTAAAACTAACATGTGTTTCACAAATTTATTTATTATCTAAATTAGTACCACTAAAGCAAAGATAAGTAAAATGTGTTTATTTAATTTTACATTTATAAAATAAATGACTAAAGATTATTCAAAAGCAAACATCAAAATGGTATAGTATTGGCATAAAAGCAGACACATAGATAAATGGAATAAAAGAGAGAGCCAAGAAATAAACCCATGCATATATGGTCAGTTATTTTATGACAAATGAACTAAGAACTAAAGTGGGAAAGGACAGCTTCTTCAATTAATGATATTGGAAAAACTGGACAGTCACATGCAAAAGAATGAAACACAATGGAATATTATTCAGCCATAAAAAGGAGGAAATCTTGCCATTTGTAACAACCACAACATGGATGGATCTTGAGGGCATTATGCAAAGTGAAATAAGTTGGCACATACCATGTGATCTCACATATATTAGTGAGATCAGATTGGTGGTTGCAGAGGCAGGGGCTGGGGCTGGGCAAACGGGGTGAGGGGGTCAAAAGATACAAGCTTCCAGTTACAGAAGAAATAAAAATGATGAGAAGTACAGCGTGGCGGGTACAATTAATAATCCTGTGTCACATAGTTGAAAGGTATTAAGAAAACAGATCTTGAAAGTTCTCACCACAAGGAAAAAATGCTGTCACTATGTGGTGACGGATGTTAACTGGAGGACTTGTAGTGATTGGAGATATTCTACAATATACATAAATATCAAATCATTGTGCTGCACATCTGAAGCTAATATAATGTTATGTCACTTATACTTCAATAAAAAATGAAGGATTTAAAGAGGAAAAATAAAACTTCTAAGAACACCTAGTCAAGAAAAAGGACTTATTTCTTAAGCAGTGGTTCTTGCCCCTGGTGTGTATGCTCAGTCTCTTCAATAGTGTCCAATTCGGTGCGACCGTATGGACTGCAGTCCACCAGGCTCCTCTGTCCATGGGGTTCTCCAGGCAAGAATACTGGAGTATGTTGCTGTGCCCTCCTCCAGGTGTCTTCCCGACCCTGGGATCAAACCACTAGTGTCCTGGGCTATACAAAATCATTGGGTGGCCCTTTGAAAAATATTAGGGTTTGGGCTCCATCCTTAGAGATCCTGATTTAATTATTCTAGGATGGAGTCTATGCATTCCATTAAAAAAAAAAAAAAAAAAAAACTCCCTCAGTGATTTGAATGTGCAGCCAGGGTTGAGAATGACTTCTCAAAGAAAAGAAAAAACATAAGCTACCATAGACTTCTCCTTCGGAGAGCCGAACAGCAGCAGCAGAGGAAGACTGGCTATCAAGGGACAGGGGTTGAGGGGGTGGTGAAAGAACAATGTACTTAGTCAAAAGATCATTTCTAGGAAAGACCAGTGTTTAGACAATACTGCAGGCTTCCCTGGTGGCTTAGTGGTAAACAGTCTGCCTGCGAATGAAGAAATGCATGTTCAATCCCTGGGTGGGGAAGATCCTCTGGAGAAGGAAATGGCAACCCACTCCAGTATTCTTTGCCTGGGAAACAGAGAAGCCTGGAGGGCCCCAGTCCCTGGGGTTGCAAAGAGTCGGACATGGCTTAACAACTAAACAACAGAAAGTACTGCATTCACTCTTTAAGGCTACTGTCCAGCCAACCTAGAGATATATTAGTATAAAGAACTCAAGAATAAGGATGTCAGTGGAAAAAGAGATGCTAGGAATCAATAGAAATGAGCTAAACCCAAAATAAAGTCTTAGAGCTGCAATTAACATGGCTACAAAACAAAAAATAAATTCAAAAGTAAGTGTCCAAAGAAAAATTAATAATGTAAAATAATAATATTTAGATTCAAACCCCATATAACATCAATCAAAATTGTAAAGTGGGAAGAGACAGTAAGGACAATAAAAACTCTCAAGATTTCTCATTTTCCAAAGATGATAATTAATACATAGCTATAATATAATATTGACCTTGATAGAGATAAAAAAAATCTCAAAATGCTTTTAAATAACAAAAAGATGTTCACTATTACAAAAAAATGTAATTATAACTTCCAAGCCACTAGAGAAATATGAGCTAAGCAAATAAAATTAATGAAAATATAACAGAAAAAATAATTACCTATTGTTTTCCACATCAAATTCTACTGAATGCATTTTTTTTTCTAGGACTATGAAGGGTTTCTGTCAATAATTTGGAAAGAAGTAAAAATCATACTAACAGGATGCTATTTATTAATAACATAAAATGAGAGTTTAATCATACTGGCTACTTCAAAATGTTTTAGATAGGGTGATATACTCATAGCTGGTTAAAATGCTGGATACTGATTTAATTTGCATTCCTATAAATCTGTTTGTATATTTTTTGAGATGCTATCTTCCATGATCAGAAGATGATAGTTGAACAAATCAACTATTCTGGGGGAACTGACTTCTATAATGTGATGTATAGTTAAAACATATTTAAAAGTATTGATTTAAATGTTAATTTCAAAGGGTACAATCTAGAATTGCTTAAGACCTGGAAAATGGATTCTGTATGCATAGAGAGACTCTAAGATTCAATTGCTAGAACTTCTGAGATAAATTTTAAAATAAAGCCTGTGTTTCAACTGGTGGTGGTTTAGTTGCTCAGTCGTGTCTGATTCTTGCGACCCCACAGAATATAGCCTGCTAGGCTCCTCTGTCCATGGGATTTTCCAGGCAAGAATACTGGAGTAGGTTACCATTTCGAACTACCTTTTGACTAAAATTGCTAGTTTCCACATTGATATCTGTGCTCTGATTTACCCCAGTAAGAAGATCTTTAATCTTTTTGTTGTTGTTGTTAGTACGTAGTCACCCAGTAGAAGTGTGACATTTCACCAGGTGTGCTCATGTTATCACATTTTAGCCAATGACATATCAGGAGATACATTCTGTGCAACTTTAGAAAATATCTTTAAAGGTTAGAAGGCACATCTGTTGAACTCTCCTCACTCTTCCTGAGGGCTTGTTTAGAAAGATATGATGCCCGGAACCCAGGTAAATATCTTGGACCCTGAAGTGGAATCCTCGTACTCAGAACGGCCGAGACATAAGATAAAAGGACCGTGTTTTGGCAGGACTTGGACACAACTGAAGCGACTTAGCAGCAGCAGTACTATCGTCTTAGTCCTATGCTGTCTACTGGCAGAATTCTTTTCTGTGAGAAACAAACTTCTTTCTTGTTTCAGATACTGATTTTGTTTGATTTTCGTTTGACGTAACCAAGCCTAACTGTAAGTGACACACAGCTCCATTGTTGTTCTGTCACTTCTTATCAGAGATTTTAAAGAAAAACTACTTTGACAGAAGAGTAACCACAATAGAAGGTTTCACAAGGTCACAATTTGGAGAAGTAACAAAATCATCTTTCATGAAATAGATCTTATTTGTATGATAAGGGAACAGCATTCTTCTCTAAAAAGTTTCCTGGTCAGAGATCATTTCTATGATCCATCTATGTAAATATCATGTATCTTATACTGTTTGCTTTAATTTTCACTCTACCCATTTTACTAGGATTTTTTTTTTTTTTTTTTTTTGCAAAATTTCTTGGTTACATGATACCAGTTGTGAGAATGAAAAGTTTCCACAGTCTGATAAGCACCATCAGAAGCTTTTGGACTTAAAATGTTTCTTCAAACACATTTTGAAAATTGTCATCTTTTAAAATCCAATATACAAGGCTACTTTTGAATATGAAATAATTATACAATTAAGTGTGTATTTATCTTGCCAATAAAGTTTAAAAGCATGGCCATTGTTGCCATGAAGTATGTGATTCTTGTGGATCTTTAGTACTTCCTCTCTTAAATGATGAGAATTTGCCCAGAAATCCTGTTTTTCATCTTTCTTGATAAGGAGTTCTTCATCTAACAGAAATATTCTCTCAGATGAATTGAATAATCCAGCGGTCACTGCCATCCTCCACTGTCTAAATGTCTTATTGTCAAAGTCAAACTAACAAGTTTCTGACATCACAGTTATATCTGCTAGATTATAAATCTTAACTTCAGTTGGAGTTGGAGTTAAATGAAATTGCCAAGACCATCTTCAGCTTTAAGCACGGTCTGGTTGTCACTGTCCTCTGTAGGCAGGGCTGGCAACGGAGGACGAGATGGTTGGATGGCATCATTGACTCAACGGGCACGAATTGGAGCAAACTCCAGGAGACAGTGAAGGGCAGGGAGGCCTGGCGTGCCACAGTCCACGGGGTCACAGAGTCAGACACAACTGAACGACTGAACAGCAACAACAAAGCCTTCTGATTCTGAAGGACGCAGGAGCATTTTCTCACGGCCAGAACCCTCGCAGTGGGAAAGTCAATCAAGAGCAGGCTTGCCCTCTGCTCTCTGCCCCAGCACATCTGGCAATATTTAGGTAATGGCTGCAGCAGTCTTTTTTTTTTTTTTTTGGCTCTTCTCTCTTGAGTGCCTTTCCTATTTGCACTCTGCTCCCCTTCTTGGAAGGATTTTCCAGGGAGTGTATACATGGAGGAAGTCCATCCGGGACAACTGCTGGTCTCAGCCACTGTATGTGTGTGGCTTCCCTCCTGTCAGACCTGCTGCTCCTCCTCAAGTGCCCTCCTGGGCTGTGCTGGACCTAGGTCCCTCTGCACGAGTGCGGTCACCCCCCACCCAGTCAAGGACACGTCCAGACCACAGTGAGCTGGCCCGCTCCACATCTTCTCCTCCGTTTCATCTCCTCTGGCAATGAGGCCCCTTCAGAATCACTCTTTTCTAAACAGACATCCATGCAGTCTGAAATCGTTACAAATTCCTAAAGACTATCTTAAAGACCCCTGTAAACTGGGCTCTGCGGAGCCATAAAGACTGTTACAGGGGCCAGCGCAGGGAGAGGCAAAAGCTGAGCTCCGGGCCTCTGACTCCGCTTCCTGCACAGGCTCTGTTTCTAACTAACTCTCATATTCTGGCTTTTCTTGCAAGAATTTAGTAGAACAAAACGTTCCTTGGCCAGCAAAACAGCTTGCAAACCACTAACTTGGTTCTTATTATTGTCTCAAAGGGAATATAATGAAGTAGCATTTTTTTTCCCCCGTTCATGTAACTCAATTGTGGCAGAAGTATGGCTAGAGCTATTGGGTTGAGTAACACTTTTATCCTACCATTTGGACCCTTCTAAATGGTGTATGTACACTTTAACACAGCACCCTCTGTGACTTAACCCAGAGGAAGAGGGAGAAATGAGAATTTCAGGCAGACTATGACGTTGTGTGTGAGAGAAGAATTTGGAGAGTGCTGGGCTCTTTTGGAAATCAGTCCTGAATGTTCATTGGAAGGACTGATGTTGAAGCTAAAGCTCCAATACTTTGGCCACCTGATGCAAAGAACTGACTCACTGGAAAAGACCCTGATGCTGGGAAAGATTGAAGGCAGGAGGAGAAGGTGATGACAGAGGACGAGATGGTTGGGTGGCTCACCAACTCGATGGACGTGAGTTTGAGCAAGCTCCGTGAGTTGGTGATAGGCAGGGAGGCCTGGCATGCTGCAGTCCATGGGCTCGCAAAGAGTTGGACACGACTGAGCAACTAAACTGACTGGAGTCTCTTGAATCATGCCCGGTATTTATGAATAGTTCTGCTTTGATCATGTCAAGATGCTAATAAGGATGCTAATGTTTCTCTCTACTTGTAACAAATGAGCATAAGTATGGACATTGAAATTAAAAACTAATACATTCTTGATACTTATCTGCACAACTCACTGCACCAAATTTTGTATTTTATTTGATTGGATCAAATAATTCAGATATAGGCAGAGTGATCTTGAAATCAATATTAAAATACGTGTGTGTATGTTTTAATAGCAACTTATAATTTCTAAGTTAATTTATCACACAATGATCCTCATGCCTGAGTTTTGCAGTCATGTGACAGTATTCATCTTTGTATCTTTTAAATTCAGCTTTGTAACTCTGTCTCAGAGCAAAGTTGGATAAGCCTTACTGGTCAGATATTAAATTAGGCAACAAAGGAATACAATTTATTGGCTTTATAATGTTTAAGGAAGCATGTAAGAAGGGAGGGAGGAGGATTAGCACAATTGGTTTCAAGTAGAATGTTTTTTAAAAAAATTGGTAAAATCTTCAAATAAGTGACCTAAAATATTAATATGAAAATTAAGTCAAATAAACTAAGTATCATTCTGAGGTTTAAGCTTTGACTCATCTGGGTAGTTTTTAATTTGGGACTGTGACAAATAAAGCTGCTATAAACATCCATGTACAAGTTTCTGTAGGAAAATAAGTTTGTTTTTTCTTTTAATTTATCTGGGATAAATGCCCATGAGTGCAATTGCCAGTTATATGCTAAGATCTTTTACAGTTTCTTAAAAACTGCCCAACTGTTTTTCAGAGTGACTAGCATTCTACCAGTGACTGTACCATGCCATACCATCAGTTATGTATACTGATAGTTTATCAGATCAGATCAGTCACTCAGTCGTGTCCGACTCTTTGCGACCCCATGAATCTCAGCATGCCAGGCCTCCCTGTCCATCACCAACTCCCAGATTTCACTGAGACTCAAGTCCATCGAGTCAGTGATGCCATCCAGCCATCTCATCCTCTGTCATCCCTTTCTCCTCCTGCCCCCAATCCCTCCCAGCATCAGAGTCTTTTCCAATGAGTGAACTCTTCGCATGAGGTGGCCAAAGTACTGGAGTTTCAGCTTTAGCATCATTCCTTCCAAAGAAATCCCAGGGCTGATCTCCTTCATAATGGACTGGTTGGATATCCTTGCAGTCCAAGGGACTCTCAAGAGTCTTCTCCAACACCACAGTTCAAAAGCATCAATTCTTCAGCTCTCAGCCTTCTTCACAGTCCAACTCTCACATCCATACATGACCACAGGAAAAACCATAGCCTTGACTAGATGAACCTTTGTTGGCAAAGTAATGTCTCTGCTTTTGAATATGCTATCTAGGTTGGTCATAACTTTCCTTCCAAGGAGTAAGCGTCTTTTAATTTCATGGCTGCAGTTACCATCTGCAGTGATTTTGGAGCCCAGAAAAATAAAGTCTGACACTGTTTCTACTGTTTCCCCATCTATTTCCCATGAAGTGGTGGGACCAGATGCCATGATCTTCGTTTTCTGAATGTTGAGCTTTAAGCCAACTTTTTCACTCTTCACTTTCACTTTCATCAAGAGGCTTTTGAGTTCCTCTTCACTTTCTGCCATAAGGGTGGTGTCATCTGCATATCTGAGGTTATTGACATTTCTCCCGGCAATCTTGATTCCAGCTTGTATTTCTTCCAGTCCAGCGTTTCTCATGATGTACTCTGCATATAAGTTAAATAAACAGGGTGACAATATACAGCCTTGACGAACTCCTTTTCCTATTTGGAACCAGTCTGTTGTTCCATGTCCAGTTCTAACTGTTGCTTCCTGACCTGCATACAAATTTCTCAAGAGGCAGATCAGGTGGTCTGGTATTCCCATCTCTTTCAGAATTTTTCACAGTTCATTGTAATCCACACAGTCAAAGGCTTTGGCATGGTCAAAAATAAAGCAGAAACAGATGTTTTTCTGGAACTCTCTTGCTTTTTCTATGATCCAGCGGATGTTGGCAATTTGATCTCTGGTTCCTCTGCCTTTTCTAAAACCAGCTTAAACATCAGCATAGTTATACTCATAATACTCATTATGTATACTCATGCGCATAAGTACTCATCATGTATATTTAGTTTGTATACTTGTTATACATACTTATGTACCCTCACCAGTTATGTACTCTCAGATCAAAATCTAGTTTTTCTGCATATTTACTAGCATTTGTTGTTATCACAAGTTTTTATTTGAAACATTATAATAGGTATATACTGATAGTTATAATTTGTCTTTGTAATATCTTAGCAGGGCGTTTTGCTGAGCAAAAGCCTGTAAATTTGCCTGTTTCTCCTTTTATGGGTTGTGCTTTCTTTAGTTATTCTTTTGGGGTTGATCTGCTGGTGACAAATTGCATTATTTTTCATTCTTCTGGGAATGTCTTCAGTTCACCTGCATTTCTGAAGAATAATTTCACTGGATTTCACTTTCTGGGTTGACAGTTCTTTTCTTTCAGCGTTTGAAAGATGTTCTGATGCTTCTGTTGTTTCAGATGAGAAAATAACCATTATTGAACTAATATTTCCCTATAAGTTAATATGCCATTTCTCTCTGTTTTTATGTTTTACTTTCTTTTAATTTTCAGTTTGATTATTAATTTACTTAATTAATTTAATATTAATTAAGTTAATTTCTACTTATGTTTGGCCTTGGTATGATTTTTTTTAATTGTTATCTTGTTTGGGGTATGTTCAGCTTGAGTCTCTAGGATTTTGCTGTTCACTAAAGTTGGAAATTTTCAGCCACTGTTTCTTTAAATACATCTTCAGGCCCACGGTCTTTCTGCTCTCATTCTGAGACTCCGAGGTCACAAACATCAGATCTCCTGTAGCTGTCCCAGGGTTCCCTGGGTCTCCGTTCCTGTCTTTCTCCGTGTCATTCAGTTCTGTCTGTTTCCTTTCTCTTGTTCAGGGTGAACAAGCCATTGATCTGTCCTCACTGTCACTATATCTGTCCTGTGTCGTCTCTACCCTGCCACTGAACCCACCCAGGAAGTTTGTATTGAAATTATTCCATTTTCCAGTTATATAGTTTCTATTTGGTTCATTTTTATAACTTCTATTACTGTGCTAAGGTTTTGCTTTTTTTTTTTTCCATTTTTTTCAAGAGAATTTGTGATTGTTTATTGAAGTATCTAGATGGAAAGGATCCAGATGCTGGGCAAGACTGAAGGAAAAAGGAGAGGGTGGATGGCATCACTGACTCAATGGACATGAATTGGAGTAAACTTTGGGAGACAGCAGAGGATGGAGGAGCCTGATGTACTGCAGTCCGTGGGGTCACAAAGAGTCGGACACAACTTAGCACTGATGACAACAAGATGATGGTTGCTTTAAAAAAGTATCAGATAATTCTAACAAGTGATTCATCTCAGTGTTGGCTGGTTGTCTTGTGTTTTCTCCTTCAATTTTTTTTTTTAATGCTTCTTGGTTTAACAAATGACTTTTCTATATGTATCCTTGATGCATTAAATATATTAGGATACTCTTTATCCTATTAAAATCTTTTTTTTTTTTTAGTTGTCAGTAACTCTGAGTAACTTTAGCATGTAAGTCCTGGATTGTTTTAGGAGCTGTAGTTCTGATGATAATGGAATGTTTAGAGACTTTACAAATGCTATTCTGATCGTTTATTCCTGTGGCATTCCTGGGGTTTCTGGCTGATCCTTGCAAGTACTACCTGCCCTTCGCAGTGCCACGGGGTGGGAGGTTCAGGAAACACTGGGCTTGTGGTCATGGTGTCATCATTGCCCTGCGTGGAGCAGGAGCCCTAGCGATGCTGACAGTGGCAGATCAGGCCTGCGACTGCCCAGGGTATGGGGCTGACCTCCCCGATGCTTCTGCTGAGGGTCCCCTGGGAAGAGAGGGCACGAGTTCCCGGAGAGGCCCTCCTGACCACGGCGTTGGGCAGAGGTGGACCTCCCTGGTAGGTCTCTACTGGACGCCCCTTTTCCAATTCTTTGGCCAGAAATATCAGGCTTTACCTTTTTTTTTGTAATTTTATTTTTAACTGGAAGATAATTACAATACTGTGATGGTTTCTACTCTGTGTCAACATGAATCAGCCGTAAGAATACAATTTTTCCCTCCCTCTTAAACCTCCCTCCCACCTCCCGCCCCATCCCACCCCTCTAGGTTGTCACA
This sequence comes from Bos indicus, assembly GCF_029378745.1. Classification (NCBI taxonomy): domain Eukaryota; kingdom Metazoa; phylum Chordata; class Mammalia; order Artiodactyla; family Bovidae; genus Bos; species Bos indicus. The sequence continues at coordinate 48,779,069 of NC_091782.1, read as the reverse complement.
GAGCACCAGCTTTGGGTTCCCTGTGTCATACAGAAAATTCTACCGACTATCATTTGACTGGAGAGGACTTGGAGCAAAGGGAACCCTCTTGTACTGTTGGTGGGAATGCAAACTGATATAGCCACTCCCTAGAGAACAGTATGGAGATTTCTTTAAAAAAAAAAAAAAAAAGACTAGGAATAAAACTACTATATGACCCAGTAGTCCCACTACTGGGCGAATGTCTTGAGGAAACTGTAATTGAAAACAACACTGATGTAGTGTGTGCTCAGTCACTCAGCCCTGTTTGACTCTTTGCAGCCCCGTGAATCATAGTCTGAGGGCTCCTCTGTCCATGAGATTTCCCAGGCAGGAATACTGGAGTGAGGTGCCATTCCCTTCCCTAGGGAATCTTCCCAACCCAGGCGTTGAACACACATCTCTTATGTCTCCTGCACTGGCAGGTGGATTCTTCACCACTAGCCCCACCTGGGAAGCCCTTAACATGCTAAGTAGAGATGTTTAGTACTGGAATATCAGTTATTTTTAAGTCTTTCTCCTACTTCATTCCCTACTGCGGTCCTTGATTCATTTACTCCTATTTTCTTAATATCCACCCAAAGAACACACTGATTCTGCCTTTGAGCCTCGTTCATAGTTTTATACCAACCACAGTTGCACACACTCCTCCTGTTCTTCCACGTGAGATCAAAATACCAACATCATTTCTTGGTCGATGCTAAAGCTAAATGTGATTTCATTATCTCAGGAGTTTTTCTTTAACACAAGTTAGAATATGGGCATCCAAAATGATAACCGTGGTGCTTCTGTGATCTGAAAACAACTGGGGACATGTCAGGAGATAAAGGACAAATGAAATCACAGGTACAGAGCACCACATAAATGTTTATTGTTATTAAGGCAATATGAGGGGATTCAACCTCACCTTTGCTTTTTTATTCAATTTTTGAGTGATCAGAGCCATAGGAACCATTACAGACTATTATGCCAAATATTAAAAATAATCTTTCAAAACCATCCGCCATTGTCAGCTTTCTCTGATAGTATCAGAGGGGTTTCTATATTAAATAATAGCAAATGATTTCAGATAAAATGCTTCTGCAACAGTTAATCACAAAAATTCTTTTTTAGTACTCGATGAATTGGTCATTTGGAAAAAGAAAATTCTTGACTAATATGTCATTATGAAACTTTTATCTGCTTACTATTGACTACAAATATCACTAATATCCCAAACCTTTTTGTTTTAATCTTAAGAAACTCAATTTTCAATAATGGTGTCTTGTCACAATCATATATCAACCACTCTAACCTTTACATCAAGCCGTATTATATTTTATTATATTAACTTCTCTGCACCACAACATCTGTTGGCTGAATGGATGGGCCTTAATCAGTAAGTAAACTTAGCTTCATTTTATTATATATTTGATTCTTGACATATTCAAGGAATAGAATACCTGGAATTATTATTTCTTTGAGCTTTTATTTATAGCCAAGTTTTGTTTTCCTAAATATGTGTGAGAAGATATTTTGATCTTCATTGTATTTTAGGCAACTGTAACTTGTGAATTAAAAAAAAAATTCCTTAGACAAATTGAAGGCATAGGAAAGGACTGTATCAGTGTCTTAGCACAAGTGGGACATTAATAATTCCTTTGAACGCTAAACTGAGAGACATCATTTGTTTGAGCGTGGAGGTGGGAGGCATCCACGCTCTCTAACATGAACAACACTGCACATGGCACCACTGGAAGTCCATTCAACCCATAATTAGTCAATACGCACGTGTTCTGGAGTGACACTCTGCAGCAGGTACTGTGAACAATTACACACATTTGGTGAATAAAATAAACGTGGTCCTCACTCTCAAGGGGGTTAAAAAGTAATGTAAGAAAGCAGTGACAAGTGAATACACAAATGAAAACTTTAGTAAGTATAAACGATGAAAACCAGTAAAGAGGAGTGATAGAAAATATCTGACAGTAGTGAGGAGTGGAGAACGGGAGGCTGGATTTAAAAGGGAAACTCCCAGGACGCTGCTGTTTAGCAGAGACCTGAGGATGAGAATGAGCTAGGTGTATTGGTCAGAAGAATCTTTGTCATCGTGAAGTCCTCTAGTTTGCTTCACAACTGGAGTCCTAGAGATAAGCATGTAGTGATATTTTTGCCCATGAACTTGAATGAGCTTTATTTTTAATTTATTTAAGAGCTAGAAGTTTGTACCTCTTAACTTCCCTCATCTATTTCGCTCACCAGCCGCCGACTCCCTCCCCGCCACTTTCCTCCCTTCTGGCCAATTTGTTCTCTGTATCTGAGTCTGTTTCTGTTTTGTGTCTTAGATTCCACGTATAAGTGAAACCATATGGCGTTTTTCTCTCTCTGTCTGACTCATTTAACCTAGCATAAAGCCCTCTAGGTCCATCCAGGCTGCCACAGATGCCAAGATTCCGTTGTGTTATGACTGAGTAATATTCCATTGTATATATGTAGCACGTCTTCTTTACCCATCCTCTTTCAATGGACTTTAGATTGCTTCCAAATCTTGGCTGTTGAAAACAGTGCTGCAATGAATATAAGGATACATCTATATCCTGAGTTGGTGTTCTTGTTTCCTTTGGATAAATACCCAGAATTGGGATTGCTGGATCCTACGGTAGCTCTATTTTTAGTTTTCTGAGGAATGATCACGCTGTTTTCCCGAGTAGCTGTGCTAGTGTGCATTCACACCAACTGTGCATGCGGTTCCCTTTTCTATACATTCTCACCAATACTGATTCTTTCTTGTCTGGGTGATACTTTATGCAAAATAATCTTCATTGTTTGTTCATATTGTGGGAAGGTAGTTAAAATGGTAAAATAATCCTTGTTTCCTAAGACCCATCTCTACCCAGGCTACTCATACTTTGGTGAATAAGTTAGTAAATAAAGAGCTTATGTATTGCATAAAACAGGTTTGAAAACTATTATTTTAAATTATCTCATAAAACTATCCTCTTGTCTGTGTTTTAAGAAACACATAATTATAGAAAATACAGGATGGAGTTCTAGACCACCTGGTAGGCTTAGAAATGAAAGTCTCTCTGCAGCTCCCCAAGTTGAATAAAACTAAAATGAAGCAACTTTATGTCTTCCCTTGAGCTGGGCAAGCACCTACACCACCCCATAACAGTATCTTAAAGGACATCTTTGGCAAACGGAACTGCTGAGTCATCTGATTTCAAAGCCTATGCATTTGATAATTATAATAATGGTTATTCCACTTCCTTTCTGCTTATAGCAGAAAGGAAAGGAAAAATCTTTGTCTTCTACAGTTCTGATATAACCATATGAAATAAATTTTTCACAGATAACAAAAATACAACAATTTTAGGGAAGGAACAAAATCAGATTCAGAAGGATGCTTGGCTGAGCTCCTTCACTTTGGTCTTGGTATTCCTAGAGGTAAAGTTTAGTTTGGCACTTTCTAGGGAGAGAGTTATGTTATTGTTCCTATTTTAAGTTATTATATTTATTAGCCTAAATCTTAGCTTTGCTTGTTGGGATCTGTTAAATGTACTGTAGAGTTAAACCCCTAATGCCTGATTATTTTCAATTTGTAAAGAAACATTTTCGTTGTTTCACAACGGGTATATTCTCTACACCCGAGGTCAAACATTTTGGTTTAGATGCTCAGTCATGTCCGACTCTTTACAACCCACAGGGCTCCTCTGTCCATGGGATTTTCCAGGTAACCCACTGGAGTGGGTTGCCATTTCCTTCTCTAGGGCATCTTCCGAACCCAGGGATTGAACCTGTGTCTCCTGCATTGGCAGGCAGATTCTTTACCACTGAGCCACCTGGGAAGCCCAGGTCAATCATTATGCCTACTTTAATGATTATGCCTTTAATTATTAGCACATTATGACTGTTCTGGGTACCTGGTGACATAATTGCAGATTGAAGACATGAGGAACAAGAAATAGATGGGCTGAAATCTCAAGTTCTGTCTTCAACTATCCTCCTCAAACTTTAGGAGTAATTTCCACTCTGTCCCTCCAATATTATTTGTGTTCATAATTCTGTTTTCAAAATTAACTGAATTTGAAAGTATACTGAGGTACCAATGCTTACTGATTAAGGATGCAGACTCTGTAGCCACACTGCCTGGGTTCAAACCCTGGCTTTATGTTACTGATTCCTCAAAGTCTTGGCCATCTCATCTGCAAAAGAGGGACAACAAAACTTCACTCAAAGAGCAAATAAATTAGTACATAACAGGAAGGTCCTTGCAAGTGGTAATAACCCAATAAATAGTATATTATTATCTCTATTTTATTATAAGCATTCAAAGTGAGATATGATTGCATATGGTGGCCCTTGTGTTTTTGCAATAGGTCTTCTTTTCCTTGCTTCTTTCCCTTTTACTTCCTTTCCTCTAGTCCATTGCTGTTTCCTTCCTTCTTTCTAATTTTTTTCTTTCACAAGTATAGAGTTTTGCGTGAATCCACGTTGAGGCAAGCCCACACACATATCTTGACAACTCCTAACTTTGCAGCCCAGCTGTTAACTCTGCTCCTCTTGGGTCTTGTGAGGTATCATAGTATTTCGGGGAAGTATGGAATGTTTTTCTATTTACCGTATGCTGATGCATGAGGCTCACTTCAATAGAATTGATATAAGCTATTCCCAATTGTTATGCTACAGCAACATCAGTCTATTAAAAAGGCAACTATACTGGGATCAGAAGAGTCCCAAGATAAAACATGATCTTCACAACAGCATCTGGTTTCTAATTAGGACTGCGTAGTGGCAATTTTCACCCAATAATTTAGTTAAATTTTGTTCTCAAAGTATAAATATCCTTTGAAGGCACATGGGTGAAGTTAAATCAATAACTGCATTATTGTAAATTACTTCATAATTATATATTGATAAACAGAATAAGGTTATACGATATCCATTTTCTATATCACTTCATACTTCAGACAACTTAGTAGGAAACTGCATTCTTACACTGTTTTCGAACAGAGCTTTGTTTTGTATAAAATGCATTTCATTTTAAAGCAATATAATTTCAGCATAGCATACCTTGTCTTATCTAGATTTCACACCCTATAAACTCAGGACATCTGAGTTACATTTTGTCTCTTTAAATATTTTCAGAGGGGCTTCCCTGGTGGCTCAGTGGTAAAAAACCCACCTGCAAATACAGGAGACATGAGTTGGATCCCTAATCCAGGAGGATCCCACATGCCACAGAGCAACTAAGGCCATGTGCCACAATTATTGAACCTGTAGAGCCCAGGAACCACAGCTCCTGAGTCCATGAGCCACAACGACCGAAGCCCGAATGCTCTAAAGACCATGCTCTTCAGCAAGAGGAGCCACTGCAGTGGAAAACCCTGTGCTCTAGAGCCCAGGAACCACAGCTCCTGAGTCCAAGAGCCACAACGACCGAAGCCCGAATGCTCTAAAGACCATGCTCTTCAGCAAGAGAAGCCACTGCAGTGAGAAAGCCTGGAGGAAACTGGCACAGCAATGAATACTTGGCACAGCCAAAAATAAATAAATAAAACATTTTAAAATTAATGTTATCAGAGAATTTTATATGAAAAACTTCAATGACTTCTGAGAAAAATATTGCTTTCTGTTCTATGTTTTTATGACCAACCTAGATAGCATATTGAAAAGCAGAGACTTTACTTTGCCAACACAGGTCTGTCTAGTCAAGGCTATGGTTTTTCCAATAGTCATGTATGGATGTGAGAGTTGGACTGTGAAGAAAGCTGAGCGCTGAAGAATTGATGCTTTTGAGCTGTGGTGTTGGAGAAGACTCTGGAGAGTCCCTTGGACTGCAAGGAGATCCATCCAGTCCATTCTGAAGGAGATCAGCCCTGGGATTTCTTTGGAAGGAATGATGCTAAAGCTGAAACTCCAGTACTTTGGCCACCTCATGCGAAGTGTTGACTCATTGGAAAAGACTCTGATGCTGGGAGGGATTGGGGCCAGAAGGAGAAGGGGACAACAGAGGATGAGATGGTTGGATGGCATCACTGACTTGATGGACGTGAGTCTGGGTGAACTCCGGGAGTTGGTGATGGACAGGGAGGCCTGGCATGCTGCGATTCATGGGGTCACAAAGAGTCGGATACGACTGAGTGACTGAACTGAACTGAACTGAACTGAGAGAATACTGGGAGACAGTAAGACGTTAAGATAGTTCAATTCAGTCAGCCTGCCATCTCTTCCACAACCTTGGTTAAGCATCAGCTTCGAATGTTCTTTTTATCTGCAGACCTCTCTTCCTTCCACATGCTGTTTATCACGTACTTACATATGTTTACCAGTTGCTCTATAATGTGCAAAGTTGTGTGATTTAGAATACGCTGCCCCGTTTTCAGTAAAAGGGGCCTCATTTTTGTTTAAGAACATGTGGCCACCGTACATATACCTACTATTAATGTATCACTCATCTCTCAGCCAGAGGTGTGGCTATGTCCTGGGGATGAGCCCGTTCTCTGCCGACCTCTTGAGGAAAGACCCTGGAGGTCAAGTATGCAGTGGAAAAGGGGTTGTGTTTCAGGCATAGGCAAACTTCCCCTTGAATGAATTTTTAACAAATAATAGGTTTTTCACCAGAGCCTAGTCATTTAGTCTCTTCTTACATGAAATAGAGGTAATACTCCTTCCTCTCATTTTAAATAGTATTAAAATGAGATTACATGTTCATGACTAGCCGTGATCTTTGACACTTAATGGGTGCTCAATCTGCATTAAGAATTACTATGAATAACAATAATTTATTATAAATTCATTACATAAATGAAACTATCTTCTAGTTCACTATCATGCTATTTATCTCACCAGGTCTCATCTTGAAATATTGGCCATATATTTCTGTGAGATGAATCTACGTTTCCTGGTATGTGTGTGATTTGAAACAGTATTTCTCAGCCATGTGTCACCCTCCACTGGTTCCTTCCTCAGATTCACTGAGCCAGAAGCTTCAGGGGTGGCTGTGTGCATAACATCCCACAGGAATTCTGAAGTGAAATCTGGTTAACAACCACAAAGGCAAAACATCTGAATGGGGTTCAGGAAGTTGAATTCCTAAAAAAAAAAAAAAAAAAATTTCCCCTTTTCATAATAATGAGCAGGGATCTTCATGTAAAGTTGCTGTGTCAGGTACCAGAAACTTGCATAACCCACATAGGGCAATTTCCAATGAGTGGCGAATACGAGATTATGCTGACCCTGGGCCCTCCGGGTATGTCAGCTTTGTGTAAGTGGAAGCTAGGAACAGTGAACAGCAGAAGCACCTTCTAATCAGTATCCCCCGGCCTTGGAAGTGGGAATTTTTCTTTGACCAGCGGACTCAGCAGAACTCAGTCACGCAGGGCTGTTTCTGTCTGTCTTAGGTCCTAGACTTTGTCTCTTCCTGAACCACCACGTGGAAGGATGCCCATCTTTACCATAGCCTGTATTTGCTGAGTTTGCCTCACTGTCAAATGTCACCACACAGTGAATTGCTGGCTAGCATCTTTCCTGTCACCCCAGATCCCAAGGCAGGACAAGTGGAAGAAGGTGATTGTGATGCTTGGGTTTCATTCACAGTTGGTTGGTGTCACGCGAGTGTATGTTCCTCGGTTCTTTGTCTCATCACAACAAAGATTTGGAGCAACGGACATTAAAGCCCTCGGCGCGTCACAGCTCTCGGGTCTTGGACAAACCGTGCTACAGCTCTTAGGCAAATCAGTGTTACAGCTCCATTTTATTTAGAAGATAGCAGGAGAATCCAAGACTCGAAGAGAAGAGAGTGGAGGAGTGCATGGGGAGGGGGAGAGAGAGAGAGAGAGAAAAGAGCGCACGCACGCGGGAGAGAGAGAGTCCCTGAGAAAGCGCTTTGGCTCCTCCTTTTATATATTTTTTCCTCCACCTGGGCCTGCCCTATGCAAATTGGGCTTAGCCAGGAGTGCTGTTTGTTCTGTCTGAAGTCTTCACTCTGGTCCTCGGACCTTCCTTTGACCTTCCTTGTCTTTTATCCATCGCCATTTTGGACTCCTTTCCCCTATTCTACCTACATAACATTGGTATTTAACTCCAGAACCAGGTGCAGAATCACAGCCTCTGGGTATTTGGCCGGAGAAGGCAATGGCACCCCACTCCAGTCCTCTTGCCTGGAAAATCCCATGGATTTAGGAGCCTGGTGGGCTACTGTCTGTGGGGTCACACAGAGTCAGACACGAGTGAAGTGACTTAGCAGCAGCAGCAGGGTATTTGGCTCATTATAGATTCCGCCCTCCTCTATAAAATATTCTTTAGACTTTGCTTGTATCTGTTTTCTGCTTTCTGAACTGATATTCGGAATGATTCTTGGACATGAAAACTTATGCCATATTCAGGAAAAGAGAAAAATTGTGCCCTAAGAACAACTATCAACTTAAAGTGGGATAAGAGGTGAGCTCAGCTTATTGTACAGAGTAAGTCAGAAAGAGAAAAACAAATATCACATATTAACACATACACATGGAATCCAGAAGCATAGTACTGGTGAACCTATTTCCAGGACAGCAAAGGAGACAGACGTAGAGAACAGCCTTGTGGGCACAGTGGGGGAAGGGGGAGTTCGGTCACTCAGTCGTGTCCGACTCTTTGTGTCCCCATGAACTGCAGCACGCCAGGCCTCCCTGTCCATCACCATCTCCTGGAGTCCACCATTGAGTCGGTGATGCCATCCAACCGTCTCATCCTCTGTCATCCTCTTCTCCTCCTTCCTCCAATCTTTCCTAGCATCAGGGTCTTTTCCAATGAGGGTGGCATGAACTGAGAGAGTAGCATTGAAACATATACATTACCATATGTAAAACAGATAGCTAGTGGGAAGTAGGGATCTCAAATTCATTGCCCCGTGACAACCTAGGGGAGTGGGATGAGGTGGGAGGAGGGAGGGAGGTTCAAAATGGGGGATATATGTATCCCTATGGCTGATTCGTGTTGATACATGGCAGAAACCAACACAATACTGTAAGACAATTACCCTCCAATTAAAAATAAATAAATTTTAAAAATAAGGTGAGCTCGGGGAATAGAGAAGATTAACCTAACAAACAGCCTTTGCTTACCTCTAGGATAAATAGCTAAATCTTCCATTTTCAACAGTTTTATTTGCACAGTTAGTTTAATACTTCAATTACCTGGGCAATCTTTTAAAAAATTAATCAAGCTCTTAAACGATTTTGCTTTAATTTATCTTCAAATGCAAAGGAATTTGCACTTGAGATGCATAAGAAAATGCAAACTACATCTCCACTTTGACCACCAAAGGCTTGTTTATGGTCATAACTCTTTGCAGTATCTTTTAAACTGTAATTCTCCATTAAGAATGGCGCACAGAACATTTACAACGTATACCAGCAAGAAAATCTGGTATTAGTACTTTAGCACCTTCTATATTCTGTGCGGAGAAAGGTAGAATACATTACTAAAACCAGGAAAGACATGCTTCAAAATTAAGGGTAAATGAATTTATTCATTCATTTACACCCACTCAGCAAATAGTTAGTGACAGCCTTCCTCTGAGCAAAATTCTATCTGGAATTTTATCAAGGAAAAAGACAGACAGGGTTTCTCTTCTCACACAGCTTTCAGTTTAGTGAGGGAAGGTAGTAAATATTAATAAGTAAATAGAGAAGAAAAATATAAGGCTAAATTAATCGTGCAAAAAAGCCTTGATTTTTAAGCTAAAACCTTCCGGTATCCAATTGAAGAAAGGAGCCATAGAAATATGTTATTAAAGACGGTCAACATGTGAAGGTTATTCATCCTTTGTGTTTTTATAGAAAACTCACTTAACCCTGAGTGAAAAAGGAAAGAAGAGAGTAAAAACCACTAGGATAGCTGGTATTAAACGAACTCCGGTGGAAGAGGCTCCTTTGATGGTCTCCTGATGTGAGGGTCAGCCAGGTCAGGAAATAGACACCTTTCCTCTTGTTCCCTGGCTGCTCTCCTTGGCTGTTTCATCACATGAACTTACTCGGGTCACCTGAATGCTTACCATCCTCCTTTGTTCCTTTTTTTTTCGGAGGGCATTCTTTGTCCGTGTGACTTGAGAGGAGTCAATTATTTTTGACAACTGCTACAGAAAGAAAAGCAGAGATGAGGGAAATATTCACCACTTGGAAATCCTGAGATTCCAAGCACTGGGCTTTCTGCTTCCACAGACTTTCAGGAACTTTGGTCGGTTAAAAAAAGAAATATATATATATATATATATATATATATATATAAAATTCTTTTTTTCCAAGGCAAAAATGGGCCACATCAATGAGTGCCGAATCAGTTCTTGGAAGGAAATTGTTTTGATATGGTCTAGCCATAATCGGTGAAGCTAGTTATCATATATCTGTTTATCACATCAATGAGATTTGAGGAGCATTTAAAGACTATGTGCTCATCTACTTCAGCCTAAACTCCCTTCCTGTTAATCTGAGCCAAACATGGATAAAATGGGTTTTAAATCTCAGCAAGTGATTTAAAAATTACACAGACACCTGCGTATTTAAGAGGCAAAATCTGTTTTTAGAACTTGCAGGAGCTATTCATGTAGAGTAAATAAGATGCTTTGACAAACAACCTAATATTTAGACACAGAGGTCCAACAACTTTTAGAGATACTAGTACAAGCAGTTCTTTCGGCTGTATAGTCTGTATTTTGAAGACACCTTGTGATAATTGTCTGCTGTCAACAGGCTGTGCTGAAAGCTGGAAACGGCCGCCTGCAGTCCTGGCCCATGACCTGTAGTACCGTAATGACCTGCTTTCGCCCGGTGTAGATTTGTTTTTTCCCAGCAGTGAAAGATGTCTTAATAGAGAATCACGGGACTCCTACAGATGCAAGCCAGCCATAATCCAGCACGAATCTGACCACAGGCTGGAAACAGACGCCAGCAAGCTCAGGTGGAGAATGGAAGATGCAGAATCCATAAGCAGGGGCTCCTCCGTGTCCTCCTGGAGATATAAAGGGCGTGGGCGAGGTGGTGCCTGATTCCTCTCATACCAAAACCTTTGTGCTCTTTTGCGTATGGTGTTTATTCAGTGCTAAGCCTGACCGACAGTGACCTCCTTGAGAGAAGAGGACGCAACTGATTCATCTTTTCATCATCTGTATGTGGTACATACAGTGCCGAAAAGAAAAGCTTGCCGAACTAAGATGATGAAAGGAGTTAGTTATAACAAATATGATGGTATTTTTTACAATGAAGTCTCTTTTTTGTAAGGATAGACACTGATATGCCAGGTTTTTGTTTTTATTTTCTACTCTAGGTACACATGCTTGTTCAAACACGTTAGTGCCCCCAAGTTGATGGGTTCTCTGGGCAAGAAAATCAAATATATTTGCCTTTGTATGGGCTTACCCTGTAGACCTTCGACCATAAGCACAAAGTATTATACCATTATGCGTTTATGCACCTACTAATCTAGAATACGGAATTTCTGTTCTGAGTCTGGGTGGTGCCCCTTGTGGTACCCACGAAATTCTGTAAATTGATAGGTGTTTTACATATGGAAAATTCAAATATTGAGAAAGCGTGCTGGTGAAGAACAATTAATGTTTCACCTCTATTCACGTATGAATGATGTCTCATTTGCTCCAGAAAGAAAGGTATGAAATTCAGTAATAGTTTTATCTTCTCCAGGTCTACTCTGCTAGCCTACCTGCTGCCCCCGACCCACACATGTCTCTACCACACACTCCTGGTGATACGAAATGCACAGCATATTGTGTGAAACTTCATCATACTGTTTAGCACATGCTGTCTGTGGTTATCTGTTCATATGTGCATCTCCTAATTGACCATAAATACCTCAAGGGAAAATACCTCATTGCTACATGAATCCTTAGCATGGATCACAGTGTTTGGCTCAGTAAGCTCTCAAGAGATGTGAGCAGCACTGACCTGGAATGACTTCCACTTGGGTTTAACAGTAAAATACTCATTACTTATCCAACTTACTCAGGGGACATGTCTCTGGCCTCATTTTCACTTGCATCCTGGTTGTGATTTGGGATACTGCCAATCAACAGGGAACATAGAAAAGCAAGCTGGTGGGTGAAGCTAACGGGACCTAAGATATCCTCACTAGCAGAGTGCAGGCAAATGGGCCAGATAATCATAGCCTATGGTTAACATGGAAACCTGGTTATGACTTGGATGTTAATTGATCTTGCCAAATACTTCCTTTTGTTTGAAAGGTATTTATAATATTACAGCTACAAAAACAAGATTTAGTGAACATTTACAATTTTCCAAATACCTAGATAAATGAAATTTTTGTTTCAGTTCATCATATGGATAACATTATTAACTTTTTCTAATACATATAGACTTGCTCAATTTTAAGATATTTTGATTTATATTTTTTAAAGCATATGGCAGAAAGGGGAAAATTATCTGCATAATTCAAGCTAAAATTTTTTTTTATTTAACACTACATTTCTCTACCAACATGTTTTGCTGCTTCTTTTTCACCCTTATTTCCTCATTGCTGGTACAGAGTTAATAAAAGTAGTAGAATTTATTAAGAGCTTACTATATGTTAAAAGGGCTTCCCTGGTGGCTCAGATGGTAAAGAATATTCCTGCAATGCTGGAGGCCTGGGTTAGCTCCCTAGATTGGGAAGATCCCCTGGAGGTGGGCCTGGCAACCCACTCCAATATTCTTGGCTGGAGAATCCCCGTGGACAGAAGAGCCTGGCAGGCTATACAGTCCACGGGGAAGCAAAGAGTAGGACATGACTGAGTGACCAAGCACAGCACAGCATATGGTAAAAACCATACTATAATGTGCTACATTGCATTAAATCTCACAATATTAAATCTTTCTCAAATATCCTCACAGTAATCCTTTGAGATAGGTGGATTTATTATTTGAGGCCTAAGAAGGTTAAACAACTCCCTGAAGTTCAATAAGAACATAAGCTATGTTTTTAATCACCATTATTCATAAATATATGTTGAATATTTTTGTTGAATGCATTTTGAGCAAACAAATAGCAATTTTAAATAATGCATTATTTTATTTTTTAATATAAATTTATTTAATTGGAGGCTAATTACTTTACAATATTGTATTGGTTTTGCCATATATCAACATGAATCCGTGACGGGTGTACACGTGTTCCCCATCGTGAACCCCCCTCCCACCTCCCTCCCCGTACCATCCCTCTGGGTCATCCCAGTGCACCAGCCCCGAGCATCCTGTATCGTGCATCAAACCTGGACTGGCGATTCATTTCACATATGATATTATGTATTTTTCAATGCCATTCTTCCTAATCATCCCACCCTCGCCCTCTCCCACAGAGTCCAAAAGACTGTTCTATACATCTGTGTCTCTTTTGCTCTCTCACATACGGGGTTATCATTACAAAATTCCATCTTTCAAAATTCCATATATATGCATTAGTATACTGTATTGGTGTTTTTCTTTCTGGCTTACTTCATTCTGTATAATAGGCTCCAGTCTCATCCACCTCATTAGAACTGATTCAAATGTATTCTTTTTAATGGCTGAGTAATACTCCATTGTGTATATGTACTACAGCTTTCTTATCCATTCGTCTGCTGATGGACATCTAGGTTGCTTCCATGTCCTGGCTATTATAAACAGTGCTGCGATGAACATTGGGGTACATGTGTCTCTTTCCCTTCTGGTTTCCTCAGTGTGTATGCCCAGCAGTGGGATTGCTGGATCATAAGGCAGTTCTATTTCCAGTTTTTAAAGGAATCTCCACACTCTTCTCCATAGTGGCTGTACTAGTTTGCATTCCCACCAACAGTGTAAGAGGGTTCCCTTTTCTCCACACCCTCTCCAGCATTTCTTGCTTGTAGACTTTTGGATCGCAGCCATTCTGACTGGTGTGAAATGGTACCTCATAGTGGTTTTGATTTGCATTTCTCTGATAATGAGTGATGTTGAGCATCTTTTCATGTGTTTGTTAGCCATCTAACTTTTCCTACTTCATAAGTTTTTTTGTTGATAATTTGGGAAACCTTAAAAGAAATCCCACAGGAAGAAAAGAGAGAAAGAGATAGAGGGGCAGAGAGTGGGGAGTGAGAGAGAAACAGAGACAGAGAAGTTTACAATAAATATATGCAACAAATCATGTGCGTGTGATCTGTGGTCCAATCAATTATAAAATTTCTAAGCCCCTGAATTTAGAAAAATAAATGGCATACCTTATTATTTGAAAGCAAACTAGGTCATTTGCAACTTTATTTTTCCAGATGTTTGTTTGATATAAAAATATGCTCTGGACATTCTTTAATGATTTTTTCCTTTCAGAAGTCTTTGGTCACAGGAACTTATCCTAAAACTTGTATTACTGTGAATATGTAGAAAATCCAAGGGCAAAAATCATGGAATTTTTTTGCTTTAAAATGAATAATGATCACTGAGCAGGTCAACTTCCTACTTCTTGGTACTTGAGGCAAGTTTGTCTATACAGCTACATGAAGAACAAAATATTCTCAAGGCTTCCCTCTCAGCAATCTAGAAAGCCTGAGTAGAAGGAGGACCATCTGTAAGAGATAAACATTCCTAAAAATTAAAGATGCTCAAAATATAAGTGTTGAGTGAAAGCATGCTGCTGCTACTGCTAATTCGCTTCAGTCGTGTCCGACTCTGTGCGACCCCATAGACGGCAGCCCACCAGGCTCCCCTGTCCCTGGGATTCTCCAGGCAGGAACACTGGAGTGGGTTGCCATTTCCTTCTCCAATGCATGAAAGTGAAAAGTGAAAGTGAAGTCACTCAGTCCTGGCCGACTCTTAGCGACCACATGGACTGCAGCCTAGTAGGCCCCTCCGTCCATGGGATTTTCCAGGCAAGAGTACTGGAGTGGGGTGCCATCGCCTTCTCCGGAGTGAAAGCATAGGCCAATCAATTGTGCTGACTCTCGTCGGGAAGTGGTGGCGCCTGTTGTGTTGGGAATGGCACTGCACATGGACTAGTGGTTTGCATTTTCCTTGAGCAGCTCCATGAACTTGGGCAAAGCACAGATACCCACCTGCCTCGTGGGTAACATCATGACAGTAGCATCCGCCATGTTTACCCCACTGGTTTGCTTTATTTTTAGGGTTGCATAATCTTACCTGGTGGCTCAGACAGTAAAGAATCTGCCTGCAGTGCAGGAGACCCAGGTTGGATTCCTGGGCCAGGAAGATCCTGTGCAGAAGGGAATGGTTACCTACTCCAGCATTCTTGCTTAGGGAATTCCATGGACAGGTGAGTCATTCCCTGAACATTAGTTATTGTACTATACTTCTATTACTTTTCAAGATAGGTAAATTCAAATTGTTTTATTTTTTGTGTGTTTGTTTTTTATGTATTATTTCTGCGAAAAGTATTATAAACCTAATAAAATACAGTACTATATAGCCTATTGTGTTATTTGGGGACCTAGGCTAACTTTGTTGGACTTAAATTGGACTTACCAACACGTTCTTGGAATGGAACTCGTTCACATGTAGGGGCTTACTGTAGAGAGTTTCTGTTGTTGGTTAGTTGCTAAGTCGTGTCTGACTCTTTTGTGACACCGTGGGCCACCAGGTGTCCAGCAGCCCACCAGGCTCCTCTGTCCTTGCGATTTCCCAGGCAAGAATACTGGACTGAGCTGCCATTTCTTTCTCAAGGAGATCTTTCTGACCCAGGGATTGAACTCAAGCCTCCTGCTTTGGCAGGTGGGTTCTTCATCACTGACCCACCAGGAAAGCCCACTGTAGACAGTTAGCTTATAATTAGTATGCAAATGAGGTAAAATAGCATAGATACTAGGTAATAATAAATGAGGTGTTAATTAGGATAATACTGCATCTTCTCAAAGTATAGTTTTTATATATAGAAATCTCTTAAGGCTTAACATTTTTTTAATTGAAAGCCAGAATTCAGAATTTTTTTTAATATAAATGTATTTATTTTAATTGGAGGCTAATTACTTTACAATATTGTATTGGTTTTGCCATACATCAACTTGAATCCTCCACAGGTGTACACATGTTCCCCATCTTGAACCCCCCCCACCTCCCTCCCCATACCATCCCTCTGGGTCATCCCAGTGCACCAGCCCCTAGCATCCTGTATCGTGCATCAAACCTGGACTGGCGATTCATTTCACATATGATGTTATACATGTTTCAATGCCATTCTCCCTGATCATCCCACCCTCGCCCTCTCCCACAGAGTCCAAAAGACTGTTCTATACATCTGTGTCTCTTTTGCTGTCTTGCATACAGGGTTTTCGTTACCATTTTTCTAAATTCCATATATATGCATTAGTATACTGTATTGGTGTTTTTCTTTCTGGCTTACTTCACTCTGTATGATAGGCTCCAGTCTCATCCACCTCATTAGAACTGATTCAAATGTATTCTTTTTCATGGCTGAGTAATACTCCATTGTGTATATGTACCACAGCTTTCTCATCCATTCGTCTGCTGATGGACATCTAGGTTGCTTCCATGTCCTGGCTATTATAAACAGTACTGCGATGAGCACTGGGGTACGTGTGTCTTTAAATTCTGGTTTCCTCGGTGTGTATGCCCAGCAGTGGGATTGCTGGGTCATATCAGAATGTTAACTATATAAATGTACCTAGAGTAGCTTTCCTTTTCTTCCTGATATTGCCTTGCTTATCCTCTGATTTATCTTCCCATCCAACTTAAGCTGGCTATGCATTTTAATGCCATCTTGCTTATGGGAACTAATCAAAGAAAATTCTTTACAGTGGGAAATTTGCTTTATTTAAATGCAAATTAAAACTATATTCTTTCAGTTACAGGCCAAAGATTTCAAATGCATGGTGTTTAACAATTTTGGGCAAAAGCAAGAATGGTTTTCCTTCCTATGATCTGATGGTTTAGTTCTTGTAAAATGGTGAAACTAATTGACCTGTGACCTCTACTATCTTATGTATATTTTATGTTGCTTTTTAAAAGAAAGAATAATATTTATATAAGAAATAGAAAAGGCAAAATTGCTAGATTAGCAAAGAAATAGACTAAAATTTCAGGAGACAGGAACATCATTCTGTTTACTGTTCAACCATTATAACTGAAAGAATGTAATTCTCCTTCTGCCTTTTTAATTGTATCTAGAAGAGAGTTAGTAACACTTAAAAGGGTGTTTAAAGAATCAATGCAAAAATTTGTCAAATGGATTTACATTTTGGAGGAAAAAAGGGATCCTGGTCAGTCTCTGGAACTGAATATAGCCAGTTTCTGTTTTTTGAAACTCACATTGGCAACCATCAGATTTCAGGAAAAGAACCAAGAAATCAAGAAGGCAAAAGAACAGAAGAAATAAATACCTTCCCCAGGAGATAATGAGATTTCAGAAAGAATTTGGGTTGTATGTACCTAGACAATATGATTAAAGAAAGCTAAATAGGCCAAAAATTAAATGAGAAGTGTCTAAAGTATAAGTTTTTTTTTTTTTCTTTTTCCTGTCCTTTTCTTGGAATCAAAATAGAATGTGGTCTCCAGAGGGAAAGAATTGTACTCTCTCAGAGTTTCCTTGTCAGAATTGTGACTATCCCTACTTTGAGGATAGAGAGCTCTTTATTTCAGGGTTGTTGTTCAGTCGCTCAGTTGCGTCTGACTCTTTGTGATCCCATGGGCGCCAGCACACCAGGCTTCCCTGTCCTTTACCATCTCTTGGCGTTTGTTCAAACTCAAGTCCATTGAGTCGGTGATGCCATCCAACCATTCCGTCCTCTGTCATCCCCTTCCCCTGCCCTCAATCTTTCCCAGCATCAGGGTCTTTTCTAATGAGTTGGCCTATTTACTTTGGGTACTACAAGTTGTATTCTTTCATATACTGGAGAATGCCTTCTTCTCTCCAATCATATCCTTATATGATTGCTTGTGATGGGTTTGAGGGTCCATACGAAAATATCTCTCAGCACTATCAGACAGGAACTCAAAGCAACATTATAGTAGCTCAGCTACTCGTCAAGTGTGTTTTACTTTATATCCCATACTTAAAAAGATGGAAGCTTTTGCTGTTATGACTTGTGTAACAACGGAGAGTGATTGAAAAAAATGGGCTATTCCCACTTGAGCAATGTGAATGAGATTTTTACGGTTACGCATATATAAATGGGAACAAAGCTTGGAAGAACGTACTTGAGGGGTCAAATTTCACAGAAGACTGACATCATAGAATAGCCTACCCTACAGTGTATTCAATTTCAGTTTCTGCTAAGAGGTCAATTTTATAGAGAACTCATCATGCAGTAGAGAGACCAAAGCACTGTGATTACAAGCAGAAATAATTTATGAAAATGTTAAAAATATGAAACTCCTAAAATAAGTCTTTCAGTTTGCATGGTTCCTGCCCCTACCAACAACTTTTCTTAACTTTCCCAGTTTTTATTTTTATATAATATATTGATACATACAGTGTGTAAGATAGTGGACATTTCTTTGTGTGTGTTTTTATTACACAAAAAAATTACATTTGACTTCTTAAAATACTTCATGTCACCTCTGTAGCTAAAAAGGAAACAAAGTTCCCTTCCTAATAATTACATCCAACATGTAAATAGTTAATGAGGCTCTATTCCAATTATTCTGAGAATGAATCTCTTGAAAGAGAATGAGTAATTTTTTCCAAGTGTTTCCTTTCTAATGTTTAAAGGAATTTATTCCTGTTTTTAAAGTTAATGTGCTGATTATTAATTGAGGAAAGTGTCCTTTTTTCAGAAATAGTAACTGACAATAAAGAAGAAAACATATGCCCCAAAAAGAAGGCAAAGAAAGCAAAAGAAGGGAAGAAAAGAACTAAGTTTTGTTTTAAAGCCATGATTTTGCTAGGCACTTTACATATACTCCTTGATAAAACTCACATTCAATCCTATAGGTACGTGTTACCTGCCCTCTGCACCCACCCACCCGCCCCTGACACAACCACCACCAATTTTCCTGAAGAGAAAGCTAAGAGTCAGAGAGATTAAATAACTTTGCTCAACGTTCATGCGGCAGGACTGAGAACACGATCTGACCTCAAAGTCCAGGCAGTCAGTTGTTGGAGAGTTAGGATAAAATGATGTTGAATGTAACATTATGGGAAACACATTAACTATAATTTTCACTTTAATGCAATAGTCCTGTAATCTTTGGTAAGAAGATACACAGAACTCAACACATTATCCTGAGTTTTTAGAGTCTAGGTTTGGATTTTTCAATATGTGAGTGATGATTTTATACTTGGTATGTTCAAGTTAAGAAAGAATTTCCGAACAGAATTTTTCTTTTTTTTTTTGTCCTTTGGTTAAGTTGATAATTTATTAGAATTTGCCTGTTTGGACACTGCTCCTATAGGCATGGCAAAGCCATTTCTTGCTGCTATGACTACTTTTATTACATTGCACAACTGGAATTTTAGTTACGGAGAAACAAAAGAACTACTTCCCTAAATTAGATTAACCTTTGCACCTTTGGCAGCTCAAGTTAAGCCCCAAACTGCCCTGAAGATGAAGTGGGATCTGGGGCACAAGGACTTTCCTTCGACAGGTTATGTTAAGAAATTATATCCAAGTAGAATGACAGCCAGGGAGGAAAACGCAAGCACGGCCATAGGAAATCACGTTTGACTGAATCTAAAATGTGTAAGCTTGTCTGTATGAGGCTGAAGAGATGCGGGAGCTGCCTGTGAGACTCAGATGAGCTACAATAAAAGCAGAATTATACATAGACAAAACAGTAATTATTAATGAGCTCAATATCCATACAGATAGTTGTAAAAAAAATTAGATTTGCAGAAGTAATTGACAGGTGCTCATTACTTTCTGGAAAAGGAAAGGCAATAATGGAAAACTAAAAATATGCTAATTCAAGAACTTTCCTATAGAAATTTAAAATGTAATCAACTCAGTAAGTCAGACTATATCATACTAGAAATTTATATTTGTAAAGTGTGACAGTATACAAGGGGCAGTGAAAAGAACATTGTTTTATTTTAAAACTTAGAATTTCCATCATATATCTTTCTAAAGTGATTTAAAAGTGTTTATTTGTATCTAAATAAATACTATATTACTATATACACACTGAGTATATTGTACGATATACATGTATAATTATATATGTATCACATATATATCACATACGTATGTGATATGTTTATAGACACATAAAGACAATTACATGTGTATGTTATGAAATATGATATGTATTACATGTATATAATTTACTTGGTGGCTCAGATGGTAAAGAATCTGCCTGCAATGTGGGAGACCTGAGTTCAAACCCTGGGTCAGGAAGATCCCCTGGGGAAGGAAATGTGACCCACTCCAGAATTCTTGCCTGGAGAATTCCATGAACAGAAGAGCTTGGTGGGCTAAGTCCATGGGGTCACAAACAGCTGGACATGACTGAGCAACTAACACTTGCCAAAACATGTTCACCAAAGCAAGTTGGTGGAAAGAAAAGGTTTATGTTAAAATGTATAATACATGGTGTGTTCAGTTCAGTTCAGTTCAGTCACTCAGTCGTGTCCTGACTCTTTGCGACCCCATGAATCGCAGCATGCCAGGCCTCCCTGTCCATCACCAACTCCTGGAGTTCACTCAAACTCACGTCCATCGAGTCAGTGATGCCATCCAGCCATCTCATCCTCTGTCGTCCCCTTCTTCTCCTGCCCCCAATCCCTCCCAGCATCAGAGTCTTTTCCAATGAGTCAACTCTTCGCATGAGGTGGCCAAAGTACTGGAGTTTCAGCTTTAGCATCATTGCTTCCAAAGAACACCCAGGACTGATCTCCTTTAGAATGGACTGGTTGGCTCTCCTTGCATATATATATATATATATATATACATATATATATATGTAATATATTTAAATGTAAACTCAGTGACAATCATGTTTATATCTTGTACCACTGGCAAATGCTTGATTTTGGTAAAAACATCAAGTTATATGATGTTTTTATATCATATAAAAGACATTCTGGAATATAGTAAACATGAAATCAGATCAGATCAGATCAGTCGCTCAGTCGTGTCCGACTCTTTGCGGCCCCATGAATCGCAGCACGCCAGGCCTCCCTGTCCACCACCAACTCCCGGAGTTCACTCAGACTCACGTCCATCGAGTCAGTGATGCCATCCAGCCATCTCATCCTCTGTCGTCCCCTTCTCCTCCTGCCCCAATCCCTCCCAGCATCAGAGTCTTTCCCAATGAGTCAACTCTTCGCATGAGCAAAATACTGAAAAGCAAATAAACAGAAAAAAAAAAAAAAAAAACAGAAGAAAAGAAGGAATACTTATGCCATTAATATTTATGAGTCATAATTATTTAACACATTACAAGTGCCAACTATGGATGCTCTTAATTAATGTTTGAATCAATGAATTCAATATATATGATGAATTAATTTTAAAAATTTGCATTTATTACAACATAAGTATTCATATATTTTGAAACTCACTCTATATGATAATATTTATTATATTGCGACATTTGTGAACTGGCATAATAGAATATATACATCCTAATTTATCCCAAAGCAGTTTCTAATTGCCTGTTCATGAAAAATAATTTGGTATGTTATTTATTTAAAAGAGAAATAGGAAATTATAAATGTCTTGATTCCTTTTTAGTTACTTCAAAGGAAGGATAAGAATGCAGGGGAAATGTGGGTCTTTTAAGGTTTAGCTAGGCATTATAGGATAGCAAATACTTTTTCCATAATTTTTCTCAAATTTTGTAGTTAAAGAATTGTATTTGGTAGTCATGCAGAAATGATTAAAAGACTAGAAAAGAGGATCAATAAGAAAAGTTTAAAAGGATTGCCATTACGCAGCCTAAGGAAGAGAGAGAAAGCTGAAAGTCTTCAAATATGTGGGGTTTTAAACATCAGATGGTAATTAGTTGCTATTTATGTCAACAAAGGAGATGAGAAAATACGTAAAACTCTATCATGATGAATTTAGATTAGACACCAAGAAAATATCCATGTATAAAAATGGAAAACTAAGGGACACTGCTTTGGGACTGGAAAATTATTTTCTTATTTGAAATTACATATATATAATTTCCTGGCCAAGATGTATGCGTGCATGCATGTTCAGTCACTCAGTTGTGTTCAACTGTTTTGTCTGCCAGGTTCCTCTGTCCATTGGGATTCTCCAGCAAGAACACTGGAGTGGGTTGCCTGTGCCCTCCTCAAGGGGATCTTTCCAACTCAAGGATTGAAACCGATTCTCTTGCATTGCAGGCAGATTCTTTATCACTGAGCCACCAGGGAAGCCCCAAGATGTGTGGCATACACCATATTTTCCTATGAAACTTTATGAAACATATGTTCATTACACAAAGCATAAAAGCATAGAAAAATCATAAGTCAAAAAATCACCTTTAATACCATCCTTCTAAGATATTAATAATTGACGTTAACATCATATATGTATTATTTCTTCAACTTTATATTTGTCAACTTTATATATTTGAGTGTTTTAATAGAAACAAAAATTTCTGAAAAGATGACAAAAACAAAGTAAAAAGAATATAAATCATTTCTATTGTTGTGTATATTACCTTTTTCATTTAACATTAAAAGAACTGTGTCTTTATCTAATGCCTTTGAAGCTATCATAACATTCTATTATGAAAACATGTCATGATTTAATCAATTTATTCTTAAGCCTTTAGATTATTCTATTTGTACTTATTAAATTAAATGTTCCTGACATCATTTTCATATATTTTAAACACATTTCTGATTATTTCCTTAACCTACACTTCTACAAGTAGAATTACTTAAGCAGAGGATATGAACAATTTAAAGGCTTTTCACAAATCTTGACAAATTGTTCTACATAAAAGACGTATCTTGTAAACATCATCATTTTTAACTAGTGACTAAAGACGAAAAAGATTGTGTTTGCTCCTATTTAGTCTCTGTGCTATGGAACCATGATAGACTTTAGATTTTTTCCTTTGGATTTTTTTTTTTTTTTTCACTTAGAAAAAAGAACAAGCATCTAAAAGGAAGTTAAAACCTGCCATCAGCTGAGGCTTACTAAACTGTATCAATACGATCATGTCATTCTCAAGAAAAGCATGTTTCAAATAAAAAGGAAATGTCAGCCTTGAGCGTTTTTATTAACCATCTTGCCTTCACATTCAGCTTTGGCTGACCACTTCCTCTCTCTGGTTTATTTGTATTAGAAATAAGTGGATTCATTAACGGTGCCACTTGGTGGCTAGGCCAGGCCTGCAGGTGTCCAATAACAGGTAATCGCTGTATTCTTCATGGGGTGACTGATGTTTACTTTGTTGATGGCCCCAGGAGCTGATGTAATCTGAGATAGGTCTTCGTTTACTTCTTGTTTTAGTGATAATGCTGACCCATTTGAAACCAGCGAGAAAGAAAAATAAACATTCTGAAATACAGTACTTGTAACCCTTCCCATGGTGGCTATTTTGGAATATCTTCAAAGGCTTTTTTCCCCCCAGTTTGCTTTATTTTTTAGATGCCATATATAAGCAATCTCATACTAAATGGAGTATAAACTTTAAAAATTGTGAATCACTATGTCATAAACCTGTAAAGCCTTTCTTAAGCTCACTTTTTTTTTTTTTAACAAAAAACCCTTATCTCCCCTCTCCCATCCCAAGTGACCCAAATAATCAACATTCAACCAAATAAGAAAAGCAAATTAAAAATATAAAAGACTAAAATTATGAAGACTTTATATCTGGCACGGGTAGGCCACTTGCTAATGACGTATATTAATAACTGACCTAGTCTATAGCAAATTAAGTATTTTTTGTAGAATGCTTTTAGATTTTTCTATACTGACTAGTTTGTTCCTTTCTTTTAGATGTATTGAAATGCTTTTCTTGTTGATGATGGGAAATAAATATCAACTGAGATAAGCCTTTTTTACAATTACTAGTAACATCCTTAATGGAAATGTATTATTGTGCCACACACCTTCTTAAGCTGTCTTTTACATTAGCTCACTTCATCTAAACAGCAAACATTCATATTTTACTTGTGAAGAAAGTGAAATATAAAGAAGTCAGATGATTCCCCAAGGGCACAGCTCCACACCTGCCTGAGTCCGGAGTCCATGTTCTTAACTATGACACGATGCCGCTTCCGCTTTTATGTTGCCAAATACGCATAACACTGATCTGAAACAAACATGCGGGAGTCAGTACTTTCAAATGAGTGATGTCCATTCCGCTAAACTGGGTGTGTGTTGATTATCTTCGCATTACAACACATAACTCAGAAGCGGACTTACTTGTTAAACTGAATAGAACAGTCCCCTTGAAAGGCCTATCTTGCCACTGTCCGTATCACTTTTTCCCATTCCAATTTTGGAATTAGCTTTATTTGCAATTTGAGTCAGAAGTAAATAAAACTTTATTATTTCATCAGTCTTACCTGTTAAATTATATGTATATAAAATTTATGCATATAATTAGCATATATCAATAACATCAATGCCCTAAATTAGTTATGTATTTGCCTCATATATGAGTGTTTTAAAAAATTATATTTCATCTCCAAGAATGACCATCATCTTGCATGGTGAGTTCTGAAAGGAATGTCCATAGAATCTGAGTAATTACAACACGTACAAAAGGCATAGCCCTAAACAACCACTTTTAGGGACTCTTCTTTATGTTAAAATGAGTATTAATAAATACTCATTTATTTATTTACTCATAAATAATAAATACTTCCTTAAAAGTATATATTTGTTGTTTACTTGTTAAATCATGTCTGACTCTTTTTCGACCACATGGCTCACCAGGTTCCTCTGTCCATGGGATTCTCTGGGCAAGAATACTGGAGTAGGTGGCCATTTCCTTCTCCAGGGGATCTACCTGACTCAGGGATCAAACCCGTATCTTCTGCATTGGCCACCAGGGAAGCCAAAAGTATATATCACTTGTATAGATTTCATGTATAGTCTATACACATTTTTAAAAAATTGTGTTGCACGTGTGCTTAAAATGCACAATGTGTTCAGAAGACCAGCAATCATATGCCTGAACAAAGCTTAGGAGTTAAAACCTCTGGCCCGTAAGAGATGAAAGCAAGAGGCATTGCAGTGGAGCCACAGTGGTCCACAGCCTGGGCGTTATGAGCACCGGCGTATCTTCCGATTCTGGTTTATTTGCCTTCAGCCGTTTTGGCAGCTGCACCAACGGTCTGAGAACTCAATCCATACTTCATAAGAAGGCAACTGGAAGAGAAGAGGGCTTGTGAGGGCATCTTTTAAAAAATAAATGAAATAAAGATGCAGCTAAAAGCTATTTTCTCAGATTCACAAGGTTGACAAGAAAGAAAAAAAAAGGTTCCAACTCCATGCTGGCGTCGACTAGCCAAATGGTTTGCTCTGTCATGGAAGGCAGCGAGGCTGGCGTGCAATCTAGTGTGTTTAGACTACTGGTACTGCTAAAACCGAGGCCAGATCTGCATTTCCGAAAAGAACTTGAGTTCTTGGGAGAAAAATCCATTTTAACTATTGCAATTATTTTCCTGGAATACAATCCAAAAGAGCAAGGAGCATTTGGAATCAGTTCTGGCTCATTATATTTAGTTGAAGAAATTCAAAATATGGGAGCATCAGTGTAAGACACACCCAGACAGAAATAAAAGGTTATCCAGGCTGGGCGGTGATAAGAGAGTGCCTGCTTGGTGTAGATACTTTTGAAGAGCTCTCAGGAGAAGGATGTTTATGATGATATCAAAGCTGTATGTGGTACAAATCTTCAGTCTGACATTAATTCTGCCTCACTAATGAAACAAGTGGACTTTCCAGGTGATGCTAGTGGTAAAGAATTCACCTGCCAAAGCAGAAGACCTAAGAGATGTGGGTTTGATCCCTGGAAAGATTTCCTGGAGGACGGAATGGCAACCCACTCCAGTATTCTTGCCTGGAGAATCCCATGGACAGAGGAACCTGGCGGGCTACAGTCCACAGGGTAGCAAAGAGTCGAACATGACTGAAGCAGCTTGGCACACATGTATGCAGAGAAACAAGAAACCTGGAGATAGGTGTGATCAAGAGAATTACTTTTCCTTGTCCAGTATTAAGTTTATTTTTGAATTAAATGTTGCTTATCGTCTCCTATGGGAGAAGGCAATGGCAACCCACTCAAGTACTCTTGCCTGGAAAATCCCATGGACGGAGGAGCCTGGTGGGCTGCAGTCCATGGGGTCAGTAAGAGTCGGAAACGACTGAGCGACTTCACTTTCACTTCCATGCACTGGAGAAGGAAATGGCAACCCACTCCAGTGTTCTTGCCTGCAGAATCCCAGGGACGGGGGAGCCTGGTGGGCTTCTGTCTATGGGGTCGCAGAGTCGGACACGACTGAAGTGACTTAGCAGCAGTATCCTCTTCTATGTATTCCAAATTGTTCCTTTTCTGTGTCAGCATGTAATTTAGGATCAGAACTGATTTATACGTGAGACCTTACATAAAGTCCTTGCAGTCTATGAGACTTTTAGGGATGTGTGTTTGGCTGGAACTTGGGTACTAATAACAGTAATAGTAACAGCAATATGCATGGAATTGTTACTCTGTAGCAGGTATGACCTGAAGGCTTTACATCCACTAAGTCTCTTGATTCTGACACCAACCTTTGCTTTGGGTACTTTGAGAGAGTTAGTGAGTCAAAGTCGCTCAATCGTATCTGACTCTTTGCAACCCCATGGACTATAGCCGGCCGGGTTCCTCTGTCCATGGAATTCTCCAGACCAGAATACTGGAGTGGGTAACCATTCCCTTCTACAGGGGATCTTCCCAACCCAGGGGTCGAATCCAGGTCTTCCACTTTGCAGGCAGATTCCTTACCATCTGATCCACCAGGGAAGCCCAAGAATACTGGAGTGGGTAGCCTATCCCTTCTCCAGCGGATCTTCCCGACCCAGGAATCCTGCACTGCAGGCAGATTCTTTAACAGCTGAGCTACCAGGGAAGCCCTTTGGGTACTTTAGTTGTTTAGAGAGACGAGGCAGCCATTCCAAGGTTAGGTAGACGGGAACTGGAAGAGCTGAGCTGCTGCTCCGTGGAGTCTGAGAGAAGCGGTCCTCCACGCACATCCTTTCATGCAGGAGTTCGGTAACAACTAGCCTTCGGCAGTAGAAAGCTCCCAATGTTTGCCCAAACTGTGACCCTCTACTCACACACCCAGTCAGAGGGAAGAGCCATGGTCTGGGAGCAGAGGGAAGTCTGACTCAGTGGAGGAACTGAAACTGGTAGGTGCGGACGAAAACCGGATATGAGGCCAAGATGGCGGGAGAAAGAGATCGACCCGTTCAAAACAGGCTGGGTCCAGATTTTTGTGTTTGTCCTTGGAACATGGGAAGCCAATAAAGCGTTCAGCGAATTAGCATAAAGTTCACCCTGGAAACAATTAGAAAATGTGTCTGAAGTGGAGGAGGCTGAGTGGATGCCAGGAGACCCTTGAGGCAGATTCAGTAGCCCAGGCAGAGACCGAGGGGTCCTAGATTAAGGGGCTGGCGGTGCACGACTGCGCAGTGAATCCCCGGCAGCTCCCACTCTCCCTCTGGCCCAAATTCAGAAGCCAGCTTGCCCTAGTTGTTGGTGTGTTGACGGCCTGAATACGATACGATACCTTGGCTTATGGATAAGTTTTTTTAATGCAGCATTTTATTTGTTTTAAATGAAATTAACGGTTATCATTCTTGACCATGATTTAGGCTATTTGAAATTTACAAGAAAGAAAAAAAGAAAAACACACACATGTTCAATTTGGCTTGATGTATAAAGCAAATAACAATTAGTAATTTGTTGTCTTGGATTCCTCCTTCCATAACAAAAAAGCAAAAGAAAATCTGGCCTGAAATAACACTGAAAAAGTTAAACCAACACAAAATCATCAGGCTGTTTGCGTTTCTTGAGTTCAACCTGATATGCGGCTTCAATATTTTCATAAGGATTAGGGCCATTTTCTATATAAATCTGTATTGCATCATTAGAGTTCAGGTATTTGAAAAGCTCTAGGATAACATGAAATAATTTTGACTTGATAAATTTCCTGTTAGTATTTAATTTGCCAGTTTAATAATATCTGCATAAAGAGCCCATATGTCCAATTTTTCCTAACAGCAAATATACTAGTTTGTCAAAATCTTATGCATTCAAATGTACAGCTTGATTATAAACTATGAGAAATTTAAATGTGGGTTTCACTACTTGTTAATATTAAATAGCCTTAGCCCATGTTCTGACCTCATAGCTGGCCAGATTTTACTTCAGGTATACTTAAACACCCGTTAAAGGAAAGTTTATTGAGATTTCCATTAGGAATGACTGCTACTGGAAAATTTAACTTATTAGATAGACTCTTACAGGAATCAAGCAAGCCAGATTGATCCAGGATTCAAAAAAGTCTTGTTAGTATCCTAGATAAACCAGCAAAATCTTTCTAAATGTTTTTATATTTACATTTCCAATAAGGATTGCTGGAAAGCTAGAAGGTATACTCTTTAAAACCAGGATTGCTAAAATTACTATCATCTAAGACATCTTTTGTTTATAAATGACATAAAAATTGTGCCCAACAGACCAACTAACTAAAATGACTGTATTTGTGATAACAGAAGTGACTCAAGTGAAAGCCCTGGATGAAACAAAGGCAGACTGGATTATGGTCTCAAATTCTACATGTAACTTTGGAGGAACCCCTCTCCTTTTCCTTGTCAGCTGAGTTCTCTGAAAGCCATATGTTTATTTTTGGCCTGTAGGGAATTTAGTGCCACTCACTGTTTGTACAAAGTGACTTAGGTGACTGATTTTTATTAATTACCCTCCGGAAAGAATTTCAAGTCAGACAGAACTTGAGTTTTGAAATTAACGTACATCTCAGCCCCTCCCCCTGGAATAGGAAGATCCTGATAATGGCCTGTGTTCGTTCCAGGCAAGACCTAAGCAACCATACTCGACTTTCCCATGAAACCCTCCCTGGGTTGAAATATTTTACTGACCTAAGGGACATTTACCTAGAAAGTTGGATATATATTCATTGACAGATAATTTATTGTATGTGTATGCCTGCTCAGTCGTATCCAACTCTTTGTGATCCCCATGGACTGTAACCCACCAGGCTCCTCTGTCCATGAGATTTTCCAGGCAAGAATACCAGAGTGGGTTGCCATTCCCTTCTCCAGGGGATCTTCCTGACCCAGGGATCAAATCCAGGTCTCCTGTATTGCAGGTGGATTCTTTACCACTCAGCCATCAGGGAAGCCCTGAATTAAACTTGGTGTTTTTCATAATAATGTCAGGTCAATGGGGAAAAACTAGAATTGTTCTGGGAAGAGTACAAAATGACTGAGAATCGAGACAACTTAAAAAGTGTTGTGAACACCCCAAAATGGTAAACAAAAAGACAAAATAACTAAGATTTAGACACCATATTGTAAGAGAATGTTTTGAATCTTTATTTAAAATAGGATTTCTCTTATTTCATATACACTTTGAATACAATTTCAGTTGCTTTATGATGCCCAGGGCCTGGTAATTGTGAACTGCAAATCTATAGAATGGAGTGAATTCCTTAATAAGAAGTAACAGTTGACAACCTACGAGGGAAAGGTGAAGAGAAAAACTACCCCCAAAATGGTGCAATAAATGTTAAAGAAAAAATTTAGAAGTTATGGGTCATTTCATAAATGAAAATTTAGCAGTCCTTAAAAATATCACATATAGTATCTGTTTGGGTGGCACCATCCCAAAACAGTCACTCTGGTACCTAGTTTTATATCAAAATATTGTGATCTGGATGAGTTTTCTTTTCTATTAAAAGTTTTAAATCAATCCGTAACTATTTACCGAGTTTTGAACATTGCTCTAAGTACTGCAAGTTTCTAAGTATCCTTGGACTTATTCCCATAGTTTCAATGTCACTTGTTAAAAGAGATTCCATTGAAATCTGTGATTTGCAATACTCGGGAAAACTTCTAAAAAGTGTCAAATACCCATTCCCCTCTTCCTAAGACTTTTCTATATTTTCTACATATATTAAAAAAGGTGTAACAGATCATCCAGAAACATGTTAAAATTCATAATTAGAATAACTGAACAAGTAGGTAAATAACTCTAGATACATCTGTATCGGTTGGATCATTATCAATTCTCTAAGTCCTTTTGGGAGAAGATGATGAGGCTTCAGTTAGCAGTGTGGATCCACCATGAAAAGTAGGGGAGCTCATGATGTAACTTTGTTCTGAGGATACAGGACAAAATTCTGAAAGAGACCACTTAGCAAAAATGGATTTCACATATGAAAGGAAGGAATAACCAAAATAATATGAGAAATATAACAAATTTATATATTTAATAACATATACAGCTTCTCTCTTCTAAATCTTCCAACTGTAGTTTTAAATATCTTTTTGCCTCCTTAAATTTCCTAAAAATGTGTTTCTTTTCCATAGTTTGGAGTGGAAGAAACTGGAATCTGCAGGACTTCTTTGATTATGTAAAGCAGCATTGTTGGTTTGCTTAAGATCAAAGAAATAATTTTAAGTCGAGAGAGCACTCTTTGCTCTTGCTTAAAGACTGTAAAAACTGAATACAAATCATTTTATCTTTTTTGAAGCTATCCTGGGGTCACAGAGTCAGACACAACTGAGTGACTAAGCTGTTGCTGCGACTGTGATGCCACAGATTTGGAATATTAGTGAGAATTTGTGGAATCATACATGTTTATTATCAAAATACGATAACATATTTATCTGTTAGGTCTCGGTATTAGTTTTGTGGGCCTGCTGTAGCAAAGTAATATAGACCTGGTGGTCTATATTACAACAGAAGCAACAGAAATTTTATTTCCTTCCAGTCCTGGAGACAATATGGTCAAAATCAAGGCATGGGAAGCAATGGTTTCTCAAGACTTCTCTCCATGGCTTGCCAATGGCTCTCTTTCACTGTGTCCACAAGTGGTCTTTCCTCGATAAGCATCTGTGTCCTAATTGTTTTTTTATAAGGACGCTAGTCATGTTGGACTAGGGGCCTCTGCAGATTGCCTCATTTAACCTTAATGACTTCTTTAAAGATCCTGTCGCCAAATATAGTCACATTCCGAGGTACTGGAGGTCAGGACTTCAACTTACGAATTTGAGAGGGTATAATTTAGCCCATAAGAGTGTGCACAGGAGACTGTGAATGTTAATCTTACAATTAGTGTCAATTCAGGGTTATTTGGTAGATTACACCCTAGCCTTTGGATAATTATATATCCTTGCACTATTTTATCAGACGTTTCTCTCAGACCAACTTTGGGGAAATAGAATACACGTGAATCCCTCTCTTTCATGCAGTGCCACCGGAAGCAGACGCAGTGTGGACGACTAACCCCGATGGCACCTGAGGTTAGGATGCTGGTGCCCTGCATGGCACATTAACGTCGATGACAACCACTTACCATGTAATCTATCCTCACACTGCAGGGCTCTGAGCAGCGCACACCAGGAAGACTGAGTTGTGGGGTCCCTGTTGCGTTATTTACCTCTGCTTTGAGCTGTTAAGTCCACCACAGCCATTTAGTAAATTATCAGTTTTCCTATTGGCCTTAAATCGTGCCTAATTAAAAATCTGACCTCCACAAGCTAGTCCTCTTCCTAAAGAGACAGAACATAAACAGGAAAAATCAGCTAATTGCGACAAAAACCGCTTTTGTGGCACTGAAATTGGACCTCAGTGAAACAAATGAACCCACTGGGGATTCCTTAATGAATGTTTAACTGCGAACGGTAGTCGGGCGCTTAAGCAGCTAGGCTGATGGTCCCTAATGAAATCAAATAAAATCAAATAAAAGAATCTGGCATTTTTACTAACCAGATTTCTTGGCACTATGACATGAAGGATAATATATTTCCGAGTAAATAAATATAGGAAAAGTTATATAGGGAGCAGTGAAAACTGACTTGAAACTGCTCAGATTACACTTAGGAAAATACAACCCATGGAAAAACCTCAGCAGTGTGACACATGCCGTTTAATTTCACACATGCATTTCTCTGTCATGGAAGTCACTTGAGGGAATTACTCAATTTGAGTAGTTTCTTTTCTTATTGAAACTTACAAAAAGTACAATTTCCTTATTGTATTTATTATTATTTTCTTATTGAAACCTACTAAAAGTACAATTTCTTTACTTCTCTTTTAAAAATCGTGGTTGTTTTGGTCAAAGAATATTTTTAAGTTGACAAACAGTAGCATCACAGTTTATAGTGCTCTTGTGTGATCCCTCATGGAGTCAGTGACAATTCCAACGTGATTCCCTTGCCTAACAGATGATGAATGAATTTTAATGACAATGAAATAGCTCTATAATTTAATTTATTTTCTCATTATATTAATATTAATTTATTATATATTAATGGATTTATCTTATACTATAAACATTAAATATATTTGTTATACATTATGTAAATAATAATAGAAATATTAAAAGGAATTTTAATAAATTGCTATTATAAACAATTCAATGATGTGCACCCACCAGGTGGAGCTAGGACTGCTAATGCTGATGTGTGTGCTTTCCACCTTCCTTGACATCCTGCTAGGCTTAGTCTCCTTTGCATCTTGGTAGGTGGGGATCATACGAAGACTTCTAAGCTATGGAATGTGAGAAGAAGTGATGTATGGCCTCTAGTCCTGGGCCCATAAGCATCCTCAAGATCTCCCATGTTGCCCTGGTCTCTCTCTGCTATTTGGTGGATGGTTGTAGAAGCGTATGAAGGAGCAGGGTGTGCTTAGCAAGGATAAACACAGGATCTCCAATCCCTAAATTTTCAATATTATAGCACCAGTATTATCTGGGAACCTACTAGAAATGAAAACCAGTGGACCCCATCCCAAATCTACTGAACCAGAAACCCAGGGATTTGGACTAAGGATATGCTTTAGCCAGCCCGGTGGGTGATTCTGATGCACTTTAGAGTTTAAGCAGCTTAGGTCTGAAGGGAGTCGGTAGGTGGAAGGACCAAGGTCCCTGAATGAATGTGCAAGTGAGAAAGCAATCCTTCCTGCCCTGAGTAGAGACTCAAGCAAGAGATAACTCAATTATGCTAAAATGCTGAATGTTCTGGGCTGGCTATTCTGGAGGTTAACATTATGTGCCCTCCTTAATACACAGTAAAGAAACCTTTGTGCAAAATGTGCACCTTGTTAGTTTCAGCACCCTGTTAGATATGGAAACTCCTCACCAATGGAATGTGGGAAGAACTGACTTATGCCACTTCTAGGTCTCGCCCATGAAACACCCCTGAGATCTTTTATTTGGTGTCTATTTTCAGTTGCTGATTGGCTAGATGTAGAAGACCAGGACACCCTGGGAGATAAGATTTTTAAAGTCTACATTTTAAAACTGAGGAGGCTGATGTCTAAGTTAAGTGACTTAGCTGAATCACTGCTTTGTTCTACATAGATGGTAAACCCACATACATTATGTAATATAGAGTTGGCAACCTCATGAAAGATTTTATCAATGAATTTTCAACATGAGACTATTTTTTCTTTATAAATATCAATTTTCCTTTACACTTCTACTTCTTTAAATATTTAGTAGTAATAAAGCCATTTATGTATAATTTTGGATGTTTCTATACCACTCATTATTTTTACTTTTTCATGTCACCAATAAAAATTTATTGGAATTTGCTATTTCGCTTAGCACTATCCAGAAACTAACTCTCTCCACATTTAACTATAAGCCATTATTTATTTTACTGAAGTTAAGTAGGCTTTGAAGGCTCTGAATAAAGCTTTATCCAAGTAATGACTTGAAAAAACACAAATATTCATACGATACTTCTAGGTGTTATGGGAAAATCTTGAGTAGGCAAACAGACCGATTTGTGTGTGTGTGTGTGTATATGTTCTGGTTCTGCCACAACATACTTGGGCAAATTAAACAAGTCATTTTAGAATGTACCTCTGAACATCTTTAAATGCAAACTAAGGGACTGTGCCAATTGAACTGTAAAATCTCTCCCACTCATAGACCTATAATTCTGATGCAAACTTCCTAAATCGAGAATCCAGGTAGGATCGGTGATATTGCATTCAACGGTTCAGTGTTTGCCCCTCTCTCTGGAAAGGAAAACAAAACTATTCTGTTATAGTGGGATCCTGAGAATGAGACAAACGACCTTGGTCGAGTCCAGAATAGTAATCCCGAGGGTTGGCTGCTACAAATTATATTACAGGAAGACAGTAAATGCTTCAATTGTTTTAAGCATGGTCAGCAAATTAGGAACACTGAATGGTCTCATGACGTGAAAGAGAGCCACTTGGCATTATGCAATGGAGCAATCCTGCAAATAATTTAGAGTCACTATGGTTAAATCCTAAGTCACAGGTTCAAGCTGCAGCTCTCCCAAAGGAGCAAGTTGCTTAAACATCTTTTAAATAATTGTATTAATAATATTCACCTCACTTGTTGAGTGTATTGTCATATGCTAGCTGCCAGGCTCACATGGGGCAGTGTATGTAAAGGCTGTTTATTCATCATCATTCCTCATACATTTGTGTTTAAGACATTTTCCACTCAAAATCTTAAATTCAGGTAAAAAAAAAAATAAGTCTGCAAGGGCAGCAGACTCTTCTATTCATTTTAATTATAGAGATCCGCTGGAATGGGAAACCCGTTACTAAATTAATTTAAAACTTACAGTTTATTATTTTCTGAGTGCGTCTAGTACTTGAAATAACTGTTAGCAAATTGTTTTCAAGTAGAGATCCTTTGGGACTGCTTAAATAAATGGTTAAGACTCATTTGAAATTAGCAGTCCTCATTTGCATACAAACAAAATAATGTGTAAAAGCCTTTAAAAACTGTTCAGTGGTATGAATTTAAATTCCGGGCCCTAAGGAACAGTATGTACACCTGTAATTCATGAAGCCTAGCTGTTTACCTGTAGCTCGGAGCCACAAACTCATTTCTTTAAGCAGCAAACTAGTCCAGGAAAATGTATCTTCCAGGGTTTTAGAACCCAAAGCACTTTATCTTAGTCTCTTGGTTTTCAGTTTCAGACTTTTCCCCTGCCTTGCCATCATTGTGTGTAAAGTAAGGGTGGAACTGGGAGCTTTGACAAAAGAAGAGTAATAGGATCCTCAGTATAGATGAAATGTAAACTGAAGTAGCTGACCTTCCCATCCACGTAGCACCCATCGGCCCCTCCAACACTCACCCCTTCCTCTCATTGACTTTGTACATTTCTGAGCTTTTAGACTTCAACATTGCAGAAGGAAGGGGCAATCCACCCCTATATTCTTTCCTGGGAACTCCCATGGACAGAGAAGCCTGCTGGGCTACAGTCCATGGGGTCAAAAAAAGAGTTGGACATGACTTAGCGACTAAACAATAATAATAAGCCTTCACCGTATCCGATGTTCTTGGGGGTAGATAATCAGCTGTCAAACTTGGGATTTAATATCAGGCTAGTAGTTCTTCCATCCATTCAATTAATTCCTATTTATTGAACTTAGATTATTGCTATCAGTAGTGCAATGCTATTTAAGGCACTTACACTGAATTCAAGAGTGACTACTACAGAGGAATGTTTAATGAAGTATGCTAAGGACTACAGTAGGAATAAGCTTAGATTACCATGGTAACAAATAAGGACTTCTTAATTTGGTATAGAAAAATTAAAAAATATTGCCTGGAGCGGTATGGTAAGATCTAAGCAAAGATTTGAAAGACAGAGGTTTTTCCAGTATAAGCAGAATCTCAGAGGCAAGAGAAATTATGACTGCAACTATTCACTGAGGCTAATAACTAACTAAATAAATAGCCTCTATATGAGGGTGAAAAAGGAGAGTGAAAAAGCTTGCTTGAAACTCAACATTAAAAAAGCTAAGATCATGGCATCTGGTCCCATCTCTTCATCACAAATAGATGGGGGAAAAGTGGAAGTGGATTTTATTTTCTTGGGCTCCAAAATCACCATGGATGGTGACTGCAGCCATGAAATAAAAAGACACTTGCTCCTTGTAAGAAAAGCTATGACAGACCCAGAGAGTGTATTTAAAAGCAGAGACGTCATTTTGCTGACAAAGGTTTGTACAGTCAAAGCTATGGTTTTTTCCAGTAGTCATGTACAGATGTGAGTGTTGGACCATAAAGAAGGCTGGGAGCTGAAAAATTGATGCTTTCAAATTGTGGTGCTGGAGAAGATTCTTGAGAGGCCCCTTGGACTGCAAGGAGATCCAACCTGTTCATCCTAAAGGAAATGAGTCCTGAATATTCATTGGAAGGAGTGATGCTGAAGCTGAAGTTCCAATACTTTGGCCTCCTGGTGCAAAGAGCCAACTCGTTGGAAAAGACCCTGATGTTGGGAAAGACTGAGGGGAAGAGAAGGGGGAGACAGAGGATGAGATGGTTGCATAGTGTCACCAACTCAATGGATATGAATTTAAGCAAAATCCAGGAGACAGTGAAGGACAAGGAAGCCTATCATGCTGCACCCCACTGAGCAGTAAAGAGTCAGTTGCTACTGAACGACAACAACAAGGCAGGTGAGCTGTGAATGCCATCATGAACATCTTTATAGCAAATGTAGAGGGAATTTAAGAGAGAGACAGAAAAGAAGGAGGCAAATGGGAACCGAAGTTGAGACTGGAGTGATCAGCCACAAGCCAAGGTCTACTGGCTTGCAGCCACAAGAAGCTGCAAGGAACACGTTCTCTCCTAGAGCTCCTAAGGGAGGGAGTGTGGCCTTCCCAACACCTTAATTTTGACCCAGAAGTACTGATTTTGGAGGCTTCCCTGGTGGCTCAGTGGTAAGGAATCTGCCTGCCAATGCAGGAGACACAAGTTCGATCCTTGGATGGGGAAGATCCCTTGAAGAAGGAAATGGCAACCCACTCCAGTATTCTTGTCTGGGAAATTCCACAGACAGAGGAGCCTGGTGGGTTACAGCCCATGGAGTTGTAAAGAGTCATACATGACTGAGCAACTAAACAGCAACGACTGATTTTGCACTCTGAAATCCAGAACCGTGAGACAGACTACATTGTTGTTTTAAGCCACCAAATGTGTGGTAACTTGTTAGAGTAGCTATAGGAAAACAATACAGAAACTAATAAAAATCTTTTTTCTCATAAAAAGGAAAATGTAGCCCCAAACTATATCAACACAGGAATCAACATGAATCAAACAACAGAGCCTCAAAGATAAAGTAAAAAACAAATTAACAAAAATACAGAAAATTGAAAAGGTCATAATAAAAATATTAGTGCTTATCTTTCAGAAAGTTAAGCAACTTAAGTGAGATCAATTATCTTGCTGAAAAAACCTACTCTAATAGGCCTATGTAGACTCATATCCAAAAGAAACTCATTCTTTTCAACTGCACATGGAGTAATTTACAAAAATTGTCATGTAATTGGCCACAAAGGAAGTTTCAGTCAGATTATATTATGTGGATCACATTCCTGGCCATAATACAATTCATTGAGAAACCAGCTTTTAAAAGGGAGTTGAAATATAACCTTATATTTAAAAATAAAAATCACCATTCTAAATAATTTATACAGTGAATAATAAAACTTGAAGAAATTGTGGACTTATTTTCAGATTGCTGCTGCTAAGTCGCTTCAGTCGTGTCTGACTCTGTGCAACCCCATAGACAGCAGCTCACCAGGTTCCACCATCCCTGGGATTCTCCAGGCAAGAACACTGGAGTGGGTTGCCATTTCCTTCTCCAGTGCATGAAAATGGAAAGTGAAAGTGAAGTCGCTCAGTCGTGTCTGACCCTCAGCGACCCCATAGACTGCAGCCCACCAGGCTCCTCTGTCCATGGGATTTTCCAGACAAGAGCACTGGAGTGGGTTGCCATTGCCTTCTCCATTTTCAGATTAAATGACAGCAAAAGTATGTAATTCAAGACTTGTGGGAAACAAGCACTTATATGAAAATCTGTATCCTCAATGCATTTAATTAAGAAAACAAATACTGAAAATTATTCTGCTAGCATCTATATCAAGAAACTGTAAAAAAAAGAACATAAATAATTAATTTGAATAAGTTTAAATAATATTAACTTAAAATAATAGTTAAAGAAACATAAAACATATACTAAAACTTATAAGGAGCACAAAAGATAAATCTTTGAATGAACTGAAAATAGTCATATTGGAAATACTGATCAAAAAACAATTGAAATAAATATATTAAGATGAAAATAAAATTAGCTATAATTACAAAGAGAGTGAAATGTATATATATGTAATGCTATGGAGAGTTTAATGCCAGGATATTTAAATGCAAAATAAAAAAAGACAATTTCCTAGAAAAATAGAACTTCTCAAAATGATAAAAGAAGAAAAACTAAATATCCAAGTATACATTTAAGGAATGAAATGGACCTACCCACAACCCCTAAAAGTGACCCCGTGATTTTACAGAGGAATTTTACAAAGTTTTCAAGCCATACATAATCCCTAAATCAGACTATTTGAGAATATAGACTAAATAAATAAATTTGCATGTTTAATTTTACAAGATCAGTGGAAATTCTAGAGATGATTTCCAGTAATAAAATGTAACCTAATAGAAATAATACAATTAAAATGGTTCACCTTATAACCAAATAGTGGTTAAAAAGACAGCAAACCAGCAGTAATAGTTGTAGTAGATGTAGAAGAATAAAATGCATAAAATACAATGCGGCTGCTACTGCTGCTTCGTCGCTTCAGTCGTGTCCGACTCTGTGTGACCCCATAGACGGCAGCCCACCAGGCCCCCCCCCGTCCCTGGGATTCTCCAGGCAAGAACACTGGAGTGGGTTGCCATTTCCTCCTCCAATGCATGAAAGTGAAAAGTGAAAGTGAAGTCGCTCAGTCGTGTCCGACTCTTAGCGACCCCATGGACTGAAGCCCACCAGGCTCCTCCGTCCATGGGATTTTCCAGGCAAGAGTACTGGAGTGTGGTGCCATCGCCTTCTCCGTAAAATCATAAAAATAGTCTCCTAATAACTTGATACTGAGAGAAACCTTTCATAATCTGAGCAAATTGTATTTAGTAAACATCAATAGGTGTCACCGTTCTTAATGGCAGAATTTGAGAAATATCTATATTAAAGGCAACACCATATGAATCCCTCCTATCACTGATCATTCTACTGGATAGCCTAGCCAGTGAAACTGAAAAATAAAAATAAATAAAAGTATAGTGATTGGAAAAGGAAATGAAAAATAGTCATTTTTTGAGATATATTTCTACATAGGGAACCAGCTCCATAAAATCAATGATAAGTATAGAATCTGTATGAGTTCATCAAGATGGCTAGACATAAGCTCAGCCTATAAAAGTCAATGGCATTAAGAAAGTAATAAATGGAAATTGGTTTATTACATCACTGGTTTTGGACACCAATGGGATTAGACGAAACACTGCCAACATAGAACACTCCTTGGTATTTTTTTGTTGCTGCTGTTATTTTGGGGGATTTGGAAAAATGTCAAAAATTCACTTATAAAGGACAGAGCTAAGGAAATTTAAATGAATTTATTTTAAAAATGATTGATTTGTGAAATTCTGTTACACTCTTAAGAATTATTTTTGGAAAGGTAACAATAGGTGCCACTAAAATTGCATTGCATTTTCCTTCCTTTCTAGAACTCAGTAAGTATTTGTAACAGTAATGCTCATTTCACACAGCTGGAGGAAAGTGTACATTGTGGTCAGCTGAATACCATGACTGCCTTCAGAGCAGTAAATAGCAGTTCATTTTTGGATGCCTCTTTGATCTATTTTAGAGGCTGAACTAATGACTCATGCAGATCTGTCCTTTCTTCTTTAGCAATGGTCCTTTAAATATCTCTGATTTTCTGTGATTAAAATCATCAAAGACTATTGTCTGCAACATTCTAAAGTGCAGAAATATCAACTCATGGAAAATCAAGTGCATTTAATGTGGTGTTCTTAAAATGCCCTAGTAATGACTTTCAAAGATACTTTCCTGATGTATTATTTTTGTTATCGGTAAACAATGACTAAACAGTGAAAATACCATGATGATTACATGCTGTACAAATAAACAGATGTTGTTCTATAATTATTGAGGGCTTTTTTCATGGTCATATTAATTTATAAGATAAAATGTAAGATTAGTCTTAGTAGCTTTCACTTATAAGTAAGTGGTCTTTATAAAATCTTTATGACCATCTCAAGTTATAAAATGCAGATTTTATGCAAGATAGGCAAAAATCTCTAAATGAAACTTATGTATCATTTATAATTTGAAATTATAATTATGAAATATTTTCTTTCAACAATACCAAATAATAGCTTTTAAATACATATTTTAATTTTGTTGTCACTAATTCAATCAGAATAGATAGTATGGGGAAGGCAAGAACCTTGTCTTGCTTGCTGTATTGTCTTGTATTGCTGTTCCCCATGATCCACTCACTGCAAAATTCTACAACCCCAAGTGGGAAGTCATTGAACTTAATGACTAATGATTATGAATTTAATCTCTCTCTCTTTCTTTCTGTGTGTTTCTAGGTAGATAGATAATAGATAGAGGTATGTTTCACAGAATTTTGAAAAATCCTCTTCACTGTACTATATTCCATACTTACACACACACATGCATATTATTTTAGATTTGATTCTGTTGTATGGTTTGTCTATTACCATAACACATTACCACAAACTTAGAAACTTAAAATAATGGACCCATTTATCACCTTAGGAGTCTTGTTTAGTTGCTGAATCGCATCTAACTCTTTGCGACCCCATGACCTGCAGCACGCCAGGCTTCCCTGTCCTTCATTATCTCCCGGAGCCCAGGCATGGTTTAAAGGAATGTGCCTGCAAGGCTGCAAGCAAAGTGTTGGCCAGGACTGGTCAAAGCTTGCCTGGTGAATGGTCTGCTTCTAATTTCACTGAGGTTGTTGTTGGAGGAATTCATTCCTTCATGACTTTGAGTCTGAGGGTCCTCACCTCTTGCTACCTAGAAACTTGAAGCTTCTATTAGCCACCAGTATCAAGCAATGGCATCTTGCCACAAAAGCGTCCTAACACTGGCCAATAACTTCTTCAAATCCAGCAAGAGAAACAGTCTCGAGAGCCAATCTGCTAATAAGATGGAGTCTTAATAAGGCAATCACAGGACAGACATCCCATCACCTTTGCTGTAT
Source organism: Bos indicus (assembly GCF_029378745.1). Taxonomy (NCBI): domain Eukaryota; kingdom Metazoa; phylum Chordata; class Mammalia; order Artiodactyla; family Bovidae; genus Bos; species Bos indicus. The sequence goes on along the minus strand of NC_091782.1, from coordinate 48,737,877 downwards.
TTTATCTTTAGATATCCTTGCCCACATTCAAGGAGTTGGGGGATTAAGTCCCCCTGAGAGTCTGTTAAATAAGAAGATGAAATACATGTTCTATTTGAAGTTGGTTGTCTAGGTATTAGTTAGCAAACAACTCCAGCAAAATTGAGTAAAGCATGTAACATGCTATTCTCAAAGAGATAGGTACATATATTTGTTTTATCACAGAATGAATTGGCAAGTCATACAACAATGAATGAGAATGTATAGTCCTATTACATTGGAAAAAAAATCATTGGATTAGATCATTGGATTAAACAAACCAATGTTTTAGCATTGTTACAGCTCTAGGATTTCAAGTCAAATAGGTTTCTACATTCTCCATGAGAGACAACATGTTTAACATAAGAGCTAATGAAAGGGATGGTACCAGGTGAATTTCCAGAGTTATCAGTTATATCAATGGGCTATTCCTTGTTACCCCTTGCTTTCTAATCTGCATTCTCAATGGGCTTAGAAAGAAACAAAAGACAAAAAACAAAAGGTGTGTCTGTGTGAGCTGGAGGAATAAGGGGAGTGCTATCTCTATGGGTTCAATTTTTTAAAAAATATTTATTCATGTATTTATTCTGTAGGGTCTAAGTCCCCTGTGTGTGTTTGTGAATGCTCAGTGGCTCAGTGCGGTCCGACTCCTTGTAACCCCATGGCTTGTAGCTCACCAGGCTCCTCTGTTTATGGAATTTCCCAGTCAAGAATACTGGAGTGGGTTGCCATTTCCTTCTTCTTGGGATCTTCCTGAACCAAGGATAGAAACTGAATCTCTTGCATTTGCAGGCAGATTCTTTACTACCATGCCCCCTGGGAAGACCAACTTCTGCATGCCTGTATGTAAAAAAAAAAAAAAAAAGGAAAGAAAATAATGACAGTGAATTTCAATAGATAATACTTACTATTTGTTCTTTTCATACTGTTCATGGGATTCTCAAGGCAAGAATACTGAAGTGGTTTGCCATTCCCTTCTCAAGTGGACCACATTTTGTCAGATCTTTTCAAGAAGATTAGAGATACCAAGGGACTACTTCATGCAAAGATGAGCACAATAAAGGACAGAAACTGTATGGCCCTAACAGAAGCAGAAGATATTAAGAAGAGGTGGCAAGAATACACAGAAGAACTATACAAAAAAGATCTTCATGACCCACATAACCATGATGGTGTGATCACTCACCTAGAGCCAGACATCCTAGAATGCAAAGTCAAGTGGGCATTAGGAAGCATTACCACAAACGAAGCCAGTGGAGGTGATGGAATTCCAGTTGAGCTATTTCAAATCCTAAAAGATGATGCTGTGAAAATGTTGCATTCAATATGCCAGCAAATTTGGAAAACTCAGCAGTGGCCACAGGATTGGAAAAGGTCAATTTTCATTCCAATCCCAAAGGCAATGCCAAAGAATGTTCAAACTGCCACACAATTGCACTCATCTCACACGCTAGTAACGTAATGCTCAAAATTCTCCAAGCCAGACTTCAACAGTACGTGAACCGTGAACTTCCAGATGTTCAAGCTGAATTTAGAAAAGGCAGAGGAACCAGAGATCAAATTGACAACATTCTCTGGATCATAGAAAAAGCAAGAGTCCCAGAAAAGCATCTACTTCTGCTTTATTGACTACGTCAAGGCCTTTGACTGTGTGGGTCACAACAAACTGTGGGAAATTCTTAAAAGAGATGGGAATACCAGACCATCTTACATGCCTCCTGAGAAATCTGTATGCAGATCAAGAAGCAACAGTTAGAACCAGACATGGAACAATGGACATGGAAGAACAAACTGGTTCCGAATTGGAAAGGAGTACGTCAAGGCTGGTCCCATCACTTCGTGGGAAATAGATGGGGAAACAGTGTCAGACTTTATTTTTGGGGGGCTCCAAAATCACTGCAGATGGTGATTGCAGCCATGAAATTAAAAGACGTTTATTCCTTGGAAGGAAAGTTATGACCAACCTAGATAGCATAGTTAAAAGCAGAGACATTACTTTGCCAACAAAGGTCCGTCTAGTCAAGGCTGTTTTTTCCAGTGGTCATGTATGGATGTGAGAGTTGGACAGTCAAGAAAGCTGAGCGCAGAAGAATTGATGCTTTGGAACTGTGGTGTTGGAGAAAACTCTTGAGAGTCCCTTGGACTGCAAGGAGATCCAACCAGTCCATCCTAAAGGAGATCAGTCCTGGGTGTTCACTGGAAGGACTGATGTTGAAGCTGAAACTCCAATACTTTTGCCACCTCATGTGAAGAGTTGGCTCATTGGAAAAGACCCTAATTCTGGGAAGGATTGGGGGCAGGAGGAGAAGGGAACAACAGAGAATGAGATGGCTGGATGGCATCACCGGCTCGATGGACATGGGTTTGGGTAGACTCTGGGAGTTGGTGATGGACAGGGAGGCCTGGCGTGCTGCAATTCATGGGGTCGCAAAGAGTCAGACACGACTGAGCGACTGAACTGACTGACGTCAAGGCTGTATATTTTCACCCTGCTTATTTCACTTAGAAGCAGAGTACATTATGCTGAAATGCTGGGCTGGATGAAGCTCAAGCTGGAATCAAGATTGCTGGGAAAAACATCAATAACCTTAGATAGGTGGATGACACCACCCTTATGGCAGAATGCGAAGAGGAACTAAGAGCTTTTTGATGAAAGTGAAAGAGGAGAGTTAAAAAGCTGGCTTAAAGCTCAACATTCAGAAAACTAAGATCATGACATCTGGTCCCATCACTTCATGGCAAATAAATGGGGCAACAATGCAAACAGTGAGAGATTTTATTTTCTTGGGCTCAAAAATCACTGCAGATGGTGACTGCAGCCTGAAATTAAAAGACACCTGTTCCTTGGAAGAAAAGCTATGACTAACCTAGACAGCATACTAAAAGGCAGAGATTATTTTGCCAACAAATGTCTATCTAGTCATAGCTATGGTTTTTCCAGTAGTCATTATGGATGTGACAGTTGGGCTACGAAGAAAGCTGAGTGCCCCATAACTCATTACTGGACATTTCATTGCACTCCAAAGAGAAGAAATACAGCTCCACCCACCAGAACACCGACACAAGCTTCCCTAACCAAGAAACCTTGACAAGCCACCTGTACAAACCCACACAGAGCGAGGAAACGCCACAATAAAGAGAACTCCACAAACTGCCAGAATACAGAAAGCTGAGTGCTGAAGAATAGATGCTTTTGAACTGTGGTATTGGAGAAGACTTTTGAGAGTCCCTTGGACTGCAAAGAGATCAAGCCAGTCCATCTTAAAGGAAATCAGTCCTGAATATTCATTGGAAGGACTGATGCTGAAGCTCCAATACTTTGGCCACCTGATGCAAAGAACTGACTCATTGGAAAAGACCCTGATGCTGGCAAAGATTGAAGGCAGGAGGAGAAGGGGGCAACAGAGGATGAGATGTCTGGATGTTATTACCAACTCGATGGACATGAGTTTGAGCAAGCTCCAGGAGTTGTTGACCAACAGGGAGGCCTGGCGTGCTGCAGTCCATGGGGTCTCAAAGAGTCGGACATGACTGACTGAACTAACTGAAGTATTTGTTCTGAATTTTTTTTTTTGCTATTGTTTCTTTGATAATTTTTTTCTCCATTAAAATAATTATCTATTTCTGGGTTTTTTAATGCATACACTCACCTTTGCCATGGCTTTTCTCTCTAAATGTCTTTTCTTAGTCTTTTGCATTACATTCTATGGATTTTCTCAATTTTATTTTGCAATCCTTGAATTCACATTTTAAATTTTGATCATTATTATTTTAAATCTTCTCCTTTGATTATTTCTTTTTAAATAATATCCTATTTTTATTTATGAATGAAAGAGCCTCTTGACTCTCCCGGATACTAATTAGTGTATTTAAAACTTAATTTTTCTAAATTATCTTGTTTAATTTCTGTTAGTTTTTCTATTTACCTTGGTTCTTCTCTTTCTTGCTAGGACAACTTCCTTGATTTTCCATTCGTGTTTTAAATTGAGGCAGTAAAACAGCTGACTGGGATCTCTGTAAACACAGGCAGCATTTGGCCAGTGGTCGGCTTTTATTTAGTGAGCAGATGGGAGACTGGTGGTAACTCTGTCCACCACCCACACTAGCTGTTACAATTCTGTTCAGTTTGTTCATCAGCTTCCAAAACAAGTCTTCGGTTTTTGCCTGAGGGTAAATTTCCTTCTAGTTCTGTGTACACCAGGGCAGGTGAAAGGGTGGGGGCTGTTGTTAGACAGAGAGCACCAGTTTCTCCTAAGTAGTGAAAGTGAAAGTCACGCAGTTGTGTCCTACTGTATGGGATCCCATGAACTGGATGGAATTCTCCAGGCCAGAATACTGCAGTGAGTAGCCTTTCCCTTCTCCAGGGGATCTTTCCCAACCCAGGGATCAAACCCAGGTCCCCTGTATTGCGGGCGGATTCATTACCAGCTGAGAGCCACAAGGGAAGTTTCTCCTAAGTAGATCTTGAATTAGCTTGTTTCCATCCTCATTTCTCATGCTTGCTCACTTGTTTTTTCTATTGGTTTCAAGACTGAGGATACAGTTGAGTCCTAGGATTCTTTCCATCTTGGCTTCTCTTTGGACACACCCTTAGGATACTGTTGAGTCCTAGGATTCTTTCCATCTTGGCTTCTCTTTGGACACACCCTTCTCTATTTGCATCTTCTTCTATTTCATTCACTTATTCATCTCCAATAAATCTGATGCAATTTCTTTTATGTTCACAGCCACCATCCTGGTTGAGTTTTCTGTTACTTATTTATCCAGTTTTCATTCCCTAAACTATTATTTCAAAGTTATTTTTTCTTTCTTCCTGCCGCCTTTGCTTTTCCTCCTTCCTTCTCTTCCTCAGTCTCTTTTCTGTCTATAATTTCTCTTTTTCTTTCTCTTTCCTTCTCTCTCTCTCCCCTTCCTTCTTTCCCCCTTCTCCTTTTCTTATTTTCTTGTGACAACAAGGAGAGGCAAACGTCATTCTCAATTGGCCATTTTGAATCTTACTATTTGGGGATGTTGAGTAATGTATTTATTCCTTCAACATTTTCCTCTGTCAATAAAATGCTGAATATAGCTTCAATGAAATATAATGCTTCATTAAGAAAGTTGTAAAGCTGCTTTAATTAAAAACTTACATATCTATTATAAATATTCAATTTTAATAGTGTTTATTATATTTATGTATAAAAAGTAGTCTATGATTATTTTAGAAAACTCAAAGCATAATGCAATATAATCACTAAAAACCTTAACCTTTATTTTTTTTAATTTTATTTTATTTTTAAACTTTACATAATTGTATTAGTTTTGACAAATATCAAAATGAATCCGCCACAGGTATACATGTGTTCCCCATCCTGAACCCTCCTGCCTCCTCCCTTCCCATACCATCCCTCTGGGTCATCCCAGTGCACTAGCCCCAAGCATCCAGTATCGTGCATCGAACCTGGACTGGCGACTCGTTTCTTACATGATATTTTACATGTTTCAATGTCATTCTCCCAAATCTTCCCACCCTCTCCCTCTCCCACAGAGTCCATAAGACTGTTCTATACATCAGTGTCTCTTTTGCTGTCTCGTACACTGGGTTATTGTTTAACCTTTAAAGACTAACACTGTGTACATAAATGAAGTGATAGAGCAGTGCACAAGTGCTTTTGAAACTTTAACATAGAAATAAATAAACAAGACTAAATTTAATCAGAGTACAGTACAATTACAGGATCTAACATGATGGGTTTATTTACAGACTCAAAAGAATAAATATCATTGCCTTGCAGATATAGAGACCAAAGTGAGAGGGAACCACTGGAACTTGTGGGGCCATATCCATATTAATTATTTCTGTTTCCTCACCCTTTTTCCTTTCTACGAGATACCTTTTTTACAGCCCATAGTATGTATGTCTTTGAAAATATATACGATTCAAGCCTTTGAGAAAATTTGAGGATGTTGTCAGCATTCTTCTCACCTAAAGGGGAAAGCCTAATTTTGAACGTGTACACAGAAAACTTCTGGATTTGCAAGTCATTACAGATGTCTAATTTTTGCTGAAGGAAAATCTTTAATCACAGATCTTTAATCACAGTGAATATCTAATCAATTGGCAAAGTAACTAAAAGTACTGTACCTCAATTTTGTTAAGTTCATGATTTTATTAATCTTGGTGTTGTTACTAGAATAAGATAATGACTAAAATTACCGCTCTGTAAAGTATGCACTACACTGTTATTTTAATAGGAACTTGTGAGGTCAGAGCTAGGTCTAAAGCTAGGAGCTACAGCTCTATAGGATCAAATGAGATGTAATTAAAAAATTCATTTCTTACTTTGCTATTTAATTTTTCATATGTGTATACTTTATCTCTTTAATCAGACCAAAGATGTCCTAATTGATAAATTAATTGTCTTTTTTCCAGTCGCTTTCTACTTTCTGTAGCATACAGACTATTAACCAGGACTCCTTTCATGAAACTTTTCTCTTGCTCCCAAGCATTCTTTGCAATGGGAACTCCCCTTAGCTCTGACCTTCTAAGCCTCTTTCTTTGGTTCTTCCTTTGACCAGATATGGGCTTCCCTTGTGGCTTTGACAGTAAAGAATCTGCCTGCAATACAAGAAACCTGGGTTCAGTCTCTGGGTCGGGAAAATCCCCTGGAGAAGGGAATGGCTCCCTACTCCAGTATTCTTGCCTGGAGAATCCCTGGACAGAGGAGCCTGGTGGGCTATAGTCCATGGGGTTGCAAACAGTCAGAAATGACTGAGTGACTAACATTCTCTTGAACAGATATCTCTTTACAATCCATCATTTTTCTTTTTTGTCTCCTCATTTGGCAAACAGTGATTATGTGATTCACTGACAGATTCAGCTGCCACTGACATGTATATGGTTTATGAATGCATATTTCCATCCTGATTCTACTTGGAGATCTAGGAAAACTATTTCAAAATCCTACTGTGCTTCCAAACACATGCCAGATTCACCATAGCTGTAACTGAACTCAGTGGTAAACCTTCTCTCTTTGTCTTCTAGTTTGGACAATTGTGTCATCATTCCTTCTCACCTAGATGAGAAATCTTTGAGCTATCCACTAACTTCCTCCTAGCCTGTACCCTTTCATTTAATCAGCATAGTTGCCAAACTGCCTGTTTCCATTGTAGCTCTTCTTATTTAAGTCTTCTAACTCTTCTAACTTCTTTTTTGTTTTTTTCTGCAATTTATCCTTTGTCTTTTCTGAGAATATGGATTAGATCATGAGTAAGGAAATGGCAACCCATTCCAGTGTTCTTGCCTGGAGAATCCCAGGGACGGCGGAGCCTGGTGGGCTGCCATCTCTGGGGTCGCACAGAGTTGGACATGACTGAAGCGACTTAGCAGCAGCAGCAGCAGCATGCCTACCCTTCTCTGGAAGCTCCATGGTTTCATTGTCTACATCAGAAGTTCTAATAGTTCTTACCACAACAGTCAATTCTGCTTAGCTTCAGGATTTAGGCTATCTTCTCATACTTACTCATTTTCTCCTTTTCTGCTTCACCCACATCAAGGAAAGCATCATTTCCTAGGCAAATATTGTGAAATAAACCTTTGGGATTGTCTCACAATGTTTCCTCTATCTAGAATGATCTTCCTTGTCTAGGTTAAATCCCACCAACATGTCCAGGCGCAATTAAAATTCAAACATCATCAATATTCCCCACAGTAGTAAATTAATCCATATCTTGAGCACACTAGCGTACATATCATGTACTACAATGTACATGAGTGACACACACACTTCTGTTTGCCAGTAGCAGGTTTTAGATACATAATCGATTGTTAAATATTTGTATTCCTTACAAAGACTGCCACATTATCTTGCTAATAGATCAATTATATTGGCTACTGCTGTTTACGACTATGAACATCTTGGCCTTGGACTTCTTAATTTGAGACTATGTGTTAAGTAAGTAGGACAAATAGAAATAATTGATAGTGTTTGCTTTCTTTTTTGACATCAGATCTAAACATTAAGATAATATGTGGTGCTCTGAGCTTTACAACACAATGACAGAGATGGTCCTCATTTATTAGACCATCTGTTACTATATCACATTGGGGAGATTTTTACATGAAAGGTTATATATTTTCTATTTCATTTATTCACTTTTTAATTAATGCATTATTTACAGATATATTAAAGTTAAACATTATTAAGGGCACATTTTGATGAATTTTGGTAATTTGTACCACAACTTAACTACGTCCACAGTCAGGATAGACTAGCTCCCTCACCCTACAGTTCCCTCTGCCCCCTTGCTCCTGATCCTCTTTTCCACTCTGGATCCCAGGTGAGGACTTATCTTCTTTCTCACTGTCTACTTTTGCCTTTTCTAGAATTCCATATCAGTGTAATTATTTGGCATGTGATCTTTTATGTTTGACTGTGGCTCAGCTGGTAAAGAATCCACCTGCAATGTGTGAGACCTGGATTCAATCCCTGGGTTGGGAAGCTCCCCTGGAGAAGGAAAAGGCTACCCACTCCAGTATTCTGGCCTGGAGAATTCCATGGACTGTATAGTCCATGGGTCGCAAATAGTCGGACATGACTGAGCAACTTTCACTTTCATTTTCTTTCACATAGCATCATGTTTGTGAAATTCAATCATGTTTTTACATATATAAATGTAGCATCACTTTTTATTTTTGAATAGTATTTCATGTTATGGATATACTCCAATTTGTTTATATATTTCCCAATTAATGATCGTTTAGACTCTTTCCAGATTCTAGATGCTACAAATGATGATGCTTTGACAATTCACATACAAGTTTTTTTGGAGACATATGCTTTCCTTCTTTTGAATAAGTACCCAGAAGAAGAATTTCTGAGTCATGTGGACATTCATATTTAACTTACTTGACTGATCTGTGAAAGATTTCCAGTACTGTGTTGAATAAGAGTAGGGAAAGTGGGCACCCTTTTCTTGTACTTGATTCTAAAGGAAAGCTTTGAAACTATCACCATTGAGTTTGAAGTTGGCTGTCTGTCTGTCATATGTGAAATTTACTATGTTGAAATATGTTCTCTCTCTACCTAGTTTGTTGAGTTTTTATCATGAATGGATGCTGAATTTGTCAAACACTTTTCCTGCATCTGTTGATCATGTGATTTTTATCTTTTGTTCTATCAGTGTGATTTATCACATTCATTGTTGTTTCTGATCATAAGTGGAAAGAATTCAGTCTTCCACTCTTCAGTATGATGTTAGCTGTGAGTTTGCATAGATGCCCTTCATCTGATTAAAGATGATTTTAACTAAGTCCAGTTTATTGCATATTTTTATCATGAAAAGCTTATGTTTTCTATCAAATTATTTTGCTGAGTTTGATCACCATGTGGATTTGTCTTTTATTTTATTACAACGGTGTATTACATTAATTAATTATTGATGTTAATTCAACTTTGCATTCCTGGGATAAATCTTACTTGGTCAAGGTGTATTGTCATGCTTTTTATGCTGCTGGATTTCATTTGCTAATATTTTGCTGACATTTTTGCATCTGTGATCATGGAAGAAACTGACTTGTCGTTTTCCTTTCTTTTATTTTTCTATTTTTGCTGTTATGATGTTACTGGCCTCATAGACTGTGTTAGGAGATGTTCCCTCTGCTTCTCTTCTGCCAAAGAGATTATGGAGAGTTGCTGTCACGTCTTCTTTAAGTGTTTGATAGAATTCTCCATCAAAACCATTAGGGCCTGGGCTTTCTTCTTTGGAAAATTACTAATTATTGATTCAGTCACTTTAAGGTGTGAACTCCTATTCAGATAATCTATTTCACTTTGTGAATTGGTAATTTTGGTCTTTCAAGGTATTGGTCCATTTCAGCCAAGTTATCAAATAGTGAGATGAGTTTTTCTTCTTATTGCTGTATTCTTCTTGTGTGTCTCTGGGCTCATCAGTGTGGGACATTGTTTCATTTCTGTCTTTTCTCTTCAGCTAATGTTCTTTCTTACCTATAACAATCTTCACCTAAAGCCAGAAATAACTCATCAAGTAATAGGAACTGAGGGAAATAGGGCTTTAGCATGAGGTTTTAAGTTATCTGGCTAGGAGTCGGGCTGTGTTGAATGATGGCTTCAGAGTCTTCTGGGACCCTGTCGTCATCCCTGTTGCCTTGAAAAAGCTTGGTGTACCCTGATCCAGAGTCTGTGTCTTGTAGCTCTTCCCACTGCAGTGCCCTGTTACTACATTGAAGACCTGTGTGTATGGAAGTGAGCTGTTTCGGAGGGAAGGCCTTCTCTAGCCTTTTATGGGCCTGTGCCCCTGAGCTGTGACCATCACCCAGTCCTCCCCTGGCTCTTGTTTCTTGAGGTGAGACAGAATGGAGGGAGGAAGCTGGAGTCCCAGAAATGCCTTTTCTGCGTGTGGAATACGGCTCAGGTAAGGATGCATTCCTTGGCAAGTAGATCGATGTTACGGAGAACACTCTTGGCATAGTTCATCAAGTTTGCGTTTCCTCCAGCCAAAGCCGTGAGAACCTTTTTTCTTGGCTTTTAAAAAATGTGAGAATCTGGTGGCGTTCCTTGAGGTCAAAACCACAAGAGAGTTTAGCACCCCTCTGAAACTGCAGCCCCCAGGAATTTCTCAATCCAAACTCAGTCCCCAACAATTCATTAAAAAAAATATTATAAAACTGTTTCCGCCTTTGATAACACCAGCAGCTTCTCTTCTGGGGCAGCTTATCTTGGCTGTGATGCTCTAGCCTCATCTGTCTTTCTTGATTCGGGGGTCGTAGTTTTCCCTGTTTCTTTAGTTTTCTGAGGGATCTAAAAAAAGTTGATGATTTTCAGTTATTCCAGCCTTGTCTATGGGGCTTCTCTGGTGGCTCAAATGGCAAAGAATCTGCCTGCAATGCGGGAGACACAGGCTTGACCCCTGGGTTGGGAAGATCAACTGGAGGAGGGCATGGCAACCCACTCCAGTCTTCTTGCCTGGAGATCCCACAGACAGAGGAACCTGGCGGGCTTTGCAGCCCCATGGACTCACAAAGAGTCGAACATGACTGAGTAACTAACACTTTTCACTTTCCTGCCTTTTCTTATAAGGCCAGGAATAATAACTACCAAGCATTTTATATGTTAGAACTGAAACGAGAACTACCAGTCACGCATTTTTACTTCCCCAGCTCTGGAACTTCAGTTATCTGTGTGTTAGATTGTTTGTTATTGTCTCCCAGCACTTGGGGAAACTGTATTTTCATCTCACTTTCCTGAGTGTGCTTTTATTTCACTTGCACCTTTGTATTTTTGTTTCCTTTTTCTTTTGTATCAATTTGGATCTTTTCTACTGACTTATTTGTACATTCACTGAATCTTTCCTTTGCTCTGTCCATCCAGTTGACAAAACTATAAGAGAGAGTCTTCATTTTTACCATTTTAATTTCTTTCCTTCCCATTTGACTCCTTTGTTATATAAGTTTCAGCTCCATGCAAAATTTCCTGTCTTGCAATCGACATTCTCATATATTTGGTTTCATGTGAAAGTTACCTGAAACTGAGTGCATTGTCAGAAAGGATAACTAAGTTTATTGAGGGCATACTATTTATAACATTTCTTTTTTAAAAATAGTATAAATATTGTGTTTTAATTAATAATTTATAAGTACAACTTTAAAAATTACATAATAATTATACAGAAAATCAACATTAGACTTAAATTGTAGAAGTGGGTAAAAGATATTAAGTCTTTGGATGGATAAAAACTGTGTATGCACTCTAACATTTTTTCAGGAAAAACTGGTCATTTCTGTTCAGTAGAGACAGATTTTTATAGTTAAAGGAATGGTGAAAATTTTCTGCCTTTGAGGCAATTGTAAAAATGTTTTAATGTGCCTCAGCTGGAAATTTCTATGTTTTGCCAAATTAAATAATCACTTTCTCCCTGCAAAAATGTCTTCTATCTTGGAAATGGTTTGAGAATAGCGTATATTTTAAAATTGTGCTAAACATTTAACAATTTTACTGTTTGGCATGAAAATGCTGACTTTTAAAATCTCTGCCTTAACTACCAATGTGAGAATTCCTATAAATAAAATAAAGCAGAAACAAACAAACAAACAAAACCCTAAATCAGTATAGCTTGTGGGTGGGGTCTATCAAGATAATATACTTCAGCTTGTTGTAGGGAACAGTTAGTTGATTATGCCTCATCCCTGAAAACTTTTTAAAGCAAGTTTTATTTCCCTTCCTCCTCTGGTAGAATTTAAAAAAATAATATTTTTAGAATACTATCTGCTGAAGGTTCAACTTAATTAGATTTTAATTATGATTTATTTTCTGTTTAACCAAATAGTATCAAACTCACCACTGTCAAATGGGTCTATATGTGATTGCATTCTTTTCCAGATGCTTTTCTGATTTATTCTAAAATTAAAAATCAGATTCTTTAAGGTTAATTATGAAACTCATAAGAATTTTTTCTGGTACTAATATAATCTGATAACAGATATCTAAAATGTCTTTTAAGATTGTATCCTGACCACGGCACACCTACTAGAATGGCTAAGGTCCAAAGCACTGGCAGCGCCAGTGCTGACAAGGATGTAGAGCTACGGGGATTCTCATTCACTGCTGCTGGGAATGCAAAAGGTACAGCCACTTTGGCAGACAGTTTGGTACTCTTATAAAGCTAAACGTACTATTACCATGCACAGTTCAACAACCAGACTCCTTGGTATTCGCTCAGAGGACCTGAAAATATATTCACACAAAAAGCTGCACACAGATGTTTATAGAAGCTTAATTCATCATTCTAAAACCTGGAAGCAACCAAAATACTCTTCAGTACTAGGATGGATAAATAAATTGTGCTACATCCAAATAATGGAATAATAGTCAGTGCTAAAAATAAATGAGCTTCTCAGGTGACTCAGTGGCAAAAGAATCTGCCTACCAATGCAGAAGATGCAGGTTTGATCTCTAGGACGGGAAGATCCCCTGGAATAAGAAATGGCAACCTGCTCCAGCATTCTTGCCTGGAAAATTCCGTGGAGAGGAGCCTGGCAGGCTAAAATCCATGGGGGTCACAAAGAGTTGGACATGAGTGAGCACACACACAAAGATACACACACACACAAATAAATGAGCTATCAAGTGATGAAAAGACATGGAAGAAACATAAATGTGTATGACTAAGATAAAGAAGACAATTTGAAATAGTACATACTGTGTGTTCAATCGTATGACATTCTGTGAAAGGCAAAACTATGGAGACAGAAGAATTGATGTTGCCAGGGGCTGGAGTAGGGGATGGGACGAATAGGTGGAACGCAGGATTTTTAGGGCACTGAAAATACTCTGTAAGATACCATAATGATGAATATATGTTGCTATACATTTGTCCAAACTTATAGAATGCGCAACAGTAAGTTGGCACTATGAGGTAACCCCTGGACTTTGAGTGATTAGGACTTGACTCCTTGGAGGCTCAGTGGTAAAGAACCCACCTGCCAATGCAGGAGACGTAGGTTTGAACCCTGGGTCAGGAAGATCCCCTGGAGAAGGAAATGGCAACCCACTTCAGTATTCTTGTCTGGGAAATCCCATGGACAGAGGAGCCTGGTGGTCTACAGTCCATGGGGTTGCAAAGAGTCAGACACGACTGAGTAACTGAACACACACACTCACTCACACACTCTCTGTAGAGTCAGACACTACCGAATGTACACAAGCATGCACATTTATATTATAGACAGAGGCAGTGAAGGGAACTAGAGTCTAATATAATGGCTTTAAAAATGCTTACATGTCTCTTCTCTTGGCAGGCAACACATTGACCACTGTCTCCAAAGGCAGGTTTGTAACATCTGAATACCAAAGGCAGGTAAGTACGTATCATCCATCATGAGCCCCTTCCCATTTGTGTGTAGAAAAATGAACTTATCCTTTAAAGCTAGTCAACAAGAGCCTTATGTGGAAAGAATTTGCACATGGATTTATTTACGTATACTTTATTCCATTTATCTATGAGAAATTAATATTGAGTGTTTTCAAGTGAAGATCAGGAATATTTTATTTACTAAAAATGTAAAATAGATTAAAGAAAACATTAAGGTGCTTAAAGAAAACATTTTTTTCCAATGGAAATGGTGAACGTAATACATGTATTATGTATATGTCAATCTGCAATATAAATGTATTTTATATATAAATGCATATCCATATCACACAAAATCACAGAATGTTAAATGTTTGTATCTGCATAGCTCACATTCAGATATCCTTCACTCACCTTTCCGTCCTGTTTGGAAATGTACCCCCTCATTTATACAGGCATTTCTAAGTTCACTTTCTTGTTCAACTTTTCCTTTTCCCATTACAGTTCTCATCTATTATGCTAAACAATGTACCTGTTTATTACATCTGTTGATTACAATTTCTTCCTGCTCTAATGTAAGCTTCATGAGAGAAAGGTTTGTTTTATTCAGTGATGCATGTCAATCGTCTATAGCAGCTTAACATGTATAGAGTGCTGTGCATAGTTGCCCAGTCGTGTCCTACTCTGTGACCCATGAACTGTGGCCTGCCGGGCTCCTCTGTCCATGGGGATTCTCTAGACAAGAAAACTGGAGTGGTTGTCATGCCCTCCTCCAGGGGATCTTCCCAACCCAGGGATCGAACCCGTCTCCCACAGTGCAGGAGGATTTTTTTTACCATCTGAGACACCAGGGAAGCCCAAGAATACTGGAGTGGGTCCCTTCTCCATGACAACTTCCCTACCCAGGGATCGAACCCATGTCTCTTACATCTCCTGCATTGGCGGGCAGGTTCTTTACCTCTGAGCCATCTGGTATCTATTAAAAGCGTGCCTCCCTGGTGACATCTAAAAGTCTTGCTGCCTTTACATTATAATTTTATTTTACTTATCTGATTATTGCCTGTCTTCCTCACAAGAATATAAGTTCTATGAAGGCAAGAACTTCATAGGTTTTGTCCATCCCTGTCTCCCCAGTGTTAGGAAAAATATACTTCACAGAGTTAGGTGCTCAAGTGATAGTTGTTAAATCAGTAAATGAGAGAAAATAAATAGCACAAGGAGGGAGTGTCCTTTAAAGGGCATTTGGTGGCCTCCAAAGCCCCTTTTCACTTTGCAGCCCCACTCTAAGGAAGACGCTGAAAAGCCTTGGTCCTGAGTATTTAAAATAATAAATACCTTTTTCTGAAAAACATTTTTATCTTTCCTCTAAACATCTCTATAATATGAGTTAGAATTCTATTATCTTGTTTATTATGTCACATTACAGAATTTAATACTTTCATGATTACACACTTATTTTTCAGAAATTACCGAATTTTTAAGTTGGTTTGTTTTTGAAACACTAAGTTGAGTGTTGGGCTTCCCTTTGTGGCTCAGCTGGTAAAGAATCCACCTGCAATGCAGGAGACCTGGGTTCGATCCCTGGGTTGGGAAGATCCCCTGGAGAAGGGAAAGGCTACCCACTCCAGTATTCTAGCCTAGAGAATTCCATGGACAGTCCATGGGGTCACAAAGAGTCAGACACGACTGAGCGACTTTCACATTCACACATTCACATTCAAGTTGAATGTTAATATGAAAACCCAAGATGTATATACATATGTTGCCTGAGAAAAAGGAAGAATGGGGACAACTGCAAAAGAGGCAGACCTGAGAGGGTGGAATAGAAAAGGTCAGCATTTCAATTTAGACGTGTTAAGTTCAAGGTGTCTTTTAAAGATTCAAGTAGGTATGAAAAGGATACAGTTGGCCATAAAAGCCTGGAGTGCGGCTAGAGGTCTTAGCTGAATGCATAAAGTTTGTAGTCATTATTACATAAATATTTAAAGCCATAAGAAAGGAGGTAAATGTGGGCAGAGACAAGATATCTGAAATTGAGCTGAGATTCTCCGACAATAAGCAATTGTAATGATGGAATTTACCAAGCAAGGATTATGATGAGGATGGATCAGAGAAGTATAAGGGGGGAAAAAAAAAGTAGGCAGCTGTGGTGCCCTAGTCATCAAATAAAGGCAAATATCTGAAATGCTTGTATTGAAATATGTTGTTTTTCCACAGTTTTAAAAATTGTTTTTAATTCTATTTTTTTAATTGTAAAACTAATAGGCACATGACAAAAGTATTAGAAAAGAGAAGAAAAATTCATTCATGTTCAAGTTCAGAGGAATGTGAGTAGAGATTTGTTGGAAAACCTTAGCCATTACTAGCTAAGCTTAACTCCTTTCATTCTGTTTCACTTTATGCATATCCCTAAATACTGAACTAATACATGTATAGATTTTTATCAAGCCTATTCATTTTACATTAAATCATAAGCATTTAAAACATGACTGCTTATTGACTAGTATTTTTAACTTTTTATTAGATATCACTGACATTCATTTCAGGTGTAGACCACTATTTTTTCAAAATAAAAAAAAATCATCCATTGAGGATCAAATTATACTTTTTAATCTCGTATGGGTGGATTTTCATGTTTTTCAATCTTTCAACCAAAGTGTCTGTTTTGTGTCTCTCCTCCAGCCGTTTCCTGGGAGGCAATGGGCTCCTGCCTATGTCTGAGTTCCCTTCCACACCCCCAGAGTTTGACTGTGTTCCCTTCTCCTCCTCTGTCAATGGCTTACAGCATCTGTTTTGTAAGAACTATCCAGAAAAATGGGCGGGATTTACACCTGTATCCTCACCAACGCCAATCACTTTCTTCACTGCCCGGTCCTCGTCTTTCTCCTGCATCTGGTCAAGGACCTTGGAATAAAATCTTGCAAGTAAGTGCAAACTTGCCGTGTGCCTAGGACCCTTAGCTATTCCAAACTAACACACTGGCCCACTCTTGGCATTTAAGTAGTCTTTAAATATTTTTGCTTATTCTTTTTGCACTCACTCCTCTAAAAGTTGCCTTTCTCTCCTGTTGCAACTGAAGTGAGACAGTTCGTGTGTCCTGTCTCTCTTCGACTGGGTTTAAGGCATCTTTGGGGAAACCCCTGTGGCTCAGCGGTAAAGAATCCGCCTGTAATGCAGGAGACGCAGGAGACTCGGGTTGGATCTCTAGGTCTGTAACATCCCCTGGAAGAGGAAATGGCACCCACTCCACTATTTTTGCCTGGGAAATCCCATGGACAGAGGAGCCTGGTGGGCTATAGTCCACGGGGTTGCAAAGAGTCAGACACGACTAAGCAGCTGAACACACACACACACACACACACACACACACACACACGCAGACATATACAATCACACATGCAGTTTTGAGCTTGGTTTACTTCATTGCCTAAAGAATCTGCTCTTTAATGAATTCAAGAAAAGTTAGAATATTTAAATAATCTAGCCTTTCCTCCTTATTATGTTTGAAGTAATGTTCTTTGCAGCTTTCCATCCCTAGACAGAAATGGGGTAGTATCTAAATCACTTATCTGACCAATATTTTTCAAGCTCTACTAACAACAAAGTCATTATACTAAGCCTCGTTGTGGGTACCCAAAGATGCATAAAATCATGGTGGAAAAGTAATATTCTTCTCACTAGCAAGTGTAGTTTGGAGGAATGCCAGCTTGCTTATTCCATTGGCAAACCTGTTATCCCATTTGAGGTCCAGGACTTCCCTGGTGGCTCGGTTAAGCGTCTGCCTACAATGCAGGAGACCTGGGTTGAATCCCTGGGTGGGGAAGATCTCCTGGAGAAGGAAATGGCAGCCCACTCCACTATTCTTGCCTAGAAAATCCCATGGATGGAGGAGCCTGGTAGGCTACAGTCCATGGGATTGCAAAGAGTCCGACACGACTGAGTGACTTCACTTTCATTTATTCCTAAGAATGGGTTCTAAGTCTAGAGATCCTTGGTTGCTTCCTAGACTATATCAGATGAGTAACCACTACCATATTACTATTTTGCCTGTTGAAGACACTCCAGTTTTTTGCCTGTTGAAGACACTCCAGGCTTCCTCTTTGCTCTTTACTTGCTCACTCCGCTGGCCAGGTAAGAGCCAGAGGGCTTGGAGGAGACTAAAATAAAATCTCTGCAAGGTGCTGGTACATGGAATGTAATTCTTCCTAGGACAGTGCCTCACAGCTATTGGATTTTTTCCCACAAGTTTAGCTACTTCATGTTTAAAATGAGAGAGCTGAACTTTCAGAATTCTATCCAAATGGCAATCTGTGACTCTAATTTTGTTGTCTTTAGCAAGGAAGTTGAATTATGATTTAGAGCTAGAAAATAACATAGAAATACAAAATCTAAACTTATTGCTGAAAAAAATGAGAAAACTGACAAAAGAAAGTTAAGTGATTCCCCCAAGCCTACATAAATGGAAAAAAATCACAGAGAAGAACAAGGTTTAAGTCCCTATTCCTTGACCACAAGGAAGGTGCAAGAGAGTGGTGCCGACAGTGATGAAGGAACCGTGTTTGAATCCTGTGTCAACGCTTCCTTACCTTTAAAACCTAAGCAATGTGACTCAAACTTTTAAACATTCTATTTATTCTTCTAGGAAATAGAGACAACAATAACAGTATCTGCTTCCTGCAGTTGAAGTGAGCATGAAATGACATTATTGTTGAAAGAGCTTGACCAAGTGTTTTCAATAAACACACAAGAGTCTTTCAAACAGTAAAAGGGTCTTTATGGCATTACTATATGGACTTCAGATGAATAAGGAGGGGGAGAAACTGTCAAATCAATATTTCTTTGCAGCGTTCTGAACAGAAATATGTGGCATTGTCTCATAGGCCTAGCCGAGTTAACTCTGGAGGAAGGGATTTCTTGTGACTTCCTTTTTCTTCTTAACACTTTGCTGTACTCTGAATTTTTTTTTTTTTTTTTAGCATGTGCTATTTCAAAACTGAAGAAAAATAATGAAAAGTCTAAAGAGAAAAAAATTATATCCAGGAAGGTCAGGAAGTACATATGTTGGTTGTTCAGTTGTGTTCGACTCTTTGCGATCCCAGGGACTGTAGCCCACCAGGCTCCTCTGTCCATGGGATTTCCCAGGCAAGAATACTGGAGTGGGTTGCCATTCCCTTCTCCGGGGATCTTTCCCACCTAGGGATCAAACCCACATCTCCTGCATTGTAGACAGATTCTTTAACAGGAGTAGGTGGCAAACTTGGCTTATGTCATTATTCTGAAGGGGTAGCTTTTAAAAACGATTCGTTAACGAATTAGCAGAGCTGTTTCCAAGTGTGTGGGAGGTGGTATTGTTCTGAAAACATTGCAACCCTTTAGATGAGAGTACAGGTGTGTTTGGGGAATGAAAAATGGAGAAACAGATATAGATCCAAGCTACAGCAGAGTAACTGCAGAAGAACTCATATTTTTTTTTTCTCCAAGGATTAGTTGTGGTAGCGAGCACTGCCAGCTTGAGTTTCTAAAATTTATTTTCTAGCCAGTGCTATAATTTGTATTCTTGTGTATTGACCGAGAACTGCTTCATTCACTGAAGCTACCCACAGAGTGGAGCGGCCGGCCCTGTGCAGTGCCCGCTGCGGTCCCATAGATGGCAGCATTTCACAAACAACGCCCGCGCCGAGCCTGGGGCCCTTCCTGCTCTTTCCTCCCAAAGAGAAAACAGCTCCATAATCTGTTGACAGGATTAAGGACCCCTGTTGTTTTACAGGAAGTAAATAAATCCTTATGGTATTCTGGAAATCTCAGAAGTAGATGAGAAATTGTTTATCCTATGGTAGAGGTATCAAATGAATATTTACAGCGTTTGAAACAATTACCTCAGATTGATGTGGACTGGTGTTAAAAACCCAGCCTGTTTGCATTATCTGGTTTAGAGTATCTGCTAAACTCTTGCACAGTAGGTTTGCGTTCTGTGTACAGAATTTCTTGCTTGTATGAGTGGATGTGCTTGGTCACTGAGTCGTGTCCGATTCTTTGTGACTCCATGGACTGTAGCCCACCAGACTCCTCTGTCCATGGGTTTCTCCAGACAAGAACACTGGAGTAGGGTAGCCATGCCTTCCTCCAGGGAATCTTCCCAACCCAGGGATCAAACACAGGTCTCCTGCATTGCAGGCAGATTCTTTACCATCTGAGACACCAGGGAATAGTGAACACATTTGCTTTTTAAATTCAGATGAAGCATTTAGAAATTAAAATATGATCTACTGTGTATATAGTGTGAGTGAGTGTGAAGTCACTCAGTCGTGTCCAACTCTTTGTGACCCATGGACTGTAGCCCACCAGGCTCCTCTGTCCATGGAATTTTTCAGGCAAGAGTACTAGAGTGGGTGCCATTTCCTTCTCCAGGGGATCTTCCTGACCCAGGGATCAAACTTGGGTCTCCCGCAGTGCAGGCAGACGCTTTCCCCTCGGAGCCACTGGGGAAGCAGATCATTGTGTGAAACCGACACCACATGGCATTATAAACTTTAGGAACACAATAAACAAAATAAAAGATCACAGTTCAAGTGGAATTTGCGTGGTTGTATCCAGCTCTTTGCAACCCCATGGACTGTAGCTCACCAGGATTTTATGTCCATGAGATTTCCCAGGCAAGAATACCGGAGTGGTCAGCCATTTCCTTCTCCAGGGATCTTCCCAACCCAGGGATCGAACCAGGGTCTCCCACATCGCAGGCAGATTCTTCACGACTGAGCCATCCCCCAACCTAGGTTTCTGAATCACGCCAGACAGTGGTAGTTCAGAGTTCTAACACGCATCTAATTCAAAAAATAATAGACAAGCCCTGCACTGCTAGGCACTTTGTGAGCATAACCTCACTGAATGCCTTACAGCAACTCTAAAAGGTAAGTGTGTACCATTGCTTTTGCTCCTCATCCTTTGGATCTGAAAGGTGAGCCACAGGTGTTAAGCACTTTGCCGAAATGCAGAGCCAAGCCCCAAACTCTGAATTCACAAATTCAATAACAGAAGATAAATAGTTTCACAGTAGGTATGTGTAAGTACAAGTTTATCTTTCACTTTAAAACTCACTGAAATTCTCAATTTTAGATAGTATTTAAGGTAAACGTTAAAAAAGTACTCATGGGTAAATCTAGAATATTGATGCTGCATTAAATGCTTTTAGTTAGTATTCTTAAATACGTCTCTTAAATAATTCAGAAGTGACACAGAACAATCATCTCAATCCGTCAGTGGTCTACACTCGGGCGTCGATTCAGTGTTCTAGTCAGGTTTTCCACTGCCCTAGGGTAGGGTGCATTTTTTTTTTTTTTTTCACTCCTAATTTGGACTGCAACTTCCTTTACTCTATGTGTTCCAGAAAGCTAATGATTTTTTAAAAGTGTGTTTGATTTGTGGTTATAATGCACTACTAACTCATTTCCATTTTGAGCACAGCACAGACATTTTCTTATTGTGAAGATAAAGATTTCCAGGAAGAAAATAAAAGTGATCTTGTAAGTGATAGTCTCTAATACAATATCAGATCTGTAACAGCACAACTAATCTGTAAAGGTTTCACCAGGCCTCAAAGTACAATTTTTATTTTAAATTCAAGCATTTGAAATGTTGAATATCATTGCCATTTTGATTTTCATGAAGAATAATTGGATTAATTGACCTTAATAACCAAAGAGACTTATTAAGTACTGGATATAGTAGTAATTCTGACTCCGTTGGACTTCTCAATTGTCTGGTCTTCAGTTGGGTAAAATGTGAAAATAACTATTTTATTTAGTGGTGGTAAGTGGTGGTGAATATAATTGTTTGTGTAAAAAAGAAAAAAGTGGGGAAAAAAAAAAAAAAGGATCCAGGAGAGGCTTCAGAAAAAACCTGGGTCCAAAGGCAGATCCATCTCGCTTACCACCCCTCACACCTGACTCTTGTTTAGTCCCTAAGTTGCGTCCTACTCTTTTCGACCCCATGGGCTGTAGCCCATCAGGCCCCTCTGTCCCTGGGATCTCCAGGCAAGAGTACTGGAGTGGGTTGCCAGTTCCTTCTCCAAGGGATCTTCCTGGCCCAGGGATCGAACCCACATCTCTTGTGTCTCTTGCGTTGGCAGGTGGATTCTTTCCCACTGAGCCCCCTGGGAAGCCCACACCTCATTATATCCTGTCATTGTGCAGCTTCCCGAGGCCAGTGAAGCTGCCGATGACCAGTCAGTGCATAGAGGCTGGTCCAGATGTTGCCCATTGTGCGTATTAAGCTTGACAGGATTCATTTAGCAGCCAAGTGTAGAGAGAGCATTGCAGGCTCCTGTAGCGTTGGTAACATAATTCAATAATATGCAATAACAGTGATAAGAAGGTGATGAAAACCTCACCAGTAATTGCCTTTTTTTTTTTTTTTGGTTTATGATAAATACTTTTGATGCTTTAAATACTGCTTGAGGAAATTATAGAAAACAATGAAATGCTAGTCTAAAATATAACACTCCTCAATGCATTTTTTAATTATTGTGGTAAGGATACATAAGATGTTCTCTTTTAACAAAGTGTTCAGCATACAGCGCAGTATTATTAGGCACATGCTGTTCAGCAGATCTCTAGAACTTTTCCTCTTGCTTAACTGAAACTCTATACCCTTTGAACAACAACTTCGCACTCACCTTGGCCCCGGCCCCTGACAGCCATCATTATACCTTCTGCTTCTGTGAATTTGACTATTTAAGAGAACTCAAACAAGTGAAATTGTGCAATATTTGTTCTTCTGTGACTGGCTTATTTCACTTAGCGCAGTGTCCTCAAGGTTCATCCGTATTGTCACATTTTGCAGACTTTCCTTTATAAGGCTAATACTGCATTGGGTTGGCCAAAATGTTTATTCAGGTTTTACCATAAGATGTCACAGAAAAACCCAATAGAACTTTATGGCCAACCCAATATATGTACTGGAGAAGGCAATGGCACCCCACTCCAGTACTCTTGCCTGGAAAATCCTGTGGATGGAGGAGCCTGGTGGGCTGCAGTCCATGGGGTGGCTAAGAGTCGGACACGACTGAACGACTTCCCTTTAACTTTTCACTTTCATGCATTGGAGAAGGAAATGGCAACACGCTCCAGTGTTCTTGCCTGGAAATCCCAGGGATGGGGGAGCCTGGTGGGCTGCCGTCTATGGGGTTGCACAGAGTCAGACACGACTGAAGCGACTCAGCAACTTACCAGTAGCAATACATGTATACCAGATTTTCTTCACCCGTTAATTTGTTGATGGTTAGTTTTTTTTCCAAATCTTAGCTGTTGTGAATAATGATGCAAAGAACATGAGACTGAAAATACGTGTTTGAGATCCTGATTTCAGTTCTTTTGGATAAAAACCCTAACGTGGAATTGTTAGATCATACAGTAGCTCGATTTTTTCATTTTTTGAGAAGCCTCTGTACTGTTTTCCATAGTGCCATTTTACATTTCCACCAACAGTGTGCAAGGATTTCAGTTTTCCTACAACCTCACCAACATTTTTTTGTTTGCTTATTTCTTGGTATTTTTATAATGACCATCCATTTAATGGATGTGAAGTGATATGTCATTATGGTTTTTTTTTTCTCATGATTAATGATTGTGAGCATCTTTTAATGTACTTTTTCATATATCTGTTGGCCATTTGTATATCTTCTTTGGAGAAATTTCTGTTCAAGTCCTTTGAGCATATTTGATTATGCAGCTTTGTTTTCTTTTTGCTATTGAATCTTAGAAGTTTCTTCTTTATTTTGGACAATGACTCCAGAGATATTTGTTGCAAATATTTTTTCCTTGTCACTCCATTGATTATTTTGTTTACTGTAATCCTACTTGTTTATAGTTGCTTTTATTGCCTTGTTTTCGATGTCACGTTTTAAAAAATCATTGCCAAAGCCAATGTCACGAACCTTTTCCCTTATGTTTTCTTCCAAGAGTTTTACAGTTTCAGGTCTATTTTTAAGAGTTTAATCCATTTTAGTTGATTTTTGTGTATACAGTGCACTTTTTAAAGTCACCATTCTATTTTAAACTTTAGCAGTCAATCTTACATTTGCAACAAAATCTATACACACTATCCTTTTAAAACTATATCTCTTGACTTTTGAAATACATGCAATTAAGAATTTGCTTCAATTATGACTGATTCACATTGTTGTATGGCAGAAACAAACACAAAAGTGTAAATCAATTTTCCACTAATTAAAATATCGTTTAAAAATGAAGAAAGGGGGGGAAAAGAATTAGTTCCAATAGCTATAAATAATTATCACTGTTTATAAAGCAGACATCAGTATTTTGAATTGCCTCTTTGAAATCATGTAATGACATATAAATATGTGATAAGTGCCAATATTTTTGAAGGAGTAGTATATTTTTCAAAAGTAGGGAACAAGATTTGTCTAAAAGTTTAGAAAGATATAAAAGATACATTTTTTTTCAGATATCATGTAATTTTTACAACAAACCAAATTAAAATGTAATAAGAATAACACAGACCCTTGAGAAACACTTCATTGAATATGATTTAGGTTTTCACCTTTTTATAAGTCTTTGTGTAAGTGCATTAAAAATCAGGAGACTGATTAAGTCTGAAAATAAGGTCACCATAGCCAATATCTATATATCTTTGTTATTCTGTCTTAGGTTAGACTCTTTTGCTCCTGGGTCGAGGCCAGTTTCCTGATATGGGCTTGTTACTCTGCTTTACAGCAAGCTTTAAGGTCAGCCTGTTGGCTTAGAAATATTGCTGATCCTGTCCTCATTTCCAGAATAAATTAGACACTTGAGCTGCTTCATTATTTCAGGTACCTAGGTAGATTTTCCCTTTGGTCTTAAACACAACTTGACATCTTATTTTTTCCTATTTAACATCTCTGGCATCTCTCCCTTCCTTTCAGTTGCTACTGTCCCTGCCGCATCACCTCGCATTAGGTTATACTTCATAACTAACGGGGCTCTGTTCCTGGTGTCCTTGCTGTTTAATGTCACTTGGAAATTCTTCCTAAAAAATTCATCTCAAGAGCCATTAGTTGCTGATCCTGTCAAATGCCTCTGCCTGACTTTCAAGATGGTAATCTAGTCTTATTTATCCAATCTGATTCTCCATCCTTCCCAATAAGAGCTCTGTAGACCAGCCCAATTCTTATCAATCCCAGAATATGGCACACCCTTCTTAACTCAATGACTCTTCTCCTTTTCCCCACATCTGGGGTTCTCTTCCCTCTCTGCTGTCATATCTAACCCCTCTTTTAAGTGCCCATTCTGATTTATCTGCTGTTGTATTCCTGGTTGCAGTAGAGTCTGGAATGTGGTAGGGACGCAGTAACTTCAGAGCCTGTTGTTGTTCAGTTGTGTCTGAGTCTTTGCGACCCCATAGACTGCAGCATGCCAGGTTCCTCTGTCCTTCACTATCTCCCAGAGTTTGCTCAAATTTGTATCCATTGAGTCAATGTTTTTATCTAACCACCTCATCTTCTGCCACCCTCCTTCTCCTTTTGCCTTCAATCTTTCCCAGCATCAAGTTCTTTTCCAATGAATTGACTGGCTCCTTGCATCAGGTGGCCAAAGTATTAGAGCTTCAGTATCAGTTCATTCAATGAATATTCAGGGTTGATTTCCTTTAGGATTCACTGTTTTGATCTCCTTGCAGTCCAAGGGACTCTCAAGAGTCTTCTCCAGCACCACAGTTCAAAAGCATCAATTCTTCAGCGCTCAAGCTTCTTTACGATGAACCCAAAGGCCACTTTGCCTGTGACGTTGTCTCGGATTATACTGGGTCACAGAGGCCCTTCCTTTTCCTGAAATCTTTTCATGCATATGGCCTGGAACAACGTATTTATTTATTCCTTTATATTCCTTGGTAGATTGATCAGCCAGTACTCTTTCTTACAGGATTGTATATTCTTGTTCTGCTTAATAAACACTAAGATTAAAGGTCATGTGCTGGTCCAGTCTGCTCCCTTCTACATTTAAGTAGCTGCCTCATGGCTTGAGATTTGTCGTGCAAAGTGAGCTCTCTAGGGAGGAGGGGTTGCATGGTTGGCAATCACACCCATATTCAAAATTCAGACCAATGTGAGTTTGAGTCCTGTCTCTATCAAAAACAAGTTCTGTGACCTTTACTTTTCTAACTCAGATCTTCATTTATGATATTTTAAAAGTCTGTCTCATGTGGTTAGGACAAAGATTAAATTAAGTCTTGTGTGAAAAAGGTGAGATGCTACTTGCCACCTTGCAAACACCCAAAGGACAAGTATGACTATTTTTGTTACTTGATGTTTTGTTATTGCCAGAATTCCAGCATGGGATCCCTGGCTTTACTGCAAACTAGTGACATTGTGAATTTTAATAATTTTAATGCATTATGAGACATCTGTCAGCCCCTGTGAGAATAA
The DNA here is from genome assembly GCF_029378745.1 of Bos indicus. NCBI lineage: Eukaryota > Metazoa > Chordata > Mammalia > Artiodactyla > Bovidae > Bos > Bos indicus. Next base: position 48,711,593 of record NC_091782.1, on the reverse strand, counting down.
GGAATAGTAATTTCAAAATTACTCTCTATTGTCTTTGAAGAAAGTGTTTGCTCTCTTTTTGTTTTGGTATCATTTTCCACGAAATGAAAATCAGAATCCTTACATGGTAGGGATAATGCAGGAATATAACTGGTTTTGATTTTTTTTAAAGCATTTTGACAATGCAAAGTGCTATAACTGAGAATTAAATACTTTAATATTAAGAAAAGCTTAACTCATAAAAAGATATTGCAGTGCTCATCAGTGTAGCATTATTTAAAATGCAAAATTTGTGGTCTCCTAAGTGGGCCTTCTCTGAGCTCTGGAATGAGACTGACTGGTGTTTGAATTCAGGCTCTGCACTTGCATCGGGTCAAGCTCTGTAGTTGTTCTGCTTTGTATCCGTTTTCCTCACCTGAAAAGTTGGGGAACAAGCTTACTTCTGTAGGTATGTTTTAGAGCAAATCTCAACAAGTAACAATGCATGAACTACATTTTGGAGTCAACGTGTGGAATCAACAGTGACTTATTGATCACATGGACTTTGCATTACGGGTTAGGCTCTGATTGAGGCACAGTGAGAGGATTTGTAAGATATTCAACAAATATATGCTGAATATTATGCATCTACTACCCATCAGACCTTCTTCTAAGCACCCTGGGAGAGTCAACAAAGCTCGACTCCCTCACAGAGCTCTTAGTCCATGGGTTGTAAAATAAACGTGTAAAAAAATGCATAAACAATGTTGCAATTTATTTCAAGAATCAAGTTACAAATCTTGAAGCTTGAGAATAATAGCAAAGAAGAGAAAATTTAAATAATGGTCTAAGGTAGCAATTGCAAAGATGTCCTAAGGGAGTAGATGATGAATTGCCAAGTGTATGTTATAAGCAGTGTCCAAGATATTTTTAAAGCAGAGAAATCACTTTATATATATATAATATGTTTATGAGAAGTTTTCCCCACACTAACTTCACTCTGAATTCAATTCATGTGCTGAATGACAGTGGGCTGTGCTATGTCATCTGTGCACAAGAAAAAAAATGAGTGTCTGCAATGAGTGTTTTTTGCACACCTAATAAACATTGATGATTTACTTTGCTTTCTTCTGATAGGCTTCCCAGTTGGCACTATTGGTAAAGAACCCACCTGCCAATGTAGGAGACATGAGACATGGGTTCAGTTCCTGGGTAGGGAAGGTCTTCTGGAGGAGGGCATGGCAACCCACTCCAGTATTCTTGCTTAGAGAATCCCATGGACAGAGAAGGCTGGTGGGCCTCCATGGCATCACAAAGAGTCAGACACGACTGAACTGACTTAGCATGTATGGATGCATTCTGACTGATGCTGTTGTTGTTCAGTTGCTCAATCACATCTGGCTCTTAAGGACCCCATGGACTGCAGCACGCCAGGCTTCCCTGTCCTTCACCAATTCCCAGAGCTTGCTCCCATCCAACGATCTTATCCTCTGTTGCCCACTTCTCCTGCCTTCAGTCTTTCTCAGCATCAAAGTCTTTTCCAATGAGTAGGCTTTTTGCATCAGGTGGCCAAAATAGTGGAGCTTCAGCTTCAGCATCAGTCCTTCCAATGAATATTCAGGGTTGATTTCCTTTAGGATTGACTGGTTTGATCTCCTTGCTATCCGAGGGACTCTCGAGAGTCTTCTCCAGCACCACAGTTCGAAGGTATAATTCTTCAGCCCCCAGCGTTCTTTATCGTCCGGCTCTCACATCCATACGTGACTACTGGAAAAACCATAGCTTTGACTAGACAGACCTTTGTTAGCAAAGTAATACACTCTGATAGGCAATTTAAACACACACACACATGCACACACACACACACACACACACACACACACACACACCAATTTCCAAAGATCTAGGAAATACAACTTGCAGACTTTGAAATCAAGCTGAAGGTATGTAAAGTAAAGCAAAACACAATTGTTTAGCTGTTCCACTTACTTCATACAGAGGACTCACATCAGAAAGCACACAGAGGCCAATGCTGCTTTGCTGACATCAGCAGATGGGCTGCTTCTTGTCACTAAATGGAAGCTTCTGATCAGGAAGGAGGATTTTTTTTCTGGGTGTCTTTTTTGGAGCTTCCTATCTCACTTTTCATCTATAATGAAACAGCATTTAAAAGAAGGTGGCATGTGAGATGAAATTAGAACAGAGTCTTTCTTTCCCATGAATAGAGAGCGGTTGTTCCAGTTAACTTTTGCCTTTTATTTTGCTTTGACACCATTGTCAAAACGTTTAACTCTTCTTCTCCCAGAACTTGTCATTTGTGGAAAGAGAGTGGTGACTGGCAAAGAAATTCCACTGATGTTATTGAACACAGGTCTGATGAAGCGAACTCGGTGTTACTACGAGATAAGAAAATCAGGCAGAAATAAACAACTTGACATTTTACTTCCTTTTTACAGGGTAACTCAGACACAAACCACATGGTTTAGGCCTTTTGATTTAGAAATGGGAAACATGACAACTGGCTGTTTTTCTAAATCTGAAACCAAAGAAATTGTAGACTTCCTGAAGAATTATACACTTGAGTGGTTCTAGGTAACCTCAGGATTTGCAGAACCCTCTTGAGGGCTTTGAAGGCTGTTAAAACAGAGTTTGGCAAGTGTTCACTGGGCGAAGGCATGCGGTTGAAAGAGAATAGAACTAAACTGGTGTGTGTGTCCAACAGTGCAAAATGACTAAGTGCAGGTAAGCCAGAATACCTGGAAGGAAAAAGCGTGAGTAATAGAACACAGATGATGATTGCCATCGGGTAAAAGAGCAAGTGTCTTACAATTGGAAAATGGTCGCTGTGCAGTCACTTAGTCGTATCCGACTCTTTGAGACCCATGGACTGTAGCATGCTAGGCTTCCCTATCCACCATCTCCTGACCTTGCTCAAACTCATGTCCATTGACTTGGTGATGCCATCCAACCATCTCATCCTCTGCTTTCCCCTTCTACTCCTACCTTCAATCTTTCCCAGCGTCAGGGTCTTTTCTAATGAGTCAGCTTTTTGCCTCAGGTGGTCAAAGTATTGGCATTTCAGATTCAGCAGCAGTCCTTCCAATGAATAGTTAAGGTTGATTTCCTTTAGGACTGACTGGTTTGATTTCCTTGCAGTCCAAGGGACTCTCAAGAGTCTTTCCAACACCACAGCTCAAAAGCATCAATTTTTTGGTGCTGAACCTTCTATATGGTCCAACTCATATCCATTTATGACCACTGGAAAAACTATAGCTTTGACTATATGGACCTTTGTTGACAAAATAATGTCTCTGCTTTTTAATATGCTAATATTGGATAATGGAGACTCATGTAATAATTAATTATCTTGCTTTCTCTTAAGTTCATGAGCACATTAAAAGGAGTTATTGGTGGGGTCAGAAAGAGTAAATCACAAAGAACTTTGAGTACAAATGCTTTCTTTCTGTACTTAGGTGAGTTCAGAAAGGGCTTGCCTGGTGGCTCAGATGGTAAAGAATCTGCCGGCAATGTGGGAGACCTAGGTTTGATCCCTGGGTTGGGAAGATCTCCTGGGAAAAAGGAATGACAACACACTCCAGTATCCTTACCTGGAGAATCCCATGAACCGAGGAGCCTGGTGGGCTACAGTCCATGGGATCGCAAAGAGTCAGATATGAAAGTGATTCTTTTAGTGGAGATTAGGGAAGAGAAGAGAGGATGCTCTATTAAGAAGGAACATGAAAGACCAAGAGGAGAAAACCTAGAAAGTGTGAACAGACATTCCTAAGATTAGGGCTCCAGTCTGCTGCATTGCTTCAGTCATGTCCAACTCTTTGCAACCACATGGACTGCAGCCCGTGCCAGGCTCCTCTGTCCATGGGATTTCCCAGGCAAGAATACTGCAGTGCATTGCCATTCCCTTCTCCAGGGGATCTTCCCAACCCAGGGATCGAACCCATGTTTCCTGCATCGCAGGCAGATTCTTTACCACTGAGCCACTGGGGAAGTCCCGGGGCTCTGCCGGCAGAGGGACTTTTGAGATGGTGTATATTCTCTATTAGCTTCTGGTTGTCAGCTGTGTGATAAGAGTGAAAACCTAAAGAGTATACAATGCCCCTTGTGCAGAATGAGCGGGAGGCGAGGAAAGCCATTTGGCCGCTGTGTCCAGCAAGTGCAGCATTTCACGACGTGAGCTACCTGGGGAGCTGGTGTCAGACTGGGACGGCACAAACGTTTATCCTTGGCCTTTCCATGTTTGTCGCCTACTGTTTTCACTCTCACGCCCTTACTGTCTTAGTGATCACTCAGTTGCTGAGTGCTTTCTGTTTACTGCCCTCCCCTTTTATGTGCTCCTGATTCCAAATGCTTTATTTAGTGCCAGATATCTCAGTCTTGACCCTTTGATGTCTGGGGCCAGAACACTCTTTGCTGTGCAAGACTTTTCTGTAAATTGCAGGATGTTACCAGGATGCCTGTCCTCTATCCACTGGACACCAGGAGCATCCCCTCACACAGGGGCAACAATTAAAAATGTCTAGACAATATCCCCTGGGGGTGGAGACTGCCTCTCCTGAGGGCATTAATGGTCTAGTTTGTGCTTACTGTTGTCTAAAAACCCATGTGCTAAAAATAAATGTTCTTCCCTGGAAATTTTTCCAACTGGTTATGAGTGAGAAGAGAGTCTAACTTGCCTATTTACTGATCATTAGTCGTGCGTGCATGCTCAGCCATGTCCGACTCTTTGCCACCCCGTGGACTGTAGCCCGCCAGGCTCCTCTGTCTGGGCAAGAATACTGGAGTGGGTTGCCATTTCCTTCTCCAGGTGATCTTCCCAATCCAGGGAGTGAAGCCTTGTCTCTTGTGTCTCCTGTATTGGCAGGCAGATTCTTTACCACTAGCTCTACACAGGAAGCCCATTAATTTCTCTGAACTGGCATGTGGTGTCAAATTTCAAAGCCTGTACATTTTTTTGTTTGCTGTTTCAGTGCTTTAATGAGTGTGTTCATCTTTTTCTTGGAAGTCAAATTATTTATCTATATCTATCTATATTACTTCTTTTAAAAATTCAATCAAATTGGACACAAACATAAAGAGATTATCTTTTTCTGAAGAGTTGTTGAGAGGAAGAGGCGGGGAAGGAGAAAGAACTTAGAGACATTTCTTCTAAAATGTGAACCTCTTATTGCCCATGTGCACTTGTTACATTTTCTGAAGTGAAATGTATTTGCAGCGAGTCTCAGTCTAACACATTTGATGGCTCAGGTTCTTATGGGTCAGTTTTCTCATATGTGGCAAAAGCTTCTCAATTTACAGATGACCTCATGCATAGATATCAGATGCTTATAGGCACAGGATCATTCCCTTGGCATTGAACAATGTCTTTTTTCAAAGTTGTGGTTTAGATATCTATTTAATGTTCTTGGTCAGAGTATTAATAACTAACAAAGAACCTACCCTATAATTGATGAGTTAGTACAAGTTCTGTTGTAAAATTGCATCATTTTTACTTCTACAGTGTTATGGATGAAACATGATTCTTGAAATGCCCTGCAATGCAGTTTAAAGTCTTTCATTTGAGTATCATTCTGTCTGAGCCCCAGGAACGTGGAATTTCCCAGGTAAGAATCCTGGAGCGGGTTGCCATTTTCTACTCCAGCAGATCTTCCTGACCCAAGGATCGAAGCCACGTCTCCTGAATTGGCAGGTGGATTCTTTACCACTGAGCCACTGGGGAAACCCAGGTTCTAAACCAAATGATAGACCTAGAGTCTAAAGACTGACTTTGAGAGCTGGTGAATACGCTAGTTTCTTCATTGTGTCTCTTGCTCCTTGTGTGATGAAAATAACATTTACTTTTCATGAACTAGGTGCAGGAAATTAAGAGTTTTTTCCCAGCATTGATTTTCCTTCCTTCTTTCCATCTATTTTCCTTCCTTCTGTGCATCCCACTGACATACAAGGAACTGTGGAGAGTGTACTGTGACTAGACACCATACCAGGCAAATGGGACAGAGACAGGAGAAGTTCCACAACGCCCTGACTGAATGAGGGGCCAGTCAAGTAGACAAGCTATGGAAAATGAGAGGGAAAGACCGAGGTAGTGAAAGACCATGTGCAGAACATCCGGCCCAGGCTCCATGGCCTTCTCTCGCCCAGCTTTTAGCCCCTTCTTATTTTAGGGGGTGGCGGGGTTTAGAGCTTATATGCAAAAATAATTAATGGAAGATAAATATGTCAAAAAGGAATTAAGATATTTCCAGATTATTCTGCAAAGTTGAGAATTCATTTCTGCACGGAAAATTGGTTATACATGCTTTTACTGCCTTTTTCTAACATTTTCCAATATTTTGACAAGCGGCTTCTTGGCGCTTTGCTTTCTTTGTCTGCAAAAACAATATTCTACAGGTGTTCTGGAAGGGACATTATTTTCTCACACTTCCAAGCAAATGATGCATCACTTCCCATCTTATTCTTGCTACAGTGCACACACGTGTGCACGCAGATTCTTGACTGAGGTCTGTGAAATATCCTAGAACGTCCTAATGTTGATTTACATCCTCTCTTGAAGAAACAATTAATATTGATTAATCTGAAGCGTGTAGCTTGACAATAATTGAACCCAATTCACAACAAAAACAAGTAAATTGTGGTGCTTAAAATTTTTTAATAATGATTGCTTTTTTTTTTTAAATCTCTGTGTCTAGATGATTGTTGACCTTGGATAAAATCCACTAGCAAATTCAAATTAAACAAAGCCAAAATATTGATGTGCATGGATATTTCAAAATATTGAAAGCAATTGAAACTCCCAAAATTATAAAAATTAGCATAATATGGAAAATCATTAAAGCTCATTCTTCAAAACTGATTTTAAATGATATATTGGTGGCTCAGACTGTAAAGAAGCTTCCTGCAATGTAGGAGACTCAAGTTCAGATCCTTGGAGAAGGAAATGACAACTCACTCCAATATTCTTGCCTGGGAAATCCCATGGACGGAGAAGCCTGGCAGGCTGCAGTCCTTGGGGTCACAAAGAGTCGGACACAACTAAGTGACTAACACTTTCACTTTTTCACACAATATAGTAAACAATGATAAAGGAATACTGTGATTTACGCAAATCTAACATGTGACTCTGAATTATTCAAGGAAATGTAAGAAAAGAACATACATCACATATCCTGCACAGCTAATTTAAATGATCACATATTCAATTTGAGAAACATTTCTTTGTAGATATCAGAGATATTAAAAATGGCAAACAAGAATTGCATATTTCTAGTTTTTCCCTACAAAGTTTATAGTATATTTTTGGATAAAGAAAAATAAATTACTCTTATTTATAATACACAGAATTTAGAACAACCTAAATGCCCGGTAATTCAAGATGATTAAATATGATACAGTTTATTAAATGAGGTATTAGGGAAAATGTTGTTGTTGTTTAGTTGCTAAGTCATGTCTGACTCTTTTGGAATCCCATGGACTGTAGTCCACCAGGCTTCTCTGTCCATAGAATTTTCAGGGCAAGAATACTGGAGTGGGTTGCCATTTCCTTCCTCAAGGCACCTTCCTGACCCAGGGATAGAACCCACATTTCCTGCATTGGCAAGCAGATTCTTTACCACTGAGCCATCTGGGAAACCCCGGTAGGGAAAATACTCAAATAAAATATTAAGCAAGAAAATAATATACAAAGTCTGTCTTATATAGCTAAAACAAATGATTGTTGTTTTCATAATGCAATATAGTAATGCAGTCACAGTTCAGTGACTAGTTATTTATCCCCCCCAAATCATACAGAAAATGTTCTACTTTCAAAGCACAATATGCTAAACTCTGTGGAGAGTATAGAGATGGGTAATCCTCTTCATTTATGTGTCTTGTTTTTGCAGTGGTGTTGCGTATATTTCATGGATGTTATACTGGGTGAAACTTAACACACGAGTACTTCCTGCTATGGACCCCTGAGTATGTACCAGCCACTGCTAAGTTTGGTATGAGGCTCAGATGGCAAAGAATCTTCCTGCAATGCGGGAGACTGGGGTTTGATCCCTGGGTCAGGAAGATCTTCTGGAGAAGAGAATGGTTATCCACTCCAATATTCTTGCCTGGATAATTCCATGGACAGAGGAACCTGGTAGGGTCACAAAGAGTCAGACACGACCGAGTGACTAACACGCTAAAGAGCTTGAACATTATATAAGCTGGTTCACCCAGCCATTCATTTGAATCTCAGCCAAACAAGACTCAGTCTTGCTCACTATTTTTCTAGACCTGAACAACATTTTATAATGGCTTTCGGTTTTTTCACCGCAGGAAGTTTGAGAAAACACGTAGAACAAAGCTCCAGACCTGAAGAGTACACTCAACATTCCCTTTGGAAGGGGTTTCAAAGTTAGTAGGCCCAGAAAAGGTGACTTTCTCACGGTAAATTGGGAAATAGATGAAAAGCAGGTTGTCCCATTTTCCTGATGTGGGAAACATATTCTTAATGTGAATGGACTTGTTCCCTGAAATAGCAATAAAAACTAGACAATGAGAGGCTGATAAGTTAACAGACAACGCCTAAATACTATTATTATTAAAGGAAAAAAGATGTAGATACTACTCCAATGTAAATGTTTTCAATTAACAGCATTATCTCTTATTGTACTTTGAATTAATTCTTCTACTGCATTTCAAGTATGTCTTTAATATTTTTGAAGCATATTTTTGTCAATAGTTGAGTTAGAATATTTAAAAATTATTTTTTTGCTGTTGAGAAAATATACTTACTTTTGTCTCACTGTACAAGGTACAAATCCATTCCCAGTGAAGCTATGTGAATAATATATAATAATAAAAAGCATTGGGGTATTTTCCAGATAGGTAATAAAATTAAATAAGAAATTATAAATAATAAAACATCTAAAAGAAAAAGTTGGAAATATTTATCTAATCTGGCATAGGGATCATAAAAGTAAGTAGAGAATTCCAAATAAAATTTTCAATATATTTGGTTATGAGTAAGCAACAGACTTCCAAATGCAATGATACATAAGTAAAATTGTGAAGCAAACCAAAAAGTGAAGAAAGTGTTTTCAAGTCAGAAGAAAAGCAAAGTATTTGTGCAAATAATAAGGATTAGTCTAAATCTAATCCAGTGAGTAAAAACACACACACTTCATCAATAAAATAAGCAAATTGACAATAAATCTGAAAAGTAAACACAAGTAATATAATACATAGTTGTAGATTAATGTCATTAAGATAGCCATCAAGGCTTGTAAACCGTAGTAGCACCTAGTGCTGTGCAAGTGAAAGTAAATTCAAATTATTTTACACTTACTTTCCTGGAAGAAATTTATATCAAAAGTTTAGAAGAATGTACAATATTTGATTCAGTAGTTTCAGTTCTAGACTACTTGTTGAATATGTGTTAAAACACAGAAAAACATTCCAGTAATACCTTTTTTATAATATATAGAAATTAGAAATAGTCGTAATGCTGAAAGTAGAGCATGGAACATTATATGTTAAATAGGATAGTAGTAAAATGCTCAGGATAAAATGTTAAATAAAAATAAAAATTTTAAAGATGAAGTGCTTAAGATTGGCTCTATTTTATGATTATATTTTTATGGTAAAATTAAGAGTGAATTTTAATTTTCTCTTTGTGCTATTTGATTTTTTCTATTTCTCTAAAAATTTTTAATTAGCTTAATAATCCGCTATTAATAATCAGTGTTAGTTCAAGGGAGAGAAAGAAGGAATTGCAACACAGATTGAGTGTTTCAAAGGTTGGATTCATGTCTACTTTCAGTCTTGCTTAATCCACATGTTTCTAAGTACTGCAAGTCATAACTATCAGAGTAATTGCATATTTACCACATCAGAGTCATAAAAGCATTAAACTTGATAAGGCAGCTGTGTTGACATGAGACTCCTTAATACTGTAATGGTCAGGATAGCTGGAGTTGAGCTTATCAACCATCTACACACAAAGGAGCCTGGCAGTCATATCCTCACTGACATGATATATTGTTCAGAAACCCTTGTGATTTGTTGCTATGGTGCCTGGGAGATCCTTGGAGGTTCCAGTTCCACAGTCTAGCTCGCTTGGGCATGTTTCGGGCATTCATAAATGAAAGAATGGAGTTTCTGTTACACCCATGAGATTTTCCAGAGTCCTTCCTCCAGTTGTATAGGTAGCAAAGAAAGTAACAAGTGGTCCCTCTTTAAACACAGTCATACGTTTATGCTGCCTCAATGCCGGAATCCAACTGTTTATAGGCAGAAAATTTAGAGATGCCAACCACTAAGGAAAAAGTGATGTAAAAGGAAAAAACAAGATGAAAGGAAGTGAAAAGAAACATCATCACATCATCACCTGCTACGATCCCACCCTCCTACGACAATAGATGTTTCCAGCATTTGGCCTCAGTTTTGGTGATTATGGGAACCAGAAAGGGGAGAGAGAGAGGAATAGGTTTTCACTATAAAACTGTAATAAAGACTAGTTCCAGAATTCCAAAGCTGGAAATCGACTCTCCTGATGAAAGATGAGAGAGATTCTTGGCCTCCCGTTCTCAGTTGGGAAAAGCCATTTACTTTTCTGTGCCTTTTATTGCTCTGAGAAGAAGAGCTAAAATATTTTTCATCTATCAAGTCCAGAGAGGCTTCCCAGGTGATGCTAGTGGTAAAGAACCTGCTGGCCAAGATGGAGAAGGAAGAGATGCGGGTGTGATCCCTGGGTTGGTTAGATCCTCTGAAGTAGGACATGGCAACGTGCTCCAATATTCTTGCCTGGGAAATTCCATGGACAGAGGAACCTGGCAGGCTACAGTTCATGAGACTGCAAAGAGTCAGGCACGACTGAGCAATTGAGCACACAGTAAGTCTAGGATTGCCTCTAAAAAATCTATTACATTTATAAATGTTTCACCTGTTTTGAACAAACAAGTCAACCCTTTCACTGGTCTTCTCTGGTTTTGTCAGTTAATCATTTTATGGTTATTTTCTTCACTAGATCAATGGATCACATAAACTATCAGTTTTCCAAAGATTGCTGGAAAATTTTTACATAGACTGTGGCATGTGGAAAACACTCTGATGATAGACAGAAGAGGACCTACAAATGTTGGTAATGGAGTCATCAGGAGAGTTGGAAGGAATGACAGATGCAGTAAAGTAAAAAATTTACCAAAAGTGTGATACTGATTGCTCTTTGCAGCATATTACTTCATTCTCCTTCTCTCTGTGTCTCTTCTTTTTTTCCTCTCTCTCCCCATCCTCCCTACTCTCTCTCGTCTGTAGGATATGTATGAAACAGGCTCGGTTTTCAAAAAATTTCTCTTACAAAGTGTCTATGAAAATGATTTGATAGTGCTGGAATACTAACAAAATTATATGAACTGTTGACTATCCATTACTCCAGTTTTAAAGTCCTTCAAAAACGAAATTTTAACAGCCTTAACCTACACTTGACTCCAACTGATGACCACACCTTGGATTTTGTCATCAATTCAGTCGCTCAGTCATGTCTGACTCTTTGTGACCCCATGGACTGCAGCACACCAGACTTCCCTGTCCATCACCAACTCCCGGAGATTGCTCAAACTCATGTCCATCGAGTTGGTGATTTTGTCATAGTGTGAGTGTATTTTCACTCTCGTAAAGTCTGAAATTCTCATCTGTGACCATAAACTTAATCTGACTTTATTTTTCACCTCCTCACATTTGCTGAAGTGTGTCTGTCATTCCTCCAACTCTCCCAGTTACTTCATTACCATCATGTGCAGGTCCTCTTTCAAAATAACTCATTTTCCCCCACTTAATCTGGATAACTTATATTCCCTATTAATTATAATTATCTCAGTGTTCACTCTATCTCTAAATTTGCCTAGAAAGGGAAAGTGCCAGCTATCAGCAGCAGCTGAGAATTTTAGAGGGAGATTAAAAATGTTGAGGACTGATGTGGAAGCTGGGTATGAAGTGGGATGAGATGGATGGATTCACAGTTGAGTCTGGGGCCAGGCAGAAGCTACCAGAGTCATATTTTTTTGATTGCTGGCCTTTGGAATGGTGGAAGTTGGGTGGTTGAAAGTGTTAGGTTCAGACCAATATCCAGTGAAGAAGAAAACCCATTAGTCAGCACATTTGCCCACTGTTTCAAGCTCCCTGAGTTTAGGCACACCACCAGGCTTTTCTTGCCATCCTGTTATACACATATATTTACCCCTCTTGAATATTCCTTGGCGAGCTCTATAAAGCATGCCCTGGTTCACTAAAGCTCCTTATTTATTCTTTCCAGACACCATTTCCTCCTATGTCACAGAGAAGACAAAAGCCTCGCGACAGAAACCACGACTCCATGCCTTCTCCATAAATTCTAAATAGTTTCTTCCAGTCCCTTTCTGTCTCTGAAGAGAAGGATCCCTGCGGGTCCCCGGTCTTACTCTCACCCCTCGTGTTTTGGAAATGTTCCCTCCTCCACTTCTGCATGTGCCCACCGTGTCTCCATTTCTGATGGAAACTTCTTTGAAACTGTGGATAAAGGGTGGGCTTACGTTTGCTGAGACCTGACCACTCCAGAGCCTAGCACAGCGTAGGGGTTCATTGGGTGTCTTGGACTCAGTGTGCAAGATACAGTGTCTAAAAAACCCATATTGACTTCAGACTTTCCTGATTCCTCTTCAAAAAGACTTGATTGCCTTCACTTCTCCACAAGGGCCATTTTCCTAACCTGGGGAGGATAAGAGAAATATTGTTCAAGTTCTCCTTTAAAATATTTTCTATCTCATACTCAGATAGTATGTTTAAAACTTGTATGTCAGGAAGTCATCATCTTTATTCTAGGTTCAGCTGGAACCAATTCCCACAGAGGGAACTATGAATTTTCATCATATCTGAGTCTAGAATATATGGTAATTCTCTGCACTATCTTTGTAACTTTTCTGTGAATCTAAAAATATTCTAAAATTAAACGTGTGTCAAAAAACATGAGGTTGCTATGAAAACTTTATAGAAAATTACAATTTAGATGCGATGGACCCTCATTTCTAAAAAAATACAAAGTGAAAAGACTGTTGATAACTACTTATTGAAATTTTTAAAAAATTGCAGCACTTATACTTCTGAAGTAATGCAAGCTTAAAACTGCATTAAGACTTTTAGGGCGATCTCTATTTTCATGTACATAAGCATATTAATAATATAAAAATAAATAAAGCCATAACTGTATAAAATACATTTATTGAGATGGAAATATCTATTTAGCTGTTTTTTCTTTAATGTTTTCTCATGAATTGTGCATGATTATATTCTTTCACAACATAATTTTAAACCTTATTTATTTACAGATACTTTGACCCACTGTTAAACGGATTGTCCATTTTAAAAAATAATTTTTAATACATTAGTAAGAAACATAATTTTCCATCAACGAATTTTCATTATATTTGTAGTGAAACTAGAGAGTGTGGTCATTTCAGACTTGTGATGTGTCCCAACTTATTTTCCTGAGTTCCTTCCTGTCTACATTTCCACTGGCAGTGTGTGAGTGAGCCTGTGGTAGGACAAAAAATGCCCTACCTCAAAGATCTAGTGTGTTAGTCGCTCAGTCATCTCCTACTCTTTGTGACTCCATGAACTGTAGCCCGCCAGGCTCCTCAGTCCATGGAATTCTCCAGGCAAGAATACTGGAGTGGGTTACCATTTACTTCTCCAGGGGATCTTCCCGACCCAAGGATCAAACCCAGGTCTCCTGCACTGCAGGCAGGAGTGACCAGTGAAGCCCACTCCAAAGATACCCACATTCTAATCCCTGCTGCTGCTGCTAAGTTGCTTCAGTCATGTCCGACTCTGTGCAACCCCATAGACAGCAGCCCACCAGGCTCCCCCGTCCCTGGGATTCTCCAGGCAAGAACACTGGAGTGGGTTGCCATTTCCTTCTCCAATGCATGAAAGTGAGAAGTGAAAGGGAAGTCGCTCAGTCGTGTCCGACTCTTCGTGACCCCATGGACTGCAGCCCACCAGGCTCCTCCATCCATGGGATTTTCCAAGCAAGAGTACTGGAGTGGGGTGCCATTGCCTTCTCCAATTCTAATCCCTAGAACCTGTCAAATTGCCTTACATTAAAAAGTGCTCTTTACACCTGTGATTAGGTTAATGATCTTGAGATGGGAAAAGGTTTCTGTGCTATCCCTGTGGATCCCAAGAGTTATCACAAGCATTCTTCTAAGAAGGAGGAGGGGTATTTTACTTCTTGACCCTGTGAACTTGGAGGCAGAGATGGGAGTGGTGTAGCCGCAAACGAAGGAAGACAGCCACCAGAAAGTTTAGCTCTTATTAGTGAAAGAAAACCCTATATATAACCATGAACTAACTATATAATATATCTGGTAAGCCAGTTACTGCCTTTGAATGGAGGGAGAGAGGCAGGGCAGAATCAAGAGGTAATGTCCCTAGAAATCAGTGAATCGAACTTGTGAATTTTGGGAAAGTTAAGGGAGAACATAACAAAATGATTTTGCAATAATGTTTATAAAATTTCCTTAAAAATATCAAAACATCTGAAAGACTGCATTCCTTTCCTAGCTGGGGAAGAATGAATGAACACAGAGGTCTGGGAATAGATAATTAGAGCAAACCCACCTGAAATGAACGTCCAAATGATGCAGGCTTACACTTTGTGTTTCCCCTGCTCTCTAAAGGGGAAGGAGAGCTGAGACTCAGTGAAGGTTGCAGAGCCACTGCATCTCGCGGGCCGTTAAGCCATCTCCCAGATTACAACACCTTTCTGATCTGATGGCATTGCCCAAGCTGTGCCCAGGAAGGCAAGCTTATTGTTTCTTTCAGCCTAATGACAGAGGTACCTGGCCCATGCAGTGAAGCAATATAATGGATAATAAAGCTCCCCAAGAGTCCTGGTACAAATACAGTGCAACAGGTCATGCGAGCTAATGAAAATCCAGTGACTTCATGAAAAGAGCTCTTGAATGCAGGTCTCAGAGATGATGGGGAGTTACACTCTGTGAAGCGTGTTCTCTGAGCCAGTGATTCCCAAGGACATAGGAACACAGGACTGTGCCGGGAGCAGGAGCTCTGCCCGTGGCAAAGGTCATGAGGAAGGAGGCTCGGCATACGCAAAGGCGGGATCGAGCCTCAGGAGTCCCCCTGGAAATTCTCGAGCATCTACCCCCAAAACCAGAGTCTGCCTACTTTCTGCTTTGTGCTCTAACCTACACCTCTGACTTTACGAGGGGCTGTCCCCACTACCTCTCTCTGAAAAAAAAAAAAAAAGAGTTAACTTACAGCTTCAGTTAATAAAGTTCCTGGGTGTGATAGTGTTTCAACCTACAAACTCCTTTGGAAGTCCTCTAGCCTGCCTGAATAGGTTTTTCTGGCTACATGTGATTGCTCAGAGCCTCCCAACTGTGAGAGGCATGAGATGTTCTAAACTGTCTAAATACAGATTCCTTTGAGCAGTTAAAAGATTGATTAGAAATTGTATTGGTGAAGGGTTTTTCACTTGTTGGGCCAATGTTTGCTGCTAAGTCTCCATATCCCTTACCTGCTGTGTCCCTGGCAGTGTATTGATTAATACAATTGGTGTAAGTAGTAGCTTTAATGTTTGTAACCTTGGACCCTTGAGTTAATTCTTTTTCTTGTTATAGCCCACCACACCTTTGCCCTATAGGAATGCAACTTTATCTAATGCTTTTGGAGGGTGGCGCCTGACTAATCACCTTTAGAGAAAAATAAGTTTTCTGAAGAAAGGGTCTTAAAATGTTAACAGGCCTCCAGGCCAGAAGATGATGCAAATCACCTAAACTTTTGCATATGATAAGTTTTCAGGAAGAAAGCCTGGCTTACTGTGTGACTCTACCCCTTCCCCCAGTATCCTCTATGCATAACTTAAGGTATAAAAACTACTTTGGAAAATAAAGTGCGGGCCTTGTTCACTGAAGCTTGGTCTCCCCATGTCGTTCTTTCTCTCACCTTCTGGCTGAATCATTCAGCCTCTTTTCTGCACTAAATTTTCTCACTGAGCTATCCTTATTTAACCACTCTTTATATCTTTAATTAACATTTAAATAAGCTGTTGTTTCCTGATCACCAATCCAGGGAATTCCTTCGAATCCACCGGGGCTGGACCCCGGCAGGACTGACTTGGCGAGTCGAGGAGAGACAAGACTACTGAAGTACTTGCACTGCATGAAGATACCAGGAAGTGGCTTAATCCATCAAGGGATATGCTATTTATGATTGCTTTATTGTTTCAGGTAGAAACGTTCAGATATTCAGATCCGCAGAACTTCGTTCAACCCCCCGGAAACAGAGAGGGTGGATGAACCTCCCTAACTTATAATAGGGAGTGGTTCAGACTTTGGAGGTTAAAAGTTGAAGCAAGCTTGGAGGCTGTGCTTATTAGAATACAAAATTGACATTAAGTCTGAAGTTTTCATTCTTCCTGTCACTCAGAGACTAAATGAGAAGCAGCCTTACTCTTCCATGCTAAGTTGCTGGTCACTCAGTCATGTCTGACTCTTTGTGACCCCATGGACTGTTGCCCACCAGGCTCCTCTGTCCATGGGATTTTCCAACCAAGAGTACTGGACTGAGTTGCCATTCCCTTGTCCAGGGGATCTTCCCAACCTAGGGATTGAACCCAGGTCTCCTGCATTGTAGGTGGATTCTTTACTGTCTGATCCATGATCCAAACCCTTAACTCTAAAGCCTATGTTCAAGGCTCTCAAGGAATTCACTCGGTTTCCTCTGCTGCTTGGATACATAAGTGTGAAATGATGGTCTGGGTGCTGTAGCCCATCTGCACAGCATGAAACCAAGCCCTGCTTATGTTCAAAGGGAAAAGAAACTTTCTCTCTATATATATATTTCTCTGTCTCCCCTCCTTTCTCTCATACACACACACACACACACACACACACACCCAAGTGCCCCCCATTCCTGTTTTGGGGGACTATTAGCAGATGATCATATGGAAGAGAACTCAAAGGAAACGACCTCCGGTGTTTCTTCTGAGACTCCCCCACCTGATTCTGACAGCTCCCACTTGGCCCTTCTCCCTCTCAGCACCGGGTGCCCCATGACTTTCTAGCTAATCTCCACCCTCCGTTTCTCTTCACTTTGGATTGTCCTTGCCGAACGTCTGCCTCTACGGTTCTCGTAACCCAAATGCACAGCCAAAGCATCAGGCGCCCATTAGACTAAAGGTCTTACCTTTTAGCGTCCATACTTCCACATGGTGGTTAGACACACCACGTGGCCATTCTGAGCCAGACACTATTCTAAATATGGGTGGATATAGTAATCAAGAGGTATCTTCTGTCTTTGTAATGCTTTTAGAATGTGTTGGGAAGAAGGAGGAGAAACAAGTACAGAATGATAGATAATTTTCTTGAGGTTTGTTTTCTTGGGGAAAACAAGCCAAAACCCCCTAGTTCACCTAGTGATCTGTAGGAAGCCTTGCCCATGGGGAGACCTGTAAACTAGGACTCGGGATGAACAGCAGGTAGACCAGATGGAGGAGGGGTTTCCACAGAGAGGCAAGAGCAGAGATAATGGCCAAGAACGAATGAGTATAAAGATCAGGGAGGCGTGTTTCATGTGGAATGTGAGGCTGCTGGCAAAGCAATGGGAAATACTGAGCCCGAGGGTGACCTGATCATATGCATCTCAGAGGCGACACTCTGCTGGGCCTATGAGTTGTGGGCAGGGTTAGAAAGAGGGGAGATGAGGCTAGAGGATGGGGCACAATGAGGGGTTTATTCAAGGGATTCAAGGCAGAAACAAAGGATGGAACTAAGGAAGAGGGAATAGAAAGGCGTTGGGCGGATACATGGACTATTTATAGGAGACCAGGTTTTTATTTATTAAATAAAAAGACAAGGGGAAGAAACGAGGAAAACTCTTAGATTCCTGACTCAGGTAACAGGATTGAGAGATGTCCTGGACACTGATTTAGGAAATGTGAGAGTGGGATTAGATTGGAGGTGCTGGGAAGGATATAGCTGTGGTTTTGTAAATGTGAGACTGAGGTGTCTGTGCAGATGACCAGAAATCAGTTGACACGCCTTACTTCTGAGGATCCAGGGCATTTAACAGGTTCATCCAAGGTTACATAATCAATTAACTGTGGGCCTCGGACCCTGCTCTATGTTACCCTGCATCTGAGATTGAGGCATCATTATTGAGTCAAGTGGGTATGACTGCTAGCTTAGCATCACCTGTCCACAGGTGTAAGGGACATGTTCATTCACACTGCTGTACTGAGTCCCCCTCCGAGGCTGGGGAATGAGTAGAACAGGTGTGTGTTCAGACTGCAGGGATGAGGCAGGAGGTAGCTGGCCCTGGACAGGAGCGAACCCGTGGCTTTGGTTTCAAAAGCCTCATTTCTAGCTAGCTGGACTGGAGATCACTGACAGATGTAGTCATAAAATATGAGAAAGAGAGCGACTTATTCAAAGGAAGAAACTCACCTGGACTCCATATATAGTGATTTTCAAGAGCTGAAGATGAAGCAGGCAGGTCACTTTTGAGATTCTTTGTCTTTTGAACCTGAAAAGCACAATATTTCAAAGAAGACTAAAAATCAGAAGAAAGATTATCAATTAAACTTTAGGATTCTCTGTTTAAGTGTGTGTGTGTGTGTGTGTGTGTGTGTATGTGATACATTTTCTTTAGGCGTCTGCCTAATGCAAGAATCATGCTGCTGGTAAAAGACCAAATATTGCTGAATGTTACCAGAGGTCTGTCAGTGTGTTGCTGAACCACATTTGGACTAGAACCTAGTTCTCAAGGCATATGTACAACTGGCCAAACGGGGGGAGATAATGACAAGATGACAGGCTAAAAGCAAGATTTCCAGCTGCAGTGGGGCGCCCTCCTGGTTCTCTGCCTGCCTGACTTGTCCCTCTTGCTGCTCCTTGGAACACAAACCAAGCATCGGAGTCAAGGATTTTCACACAGCCAGTGTTTGTCTCCGACCCCCAACACACTTGTTCGCTTTCTTGAGTCTCCTCATGAGGCAAAATTCTGTACTTGGACAAGCACACTGTATTATCCTTCCTACTTTTCTGTTTTATTATCATTAAGGGAAATAATATAGTCTATTTTAAAGACGAATTTAAGTAGAGATTTTTTAGGAGTTTTTCAAACAAATGAGACTTTTTCTTAACTCTGAAATCCTTAGAGTTGGTGATAACATAGTTTTTGGTTTTTTGCCAATTCATTTAACCCATTTAGAGAACAAATTCCATGAAACCAGAAAGTGGATTTTATTTATTTCTACCTATATGTCAGTTCTTTATTCACTGTTTTATATGTAATAAATATAACAATATTTGCTGATTTAAAGCACATTAAATTCCCCTACAAGTAGGGGAAGAGGTTAGCTTTAGTTATCTCCTTTGCTCTACAATTCCCATTTCTGCAAGGCTAGGCAAGAAACACAAAGCGAAGCTGCATAAAAGGACTTTGTGCGACACAGAGGACCACACAGATGTAAATAATTATTTAACTGTATCACTTTTCTGGTGGTATCGTCACACAGAAAATGAAGTACAAAAGGAACTTCGCCTCATCCGTAGTCCTTAATGTATTTATTTTTATGAATTTTAAAACCTCAAGTGATTTCTACGGTGCTTTTGAGAATCACAGAACTCTACTTGACAGAATAACAAATAGAGTCAGAAGACTGGGAGGCCAGTGACTTAAAAAGTAGACTATTCTAGTGACCTCTAATGAGAAAAACATGGACGAAAATTCAGTTTCTTTATTGCTTCGAAACCAGTGTTGATAACTGCTCTTGTTTTGTTAATAACCTTTTTAAAAAACTAAACCCTAACTTACCCAGATGTCTGTAAATTCTACTATATATATATATATATATATGTATATCAATCATTCTTTTTTTTAACCTTGTTAAACACTCTTTCAATGTCTGATCTTCATTGGGCTCAACATTTTTTCCAAGTAGTTTTTCCAATTCTCCTTCTAAAGTCTGTGGAATAACAGGCAGACCTAGCTTTATGGCTCTTTGGTTCATTGAGCTTTGCAGACACGTGTTTTTCGCCGATTGAAGGTTTGAGGCAACCCTGCGCTGAGACAATTGATTGGCATCAGTTTTCCAACAGTGTTTGCTCAGCTTGTGTCTCTGAGCCACATTTTGGTAATTTGTGTAATATTTCAAACTTTTTCATTATGATATTTACTTTGGTATCTGTGATCAGTGATCTTTAATGTCACTGCTATGATTCTCTGAAGGCTCATAAAATGGTTAGCATTTTTAGCAATCAAGTATTTCTTAATTGAGGGGATGACAGAGGATGAGATGTTTGGCTGACATCACCGACTCAATGGACATGAGTTTGAGCAAATTCCAAGAGACAGTGAAGAACAGGGAATCCTGGTGTGCTGCAGTCCATGGGGTCTCAGAGTAAGACACAACTTAGCAGCCGAACAATAACATTGTTTTTTAAGACATAGTGGTATTGCAAACCTAATGGACTACAGTACAGTATAAATATATCTCTTATATTCACTGAGAAATCAAAAAAATTTGTGCCTCACTTTATTGTGATCTTCGCTTTATTGTAGCTGTCTGAACCAAACTGACAATATCTCCAAGCTATCCCTGTATTTTACTTTAATTATTAAATATTGTTTCATTTAAAAAGAATACATTTGAATCAGTTCTAATGAGGTGGATTAAACTGGAACCTATTATACAGAGTGAAGTAAGCCAGAAAGAAAAACACCAGTACAGTATACTAACACATATATATGGAATTTAGAAAGATGGTATCGATAACCCTGTATGCGAGACAGCAAAAGAGACACAGATGTATAGAACAGTCTTTTGGACTCTGTGGAAGAGGGCGAGGGTGGGATGATTAGGGAGAATGGCATTGAAACATGTATAATATCATATGTGAAATGAAACGCCAGTCCAGGTTCAGTGCAGGATACAGGATGCTCGGGGCTGGTGCACTGGGATGACCCAGAGGGATGGCATGGGGAGGGAGTGGGAGGGGGGTTCAGGATGGGGAACACGTGTGCACCCATGGCAGATTCATGTTGATGTATGGCAAATCCAATACAATATTGTAAGTAATTAGCATCCAAATAAAATAAATGAATTTATATTTTTAAAAAATAAATAATCTATGTTCCTAGGACTTCAGGTCACTGAGCACAACATTCTACAAAAAAAAAAAAAACAAACAATATTTAATTAATTCTAAATTTTATAATGCCTTATTTTTCATTACTCTTTAAAAAGAATGTTCCAGTTTTCTATTGCTGTATAACCAATCATCTAAAAATGTAGTGATGGGCCTGAAAGAGTAACCATCACTCTTTCCTCTCAGGTCCTCTATAGGTGAGAAGTTTCAGAAGGGACTGGGGACCAGCCCTGCAGCTGTGGCTCCGAGTCTGTACTTTGATCAGAGAGAAGGCAGCTGAGTCAGGAACAGAGGTGATGGAGGTGGGATTGAGACGGCTGGGGACTCTCTGAGCATCTTTCTGTCTCTTAGTCTCAGAACCCACCAATATGGTCTCCACATGGGCTATATTTGGCTTCCCAATAGCATGGTAGCCTCGGGGCTGTCAACCTGCTCACTTGGCCAATAAACACTCTAAGAGCCGGCATGCCAGGAAGCATGGAGGAAGTTGTGCCTTGGTCTCTCAGCATTGCAAGCCTCAGAGCATCACTTTGGCTATATCCTGTTGGTTGAAACGGTGACAAAATGCTGCCCAAAGTCAAGAAGAGGAAACAGAGACCACATTTCTCTGTAAGAAATTTCAAGCAATTTGCAGATAGGTTTTTAAACCGGCATAATGAAAACAGCATGGCTGCTATCTCTTGCACTTGCCTAAGTAATGAAAATCTCATTTCCTATAAATTCAAATATTTAGCAAACAGTTATTGAATGTTTTTACTATGTGTCAGGCCCCAAGATAAGTGCTGTGGGTAAAACAGATGAAGATACAGTTTTAACCCTGAAAGTGCTTGCCTTCTAATAAGAAAGAAAGACATAAGCTGATAATTACAATAAGTAATACCTGCATTGTGATGGCACAGAGAGGGGACAGGGAGAGAAGATGGCTTGGTTCCTGCATCCTGGAAGCAGTAACTTTGAACTGAGTTGTTTTTTTTTTTTTTTTAACTTTACATAATTGTATTAGTTTTGCCAACTATCAAAATGAATCCACCACAGGTATACATGTGTTCCCCATCCTGAACCCTCCTCCCTCCCCATACCATGCCTCTGGGTCGTCCCAGTGCACTAGCCCCAAGCATCCAGTATCGTGCATCGAACCTGGACTGGCAACTCGTTTCTTACATGATATTTTACATGTTTAAATGTCATTCTCCCAAATCTTCCCACCCTCTCCCTTTCCCACAGAGTCCATAAGACTGTTCTATATATCAGTGTCTCTTTAAACAATGAGTGTTGATGGATTGTTTATTCCAGGGAGTGAGGCTGGAATGCAAAGTTACAAAGGCAAAAAACAGTAAAGCGAGTGTGTGTGTGCGTGTGTGTGGACACAAACAGTGTCTGTTTCTGAAACATGTTTGTGGCAGGGAGTGGCTGGAGATGAGGCTGGAGAGAAAGACAGGGGCTACATCCCATGGGGCCTCATGGACCAGTGTAGCTGCTTAGCTTTCTCCTGTAGATCATGGGGAACCTGTGAGAGATTTTAGGCAAAAGAGTCATAGAATACCATCTATTCAAGCAGCTGTGGAGAGGACAGAGTCAACAAGAGCAACAAAAAGAACCTATTAAAGAAATAACTCTGGTGACA
The DNA here is from genome assembly GCF_029378745.1 of Bos indicus. NCBI lineage: Eukaryota > Metazoa > Chordata > Mammalia > Artiodactyla > Bovidae > Bos > Bos indicus. The sequence continues at coordinate 48,688,820 of NC_091782.1, read as the reverse complement.
AATAATGAGGTAAATAGTAGTAGCCACAGAGAGGATGATACTAACATCATAAATACAAAATCGGGTCCACAGAACCTGATGAGAGGTTAGATGAGGGACCCGAAAGAAAAAGAACTGGGACATTTGCTAGTGTGGTCAGCAAGGCAGAGTGCTGTCATCAGCATAGAAAAGGAAGGGGTTATAGGAAAAATGAGTTAGGTTTTGCTCACATGGAGTCTGATGAGCCTTTGAGACAGATATGATGACCGCTATAATTATCAATAACAATGAGTGGGACTTGGGCTCTGTTTATACATCATTCTTCTTAGCAGTTTTAAACTATTGTGACACTTACTCAGCAACACTTCAGGTCATGGCCAGGCATACAACCCAGAGATTCTTTCCAAGAATACACCCAAAGATTCCCTGTGAGAAGCTTAAATGCTTAGCTTAATTAATCATGCATCAATAGCCCTGATGAAAGACACTGAACAGCAGGATAATATCAGATACAGATAAAGATAAGGTCCTCTCCATGACCGTTCTTGCTATTTTTCTGTACATTAGGAAAATGAGGGCTTCTTATAGTATGAAAGGGCTTCCTGGTGGCTCAGTGGCGTAAAGAACTCGTCTGCAAGGCAGGAGACCTGGTTTTGGTCCCCTGGGTCACGACGAGTCCCTAGAGAAGGGAATAGCTACATACTCCAGCATTCTTGCCTGGCGAATTCCATGGACAGAGGAGCCTGACGGGCTACAGTCCATGGGGTTGCAAAGAGTCGGACACGACTTAGCAACTAAACAACAAGTAATATGAAGACCTTTGGGCTCGTGTGCATCTTATTTTAGGGCGCAGCTTACCTTTTTATATTCCAAAGTCTTTGGGATTTCAAGGACTTATTTTATTTATGAATGTGTATGAACTAATTAAATCCTGTTTGGGTTCTCGTACTTAGAAGTATGAAGACAGAGAATATTTCTATTGCTGATGTAAGTAACAGATGTTTAACAAATCTTACTTGACTTTTAAAACTATAACTTGGTTAAATCTTAAATCTTGTTCACTTATTCAGTCATGTCAGATGCATCAGAGAGTGCTGACTGAAAAACATGAGTAATAGAACCATTTTAATTTTGCCAGTGGACAAATGAGAAGACCTGTGATAATCCTTAATAAATGCGACTTTACAATCTTTAAAAAAATCATATCTATGAATTTAAAATATGTGTTTAAAATAACAGGTTATGGTTGACTCTTGCTTTAATACAATCTGACACTTTTTACCTTTCATTAGAATGCCTAGATCATATATATTTAACATAATTTTGATATGCATGGTTTAATTTTACCATCTTACCTTTTTTTTGGTACTATTTCCTTTTCTTCTTTTGGAATATTAGAATATCTTTAGGGTCTACTTTTACCTCCACTGTAGTCTACTCACTCTAGTTCTTTATTTTGCTTTATTTTTTCACAGTTGCTCTGGAGTTTAACTTATCAGAAACTACCATCAAATAATAATAAAAGAAAAAGCTTTTATAGTTTAAAAACTTTACAAGTATCTTCCCATTTTCCTCTATTATCATGTTGTTATGATTATATACTTGACTTCGATATATTTTAAACCTCACTGTACTTTGCTACTATACTTTTTAGACAATAATATTTTTTAAAAAATTACTTTTATATTTAGCCATAATTTTACAATTTCTAGATATCTTCATTCCTTTTTACAGATACAACTTTGTATTTAATATTACTTTTCTTCTATCTAAACAACATATTTTAATCTTTCCTATATTGTAAGACTGCTGGTAATTAATTCTTTTAGTTTGATTTGTCCAAAGAAGTATAGACATTTTTTTTTGCAAGATATTTTCAAAGGGTTTAGAATTCTAAGTTATAATCTTCTCCTGAGTGGAAGCAGAACTGTAATAAGCAAAAACAAAATTAAAAGTTTTCAACTTATTGTCAATTATGAAGCTATGAAAATTCTGAAAATTTTATGAGAAGTTGAAGAGATATTTGAGAAAATAGAAATAAGCAATTATCCTCCAAATGGCCAATCAACTAAACTAAAATTAGTTTAACAACTAGTTTAAAATTAGTTTAAAAATGCCACATCAGTTCAATACATAGTACTGAGTTGGACTTGTAAGCCATCAGGATATGACTTTATTCTGGCCACTGTGAGTATTTTAGAATCTTGTTTATCCCTTTGTTCAAAGGTCTTTTATTCTTCAATGTACTGAGTTTCTACAGGAATATTAAATATGATACAAAAACTTGGCATGATGCTAGACTCAAAACAATGGTGTTTTATCAAGTGGGAGGTGGTGGATTCTTGTTTTTGATGGCTTGTTTATTTTCTTTGGATTCCATCATTTTCTATAAGCCGTCTTTCATACCAACCTCTGATTATGCATACCCTTTCTTCCTTCTACTCATGCAGTCTTAGTCTTATAAAGTTACTTCAAATGCTCTATAATAAAGTAATTGTGTTAATGAGAATTTCTTCTTGACAGAATTAAGTGAATCAGTTCAGTTCAGTCGCTCAGTCGTGTCCAACTCTTTGAACCCCATGAACTGCAGCACGCCAGGCTTCCCTGTCCATCACCAACTCCCAGAGCTTACTCAAACTCATGTCCATCGAGTCTGTGATACCATCTAACTATCTCATCTTATGTTGTCCCCTTCATCTCCTGCCTTCAATCTTTCCCATCATCAGGGTCTTTTCTAATGAGTCAGTTCTTCACATCAGGTAGCCAAAGTATTGGAGCTTCAGCTTCAGCATCAGCTCTTCTAATGAATACTTAGTACTGATTTACTTTAGGATGGACTGGTTGGATCTCTTTGCAGTCCAAGGGACTCTCAAGTGTCTTCTCCAACATCACAGTTCAAAAGCATCAATTCTTCAGCACTCACCTTTCTTTATAGTCCAACTGTCACATCCATACATAACTACTTGAAAAACCATAGCTTTGACTAGACAGACCTTTGTTGGTAAGGCAATGTCTCTGCTTTTTAATATACTGTCTAGGTTTTTCTTCCTAGGAGCAAGCGTCTTTTAATTTCATGGCTGCAGTCACCATCTGTAGCGATCTTGGAGCCCAAGAAAATAAAGTCTGTCACTGTTTCCATTGTTTCCCCATCTATTTGCCTTATCGTGGCCAACTCTGTGCAACCCTATGGGCTGCAGCCTGCCAGGGTCCTCTGTCCATGGTATTCTCCAGACAAGAGTGCTAGAGTGGGTTGCCATGCCCTCCTCCAGAGGATCTTCCTGACCCAGGGATGGAACCCAGGTCTCCTCCTGCATTGCAGGCAGATTCTTTACCGCTGAGCCCACTAGGGAAGCCCAATGAAGTGAATGGTATTTACAAATTGCAGACATTCTTATGCATTGTCAGATTTTCATTCTTCAAGTCTGATGATTAAATCTATGTGTAATTCTGAACTTGTGCTCTTGTGCTGCCTTACTGCTTATCCCCTTTGGTCACTGAGTCATATTTTACTTTATCAGAGAATAATCTGAGTTGAAGAATACGGGGTAAATTTGCATTCTTACTGCTTTCCAAATAGTTCTTAGTAGGCTGCCTTGGGAAGACTTTTTGAACTAACAAGCTAATTTTCATTGAATATATTGAAACAACTGACTGTTATTAATATTTTTACACTTTATGCATTTTTCAATAACTCTATGCTCATGTTTTCTTATTATATAACTGGACAACTGTTAACTAAAGCAGACAATTGATAACCTATAATAACTACTGATAAAGACAATAACAGGTAGCTGATAATGGGCTTTTAGTATGGGACAATAGTTTCATCTAGCATACTGAATAGGCAATATTAGATATTAATAGTTCTGCAATATGGTTTAATGAGAAAGACACTGGACTTCAGCATCAGTTCCCATCTAGCTCTGACACTTTCTATTTGCTTCATTGGGAAATTCCTTTTCATTTCTGGTTCTGTTTCCTTACTTTGAAAATTTTATTATAACCTGTGAACATCAAAGGACACTTGAGGAGAACAAATGGGCTAATGTGCTTGCTTCTAATACAATTAAAAATTAATGCCATTATTATGGTTTTCATGTGTTAATATTACACAATTAAAGATGATGACCTGTAAGAATTCAAAGGATTTAAATAAAAGTCTGTTATGAATTCAATACAACTTCAGGATAAAATGCACTAACTCAGAATTGCCATCAATCTCATTTTAGGCATGGATCCTTTCTTAAGTCTAACACATATTTTCTCTATTTAAAGCTTGTTTTCAATATTTTAATATTTTACACAATATCAATTGTTTTTCCACTTGCAATTGGGAAAAAAAGAATACAGTGTTATTTTGATGTGCCATCCAGGCAATAAATATATTTTACTTGTGTTGGCCTGTGGATTTGAAAATAAAGGAGCTTTTGTAAGAAACCAAGACATAAAATTTTGATTTGCCAATCTTCCAGCTTTTAACAATTTTAATCCAGGAAATAATTTCCATGTGAATGTACACTCTTCCAATTACAACATTGTCCCCTAAAAACTTTTTATGTATCAACACATTCTTCTAATGGACCACACAACAGTCCAAGGATCTGAAAAGAGAGCTGTTATCTTTAGTAAGAGGAAAACTAATTTTGGTAAAATTAGTTAAAATTTAAAATTTCCCCTAAGAGTCTGCTCATAAATTAAAGTAATTTTGAAGACATTTGATGATTTTTGCCCTGATGAATACACATTTTTGAATTAAGAGTACAGCTAAAGGAAAACAATAATGATCATACATATGAACCCAGAGTCAGAAATACAGTGATCTGTTAAAACATTCTTCCCAGAATTTGAGAGGAAATATTTTCTTGGGACTTTGGTGCACAGAACCCTTGGAATTAGTCCTTCTGCCTAATTTGAACTCACTAGCTTTGGATATTTACTGATATTCTTAATGAAAAGGGATCCACTGATTCTGACTTTCAATCTTCTTTCCTCATCTGGTGGTAATTTAAAATCTGATAGATACAAAAGCTTCTCCTGGGAGGCATAGTCTAACATGAATAAAGGCCCAATATTAATGTGATTAAAAGAGTATGATCTCTTTCTTTTGTTACAATGAACTGGTAATTCTCTGTAGACATGATGTATGTGGTGGTGGAAAGAATGTAAAATCTAGTGTGAATGTCTGTCACTATGGCCCATAAATCCACTCACTGTGGGGAGCCATTCCACAGCTTCGTCCCGAGATGGGGGCTTTCTAACCCAGTATTTCTCCTTGAGGGGTGCTTTTGAACAAAATACATTCTGTTTAGGAAGTTCTTATGGCTGATTCAAGTTGATATGTGACAGAACCAACAAAATATGATAAAGCAACTGTTACTGTTCAGTCACTAAGTTGTGTCCGACTCTTTGGGACCCCATGAACTACAGCATGCCAGACTTGCTCATTCTCCAATTTAAAAGAAATAAATACATTTAAAAAAGAGAGTGAAGGTAGTTTAAGAGTCACAAAGGATTGGGGCACCTATGTCTCCACGTTGCCATTGTATTAAGGATGACTGATTCCTCCTGTTCTGCTTATTGTCTGTTTATTTGAAGATCCCCTGGAGAAGGACATGGCAACCCACTCCAGTATTCTTGCCTGGGAAATCCCATGGACAAAGGAGCATGGAGGGCTACAGTTTATGAGGTTATGAAAGAGCTGGACACAACTGAGTGACTAACACTCTCACTCACACACACACACAACCTGATTTATACACCTTCAATGGGTATCTTACTTTCTAGAGTAGAAAATATTTTGCATAAAATTCTTACATATTCTCTGCCTTTTATAAATAATTTCTTTACTGAGATGCTGAGAAACTCCCAAACAACCTTTAAGCTCTGAGATTTTGAGAGTCAGATGGAAAAGGAAACTTAAAACTGTTATGAAAATTTCCCACCTAGCCTAAATTGTCATCATCAGAGTTTCTGGGAAACACGATCTCCTATGTTGACATTAGAGATAAGACTGGCCAAACCTACTCTCTTATTCAGTGTTGTGAAGTTTCTCAATCACAGCATTACTAAAGATAATTTAAATGCAACTTCCTTCTTCTTATCTCTCCATAGACATGACCATTGTTTATTGTGAGTGAATATTTTCTTTTTTAGGAATATTTATTTATAAAGCAAATTTTGTGTGATCAGCTATTTAGTATAGCATGGATATTAAACCTTAGTCTTGAAATTTAATCTAAGTTCAAAATCCAATGTTTACCAAATATTTAGCTATTATGAGCTATAATTTTCTCATATGTTTGTAATGATTAAAGGGGATGCCATATAGAATAGCACTTAGTGCAATGTCTAGCTAGCATAGAGTAATTTATCAATAAATGAACATATATGTTCAAGTGATTAAAACACAGCACGCATGTATGCACACACATGCACATATGTGTAAACCAGCAGTGGTATTAGATTTGCAGTCAGTCTTGTGGAATGAAATAAAGTGCAATAAATGAAATTTTAAAAGGCACTTAAGGAAGAAATCATGGAAAATGAAAACATATATACATTAACCTTCATAGTTAACCCTCATAGTTAAATATAAAGCATATAAATACACATTTTGTTTTCACTTATCTTTAATTAGGACCGTTCTCTATCAGTCAGCTAATTAAATTTTCTCATCTTTTCCTGTGGCCTTTTGACCAAAAACCATCTCATGTTGTATCCTTTGTAAATCCCAGTTTTGTCCTAATTGGAGCAATGGAAAGCATGGAGATACTTGTATAGTATTTGTATAGCAATTTGAGTGCAAAGTCTTTCTTGGAATTTATGATTTTTTTTTCTAATTTTACAATAATGCTTTGCCCAAACATATTGTGACATATTTTTAGCAACTTTCAATCACACATTTTAAAAACATTTACTTTTCATTCAACAGAAACTAAAACTTCTTTTGACACTCTTGTTTTATTGCTTTATGTGGTACACAATTAAATGACTACAGTACCAAGTACCTCTGACAACTGGCTTAACAGAACACACGAATGACGCTTGATAAATGAATAACCACACCTGTGGGAGCGGAGATGTACATCTACGCTACAGAGAGATCCAACCAAAAATGCCCTGCTGGATGTATCGCAGAAGGTGTGGAGAGTTTCAGTGAATCAGCCGGGGGAAGCTGTTAAGTGTTTTTACAGACCTGACCTATTAGACACTCTGTCTCTGCCTTTGCTCTCCATGGTCACAAGATGGCTGTTGGAGCTCCCAATATTGCATCTCTCTTCCAGGTGGAAAGAAAAAAGTGACAAAGATAAAACTGCAGCACTTATATTACGAGCGTAAAGTTTTCAGAGAAATCCTCAGCAGTGTTCTGATTGTTTCTCATGTATAAGAAGTTGTGTCACATAGGTATCCCTAATTGCAACAGAGGCTGAGCACACTGGTGGCCAGTAAAAGGAAAAAATATCAGGATTCTTTTGATAAGAAAAAAGTGAAGTTTATACATAGTAATGAGACTAGTGGTGTCTTTGTGCTTTTTTCGGGTAACAGCTCAAATAGATTGAAGGCCACTTCCTCAGGTAAGCCTTTCCAGACTTCCTATCCCAAGCTCTCAGAGCCCCAGATACATTTTCTTCAAGTAATCTTTCTTTGCGTTTATGTTAATTTGATTACCATTTTCTCTTTTATAAAACAACCATGGCAGGCATTTGTTTCTATTTTTGCTCCCGAATGTATATCTAGCTTCGGAGAAGGCAATGGCAACCCACTCCAGTACTCTTGCCTGGAAAATCCCATGGACGGAGAAGCCTGGTAGGCTGCAGTCCATGAGGTTGCTAAGAGTCAGACACTCACTTTTCACTTTCATGCACTGGAGAAGGAAATGGCAACCCACTCCAGTGTTCTTGCCTGGAGAATCCCAGGGACGGGGGAGCCTGGTGGGCTGCCATCTCTGGGGTCGCACAGGGTCAGACACGACTGAAGCGACTTAGCAGCAGCAGCAGCAGTATATCTAGCAGCTACCACACTGCCTGACATAGAGTAAGTACTTGATGTGTTAGTAAAATGACAAATAATCACTTACTTTAAAAGATATCCAAGGAAGGAGGTCATTTTCTCTTGCTTTGTTGTCTTTTCAGTATTTAAAGATTTTCAAACTTATTTTTTCCTCCTCCGAATGATTTTGTTTTCCTTATTAAAACCCATTTTTACTCTTCATTTGTGAAAGAGTAATTTCATTTATTTTAGCAATTACATTTATTTTTCTCTAGAATAAGACTAGAATAAGGTGTATTATATTTTTCTTCAGAAACGAGGCCCAAAGAGGTAAACTGGATTTCTGAGATGACATTTAACAAGATACTGGCAGAGGAATAAGCTTGGTTTTCCAATTCATTCCCTGTTTTGTGCGCTATTATTTTATACTATGTGATGTTAGAGACCCAAACAAGATAGAAGACTGAACAAAGGCCTCCCCAGCATGTGCGTCCAAAGCAATTATCTACCGTCCTTGCTTGTTCCATCCATACTGGGCCTGGCAAAAGCTGGACTTGCTCTCATGCTCATAAGTGGGAAATAAATACTTGATGGTGTATTAATTAGGGTCATTTTTATATTTAAAATCCTTTAAAAAAGAATCTGTTTTATTCATCGTCTCTAAATTGCATTATATCCCTGCCAGTTTGTCAGTAAGCGTTTATGTTTTTGAATTTTGTAAATATGGACATAAAATACTGAATGAGCTTGAAAGGGCTGCTATGACAAAGAGCCAGAGAGTGGGCAGCTTAAAGCACAGAGATGGATTCTCTCACAGTGCTGGAGGCTAGAAGTTCCAGATCAAGGTGTTGACAGCGGTTGGCTCATTCTCTCTGGTTTGCAGATAGCTTGCTCACATGATCTTTCCCCTGCGTGTGTTTCTGACCTACTCTTCTTGTCTGCTAAGTACACAGATGAGATTGCAGTCCACCTTAATGGCCTTATTTTACGTTAATAACCTCTTTAAATGCCCTGTCTCCAGACACCATCCTATTCCAAGGGAGTGGAGGTTAAGACTTCAGCATAATTCTGAGGATGCAATTCAGACCACAACCAATACCCTTCAGGCAATCCCTATAAGGAAGTCTGCAGAAGGAACCAAAATTCTAAGATAACATATTGTTATTCTTTCCTGAAGAAACATTATGAGGGCCTTAGTTAATCATTATGCTTGTAACAGTATCCTTTTATAACTTCAAGATCAGACTAATACTATTAATGAAAAATTGGAAAAATTGCACTGTAGATTGAGATCCAATCATGAATTCACTATGACTTCCCAACTGTTTTCTAAAGACAAAAGCTTCCCAACTGATGTGCAATTTCGCTCTTCCTAAGAACCGAAACTGGTCTTGAGATATTTGTTGTTCTTGTTGTTGTTTAGTTGGTAAGTTGTGTCTGACTCTTTGCAACCTCATAGACTATAGCCCGCCAGGCCCTTTGTCCACGGGATTCTCCAGGCAAGAATACTGAAGTGGGTTGCTATTTTCTTTTCCTAGGGACCTTCCCAACCCGGGGATCAAACCTGCATCTTCTACTGACATGTGAGTTTTTTACTGTTGAGCAACCAGGGAAGCTCTAATGTTGATACATACTTAGGCCCAAATATTACCCCTTTTAGCTCTGGCGCATTAAGAAAATCCTCAGTCTCTCTAAACTTCCTCACCTGTTGAACAGAGAGGGTGCCTATGTCCACAATTGCTAGATGGCTTAAATAAAATTAAGGTACACAATATTTCCAGTATCATTTTTGCATCTAATTTTGTTAATTTATTAGTGTACCATACTTTCATTGGCAAATTCCATGTCCCAGAAAGTTTTAAAATTTGAATACTTAATGATTTATATAACTCTAATTTTACTTTGATACATTACATGTTACAGCAAATAATATTTCAGAAGGTAACCAGCCCAATAAGATTCAATAGATTCATTTGGCTCTCAATTAAAAGGAAAAAATGCAATTTGGATTGTTTCTTGTGAGACTGGACAGTGGAGGAGAAGTTCATTCCTGATCCTATCTCAAAAGGTTTATCTGGTGAGCCCGGCATTATCCCAGCTCCCCTGGAAATGACTAAGGGACTGAAAAATTGTCAATGTGCTGCTTAATTACCTGCACCTGTCTACACAGGAACATCTTATGTGGTGATTATGGATCTGGTGCGAACCATTGTGCATGGAGCTTTATTGTGCTTCAATTTCCCTTCATATCTCAATCCAGTCCCAGGGCTACCTTTTGGCTTATGAGCACCCCCATTCAACACAAAATAAATTGGTTCCACTCAAGAAGATTAGAAATGGTGGGAAATCTAACCCCCCCTACCCCCCATTCTTGGCAATGGTGTGTGAATGTGCGTGTGTGATTCTAAACCAGCACAAAATACACAGGAGAAAGAAGACATTTTTTGTTTGTTTGTTTAACAAAGTTGAAGGTCCCTCAGCAAGCTGGCTGGACGCTGAGTTCAAAAACTACGCTGCCTCTTGCCTCTGAGTCTGCTCTTGTGGAGCTTGAGAGATGACGGGGTGTCTGGGGGAAGGTTTGGGGCTCCTCTCTTGGCAATTACTCTATCCTTTCAATGGCAGGAAAGAAAAGACGGGCTTGGAGTCTCATGGGCCGTGTGACAAAGGAGGGGAGAGGACCCTTCAGTCAAGTCAGAGCTTCTGCTTCCCCGCTACCTCGTGCTGTTCCATCTGCCTCTTCTGAGAGCGCCGATCTCCCACTGTGTGCAGCTGAGTTTCAAGTGCTCCTGGCGGCATAATGACTGAGACAGAGATATTTCCTCCAGTTGTCAATGGCCCTCCTCTCCTGAAACCATCCCAGAAACCCCAGCCAAGGCTCCCTCCCCTCCATCGTTTGGTCTCTGTGAACAAAACTGGCAGGGGTGGGGGGTGCTTCATCGCACTTCTCATTAATGACCATCTTTGTTTTGAAGCCGCGTGTCTCCAAAGATAAAATGACATTTTTATTTTAGAATGGAAAGTTTTGGGAGATCTCATCTACTGGAGCCCGTCACTATTTGTGTAGCCAGAAGAGGAGCTCGCTAACCCAGAGGAGGAAGAGCCAGACTGCTGTGTCTGGATACTTAAAAAGACATTTGGAGGGGGAGAGCATCTGCAAATGTTGATGAAAATGGGTTTGGAACTTCTCCTTTGATCAGGAAATAGGTGGACCATAAAACGTCTGATGCATGATGCTGCCTGCAGCAAACCCACATTCTGAGACCCAGTCATCGTATTACTCTAGGAAGCACCAATAGAAATGGGAAGAAGGCTTGAAAGACCCTCCACTTTCCAGCTGCAATTGACGTGCAATTTTGAGTTAACCAAAAGTTGTCATTTGTTTGCTTCTGCAAAATGACTGGTCATTTATATTTCATATCTCAAGCCAGAGATTTTTTTTTAAACCAATGTTGGAAAACATACACTGATATGAAAAGATTCAGCCTTGCCTATGACATGCTTTGTTTTCCAGAATTGTCTGTGAGTCTTCAAAGGGCAGGGGCCATGCGTTACATATCAGATATTTTCTTGCTCATAAGAGACATTCAACATGTTTGCTCTTCGTTGATGAAAGGGGTGTGAACATATCATCAATAACAGAAGCTTAGAGCTGGAAGGGATATTGTATATCTACTTCTTGCTTTGTTTCATTTTTGCATTATCTGCTTTATGACCCATATGTCACAAACAACAAAAAAAAAGGTGGTTCGTTTTACTGGCATGGGTAGCCATTCCCTTCTTCACAGTATCTTCCCAAGCCATGGATTGAACTCATTGCAGGTGGATTATTTACCAGTTGAGCAACCAGGGAAGCCCAAGAATACTGGAGTGGGTAGCCTATCCCTTCTCCACCAGATCTTCCAAACCCAGGAATCGAACCAGGGTCTCCTGCATTGCAAGTGGATTCTTTACCACCTGAATTACCAGGGAAGCCCTTTAAAATCTAGAATATGAATTCAGTCTCCTGAGCTTTACGCCAATAAAATAATGATAAAATATAACAGCAACAACAACAAACCTTATATGAAACATCTAGCTGAGGAGCGGCAGTGTGGTTAGTGGACAGGCATCAGCCGTCCACTCAACATCTCAAGCCTGTTTTGTCCTCTCAGCCATGTGCCAACCTGAGTGGCAGAGGGATTCTGTAGGCAGTCAGCTCAGTTTGGTCGCTCAGTCGTGTCCGACTATTTGTGACCCCATGGACTGCAGCGCCTGCAGACGGCAGCCACGCACCACAAAATTGACAGCAGGTATCATTGTAGAGTCAACGCTCTTGTTTTTTGGTGCATTCGAATTGTGGGGCTGGAGAAGACTCTTGAGAGGCCCTTGGACTACAAGGAGATCAAAACCAGTCAATCCTAAAGGAAACCAACTCTTAAAATTCATTGGAAGGATTGATGCTGAAACTCCAATACTCTGGCCACCTGATTGTGAAGAGCCAACTCATTGGAAAAGGCCTTGTGGCTGGAAAGACTGAAGGCAGAAGAGGAGAGTGGCAGAGGATGAGACAGTTAGGCAGCATCACTAATTCAATGGAAACGAGTTTGAGTGAATTCCAAGAGATAGAGTAGGACAGGGAAGCCTGATGTGCTGCAGTCCATGGGGTCGCAAAGAGTCAGACACCATCTAGCGACTAAATAATAACAGCAACATCACTGTCATGAAGAGTAAGAGTCTGTCCTTTCCGGAGGAAATCTAAGTCAAACTCTTGCTGATTAAAATGAGCTTCTTTTTTGTTTTATATTTACAGAGAAGCCAGCAAAAATATACACCTTAACCTAATATGCCTGACTACAATACTAATTCCACCAAGTTTTCAGAGTCGGGGCCGTATAGGAGATCCCTTCCCTGTGTTTGTTACACAGCGTTCACAGACAAGAAATGAGCTAATACATAAAGATAAAAAAACCAAAAAACTCATGGACCTTTTTTCTAAAAACTCGTTGTAGTACAAAATTCAGAAATGTCCCTCTGCTTACTAAACCTAAATCTACGTGGTTACACCAAGGACGCTTCCCTCAGTGGTGCCTCTGCCCTATTTCTTTCATTTGTCAGCACAGCTTGGTCTACATTAGGAACTTTTGGCGACAGCCAGGAATTTTTAATCTCAAGTTATTTTCTAAAGGGGTTAGGGTTTTTGGAACAGAAAAACCTCAGCTGTGAAAAGATTTCTGCCTCATTACATGACCGCTGCAAACAGAAGCAAACTTTTGGTTCATCACCAACATCACAGCTCTGTAGTTGACATTCGCGTGGGTAGGACGGAAATAGACATCATAAACGGCAGAAATGAAACACTTCCTATATCCTTTACAAAAGAAATAAATAATATTCATAGGTGTGCATTTATCTTTTTTTTCCTTACCACAATTAAAAGTTAGGTCAAGAAAGATAAGCATTTAAGATCAATATATAAATGTAATTAGTTAATAAAACTTAACAAAAAAGGAATAAAAACACTTATTAAAAACCATATTGAATGAAAGGATATAACTAAAACATAAAAATCAAATAATTCAAGATTCCTTTTAGATCCGTACACTGAAAATAAGATACGAGTCAAAACTCTAAGATACTAACCAAAGGTATTAAAGAAGACACAAATAAGTAGAAAGATATCCCATGTATATGGGTTGAAAAAATTAATGTTGTTAAAATGTCCATACTACACAAAGTACAATTCTAATAATAGTTTCAATTATATTTTTCACAGGAGAAAAAAGAAAAAAACAACTAAAATTAGTACTGAACCTTTAGATAGATCCCAGATAACCAAAGTCATCTTGAGAAAGAACAAATCTGAATACCTTCTGATTTTAAACTATACACAAAGCTACAATAATCAAAATAATAGGGCATAAAAACAGACACATAGACCAACGGAACAGAACAGAGAGCCCAGAAATAAACTCATGTGTATCCAGTTAACCTATTCTTGATAAGGTCACCAAGAATAAACAATGGGAAAAGAACAGTCTCTTTAATAAATGGTGGTGGAATACAGGATATCCGTATGCAAAAGAATTATACTGGACACTTACCTTACAATATACACACATACAAAAAATAAATTGGAAAAGATTAAAGATTTAATGTGGCATGACATACATGCTCAGTCTTTGCAACTCTTCGCAACCCCATGAACTGTAGTCTGACAGGCTTCTCTGTCCATGGAATTTTCCAGACAAGAATTCTGGAGTGGGTTGCTATTTTCTTCTCCAGTAAAGACTTAATATAATACTTTAAATTATAAAACTCTTAAAAGAAAACATAGGAAAAAATATTTTCGACATTGATCTTGGTGATGGATTTTTGAATATGACCCTGCCCTGTTAAAAAATCTGCTAGATCTAAGTGAGCTCTCTTTTGCCCTATGTTTTCCACTCTAACTTTAAGCTGCCAGGAACACAACTTTCCTTTCAAGAAGCCAATTTTTCCAATATACATAGCTGTATAATATTATCTAACCACCTTTTCTCACATATGAATTCAGAACCTTTGAACTTGAGGATTCTGAGTCTTCATTAATATACTAATCATAGTAATCATAATACTAAGTAAAATAACAGAAGAAGTGGAAATAGTTGACTGTAATTCTATTATTGTTATATTCAAACTAGGATACATTGCATCATCTTTTTTATGTTAATTAAGAATTCCTTTTTTGATCTTGGTTTGTAGAAAAGTGTTGATTGAAAATGTTTATGCTTGGTGGTCATCTGGTATTTTTCAAATGTTATCTTGACTTAATTCCTATCACTTACAGAAATACAATAATACAGAAACAATTTGCTACATGCCATAGTCTTTTAAAGAGGTAGAAGTAGTAAATGCATTACTGAGCTCAGGAGTGTTAGCAGAGACCCATCCAGCATTTCATTATCTTTAAAATAGAGAGCTACGCATCACTGTATGCAGACACAGAGAAGTTTGACTGTTTAAAGGAATAATTCTGAAGAAATATTACATTACAAATGCAAACAGATTGAAAATACTGAGGTTGCTCAGTATGTATTGATAATATTAGATTATATCTCTGCATTCAGAGTAATAAGATTCAAGTTTCCAGGAAGGGAATGAAAAATTATATACCATTTTATTTGTTTATTATTCAAACAAGTTCGTGATTTATGTTACTTTCAGGGAAGTAGGAGTAAGAAAATAACTTTCTAAGGAGAAGAAACATGGCATATAGGACTTTTAACATGTAAACATCTGAAAGGCAAAGCTTGAATATAAATGGAAAATATACAAGAGTTGGTCTCACCTATAAATAAAAAGTGAGAAATTAATGTCTCGTGTATGTGATCAGCTTGTTTTAACTGAGTTTTCTACAACAATATAGTTTCTTCATGATCAACATTATGGCCCAAATCTTCCAACTGTAACTTACATCTAAGTATTATCTCATGTAACTTTGCTTGAGAGAAACATCTAATATAATTCGACCTCCATATTGGTGAGAACCGGTCTTTTTCACTTACAGTGCATTTCCATTAATGTCTAAACATTTATACCTGTAAGCAGTTAAAAAATCTAATAACTTTTGCCCTTGTTTTATTCTACTTCAAACTACTTTTGGCAGTAATTTTTCCTGAACAAAATTTTTAGGGATAGAGAGAGTTTCCTTGAAAGAATAGAGAGGCAATGAAAGGGAAGAGAATATCAAAGAAAGATTATTTTTGAGGAACGAAGTAGTGGAAAGATACAGGTAGAGTCATCAACCAAAGCTAGATAAAGTGAAAGTGAAGCCGCTCAGTTGTGTCCAGCTCTTTGAGACCCCATGGACTGTAGCCTACCAGGCTCTTCTGTCCAAGGGATTTTCCAGGCAAGAATACTGGAGTGAGTTGCCATTTCCTTCTCCAGGGGATCTTCCCCACCCAGGGATTGAAACCGGGTCTCCGCATTGTAGGCAGATGCTTTACTGTCTAAGCCACCAGGGAAGTCCATATAAAGCTAGATAAGTTAAGAAAAAAATAGTGGTAAAGTCAGTGACATAAAATATTGTCACTCTATACAAAATGGTTATATGTGATAAAAAATGGCACCAAAATAACTGAACATTGTTCTAACAAGACCTACTGAGAAAACAAAAGGAGACTATCTTCTGGCCTCAATAGAGTAGCTTGTATTAGATCAAATATCCCAAAGAAAACAAAAGCTGGCAGTTTTCAGGCAACTGAAAGGAAAGAAGGCAGGCAGAATTTAGAGGCAAGCCTTAGAGGAGAGGGAAATGTGATTAAATGAGCCCCGAATTCTCTGCCAAGGCATTGCTGCTGCTAAGTTGCTTCAGTCGTGTCCGACTCTGTGCGACCCCATAGATGGCAGCCCACCAGGCTCTTCCATCCATGGGATTTTCCAGGCAAGAGTACTGGAGTGGGGTGCCATTACCTTCTCCGCCTCAAGGCATTAGGTGATTCCTAATTCTGAGCATCTCAAATTCCACGAATAAAGCAGCTACTGAGAGATTAAGAAATGAAATTCAGGGTTTACCAGGGAAAAACTTAGTGAGCACCTTACATTTTTAGCTGGGAATCCTGAAGGACGCCTCTTTAAGAGTAAAGGCAAACCACAAATCAGCCAGCCCTCAAAGATCCATAAAGCCTGTCTCAGCTCAGCTCACTTCCTAATGAATCAGGTGACCTGCTCTCACACTACCTTCTACAAGAAAATTTAATTCCACCTGGAGGCTCTAAAAGTTTTCCTACAGAGTGCCATTACCTGGTTGATTTCAAATTTAAGCTTTTACTCGTTCTTTGTAGCCTTCTGCACCATAGATATTCTAATACATGTGCTTTTTACAGAGAAAATTCTGTGTGTCTAGATTATGGTTTTTCCAGTAGTCATGTATGGATGTGAGAGTTGGACTGTGAAGAAGGCTGAGCGCTGAAGAACTGATGCTTTTGAACTGTGGTGTTGGAGAAGACTCTTGAGAGTCCCTTGGACTGCAAGGAGATCCAACCAGTCCATTCTAAAGGAGATCAGTCCTGGGTGTTCTTTGGAAGGAATGATGCTAAAGCTGAAACTCCAGTACTTTGGCCACTTCTTGCGAAGAGTTGACTCATTGGAAAAACTCTGATGCTGGGAGGGATTGGGGGCAGGAGGAGAAGGGGACGACAGAGGATGAGATGGCTGGATGGCATCACCAACTCGATGGACGTGAGTCTGAGTGAACTCCGGGAGTTGGCGGAGAGGGAGGCCTGGTGTGCTGCGATTCATGGGGTCTCAAAGAGTTGGACTCAACCGAGCGACTGAATTGAACTGAGATTGTTTTCTGATGGTAATTATTGTTGCCACTCATGACTGAAGTGGGATTAACAAGTCCTTCTTCTCATCCTTTTGCACATAATTCAACCTTGACATGAACTTCTCTAAATTGATCCTTTCTAAGAGTAGGAAGAGATAAGGAAGGCAGAGAGTAAATTTTAAAAGAGGAAGAAGTGAAAGAAAGCACTACAGATTTTGGCATCCATTCTATAGGACCCTTGAATCTATCCTTTACAAAAATGAGCAATGAATCAATTTCCCTTCTATTTTCTTCCCTAAGACATTATAAACTTTTAAGTGAAATCTTAGGGAAAACCCTTTGGTGAAAACAGATTTGTTTAGGCTAGTTTAAAAACTGATTATGTCGTAAGCAGTCTATTAGCAGATTAGACTTTTGCACCCTAAAATTATTTGCATCCTAACTGACAAGCTTGTGTGGGAAGAGCTCGTTGCTCCTGTTTCGTAGCTGTTGGCCATGCTCTCATTTGAGAGCCAGGGTTAAGCATGTGTAGAATATTGTGCATAAGGACAACAAACATACCTAGACTGTGATGTCAGCCTGGGACATTTACTCTAAAATAATAGACAGATTGCTGCTTCTGTCCATTTCTACAACTTATTGAGAATTAGGTATTTTTTTTGACACTGACACTTCCATATAAGGAAACAAGGAAAAATATTTTGGATTCATTATTTTCTTTGACATGGAGACATGTCACTAAGTAATATTTGAACTGTATATAACCATAGACTTAAAAGGTAATTGATGGCTTCCAATTTATTTACATCATAGTAACAAGATGTGATCTCTTTAAAGAACATATACCATTAAATAAATATGTAAAAATTTGCTTTAATTTTGCAAACGAGTCCTGAGAGTTTAAATCAATGTAGACTTGTTAGTACCTGCCTGAATTAGTTATGGAGTCAGCAAAGCAATTTTGAAAAATAAACATAAATAAACATAAAAATATATACTTTTTAATTGATATATTTATTTATGCATCATAAATGAGGAAAGGAACTTTAAAAAAACGTCAGTAGCTTCATAAACTGCTTTTCTTTATCTTCAGAAAAAATAATAAAATCATCAACTGTTACATGTTTTCTGGAAGCATCTGGAAAACTTCATTCATTACATATATATTTATTGAATGTTACTATAATCTATACACTATTCTCAGGACTGGGAATACACTAATGAACAAACAGATAAAGCCCCTATCCCTATGGAGTTTACAATCCAGAAGAGAAGACAAATAAATAAAAAAGCAAATAAAAACATGCAAATAAATTAATATAACATACAATTTATGCAATGATGAATGTTTTATAGGTTTATTTTAGTCAAAGAAGTGCCAAAAGAACACCATCTAAGACAAAATCTTAGTGATTAAGTATTTTAAGAATTTAGTATAATACATTAAACATGAAAGTTTTGAATAAGGTAAGAAATTCTGTATATCTGAACCTTGAGATCATCACAGAGCTAGCACCAATAAAGAAGAAATAAAACGGCATGGGAAATTATTTTCCTTTTATCTATACCATGACTTCTGAAAATAATTCCAACCCTTTCAGTTGCTGAGGATAGTCAGAAGTGCTCTCCCCAGAAACATATTTGAGTATGACAGTCATGAAAATGATCATATAAGTCATTGTATCTCACAGTCAAATTGCAATTTTGAGGAAAGATCAGACTGCAGAAGTGAGTTTCATTTAACTGCAGCCATGCTGGCTCATTTGCCCAGAAACAGCCATGTTATGCAATGGTGTGCCAAGGGAATTAATAACTGATGGATGATCAGACCTGCTCAAAGTGGTAGTAATCATTTGCTACTTGAACCACCACATTTTGGCAAATAAAAAGCCTTTGCTGGTGCCAAATCTGTAATTACTTTACTTAACGGTGATGACATGTGTGCCTGTTCAGTAAGATCCCATACTAATGCTTCTGTTGTTGGCGAAAAACCACCCAGTACTTGAGATAATAACCTCATTTCTGCATCTGTCTCTCTGCAGGATGGGGCTTCTAATTCCCCTTTTCCTTTTCATTTTGTTTCAGTTTTTTTGAAGTTAAAAGGAGGTTTTAAACCTTGCCTTTTTTGCTTCCCCCAGAGGGCTTTGTTTGAACAACTTCAGAATCTCTTAGACACAATTTTTAAAAACTGTGTGCTTCTCCACATGATTATCTTGAAGTGACAGACTTTTACTATATAAATGTTAATGTGTATGTGTATGTGTATTTCTGTGACCAAGTGTGGTACTAATAGAAACTAGAGCCAGATTACCCCCAGTGACTTCATCACTTCCTGCTCATAAGTCTCAATTTTAGACACTAGTTTAGGGCAGCCAACCAGCAGTGGTGCCCTAACGCACTGGGTGAAACATACCCGTATTAGAGTCTGAATGCTTAAATTACAGTTATCAAGTGACCTGATGGAAGTCGTGGAAAGCATAAATCCAAATGTATGGAATCTCAAATGGAATGGTTCTACTATGGAAGGGAAATGTCCTGGCAGATGTCTCTAAAACAAATGAGAAAATATTTTCTGATTGGTGGACAGATTTCATTCTAAAAAGTTTTCCGTGGCTATTTTTTAAAAAGTCAGAGTAAAACTACTCTGTTGGATCCTAATACAGCCATGTCGTTTCTTTTGGTGAGTGTTGTTTAGTATACATATTTTTTTCGATACTTTCATTTTAAATCAATCTGTCTTTATATTTATTTATTTATTTTTGTCTTTATATTTAAAGTGTGTTGCCTCTAGTTAAGTAGCTTTATAAGAGTTGGGATAGGCATTTTTATTAATTCTGACAATCTTTGCCTTTTAAAAAGGATGTTTAAACCATTTATGTTTAATTCCATCATCAATATGATTGGGTTAAATCTAACATTTGATATTTGGTTTTGGAGTTGTTGTCCTTCATTCCTCCCTTAGGTATTTACTGCCTTATTTTCAAATAATTGAGTATTGTTTTATGACTCGTCTCCATTATTGAATAAATATCACTACTTCTTATGACTGTGTGCTTGCTTTGAATATCTCAATATGCATCTTCAACTTATCACAACCCATCTTCAAGTAACATTACACCACTTCACATACAGCGCAAGAACAGGCAATAGTACTCTCCGCTCCTCCTGACTTTTGTCCTTTGAGCTTTATCAAAATGAAATCTATATGCTATAAACTTTAATCATTCTTTAAATGGTAAGTTATCTTTTAAAGAGAGTAAACATTAAGAAATAAATAATTTATATTTATTCAAGCATTTATCATTTTCTGCATTCTTTATCAGATCAAAATTTCCACTGATCATTTTCTTTCTCTTGGAAGAAATTTCTTCAGCATTTATCACAGTATGGGTATACTCATGGTTAATTTTCTCAGTTTTGTGTGTGTCAATAATTTTTTTTCACCTTTATTTTTGACTGTCATTTTCTTTAAGTATAGACTTCTAGGCAAACAGGTGTTTTTGGTTACCCATTTGCTTTTTCTGAACTCCTGGTGTTTTAAAGATGCCATTCTAATATTGGATCTTTGCAAAGTATCTGATGAGAAGTCTGATATCATTCTAATCTTTATTCCTGTGAATAATGTGCCTCTTTCTCTTTATCATTTGTTTTCAGAATTTGGTTATAATATCTTTTCATACGGCTTTTTAAGGGTCCTTCCTTTTGGAGTTCTTTCAGCTTCTTTAATATATTGGTTTACAGGTTTTATAAAATTTGGAAAGTTTTTTTCAAAATTATTTTTTTGTCCCCTTCCATTTCCATTTCTTCCTGATAGGACTTCAGTGTCATGATTTTATTTGTTAAATTTATTTATATTTTGGCCACACCATGCCAACTCATAGGATATGAGAACTCTGACCAGGTATCAGACTCCAAAATGGAAGTGAGGAGTCCTAACCACTGGACCACCATGGAATTCTCTTCATTTTTGATAGTTTCTATTACAGTATCTTTAACTACATTGGTTACTTTTGGAACAAAGCTAGTGGAGGTGATGGCATTCCAGTTGAGCTATTTCAAATCCTAGAAGATGATGCTGTGAAAGTGCTGCACTCAATATGCCAGCAAATTTGGAAAACTCAGCAGTGGACACAGGACTGGAAAAGGTCAGTTTTCATTCCAATCCCAAAGAAAGGCAATGCCAAAGAATGCTCAAACTACCGCACAATTGCACTCATCTCACACGCTAGTAAAGTAATGCCCAAAATTCTCCAAGCCAAGCTTCAGCAATACGTGAACCATGAACTTCCAGATGTTCAAGCTGGTTTTAGAAAAGGCAGAGGAACCAGAGATCAAATTGCCAACATCCGCTGGATCATCAAAAAGCAAGAAAGTTCCAGAAAAACATCTATTTCTGCTTTATTGACTATGCCAAAGCCTTTGACTGTGTGGATCACAATAAATTGTGGAAAATTCTTCAAGAGATGGGAATACCAGACCACCTGACCTGCCTCTTGAGAAATCTGTATGCAGGTCAGGAAGCAACAGTTAGAACTGGACATGGAACAACAGACTGATTCCAAAGAGGAAAAGAAGTACCTCAAGGCTGTATATTGTCACCCTGCTTATTTAACTTATATGCAGAGTACATCATGAGAAACTCTGGGCTGGAAGAAGCACAAGCTGGAATCAAGATTGCCGGGAGAAATATCAATAACCTCAGATATGCAGATGACACCACCCTTATGGCAGAAAGTGAAGAGGAACTCAAAAGCCTCTTGATGAAAGTGAAAGAGGAGAGTGAAAAAGTTGGCTTAAAGCTCAACATTCAGAAAACGAAGATCATGGCATCTGGTCCCATCACTTCATGGAAATAGATGGGGAAACAGTGGAAACAGGGGCTGACTTTATTTTTCTGGGCTCCAAAATCACTGCAGATGGTGACTGCAACCATGAAATTAAAAGACACTTACTCCTTGGAAGGAAAGTTATGACCAATCTAGACAGCATATTCAAAAGCAGAGACATTACTTTGCCAACAAAGGTCTGTCTAGTCAAGGCTATGGTTTTTCCAGTAGTCATGTATGGATATGAGAGTTGGACTATAAAGAAAGCTGAGC
The DNA here is from genome assembly GCF_029378745.1 of Bos indicus. Lineage (NCBI taxonomy): Eukaryota > Metazoa > Chordata > Mammalia > Artiodactyla > Bovidae > Bos > Bos indicus. The sequence goes on along the minus strand of NC_091782.1, from coordinate 48,666,467 downwards.
ACCAAAGAATTGATGTTTTTGAACTGTGGTGTTGGAGAAGACTCTTGAGAGTCCATTGGACTGCAAGGAGATCCAACCAGTCCATCCTAAAGAAGACCAGTCCTGGGTGTTCATTGGAAGGACTGATGTTGAAGCTGAGACTCCAATACTTTGGCCACCTCATGCGAAGAGCTGACTCATTGGAAAAGACCCTGGTGCTGGGAAAGGTTGAGGGCAGGAGGAGAAGGGGATGACAGAGGATGAGATAGCTGGACGGCACCATTGACTCGATGGACATGGGTTTGGGTGGATTCTGGGAGTCGGTGATGGACAGGGAGGCCTGGCGTGCTGTGGTTCATGGGGTCACAAAGATTCGGACACGACTGAGTGACTGAACTGAACTGAACTAACTACATTGATGTTTTCTTCTGCAATGTATAATCTACTGTTAGTCTCTATAGAGTATCTTTTATTTCAGATAGTATCTTTCAATGTCTTGAACTTTCATGTGGGACTTTAAAAAAATACCTTCTATTTACTCTTCATTACTCTTCTATATACTCTTCATGTCTTTCCAGACCTTGTTGACTTTATGGTACATCTTTATACTTGTGTTACTGTCTTTTCTCATTCCAAAATCTGCCACTTCTAAGGATATTTCTATATAATTACTTTTTCTCCTGCTATGGAATCATATTTTCTTGCTTCTTTGAATGTTTGTGAGTTTTTGATAGATGCCAGATGTTATGAATATTACATGATTTCAAGCTTGATTTTGGTGCATTTTTAAAAAATACTGTTAAAATTTGTCCTTTCAAATAGTTAAATTACTTGGGATCAGTTGGATTTTTCTGATATTTTTTTGTTGTTGTTAAGATATTTTAGTGTGGTCCAGGGCAGCCTTTAGTCTAGGACAGATTCAGTTCTAATATTAAAGTGAAAATGCATAGAGAACACTATCTGATGCTCCTTGTACTTCATTATCTCTCCATTCTATCTTGTAGAAACAACAAATTAATCGTAATTTCTGTGAATGGTGAATAATAGAGATTGTTGAATATCACTCTGTTTTTCCATGTTAGATTTTAATTGTACTTTTATTATTTGTTTTTAGATATCACTGGGTTAAAACTTCATTCAACTATGAAAATTATATTTTGCTAAGAGATTCAGAATTTAGGCAAGGGCAAAAAGAAAGCATTGTAGTTTCCTGTTATAAAGCATGCCATACCCCTGAAATTGTATGGCATGCTTTCTTTTGATTCTTTTAGGGCAATCTGAACATGCTCTCTGAGATACAGAAGAAATCCTGATGAACTTTTATGACATCTTTGTGGCTGATAACCTCCTTTCTGGTCCCCTGTGAACTAAACGATGATAAAATATTCCAGATGTAGCTGCTAGAACAGGAGAGGTATCTGCAAAGCTCTTAGGGCATGTGAATGACCCTATGGTAAGTCCCTTTAAGCTTTTCCCCAGATTCTTCTTTCTTCCTTTTATACACTCCCTTTAATCTTATTAGATCTAATTCTAACATTCACAACATGCTCCATACACTGGTTATAACATTGAAGCAAAGAAGTGATTTCTGCATTTGAACTGTTCAGGGAATCCCTCTGGTTTATTTGTAGGTTTGCTTTGCTATATTTTGTTTTGTCTTATAACCTCAAGGCTTAATCCTCAAGACTTTCTCTACCATTAAATGCCTTCCTTTATACTTCAATGTGGGGCTTCCCAGGTGGCTAAGTGGTAAAGAATTCTCCTGCCAATGCAGGAGATGCAAGAGACATGGGTTCGATCCCTGGGTCAGGAAGATCCCTTGAAGGAGGAAATGGCAACCCACTCCAGTATTCTTGCCTGGAGAATCCCATAGAGAGGAGTGTGATGGGCTACAGTCCATGGAATCAAAAAGAGCTGGACACAACTGAGCACACGCGCGCACACACACACACACACACACACGCACACACACACACTGCAGTGTTCAACTGCTTTAGGACCCAACTTGGAATCTAGGATGAGACAAAAGTTTTTACCCGTGCGAGGAAACTCAATGGAGAACTAAGGCAAAGAATAATATTTTGAACTATCCCTATAGAATTTTGGCAGTGATTAGTTTCACAAGCAAAGTAGCAGTTTAATTTTATCTCTTCTCTCATCTGTGTAGACTCCTAGCCAAGTCATGTCATCTGTGTTTTACTTCCAGTCTTAATATTCTTAAAGGGAATTATGAAAACTCCCCACCCTCTTTTTGGCAAAGAGCTCTGAGCATCTCAGAACAAAGGAGCAAAGAAACTACACTTCATGTTTGTATTGACATGCACACACACGCCAAACCTTTCTTACAATGAGTTTATACTCACTTGTGATAAAGGTGAGCCACCTGTGTCTGCAATTGTCACATGTATATAACTTGTTCTCCAGCCTTGTTTCCCCATCTGGCTTAGTATGTAATGGAAAAAACAAAAAAGCAACACGTCTTCAGTGGCATAGCTAGAAGTTTTATCTATTATAAAGTGTTTATCCTTTTTCTTAAGCACACAGCACCTGCTATTGCTTTGTTATTGTTTGTTTGGCTGGAATTTTATCCTGGGGTGGAAGACAGAAACTTCTGTGAGATTGGATGCATCGAAATTGGAGATTTTAGGCTGCTTGTTCATCAGTGAGATGCTATTGGCAAAGGCCACTTATAAGGAAGATAATAATTTATTACAGATTTGTAGATTCACAATTGAAGCTGAAGCTCCAATATTTCGGCCACCAAATGTCAAGAACCAACTCTGGAAAAGACCCTGACGCTGGGAAAGATTGTGGGCAAGAGGAGAAGTGGAAGACAGAGGATGGGTTAGGGTTAGGGTTAGGTTGAATGGCATTGCCGACTCAATGGCCATGAGTTTGAACAAGCTTCGGGAGATAGTTAAGGACAGGGAAGCCTGGAGTGCTGCAGGTCATGGTATAGCAAAGAGTCAGACACAACTTAGCGACTGAACTACAACAACAAAATTCATGGTAGAAGATAGCTTGCTAAAAATAATTAAGGTACAGTGATTGCATAACATTTTAGGAGTATTAATACAAAACTTAACACAATAATCTCAAAGAACAAAGCTAACGCTGGTAACCCTGTTTGCAGAAAATAGCCTTGAGTAAGAGCTTCTGTTCTTGCTTTGTCTCTTAGATCCTTTCCAAGACAATGTTACAATTAATGAATTAATACAATATGTGAAAGTGAGGTCACTCAATTGTGTCAGACTCTTTGTGACCCCATGGACTGTAGCCCACCAGGTTCCTCTGTCCATGGGATTTCCCAGGCAAGAATACTGGAGTGGGTTGCCATTTCCTTCTCCAAGGGGATTTTCCTGACCCAGGGATCGAACCTGGGTCTCCGGCATTGCGGGCAGATGCTTTACTGTCTAAGCCACCAGGGAATCCCATACAATACAGTATTACATAATTTTTATTTCCCTAAATTTTGTGATAGTTTTGATAATGTGACAGGTTGATTAGAGTTTGAGGAAGCAAATAATTTTGACTCTGTACTGTTCAAATAAATCAATAACCAGTGTTGATAAGTAAAATAATGAATATTAAACACATATAAATAAATATAAAAAATAAAAAATAATACAAATTAGTTTCATTCATTCATTTATGTAATACCTACTATTTGAGTTGGACCATAAGGGAAGCTGAATGCCAAAGAATTGAAGTTTTTGAACTGTGGTGTTGGAGAAGACTCTTGAGAGTCCGACTGCAAGGAAATCAAACCAGTCCATCCTAAAGGAAATTAGTCCTGAATATTCTTGGGGAATATTCTGATGCTGAAGCTGAAACACCAATACTTTGGCCACCTGATGCAAAGAACTGACTCATTTGAAAAGACTCTGATGCTGGGAAAGATTGAAAGCAGGAGGAGAAGGGGACGACAGAGGATGAGATGGTTGGATGGCATCACTGACTCAATGGACATGAGTTTGAGCAAGCTCTGGGAGTTGGTGATGGACAGGGAAGCCTGGCATGCTGCAGTCCATGGGGTGGCAAAGGATAGGACACGACTGAGCGACTGAACTGAACTATTTTCCAGGCATAACTATAGGCTTTAAGAGTACAGAGTTGAACAAAGAGATACTTCCTGCCCTCATGAAGTTAATGTCCTATTTAAAGAAGTGAAACCCTAAAACAAAAGTAGGTATATACTTATTTGCATGATGGCAGGTGGTGACAAATGATAAAGAAGGCAGTATACAGGGGATGGAGGCTCCAAGGGGAGGTAGGCTGGGATATTTCAGGTGGATTGGGGAAGAATCTCTAAAGAGATGACATTTCAGTGGTGATTCAAAACAGAGAATGAGAAAGCCACCTAAATATCCAGGGGAAGAACTTCCTGTGCCAAGGCACAGTGTGTGAAGACACCCTGAGGAGTGGATCTGTCTGGGATGGTGTGAGAAGCACCAGGAAGGGCAGCGAGACCAGTGCACCCTGAACCACAGAGCTGGAATGAGAGGAGAGATGGGGCAGACCGGGGCAGCTCATCCAGGGCCTTGTGGTCCAAGGACCTTTAGACGCCTTGTTAGTGTAGAGTTGAGAGTAGGAAAGGGAAGAGCTCTGTTTGGTTTTAAAAGGTTGGAGATAACCGTTGGCTGGAAAAAAAGACTTGTGCTTGGGAAATAGGGGGAGAAACAGGAAGACCTACTAGGAAGCTAGCGCTATTGCAGACCAGAGGTGGATGATTCTGAAAATATTTAGCAGGATAATCCTAGATGGCTACAGTGCGTATTTTACTAAGACCAGAGCCTGAGGTCATATCCTATACTAAAACACATTAAGTTGGGGGTTACAGAAGATGACCTCTTCGTTGTGTACAGAAACTCCTTAATATGTGTGCATATTTACATCATGAAATAGTTGTTATGTCTGAGCTAAAAGCTAAACTGACAATATAACTGTTTTTTAAAACCACCCACGTTAACATTTCTGCAGTGAAATGTATGAATATTCAGTGGGATTAAAAAAGGGCACATAAATAGTCTCATGTCAGGTTAGGTCAAGTTTTACCATCAAATGAATAATAAGAGAGAGTACTTTGAATTTCCAGAGGTTTCTGGACTCTGAAATTTCAGATCTGTTGCAGATGGGCCTGTATAATAACTGTTGCGTCTGTTTATGCATTGTCTCTGTAAACATTGTTCATATATTACCAACACTGTACAAATATAAGGGAACCTTCACCAACACTATAGAAATATAGGAAGTCTTTTATCAGAAAGTATAATCTGAATATATATTTCAATTAACCAAAATATAAATTAAAATTAAGAAAAGAAAACAAATTAATATATTTACAAAAAGGAATCTGCAGGTCCTCCCTTATGGGACAATAGTGTGTGACACCCCAAAATATGCTGCTATGGTGTATTTTGAGCTATAGGCACTTGAAAAACCAGCAAATGCAGGGAGAGGCTTTCTCTGAACTCCTCTTCTCTGGCAAAAGAGAAAGCCCCCCCGCAAAAACTTTCAGCTGTTGTAGATCCCTCCCTCAGGAACTTCATCAACCAGGGAAGACTGACTTCTGCCTCAGGAGAGGAGACCAGACATCCACACCACACCCAGACACTTTGTCACAAACGGTCACCCCTCCCACCTCCTCTCCTAAGAGCCCGTTCACCTCTCCTAAAAATCATTCCCTCTCTACCAAGAGGATGACATCCTGAATTAAGTTGTCATTTCAGCCTGAATTCTAAACCACCTCAGGGAGTTCCTCATTTTTCCCTGGGTTGAAATGAGTATAATTTTTCAGGTATAAATGAGGTATTCATGTTAAGAAGCTCCTGTTTGTTTTCCTGTTGTTAATCTGTCCTTTTACAATGGTCTCAGCTAAGAACTCAGAAGGATAAGAGAAAAATTACTTTTCCTTCCCTACTTCTCCCAACCTAGGAACTCAGTTAGATCCCTCAGCTGTCCATTTATTCTAAAGCCCAGAGGTAGAACTTTGTTTATCAGATTTTTCTTTTCCTTTCCTAGTAGCAGGATTTGGGGTTCTTAGACTGCGTCTCCTTTCCACAATTGAGACCACATCACTTACATGTCTGGTAACTAATCCATGAAGGATTTCAGAAAGTGGATGAAGCCGTGGATCTCAGACAACATGGGAGAGGCATTTAGAAGCATAAAGGCTTTCTGGAAATCCCTTAAGTGGTAATTTGGTTGTTTGCTGTTTGAACGGTAAGTTGAGTCCAGCTCTTCATGATCCCATGCAGTATAGCCTGTCAGGTTCCTCTGCTTGTGGGATTCTCCAGGCAAGAAGACTGGAGTGGGTTGCCATTCCCTTCTCCAGGGGATCTTCTTGACCTAGATACCAAACCCATGACTCCTGCTTTGGCAGGTGTATCCTTTACCACTGAGCCACCAGGGAAGCCTGTACATTTGGTAATATTTGGTAGGTTCCAATTTTATGTGGATGGCAGGGGAGGGTATAATCTGAGCTCATCTCTGAAAGGTCTGTCCAGCATAGAGAGCCTGGTCAGGAGCCAGGCTGGCGGATTCCTCTCTCTCCCACTGTAACAGCCATGATTGCCAAGGAGCTACATTAAGCCAGGGGCAGAGAAGGTGCCACTCTTCAGAGGTACAAAGATCAAGACTTTTGCGTTTTGGCTTCTAAGGGCAGAAACTCTAGAGTTAGTGGGTAGGAATGGGCAGTCTGTTTATGTAAAACTATGCCGACTTACTAGTCAATTTTGCTAACAGAATTTAACCAAACCAAAATAAACCAACCAAACCAAATGAACGTTTGCTTTGAACACTTACAACGTAAATACAGCTTTTAGTGGGATTTTTAAACTGTCACTTGGCCACATTGGTATCCTGCACTCAGAAACAGTTTAAAATTCTACATTTCACTCCCTGTGGATTTTACTCCGTGAGTAACCAGTTCCGAATCAATAGTCTGCATGATCAATGTTCATTTTAAGCATATATCTCAGCACTGAACATCTTAATTCATACATTGGTTCAAACTTTCCTCATGGAAATATACTTATATAAGCCTAATTGTCTGATTATTTTAAACTGCCATCTTTAAGAATCTACCCTTTCGAAGTAAGTCCATAAACACTGTCTTTTTGGAATGAAATATAGCTAGCCTTCACCAATCTATTTCTGCATCTATGTAACTGTATGTATTAGCACTGCTCATCTGTTTCACAATTTTTTTCTGACTAGTTAGGACTTGGAACTTCTCCAAACATCATCTCATTTTTTTTTTTTTTGAATGCTTTTAATCACAACGACTTTAATAAGGTATCTTTAGTCTTTCAAGTTGGTTTCCCCACCTATATGAAAATGCCATGGGTGTGGAAAATAATTTACTGCCAACACAGTCATCCTCCAAAACAGAAACATTCATACTCCAACTCCATATTGCACTGCCTTTTCTCTGTTGGCTCTGGACCACAACTGTAGAGGTGCTGTGTTAATCTTTTAGCATCACCACGGTAAATTTGTTTTAGAAACATTCCTCTGCAATTAAAGGGTAGGAAAATACATTCTCTTAGAAGGACGTAGGAAATAGCAAACTATATGCATTGTTCACCTATCTATAGAAAAGACTACTCTGGATGCAATGGTGAAATTATCTGACACTTTACATGCAAAAAGAGCAAAGGACTTTTTGTTAGTTGCTTTGTTGTATTCAACTCTTTGTGACCCCATGGACTGTAGCCTGCCAGGCTCCTCTGTCCATGGAATTCTCTAGGCAAGAATACTGGGGTGGGTAGCCATTCCTTTCTCCAGGGCATCTTCCCTACTCAGGGATGGAACTCGATTCTTTGCAGGCCAATTCTTTACCATCTGAGCCACTAGGGAAGCCCTCAGACAGGGAAAAGAGATGAGAAAAGATTACTTAAGTTAAAGTACTGTTTTTATTTTAATTCTTTAGAGTACTGTGAGGCAAGGTTTTAGGACTTGTGTGTTTTTGTAACACTTGCTTCAGATTCATCCAAAGAACTTATGCAGTCCTTACACCTTCTTTTAAAGACTCATACCAGTTAGTGTAGACATAAGTGCATTAGCTAGGTACAGATATGCCCATAATACATCACTAATGAGAAACTAGCTTTCCGTAGTCAGTATTAACATCTTAAGTTTACTTCATGATTGCTTGAGACGTGCTAGTTTGTGGTGCTAATTTCACATACTCTTCTATGATTCAAAGAATGTACCATTTTGTAACAGAACTAATAGTGTTTTTATCCAAACTTGACTAAGTTCAAAAAGTAATTTCTCAATACTGGCTGTATTGGTTTTGCAGCACTTTCTCACAGTTCTGGAGGCTGGAAGTCAGAGATTAAGGTGGTGGCAGGGTTGGTTTCTTTTGAGGCCTCTCTCCTTAGCCTGTAGACAGCCATCTTCTCCCTGTGTCTTCACAATTTCTTCTCTCTTCTGTGTCGGTGTCCTAATCACCACTTCTTACAAGGAAGTCAGTTGGTAAAGAGTTTGAGTGGAGTATGAACAGGCAGCGTGAACAGAGCAGCGAGGAGGGTTCACTTTTTGTGTCCTCATCAGACACACTGTCATAGACTAAGAACCCGCCAGAGACCCACACCAGTTAATGCAGATGGAATTGCATTGGTTTTGGTGGTGAGAAACTCCCAAAGTTTCCATTTATAACCTAAATAAACAAAGACCCAGAGAGGACAAAAATTTTGTTGTTACGATTAACAGTGGAATAACTCAAAACCTCCACCAGCTTTGTTCGTAGTGATGCTTTCTAAGGCCCACTTGACTTCACATTCCAGGATGTCTGGCTCTAGGTCAGTGATCACACCATCATGATTATCTTGGTCGTGAAGATCTTTTTTGTACAGTTCTTCTGTGTATTCTCGCCACCTCTTCTTAATATCTTTAGCTTCTGTTAGGTCCATACCATTTCTGTCCTTTATCGAGCCCATCTTTGCATGAAATGTTCCCTTGGTATCTCTAATTTTCTTGAAGAGATTGCTAGTCTTTCCCATTCTGTTGTTTTTTTCTATTTCTTTGCATTGATCACTGAGGAAGGCTTTCTTATCTCTCCTTACTATTCTTTGGCACTCTGCATTCACATGCTTATATCTTTCCTTTCCTCCTTTGCTTTTTGCTTCTCTTATTTTCACAGCTATTTGTAAGGCCTCCCCAGACAGCCATTTTGCTTTTTTGTATTTCTTTTCCATGGGGATGGTCTTGATCCTGTCTCCTGTACAATGTCATGAAACTCATTCTGTAGTTCATCAGGCATTCTATCAGACCTAATCTCTTAAATCTATTTCTCACTTCCACTGTATAGTCATAAGGGATTTGATTTAGGTCATACCTGAATGGTCTAGTGGTTTTCCCCACTTTCTTCAATTTCAGTCTGAATTTGGCAATAAGGAGTTCATGATCTGAGCCACAGTCAGCTCCCAGTCTTGTTTTTGCTGACTGTATAGAGCTTCTCCATCTTTGGCTGCAAAGAATATAATCAATCTGATTTTGGTGTTGACCATCTGGTGATGTCCATGTGTAGAGTCTTCTTTCATGTTCTTGGAAAGGGTGTTTGCTATGACCAGTGCGTTCTCTTGGCAAAACTCTATTAGCCTTTGCCCTGCTTCATTCTGTATTCCAAGGCCAAATTTCCCTGTTACTCCAGGTGTTTCTTGACTTCCTACATTTGCATTCCAGTCCCCTATAATGAAAAGGACATCTTTTTTGGATGTTAGTTCTAAAAGGTCTTGTAGGTCTTCATAGAACCATTCAACTTCAGCTTCTTCAGCACTACTGGTTGGGGCATAGGCTTGGATTACTGTGATATTGAAAGGTTTGCCTTGGAAACAGAGATCATCCTGTCATTTTTGAGATTGCATCCATGTACTGCATTTTGGACTCTTTTGTTGACCATGATGGCTACTCCAAGATAATCAGGACCAAGATAATCATGATAGTGTGATCACTGACCTAGAGCCAGACATCCTGGAATGTGAAGTCAAGTGGGCCTTAGAAAGCATCACTATGAACAAAGCTAGTGGAGGTGATGGAATTCCAGTTGAGCTATTTCAAATCCTGAAAGATGATGCTTTGAAAGTGCTGCACTCAATATGTCAGCAAATTTGGAAAACTCAGCAGTGGCCACAGGACTGGAAAAGGTCAGTTTTCATTCCAATCCCAAAGAAAGGCAATGCCAAAGAATGCTCAAACTACTGCACAATTGCACTCATCTCACACGCTAGCAAAGTAATGCTCAAAATTCTCTAAGCCAGGCTTCAGCAATATGTGAACCGTGAACTACTAGATGTTCAAGCTGGTTTTAGAAAAGGCAGAGGAACCAGAGATCAAATTGCCAACATCTGCTGGTTCATCAAAAAAGCAAGAGAGTTCCAGAAAAACATCTATTTCTGCTTTATTGACTATGCCAAAGCCTTTGACTGTGTGGATCACAATAAACTGGAAAATTCTGAAAGAGATGGGAATACCAGACCACCTGACCTGCCTCTTGAGAAACCTATATGCAGATCAGGAAGCAACAGTTAGAACTGGACATGGAACAACAGACTGGTTTCAACTAGGAAAAGGAGTATGTCACAGCTGCATATTGTCACCCTGCTTATTTAACTTCTATGCAGAGTACATCATGAGAAACACTGGGCTGGAAGAAGCACAAGCTGGAATCAAGATTGCCGGGAGAAATATCAATAACCTCAGATATGCAGATGACATCACCTTTGTGGCAGAAAGTGAAGAGGAACTCAAAAGCCTCTTGATGAAAGTGAAAGTGGAGAGTGAAAAAGTTGGCTTAAAGCTCAACATTCAGAAAACGAAGATCATGGCATCTGGTCCCATCACTTCATGGGAAATAGATGGGGAAACAGTGTCAGACTTTATTTTTCTGGCCTCCAAACTCACTGCAGATGGTGATTGCAACCATGAAATTAAAAGACACTTACTCCTTGGAAGGAAAGTTATGACCAACCTAGACAGTATATTAAAAAGCAGAGACATTACTTTGCCAACAAAGGTCCATCTAGTCAAGGCTATGGTTTTTCCAGTGGTCATGTAGGATGTGAGTGTTGGTGTGAAGAAAGTTGAGCACCAAAGAATTGATGCTTTTGAACTGTTGTGTTGGAGAAGACTCTTGAGAGTCCATTGGACTGCAAGGAGATCCAACCAGTCCATCCTAAAGTAGGTCAGTCCTGGGTGTTCATTGGAAGGACTAATGCTGAAACTCCAATACTTTGGCCACCTCATGCTAAGAGTTGACTCATTGGAAAAGACCCTAATGCTGGGGGTAATTGGGGGCAGGAGGAGAAGGGGACGACAGAGGATGAGATGGCTGGATGGCATCACCGACTCGATGGACATGAGTTTAAGGGAACTCCGGGAGTTTTTGATGGACAGGGAGGCCTGGCGTGTTGTGATTCATGGGGTCACAATGAGTTGGACATGCCTGAGTGACTGAACTGAACTCAAAACCAGAATCTAAATCCAAATCCTTTTTCATTCTCTTATTTTATATTCTCTGCATTGAATTAAGTCCAAATTCTTCATTTCTTTAATGCTTTGATTCCTCCTTGATTATCAAAATCCTTGTGTGGTTGCAGTGAACATGTATTGTTTTATTTTTATCTGGTTTCCTTTGCTCTTCACCAGGCTTGGGAAATTCCCCCTCCCTGCCCGGCAAGGGGGTGTTCTGTCAGTCCAGTGGCCCTGCCCTCCTCACCACACAGATGGGCATGTTACCCAGGTTTCTAGGTTATAAGACTCTTGAGGGGAGTGGCATTGATGCTGGAGAGAGAGGTGTCCTTGTTTGGGAGATTATGGCCATTGAAGAGCTTGTGAGCCTTGGGATTATAGAAAAGAGATCCTGATTGAAAAAGAGGACAGCAGAACTGAAATAGTTAAAGTGAGGGAAGGAAAGGAGAGAGAAATGAGGAAGGGGGGACACAGAAAAAGAGGAATGGGAAGGAGAAGAAGAAGAGGGAGATGAAGAGGAGGAAAGAAATAAACCCCTGACTATGCTGTGAGCTTGGATCCAGCAGGGAAGCTTCTGTATTTTTTAGTTAGTAAATTAATGCATTCCTTTTTTTTCCCATTAAGGTAGAGTTTGAGCTAATTTTCTGCCTCTTGCAAAAGAAAAAGAACTATCATTCTACTGAGAAAAAAATTCCACTTTAGATAAAGTCAGTTTCAAAGCACACTCTGTAAGGTCAGGTACACGCCTCACGGAAGTATTGCTAGTTTCTTTCAAAACCGAATCCTGGTCCTTGAATGGATAAATAGTTCTACAGGGAAAAGAAGGCTGACAACTTACAGAGTACAGCAATACAGCATGCCAGGCTGCCCTGTCCAACCATGTCATCCTCTGTTGCCCCCTTCTCCTGCTGCCCTCAATCTTTCCCAACATCAAGGTCTATTCCAATGAGTTGGCTCTTCGCATCAGGTGGCCAAAGTATTGGAACTACAGCTTCAGCATTAATTCTGCCCATGAATATTCAGGGTTGATTTCCTTTAGGATTGACTGGTTTGATCTCCTTGTGGTTGGGGGGATATCATAGAAGCTCCTGTCTGAATAGCTGAGATTCAAATCTAACACATGGACCCCACCTTCCCCAAACCCAAGTCCAATTAAAATTCCACAGTTAGGAATTATTGTATATATGGAAGAAAAGTTGCTCTAAGTTCCTATAACTTACTGTAAATCCACATTTCTGGGTTTATTCTGAAGGGATAAATTGGGTATGTCAGAAGCCAAGGTACCTGGCTATATGGTAGAAGATTGAACTTCAGGGCCAACATTTATTTTGGATAGTTGAAAGGCTTAAAATTCATCTCATGGTCTGAAAGGAAACCACATGCAGAGGGAAAAAAAAAATCCCATGGCCCAGATTTTTCCACAGTGAGGAAATATGCCAGTGGTTCAGTTGTGACTTATCAAAGAGTGTTTTCTTCTCTGGCTAAGGGAAACCACATACAAGGTTTCATTTCACGAAATGAGTTGATTCTTGATAAACGTATTTTAGTTATAGATTCGAAATTCCTTCTTTCAGTTTTTATTATGTTGATTATGGTGATTCTGATTTGGTTCTTTTTGCCACAGTTCCTCTGTGATATGCCTATTCTAAGGCCAGTTTTATGGACGTGTATTTAGAAGCTTCTTCAACTAATCCAAGAGATTTTATCAAGTGTGCAAAACATAAACCGCGGAACCCAAATCCAGATTAACTTATCTTAAAAAAGGTCGTTTTGTTTTGGTTATGGTAAACCCTATTCAGTTTATTTTTGAAAAAGAATCAGAAAATGTTTCGAAGCATATGAAAGACGTTAGCCATGGTACTCAGAACAGAGTGCTCCAGTGTGCGTGTAGGGTGATATAACATATGTCAGTTCAGCAGTGCAACCAGCGTATTATCACCTCAGTTGTGAGCACAGCCTGTGCCCACATCAGTCGATGGCTTCCCAAACCACTGACTAATAACTGCCCTCCGCATGGGAGGTGACAGAAGGTGGCACGCAAGAAATGTCTATAGAGGCAGTCACCAGCGTTCATTAAGAAAAAGGACAATAAATGAAATTTCTCCCACTACATATTTTTGAGCATTAAGAGCAAAATGTTCTTTTTCCTCTTGACTGATATCCAGAAGCATTGAGGGGAGCTACCCACAGAAGGAAATAATCCAAAGTTAAATGAAAAAAAAAAAAAAAGTGAGGAGAATGAAGAATGCCCAGGGTGCCAGTGTGATAATTTTTTCACAAAGACGGTGCTAATCTCTTAGAAGACTACAGTATTATCAGGTAAGAGATTGGAGTTGAAAGATGGAGGACGGAAAAGCCTGACTGACTTCTCTCTTTAGGTGAAATAAACAATAGTCCTATATCATGTAGGGTAAAATTTTGTCTCATAAAAATAATAAATTTCACTGTAAATTTCACAAGTTTTCTTAGTATTAAACAGCTATGAAACCCTCATTTTTGCATTTGAAAGATAAGCTGACTTATAGAATGCTGGCCTAACAAGATCATAGTCAACAGGGTGGTTTTTATTCCTTCACGCTGCTCCCTAAGGAAGGCACTTACCCTAGGAACTATTTTGCCTGATGACAAGCAGCAGTCGCACTTACTTTGATAGTGTCCAATACATTGCTTTGCCTAATTTGCATCTCTCTGCTAAATGGTTTAATTAATTTTGCATTGTGCTTACTGACTAGTTTTAATTAGCAGTTAAATCAGTTCAGTTAACGAAAAAATGTAGGTGTTTACATGAATGCAAATCACAATGAGTTCTCAGGGCTCAATTCAAAAACTGGTTCCATGCCATTGATGCTGGATTTCTTGAGGCTTTGCTTAAAAAAAAAAAAAAAAAATGCATTCTATCGCTATAGTTTCTCCCTCAATAAATCATGAATATTCGTGATTCACTAGCTGGTGCGCCCTTTTTTTGTTGTTGTTTTTTTTTTTTGTAGTGAAGAAGTTCACGTGCCCAGACTAACAGTGAAGGCGTGTGGGGAGGTGAACACTGTGCTTCAGCTCTGCAAATTCATTCTTACAGTTCTGGCTGCATTTGGGGTTTCCTTGGTATGTTGTCCTTGGGCAGACTCAGTGGAGGGGTGCTGTTAGTTTCTCCAGAGATGGTTACATGGTGATACAACAGAAGATATCATCTTGGTGTGGCTTCTTGGTAAGCTGATGTTTAAGGAAAAAAAAAAAAAAAAAGATAATTCCATTTTTAATTCTGCTTCATTTTTAAAATTAGTAACTTCTTCAACCACTAATTTGGCATCTATGTAGGAAAACAGTCAACCACAAATAGTTGTGTTTCTTTTTCTTTTTTTTTTAAGTCTTATCAGCCAACTAGGACTAATAATTTCTTTTCAAAAAGAAAAGTTTTATGATTCCTGGGGTTTTTGATCCGTTTCGAAGCTGGTCTGCTTAAAAAACAAACAAAAAAAAGTTTCTGTGAAAAGAAAAGTCTTGAATTTATTTGACGTGAAATTCAAGATATCTCTACAATTTCAGAAGAATCAGAACAGCCGGTTCTTTTAGGAATATTGTATAGAAAAGGGAAATGGAAAACAGATACAATATGTTGATAATAGAAAAAATTGTGTACTAAGAATGTGAATAGTAAAATCTACAATATATCTTTTCTTTGAAGGAAAATGTTAGAGTTTTCATTGTTTGAATGGTGACTTTAGTTCTTCCAATCACTTTATGTGTGTTGACAAGTCACTTGCACACCCTTTAAAAGGTATTTTAGTAGCAACATATTTCTCAGTAATATCCACCCACAAGTTTCTTCCAGTCTTTTTGCTGTCAGTATGAACACAGGATAGTTGGCCTTTCCTGTTAGGCTTTAAGAATCTCATCTAAGGAGAGGGGGTTGCCCAAGATAGAGCCATATATTTATTTGAACAAAAACCTTTCTCTAGATCCAGTAATCCCACTCCAGAAGATACATCAGGAAAAGAAGAAAACTCTAATTTAAAAAAGATACAGTCATCCCAATGTTCATAGCAGCACCATCTACAATAGCTAAGCCACGGAAGCAACCTAAGCGTCCATCAACAGATGAATGGGTAAAGAAGATGTGGTGTACACATATATATACAGAAACAAATGTTACTCAGCCATAATGGTAATGAAATAATGCCATTTGCAGCAACATGGATAGACGTAGAGACTACCATACTCAGTGATATGTGAGACAGAAAAACACAAACACCATATGATGTCACTTACGTGTGGAAGCTAAAAAAAAAGATACAAATGAACTTATTTACAAAACAAAAATAAACTCACTGATGGAGAAAACAAACTTATAGCTACCAAAGAAGGAAGCAGGGGAGTGGAGCTTTAAATAGCACTTTGGGATTAGCAGGTATACATTGTAGTTCAGTTCACTCAGTCTTTGCGCCCCTTGGACTGCAGCACACCAGGCCTCCCAGAGCTTACTCAAACTCATTGAGTCAGTATCTCATCCAACCATCTCATCCTCTGTTGTTCCCTTCTCCTCCCGCCTTCAGTCTTTCTCAGCATCAGGGTCTTTTCCAATGAGTCAGTTCTTCACATCAGGTGGCCAAAGGATTGGAGTGTCAGCCTCAGCATCAGTCCTTCCAATGAATATTCAGGATTGATTTCCTTCAGGATGGACTGGTTGGATCACCTTCCAGTCCAACGGACTCTCAAGAGTCTTCTCCAACACCACAGGTCAAAAGCATCAATTCTTCAGTGCTCAGCTTTCTTTATAGTCCAACTCTCACATCCTACATGACCACTGGGAAAACCATAGCCTTGACTAGATGGACCTTTGTTGGCAAGGTAATGTCTCTGCTTTTTAATATTCTGTCTAGGTTGGTCATAACTTTTCTTCCAAGGAGCAAGCATCTTTTAATTTTATGGCTGCAGTCACCATCTGCAGTGATTTTGGAGCCCCCCAAAATAAAATCTGACACTGTTTCCATTGTTTTCCCATCTATTTGCCTTGAAGTGATGGGATCTTAGTTTTCTGAATATTGAGCTTTAAGCCAACTTTTTCACTCTCCTCTTTCACTTTCATCAAGATGCTCTTTATTTCTTCACTTTCTGCCATAAGGGTGGTGTCATCTGCATATCTGAGGTTATTGATATTTCTCCCAGCAATCTTGATTCCAGCTTATGCTTCCTCCAGCCCTGAGTTTCTCATGATGTACTCTGCATAGAAGTTAAATAAGCAGGGTGACAATATACAGCCTTGACGTACTCCTTTTCCTGTTTGGAACCAGTCTTTTGTTCCATGTCCAGTTCTAACTGTTGCTTCCTGACCTGCATACAGATTCCTCAAGAGGCAGGTCAGGTAGTTTGGTATTCCCTTTCTTTCAGAATTTTCCAGAGTTTGTTGTGGTCCACACAGTCAAAGGCTTTTGCATAGTCAATAAAGCAGAAATAGATGTTTTTCTGGAACTCTCTTGCATTTTTGATGATCCAACAGATGTTGGCAATTTGATCTCTGGTTCCCCTGCCTTTTCTAAAACCAGTTTGAATATCTAGAAGTTCACAGTTTACATTACTTTGCCAGCGTGTGAGATGAGTGCAATTGTGTGGTAGTTTGAGCATTCTTTGGCATTGCCTTTCTTTGGGATTGGAATGAAAACTGACCTTTCCCAGTCCTGTGGCCACTGCTGAGTTTTCCAAATTTGCTGGCATATTGAGTGCAGCACTTTCACAGCATCATCTTCTAGGATTTGAAATAGCTCAACTGGAATTCCATAACCTCCACTAGCTTTGTTCATAGTGATGCTTCCTAAGGCCCACTTGACTTCACATTCCAGGATGTCTGGCTCTAGGTGAGTGACCACATCAGGTATATACTACCATATATAAAATAGAACCTACTGTATAACACAGGGAGCTATATTCAATATCTTGTAATAAAGTATAATGGAAAAACTCTGGAAAAATATACACACACACACACACACACACACACACACACATATGTATCTGAATCACTTTTCTGTACTCATGAAACTAACACATCATTTTAAGTCAACTGTATTTCAATTAAAAGAAAGTCTTTGCTCTGTATGTTAATATCTTTTTCAACATAAGTTGAGAAATTAAGCATTTCACAATACAGCTGGGTTGGATGCTCATGCTAAAGAAGAATCTCAGAACGATTTATAAATATCAGGAACAAACTTGAGATTTACTGTAGTAAGGAACAGGTAGAACCTGGAAACTAGGGCAGGAATTCCTGTCCAATTCCTGCCTTTAGCAGAAATGGCTTTTCTATTTCCCATCAAGTATGATGCTAGCTTTTGACTGAGATAGTTGTATTTTACATGGATAAGAGAATTTCCTTTTGTTTCTACTTTATTGGCTGAAAAAAGCAATCAATTAATGTTGAATACACTTTTAGCATCTGCTCTGAACAAGTCCTCCTGAAGTTGATCTTAAGGATAACACATTTAAGTAAGCCATTTATTAAGGAAATGATCCCAGCATAGACCAGTAAGGGAAGAGGGAGAGCAGGCCAGAAGAGTGGGACACAGCAAACCCGAGTGTAATTGCAGGCAAGAGTCCTGCAGAGGGTAGACTTCAGCCATTTCCTGCAGGGTCACCCTGGAATGTAAATTACATCTCAGAGTTGTCCCAATCTGGGCAGGCCGTTGACTTTCATACCCCAAACTTTCCAATCATTGGTCAATTGCCACAGGGAGCATGGTTGGGAGAGAGAGGAGAAAAACTCAGTTTTCTGTATATCTATTCAAAGTGGCTCCAGCAACCTAAGGACAGCAATGTGAAGATTAACAGCATTCCCTGGTTGCTCAAAACACCCATAGGGGTGAATAGGGTGCTCAGAAATGGTAAAAAAAAAAAAAAAAATATATATATATATATATATATATATATATATATATATGAAGGGTTATGAGCAGAACACAGATACTGTGCCCTACGGCATCTATGAAGCTGATTATAATTATTATTTTTAGATCTTTTGATGATAAATTACATTAATAAATTCTCTAAAGATTGAATGCTCTTTTCATAAGTAGCATAAACTTGATGTTTTGTTGTTTAGTCACTAAGCTGCATCTGACTCTTTTGCGACCCCGTGAACTGTAGCCCACCAGGCTCGTCTGTCCATTGGCTTTCTCAGGCAAGAATACTGGCATGGGTTGCCTTTACCTTCTTCAGGGGATCTTCCTGACCCAGGGATCGAACCTGCGTCTCCTCCCTGGCAGGCAGATTCTTTACCACTGGGTATAAACTTCTATCACGGTAAAAGCTGCTCCTTGGTGATTTTGGGTGGGAGGAAGGGGTAGGTTTGTAAACTTTCTCTATTTCTTCCAGAGGAAATTGGCCTGTTTAAACTTTCTATGTCTTCTGAAGTCAGTTTGGTAAACTGCATTTTCCTCAAAAAATATTCATTTCATCTATGGCTCCAATTTAATTTCTGTGAAGTTATGTGATACAGCCTGTGTTTCCAAGGTTTTGCCAACTCTGTCCACCCACCCATTCCCTGTCAAGGTACTTTTTGTTCCTTTTCTTCCCTCAGTGATTAAAATGATTCCCCTATCTGGTTCCCTATACAGAATAGGCGCAAGGAAGGTTGGGAGTCAAGTATTTTGGTTACTTTATTCCAAGAAACTTGTGTATCTCTTGCAACACAGTTAGTCCTTCATGTATGTCTGACTCTAGTTCTCTCTTTCAATGAAAGATGGAGGAACAGTGTTTCATTGAGGGTAAAGGATACAAACAATAAGCCTATATCAACTAGGAGCAAATTTAGAATTAGATAATTCTTATATCTTAAATTCCAGCGAAAGTGTTAGTCTCTCAGTCATGTCTGCCTCTTTGCAACTCCAGCGACTGGATCCTGCCAGGATCCTCTGTTCATGTGATTCTCCAGGCAAATACTGGAGTGGCTCGCCATTCCCTTCTCCACGGGATCTTTCGGGCCCAGGTATCGAATCCAGGTCTCCTACATTGCAGGCAGATTATTGTCTGAAGCCCCAGGGAAGCCCCCTTAAATTCTAGAAATCAAGCAAATCTACTTTCTGTTTTCTTCGCCATTTTTTGCCAGCCAGGAGCAAAGCTATTGATAGAATACAGACAGTGAATGATTAAAGATAAAAAGGAAGAGACAGGGAAAAGGAGAGCTTCTGACATGGTTCCTTTTCTCAGATACTCCCGTTCTGAGTATCAAAGTAGACAGCAGAGCTTTCATCCCATTCGCACACCTCCTCTCGACTTTCTACCTAGTTCCTGCTTTTAGTAGAAAGGTTTTTGCAGTTATTGACACTTTGCAAAGATGCCTAAAAAATTGCTTACAATAATTTCTTCTTCAATGTATAAAATGTTTCTGTATTATCTTATGGGCATGCATTCCAGTCTTATGCCACTGATCTGATATATAAAGAGCCAATTTATTAGATGACCACAAATAATGGAGGACACATGGAGGCGTGTGAATCTGCATCCGTAACAGTCTGGATGAGAATTCTATCTTTAGGAGCTAAGAAGATGAATGGGTAAAAGTATGATAGATACAAATAACAGGGTCCATTACACAATAAGAGGATATTACCAGACATGTGATGAAGATAAATTTGACTGCATGTCAAGGATATCATGTTATTGCCTCTAATCTATCATCTAGTTAACTATATTTCTATGGAAACATTAAAAGAAATTAAGCTACTAAAACCTGAAAACAGATTTGACAGCTACATGTAACAAAAGAAAAATATCAAGATTTTTCTGAAATATGTGTCATAATTTAGCGAGTCATGTTAATTACTAGTTAAGTGCTTAATCTATATATTATAGATGGTAAAGATATTATTGTTAAAATTAATAACGTGTATTTATATTGGTATATTAATTCACTAAGAGAATTATAATTTAGGATTTTCCTGTTCTAGAAGGAGCAATTCAATTCAGGATAAAGAGAGCCTCTATATTTTTACAAGTTTGTATAAAAATATTAGCCTTAATTGCTTATATTTAAACTGACTTTAATAATGAAATATCTTTTACTTGTGTTCCCTATTTTCATTGGCAAGTACTTATATTTTTAAAACATCTAAATTATTGTAGAAAGTGAATAAGTAAGAGTAATATTTGTATTAACAAATCTAATAGTTAAAAGTCATAACAACAAACCTGAATATGTGCTATTTATAATCTGTGTACTTGTAATTAGTATTCTAAGAATTTTATGCATATAACTTCAATTCATATTCTCAACAAAGCAATGGGATAAATACTATTGTTATCTCATTTTGCCATTAAGAAAAATGAGGATGAATAAAATTCTTAATCGCCCCAGATGACTCTCTACTTCTGAAGTCTTTATTCCTATTCACTACACCACCTCCCTAAATGGGACATTTTAAGAGATCTTATATCTGAATGGCAGGACATGGGAAAAGAGAATTGATTATTCTGATAAATATGACAATAATACTTTTGAAATAAATGCAATTTGATGGCAGCTTTCAAAGAAACCAAGGCACAAGCTTCTTTGATGACGTTCAATGCCCATGAGGTGAACAACATCTCATTAAATAACACCACCAACCCTTGCTGACCAGGACCGCAGGGAGGACTGGAGGAAGGGAAGCCAGGGGTGATGGTGATGGTGACCAGAGGGGCTTCTGCTCTTTCTTAGACGGACAGCAGTGTCTCCAAGAGCTTGCCTACATGTGTGTTGACCGTGGGAAAGTACTAGCTAGCACTGATGGTACTTAAATTCAGGGACCCAAACACACAAACATGAAAGGTCCTAAAATTCTGGAATTCTTTTTTTTTTTTCTCTCTCTCTCTCCTTTCTTTTATTTAATTTATTTAATTTTAATAGGAGGATCACTGCTTTACAATATTGTGTTGGTCTCTGCCATACATCAACGTGAATCAGCCACAGGGGTACATATATCCCCTCCCTCTTGAACCTCCCTCCCACCTCCCTCCCCATTCTGCTGCTCTAGTTTGTCACAGAGCACCAGGTTTGAGCTCCCTGTGTCTTACAGCAAATTCCCATCGGCTATGTGTTTTATACATGGTCATGTGTATGTTTCAATGCTACTCGCTCAGTTTGCCCCACCCTCTCCTTCCCTCCCCTGTGACCACAAGTCTGTTCTCTATGTCTCTATCTCCATTGCTGCCCTGCAGAATGATCAGTACCATTTTTCTAGATTCCACACGACTCTGTGTAATAGGCTCTAGGTTCATCCAGCTTTTTAGAATGGACTCAAATGCATTCCATTTTATGGCTGAGTGATATTCCATTGTGTATATGTACCACAGCTTCTTTATCCATTCATCTGTCAGTGGATATCTAGGCTGCTTCTGTGTTCTAGCTATTGTAAACAGTGCTGCAATGAACATTGGGGTGCATGTGTCTTTTTCAATTATGGCTTTTCTCAGGGTATGTGCCCAGCAGAGGGATTGCTGGGTCATATGACAGTTTTATTCTTAGTTTTTTAAAGAATCTCCATACTGTCTCCATAGTGGCTGTATCAATTTACATTCCAACCAACAGTGCAAGAGGCTGCCCTTTGCTCCACATCCTCTCCAGCAGTTGTTTGTAGACGTTTCGATGATGGCCATTCTGACTGGTGTGAGGCGATACTTCATCACAGTTTTGATTTGCATTTCTCTAATAATGAGAGATGTTGAGCATTTTTTCATGTGTTTATTAGCTATCTGTATGTATGCTTTCTGAAATTCTTAATAGCCATGAAAGAACAGTTATAGAGTTGAGAGAAATGTATGAGTGGAAATGTGAGGCATTCAAGATGACCTAAAACAGCCTCCTCCTTTTTTAGATGAAAATTCAAGACTCAAGGGAGGTTATGTTATGTATTCAATCACACAGATTTTTAATGATGAAGACCAATTAGAACCTAAAGCTTTTTTTAAATTAAATATAAATAAACGAGATTATTTGTTTAAAAATAATGATGACTCAGTGATGACTGCATAGGAGTATACTCAGCAAATGTGGTCCTCTCTGGCCTTCTAAATGGGCTTCCCTAGTGGCTCAGAGGTTAAAGCGTCTGCCTGGAATGCGGGAGACCTGGGTTCGATCTCTGGGTCGGGAACATCCCCTGGAGAAGGAAATGGCAACCCACTCCGGTACTCTTGCCTGGAGAATCCCATGGAGGGAGGAGCCAGGTAGGCTACAGTCCATGGTGTCGCAAAGAGTCAGACATGGCTGAGAGACCTCACTTTAACTTTCTGGCCTTCTAAATTAACAGTCCAGGACCGACTATTTCAATTTGTGACTGATGTTAACACGCAATGGGTAAACAGTTATCTACTGAATGCATTTTCTGTGTAAAATGTGATAATATCAAGTTCTCATGCTACACTTAGTGCTGTGGAAACATTGAAATAATTTGACATAACTTCTTTGGTCAAAGAACTTCTTTTATGTTGGATTTATCATTGGGAGTAGAAAATAGCAACCCACTCCAGTATTCCTGCCTGGAATACTCCATGGACAGAGGAGCCTGGCAGGCTACAGCCCATGGGGTCACAAAGAGTTGGACACTACTGAGCAGACATTCGTGCACATGTGAATCTTTCCATACAACCAAACCTCAAAAGCAAGTTCTGGTAATAGTCACTTGGCATTTGCTGCAGGAGGTAGCCTTAAACAGAAATTCACGGTGCACTGTCTCTGATGAAGATTCCTACGGATAACCTAGACACCTTGCTGTACTACAGCTGCACCCCTTTCCCAGAAGACAACCTGCGGGCATGTTCCAGGCACAAGTTGGCACTGTGCATTCAATAATAAGTGCCACCTGCTGCAGTATGCAAAGCAAAGGGCATCTTAGAAATCAAGCCTGAGGTCCACAGCAGACAGTGTGGGCTCCAACATCACAATGTTGTCTTGATGTCCAGGGCCTGGGCGGGATCACATGGATGAGCCGCCGAGCAGCACTTACAGGGATCCAGGAAGTTAGAGAGACGAACCCAAGCCGCTCCTGTGGCCAACAGAGCTTTCAGTAGGCTAGCTTTTCATGAAGTGAATGCTTAAACGTTGACCAAATTTTTTTTTAGGCAGAGGCAGCTAATGGCGGAGGGTGCATGTGATGCACTTGCTGGTATGTAGATGCTGATACAAAGAGAAAGAAAAGAAAGGAAATCCTTCAGGCTGTTTTCCCAGAGTGCTCACATGCTGGGAGTGGGGGCTGGGCAGAAACTTGTCTTCAGTGGTTTCTTTTATGTACCAACTAGATGGTCATGTGTTTTGCTTTAGCTGATACATTCCAATAAAATGATTTTCAAAGAGACAGGACAAATAATAGGCGTTTTTACATATGGTGGCCGTGCAAGTCACATGGAGCTAGTTTTCTCATGCACAATATATTTGTTATTCCACAAGCTGGTTATAATTCATTTAAGGTCCCATTTTATTTAATTATGCCTCATAAACTAATGAAATGGCCCCGTGAAGTCTTTATGGTCAATATAATTTGGGTGAGTGACTTCGCCTAGATTTCCTTTAGGATATTAAGGATGTATCTTTACCCTCCCAACTTTTTTGCTCTCACAAAACTCAAGCAAAAGAAAGTATCTCAAGTCTGGATAGCATTATTATATTTAAAAATATAATTCTCGATATCAAGATTTTAAGAGACAAAATAAACTTTTTCTTGTGTGGAAATATACAAACTTTTTTTTTTTAACTCATGATGCCAATGGCAATTATTAGTTGCCATTTCTGTACTTGAAAACACTTGAAGAACTTGCATTAGAAAGCAGACATCACCAGCAAGGAAGATGAATTGCGAGCTTTAAGAATGACCTGCCCTGGGTCCACAGGAGGGCCCTAACGCATCAATGGTCCATTGTGTAGAAATGGTCTTACGTAAAAAAGCTAGATAATCTACCTTGCTTTCTTGCTCATTTTCCAGTTGCTAATTAAACAAAATCTAAAGGCAGATTTTCCGACAAATTTCATCAGATCCATAACACAGATCCTTTATAAAACAGAGTAGTTTTCAATGCCCGTGACCTCCTAAGAGGGACCTGGCCCACCTCCCTGTGAATGTCGAAACCAAATGTCAAATGAAGAACCAGGCATTTTTCCTGCTTCAAGGAAATATGCTTGAGTGACTTGATGCAATTATTAACCAGAGCTGCTGCTGCTGCTAAGTCGCTTCAGTCATGTCTGACTCTGTGTGACCCCATAGATGGCAGCCCACCAGGCTCCCCTGTTTCTGGGATTCTCCAGGCAAGAGCACTGGAGTAGGTTGCCATTTCCTTCTCCAATGAAGGAAAGTGAAAAGTGAGAGTGAAGTCGCTCAGTCGTGTCTGACTCCTAGTGACCCCCATGGACTGCAGCCTACCAGGCTCCTCTGTCCATGGGATTTTCCAGGCAAGAGCACTGGAGTGTGTTGCCATTGCCTTCTCCAATTAACCAGAGCTAGTACAACGCAAAGATGTGCTACTGGGCAAAGAGGGTCAGTATCACAGAAAATTTAGCTCAATTAGTCAGGGTCCAAATGTAGGACCTCAGCATTGCAGAAGGCTCCAGAGAGATGCAGAGCAGTGAGGGTACCAGTCTGAGGACCTCTGTCTCTCTAGAAGATTTAGAATTACATCCTTAGTCAAGCCAAGAAGCAATCAGAGCACTGAACCACTGACTCACCTGAAAATTCTTAAATTCCTAACCTTGGGATTGGTTTCCCGGGTGGCTCAGTGGTAAAGAGTTCACCTGCCAATGCAGGAGACACAGGAGATGCAGGTTCGATCCCTGGGTCGGGAAGATCTGGAGAAGGAAATGGCAATCCATTCCAGTATTCTTGCCTGGAAAATTCAATGGGCAGTGGAGCCTGGTGGGTGCAAGACCCAGACCATTCTATTTACATTTGGTCAAACTCATTATCAGTAAGGGTAAGAAACTCAAGGAGAACTGTCTCCTGAGGGTGGGTTTATAGCAAAGCCTTTCTGGGAAAGGATAGTTAATGTATTTACTCTGGTCCAAGTGCAGTCAATTTGTTCATTTGGATAAACAATCGGCTACCTTGTGATGGCATATGGTATAACCAATTTTTCACAATAAACTGATACCTCGCCTTTGGTACGTTTTGTTTTTGACACACATTGCTTGTGTTTTGCATGGTACAATTGGTTAGGTTTTTTGGTTTTTTTTTTTTCTTAACCTCTAGGGAGACTTCTTTCTTAGAAAAAACAATTATGGCACAAAACAAATTTTATTTTCTGGCAAAACTTGGGGGAAAATCTAAGTTTGGTAGTATTGCAAGATTGGGAAAGATTTTGTGGTTAGGCTTTGAAGTTTAATGTAAGACTTTAGAAAGAAGTGAATCAATTTTCAAGGCTGAAAAATATAATACTCTGCATGAATAAAATTGATGTTCTATTGTGAAGACTTATTTTGGAGGGGAAGGAAAATAAATGTTCTCGCCAATTTGGGGAAAAGACATATTTTGAAAAGGCAAAAATAAATATGCCACAGCTGTGACTAGACACTGGAATTTCATGATGAAGAGAACTGGGGCAGAGTTATACACTGGAAAGCTTTACCTATGTTATGTGGAGAATATGCTGGAAAAATCCTACTTTGTTCTATCACTAACTAGTCAAGGACATGTTTGAATGTGCCAGACTACTTCTGTGAACAAATGATTCAATTCTTGAAAGTTCTGTTAATTCTTTTAGGCCAAGCTGTGTGTGAAGTTATTAAGTTTCTTTAAAATTGTCTTACCAGTGCAATGTACACAATTAATATTCAAGAAATACTTTATCAGACTAATGAAAATGCATTAAATGGCTTTCCATTGGCTTCAACAAAGTTGAATTTGGCCTGGATATTTAGAATCTATTAGGAGGGGCTAAGCTCTGAGTCCGAAAGAATGGCCCCCATCACATTTACCATGTCGTTTTCACCTACTAGGATGCAAACAGGGGTCCAGAGGCTGAACCGTGGTCCTTCATTTTCAACTTAGAGGCATCTGGAACACCTAATGGCTGCAACACGGCAGGACTATTGTGAGCAACTGTGGCTTAGAGGGTAAAGCGTCTGCCTGCAATGCAGGAGACCCGGCTTCGATCCCCTGGGTTGGGAAGATCCCCTGGAGAAGGAAATGGGAACCCACTCGAGTACTCTTGCCTGGAAAATCCCATGTATGGAAGAGCCTCTCAGGCTACAGTCCATGGGGTCGCAAAGAGTCGGCCACGACTGAGCAATGCCACGGGAGGAACTATACAGACGTTCAGATTTAGAGATCTAGGAGGCATCCAAGAGCGACGCGTCCGCTCCACTCTGGGTGTGGGCATCCCGAGAGTGACGCATCCGCTCCACTCCGGGTGTGGGCATCCAAGAATGACGCGTCCGCTCCACTCCGGGTGTGGGCATCCCGAGTGACGCGTCCGCTCCACTCCGGGTGTGGGCATCCAAGAGTGACACGTCCACTCCACTCCAGTGTGGGCATCCCAAGAATGACGCGTCCGCTCCACTCCGCGTGTGGGCATCCAAGAGTGACTCGTCCGCTCCACTCCGGGTGTGGGCATCCCGAGTGACGCATCCGCTCCACTCCAGGGTGTGGGCATCCAAGAGTGACGCATCCGCTCCACTCCGGCGTGTGGCCTGATGTCATCGGGCAGACTCAGGTAGGCTCTGAGTAAGGTGGTAAGTTGCGGTTGTTGCTTAGTCGCAAAGTTCTGTCTGACTCTTTTGTGACTCCGTGGACTGTCCCCCACCAGGCTCCTCTGTCCATGGGATTTCCCAGGCAAGAATATTGGAGTGGGTAGCCACTCCCTTCTCCAGGGAATCTTCCTGATCCAGGGATGGAACTTGCGGCATCTGCATTGCCGGCAGATTTTCTTTTTTTTTTTTTTTAATATGACATTATTCATGTTTTAATGCCATTCTCCCAAATCATCCCCCCCCCCCCCCCGCCCACACACACACACACACACACACAGAGTTCAAAAGACTGTTCTACACACCTGTGTCTCTTTTTCTGTCTCGCATACAGGGTTGTCGTTACCGTCTTTCTAAATACCATATATATGCGTTAGTATACTGTATTGGTGTTTTTCTTTCTGGTTTACTTCACTCTGTATAATAGGCTCCAGTTTCATCCACCTCATTAGAACTGATTCAAATGTATTCTTTTTAATGGCTGAGTTCTTTACCAGTGAGCTACCAAGGAAGCCCATTATGTTTATATTTCCCTTAGCATCTGTATTTTGTTGAGAAATTGTTTATGTTTTATTACTGTTGAAGTCATCTATAAAGTTCTATAAGGATTAAATAAAATGTATCAAAAATAGCATTTGAAATTATAACACTTTAAAACAAAGCTGTTATGATGATAGAATTTTGGGATACTTATAAGAATTAACCACAATATTCTAATCTATCTCCTACATATATAACAGTCAACTAAAGCTGAGAAAAGTGTCGGTTTAGGGAAGTATTTCATTTTAACTGGCTGGAATACTCCTAAAATACTTTGTGTAGGGGGGATAATCTATTTTATTCTTAGGCTATTTTGATAAAAGTATCATATAAACAAATACTATAACATGAAAACAATGTTATTTATTCCAACCTAATTCACATTAATAACCGAAGTATATAGGGATTCATCACTTTCTTTTATTTTTCCAAAATTCTTGAAGGCATTCTAGACAGAATTTTAGACAATCATGGGTAACTGGAGAAATATGAAGTAAATCAGTCAGGCCCCAAATACCCTTCACAGACTGGCATGATCCCGATTAGCTATAGAAATACATCAGATTGATAAA
This sequence comes from Bos indicus, assembly GCF_029378745.1. Classification (NCBI taxonomy): domain Eukaryota; kingdom Metazoa; phylum Chordata; class Mammalia; order Artiodactyla; family Bovidae; genus Bos; species Bos indicus. The sequence goes on along the minus strand of NC_091782.1, from coordinate 48,638,210 downwards.
AATCATAACTTTTTCTCTACTTTGTCACAAGTAATAACAGCCTCCCAAAAGGTTTTTCCAGTTTCTTTACAAAATATCTATGTAAATAAATCCATTTTGTTTTATCAAAACAGTTATTCAGTCTTCCAAAACAGTATAAAACCTGAGTTACCTTAACTGAGTTAATATGGAAACCTACTTCTAACAATTTAGCTACAATCCTCTCAAAGAATTTATTACTCACCATCAGCCTATTTCTAGAGAACACTACGTAAGCCGTAAGTATTCTCTCATAGTATACACTTGAATACAGCAATCTATTTTAAATAGGCATCTTTTACAAGAGAAAAGTAAAACTATATTCAAGTTGGTAACTTTATCTACATTTTGATTTGTTGTTGTTCAGTCGCTCAGGTGTGTTCGACTCTTTGCAACCCCATGGACTGTAGCACCTCAGGCTTCCCTGTCCATCACCATCTCCTGAAGCCTGCTCAAACGCATGTCTGTTGAGTCGATGATGCCATCCAACCATCTCGTCCTCTGTTTTTCCCTTCTCCCCTGCCTTCAATCTTTCCCAGCATCACGGTCTTTTCTAATGAGTTGGCTCTTCACATCAGGTGGCCAAACTATTGGATCTCCAGCCTCAGCATCAGTTCCTCCATTGTATATTCAGGATTGATTTCCTTTAAGATTGACTAGTTTGATATCCTTGCAGACCAAGGGACTCTCAAGACTCTTCTCCAACACCACAATTCAAAAGCATAAATTCTTCAGCGCTCAGCCTTATTTATTGTCCAACTCTCACATCCATACATCGCTACTGGAAAAACCATAGCTTTGACAATACAGATTGTCAAAGTAATGTCTCTGCTTTTTAATATGCTATCTAGGTTGTTCACAGCTTTTCCTCCAAGGAGCAAGTGTCTTTTAATTGCATGGCTGCAGTCACTGTCCACAGTGATTTTGGAGCCCAAGAAAATAAAGTCTGTCACTGTTTCCACTCTTTCCCCATCTATTTCCCATGAAGTGATGGGACCAGATGCCATGATCTTAGTTTTCTGAATGTTGAGTTTTAAGCCCGCTTTTTCACTCTCCTCTCTCACTTTCATCAAGAGGCTCTTCAGTTCCTCTTCGCTTTCTGTCATCAGGGTGGTGTCATCTGCATATCTGAGGTTATTGATATTTCTCCCAGCAATCTTGATTCCAGCTTGTGCTTCAGCCTGGCATTTCGCATGATGTACTCTGCATAGAAGTTAAATAAGCAGTGTGACAATATACAGCCTTGATGTACTCCTTTCCCATTAGAACCAGTCCCTTGTTCCATGTCCAGTTGTAAGTGTTGCTTCTTGACCTACATGGAGGTTTTGCAGGAGGCAGGTCAGGTGGTCTGGTATTCCCATCTCTTTCAGAATTTTCCACAGTTCCCTTTTCCTAGTTCTTTCTACTAATGTCTGAATTCAGCCTGCCTTTTACAGAAAGTCTCATAATTTCTGGATTTACTACAGAAACTCACAGTGTATAAAAGGCCCCCTATAGGAAGACAGTAATCTTGCCAAGAGGATACAAGGCTATAAAGAAACGTGCCAATCTTTTTGTGCCAAGATAACCTGAATTGCGCTTATCTCCTACTGGATACAGTGCAGAACCCTGACAGGTTTCAGACCTATCGACAGTGGCTCAGATTTTCTCCATTACCACTTCATGAAACGAGAGAAAGAGCAATCAAGTCCATGTGAGTTACAATCTCAGTGAACTCGCTCGACAGGTGTGTACTGCCAGGTAGAGCTTTGTCTCTGAAGGGGCATCAAGCATCTTATGGGTCCTGGTTTCAAGGCAGGACCCATCCCGGATAAATGGAAAAGTGGGTCTGTTTACCTCTGGGAACTACCACACACCATCTCTCCTTGCCCCGTATTTCCTCAGGACTTTTCTCCCCTTAGATACTTAATGAAATCAAGGCCCCCCTTGAGAACTCCAGGTGTCTGGACATTCGGGAAAAGATGTCACATTCTGGGTCTAATTCCCAACTGCCAATAAATTTGAGACCCCAGGGCTGGTATTGTAGGAAGGAATTTGGGACCTCTATGAAACGAGCCCAATCCTTATCTCAGTGTGAAGCAGCAGCAGATTAATTAGCACCATGACTGCCCAACACTGCCCCAAACCCCCTCCTAACTTGGGATGCTCAGTTCAATCACTGGTCTCAATTAGCTTGTCCTGCAGCATACGTGAAGGCCTTGCACATCAGTTCTGACACATCGTATATGCAGTATGATAATCCACATTGCAAGTTACCCTTTCAGTCTCCATTGAAGAACTCTAGTTCCTAAGGAGTTACCTAGAAACCCTTCAGAGTCTCAATGTGTGCATGAATGCAGCACATTTAGGAAAAAGACATAACACAGATTCACACATCAGTGACTCTGAAATAAAACTGGAGTAAAATACACAATGAAAATAGACTTAAAAATTCAATTTCTTTGTAAATGTTCATGAATCCCAGATATTTTCAGGAAATCATTTTCAGGGACAGGGAAATGTTTTTAATTAAATCTTTAATTTCTGTTAAATTTATCCAAGCAATATGTACACATTTGAAAAAAAAAAAAAAAAAAAAAGTCCTGCTACAGCTTCTATTTCTATTTATCTCCCCACCAGAGACAACTACTGTTAGCTATCAATCCAGCAAACGTACTTCCAGTCTTTTAGCATAATTATCACAAATAAGATGAAGCAATTTTCACTTTTTTTTTCTTTTAACCTACATCTCTACAGTGCATTCAACATGAAACTTTAACTATGTACGCAGTATTTTTAAACATAAAGCTAGTAATCCAGAAGTAAAGTGATGGTATCTCTGAGTCTTTCAAATGGCATACTCACAGAAAGTAGAGAAGTAAAGAAAGGGAGCGTCGAGGCCAGTTATTAAGTTGGAGCAATCTACATTTTTAATAACTTTGAGAGGTTAGGCAGTGTCAGATTTTAACTGAATATCCTGCATCCCCTCCTGTGTCTGTTTCCTTCTCTATTTACATAAGCAATTGACAGCTCATTAAGAGCTCATTAGGAAACAGTGAAGACCTTGTGATCAGGGGGAAAAACAAAACAAAGAGCAGTGCTGAGAAGGAAATTTTCATTTGTGAGTGTTCTCAATTATTTCTGAACTCAAGAATTTGAAACACATCTGTGATGTCTGATGATAAAGGCAAGTAAGCTACTTATATACTTATAAAAACAAACAAAAAATAATAATATTACCATTTGTTATAGCTTAGCTGATTTGCCTTAATAAGAAAAGATGACACCAGTGATTGAATTCATAACTTTAATTTTATCATGAAGGAGAAAGTTAAAAAAATACCCTATTCCCCAACTGAAGTTTTTCTTTCCTTCTTTTTTTTTTTCCTCCAATTTTATCTGTCTCTATCTATCATTGATCTATCCTTAAATTCTAGCTGTATATATCTTAGAGAAATCAAATAACTTTATTGTTTAAGAATAGTCTATATGTGGAAAAAAAATGACTATGCTTCTTCCTGGTAAAATACGTTTAGAATGTAAATCTGTTCTTTTTTACTTGCTAATACTCTCTGGACCCCAACAAAGTAGATAAAAACCGGATCTCCTCTGAATACATGTTTGCCTGATATTTCTAACTCTCTAGATCCCCAGAACCTATTGCAAAATGAAAGGCGAATGCACTTGGGCATGCTGGCTATTCTTCTGTCTTTTGTATCGCATTTTGTAAAACGCATGAATGCAAAGCACTTTAAACACTCAGGAATCAATACAAAGGCAGCAGTGGGAACAGGTCTTGCCCTGTTTTATTCCATTTCAGGACTGCCACGTTGGGCCTGAACAGATGTTGCAAAGTTTCAAAGTCAGATCTGCTCATCCCCTAGCTGTCAGCTTAAGGGTGTTTCACTTATAGACATTAAGACCTCTGTCTATTATTATTTCTTTTTGTATATTCATATTTTATGAGATAGTTCCACTTGAGAGAGAGAGAAAGAAGGAGAGAAAGGAGGAACTAAGCATTTTTATGTGGTCCATCCTCTTCCCCATTTATGTTGCTTTAGTGCTTTTTGGAAGAAAAAAAAAGTGAGTGCTGGGTCTATATTTAAGGGCCTTTGTGTGTTCTTCATTGGGGGACGTTTGAAGGCCCAATTTGATCTCAATGGCGTGTCCTTTGCAACATAAAATAAAACATAGTGCTCAAGAAAAGTAATGACATACACATCCAGGCCCTTTCAGAGCAGTTGGTAAAGCTTGAGCCTTGCCTCTCTGTGTGGCTGTCTCCCCCTCAACCCCCCGCCCTTTCTTTTCTTTCACTGTGACAAGCAGCCATTGTGCCCTCTGTGAGATCTGCGATATTACTTTGACCCCAGCCCATCAATCTGCCTCAATTGGATAATGATCTGTAATCACTTTCTTTCAGGGGAGTCTATAAATTTGCCAAGGTCCCATTCTTTTCTGAAGGACTCCTTATGTTCACTTCCATTTGTGCAAATGCGCCCCCTTTTACAGGCTAAATAGCCATGCCCATGTCCATTTTGTGAAGAGGCACCGGGCGGGTCTCTGTTGATTTTCCATGCTCCCTTCTCCTAAAGGGGACTAAGTCTGACATGCCGGGACGCGGTGGGGGGTGGCCAAGCCTGGCCACATCACAGGCAGCCGCTTGCTTTTCTCATTAAGTCTGACACGTCATTAGGTCACTTGGTGCCATCCGGGTAATCAATGAGCTTAATGTTTAGTGCAAAAAAAAGTCATAAGGAAAGAAGTTTGGAGATGGCAAGGGGAAAGGGAAATGGTAGAAAGAACAGAGAAATCCCCCCACTTCTAAGTCGTAGGCATATAATTTGCTAACAAAATGTAAAAAAGAACACAAATATCATTATTTGGTGTTTCATGTAACCCCTTCTGGTTCTGCCTGTTGTCCACAAATGATAAAACTTCAGGATTTCCCCAGTGGCCTCCAGTATTCTCATTAAGGATAAAAGGATTTGCAACTTAGGGTCTATACACATCTACAGTTGCCGGGAAAGCATGTGGTGAAGACAAAGTGGTTAAAGTTCATGAGCACTGGGGGGATTTTAGAGTGTTTGGAGGATTTGGTTCAATATTATATACACTCAAATAGATTTGAGGCCACAGCCGAACAGAATAAAAGAACAACCGAAAAGAAGTCACCTGGAAGAACGTGATCTAAACTGCTCCTGCACTAAGGCGGGTGGTGGGGGCGGAAACGGCTTTTGGTCATCTTATTTCCAACATGAAGAGAAAGAGTGTTGCTATGCACGCGAAGAGGCATAGGAATAAACACATTTCAATCACAAGTGTGAATGAGCAGAAGAGCTTGGTAAGCTGTGAGAGTGCCTCTTAGACATTGTGTGTGTGTGCTCAGTTGCTCAGCTCTATAAGACTCTTTGGGACCCCACGGGCTCTCCTCTGTCCATGGAATTCTCCAGGCAAGAATATTGGAATGGATCGCCATTTCCTTCTCTAGGGGATCTTCCTGACCCATGGATCAAACCTGTGTTGCCTGCGTTGCAGGCAGGTTCTTTACCACCGAGCCACCTAGGAAGCACCTTGGACAACACACATAGGTGATAACCATGCTTTTCGAAAAGGTGGAACTTCTTTCCAAGTCTCCGTGTCTAATTAGTTTATAGTACACCAATGGCGCGTTTTTATTAAGTTTGAGGAAGATAGTTCAGGAAAACAATGGACCATCACAAGACACAAGGGGACACCAGCTTAAAAAGCAAAGAATTTTTTAAATGTTTGTATTTTGCACTGCCCTATAAGAAAAAAAATGTATTTTAACTGTCACATTCCTGTACTTATTCAGTCTTTATAAACATGTAAAGATTAATTTATAACATATATCAACAGAAAGTACATTAAACAAAAGTGTAGGTCATGGTGAATAACTATAAAACAAACACTCATGTAACCACCGCACTGGTTAAGGTATTGCTATTTGTGATTGAAGTATTAGAGGCGGGATTTTAAAAGAAAAATGAACTCTTTCCGGTCATTGGGGGTTGTCTATCATGACTCACAGATTACATGAGGCCTGAAGAAACACTTAGAGGTCACACAGTCCACATGACCTTGTCAGGAAGGAGGTCTAAGGCCAGAAGTGGTTACACGACTAACGTAGGGTGCTGTGGCCAGCGGGGGCTGAATCAAGGTTATTTCTCCAGCTGCCCAGCTACTTTTCCATGGCTTATGCCATCTCATCAAGGGCCTCTGGTGCAGAAATCTATAAAATGTTTCTGTAACACAAAATCCTTGTTTGTGTACTTACAAATAAGTCTCTGTGCTTAAGTGTTGCCGTCACATACTGAAGGAAAATCAGCTCATTCAGTCTTACCATTGAGCTCATTCTACCAGTGGAATCACACAGCCTGGGGAAAAAAAATTACTTTAAATACAGAGGAAAAATATTTGTTTTGTTTATAAAATGGTCATACATAAAACGGTCTAACAGTTCCAAGTACTGAAGCCAGAGACATACTTAAGAAGTTTCGCTATTACCAATTGCCAATGAACAGTGCTGTGTTGCTTCAGCTACAGGCCATTATTATTCAAATTATAAAACGGGTCATGAATGTCTAATTTCAATTCAGCTTTTTTCCACTGTGATTCCCTAGCTAAAAAGTAATTAAGGAGTTATGAGAACTATAAAGTACGCCACATATAACAGTACATACATTTTGTACAACATTTTCTTTTTTTCCAAAAAAGTAAACTGTTTCTGAGGCTTTGTTGTGCTTTGGCTGGAAAAGTATAGGGTTAGTAAAAAAAAAAAAAAAAAATTTCCCAACAAATTACTGACAAAGAAACAATTGACTTAGAAGACAATCTGAAACTTTGTAGGAAACTAATATTTTTATTCTTATCTTGTTGGCAAAGATGATCACTATTTTCATCAAAGCTTCCTTAAGTACAAATAACAGTGATCTCCATCATTTTAGACACGAAGAAACTGAGGCTCAGAGAGGTTGTTCTTGTACAAGGTCCTGTAGCTGGCCAATAGTCAGATTAGAATTTGAATCTAGGGTAACAATCTCAAAAACGACAGAATGATCTCTGTTCGTTTCCAAGGCAAACCTTTCAATATCACAGTAATCCAAGTCTATGCCCCAATCAGTAACGCTGAAGAAGCTGAAGTTGAACGGTTCTATGAAGACCTACAAGACCTTTTAGAACTAACACCCAAAAAAGATGTCCTTTTCATTATAGGGGACTGGAATGCAAAAGTAGGAAGTCAAGAAACACCTGGAGTAACAGGCAAATTTGGCCTTGGAATACAGAATGAAGCAAGGCAAAGACTAATGGAGTTTTGCCAAGAAAATGCACTGGTCATAACAAACACCCTCTTCCAACAACACAAGAGAAGACTCTATACATGGACATCACCAGATGGTCAACACCAAAATCAGATTGATTATATTCTTTGCAGTCAAAGATGGAGAAGCTTTATACAGTCAGCAAAAACAAGACCAGGAGCTGACTGTGGCTCAGACCATGAACTCCTTATTGCCAAATTCAGACTTAAATTGAAAAAAGTAAGGAAAACCACTAGACCATTCAGGTATGACCTAAATCAAATCCCTTATGATTATACAGTGAAAGTGAGAAATAGATTTAAGGGCCTAGATCTGATAGATAGAGTGCCTGATGAACTATGGAATGAGGTTCGTGACATTGTACAGGAGACAGGGATCAAGACCATTCCCATAAAAAAGAAATGCAAAAAAGCAAAATGGCTGTCTGGGGAGGCCTTACAAATAGCTGTGAAAAGAAGAGAAGCAAAAAGCAAAGGAGCAAAGGAAAGATATAAACATCTGAATGCAGAGTTCCAAAGAATAGCAAGGAGATATAAGAAAGCCTTCTTCAGCAATCAATGCAAAGAAATAGAGGAAAACAACAGAATAGGAAAGACTAGGGATCTCTTCAAGACAATCAGAGATACCAAAGGAACATTTCATGCAAAGATGAACTCGATAAAGGACAGAAATGGTATGGGCCTAACAGAAGCAGAAGATATTAAGAAGAGATGGCAAGAATACACAGAAGAACTGTACAAAAAAGATCTTCACGACCCAGATAATCACGATGGTGTGATCACTGACCTAGAGCCAGACGTCCTGGAATGTGAAGTCAAGTGGGCCTTAGAAAGCATCACTATGAACAAAGCTAGTGGAGGTGATGGAATTCCAGTTGAGCTATTCCAAATCCTGAAAGATGATGCTGTGAAAGTGCTGCACTCAATATGCCAGCAAATTTGGAAAACTCAGCAGTGGACACAGGACTGGAAAAGGGCAGTTTTCATTCCAATCCCAAAGAAAGGCAATGCCAAAGAATGCTCAAACTACAGCACAATTGCACTCATCTCACACGCCAGTAAAGTAATGCTCAAAATTCTCCAAGCCAGGCTTCAACAATACATGAACCGTGAACTTCCAGATGTTCAAGCTGGTTTTAGAAAAGGCAGAGGAACCAGAGATCAAATTGCCAACATCCGCTGGATCATCGAAAAAGCAAGAGAGTTCCAAAAAAACATCTATTTCTGCTTTATTGACTATGCCAAAGCCTTTGACTGTGTGGATCACAATAAACCATGGAAAATTCTGAAAGAGATGGGAATACCAGACCACCTGACCTGCCTCTTGAGTAATTTGTATGCAGGTCAGGAAGCAACAGTTAGAACTGGACATGGAACAACAGACTGGTTCCAAATAGGAAAAGGAGTTTGTCAAGGCTGTATATTGTCACCCTGTTTATTTAACTTATATGCAGAGTACATCATGAGAAACGCTGGACTGGAAGAAACACAAGCTGGAATCAAGATTGCTGGGAGAAATATCAATAACCTCAGATATGCAGATGACACCACCCGTATGGCAGAAAGTGAAGAGGAACTCAAAGCCTCTTGATGAAAGTGAAAGTGGAGAGTGAAAAAGTTGGCTTAAAGCTCAACATTCAGAAAATGAAGATCATGGCATCCGGTCTCACCACTTCATGGGAAATAGATGAGGAAACAGTGGAAACAGAGTCAGACTTTATTTTTCTGGGCTCCAAAATCACTAGAGATGGTGACTGCAGCCATGAAATTAAAAGACACTTACACCTTGGAAGGAAAGTTATGACCAACCTAGATAGCATATTCAAAGGCAAAGACATTACTTTGCCAACAAAGGTTCGTCTAGTCAAGGCTATGGTTTTTCCTGTGGTCATGTATGGATGTGAGAGTTGGATGTGAAGAAGACTGAGCACTGAAGAATTGATGCTTTTGAACTGTGGTGTTGGAGAAGACTCTTGAGAGTCCCTTGGACTGCAAGGAGATCCAACCAGTCCATTCTAAAGGAGATCAGTCCTGGGTGTTCTTTGGAGGGAATGATGCTAAAGCTGAAACTCCAATACTTTGGCCACCTCATGCGAAGAGTTGACTCATTGGAAAAGACCCTAATGCTGGGAGGGATTGGGGGCAGGAGGAGAAGGGGATGACAGAGGATGAACTGGCTGGATGGAATCACTGACTCAGTGGATGTGAGTCTGAGTGAACTCCGGGAGTTGGTGATGGACAGGGAGGCCTGGCATGCTGCGATTCATGGGGTCGCAAAGAGTTGGACACGACTGAGTGACTGACCTGATCTGATCTGATCTGAACCTAACTTAAAAGGCACACATATTTTCTACCCTCTGCTGCCCTCGTTGTGTGTGCTCAGTTGTGTCCGACTCTTTTGAGACCCCATTGGCTGTAGCCCGCCAAGCTCCTCTGTCCGTGAAACTTCCCAGGCAAGAATACTGGGGTGGGTTTCTTTCTCCAGGGTTCTTCCAGACCCAGGAATCTAACCCGGGTCTGCTGCGTCTCCTGCATTGGCAGATGGATTCTTTACCACTAGCGCCACCTGGGAAGCCCCCATTCTCTGCTGTACCTGTCCTTACAAAATTTGATTCAATATCAATTTGTTACAAATATACAGAATACATGTATACCCCAAATTAAAAATTATTATATTTTTTCTTGATTCATAGTTATAGACCCTATGGAAACAAGGATGACACAATGGAGACTTTGTCATAAAAATAACTTACTGGCTTTCTTCCACTTCCCCAGCAAAGCTTCATCAGAGGCACTCAAGTATTCTAAGCATATCTTTATTATAAGTAGTTATTAATTTATTACTGAGTTTCTCACACAAGCTTCCACAAAACTCCTTAGTAAACTGAAAAGTCTGTAGTTAGAAGTCATGCTTCGTACTTCTTTTTCATCCCTCTGAAAGGTAGATTTCAACCCCAGTCATATTTTACTTCATAATTCCATGTTTTGTTTTGTGTGTGTGTGTGTGTGTGTTTTGTTTTGCTCTTTTAAACAAACAAAAAAATGGCTAGGGGCTTTTCAGTAAGGTCTACTTGGATCAAGATGCCCTTGGTGGCAAACTGCTATACATATTTATATTTTATCTGTGAACTCTTTCAGCATGGCTCTATCTGTTCACATATCTCTTCCAATCTTTCTGGTCTCCAGGGTGACTCCAGACAATTGTAGAGTCTGATCATTCCAAGATCAGTGAAATGGCTTTCTTTTCTACCAAGAAGCAAAGTTGTTTCCTCCTTTTCCAATTTAAGCTAACATAGAGTGATTCAAAACATGTCTTGCTTTATGCATAATTGCCTTATCCTTTCTCAAAGTATTTTTACACAATTATTTGTCCTCACCTTTCTATTTTGTCTATTTGCACATTCTTTTTTTGTTTCAGCATCCAATGTGGTTTTTATGGAACATCCCAGGTAACACAGCTTTCGATAACCACTTGGAGTTTTCTAAATTATAGCTTAATGCGCTGCATGGCTGTGCTTTGTATTTTTGCAGGCCAGCATACTGGAGTAGGTAGCCATTCCCTTCTCCAAGGGATCTTCCCAACCCAGAGATCAAACCCAGGTCCCCCACATTACCAGCTGAACCACAAGGGAAACCCAATTATCAGATAAATGCAAATCAAAACTACAATGAGGTATCACTTCACAGAAGTCAGAATGGTTGACATCAAAAAGTCTACAAACAATAAATGCTGGAAAGGGTGTGGAGAAAAAAGAACCCTCCTGCACTGTTGATGGGAATGTAAATTGGTACAACCACTACAGAGAACAGTATGGAGGCCTTAAAAAAAAAAAAATAGAGCTACCTATATGATCCTACAATCCCACTCCTGGACATGGATCTGGGGAAAACTTTATTTGGAAAAGATACATGCACCCCGTGTTCACTGCAGTACTATTTACAATTGCCAAGACATGGACGCAATTCCTTTTGGAAGCAATTCAAATGTCCATTGATAGATGAATGGATAAAGAAAATGTGGTGTGATAAAAGTGATTCACATATATAAGTAATTCACATACATAAGTTGACACATTTTGTATGTGTGTGTGGTATATATTTAACTTATATGCAGAGTACATCATGTGAAATGCTGGACTGGAAGAAACACAAGCTGGAATCAAGATTGCTGGGAGAAATATCAATAACCTCAGATATGCAGATGACACCACCCTTATGGCAGAAAGTGAAGAGGAACTAAAAAGCCTCTTGATGAAGGTGAAAGTGGAGAGTGAAAAAGTTGGCTTAAAGCTCAACATTCAGAAAATGAAGATCATGGCATCCGGTCCCATCACTTCATGGGAAATAGATGGGGAAACAGTGGAAACAGAGTCAGACTTTATTTTTCTGGGCTCCAAAATCACTGCAGATGGTGACTGCAGCCATGAAATTAAAAGATGCTTACTCCTTGGAAGGAAAGGTATGATCAACCTAGATAGCATATTCAAGAGCAGAGAGACATTACTTTGCCAACAAAAGTTCGTCTAGTCAAGGCTATGGTTTTTCCTGTGGTCGTGTATGGATGTGAGAGTTGGACTGTGAAGAAGGCTGAGTGCCGAAGAATTGATGCTTTTGAACTGTGGTGTTGGAGAAGGAGATCCAACCAGTCCATTCTAAAGGAGATCAGCCCTGGGTGTTCTTTGGAAGGAATGATGCTGAAGCTGAAACCCCAGTACTTTGGCCACCTCATGCGAAGAGTTGACTCATTGGAAAAGACTCTGATGCTGGGAGGGATTGGGGGCAAGAGGAGAAGGGGACGACAGAGGATGAGATGGCTGGATGGCATCACTGACTCGATGGACGTGAGTCTGAGTGAACTCCGGGAGTTGGTGATGGACAGGGAGGCCTGGCGTGCTTCAGTTCACAGGGTCACAAAGAGTCAGACACAACTGAGCGACTGATCTGATCTGATCTGTGGTATATATATTTCTTTTTTTGTGCTGAAGTGATTCGTATACACACACACACATTTATATATAAATATCACTCTGCTGTACACCAGAAACTAATACAACATTGTAAATCAACTATACTTCAAATTAGAAAAAGAAGTGTTCAGAGCCAGATATTATTAATAAAATATTTAATCAGCAGCTATTACTGTAGTTGTAAAACTATTAAGACTCTGCTGGGATTGTTGCTGCTGCTAAGTCGCTTCAGTTGTGTCTGACTCTGTGTGACCCCATAGATGGCAGCCCATGAGGCTCCCCCGTCCCTGGGATTCTCCAGGCAAGAACACTGGAGTGGGTTGCCATTTCCTTCTCCAATGCATGAAAGTGAAAAGTGAAAGGAAGTCGCTCAGTCGTGTCCGACCCTCAGTGACCCCATGGACTGCAGCCTTCCAGGCTCCTCCGTCCATGGGATTTTCCAGGCAAGAGTGCTGGAGTGGGGTGCCATTGCCTTCTCCACTGCTGGGATTGTAGTAATGTGCATTTTCATATGGAGGCCTCATTACTTCTTTCTTCCTTTCTCCTTTCCTTCCTTCCGTCCTTTTTCCTTTTCTTTTTTCTTTCAGTCCTTTCATTTTGCTTTTAAAGAAGAACCATTCAGGTTCACTTGATTCAAAACAGGGCTCTTGGAAATTCAGTTCTAACTAGTGGTCGATGTTCGGGAGGACTATGTATTTTTCTTTGTGTGTCTCATACTTATTCTTCTAAGTGATTAGCGCTTCAAAGCTTGTTTGTTCTACTTTATGAAAACTTCACTATTTAGATTTCTATTTAAGAGTCAATTTCTGTTTAAAAGTTATTATTAATACATATGTAATAGCACCAGGGAAAGATCTCAGGGGCATTTGAGTGGCAAAAGTATGTTTCTTTTGATCTTTCAATACTTTCTTTGTGGCAGGAGGTGACTAGTAGTGCCTGTGAAGGAATTGATTCTGAACTTTATACTCCTCCTTCTCAGAGCAGTTCATCAACGTCACAGGTATGGGAGGGACCTCCATTCTAAAATGCCTGGGAGGGACCCATGTCCTATTTTTCAGTATCAGCACCAAATACTGTTTCAAGATGGGCAGAACTGTTGAAGAAGAAAAAATAAAAACCTGTTGTATCTGAGAAAAAGAAAACCATCTCATATGGAGCTTGATATGGAGAAAGACTCGAGAGAAAGTTAGATGGTTCTGTAATTTTAAGTGCGTTAGAAATTACCTATATAGTTTTAAAGAATATTTTCATATTTAAATATACTACCCAGAAAAAAGTACACAAATCACAGGATTAAGCTTGATAGATCTTTTTAAAATGATTTTATTTATTTATTGGCTGTGCTGGGTCTTCACCGTTCTGAGTGCTTTCCCTCCAGTTGTGGTATCTTCACGCTCCCCATTGCTCCATTTAAGACCAAAACTGGGCACTAGGAAGGACGCAACATGAGTGCAGTTCTGGTCAGAAGGTCACAGGAAAATAAGAGGAAATTTAATCAACTGACCAATAAGGATGATATCAAAAGATGAGCGAAAATAAAATGTGTATTTATATGCTTTATGTTTAACTGTGCATGTTAACGTATATATGTTTTCATTTTCTGTGATGAAAATGACTTTTTTTCTTTAATCAGATTTTGATGGTGCCTTGGAGCAAGATATCCATTGAGCTTCCAGTTAGACTATTAAGCAGTTTTTGACTGGCCTGGGTCTTCGTTGATACGTGGGCTTTTCTCTAGCTGTGGCAAATGAGAACGGGCACTGGGTCTGTAGTTCTAACATGTGGGCTTCTTGCTGTGGTGGCGTCTCTTTTGGAGAAGAGGCTCTAGGGTGCGTGGGCTTCAGCAGTTGCAGGCTCAGAAGTCATGACTTGTGGACTTAAGAGCACAGGCTCAGTGGTTGTGGCACATAGGCTTAGCTGTTCCACATAGCTTGATAGATTTTTGGAAACTGAATATAACCATCACATCATCAGCTGATTGTCTTTTGCCTGTATTTCCATTAATGTGTTTTTTTGTTCTTGACTTATAGAAATTATTTATATATTCTGCATATGAACACAGTTCACAGGTAAAAACTGGCAAATGCCTGGAGGGCAGCGTTGTAGCAAAGACTGGAGTATCCAGCTGCTAGTGAAACAAATCATTATAACTCAGCTAATGAAAAGGCAAACAGACATTGAGAAGCATGGAAACCTGGGTAGCAAAAAAATGGATTGACCTTTATGCTATCATTTGACATAACTTCCAACTATTAGTCTCAATTTATCTCAAAACCTTTCAAGAGGTTGATTCTGGGGGCCCAACATCGGTCAAGTGTTGTTCATCTCTTTCCCAACCACCCACAAGTCGGGAGTATGTTAAGAACACAGATAGCTGCCATCAGATCAGATCAGATCAGTCGCTCAGTCGTGTCCGACTCTTTGTGACCCCATGAATCGCAGCATGCAAGGCCTCCCTGTCCATCACCAACTCCCGGAGTTCACTGAGACTCATGTCCATCGAGTCAGTGATGCCATCCAGCCATCTCATCCTCTGTCGTCCCCTTCTCCTCTTGCCCCCTATCCCTCCCAGCATCAGAGTCTTTTCCAATGCCATAGGTTAGTCCTTATAGAAGAAAGGCATTTCTCAGGAAAATAGAGTGTATCATGGCCTAGACAGACATCCTAAAATACATCTACTTGGTGATGCAAGGAGGCAGTGTTGTGTGAAGGAAGGAGAAGTGAAACTTTGCAGACAAAGAAACTTACGTCTGGGTCTCAGCTTTGCCATTCATTGGCTTTAGTACTTTGCTCAATTTAATGAAATCCCATACATAAGACATCTAATCTTTAAATACTGATCTTATAGGATTATTTGTGAATTAAATGTGGTGATTCCTGCCAAAGGCTGATTGAAGAAGCAGACACATGCTATTAGGAATATAGTTGATCATGATCAACAAATTTGATCTAAATAACATACCTAGAAAACTGAACACAACAGAAAACAAAGTTTACATCTCAAGATCACATGAATCTCATCCAGACCAATCACATGGGGTGTGGCAATGTACACTAATTATAGTCAAAGCTATGGTTTTTCCTGTAGTCATGTACGGATATGCAAGTTGGACCATAAAGAAGGCTGAGTGCTGAAAAATTAATGCTTTCAAATTGTGGTGCTGGAGAAGACTCTTGCAAGTCCCTTGGACAGCAAGGAGATCAAACCATTCAATCCTAAAGGAAATCAAGCCTGAACATTCACTGGAAGGACTGATGAATATTCACTGGAAGGACTGATGATGAAACTGAAGGTCCAGTACTTTGGCTACCTGATGCCGAGAGCTGACTCATTGGAAGAGACCCGGGAAAGATGCTGGGAAAGATGGAGGGGACAACAGAGGATGAGATAGTTGGATGGCATCACAGACTCAATGGACATGAGTCTGAGCAAACTCCAGGAGATCAGGAAGGGCAGGCAAGCCTGGCATGCTGCAGTCCATGGGGCCTCAAAGAGTCGGACACAACTCAGCAACTAAACAATGTAAGCTTCATTGCTTTTCTAATGACCAAAACCATTCATATATATTTTTTGACCACAGTGAAAGAAGCTAGAAATTAATAACAAAACAACTTTTAGGAAATGCCCAACAGTTTGAAAATGACCCAAAATATTTCTAAGTAACCTAGGTATCAAGTTATAAGCAACCTCATGAGAATTTTAGGATCATTTTAATCTACAAATTTAGAATACACTGAAAGATTCCTAGATAAGAAGCAAGGTCTCAAAAGTAACATAATAAGAAAAAACGGAGAATCTGAATTATTCTACATAATTAAAGCAGTTTAATCTATAGTTAAAGACCTTCTCATAAATCAAAAGCTGAGCCCAGATCACTTCTACAGTTAATGCTCAAAATACTCAAAAGTGAAACTTCTCAAAGTATTTCTGAAGTCAGCATAACTTGACTATGAGAGCCAAACAGATTATAATGAGGAAAAAATCTCTCGTTTTAATAGATACAAAAATCTTAAAACGTTAGAAAGTCAAATGCAAAGATACACAAAAATGACAATATATCATGACCAATTTAAGCCTTTTTCTTTTTTTTAGGAAGACAAGTTTATCATAACATTTAAAAAATCATGGTAATTCATCACATTAATAGGGAAAGAAGAAAATACCATTACAATAGATGCCCAAAATTGATTAAATTCAAGACTTATTCATAATAACAGCAATCTTGAAAAGTAGGGAGAGAAAAATTCTCTAACCTAATAAATGTATTTATAACAAAATTGTATGAAGAATAATGTTTAATAATGCAACACTGAAATATTTCCCATAAGCTCAAAACATAACAAAGATACCTACTATTATTACTTCCATTCACATTTTAATGGAGATCCTACCTAACTTGGGAAACAAAGCAAAGGAAACTGAAAAGAAAGCAATCACAAAGGAAGAAATAAAGATGACATGATGTGCGCATATCATCTATAGATGAACTGGTAAAACTAATAAGTGGATTAAACAAAAGATCAGATGACAAAAGGTCAATTTAGAGAAGCCAATAGCATTTCCATATACTAGCATGAATCAATAGAAAGGGAAAATTTTTAAATATCACTTACATGAAATATCATCAAATAGTTAAGCTAAAATAATAAATAAATGATGAACTTTTACACAGAAAATTTCAAAACATTATCGAGAAAATTAAGGTAGACCTATATGGTGGAGGACTGTTAACACCACAGAACTTCAGGGGTTTGTATGTGTGGGTACAAGTTAAAATTTTTATACTAAAATTTATGAGGCAATACAAAGGAACAAAAATAGCTAAGACAGTCTTAAATAAGAAGGATAAAGCCAGAGGATTGTCAGGACGTAACAAGAATCCATGCTAAAATGTTTGAGTCACAGAAAATAGCATATTGGTGGAAGGAAAGACAAGTGATTACTTGTCTATCACAGGTATCCAGTCATGTGATTTACAAGAAAAGCAGCAAAATTACAGTGAAAGAATACCGTAAAAGAAGAGTGTTTTCAATTAATAACACTGAGTCATTAGAAATCACATGGAAAAATGATGCCTCTTAATCCTCCTCTCACACAAATACACACGAGCACAAATCCAATTTTCAAAGGGACTCTAGATCTTAATGTGATAGGTAAAAACAATAGAAACTTAGAAGAAAAAATCAAAAGACTGTCTTCATGTTATTTGATTCAGCAAAGATTTCTCAGATAAGACATGGAAACTTCTAATTCTGAAGGGAAAATATGAGACGTTGAAACACTTTAAAGCTAAGAATTACTTTTTCTCATAAACCTTAAGAGATGGAAAATGCAAACTCTAGTCAAGGAGAATGTGTTTGAAGTGTTTGTTGCTAATAAAGGACTCATCTTCTGAATCTACAACAAACTCCTATATGACAAGAAGAAAGAGGCCCTACAGCCCGACAAGACGACAGAAAACTACTTGAAAGGCCTTTTCCATAAAAATGATTCCAAAAACTACCAAAAATATCTGTAAAATCATCAGTATGTTAGTTTTGAAGGAAATACTTCAAAACACAATGTAATACTACCACGCATACATCACAATGACTAAGCGGTGAAATTAGATTGTTGGCGTTGGTGAGGATCAGCAGCAGCTAGAACTCTCGGGAGCTGCGGACGGGAGCACACACTGCCACAACCATTGTGGAAAACACTTGGCAGGATCTACTAAAAGTGATTATAAACACTTCGTGTGTTCGTTGCTCGGTCGTGTTCAACTCTTTGAGACCCCATGGACTGTAACCTGCCAGGTTCCTCTGTCCATGGGGTTTTCCTGACAAGGATACTGGAGAGGGTTGCCATTTCTTCCTCCAGGGGATCTTCCCGACTCAGGGATCAAACCCACGTCTCCTGTGTCTCCTGCAATACAGGCAGATTCTTTTACCGCTGAGCCATCAGGGATTTACCTGCCTGTGGTTGGAAAAATCCCATGATCGGAGGAGCCTGGTGGGCTACAGTCCATGGGGCCCCAAAGACTCAGACATGACTGAGTGACTAATTCTTTCTATACACACCTGCAGGTATGTGTGTGGGTCTATTACTACCATCAGTTTTTTCCCAATCTACAGAACACCAGCGTTTTTTTTTTTTTTTTTATTGTTGCACAATAAATGCCTTCAAACACTGCACAGTAAAAGAAATCACAATCTAAATCAAAAACTGATCAGTCGTGATCAAAAACTGATCCTGGAGAGAGAGAGAGAGAGAGAGAGTGTGTGTGTGTGTGTGTGTGTGCATTCATGCACAGTGTTGGAGGTGAGCAAGACTGCAGAATCAAAAAAGTAAGAGGAAAACTATTAGGGTATCAGTTTGTCTCTATTATGCATAATAGTAATACTTAATTCTGATCCATAAATTAAAAAGAGCATGCATTTGATAACCTCATATTTTCCATCCTAATTGTGGGTATATGATTCATAATGATGTAATTATTAAGGAATAAGTTTCTTGAGTGATAATGAAAAGCAGGAATGGTTGAAGTCAGCTAACACATTTTATATTTATCTTTAACTGTGGCTCTTTGCTATTCATTTTTAGAAGAAACTAAATAATATATATTTGAAAGAGCTAAAATATTTTTCAATTATAAACCCAAAATTCTTTCCACATTTCTGTGTTGAAACATAAATCCAGGGTTATGCATATTTCTATTAATGAAAAAATTGAATAATAGAACAATTTTGTCTAATGTTAGTGAAGACAAACTAATAAATTGAAACTAAATTTGATTCTTCTACTTTTTATTCTGCTACTCTATTAACTCATAAAATTTTAAGGGCTGTTCTTTTTTTAAAAATTCGAGCTACAAATGTATGGTAAATGGTAACTATAACAATAGGAATATATTTTCAGAGTAGTTTTACATACCAATTGAAATAGCATCTGACTTATTCAAATTTAAGGAAGTATCCTTATTTTTTCAGGAAAAATACCAAGAAGAAAGTGGAATAGAATAAGCCATTATTCCAGAAATCATATTTATGTAAACCAGACTTAACTGGGAAAAGAATTTAATGCAAAGAATCAGAATCTACATTATTTACTCAGAACCACGTCATCATTTTCAATCTACAATTTACCTTGATATATGTTGCCTTAAGTGATATACAAAGAACATTTTCAAATGCTACTTTACTAACAAGAGATTTTAATAATCAAATTACCTCCTTCAGAAGATTGCAAGAGAAGTGCCAGGTTTAAGGTATTGATTGTAAATACTCAGAGATTCATGACCACACTTCGCATCATCTGTCATTATATTTACTCGCAATTTCAAAGGCAGGGCTTCTCAGGTGGCTAAGTGGGTGAAGAATCCGCCTGCGATGCAGGAGACGCAGGAGACGTGGGTTCGATTCCTGGGTCAGGAAGATCTCCTGGGTGAGGAAATGGCAACCCACTCCAGTATTCTTGCCTGGAGAATCCCATGGACAGAGGAGCCTGCTTTGCTCCAGTCCGTGGGGTCGCAGAAGAGTCAGCCACAACTGAGCGACTGAACAGACACGCTTTCAAAGGCAACTTGATTGTTCCTGTACTGCAGTGTCACATCCAGACAAAGCTCTGTGTTGTCTGGAAGCTGTCAACTTCCCTATTCAAAAGAACATTATGACGTTTTCTTTTCACCCCCTAGTGATTATTATGTTAGACGATGTACGGACTCCTAGGCGGTTTGGGGTAATTAATTAGGTTATTCGTCAGGAAAAGCAGAGATTCCGGGCCAGTGGAGAGTGGGGCTGGACAGAAGCTTCTCTCCAGTCTTCAGGAGGCATAAGCCTGCCAGCGCTGCTGTGCCGGGGGGACAAAACCGCCTTGTGGTGGGTGGTCCACGGGAACGTAATCGGAGATCTGCAGTGTGTCCACTACAATCAACAAAAGGGCACAATAGCTGCTCTGTAGGGAATTGGAGGAGAAGAATTTGTTTAAATAAATTCTGAGGTTGTCAGAATGTGAAAGCCATTCTCAGACGTTCTGTGCAGTCTAAGGGAACGCAGATCCGGAATCCTTTACTCTCAGGCCAAAGTCCTGATAAAAAGACAAGCTGAACTTGAACTGTATAAGATAAAATAAAAGCACAGATAATGTTACTGTCAGTACTTTAGTGGCACAAAAGAAACTCTTCTATGAGTTACTTCAAAATGTAGACGTTTATGACTGTGAAGTTTTTTTTCTTATACAGCACCTCCAACACAAAAATGAGATGGTCAAATTGTTATTGCTTGTGTGTGCATGTGCTCAGTCATGTTCAACTCTTTGTCACCCCACAGACTGTAGCCTGCGGGACTCCTCTGCATGGGATTTTCCCAACAAGAATCCTGGAATGGCTTGCCATTTCCTTCTCCAGGGGATCTTCTTGACTCAGGGATTGAACCCGAGTCTCCTGTGTCTCCTTCATTGCAGGCAGATTCTTTACCACTAAGTTACCAGGGATCTACCTATTAGCTATTTATTTATTCTACATTTCAATGACAACTCTAATTATCAAGTGTAGAAATACCTATTGGAAGGAGCAATTGTGGAATAAAATTGTCAGTGGCAGTCAGTCTAAATTTTTATTAATCAAGTATAGCATGTCTATTGGTTATTTCTGGATGTTTTTCTACCAAAAACATAGTGCTGTGGACATGGAAATTATTGTGGAGGTCCCTGGGCTCAAGCCTCTAAAGAAATTAAGTCCTGGCTAAACCAAATTATGTCCTGAGAAAGTAAGAATGGAAATTGTGGCCCAGGGCAAAGCACTCCAAGTCATTAGTTAATGATGCTCACTGCCACCCCGAGATCGCTCCCTGGGACATTACAAAGACATTAGTTAATGATGCTCACTGCCACCCCGAGATCGCTCCCTGGGACATTACAAAGAGCACGAAGGACCACTGACAGCATTATGGGCAAGAACAGAAGTTTCCGGAACGCAAAACTTTTTTTTGTTTGTTCGTTTTTCTGCCACGGCAAAATCAATTCCTTAACCTAAAACTATTCTTACAGTTTCGTGGGAGAGCAGCACCATTTTCCACTGTGTTGCTTAAGTCTGCAGTGAGAAAAGGCCCTGAAAGTTGAGAACAAAAGGGAACAGGCAATGGGGACTTTTTCATATTCCATCATAGCTCTCCTCTCTGTTGCTACACCGAGTCTTGTTTTGAGACTGTATCTAAAGTAAAACATTCTCCATTTCCCTCTGAAGTAAGGTGGTCCTCCTAGAGGTAGTGAAAACTGGATGCTGTAAACTCCTGGCAGCCTAGGGGGTCACAGGAGTATTTGCTCTGGATGCAATTACGAGATCAGGTTGCTCTCCTCAAGTCAACAAGTTGAGCCCCACAAGAAATAATATAACCAAGAAAAAGCAAACCATTGTGCCAACATCTCTATGTCAAGGAGCTTATGAAACGTGCATAGAGTAGAAAAGCTGCTGTCTTTCAAACATCCAGGAGACACACCTGTTCAGAGTAACTTTCTCCATCCATAGGATGATCCCTTTTGTTACACAAGAAGAACAATATTTCACAAAATGTCAGTAATGACTCCTCCTCAGGACCTACATTGACAAGACATTCTTCTTCCAGAAATGAATGTCCCCT
Source organism: Bos indicus (assembly GCF_029378745.1). NCBI lineage: Eukaryota > Metazoa > Chordata > Mammalia > Artiodactyla > Bovidae > Bos > Bos indicus. Next base: position 48,616,292 of record NC_091782.1, on the reverse strand, counting down.
AAGAAGAATGGAATTTCTGCCTTAAATTATGGACAAAAACTGCCCATTGAGCTGAAGATTGCTAAGTGACTCGTCACCAGGTCACCAGTCATTTCAAGGGTGATCTCTCCTCACATGTGAATTTGATCAAGAGTTAACTTTTAGATTTGTTGTATAAATTCTTTCTGTTAATGATGAGGGAATGCATTTTGTCTCAGAGTGAAGAAAAGAAAGGCCTTCTTCAGTCCATCCTGTTATACTGGGGGTAGAGAATTATAGACGCTTTTGACTAAATGTTTATTAAATGGTATGTATTAATTTTTATACATTCAATTCAATTCAATTCAATTCAGTCGCTCAGTCACTTCACACTCTTTGCAACCCCATGAATCGCAGCACGCCAGGCCTCCCTGTCCATCACCATCTCCCAGAGTTCACTCAAACTCAGGTCCATCAAGTCGATGATGCCATCCAGCCATCTCATCCTCTGTCGTCCCCTTCTCCTACCCCCAATCCCTCCCAGCATCAGAGTCTTTTCCAATGAGTCAACTCTTCGAAGGAGGTGGCCAAAGTACTGGAGTTTCAGCTTTAGCATCATTCCTTCCAAAGAACACCCAGGGCTGATCTCCCTTAGAATGGACTGGTTGGATCTCCTTGCAGTCCAAGGGACTCTCAAGAGTCTTCTCCAACACCACAGTTCAAAAGCATCAATTCTTCGGTGCTCAGCCTTCTTCACAGTCCAACTCTCTCATCCATACATGTCCACAGGAAAAACCATAGCCTTGACTAGACGAACCTTTGTTGGCAAAGTAATGTCTCTCTGCTTTTGAATATGCTATCTAGGTTGGTCATAACTTTTCTTCCAAGGAGTAAGCATCTTTATACATTAGGAAATGCAAAATAAAATTACCAATTTAACTAAGACACCAGTGATATTTTTTTCTGATTATAGAAAACCACTGAAGTATAAATGGGCATGGAAAATAAAGGAAAAAGTCAGATACATCTACATTTAAATAGATTTTAAAGCTCTAATAACTCATATTTCAAATCCCAAATGAAGTAATGAAAGAAATAATTTAGAATTCATGGCAGAATTCAAAAGTGGTATGAAATCTTCATTTGAGTAAGGACATGACAACCTATCACTGTTTGTAATAATAATATTTTTGCTATTTGCAAAAATAATATTATTCCAAATACCAAAACTTGCTGAGTATCAGTCAGTTCACTTGCTCAGTCATGTCCAACTCTTTGTGACCCCACGGACTGGAGCACATCTGGCTTCCCTGTCCATCACCACCTCCTGGAGCTTGCTCAAGCTCACGTCCATTGAGTAGGTGATGCCATCCAACCATATCATCCTCTGTCATCCCCTTCTCCTGCCTTCAAACTTGCCCAGCATCAGGGTCTTTTTCAACGAGTCAGTTTTTCGCATCAGGTGGCCAAAGTATTGGAGGGAGCTTTAGCTTCAGCATCAGTCCTTCCAATGAATATTTGGGACTGATTTCCTTTAGGATTGACTGGTTTGATCTCCTCGCAGTCCAAGGGACTCTCATGAGTCTTCTCCAACTTGCTGAGTTGCTGAGTATACAGAGTATCAATTTGTACTTGCTGATTGTAAACTGATATTAATTACAGATATAGTTCATAGAATAGGAAAATGGCCTAGAAGTTACCATGGTGATCTTTCTAGCCTCTGTTCCACTTATGTTCTTTTTCTAAAAGAACAGTAACACTAGATGTAGCCTCCTACTTGTAGCCTCAGAATGTGAGCTTTAACCCTCCTTCTGTAACTCTATGTACAGTAATTTGCCTGCAATGCACTGCCTAGTCTGCATGTGAGGCAGCACTCAGTGATGAAAAGAATGATTTGCTTTCCTTAGAAGAACACTTCCCGCAGAGGCCCATGTGCTGCAGAAAGATAACGTTTTCTAGGGACAGACTTTCAAAACACAAAGCCCCGGGCGAAGTTGCCTTGGAGTCCCCTTGAGATCTTGGGGAGAGAGATAACTCACATGAGGGAGGGACACCCCGTTAGCCAGGCAAGATGCCAGCATGGACAAGAGGGAGATACAGCATCTCCCGTAGGTCCGATCACAGAACTACTGGAGCAGGAGGCTGCAGACAAGCATGGACACCGTGAATCCAGCTCCAACAAGGTCATTGCTCTCAGGGTAAATACTATTGTGCCGGCCTGTCTCTGTGGCTTGGAGGCATGCCCTCCTGTGAAAGCTGTGAAACGTGAGAACAAGAACTTAAAGCATCGACCGTCTCTGCTGCACCTTCTGCTCTAAGGATGTCTGTCTGGAACAATAGAGAGCAGGAAGTCAAGCATGGACGCTGCATTTTGATGTGGGCTTCTGCTGCTGATTAGTGCCATGAAGACCCCTGCTTTCCATGTCATGACTCACCACTGCCCTCTGATTAAACCCAGACGTGGATTTAGTTACCACGACAGACACGCATCGGCTGTGCTGTGCTTCCTCCTGGTCTCACTTCCTGCTTCGGAAATGAATTCCCACTGTCCACAGTCGCTCTATCAGGCCATCGTAAACGCATAACTGACGGAAGAAAGGAGGGCTTGTACTTTTGGATACACATGGGCAGCTCGGGCATGGAGCTTGGAGCCCTTAAGAGCGGTCTTGTCAGCACACAGCATCCAACCGAGAACGATGACAAAAGGCACAGTGTATGAAGGGACCTCGGAAATACGTCAGAGTCTTCTGTGATGGAAATTTCAGCCCTCCCTGGCAGGCCTGCAATGTTTTAACTTTCAAAATTTTCAGGCACTTATTTGTATGTACAGTTAGAGTCTACCAGATCGTTGTCAACAGCTAGATCCCACTGTTCTGTGCGGTTCACAAGGCTGGAACCACATTTGCCTTGATCGAAATACACAATGTGCTCAATGAGTCCAGATTACAGGATTAAACAAATTTATCTGCAACCAGCCTTCTCCATTTTACTTTAAAAGTCTTGCTTTGAAAAGACCTCATTTTCAGGACTTCCCTGGTGGTCCAGGGACTAAGACTCCGTGCTCCCAATGTAGGGAGTCTGGGTTCGATCCTTGTTCAGGGAACTAGATTCCATATAATGCAACTAAGAGTTCCCACGCTGCCATAGAGAAAGCCTTCCTATTCTCTTTAAAAACTGTGATTATCAATTAAACGATGAAAGATTATCAGATAAGGAAAAACATCTGCTTTCAGGATAGCTTCTCCCATAGAATCACAGCATTTCCAGTCAAAAGGCAGCCTAGACATCATCTGTTGAATTTTCTGCTCACTATTAAAAACTCTTCTAGAGTAGATGACACTTGACAACTGCTCTAATGATTGGAAAAATTCTTTATTTTATAGGACTTAAATCTACTTCCTTATAAAGTCTTCTCACTGGTCTTAATTCTAGTGAAACAACAGCAGCAGCAACAGCACACCAACAATAATTAAGTTGAGTTATAAATATATAACTTATAAATATAAGAGTGTTATACATATATAACACTCAATTCCTCTGACAAATTAAAGAAGGCACTGGGCTACTCCAGCAAGGCCCTTCTGCTCATTTGTGTGGGAGCAGGTGAGAAGGCTCTCCCTGGAACGCAGGGGAATCCTGCACCGGCACCACAAGCATATGCCCCAGCCCCAGCAGGGCTTGGTGTCGAGAGGAAGAGCACAAATTCAGAGCACTCATTAATCGCCGATCTCTAATGATATGTTATTTTTTTAAGGTGACAGAGCTTACTATAGGATTCACAAATCATAACACTTTGAGAGATTTGTAAGGAATTTTTAGGTAAAATATTAACAAGTGTCTTGTTTTAATTGGGCTTCCCTGGTGGCTTAGACGGTAAAGAATCCACCTGCGAACACAGTAGATGTGGGTCTGTTCCCCGGATTGGGAAGATCCCCTGGAGGAGGAAATGGCAAACCCACTCCAGTATGCTTGCCTGGGAAGTCCCATGGACAGTGGAGACTGGTGGGCTACAGGCCATGGGGTCACAAAAGGATCTGGCATAACTTAGCAACTAAACGACACCAACACTGTTTCAGTTCCTCAGCATTCTAATACTGTTCTTCTATCCTGAGAGAATGCTGACTCAGGAGCTTTTCAGTATCTCCAGTCTGCTATTGTCTTTCCTCTTTGTCTTCTGGTTTGGAGCCAGATAACCTGAATTCAAATCCCGGCTTTGCCATTTGGTTGTGTAACCATAAGGAAGTCACTTTCCCTCTCTGAAATGCAATGTCCTTATCACTGAAGTGGAAAAATGCCTAACTTACAGCATTTTAATGATAATTTTATAAAGTAAATACTGCACAGCGCTTAGTACCACTTGCATTACTAGATATTCATTCAATTCACTCATTCCTATTTTAGGGTAAGTGGAAATACCCCCATCCAAGACTATTTTTAATGAGTAGAAATGTATCCCTACATATCACTTCCATACATCTCTGTCCAATTTAATTCAATTCAGCCAAAATCTGCTGAGCATCACCATATGTCAGACACACTGATATAGTGATATTAACAAGAGCTCAGTTAGTAACTGAGTATTTATCTCTTGCTTCAGGCGCTGAGGTGGGTCATCTTATACACTTTGATTCTCATGATAACTAAGAGTAGACAGGGATGTTGTTCAAAATATTCAACAAGTACTATGGTCCTGTCAGTATACTATCCTGGGAGCTCAAGGAAGCCCATTCCACAGAAGAGGAAACTGAGGATGTGAGATATTAAATCAACTCACCTTGGATAGCAAGTGGCAAAGCTTTCAGGGCTGTTTCGCAAGACTGCCACGTGTGTGTTAACTTTGCAGTCAGGATAAGCTCTTCTCTCACTATGGTTTTCAGCCCTTATTTTTCTCTTAGTTTTGCATTTTATTCTATGGCATGTCATAGTACAAGACAGTGCATCCTAAAAGCTCTGGGTTAAATGTTTCAAAAAAACAGCTTTTTGGTCACAATTTTCATTGCCTTCCCTTGTCACTGCCATTATAGACTCGGGTATATGACATCTTCTTGTGCTTGTTATTATTGGGTGGAGTTCTGTAGTACCAGCAAGAAGCTCCAGTACTAGGCAATGGGGTCTCAAACCTCACCAGCAAGGCACTAATCTTTCTCCTGAGGCCCTGCAGACTCCTCCAGAGTTTTCCTGGAGTTCTGTCCATTCTTCCTTTGCTCAGATTGCCTGTGTGTGTCTGCATGTTTTTACCAGGTCAGAAGTGGGATCTATACAGTAGGGGAGAGAGGTCCAGGATATGACTTAATTTTCACCACTTATGTCTGAGAACACAGTCACACAGGGCAGTCCATCACGGATCTCGGGGCGCCCACACTATATTCATGGTCCATAAATCACCCTCACATTGTCTGAAACTCACATCCCCATCCCAAGTATTAGCCTGGCATTGTTCACTGCAAATGAAAATGGCTTATTTATAGGGAGGAAAGCTAGAGTGGAAAGATGGATTTTAAGGGGGTGGAAATAACATTAAAATATAAGCTGGGAATGATTTGACTTATATGATAAATGTTCAGGCAAGCTTGGACATTGAGAATCACATGTTCACTTGTGTGGAAGAAATAAAGAACGAAAAGTAATATTGTTACCCAGCCACCCCAGATATAATCCGTATAGAATCAGATGTACGTCAGAATACAGTGAGAGCTCTCAGATTCCCACAAATGACTGCAAACTCTAGCATCTACTACCTTATTGACGTTAGTGAGGCTATCAAATTATAGTCCAGTAAGAAGAGGAACGTTCTGCTGTCTGATCAAATGATGCCAATTTGAACAGTCCCCCTTGGAATGTCACACGATCCTCAGAGCAGTTATATATTTGAGGGGCCATCAGAAGAATCAAACCCTATTCAAGAGATAAAATATGGTGAGTGTATCATAAAACATTTTTAAAAGTCAGAGAAGAAGAGTATGCAAGAAAGAGGGATGGAGCAAAGCACAAATCACTATTTAAATCTCACTGCCAAGTTGGTCTTACTTGTGTTTTTTTCTGTATGGTTCCTTAGGAGTAGCTGCCTCTTAGAAAGCTGCTGACCATTTCTTAATTCAGCTCTTCTGATCGCCACCTAAAGAAACCCAGTGGAGACAAAAGGAGAATGACAGCTTGAGCAATTAGACACCGGATCAAGAGTGAAAACTTACAGGACAGCAGAATTATCATGATCCAGTGTCTCTTGCTTACAGTATATTGTGACAAACTAAAATCTATTTCAGCTGTTATATGGAGATGGCTATTATTTATGAAACATAAAAAGATACTGAAATACAAAAGGGCTTGAAAAGACCAGGGTAAGATCAGATAAAAAAATGAGAAAGAAACAGGCATCCTGGGGTGGTAACTACTCTGCCATGTACTGACAGGGAGGTTGTATATTTTTAGAATATACTGAAAGGAATGGTGCTTTTACTTAGGTTTTTATGGTTTACCACGAGATGCAATTTTCTGGCCTTATATGCAGTTGTAACAAAAGTCAGAGACGTTTTATGATAGCTGCCACAGTTCATAAATGATGGGATACACTAAAATATTTATAGAACTGTAAAATCTTGATTTCTCTCTGGTTTAGCAGATGGGGCCCTAAAACCGGTTCCCAGATTGTCACATTTCTTCACCCTTGGATGACAAAGAAGCCAGTTATCAGTTTTCTTCTCTGGAGAACAAGTTCACTAGTGTGAACAAGGTCAGACTTTCAGGCAATTATGTATATCTGAGCGATGCCTATTAATAAAACCCTGAACAGAAATTATAATTACTCCATACACACTTAGTGTGAAGCCCTAGCATGGAATAGATAAGATACCCTCTGAAATACTTCCTACCCATTTCCTTGTTTTCATATCTAAGGAGATTCACCGCCAACACTGTATCACCCACAGAGACAAGCATCACATCATTGTAAAGACGAGTCTGCTTAGGTGGCTGAGAGAATTTCTGCTATTATATGTGTGTGTGTGTGCTGAGTGTGTTTCTTTTTGAAACTGCTTTTTATAGGATGAAATGATTAGTCTGGGTGAGGTCACCAAACTCACACTCTTTATAATTAAAAGGAACTCCTACGAGTTGGATAGTGTTGAGTGTAAGAAATCCACATTGATGGATTGCTGATGGTATTTTTCTGATGTTAGGAAATCAATAAATCAAAGAAATATAAATACTTATATAAGTGGGCTTACATGTCCTTTTTTAAAAAGCATTATTGGAAAGGTTACCCAAATCAAATTTTAGGCAAATAGATTAGATAGGTAGGTAGATACACAGATGATAGGCTAAAGACATACTTGTATAAGTGCCATTTGTAGTCAGAGTTTGCAGAGTTTCTATTTTCTCTTGAGGAATGTCACTGAAATTGAATAGATAATATCTCTAATTAGGGTTTGCACAGTAATGGTGATTCTTTTGTTTATAGAAAATAATAGTAAATCTCTGCTAATTTCTCCATTCTCCATAAAATGTACCTCAAAAAGAAAAACATTTGAAATAAAAATCTGCATCGATGTCTTCACAGATGAAAACAACGAAAAAATTCATCTTACCCAGTGATGTCCAGAATTTACGAGGATCATGAAGGTTTCAGACTTATTGAACCTAATTCTCAGGGAGGCCAGAGATGGAGAAGTTGGTCCTGAAGCACAATCTCAGGACAATGGAAATGGTCACCTAAGTTTGTGAGCTAAGGACCTAGCTCTTCTCTGATGCTTAATGAGGCTGCAGCCTAAGCCATTAATTAGGCATATGTGAGCTGAAAGTTTTATTTGTAATCTACATCCCCAGAATCTTTCTTAACACAATATTTCATAATGGCTTTAATTTCTATAACAAGTTGACTTGGTGTTGTTATTTAATTATGGTTGGAAATAATTATACGCCCATATCTACCTCTATATGCTAAGATATTAGACATTTCTCTAGAGACATTTTGAAAGAACTTACTAGCAGGAAGGGGAAGATGAAATAATGAAAAAAATAAAAGCACAGTTACCTACCATCTAAAATCAACCACATAAAAAAAACAGTGGTAATAAAAAGATGAACATCACTTATACTGCAGAAAAAACATTTTGAGAAAGCGTGGGTTAACTCCTGAGAGGAAATGCTTACTTCCCTTTATCCAATGGAATTCCACTTTAATTTGAATTTGGAAAATATAAATACCTGCCAAACAAGGAAAACTTCATGCAGTGAAGCAAAAATAAATGAATAAATGAAAACTTCCAAAAGTATTTATTCAGTGTTAGTCAGTCTACTGGGGTCAGATTAAAATTTTCATTAGCAGAGAGATGATCCGAAAGGGTTTGAAACTTCTCATGTTTCAGTTTGTCAGTTCAGTTCAGTTCAGTCGCTCAGTCGTGTCGGACTCTTTGTGACCCCATGAATCGCAGCACGCCAGGCCTCCCTGTCCATCACCAACTCCCGGAGTTCACACAGACTCACATCCATCGAGTCAGTGATGCCATCCAGCCATCTCATCCTCTGTCGTCCCCTTCTCCTCCTGCCCCCAATCCCTCCCAGCATCAGAGTCTTTTCCAATGAGTCAACTCTTTGCATGAGGTGGCCAAAGGACTGGAGTTTCAGCTTCAGCATCATTCCTTCCAAAGAGATCCCAGGGCTGATCTCCTTCAGAATGGACTGGTTGGATCTCCTTGCAGTCCAAGGGACTCTCAAGAGTCTTCTCCAACACCACAGTTCAAAAGCAGCAATTCTTCGGCGCTCAGCCTTCTTCACAGTCCAACTCTCACATCCATACATGACCACAGGAAAAACCATAGCCTTGACTAGACGGACCTTTGTTGGCAAAGTAACGTCTCTGCTTTTGAATATGCTCTCTAGGTTTCAGTGTGTAGGGTGCTGTTAACAAGTCATAGAAAAGTAAGGAGTTATCCTAAATGATAGTTGCATTGCTTGAAGGGTACAGATGTTGATCTACTGTCTCTAGAAGAGGTCAACTTGGAAAAGCTGTTTATAGTTGATTCTAGAATGGGGGCTTCCCTGGTGGCTCAGACGGTAAAGCGTCTGCCTGCAATGTGGGAGACCCGAGTTTGATTCCTGGGTGGGGAAGATCCCCTGGAGAAGGAAATGGCAATCCACTCCAGCACTCTTGCCTGGAAAATCCCATGGACGGAGGAGCCTGATAGGCTACAGTTCATGGGGTCACAAAGAGTAGGACACGACTGAACGACTTCACTTTCACTTTCTAGAATGAATTTGCAAAATCATGTTCCTAAATGGAAATTAAAACAGTAAACTTGATAGCTGGGAGCATTAAGTCTTCACGTGTCTGTGTTTGTGTCAAAGTGTGAAAGTCTCAATCATGTCTGACTCTTTGCAACCTCATAGAATGTAGTTCACCAGGTATCTCTGTCCATGGAATTCTCTAGGCAAGAAAACTGGATTGGGTAGCTGTTCTCTTCTCCAGGGCATCTTCTCAATCCAGGGATTGAATCCAGGTCTCCTGCACTGCACATAGATTCTTTACCATCTGAGCCACAAGGGAAGCCCGTTTGTGTCGAAAGACTTAGTAAATTTATTGAGGACAAGTTGATGGTATGACCTGATTAACTTCAAAGAAACAATATTGGGGAAATTAAGTGAGAAATTCATATTGTTGCTTCAACTTTTTTTCAGATTCCTTTGATAACTCAAACTTATAGTCCAGTGCTCAACGTCTCCTATATGGGGGCTGTGGACACCCCATAGCGAAGGGTTCTAGGCTGAATTACAACCCCAGTTACATCACCAATTATTCACGAAGCCTCAGGAAGTGCAGTTAATGTATCAGTTTCCCCGACTTCACCTGCACAGTGGAAGAAAGATAACTACCAGTTGATGGCCGAACCCATGGGGCTGATCAACCTGGTGCACTTCACGAGTAAAGGGGCTAGCACAGAAATATTAACAAATGCTGGATCCAGAGTAGATCTGCGGGGAAATACAATGCATTTCTATGTGGGTGTCACGCCTGCTGTATTTTTCAGATACAAAATATAACTGGAGATAAACTTGACTCGGAACACTCACCCATAAGAAAAGGCAAGCAGATCACAGCCTAAGGTACTGAAGCTGGAGAATAACAATTCATCTTTCTTAACACATCATCCTCTCAGCTATCTAATGTCTTTAATAAGAAAGTAGTCTTTGGATAAAGAAGATGTGGTGTATATACAATGGAATATTACTCAGCTATAAAAAGAATGAAATAATGCCATTTGCAGCCATTTGGGTGGTCCTTGAGATTATCATATGCCAGCAAATTTGGAAAACTCAGCAGTGGCTACAGGACTGGAAAAGGTCAGTTTTCATTCCAATCCCAAAGAAAGGCAATGCCAAAGAATGCTCAAACTACCGCACAATTGCACTCATCTCACATGCTAGTAAAGTAATGCTCAAAATTCTCCAAGCCAGGCTTCAGCAATATGTGAACCGTGAACTTTCTGATGTTCAAGCTGGTTTTAGAAAAGGCAGAGGAACCAGAGATCAAATTGCCAACATCCGCTGGATCATCGAAAAAGCAAGAGAGTTCAGAAAAACATCTATTTCTGCATTATTGACTATGCCAAAGCCTTTGACTGTGTGGATCACAATAAACTGTGGAAAATTCTGAAAGAGATGGGAATACCAGACCACCTGATTTGCCTCTTGAGTAATTTGTATGCAGGTCAGGAAGCAACAGTTAGAACTGGACGTGGAACAGACTGGTTCCAAATAGGAAAAGGAGTTCGTCAAGGCTGTATATTGTCACCCTGTTTATTTAACTTATATGCAGAGTACATCATGAGAAACGCTGGACTGGAAGAAGCACAAGCTGGAATCAAGATTGCCGGGAGAAATATCTATAACCTCAGATATGCAGATGACACCACCCTTATGGCAGAAAGTGAAGAGGAACTCAAAAGCCTCTTGGTGAAAGTGAAAGTGGAGAGTGAAAAAGTTGGCTTAAAGCTCAACATTCAGAAAACGAAGATCATGGCATCTGGTCCCACCACTTCATGGGAAATAGATGGGGAAACAGTGGAAACAGTGTCAGACTTTATTTTTCTGGGCTCCAAAATCACCGCAGATGGTGACTGCAGCCATGAAATTAAAAGACGCTTACTCCTTGGAAGGAAAGTTATGACCAACCTAGATAGCATATTCAAAAGCAGAGACGTTACTTTGCCAACAAAGGTTCGTCTAGTCCAGGCTATGGTTTTTCCTGTGGTCATGTATGGATGTGAGAGTTGGACTGTGAAGAAGGCTGAGCGCCGAAGAATTGCTGCTTTTGAACTGTGGTGTTGGAGAAGACTCTTGAGAGTCCCTTGGACTGCAAGGAGATCCAACCAGTCCATTCTGAAGGAGATCAGCCCTGGGATCTCTTTGGAAGGAATGATGCTAAAGCTGAAACTCTAGTACTTTGGCCACCTCATGCGAAGAGTTGACTCATTGGAAAAGACTCTGATGCTGGGAGGGATTGGGGGCAGGAGGAGAAGGGGACGACAGAGGATGAGATGGCTGGATGGCATCACTGACTCGATGGATGTGAGTCTGTGTGAACTCCGGGAGTTGGTGATGGACAGGGAGGCCTGGCATGCTGCGATTCATGGGGTCGCAAAAAGTCGGACACGACTGAGCAACTGAACTGAACTGAACTGAGATTATCATGAGAAGTGAAGGAAGTCAGACAGTGAAGGACTAATATCATATGATATCCCTTATATGTGCGATCTAAAATACAACACGAGTGAATTTATCCATGAAACGGTCTCACTGACATAGGGAGCAGACTTGTGGGCGTCCAGGTGAGGATTAATAGTAGGGATGGACTGGGGATGTGAGGTTATCAGATGCAAACTGCTAAATAGAAGGGATAAATAACAAGGTCCTGCTGTATATCATAGCAACTGTAGTCAATACCTATAATAAACCATAACAGAAAAGAATATAAAAAGAATATATATATGTATCTTATACACATATAATCTGTATAATTGAATCACTTTGCTGTACATCTGAAAATAACCAACATTGTAAATCAATTCTACCTTAATTAAAAAAAGAAAATTCTTCATAAAAGTGAAATCTGCCATGACTTACTTTTCCACTAGGGAAACACAGTCCCCCCACAAATCACAGAAAGATGTTGCACTTTCTGATTAAAACTATTCTACACTTCTGTTCTTCTTTGCTCTGTGGAACCCAAAAGACTATTTAATTTTCTGATTTATAAATTTCAGATCTTATGTGATAGTTTGTTTCTTTCTCTTAGAAAGAAAAGTTCTTAATGTCTTTGCTTGGTCTCCAGCCTAGGTAGGAGTACTGTGGTAAGCAGAATCCTGAGAAAACCCCAGATTCCCACCAAAGCCCCAGATTCCCACCTGCTGGTGGCCTTGCCCCTATGAATCCCCTCCCCTTCAGCAATTATAATTATTAGGTTACCTTCTATGAGCAAGGTAGAAGGTAAAGCATCCGCCTGCAACGTGAGAGACCTGGGTTCGAGATCTGTGTTTGATCCCTGAGTTGGGAAGATCCCCTGGAGAAGGAAATGGCAACCCACTCCAGTACTCTTGCTTCTCCCATGGACGGAGAAGCCTGGTAGGCTACAGTCCATGGGGTCACAAAGAATCAGACACAACCAAACGACTTCACTTTCACTTTTTATGAGCAAGATGGTGGGATAGTCAAGGAAGAACTCTTCCTGCTGGTCTTGAACTGAGGGCCACGGGGTGGCAGCCAGGGTACGGGGCAGTAATAAGTGTTAGCCACTCAGTTGTGCCCGACTCTTTGTGACCCCATGGACTGCAGCCCACCAGGCTCCTCTGTCCATGAGATTTTCCAGGCAAGGATACTGGAGTGGGTTGCCGTTTCCATTTCTCCAGGGGATCTTCCCAACCCAGGGATCGAACCCAGGTCTCCTGTACTGTGGGCAGATTCTTTACGGACTGGACTACAGGGGAAGCTGCAGGGGGGCGGTAATGGTAGGAGCTAGAAGCGGCCTCAGGCCAAGGCCCGACAAGGAAGCTGGCTTTAGTCTAACAACTGCAAATCTCAAATCTTCCAGCAATCTGAGTGGCTCAAGAGGACACTGAACCTCAGATGAGAGGGTGGGGTGGCCCTGCTGCACCAATTTCAACCCAAAGAGACCCTGGACTGAAGGCCATTTAATCCAGGCCCAGACTCCAGACCTCGGGAAGCTGTGAGGTGCTAAAGTTGTGTGTTCAAAGCCCCTCAGCGTGCAGTAGTTTATTATATAGCAATGAGGATGCTAATGTCAGTGCGAAGCACTGGTTGATGGAAGTTGTCTGTCTTTTACCAGGTACACTGACACCCCTGTGGATAGAGGCGGGCGAGGAGGTGAAGAAGTGATACTTTGGAACTCCCCAAACAGAAGGAATCTGCTGCTAAGCATAAAGGGCAGGGCAGAGAAAGAAAAGAAAGTGCAACTTCATCTATTAAAACTTCATTTGAAGAAAAAAACTGTACGAGCTCAGGAAGATAATGGCCTCTGAAGTATGCTAAAGAAATGCCATGACGGTGCTATCAGTTCAGTTCAGTCGCTCAGTCGTGATCAACTGTTTGTGACCCCATGAATCGCAGCACGCCATGCCTCCCTGTCCATCACCATCTCCCAGAGTTTTCTCAAACTCATGTCCATCAAGTCAGTGATGTCATCCAACCATCTCATCCTCTGTTGTCCCCTTCTCCTCCCACCTTCAATCTTTCCTAACATCAGGGTCTTTTCCAGTGAGTCAGCTCTTTGCATCAGGTGGCCAAAGTCCTGGACTTTCAGCTTCAGCATCAGTCCTACCAATGAACACCCAGGACTGATTTCCTTTAGGATGGACTGGTTGGATCTCCTTGCAGTCCAAGGGACCCTCAAGAGTCTTCTCCTACACCACAGTTCAAAAGCATCAATTCTTCAGAACTCAGCTTTCTTTATAGTCCAACTCTCACATCAATATACGACTATTGGAAAAACCATAGCTTTGACTAAATGGACCCTTGTTGGCAAATTAATGTCTCTGCTTTTTAATATGCTGTCTAAATTGGTCAACTTTTCTTTCAAGGAACAAGAGTTTTTTAATTTCATGGCTGCAGTCACCATCTGCAATGATTTTGGAGTCCCCCAAAATAAAGTCTGCCACTGTTTCCACTGTTTTCCCATCTATTTGCCATAAGTGATGGGACCAGATGCCATAGTCTTTAGTTTTCTGACTGTTGAGTTTTAAGCCAACTTTTTCACTCTCCTCTTTCACTTTCATCAAGAGGCTCTTTGGTTCTTCTTCGCTTTCTGCCCATAAGGCTGCCATAATGGTGCTATACCATACTGCAAAAAGGAATGTCCTAATATTCGGAAATAGTTCTATATACATGTACAAATAAAAGCTAAATAGTTTTATTATACTCCAATAAATTATATAATACAATGTTTATGTGTATTACAACATATGTAATATACAAATAATAGTTTTTATTACATGTATTATATGTGTGTGTGTGTGTGTGCGCGCGTGCACGCGTGCGTGCGCGGTGCTGTGAGCTTAGTCAGGTCGGACTCTTTGCAACCCCATGGACTGTAGTCCACCAAGCTCCTCTGTCCATGGGGTTTTTCGAGCAAGAATACTGGAGTGGGTTGCCATTTCCTACTCTAGGAGATTTTCCTGACCCAGGGACCAAACTCGCATCTCCTGCATGTCCCGCATTAGCAGGCAGATTCTTTACCACTGAGCCACCTGGGAAGCCCCATTATATATACATATATGCATATATACATACATATAATGTATAATTATATATGTGAAGTGAAGTGAAGTCGCTCAGTCATGTCCGACTCTTTGCGACCCCATGGACTGTAGCCTACCAGGCTTCTCCATCCATGGGATTTTCCAGGCAAGGGTACTGGAGTGGGGTGCCATTTCCTTCTCCAGGGGATCTTCCTGATGCAGGAACTGAGCCGTGATCTCCTGCATTGCAGGCAGATGCTTTACCCTCTGAGCCACCACGGAAGCCCAATTGTATATGTAGTTGTATATAACTAAAAATTATGGAGTTAAAAACTGTGAAAACCACTCAGTGGTAAAGAACCCACCTGCGATGTAGGAGATGCAGGAGATGTGGGTTTGATCCCTGGGTGGGGAAGATCCCCTGGAGGAGGGCATGGCAGCCCACTCCAGTATTCCTGCCTGGAGAATCCCATGGACAGAGGAGCCTGGCAGGCTACAGTCCATAACGTCGCAGAGTCGGACACGACTGAAGCCACTGAACACACACACTGAATCTACTACTTTCCCTGCCTCTGTGACTACAAGCATGTGTAATGCAGCAAAAATACACTTCCTTTTTGCTCTTATTTTTAACAATTATATCACCAGCTTTCTTTTCCAAGTTACTATCTAGTTCTCAAAATTAGTATCGTGAAACTCTGTTAGAGGGTGTATAGTTATCGAATATGATGTCATAATTATTTCCCTCTGTTGTTGAGTATTTAGACAGTTTCAAGATTTCCATTATTGAAAACGATATTGCAGTGAATGCCTTTTGCATGGACTATTTTAATGTTTCTGAATTTTTCTTCATGATAAACTGTGGAAAGTAGAGCTATTATAATATTTGCCACATACCATAGAAGCTATCCTAAGGGAAATACTCTAAGAAAACACTTCAGCAGATATTTCTAGAGTCATGATCAGAAATAGTAAATATCTACTCTCCAAAAAGTTTAACTGATTGCTCATTCAGGAAGTATGCCACTTCGTCTAGTTATACATAATCTAATTAAGCAGAAGTAAATGTTAATGGACAATGCTGCTGTATGCTTGTATCTGTGCAGGGAAACAACAGAAATGCTAAGTGTTAACTAACTCTAACAGATGCTTCTCAAGTATAACAATGGAATTGCATTTAAGAATGTATAATAATAGTAATAACAATAAAGGTGATGAAACATGTTTATATATACATGGATAGATTTATATATGTGTATGTATATATGTAGATAGATAGATAAAATCCATGAGTGTTACTAAAAATTTCAGAGGATATATTTAGGAGAAAAGGCTTTTAAAAAAGTGACTTTACCTAACCTGTTAAAGATGATACATTTAAGTAAGATATTTGAGTTTGGGGGTAAATTAGTCACAGGTCTAATGGTTCCTTCAGGGCTATAGTTCCTCCACAGAACTGTAAAGCCTACAAATTATTTTTACTACTTTGTTGAGCTGATGACTGCATGTTAGGAAATAAATGAGTAAAAAAAAAAAATATATATATATATATATATACAATTTCTAGGAGGAGAGTATAAAACAGATTTCTGGGCATTGCATCTTGTTTATAAGACTGACTCTGTCAGATTGCTTTTTTATCCATAAAATAATTTTATTCATTGGCCTATGAAAGTGATACCCCCCTTTGTCTCTTCTCTGGAAAAGAAATCAATTAGAATTTCCACCAGCTTTTAGGAAACTGTGGATAAACTTCATGTTTGCATCTATCATTCCCATGTCGCTTGTCAAATGACGAGCCTAGACTTATAATTTCTAGGATATTCAGGATTTTGTAGTTCCCTTGTTACCTAGTTGGTGGAATTAGTGTTCAGATTAGTGCTTTCTGGAATGACCACATCTGTCACTGTGCTATCGACAGAACCGTCCCAACACTGAAGGCGGGCCAGTGTTTCACGTTCCTGAATTATTTACCTGTTCCTCATTAGGACCGAGTTGAACACAAAGCCCAGTCCTGGGGACAAACAGAAGAAGGGAAAGGAGAAAGGGAAGAGGAAGAAGAATTAGGAAAGGAAGGAGGGTATAAGGAAGAGAAGCAAAAGGAGTGAGAAACATTTAGATTTGCACAAGCCCCAAAATTATGGAGAAATTGTTCACTTTTAGAGATGCGTTTCTTTCCATCTGAGCCTCACACCATCATTTCTCAAGACAATGAGCTTTTCTCAGTGTTATCCCTTGCCCCACTCCCACAAATAGAACAGAAGAAGTGAGCACACCACTGCTGGTATCTGATATCTGCTCTGCTGCCATAGATCCCATACTTTTATTTAGGCCACAATGGGACATGAAGATATTAGACATCATACTAATATGGAGTGGGAAATTCATTCTCTACCCCTTTTCACTCCAGTCTACTAGCAGGGATTGATGGAAATTTCTACCCAGAAAGTGGTGATAGACAATGCTGATTGTTTATGATTTGAATTATATGTGCATGGTTCCGTAAAAGCCAACCCGTCCACCCCATTAAAACCATTCCTCACGCTCAAACTTTCTCAGGGAACTGTGCATAGCTGGTAAATCAACTTGATTATTATTCTATTCCAGAGGACATGCAATGATTTACATTTATATGCCAGCAATTTCTTTTTCATTGCCCCAGCAAGAGCTGGGAAATGATTTATAAGGATGCGAAAGTTCTGGCACAAATGTTACACAGCTTCAGCATGTTTGCATTGCACAGTGTGACGGAGCCGTTCTCAGAGGCGCTGACGCTCCCATACAGGTAGCACCTGATAAGAGAGGTCAGTGCCGACAGATTTCGGGATTGTTTCAGTACAGAGAAAGCACTGACCTCTGTGGTAATGAATGTGTTTTGGGCATATCTTTTAAGCAGGTCAATACTGAATGCCATCCTTAGGGGCAGGGGACAGTTGAGCTGCTTGTAATTAGTTGACTTGCCTCTGTCGGATCCCTAATGGACTCCTGTGCCATAAAAACATTCCTTTCTGGAAGAGTTGGCAGCTTCATTGTATTTGCTCTATTTTCTCAAACCTCCCCTCCACATGTTACTCTATCTCTGGGAAGAAAGTAAAAGAATGCAAACCTGCAAAGTTAAAGTGATATAGAAGAGAAAAAGCATATTGTGCTCTATGCCATTCATTTATACATTTCGTAATCAGAATTGAATGCAAGATGCATCTCAAGCTTTGCTGGACTTACGCAGTACTTATGGTTATGAAAAAAATTAAGTTTGAGTAACACTCAGCTTTGGGTATTATGCTTTTCTCAGAAAAAAATCTCTGGAGATCCTCCTGCTCAACTCTCAATGTGAATATGGTCACTATATTTCACGTCACTTTCCAAGATGATATGATTGGTAATATTTCTTATTAACTGAACAAGATAACAATCACAGATAGGCGTAGTTGTATGCCACTTTGGGTTAAGCACTTTTAACTTCCCATGGACAATACAGTCAAAACTATAAAAAAGGTCTCTGTACCAAAAAACAGGGTAATCAGGTTGGAAAAATTTCACATTTAACAAAGTGAAATTTCACATCATTGTAGGATTGTAGCTTTCTGTGTGTGTGTGTGTGTGTGTGTGTGCGTGTGTGTGTGTGTGCGTGTGTGTGTGCTTAGTCACTCAGTCATGTCTGACTCTTTGTGACGCTCTGAACTGTAACCTGCCAGGCTCCTCTGTCCATGGGATTCTCCAGGCAAGAATACTGGAGTGGGTTGTCATTTCCTTCTCCAGGCGATCTTCCCGATCCAGGAATCGAACAGTCTCCTGTATTGCCCGCAGATTCTTTATGGACTGGGCTACAAGGGAAGCTCATATTTCTTGGTAGCTTTGGGCAAATACCAAAAAATTCTTAATGAAGACTTTTAAGACTCTGCAAAACAGTTCTCAAACTTTAGTCTACCTAAGAATCACCTAGGTTGCTTATCAAAAAGCAAACATTCACAGACATCACCATAGAGAATCTGATTCATAGATATGATAAAAAGTCCAGAATCCATACTTCAAAAAGTGCCCTGGGTAATTCTGATGAGGTAGCTGTAGATTAACATTCAAGAAAAACAGCCATGGATCTTCTAAAGCAGATTTTTTTTTTTTCTTTTCAGTTGTAAAATAAATGTTGACCCTCACCTAGGAATTGTAGTCAATTTTTTCTGAAATTATGGGTTTAATTTACTTCTCAAACAGAAGCGGGCAAAAATAATATGTTGTTCTGGATAGCCACCATATCTCCATTAGGTCTTGGCAATTGCAATATTCCTTCCCATAATAGTTTTTGGAATATTTTGTGTCTTTTTTTTTTTTTTTTAGTAAACACTCATATTTTCCTGGGCTTTTGATATATGCTTTATATTTTAATACTTAAATATTTTTAGACCTTGAGTGAACATTTTAAAAAAATCAGTAATAATATGTGTCTGTGTTTAGTTCTACCTTATGATCCATGAGTGGCTGTCAAGGTCATAATATGTGCACAGCTATCTGTTGGGCTTTTTATATATTCATTCTTTCATTCTTTATAGATTTCATGATTCCCAAAGTGGCCTATGTCCCAAGCAATGTTAAAATTTCATACCAGAAAATGGGAAGAAGAATGATAGAAATGCAAAGCCTCATTTACCAACAAGTTGTTAGAGAAATGAGTTGTCATCCTTGCACTGGTTCTGTGCCCCTTTAAAGGGGGATTAATAGGGTCTCATAGGAAAGCAGTATTTCTTTATTTTCTCCCCAGCCTGGAGAGATGGGGCGCTACAAAGTGGTTGCTTAGTAACTAGCCCAGTATGACCATTTTCCCTCTTCCCATATGCAGACATAGTTAATTGCCAGATTTTGAATTATTGCAGTAATTTTCTAACTCAGTGACATTATTGGTATAAGAAATACAGAATTTCTGAAGTTAAATTTTCTGGTCTAGTGCAACATACAGTAATAAAACTGTATTCTGGATATATGTAAACTACTCATTAGAAAAAAATTAAAAGTGTTGACTTGGCCAAGGTCATTTAGATAGAAAAGAGTTGAACCCAGGAGGCTTAAAATCAGATTTATCTTTTGTCAAAACCCATGGCATATTATTCTATCCCAACTGATCATATCTGAATTTTCTGTGACAGTCTTCACCATTAGTTTATTTCCTAATAACTAAAAATGAAAATGACATGGACACTCTTTTCCAAATTTCCCATTGCTTCAAATTGACTAAGTGATGGTTAGAACTACATTCGTAATAAAATTTCCTTTATTACTAACTTAAGGAAGTGTAGGCAAGACGAGTTTCTCAAATGATCTGTTCTTAGAAGACGAAGAATAAACAAGCAGCCCAGCAGTTGAGTCGCTGACTCCAAATATATTCTGCATTTATGCCAGGTTTTAATCTATATATGGGAAATCTATAACATAATCCATATGTTATCTATAATCCTATCAGACAAGATAACCTACAGTCTATGTCTTACCAAAATCATTTTATTGCTTTTTATCTTTGTCCAGTTGTTTTTTAATGTGGTTTCTACATTTAAGGATTTCACATATGCAAATTTCTTGATAAAGGGATTTATTCTACTTTCCAGGTCTGTTTATTTTATTTTTCAAATAAGGTATTTCCCCACCCTCTACCCCCATCCCCACCCCCAGCTTCCCGCCTTCCCTCAGCTCCTATCTTTTGAATTCTGGAGTCTTCTTTAATTCTTTTCATTGAAGTTCAACCCCAATTATTTATTCTCTGTGCATTCATGTAGAAGCTTTCTATAACTTCTACAAAATTCTGAATATCTTCTCCACACTTCTTTGCCTTAAAGTTTTCTCAACATTTTCTTATACTTACACTTTAAGTTTAAAAGTCTTTTGGTCTGGTCATTCTCTTCCTTGTTCTCGCTAGTTATTCTTTAGCCTTGCCAAGAATCAATCATTCTGGCATAATCCCAAAAAAACAAATCCTGTTCTTTGATTACATCTTCATAGTCAGTGGTTCATTTCCACATCTTTTTCCTTTTCTTTCCCAATTCACAATATCCCATTTGAAGTTGCTTAAATGTATTTGGGTTTTCTAACTCGGACTTCAAAGTGGCTAGAGATAACACAGGAGATTCCTCTAAAACTCACCAACTGTAAGAAGTGTTTTATTATGTTGAAGAAGACTCCCTATCAGGACTGCCCCAGTGACTCAGTTAACTTCTGGATTAGCCATGTTGTTCAACATAGACTCAACATAACAGGGAGTCTCCAAACACCATGAATAACTGCTCACCTGGTAACATCAGGGCTTCCCTGATGGCTCAGATAGTAAAGAATCTGCCTGCAATGTGGGAGACCTGGGTTCCATCCCTGGCTTTGGAAGATCCCCTGGAAAAGGGAACGGCTACGCACTCCAGTATTCTAGCCTGGAGAAATCCATGGACAGAGAAGCCTGGTCGGCTACTGTCCATCCCATGGTGTCGCAAAGAATCAGACATGACTGAGTGACTTTCATTCATTCATTGGTAACATCAAGTCCTAAGGTCATTGCTATGTCATTATATATTAATGAACTGTTTCAAAAGATACTCATATCTGCTAAAAGGTCCAAGTCAAGTTTCTCTTTCCAGCCCCCTTTCATCCTTCCTGTGTCACATTCTTCATAATCATCATCAATCTATCTTTTTAAAAATAAAAAGAATTACCACCTTGGAGGCCTCCCTAGTGGTCCAGTGGTCAAGAATCCGCCTTGTGATCCTTCTGAAGTTTTCAAACTAAATCCTTCTGGGGAGCAAGAGAATGACTGTGTTATGAATAAATGTCAAAAGCCAACGGCCTACGTGTGAAGACACCAACTGCAGTCAAGAGGGGCCACGTTTGGTATGGTAGATGAAAGGAAGAACTATGGAGGTAAAAGGAACGGAGCTCTTTGTTCTCGCTCTTCTCTAAGCATAATCACTCAGCTAAAAGTGACTGCCATTGGATTTTCCAGGGGAGAAACATTAGAAAGAGTGAGCGCTGGGGAAAATGAGAGCGAGGGGCAGGTTAAATGTGATCATATAGAAAGAGCTCTTTTGTGTAATATTTTATCAAAAAGTCTCTTTCAACCTTTCTAGTCATTTGGTGGTGGTGGTGGTGTTCAGTCGCTCAGTTGTGTCCAACTCTTTGCGACCCCATGGACCGCAGCACGCCAGGCTTCCCTGCTTTCCACTATCTCCGGGAGTCTGCTCAAATTCATGTCCATTGAGTCCGTGATGCTATCTAACCATCTCATCCTCTGCCACTCCCTTCTCCTTTTGTCTTCAAACTTTTCCAGCATCAGGGTCTTTTCCAATGAGTCGGCACTTCGCATCAAGTGTCCAAAGTATTGGAGCTTCAGTTTCAATATCAGTCCTTCCAGTGAATATTCAGGGTTGATTTCCTTTAGGGTTGACTGGTTTGATCTCTTTGCAATCCAAGGGACTCTCAAGAGTCTTCTCCATCACCACAGTTTGAAAGCAACAATTCTTCGGCGTTCAGCCTTCTTTATGGTCTGACTCTCACATCCATACATGACTACTGGAAAAACCATTGCTTTGACTAGATGAGCCTTTGTCAGCAGTGATGTCTCCGCTTTTTAATATACTGTTTGGGTTCTGTGTAGATGGCTATGTATTTGTCAACTTCTCATGGTAATGAAGTGATGTAGTGAATAATAATTCAAAGACAGTGATCCTATGCTTTTTTTTAAAAAAGTAGGATCAATTTCTATCAGTGTGAAAGAGAAAACTGTATTAAATGCATACCATGGGATAAAACAGCAACACATTTTTATGGGTCCCTACTTCATACCAGCTAAGTTCCAGGCTCTGATCACCACACAATCATCCTGGCCTTTGTTCTCAGTCCACTCATAAGCCAGTTCTTAACCTGTTCCAGCTTTTCCTGTCTTCAGACCCTGCAACACTGTCATTCTGTGTGTGGTTAGATCTCATCCTCAGACCTGATGCTACAGACAGTTATTTTGTCTTTGACTTTAGACTCCCTCCTTTCAAGCATGGCTCAAGCTCAATATCTGCCATTCTGATAAAAAGCCCACCTGCTCTAGCTTAGGTCACGTGCATGCATACTAAGTCATGTCTGACTCTTTGTGACCTTACGGACAGTAGCCCACCAGGCTCCTCGGTCCATGGGATTCTCCAGGCAAGAATACTGGAGTGGGTTGCCATGCCCTCCTCCAGGGGATCTTCCCGACCCAGGGATTGAACCTGCACCTCTTATGCCTCCTGCACTGGCAGGTGGGTTCTTTACCTCTAGTGCCACCTGGGAAGCACAGTTTAGGGGCACAGCAACCACCAGATATAAAGCCTCACTTAGTTTGATCCAGTTACTGGTGTGGCATCTAAACAAAATTCCTCCCACATAACAGGAACAAATTTACAAGGTCACCTAGATTCTGCACGTTTTTTTTAACCATATTTTGCACTTGTTACAATCAAGTCACTAATTCATTCTTTCTTGGTAAACTCAGGCCTTCAATTATTTATATAGCCTGTTCATCTTGTGTAACTTGATATTGTTTTCTGTTGTTTCAACATGTATTAATATCTCATCTCCCCAACTAAATTTTAAGATTCCAGAAGGTAAGAATTGTGTCTTTTTGTACTTTTTAAGACATCCTCTACAGTAACTGATCCTATGGCATATGTATATTACCAAAGGGCAAAATATTAATAGGAAACCATGACATTCGAGACAAGCTTAAAACCATCTTAAAAGCAGTTTTAGAAAAACAATATATATCTGGTATATTCACACATTTTTAAAGCCTATTAAAAATATAAATCCACAGTATAGTCAGTCAATCATAGGATTCTCTGCAGAACACACTTAAGAAAGGGAAAACTCATAACAGGAATTGTGAAGTATTTAGTGAACTTGCACTGGCATGTTGAATGCTGCGGGTCCAATCCATTGCTCAACAAATGACTATAAATAAGACAGTACTGAGGAGGAGAGTTAGAGATGAAGTGGGCAATGAGGTGGAAGGCGTCGCAGCTGCTTCTTTTCATTCATTCATTGAATTCTCTGTAAATATTGGTACGGCTTGCAAAGTGGTAAACAGCATTTCTGTAAATTAAAATGACTGCTCCTATCCTGGCGAGAATATCAAGGGTCTGAGTGTTAGGCAAAGCAGACTATGACATCATACACTGTGTGAGCATTCCCTTTGGCTTCCCCAAATGCTCCAAATTCATTTGCTCCATAATATGTGAATTTATATTTTCAATGAGCCAACTCTTTCACCCAGAAGGAAGTCAGTGCCTGTTTGAGGATCATTTTTTTCGCGCAGGTTTCACTTTGCCACATGAATTGACACTGGTTTACCCTTTTATTTTAAGGTTTGGCGGGGTTTTTTCTGCACTCAGTATCCAAACAGACAGATGTCTTTTTGTGAAGTTGAAATGACACATCAGAGTTTTAATGCTGTCTTTCTCATATTTGCATATTTAATTACTTGCATCACATTTTATTAGTATATTATCCGATGAGGAATTCTGACTAATTAATTTCACCTGGAATTGTAGGCTGGTGGATGAAAAATTACACTTGGCCATTTGTAGAGACCAGCTGTGTATTAGAAATATCTGATCCCCATCTGCAGGACTTGAAAAAGTGAGAGAAAACAGCTGATTGTAAAAAACAGTCACTTTTCCTTGTGCCCTGGAGGTATTATGATTGGCAGATATCCTTTATTAGTCAGCCTATATTCTGAACGCTAACTGAGAAATGTACTCTGAGCATCGTTCACGGGGACAACTTTACTTTCCCTCATTTTGGTTTTAATTTGTAGTCGTGCTAATGTGACTGGGATTCCACCCCCACCCTCCCACCCCCAGATGCATGCACTCACTGCCTTCTATTCCAGCCTGACTCACACACTGGCCAACTTCATTTGGACTGCAAATCGCGTGTGCCTCGCTGACGGTGGAGACTAACACACAGAAATCTGGGAGAAGGAGAATATCGCGTTCGAGATGACCTTCGGGGTCAAAGGTGGCCTCTTGGAAACACAACTCTATCCTGCAGCGTGACTCTGACACACACGCGTGTGCCCTCCCTTTCCCTCCCTGCCTGTGCCTTGCTCTGGATTTGTGTTTGAATTCTTTGTCTGCCCTGACAACAGATGGTGTTTTAATAAAGTCCAGTAGGAATATTACTGTGAGTAAACAATGCAGCGCATGCCAACTCCATAATTGCCGGGTACTGATTCAGCCCCTTACCTGCTCCATCCAAACTGGGAGGGAACCAACTGTGCTCCCACCTCCGGCAGCCGCCTGCGCGCCCGCAGCTGCGCTGTGCTCCGCGGCCAGCCTCACCGCGGAAGGTAAATTGCAGCCCCTGTCAAGCTTCTTGGCACCGGGTCCAGAGAGCGGCTGCCATCTGGCTTGTCATCAAACATGGTCATTCAATCTCTCGGAGATTGAAATGGCTTTTTAAAAAAATCTTGCTATTAAAAAAAAAAAATTGACACTCATCGAACAGATTATGTTTCTTTTTACAGGCACAGTGGATTCTAAAATAACCGTTGGAGCTTATTTGAGCCATAGCTTGCAGAGTGGTGTGTTTTTTGTTTTGTTTTGTTTTTTCCCCTCAGTGATTCCCACACTCAAAGGGATTTATAAACCTAAACCTATTATATGCTAATGGAGAATTTAAATTCGTTGAATCTGGCCAAGAAATGCATGCTCTCATTTGTTTCTTGCATTGGGGAAAGGGCAAAAAGTTAGGTTCTCTATTTGGACTGTTTTAGTTTTCTTTTTTTTCCTGTCTGCTGTGCTAAGCCACTTTAGTCGTATCTGACTCTTTGCGAACCCAAGAACTGTAGCCCACCACGCTCCACTCTCCATGGGATTTCCCAGGCAAGAATATTGGAGTGAGTTGCTGTGCCCCACTCCAAGGGATCTTCCTGACCCAGGATCCAGGGGTCTCTTGTCTCCTGCATTGGCAGGCGGGTTCTTTAGCACTAGCACCAACTGGGAAGCCCCCTTGTATGTAAATATGGTGGCTCAGATGGTAAAGAATCCGCCTGCAATGCAGGAGACCCCGGTTCAATCCCTGGGTCAAGAAGGTACCCTAGAGAAGGGAATGACAACCCACTCCAGCACTCTCGCCTGGAGAATGAGGATCCTGGTGGGCTACAGTCTATAGGGTCGGTCTCAAAAAGTCGGACACGACTGAGTGACTAATACTTTCACTTTTAATATCCTTAATGCTTTTATACGTTTGTTGTTTGTTCAAGAAGAGGGGACAGGTGAAGGCCAGGAAGACAGTAATTCACATGCGTGCTGTCTGTCCCTTTCCACGGTCTCTTCAAGCCACCTGCTAACTAGAAGGCTTCAGGAAAATAAAAGTGGCTTCAGCGGCCAAAAAGAGACTCAGTGCTTACCCATTTTGTAAGAAAGCCAGGAGCATGTGATGTTTATCCAAGGACCATATCTTAAGTGACATCCAGTTTTTTCCAATACTGCTATTTTCAACAGTATACCAAACACTCACGGTAGTGCCTGCAATTATAACGAAAAGCTAAACAAACTGTAGAAGCTGCAGAGAGTAGCACTGATCATAGAGAAAGGTTAATGTCGACTGGCCGACACACTCAGAAAAAAACCTCTTGTTTCCTGCTTTATCTGTTCAAGTAAATAAAATATATTAAGCTGATATGGCACCAGACTGAATTTAGACCTTTTTCTTTTTTTTTTTTTTGAAATTTTTCCAACTGAGGCTGCTACTCCCCAGATGGACTGATTGATACATGAATGTTTGCATTGCATCATTTTCCCTCCCATAGATTTTTAGATAACATCATCCTATTTTTTAACTTTTTAAGAATAATTCGAAACACATGTAAAAGCAGACAAAAGAGTACAAACTTTTTCTGCATTGCCCATTCCTAACAAGCGTTCATCCACAGCACACACTGCCCTATTCATGCCCCACACATGTCCCTCCTCCCTGTTTTATTTGAAGCTAATTCTATACAGCCATTTAATTGCAAGTATTTCATAATATTTAAATATCCTTAAAACCCAGTGACTTTCTTGCTCATTTTCATTTTATTTAAGTTTCATTTCAAACTTAAGTTTTGTTTCAAACTTCAAAAGAATTTCCAACAGTAATAAGAAAAAAAGCTGCTAGAGATTCTTAAGCAAAATTTGCTAATGTTTTATGTTTGCTTTATTATATGTCATCTCTGTACATAGTTTCAAATAAATACAGATTTTTTTCTGAATTACTTGAGGGTATATTAGTTTTCTTTGGTTATTATAACACATTCATTAGTAATAAAGAACCCGCCTGTGAATGCAGGAGACATAATAGATCCCTGGGTCGGGAAGATCCCCTGAAGAAGGAAATGGCAACTCACTCCAGTATTCATGCCAGGAGAATCCCAAGGACAGAGGAGCCTGGCAGGCTGCTGTCCATAGGCTCACAAAGAGTCAGACACAACGGAAGTGACTTAGGACTCACAACACAGCGCTGTAAGGTCAGTTCTTTGAAACAACGCAGGTTTATTTTCCTATAGTTCTGGACTTCCGAGGTCAGAATGGATCTTCTGGAGGTAAAAGCAGAATGTCAGCAGAGTCTTCTTGAGGGGTTTGTGAGAATCGGCCTTGCCTTCTTTGGCATCTACAGGCTGCCTTGTCTTCCAGCTTCTAGAGGGCTGCCTGTATCCCTTGGCTGTGGCATTCCTCCACTTTTAAAGCTACTTAGTAGCTGTGTCACTCTGAGCTCTACACCTGTCCCACCTGCTCCTCCTCAGATTCTGATTCGCTTGCCACCTTCTTTCACTTACAAGACACTTGTGATTACACTGGGCTCACTGCGATAATCCAGGAGAATCTCCTCATCTCAAGATCCTTAACTTAATCACATATGCAAGGTCTTTTGTTGTCCTGTAAGGAAATATATTTGGCTTCCCCCAGTGGCTCAGAAAGTCAAGAATCCTCTTGCAATGCAGGAGACTAGTGTTTGATCCCTGGTCCGGAAGATCCCAGGAGGAGGAAAATGTCAATCCTCTATAGTATTCTTGCCTGGAGAAGTCTATGGACAGAAGAATCTGGTGGGCTAGTCCATGGCATCATAAAGTGTCAGATATGACTAAGCGTGAGCATGAATGCTTCTCAAGGAAAAACAACAACAAAAATGGAAACATATTTACAGGTGTTGGGATTCAGACATCATTTGAGGACCATTATTCTGCCGAATGTAGAGAGTAAAACGGAGAGAGTGTGCATCCTATCTCTACCATTTCAGCATGGACTTCCTAAGAAGAAGGAATTTCTCTTATATAGCCACAACAAAATTATCAAAATAAGAACACTGTCTAATCCACACTCTGAAATCTAATTTCACAAATTGCCCCAGCAATGTTCTTCATGCAATACCATATGACATCAAGATCCCACTTTAAATGTAATCGACACGTGTCTTTGGTCAACATAATTGAAATCAGTTCCTTAGCCTTTCTTTTTTTCTGTCCTTTACTTGATGTATTTTGGATTCCATAGTCCTGTTATTTTATGAAATATCCCCATTTGTATTTAGTTTTCCACGACTAGGTTCAGATTATGACCTTTTGGCAGATGCAATGGTTAAATTTTATGTGGCCTCTTAGCTAGGCTATGGTGCACAGCTGTTTGGTTACACTCCAATCTAGATGTTGCTATGAATGTATCCAGTAGATGTGACTGATATCCACATTCAGTTAACTTTAAATAAAGGCTAGTATCCATGATAAGGTGAGTGGGCTTCATCTCATCAATCAAAGGCCGTAAGAGCAAAACTCTGGTTTCCTGGAGAAGAAGGAATTCTGCCTCAAAACTGTAATATAGAAGAAATACTGCCTGAGTTTCTAGCCTGCTGGCCTATCTTAAAGATTTGGGGCTTGTTATTCCCACCGGAGAAGGCAATGGCACGCCACTCCAGTACTCTTGCCTGGAAAATCCCATGGACAGAGGAGCCTGGTAGGCTGCAGTCCATGGGGTCGCTAAGAGTCGGACATGACTGAGTGACTTCACTTTCACTTTTCACTTTCATGCATTGGCGAAGGAAATGGCAACCCACTCCAGTGTTCTTGCCTGGAGAATCCTGGGGATGGGGGAACCTGGTGGGCTGCCGTCTATGGGGTCGCATAGAGTTGGACACAACTGAAGCAATGCAGCAGCAGCAGCATTCCCACAACTCGGAGAAGGCAATGGCAACACACTCCAGTACTCTTTCCTGGCAAATCCCATGGACGGGGGAGCCTGGTGGGCTGCTGTCTCTGGGGTCACACAGAGTCGGACACAACTGAATCGACTTAGCAGCAGCAGCATTCCCACAACTGGGGCTTCCCTGGTGGCTCAGTGGTGAAGAATCTGCCGCCAATGCAGGAGACACAAGTTGCAGGTTCAATCCCTGGGTCAGGAAAATCCCTTGGAGTAGAAAATGGAAACCCACTCTAGTATTCTTACCTGGGAAATCCCATGGACAGAGGTACTTGGAGGGCTACAGTCCATGGGGAGGCAAAAGAACTGGACAAAGCTTAGTGAGTAAACAACAACAGCAATAACATCCCCAGAACTGAATGAGCCAATTCCTTAAAATCTCTCTGTATGTAAAAATATTCCATTGGTTCTGTTTCTCTGGAGATCTCAAACTGATACAGAAGGCACGACAGAGACAAAGTCTTGGTCCTCCCTAGAGCATCCTAACAGAGGCATATGATTTCAGTTTGCCCCAGTTCTGCAGATCTTAAGACTGACTGTTTAAAATGATATACATCAGGACTTTCTAGTGTGAAGCCATTATTTTTCACACGTAATGAATACGTAATTTGTAGAGCATTTGAGATTGTGTACAGCTCCTTGTTAAACCCCTCCTCACCAGATTCAGCACCCACTGATTGTTTTCTCCTTCATCATTTCTTCTATATTTATTACTTAAATTTTTACTGTAAGCAAGAATATTCCCCTGCTTCCCTCATAGCTCAGTTGGTAAAGAATCCTCCTGCAGTGCAGGAGACCCTGGTTTGATTCCTGGGTTGGGAAGATCTGCTGGAGAAGGGATAGGTTACTCACTCTAGTATTCTGGCCTGGAGAATTCAGAATTCCAGAAGAATTTTCCCTTCTATTCTATTAAATTATTTATTTAATCATCCATGTATTGATAAAGTGTAGCTATACATATCCTTATTTAATTCTATGGTTATAATTAGTGGTGTTCTGTGGCCAGCTCATACTCATGAGAATTCTTTTTTAATTAATTTATTTATTTTAATTGGAGGCTAATTACTTTACAATATTGTAGTGGTTTTTGCCATACATTGACATGAATCAGCCATGGGTATACACGTCCCCCATCATGAACCCCCTCCCACCACCCTCCTCATCCCACCCCTCAGGGTGGTCCCAGTGTACTGGCTTTGAGTGCCCTGTTGCATTCATCAGACTTGGACTGGTGATCTATTTCATATATGGTAATATACATGTTTCAATACTATTCTCTCAAATCATCCCACCCTTGCCTTCTCCCAAAGGGTCCAAAAGTCTGTTCTTTATATCTGTGTCTCTTTTGCTGTCTTGCATATAGGGTCATCATTACCATCTTTCTAAATTCCATATATATGCATTAATATACTGTATGGGTGTTTTTCTTTCTGACTCACTTCACTCTGTATAATAGGCTCCAGTTTCATCCACCTCATTAGAATTGATTCAAATGCATTCTTTCTAATAGCTGAGTAATACTCCACTGTATATATGTACCACAGCCTTCTTGTCCATTTATCTGCCGATGGACATCTAGATTGCTTTCATGTCCTAACTGTTGTAAACAGTGCTGTGATGAACATTGGGGTACATGTGTCTCTTTCAATTCTGGTTTCCTTGGTGTGTATACCCAGCAATGGGATTTCTGGGTAGTATGGAAGTTTTATTTCCATTTTTTTAAGGAATCTCCACACTGTTCTCCATAGTGGCTGTACTAGTTTGCATTCCCACCAACAGTGTAAGAGGGTTTCCTTTTCTCCACACCCTCTCCAGCACTTATTGCTCGTAGACTTTTGGATAGCAGCCATTCTCACTGGCGTGACATGTTACCTCATTGTGGTTTTGATTTGCATTTCTCTGATAATGAGTGATGTTGAGCATCTTTTCATGTGTTTATTAGCCATCTGTATGTCTTCTTTGGAGGAATGTCTGCTTAGTTCTCTGACCCATGTTTGGATTGGGTCGTTTATTTTTCTGGCATTGAGCTGCATGAGCTGCTTGTATATTTTTTAAATTAATTCTTTGTCAGTTGCTTTGTTTGCTATTATTTTCTCCTATTCTGAAGGCTGTCTTTTCATCTTGCTTATAGTTTCCTTTGTTGTGCAAAAGCTTTTAAGTTTAATTAGGTCCCATTTGTTTATTTTTGCTTTTATTTCCATTACTCTGGGAGGTGGGTCATAGAGGATCCTGCTGTGATTTATGTCAGAGAGTGTTTTGCCTATGTTTTCCTCTAGGAGTTTTATAGTTTCTGTTCTTACATTTAGATCTTTAATCCATTTTGAGTTTGTTTTTGTATATGGTGTTAGAAAGTGTTCTAGTTTCATTCTTTTACAAGTGGTTGACCAGTTTTCTCAGCACCGCTTGTTAAAGAGATTGTCTTTTCTCCATTGTATATTCTTGCCTACTTTGTTAAAAATAAGGTGTCCATAGGTGCGTGGATTTATCTCTGGGCTTTCTATTTTGTTCCATTGATCTATATTTCTGTCTTTGTGCCAGTACCATACTGTCTTGATGACTGTAGCTTTGTAGTATAGTCTGAAGTCAGGCAGGTTGATTCCTCCAGTATCATTCTTCTTTCTCAAGATTGCTTTGGCTATTCGAGGTTTTCAGTATTTCCATACAAATTGTGAAATTATTTGTTCTAGCTCTGTGAAAAATACTGCTGGTAGCTTGATAGGGATTGCATTGAATTTATAGATTGCTTTGGGTAATATACTAATTTTCATTGTATTGATTCTTCCAATCCATGAACCTGGTATATTTCTCCATCTATTTGTGTCATCTTTGATTTCTTCATCAGTGTTTTATAGTTTTCTATATATAGGTGTTTTGTTTCTTTAGGTAGATTTATTTCTAAGTATTTTATTCTTTTTGTTGCAATGGTGAATGGAATTGTTTCCTTAATTTCTCTTTCTGTTTTCTCATTGCTAGTGTATAGGAATGCAAGGGACTGTGTGTTAATTTTGTATCCTGCAACTTTACTATATTCACTGATTAGCTCTAGTAATTTTCTGGTGGAGTCTTTAGGGTTTTCTATGTAGAGGATCATGTCATCTGCAAACAGTGAGAGTTCTAGTTCTTTTCCAAGCTGGATTCCTTTTATTTCTTTTTCTTCTCTGATTGCTGTGGCTAAAACTTCCAAAACTGTGTTGAATAGTAGTGATGAGAGTGGGCACCCTTGTTTTGTTCCTGACTTTAGGGGAAATGCTTTCAGCTTTTCACCATTGAGGATAATGTTTGCTGAGGATTTATCATATATGGCTTTTATTATGTTGAGGTATGTTCCTTCTGGAGATTTTTTATTATAAATGGATGCTGAATTTTGTTAAAGGCTTTCTCTGCATCTATTGAGATAATCATATACCCACTCCAGTATTCTTGCCTGGAAAATCCCATGGACAGAGGAGCCTGATGGGCTACAGTCCATGGGATCACAAAGAGTCTGACACAACTGAGCGACTTTCACTTTGACTTTAAGGGAGCATAATGTCTGTGAGAGAAATCCATGTTGTTGTGTAGATCAGCAAGTTATTCCTCTTTATTGTTGAGTAATATTTCTTGTATGGATATGCCACAATTTGCTTACACATTTTCATGTAATTTGGAATTTGAATTGTTTTCATTTTTTGGTTACCATGGATGAAGCTGCCATGAAAATTCTCCTACAAGTCTTTTTGTGAGCATATATTTTCATTTATCTCAAGAAAACACCCAGGAGTAAAACGGCTGGGTCATAGTGCTTCAATAAATTTGGCTTAGCTGAGAAAATCTTTTCAATAGTAGTTGTACCGTACTTTCTGTTCTGACCAATATGGAATATCAGGGACTGGATTTACCTGCTAACTTTGAGCAACAAGCTAAACTGGACAAGTATGTGAAACCATGGATTTTAAACAATGGATCGCTGGCAATATGGGATGGTGATCCCCTAGAGAAAGAAAATGAGAAAGATGACCTCCATCATTTCATCAGTGTACTAACTGGAGGATAGAAAACTAAAGATAACTCCAAGTACTGATGTAGTAGGGAGGCGACAGAAGAGTAGATCAGAGAGAATTAAGCACCAGCAGACTGAGCTGACAGACTCACTGAGACAAGGAGGAGGAGACCAGCATGCAAGATGAAAGAAAGACAAATCCCAACCATGGTGAAAAGTTATCTCACACCTGTTAGAATGGCTATTAGCAAAAACACAAGAAATAACAAGGGCTGGTGAACATGTGGAGAAAAGGGAAATGGTTGGGTGGCATCACTGACCTGAGTTTGAGCAGGATCTGGGAGATAGATGGTGAAGGACAGGGAGGCCTGGTGTGCTGTAGTCCATGGGGTCGCAAAGAGTCAGACATGACTGAGCGACTGAACAGCTACAGCAACATGTACTGTTGGTGGGAATGTAAATTGGAGCAGCCACTATGCAAAACCACATGGAGGCTTCTCACAAAATTAAAAACAGAATTGCTATGTGATCTAGCAATTTCATTTCTGGGTATGGGTAGCTAATGAAAGAAAATGAGAACACTAACTCAAAAAGATGTGTGCACCTCTATGTTCAATGCAGCATCATTTACAGTAGCTGAAATGCAACCTAATATTCATCAGTGGATGGATAGATAAAAAACATGACATATGTGTGATATATTCCACACAATGGAATATACATTTGTATATACACATATATAATATGCATAATATATAATTCAGCCATAAAAATGAAAAAAAAATCTTCCTATTTGTGACAGCATGTATTAATTGGTGTTAGTTATTACACTGTGGATCCCTGTGTCTTAATTTGGAGAAGTACATTTAGAAACCAATGTCTGGGTTCTAGGTATGTTCACTGCTACTGGGGTATCACTGTGTCCTCATCCTCTCATTGGATTGATCTGTGAAATAAAAGATACAACACACATACATGTGCACAAATATCTACATTTCCACATACATAAGCACTCATGTCTATATTCATTTATGTATCTATGCATGTATATATCTATTTATCTATTATCTGTATATTAAAACCTATGAGTCACACTCCCCATTTCAACAACTCCCCATTTAATTTTTAAATCCTTATTTTGACAGTCAGAAATCTGGCTCTTATTATCCATAATATATGTATTTGTTTGCTCAATCATAAAATATACAGAAAGTAGTTTCAGAAATGCCAAACCTTGCCTCTGTGTAAAGAAAAACAGAATAATTATTTTTGGCCTTTAGCCTAAAGACATAGTTCAAACATTGCGTTGTAAAGTTAGTTGGGGTAGTTCTTCCCCAATCCCTTAACTGTAGTAATGTTATCCATTTGATATATGGTTCAGTTCATTGTGTCTGTATACAATTTTCAGATTTTCCCCATATCCTGGCATCAATAACTGTGAAGTATCTGACATTCTGCCCCACTTACAAGGTGGCAAATTATCTTGCCATTGTTTCATGGATGCCAGCAGAAGACACATGAATCTCAGTTCTTAAGAAAGTTATTCATTTCTTACAGCACAGCAAGAAGCATGATTATCATCCCAAGTCTCACAGAAGCCACGCAGAGGGATGTGGTTAATTTTGCATATAGATTTCCTTCACAAGTAAGGAAGTCTGAACTTAAAGAACTGGAAGATTTTGCTTGTTCTTCTTCCCCTAATGGTCCACTATCAAAGTTCCCCTACCTGAACTTTGCTCTGTTTTGCCTTCTGGCAAATTTACACATGAGCACTCCACTCCATCAGCCACTCTGATTAATCTGATCAACAGAGGCTAGGAACAAGTCCATTCAATTTGTCTCATGCAATATTTAATTAAGACTACAAGAAACAGAACTCCAAACAGCAGGTTGACGGCAACCTGTAGCATTGACTTTAGCCACTTCCTGTAGGGTTTCAGATCCAACTAACTGAACAAATCCTATAAACCCGCAGAGTCTACCTCAGATAGCCAGGTGGGTTTCTTTTTCCATTTCTGCACTGACTTTAGCACTTGACCCAAAGAATTAAACCAGATTGAGAAAGATGTATTAGCAACTTCACAGACTCTACCCTGACAAACAAGGAGGAATTCTGGGCCAGTGCTATAATCCATAAAACTCTCAACCTTTGAGTAGAGGCTGACCTATGTGCGTTGCAAGGATGAGATGGTATCATTGAACATGTCATTTAAATTCAAGGACAAATCTTGTATCATCAGTTCTAATGGGATGACTTCAGTTGGAAGGAAACTGTCCAGAGAGTAAGCATAAATAAAAGGCAGTAGTCACTCCAAGAAATACTCCAGGCAATTATGAATAAACTCATTTTGGAGGAAACTCTTTAAAATATACATATATTCAGAAAATGTCTTTAATTAAAAAAATTTCATCAGCAGAGCTTGAAATTTGTCAAGGGTTTTCAGTTTTTTACATACAGTCATATGATTTCTTTTTTCTTTAAATGTATTAAAATGCCTGCTATAGTAATGGATGTATTAATACTGAACAACCTTTATTTCTGGAAATACATTTACAGGTAATGTAATAATTGATACTATTAATTTAAATCTATAACATTTTTCTATGGCCCATTTATTTGTCTCATTTATCTCTGTTGTTATTATTATTTCTCTATTTATACTTTCCTATTTTAGGATAATCAAAAAATAGCATTAAATTTTTATTTCTCTGCTTCATTTCTAGGTGTGTCTTTTTGCATTTATTAAGTTGTTGCTCTTGATATTAGAATAGGTTTCCTTAACTCTCTTCTCTTTTTGGAACTCCACAACTGTTCAGATCAGATCAGATCAGTCACTCAGTCGTGTCCGACTCTTTGCGACCCCATGAATCACAGCACGCCAGGCCTCCCTGTCCATCACCAACTCCCGGAGTTCACTCAGACTCACGTCCATCGAGTCAGTGATGCCATCCAGCCAGCTCATCCTCTGTCGTCCCCTTCTCCTCCTGCCCCCAATCCCTCCCAGCATCAGAGTCTTTTCCAATGAGTCAATTCTTCGCATGAGGTGGCCAAAGTACTGGAGTTTCAGCTTTAGCATCATTCCTTCCAAAGAAATCCCAGGGCTGATCCACAACTGTTACACAAGTCTAATTTTTAATACTTTTAAATCTGTGTTTTCATATTGGGTACCTTCTTCAAGACTCTTGAGAGTCCCTTGGACTGAAAGGAGATCAAACCAGCCAATCCTAAAGGAAATCAGTCCTAAATATTCATTGGAGGGACTGATGCTGAAGCTGAAACTCCAATACTTTGGCCACCTATGTGAAGAATTGACTCATTGGAAAAGACCCTGATGCTGGGAAAGTGAGGCAGGAGAAGAAGGTGGCGACAGAGAATGAGATAGTTGGATGGCATCACTGACTTGATGGACATGAGTCTGAGCAAGCTCCAGGAGTTGGTGATGGACAGGGAAGCCTGAAGTGCTGCAGTCCATGGCGTTGCAAAGGGTCAGACACAACTGAGCGACTGAACAGAACTGAACCTAATTCATGCAACTTTACACTCAGTGACCTTTTCTTTTACTGTCTTTGATCCATTGTTAATCTAATCCTGTCAATATTTTATTTTAAAATATTTGATTTTTTTTATTATTTTACAAGACATTTGAAGTTAGTTGAAGATATTTACAAAAAAAATCTTCACGACCAAGATAATCAGGATGGTGTGATCACTCACCTAGAGCCAGACATCCTGGAATGTGAAGTCAAGTGGGCCTTAGAAAGCATCACTATGAACAAAGCTAGTGGAGGTGATGGAATTCCAGTTGAGCTATTTCAAATCCTGAAAGATGATGCTGTGAAAGTGCTGCGCTCAATATGCCACCAAATTTGGAAAACAGGACTGGAAATGGTCAGTTTTCATTTCAATCCCAAAGAAAGGCAATGCCAAAGAATGCTCAAACTACCACACAATTGCACTCATCTCACATGCTAGTAAAGTAATACTCAAAATTCTCCAGGCCAGGCTTCAGCGATATGTGAACCATGAATTTCCAGATGTTCAAGCTGGTTTAGAAAAGACAGAGGAACCAGAGATCAAATTGCCAACATCCACTGGATCATCGAAAAAGGAAGAAAGTTCCAGAAAAACATCTATTTCTGCATTATTGACTATGCCAAAGCCTTTGACTGTGTGGATCACAATAAACTGTGGAAAATTCTGAAAGAAATGGGAATACCAGACCACCTGACCTGCCTCTTGAGAAACCTATATGCAGGTCAAGAAGCAACAGTTAGAACTGGACATGGAACAACAGACTGGTTCCAAATAGGAAAAGGAGTACATCAAGGCTGTATATTGTCACCCTGCTTATTTAACTTCTATGCAGAGTACATCATGAGAAACGCTGGGCTGGAAGAAGCACAAGCTGGAATCAAGATTGCCAGGAGAAGTATCAACAACCTCAGATATGCAAATGACACCACCCTTATGGCAGAAAGTGAAGAGGAACTCAAAAGCCTCTTGATGAAAGTGAAAGAGGAGAGTGAAAAAGTTGGCTTAAAGCTCAACATTCAGAAAACGAAGATCATGGCATCTGGTCCCATCAGATCAGATCAGATCAGATCAGTCGCTCAGTCGTGTCTGACTCTTTGCGACCCCATGAACCGCAGCATGCCAGGACTCCCTGTCCATCACCAACTGCCAGAGTTTACTGAGACTCACGTCCATTGAGTCAGTGATGCCATCCAGCCATCTCATCCTCTCACTTCATGGCAAATAGATGGGGAAACAGTGGAAACAGTGGCTGAGTTTATTTTTGAGGGCTCCAAAATCACTGCAGATGGTGACTGCAGCCATGAAATTAAAAGACGCTTACTCCTTGGAAGGAAAGTTATGACCAACCTAGACAGCATATTCAAAAGCAGAGACATTACTTCGCCAACAAAGGTCCGTCTAGTCAAGGCTATGGTTTTTCCAGTGGTCATGTATGGATGTGAGAGTTGGACTGTGAAGAAAGCTGAGCGCCAAAGAATTGATGCTTTTGAACTGTGGTATTGGAGAAGACTCTTGAGAGTCCCTTGGACTGCAAGGAGACCCAACCAGTCCATTCTAAAGGAGATCAGTCCTGGGTGTACTTTAGAAGGACTGATGCTAAAGCTGAAACTCCAGTACTTTGGCCACCTCATGCAAAGAGTTGACTCATTGGAAAAGACTCTGATGCTGGGAGGGATTAGGGGCAGGAGGAGAAGGGGACGACAGAGGATGAGATGGCTGGATGGCATCACTGACTTGATGGACATGAGTTTGGGTGAACTCCAGGAGTCGGTGATGGACAGGGAGGCCTGGTGTGCTTCAATTCATGGGACCACAAAGAGTCGGACACGACTGAGTGACTGAACTGAACTGAAGATATTTAAGAAAATATCTCAAATATAATGAGGTAAATTTTTTTTTCTAATCACTCACTGGATAACAGCTAGGGGAGTTTTATTTCTATAATTTATGCTCTTCATCCAGTTAAGTTCCCTGAAAGTGTCTAAGAACAAACATTAAAATCTCTACCTTAATATGGCATAAATCAACTGGGCAAAGTTTCATATGTCAAGATCATCAAAGGCCCTTGCACATCACAATGCTGAACCATGATTAATGCAGTCAGAGTCTGTATAAACTTTTCACATTTAAAAAGGAATTGCTCCCTGTGTAATCATCTCCAAAGCTGTATGCTTTACTAACTAAGCTTGGTAAATATAATTAATAGGCCCCCTCTAATACTATTTGAATCTCTGACTATTTCATAGTTTCTTATTTTGAAACTGTTACTTTTTATCATATTTTTATATATTTGGATAAATCTAGATATATTTAGATAAATCCGACCATTTCCTTATTTTGCATATTGGCCATTCTGAAAATTCCGAGTAGTCTTGTGATAGCTGGTCTCCTTGAGAAGAGAATTTCATGTGATCTTACCAGTATCCGTGTCTGTTGACAGTTACAGGAATGATATGTCAACATTTTATGAATAGTTAGCTTTGAGAAATACTCACATGCCAGGATGTGGATTTTTTGGACAATTTAATGTGCTGCCATCTGACAGCAACATAGACGCCTTTGTAGAAAAATGTTTTCTTTCTTCTGGATTGACCTACAGTGAAATAAAGATTTTGCCAATATGGAATTTCTGATAACTGGCTTCTTACTCATAGGATGAGAAACCTAGATACCTTGCTTGCTTGCTGTCTCCCTCTTCCACAAGCTTTGAGCTGCTGGAACTGAATGATGAATAATAGTTCATTCTTGACTTAGGACTTTGAAACTCTTTAACAAAGGCAAAACTTTTTGCTTACTGAGACGACCATTGTTTGGTACTCAGTATTGGAATGACTAGAAATGTTCAGTGTATGTTCTGCAAATGAATAATGGCAGCCATATTCCTTATTGAGACTCCTTCTCCAGAAACACTTTTGGTAGTACAGCTTGATGTCTGCCATATCCTTAATTAATCAGCATTTGTGAGTATGGCAATCGTTTTATTCTGTCTCCTTCACCCTGTCTTCCTATTCATTTTTCATTGCTGCTTTTATTTTGAAGGACAAGAAAGGAAAAACATGTGTGGCCTGTTTAACGCCGTGTTGCTGGTTATTATTGCTCAAACATGCTTATAGATGTTGAAACTAACAGTTAAACTGCAGACCACCGTGCATTCTATTTTTAACAAAATATGCTTGCTCTTGAGGAGGTGAACATAAGTTGTTCATATACGTTTAAATCATGTAGATTCTCAGATCCTGTGTAGTAGTGTGTAGCCTTTCCTCTTATTTCACTGACATCACTAATTTACATGTGTTCTTTCTTATAAGGTTTTCTGATATCATTAAATTTGTTCTGTGCCCATATTTTAAAATAAAATCAAAGAATGTATGTTTAAAATCTTTTTTATCTGCTAAAACATGTCAGGGATTTTATAGCTTCTGCTTAAGATGTAGAAAGCTGGAAAAGCTTTTCTTCCAAGATTACAAGAAG
The DNA here is from genome assembly GCF_029378745.1 of Bos indicus. Lineage (NCBI taxonomy): Eukaryota > Metazoa > Chordata > Mammalia > Artiodactyla > Bovidae > Bos > Bos indicus. Next base: position 48,576,377 of record NC_091782.1, on the reverse strand, counting down.
AAGACAAAGATAATTAAAAAAAAAGGTTCAGGATGGGGAACACATGTATACCTGTGGCAGATTCATTTTGATATTTGGCAAAACTAATACAATTATGTAAAGTTTAAAAATAAAATAAAATTAAAAAAAAAAAAGAAAAATCACAACGTACTGTGAGATATGGAATTACAAGGCAAAGAACTAATTTAAAATCTAGTAAAAGATGGGCACCTCCAATAAGAGAGAGAGAGCAAACAATTTCTTATCTGGGTCAGATTCCAAATAATATACATCAACAGATGAATTTAGCTGAATTTTCTAGTTAATTAATGAAGGCAAAGTGTGGACTAAGTGTGAGAAACCAGCATCTCTGGGAGCCACTCATCCAAATGATTTACACCCACACACCCAACTGGAGGGTTTCCCAGGTGGCACGAGTGTAAAGAACCTGCCTGCCAATGTAGGAGACATAGGAGATGCAGCTTCAATCCCTGGGTTGGGAAGAGCCCCGGAGGAGGGCATGGCAGCCCACTCCAGTATTCTTGCCTGGAGAATCCCATGGACAGAGGAGCCTGGCGGCAGGCTACAGTCCACAGGGTCACAAAGAGTCAGACACATCTGAAGCGACCTGGTGGTAAAGAATCTGCCTATAGTGCAAGACACCTGGGTTCGATCCCTGGGTCAGGAAGATCCTATGGAGAAGGAAACAGCAACTCACTCCAGTATCCTTGCCCAGAAAACCCCATGGACTGGTGGGCTATAGTCCGTGGGGTCGCAAAAGAGTTGGACGAGACTTAGTGACTAAACAGCAAACACAAAACCCAAAACTTGACCGTGAGAAAACTCAGACAACACGCAGGGTGTGAACTGCACAGAACCTAGTGATGAGGTGCGCATGGAATGAGGGAGAGAAGGTCTTTCCAAGTGACTCATCGGTTTTCTCTTGCCAAGTTGGAGGCCTGTTTGTACCATTCTCCAGAGCCCTGGTCAGCTGATGGAAGCCCATTTTTGTCAGGAAAGATCATGGCTTCATGAATTTGTATATTCATGACAAAATCGTTATGGAGCACCATATACTAGAAACTGCTCTATATATTAAAAAAAAAAAAATTAAATTCTTATTCTAGTAGGACTTTCCTCAGATTTGAGTATTCTGCTTATTTTCCAAATAGAAGTCATTTAACCCCACGATTAAATTGTTATTCTATGGTAATATATTTGTATCCAAAGTTGATCACTTCCCTTTAAAAAATGTGTAATTTACTGCAGCTATACAAAGTGTAAGAGAACAACCATCCTTTTCAGCTTTGTTTGAACAATTGTGTGACCTAAAATAATGCCTTATGTACAGCCTGGTCTGGATCAACTTCAGTGAAACTGGAACATAATTGCATGGTGGTTTCATTAATTTAAGCACATACAATACTTATTATTCATCAGGGACTGAAGTTTTAATCAATGATCTATTGCAAATATTCAAGAATTCTATTTGTAGACAAGTTCAGATTAATGACTTATAGAATAATACAGAAATAACAAGAGATGTTTTCTTCATTCATCTGTTTGCCAAGACAATGGAGTTAATTCTTCCTTTGAAGTAAGTGTAAGGAAAAGGAGAGGTTTGACTTGATCTATGAGTTATATATTATATTCTTGCACCATTTTTAATCTCCTGTAGCAAGGACTAGTATTACTTATGAAGTTTATTTCCATTCCAAAATAATATGACTTCCTGCCAGCAACTTTTTTCATCATCATCACATCAATTACCTACAAACCAAATTTATCAAGATCCTGACTCAAATAAGCTAAGGGGAAAAAATCCCCACATAGTATTGACAAGACAGCTTGAAAGTCTGAACACTGACTTGATATTTAATAACAAGGATTATTACTACTTGGGATGCATGGTAATAATTTATGAATATAAAAGAATCCTTATTTTTTAGAGATACATATTGAACAATCACTCTGGATTGTGACTGCAGCCATGAAATTAAAAGATGCTTTCTCCTTGGAAGGAAAGCTATGACAAAGCTAGGCAGCACATTAAAAAGCAGAGATATTACTTTGCTGATAAAGGTCCTCATATTCAAATTGTTAGTCACTCAGCCATGTCTAACTCTTTAAGACCCCATGGGGTGTAGCCTGCCAGCCTCCTCTGCCCATGGAATTCTTCAGGCAAGAATACTGGAGTGGGTTGCCATTCCCTTCTGCAGGGGATCTTCCTGACCCAGGGATCAAACCAGCCCAGGTCTCTTGTACTTAGTCATGTTTGAATGTGAGAGTTGGACCGTAAAGTCTGAGTGCCAAAGAATTGATGCTTTCAAACCGTGGTGCTGGAGAAGACTCTTGAGAGTTCCTTGGACTGGAAGGAGATCAAACCAGTCCATCCTAAAGGAAATCAATCCTGAATACTCATTAGAAGGACTAATGCTGAAGCCGAAGCTCCAATACTTTGGCCACCTAATTCGAAGAATTAGGGTTACTGGAAAATGACCCTGATGATGGGAGAGATTGAAGGCAGGAGGAGAAGGCAGTGACAGAGAATGAGATGGTTGGATGGCATCACCGACTCAATGAATATGAGTTTGAGCAAACTCTGGGAGACAGTGAAGGACAGGGAAGCCTGTTGTGCTGCAGTCCATGGAACTGCAAAGAGTCAGACACAAGTTAGCAACTGAACAACATCTAAAGATGAGAAGTAACATCCAGGACTTGCTTCCAAATGATACAGGAGGTGGAGCAGATGTAGATTTGGAGGAAACAAGATTGACCGTACATTTTTAATCACTGAAGCTGAGTGGTAGGTTCATAGGTAAACATTAAACTACAGTTTATACAGATTTGAAATTTTCTTCTTAAAATATATGAAAATAATCATAATTGCCTTTTACTCTACATTTATTTTATGCCACTACTTCTAAGTATATGACTTTATTTAATGCTGACGGTGAGTAGGATGGTATTAATTATTTGTCCCATCTTCTGCCTGAGATTGCTCTCGTCACATGAGTTGAAGTATGTAGCTGAAAAAGGGCAGAGCTCAAGGCTCACATGACTGCAAAGCCTGCATTTTTTCTACAACGCAGGATTGAATAATCCCAGGCGCTTTTCTTTGGGACAGTAACAGCTTCTCTCCTACCCATACACATTGGCCTTGCTCTTCTTTAGTTTTCATTCACAGAACTTACCTGTCTGATGATCTATTCAGACATGTCTCTTACAACTTCTACAATTACAAAATGCCGGAGCAGCAGTTTGATTGGCAAGTAAAATCGAGTTTTTAGCTAGAAATGCTATTTTCCTTTTCTCCTCATTTTCTTTCCTGCACAGTCTTGGATAAAATAAACAATATTGAGACGGTGATTGTAATTTCTCACTTCTAAGTTACTGTCATATAATGATGGGTACAAACAATGGGGACGCCTTGGTCTATTTTTAAAGAAAACTTTATTTGCTACCTGCATTGTAGTGATTATTCTGCTTGCTTTCATCACATCTTCTGTCTCAGCAATTTGCAGCAAGATCCGGTGGCCTATTTCCTAATGCCTTTTGAGGGGAGGCCCTGTGCTCTAGAGGAAAGAATCCTCAACAGGCTAGGGGGTAAGACCTGAACCTCTGCTGTTTCTTAGGTGCTATACCTGGAACAAGTCAATTTGTCCATCTCTGCTTCATTTTGCACATCTACGAAATAAAGAACTTGGCAATAAATAATGATAAATTCCATTTCAGGCCTGTTTTTCCCATCTTGTGCTTTTCTCCTTGCACTTTATAGTAAAGGCTCCTTTACCCTCTTGTCTTCCATTCTCTGCGCTAGTCCCTAAATTACCTGATTATCTATATAAAGGCCAACTGGAATAGGTACAAATGAAGAGAGAACCCCTGGTTAACTTTTCATTTGCAATGGAAGTTTTACACTCGAGTGATAGCATCGCTTATTGCTGTAGAAAAACAAAGGGATAACGTGGCGTGTTCTGCAAAATAGACTCTGACAAGGAAGCCCGAGAAGTCTGATTAAAAGTACAGATTTCCAGGCTGTTTTCAGCATCTGATGCCTTTCTTAAGCATTTATGAATATATTTGTCTAGAAAGATGGTTTGTTTATATGCTGCTCAAGTCAGGACATAATGGCAAAAATCACTGTATCATCTCTTATTGCCAATTCCTCTGAACCATCCAGTTCCCAAAGAAGCCATTTGAGAAACATTAACTAGTCCCTGAAGGGAGAGTGATAGAGGAACCTGCATTTACAGGTCATTAGTTACCTCCTGCATTACATTACCTCAGTTATTTTTAGATAATCTCACTAATCTGGTATTCAGGGTAATTTCTAAATAACTTAGTCCCTGATGTATTTGGATCTCCAAATTCAGACTCTTAAGAAAGTACACAGGGAAATCTCAGAAAAGGGAAAAATTGATGACTCGTGCCAAAGAATTTCCCATTTTGAAATACAAGGGTAGTTGATTCTAGCGCAGAACTTTTTTTTTCTTCCCCCTATTTATGCCAGCAAAATAATCTAGCAATTCTTTTTATTTACTTCTTAAAGTTTTTAACTAATTAAAAAAATTAAGCCCATGTACTGGGCTTCTCAAAGACAATCTTTGACTGCTTTCCACTGTCCAAGTCAGTCTATGACCTCATGACGGAAGGTGTCTTCCCAGAAGGATGAGAACTAGGAAGATGGAAAACTGAGCTGTGTTCCATGGAGCTGAGGGGACTCTGAACTTTTCAATCCCCACCTTTGGGCAGCATAAAATTGGGGTGGATTCTCCTCTTCTCACAGTGAGATTTCCATCACAGGGTCTTGAGGAAGGAGAATCAAGAATGAGGCAAAGTTCATCGATGTCCACAGAGGCTCCTAGGGCCTGACCAATGAGAGAGTCCTTTAGGACTTGATACAAACAAATGACTCTTGCCCAAGAATATTAAGCCTTGAATCTAGCATATCTACTTCCCCAGCAAATGAGAAAATTCGAATTCATACAGGCCAAGTGGTTGCCATGTAATTACATGTTAAATTACCATAACATCTGGGGATATGACCTTGACCATTGGCTGCTCACATCAGCTTCCTTTAACTCTTTTACGTCATCTTTGATATACAGGGTAGAACACAGATATGATCACATGTATGTATGATCACAGATAGCAATGTCTTGACATTACTTAATTGTCACTTACAAATAATAAAATGAGAATCGGGTTTCTCAATAATACAATTCTTATTGAATTTACTGAGAAGACTTCTCTGGGGCACTGGTAAGGGGAACTTGGGGAATAGGCAAATATATATGAACAGCTGCTATTATAAGAAAAATTCAGAGAAACTTAAATTCATTCCATCTAAAGATTAAATTTTTTCTTCAAGGGTGTTTAAACTAGATATTCATGTGAAATGAATAATTCCAATGAGATTTCTACTACCAACCCAGATATGTTGTTAATATGTTGGGATAATAATTATGTGGATTTGTTTGTTATGGGCAAGTACCTATCAGAAACATGTATACTTCTCCTTTTTGATAATTCTTCTTATATAACTTCCCTGCTTGCATCCATTTTTTGTTACACTAATGTGCAACCATTTCACACTCTGTCTCAACATTTCCTATCTTTGCTATTACAATTGTTCTTTCTAAACCATAGACTCTGCTCTTACAGGATATGACAAAATTTTATTAAGTACCTGCATTATAATAAAGAATATATCTGGTCTTTGTCCCCGTTCCTGACACAGAGCTTCAAGAATCTGGAATCTCCTGAGCAATAGAAACATCTTCTTTTTATACGATAAGCCCTTTTCAGCCATACCCGAGTTAATGATTCTTGGTGGTGGTTTAGTCACTAAGTTGTGTCCAACTTTTGCAACCCCATGAACTGTAGCCTGCCAGGCTCCTCTGTCCTTGAGATTTCCCAGACAATACTGGAGTGGATTGCTATTTCCTTCTCCAGGGGATCTTCTGTACCCAGGGATCTAACTCCTGTCTCCTGCATTGCAGGCAGATTCTTTGCCAACTAAGACACCAGGGAAGCCAATATATTAATACCTTTCCCACATTTTGACAGCCGTGACATGACTGTGGGGCTAAGACTTGGCTCACTGAGTCTGAGCCTGTGACCAAAGGTGGAGGGTTAGCTGAGGACCCATCACAGGAGCCCACCATGGTTCAGCTTGGCCAGGGGAGGTGCTGTTCCATCAGGGCCATCCAGCCAGGTGGACACCTGTCCTGGAGTGAGGGATGCTACAGCCAGCTTCTACTGACTCATGTGTCCAGTCTCCAGAGTGTCACTGGTTTCCGTCCACTTCAATCCTGTGAGTTCCTATTCTTTTCCTGTATAAAAGAAGAAGGTAGCTTAAAAAAATTTTTTTGTACCTAAGAATGTCAAAGTCTTTGGGCCTGAACTCACATTTCACCTCTTCTGGTCCCCAGTGATGCAGCCGTAAGCAAATTCCTCAGTTCTCTTCCCTGAAAAATAAGGTTATTTGGATCTCTTGTGAGGATGGCATAAAAAAAGAGGCTATCTCAGGAACTGGAATGTGAGAGGTACAGTCTGAAGGCAGGTACTATCACTGAACTGATGCTCCTTAAAAGTAAGTTTAGGTCCTTGGTAATGTTCTTGCTAATGCTCCTGAAAAACAGTCAGGCCAAATGTGACTAGTCCAAGAAATGTATTTTCTCTGGAGCTTTTGTAAACTCAAGGCTAGTAAGTATAAGGACTGTCTTTGGATAACCTTTTCTTCCCTATTTATTATATGCGTGTATATACATATACCTGTGTGTTCTGTTGCTCAGTCATGTCTGACTCTTTGCAACCCCATGGGCTATAGCCTGGCAGCCCCTCTGTCCATGGGATTTCCCAGGCAAGAATACTGGAGTGGTTGCCATTTCCTGCTCCAGGGTGATCTTCCTGACCCAGGGATCAAACCCAGGTCTCTTATGTCTCCTGCATTGGCAAGCAGATTCTTTACTACTAGTTTTCTATCTGGAAAACCCTATATATACATGCACATGTATATTAATTTTTTTAGAACTCAGAGATTTCTTAACAGTCCTGCAAACTTTTCTATCTTAGGTAGCATAAAAACGCTAAGATATGTCCTGTTGACTATTTTCTTCTTTGGTCAATTGTCCTAACATGTAATGAGCTCAGAGGGCAGCAATCTCATTTTTCTCAAAAGTGTCTTACACCATGTGAACCAAATTCTTTTCAAATAAAGTTGATTCCCAGCCTCATAAAACTTAAACTTGTAGCCCATCTCTCATTCTTGCCATTGAGGGATGTTTCAAACAAGAGTAAACACAGACACTCTGAACTTCTGCCATTTTACAACGCTTCCAAATCTATTTTAAACAGATCTTTCAAAACGATGTCTCATAAAACTTGATTTAATTACTTATGTCTTATAAACCACAAAACTGAAAATAAATTCGTGTTTTTCCATGAATGTCTCATGGGTTATAGACTGTTTACTGTGTCTAATCTTGGTTCTTCAAGAGGAGTGCTTTATTTTTTAAATGTACATTTTTTAAACTTTTAATTGGTGGATAATTGCTTTAGAATATTGTGTTGGTTTCTACCCTACATCAACATGAATCATCCATAGGTGTAAAATATGGCCCCTCCCTCTTGAACCTCCTCCCCACATCCCACCCCATCCCACCCCTTTTAGGCTGTCACACAGCACCAGTTTTGAGCTTCCATGTCACACAGCAAATTCCTACTGACTATTTTACACATGGTAATGTATATGTTTCAGGGCTACTCTCTCAGTTTGTCCCAGCCTCTCCCTCAACAGGGTCCGTAAGTCTGTTCTCTGTGCATCAAGAGGAGTGCTTTACTAAGGTCTCTGTGATGCCCATGTCGCAAGGGTTAAAATAGAAGAGTTTATATGAATTGGAAAATCCTTGGGGACACAATGTATCATGTCAAAGACTTCCAGAAGATTCAACAAGGAAACTCAGAATCAGACTCAAAATCGTCTAAAGTTACATTTAAACAATATGCATGGTCCCTGTGCTTACCTAATGTTAAGTTAAAAAATTCATCAGACCTTACTGACGCTAATGCAGGTAAAGTTCGTGTGGGTAGCCATAACAACATAACGTTAATGAGAAGATACAAAATGCACTATATTTTTATACAAAGTAGGTTAGTTAATCAAATTGTGAATTTTTTAAACTGCATCCTGTTAACTTTTTTTAGTAGATCTTTTGCAAGTGCATAGCTTGTCGCTTATAAATAGACACATCTCATCAGAAGGTAAGTGTGAAATCCTTGGTTGGGGGTGAGGGATGGAGGAGAATATGTTGACAGGACTGGTATTTGAGTATCTAACTAGCCACTTTCTAAGCACACCATATCCCTTCCTAAGCATTTATGAGACCCACTGGGAAACAAAGAAATTTAATTCTAGTCAGCTTATTTACTTTTTGACAGCCTTAAGAACTTTATTTGAAATTTCCATCATGGAACACCCAGTATTTGATTAGGAATGCATTAGCTGAGCAAACATTTCTGTAAAAATAAATATAAATCTGATTATATTTGGTGGGTCTAAAAAAGCACTCAAATTCTTAGACTAAAACCTAATGTTTGGTTTCCTTTTTGTTTCTTTTTCTAGTATCAGTCCCCTAAGAACACTTGACTTGTATCTAGGATTTATACGGAGAGAGGAATTTCAATTCAATTCAAAAACCCCATAAATACCTCAGTGGAACAAGATATTTAATATTCTCCACAAAGTTTTATTTTTCCTTTATATAGAAAAATAAATTTGTTTCCCACTATCTGAAGGATATACCCTAGACATTTTTTCTGAAGTGATGATGGATTTATACTGACTCAGAAGCATCAGATCATTTATATATTTATGTTTTGCCCACAGTGTTTCAGGTAGTATATTGGTTGCTGCTGGCACAAAGAGCAAGGCAAGGGTCTTGCCCTCAAGAATGTCAAAATCTAGAGGAACAAAAAGAAATGTGAAAAGAAAAGAAAAGAAAACAAACTTTTAAGATTTGATATTATATGTGCAAAATACTGTAGGAAAACAGAGGGGAAAAATGGTTATAATTGTCTGAGGGTGGTGACAGAAAGCGTCATTTAATCTGAGTTTTGAGTACTGAGTATGGTAAAGCAATTCAAGCTACATTAGAATGGGGATAAACCATGGGAAAAATGGTGACAGAATGGGGTCTTGTTAAAAGATATTGGAGAAAAAAAACACCCCAAAGAACCAAGGAAAGAGTGCATTTTCAAAAGTCAGATGAAAGTATCAGAATGAGAAAAATGAAAAATAATTATAGTGTACTTGCTTGGTATTTCAAAGAAATGCCAAAAGTGGAAGCCACATAGAAATTATAGGTGGAGTCAGTTTTGGAGAAGTAAAGTGAGGAAACTGAAGTAGGTAATAAATGACCTCAGGGAAACACGAAAAGTAAGACTGGATCTACAAAAGAAGGGATAAACTATAGAATTAATACTGTTGTGTATTAAATTATGGATATGGAGGACAAATCTATGAAAATCACCAAATGCAGAGGAATGAAATGAAAATGAGCTGTAACATGACAGATATGCAGGATTACAAAAACATGTCAGTGATTATAACAATGCCCAAATGTCTAAAAGGACCCAGATGTCTAAAATGCCCAAATGTCTAAAAGAAACAAGAAAATTATAAAGGTAGGAAATGCCATTCTGTCAATTTCCCTTCATTCCTCACATCGATACAATAAATGGTTCATAGGGGAAAAAAACACCAAAATTTATAATCTATACCTAGGTATATGAATTGAACATCACATACGTGCCTTTAAGATGACTACAGAAAAAGATATTTATGTAGAGCAAAACTATGGAAATGGAAAAAAGCAAGGAAGCACAAAATTAGGAAAAATATATAACACAAGCGGCAAAGAATATAAATGATCTAGACTCTCCCACTTTGGAGAAGGCGATGGCACCCCACTCCAGTACTCTTGCCTGGAGAATCCTGTGGACGAAGGAGCATGATAGGCTGCAATCCATGGGGTCTCTAGGAGTCAGACACGACTGAGCGACTTCACTTTCACTTTTCACTTTCATGCATTGGAGAAGGAAATGGCAACCCACTCCAGTGTTCTTGCCTGGAGAATCCCAGGGACGGGGGAGCCTGGTGGGCTGCCGTCTATGGGGTCGCACAGAGTCGGACACGACTGAAGTGATTTAGCAGCAGCAGCAGCAGCAGCAGCAGACTCTCCCACTTAGACAAAGAATCACAAAGTGTAACAGTGTTTTCCCAAAAGATGCATCAGAAAGCCAAATTTACTGAGTTGAATATCAATGATGGGGAAATTTTTAAAGGCAAATGTGAAATGAAATCTGGGTTAAGGATAAGACAGAGTAAAGTTTAAGGGAAAAATCATCAGCTAAAATAAAAAGCGTCAAAATTAATTAAGCATACACTGGAGGTTAAAATATAGCTATTAGGAAGAAAAGCTATGAGCAACCTAGACAGCATATTAAAAAGCAGAGATACTACTTGGCCAACAAAGGTCTGTCTGTCAAATCTATGGTTTTTCCAGTGGTCATGTATGGATGTGAGAGTTGGATTATAAAGAAAGCTGAGCGCCGAAGAATTGATGCTTTTGAACTGTGGTGTTGGAGAAGATTCTTGAGAGTCCCTTGGACTGCAAGGAGATCCAATCAGGCCATTCTGAAGGAAATCAGTCCTGAATATTCATGGTAAGGACTAACACTGAAGCTGAAACTCCAATCCTTTGGCCACTTGATGCGAAGAGCTGACTCATTTGAAAAGACCCTGATTCTGGGAAAGATTGAAGGCAGGAGGAGAAGGGGGTAACGGAGGACGAGATGGTTGGATGGCATCACTGACTCGATAGACATGAGTTTGAGTGAGCTCCGGGAGTTGGTGATGGAAAAGGAAGGCTGGTGTGCTGCAGTCCATGGGGTCGCAAAGAGTGGGACATGACTGAACTGGACAGATCAGGATGACTTCTATACTTCCTTATATTAAAAATCCAGGATAAGTTTAGGTGGTCTCTGACTTCCCAGGTGGTACAGTGGTGAAGAATCTGCCAGCCAATTCAGGAGATACGAGAGACGTGGGTTTGATCCCTGGGTCAGGGAGATCCCCAGGAGAAGGAAACAGAAACCCCTCCTGCATTCTTGTCCATGGAAATCCCATGGACAGAGAAGCCTACCAGGCCACAGTCCATGGGGTTGCAAAGAGCTGGACACGACCGCGACTTAAGTACATCACAGCACAGCACATAGAGTTGCAATACACTGGATCAGTTATCTGTTCCTGCATACCACGTTGCCGCAGAGTTAGTCTTAAACAATACGACTTAATCTCAACATTTCTGTGGGTCAAGGGTGTAGCACAGCTTTATTGGGTCCTCTCTGTCTCAGAGTCTCCAGTAAAAGCTGCAATCAAGGTGATGCCTGGCACTGCATTCTCAGTTCAAGGCGCGACCTAGAAGGCTCGGCTTTCAAGACCACAAATTTCTGAGCAGAGTTTTGTTTCTTGCAGTCATTTGGACCAAGGACCCCAAGTGTTTGCCACCTCCTGTCTAGAGATTACTCTTACTTTGCAGCTGGTTATCAGAGTCCCAGTTTCTTGTCTTGTGGGGCTTCCTCATGCTGCTTATTGATCAAAAATGGCAAGAGAAATTCTCCCAACAAGGCTAATGGTACAACCTTGTGTAATATAACCATCATACTCTACTGGTTAGAAGCAACTCATGGGACCTACCAATACCAGGGGAGGGGATACCATAAGGGTTTGATTATCTCAAGGCAAGGATAATCATAGGCCATCTTTGAGTATATCCTTCGCAAACACAATTAACCAACTGATCTAATTGACATCAAAATACTTCACCCAATGACAACAGAATGTACAAGGCATATTTACCAAAATTGACCACATATTGGATCATAAAGCAAACCTCAACAAATTTCAGAGGCTTTAAGACATTCAAAGTATATTTTCTGACCACAGTAAAATTAAGTTAGAAATCAATAAAAAGAAAAAAACTAGAAATTCTCCCCAACTTCTTGGAAAGTAAACAATGAACTTTTAAGTAATGCATGAATTTTTTTTAAAGAATAAAAATTAGAAAACATTTTAACTAAATAACAAGGAAAATATAAAATATCAAAACTTTGGAAATGCAGCTAATAATCCTTACAAGGAGATTTACAGCCTTAAATTCATATTTAAAAAAAGAATAAAGTTTAAAAATAAATGACCCAACTGTCCTTTTCAAGAGGATGGATAAAGAGCACACACTAAATCCAGAGTCAGCAGAAGTAAGACAAGATAATAAAATTTAAAAGGAATATTCAGTAAAGAAAGCCCCAAAAGGTAACCATCGACTTACTTAATCATCAGACTACAACACGCACACATGCACAGTCAGACACCACTACACAGAATAACCAACATAAAAATGACAGATATACACTGCTGATAGGAGTCAAAACTTCTACAATCACATTGGATCATTTGTTGATAGCATTTACTAAAGTTGAGTATATGTATACCCTATGATTCAATAATTCCACTCCTAAGTATTGTCAGCAGAGATATATACTTACGTTCTCTTTATAGACGTGTATGCAAGCACATTCTTGCATAAGGTGAAGAAGAACGAAAGAGCCTCTTGATAAAAGTGAAAGAGGAGAGTGAAAAAGTTGGCTTAAAGCTCAACGTTCAGAAAACGAAGATCATGGCATCCGGTCTCATCACTTCATGGGAAATAGATGGGGAAACAGTGGAAACAGTGGCTGACTTTATTTCTCTGGGTTCCAAAATCACTGCAGATGGTAATTGCAGCCATGAAATGAAAAGACACTTACTCCTTGGAAGGAAACTTATGACCAACCTAGACAGCATATTGAAAAGCAGAGATATTACTTTGCCAACAAAGGTCCATCTAGTCAAGGCTATGGTTTTTCCAGTGGTCATGTATGGATGTGAGAGTTGGACTATAAAGAAAGTTGAGTGCCGAAGAATTGATGCTTTTGAACTGTGGTGTTGGAGAAGACTCTTGAGAGTCCCTTGGACTGCAAAGAGATCCAACCAGTCCATCCTAAAGGAGATCAATCCTGAATATTCATTGGAAGGACTGATGCTGAAACTCCAATACTTTGGCCACCTGATGTGAAGAGCTGACTCATTTGAAAAGATCCTGATTCTGGGAAAGATTGAGGGCAGGAGGAGAAGGGGACGACAGAAGATGAGATGGTTGGATGGCATCACTGACTCAATGGACATGGGTTTGGGTGGAGTCCGGGAGTTGGTGATGGACAGGGAGGCCTGGCATGCTGCAGTTCTTGGGGTCACAAAGAGCTGGACATGACTGAGCGACTGAACTGAACTGAACTGAACTGAAGCACATTCTAGGAGCACTCTTGAAGTAGTCAAAGAGTGAAACAGCCTAAAAATACCTCAACAATTGATGAATAAATTATTGCTGTGTTCATGTTGCTATCCACATATGAGAGAAATAATTAATACACATGTATAGAGTTTTTTAATGTTTGCTTTTGTTTTGTGCATTACTCACCCCCCACCCCAAAACCTCCCACCCCCCACAAAGTAATGTCTGCCTATTAATATGCTGTCTAGGTTGGTCATAGCTTTTCTTCCAAAGAGCAAGCATCTTTTAATTTCATGGCTGCAGTCACCATGTGCAGTGATTTTGGAGCCCCCCAAAATAAAGTCTGTCATTGTTTCCATTGTTTCCCCATCTATTTGCCATGAAGTGATAGGACAAGATGCCATGATCTTAGTTTTCTGAACATTGAGTTTTAAGCCAACTTTCTCACTCACTCTCTTCTTTCACTTTCATCAAGAGGCTCTTTAGTTCTTCTTCACTTTCTGCCATAAGGGTGGTGTCATCTGCATATCTGAGGTTCCTGATATTTCTCCCAGTAATCTTGATTCCAGCTTGTGCTTCATCCAGCCCGGCATTAGACTAGTGCTTGACAAATGTCTTTAGCACTCATTGGAATCACCGCAGGAGTCTGTGATAATTCGGACTTCTGGGCCCTGCCCCCGGGTGTTCTGGTTCTGCGTTTTTAACACCTTCCCAGGTGCCGCTGATGTGTCAGCCGGTTGACCACATGGTGAGCAGGGAAGGACCAGAGCAGGGCTCTGTGCGTCTTCCACTCATCATCTTATCATGTTGTAGTTCCTCTTCTCTCTACTTCAAAGGGCATTTTCTCCATTATTGTGATGAACAATGACAATGAGTGTAAATACATTCATGGTTTACTCACCTCAGGTATTAATTATATGCGTACACCTAACAAGGGTCTTCTTGAGATGATTTAATTCAAAGAAGTCAAATTAATGGTGGAAGTTTCCTACATTGAAAAGGATGTATAGTTTAGGTACATAGGACTTTCATTGTGTCCAACAGCAGCCACTGTTAAATCCAGTGGATCAGCTGGTGAACAATAGCATTCTTTCGGCATTTTAAAAGACTAATAATGGTGAAGTCATATCTATAGATGCAGCAAGGCATTTTAAGCAAACATACACATAGATGTATATATACATTTTTCGAACCGACTGCAGATAAAATTGCACTTTTACAGAAACGCATGCATCAGGATGTGTAACAGATATCAACCGAAGTGACAGGGTTGAGGATGATGCTTGTGAATTAAAGGGCAGATGTCAGTTTCGAGTGACATGTTTCCTGTCATCTACTGTCTCTCTTTGTTTATCCTTCAGATACAATCTATAAAGCAACTGTTCATCTATTTAGTCTTGGGTAGGGTATAGAAATGCAAGCCAGATCTCAAATTTAGTTTGTCCTTTGCCTTCTTGAAAGGAGATGTGATTTATGTTTATGATAAAGGATTTGAAATGTCATTTAATAGGAAAACAAATGGCGGTATGATTTCCACGAGCAAAAAAAAAAAAAGAAAAAAGTGGGGTTTGGAACTCCGACTTAGACATTTTTATCTCACCAGACTTCAAGTTACATATTTTTATTCTAATTGTAAAAATTATCTCTCTGGATATATCTTTCCCATTATTTTTTTTTCAAAGAGAATTCATCAGCTGGGTTAATGATGACACAAAATTTTAATATATGCATTAAACATTTAAGTTTTAATATGTTAACATGTCATAAGATGTGAATAATAACAATGTTTTATATATGAAGTGAAAACATATTTTATGTTAGAAATAGTTATAATGCCTGGAAAGTGACTTATATCCATAACAATTTCATTTAAATATTGCTTTTGCTCCCCATTTATCTTAGATGCAATTTTATAGTTCTTTTAAAAAATTCATTTCAGTGTGACCTCTTTGAAGCTGCAACTTAGTGCCTCTAGCCCACATATCCATTGCACTTAGACTTGCTCCCTATTCAATTACCTTTTAACATGCAGAGAGCAGCGAGCAACCAGGTCTGAACTGCATTTACCATTCCAAAACTCTCCAAGAATTACAACTTTGGTTCGTTTCCACTGCAGTAAGAAAGAAGGGCAAAAGGGACTTTATCAGCTTAATCAGATGTTAGAGACCATGAGTAGCTTTAAATATCTAAAGTTCGACCTTTACCTGGCCCTAGAACGGACTTCAGATACTTTATTATGAAAAGCGTGGAAATATCTTCTTAAAGGAAACTTTGAATGATCTCTATGGTTCTCACATTGTGGAAAGAAGAAGAATAGTTGCCTGACTGAAGAAAGAACTAGAGTATCATCAAATAGAACCAGACACTTCCCCTTCCTTTGAAGATTTGACTTTTCACATAATTACCCAAGACTCAGATATTACTTCTGCAAAAATTGTTGATAATAACATCTTTATGCAAATGTGATAATAAAATGAGAAAGTATAGAAGTACTGCACAAGGTTTGAAAAGACCTCAAAATTGAAAAACAAAACAAAACAGGCATTATTGCTATAATACATTTAGTATGAGCCAGAGGTGGGGCTTGCCGCACATACTTTCTATAGATTAGAACTCCGCCTCTAGGAGTTTTTTAATAATTTTAAAACTTTGGCAGAAAACTTTTCATTTCATATCCTACTGACCTATCTCAGTAGAGCTAAATCAAAATCCAGCGGCTCCTGGTTCTTTTGCCTTTCAACAGAAGAAAAAACAATCATGAATTATACTCATGAAAACACACACCCAAAGAACCCTGCCAAAATATATTGTTTGACTTTGTATTGGATTATAAACAACTCAACCAACCACAGAATTCTGACAGATTGCTTTTGGTATTGACAATGAGCCTGGTAGAAAATTTCTTCCTACTATGTTTCTGTTAATCTATGCAGGGAGGTTCTTGGGTAAATTAAGTGCGTTCTTAAAATCACTTACAAATGTATCTAGTCTAATACAAACTCTGGAAAAAAGAAAAATCGATATTCCTCCGTCAAAACTTATAATCCCTGATAAGCATCTGATAAGCTTGATTACTAATGTTCAGTTGAGAAGGACTATTATACGTCCTTTCAAGGGATGATTAGAATTGTTTTAGAGAACAACCCTTTGAGCCAAAGAAACAAGTCTCTAACCGTGGATTTTCAGATTTCAGTGACAGGCTGTATAAAATAGAGTCTTGGGCTAACCATGCTCTGATGTCACTAGCAACTGTCTATTTCACAGGCGTGTAGCTCAGTCCCTCTGGTTCTTTTCTCCCTTTTCTTCTCTACACCTATGGTTGCTTTGGGTTAAGCAGTCATAGGTGATTAAACAGATAGATGCATGATCCTGATTTAAGGTTCAGTCTGAAAGCACTGGGATTGCCATTGAACTGTGTCTGAGCTGGCTTCTTTTGACTAAGAAAACAAGAGTGTTACCCATCAATGTTCTCATCTCATTCGGTCACTCTCACAAACTTACTAAATGGAGCTCTTTCTCTTTTTATAAATATATTTTGGCGTGGTTTCATCACTAAATGCATCTTGAGTGATTGTACTTGAGTCACCATAGATGTAGAAGAACGCTAGTGATTATGCACACTTCTGCTTGACTTAATCATAAACTTGAATGTGCTCTTTGTTCATAAATGGAAAATGAAGCTATTCCACAAATGCCCTTACTGGTTTGTGTCCAACTCTTCTCTCTTTCTTACCTTATACTGTTGCACTCAGGGTCTGATGCCTATAGTAACAATGCACTCTAGAGAGTGGACGTGCAAAGAGGCAAGATCTGAAAAGAGTTTTTTTCCTTCCAGACAGTTTTGTAACATCCTGGCTAAAAATTAATCACTTTGTCTTACAATGAAAATTAAAATGTCATTGAAATAACTCAAAAGAGTTCTTTAGAACATAAAATATCCATTAAAAACAACAATGTACTTTAACAATTTGAGTTGATGAGTCAAAGTGTATGGGTTAATTTTTTCTTAAAATTGCACTCTGGTTTCAAAACTAAATGAAAATTAAATTTCAGAAAATGTGCATTTGATAGAATATCAAACCAAAGTTTGGATAATAATTCAATACATTCTAAAATTAGAAAGCTTAAAAATGTACATTAATGATGCTAAATTTGACATATGGAATCAGAGACACCAAGAATCCAAGGCATGAATATCGAGTATTTCCACCCCCACTTACAACAGAGGACAGAAAAATAACATAAAATAGCATCACTTACAATGAATGCAAATAAAATAAATTTTATTGTTTCAAGCTGTAAATATTTCCAGCCATCTCAAATGGAAAAATTTCACCCATCTATGATTTATTACTGCTGCTACTGCTAAGTCACTTCAGTCGTGTCCGACTCTGTGTAACCCCATAGACGTCAGCCCACCAGGCTCTCCTGCCCCTGGGATTCTCCAGGCAAGAACACTGGAGTGGGTTGATTTATTACTACTTTTTATACTTGCTTCTTACCGTCTGTAGTCCAGCATTTGTTCTGTTGCACGCAGTGATGACACTTCACCGTATCGTTAGCTCCTCTATAGCAGGGCACTAAGCCTATACATCTTGCGCCTGTCCCAGCACATAGGATGGTGTCAGATCTATAGCATATATGTAAACTCAAGATTTGTATTTAAAAAAAAAAAACCAGATCACTTTAGTGAAACTTAGAAAATTTTAATCAAACAATAAAGTGGAGAGAAGTTGAAATATTTACATCTAATATTTAATGTTATATCTGTTTAAACCTAAGATTTATTGAAGTACCTTTTTTACTTCCCTTGCTTCATTTTCATAAAACCTTATTTTGAATTTTATTTAACATAGAAATCACAACTTATAATTCTAAACTTAAAAAATAAGATAGTCTCAATCCTGGGTTCTGGGCTAGACTTAATGTCAAAGTTTATGAATATCTTGTCCTGAATCTTTTAACTCTGATATTAGTTTGGAGCCACTACATTTATTTAAAGTCAGAGGTACTTCGTTTCAAGATATCAGCATTCTATTTTCACGTTAGAAGGAGGAGTGCAAGAGGGATCAGGACAGAGGAGAAGAAAAAGAAGGAAGAAGAAGGAGAAAGAGGAAGAGCAAGGAGAAGGCAAAGGTGAGGAGGGAGTTTGGGGGAGGAGGATGCAAACAGAAGGAGGAGGAGGGAGGAACTAAAGAAAAAAGAAGGAAGGATGTGAGGGAGGGAGGGGAGAGGAAAGAAGGAAAGGAAACAATAGAGGGAGCAGTGTTATTGTCATTTTTCTACCGGAAACAGAAAACCCCTGGCTTTAGATTCTTTTTTAATACAGAAGAATATTTTTATTTGCTCACATTTTGGTGGTGGTAAATGGGGATGAGGGTGCCAGTGTTCTTTGGTTACTTATTCACTCATTTTCTTTTTTTTTTTAATAAAATAAACTAGTAAGACATCCTGTCTCAGTTATTAATAATTTCTGAAGGGGTTTTTGTTTTTACTTTTTGGTATCTTATATTCTTGCTGTATGTAGAAGAAAATTAGATAAAATGTAACAGCTTGATTTTTAAAGTATTTTTTAAAATATCTTTGTGCTATTTGATGTTCTAGTACCATTCAAGCAGACATTCTTCAGTGGGCCTTGAGCTCCCTGGTACTCGGATCCAACATCTGGCATAGAGCCAGATGCAGTCAGGGCTCATTGCATCTTGTTTGGGTTAAACCATTTATTTCCAGCTTTTCTTTTCAAAGTCAATATATACATATTTTACTCCTGTGTAAGAATCAATGAGAGTCTCTGATTCTATAACTTGTTGTTCAGTTTCTAAGTAGTGTCTGACTCTGCAATCCCATGGACTGCAGCACACCAGGCTTCCCTGTCCACTATCTCCTGGAGTTTGCTCAAATTCATGTCCATTCAGTTAGTGATGCCATCCAACCATCTCATCCTCTGTCGCCCCCTTCTCCTCCTGCCTTCAGTCTTTGCCAGCATCAGGGTCTTTTCCAACAAGTCACTCATCACATCAGTGGCCAAAGTATTGACGCTTCAGCTTCAGCATCAGTTCTTCAAATGAATATTCAGGATTGATGTCCTTTAGGATTGACTGGTTTGAGCTCCTTGCCCTCCAAGGGACTTTCAAGAGTCTTCTGCAACACCACAATTCAAAAGCATCAATCATTCTTCAGCACTCAGCCTTCTTTACAGTCAATTCTCACATCAGATTCTATAACTAGGATGGTCTGATTTTATAACTAGGAGGACACATTTTTTTAAATAATTAAATCAAAATATTCTATTCTAGATATTTTCTGACAACATAACTATTTTCAGCCACAACTTTTCTTTGTAATAATATTTACTGAACTACAATTTTTAGATTAACCAAAGATCTTCAGTTACAGAGAGTTCATCCTTCATTTAAGTAATGAACAGATAATGCCTTTACTAGAGATTCTCCAAATATGAGCAGATTAGAGTTTTACTGGGAGGCTCCACTTCCACTGGCCTAGCTCCATTGGTACATGGGTTCAGGCTATAAGGATCAGCTACCATAGTATGTTAGGCTATGAAAGAGCAGCAATAAATTTAATAGAATTGAAATAATTGAATGCATATTCCACAGCCACAATAAAATTAAATTAGAAAACAAGAGAATGTAATTTTGGATATCCACAAATATTAGGCAATATTTGGAAATTAAGCAACATACTTCTAAACAATCCATGGGTCAACAAAGATTACAAAGAAAATTAGAAAAATAGCTTTAACTGAACAACAAAAAGCACAAAAAATATATAAATACTTATGAGATGAAGCTAAAGTAGTACTTAGAGTGAAATTTATAGCATTAAATACCTATATTAGAAAACTGCCCTTTTACTTTAAGAAATTTGAAAATCAAAACAGAATAAAAACTAGATCTAAAACATTCAGAAAGAAGGGAATAATAAAGACTAGAGCAAATACCAATAAGATAGAAAGCGGAAAAGCAATAGAAAACATTAAAGAAACAGAGTTGATTCATCAACAAGACAAATAAAAATGACAATGCTTTAGCTAGACTCCTCAAGGAAAATAAAAAGATAATACATAAATTACCAAAATCAGGACTGAAAAACCAACATACACTAACACCACCTTGGAAGCTCAAACATTCCTACAGATCTTATAGAAATTAAATAATTATAAGAGATCACTAAAAGCAACGTTATACCAACAAATTAGTCACGTTAGAATAGAATGACAAATTCTTAGAAAGACACATTCTACTAAAATTGATTCAAGAAAAAACAAGAAATCTGAATAGACATAAATTAAAAATGGATTAGTAATAAAAATGTCTGCCTACAAAGAAAAAAAAATCAAGTTCAGATGGTTTCACCACTAAGTTCTGTCAAACATTTAATAAAGAGTTGACATTTCATCACAAACTCTTTCAGAAAAATAAAGGAAAACAGAAGACTTTCCAATTCATTCTGTAAGATTAGTATTACTCTGACACTAGAGACAAATTACAAATTATAACCCAATATCTCCCATGAGTATAGGTACAAAACTTCTCAACAAAATATTAGGAACATAGAGGAAGGAATATAATCCTTGACAAAGTGTGATTCATATCAGAAATGCAAGAGTTAGCTTAATATAAAAATCCCAATGAACATAATACATTCTATTAATAAAATAAATGATAAAAACCACCATGAAAGTTACAACAGCCACACACACACAAATCCAATATCCATTCATTAGGAAAAAATCTTTCACAAAAGAAGCAAAGAAGGAAATTTCCTCAATCTGATAAAGTGAAAGTGAAAGTCGCTCAGTTGTGTCCGAATCTTTGCAACCCCATGGACTATACAGTCCATGGAATTCTCCAGACCAGAATACTGGAGTGGACAGCTGTTTCCTTCTCCAAATCTAATAATGGGCATCTACAAAGAAACCCTACAGCTAATAACATGTATAATTACATGCTATTAAATGAACCTTTACCCAGATCAGGAACAAAAGGAGGACATCCATTCTCATGTGTGTATTTAATCCTATGCTGGAAGTTGTGGTCAGTGCAATCAGATGTGAAAAGTTAATTTAAAAATCCATATAGGAAAGAAGAAGCAGAACTGATTTTATTTGCAGATAATGATTCTATATAGAGAAAGTCTCAAAGAACAGCCTCTCCTACTCCCTTTCTCCCTGCAAAATATCTGCTGGAACTAATAAATGAGCTCAGCAAGGCACACAAGAGCAATATAAGAAAAATACCTGTATTTCTATGTACAAGCAATGAAGAGTATGCAAATGAAATTAAGAAAACAATTTAATGCACAATAATAATAAAGATGAAAGCACCTAAGAGTAAATTCAACAAAAAAGTGCAAGACTATACCACACTGATAGAAAAAGTAAAGAATATCTAAATAAGATTTAAATAAAGGAGAGACATTTTATGTTCAGGAAGACTCAATATTGTCAAGATGGTAATTCTCCTGAACTTGATCTAGAGGTTCTCTGAAATCCTTAACATCCAACTCGGCTTTTTGTAGAAATTGACAAAGTGATTCTAATAAATATGTGGAAAAGCAAAGGACTCAGAAGAGAAAAAACAAACAAACAAACAAAAATGGAGGATGTATCCTTTCCCAATACAAAGCGCATGGCACAGACTATAATAATAAAAATTAGTCAGGCTCATAGAATCAGATGATGGTGGCTGCTAGGGGCAGACAGGAGGGGGAAATGTGGAAGTAATGGTCAAAGAGTACAAACTTCAACTGTGTAAGATGTAAGATAGTTAAGTTCTGGAGACCTACTCCACAGCATAGCACCAATGGCTAACAACACTGTATTGTATACTTAAAGAGTGTTAGGAGGGTAGGTAGATCCCCAGTGGCTCAGTGGTAAAGAATCTATTTGAAATGCAGCAGACACAGGAGTGCGGTTTCCATCCCTTAGTCAGGAAGATCCCCTGAAGAAGGAAATGGCAACCCACTCTGGTATTCTTATTGGGAAAATCCCATGGACAGAGGAGCCTTGTGGGCTAGAGGCTGTGGAACTGCAAGAGTTGGATATGACTGAGAAATGCTCTCTTGGACACGCATCACACAAATAATAGTAATAAAAATGATTAAGAGGGCAGGACGGAAGTTTGGGATGTGATGGATACATTCACGACTTTGACAGTGGTGATGCTTTCAGGGGTATATACTTATCCTCCAACATACTGAATTGTATGTATTAAATACTACAGTTTTTTACATGCTTGGAATGGAAAACACAAACATCCCTGAGCTAACTTGGGAATCATTAAGCATTAAATGCGTGGATGAAGAAAAAAAATTACTAATTATTCAAGGCATACAGTTTTTGCAAACAAAAATTGAAAAAAGTTTCTAATTATATTCACATTTCCTTTTCACAGCCTGATATTAATAAAGTGTTGAGCCAGTTTCTAAACCATAACAGTGGTTTGGCGCATGTTTAGAAGACAGAAAAAATTGGGGTTAAATAGATATTTTCAGCTCTAAATGGAAAACATCTCTCATGGTGCTCTTTAGTAGAAAAAAAAAAAAAATCCTCTATTTGTCCCAGGAGATGGGAACTGGATATATGGGCTTGATCAACATTGTAGGCTGACCTTAAGATCAAAGGTCAGCCTTTGATTGCAAAGAAAAGGGGTACCCAGGAAGAAGGTAAGATGAATAAATATGAAAAGAGGGATTATTTTTATTCATGATCAGTCCTCCAGTGCGATTTCTTATCATTTGACGCCCAGCCTCCTCTCAGCAATTCTTGTCTTTCCAGCAATTTCTGGTAGAATTTTCACATTTTGTGGGTCCTTCTTTAAGAACCACTGGCCCTAAGGCACAGATGAGCTGCAAGAGGAAGTGGCTCAAATGCCCATGGTTCCCATTCCGGCTAGACTGTCTTCTATCTCCCAGCCTGGACTTATGGCTTCACAAGATTTTCCTACAACCAAGTAAGTGATGCAGGAAGAGAAAACCCACCCTGGTTATCAATCGTTCTGGCAAGATTTGAGGCAGTCCACAAACATGGAGAATACTAAAGCCCCTTCCTTGGACACTCTTCAAGGTGGTGGAGGAAAATCCTCCCAGTAGGCAGAAATGCAGGCGGTCCACCTGGCCATTTACCTGAAAGGACAAAGATCCTGACTGAAGCAGAACTGGCGGTAACCCCTGCTAGGAACCCGCTGTGTCAGAGATGAGCACTGGGTCCTCAGTCCTGCCATTCACCCGGAGGATCAGCCAGCTAACTGAAGGCAGTTTGATTCCACTGAACCACTTCCATCACGGAGGGAGGGACAGTCTGTTCTCAGTGGAATCTTCAGTGGGTTGATTGCACAGTCCTCCTGCCATTACAACCATGGGTGGACTTACAGGATGCAGTGTTTCACACGACATTGTTTCCGATGAAGGAACCCACTTCCCCCCGACCCCCAACCTTTCTTCTTCTTCGTAATGAGAGCTACGGTTTTTGAAAATTCAACAGGACTAACTAGCAACTAAAGTTTGAGAGTTTTCTACATTTATCTCATTTAATACACTAAGTGTTCCTATATGATGCACATGTGCCTCTGGGGATCAGAGAGGATAAAACAATTGCCTAAGGCATTTGTTTGAACTGATTGCCTGAAGATACCTGCCTGGTGTTAGAATACTGGTCCTGTTCTGTTTATAACCTGTGGGCTCTCAACTGTTGCATTGTCCTGTCTCCAAAATAAATTCCATAGAGGCATCACTAATGTCTAGACAGAGGACAGTTTGTAGTCAAGGAAGCCACAGTTTAAAAAGATCTTAGGAAGACAGGAGCACATTGATTTTGAGATTCTAGTTTGTAAGAAGCAGGGTATCTGTCTGATCTCCAGCATACCCTGATGATGCTTTGCTTCTGCCATTTTAACCCAGATTCTTTGTTTTCACTTCATCTAATGTCACTTTTTCAACATAGGTCTGCTTTCTGGGATGGATTCCTTTTAGCAAACCCTATCTCTTGCCTGGAAAATCCTGTGGGCAGAGGAGCCTGGTAGGCTGCAGTCCATGGTGTCGTTAAGAGTCAGACACAGCTGAGCGACATCACTTTCACTTTTCACATTCATGCATTGGAGAAGGAAATGGCAACCCACTCCAGTGTTCTTGCCTGGAGAATCCCAGGGACAGGGCAGCCTGGTGGGCTGCCATCTATGGCGTTGCACAGAATCGGACACGACTGAAGCGACTTAGCAGCAGTCATGTGTAATAATGAGAGGAAGGATGGGAGATGCGTATCACACGCACGCACGCTTGAAACTCACTATTTAAAAAAGAGAATGTTCAAGTTAGGAGTTGCTCCTTTCGTCCTATCACCTAATAGTGGGTCTTTTCAAAGATTTCTCTAGTTTTGAGTTAATGGATTTGCAAGCCCTCATTCAGGGAGAATTACACTTTTTCTAATCAGGGAAACTCACTGATAATGCCAGCATGTGGGAAACCTGGCTGGGCTAAAGCACATTAATTCAGGTAGATGATAAGGAGGTCACAATAATATATTAAGAGCAAAAAGAATATCATTTCCCACTATTTAAATTTTAGTGTTTCTTTTTTTCCTTTAGTCTCATCCTATCTGCTTTTAAAAATTGTTTCTAACATATCATCATTATGATAACAGCAATAAAGGAAAATTCTTGGATTGTCATTGGTTTTAATTTCACGGAAAGAATTTTATCAGAGTAGAGATTCTTTAAGTGCACATCTCTGTCTTTATCTTTCCTCTCTTTTCTCCCTTCTTGACGGAATGTGCCAATTAGCTTCCTGAGTTGGGACATTACTACTATATTTTGTTCTATTTATTAGAAATATTTTCCATTGCTTAGGGATGAAAATAAGTTCAGTGTTTGCTCCTGAAAAACTGAGATTTCCAAATCATTTTCAAAATTTAAGAATCAGATGTTTCTCCAAAACTAACTTGACAATTAATAACCTTACCTGATGGTAAAGAATCTGCCTGGCAATGCAGGAGACCTGGGTTCCATCCCTGCATCAGGATGGTCCCCTAGAGAAGGAAATGGCAACCCACCACAGTATTCTTGCCTGAAGAATCCCATGGACAGAGGAGCCTGGAGGGCTACAGTCCATGGGGTCACAAAGAGTTGGACCTGACTGAGTGACTAACACTAATTCAACCTGACTTGGAATTTTCAACTTTGGCTAAGTTCATTAATTAAGACACTATATGTTTTCTAGGAATAATATAGTCTTCTCATAGCTATTAGACTTTCAGCCATTCCTTACTAGCAACAGACATATTATTAGGAAAGTTTCACATGACTTTTTGTGTATGTGTGTTTGTCTTTTCCAGACAATATCTGCTTCTTATTAAAATTAATTAACAATTCTAAGAAAATGCCTTGAGAACAGAAAATTAGTATAGGATTATAATAATTATGATAAAAACAAAGCTTAATTTTGTTTGTTCTTTTAATCCTAAAGTTGTCACAAAAATATGCAGTCATTAATAAGATTTTGTTGAATTCTTAATGTCTTCCTTTCCTCATTACACTAGTAATTTAGCTTTTTTTCTTTTAACGTTTAGGAATGCTCAAACTTCTTTTCTTCTAAAAAAATCCTCTCCAATTACTGTTTGAAAAAACTGAATTTTGAGTAAAATGTTTGTTCATGTTCCTGCTCCATATTCCACTGACAGACAGTGATATTGGGCAGGTCAGCTGGCTTTTTGGCATTTAAGTTTCCTAATCCAAGTTCACAGGGATATTAACCTGACTTACTGGGTGATTGTGACAATAGTTGATACATTGTGCTCAAAGCCCTTTGTAAAGTAGAGGACAATAAACAAAATGGTGAATTTAGAAAAGGAAGGTATCAAAGATGACTCAAGATTTCTGGCTTGGATAATAAAATAGATGGTATATTTTGGAGGAGGAGCATGGAGAAGGGGGTCAAGGGGATATAAAAGAGTTCTAATTGGATAATTTTAGTTTTAGATGCTTTTGAGTCTCTGAAATAAAATATGAGTTGTATGTATATATGAGTCCAGAAGTCAGAGGATATCTGGGCTCGAGCTGTATATTTGTCAGTCATCTATAAATATGCTGCTTCAAACCACAGATATTCTTGAAATCAATAAAAAAGAAAATACCCACTAGGAATAAGAGAGTACTTAGGATCAGTATGCTGTGTCCAAAGTAGACGAGCTTGATCCTGAAAAGAAGATAGAAATGAGAAGCAAGAAGTAGGAAGTAAAACCTGGTGATAGTAAGGGAAGAAAAAAAATTTTTTCAATTGTCAAAAATGTGAATGCAGTTGAGGGGACTTGTACAAATATGGCTGGAAATCACTCTTATATTCTGTGAACAGGAATCAGTATTAACTTTAATGAAAATTATTTTAATAGTCCATAAAATAGACAAATCTATTCTGGAATAAAGTGAGGAAGTAGAGACAATGACAAAGAAAATGTTTTCAAGAAGTTTGGCCACAAAGTGGAAAAAATAGAGAGGGAAGTTACTAGAAGATGAGATCTTAGAAATTATCTGTTACTGTGGATGTCTTATGAAGGAGCCAGGAGCACATTTAAAAGCCAATGGGATGTTTAACATCATTCACTATCAGAGAAATGCAAATCAAAGCCACAATGAGGTGCCATTTCACACAGGTCAGAATGGTTACTATCAAAAAGTCTACAAACAATAAATGCTGGAGAGGGTGTGGAAAAAAAGGGGACTCTCTTACACTCTTGGTGGGAATGCAAACTAGTACAGCCACTATGGAGAACAGTGTGGAGTTTCCTTAAAAAACTGGAAATAGAACTGCCATACGACCCAGCAATCCCACTGCTGGTCATACACACCGAGGAAACCAGAATAGAAAGAGACACGTGTACCCCAATGTTCATCGCAGCACTGTTTATAATAGCCAGGACATGGAAGCAACCTAGATGTCCATCGGCAGATGAATGGATATACACAATGGAGTATTACTCAACCATTAAAAAGAATGCATTTGAATTAGTTCTAATGAGGTGGATGAAACTGGAGCCTATTATACAGAGTGAAGTAAGCCAGAAAGAAAAACACCAATACAGTATACTAATGCATGTATATGGAATTTAGAAAGATGATAACAATAACCCTGTATGCGAGACAGCAAAAGAGATACATAGATAAAGAACAGACTTTCGGACTCTGTCGGAGAAGCCGAGGGTGGGATAATTTGAGAGAATAGCATTGAAACATGTACATTATCATATGTGAAATAGATCACCAGTTCAAGTTCGATGTATGAGTCAGGGTGCTCAGGGCTGGTGCACTGGGATGACCCTGAGGGATGGGGTGGGAGGTGGGAGGGGGTTTAGGATGGGGGACAATGTACAACCATGGCTGATTTGTGTCGATGTATAACGAAAGCCACTACAATGTTGTAAAGTAATTAGCTTCCAATTAAAATACCTAAAACAATTTTTAAAAAAAGAAACATTAGAAAAAATTTTAAAAGCCAGTGGGAAAGTTCCAGTATCGAGAGAGAGAAGAAGTAGTCAAATACATAAGAGAAAGATGGCTTGCTTGTAATTCCAGATTTCTAAGGATGAAGTCCGTGGCACAGACGTATAAATTAGCCTTAGGTAAGAGGAATGACCATGTGAATTTCTGCAAGAAGGAAATGAAATAATAATAAAACTTGTCCATAGATTACTCTTATAGCCATTTACCACACTTTTATAGCCGTTTATAAAACATTAAAATTCCTCTAGCTGGGCTACCCTTACTAAGTATAACACTATCATGATAAATTTTTCAAAATTGGTTTTGAGGGACTTTTCCAGATGGTCCAGTGGTTGGCACTCCAGCTTCCAATGCAGGAATTGCAGGTTCGACCCCTGGTCTGGGAGCTAGGATCCCACATGCCTCACAGCAAAAATCCAAAACATAACACAGAAGCCATACTGTAATGAATTCAAAAAAGACTTGAAAAATGGTCCAGACCAAAAAATAAATCTTTTAAAAAACTGGTTTTGAAAAAAGTGCAGCAAAGCCCAGGATGTATAGCAAAAATACAGTTCAGTTCAGTTCAGTCTCTCAGTCATGTCCGACTCCTTGCGACCCCATAAACCGCAGCACGCCAGGCCTCCCTGTCCATCACCAACTCCCGGAGTCTACCCAAACCCATGTCCACTGAGTCGCTGATGCCATCCAACCATCTCATCCTCTGTCGTCCCCTTCTCCTTCTGCCCTCAATCTTTCCCAGCATCACGGTCTTTTCCGGTGAGTCAGCTTTTTGCATCAGGTGGCCAAAGTATTGGAGTTTCAGCTTCAGCATCAGTCCTTCCAATGAACACCCAGGACTGATCCCCTGCAGAAGTACAAGCACTTCCTAAAGAGTGTTACTCTGTAATCATCTCTGCCTTCCACAAAAGAACAAAGAATGAGACTCAAGACATTCATGTATTCATAGAATATTGGGACATAGGTGGGTAAACAGAGCAATTTAATTAGCAGAATCCTCTAGGTAGGAGTAAATGGTCTGCTTGCGTGGGGTTAATGAACTCTTCCAGGGCGCTGAATAGAACCACCGTACCTTCAAAGGACTCATTGACCTCACAGGGATGAGCACATTTTTCTATCAGAGAGTTCTTTATTTACCAATCTTCACACTCCACAGGAGAAGGCCACATGGCTATGAGATATCAGATCCCCATAGGTAAAGGAAATGCTGTTCACAGTTTGCATCCTGACACACACAAAGAACGTGAGAATTTCTGATAGAACTGGTTTTCTTCCTATTCACAAATAAGTGGTCCTGTCCAGCATTGCTTAATTTCATCAGTGTAACACAGATATAAATTAACAGTCATTTCTTATATTTGATGACATGTCTGAACCAGAGCTGGAAGGCATTCAGTACTGAAGGTGCGTGCTTGAGGTCAGAGTAGGGATGAGCCCGTGGTGGGTGACCTGCTCCTTCTTCTTTAGAGATGAGACATGGCAGTGCTTATTTTACACCTCCCTGAGCATTCACACAGGTCATAAGCAGTTATGAGTCCTCACTGTAGGCCATGCAAATATTTCTCTGGGCCATGAGAGAGGAAAACAAGACAGCAGCCCCCCAGGTTCCCCGTCCCTGGGATTCTCCAGGCAAGAACACTGGAGTGGGTTGCCATTGCCTTCTCCAATGCATGAAAGTGAAAAGTGAAAGTGAAGTCACTCAGTTGTGTCCGACTCTTAGCGACCTCATGGACTGCAGCTTACCAGGCTCCTCCACCCATGGGATTTTCCAGGCAAGAGTACTGGAGTGGGGTGCCATTGCCTTCTCCAGAAGAAAAAAAAGACACACCTAAATACCTGATCATTGATGTTAACTGTAATAACACAAACATCTAGTTTTATTTGAAATGTTCACATTATACGTCGAAGCCAAGACAGAAGAAAAGGAGAAAAAAATCTACTCTCAGTCTCTTCCCTTTATTTGACAGTTATCTAATGTTCTCTCACTTTTATGTGTGACTCATGAGCAGAGGGGCTACTCTTCCGAGCCTTGGAAATTAGAGAGCGCCCTCTCCTCTGACAGGCAGGGTAGATGTGCTTGCAGCCCCTCATACAACAATCAGATTGCCCAAGCCTGGGGTTCCTCAGCTATGACACAAACCCCTGAGTGTGCAAGGCCCACCAGGGCCCTTCAGTGTTACCTGTAGGATCTGGGAGGCAAGGGCAATCGGCACAAACCCGACACCCGAGTTGCCTGCTGAGCCATGAGTCATAAACCCTTTGTTTCCGACTCAGAAATCTCATGTCTTGTGCCAGCACCCCTGAAACCATGGCAGGCTAACTCGTTAGTTTGAAAAAAAATCTCTGAGACCTCACAGTTCTCCATAGTCCGTCTCCCTTAATTTGTTTACATGGTGTGTGTGTGTACACACAGACACACAAAAACATAGATATGTATACACACACACACGTATATATTCCACCAGGAGTAACCCTGTAGATCATTTACAGTTTCCGCCTCTCAGAAGAAAGTTATATAAACTATTTGACAGAACAGACCTATAGCATAAGCCAGATGATCTTGACTCTCTCTGGGCATGAACTGTATCTTGAAAATTCAATGATGTTTGAGGCTACACTTGGGAAAATTAGAAATCCTGAAAAATTAAAACTACAAAAATATATTTTGTATTATGTTAAACATTTAACAATAATCTTTGGAGCTTTGTTTCGTAATCAGCTCAGTATTGTGTCTTGTGGCTTTACATTAACATATAAGTAGAGATATACCTAAAAATTAACAAGATGCCTCATCTTACCTTACCTTTGGGTCTTAAGTGTATGCTCCTCAGACTCTAAAACTTTAAACAAGAAACTACAACAAAGTTTCTTCTACCACTCTTGACTAGCATGGTGGATTGCCAAAGACTTTGGGTCACAAGTGAAAAAATAAAAAAATCCAAATCGACTGCATCTTTTCTTATTGCTTAACAACTGTCAAACAATTGAGAAATTTGCTTTGGATGAAGCATGAACATTCCTTCTTCCATTTCCAGCCCCACTCTGCGCAGTCCGCAGCTCTTCAGCTGACCACTGATTGATGTCAATGAGAAACTTCTCAGACAGAAGACAAGCAATATGTCATGGGTTTTTCGTTCTTCAAGCTTCTGATTGGGACCAGAGCCAGCAATTACACACATGCCTATTCTCTTCTTGAAGATAGAGAAAGCAAAATCTTCTTGGGGTGGTGAGAATAATGACTCTGTTCCTCACAGAAAATGAATACAGCTCATTAGCTTATTAAAAAAAAAAAAAGCAAAGTCCAGGGCATGTCAGGACAAAGAAGAATAGAACGTTATTTTTCTGTCTATTCTCTATAATCTTTTGTAAGTGGGAAAGACTCAGGCTTACAAATGGTTGGATATATGCAGAGAAAGAGCAGATACACAGGAACCAATGCAGCCCCATTCATGACTTAGCTGACATACAGGTATTGGGTGGGGCTTCCCTGGTGGCTCAGCTGGTAAAGAATCCACCTGCAATGTGGGAGGCCTGGGTTTGATCCCTGGGTTGGGAAGATCCCCTGGAGAAGGGAATGGCTACCCACTCCAGCATTCTGACCCGGAGAATTCCATGGACTGTATAGTCCATGGGGTCACAAAGAGTTTGACACAACTGAAGGGCTTTCAGATGTATTGGGTATCTGCAGCGCAACTGCGCTACTGTAATAGCTGCACGCTTGTTGTCAGTTCTGGGGGCAAACTAACACCAAGCAAGGCTCTTGCCCGCCTTAAATCTCTAGGCAAGAGGAGGTGACAGACATTAAGGATCTAACATGTGCTACCGAAGTTTAAAAGAAAGTAAAGGCAAGCTGACCTAGTCTGAGGGTAAGTGTGGATCAACGTAGAGACTCTAGGATAAGTGACATAAAAAACTGAGAACTAAAATAAGAATAAACATTAAACTAGGAAACACAACAAGAGGAGTATAAGGGGAAGCATGATGCAAAGACCCTGAGGCCAAAAGTCTGATGTGACTGAACTATGTGAACAGAAGAGGAGGTACGTTAATGAAACGGAAAAGCTACACGGGGGCTAAAGAGCCTTGTAGGTTTTAGTGAGAATTTGTTTCAGGATGATAGAAATCTATTTCCATACAGTATGTGTTTATACAGGTAACTATTGCTGTAGTGTAAATTATAGATTGGGGAGATCAAGGGTAGGTGTGGGAGGACCAATTTAGTACTAGGTGAGGAAAGAGTTGATGTTGGGTTAAACCATGAAGGAGCTGATGAGGAGAATTACAAGTGGACAGATTCCAGGATGACTTAAAAGCTGGAATTAATATCTTTTGGTAATTAATAGAGCATGGGAGAAGAGTGAGGGGAGGGAGCTACACAGGACTCCCAAGTGTCTATCCAAAGCAATCAACAGGGTAGAAGATAGTCTATTTTCTGCATACAGAACATGAGAAGACAATCAGGACTGGAAGAAAAGATGAAGAGTTCTCTTTTTGACATCCTGGTCTTGAGGGGTCCATCTATGCGTGTCTGGAGCTAATGAGAAAAGTCATGGGTTCCCCCAAATGATAAAAACTTAGGTTTTGGCAACATTTAGGTATTAAAGTCTTGAGAATGCTCAGGAGGATATTATAAGGTATTTATTAAGTAAAGAGCTTAGGTGAGAGTTTGAAGGAAAACATAAATTTAATAAATAAAAAGAAAATAAGAGAAAAAACTGACAAAATAACTGAACCATGAACTTCCAGATGTTCAAGCTGGATTTAGAAAAGGCAGAGGAACCAGAGATCAAATTGCCAACATCTGTTGGGTCATTGAAAAAGCAAGAGAGTTCCAGAAAAATATCTATTTCTGCCTTATTGACTTGGCCAAAGACTTTAACTGTATGGATCACAACAAACTCTGGAAAATTCTTAAAGAGACAGGAATACCAGACCACCTGACCTGCCTCTTGACAAATCTGAAGGCAGGTCAGGAAGCAACAGTTAGAACTGGACATGGAACAACAGACTGGTTCCAAATAAGAAAAGGAGTATGTCAACGCTGTATATCGTCACCCTTATATGCCGAGTACATCATGAGAAATGCTGGGCAGGATGAAACACAAGCTGGAATCAAGATTGCCAGGAGAAATATCAATAACCTCAGATATGCGGATGATACCACCCTTATGGCAGAAAGCAAGGAAGAACTAAGCCTCTTGGTGAAAGTGAAAGAGGAGAGTGAAAAAGGTGGCTTAAAATCCAATGTTCAGAAAACTAAGATCATGGCATCTGGTCTCATCACTTCATGGCAAATAGATGGGGAAACAGTGACAGACTTTATTTTGGGGGGCTCCAAAATCACTGCAGATGGTGACTGCAGCCATGAAATTAAAAGACTCTTGCTTCTTGGAAGAAAAGTTATGACCAATGTAGATAGCATACTAAAAAGCAGAGACATTACTTTGCCAACAAAGGTCCATCTGTTAAAGCTATGGTTTTTCCAGTAGTCATGCATGGATGTGAGAGTCGGACTATAAAGGAAGCTGAGTGCCAAAGAATTGATGCTTTTGAACTGTGGTGTTGAAGAAGACTCTTGAGAGTCCCTTGAACTGCAAGAAGATCAAACCAGTCCATCCTAAAGGAGATCAGTCCTGAATATTCATTGGAAGGACTTATGCTAAAGCTGAAGCTCCAATACTTTGGCCACCTGATGTGAAGAACTGACTCATTTGAAAAGACCCTGATGCTGGGAAAGATTGAAGGCTGGAGGAGAAAGGGAACGACAGAGGATAAGACAGTTGGATGTCATCACCGACTCAATGGACATGAGTTTGAGTAGGCTCCGGGAGTTGGTGATGGACAGGGAGGCCTGGACTGCTGTAGTCCATGGGGTCACAAAGAGTCGGACACAACTGAACGACTGAACTGAACTGAACTGAAATGATGAAAGGGACCAGAAAGTGGCCAGAGGAAATCAGGAGGATACGTTGGCATGGGCACCCAGAGGCAGAGTATTTCAACAAGAATGTGGTTAGCAGTGGAGAATGGTGCTAAGCTGTTAAAGACAAAGACTAAGAAATGTGGGTTTACTAAGAAAGACGGCATTGATATTTCAATATAAAAGCCAGAGAAGAGATAAAGCTTATAAAAATACTAAAGAGGCAAAGCCAGAACTTGGAGAAGACACAAGATATCTTTGAAACTAAAGACTAGAGCATAATCTATTAAAACACTGAGTCACTGTATTGTACACTTGAATTATATCTAAACAGTGTAAATGAACTATACCTCAATTAAAAAATAAAGATAGATACAAAGGAATATGGTTGAAGGCAAAGGCAGAAAAATAAATAAAGAAGTCAGAAACTCACGGACTTAGACTCCAGGCACGATTTGTGGAGAACGCATCCCACACTAACAACTTTCAAAATCTCTTGTTTTATATTTACTTACAACTTATAAATGTTAGAATATTATTTTTTTAGTTATCTGTGACTGGAATACACATTATCTTTGTGAAATAATTTAGACATACAGAAAAATAGGAAAGTAACCCATTTTTATTCATCAGAATTTTTAAATTGTTACTACTCTGTGCATAGTACTTTGAAATGCATTTTCTTGATAAGTTAAAACCTATATAATTATGTTTTATTTTAGCTTATGTTTGTTAGATCATTGCATCTAAAATAAATTTAAGTGACTAGTAATCAAAATTTTTAAAGGTTTCCAATCTTTTTAACTTTCTTTTTATTTTTTCCAAATATACGCTTCAAATGAATAATCCATTTTTCCAGAGTTATTTGAAGTAATTATAAAAGAAAATATTTTAGTATACACTATGTCCTGTATTAGTATCCACTTCTTTTATGGAAAAAAAAAAAGTGTTGCTGTTTTTTTCTGACCTATATTGTCCTTCATAATGTGGAAAATATAATGGCTAAACATCTGTGTAACAAATACCTCTTACCTGATTGATAATAAGGCTACTTCAATTATTTTTAACAAATGGAATCATAATAAATACACAATTTATAAAAAATTTTTAGCAAGGGTTAACAAAATTAATTAGCAAAGCGTAGTTAACACTGCTGAATGCTGTACACAAAAGTTAAGAGAGTAAATCCTGAGTTCTCATCACAAAAAAACACTTTTTTTTCTCTTTCTTTAATTTTGTGTCTATATGAGATGATAGATGTTTGCTAAACTTATTGTGATAATAATGTCATAATGACCCCACTCCAGTACTCTTGCCTGGAAAATCCCATGGGCAGAGGAGCCTGGTGGGCTGCAGTCCATAGGGTCGCGAGGAGTCGGACACTACTGAGCGACTTCACTTTCACTTTTCACTTTCATGCATTGGAGAAGGACATGGCAACCCACTCCAGTGTTCTTGCCTGGAGAATCCCAGGGACGGGGGAGCCTGGTGGGCTCTATGGGGACCCCTGCCGTCTATGGGGTCGCACAGAGTCGGACACGACTGACGCGACTTAGCGGCAGCAGCAATGTCATAATGATATAGCAAATCATTATGCTATAACTTTAAACTTATACAGTGCTGTATATCAATTGTGTCTCAATAAAACTGGAAGAAAATATTTCACGAGCAAGCGATTCTACATGCAGTCATTTATTTTATATACTTTACGTGTAATAGACAAATACTGAACATACATCATCAATTTAACTTGTTCAAAATATCACTTCTCAGTGGGAACAGTTGGACCTGGACAAGACAGGAGTATTGCAAACCCCAAGAGGAACCTGGCGCCCTCCAGGAGGATCCGAGGCACACACTATGGGCCTCAAAAACAAAGCAAAAAAAGACACAGACACATGTAAGGCATGTAGGGACAGACACAGGAATACCAGGAACAATCTGAAATACCCACTCAAAGATTCAAAGATGAGCAGAAGGCTAAAAGCCCCAAAGAAGCAGGCCCTGCAATCGAATCAAAACAGTATCAAAACAAGTCAAAAACATCTGTTCTGGAGATTGATCAGGGGTTGAAGCCGGGGGACTCTGTTCTGAAAGTCAATCCCAAGTACCTGAGGCTCCCATGTTAGGGGAGGAAACCAGACCGATTACCTCGTTCACAAACATCTTCGCTTCTAACCAGAGAATTCTTTTGTTGTTATCTTAGCTACTGTGGAAAACATCTTCAGCTTTTTCTATTGCACTTATTTTTGCGTTCTTTTGTTTTCCTTTTGTAGGTGTGCTATGATCAAAACAATCTTGAACTCAGGAATCAGAAAATCTGAGTTCATAGTCTAACATGGCCAATCACTAGTTCATCTAATCTATGGTTTAATTTATTCATCTATAAAATGGTATAACACACACCCAACACACAGGACCATGAAAATGTCAACAAAGTCTAGTATTATAGCCCAGCATGATTTCCATTATGTTAAAAATAAAGACTGCATTTCATATTAAACTTTCTTTATTATAAAATGGGCTTCCCAGATGGTGTTAGTGGTAAAGAACCTGCCTGCCAGTGCCAGAGACCTAAGAGACCTGGGTTTGATTCCTGGGTTGGGAAGATCCCCTGAGGAAGGAAATGGCAACCCATTCTAATATTATTGCCTGGAGACTCCCACGGACAGAGGAGCCTGGTGGGCTACAGTCCATAGCATCGCAGAAAGTCAGACATTACTGAAGCGATTTAGGATGGATGGATAGATTATGAAATAAAACAAAAACATTATTTCCCATAACTTACAATAGTTAAGACAACAGCAAATATGTTTATGTACATCATAGAAGATATAATTTTATGTTGTTTTATGCTGAATAAATAAAAAAGTATAAGCTGGCACACTACTGCTTTTGTGTTTAGAATAATGGATAATGGCTCATTCCTTTTATTTAATACACATTTGCTGTTTAAATGTAGGACCATAACAGTGAGTACTTACATGACTTAATCTGGCCCCCATCTAGGCCAATCATCAATATAGCTGATGCTTTCTCTCCTTAAAATTAGTACTTTAATATTGCTGCATAACCAGTTATCACAACTCAGATGCTTTAGACAAATTTATTATCTCATAGGTTCCCTGGGTCAAGAGTCCAGGAAGAGGTTAGGTGGGTAGACCTCTGCATAGGGTCTCACCAGGCTGAAATTAAGGTATCGATTTCTGGACTGTGGTCTCATCTGGAACTCGAGGGTCTCTACTCCAAACTCACCAGCTGTTGGCAGAATTCAGCCCTTTGAGGCAGGAACGAGGTTGCCGTTTCCTGCGGTCTGTCAGCTGAGGGCCTGTCTCAGCTCTTAGCCGTGTGGCCCGCTCGTAACTTGAAGGCTTCCTTCAGGGAAGCTGGCCAGAGCGTCTCTGTCTAGTCAGCTAAGGTGGAGTCTTACATAACAGTGCGACCTCTTAGCAACTATCCTGGTGTAGTCTTTGACTCCGCCCGCACTCAAGGGCAGGGGGAGCACATCTCAGAAGCCATTCAGGAATTTCTGCCGATCACACTCCTCACCTCTTTATCACAATCTGTGGAAGCAGGTGCCACCTCCATCTTGCTCTGCGTTCACCTCCTTGTCTCAGCGTCCTGTGCAGACAGAATCCAACACACCCGTGAGCACCCTGTTCCTGCAGGGAGCTCTGAGCGTGGAGCCAGGAGCCCAGTTATGTGAAGAGATCAGTGAAACCCAGAAGGTCATAGTTAGTCATATTCTGCAGTTGTATTCTTTTTTTTTTTTTTGGCCACCACATTCTCTTTTGTTGTGATAGTAGAAGAAGCTAATCTCTTGTAATATTTAACAAACAGATGGTGATTGCAGCCATGAAATTAAAAGATGCTTACTCCTTGGAAGAAAAGTTATGACCAACCTGGATAGCATATTAAAAAGCAGAGACATTACTTTGCCAACAAAGGTCCATCTAGTCAGGGCTATGGTTTTTCCAGTGGTCGTGTATGGATGTGAGAGTTGGACTGTGAAGAAAGCTGAGTGCCGAAGAATTGATGCTTTTGAACTGTGGTGTTGGAGAAGACTCTTGAGAGTCCCTTGGCCTGCAAGGAGATCCAACCAGTCCATGCTAAAGGAGATCAGTCCTGGGTGTTCATTGGAAGGACTGATGCTGAAGCAGAAACTCCAATACTTTGGCCACCTCATGCGAAGGGCTGACTCATTGGAAAAGACTCTTGATGCTGGGAGGGATTGGGGGCAGGAGGAGAAGGGGACGCCAGAGGATGAGATGGCTGGATGGCATCACTGACTCGATGGACATGAGTTTGAGTAAACACTGGGAGTTGGTGATGGACAGGGAGGCCTGGCGTGCTGCGATTCATGGGGTCGCAAAGAGTCGGAAATGACTGAGCGACTGAACTGAACTGAATATATATATATATATGTATAAAATTTCTAAGCAACAATAATAATACATATATTTATTACTTAGAAACCTACAGGCTGTTCACTTACTGTATTGTTTTCTCTTATTTTTGTGCTCTAATATCTCAGAGGTATTAACTACCTCTGAGTTATGAGCCCCTGTCCATAGCACAAGTACACTCTACTAACTCACCAGCATCCAATAAAGTGGAGCTCAGCCACATTCTACTGAACAGTTGATAAGCTGTGTGCTCATTCAGTCGTCTCCGACTCTTTGCAACTCCAGGGACTGTAGCCCACCAGGCTCCTCTGTCCATGGGATTCTCCAGGCAAGAATACTGGAGTGGGGTGCCATTTCCTTCTCCAGGGGATCTTTCTGAACCAGAGATGGAACCTGAGGCTCCTGCGTCTCCTGCCTTGGCAGGCGGATTCTTTACCACTGCGCCACCTGGGAAGCCCCTACAGTTGATAAGTTAAATAGTCACAAACCGCACTTGGGCACCAACCAGCCATTGAAATTCTCTTGCTCGAAAGCGCAACCTATTCACTTTCAAAAACTAGGACAAGGTCCATTGGGCTTCACAAATGTGGACTTATGATCAGAACAGCATTGTCTTACTGGCTAAATGTTCACAGGTGCCACAAGGACATCTTCATAAAGATGTACACAAATGCTGACCACATAGGTCCTGGAAATTAAACATGCTCAAATCGGTGAAAAATGCAGAAGCCTATCCTCAAATGAAGGATCTGCAAGTGCATTATAAATTCATCCAAAGGTACATTTTAAGTTGCTGTTGTATTTAACCCTCTGCTGAGTACCGCATATGGGACATTTTGAACCAATATCACCAGAAACGTGTTAAAACCATCACCTGGTAATTGTCCTCCCTGGAAGATGATGTTTCCTGTTAAATAAACAAAGGGCTCTAGAGAGCAGTTATTTTTAGAAAGAATTCAGGAGAGAGAAGAATGAATGAATGAGGTTAAGAAGAAAAGGTCCTGGGAATGGATATGATGTGTCAAAAGAAGGAATGTATGCTGTTTTCTGTCTTTAGGGATGAGATGAGGAGGAGAAGTTTTGTCATTGGCCTTTAGTGTTTATTGCTGAGTAAGTGAAAATACATGGAAAATGAGGTTCTTTCCAATTTCAAGCTGTTACAATATGGTTACTTTCATGCCCTACAGAGAATTCCTGAAGGCGCGAACCCAGTCACAAATCGGTACACATCAGCATTTTGCATAAAAGGAAAACATCCATATCTGACTCAAGCGACGATGAAATCAATACAGAAACATTTCCAGAGAAGTCCTGCAGGTTTTTTATGCATTTACAGCTAGTATATCGCGCAAAAAAATCTTCTGACTCTTTAATAAATCAACTTTAGATCCACAATCCCTAAACTTCCACGATTTTCTTTACCATCGCCTTGAGAGCACCCTGCAGATATTAGGTTGCATTTTCCCCCTACTGTGTCTATCCTTATTACATGGTTTATCTCTCTGCTGTTTTTTTTTTTTTTTTTGATGGGTTTGAATACAGGGGTTAAATTCATATCTTGTTGTCTTTCTACCACCTCCTCCTCCAAAGCCTGCAGAATATCATAAAAAAAGCATCTGATCAACTCCAGGGCCAAAATGCTGTCCTCAGCTCTCTGGTGTAGCCTGCACCTCCCTGTCAATAAAATTATGTCCAGGCATGCGCTTGCGTTTGATTTTATTTACCACTGAATGTCTGTTCTGCTGGCATGAATCAAATGATTATTTGAGACACTCCAAAAAAGAACACTTGAGAAGGATTTTACAAGTCTGTTACACAAAGACAGCATTTAAATAACTTCAGGAATTTTATTGGTGCAGAAATCTATTGCCCTAAATGTCATTTTCAAAGGGAGATTTGATGTTTTTAACAAAATGGGAACGTCTATATAAAACAAAATGGGAATGTTTAATAAAATGTGATTGGTTCATCATATGGAGATGTTAGTATCAGGCAAGAAGAAAAAAGTATTTCCTTCATAATCATTCAGTGACCATGGTCACCTAGGCAGAACAAAGAAATCAATCAATCAATTTGGTTTAAGTTAGAGTCCTCAGACTTTATAGATTAGCTCCCCTTGCTACAGTACCAAACTCTATTGTAATGCTGATCATATTCTGTTTGTATTTTAACAGACCCATGTAATTTTGATTGTACCTCAGTTTTCTCACCTGTAAATTGGGCATAGTATTGATTGTTTTGTGGGCATACATGAATTAATGTTTAAAAACAATTAATCAATTCAATCAATCCCTGCCACACAGCAACTGCTCAATACACTTAACTGTTACTATTTCTAGTGTCTCCTCTCATTGTAAAATCCTTAAGGGCTTAAATTCTGTTTTATTTATATTGAGATTTCCGAAACTCCTAAGCACTTAACAGCACCTTAACTAGAATTTACTAAAATAGCCATATGCATTATATTTGTTTTCTCTAAGACTCAGTCCAATGCCATGTTTATAGCACAAAAAACATTTGTTGAATGAAGGAACGATTCAGTGAAAGCACCCTCAGCACCAGGCTGGGTACCTTGTTGGCACAAAGAGTTGCTAAGATACTCTCTCTGCCATCAAGGCTTTTGTAACCTCCT
This sequence comes from Bos indicus, assembly GCF_029378745.1. Classification (NCBI taxonomy): domain Eukaryota; kingdom Metazoa; phylum Chordata; class Mammalia; order Artiodactyla; family Bovidae; genus Bos; species Bos indicus. Next base: position 48,535,533 of record NC_091782.1, on the reverse strand, counting down.
GTGATTTGTGTTTTCATGTTCACAGGCCCAGAGTAAGAGACCCTGAGAGCTGCCTGGGAGTGGACCTGGGAGCTGGAATAAGGTTGCCCCCGTGGCGCTGGAGAGGAGAATGGAGATGAAAGGTGGTCAGGCAGCCCAAGGCACAGGGCTGGGTGACTGATCACGGGGGCTGGGTAAGAAGGTGGGTGAGAAGACAAAGCAGGTTTCTGCAGTTCATGCTTGAGGGCCTGGGGAATGCTGGTCCCTGAATCTGGGGCTGCTGGGGGATGCTGTTGAGCTTTGGCTGGACATGCTGACTAAGTGACCTGTGGTTTTGCTAAGGTGCGGTGCCCAGAAGATTTTAAGTTCCATTCTAACTATGAACAGAGGCAATATCTTATGGGAAAGCAAACTGTTGCTCTGGATCAGCACTCCTCAAAAACATTATTGGCCACCAAGAATGCATCTTAATTATTTCCTCAATCAAAGTTTTAAACTGAGACTGAGAAATTTCCTTTATTCAGAAATATTGGGTTGGCCCCAAAGTTTGAGTTGTTCTGTAACATCTTATGGAAATACTTGAATGAATATTTTGGCCAACCCAATACTTCTCTCTAATTTCCCAGTTAAGCCAATGGATCAAGTCATTACCTGGCGTGATGGTTTAACTTGCCAACAGACTGCTGGGTTGTAAGCCCAGCTCGGTCCCTTACTATGCAATCTTAGACCTCACTTGATTTCTATGTACCTCAGTTTCCTCAGCTGAAGCAGACAGATAAAATGCTCTGAAAGATCACTAGCATATATCATACACAATGTAGATGTTAGTTAAATAAGCATGCCTTAGGCAACCTTAAGGAACGTATGTTTTTTGAAAATAGGGGTGCCTGTAACTTCATTGTCTAAAGCATTTAGATCTTATTTGCATACCAACTGACAAAAAATGTTGCTACTCTCAAATTAATCCAAATATTTTCATTAAAGTGAGTGATCATAGAGTATCTTTTTAATTCTATTTTTTACCTTCTGAATGTGATCTCTAACAACAAAGAGCCTCTAGTAACTGATAATTCTTAAACATTAAAAAAAAAATTTTAGTAAAGAACAATGACAAAAAGTAATAGATGAAAGCAAGACTTCTTTTAAAATATTTTTATTTATTAATATTTTCCTTCTTATTTTCTATAGAATATAGAAAGTTCATTTTTATCCCAAGGTCTTGGGAGAATAAAAGCATTAATAAAAGGAAGTGCCCACTTTGATTTGTATTTTGTTCTGTTTTATTAAATACCCATTACATTCTATATGAGATACTGCAAGATAATTAAGTCAGGAGTTACCAAAAAAAAAAAATCTAGTAACTATTTCAGTAACTACTGTGTTCTAAATTCTATATTATAATGCTGTCTAATAGGTGCCAGACTCCATATTAAAAAGTTTATGAAAATACTGGAAAATCACACTGAACAGGTTGGAATGTGGTTAAACCCTATTTGGGGCACGTGAGTCGGGGAGCAAAAGAACACACACATGGCAGAGGAGAATCAGGAATGTGTGTTTCAGATGGGGGCTGGACTGGGAAAGGCATGAGCATTCCGAATAGACAGGGCCTGTGACCTGGGCAAGAAAATGAGAGTGAAAGTGAAGTTGCTCAGTCGTGTCCGACTCTTTGAGACCCCATGGACTGTAGCCCACCAGGCTCCTCTGTCCATGGGATTCTCCAGGCAAGAATACTGGAGTGGGGTGCCATTTCCTTCTCCAGGGGATCTTCCCAACCCAGGGATCAAACCCGGGTCTCCCGCATTGCAGGCAGACGTTTTATCCTCTGAGCCACCAGGGAAGGGTTGTGACCGGGGAAGTGGGGAGGAGATAAAAACATGGCGTGCCCTCAAGATGCTGTTAGTTGGGGGCAAGCTTGCAAGTGACAATTGGAAGAGTGTCTAGCCAATGCCTGATAGATGGGAATATCCTGTATTTTAGAAGGTGAGAGACAAGAGAAACAGTTTCCTTGGGAACATACCTTGTGTGTGAATAAACTTCCAATCTCCCATGCTTACAGCAAAAATTAACTTTGAGTGGAGAACTTGTTGAATTTAATAGTCATCTCAGCTTTCTCTCTGATAAAGTGTTAGTGATAAATCCCCCAGAGGCCTGTCCCTGACTCCCCCCATGTTGGAGCATGCACGTGCTCTAGGTGAAGGACCCCCACCCCATCTGTTGCATTTGAGAATTCAGGGACCTTTTGAGCAACATATAGTTCTATTAGCGAGTTCAGTTCAGTTCAGTTCAGTTCAGTCACTCAGTCGTGTCTGACTCTTTGCACCACCATGGACTGCAGCATGCCAGGCTTCCCTGTCCATCACCAACTTCCAGAGCTTGCTCAAACTCATGTCCATTGAGTCGGTGATGCCAGCCAACTATCTCATCCTCTCCTTCTCCTCCTCCTTCATCCCCTTCCCCTCCTGCCTTCAATCTTTCCAAGCACCAGGGTCTCTTCTAATGAGTCCCCTCTTCTGTTAGAGAATGTCACCACAAATGATATTTTTATCCACTTTTAACTTGAGAGCAACAAGGGTAGCATCAGGCTTATGAGACTAGAAATCAGGTTTTCTGTGTGATCTTGAGCAAGTCATGAATTCATTTATAAAATAATATCAGCTTGCAGTTTCCTAAGCTTACCTTCTGTTCTGCCATTTTGTAAGTAAAATACCTACATATCAGATAGCTTGGGTGGTTGCCAAATTTTTATGCTGCAAATCTAGTAAGATTATTATAAATACAAGGTTTCTTAATTGAAGAAAAAGAATCTCTGGCATCGTTTTTGATCTGCTAATTTAGTAACCTAATTTATAAACCTAACCAATTACTAATGATGACTTCAGGGTTTTTGTAGGATTATGGTAATAAGTTAAATGAAATTCTGCTAACTTATGGTCTTAAACTTTTATATAAACATTTTTGGCATATCTTATCTAATTTATGATCTACCATTGACAACTTAATCCAATTACAACAAGAAATAGTTGGCTGCTTGAAATATGCATTTAAGAACCTAAACCAGGGGTTTGGTACTAAAAATTAGGTATGTGAGGAATCAAGTATTAATATGAGGTTCTAAATATAGAAATTTATTCACTAATAAGGTCTAGAGCTTGAAAATTAGGCCAGAATTGTGCTTTACAAGCTAAATAACCACAATTAAAACTAAAACTGGGAACTCTGGACAAACATTTAGATGCTGCTGCTTTGAAGTTCAGAAAAGTAATATGAATAAGTGCAAATGAATGTCATGTTGGTTTTTATTTTGGTTAATTACCAACTTTTTAGTGTGTTTTTCTTTTCTAAAGATACTGTATTTTGAGTAACAGTCTTTAAATGGTTATAGAGGTCTCTTGCTTAGTTTTTAAGTACAGAAAAGTTTCATTTTCAATTAGCTATATATTTTGTTGTTTTATAAAAACTAATTTCTTGCCAGTATTCAGGATAGGCAGTAATATTTTTTAAGTCAAATCTTATCTGTAAAAAACAAACATAATAAACTGAGATATATAGAGAGAATAAGCTATTTGCCCTTGAAAAAGAAGTATTTATGATTTCATTCTAAGGTGCAAATGTTCATGATTTAAAACATAATAATCAAATTATGTACATTAAGAATCTTCAACCAATAGGGTACAAAATACTCCAGTCTATGTACCATGCTTAAAGACCGTGTAACACAGTTATAGATGGAACACAGAATTTTGAATCAGAAAGACCTGGATTTAACTAAGAGCACTGTTATTTTGTAGCTATTTATTTTTAAGTACATTTGATTTCTCTAAGCATCGGTTTCCTCGTGATTTAATAATGTATGAAAGGGCTTAGTAAAAATCTGGCACACAAAGATGCTCAACAGAGAGATTTATATTTTCCTGATTAGGAAAATGGCATTCTATTCACAACAGTAATAGGCCCTCCCAGTAGTAATTTCTTATAACAATATCCAGGAGCCTTGATTTATATTGAATATTGAAAACACATACATAATTAGGTTTGATCTGTGCTCTGTGTGTTTTCCCTGAGTCTTCTGCTTAAATGCTTAACCTTTGGGCCTCACTGTGTTATAGGGACTTCTGCCCTACCAACTGGTTCACTGAGCTTAACACAGGACCCTCTTGAGAGAACACTGGGCACTTCTGCCCAGTTAATGGGAATCTTAGTTTACAATCAAGTCAATGATGGTGTTGTTAGGAGGATGTAAGCTGCCAAATACCATTTAAGATACACTTTTCATCTGCTCTGAAAAATCCTCATTGCTTTGAAAGTCCTTCCAGATTTCTTTAAATGAAATCCAGAATACATTAAATTAGAACCATTCCTTAAAGATACTGATTACATACTGATCTTTCAGCAAAGTACACAAATTAAGCCAACTTGCCGAGAAAGCGCAATTATTTCAAATAATAGTCTTATAATGAAAAGAACCACCTAACTGTACCCCTGCTTATCAACTGGATGGAATGGGTTTAAGCACTTGTGTTATTTCAGAACTGCACATGCATGGTGCTTGGCCCCAAAACATGGGTTACCCTGGAGGCTCACAATCCTACTCAGAGAAAACGGGGCAGTGTGCTCTCCACCGGCCCGAGGAAGCACGTGTTCACTCTGGAGCGTGGGGTAAGGTCCTTGCTTATTTATTCAGGATTCTGCCCGGGGGCTGGGCTACTGAATAAATGATATGGTGCTGGAGACACAGAAGAAAGCAAAGGCTAATCCATTTTATCAATATGTTCATGATTCTGTTTGTGCTTCTGGACTTTGTTATTTTAGGTGTTATTTGTTATGACCTGAAACCTGCCTATTTTCATCACTATGTTCTTTTGCAAGGGCAGATTCAAACGCCATATGCTTCCATTAAAGGAGAGAAACTTTCTTCTCATGTGGGATTTATTCTTTCCCATCTATAAAGTGAGATGGTTTGCCTTTCAGAGCTGCAGGTGTTGAACACCCTTCTTTTCCTTTTCTATTCTTGTAGCTATTTGGAAAGCTTTAAAATAGAATTCTGTTGCAAAATGCAAACTTTCTTTTAATAAAGCATATTTTTACATTTGCTTTTTGGTAATATAGAATTCTAAATCTGTCTGCAGTGTTAAAGTCAATTATTTCCACAAAACTTGTAAAAGGATTGTTTTTGAGACCAATCTTCTGATAGAAGCATGTTTGGATAAACATTAGTACATACCTTGAGATGTCACTTTGGATTAATTAAGCTTAAAGCTAAATTTGCATTTTTAGCAAAGTATTGAAATTTTGGTTTTGACATGACTCGTTAAAAATAAGGATATTATTTTCATAGCTTTACTGGGAAAAACAGTAGAGATTATATTATTAGCTATATTATACTTCATTCTGTGGATAATAGGAAAAAGGGCCCCCATTTTTTTGTCAAAGTGAATCAGTGGAGGCCACAAAGGCGAGCCCCAGTTCCTGCTAGGGTTATTCTTCCTAAGGACCCAATGTTCAATTCTGATTAAGGACAAAAGCCTAAAAATAAATTAGAACAATTTCTAAAATATTACATGCTGCTAAGTTGCTGCAGTCGTGTCCGACTCTGTGCAACCCCATAGACAGCAGCCCACCAGGCTCCCCCGTCCCTAGGATTATTTTAAAATAGAAGTTCTTTTTTACATTGAAAACACAATGCACAATGTTACAACTATACTGGAAGAGGATTAAGCAATTTTCTAAAGTTAAATTCACTCTTTTGTGGCTTTATATCAACCCCTTATATTATTTAATTTTGACTTTGGCAATTAGACTCTATATAAGTAAGTATATACCCTTTGTAAGTAGTATAAAGGGTGTAACTTTGGAAATTAATGAGTCTAAAAGTCAATACAATCTTAAAGGATCTTGAGGGGAATCCTGTAAGTGTGTTACTATGCTAGTTAAGTATATAAGTGACTTTTCTACCTACACAGACTTCTGTACAGTTCCTACACATATCTTGCAAATATTAATTTATCATAGATACTTTTAAGAATATATCATACCTGAGAGCTTCTGCTTCAGTTACTTTAAAACATACATTAAAGAGATGGTTTTTATTCAGAAAATTAGCATTGTCAGCATCAGCTTGTGATACAGTATACAAACAGATAGCCTAAACCTCTATGAAGAATGTATTTGCTATTCACATAACGTTAAAAATCCAGGTCAGAAGACAAGAAAACCCTACCTTTCTCTAAATTATACAAACAGAAACCCATCTGCTCTTAAGCTGAATGGCTTTCCCTATCAAGGTCAAGTCTACGTTGTAGAAGAAAACACTTCATTATATTTGTAAGGAATAGTTGTAGAAAGAAAACATTATGTCATAAGTATCCACAAGATGCAACATAATATTCCATTTTTTTTAAACATCTTCACCAACCTGAAGATCCATTACTGATCAGTCACAAATTAGCTGTCCTGTTTGCAATGTGGCTGAACAACATTCTTATTCTCATTTATAAAGTAAGATGATCTATTCAGTTCCTCCTGAGTACTGTTTTTTTCCGGTTGATGTAAATATGGGAGTAGAGAGTTGGTTGGACGAGATAAGAGTGAGCAGCTTTTAAGTCTGTTTTAGTGTAAATGTAATCATCTCCATCAGGATGATGTAATCTGTTATAGCTATGTGTGTGAGAGGCCGTATGATCTTTACTCACGTCTATTTCACTCTGAATGTAACCTGGCAACGTGTATCATGCACTGAGAACCTCCCTGTCCTTCCCCCGTTCCCCCCTTTTTTCCAGGAACGACCCAGTTTAAGAGCATGCCAGTTTATATTCTTCTTTCTGCTTTTTATTCGTCTTTAGAAAAGGGAGATCACAAATGCCTTAGCATAGACAAACTAGTATAATCAGTAAAGTTTGAGGCTGACACACTTATAGAGTCCTGCTTGCCAAAAATAGGATTTCATTTGTCCTGTCATATTTTCCTCTGAACCAGTTTTGCCAATGCTGTAGTAAACGCCAACTCTGGGCGTGCAGGACTGGGGAGCATGCCGTTTCGGTAGGTGGCGCTTCAACACAGCCCACCTGCTCCAGAGCATCCCTGTGTACTCAGCTTCCCAGTACCTGCGGCTCATCCAAGAGGTTTGGCCCAGTTTGCTCTCATTACAGCTAGATTGTTGTCTCCGGCAATAACTAGGCAGCTGAAACATCGAGGCAGTAAGCGCTGGTAGGGTATATCCGTGGTAATTATTTTAAGACTAATGCATGCAGACACACGCACACACATACACACATTCATACATACCTATACTAGCTCTACTTCTAAAATTAAAAACCAGAGAAAAATGATTTTTAAATTGCCATAGGATTTCAGTAATTTCAGCTACATGTTTATTTACTTTTAGATGGGGTTATTAGCTTATATTGCATTTTCATGTAAGTGTGTCATCTTTCTTTAAAAAATATTTTTGCAGCATTCATGCTTAATAAAAAAAATAGGGATTTCTTGTTTAAAATAATTCTACTATTTAAAAAAGTAAAAGAATGCATGAAAATGACAACTTTTTTAAAAATTCAGTTAAAGAAACCATCTGCAGTAATGCTTCTTAGCATATATATAAACTGACGTAAACCAGGGTAATTAAATGGATGATAAACCACGTATTGTTGACAAACAAGAATAGAGACACCTGGAGTGAAATGTACTGAAAGGAACTTCAGTGAACCAAGAGAGCTCCCTATGGTCCACTGACCTAAAGATATCTGAAAACTTCATTCCAAGAGAAGATGAGGAGAGAGAACAGAATATTTTAGCAATAATTACCCACTCATCTCTAAACAGATGGGACACTGACAACTATTCAGTTTTTTCCCTTTGGTTTGTTGTACAACATTCAGAGTTCAGAATATCGTCACAGGTGGTTTAGATTGCTGTGTACTTTGCTAATCTTTGCTTGAAATCTAAATATACAGTAAACAGCATTTCCATGAAAATATAGTGATTCTAGGAAAATACCCCTTGCATCTTTTTTATAAACTCTTTGCCTTTCAATCTGCTGCTTTCATATAAATTTAATTGAAATATGCATGCCAGGATATTGGGCAGAAGAACTAGTGAATATAAAATAACACGCACAATTATTACTTAATATATAATAATGATAAGAAGATTAAATTTATATATTAAATAATGACATTTATAATTGATATGAAACAAGTTAATACAGTGAATGCAATGAAAGAATTAAAATATAAGTTTTTGTTTCTCCTGGATCATCTGTTGCTCATTTTGTAATTCATAGAAACATAAAAAAATTAACACAAGGATTCATTTTGGGTTCTGTTGCATTTTTTCAAACTTTCAGAGAATAAAGCCAAATAACATAAAGCATAGTGACATAATATGATTTTTAAATAATCAGTGATTCAAATATTGAACATGATTTTTCCTCTTTGAAATAGCCAATAGAAAAAAAAAATCAGTGTCAGCTGTCTTCTTTCTTTCCTTTATATTTTTTGATAGAATTATTACTGATTTAAAAGAAAGAAACTCAAATTCAATTTTGAAAGTTCCTTCTTTCTTAAAACCACAGCGTGTTATCATTGCTGTTAGGGAAGTTTCAGATTCTTTTTCTAAGAAACATATCTTTCTTATGTGTGCATGTCTGACTTTAATACTCATTCTATATTTCTGTCTATTTTAACATAACTTCCCGAAGAAGAAGAAGAAAGGCCCTAAAAATTTCACATCTTTATTATTAGAATATATTGACATCCCTTGCTTGGTTGACTTTTTATTACAGTCCTGAGGTTAAAAAAAAAAAAAAATTGCCCGTGTCAACTCAGCTCTTTGCTAGGGTTCCAAGTGAAGATTACTGGCACTTCATTTTTGCTTGCAGCTTCCTGGATTTTTTTTTCCCCCTCCATCTTATTTTCAGTAGGAGTAAGGTTTAAAAACAAACTTGAAGGGTTCAGGAATTTTATTTTTTTCCTTTCCAGAAGTTTCGTGTCACAAAATGCCAACGTAAACGGGAGCCGTGCACCAGCGTTTTTCGCCAGCCCTCTCCGCTGAGCCCTGGCACCTGGCAGAGAGGAAGGCTCCAATCCGGGCTCCCAGCTGAGCTGAGATGCGGCCGCCTCCCCAGCGCTGGATCACACGGCTCCGGAGCCAAAACACGAGACCATCTGATGCGAGTCTGGCCTAATGAAAGTCCAGCATGGGGCTAAATGAGTTTCACCACTGCTGGGTGAGGGGCTAATGATAAACCAGCTCCCCACGCTCGCTGCTGCTGTCCGTATCTTTGTCAGGGCATATGGCAGTTGGCTGCCTGCCTTGCTGGGGCGCCCTCCTCTCTGATTCACTCTGAGAACGTGTTGTTCCTCTTGCTTTATAAACTCTTCTGTCCCCCATCTCTCTTCCGCCTCCTCTTTTCCTGACTCTTCTCTATTCTGATGATCTCTTCCTATGACTGTTGGGTCATAAATACTTTTTTCCAGAAGAAATTGTAAAACTGTTATTTTTATATTTTGAAATGTGGGTGGAAAAGCAGGAAAAAATGGAAGAGAAGGATATTGAGTGTTACACCCAGTGGGTGGGTCTGCGTCCATTGGAGCATTTAAAGGCCTACATTTCACAGAACCAGAGGAAAGATCAATCTGAGACTTGTTGAATACAGTGATGCTAATTAAAACCTTTCCCTTTACCCCTGGGTTCTTCCCCCAACTACATCCCATCACTCCATGCATGAATTTAGAATTTTATTAAGAAATGATAAATATGTGGTTTCAGATTTTTTTTCATTAAACATTTTGTCAATGTTAGGTTATAATCAAAGACTAGACAAAGCAATAGTTACTTTTGTTTATTCTCTATTCTTATTTTTTTAATGTTTTAAGAAAAGGACAAATTTTGCAAGATTACAAATTACCGGTACATTAAGTAGGTAAGTTTTGGGATTTAGGGATATGCTTTTGTTTGATATGTGTAAATTCACATCATGATTTGAACTACAAGGGGAAAATGTCTACAATAAAAACTAAAGCAACTTTCCAAATCCTCAAAATATTTCAAACATTTATGTCTTCTTTTAACATTTATAAGCTCACTCTGTGTGGGGGGGGGTATGTCAGTTACTCAGTCATGTCTGACTCTTTAAGACCCCATATGGCCTGCCAGGCTCCTCTGTCCATGGGGATTTTCCAGACAAGAATACTGGAGTGAATTGCCATGCTCTTCTTCAGGGGCTCTTCCTGACCCAGGGATCGAACTTGTGTCTTCTGCATTAAAGGCAGATTCTTTACTTTATGAGCCACCAGGGAAGCCCTTATAAGCTCCTTGTGCTGTGCTTAGTCAGTTGTGTCTGACTCTTTGCGACCCCATAGGACTCTGTCCATGGGGATTCTCCAGGCAAGAATACTGGAGTGGGTAGCCAGGCCCTCCTCCAGGGGATCTTCCCAACCAGGGATTGAACCCAGGTTTCCTGCATTGCAGGCGAATTCTTTACCGTCTGAGCCACCAGGGAAGCCATGAATGCTGGAGTGGGTAGCCTATCCCTTCGCCGGGGGATCTTCCCCACCCAGGGGCTGAACTGGGGTCTCCTGAATTGCAGGTGGATTTTTTTTTACCAGCTGAGCTACCAGGGAAGCCCATAAAGTCATTAAACATGAATAAATAATCTGATGCCAATTCATATATTTTAATATAGCTTGCATATAACCCTCTGTGATTTGTTCAGATCTGTGATTTGTTCTTAGGTGGGTTCTTACTGCCCTTATTAAATTGCATGGAGACTTAGGATAATGGTGTATTTTCTCTTTTTCATGAGAAAGTCAGACATCTAAGAGCAACAGGGTTAGGCAGAAGATCCTAAAGCTTAGAATATTTTGATATTTAAATGATATTTGAAGTCCTGGTTTCTTTTTTTTTTTAAGGCATCTCATTTTCTCTTGCGTGTCACTGTCATTCAACTGATATTTTTGGCAGAAAACTCTAGGACTTAAATACAACGTGAAACTTGCATAGCTGCAAGGAATTGCCCATTCTAATCTAAGCGATCTGTTCATAAACTTCTGAGAAATTCTAACTGAAATCTGTTAAACATCACAAACTTCTTACTGCATGAACCCATGCACTCCAGGTGATCTCCCGCGTGGGTCACTTGGTCAGTGATATAATCTAAATGAGATTGTTTTCTTGTAAACCACATGGTGTGGAAATGCCATCATGTTCTACATGGTGTATGCCCCATTTTAATTTATTCCCATGACAAAAACTCCATTAATATAATTTTGGAACAAAGTGAAAATGATAGGAATTTTCTGTGTCACTGAAAACCTAAGCCTGCTTTCCTCTTAAGGAAATATTGCTTTAAAATCTCAATAAGTCAGTTTCTAATTTACAAAAAGTTTTCTCCGTCCAAACACTTTTCACAAAGTATTTTCAAATCTGCAGGATTGAAATACATTATATTTTTATATGCTACTTTGTAGGCTGTCCAGAAGTTTTTTAAAAGTCGCATTATTTTGTTTCTTTGCTCTTTTTACTCTAAGAGGCTTTTTAAATATGCTTATAGTTACGGAGGTTTGTCTGAGCTCAGGAAAACCATATCTCTCATCTAGCAGAGATTTAAAATTGAGCACTACCTTATGATTTGTTATCTCCAGATAAATGTAGGATCATGTGGAATAGTAAAAAAGAATAATGAACTGAAAGCCAAGAAGCCTGAATTATCGCCATGATTCTGTCACCTCATAGCAACATGGCCCTTTCTATTAAAATTATGGTTAGCAGTCCTGAATTCACTCAGTCCACTGTGTGTCAGATGCTTTTTTTTTTTTTTCCCTCCATGATCTCATTTAATCATCACAGCCACCTTCAATGCATATATTATCTTCCCCATTTAAAATTCACTGAAGTTTAAAGAATTTTAGACACCTGTCCAGAGCATCATAGATAGAAGACACAGGAGAACTTCAAACCTTCACACCTCAAAACTTGAAATCTTCAAAATGTATTCTCATTACACCTTCAGTTTAATCTCTTGCAATAACAAAGCTGGACCAGATAAGTTTGCCTTTGGTCTAGAACAGTTCTGATCTGTATCTCAGCTATAAAATTCTGAGCCTGTCCGAATCTGAAATTACTGCCTTCTCAACATAATACAGAGATGCTGTCATTCTACAGAAGGGTGGCCCAAATCACTGGATGGACCTAAGCAGCCTTGGGTCCAGAGAAAGTGTAAGGCTGGGGTTAGCAATCAACGACCTAGTCACGGACAGCTTGATGGTGTACTCTCAGTACTGAAGACGTGGAGAATATCTGAGACTATTGTAACTACTGATGCTTTTTATAACTTACATTATACATTGATAAATGTAAGTAATAATGTAATGTATAAAGTTATATAACTTGGGAATTTTCCTAGCAGTCCAATTTCAGGACGTCGTACTTTCACTGCCGAGCACCTGGGTTCAATCCCTGGTTGGGGAACCAAGATCCTGCAAGTCATAAGTAAAAGTGAAAATGAAGTCACTCAGTCGTGTCTGACTCTTTGCGACTCTTTGGATGGTAGGCTACCAGGCTCCTCCCTCCATGGGATTCTCCAGGCAAGAATACTCATAAGGCAGAGCCAAAATAAAAAGTGTTGATAACTTAAAAGTTCGTATTAATTTCATTTTTGGCCTTTCAGAATCTGAAGAGATAATTTTACCAAAAAGCAATCTTATACTCCATAATATTGATTGAATAAGTAATAAACAAATAAAATAGATTATATATATTATAAAATTTGAATTTCCAAAAAAGAAAATTATGATCATTTATATCCAGTAGACTATGCCTACCCTAGATTTTTGGGTTTTAATTATGCAAGGTTTTTGCATTTAGAGAGGGAATAGTCTAGGTTTTGAAACCACAGGTTCAAGAAAGTTAGACATGTTAGCCAAGGAAATATTCAATTTATGTAGTGTATACATTAAAGTTATGTTTACATGTAACATGTCAACTTCCAACTGATTCCAAGTTTTGCTCAATTCAATGGTGAAGTTTCTCCTCAATCAGAACTTCTGGAGACTCCTAATTTGCATGAAAAATACATTATGTGGTTTGAAGATCACAGAAATGTCTAATTGCAAGGAAATTATTGATGAAAGACAATACAGAAATACATAGCATCTCAGGGAAATATGGGAAAAGGTATCATTTTATGCCATGTAGTTGCTGAAGGAACAAATATTTATTTTGCTTATGGAAACTGTATACTCACATTTTAAGTTGTGAGCAATGTAGAAATATATTAATCTACCAGAATCAAACTTCGAGCAATTATTTTTGAATCAATAGCAGTGAGTGGTATTAACAAATCATGCCGAGCTGATTTTGGGTTAGCTATGTGACCTGCCACTTCAGATGGTACAAAATTCCTCTCACTTGTCCACTGTGCCAAGGCAAGTGAGAACAAGTGAAAACACGGATGGCAAGGCAAGTTTCAAAACCATAGACATTAAACAAAGGGGTTTTGGAACACACCCTGATTATTCAGAATCGCATCCAAGGATCATACCGTACAACTCTATATTTTGGATACAGGTGTATACAATAACGCCCACAGATTGCGTTTTCCTATTATTTTTAACTATCTTCTTGAAATACAAGTTTGCTTCTGCCAAGACAGGTTGAGGCAAACTCATTATTTGACAGACTGCAAGATACTAATAGCTGGTTATACTTTTTCTTTCCATTAAGAATCTTTTTAAGAAAGTCCCACTTTTTTCCTTTCTATTTAAGGTAAGTATTCTTCTGTTATTCACTGTAGAGTACACAGAAATTCTTTGGAAGATGCCTTAAAAATTTTTTTTCCACACATACCATAGTATATCATTTTATTTTTATTTTTTAAAATTTATTTATTTTAATTAGTTGCAGCCACAAATCTCATGATGCAGTTTTGTTTTCTTCTTGCTACACAAATGCTATTATTTATTTTATTAAAAAAAATTTTTTTTTTTTTACTTTACCATATTGTATTGATTTTGCCATGCATCAACATGCATCTGCCATGGGTGTACACGTGTTCCCCATCCTGATCCCCCCTCCCACCTCCCTCCCCATACCATCCCTCTGGGTCATCCCAGTGCACCAGCCCCAAGCTTCCTGTATCCTGCATTGAACCTGGACTGGCGATTCGATTCTTATATGATATTATACATGTTTTAATGCCATTCTCCCAAATCATCCCCCACCCCCAACAGAGTCCAAAAGACTGTTCTATACATCTGTGTCTCTTTTGCTGTCTCGCATACAGGGTTGTCGTTACCATCTTTCTAAATTCCATATATATGTGTTAGTATACTGTATTGGTGTTTTTCTTTCTGGCTTACTTCACTCTGTATAATTGGCTCCAGTTTCATCCACCTCATTAGAACTGATTCAGTTATATCATTTTAAAGCTTCCACATATTATTTTATGTATGGGACAAAAAAATTTGCTTTCAGTCAAGAATTTTAAGACTCTACACAAACACTAACAATTCCTATATATGCCCAGTGATCACATCACTGGGGCATGGAAATATTTTATTTGCTTTTCATGAGTAGAGTGATTTGATCATTTATGCATAAATAAGTGATTTATGCTTACTGAAAGTGAAAGTATTAATAGCTCAGTTGTGTTCCTACTCTTTGTGACTCCATGGACTGTAGCCCACCAGTCTCTCCTGTCCATAGGATTCTCCAGGCAAGAATACTGGATTGGGTTGCCATTCCCTTCTCCAGGCGATCTTCCTGATCCAGGGATCAAACCCACATCTCCTGTATTGTAGGCAGATTCTTTACCATCTGAGTCACCAGGAAATTGGTGATAATTCAGGATAAAAACAAAAAAAAATCAAAAAACCCCAAGACTTCATTACCTCCCATTGGGAAATTCATCAGGTCTCCTCTTTGTAGTCAAAACACTGTGTTCATTCTTTGAATTAGGATTTATAGTCTCCGGTGGAATATAAACGTGTTTTAGTAGTGCTATAATCACAGCTCATGTGAGTAGCAGCGAAATCCCTTTCAAAACCGGGTTAGCCTAGCCATGTTACACTCCACGAGTCCAGCTTGAAACTCTAACACAGTTCCCAGAGGGGCAGTGAATGAACTCTGCTGCTCAAAACCATGAATGGGACCTCGCTTTGGCCAGACGCAGGCACAACCAGAAAACCTTCAACACTAACATGGGGCAATTAGCATTTATACAGTGTTTTACAATCAGCAGTTAATGTACAAAGCGCCCTTACAAGCCAGGTATTACAGCTCCATTTCACAGCTGTGAAAATTAAGAAAAGCAATTGCTCCGTGACACTTGAAGAGGTGGTATGATCTTGGTTCTTACTCTTCTTGATCCTGACATTTAAATTGGAGATAAAGTATTAAGTATTAGGGAATGGTTTCTGGAATTTAATTAAAAAGAAACTAGACACAAAATACAGGACCATGACAGTTTTAAGAATTCAGGTTCTTCCCTCTTCCTCCAGAGATTCACTGTTCAATGCATCCTCTCCAGTGGAGAGACCAGAGTCAACTGTGTTTATCCCATTTTCCTTCTGTTTTTATTTTTGTTGCTACTCATTCTTCTACATCCTTCAATAGGTCGACCTCTCTCAGCAGTTTACTATAAGCAAAAAAAACCCAAAAATTTTTAAAGTAACTTATAAGTCCAAACAGATTTGCATGGCAAACACCAAGACTGAAGTCAGTTCTCTATTCAAATTGCAGTTGATTGATAATAATCAAATAACTCAAATGTCAGGACAGTTTCAAATTGTGAGGTGTTCTATGAAGGAAATAAGGAGAGTGATGTGATGGGAAACAATCTGTAGAGAGGTGGTTTGGATGAAGGCGAGAATATACTTCTACCACCAAGAACTGTGAAGGTAAACAATCCTAAAAAAGATAATATAAATGTTGTGCTATATTTTATATCCGTGCAAAGTTGGCACCCTCTATTTACTTCAATAGTAAAAATTTTCGAATTACTATCAAAGTGACTGAAGTTCCTCCTCAAATATCTGAATAAAATTGATGACCCAGGAAGCTATTGCTTATCCTGGGCTTCAAGTATTCATTCTCATTATGTCAGAGGGAAGAGCACTTATTTGAGAAGAGACTCATCACTATCCAGTTATTGGCAGGGGGTGTACCCTACCCTCTACTGTTGTGTAAAGACCTTTCCTGGACAGACAAGGTTTTAATAGAACAAGAATGGGTTTAGTCGTTTCCTTACAAGATGTTCAAAACTAAAGCTAATCAATTCTTAAACAAATATAACATTCTGTAGCCGAAGCAGTAGGAACATACCTGCAAGACTCTAAAATTTGACAGAAAATAAGCCATGTTTTGAAACATAACACTAAGTCCATATATGACATAAAAGACGCTGAGGGGGTGATTCTCAACTCCATTTTGGTATAAAGTGAAAGTGAAATTGCTCAGTCGTATCTGACTCTTTGCAACCCCATGGACACCAGGCTCCTCTGTCCATGGGATTTTCTAGGCCAGAGTACTGGAGTGGGTTGCCATTTCCTTCTCCAGGGAACTTCCCGACCCAGGGGTTGAACCCAGGTCTCCCACACAGACTTAAAGGACTTTTCAATACCTAAATGGCTTAAATGATGATGAAGTTACCATAGATGTAAAGTTGGCATCTATGCCATATATATAAAGAATAATTTAAAAACAATTATGTGGAGCCGGAAACATTGTTTTCCCACTATTTCAACTCCTTAACAGAGATATGCATTAATTTTCAGAGTTATAGCACACTTTGCAGTGTCTTAATCTCTGGACTGTTGACTTTTTATTTTCCTCCAAGAAAAGTTGCATGGCCACTTGCCCTTCCACCAGATCATCATTGTTGAATCTGCTTAGCCTCTGACTGTGATTACTTGCAGCTGGGGTCCATTTGCAACACCATTTTTATATCGTGTACAAGATTAGAGCAAACAAACTTCTTTGACTATAGTATTCTCCAATTACGTTAATTTCATCCACTGATGTCTTTATTTCCTTCCTTTCCAATTTAGCTGTGTAATGTGAAAATTGGCCCTATTTTTGTGCCTATTATGATGTTCTTAATACTCTCTTGCTTCCCACAAGATGTGAGTTGCATAAGAGTACTTCACAAACAAACTTATAATGGGAACAAGTGTAGTCTGCTTCTTGTGGATGATTCCCAAAATAACTCCTACAGTTAACTCTCCATGCCTTGAGTTGAAGGGGATATATTCTTAACATCTATAAAGAAAACACAGAGCAGTAATATTATCTGTGGCACCTAAACTTTCCACATCTAAGAACAGAACCACAGCAGTATCATGTGTGTCTGTGTGTGTGTGCGCGCGCACCCGCGCTATGCTCAGTCACATCCAACCCTTTGCAACTTCAGGGACTGTAGCCCTCCAGGCTTCTCTGTCCATGGGATTCTCCATGCAAGAATACTGGAGTTGGTTGCCATTTCCTACTCCAGGAGATCTGCTTGACCCAGGGATCGAACCTGCATCTCTTGTATCTCCTGCATTAGCAGCCAAATTCTTTACCACTGAGCCATCTGGGAAGCCCCTGTGTAATGCAACATAATGGAGAAAGCTGTATAGGGGATCATGAGATTAAGTACAGCAAACTCTGACTAGAGGAATGGAAGAGAAAATACAAATATTAAAAATAGAAAAGAAAAAGAGTGAAGGAAATATTTAAAGAGGAATAAGGGGAAATTTTAAAACGGTATTGCACAGTCTGTCAATGTAGAGAATCAGTGTGGTAGCATCTGTCACAATGATTCATGAACAGGATGGTAAGAGGACCTCCTGAGATATAGTCCTCCTCTGGAGGAAGACATACAAAAAAACGCCACACCAGATAAATTAATGGCTGAAAACATAATTAAGATGAGACTTGTACTTTATGAATCGAGAAGTAAATATGTGTGTTATGATACTTGGTATATGGTGACTACAGTTAACTCTGCTGTATGAGGTATATGAAAGTTGTTAAGACAGTAGATGCTGAGAATTCTCATCTCAAAAAAAAATGCATTTTTCTTCTTTATTGTATCTTTGAAGTGATGGATGTTAGCTGAATTTATAGTTTAATCATTTCACAATATATGTAAGTTAAATCATTACGTTGCACACCTTAAACTTATATAGTACTGTATGTCAATTATATTGCACCAGAACCAGAAGATATAGCTGCGTGATACAGGATTTCTGTGTTCACAAAAAAAAGAATATTTTGTAACTTAAAAAGATACTTATTGTAGCACCCATTATCATCCATATTTAATTGGGCAAATACTATTTAGTCAGAATTCGAGTACTGCTATTTTTTCATAAGGTATTTCTCACTTGACTTCCTGGGTTTCCTGAGCCTGGAACAATATTTTAAAAGAAGGCTGTAATATAACAATGGGAAGAAATACATAAATATATCAGTTCCATGTAAATACATAATTAAACATACTGCTGCTGCTGCTGCTGCTGCTGCTAAGTTGCTTCAGTCGTGTCGGACTCTGTGGGACCCCATAGACGGCCTCCTAACCAGGCTCCGCCGTCCCTGGGATTCTCCAGGCAAGAACACTGGAGTGGGTTGCCATTTCCTTCTCTAATGCATGAAAATGAAAAGGGAAAGTGAAGTCGCTCAGTCGTGTCTGACTCTTGGAGACCTCATGGATTGCAGCCTACCAGGCTCCTCTGTCTTAAAGGGAAAAAACAGGTAATATTAGTGTTCTACTTGTTGGGACATGTTTGCAGCAGAATCACTGTCGACCTGGGGTTAGGAAACTCAGGCTCAGTCTAAGAGCATTAGTTTTCTCACTTAGACATATCACTCCCAGGTCTGAGCCTCCTGCTCACACAAAAATCAGTCTGATCACTTTAATATTCCTACTGTACAAGTAAGTACATCCAATGTATCAGGCATTTATATGTAGAATTGAGTGACTTTGGTGTTAATACATTTATACTCTAGTAATTGCACATTTCAATAAAAAATATGTGACTCCAGACTTATGTTCGCCTATTCAAACTGAGAAGATGGTTTTTCTTTATTCTCAGCATTATAGTGATAGGATTATATAGACATGGATAATAAGAAATCTTAAGAGTCATGTTGTACTTCTTGGGTCACTTCCCCTGAAACTTTGTGGCTTGAACACTAAAAGAATTGGGTTCCAGGAGGCTTGAGTTCAAGTTCTAACTCTAACCTTAGGAGAAAAGCTTTATCTTCTTGATGTTCACCATTATTTCACTGTTTTACAGGGCTCCTGAAAGAATATAAGGCAATAATATATATAAAGACTCTGTAAAAAAGAAAATCTTGGCAAAATCTCTACTACTTAAAATAGTCAGATGTATACAAATATGCAAGCTTAAAATGACCTTCTGGTCTTCACAGTCACCTGAAAGCATTAATTATACTCTAGTTGCAACTATCTGCATTGTATTTGTAAAAGCAAATCAAATTGTAATTGTTGCCATTAAAAGTCACTATTAATGTATTAGTAAAAAGACTTGTGAAAAGAGCCCTAAAATCTGTGTTTTTGGAAACTGGGTTTTAGCCTAGATCTATCTAATGGCTTAGCACAAGGATTTGGGCTTCAATTATCCATATAAGAAGTGAAAGGACTTTGAATTAATTTCCAGAAGTTGGATTTTTCTCCTATTTTGTCTTTAGGTTCCTAATGATATAACTGCTAACAATGAAATAGAATTATTTAAAGGAAAGCAATTTATTTTTTCTTTTCTTTTTCCTACTATTTCTCTATTCGTCCCCCTTTTCATTGGATTCTAAATTCTTGAGTGAGTTTGTATTTGAGGTTTTATAAATAACTATAAAGAAATACAGAGGAAACTAATACAATATTATATGTTAATTGTAACTAGATAAAAAGAAATATAAATCTCCATAAACTCAATGCTTTAATTTCTTCCATGATTTATAAGTTGTCTCAAAAGTCTTATGCCATGACTATGAAGAAACTTGCAACATACTTAACATTATTAAAAAATACATATTTTAAAATGAGAATGTATAAATTTTAACAAAAGGAAGATATAAAGGAAGAGACTACTCTATGTGATTTTAACAATTTATGCATGGTCAGTTGCTCAGTCATGTTTGACTCTTTGTGACTCTTATAGTCCCAAGGACTATAGCCTGCCAGGCCCCTCTGTCCATGGAATTTTTCAGGCATGAATACTGGAGTGGGTTGGCATTTCCTACTCCAGGGGATTTTTCCCACCCAGGCATACATAAAACTAATTCTCTACCTGACTTTCCTGTTTAGGTCATATTTCTTAACTTTATCTTTCTTTACCCATTGAAGGATAAAAAAAAAAAAAAAATACCAGCTCTAAGATCTTGTGAGAACTTGCCCAACTTTTAACCCTATCCCAAGTCTAAACCAATAGTAATGATTCTTATGGCATCTTTTCCAAAGCTTCCAAATGATGATCCTTCCATTTTTTTTAATGAGCTTTGGCATCCTGATATCATAAAATATATCATAAATTAAAAGAACAGTAATTACAGTCTCACAAATAAGACTGCCATTTGGTTTAAGATTATATACACTATAAACACAATCTAAATTTAATACTCAAGATCAATAACATAACCATTGCCAAACTTTGTTCTTACTCCACCCAGCTTCAGGTTTTTTCTTGCCTGAAAACTAAGCTTGTTTGATCCACAAACATTTTGATTCCCAGTTAAACTCATAATTTATTACACGAGTTTGGTTGTAAAATTTCATTTAGGATTTTCCTTTTAAATAGAAACATCTTAATGAATAGATAATATATTACTTTTATATTCATGAGCAGATTTCTACTTAAGGATTTCATATATCTATTCAATATATGATAGAGATAGTACCATGACTTGGATTTCACTAATGAATATACTTGTAGTATAAATTGCCAAAGCCTCCATCTTGCCCTCAGCTTCTATTCTGTCCAACACACAGTGAACAACTCAACATAAATCACAGAAAGAAAAAAAAATTGAACTTGGACTTCTGGTTCATGGAATCCAGACCCAGCAGAGAACTAACTCTGTAATTTCATAATGTCAGGATGAGGTCATCTCTAAAGCACCTTCTACACCACAGTTTTTGATTCTATAATTCCTATTAATGTGTTTGATTTCAGCCTCTTGCAATACTTCAACACATATTCCCTCCCTAGAAAATATATCTATATCCACACCATAATTTTTATGTGTGTGTGTGTGTGTGTGTTGTGTCTTACGCTTCACGACCCCATGGACTTAGCCTGCCAGGCCCCTCTGTCCATGGAATTTTCCAGGCAAGAATACTGGAGTGGGTGCCACTTCCTTCTCTAGGAGATCTTCCCAGTCCAGGATCGGACCCACGTCCTTTGTGTCTCTTGCACTGGCAGGCAAATTCCTTACCACTGTGCCCCCTAGGAAGCCCCACTGTACCCAAATGCTCCATTTCTGCATTGGCCAAGCTATAGCCTATTCCCTTCAACTGTAACCATTCCTGTTGTTAATCATAATGATCATTTTTAAAATCAAACCTACCTCTACAAGTATATTTGTTATGCATACATTCTGTTGTGGCTGATTTCCTTTCATATTATCTGGTTCTTCTCCCTAAAAGTAGTTCTTTGATTGACTCAAAATGTATAGTGTGACTTTTTTCTGTTCCTAATAAAGTAAGCATTCACTGTTGAATGTTGTGATTAAATTATTTTTCAACATCAATATTTTAATAATTTCAGCTGTATAATAGAGGGCTTGTTTTAAAATATTCTAATATTTACATATTTTGTTTGAAAATTTCATTAAAAGGATAAAGAATGATATTACTGGTATAAAAACAGCATAAAGTTCACTGATTAATCAGATAATTTGAGCAGTAATATATATTTAACTCTGAAACTGGCATTCAGAATTTACTAATAAGGAGAATGCTTTCTGCCAGAAGATTTTACTGCTCTGAAGAAAACAGAAAACAAGAATACTATAAAGAAACTTTTTTAAAGGAGCTGTGATAAGTCACATTTTCCACTAGAAAACCATTGGGTCATCCAAGTATTAAGAGAATTAAAAGAAAGTTTTTAAACCTCTTACCTTTTTTGAAAAAAGAAAGGGAAAAAAATAGAGCCAGGAAGTTGGGGTATGAGATGCTTGAACTATAATGTGAAAGTAAATAACTACTGTCAAACACTGAAAATATTTTTCAAAGAATCCAGTGAATTATTCATCTTTGTATAAACATCTCAAGGACTGGGGCAGGGTTTCGCACATAGTTGGTCCACAAGTAAAGTGAATTCACAGGAGAAAGGATTAAAAGCTTGTTTAGTTCAGTTCAGTTCAGTTCAGTCGCTCAGTCATGTCCGACTCTTTACAACCCCATGAATCGCAGCACGCAAGGCCTCCTTGTCCATCAGCAACTCCCAGAGTTCACTCGGACTCACGGCCATGAAGTCAGTGATGCCATCCAGCCATCTCATCCTCTGTCGTCCCCTTCTCCTCCTGCCCCCAATCCCTCCCAGCATCAGAGTCTTTTCCAATGAGTCAACTCTTCGCATGAGGTGGCCAAAGTACTGGAGTTTCAGCTTCAGCATCATTCCCTCCAAAGAAATCCCAGGGCTGATCTCCTTCAGAATGGACTGGTTGGATCTCCTTGCAGTCCAAGGGACTCTCAAGAGTCTTCTCCAACACCACAGTTCAAAAGCAGCAATCCTTCGGCGCTCAGCTTTCTTCACAGTCTAACTCTCACATCCATACATGACCACTGGAAAAACCATAGCCTTGACTAGACGGATCTTTGTTGGCAAAGTAATGTCTCTGCTTTTGAATATACCATCTAGGTTGGTCATAACTTTCCTTTCAAGGAGTAAGTGTCTTTTAATTTCATGGCTACAATCACCATCTGCAGTGATTTTGGAGCCCCCAAAAATAAAATCTGATACTGTTTCCACTGTTTCCCCATCTATTTCCCATGAAGTGATGGGACCAGATGTTATGATCTTCGTTTTCTGAATGTTGAGCTTTAAACTAACTTTTCACTCTCCACTTTCACTTTCATCAAGAGGATCTTTAGTTCCTCTTCACTTTCTGCTTAAGGCTGGTGTCATCTGCATATCTGAGGTTATTGATATTTCTCCCGGCAATCTTGATTCCAGCTTGTACTTCTTCCAGCCCAGCGTTTCTCATGATGTACTCTGCATATAAGTTAAATAGGCAGGGTGACAATATACAGCCTTGACGTACTCCTTTTCCTATTTGGAAGCAGTCTGTTGTTCCATGTCCAGTTCTAACTGTTGCTTGTTATTGCCTAATAATTTGCACTTGATCTGATTATATGTTAAATACTTACTCTTTGACTTGCAGCCAGACTGCCTCCATTCTCCACTTTCGGATTTCTGCTTTTCCTGAGGACTTTGCTTTTCCTGGGGATTCTGCTTCCAGTGTCCAGTAAGCTGAAGGTAGTGTGTTATTTTATTAATACATACAGGATCTAGGCATCTTCAGATTTTCAAGTCTGTGGAGAGGGGGCTATAAGGTGGTTCCTGGAGTCACTCCCCTTGGGATGTTAAATTTTTAATTAAATATTTACAATTAAACAGAGGTCTGTTATTTCTTTAACTTTTTTTTTTTTAACAGTTTTTAATACAAGCAGTTTCATCAGCCTACTGGGTTTGTGTATGCCCTACCTGAAATTTTCTACTACAAAGCTTAAGACAAATATGGAGTCAAGAATATCTGTATATTAAAGTAATGCTCAAAATTCTCCAAGCCAGGCTTCAGCAGTCCATGAACCGTGAACTTCCAGATGTTCAAGCTGGTTTTAGAAAAGGCAGGGGAACCAGAGATCAAATTGCCAACATCTGCTGGATCATCAAAAAAGCAAGAGAGTTCCAGAAAAACATCTATTTCTGCTTTATTGACTATGCCAAAGCCTTTGACTGTGTGGATCACAATAAACTGTGGCAAATTCTGAAAGAGATGGGAATACCAGACCACCTGACCTGCCTCTTGAGAAACCTATATGCAGGTCAGGAAGCAACAGTTAGAAGTGGACATGGAACAACTGGTTCCAAATAGGAAAAGGAGTACGTCAAGTCTGTATATTGTCACCCTGCTTATTTAATTATATGCAGAGTACATCATGAGAAACGCTGGGCTGGAAAAGCACAAGCTGGAATCAAGATTACCAGGAGGAATATCAATAACCTCAGATATGCAGATGACACCACCCTTATGGCAGAAAGTAAAGAGGAACTAAAGAGCCTCTTGATGAAAGTGAAAGAGAGGAGTGAAAAAGTTGGCTTAAAGCTCAACATTTAGAAAACTAAGATCATGGCATCTGGTCCCATCCCTTCATGGGAAATAGATGGGGAAACAATGGAAACAGTATCAGACTTTATTTTGGGGGGCTCCAAAATCACAGCAGATGATGATTGCAGCCATGAAATTAAAAGACGCTTACTCCTTGGAAGGAAAGTTATGGCCAACCTAGATAGCATATTCAAAAGCAGAGATATTATCTTGCCAACAAAGGTCCATCTTGTCAAGGCTATGGTTTTTCCAGTGGTCATGTATGGATGTGAAAGTTGGACTGTGAAGAAAGTTGAGCGCCGAAGAATTGATGCTTTTGTTTTTTTTTTTTTTTAATTTTATTTTATTTTTAAACTTTACATAATTGTATTAGTTTTGCCAAATATCAAAATGAATGGGGAACACATGTATACACATGAATTGATGCTTTTGAACTGTGGTGTTGGAGAAGACTCTTGGGAGTCCCTTGGGCTGCAAGGAGATCCAACCAGTCCATTCTAAAAGAGATCAGTCCTGGGTGGTCATTGAAAGGACTGATGCTGAAGCAGAAACTCCAATACTTTGGCCACCTCACGTGAAGAGTTGACTCATTGTAAAAGACTCTGATGCTGGGAGGGATTGGGAGCAGGAGGAGAAGGGGATGACAGAGGATGAGATGGCTGGATGGCATCACCAACTTGATGGACATGAGTTTGGGTGAACTCTGGGATTTGGTGAGGGACAGGGAAGTTGCAAAGAGTCAGATATGACTGAGCGACTGAACTGAACTAAAGTGAAAGTGAAAGTTGCTCAGTCATGTCTGACTCTGCGACCCCATGGACTATCCAGTCCATGGAATTCTCCAGGCCAGAATACTGGAGCGGGTGGCCTTTCCCTTCTCCAGGGGATCTTCCCAACCCAGGGATCAAACCCAGGTCTCCTGCATTACAGGCAGATTCTTTACCAGCTGAGCCACAAGGGAAGCCCTGTGTATTAAACTGAGTCATAAAAATTGTAGACAATGAACAGTTTTGATCTAACACCTAAATAATTCTGAAGAAGTTAAACAGTAGGTAAGTAAACCAATTTGTTTTGTTATACCTTATTCTTAACAACAAAGACCTTCTGAGGAAATTTTATGGAAATTCAGTTCCATGCACAGGAAAGGATTTGGAATCAACGAGGTTTGGATTTGAATACATGAGCTACTAAACAGTCATGTGATTAATTAAATCGATCAGTTCTCTGAAATTTAGGTCCCCATTCAAAAATTGGGGCAGTGGTATTTTCTTATCAGACTGTAACATGGATTAAATGGTAACATGTAAAATCTATACATCTATTACATAGTTAAACAAAAAAAAAAAATAAGCTTTTCTGAGACAAACTAGTGTTTCAAGATAGTTTCTCTACATCAGATAAATCTTCAAATTATCAAAATGAAGAGAAGGTTAGGGTGCAAGGAGGCATTTGAGAAAGAGGACTAAGTCATAATACATACATACAACCACAAGTTAACCTTATGTTATAAATGCCAGACTATTGTGACAGGAGAGAGGACAGGATGAGGCTTCATGGAAGAAGATTTCTTCTGAAATAATGAGTTCCCTTCACTGAAAATGGTAAAGAAGCCTCCAGATTTTTTTCAGCCAAAGATTGGTAAGAGATATTCTACTTTGGGATGAATGTTGGGATAGATTGCATTTAATATCTAAGATTTTTTGATTGTACAAAAACTTAAAAACTCAATTTAGAACATCAAGTATTTGCAGTTTTGCAAAACTTAACTTCAAAGAAAATCAGCAGACTTATATAAAAGGTTCAAATGATTTCTTAGAAATCAAATAGCTCTTGCACAAGAACTGTTTGATGACTGAAGTATAAATGAATCAGAAACATATGGATTAAATTTCTTGTGAAATACAATAAGAGCAAAGTAGTGCTTGGCAAAATCTTCTCGGGCTTCTTGAACCAAGAATCTTTGGAAAATTGTTCAAGATGTTTTAATGACCCCAAAAAGCAGTTGGATTTACTCTGGCCTGCTATAAGCAATTTGAAGCCTTTAATTTCCTTTTTCTATTGTCTCTGGACAAAGTTCAATTCAATTTTCTACCAGCTGTTGACTGTCTCTATTTAGTACAAGGCATTTTTTCTGTTGTTGTTTTAAGTCTGTTTGCTTGCTTCATATGTTTGGGGGAAAAAAAGACTAAAAAGTTTTGACTGTCCAATATTTCAAAATATTTGTCATTACTATTTAAAATTTATCCTGAAATGTCTTCCTTTGCCAAATCTTTTGACTTAAGGGTGAAATTCATAAGATCAATTTGGAACAGAGAGTTGATAAAGTAGAAAGCCCTGCAAACAAATCTCCAGAGGCAGTGCAATAGTTGATGCAAATAGCATTGGCTTGAGAATTTAATAGAGAAAATGTGAATTTAGAAATAAAAATACCACTGGGAAATATCGTCATGTTAAAGCAGAAGCTATGTGTCAGTTGAAATTTACCCTGAATAGTAGAATACGATATGGAAGTTGAAGGTTTTGTAAACTGTCAAAACTTTTATTCATATTTATTTGATTTTAATTAATTATTTAAAAATTTTATTACCCTAAAAATTTAGAATGTTTTGTACTGGCATAAAGTATTAAACATATTTTTTTGGACTTTCTTTCCAAAAAATGGCCAGCTTACTAGCAAGTTCTCAACAATGAAAAATTTCCATTGACATTTTCCTTCTAGGGTGGTACAAAAAAGTGTCATTAGATTATTCACTGAATTTAAAGAGTGTGAGCAAGATGATGAATTCGAACATGTATTGACTAAAATAAAAATATTATAGGGTTCCTGTCCATGAGGATTTTGTTGCACAAAAGTAATAATCAGGCTTTTGCTGTGCCTCTTTCTTCCATCCTTCAGTCATAAAACTCAATAATTCTTATAGGACTTTTTACCCATCCAATTAGACTGTTTGTCTTAAAAAAAGAGTATCTCACTTATTGGCAAACATTAGGGTTTCATTTGTGTAATCTAATGTTATTGCATTGGGTAAGTAATAAAAGAAGAATTTCAAAATACTGAATTAACTACACTATCTTAGTATAGAATAGCTCAGCTAAGTCAGTGAAAATAAACAATGCAGTTTATGGGTTCAATTTTATGTCAGAGTAAAGTACACATACATAAAACTTTCTACCAACTTGTGATCGGCTTATTGAATAGTTACTCTAAGAAAAAAGTAATGCATACTCAATTACGTAGCTAAATATATTAACCCAAATACAGATTATTTTAATGCATGCTGGTCCATGAAAAAGAAAATACATTTGTTTGAGATCAATCAAAATATTCAGCTAGATTATACATTCCTTAAACCTTCATTAGCTCCCAAAATAACTTATTATTATTTTTTCTAGTCAAGTTAGTCTTTGGAGGATGGAAAGGATTTCTGTCTTCTTTGCTATTATTTAATTATTTTTCTTAAAATTAATGTTGAGGGGAGTGAAAAGTTGGAACAGTGGTGGAAACATTTAACTACCAAGGCAGGTCACCATTCATTATTTGCTAAGATCTACTGGGATCCTCCAGAGAAGGCAATGGCACCCCACTCCAGTACTCTTGCCTGGCAAATCCCATGGGCAGAGGAGACTGGTAGGCTGCAGGCCACAGGGTCACTAAGAGTCGGACATGACTGAGCAACTTCACTTTCACTTTTCACTTTCATGTATTGGAGAAGGAAATGGCAACCCACTCCAGTGTTCTTGCCTGGACAATCCCAGGGACAGGGGAGCCTGATGGGCTGCCGTCTATGGGGTCGCACAGAGTCGGACACGACTGAAGCTACTTAGCAGCAGCTGCAGCAGCAACTGGGACCCTCGGAGAAGGCAATGGCACCCCACTCCAGTACTCTTGCCTGGCAAATCCCATGGACGGAGAAGCCTGGTAGGCTTCAGTCCATGGGGTCCCGAAGAGTCGGACACGACTGAGCAACTTCCCTTTCACTTTCACTGGGTTTCCCTGGTGGTTCAGAAGGTAAAGAAGCTGTTTGCAATTCAGGAGACATGGATTCAATCTCTGGGTCAAGAAGATCCCCTGAAGAAGGGAATGGCGACCCACTCCAGTATTCTTGCCTGGAGAATGCCATGGATAGAGGAGCCTGGCGGGCTACAGTCCATGGGGTCGCAAAGAGTTGGATACAACTGAGTGACTAACAGATACACACACACACACACACACACACACAGTGGGACCCCACCCACCATCCATCTAATTGTTTACTCACTCATTAGCTAATTGTGCACAACAATCAGAGGCCAGGCGCAGTAATAGGTGTTTTGGACATTGAAACAAAATCAAAACCTTGCTGTCTTGAATGTCTCATTAAACAGGTTAAGTATAGACGTATTAACTCTAATGATCTCTCAGATATAGAGAATGGACTTGTGGACACAGTAGGGGAAGGAGAGAGTGGCACAAATGGAAAAAGTAGTGTCAGCATGTATACACTCCCATGTGTAAGATAGATAGCTGGTGGGAAGGTGCTATGTAACACAGGGAGCCCGGCCTGGAGCTCCGTGATTTCCTAGAGGCGTGGGTTGGGGGAGGGGAGGGAGGCTTAGGAGGGAGGTGATACATGTGTACTTATGGCTGATTTGCATTGTTGTACAGCAGAGACCAACACAGGCTGTAAAGCAGTTTTCCCCCAATTAAAAATAGTTTTTTTTTTTTTTAAAAAGCAAACTTCTGAAATACGTTGATACTCTTCTTTTTGCACTGCCATAGGAGAGTGAATGGGGCTTCCCGGGTGCCTCAGCGGTAAAGAATTTGCCTTCCATGCAGAAGACACAGGAGATGTGGGTTCCATCCCTGGGTCGGGATGATCCCCTGGAGAAGGGAATGGCAACTCACCCCAGTATATTCTTGCCTGGAGAATCGCATGGACAGAGGAGCCTGGCGGGCTACAGTCCGTATATTGCACAGAGTCGGACAGGACTGAAGGGACTGAGCACAAGCCCGAGTAGAGTGAATGGGGTAAGTCATAAGCTTGGATGGATGATAGCTCACAATTAAAGGCAGTTTGCGGACGACTCAGATGCGTATTTCATTTTCCTCTGTGCTAGCTCACTGTGCCTTTACTTCCACACCCATGGCAGTCTGTCCGGCAAGCGTGGGTTCAAGTTGGCGTCTCATCTAATATCCCATTGTTTTCTCCCTCAGAGAAAAATGTCAGGATTGGAGAGATGTGATTTAGATGGTGTGAAAAGCATAAATTAACCATATTTTATTAATGGAGAGGTTGTTTTAAAACCAGATAATGCCGCTATCCAGCTGTCTCTGAAGTCCTGAATTGCTGCCCAATAACTCATGGAGATTTCTCAGCTTAAAGTTTGATTTTCTGATAATAGATCCTGTAAGGTGTTATTTACCTCATCAGGAACAATTTTATATTAGATTTATATAAGTATATTCAATACTTCTCATCTAGTATAGATCCATGGCAGTGGTCACTGGGTCTAGCAAATACTTACTTAGCATCTAGACTTTCATTAAGGTGCTGAGGTGGTGGAGTCTCTGAAGGGGAGAATCCCATCACTTCCTGAGTTTTGAATGCACTGATAAGTAAAACCAACCATGGTACCTGTACTCCAAACATAATTTTATTACTGATGAAGGTTAAACTGGTAGACATAGTTAAGTGTGAAAGCCAAATGGAAGAGATGTGTGAAATTTGAGTGTCTGATGGATTTATCTATCCAGTTATGGTAACTGACCAGGGCTGGACTTCCCGTCTGCACTCTAGAGAGGCAGGAACTGCTTAAGCAAGCGAAGCAAAAATTGTGTTCTCTGTTGCAACCTGAATCCAAAGAGGAAAAGCAAGAGTCAGTCCACGTTCCCTTCCACAATGTGAGTAAGAGGGCAAAGAGACCAAGATTTACAACCCGCTGAGTTCCCTCTTCTTAGAAATAATCCTCAGAAGTAGAGGGGAAATACCCAGCCCTGCATGCGGCAGAAAAGAATTCTCAATGAAGTGAAGAGAGTCAGAAAATATACCAGGCTTGGGAAGATCCCCTGGAGAAGGGAAAGGCTGCCCACTCCAGTGGTCTGGCCTAGAGAATATCATGGACTGTACAGTCCATGGGGTCACAAAGAGTCAGACATGGCTGAGTGACTTTCACTTTCACATGTTAACAATTGTTCTAAGAGACTTTAACTTACATTAACTTGTTAACTCTCACAGTAACCCTATGAACGAGAAACTTTTCTTAATCTCACTGTACAAATTTGGAGAGGGAGGCTTACAAAAGTTAGGTAACTTTTTAAAAACAATCTGTCCCATAAGGTAAGACTCCTATAAATCAAGTAGTGTATTTCTGTGAGGGAGAAAGTGAAAAAGTGATAAGTGAAAGTCATTCGTCTGTGTCCAATTGAACAAAGAATTTTTGAGAGTTATTGAAGGATACGGCTACCCACTCTAATATTCTGGCCTGGAGAATTCCATCAACTGTAGAGTCCAGGCCAGAATACTAGAGTGGGTAGCCATATCCTTCAATAACTCTCAAAACTGTGTGGTCATGGAGAATCCTGTGGCAATTCAGAAGACAGCGAGTAGACCGATTTGGAAATATAGATGCAAAGTCTCCTGCAAGTCTGAGTGTAACATAAAGATATTTCAGATATAGTAAGACAAGGAATTTTTACCAGTGGAAGAATTGCTTCAGGATGTTCTTAGTAACAATTAAGAATAGGCATGGAACTCCATGGGCTGGGGGGTGGGCAGTGAAACTAGAAACTGGCAACATTTTAATAAATTGAGAACTATTCACATTTTAATATAAATGCTGGAGCTTCCTTGCACAAAAATGTCCAGTTGCCTTAGATGGTTCCCATCAAATCCTGCTACAAGTTGTTGTATACATGTTAAATTTTGCTTTGTAGTACAAATTCCCTTCAACTTACTATTCTTTATCTTCTCCTTCATGCTATTAGTATTATTTTGAGGTTGATACCAAAATGAAACCTCTAGCTAGGTGGTTCCCTGCTGGTAAAATTTCAAGATGTGATCAAGTAGTTTGCTCTGTATTAATTTATGCCAACACATAAGAAACTATTTAATTTTTTTGTTTTGTTTTGTTTTGGTTTTCAGTTACATTGAGATATAATTGCCACATGGTACTATATAAGTTTAAGGTGTATAGCATAATAACTTGACTTATATATTACAAAATGATCATGACAATAACTTTGGGTTTAACACCCATCACTTCATAAGCATTTGTCATTACTGTCAAATGACTAATAATCCTGAGTATCTGTGGCATGAACTGAAGCCATAAAGTTAAAATTTCTCTTTCCTACCAAAGTTTAAACAAGAGCCGGAGGTATGAATTTGGAAAGGTTTTCACAACACATAGAAGTAGTTTTCTAAGGGAAAACGGAGAGATGCTGTCCATTTGTTCAGCTCTTCCTCCTAAGTGTTGTGAAAAAATTATCATTGTTGGCATCTACGGGGAATACAGGTAATTAAATTTTCCAAGTAGAGCGATAAACCTTCTTCTCCCAAAGTTACAAGTTAGTACCAAATGGTGAAAGGGAGCATTTAATGAAGTGGAAGGAAGCAGTGTGACCTGTTGGTTTACAGTAGTTTGTAGGTGACAATTTTGTCTTGCTTTTGTTTTTGTCTACATGGGAAGACTACTCTCTCCCCTTTTCCTTTCTTTGAGGCTTTCTGCCTCTGGGTGTTACAGATTTTTCCCTGCTGCAACTAGCCATGTCTGAGCAGGACAGCTGACCTTCAAAAGTAAATACGATTAAAGCTGAACAAATCAGGTAATTACAATAAAAACAGGGCTCGACAAGCAACCTCTGAACAGAATTACAGTTCTGTATACACACTACACGTTCAATTAAAATGATTGAGAATGAAGAAACTAATGCCTTTACTTCAGATTTTTAGGGTGCCAACATTCTACCTGCTGCCATGGGTTAGAGAAGAGATTAGGAGGAAAGGAAAATTCTAGCGATTTTATGTGGAATTGCTGTCCCCTAGATGTAGAATGTTGCTAGTTTTAGAACCTGAAGGTGCCTTTCAGTTTAAAAAAATTTTTATTGTATCACATCCTAAATTCTCTGTTCATATTACAGATTGTGTTAGTGATCTATAATTACATTAGAATTCTTATTTTATGAATGTCTTATTGTACAGATTTATTACCATGTTTGTAGAGATATAACCACAGTCTGCTATTTTGGCCAGTGGCCAATAGGTCGATAGCTGACTTGCAGAATCAAATCTGCATGTAGGCACCAAAGAAAATGTCACTTATTTATATTTTTTAGAAAATTATTCAGTGACAATATAATAGCATCTTAGTTAAGAAATCAATTAAAATCAACCGTATAATTTAGTTTGTCAAACTCAATTTTATAATTTTTATTTTTCCCTCTTCTCCATGAAAATGCACAATGGACTATATATATATATATATACATATATAGTTTGTTTGCATTTTGCTTTGGCGATCTGAGGTTATAGCAACACAAGAAAATATAGTCAAGCAACTTAATTTCATTTCCTTAATCTAACATTTCCAAAAACAGCATTTTGCGGTTGTGCTTGAAAAAAAAATCTTTTTTTCTGTATTTTGTTGTTATAAGCATTGAATTGTTCAATACTGCTACAGATATAGTCATGGGGACAGTCCTTTCAAGAACAGGTTGACCAGATTGAGGTCATTATGATGTATTAATACAACAAATCTTTTCACGTACCAGTATTAACATTTTTTATTGTCTTAAGTATAAATAAGGAGACTAGTTGAGTTTATGAGTGAACCATCTCAAGATTCACTTTTTAGAAGACTAAAATGATCATTACTATACTATCAATTTGCTAGAGAGCTGGCAAAATGCCGGTTAAAGCCTAAAACTCTATTTTCAAACTTTTCATAGTTGACACTGATGACCGAAATTCTAGGCTCAGTCCCTTGAGAGTAAAGGCTGTTCCTTTCTTTTAATTTGAAAATCTTCAGGAAATAAGTTTCTATGGGTATGTTTTTACACAGACAAGATAACATTTGCTAACGGCTTTTATTTATTTTCTGGTTACTTGATAAAATGTATCTCACCAATTTGATTGTCAGTTGTTTCCAAGTAAAGTCTCTGCGTCTTTGCTTTCATAGTCTTCATGTTTCTAGCGGGACATAGGCAGTCAGAGTTCTCAGCCCATATCTGCTTTCCTCTTTACCCAGTCTGCTATCCCGAGCAAGTCATGGTATGGCCGTGGCTCAGGAGGCCTCACTGCTGGCACGGGTAATATTTCCTGCCAACCTATCTCACAGTTTTGTTTTATCAATTGAATGATGCAATGTATGTGACTCTACTTTGTAAAGTCTCATGAAACGCTATGGTGCCCTTTTGTGCTCCTGTACACATTTAATGAGGGCTCAATGTAGCAATGCCTACTTAATGAAGGTGATATATATTAATGCTTAATTCGAACTTCAATTCCACCAATAGGGGCCTGGTAAACTCTCCCAAATAGCTAGGCATGTGACCTTAGGTAAGTGCTTTTCTTTTTCAGTTGCATCTATAAACTGGAACTGAAAAAGCTCAATTGTACTCCAGATAGCATTGTAAATATTAAAGTATGAGAAAGCATGCATTGATTCAGTTCAGCTCAGTCGCTCAGTTGTGTCCGACTCTTTGTGACCCCATGAATCGCAGCACGCCAGGCCTCCCTGTACATCACCAACTCCTGGAGTTCACTCAGACTCACAGCCATCAAGTCAGTGATGCCATCCAGCCATCTCATCCTCTGTCGTCCCCTTCTCCTCCTGCCCCCAATCCCTCCCAGTATCAGAGTCGTTTCCAATGAGTCAACTCTTCGCATGAGGTGGCCAAAGTATTGGAGTTTCAGCTTCAGCATCATTCCCTCCGAAGAAATCCCAGGGCTGATCTCCTTCAGAATGGACTAGTTGGATCTCCTTGTAGTCCAAGGGACTCTCAAGAGTCTTCTCCAACACCACAGTTCAAAAGCATCAAATTCTTCAGTGCTCAGCCTTCTTCACAGTCCAACTCTCACATCCATACAGGACCACAGGAAAAACCATAGCCTTGACTAGACGAACCTTTGTTGGCAAAGTAATGTCTCTGCTTTTGAATATGCTATCTAGGTTGGTCATAACTTTCCTTCCAAGGAGTGTCTTTTAATTTCATGGCTACAATCACCATCTGCAGTGATTTTGGAGCCCAGAAAAATAAAGTCTGACACTGTTTCCACTGTTTCCCCATCTATTTCCCATGAAGTGGTGGGACTGGATGCAATGATCTTCATTTTCTTAATGTTGAGCTTTAAGCCAACTTTTTCACTCTCCTCTTTCACTTTCATCAAGAGGCTTTTGAGTTCCTCTTCACTTTCAGCTATAAGGGTGGTGTCATCTGCATATCTGAGGTTATTGATATTTCTCCCGGCGATCTTGATTCCAGCTTGTGCTTCTTTCAGCCCAGCGTTTCTCATGATGTACTCTGCATATAAGTTAAATAAACAGGGTGACAATATACAGCCTTGACATACTCCTTTTCCTATTTGGAACCAGTCTGTTGTTCCATGTCCAGTTCTAACTGTTGCTTCCTGACCTGCATACAGATTTCTCAAGAGGCAGATCAGGTGGTCTGATATTCCCATCTCTTTCAGAATTTTCCACAGTTTATTGTGATCCACACAGTCAAAGGCTTTGGCATAGTCAATAAAGCAGAAATAGATGTTTTTCTGGAACTCTCTTGCTTTTTCCATGATCCAGCGGATGTTGCCAATTTGATCTCTGGTTCCCCTGCCTTTTCTAAAACCAGCTTGAACATCAGGAAGTTCACAGTTCATGGACTGCTGAAGCCTGGCTTGGAGAATTTTGAGCATTACTTTACTAGCGTGTGAGATGAGTGCAATTGTGTGGTAGTTTGAGCATTCTCTGGCATTGCCTTTCTTTGAGATTGGAATGAAAACTGTCCTTTTCCAGTCCTGTGGCCACTGCTGAGTTTTCCAAATTTACTGGCATATTGAGTGCAGCACTTTCACAGCATCATCTTTCAGGATTTGAAATAGCTCAACTGGAATTCCATCACCTCCACTAGCTTTGTTCGTAGTGATGCTTTCTAAGGCCCACTTGACTTCACATTCCAGGATGTCTGGCTCTAGATGAGTGATCACACCATCGTGATTATCTGGGTCATGAAGATCTTTTTTGTACAGTTCTTCTGTGTATTCTTGCCACCTCTTCTTAATATCTTCTGCTTCTGTTAGGTCCATACCATTTCTGTCCTTTATCGAGCCCATCTTTGCATGAAATGTTCCCTTGGTATCTCTAATTTTCTTGAAGAGATCTCTAGTCTTTCCCACTCTGTTGTTTTCCTCTATTTCTTTGCATTGATCGCTGAGGAAGGCTTTCTTATCTCTTCTTGCTGTTCTTTGGAACTCTGCATTCAGATGCTTATATCTTTGCTTTTCTCCTTTGCTTACTATATATCAATATACAATTGCAGAATATTAGTCAAAATTATGCTTTCAACATTTTATTATGAAAGAAGTTTTAATATACCAAATCCCATATACCTAGCTACTTAATATTTTATTATACTTGCTTTATCACATATGTGTCTTTTATCAATCCATCAAGACTTCATTCTAATAAAGATATAAAATTAGATCTGAAAATACCTTAAATGTGATAGAATCCAGCCTCTGCCCTTTATGGATTCTGGAACAGAAGGCCATAAGGGTAGAAGTGAACTGCAAACTGTATGCTGCTCAGAGCTGAAAACTACACTTTTGGAATCATTTTGTTGCTTTTTTAAAAAACAGATTTTCAGGCTTCAACTGAATAGTATAGTAGTAGTGTCAGTCACTCAGTCACTTCTGACTCATTGCGTCCCCATGGCTGCATCACTCCAGGGTCCTTTGTCCATGGGATTCTCCAGGCAGGAATCCTGAAATAAGTTGCCATTCCCTTCTCCAGGGGATCTTCCCGACCCAGTGATCAACTCAGGTCTCCTGCATTGCAGGACAATTCTTTACTGTCTGAGCCACCAGGGAAGTCCCAAGAATACCCGAGTGGGTAGTCATTCCCTTCTCCAAGATATATAATCCAGCCTGTTCCCTTTATGGATTCTGGAACAAAAAGCTATAGGGTAGAAGTGACCTGCAAACTATCCACTGCTCAGAGCTGAGAAGAATGGTTGGGGTGGTTTTGTTGATGTTGTTTAAACAGGTTTTCAAGCTTTAGCTGTATGGCCAGAAGTCATTTAAAGTAAAAACAAGCAGAAAAGGGTTACTTTTTCGTCAGATCTGCACTACACACTGGATATTCTATATGAAGAGCTGCAGTAAAAGAATGAAACTTGTTCCTGCATCCCAGCAAACATTTCTATGCTGCTGCTGCTGCTGCTAAGTCACTTTAGTCGTGTCCGACTCTGTGCGACCCCATAGATGGCAGCCCACCAGGCTCCCCCGTCCCTGGGATTCTCCAGGCAAGAACACTGGAGTGGGTTGCCATTTCCTTCTCCAATGCACGGAAGTGAAAAGTGAAAGGGAAGTCACTCAGTCGTGTCCGACTCTTCATGACCCCATGGACTGCAGCCTACCAGGCTCCTCTGTCCATGGGATTTTCCAGGCAAGAGTGCTGGAGTGGGGTGCCATTGCCTTCTCCGAGCATTTCTATAAGTACCTCTATATTTGGGTGACCATCCTCTTCTTCTAAACCCTCCCATCATTAGCTAAGTACTAGCATGTGAAAAATTGCATCTGTCAGAGATGTAAAAATAATTATGCCCACCTTGGTCTTTTCTACTTACTAATTTGGGCCACGGATTGGTAACCTTTGTTTTGCCTGCTGTGCAGTCATAAATTACTTTTATAGATCAAGAGAATTTGAACTTTCAAAACTGCTGTTTTAGCTTAAAATGTTATGATTTAGATATTCTATTTATGTGAGAGGAAACTAATGACAACTCTCGTAAGCAATTTTTTTTTTTATTCCTCATTCAAATTCTTGCCTTAGCATTCGGTTTCTTATCTCAAAATAGTAATATGTCCACAGAGGAGAGTTTGACTATGTATGTAGTCACTGTGCATTTAAATAATCATAAAAGGATTAGTACAGGGCTTCAATAGTAATGGAAATGGTCTGCAGTCTCATCACACTGCCACTTTGACCACTTAATGTATGTGGATTTCAAGAGACTCATTTGGAATCTTTTTAAATCACATTCAGCCTTATATTATGATATTTGGGAAGTTAAATAATCATGTTGATTTATTTCCCTTACATGAGAAAAGACTGATACATTTTCAAATATCAATTTAAAGGTGACATGAGATAAACTTTCTAGATTACTATTATTTTTTCTAGGTTACTCACCTAAGAAGAAGCAAAAGTCCATAAAACATGAAATGAATAACTTTCCTTAAACTACTATTGTTTTATAGTTTGAGTGTTTATTATTTAATAATTTCAAATATGACAGTTATTTTGATTCAGTTTCTTTCTGCTATTGCAGGCTGTAATAGTTAATAACTGGTTCTGTACTATGGAGTATAGGTACTTAATATAAAAGCAACTTTAAATAATAAATATATAGTCATTCTGACACATGCATTTTACTGCTCCAATCAAAATGTCTAAAGTATAAAAGATTTATTTGAAATTTTGTCATTTTTATATTTCCTCATCTGACCAATATGATAAAATGATTTGTCAGGATAATTTGCAATCCTTTAAAATAGCAAAAACCATTTTTCTCATAAACTCCAAAATATTCCCACAAAGTAAGTAAATGCTATGCGTTTTTTATTTATTGTGCTGTTGGGGAAATCAAGGCATTAGCACAGGTCAAATAGTACTTGACCATAGACTAAAAATTACTCATGAAATGCATGGAAAATTGTTTGAGAGTGCCGATCTTCCAGCAGGCAGAGTATCGTTCCATTAGATTTCAACACTTTCATCTTAAGGATAACCCATTACTTGTCCTTTGGAAGCATCATTGAAGAAAAGCAGCACAAGAGAAAATCTGTATCTCTCCTTAGCCCATAGCATTGTGTTTATCATTAACATAAAAAGCAAGTGATAAATGATTATTGAGTCACCAAACATGAAGCAATGAATGAATAGCAGAAAAGAGGAACAAATGAGTGAAAAGACAGTCTGAGTGTATCCATACTCAAAGCATTTATACATGGATTTGGAAGAAGTGCATTGTTTTGAATTATAACAGTTTTTTTTTCCTCTCCCATTCTTTCTTACTGTATTTATATTAATGGCAACCATGCTTGAAAGAGAAAGAGCAATACTGACTGTCCTTTGTATCATACCCTCTGGTCCTGCTTACGGGAAATCGTCCACTATGACCATAGCATGGTCTGAAAGGAAATAAGTGATGGGGGGAAAAAAAAATCTGAAATTCTGGCAGGGTGCCAACTGAATACCATGTCTAATAATGTAATCTGAAAGCTAGAAAGTCTGTATTTCTTCAGGCATCACATCCTTCAGTAGCATTAAAGATGAGAAATGACATGGAGAAATAAAGTTTCTAAGACGAGTACCTTGGGTTAGTTATCTGACTGTCAGAACCGCACCACTCCAAAATAAGGTAGGAACTTCCTAGAACTTTCTAAGACTAGAGCGCGTATAGGGAAGGAAAGCTCTCTGACTTCGATTTTAGGCCGATTTCCTTGTTAGGTACTGCATAGTGGTTTTCTCCTTCTAACTTTGTGATGGCAGACATCTGGGCATGGGCCAGTAGAAGCAAGATCTATGACTAAGATCCTGCAACACAGTTTCCTTGGGAAATAATATTTGTTCGTGTAGAACTTGCTAATTCTCTTTGGTTGAGTGCAATGGAAACAAAAACATTACTGTTAACTAATCTGTTTGCAATTCTATTCTGGTCCACGGCTCCAAGAAATGCATCTCAGAAGTCGGTGAATATAGTAGCTGTTAGTCAGCCTTAAGCTTTTGTATTTATCCTAATTCAAAGCACTCATCTCTGAGTATTTTGTGCCTGTCCCACACAACTGATGATCCACTTAACTTTCCAGTTGTCTTTCAAGTTCACTTCCTTTTTTCTATGTGTTATAGTCCTTCACCTTTGAAAGTCTGACAGAATGCTGTTTATTAATCTCATGCTATAGTGCTTTGGTCTTCTGTTGGTTTATGTGATGTCACTGGTAAAGTTCGTGCTGAGACATCATATCAGAAAGAAAGGGGGGGAGGGGGAATCTAGACTTGACCCAGAGGATCTGACAG
Organism: Bos indicus; assembly: GCF_029378745.1. Classification (NCBI taxonomy): domain Eukaryota; kingdom Metazoa; phylum Chordata; class Mammalia; order Artiodactyla; family Bovidae; genus Bos; species Bos indicus. The sequence continues at coordinate 48,495,951 of NC_091782.1, read as the reverse complement.
CAAAACATATGAGCTAACCTTCCCTCTTACAGCCTTTATCTGGGACATTCAGCATGAAATGAAGTGATGACCTATATAGTTTGACTGTACTGTATCTCAGGATGCAAACTTTGATCAAGTATTTTTCTTCTGTGTAATGAAGATTGGCTTTCTACGAGGAATTTTACCTATCTTTTGGAAGGTAAAAGTTTTCACACCTTTTAGAAAAAATCCTTCTAGTAGCTATATGACATCTATTTATAGAGACTATTCAAGAGAAATAAAAGACTTCCCATTGTCATCATTTTTTTCCTCTTCCTTCAATAAATTCAGCTCCTTACAAAAGCGTTGATCTTGATGTTATTATTTTTAGTATTCTAGTAAAGAAAAGAGAATCTTCAGTGCTCCTTAAGTGTCCATAATAGATGAGAACATTTAAAATGCTAATTTGAGTGAAATTTGTGTCCAGTATTTAGACTGTTGGGCTTCCCTGGTGGCTCAGACAGTAAAGAATCCTCTGTTACAATGAAGCTAGAACTCTTCCAGTGAGAAGGGGCAGAGTACCACTGAGAAGTCCATTTGCTCGGTGGAGGAATGTATTCCTTCAAGATGCCTTATTTCAATAAAATTATAGTTTGTTTTTGCTTGTTCATTGACTTGCTTGCTCATTTTAGAGTTGGGAAGGGAACCCAGAGTCCAACTGTTTCAGTTCTCTCACAATACAGGTGGCAAAACTGAATTCTAGAAAGCAAGGTAGGATCTCACACGTGCTGAGTGTCCTCTGTTTTACCACCAGCTGATTCTTAAACTCTGAGTCTAGATGTTCTATGAGTGTAGGAGAGATGGTTTATTTTAAATGTTCGACCAAAATGACCTGTCATCTAATGTATAAAGGCCTTCGAGTAACAAAACACAGCCAGAGAAGGTTGAACACCCAGCCAATGGAACAAAGGCTTTTTGCTCAGGAACTCTGTATCAGTGACCTCTATTGTCCCTGAAGTTCCTGTGTCTGATGGGATGCTGCTGTGATCGCAGCTCACTGTGGGGAATAATTCTGCTGAGTCTCGTGCTACAAGTGCAAGGGACCCATGGGGACCCAGAAATGGAAAAGCAACAGGAATATGTAAGATGCCTGATGGATGCTTATCTCATCAATACCAGAGACATTTGTGCAATTCCCATAAAATTTCTGGTATGATAAAACTGTTTCTCAGTACTTTAAGCTCTGCTCACTTTTAAATATCTAGGATTCTTACCTTTTTTCTGCTATTCTAAGTATGTATGCAATAGGTTACATATTCCTACATTCCCAGTGGTTATGACTCACCAATATATGTATTCCAATGTCTAGCTCCTCAAATTACCTCTGGTATAAGGATTTTCATAAGGGTTTACCTCTGTAATTGATGTTTAAATACTATTATTTTTTAATATAATACTTACTGTGATTTTTCAAAGTACTTAGAAGCCAGATTCCAGTTATCCTCAGGCTTGCACTGATGGTTAAGAATCCACAAATTGCATTTGTACCATCTTTAGAAACCTCTATTTTTTCTTGTTAACTTGTGATTTGTTGGAAAAAGCAAGGTGGGTCCCAGCTTCTGGGTGATTTTAAGAAGTTTTAAAGCTATGCTATATTACCCATGCTACTGAGCTACTCTACCTGCTCTATCTAGGCAAGCAGACATGAAAACAGACACTCTCATTTAAGTCACGTGAAAGAAACTTACCAAAAAGGGTACGTTTTTTTTTTTCCTTTTATGTCCTTTCTGCAAACTCAAAACTCATCCTTTCCCACAAACTCAAAATTCTACAGAGTCCTTTTACTAGAATAATCCACTGCTTTGCAGAGTGAGCCATGCTTAACACAATATTGTTCCCAGAAAAAAGAGTTCCATGATTAACTAAGGAAAGACAACAAAGGGAGAGCTTGATAAACACTTGAATCTCAATAAGCAGGTTTATTTATTTCAGGTTTTCTCCATGGGTTTATTCAGTTTTCCTTTTTTGGTGACTGTGCTTGGGATGACTATAAGGAGACAGAGAATCCATGCAAAAATTTTCAAATTTAATTGGGCACAGAACATTTTTAAAAAGACATATCTTAGAGATGCAGGGTCTTGTAGAATAACTTTGAAAAAACTTTGACCAACCCTTTCCTAACCCAGCATCCTATTTAATTTCTTTCATGAATATTTTAAAATGTGCTATTTAATTATTTTTCTCTTCATGTTCAGTGAAAAAAATAAAAATGGAAATATTAGTTGCTAAGTCATGTCCAATTCTTTGGGATCCCCTGGACTGTAGCCCACCAGACTCCTCTGACCATGGAATTCTCCAGGCAAGAATACTGGAGTGGGTTGTCATTCCCTTCTCCAAGGGATCTTCCCAATCCAGGGATGGAACCCAGGTCTCCCGCATTACAGGCAAATACTTTACTCCCTGAGCACCTAAGTGAGTTTCTGATTTGTTGCTAATAATGGAAATTATCACGTGCAACCATTTACATTTTCTGGATTCTGTTCGAGATCTTGTAAACCTGAAACAGGACTAGAACTTGAGTGATATGGACCCAGGTCACCTTCAGTTCCAAAGGGCAATTATAATAGAAAATCATACACTCTTCTGAGTTTTCCTTTAATTTTCTTCTTGGTGAGTTTGTATATCTTCCATGAAGTACGTCCATGGTAGAAAGCACTCATGCTAGGGATTTCAAAGTGTTATCACAAGTATTGATTACTTGAAATGTGTTGTGATTGGGATATGACTGAAACCCTTCATTCTGAAACTATTCCTGAGATGGACAAGGAAGGCGATTTATTCAGTAGTTACGTGGAAAAACTTGTGCTTTGGAAGGAAGTTCGGAGTGTTCGGGGATTTATAGGTTTGGGGTACACCATTTCTGGCAATTTAGGTTGTGAATTTTGTTAGGTATTGTTAGAGAACCTATGCAATTCCTTAAATGCTAATCTTATTCCTGAAAGACCACTCTAAGTAATGGTGGACCTCTTCTGAAAGGATTTTTAAACTCTGTAAATCAGCTCTATAATAGCAGTGGTTTTATGGTTTGCACCAGTGATGTCTTTACTGCATCTTATCCACAAATTCACCCTTCAGTACCAGCCTCTGATAACTATTCGACTCAGCCATTTGTCTCACACAGCGGCCACAATGGAAAGCTCGGTCAGAGGAGGGCACAGTAGAGACAAGGCAGGAGGGAGAGGATTGTTTCCTTCCTGGTTCTAGTGGGTCTGATTTTGCTCTTTCCTGCCCGTGTATGTGTTCAGTCAGTAGGGCAGCTGTGTGGAGCCATCAGCAGATGCCCTGCCCATTCTGCATCCAGGGTGGACTGTTCCTCCAGGACCTCACAACCTGGGCCGGAGCTTGGGATGACGCCGTGGGTCTTCCCAATGCGGCAGCCATGCTCCAAGCTCCCACCGAGCAGCTGTCCTCCGGCCCAGCTTGAGCTGGATCAGCCGGGCTCACTTGCCTGCAGCCCAGAGGTTTGTTGGTCTGTCCCAGAGTGGGTATCCCGTACTCCTGGTCTCACATCATGACAGTGCCCAGCTCCCTTCCAGGCCTGCCCATGAGCTTTGGCTTGCTTACACCCTGAAGGTTTTCTTGCTTACACTTGCCTGGGAAAACCAGTACATATCTCTGCCATGCGGTGGAAGGAAATCACACCTTCTCCGATGAGGTCAGAATCTCTGCCTTGGGAGAGGGCTTCACTTCCAACTTTGTCCTTTTTTGAGTTCTTTCTCATCCCTAGGAAACCTGTCAGAATCATCTTTACATCTTTGTACTACCTTTTCTAAGATAGTTCAATAATTCTTAATATTAAACAGTTTTTTAAATTACTCAGATATCTCTTTTTAAGTACATGAACAATCTCTCCTGATTGAACCCTCACTAATACTAAAAAAGATATCTAGCCCTAGTTCCCTAGAGAGGGAAAGTACCAGAATGGATATAGCTCCTGTTTTCCTTCCACAATTCACGTACTAGATCTGCCCCTTAGCAGTAGAATCACCTCTCATAGCCTCTCATGAGCCTCTCATAGCTTCATCCTTAAAGCCCACAAAGATGTGAAAACCTAACAATTTCATACACATGGAATGTACGAAATCCATGTGGAATACAGTGACTGTAATGTGGTGCGTACTGAACACAGAGCAGATAATGTACTAGCTAAGTGAGTTCTTCATTAGGATCCTCTTTCCAAAAATCAAGAAAAATACGAATGTCATAGCTATTTTTGTCTTCCTTTATATACATTTTATAAAGAGTACAGATACAATATAATAATTACTCTGGTATAAAAATATTCACATATATGAGTAGGGAGAGAAAATACTAGCTCTTTCTAAGAAGACTCAACTTCATGAGAATGCTTTAACTGTGGTTAGGGACGTAGCTCTTAAGTCTTGAAAGTCAAAGTGTAGAAAGGAGGGCTGTTTTACAAGGAGAAGTGTTCATGGACTCAAGAGTGCTGAAATCAGAATCTGAAGAAAAAGGAAGCCGGGTTCTGCAGGTGAACATCCACAGCGTCCTTGCAGCTCCGGCCGCTGTCAGGGTTAGCTGATAATAACTCACAGGTGCCCCATTTCCCAGAGAACTGCCCTGAACTGTACCACTGTATTCCCTTCTTGAGGGGCAGAGCCAGTCTCTGCTGAAAGTTGACTGATCTGGTTGTCAGAGTCCTGTGGCCCCCGCTGCTAAAATTTAGCTTCAGAGCTTTCCATGGGATCCGTCTGAAAATACTGGCCTTCACCCTCCCAATCCTGCTCCCCTGAGTCCACTTCTCTCCTAGTAAAGCACAAAACACGAGGTAAACTGGAAGGCACTTATCCTTGAGGCCCCCAGTGAGCTTATGCCTGCTTCTTCAAGCCCTGTGTAGCCCTCTCCTGCATTTACATTGAGCTGGGCCTGGTGTCAAGCTTTGGCTGATGGGATATTCAGTTCAGTTCACTCACTCAGTCGTGTCCGACTCTTTGTGATCCCATGGACTGCAGCAGGCCAGGCCTCCCTGTCCATCACTAACTTCCAGAGCTTACTCAAACTCATCTCCATTGCATCAGTGATGCCATCCAACCATCTCATCCTCTGTCGTCCCCTTCTCCTCCCGCCTTCAATGTTTCCCAGCATCAGGGTCTTTCCAATGAGTCAGTTCTTCACATCAGGTGGCCAAAGTATTGGAGTTTCAGCTTCAGCATCAGTCCTGATGGGATGTTAGTAAGAATAATGCAAACAGAGGTTTGCTAAGCTTCATGCACTGTAATGTGTCACCCTGAAGCTCCTTCTAGGAACCTAGTTGCTCCCTGTGAGAAGCACAAACCACGTGAGGAGTCAAGTGGATGAGGACCAGGGCATTCTCAGAAGTTTCGTGTGAGTTCACGACAGCCAGCCGGCACTCTCTGCCAACCAGGCGCAGGAGTCCAGTCAGGTGACGCAACAACAAGAAATCCACTGAGCTAAGCCCAGGTAACCAGAAGATAATGAAAGATACTTAAATGGTCAAAATCTGGAAATCTTTTTTAGTGCGTGCCAAGTAGCTTCAGTCATGTCTGACTCTTTGTGACCCCGTGGACTGTAGCCCGTGAGGACCCTCTGTCCATGGGATTCTCCAGGCAAGAACACTGGAGCGGGTTGCCATTTCCTCCTCCAGGGGATCTTCCAGACCCAGGGACTGAACCTGTGTTTCTTGCATCTCCTGCACTGGCAAGTGGGTTCTTTAGCACCACCGGGAAGCCCAGGCCATTGCTCTTACTTTACCCTATATTCAATCCTCCTAATCACTAAAATTTATCAGTATTTCTGTCTCTGTTTTACACAGGCCTGGCTAGATATCTTAATTTCCCTTTGTATTTTGCTTGCCAGTCAGTTCAGTGAGTCATGGCAAATTATGATAGTACATTTTCACATTTACTTTCTAAGTCTCAAAATTACTCATTTTTTAATACATTAAAGCATTTCAGCCTGACTCTTGAAAGTGAGCAATAGAGTTGCAATGCAAAGTGGTTATCTAACAGGGAGTGCCTTCTAAGCGGTGAACGGTCTGCTGTAGTTAAGGCTTCATTAGCCCCATTTCTGAAATGGTACCTACTGACCTCCTCTTTATATTTGGCTAAACAATAAAAGCTTGGTTCCAGGTCCCATTTATATTTGTACTGTACTCTTCTTATATTTATTTTAAGGATTACACAGTTGTTATTACTTCTAACATTTTTAAGGTAATGAGTCAGTCATATTTATATTTTCTTTTGCTCAAGTAGCTGCTCAATAATATGCAGAAAAATTCATCCCAATTATAGTAACAATTCTAATAAGTGTATGAATCTGCATAAAATATTTTAGTATGCAAATAAATGCATAGCTATATATTTATGTATAGTTCATAAATACACATGTGAATATGTGCATATATTAATGTATATAATTAAATGAATAAATGTTAAGGGACAAGTAGAGGTTCTTGTTTGCTGAAATCAATGCTACAGTCATAGCCAATATGTTACCCACATATGGGTAGTGAATATAGCCTGAAAAGCTCTGATAACATTTCTGAACTACACATCTAAATAATGAACAACAAACAGTCACAGTACAATTGTCTGCAAGCATTAACTTGTACTAAAGGCACCAGCCTGCTTAGGAACAAAGACGGCACTGTGAGAGCCTTTCTTAACAGAAGATGAAGTAGTAAACACGTCTTTAGACATATTTTTTTCCCTCAGACAAAGCTTCTGTTACCACATTATCTTGTCAAGTTGTATGAAGTCTGGATGGATCAATACTTACATAGGTAACTTCTAAGGCACACCTGGTCTTCCAGGAGGTGACATGTTAATTAAATAGATAGCATTCTTTTTCCTAATGTACAAACGCTTGAATGTTAGTGCTTCTTTCGGATCCCTTAGCCTCTGTTTTAATACTTTCGTGAGCTTGAGGGCTAAACCCAGCCAAGAAACCTAGTAAAATGTAATAATTTGGGAATGTTAATAGCGATATTTTGGCGAAAGAGAAAAATGAAAATTTTTCCTTTGATCTCATTTGGCCTCTTTTGCTTACCGCAAAGTATGAGGTGTGTCTCTGAGTCTTAAAACAGATATTTTGTAAGTTAGTTCGGTTTTGAAAAATATTAAGAATCTTGTCTAATACCAGACTCACACTTTTGTGATTTCCTAAGCCAGAATGTCAAATTTGGCTGGTTTACAGATCTTCAGGGCAGGAGCAGTTCAGGATCAATTTTATTGTGGCTTATGAATGTGAAACATCCAACCTACCTAAGAAGGTTACCCTTTGAGAAAGCAATGCCCTCACTAAATCCCACATCATTTTTTTTTTAACCATGGAAATAAGAATACCATTATTTACTTTCAATTATATAATCCAAAGAGTGTAGAATTTGAAGCAAAAACTGTGTTGAATCACACTGATGCCACTTTGTAAATGAAAATTCTTGAAAATCTTACTTTCTGAGATTCAACTTCATCAGCTAAAATAACAACAAAATTCCAAAATAACTTTAAGACTATGTTAAACATATTCAAAAATATGACTTCTTTTTCTTTTGTCTTTTAAAATGGCCATTATTCTCTTTCACAGAAAAAATGAGACTTTCATTTTCATTTTTAATTGGTAAATTTTTATTCTACTTTCTAAAATTCAAAGAAGTGATTAAATAGAGGACTGTCCCTATTGTTTCTCTAATTTCTAATTTTGTTGCAAAGCAGGAAGTTATGAATATGTTATTCATTATTAACATTACTAATAATTGATGTTATGTGGATTAAAGAAGTGAAGTTATATTAGCAAATATTTAAAGCAATAATAGTCTATTGGAAAGAGTGGAATAAGATGTATACTAATGAAATACTAGTGAAAGTTTTTGTTTGCACAACTTTTCAGGAAAATATTTTGTCAGTGGGTATCATGGACCATCACAGGACACCATACAAAAATATTTATTATAATGCTCTTTATTATGCAAAAATTTGGAAACAAAATTATCTAACACAACTAGATTTTTTAAAAAAAATAATGGTCCATCTATATGTCAGACATTTAGTTAGTCATTTTAAATATTTTCCAAAGAAATGAAAAGAAAGAGAACTAAAGCACTCATGATATAGTATTAAGTTAAAACATAAGTTTGCAAAACAGAATAAATATAAAGAATGAATATACTTTTGCTCCACCTTTCAAAGGAAGGAAAATAACCAAAACCACTCTATGATTTGATATTTTTCTTCATTAATACATGCTAATTCTAATGGCATTTGAAATTAAAATTTCCTTCTCCTAAACGCCATATGCTACTGAGAATATACAGTTTTCTGTGTTTTGTTTTGTTTACTGTGGATCATTTTCAGTCCAGGGTATCTTCCCAACCCAGGGATCAAACCCAGGTCTCCTTCACTACAGGCGGATTCTTTACTGTCTGAGCCACCAGGGAAGCCCCTTTAAAAGGTGCATAACTAAAGCATTTAAGGTGTAATATTTTTATCATACTCCCCCCAATTTTTTTTCTACTATGAAGTTGTACCTATAAAAACCTTGGACACAGTGCTTAGTAGCTGTGTTGAAAAATTATTTCCTTCTTCTCCCAACCCATAAATATGAATATTTTCCCAAGAATTTATCTTCAACCATTTCTTCTCCAGTTATTCTCTCTTCATTCACTATCAGATGAAAACTTCCGGCTTCAACTAAAACCTTAAAACAAATGACAACCCGGGCTGACTTGTCTCCCAGGATACCATCCAGGAGCAAAGTGTGTGTGTGCGTTGCCGTCTCGGTCTGTGATGCTACTTGATTGCTAACAGATCTCACATGAGCTCTCTCATATCCCACCTAGTCTCATCCCTCTTTCTGTGATTTCTTTTTTTGTGGATGACATCACCCTCTTCCCCGTGATTCAGTTTTTAACTATTGGCATTTCTTAGGGCTCCTCTCTTTTCTTCTCAAATCTACCAGCTCCTTTCCAGAGTTTTCTCTGCAGTTTCTCTCATCTCCCTGATATGTGCCCAGTGAGGCCATTCACTGGTCTCATATTAAACTAGGATATGTGACCAAGATGCAAGAACTGACCTAAAAAAAATAAAAGCATCTAACAAAGTTATTGGTATAAGTAGAGAATGATTATGCATTAATGAATTCAAAACTAATTGAATTCCTTCTGGGATGGCATTTAAAGATGATTAAGTTATGTTTGTCTTTGGGGAGAAAAGAAATAGACAGACATAAATAAAGATAAAAATATTAATAAAATTAATAATAAGAATGAACAGTGCTGTGCTAAGCCTTTGACACGTATTAATTCCTTTCATCTTTATGATAACCCTGTGTGTTAGGAATGATGAGCTTCAGGCTCAGAGAATTTGAGTGATCTGTTGAAGGTTACAAGGCTAAGTGTCAAAGTAGAGATTTAAAAATAGGTGTTTTTTTTTAGCATAGAAACTGCAGTGCAAGCACCTGTGTGATTGGGAGAGTCATGCACGTGTTTACTGAAAGTCTCTCAGCCATGCTCATCAGATACAGTGATACACGCTTATAATGAATAATCTAAGATAGAGTTGTAAGTAACAAAATAAAACAATAAAGATGTTACTAATTATTCATGGACAATACAAGTGTCATTTCGGGTAGGGGAGAGTGAATGCTGTTTCGGAGAGAGTGAAAGACAGAGCGAGAAAGGGAGAGAGAGAAAGTTGTTTAGTCACTCAGTTGTATCCAGCCCATTGGTGACACCATGGACTTCTCTAAGCAAGAACACTGGAGTGGGTTGCCATTACCTTCTCCAGGGGATCTTCCCAACCCAGGGATCGAACACCCATCTCCTACACTGGCAGGTGGATTCTTTACCACTGAGCCAACATTATTTACTCGTGTTCTGAACCCCATTTACTTCCAGAAGTATATAAGCATGCAATTGATAATAGTTCACCTTCTTTTTTCTTTTTTTAATTTTGCTTTTATGTGCCAGGAACGGTAGCAAAGTTCAAATCCTATTCTTAATTCGCACTTCCTGACTGAATATGTCTCTTAAAAAAACTACAGCTAAAATTCGGAACACTGGTTAAGAAGGCAGGGGTCCTGGTTTCCTTTCTCTAGTCTGTCACTAAGTTGTCACGTGGCTTGCAGTGAGTCACAAACAGTCTATTCTGTTACCTTTAAAAATAGAAAAACCAATAAGCGGCTGAAATATTCTATTGCATGACTACTCATCACACTTGTGAAGATAATTTTAAGAGAAGGTGATGCAAAATTATAACAATATTATAAAATATAAAATTTGAATATGCTAGAAATTAAAATATCATTTATCTTATGCTGCAGTATTAATCTCAAAATTGACTTTAGAAATAGACTCTGCCGCTATCTCCTCACTTTAACAGTGAGAAATCAGGTCCACAGAAATGAAATTAGCAGCCCTGGTTCACAAAGTTGGTTCATGTCACACCACCCAGGTCATCTGATATTTGAATGAGTATTTTTCCCAGCCTACTTCTCTCCCACTACGTAATTCATAAACATCTTCACGGAACCTTATAAAATGAACTCTGGGTGATTAAAATTGTAGGCAGGATTCTGGGCCCCATACATGCCTGGGAAAATGCTATGTCTGTAACTGGAACTGAGTACTATTTCCTGAAGGGCAAGTGAAGTGTAATAAAAGAAAAAGGGAACCTGTACTAAAAGGTCAATCTGTGGCTCTAATAATCTTCCTTGGTGGCTCAAAGGGTAAAGGATATGCCTGCAATGCAGAAGACCTGGGTTCGATCCCTGGGTCAGGAAGATGCCCTGGAGAAGGGAACGGCTACCCACTCCAGTGTTCTTGCCTGGAGAACTCCTTGGACAGAAGAGCCTGGTGGGCTACAGTTCACGGGGTCGAAAACAGTCAGACACGACTAACACTTCATTTCAATAATCTCCTAAAATTATTATCAAATCCCTTAGGATGCTTCTGCTTACACAGGAAGGAAGTCACAAGTTTAACATATCTAAAAAATAATATTAGAGAAAGTTCTTGAAGATACAAAAAATGCAGTTTTATCTGAGAAAGAAGAGCAGGAATTGTATTTTTATTTTAAAAAGTACAATTATGGTACCACAATGTCCTAATAGATACCATACATTTTTATTTCAATTTTCCACCCTAAAGAAGATAAAATCTGAGTCAATACAGTTCTGAAGCGTTTTGAGACTTTATTCGTATGTAATGTGCTTTCATTTCCATTCCCCCCTCCCCACATCTGTTTCATTTTGGAAAGGATTCTTGCTAGTAATGCACATATGTCAGATAATAAGAGATTAAAACCTAAAAAGGCAAGGCATATCTGACATTTTCCCCAACATTCCAAGTAGTCACATAATAAGCTTTACTTCCTTTCCATTGATTTCAACAATTGGGATTTTATTTTTAAAATAAGAAAAGGAATCAATCCCTGAATCACTTTAGTTTTTGTATTAGAATTTACAAAACCTGATGCTTTGTAAAAAACTAAGGAAAAATTTTGATAGTTCATCATGCATATGCATATATATACATGAATACTGGTGCACAGAGTGGTAGTTTCACTTTCAATGATTAACCTTCTAATAATGGTGACATTTTTTCTTACATGTGTCAATGTGTTTTTATGTACATTATCTATAATTTAGTCTCTGTCAGCATTTCCAAGTCATTTTTCTCAGCTTCCGATTTGCCTTTTGACTAATCTGATTTTTGTCTAACTCATCTGCTTTCTAAATTCACTGGAAGTTAAATTATTACAGTATATGTATTATACTCTGTTTACCAACATTTTTATGCAATCAGCTCAATTAAAAGGCTGGGATATTGTGAAAAGGATGACATGAGTTGTCACTTTTTTAAAGGTGTTTAGTATCTCTAAATTAATAGAAAATATTATTTAGTTAAAAAGAATGTATTAACTATTGATATTGCTTTTTGTAGGCTTGTAAGAAGTTTATCAGGCAACAATTGGGTCATATTTTGTTTGAAACATAACTCAGTCCTTTTGCAAATGTGGGTCTTTAAATCTGTGTTTTTGCGATTAAATGAAGCTATGCTACTTTTTCATCATTTTTTAAATTATGTCAATCTTTGCTCCCTGTCATTTCCCCCTGTCCCCATAATCATCTTCCATTGGAAAGTGTGAGGATGGGCAGTCGATACATGTTTTAGAAAGTCTTCTGTTTTCTTATCTCTGCTTTCGACCTATGGTCTTTGAAGTAATTTTCAGTAGTCTCTCTCTCTAGTGTCAAAGCTTGGTCTCCTGTTAAATCGCCACCTGTGCTAAAGAGAGCTAATCCATTAGGGCCGAGCAGCTCTAAGGAGGTGCCGTGGTGCCTGGGGCGATCTCTTGAGTTTCAGTTTTAGCAGCTGCTGGAGATGCGTTTGGGATGGTCCTTGTTACAGAAATTAGACAGATCAGGAAGTAAACAGAGGTGCCTTTCATCTGACCCAGCTCAGAGACAAGAGGGTGGGGCACAGGGGGAATTCCTCTTCTAATTACTTTAGGGGTCAGTTCTCCGGGACTGATGTCAATGTCTGACACTCCTAATCTTTAGGGGACATTTTTGAAAAGGAGAAAGGAAAAAAAAATTATGAGCACCAAAGCTGTCAAGTTTTTCCTTCTGAAAACGTCTTGCCCTCTTGGATTCGCGGTGCTGTGTGCAGTTAAGGCGGGTCCTGCCCTTTCTCCGTTGAGGAGGAGCTGGAGAGGAATGTTACAGTGTAGCTCTCCTGAGCTGAAAACGTTCCTCTGAATTTCAAGAGCTCCTTCTTTCTATATCAGTTCTTTCACTTTACATTTTTTATACTGATTTTCATTGCGCTTGACGACTTGGGGCAAGGTCTACCTCCGCTGTGTTCCTGTCCGTCTTATCATGTTTTTAAGTTGACTTCTCAAAATTTTCCCAGGTGGCGCTAGCGGTAAAGAACCCGCCTGCCACTGCAGGAGACATAAGAGACGCGGGTTCGATCTCTGAGTCGGGAAGATCCCCTCGAGAAGGGCATGGAAACCCACTGTAGTATTCTTGCCTGGAGAATCCCATGCACAGGGGAGCCTGGAGGGCTACGGTCCATAGAGTTGCCAAGAGTCTGACACGACTGATGCGACTTAGCACGTAGCGTGGCACTCAGAATTTTAGCCGTGTCCAGCAGCTGCCTGCATGAAAGCATGAAAACAGAAGTGGCGTAGAATCAAGTATCTGTTGCCAACTTGTGACTACCAGGTTTAAGAAAAGATAGCTAGAGAAAAGGAAAGATATGCGGACTTGCCTGAGATAAAAGTATCCAAGGATCACTGCAGGCAGAGAATCTCCAACTTCCAATTTCTTATTTGCTCTATTATCAAGTATGTGTTTACCTCTATGTGATGGACTGTCCTTTATTTCAGGACAGAGATTCACTAACTTTTAAACAATGCAAACTGTAAGCTATCTTTTTGTATATTTATAAGGTCAAAAATTCTGCTACTATATAGAACCTATGTTAAGGAAACTGTAAGAAGTTTAGTAAGCAGAGAAAACAGACAAATATTGGTATTCTGAAATACAGTTTTGTAATCATTTTTCTAAACAGATGAAATCCATATATGTTTTCAAAAATGGATCATAAGTACAAGGTATATTAAAATTCATATTCACTCAATAATATCAAGAATATTTAGTGATATTGTGTTGTGTGGGTACCTGTGCTCTAATGTTATACATTGTTTACTATATAATTGCCTCAGTGTGGAAGGTAAGCTCATTTCTATACTTTGCTTTGATATAACTCAAAAAATAGAGAAAAGACAATAATGATGAATGAAAGTTCTTCCTTTTGATAATCTAATGTCTAAAATTGGTATTTATTTCAAATATTTTATTTTCTCCTATTCCGTTTTCAAATCAAAGATATGAAACTCTTTGATATTTGATGTTGGTAAGACTGATTAGAAAAGGAAAATATTCTGAACTAAGAAAAATATCTATTTCCAATTACAAAATGACCTCAAAGATTATCTTTCTGAATTAAGATGATAGAATATTGCTTGCTACAAATAACAGGATCAGTTGCATTTTTTTTCTATGAAAAGTATAGTCTTTGGAAGTGAATCTTACTTGTTAGGCAAGTTAGCTTTTGCAAATTAAAGTAGAAATCATAAACGCTGCAAAATATTCACTTCAAAGGACAAGGGGGCAATTTCAGAAACTATAGAATTTTATAGTCCAAAGTCCCTTGAAAAGCTAAATTCCTTCAAGAAATTGATCCCTGTGCCCTTTAAAGGCTCATTTCTGCTTCTCCCTAAGTGACTTGCCAAATGAATGAAACTATTTCTTCTAGTTTTGAGAATTCGGTCAATTTCAAGGACCAACTTTCTATCAGCAGCTCTCACTCTGGCTTTTTCCCTAGGCCATCTCAAGAATTCAGGCATATTCACAGCATTTCAGGGAGATGCTCTAGTTTTGACCTGTTTTCTGTGGTTGAATCCCTTGTCCCACTGGATCATGGCTGCCCCACTCTGTGTTCATGAGATGTGACTGGCTCACTTGGAATTCTGGTATTTCATGCTCAGTCCTGTCCAACTCCTTCCGACCCCATGGACTGTAGCCCACCAGGCTCCTCTGTCCATGGAATTCTCCAGGCAAGAATATGAGTGTGGGTAGCCATTCCCTTCTCCAAGGGAATCTTCCCAACCCAGGGGTGGAACCTGCATCTCTTATGTCTCCTGTATTAGCAAACAGGTTCTTTACCATGAGCACCACCAGGGAAGACTCTGGTGTTTCATACTGGCTCCCAGTATGAAGGTCATGGTTCCTCCCATGATGTCTCATTCACTGAATCTTCTCCTCCCAAACTCAGGCTTCTTCGGATTCCCTGCACGTCTCAGAATACATACATCTCATGACCAAGCCACCCTGAACTCTTAAATCCACTCTACTACTGCTTCCCCCGCGGCCCCCCAACCACCCCTGACAACACACAAAGGGTGACCTGAGATCTAGCTTGCTGTTAGTCTCTCCTCTCTGATGCTTTCTAGCTTTTGTTTGATGCTGAATGTCGGATTTCTCTGAGAGGACTGCACACATCCCAGGATAAACGTAGGGAACTAGAACTGAGGTGTATTGATGCTGAATGTCGGATTTCTCCGAGAGGATTGCACACATCCCAGGATAAACGTAGGGAACTAGAACTGAGGTGTATTTCTCTATACCCAGCATCTCGCCTCTCTACTCTTGAGGTGAAGCTGTCTGAGATTAGGGCTCTATTTGATGAGGGCTCTTCCCCTGGACTTTCCCTGCAAATGGTTCTCCAAGGTTCTCCTAGAACCAGGAGTAACTTTGCCCTTCTCAAGTGGAAATGACTTCCTTTACTTCATGTCCCTTTTCCTCTAAATACCATTCAGTTCAGCTCAGTCGCTCAGTCGTGTCCGACTCCTTGCTATCCCATGAGTGCAGCTCGCCAGGCCTCCCTGTCCATCACCAATTCCCAGAGCTTACTCAAACTCATGTCCATCAAGTCGGTGATGCCATCCAACCATCTCATCCCCTGTCGTCCCCTTCTCCTCCCACCTTCAATCTTTCCCAGCATCAGGGTCTTTTCAAATGAGTCAGCTCTTTGCATCAGGTGACTAAAGTATTAAAACTGTAAACTTGTGACATCAAGCTTTTCTCTTGATTTAAAAAAGAAGAAGAAGATCTAGGGAAATTAGGACACCCTTTTCTCTTTGAAGAATTTCAGGCTTTAAAATCACTTTGAAGATCTTCATATATTTAGTTCTAGGCTCAAAGGTGAGCATTTGTGTTTTGTTCCAGGTGATGCTTGACCTCTAAATGAGGCAGTAAATATCGTTAAGTCAGTGAACTCCACGATGTTCAGTAGTGAATAATGCCAGCACCATGCTCACAGACAAGCAGATACCTCAGCCCGCCAGCCTAGTGAGAGAGCTAAGGATTCCTTCCAGCAGCACCAGGAGGCTACTTGCTGTTAACCCCAAAGGCTATCATGGGAGGAGGACTATTTCAAAGGGGAAAATGGGACTGATAAAGAGTTTGAAATCTGAATTGTCTTAGTAATACCTATGGGGCTTCCCAGGTGGTACGCTGGTAAAGAATCCACCTGCCAATGCAGGGGATGCAAGTTGGATCCCTGGGTCGGGAAGATTCCCCTGGAAAAGGAAATGGCAACCCACTCCAGTATTCTTGCCTGAGAAATCCCTTGAACAGAGGATCCTGGTGGGCTACAGTACATGGATTGCAAAAGAGTCGGACACGACTGAGTGACTAACACTTTCACTTTCAATGCACATTTTAAAGTAGCTAATGGCATAATATCCCACTTTTCTATTTTAATTTCTATCAATTTAATGGAAATGATTGATAGGATCAGCTAGAGGAAATAGGCAATTGCATAGTGCAATAAAGTATCCTTCCTACAACACATTTGTGTAAAGCTGAGCTAAGAGGGTGTATGGGATAAAAAAGAAAACAAGACAATCTTTTTAATGCAAAGTGTTCACTCAAGAAAATTCCATTTGTTGTTAAGATGTCATTACTTCTCCTGTAAGTAAGGCATGCAGAACCTTTAATATTTGTTCAATCTGTTTTTAGAAGGTTATCAGTCTATTAAAAATGAGCCCTCACTTTATCATAAGTAGATTCCAAAAATATTCCTCAATCAGGAGAGACAAGACACGTGATCTTAGGGGAGACAATAATCTTGTATATGTATATACAGTTTAACACTAAATCCAAACAGTATTCTTCTATATCACTAATTCCCTTCTGTGGTTGAAATGAGATTTGGTGTCAGTATTATCAGAATTTAATAATGAATGAATATTGTTATTTTATTCCTGGGCAGATTATGCGTTCACGTTAAGAAAGAAACATTTATTCTTTTTGATTAAGACAGTACTCATCAATTTTTCATTTCTCTCATAAGTGCTCATGATAAGGATAATGAAGTTGAGATCAGCAATTCATCAGTTTCTGATGAAGATTTGTTGAGGATTTCTATTATTCTAGGAACTCACCCTCATTTATCCAGTGCAACACTGATGTTAATCTCTTCCTTTGCCTTAAATTTTTCTTCCTCTTTTAGAGATTGATAAATGAGATCATGTACCTAAAAGCGCTTTGTAAACTCTGAAGTGCTACACAAATGTAAAATATTATTATTTAAAATTATGATGCATGCTTGGCAGTCAGAATGGTGCTTTTTGTGTAATACTGATGTCTAGCTCTTCTCAGTCGCTTGGAGGATCAACGGAAATGGCTCATTGATGGTAAATTAATGCTGCGGTCTTGCTGTTGTGTAGGTTTCTGAGATGATCATTATTCCTGTCTTGAGGAATTCATGTGCTGCAGAAAGGATAGAAACATGACTTTGTAACATTTCATGACTCTACTCTGCCAGATATAAAGGTGCTACTTTTATAAGAGCTTCTGTACCCCTTGTATCCTATTCCCGTTTTAATCCTTTAGACACTGACGGACACTGAAATACTCTATACAACCTCCTCACTAAAGGAAACTATCTTATGGAACTCTGATCTCTATGAGCATCTGGCTGGTCATCTTACCTGTTTTTTAAATCAAAGCATATTTTAGTGTGAGAAGTAAATAGAATCTTCTCCTGGACTTGGCTCTGCCCATCCTTCTCTTCGATGCCCTTACATATTATAAATTAATCTATATTAAAAAAAATCTTCACTGGTAGTTTGATAGGGATTGCATTGAATCCATAGATTACTTTGAATAGAACAGTCATTTCCATGGCCAGAATAGACACACAGACATAGGCACTGGCTTGTGGACACAGTGAGGGAAGGAAAGGGTGGGATGAATTGAGAGAGTAGTACTGACAAATACATATATATATACATATATATACTGCCATATGTAAAACAGACATCGAGTGGGAAGCTGCTGGATAGCACAAGGAGCCCAGCCTGGTGCTCTGTGACAACCTAGAGGGGTGGGATGGGGGTGGGAGGGAGGCTTCAAAGACAGGGGATTTATACATATACTTATGGCTGATTCACATTGTTGTAGGAACAGAGACCTATACAACCTTGTAAAGCAATTATCCTCCAATTAAATGGGGCTTCCCTGGTGGCTCAGTGGTAATCTGCCTGCAATGCAGGAGATGCAGGTTTGAGGCCTGAGTTGGGAAGATCCCCGGAGGAGGACATGGCAACCCACCTCAGTATTCTTGCCCAGAGAATCACATGGACAGGGGAGCCTGGCAGGATACAGCCCATACGTTCACAAAGAGTCAGACGTGACTGAAGTGACTTAGCATGCATGTAAATGTTAAAAAAAAATTTTTTTTTAATCTTCAGTAGGATTCTGTGGAATTGCCTCTAAATCTAATCATCTCTAATCTCAATTTTCGCAGTCTGGATTACCCATTCTAACTTCTCTATAAAAGTCATTCTCAGCCAGAGTATTATAGTCTATATGTGGGTTCTGAGTCCTTGACAAATGTATTCAAAATGTGAAATGATTTTAGGGGGATACTTAAGATAAGTTATGGACTGTGTTAGGATAATTCTTTTCAAACAGAGCACGGAAGGAATGGGTCCTGTGAAGTGAAGAATAGCAGAATCCAATCGTTGTCTAGTAAGAAAGAATGAAGACACAGTTTTAGTCTAAAGGAACGTGGGTAGCAAAGTAAGAATCTGCTGTTTGCTGAAAATTATTGACATGTCCCTTGTGAAAATAACAAAGAAAGTTCAAAGTAGAATTTGCATAGAAATTCTTCTATGCAAACCATTGAGGTTCTGAAAGAGTGAATAATTAATTACAGACCTTTCTAAGACACTCATACCAGAGTCTGATTGTGCTCCAATTTTTGCTCATTGTGTGTTGTTTTGAAACTTTGCTTCAGCTCTGCTAATATCCTAGTACTTGAATTAAACCATAAATTCAAAAAGACTGAGAACTACATCTCTACAAGATTACAATTCTTAATCCCATCCAGCAAGAAAACAGTTACTGAAGAAAAAAGATCTTGTTATGCAATTGTCTCCCATCCAGCAAGAAAACGGTTACTGAAGAAAAAAGATCTTGTTATGTAATTGTCGTGTTTAATAGCCGGAGTGAAGCATTCTAACAAAATATCACTTATAACCAGTTTTAGTCAGTGACTTATATTTCCTACAAGTAATTCATTGAAAAGTAGAAAGTCAAGGCCAACATGACCCACTAGCTCTTGAGAAAGTTTATTTTCCTTTTGTGTTTAAATACTTGTCAAAGAACATTTGATTCATTCTGAGCCACTATAAAATCGGGCACATTTTATATTTCCTCGGTACGTGTATTTCAAAGAGGAGGGACAAAGACTTTTATTTTTGTGAAAAAGAAAACAAGTTTACATTCTGAATGATGGGGCTGTGGGGACACAAATAGTTTGAAATGTGAGGAGAAAAGAAACTGTGTGGGACCGTGGCTGAAAGTTCCCACTGGGACTAAAGGAAAACCATCAGGAACCTGGTTCCCAGTGGCAGGACCAGATTGAGGGACGAAGCCAGAGCCCACAAATATTTCCCGTTCATACTGATCCAATGTGGTGTTTTTGGTTGTTGGGTGGCAGTGGTCTTAGGTGGCGCTAGTGGTAAAGAACTCATCTGCCAACGCAGTAGACGGCAGGTTCGATCCCTGGGTGGGGAAGATCCCCTGGAGGAGGGCGTGGAGACCCACTCCAGCATCCTTGCCTGGAGAAGCCCATGGACAGAGGAGCCTGGTGGGCTGCAGTCCACGGGGTCTCAAAGAGTTGGATACAACAGAAGCGAGTTAGCACATATACACTATAAAAGATTTTCCAGGTTTTGACCAAATTAAAAATTTTTTGATAAATGTGTGTGTTTGATTATTCAAAAGCTTTCTTAAGGTAGAATTCAGAAGCCAAAATATGGAACCATTGTAAGTATACAATTGGATGATTCTTAGCAAATTTAGAGACTTGTGTAACCATCACCACATGGAGTTTTAGAACATTTTTATCACCTCAAAATTTTCCTCACACCCTTTCACAGTCAGCCTTGCACCCCACTCCTAGCCCCAGGCACCTCTGATATGCTTTCTGTCATCATAAATTGAGTTTTCTGGACATACCACATAAGTGGGACAATACAAAATGTGCTCTTTGCATTAACTTGGGGAAATGTTTCTGAGGTTCATCCATGTTTTATTGTGCAATAAAAATTGTGATATATTAAGTTAAAATTTCCATTCAGTTCAGAATGCTTTTTTCCTTCCTTTGTCATTTCTTCTTTTGAGGTTTGAATTATTTAGAAGTGTACTGTCTAATTTCCAAATAGGCATTTCCCCAATTTTTTCTTCTGCCCATTTCTAATTTTACTTGATTGTGGTTGGAGAAGGTACTCTGAATAATTTCAGTCCGTTTTAAGTTTACTGAGAGTTGTATAACCTAGCATTTCTTCTAGCTTAGAGACTATTCTGTGTGTGTGTGTGTTTTAATTGTATTTTGATGTTCCTGGTAGACTGTTGTATAAATATCAAATAGGTCATGGTGGTGAGTGTTGTTCAGTGCATTATTTTCTGTGTATTTCTATAAAATATTGAGAATAGGATATTGAACTCTGATTCCAGTGGTTGAATTGCAGAATTCACCTTTCATTTCCGTCAGTTTTTTCTTCATCTCTGTTGAATGCTCTTCTCTTGGGTGTGTGCATGCTCAGTTGCTTCAGTCATGTCTGACTCTTCGTGACTCCATGGACTGTAGCCTGTTAAGGTGCTCTATCCATGGGATTCTCCAGGCAAGAATACTGGAGTGAGTTACGATGCCCTCCTCCAGGAGCTCTTCCCAACCCAGGGATAAAACCCACGTCTCCTGCATCTCCTGCATTGCAGGTGAACTCTTTACTGCTGAGCCACCGGGGAAGCCCTCTTGGGTGAGAGTACTTTCATAAGTCTGTATCTTCCTGACGTGTTGACCTTTTTATCACTATAAAATGTCCCTAACTCTAGTAATATTTTTTTGTCTTACAGCCTATTTTCTCAGGTACTAACATAGACACTCCAGCTCTCCTACAGTTACTATTTGCAGAGTACATATTTTTCTATCCTTTACATTTGACTGTTTGTACTTCTGATTCTAATTGTTTCTCTTGTACACAATTGGATCTTGATTTTTTTATCCAGTCTTACAATCTGTACTTTTTTGATTAGAATACTTCATTCAATTACATTTAATGTGATTATTGATGAGGATGGAGTTTTCTTCTGATTTCCCATTGCTTTTTTATATGTTTCATTTTTGTTCTCTTTTACTGCTTTTATATTAAAATGAATTTTTGAATAAAATTTCAGTTTCCTATTGATTTTTAAAGCTATTTTATAGTGGTTGCTCTAGAGATTACAATATGTATCTTAACTTCTCAAAATCTACATTAGGTTAATACTGACATTTCCAATAAAATACAGCAGCTCTACTGAAATACAGCTCCTTTTCCTGTCCATTCCTTAGACCTCGGCTTGTCATATACATTACGTGTGTATGTATTATAAAGCCATGAATATGGTGCTATAATTATCGCTTATAACTTTGGAAGAAATTTTAAATCAAAAAATAGTTATATCAATATACTCTTCTCTATTTACTCCCATATCTTCCATTTCAAGTACTCTTTATTTCTTCTTCTTTATTTGAGCTATCATTTGGTGTAATTCTTTCAGTCAATAGGACTTTCTTTAGCATCTCATCTAAAATTGTCTGCTAGCAGTCAATTCTCTCAGTCATAATTTATCTAGGAATGCCTTTATTCTTCATTCATTTATGAAGAACAGAATGTTGAACACAGAATTTTTTTGATTGACACCATTTGTTTTATTTTATGTGTTTATTCCCCAGGACTTTAATTTTGCCATTTCGTTACTTCCAGGCCCGCATTTTTTTTTTTTTAATAAAAAGTCAGCTCTTAATTTTATCGTTATTCTTGTGCACACAAGTCAGTTTTCTCTTGATGTTTTTAAGACCATCTCTTTGTCAACAGTTTTAACCATGATGTGGTAGGCATGGGCCTCTTTGTATTTATCCTTTTATTTTATTGAGCTTCTTAAATCTGTATAGCAATTTCTTTCATGCAATTTTGGAAATTATAAGCATCTATTCCGTAAATATTTTCCTACCCCTTTCTCTCTACCCTTTCTTCTCTGGGGCTCCTGTACCTGTATGTTAGTAGGCTTGCCGTTGTCCTAAAAGTCTTTGATTCTCTGTTCATTTTCCTTCAACAATTTTCCTCTCTGGTTTTCACTTTGGTTAATTTCTTTTGGTCATTTTCTAGAGCTATGAAGTGATTGTTTTTGACAATTTTGTCCAATTTCACAGTGGTTTCAGGAGGAGCGTAATCGTTGGCATCTCCTCATACTAGAGATCTGTAGTCTTGTCCACATTTAAAGAAATACTGGCCTGGAACCCTCCATATATGGGGCATTACTTCTATAATTCTTCCCTAGTGGCCCTGCTTCTCACACTGCCTAGTTATAGCATTCAGTGTGAAGGCCATCCCACATCTGGCTGTATGCCCTCTGCTTTCTCTGCTTTCTGTCAAATGTTAGGACAAACATTTCACATCTTTTACCTGATCCATAACTCAGTGATAATTTGAATGATAGCCTTCTGGAGCTGCAAAGAATATAGATCCTGTATGCATCACCATGGAGTCAGAGTGTTCTGGACTCTAAGTCATGTCACCATTGATTTAAAAGCAGCTACTCAGTCCTTTATTACTGGTGATGCTCTCTGGGGGGAAAATACTAGACCATCACTATTTATTCAGCAATGACAATAAAGGGAGCTGTATGACAATGCATTGGCCACTGACTGCTGAATGCCCTTATCATGCCTGGATCCCATCACTCAAACTCCTGTAGTGCACCTGATATAAAAATATTTCAGAGATTGAAAGTAATGAATCTCCTCGTGGGCAAATAGCAAATGATTGAGACTATTATTTCAGAACCTCTAAGATATGTATGGAGGGGAAACACCCCAAACACAAAGTTCTGGGCAAAATCTTAGTTGTCCCATTAGAATTAAATAGGCTCGTACTTTTACAAGATGGTGTGAATAGCTGGAGAAAAGATTGACTGAGTACTGTGAAATAAATGAGGAGCAAAGCCTCACAGGGGAAGAGGGGCTTGCACAGGACATACCACCTTTTGACCTTATGGTAATTAAGGGGGTGTGCTCCTGAGAAGCAGACGCCTCTAGGTAAAAGGACAGACTGTAAGGGAACCAGTGTTTCCTGAATTCCTTTAAGACAGAGGAGAAGGAAGTTTATGTAAAGAAACAGAAGGATAGAGGTGGTTGCTGACAGATGGAGGCTCCAGAGGACATTGTCAGACATGATAGAGCAAGGGAAGTTGGCAGAAAAATCAGACGAGGGGTGAGAATTCTGCAAACAAAAATATAACCTGAGGGCCTGACATTTGGGAATGAGGGTAAGAAAAAATTTTCTCCTGTCCAAAACAGGGACACATAATCACAAGGAAAAAAAAAGAACTCCAACGTTATCTTCAATACTAAGTGTACCTTAAAGTGAATCAGCATATAACTACAAATTAGTAACTAACCTTGTCATCATTATCAGTATCATCATCATATTATTATATTAAGTGAATCTTTATTTGGGAGTATGAAAATACCCAGTGTGACTGACAGAGTTTACTTTCAGGTTTCAATGTGGTGATTGCGGAAAGTCAAATGTATACCTGGAAAATCCTTGTTCTCAGCTGATTCCTCTCAATTCATTGTAACCCTGCGGCATTTTTGGAGGCAGATATTTGTGCAAAAAGGGAGCCAATGAATAGTGCAAATGCTACTAAAAAAATTAGCGTGTCTTATGAGAAGGCACAGATGTTAACATATCAGATGCAAGGAAAGGGAACTCTAACTAATTGGATTCTATTCACCCTCTGTCAGTTTCGTTTAAGGAGACATTTAAACAGTACACAGCTGGAATTTGGAAGATCTCCTTAAATGAGACTCCATAAAACCAAGCTAGTTTAGAGCACTTCTGTGTCTACTTGCTCTTTCTTTGTTTCTAGCTTGCTTTGCCTATTGACGTGAAGATGCTACTAGCTTTGGAGTATTTTATTAAGCAAACAGGAAAAGTTCCTCAAAGATATGAAAGTTTAGAGAATTGACACTGAGAATAAAAAGTTATTGGGTTTCCAGTCTCAAACAGACTCAATCGGGTAAGGAGTATTCCCAAACCAACCTCATTTTGCAACTGAGTATAAAAGAATCATAAGAGTTTAGACTTGAAAGCGACCTATGATTTTATTTAGTCAAACTCATTCATTTTGCAAGCTAGAAAAATCAATGCTCAGAGAGGTGAAATGGCCTGATGAAAATCACAAAGTGATAAAAATCATAAAGTGATTTTCATGAAGGGCCCTCCCTAAAATCAAGATTTATTTAATCTGAGGTTGGGTTTTCACTTGTTCAGACGTGTCTTTACGACCCCATGGACTTTAGCCTGCCAAACTCATGGGATTATCCAGGCAAGAATACTGGAGTGGGTTACCATATCCCCCTCAATCCAGGTTTAGTCCTGTTTTAATATCTCATCTTGCCTCCCTCTCAGATCACATGTGATTAAGATGTAATCATCTCTTTTTAAATTTTGCATAGGAATATAGTTGATTAACAGTGTTATGTTTGTTTCAGGTATAGAACAAAGCAACTCAGTCATACATGTATATGTATCTATTCTTTTTCTAATTCTGTTCCCAATTAGGTTGTTACAGCATGTTAAGCAGAGTTTCCTGTGCTGTGCAGTCGATCCTTGTTGGTTACTCATTTTAAATATAGTAGTGTGTGCATATTAGTCCCAAACTCCTATTCTTCATAAGTTCCCAAGGAAACAGAATTTGTGATTTCTCTTTGATCCACATTTTGATACTATCTAAAATAGTATCAAAACTCCATGAGGCTTAAAAATGACTTTTAAATGAAAGCACTATAAAATTCTGCATGTGCATTGTTTGTAATTTCTATCCCTATACTGCTGTGGAAGGTGGAAAAAAATAAATAAGCCAAGGTTTTCCAGGTGAAAATAAATTGTTAGAATTCTTTCTCCCTTGAGTCACAGGCAGATTACCCTAAGTGAGTTTGCTGCACTCGTTCTATACATCAAGTAACTTATGGTTACCGCAGCCCATTGAGTTTATCGTGTTGTCAATATGCCACATGTTACACTGGTCTAGTCAATGACTCAGCTAAGTAT
This sequence comes from Bos indicus, assembly GCF_029378745.1. Classification (NCBI taxonomy): domain Eukaryota; kingdom Metazoa; phylum Chordata; class Mammalia; order Artiodactyla; family Bovidae; genus Bos; species Bos indicus. The sequence goes on along the minus strand of NC_091782.1, from coordinate 48,470,716 downwards.
GACAGACAGTTTTCAAAAGTATGTTGTGGCCCTTATAATTTATTTGACATTTTCCTCAAAAAACTTTAATTTTTCTGACCTGGCCACACACGTAGAATATAGGTGTCACAAGAGGATTTCAGTTCAGTACCTAAGAGAGTATCTGACACAGAAGTCGATGCTTCTCTCCTCACATCCATACTCTCAGTTTCACATTTGCTTGCTGGTTTTAAAACATTGCGTTTACCATGTGTGGTGTTCAGGTATTCATATTCTGGCCAATAACCCTATTCCCTTTATTCTTGTTAAACTAAAGTTTAAAAAAGTATTTGGGAATAAAAGTAAAACTTCCTTCAAAAGAGTATGCTAGGAAGAAATTTGAAATAAAAAGACGATACTTCTAGTTTAAAAAATATTTACTCCACCAATAAAGAGCCTTGAGACTGATATGCCCATCACCTTTTAAGAGCTAGTGATTCAATAAATAGTGAATAGCTAGAACTCTGGCAGAGTCCTCAGAAGGAACAGTCCTCTTTTACAGCCTAAGAGATGAACCACAAACCAGTCACACAGATAACTACCCTCCCAAGTCTTCAGACACCTAAATGTGTACCTGGCCTAGTCGATGGATACATAAATCTGGAGAAGTGAAAAAGCAGACCCTCAGGGTCAGTTGCAGTCCTGAGAACAGTGGCCACTGGGGTCGATGGCTTCTGAATCAAATGTGGAGAAATTAGCTTTCCTGGCCAGCACTAGACTAGAAACCTAAAACAATCCTGGGTAACAGACCGTATACTCCGCTGGTTAGAGAAAAGCTGCAACATGTGTGTTCACAGCACACATGCTCCCTGCACTGCTTGGCATATGGTTTTTAAGCTTTAAGAGACTGATGTCTTCATAGCCACACCGGTTTGCTCGAGCTGGCAGGGGTGAGCCAGTTTCTTGACTCATGGGCGCCCCCTGGGTACCTGGTCCATGGACACTGCCTGGGCTGCTGGAGTAAGCGGGCACTGGGATGAGGCGGTGCAGCGTGTGCTGAGAGTAGGCAGCCTCCAGGGTGAACGGGTTTCTTCCTTCATGGGAAACTGTAAGGGGCCTGACATCACAGAACCTGCTGTGGAAGCTGCGTGGGGCTGTGGGAGGTGCCAGGTTCACTGGAGGAGGCAGGCATGAGATGAGCCCGGTCTGGGTTCATGGAAGCCGACTGGGAACTTGTTTTCATGGATATCCATTTAGGGCCATTGGAGCCAGCTGGTGCCAAGGTGAAAACGGCGGGGATCCTGGATTCAGAAGAGCCTTCAAGGAGCCACAGGAGGCTCTGGGGGTTAGCCTGGTGCCGGGCTTTGGGGTCCCTGGGATCCAGTGTTCACTCTAGTCTCCTTCTCCCATGGGGAGGACATCTCTCTCCGGGCTTGGCCGTTTGGGATTGGAGGGGGTACGGTGGCAGGGAAGGTGTGAATCTATCCTTCCCGCCCTCCTCAGTGTAGCCTTTCTTTTTGCTGGGTTGTAATCCCTCACCTGGAATTCTTGACTCTTGTGAAAGTACTTTGACGTAGAGATCATTGTTCAAATTGATGGTGTTTTGGTGGCACAATTGGTAAAGAATCTCTCTGCCAATACAGGAAATCCAAGAGAGGCGGGTTCTAGCCCTGGGCCAGGAAGATCCTCTGGAGAAGGAAATGGCAACCTACTCTGGTATTTCTTGCCTGGAGAATCTCATGGACAGACGAGCCTGGTGGGCTACAGTCCATGGGGTCGCAAAGAATCGGGCGTGCTGAGCACATGCATGTTGCAAGGCAAGTCGTGGAAATTCTTAGCTGCCGTTTTGCTGACATCACTCCTCAGCCTTTTCTTCTCACGCTATCAGATTGATTTACTAATATTTCTGAGTGTTAGTGCTATGTAATAACATCTCTAAGAACAGCATTTTCGACATAATATAATCTGAATTGTTGTTGTTGCTCAGTTGCCCGGTTATGTCCAGCTCTTTGCGACCCCATGGGCTTCAGTATGCCAGGCCTCCCGTCCTCCCATCTCCCAAATAATATTACCTAAATAATAACATTTCAATGTTCTAATTACTTCATTTATCCTGTAGATATTTTTGAATGCAGGCTTATTCCCTCCCAGAAAATTTGCTAGGAATTCTGAATCGCATTTCTGTATCCACTGTGGCTCTCCAGGCAGGCAAAAATTCAGGAAACCCAGGTTTGGCAGACTGTTCGGTATCTCTGTAGGTGAACACAGAGGCACCACCTCCTTCAGTTTTCAGGATGGAATGAATCAGAATAGAACATTTTGGGGCTAGTTTCTGTTAAATCACATTTAAAACCAGTACCTACACAATTCAAAATAAATACCACGGCTTTACATACAATTATAATTTAAATAAATAAAGCTGAGTGCCAGGGAAAGAATTTACATTGAACAATAATCATTAGAGCCTCCAGGCTGCCCATTCAAGGGAGCCAGGTAAGGCAGGAAGGAGACAGGAGGAGACGGGTTTGGGAAAGTCAGAATTCCCCAAATGAGGTCTCCACATAGGATGGGCTGAGGAGGATCAGAGATGGAATCACTGAAGCGAATGATCTATCTTATAAATTAGACTTCAACTAGTGTAAAAGCTGCAGAAGTGAGGGACCAATTGTTTTGGTAGCCTGTCGGAAATAATTTCAAACCTGACAAGACACGGAGCAGCGTGGTGTGATCTCCTAGCCTTCAGCCCTCATGCTGGGAGGGAAGCAGAGCAGAGCAGAGCATTGGAAATGCCGCTTCATGGAGGCACCGCGGCCAGATCCCAGTGCCCAGCCCTGCCATGCGCTTCACTCACCAGCCCCCTCCCTCTCCTGGGTGCCCCTCCAGCCTCTCCTGGCCGCCCTCCCTCGGTGGGTATAGAATTCAGGCTTTTATGGAATCAGGATGAGTTGATATAAGCAATAGCAACAAAAACAACATCAGAAGAAATTACACCACCATCCAACTATCTCATAACATCATTAGTGACCTAAATTAAAGCAAGATAATCGCCCCAGCAGACAACAAACAGCCATGAAGAATGCTAATAGCGCTGAAAGCGCGTTCCAGCGCTCTGCAGCAGCCAAGCTCCACAACACGCCTGCACTTTGCGTACAGATTGACCGACAAAGCTTCCCCCCTCCCCAAGTTTGGAAAAATAAAACCAGTGAAACTCACCTCGATGCTTTCTTGTTTGTTGTTTTCAGGATCCTTCTTGTGAAAGGAATAAAAGCAGAAGCAGGACCCTTGAAGCTCAAGCTTGGCCGAATTTTGAGTAAGTCATTGTCAGATGAAGTCTGAGAAATGCTAAATAAGCCATGGCTTTGATGAGAGAGCAAAAAGAATGTGATTTCTGACATATAGGTCAATGGCATATTGGCTGTGATTCACTTAATTTTCTGTAATAAATTGGGTAAGTGATTTCACCTCAATTTTTTTAATCCTCTAATAACACCAATTCGACAGTAACGTTTTACATCAGCAAACTGTGGGTGATCCTAATGTTAAAAGTAGATGAATACTGACACAATTCTACTTTTCTCCTCTCGTATTCCTAGGGTCAACTTTGATATGAAAAATTTGAATAAAAGGATTAATTATAATTTCATGAATTGGGATAAACTAGTCCCCATAGTAATATTTCAGAGAAATAGTTAGGTGAGAACTTGTTCTAGGTTCTCATGAGTTACACTGAATTAAGTTAAGATTGCAAATGGAGGATCGCTTTAACAAACCCAGCCGGATCCTTGGGCCACTGCTTATGTGATAAATAGATACGTGATACCCATGGTAAGTTCTGCCTCTGAAGGCAACGAGAATAGGGATAAATAAAGGTGTATCCGGAAACCTAAGAGTTTTTATTCCTTCTGCTTTTCCTTCAAAAGGGGATAAGCCATACTAATGAGCTTCATGAAGATGTTTTAATGGTTGTCTTCACTTACTGCAATTTCATTCTCCATCTGCTTCCCTATGAGGGCAAAAGAGAGAGGGCTTGTCCAGCAGGCCACCGCCTGTGTTGTTCTCGTGGATGCTTAACAGGAAGCCAACCATGGTGTGTTTCCAAGGGACGTGTGCTGGGCAGACTGCTAAACTTGAGAGCAGACAAGATCTAGAAACTCCCACATCCTGGTGGACTAACATAATGCTTAAATCAAAAGAGTTCCATAAACCTTTGCAGAGTGAAAACTAGCAACCTCCATGTGTTATATTGTCTTCATCTTGATTAACTCTATCAAAAGTGAAACCTCATGTTATTTCAGGATAGCTGGTGCTGACTTTTATTTGTCTCTTAGCATTTCATGGCAATCATTCCACATCTTCCCAGTAATCAGCTGTGGTACAACTGAGGACGGATAAGCTACAGCGGGAGGGACCCTGGCCCTAGTCAGGACGTCTTGAGACTATTGTGTGGCTGTGGGGAGCTATTCTCCTGGAAAAGGAAATGGCACCCACTCCAGTATTCTTGCCTGGATAGTCCCATGGATAGAGGAGCCTGATGGGCTCCAGTCCTTGGGGTTGCAAAGAGTCAGACATGACTGAGTAACTGAGCATGCACACACATGGGAAATTATACAACGGGTCTGGGTCTCAGTGTCTCTATTTTGAAAATGGAAATAGCATCTTTCGTTTGGAGCTGGGAAGGTTAAGGAGATAATGTATGTGCTTAGCATGACTCTGAAAAAGTATTGGCGATATACATTTTTGATAGCACTATAAAAAGTAGAGGTCATTGTGTGGGTGTGTGCCTACAAGCTAAGTCGCTTCAGTCGTGTCTGACTCTTTGCAACTCTTTGGACTGTAGGCACCAGCCTCCTTTGTCCATGGAATCCTCCAGGCAAGTTTACTGAAGTGGGTTGCCATGCCCTCCTCCAGGGGATCTTCCTGACCCAGGAATTGAACCCATGTCTCCTGTAGCTCCCACACTGAAGGCAGATTCTTTACCGCTGAGTCACTGGAGAAGCCCTAGGAGCACTGGTATTTCTAACCAATTCCTAGACGCTGCTTCTGGTCTGGACCTCACCAGGAGAATCACTACCCTAATTTTACCCTATTCTTGCAGATGTGGGTGTGTGTGTTTCAGTTCTCCCTGTTTTGTGTTTTCAATGCAAATGAGCAAGCCAGTAGCTATTTGATTTTGATGAAATCACTTAAGTGGATCAAACTGGAGCCTAAAATGGACCCCAAAATCCTATTCTTTTGGCTGTTTCATTCAGCCTGCCAGCATGCATCAGTAAAGTCTTCTGAGGACGCCATAAACATCTGAAAATGGCATTCTTCTACAACTCCTTCCCTGCGTTCAGTAACCCTTTCTTACAGCTAAAACCAGTTTACTATTGATTCAATGAGAGATTAGATATTTAGACGACTGCCAGTCTAACATTAACAGAGTTAACTTTGAGAGAAACATCCATGTAGGTTCTGTTTATTACTTTTGCAATTAGATTTGCATACTGTTGATGCCTGCTCCCGGGGGTGCATTTGTGATATGGAGAAGGTAGGACAAAAACGAGGCCAGATCTATGGCAAGGTCCCATTTAGCCTACTTTTTCCTCCCTTGCTTACATTTGTTTCCCTACCCTGAGAATCAGATGAATAGCAGGAAAAACAAAGAGAGGCAATAACAGTACTTAGGCTGGCTGGAAAATTCTAGTCCAAGACAGGAGGCTTGGTTTTGATTTCATCTAGTAATCAAGCTGTGTCACTTCAGGAAACGTTGATCTGTGCATTGAAAAGCTTGATTCTAGAGACTGTACAATGCATTGACTTGGACAAAAAGCAGTCACAGTTCATCACTCTTTTTTCAGTATTGTGGTGTTGTTTTTGAAATAGGAAAGACTACTTAGGATAACTGGGTTAGTTGGTTATTACTTGGGCAGTGGTTGTTTTCTAGGCATAGCTGGGGAACAGCGTTTAAAAAAAAGAAAAGCAAAAAAAAAAATTAAAAAAAAGGAAAAGCAATATCATACTGCCAGTGAACGCAGGGAGTTCCAGTATACACCAATTACAAAGTACAGAGGAGATTAACTTTGGATTCCAAACGACAGGAGATTAAGTATCCTTGCACTCTACTCAGTTTCTACTCTTTTTAATATCTGCATATATACAGTAACCACACAAGACTCTGTATTCTGTGAGACGAGAGGTCATGCAGTTCACCGCTTGGCTGTGGTTTTTCAGGTCCAGAACAGCACTGCTCAAACTCCTGTTAGTGTTGTTTCTAATTGTTATGCACAGGAGAAATCTGTCTCAGAAGTCAGAAAACACCCGTTGGTATTAAGCCACTACACACACACACACACACACACACCGTTTTTAGAATAGATAACTAGGAGTGTGTGCTCTCCAGGTGACTTAGTGGTGAAGAATCCGCCTGCAGTGCAGGAGATATGGCTTGATCCCTGGGCTGGGAAGATCCCCTGGAGAAGAAATGGCAGCCCACTCCAGTATTCTTGCCTGGAGAATCCCATGGACAGAGGAGCTTGGCGGGCTACAGTCCATGGGGCTGCAAACAAAAAATAACCAGGAGTGTAAATAGTTGCTTATTCCTTAATTCTGAGGTTGCTAATTCAGTGTTAAGTAAGGTCATTATCTGGAACATGTATTAGGTTAGTGCATTTATTCATTTCTTCTTTTATTGTGACATGTATTTATAGGATGATTTATGTCAGATGGTAGCTAAAGGTCTAGCTGTGGCTACTCAGATTCCTTCTGGCAAATTTGTCTTTATATATTGATATACCAACTGGTATTCAATGTTTCAAGCAATAGCTTTTGAAATAAAGTGAATGAAATACCACAAACTAGTAAGTAATGAGACTGATTTTTAAAGTCATATTAACCCCATGTGAACTGATTGACAATTAGTGACAATGGAAGATTTCATACGCATTTTGCAGAATTATCATTAGCAGCAGTTTATGTGTGCTTACTTTGCATATCATTGTTTGCTAGAAAATATGGCCTGAGAAAAAAATGCATTGATTATTTTTTAAATTGCATTAATTCTCTGGAACAGCCAAAGACCATTTAAGAAATCTCACCAATTAATTTCTCATTTTCAAGGGATTGTATAAAATCATAGTCTTTAGTACTAAAAATAAATTTTAAAAAATCACTGCCAAGAGAAAAATTTGAGATCATGGTGTCCTTTGAGGCAAATGGAAGCCTTCTAGGGTTTGTAAAACCTAGGTTGCAAACACATCACTAGGATAATACTTTAACATAAATTTGAAAATAGAAATAAAAGTAAACCTTTGATTTAGTAGTAACTGTGCCAAACCCTGAAATGGGCTCTGCTGGAAACAGAAGCAAGAGACCCAGTCTGGAACTGATGGTTGGACTCTCTTAAATGGCCTCTATCGCATTTATTCAGATGTCCGTTTCCTAAAAGGAGGGAGTTATGCTGTGCTAATGGCTCACTTGGGAAAAAAATGAAAAGTCAGTTCAGAGAGAATGTCTTTATAAGAATGCCTGTTTTGAGAAAATAAAATAGAGATAACTTGACTTTGATCATCATTTTCCCTAACAACAAAAATCCTTTGACTCCCAGCATTAAGCTTTATCTCACTAAGCAAGATACACGTTTGAGTATGTCGTCGGAATAAACGGTGCCATGAAAATAATCTCTCATTGTGTTTAACAATCTTCTCAAATACGATTAAATGTAGGAGTCAGCTATGATAAAACACCCCTCTCTGACAGAACAAATTTGAGCGAGATGAGAAGGGAGGAGAAGGCCTTGCTAGGAAGGCCGCTCTAAAAATGGTACCCCCACTCCCGCCCCTGTGTTGCTCATTGGTTATGGAGATTCTGTGAGTTGTCACTCAACTTTGATGCTTTTCGTTAAACAAATAACTGATGTTTTTTTGAAAGTCTTCATTTGTTATAGTGTTGCTTCCATTTTATGTTTTGTGTGTTTTGGCCACAAGGCATGTGGGAATCTTAGCTCCCTGACCAGGAATGGAGCCCACACGCCCTGCACTAGAAGATGAAGCCTTAACCACTGGACCACCAGGAAGTTCCATAAATGACTGATATTTTTAAGAGAGGTTACTGACATCCCCGGAGAAGTCGATGGCACCCCGCTCCAGTACTCTTGCCTGGAAAATCCCATGGACGGAGGAGCCTGGTAGGCTGCAGTCCATGGGGTCGCCAAGAGTCGGACATGAGTGGGCGACTTCACTTTCACTTTCATGCATTGGAGAAGGAAATGGCAACCCACTCCAGTGTTCTTGCCTGGAGAATCCCAGGGACGGGGGAGCCTGGTGGGCTGTCATCTATGGAGTCACACAGAGTCGGACACAATTGAAGCGACTTAGCAGCAGCAGCAGCACTAACACCCCATTTTAATCAATCTGATTTGGAAATGATATTAAGTGTCAGGAATGGAAGAAGGTGTGGTGGATAGTTTGTTTCTTCCTGAATGGAGGGTCTTTATACAGAGACAGCCTTGTTTATAGACGTAAGACCCAAACAAGCTTTGAGGTTAGCGCTCCTCCCCTATAGACTAGAGGGCAAGAAAGAAGAGGCTCCCAGACAAAGACAGAAAGTAAGGGCTATGTGTTCTCCCTCCTTAGTTTAAAGAAAAGCACAGTGAGTTATCTGGGTGCTGACTGGGTCCCCACGTGTGAGAAGGGTCTTCTGGCAGCAAACCTCAGAAGGTGCATTTTCTGAGCACCCTGGGTGTTGGGGAGACCACCGTAGCCTTGAGGGAAGCTGGACATAGTCCTTTCTCTTGCATAGTGTGGCCAGGTACTTGGAGATAAGGCAGCTCAATCACAATTAACCTATCGCCTATTTTTAAAGAAATGATAGCTGCAAGTCAGACCCACTTTTAGTCAAAAGCAGTCCCTGATGTAACCTGTTATGCCACGTGTGTGCTTAGTCGCTCAGTCATGTCCAACTCTTTGCAAGCCCATGGACTGTAGCCAGGCTCCTCTATCCATGAGGATTCTCCAGGCAAGAATGCTGGAGTGGGTTGCCAGCCTTCCTCCAGGGGATCTTCCCAACCCAGGGATCAAACCCAGATCTCCCACATTGCAGGCAGATTCTTTACCGTCTGAGCCACTAGTGAAGCCCAAGAATATTGGAGTGGATAGCCTATCCTTTCTCCAGCAGATCTTCCTGACCCAGGAATTGAACCAGGGTCTCCTGCATTGCAGGCAGATTCTTTGCTAGCTGAGCTACCAGGGAATTCCATTATGCTGTAACCAAGCTTCCTCATCTAGCTTGTAACCAAGCCTACAGACCATAAAGCCCACTGAAAACAGAAAGTCCCCTTTCAGTTTTCAGGCATGCTGATCCCAAGGAGAACACACTTCAAACTATGCTGAATTTGTCTTGCATTGAAGGTGATATAAACCCTCGGAAGGAACTGGAAGAAGGATATCTATGACAGGATACTTCTGAGAGAGTGTAAACACATCTTGAGTCTTCATTTTGTCTATAGGTAGAATCTGATTTTCTCTAGGATTTCTTAGGCTGATGTTTCAGAAATCTTTGTGCGACCTCTGTATCTCTTGATGATTGGAACCAAGACTGCTGTCCTTTTGATTTATTTTCTTTGACTCCCTCTCATTCCCTCAGGCTGCTCTGGTGGCTCAGATGGTTAAGAATCCACCTGCAATGCAGGAGATACAGGTTCAATCCCTGGGTTGGGAAGATGCCCTGGAGAAGGGAATGGTTACCGCCTTCAGTATACTTGCCTGGAGAATTCCAAGAACAGAGGAGACTGGCAGGCTACAGCCCATGGGGTCGATGAGAGTCAGACATGCCTGAGTGACTACCACAACAACAACACAACATTTGTGTTGTCTCACTTTCTGCACAAGCTGAGACACCCTGGCTGGATACAGAGGGTATTTCTCACCACGTGTTTGTTTGAAGGGCACTGTCCTTCAGTGAACCACAACTAAATATTCTGGCCAGTGCATCATATCATTTGTCCACATGTGCTTATGTAACATGCATGCCCTTTTCCTCCCAGCTCTGCTCTAACATCGAACAAAAAGCCCGGGAATGTTTACTTTAGACTATTTTAAATTCAGTCTCTTTGTATGAAGGAATTATGGAATATCCCTGTCGTATACAACACTACCCATACTACCCAAAGCAGACAGTTTGGGAAATGGATTCCCACTGAAATGGGAAATATCCAGTACTTAATAGCAAGCATAACAAGTTGGGGGAAGTTGTATTTATCTATAAGCTTTTGTAAAGTTAGAAGCTGAACTCCTGATACTCTCTTTGGTACAAATTGTTATCTTCTTCTTCACACACATTCTGCTTTTTCTGCTCTCAGAAATTCCTTTGGGATGAACAAATGATCCATTTGCTGAAAAGGTAAATGGATCGTGCACATGAATGATACTACAGTTGTTAATTTACCATGCGATATTGACATTAAATGAGGATTTCTATTTGCATGGGAAACATTGTCATTTCTGTTAAAGTGAGGGGAATTTTCCTCATCTTTGTAAAAGAATTCTTTACTCAGAACATAATGGCTAGAAGTATAAAACCAAATGTTTGCAGCCTCCTCTCTCACTTACGGCCCTACGTGCGTGCACGCGTACTGTCGTTTCAGCTGTGTCTGACTCTTTGCAACACTATGCACTGTAGCCCGCCAGGCTCCTCTGTCCATGGGATTCTCCAGGCAAGAATACTGGTGTGGGTTGCCATGCCCTCCACCAAGGGATCTTCCCTACCCTGGGATCGAACCCCATCTCCTGTGTCTCCTGCATCGGCAGGTGGATTCTTACCATTAGCACCACCTGGGAAACCCCTTATGGCCCTACATACGTGTAAATGTTGTCTTTGATTTAAGACATCTCATTTAATTGTATGCCCTTTGACTTGCCCCACTGAATATGAACAACCTCTCTCCAGATGTAGACAGATCAAACAGTGGAGATCTAAAACATCCCAATAACCTTCTATTCAAGTCAACTTCACTACTCCGAAAATTAGTGAAACACAAATTATTGCACTAGGAAAATCATGTTCATTTTGCATAATTGTGTGTGAGCGAACCTAGAGGGAGCATAATTCTGTAATTTGCAAGTGAGGAATGGAGGGAAGCAGGTTTCTAGGCATTTGACGATTTCAGTGCTATTCTAATGACGCACATCGTCTGCACAAGGATGGAGCCATAATGCAGCCTTATCCCACGGAGCATTTCATTAGTTGCTATACTGGAAACTTTATTTCATTGAAGAAAAATCCTAAACGTGGACTAAACTTAGTCTTTCAGGACAAGTCAAACAAGACATAAAAAGAATATGGAATAAACCACTCGTTCATGTTGCATATTAAAAGAGAGATTCTCACTGTGAAATTCTATCTACATTCCTCATCGATTATATTCTAAAAGAAATACATAAATTTTCAAGTGAAGACTTTTTTCTCAGAGACATAAGACCAAACTTGGTTGGCTACATAAAATTGTGTACAGCATGAAGCAATTATGTACACATATATACATTTGATAATTGATTGAAATAGGAAATTATGTCCTTTAGGATACAGTAACAAGTTAGTTTTTCTAATAATTTAATACATTTTCATTCCAAGTGGTTTAAGCCAACCAATGAGACCAAGAGATAATTCATAAAAGACACTCTTTAAGTAGAAAAGACCCTAGAGTTTAATATGGATCCATTGGCTTCCTAATAGGAAGTTGTGGTATTGCAATGTGATAAGAATAAGTATTTATTCTTCCTCTGTGGCTTCTGGCACAAAAGCCTCTAAAACCCTTGGACTTGCCTGGGTGGTTAGGGTGAGAGGAGCATCTTTTGTTATTCACAATAAGCCCCTTTCAACTATAGGTGGTTTATGCTAATAAGGTGATTCTTGGTGGACCTCTGGATTGCCCAGGTGGGGGCTGGTTGCCAAAGGAATCAATTAAGTGCTTAGAGGTTTGGAACTTTAGCCCCATCCCAGGGCTCTGGGGCTGAGAGATTGGAGATTGGGTTAATCACCAATCTCTAATAATTCAATCAACCATCCTTTAGTAATGGAACTTACATAAAACTCCTAAAAAACAAAGTTCAGAAGGCTTCCAAATTGGTGAACGCACAGAGTTGCTGGGAGAGCGGTGGGCCCAGAGAGGGTATGCAAGACCCATGTCCCCACTATGAAAGTAACTGACCGCACACGTTCCTTTCATTTGAATATCCTGAGTTGTATCCTTTACAATGATCTAGTACATACAGTGCTGTCCTGCATTCAAGGAAAGGGTTGCACCTGAGGAAGGGATTCTGGGCACCCTCTGCATCAGACTTACAGGAGGCCCTGTGATCAGCAGCTGAAATGGGGGTGTGGACAGCCTTGTGGGACTGAGCCCCAACCTATGGGCTCTGCACTAACACCGGGTACTTAGTGGCAGAATGGAACTTTGGACACCCATTTAATGACTAGGGATTCCCTGGTGGCTCAGATGGTAACCAATCCACCTGCAGTGCAGGAGACCCGGGGTTCAGTCCCTGAGGTGAGAAGATTCCCCTGGAGAAGGAAAGAAAATGAAAGTGAAGCTGCTCAGTCGTGTCTGACTCTTTGTGATCCCATGGACTGTTTCCCACCAGGCTCCTCAGTTCATGGGATTTTCCAGGCAGGAGTACTGGAGTAGGGTGCCATTGCCTTCTCCAGGGGATCTTCCTGACCCAGGGATCGAACTCCGGTCTCCCACATTGTAGGCAGACACTTTTACTGTCTGAGCCACCAAGGAAGTCTGGCTACCAACTCCAGTATTCTTGCCTGGACAATTTCAAGGACAGAGGAGCCGTCAGGGTACACTGCATGGGGTCACAAAGGGTTGGGCACAACCGAGTGACTAACACTGGTGATTTACTAAGTTAGAGAATTGGTTGTGAGTGTGAAAAAAATCTGACACATTTGCTATCAGAGCACCGTGAGTAAAAATATATCATAGAAGCTTCTTCTAAATAACTTCCAATTACATAGATAACTTCCAATATCTTGAACTCCTCATGTGTTCAAGTTGCCAATGATTCTTAGGAGAGGAAAAAAGGAAATAGAAAACCAGTATTTCCAGCACTAGATAAAATTACTACTTTCCCCTCAAGACAGGCAAGACTATAAACTCCAGAATTTGTATCGGAATTGTTAGTGTCCTACCCATCAATAACTTAGCAAATATTAATAAGCACAACAGAGGATTTTCAGAGCAGATCACAGAGTCCTGTTTTAACAACATTCCCCAAATTTCATTATGTTTCATTTTCATTCAGTTTGAAATATTTTCTCATTTATCTTATGATTTCTTCTTTGACCCATAGATTTGACAGATACATACTATTTAATTTCCAAAAATTTAAGATCTTCTTAAATATCTTACTGTTACACATTTTGAATTCAATTCTACTGGGGTCAGAGAACATACTGTGTAAGATTCCAATCACGTTAAGTGTATTGAGACATTTTATGGCCCAGCATAAACCTTGATGGGTATACTGAATGTATTTGAAAATGGTGTGTATTCTGCAGCTATAGTCTTTAGTATTCTGTAATTATCAGTTAGATGAAGATAATAGTGTTCATATCGTCTATGTCTTCTGAGTTTTAACGTTTTGCTTATTTGTTCTGTCAATTGTTAAGAGAGTGGCATTAAAATCTATAACTATAAATGTAAAATTATACATTTATTTCTTTGATTCTGTCAAATTTTACATGTTTTTTATGCTTGTCATAATTTCTTGATGAGTACATTAATCATTTTGAAATGTTTCTCCTTATCTCTTGTAATACACTTTATCTTTAAGTCTATTGTCTTATATACTAGCATAGTCACTCCAACATTATTAGCATTTGCCTACTATGAATTTTTCCACTCATTTACTTCTAGTCTCCCAACACTATTCCCAGTGATTTATTTATGGGATGTGAACATCCTGTCTTCACATTCTTGACCTCTTCCAGAGTAGAAATCTTGGTTCCAAAACAGGGAAATGCTTTCACCAGGAGATCCAGTAAGTTTTCCAGTGACCTTGGAGCTATGATGACTGCGTGGTCACTTTGGACAAGGAAAAGAGTTGCTTGCGCTCTGGGATGTGCTGTGCTGTGCTTGGTCCCTCAGACGTGTCTGACTCTCCGACCCCATGGACTGTATGTAACTCACTCTAATGAGGACAGGGAGGGGTAACTGCGACCCACAGGATTCACGGGGGTGTCTTTTGGTGTTTCTGTTTCTGGTGATAACAATAAACAGTTGCAACAACTATGTCCAACAAAGACAAGACGCAATTATCTTAGATTGCTCAGGAATGAAGATCTGGGTTTCCAAATCAATCAAGTTACCCAGATGAGTCTAAACACTGGTGGAAAGTGTAGAAATTCTAGAAAGGGGGGTAGAAGATTACTATGATGAACATCAGTAATGTCCTCAAGTCCAGCTGAGACAATACAAACAACAATTTTTTCCATTAACCCTTTTAAAAAATACCCTTGCATTCATTGAAGAGACTATCCTTTCCCCAGTGCGTACTCTTGACTCCTTTATTGTAAATTAATTGACCATATATTCACGGGTTTGTTCCTGGATCTCTATTCTGTTCCACTGATGAATGTGTCTGTTTTTATGTCAATACAATCCTGCTTCAATTACTCTAGCTTTGAAATATAGTTTAAAGTGTGATGCTTCCAGCCTTGTTCTCATTTCTCAAAGTTACTTTGGCTCCTGAGAGTCTTCTGTGAGTCCATATATATTTTAGGATTGTTTTTTCTACCTCTGTAAAAAACTTCATTGGAACTATGATAGAGATTTCAGTAAGTCTTATGCATTGCTTTGGGTAGCATGCTTTGGACATTTTAACAATATTGTATCTTCAAACACATGAACAGGGGATATTGTTCAACTTTTTGCTGTCTTTCTCCATTTATTCCCTCCGTGTTCTCTAACCTTCTTTTCCAGAGCTTTATTTCAAAACACAAAGTATAGTTATCCTTCTCAGGCATGGCTGCTTATCCATTATTTCAATTATCCACTCATTCTACATTTAGAAATATTTAAGAAGTGCTCCCAAAGTGCCAGACTATTTTCCAGGTATAGAGATACAAAAGCGAACAAAACCAAAGCAATATGTTCTTTCTTGGAGTTTATGGTCTACCTGTGGGAGATGAATAATTAAAAACAAACAGAAATTAATCCAGTACCATGCGGTGATAAGGGCACTGTCAGATGCTGTAGACTGGTTTGCTCCACAGCTACTCTGATGACAGCTAGTGTGTTTTCCTATTGTGAAAAAGATGAAAGGCTAAAAAATTGTGTCTTCCAGAGTCACTTCAAGTAATGTCTGTAGTGTGACTTAGGTTTTACAAGAAATGAAATCAGAAGAGAGCAAGAGGGAAAAAGAGCAAGAGGCATTCGTTTTATTGGCACAGATCACAACAGAGCAGTATGGTCCTTGAGCGACAAGCTCTAGTGCATGTTCCAAGTTCATCAGGAGGCTGGCAGATCCCTGTATGAGCACCAGCGGATCATTCAGTGGCCTATTATCAGTCGTAGTAGCAGTAGTTTGCCTTTGTTTGGAGGAGGGCATGGCAACCCACTCCAATATTCTTGCCTGGAGAATCCCCATGGACAGAGGAACCTAATGGGCTACAGTCCATGGAGCTGCAAAGAATCAGACATGACTGAGCGACTAAGCGCAGCACTGTATGCCTTTAAGTAATCCCTCAGAACAAGAACTATTGAAGTAAAATTTAAATTTAAACTTAAGTCACTACATATGTGGAGTTCCAACTCAATATAACAGGTCCTGGGTGAAAACTGAACATCAGCCATATAGGCAGAGCTTCAAAATGAAGGATACAAAATCCCTGCCTTTGTAGAGTTTACAGGCTGAGTCTAGTAGTTCAAGAATGTGTATGTGACAAATGGAAGTTTAGAAACTGCCCTGAAGCAGCTCCTGGGGAGCAATGATTTGTTTGCTTCTCTATGCTCCTGAGTGTTTCTGTCACCCCTCCTGATTGAAGCCTTCACAATGGTCTTTCCGTAAAAGCAACAGGATAGCAGGTCCCAGAACGTGATTGACATATTAGAGCATCACCATTTCTCTTACATATGCCAGGCCTAATCGTCTATGCCAATCATTAGGAAACCATGTCTCGCAAGCTCTGAAGAAGGATAGATAAACCATTACTTTGACTCAAGTGTTAAGCATACAGCGTTCTGACTTCACGTCTCAATATTTGTCATGATGCCCTAGGCCCCTCCCTGTCAATCAGTGCTCCCAGGACCTCTGAGATGGGTCAAACTGTGGCAAGTTCACATTAGATTACTCTTCTTCTCACTAGCCCTGATCTGCCTAAGAGCTGCCTTCTAACTGGGTTCTGGTCTGATGAGCCGTCCATAGCCTGAGGAGCCAACGATCTGGAGCTCTTCCTCCAGCTATTGTCAAAGACTGTAGAGGTTTCCTCCCACTCACAGTATGGAGTTAATTTGCCTTCGTGACCTGTCAGCCTCTGGAGATCACCTAATGCCATCTCAGCTGTGACATGGATCCCTGAACGACAACTCCTCGGGGGAAGCTGGCTGTCTGAGCTTCATCTGCGCCTAATGATCTTCAGGAAGGTGGCCCCACTCCCACCACGAACACTGATGTCCAGCAAGGTCCATCACACATTATTTAAAGATGAAGAAGCAGTTGTTCAAATATCTTCTTCACATTGTTTTCATGACAGTTCTATTGCTGGAAATCTTGAGTAGCAAATTGTTCAATAATATTTGGTTCTTCTAATGAGAAAGGGAAGTGAAAGTCGGGCTTCCCTGACAGCCCAGTTGGTAAAGAATCTGCCTGCAATGCAGAAGACCCAGGTTCGATTCCTGGGTCAGGAAGATCCGCTGGAGAAGAGATAGGCTACCCACTCCAGGATTCTGGCCTGGAGAATTCCATGGTCTCTATAGTACACGTGTAGAGAACATGTGTATGGACATGTATAGAATACAATATGAAAGAAATTGGGTAGAAAATGTAATATTTTTCTCATAAATTTTCAGTAATGACCTATGGAATAATTACCAACGGTTTAATAGTGACCAACACTTTTCCATATATTATTTCAATTAGTTACCCCAATAAGCAATGATGTAATTATCATCTATGTTTTAAAAAGAGACAGTAGAAGTTCTGAAAAGTTAAATGACTTACCTAAAATGGCAACCCACTCCAGTATTCTTGCCTGGAGAATCCCATGGACAGAGGAACCTGCCAGGCTACAGTCCATGGGGGCACAAAGAGTTGGACGTGACTGAGTGACCACCACCACCACCACCAACAACAAAAGGCCTTACAGTAAATGATGAAGCTGGACAGCGAATCCTTGAGATTCGTAGGTTCTATGTCTTCCTTTAACTTTAGACCACGCCATATCCCTGTTCTCAGTGGAAACACCTTGAACAAGACGTCTAAATACAAAGGGAGAAGACTGTGAGACTCACATTTATAGATTGTCAACTTCTGTTCCTCTCTCAGCATCCTTGACTTTCATTAATTCAAAACTGGGATTAGTTTCAGATCTGTCACAGGAAACTTAGATCCTTTTAAAAACATGACTTTCAATAGAGAGGTTCACATTGAAATAATGCTAGATTTGATCATCAGTTTTGGAATTCTGTTCATATAATATTTTTACTTAATGCTTGCTAACATGAAGTATATGATAGGATTCTATATAAAAAGTAGCCTATTTTAATTATGGATTTAAAAATCCTGCTTCCTTACAACCTCCTTTACTTGAGCTGGGTAGTCGAGGGAGGTGTACCCTGACAGTTTCATAAAAGACAAGAAGAGAATTCCTCATAACAGTGCCTTGAGGGTTGATAGATGCATTATTGATCTTCAGTGAATGAATGAAAACATTGTTAGAAGAATAAGTGAATGAGTGAACCCCTGATTCTCTTGAACTATCTGTATGACCAGTTTAACTTTTTTTTTTCTATTTGGTTTTAAGAAGAGAGGACCAAAAACTTGCCAAGTGTCTATGAAAGCAGTTCCAGCATAGACAGATAGCAACCCTATATCTCTTAAAGATACCCTAATAGGAGAACACTAATGTTTGAAAATCCTGAACACTTGAAGACCCTAAAAGCTTATAAAAGAAATACCAGTTTATGACGTTTATATATCATAAGTCATAAATGCCACTATGATCTACAATGAATTCAGATATGTATTTTAGAAATGATCTTAAATTAGAAAAAAGTAAGTAGGCCATTCTCTAGTTTCAAAGGGTCAGCATATATTACAGTACAATATATATTGTAGTAAAATACAAATGGGTCATCTTGGAGGACAAATCCAGTTTTTCCAGTTTTTATTTGAGTTATTGTGTCTAGTGGTTTACACAACAGGAAACAGATGCCTTCAACTAAACAAGTCATTAATCGACTGGCAGAGAATTGTGAAATACGTTATTTAGCCTCTTGTCTGAATAACCTTTTATTGATGTACATTCAGAATTTGTTTATATTTTACATGTTTTTTACATTTTACCTATATATTTTCTAGTTGCTAATGACCCCATAAGATAATGAGTATTGTTCACGTGGTTATGTTATTGCTAAACTAATGATGTTGGTTTTTTAATGCCTATTTATTGAACATTATGAAATATCAGATGTAAGCTTATTGATTACATGCATCACATATACTACATTTTACATACTTTATCTGTGATGCTTTTAAAACCCACCTACTAAAATCCAAGCTCAGAGAGGCTAAGAGCTTATCCAATGATACAGCACTGGAGCATGACAGAGCTGGGATTCCACCACTGGGCAGTGCTCTCACCTCCATGCACCAGTGAGCAGAGAACCATGTACTGCAATACGTGCTAACAGACAATGAACACTAAATGAACTACGGTTAGTTTTGTATTTAAACTTCAGGATAACGTATAGTTAATAGCATAACAGTTTCTCTCTTTTTTTAATACAGCTTCTCTTTCACTGTGAATGGATTATACGCTGATGAGTAAATCACCTAACTTATGGAAAATGTCCTGGCATCAGCAGCACACTCAATTACATCATATTTGTGAAAGATGAGGTAGGACAGAATGAGATACATTTTTTCATATCAAAAGCAAATGAAGTTATATATTATAATAAAGTTGCTCACTAAGTTATAAGTCAAAATGTGCCTTCAATTTTCCTGGCATCATTATATCATTTTCATTATAATACATATGGTAAGAAAGATGTTTATTTTAAATTTCCTATGTTTTTATTTGACTATTCACTGTTAAGGCAATTTAGGTTCAGTTACTGTATCTTATGGTGTAAGTAATATAACCCTCATGAAAATGTATCAGTCATGGGAACAGTTAAGGAAAAAAGTCTTCCACTGTCTTCTAGATGTTGACAACAAAAGCTTGAACCTAGACCAGGAAAATATAAGGAGTTGTTGTTGGAGATGAAGAGAGGATAACCAGACTTTAAAGGTGTGATGGGATAAATTGGAGTGAGAAAAGAGAGTAGCTGGACTATTTACTTCTGGATCAGTCTCCCTGAAATCTCCTTTCCTTACATCTAAAACTATGTTCTTTATCTACTTTAGAACACTGACTTTCAATGTAATACATGATAACATGACCTTATTCTATTGTAGTAGATGAAAGCACGTCCTTAAAATGCTTTATGGAAAAAAAACACAGGTTAGAAATGATTTATAGATGTATCTCTCCATTGAGAATTATCTTCTAATTAGTAATATTGTCTTCCTATAAACATGTATGTTATTTAAATATGTTCATTTTTGTTTGAGAACATTTTTCTCAAAACATGTTTTGACTATATATTTGCATTCAACAATTCCTGCTTTAACAAGCACTTGCTTTAGTAGAAATTTGATATAAATATACTTGGAAATACTTCTGCACATTACTACTGAAAACAGAAAATATCTTTAATATTTAGTATTTAATGATATAAATTATGGAGTTTCCTACATGGTATTAATGGTTAACAACCCACCTGCCAATGTAGGTGGTGTAAGAGATGTGGGTTCAATCCTTGGATTCGGAATATCCCCTGGAGGAGAGCAAGGCAGCTCACTCCAGTATTCTTGCCTGGAGAATCCCAGGGACAGAGGAGACTGGTGAGCTACAGTCCATGGGGTTACAAAGAGTCAGACGTGACTGAGGTCACTTAGTGTGCATGCACACAATATAAATTATAATTATTTTCAAAGAAATGCACAAATGAGGAAGATCATTGTTTTTTTAATTTATTTATTTTAATTAGAGGCTAATTACTTTACAATATTGTATTGGTTTTGCCATACATCAACATGAATCCACCACGGGTTTTCATGTGTTCCCAGTCCTGAACCCCCCTCCCACCTCCCTCCCCATACCATCCCTCTGGGTCATACCAGTGCACCAGCACCAAGCATCCTGTATCCTGCATCAAACCTGGACTGGCAATTCATTTCCTATATAATATTATACATGTTTCAATGCCATTTTCCCAAATCATCCCCCCCCCCTCTCCCACAGAGTCCAAAAGACTGTTCTATACATCTGTGTCTCTTTAGCTGTCTCGCATACAGGGTTATCGTTACCTTCTTTCTAAATTCCATATATATGCGTTAGTATACTGTATTGGTGTTTTTCTTTCTGGCTTACTTCACTCTGTATAATTGGCTCCAGTTTCAACCACCTCATTAGAACTGATTTAAATGTATTCTTTTTAATGGCTGAGCAATATTCCATTGTGTATATGTACCACAGCTTTCTTATCCATTCGTCTGCTGATGGACATCTAGGTTGCTTCCATGTCCTGGCTATTATAAACAGTGCTGCAATGAACATTGGGGTACACGAGTCTCTTTCCCTTCTGGTTTCCTCAGTGTGTATGCCCAGCAGTGGGATTGCTGGGTTGTATGGCAGTTCTATTTCCAGTTTTAAAATAGTTCATCAGTTTTAAGTGATGCAGTCACTTAAGTGACTTTAAGTGATGTGTCAGTTCCAAGATTTCCATTCAGAGTTTATTCACATGAAAGATTGTCATATGTAATATTCAGGTAACCCTGGAGGAATAAAGTCCAGTTGAGCTATTCCAAATCCTGAAAGATGATGCTGTGAAAGTGCTGCCTCAATATGCTAGCAAATTTGGAAAACTCAGCAGTGGCCACAGGACTGGAAAAGGTCAGTTTTCATTCCAATCCCAAAGAAAGGCAATGTCGAAGAATGCTCAAACTACCACACAATTGTACTCATCTCACATGCTAGTAAAGCAATGCTCAAAATTCTCCAAGCCAGGCTTCAGCAATATGTGAACCGTGAACTTCCTGATGTTCAAGCTGGTTTTAGAAAAGGCAGAGGAACCAGAGATCAAATTGCCAACATCTGCTGGATCATCAAAAAAGCAAGAGAGTTCCAGAAAAACATCTATTTCTGCTTTATTGACTATGTCAAAGCCTTTGACTATGTGGATCACAATAAACTGGAAAATTCTGAAAGAGATGGAAATACCAGACCACCTGATCTGCCTCTTGAGTAATTTGTATGCAGGTCAGGAAGCAACAGTTAGAACTGGACATGGAACAACAGACTGCTTCCAAATAGGAAAAGGAGTTCGTCAAGGCTGTATATTGTCACCCTGTTTATTTAACTTATATGCAGAGTACATCATGAGAAACGCTGGACTGGAGGAAACACAAACTGGAATCAAGATTGCCGGGAGAAATATCAAGAACCTCAGATATGCAGATGACACCACCCTTATGGCAGAAAGTGAAGAGGAACTAAAAAGCCTCTTGAGGAAAGTGAAAGTGGAGAGTGAAAAAGTTGGCTTAAAGCTCAACATTCAGAAAACAAAGATCATGGCATCCGGTCCCACCACTTCATGGGAAATAGATGGGGAAACGGTGGAAACAGTGTCAGACTTTATTTTTCTGGGCTCCAAAATCACTACAGATGGTGACTGCAGCCATGAAATTAAAAGACGCTTACTCCTTGGAAGGAAAGTTATGACCAAGCTAGATAGTATATTCAAAAGCAGAGACATTACTTTGCCAACAAAGGTTCGTCTAGTCAAGGCTATGGTGTTTCCTGTGGTCATGTATGGATGTGAGAGTTGGACTGTGAAGAAGGCTGAGCGCCGAAGAATTGATGCTTTTGAACTGTGGTGTTGGAGAAGACTCTTGAGAGTCCCTTGGACTGCAAGGAGATCCAACCAGTCCATTCTGAAGGAGATCAGCCCTGGGATTTCTTTGGAAGGAATGATGCTAAAGCTGAAACTCCAGTACTTTGGCCACTTCATGCGAAGAGTTGACTCATTGGAAAAGCCTCTGATGCTGGGAGGGATTGGGAGCAGGAGGAGAAGGGGACGACAGAGGATGAGATGGCTGGATGGCATCATTGACTCGATGGATGTGAGTCTGAGTGAACTCCAGGAGTTGGTGATGGACAGGGAGGCCTGGCGTGCTACGATTCATGGGGTCATAAAGAGTCGGACACGACTGAGCTACTGATCTGATCTGATCTGATCTAAGACTGCACTTAAAGTTTTTTAACCTTAAAGCTGACATGGTAATTCTACATAGTCCAAGCAAGGTTGTATTCAGTTAAAATACATTTTGATATAGATTTCTTGAGGAAAACTTTCCTTGAACATGTGCTCGAAATAGCTATCAAAGATCAACGAAAGATTAAAAAAGAAAATAATAATGTCTGGCCATGGCTGAAAGTAGCAATGTAACTGCCTTTAACAACCTTATTACTAATATAGGCGAACATTTAAAGCTTTACTGCCTCTGAGAAATCTTTAAACTTGTGAGATTAGTGACTTTTGAAAACACCTGAAAATTTATTAAGTATTAAAAGCTAAGCATGTTTTTGTTTCTTTGGACATAATAACTGCTAGGCCTCTTGCATAATATAATGATGAACCATTTAATTTCTTACTAATAAAAAATATTTATTGTGATGAGGTAGAGAAGAGGACAATGATAGACTGGGAGTTAGGGACATAGTTGGTTGGATAAGTTAGAATTTTTTTTTCTTTTTTAGAAATTCACCACATTGAAGGGTTTAAACTATTGTTATTTAGTTGCTAAATCACGTCCAACTCTTTGTGACCCCATTGACTGCAGCACGTCAGGCTTCTCTGTCCTTCCTTATCTCCTGGAGTTTGCTCAAACTCTTGTCCATTGAGTCGGTGATTCTATCTAACCATCTCATCCTCTACCACCCTCTTCTCCTTTTGCCTTCCATCTTTCCCAGCATCCAGGTCTTTTCCAATGACTTGGCTCTTCACATCAGGTGGCCAAAGTATTGGAGCTTCAGCTTCAGCATCAGTCCTTCCAATGAATATTCAGGGTTGAGTTCCTTTAGGATTGACTGGTTTCATCTCCTTGCTTCTCCAAGGCACTCTCAAGAGTCTTCTCCAACACCACAATTCGAAAGCATCAGTTCTTTAGTGCTCAGTCTTCTCAGTGGTCCAGCTCTCATATCAGTACACGACTACTGGAAAAACTATAGCTTTGAGTATGGACCTTTGTCAGCAAAGTAATGTCTCTGCTTTTTAATACATTGTCTAGGTTTGACATTGGCTCCTTCCAAGGAGCAAGTGTCTTTTAATTTCATGGCTGCAGTTACTGTCCACAATGATTTTGGAGCCCAAGAAAATAAAATCTGTCACTGCTTCCACTTTTTCCTCAACTATTTGACATGAAGTGATGGGACCAGATGCCTCTGTTGGGGTTTGGCTCCCCAAATACTCACTGCAGGTTAACCCTTAGGATCCAAACATGAGCCTTGAATGTCCCCACCACTGCTGTTTCAACCACCGATTTATGAGTGGGTGTGAATACGTGCTGGTTTATTTTCGATGCACAGTAAGTTGCGAGTAAAGAACTTTATGAAGTAAATCTTTAGGAATCAATTATTCTGTCTTTTATTCTACTTTCATAATTTTATATTATACACTTGACATTTACTGAAAACACGAGAATATGGTAAATCACAAAATTAATTTATGGAAGAGTTGCAGAATTGCAGAGGGGGCTTGATTTTAATCTACCTGCAATCTCTCTGTGTTCCAAAATCCTAGGTGTTGGTAAACATATTAGTGTTTTAAATAGTGGTGTGTAAGAACAGTGTGGGTGTACTTCACAGGTTGCTGTGACCAATAGGAACCAATAGATTTAACCATAGCATTAAAATGTGCCCTTAAAATAGGTATTTATTTGATTCATCTGACACCTGTCTGTGTAGGTCAGCTCTCTCATCGCCACTCACAGCTGAGAAAGCTAAGACAAGCGAGGGTTAAAAGAGCCTGAAGTTTCACTATGAGTTAGTGGATCCAACAAAGCCTGAATGCAAAATTGTTGCCTTTGTGATTTCTGCTTAATAGTCTAGGCTAGAAGTATATTAAGACATGTAAACCGAGAAATGAACTGCAAATGAGGTCGAGTAAGGACAAAAGCGTGGATGAAGTCACTTCTTTGCAGTAAGTTATCAGCTATATTCTAGCCATACCCAGGTGAAAAATGAATGTTCAAAGCTTCAGTCCCAGGTCACCAAGTTACAAAGACATCCGGTAAAAAATCTGATCAGAATTTTCATCAGTCCAGGTTCGATGCAGGATACAGGATGCTCAGGGCTGGTGCACAGGGATGACCCAGAGGGATGGGATGCGGAGGGAGGTGGGAGGAGGGTTCGGGATGGGGAACACGTGTACACCCATGGCAGATTCATGTTGATGTATGGCAAAACCAATACAATATTGTAAAGTAATTAGCCTCCAATTAAAATAAATAAATTTATATTTAAAAAAGAATTTTCATCAAAAAATAAAGTTCCCGTTCTATTTCTCTTTCTTTAATAAGACAAAATCTAAAGAATCCTAAACTTTGAAGTGTGTTTCCACTTCAAAATCATCTACAGATTTCCTGGCAATTGTTTCAAACGCAGAGATTGAATGAGGTACCAGTAAATCTGCTACAAAACCTTCCTATGGGTATCCATACTACTTCCAACCCTAAGATTGTGAAGTCTTTTGGGTTTGTGTATTTCACTGAATGTCTTTCTGGTGTTAAAGCCTGTGCTCTCCTAACTGAATTACCTGACTTCTAGGAAGAATTTGATACTCATGGGTCTATGTGTGTTTCAGTTTAGTTTACTCCTTTTTTACTCTTTTCTTATTTGAGACCAAGAGCCAGGTTCACCTGGTTTTCATTAAAAAAAAAAAAAAGATGCTTCATAGATGTAAACACTGTTATTATTTCTCTCTTTAGTGCTGAAACTTTCCAGTTCTTCTACCCTTCATTAAAGGAGCTATTTATCAGATTTTTCATCCTTTTTATGCTCTGTTGTGTTGGTGATGGACAGGGAAGCCTGGAGAGCTACAGTCCATGGGGTCACAAAGAGTCAGATACAACTGAGCGAAGGAACTGAACTGAACGGATGCAGAATTGCTAGGTTATTTTGTATCTTAGCATTTCCATGTGAATTTGGTACATGACGTTCAAGATGAAACACACTTAATAAAGATGCTGAACACAGATTTGTTCAAAACTTTCATAATACAAGTGAAAACGGAAAACAATTTCCAACAGCTCAAAAAAAAACTAACACTTTGAAGTCTGGAAGCAGCCTTCTTGTACATTAAGAATAAACAGTCATAATTGCTTTTCTGCAAAGGCAAAAAGAGTACATTAAACTTGCTTTTCAGTACTTTTTGTTGACTTCATAATAATTAACGTGCTATAATAATGATTTAGAATAATTTATGTGCTAAAGTCTATTGTGCCCTCATAACATTGAAAACTAGTAAATGTTATTTATTCCAAAAAATTGAAGACTCTGAAACCACCTGTGATTAAAAGTTTTTGTTTTATTGTATTTTTCTTTTGATATATGAAGAAAAGGATTAAGTCGCAGCAATGGAGTTCTGTTGCACGTTAAGTTTGGCTGAAGAACTAACACTCTTTCTTGTATGGGTAGAAAGTAGTCGGTCATGGCACAGAGTACATTTTTGAGTTTATTGGTTGAAGGTTTTACTAAAATTAAAAAAAAGTGTTATTTTACTTAAAATACTTCACAAGAAAATGTGTGGATATAATTTCCTTATTACTAAAGTTTCCCTAGTTATTAATTGTATTAATTTCTACACTTTGGAGAGTAACTTTCAATGTAGAAAAGGACTTTTAAAATTCATGCACGGCCCGTAAAATATCCACCTCTTACTCCTAAAGCAATTTTTTTTATATTTAGCACAATTACAGTGTATAATTGTGCAAGGCTACTATTTTTATGTAGATTGTTAATGTTGAATCTCATACACATACTCTACCTTGAAATGTGGTTAGTTAAAATACTCAGATTTTCATTTTTTGAACTTAAAAAGCATCACAAAAATATTTAAAGTCTGAGTGTCGAAGTAATGATCAACACTGCATATAAAAAGCCTTAATTTTATAATGTTTTTGAATTCTTTTAAAGCAATTGCTTGCATTCAATGTAAATATCTACAAGATAGTCTCTGTAAATTAGTGTGGAACAGGAGCTAATTCTTTTTCAATAACTTTTATGGCAAAAGACGATCAACAGCACATAGGCCATTAATAGAAGGCATTTTTTGATCACACAGGAAATAAGCAGGCCACCAAACAGAATGAGGTCATAAAGAACGGATTCCAGCCAGTAAGTCTGCTGGCAAAGACAGCCGAATGTGTTCTCGCCGTAATCTACAGGGCTCAGCAGTGATTATTCTCACCCGCTGTGCTACTTATGTCTGAGTCTCTTTTTCTTCTCTCTCTCTCTCACACACACATTTATTACCAGTGGTATCCCAGTCTCTATGTTAAGAACTAGGGATTAAAGTATATAAGGATCGCTACTTCTTAAAACTTTCAAGAAGGTAAAAGGAGATAGATTCCACTCTGTTGTACAAACTATGCCTGAACCGTTTCCTCACTCTCTCATCGTGCTTATGTGTCTGCTAGGATCCTGGCATCACCAGAAAACCCTTGGCTACTTGCTTGGCTCGGCTGCTATTCTCTATAACAGTGAAAAAGTATACCTGTCATTGACTGAGTGCTTGCTGTAAGGCAGGCAAGGTTATAAGTTCTTTACAGGCATTGACTCATTCACTCATAAAAAGCTTAGGAGGTAGCCGCTATTATTATCACCATTTTTCAGATAAGGTAAACTGAGGCACACAGATGAGGTAAATTGCCTAGTGTCAGGCAGGTAAGAAGTGGAGGAGTCAGGATGTGAACTTAGGCAGGTTGGTCCACAAGTTCCTCTTATTAACTGCTTGCTTTCTCTCCCCAGGCATGACCTTTCACTTGGATCATGGACAGCACTACCACTCATTTGGGGTTTGCTTTTGATATTGAAGCAGAATGTTGTTGTTACACAGCTATAAACTGAATGTGAATGTAATCACAAATATATATATAGCTTCAGGTGTTGATGAACTAGCTAAGCAGTATTTGCATATATATAAAATATATGTACATATATATGTATACATACATACACACATAAAGCTACAAAATCAAAAACAAAGCTTAGAAACCCCAAAGATCTAATTATGTCATTACATATACAACACAGCTACCCTGGACAGGACAATGAATACTAAAGGGAACTATGCTTATATGATAGGATAACATATGTCATTAAAAATAATCAACTAATACTAAACACATAAGCATGGATAAGTCGAAGCCAAAAAGAAAATGTCAGTAGGTCACCTGTGGTATGATATAATTATAAGACGTTTAATTTACAAAGAATGCTATAGAGATTTAGGGATTTTAGGGAAGTTTACGTATGTAGTAAAAGTGTAAGGTGAAGTATGAAAATGATCAACACACTCACACACACACACACACACAAGATAGCCCCTGCAGGTCAAGCTGGAAGGATGGCAAAGGAGATTTCATCTCTTTCTATGTTTAGTATTGAATTTCATACATGGGTTGTTAGGGACACAGATTTTACATTATTCTGTAATCATAAGAGTGGATCTAAAATATTTTAAGATCCTCAAAATATTTTCAAAAGAGGAAGAGAGGGAGAAAACACACATAATACTCAATTTAAGTATAGTACGTTTGTCTAAACCATGCATTTCTTAACAGACCAATGGAATGAGAGGAAATGGTAGAAAAGAAGTGGACTCTGAAACCAGGAAACCTGTGTTCAGAGTTTCCCTGTTCTAGACAGTTTGGGCTCAGTGCAGACCACTTCTTGTCTGCGGTAAGTTTATTAATGTCCAGAGGTTTATTACATGTTGTGGGGGTTGGAAGCTAGGGGTATGGCATTTACTATCCTATAGTATCTTGAAACATTCCTCCAGTCTAATAGTTTATGCTTCTAGGTATTTTTATGCACTAACTGTTCTCCCATCTCTTTGCCTGGTATTGTGATAGATGTAGTAAAAACCCAACATCAGTGAGATTCTATCCCCTACTAAAAAGAAAAAAAAAAGAGTTCCAACTTGGTTCACAAACCATATGCTCTCATCTCTTATTACTGCATGTAGTTGGGCTCCTTGTAAAGATGCCATTTATATAGGAAATTTAAGCAAGACAACAGAATTCTGAAAAATCTGAAAACTACCATAAAACCTATGAAAAAATATAGTCACGATGCTTATTTTTCCCCCCTGTTCTTTGACCAGAAGGTTGACTTGTAAGAATTATTTCTTCTCACCTTTGTTATGTCATCATACTCTTTATTTATGTTTTTCCCACTCCCTCTTTTATCCCTCACAAACAACCGAGGATTGAACTTATCTAACTGTATAAACATGTGCACCCGCGTCCCCGAGGCTGTGTGTCATGGAAAGAGAACTGCAACTCCTCGGTCAAGCCGATTCCCACCTGTTGGGCAGCGTGTGACTGCGGCGTGTTCTGGAAGTCAAGGACTTCCAGTGGGGGGATTTCCAGATCCTAAGTGGATGCTGAGCCCTGTTTCAGTGTGGGAGTATTTTCCACCCATTGATAACTTAGGCGGATGGCTTTCCCAGAGCTGTCAAACACGCAGTGGAAACACATTTTTTTCATAAGAGGCTACTGATACGAGCAAAAATTCTAAGAAAAATACAGCCCACAAATCAACACAGTCACACCCAGAGTCATTATAATTAAGAACTAGTTCTTGGGACTTACCCCAGCGTGGAATCACTAGATCATATAACCGCAGGTAAAGCCAGTGAAATGTGAGGCACGCTGTTTGAATGAGCTACACATTTCCCCTCAAGAATAGAGTATGTTCTATGCCACAGGTGTTTCAGTAATTGCAGTACGTTAGGAATATATCATGTTTAACAGACCTTGTACACACATTTCCACCTGTGAGAGACGGTGGTCCAATTTCGATACTCCGGGCTGAGTGTCAGATACACGTAAGTCCACACTGTTTAATAAGGCTCACTTGCCAAATGAGGGCTGTGACTCTGGTCTCCTCCTTGCCCTGCTATTGATTAGTTGAATGACGGAGTAAATCACTTGGCCTTAGCATGTCTACATTTTCTCCTGTAACATAGCTCAATATTACAGAAGAGTTTTGCAGACCCCTTTATGAGAAGTATGACTTTGACTCCCCATCAACCAGATGAAAATTTAAAATGCAAATGTCAATTCTTGATTCCAGAAAAACATGTCCTAGAGGTCGACATTTGGATCAAAGGGGATGTGAATTATATAAGTACAGTGGTGTTTGATTATAGTGCTGTTATATCAATTGAGTTCCTATAGAAGCCCTCACTTCTAGTTATCCCACTAGGTATCGAACAACAGTAAGGAACTCAGGACATGGCCTTAACGAGCCACAATATCATATTGCAGTGCATTCTTTATTTACAGGATATAATCTGCCTACTTTGTTACATGGTTTGAATCAACACTTGTCAAATAAAAGAGATAAGATTATATGATTAAAAATACAAATTCAAAATCGCAGTAAAGGAAAGAAGTATACAAAAAATAAACTTTTGTAAAAAAAGCTGTTAAACATTTATTTTAAGACTTTGCATTTCTTGACAACTCAGGCACAGGGTATATTAACTATGATTCTCACGGCAAAACAGTAGGGTAATTGCTGTTTAGTCGCTCAGTCATGTCCAGCTCTTTTGCGACCCCGTGGACTGTAGCCCGCTAGGCTCCTCTGTCCATGGGATTCTCCAGGCAGGAGTACTGGAATGGGCGACCATTTCCTCCTTCAGGGATCTTCCCAACCCAGGGGTCAAACTGCAGATTCTTTACTTCTGAGCCACCAGGGAAGCCCATGGTGATTTTACAAATAAGCAACGTATTATCCTGGTGTTTGAGGTTTGTCATTTCATTGTGTTCTTACAGAAGGCACATTAGAATTATTTTTTTCTGTGAAATTTTTATTTACAGTGTACTTTAAACATATAATTTTCAATAAGTTGAAAACATTGGCCTCCATTTTTTACCCCTTCTTAAACCTACTTTTTCAAATATCGATTTGAAATGCCCACCTATTTCTACGTCTGGCCTCAGCCATGAGATTGCTCTAGCCCCGGGCCTCTTAGTGAACACAATACACACAAAGGTTGAAAGGTGTTTGCACAGCCAGGCTTGGTCTCGCTTGAGTCTCTGCTTCTGCCATGCGCACAAGTGGCTGCTGCTGCTGCTGCTGCTAAGTTGCTTCAGTCGTGTCCGACTCTTCACGACCCCATGGACTGCAGCCCACCAGGCTCCTCTGTCCATGGGATGCTCCAGGCAAGAGTACTGGAGCGGGGTGCCATTGCCTTCTCCTCTTGTGGTTAATAAGGAGATAGAATTGGACATGAGTTTGCGCAAGCTCCGGGGAATAGTGAAGGTCGGGGAAGCCTGGCGTGCTGCAGTCCATGTGGTTGCGAAGAGTTGGACACGACTTAGTGACTGAACAACAGCAAAGAATATAGAGAAAAGCTCAGCAAGTGGAAGTTTTGGCTCTTCCCAAACCAAGTAAAATCTTGTTTGATAAAGAATCTTTTGAAATTTAACCTTTCAGATTTTCATCTGAAGAATGAGAGAGCTAGGAAAAAAGTGGTCTTTAAGTTACTTCTTTGTGTTAAATATTATCTTATCAGCATGCATATTAATGTTTGGAAATCATTTGGTAGTAGGGAGAAGACAAGACATTCTAAAGTGATCTAATCAATGATTATATAACAACCAACTGAACTCACTAGATACAGTTTCTAGGTCAATGATGATGAGTCTTTGATTTGATGCTAAGTTTCTACAGCTGTTGAAAGTCAGAATAAACTAATTTTTGAGGAACAGAAAATCATTTCCTAAATATAGCTTTTCTAAGATTATAATATGTTTATGTTATCATCACTTGAATTCAGCAATGGAGATGATTGAAATAAAATGTATATTCAAGATATTTAAATTCACTATTTAAGATGGTATTGTTTAAAATATGAAAATGTATAAATATGCCATATATGAACATCCTTCACATAAATGAGTATATTTTAAGCTATGTGATGCTTTTTAAAACCAGTCACTATAGAGGTTGAGGAAAATGTAAGGTGATAATTTTATTGATACATAAGATGGCATCACTGACTCGATGGACATGAGTCTGAGTGAACTCTGGGAGTTGGTGATGGACAGGGAGGCCTGGCGTGCTGTGACTCACGGGGTCGCAAAGAGTTGGACACGACTGAGCGACTGAACTGAACTGAACTGAAATGAACTGAATTCCTACAATCAGAGTAAATTTTCAGAAGACAAAAGGATACTGAATTTTATATCAGGAATCAGTATTTGTTAATATGTTACAAGTTTTACTCTATGCTTTAATAAGTAATACTAAGATTTCTTATTGCTCATCTAAAGATATTTTAAAAAATAATCATTGAAATATTAAAAAAATTACAGATTTCAGATATTTTTTGAACCAGTATACCAGTATAAGGAAAATAAGTTAGTAGGAGATATTACTGAAGACACTGTGACTTAGAAAGACATTAGGTTTAAAAATAAATATTGAAATATACTAAGATTATTATTTTACAATATTCTTATTTATATTATTGCTTAAAAGGTGGAGATTTAAAATTTCAAAAACCTACCCCCACAATGTCACCCCAAACTACATACAAGTAAATTTTCCTACATTTCACTGTGTACAGATAGATTTTTAAGACCTGAACAGTTTTTTTAAGAAGTTCAGGCTCTCCTTCCATGTGAGTCTTTTTATCTTTAAGCCTCTGCCTTGAGCTTGGACTTTAAATTCAGATGACTCTAAGACTGGACAGGCATGTGCTGGGTTTAGAAGAGCATTAATTTTTGTAAAGTTCAGTAACTGAAACATGTGCTCACCCTGGGAATGAACACTGAAGTCTGCCTTTCCGTGTTCACTCTTCTTTCCTCCATTAGCTACAGAACTTTGGCTTTATTCTGTTAGAAACACTTTATGCTTGCATCTTGTAATAATCGTGTGACTCATTTCTAGGCAATAACAGTCTTATGGACTCTGTGGGAGAGGGAGAGGGTGGGAAGATTTGGGAGAATGACACTGAAACATGTAAAATATCATGTAAGAAACAAGATGCCAGTCCAGGTTCAATGCACGATACTGGATGCTTGGGGCTAGTGCACTGGGACGACCCAGAGGGATGGTATGGGGAGGGAGGAGGGAGGAGGGTTCAGGATGGGGAACACATGTATACCTGTGGCGGATTCATTTTGATATTTGGCAAAACTAATACAATTATGTAAAGTTTAAAAATAAAATTAAATTTAAAAAAAAGATGCAAATGGAATGAGTAGAGTTCAACTGTGTAGATTCTCTTGAAAGCATCTTTTTTTTTCTTCTCCTTGCAAAAGATGCAGAATCAACAGACACACAGACACACACACACACCCCTTTTCACCAGTACCATTTCTTCTTCCTTTCTGAAATGGAGCTGTGATGTGTGGAGGTAAAGCAGCCATATTGTGAGCATGAGGATGGTAGCCACAAGGCAAAGATGATGAGAAAGCTAAAAACAGCCTGAGACTTTGGAAACCTCCCAAGCATCTCTGAGCAACTGATCACTTCTCTACTTATGATGTCAAAAATATTACAATATAACATTCTTCTCATTATCTATGCTTCTTGGGGCACTTTTTTGATTTCCTGGCTGTCTCTCTCTCTTTATTTTGGCTTATGTAACATTTTTGTCCCAAAGAATTAAGAAAAAATAAGTATTTTCTGGTAAATACAAAAAATGGAAAGAAAGCACTGATGTGAGGAAACTTTGCTGCAGCGACTTTTCTAATATTAGTTTGGGACTGGGAGGAAAACTAAATTATGTTGGGTACTTGACTGGCAGGCTATAGTCCATGGGGTCACAAAGAATTGGGCACAACTGAGTGGCTATCACTTTCACTTGACTGCACTGTTCTCTTTAAAAATGGTGTCCATAAATATATTTGGAAAAAATGAATATGAGTCCACCAATTAGGTCAATAGGGTTAAAATGTGACCAGATTAACTGTCATTACTTTCAAAAGGAAAGAGTTGGTTTTCTCTTGGCCTTTTCTTTATTCATGACTCTGCCCTGGTCATAGTGAAGAGGAGAAATAGAAACACAAAGCAAAGCACACCTTCATGCTGAACTCTCAGTAATCTAATGAAAATTTAAACATGGTATGTATCATAGCTTTAAAATGGCTATGTCCAGTGTCCCTTGCATTATTAAATAATTTCATATTTAGAAACCTGCTCCTGATTTGTTTATTGGATATTACAAATCTTAATGGAGTCCTATTCCCTATAACTTTAGAAAGACAATATGTATTTTGGTAAAACTGATATTTTGGACCCAGAGGGTCCCTGGCTCAAATTCCATCAGAGAATGCTCGAGCTGTGCACCTTCATATGTTATTGGTTAGCATGCTCTAATTTTCTTTTTTAAAAACTGATCTTATTGGTGACCCAAAGGCCTGTCCTTGTTTTTCTAGTAACATAAGGGGAAGGTGAGCGGAAGAGTTATGTGAGATGGATGTATAAGTTCCAGGCCTTCTGCATTCTGATAAAATAGATCCCTCTCTCTGACTTCCTTTTCCTCATGGTCTTTCATTACCTGAAATTTTTAGCTTTCAGAATCTGGGACAAATATTTTTAATTTTGGCAAGTTAACAGTTTTGTGGGGGTTTTTTAACCTTTATAGCACTTTAGCCATAATTATAAACATTTTAAAGTCATAACTACGTATAGAGAATTTAGAGATTCTTAAAATGTAAAGAAGCTCTTAGCATGAATAAACATGCAAAGAAAACTACAAATTTAATGATTTCTTATGATATGGTTACCAACTAGTCAAAAAAAAAAAAGTTTGCTTAAAAAATGAGTTCAAAGGTTCATGGTAAGTTTCCCTTAAATTGTTTGAATAATTCTTGTTGTGGGTTGTAGGTATGTGTGTGTGGAAACAATTATGTTAACACATGATTCATAGCATACATGTTTGCAAATACCGTCAATACTAATATGTTATTTCTTCCGTATGAGGTTTAACATTCCAGACTAAGTGTTTAAAAAAATATATGTAATAGGGAAAACAGATGTTCACGCACCTTTGCTTTACATGACAATTCATTAAAGAATAAGAAATAGAACTAAATAAGGTCAATCTGGCTAGCGCTAATTATTATTTGGCGTGTAAAGTGTGAAAACCTCACTTCTATTTAGTTTCATTTTATGCTCCCCTTGTCTGAATAAATACCAGTGTTCTAGAAATCTGGTAGTGTTAACATTTTTGTTTCAATCTTCAACACTTCTTCCTCCCCAGTGCTTTTTTTCCCCTTCTCATTCCTTTTCTGTTTGAAGAACCTACTTAAGCCAATTTTTAAGGGTAAGTTTGTTGGAGACAAATTCCTTTTGCTTTTGTCTCATTTCCTCTTTATTCTTAAACAATAGTTTCCCTGGATATAGAATTCATAGTTGACAGGTTTCTTTTTTTTTTTTTTTCAACATTTGAAAAAAAAAAAAAATACTCTGCTTCTTCCTTCTGGCCTCCACAGTTGCAGATGAGAAATCTGATAGATTACACAGAGGTAATGAATCATTTTTCTCTGGCTGCTTTCAAGACATTTTTTTCCCCCATCTTTAGTCTTCAAAACTTTAATTACAATGTGCCTTTGTGTAGATTTCTTTGGCTTTAATTTGTTTATAGTTTGCTAAGTTTCTTGGATCTGAATGTTGTGTCTTTTGCCAAATTTGGAATGTTTTCAGTCATTATTTCTTCAAATACTCTTTCAGCTTCCTTTTTCTTCACTCCTTCCGGGACTGTGGATACAATTGTTGGATCTCTCATTATCGTCCCATGGGTTCCTGAGGCTCTGTTCTTGCTTTTTTTTCCCCCAGTCTATTTTATTTCTATTGTTTAAATTGGGTGAACTACATTAATCTGTACTCAGATTCACTGAGTCTATCCTCATTAAGTCCATTCTACTGCTGAAACCATCTAGGGAGGGTTTTTTTTTTTTTTCCTACTTTTTGTATTTTTCAGTTCTATAGTTTCCACATTTTTATAATTTCTATTTCTTTACTGAGTCTTTCTACTTTTTCCTTTGTTTCAAGACAATGTGTAATTGATTGTTGAAGCATTTTTTATGCCAGTTGCTCTCAAGAAGCTTGTTCCAGCATCTGATTGGTCAGGGTTGATGTCAGTTGATTGACTTATCTCACTCAATTTGTGATTTTCTTGGCTCTTTGACAGCTGCTTTTTTTTTTTTTTTGGAGATTCTCAGTCCTACTCAAATTTTTGGTTTCATGAGGCAGTCACCCTGCTTAGGTTTACTGTGTGGATCTTGCCCTACTTGGGTAGGTTTTGTTTCCAGTTTTCACCTTTCCCAGCCTCTGCGATGTTATTGGACCTGTTTGGTTTATCTGGTGTGGTTAGGAATCCTGCTTGTCTCTAATGAGGCTGTCTGAAAAGGATTTCCCCTAGGCAGCTGGGTATTTCTCTGTAGGAAAGGGGTACACGTGTTTCCTTATAGGTGCCTCCCAGCTACTCTGAGGAGGAGAGCTTGAGTCCCTGGGACAAGGAGGCTTCCTGCACAAGGCCACCTGCTATAGCTGGGTCTTTTCTGCCATCTCTACCCACTCCTCTTGGTGTGGCATCTCTTAGTGGAAAAAAGGAATCTTAAGCTTGACAGAAGACTTCCCAGGTGGCGCTAGAGGTAAAGAACCTGCCTGCCAATGCAGGAGATGTAAGAGATGAAAGTTTGATCCCTGGATCAGAAGATCCCTTAGAGAAGGAAATGGCAATCCACTCCGGTATTCTTGCCTGGAGAATTCCATGGACAGAGGAGCCGGGTGGGCTACAGTCCATAAGGTTGCGCAGAGCTGGACAGGACTGGAGTGACTTAGTGCGCAGGCACACAAGCTTGACAGAACAGAGAACACCTCTCCTGGTCACTCATTCCCGGCAGGACTTCTGATCATTTTCTTTGCTGGTGGTGATATGGGCTTTATCTAGCATTGTCAGAGGGACTCACATTTTATCTAGAAGAGAAATGAAAGGGAAATGACATATCTGGGTGCCCTTTCTCTGTTGGGTGGGTGAACAGAAATGCCTTGCTGCTGGGCTCTTCCTCCAACTCTGGGGTTCCAAATCAGCTCACCTTCCAGAATTCTTCTTTGAGTAGTATTTGTGCCATTTCTAGGGTCTAGAGTTGTACTTTGTGTGGAGGAAAAGGGCAAAATGGATTTATGGTCTCTTGTCTCTGAAATTATTAATTTTGAAATTAAAAGAAGAAGCTATTTTCTGAGCAGATTTAGGTTTACAGAAAAATGAGTTGAAAGTGCAAAGTCCCCACGTACCCTTTCATCCCATCTCTAGTTTCTTCTGTTATTAATATCTTACATTTGGGTTACATTTGTGCAATTTATGAGCAAGTATAGGGCTTCCCTGCTTGGTCAGTAAAGAATTTGCCTGTGGGGCAGGAGACCTGGGTTTGATCCTTTGGTCGGGAAGATCCCCTGGAGAAGGGAATGGCAACGCACTCCAGTATTCTTGCCTGGAGAATCCTATGGACAGAGGAGCCAGGCGGACTAGAGTCTACGGAGTTGCAAAGGATCGGACACGACTGAGCGACTAAAGCACCACCATTGATGGTTATTAGGTAAATTCAGTAGTTTACACAGGGTTCACTTTTTATCTTGTATAGAAAATCAACTGGAAGTCCTGCCCTATGTAGGTTGTGCCGAATTACTGGGACATAGCGGAGTATGTCAGAGAAGGCAATGGCACCCCACTCCAGTACGCCTGCCTGGAAAATCCCATGGACGGAGGAGCTTGGTAGGCTGCAGTCCATGGGGTCAAGAAGAGTCTACTGGGACATAGCGGAGTATGTCAGAGAAGGCAATGGCACCCCACTCCAGTACGCCTGCCTGGAAAATCCCATGGACGGAGGAGCTTGGTAGGCTGCAGTCCATGGGGTCGAGAAGAGTCAGACACGACTGAGCGACTTCCCTGGAGAAGGAAATGGCAACCCACTCCAGTGTTCTTGCCTGGAGAATCTCAGGGACGGGGGAGCCTGGTGGGCTGCCGTCTGTGGGGTCACACAGAGTCGGACACAACTGAAGCGACTTAGCAGCAGTAGCAGCAGCAGAGTATGTCATAGTTTTGTTGACATTTAGGAAACCGGGCTTGCCATAGTGGGTATACCTGATATGTTTTGAGGTAGTAACACTAATTGGACACCCTGCTCTCTGTATGGACTTTCTTCAATTGATCAGAGCCAAGTTGGTCAGGATCTTCTCCAGAACATGGCAAAAACAGGCAGGAATTGGCTGGTGGAACTAGTAACAATTTAATATCAAGGAATGATTTCATTTAAACCTTAATCTCATTTTAATATAGTACCATTATATAAAACATAACACAGAAAATGCCAATAGCTTATTATTTTAAGATAATAAGCTTTCAGGTTGTTGTTTCATGGAAAATACAAGCTGAGCCAATGTTCTAAAGAAGAAAAAAAAGTATTTTCTTTCTTTTCATTTTGATTCATGAAGTTAAGTCTCATAGGTAGGTTAGTGTTCGCATTAGCTAAAGAGAAAACATTGAAAGTGAGATAAGAAAAGATCTGAAAAGTGCATTTGGAACTAGCTTGCCCACGACTATCCATTTTTGTCTTGAAAATCTATTAGGATTCCACAATTGTGTAAATTTCACAGTTCTTTTTATTTTATAAAATAGAAAATGAGTACAATTTTGTGTAATGTATTGTACAGGTTTAATAGGATTGCACTCTTGCCAAGTACTGTAGTAACAAATAAAAGCAATAGAAAATTGCTGACACACTAGGAAACTGCTAGTTCAACACAAATGCTTTCTGTAGATAAATCTGGCGTAATTTCCCTATACATCTTGACTATGACTTTCAACTCTGCTCACAGGAGAGCAGTTGCACGGTGCTGGCAGGCGTCCGTATGTCTGCCTTTCCTGTACATTCACAGCCCAGCAGTGCAGACATGTTGCTTACAAATATGGCAGAAGCCACCCAAGGCAACTGAGCCACAATGCCGACTCTGCAGTTGCGTGTCTTCCCCAAAGGTGTATTGCCAAGAACCTACAGATGCATCATCCCGGGGAAATGGAGACAGTATCAGAAGGGGACAGTGGCTTCTGAGTCTGCTTCCTGGTCGAGTTGTGATACAGTCAGATAGTTTTCGATGCTGCACGCTTCTTACATTAACACTTCTGTGTTCAAAGTGGTAAGTGCTATATTTTCCTAAAAGTCATAAAGCATTAAAAAAAGTGAGGAAGGGTAATGTTTAACAAAAGTGGTGACAGATAACCATATTTTACATTTCTGTTTCCCAGGTGGTGCTAGTGGTGAAGAATCCACCTGCCAATGCAGGGGATGCAAGAGATGTGGGTTGGATCCCTTGGGTGGGGAAGATCCCCTGGAGGAGGAAATGGCAACCCACTCCACTATTCTTGCCAGGAAAATTCCTTGGGCAGAGGAGCCTGGTGACTACAGTCCATGAGGTCAGAAAGAGTTGGACACAACCGAGCGACCGAGCATATGTATACAGCACATTACATTTATATTTAGTCAGATTTAATCACTGATACCAGCTGAACTGAAGGAATGTTTGGACACTAGAAGACAAAAATTAAAATATAAATTCTTTTTTGTTGTTGAAATGTATATTTTTGGCAGTTATACGCACATCTTCTTGGCAGCTTTGTAATAACATCTCTGCAGAATCGAATAGGAGAAAAGCAAGAATTTAAAATACATCTTCTCCGTGAGAAAGTGCCAATAGTTGGAAATTAAGCAGAGAACTAAAATAATAGTAAAAATCATTTACTCATTGACTCTCAATGATTAAACACATTTACAGAGTAATCATTGTGTTTGATGTTATACTGGATTGCTGGCATGCAAAAGTGAATATATTTGGTTCCTGATCTGAAGAACCTTACTAATAAAAGACTTTTAATAGGAGAGGTGAGAAGTCATTAACAAATAATTACAGTGTGATTGATGAACCATGATCACACAAGTGCATGGAAATATACTGTGGGAACTGTCAACTGGGCCACCTAATTCTGCTGGGAGGTGGTGGGGGGCAAGGAGGCTATTCCCAGGAGAGGAACTCATATGAAGGAAGACAAAGAATCAAGAGCCAGCATGCCTGAGGAACTGAAAGGCCTTATAAGCTGGGAGAAGAAATTAGTATTTTATCTTGAAGGCAAGGAGCATGTGGTAATATTGGCATTTTATAAAGAATATGTTATCTGCAGTGTAGAGAATGGGCTGGAAGGAGTAAAACAGAAGACAGGAGACAATTCGGAGCCTATTATAGTAATCTGGGCAGACCACGAAGAGGGACTGAAAAAAAGGAAATGGGTAGAGAGGATTATGTCAAGAAGGAATGAGAATCCCCAAATCCATTTTCAAGGAGTTTCAAAATCATCAGCCAAACCAATTTATGGTAAATGGATAGTTGACAGCATTTCCTTTGAGATGTCTAGGCTTTGATATTAGCCCTATTCACTTCTTAAAACTATGGCACCAAGAATGATATTAAATTATCTAAGGGTGAAAAGGGGGTATCAACAGGTTGAGTTTTGGTAGATTTCCACACATGAAAAGCCACATTAGAGATCATGTGTTATTGTGCTAATTGACTTCGAGTATTCCTGTCCAGTGTGAGTACGCGAGGCCATAGAAATAATCATTTAAGCTATTTTATCTAAGGGGCTTTTCTCTAAATCCACCAAAGAAATCCCAGGCTTTGTCTCTGAATCCAGGAGAGAAGTCTTCTGACATTGATTTAGTCTCTACAGAGGCAAGGTCACAGGTTATTACTGCTTTTTGTAAACCTTCTCTTTGCTTCAGTCTTACATGTATATTAGTGGTTAGCATATTTTATATAGGGAAGCTTTTCTGATTTTATAGGATAAATAACGGAGTAAGTTGCTCAGAAATAATGTTTTGTTGAGATTTTTATGACTGTTAGAAGATGTAACTGAGTCATATCTAGAGGTGGGTATTGGCTACTCTGTTCACTCATTTCTTTATTCAATGAATACTGAATCTTGATAAGCCAGTTATGGAGATTATTTATATTAAGAAATAACCTTTGTGTTCAAGAAGCTCTCAAACTAAGATCAAGACAAATTTGCAAAGAATGTATGTTGAAACACAGTGATTTTATTTTCCCAAGAGACTTTGCAACCACCAAAGGGAAACTTAATCAAGGTGAGTTTTGGTAGATTTCCACAAAATTTTCAAAAAGTAGTATAAATTTGCTATCAGATCCCAAGGCAAAGGGATTTGTGGGAAGAATAAAAATATATTCAAGATAGAGTGGACATTTGAGCAAATAACTTTGCATTGAAAAGTGGAAAGAAGCCACAAAATCCTGATAGCAGATGGTCCTGACTGTGGCCTTGTAGGATGTGTACTGTATCACTCTGAGGGCTCTATTCACATAGAACACTCCCCCTACAGTTGTGCCGTATACAACCCGTACCACCGTATGTGACAGTCCTGCTCTGAGATGATATCAGAAAGCTTGGGAATTGATGAACAGCTAGTACCTCATTTCCTTGGCAGCCAGAATACTATTACCTTCTAGCCATCCTGACTCTGACCATACTTGTTGGCCTTCTGTGGACCCTACTTCCTCTGCTGCTATTTAACTGTTAACCATCTTCAAGGTTCTCTGGTTTCATCACTCTTCTGGCCTAACTTCTGCCTTCTGAGGTAATCTCATCTACTCCCTTGGTTTTCATGGCTACCAACATGCTAACCCTATGCCCAATACTCCAACTTGTCAGAGCTTCATATTCGTGCCTCTTAAGTCTACATAATGAATTAGTTACAAATAACAGTGCTCAATACTTAATAAATACTGGTAAAGTATCATGTGCAGTGCAAGATCATTACACACACTATATAATTCTGCTGGAAACCTATTAGAATAATATGAATTCTATTGTATAGTTGAGGACACTCTAGGAAATTAATTATTCTAGGTCACACAAATAGTACAAGGTCAGGTCAGGATTCAAACTGATTCCCAGCAGACTTCAAAGGGCTACACTGATTTGCTAGATGAAGTTGCCTGTGGGTAGGTACATCTCTCTCATACCGAAATGATTTTCCTGCCACTCAACCTGTTCTTTCCCTAACTCAGGAAATACTAAGACCATTTACTGTGTTGTGGGTACTGCTAAGCCACCAGCGGCTGGGGCTTTCCAGGTGGCTCAGTGATAAAGAAGCCCCCTGCAATGCAGGAGACCCAGGTTCAATCCCTGGGTTGGGAAGATCTCCTGGAGAAGGAAATGGCAACCCACTCCAGTATTCTTGCCTGGAGAATTCCATGGACAGAAGAGCCTGGCGGGCTACAGACCATGGGGTTGCAGAAGAGTCAGATGAGACTGAGTAACTAAACAATAACAAAAACAGGAATTTCGATCTAGTTGTCATTCTTGGGACATTAAAACATATTAATATGGAGGTCTATTCTCACGCTGGCTATAACTGGTGATCCAGCGGAGCCTGGTGGAGGCCTTTTCAGGAGCAGGGCTCTGTGTCCCGGCTCCCGCAGGCTTGTTAAGCAGCCCGGCCTGATATCTTCGCCCATTACTCTGAGAGAGAGAGAGAGAGACAACACTTGAATGACAGGCACCGAGCCAGTGTTTACCCTGTGGGGCTTAGGACACACACAATGTCTGTCAACACTCCGTATCACTTGCCTGCTTATGCAGACTTTCTTTTTTTTTGGCCTGATGTATTCATCACCAGGCTGCAGACACCTAGTTAATCCATTTAGAACCTATCAACTCTGTTCATCGGCTCATAAACCTATTACCTTGGAGGCTGGGCGCTGAGGGACACAGGTGCCAGGCCAGTGCACAAAACCCAATTGAGTTATGTAGCAGGCAGTGAGGGGCGCCTAATCACGACTCCGGCTGCGTGGGGAATTGCCCGTGTTATGTGGTAGCAGCCACTTTATTAAATATCGATTTAAATCACGGCCTTTAATCAAATCTGATAGAAGACCTCTTTCACCTTCGGCCCTCTCCAGCTCCTCCTCTGCCCCTCCCTTTCCAATCAGCCTGTCTGGTGACACTGGAGCTGAGGAATGAATAGTTAGCCAGGAGTTGCACCAGAAAACCCTTTTCAGCAGTAATGAGGCATTTGTGATAATCGAGTGATGAAATGTAAATGGGCAGTAATGAGCACAATTACGTCCACGAGGGAACCATCAACGTGGCTTCTTTCCTCACAGATAGATGAGCTCTTTCTCCATCATTGCCCACTGCTGACTACACTGGGAAGCGCGATGCCGAGCCCGGGGTGGGGACGGGTGGAGGGGAGCTGAAAAGTAGGTGGAGCACCCGCCCTGACGGTGGTCAGCGCCGGAGCTTGAGCCCCTGTGGTCTTTGACATCCCGGCCTGGACATCAGCATCCGCCCGTCTCCCGTCCGCCACGCCTCCTGCCTCTTCCCTCGCGGTCTGGTCCTCAGAGGGTGCTGGGGCGCTATTGGCTGCGGGGATGGAAAGCCGCCTCGCTGTGCTAACGAGCTTGCGTGATCCTCGGTCTGTTGGTTACACTGGAAAACTGCGATGGGACGGGGGCCGACTGGATGTGAGCAGAGACCGAAGGCAAGGAATGGAACCCTTGCCAGGAAACGCTGGAGCTTGTGTCATCTTTGTCGTCAGGGAACTCGCAGGGAGAAAGATGCCGGCATTTCCAGGACACATGGCCACTCGGCACATCTGTTACCGCTCTATCCGGGGTTAACACAATCTGGCATCGCATGGCAGGATGTTTTTACAGCCAAACCCGAGTGGCCTCTCAGTTGCAGAACAAATTGTAGAGTACGAAAAAATGTTTTGTGATCTTAAAAAATTAAAATCCGTAGAGAAAAACATTGTCCTCTCTTGACATAGGAACTGTGTTATTAGGATGGTCTAAGAAGACATATTAGGAGAAGGCAATGGCACCCCACTCCAGTACTCTTGCCTGGAAAATCCCATGGACGGAGGAGCCTGGTAGGCTGCAGTCCATGAGGTCGCTAAGAGTCGGACACGACTGAGCAACTTCACTTTCACTTTTCACTTTCATGCATTGGAGAAGGAAATGGCAACCCACTCCAGTGTTCTTGCCTGGAGAATCCCAGGGACGGGGGAGCCTCGTGGGCTGCCGTCTCTGGGGTCGCACAGAGTCGGACACGACTGAAGCGACTTAGAAGCAGCAGCAAAAAGACATATTAAATAAACTATTTTAATGTGGCTATAGGTTGTATGCAAACTCACATTAAAATGATGTAAACATATTTATTTCTTTACTAGATAAATTAAACGTTAGGTGTACAGATGTAAGGGATCAGAGTTAGGACATGAAAACTGATTTGAATGATATTCCATCAATTAAAAGCCTGCTAATGTTATATTTTACTGGAAGTTTCCAAACCCACAAAAAGTTAATATTTCCTGAGATTATAGTCTCAATTTGTAGTAGAGCAGCTACCATGTTTTTCTGTTATTTTTTGTTATTGCTGTTTCCTTCTTTGAACTTTGCATCATTAAATATCTACTTAGCCAAAGTTGGTAAATTATAACAAGATACTGGGCCAAATTCTGTCAATAGACCTAAATGTTAAATGCATGTGACTGTTGATCAATATGAGAAATGTATCTATTGTTTAATAATATTAATTTGTTCAAAGATAAATTGACAAGTTCAGCAACTTTTTTTTTCAATTTTCTAAACACTTATTTTAAAGACATTTTTTCTTGAAAAATTCATTTTAAGGAGTGCTGCTGTATTTCTGGAAAGCTAAGGCTCATGGATGGCTTCATCTTCATAGTCTTGAGTATATTT
Organism: Bos indicus; assembly: GCF_029378745.1. NCBI lineage: Eukaryota > Metazoa > Chordata > Mammalia > Artiodactyla > Bovidae > Bos > Bos indicus. Next base: position 48,426,373 of record NC_091782.1, on the reverse strand, counting down.
GGAAAGTTTGGCAAAAGGGCTCACTTAGAGAAACTGATGAATTGCTCTTTGGTGAACTGGTTATTTGGTTTATCACTCATTCATTAAATAATCTTCTGGCAAGCTGACTTCTGTTAAAATTTGCTTTAAAAAGGTTCACATGACCTGGGAAGCAAAAGTGATTGTTGAAAAATGCCAATCTGACCCAGTTAAAAATAAATCAATGACATCCACCAATTTAGTGTAGAAAGTTGATATCTGGAATCATGACCTCAAGTCACTCAGGACCCTTAATCTTACAAAGAAAGTGCAGAGCTAAAGCCTCCTGAGGAAGTGATTATGAAAATGTATAAAACATACTCGACATAACTGGCCTTGCTTGCTCCAGCAACCTTACCTCCTTCAACTTTACAGCTTGTTTGTGTGAGGACCTGAACTATGATGGTTTCCTGCAGACACCCCTGGTTACCTTCCTACAGCTTTGTCTACACAGGCCTTTCTGTCATAGAGATGGAAAGGGCCTATAGCCTGGCCCTTCTTTATCTTCCTTTTCTTTCTTATCACGCTGCTTAAATGTTCCTTCCTCCTTAGAAAAATCTTACCAAGGTTTCAAGACCTGACATTTTTCGAATTTACTTTCTTCTATTTGTTTATTTTTGGCCGTGCCGGGTCTTCGCTGCTGCCTGCGGGTGTTCTCTAGTGGCGGCAAGCAGGGGCTCCTCCTCATGGCGGTGCCTGGGCCCCTCGTTGCAGTGGCTTCTCTTGCTGTGGGTCGCAGGCTCTAGAGTGCAGGCTTCGGTAGATGCGGCCCACACGCCTCTTGGCCCTGAGGCATGTGAGATCTTCCTGGACCAGGAATCGAACCCATGTCCCCTGCACTGGCAGAGGGATTCTTAACCACTGGAGCACCGAGGAAGTCCTGGATATTTTAAACATTTTCTCAGCATCCATTGCTTCATTTTTGTCATAGTCCTACTGGGCATATTTTATTCAGGGTAAAGCTCACAGAGTTACAATGCTCATATTTTATCCAGGGTAAAGCTCGCAGCGTTACAATGCTCATATTTTATCCAGGGTAAAGCTCACAGCATTACAATGCTCAAAGGTGAATTTTTAGATCTGTATCTGCTGATGAGCTTTGTTGTCTAGAGGGTAGTGGTTTCTCAATAAATGTTTATTAACTAGGATTGAAAAGGTTTTAACCCACCTTCTGAGTAAGTACTCAGACAGAAGCAGAATTACACCTTCAAAAAGTGAAAGTGATGCCCACTCATTCGTGTCCGACTCTTTGCGACCCCATGGACTGTAGAGTGCCAGGCTCTTGTGTCTGTGGAATGCTCCAGGCAAGAACACTGGAGTGGGTTGCCATGCCCTTTTCCAGGGGATCTTCCCGACCCAAGGTTTGAACCCAGGTCTCCTGCATTGCAGGCAGAGTCTTTACTGTCTGAGCCACCAGGGAAGCCCATAATTACATCTTAGACTCCCCTTTTAAATTTTTAACCCTCTGCTTTTTTCTCTTAAAAAGGCAAGCCAGAAAATGTCCCATAAATTAAAGGTTCTGTGAAGTTGTGTGTTAATATAGCATTAAGAAAACGCTCTCTTCCCCTCTGGTGGAATAAAACCCAATCTGCCCAAAATGATTGTCTCCTGAGGATCTGACAGGAGCATAGGTCTAACTTTGACAGTGAAAGAATGCTGTATTTGTGGCTTTTTTTTTCCTTTCAAAATCAACTTGCATTTATAGAGGACATAAAACACGCATGAAATGACAACACAAGGAAAATAGCCTGACCTACTTAGAAGAACAAGCTGTTTTAAACAATGCTGAACCATGTATTTTAATTTAAAATTGCATGATAATAAATCCTTTCAGATATTTTAATTGAAATAGAGACTCCATTTAACAGAAAAAAAAATAAATAAAAGAGGATGACTACTTGGGATCACTTGTTAGCCTGTTTAAAAATCCCATGATAAATGTTACTCTGATTCAGATTGTACTTGATCACAGTATATTTCTGTCTAAAGGGCTGAACGTCATCTGTGGAAAGCTTTTCTTTGTTCATTTTTCATGGGTTTTCCTTCCTGCTGACTTTTTAGTATTGTGTTTCACTAACGCTTAGCAACTCTACTATAGGGGGAGAAAATGAAACACCAGTCAATTCCACTGAACTGGGGATGAGAGAAAGATAATGAGGATAAGGAAAGGTTTGGAGAATCAGATGGAAATTTGGAAATTATAATGTTCAGTCACCCCACGATTGTGAGCTGATTGTAGTCTATGTAATTCTGAAACATGCCTAATTTTATATGCATACATACCATGTAATCATTTTTCATTCATTATTTTCTAAAAAGCTGTTAACAGCCTAAAGGGCATACTTAAGCTATCACTCTAAAAAATAGAAAGAAGCTCATTTGAGTCTTTTAGAAATACTGTGGGTCTATTGTATATGGCACTTATCAACAATTTATTTCACTTTTAACCTATCCCATAACCCACCGCAGTAATCCACGAATGGAGTCAGAAGAGGCTATTTTCCCTCTGACAAAAATGGGCCATTTTTCCCTGTTTAGCGAAATCTGGAACACAGATCATTATAGTGCTTTTGGCAGCTAATTTGAACATCGGTGACTCAACTTTGAGAAGAATCTTTTTTTCTGCCCTAAAGAATCTCTGAGTTTCCAGACTCCAGTAATTGAAAAATCCCCAAACACTCACTCACAGAGGAGATACACATTACTGCAGGAACAGTCTACAAATTGTATTCAATTTACATCCCTAGCACCTCAGGGCAGTTCTGAAGAATTTATATCTTTGGGAACCTTTGAACTAACAAAAGATAACATTTCACAGTAAAGTCTGCTGGCATAAAAGTTTTTAACTCCCTTCTTTCCTTTTAAAAAGGAACTATTCCCTTCACTTGCAACTCTGACTGGGAAGAGAGTATATTCACAAAGATGAAACCCATCCATGAAATAAGTTTGACAGAAAGAAAAGAAAGAAATACACACACACACACACACACACACACACACACACTCAGGAACATCTTTTCTGTCAAAAAAGAGTGGCTGGATTTCTGTTGATTATTCCTGCACCACCATGGCATAGTTATTATAACTTTTTATTTTAAGAAACACAACAAAAGGAAACTTTTATAATTATACTTCAAATTTGAGGAAAAAAATGATAAAATTATTCTTTTCTCTTTGAGATTCTCACCTGGGTATATAGATTTTTAATGAATAATTGGATCTGATATATTTGGTATTTTTAAAGACGTTTTGAAAACATGCTTTCATTGGAGCATTAAAATTTGGAGGATCTATAAGACCAATTTCTTGTCAAAGGTTCAAATTAGCAAATAAAAACTCTTCTCCTTGTTAATTACCACATGTACTTCCATGTCCAGTGAACCTTAAATGATTCATTTAATTTAAAAAGTATGGCTCCATAGTATTTGGTTCTCCTCATTTTCCGGCTCTTGTAAATGAAGCAGTAAGAAATTTGCAATGGATTAAATTGGACCTGTATTTCTAAGTAGGAAGTGATCTTTCTCTGCCCCTTCCTCTGGCTTTTTGATCAAAGATGATTTCTTGTAGAGTAATTACTAATCTTCTGACATCTGTGGCTCAGGACAATGTTAGCATTTGAACTGAAAATTTAAAAAGCAAAGAAAAACTCCTTTATGAAATCCTTTCTCAGTTCTTTAATTAGCATATTCATTATCAATACTATAGTAACAATAATGAAACATTTTAAATGCAATAACTTGATAAGCTTTTTTTTTAGGTTAAAAATTGATCAGTGTTTCTGTTAACTAATAACCTAGGAATCAACAATCTCATAAAACTGGTTTACTCAGCCCAGAAAATTAGGCAATCCATCATGACTGATTTGCTCACATTTTCCCCTGCACATAAGTGAGATGGAAACTTTAAAACCAATAAGATAATGCACTTTACAAATTCAGTTGAGAGAGAGATGGATAAACTAAGATGCCACTGGCATCGGTTGGGAAAAAAATCTGTCGTGTTTCCAATTATTTGAGCAGATTTTTGTTTCCCAATTTGCTGCCAGCCTGGCTGCATCTAGCCCCCTCCTCCTGTTTTTTCGAACCAAATCATCAGGTCTTAAATCAGAACAGGCTCATCATATCATCATATGAAAGGCCAACAGGGGATAAAGGACACCAGATGTTATATGAGTTTTCTTTTAGGCTTTCATTTCAGCCCTCCTGCATTCCCCATGCTGCTTTTTACTTGTCAGAAACGAAAATGTGCTTTGATAGATAACAACCCTATTTTCTTCACTGGCTGAGCTTAGAGAATACCATTAAGTATTGATATCTAGGGTGCTTAACTAGGGAATGCAATCACAGCAGTCCCAAAATTGGGGTTCTGTTGCATCATTTTACATGCCAAGATTTTTGAAAGACTCCAAATTAATTTTGTTTTCCTTAGGAAATAAAAGTCACAGAGTTTTAGTTGTGAGAGATGAAAGGAAGAGAACCAAGGCCCATCCTTCCCCAAATTTCCACTTCTTCCTGCAGATCTCAGCTCACATCAAGGGGCCCAGATACCCCTGGGAAGCTGTGCAAAGGTGAATTCTTGAAATGGAACTGTAGCCCCAGTCTGCCAAAGCAAACTATTAAAATGCTTTGTACTTGGAGAGCTTAGCGTTTGTATGATTGTGGTTTTATTAGCAAAAGAGGGAGAAAAAACAAAGGAATCTTCCATCATCTACATTCAAAGAGACAATCTCATCAGGCTTGATGATGATAACAACTCTGACCCAAGATGCAAACTGGGGCATCTTGATTTGCTCATGGGAGGGGGGCATGTATCAAGATCAGCCTATATTAACTGTAGTAATATATATTATTATATATTATGCAATTTGGTTTTTTAAGACACAAGATCACTCTCCTCTGAATTCCAATATAGCTATATATATATATATATATATATATATATATTTAAAAAATGCACACACTTTATAGCCATTGAAGTATATATGTGGTGAAGTGAGAGTAAAAGTGAAAGTCACTCAGTCGTGTCCGACTCTTTATGACCCCACGGACTCTGCAGTCCATGGAATTCTCTAGGCCAGAATACTGGAGTTGGTAGCCTTTCCCTTATATGGTAAAGGGATGCCCAATTTCCCCTGCAGCCTTTGATAGCCTTAGGTCATGTAGGTGGAGGAAAACCCTTAGATGATGCTTTACAAGGAAACACTGATGTTGTTAAGGCTAAAGCAGCGTCCTTAACTTGAGGGGCCATTTCTTCCCTCATGTAAAGAGGACATTTGACAATGTCTGAAGACACATTTGATTGTCACAACTGGCAGTGGTGTGTCCTGATATCTAGTTGGTAGAACCAGAAATGCAGTTAAACACCCTATCAACACAAAGCAAGGGCATGTGTGTGTGCTTAGCCGCTCAGTCACGTCCGACTCTTTGTGACCCCATGGACTGTAGCCCACCAGGCTCTTCTGTCCATGGGATTTCTCAGGCAACAATCCTGGAATGGGTTGCCATTTCCTTCTCTAGGGGATCTTCCCAAGCCAGGGGTCGAACCCAGGTTTCCTGAAAGGCAGAAAGATTCTTTACCATCTGAGCAACCAGGGAAGCCCATGGAAGCCCTCCAAAGCAAAGGCACCCCCCACCAGGACCCCAGAACAATGATCCAGCCCCAGGTGGCAATAGTGGGAAGGATGAGAAACTCTGATGCAAAGGATGAGAATGGGAAAAGGAGCTCTGACATCAAATGCTGGGAGGATGGGCATGTAGGGGTGGGCGCCAAACTGACCTGGTCATCAGTTCGTGAAACCTGACAACAGTTCCTGCAGTGCAGGAAACCCAGGTTCAATCCCTGGTCAGAAAGATCCCCTGGAGAAGGGAATGGCCACCCAGTCCAGTATTCTGGCCTGGGAATTCCCATGGACAGAGGAACCTGGGGGGCTACAGTTCATGGGATTGCAAAAGAGTGGGACACATTTGAGCAACTAACACTTTCACTTAGGGCCTGTGAGTACAGACCTCAGAGGTGCTGATACACACAGAAGCAGTTGACTCACCTGTTCAGCCCTTACTGTCCAATAGACAATTGATGGTATAGAGACAGTTGCATACATTTGAGACCTTGAGCATTTTCTGATCAACAGCATGTCCAAAATTATCTGCTACCAAGATGTACATGGATATTTTATACTCTGTATTCTTTGCATATTGGTTTCAAAACCTAAGATGCAAAAATAAGTTAGAGACATAAATAGGTCAAAACTTATGAAATTACTAATACTTAACCTTTTGACCACACTAGTAAAGTAATGCTCAAAATTCTCCAAGCCAGGCTTCAAAAATACATGAACTGTGAACTTCCTGATGTTCAAGCTGGTTTTAGAAAAGGCAGAGGAACCAGAGATCAAATTGCCAACATCCGCTGGATCATGGAAAAAGCAAGACAGTTCCAGAAAAACATCTATTTCTGCTTTATTGACTATGCCAAAGCCTTTGACTGTGTGGATCACAACAAACTGTTGAAAATTCTGAAAGACATGGGAATACCAGACCACCTGACCTGCCTCTTGAGAAACCTGTATGCAGGTCAGGAAGCAACAGTTAGAGCTGGACATGGAACAACAGACTGGTTCCAAATAGGGAAAGGAGCGTGTCAAGGCTGTATATTGTCACCCTGCTTATTTAACTTATGTGCAGAGTACATCATGAGAAACACTGGGGTGGAAGAAGCACAAGCTGGAATCAAGATTGCCAGGAGAAATATCAATAGCCTCAGATATGCAGATGACACCACCCTTATGGCAGAAAGTGAAGAGGAACTCAAAAGCCTCTTGATGAAAGTGAAAGAGGAGAGTGAAAAAGTTGGCTTAAAACTCAACATTCAGAAAACTAAGGTTATGGCATCTGGTCCCCTCTCTTCATGGGAAATAGTGGGAACAGTGGAAACAGTGTCTGACTTTATTTTTGGGGGCTCCAAAATCACTGCAGATGGTGATTGCAGCCATGAAACTAAAAGACGCTTACTCCTTGGAAGGAAAGTTACGGCCAACCTAGATAGCATATTGAAAAGCAGAGACATTACTTTGCCAACAAAGGTCCATCTAGTCAAGGCTATGGTTTTTCCAGTGGTCATGTATGGATGTGAGAGTTGGACTGTGAAGAAAGCTGAGCACCGAAGAATTGATGCTTTTGAACTGTGGTGTTGGAGAAGACTCTTGAGAGTCCCTTGGACTGCAAGGAGATCCAACTAGTCCATTCTAAAGGAGATCAGTCCTGGGTGTTCTTTAGAAGGAATGATGCTAAAGCTGAAACTCCAATACTTTGGCCACCTCATGTGAAGAGCTGACTCACTGGAAAAGACTCTGATGCTGGGAGGGATTGGGGGCAGGAGGAGAAGGGGATGCCAGAGATGAGATGGCTGGATGGCATCACCAACTCAGTGGACATGAGTTTGAGTGAACTCCAGGAGTTGGTGATGGACAGGGAGGCCTGGCGTGCTGCAATTCATGGGGTCGCAAAGAGTCGGACACGACTGAACAACTGAACTGAACTGACTGAAACTTTTGACCTAGAAGACTGGCAATTTTATGTGGTTCAACCTAAATAAAAGAAGTGCAAGATAAAGTGAAACATATGTCTTTGTGCAAATAGTATAGAGAGATTTTGCTAATCAGTAACCATGATAATAACCCACTCCAGTGTTCTTGCCTGGAGAATCCCAGGGACGGGGGAGCCTTGTGGGCTGCCGTCTATGGGGTCGCACAGAGTTGGACACGACTGAAGCGACTTAGCAGCAGCAGCAGCAGCAACCATGATAATGCACTGTCAACTTTGGCTGGATGCAGATAGCTCTGCATATCTCACTGTGCAGCTGTGAAGTAGATGTAAGAAAGGATAAATAGCAGCAGAGAAGCTTCCTGGAGAAAAGAGTAGAAATTCTAGTCCAAAGAGGGTAACTTGCCATGGATAAAGGCTAATTTAGGTCAATCCCAGGCTGCATAGAGATCCCAGAAGATTTGACCTTGGGGTTGGGTTAGAGGCTTTGGACATAAATAACAGTAACTGTAGCCTCTGATATAGTATCAACTTTAAATGGAGAAATCCACTTGGGAAAAAGATGAATAAGTGCCTGGTCCTATTTTATGGCAAGAAACCCTTGGTCAGAAGCAGCCAGAAGAGCAGAATGGACTTCCTAAGGGGCATTTGGAAAACTCGAAGTAGAGCACAAGCCACTTCTCAAGATTCTTTTTCATTAGATTCAGTGTCAGTTCTCACTTATGTTTCTCCTTCTGTCTCCCAGATCTTTTCAAAATTTGCTCCACCTGCCTTATTCCTTTAACCTTGGTATCACTCAAGAAATCATTATCATCTGTTCATTCTATTACAGTTTTTATTAGGACCAACTCTATTTGCATTGAAAAGTCTGATGCTGAAGCTGAAGCTCCAATACTTTGGCCACCTGATGCAAAGAACTGTCTTATTGGAAAAGACCCTGATGCTGGGAAAGATTGAAGGTGGTAGGAGAAGGGGACAACAAAGGATAAGATGTTTGGATGGCATCACCGACTCAACGGACATGCGTTTGTGCAAGCTCTGGGAGTTGGTGATGGACAGGGAAGCCTGGTGTGCCTCAATCCATGGGGTCACAAAGAGTTGGACACGACTGAGCTACTGAACTGAACTGAACTTGCCACATCCATGATTTTATTAAATGTGTGCCTCATACCAATGACTCTTTATAATCTATTTTCTCCATCCCTGTGCTTCCTGTAAGCTCCAGACATGAGTAGCCAACATATCTAATCCCTCTAATTCAGCATATTTGCATCTTAATATCTCTATTTCTACACCCCTTCCTAACTACCACCAATAATCTATTATTCATTATCCTCCTCTGCTTCTAAACTTGGCTAACTGCATGACCATTTTGCATGTATAACCTCCTCAACTTCAAGTCTGTTCTTGCTTTTCCATTGCCACCACCATTTTTAGCTGTATGACATTGGATTAAACTCTTTACCTTGTTAGCCTTAAATAAGTTCACCTACTTCTTGTCTTACCCCCCCTTAAACTAATTCTCCATCTTGTAACCAGAATTACCTATCCATAAAAAAAAATATAATCATGCCAGTTCCCTGACTAAAAGATATTCATTGTCTGCATGTTGCTGATAAAATTCAGTTGTTTAGTATTGGGTTCAATACCATGCCTAATCCCAGTTACCATGTTCTCATCCATCATACTTTGCCACTTCCTGTCCCTCGAATAATTTCTTCCAGTTTCCATTTCCTACCACGCATGCATTGTTTCATCCTCCATACCTTTCTCTGTGTTGTTCCCTTGGGCTTTAACAGCCTCCTTGCTGTTTACTCTTTGGGTAAACTCACACCTATCCTCCAATTCAGACATCGTCATCCCCATGTGGCATCCGCTGCACCGTGTTCTTAGATATAGCTGCCTTCATTTAATTATAGCATCTTGTTCCTGCACTAAGTTGATGGTATATGGTGCTATAGTCATCTCCAAGCTCATATTGAACTGTTCTTTTATTAAACCTTCTTAGTGGGTGACAATGATAAAGAAGAAGTAAAAGGGATTCTGCTTTCATCTCTATTAAGATTGTTTGCCTAAGCAAAATTCAACTGAAGAACGTTCTCAGCAGCAACATCAACAAAAGCAACAAAATTCACTGAAAAGCATTACCATATGATACTGAAATTTTCAGTCTGTGACACTTTCATAAGATCTTCAGTTTCATGCTCTAAATACATGTTATAATACTTAAAAAGAAACAGTTGTTGAATGGAACACATTTGGCTCACAATAAGCAGTGAACAAATGACAGTCAATGGTAATGATAATATTTTTTTTCACGCTGGATGTTCAAAACTTAGTGTTTTCATATTTGGCAAAGTTTTGCCAAATGACACGTGTGTATGTATGGGTGTAAACACAGAAGAATACATCTATTTAGCCTTCTTTAAATATAGATATAAATACACTGAGTTTGCCAAAATGTTCATTTGTTGTTTTTCTGCAAGCTGTTACAGAAACATACTAATATATTTATTTGTAACAAACTGTATGAAGACTATCTTCTTGACCCACTTTTACCCAGGTTCCTCTGAACCCTCTGCTGAATTAGGCCTGCCCTTGGCTTTTCTCTCTATCCTTGTAGAATTCAGTTGAGAAAGAATTCTAATTAATCAGTTTAAGGAAAATCTGTATTTTTGATATCTGACCACCCTTGATATCTTACTAGCCTTGCCTGCCTTCAGCAAGAATTCTATTGAGTCAATGTAACAAGAATCCCCCTTACCCCTGATGTCTTATCCTAGTGATTTTTTAACCAGTAACCCCACTCTGGGTGAAAAATCACTAGAAGACATCAGGGGTAAGGGGGATGGCAATGGCACCCCACTCCAGTGCTCTTGCCTGGAAAATCCCATGAACGGAGGAGCCTGGTGGGCTGCAGTTCATGGGGTCGCTAGGAGTCGGACAGGACTAAGCGACTTTCTCTTTTCACTTTCATGCATTGGAGAAGGCAATGGCAACCCACTCCAGTGTTCTTGCCTGGAGAATCCCAGGGACGGGGGAGCCTGGTGGGCTGCCGTCTATGGGGTCACACAGAGTCGGACACGATTGAAGCAACTTAGCAGCAGCAGCAGCAGCAACCCCACTCTGATCCTTCATTTTAAACCCCCACTTGTCCTTGTTAAAACTGAAGTTGAATCCAATCTCTTGGTCCCGTGCAAGACCCTATTGCAGAGGTCCCTGTGTCCAACATGAGTCCTCCACCCCCTTGAATAAAGGGCACTTTGCCATTCTTTAACAGGTGTCATTTGTAAGGCTTCCTCGGGCAACCACTTTGCCTTCTTGCACTTCTTTTTCTTTGGGATGGCTTTGGTCACTGCCTCGTGTACCATGTTACCTCCATTCATAGATGTTCAGGCACTCTGCCTACAAGATCTAATCCCTTGAATCTGTTTGTCACCTCAACTGTAAAATCCTAATAGTCAAAGCTATGGTTTCTCCAGTAGTCATGTGCAGATGTGAGAGTTGGACCATAAAGAAGGCTGAGTGCTGGAGAATTGATGCTTTTGAATTGTGATGCAGAAGAAGACTTTAGAGAGTCTCTTGGACTTCAAGGAGATCAAACCAGTCACTCCTAAAGGACATCAGTCCTGAATATTAGTTGGAAGGACTGAATCTTGGTGCTGAAGCTCCAGTCCTTTGGCCACCTGATGTGAAGAGCCAACTTATTAGAAAAGACCCTGATGCTGGGAAAGATCAAAGGCAACAGGAGATGGGGATGACAGAGGATGAGATGGTTAGGTAGCATTACCAATTCAATGCACATGAATCTGAGCAAACTCCAGGACATAGTGAAGAACAGGGAAGCCTGACATGCTACAGACCATAGGGTCTCAAATAATCATCCATGGCTTAGTGACTGAATAGCAAGTGTCATGGAAAACGGTTTTGTTTAACAGTTAGAACCATATTTTTCCTTTGTCATATATATGTATATATACTTATACTGATATGCATACTTATAATCTGCATCTTTATCTGAAGTTGCATACAGAAAGATGTTGAATCTTAAATTCCTGCTATCTCTGTTTTGATGTAGGAGTATTATCATGTATTTACAAAGCTATATACTACAAAGTGGTTTGTAAGTGCTGTAACATGTGAGAATTCAGTATAATTATCTGTCATCATCAGAATAGATGTGAAGGGTTGTGAGAAGTCTTTCTGTCTTTAAATCCACGTAGATTCCTTACCACATGGGTATCAATTGGCAAATCAGTCAGAGACAAAGAAAGAAGAGCTTTATTGATTGTTCAACCTGAGTTACTCTAAATACACAAGCGTCACCATTAGAAATGAAGAGGCAGCCTGAGACCATCACTCAAACCACTTGTGTGGCTTTTCATAAAGGGACTCTGAGACTTGCAGCTGCTTCCTACATGGCTAAGGAGGCTGTGGCTTAAATTAAGAAAGACTGACAAGTAATTTAGAAGTTAAATCCTAAATAGACAAAGTTCAGGACTTGGTGGTTTAATAAATACAAAATCTGACACCGTCTAAGCAGAAGATGCTGGACAAGAATTTCTGTAATATCAAAACTCATCATCCTAAAATAGAATTCAGGGAAAAATTAAATGGATTTTTAAAAATCAGTTAACATAATGTATTACTTATTAAATTCCTTCATAGAGCAAATAGAAGACTAATTTCTCTGGAGCCATTCATGCCCCCAAAAGTTATAATTAAAGACACAAATTGAATGATTTTAATAATGATGAACGTTCACCTTTTCAGTACTTAGGTATGGTAATATGATAGTCACAGAAGGACTCCGTCTTCCATTTTCATTTAACTTTCTCTCCTGGGATTTATAAGGGCACTTTTCCTCACGTATTTATTTATGGACGTTAAAGTATCAGGTGCTGAGTGGCTGTTTTTTAAAGGCAAAATTAGTATTGATACTCACAGAAACATAGTGGGGTTTTGAGATTAAAGAAGGATTTTTGAGTTTCCCAGTGTGCATCGCGGCATGCGTACCTCTTCCGATCCTTCCTGTTGTACGGGGTCCTGCCAAGAATGGGGATTTGCATGTGCATTGGCGCCCTGCCTCTGTTGTTTCCCTTTGCAGAACACAGTTAGTGCTCATTGATGACTTTACAGAAAGCACCGATAATGGAAAAGGCAAATCAAACATATTCTTAAAAGATGGTGGCAAAATGCAGTACGGAAACGTGCTGGAGAAGAAGCCACCTCTGCAAGCTGGTTGGTCTGCATGTTTGTATTTTTGTATCACTTAGGAAAATCCTATTATGGCCTTAGCCACAGACACATCCCTGGTGTGCAAGAGAGGCTGTTCAGAAAACACGCAGCATTTTCAGCCAGAAAATAGGGCAACCGACTGCTTTCTGTAGATGACTGTGACCCCCCAGTTCCCATCAATAGAACATAATCTCATTGCAGCAGGCAATACTTGGTATCAATGAAACAGGAGTATTTTCAGACATGTGCTGACCACTCCTACCTACAGGACAGAAACCATATTCACAGTGACTAGTATCTTTAGAACTATATTTATAAAACAAGGCAATAAAACAAAGACATACAGGAGCTAGATGCAGCTACTCAGAGAATTTTATCTTTTTTTTTTTTTCTTTTCTCTTCAACCTCTTTCTGTCTCTCTTCCATAAACTGTCATTTCTCCAAATACCATTACAGAATGATTTCAGTCACGGTGTCGGCTACATAATTAATTCTCCCATCAGTGGATGGCAAATCAGACGTCTGTTTCCATAATGCCCTCTCAGTGCTAGAGTAGGGGTCGCTATGTACGTTTGACACGTGATCAGGATAATTCCCCCAAAAGACTGAATGAGATATCAAATTCCAAAAGCCTGTGTGTGTGCGTCTAACACTAGGTAGGCTACACACCCAACCTGGCCAGTCTCCACCCAAGCAACATAAAATACATTTTGCTGTGCTGTTATCACAATGATTAAAATATAATAAGCTAATGAGATTACAATAGCTGATTCTGAACAAGCCCAATTGTGTTAATTGGAAGCTCCTGAATGGCAATTTTAGCTGCTGCTGAGTTTTGAAATATAATCAGTTTTACTAATTTTATCTGATTTCTTAATGAAGCTTGCCCTGAGCAATTGTTCGATGCGTTCTTTAGCAAACAGTGTGTGTCATAACCGCTGACATTAATCTCGATTACTTTAGTTAAAATAAATAGTTACACTTGGGTGGTTTTCAGAAAATACATCATAGGAGATGTAATGCTGGAAAGCAAATAGCTTGCACTTTTTCTGTCTTTGTTTGACTGAATTTTACTTGATGCACCCAAGCATGGAGATTCTCCCTTTGGTGTTACCAGATCCTTCCCAGGGGCTCCCATCTTAAGTCAAGAACTACCACGTTTGGTCTTATAATTGTCCCCCTCTATCGGTGCAGGGATGAAGATAAGATTCACACATAGGAGAAAGTAACTGATATCAAATGTAGCTGGTGCACAAGACCAGGAGAAAAAAAAAAGAAAGAAAGAAAGTTGTTGGAATGTCTAGAGAGAGTTTCTGTCCAAGGCCTGGCTTTGGCAGCGCACAGATCATAGCATCAATACCAGCTACTAACGTTAATGACTGAGACTGCAGGAGACGGAGCACTGAAAGTTATTTGTTTTCACAGTGGATTAATATACATTGGATGGCTCCTCTGAGCTTTTTAAGTGCATTGGAAGACTGCCATGCCATACAGCCAGTTATAAAAGACTGAAAATGCTAAGAGAAAATAAAGTTTGGGGGAACCAAAAATGCCATTTAATGCAAGCTGAAGAAACATCTTTCGTCCTTTTGCCTTTTTTCACTCATGGTCTTTCCACATCTGCAATTAAGATTGTATGTTTAGATCATTTAATGCTTATGAGCAAAGATTAAATGGATTTTTATAGGAATAAGTGAGGGGATGGGATAAAACCTTTTGGAATTCACTGAAACATTTAAAATGACATAATATATGTTAAGACATCACAAAAAGGATTTTATAATTAAGTGTTCACACAAGCAAAGGTGTGTAAACTACCCTCAATCCACACTGGGATTTTAAAACTTTTTATTGAGGGCTTCCCCCGTGGCACTAGGGATAACGAACCCGCCTGCCAATGCAGGAGACATAGGAGACCTGGGCTCCAAACCTGGGTTGGGAAGGTCCCCTGGAGAAGCGCATGGCAACCCACTGTAGTATTCATACCTGGAGAATCCCACGGACAGAGGAGCCTGGCAGGCTACAGTCCATAGGGTCTCAAAGAACTGGACGTGACTGAAGCGACCTAGCGTACACCCACAGAAACTAACACAACATTGTGAAGCAATTACACTCCAGTAAAAGTTAATTGAAAAAAAAGAACAACCCTTAAAAGGTGCTTTTTTACTGAGTTCCAGTGTTGGAGAAGGCAATGGCACCCCACTCCAGTACTCTCACCTGGAAAAGCCCATGGACGGAGGAGGCTGGTGGGCTGCAGTCCATGGGGTCGCTAAGAGTCGGACTTGACTGAGCGACTTCACTTTCGCTTTTCACTTTCATGCATCGGAGGAGGAAATGGCAGCCCACTCCGGTGTTCTTGCCTGGAGAATCCCAGGGACAGAGGAGCCTGGTAGGAGGCCATCTATGGGGTCGCACAGAGTCGGACACGACTGAAGCGACTTAGCAGCAGCAGCAGCAGCAGTGTTGTGTGCAAGAGGGTGCATAAATTGCAGAAGTCTTAAATATATTAAGAAATCAAGAACTAGAACATTTCTAGTACCCCAGGTTCACTTTATAATTATTTTATCTATGTTGGTATTTAATATTATCCATGTATGGACATTTATAAAATAAATTAATCAGTGACCCCCTTTCTTGTGCTGTCCTTAGCTAGGTTTGATACTGAAGTTATCTTGGCTCATGTTGTGCTAGTTGCTCAGTCATGTCTGACTCTTTGTGACCCCATGAACAGTAGCCCTCCAGGCTCCTCTGTCCATGGGATTCTCCAGGCAAGAATACTGGAGTGGGTAGCCATTCCCTTCTCCAGGGGATCTTCCCAACCCAGGGATCAAACCTGGGTCTCCTGCATCATACTCAGATTCCTACTGTCTGAACCACCAGGGAAGCCCATACATTAGAAGCTTTCAAGTTGTTTTTTCATACTCTCCAGAACAATGTGCATAATTTATCGATTATTCATTTCTTGAAATTTTGATAAAACTCTCCTGAAAAACCATCTGGCCCATCCACTCTGTTGTTCCATATTTCCATGCAGTCATTTTGAGTTATTTCTCTTTTGCCAGAAGATGATCCACTTCACCTAATTTTTAAAATTATTGGTCTATATTTATGAAAAATCTAATTGAACATGTGTCTAAAACATAAATTTTAGAGTCTACATGTTTCCTCTTAGAAATGTACGAGGATTCTGTTCACACATATAACAGAATATGGAAATGGAAAACAAGCTTTTGAGAAAATGGTAGATCTGGTCATAGATACATAAGAAATATATTTGATTTTAGGGTCAAAAAAAATGAAATGCTCTCAATTCAGACTCAAGGGCAATGAACCCTGGTTTAAAAGGTAACGAGGAAACAACTTTGTTACTACTCGCAGGTAAGCATTTGACCTATGTTCCTCAGACAGTTTGAGTAATTTACATACTGTTTTCATGGTCTTCTATTTTGATATAATTTCAAATTTACTGAAAAGTTTCAAGAGGATGGGGGAGCCTGGTGGGCTGCGGTCTATGGGGCCACACAGAGTCGGACACGACTGTGGTGACTTAGCAGCAGCAGGAATAGCATACCTCGTAGATGTTTATTTTAGAAAGTCATTATCTACTGATGTTGGACTGTCCTTGATAATCTAATTACATTTTAAAGCTATGATTCCAAAGCTAGATTTCTTGTTCTGTGTTCTGCCCCCAATCATATGTCACCCAGACTGCAAAGTATTCAGTATGCTTTGGTGAATAAATAAACTATATTGAATAAGTAAATTGAGGCACGAAGAGAGAATCTGTCAGAATTTCACCTTGAAATAATGGTAAAAAGAGACAATAGGGAAGTAATAAGAGTAGAAGGGCAAATGCTCAGTGGTTTCTAATTTCAATGGTTTCCCCACTTCGATTTAGATGTTTATAAAATTTCATGGGAAATAGATGGGGAAACAGTGGAAACAGTGTCAGACTTTATTTTTTTGGGCTCCAAAATCACTGCAGATGGTGACTGCAGCCATGAAATTAAAAGACGCTTACTCTTTGGAAGGAAAGTTATGACCAACCTAGATAGCATATTCAAAAGCAGAGACATTACTTTGCCAACAAAGGTCCGTCTAGTCAAGGCTATGGTTTTTCCAGTGGTCATGTATGGATGTGAGAGTTGGACTGTGAAGAAAGCTGAGTGGAAAAGAATTGATGCTTTTGAACTGTGGTGTCGGAGAAGACTCTTGAGAGTCCCTTGGCCTGCAAGGAGATTCAACCAGTCCATTCCAAAGGAGATCAGCCCTGGGATTTCTTTGGAAGGAATGATGCTAAAGCTGAAACTCCAGTACTTTGGCCACCTCATGCAAAGAGTTGACTCATTGGAAAAGACTCTGATGCTGGGAGGGATTGGGGGCAGGAGGAGAAGGGACAACAGAAGATGAGATGGCTGGATGGCATCACTGACTCGATGGACGTGAGTTTGAGTGAACTCTAGGAGTTGGTGATGGACAGGGAAGCCTGGCGTGCTGCGATTCATGGGGTCGCAAAGAGTCGGACAGGACTGAGCGACAGAACTGAACTGAACTGAACTGAAGGCTAATCTGAAATGGGAAACATTATAGATAAGTTTGTTACCTTTAGACCATGTTTTCTCACTGATACTAGATGAGTGTACACAGCTTATTTTCCTGCCATCAGTCCCCCTCAGCTTGTGTTCATTCTCTGGTGGAAGAATCCATGGTATATGGAGGCATATAAAGTTTACAAGGGAGGAGGATGTTTTTAAAAAGGGAGCTTAAAAAAATGTTATAAACATTGAGCAGTGAAGTCAAACACAATTCTCCATTCTTTCTGAAATACTCCATTCTTCCTGTCCACACCTCACCCATTTGTACTTACCTATTGCCCTAAGACCCATTGGGTTCTGAATGCAGGTGCCCCATCTCACACCACACACCTGTCTCTAGTGTTGCAGTATCATAACTTGAAAGGGTTCAACGCACAACCAACCAGTCCCTTCCTCCACTATCTATTTAAGTGGAGGATCATCTTTTAAGATCACAGCCTCTATAGTTAGGTGGTTCCAAAAATAGCTGCATAGTTTAAATGATCTGAATTATGCTCTCCTCCAAAGCATGTATCAAATTGTAAAATATAATTTTGAAGATGTTTCCCTTCCCACAAAATACCAGAAGGAGTTTAATGAGAACCCACAAATTTCCCAACCATTTCTCAAGTAGAAATTGCATGATATTGCATCTCTTATTCCAGGTGGTGGGAGAGCAGTATTAGTAGCTCTTTTCTATGAGAGAGCATCACGTTTCATATGCCAGAGTGCATTTTCAAATTCAGCTATCAATTTAGGGCTTGTTAAAGGGGAAATGATGGAAAAGAAATAAAAGAAGCATTTCAAGTCCTCTATATGGAGAGAATTGTACTAAAATAAAATTTCGGCTTTGCCACAAACAAGTTGGGCAATTTGAGGCCAATGATTAAACTCTGTGAAATCCAAATTTCTCAATATAAAAACGAAAGTGATATCATCAGTGTCTTCCCTTCAACCTTAATAATCTACCAATCTATATAAAGTCATGTTCTATGTAATGAGAAAGACAAAATGTAGGCAGGTGCGTGTCTGTGTGTGTGCATACATGCACATATGTGTGTGAGTGTGTGTGCGTATGTGTGCCACGTCTTTAGAGATGAATGTATCGTAACATCTTTTGGTCCGTGATGTCAATGTAGCTTGAATAAGCATAAATGGCCGCCTTTTTCTCATAAGTCAAGTAGAACTATTTGCAGCTTTGAAAAGCACTTCTCTCTCTAATAGAATTACATTGAAGATGGAATCCATTTATAAGAAATCTACACATAAATGTCATTTACTCTGATCATGTCCATAAACTGGATGCATAAACTAAAGGAGGAAGCACCATTTTAAAAGAAAAAGCAATGCATGCTTGTTTTGCAAATTGTTTTCAAAATATACTAGATGAAGGATCCTCCAAATTCAGTAAAACACAAAAGTCTGGAAACCAAATATGGAAGTTTTATATATATATATATATATATATATATATATATATATATATATAATACTAAATATGAAAGTTATATATATATATATATATAACTTTCCATTTTCAAGTTTTATGTACATATAAAACTTTCCATTCTCCTGATTTCCCTGGAGACCTTGACTAATACAACTACTTGATATAATTTTACTTGATATAGTGAAGAATTAAATATCACCCTATATGACAAATGATGTGATTAAGTCAAGGATTTTAAGTGGAAGATTTATCTTGGATTATCTGTGAGGGTTCTAGATCCAGTGACAAATGTCCTAATAAGGGTGAGAGAGAGGGAGAATTCTCAGAAGAAAGAGAAGAAGGCAGTATGCCAGAGGCTGGAGTGATGTGGCCACATGTCAAGGAACACTGGACTCCTTGACTTGAATCATATGACACATTACCAGCTATACAAATTTGACTCTAATTGGTTTTTATATTCTAAGCAGATATTGAGAAAAACCCACCTGGGTATGTTTCTTTAACATTCCTCTTAGAACACATCTTTCTCTAAACTTTCTTCTCAAAGTTTGATATAAATAATTACTCTTAGAATTTAAAAAAAGAAAATGTGACTATCAGAGTGGTTATTTCTAATTAGACAGTCCTACTGCAGATCTCTGTTCACTCACTCACTAGTCCAAGAATCTCAGGGAAGCTACTTACTAATGCTCATCTTGGAAATGTGAAAATAAAGTTAATAATGATCTGTGTAATGGAGAAGACTCTTGAGAGTCCCTTGGACAGCAAAGGAGATCAATCCTAAAGGAAATCAGTCCTAGATATTCATTGGAAGGCCTGATGCTGAAGCTGAAGCTCCAGTACTTTGGCCATCTGATGCAAAGTACCAACTTGTTGAAAAAGACCCTGATGCTGGGAAAGACTGAGGGCAGGAGGAAAGGGGGGCGACAGAGAATAAGATGGTTGGGCGGCATCATCCACTCAATGGACATGAGTTTGAGTAAACTCGAGGAGACAGAGAAGGACAGAGGAGTCCATGGGGTTGTAAAGAGTCAGACAACTTAGCAACTGAACACCAACAACAATCAAGTTGCTGAGAGTCTGTAATAATATCATAAATACAAAGAATTAGACTATGTGGCATGTAAAAGCACTCAGTAAATATTATGTATAATTTATTTTATATGACCAATGTTTTATAGCATCTAAAGACCCCTCCTCTTTCTTTCTGCATGATCTGTATTTCCTCTTGATGACTGAACTATCTCCTATTTTCTCCTTTATTATTGTCAAGTACAGAGAATGTAAATATATGAGATTGCTGGGGAGAGTTGGCAGTCTTTTCATATTTACTCAGTGTGTTAGACGCAAATCTAATTTGGGGATATCTTACTAAGAATTTGATTTGTTATCTAAGTCTTTACCCAGTGGATGAGTCTGCTTAAGGTGCTTCTACAGCAGCTGGGTGTATTATGAATAATTCACTTAGTTTACTTTTGCTTGGATCTCATTTCTGTCTCTACATTTGCTTGCCATTGTTCCCCTTGGTTGTTATTATTACATTTTTTAGTTGTACAAATATAAATATAAACTTGGATCCTTCTGTGAGCCTTGGATCTATGCCACCTTGTATGCTATACCTAAGAATTCCCTGAAGTGATCAAAGTTAAGATATGAATATTCTAGGAGAAAACAAACGAACAGAGAAAAATACCACAAATGCAAATGATGACTAAAGACACAAAGGAAGAACTGGAAAATATATAAAACATGGATACATTAAAGTACTTCAGTAGAGAGAATAGCTCTTCTTCACTGGGGCTTCCCAGGTGGCAGTAGTGGTAAAGAACGGGTTTGCCGATGCAGGAGCCATAAGGGACTTGGTGGGTTGGATCCCTGGGTCAGGAAGATCCCCTGGAGGAGGCCATGGCAACCAACTCCAGTATTCTTGCCTGGAGCATGCCATTGGACAGAGGAGCCTGGTGGGCTACAGTTCACGGGGTTGCATAGAGTAGGATACAACTGAAGCGACTTAGCACATAGCACCTCTTCACTGATGACACAGTAAGAGGAAATAGATTTACAGTACACGGGAGGAGAAGGGGATGACAGAGGCTGAGATGGTTGGATGGCATCACCGTTGCGATGGACATGAGTTTGAGTAGGCTGAGGGAGTTGGTGATGGACAGGGAGGCCTGGTGTGCTGCAGTCCATGGGGTTGCAAAAAGTCAGACACGACTGAGCGACTGAAATGAACTGAACACATTAAAACTAGTTTTAGGTTTTATTTAGGATGAATTCCCTAGTAGATTGGTTGCTTAAAATAGTTTAGTGAATAAAATTAATGTAAGAGAAATGATATAAGAATGGGAGAGTTAAGATTTGAATCCAGTTCTACTTTACTGCAAAGTCCCTAGATATATCCATGTCATACAGCATCTTTTATAAGAGAGATAAATAACTTTGTCAGTTGGAGGTCTTTGAAAAATAGAATAAACTCATAATTCTGAGGCTTTGTGTGAAACATGAATAGCCATTGTGTGGAGAATTTTTCTACTGTTAATTAGAATTACATATTGTAGATAATAAAATATGTAAACTTTATTTAAACCATCCTTATATTAGCTTCATGCTGGTCTAATTTGACTACTTCATTGCCAAGATCTAAGACTGCTTACATACAATCCTTTCTGAAAAAGAGAGATTGCTTTCCATTCTCTGCTCAAGTAACCCAACCTCCCTATGCACTGCAGCTATTTACCATTCAAATGCTTTCACGGCCTTACCATCACCCGTCCATTCAATATTTACTAAATGCCTACTATGTGCCAGACAGTAGTCTGGAAATATAGAAGTTTTTTTTTTTTTTCAAGACAAAAGTCAGTGTCTTCCCTGATATTCCTTTCTGGTCACCCT
This sequence comes from Bos indicus, assembly GCF_029378745.1. Taxonomy (NCBI): domain Eukaryota; kingdom Metazoa; phylum Chordata; class Mammalia; order Artiodactyla; family Bovidae; genus Bos; species Bos indicus. Next base: position 48,404,657 of record NC_091782.1, on the reverse strand, counting down.
CCATTCTCCACAGATTGTCAGAGTCTTGAGGACAAGAACTTAAGATTCCTTTGTGTCCGCCAGCAGCTTCTTACATGAAACTCCATAAAGAAGTATACCTCAAAAGTTTCTTTGAATAAAGAGATTTCATGGAAAAAAAGAATCTTGGAGCTAGAAAGAGCCTCAGAGCCTTTGTTTTGTTTTGTTGTGTCATTGTAAAAGGGCTCCATTATAAAAGTACCTTTGGAAAACACAGCATTAAATTTTTCTTCCCTTGGGGACTCATAATGCACATTAAGGTACTAAAGATCCTTAGAATTCCTACTGTCAATAATTTCCTAGAATTCCCTAAACAATTTTTATCACAGAACTATTGGGGGAACAACATTTCAAGACCCTTTAATTCCTTGCTATTATTTTATTAAAATTAATATTTTTTTGCATTTATTTTTTAGATAAACATTATTAGTTAGCCAATAAAGTTTTTAAAATACCACCATCTCGAATATCTCTGTACATTTGACATTTGTATAAGAACAGTAATATTATTTGATGAATTGATGGATGAGAGATGGACAAGGTATCCTTTCTTTTTTGCTCACACTGCTTGTTGATATTCTACTTTCTTAAGACCATACAAGGCAGTAGTCATGAGTAATCTCACAGCCCCAACTTCCTTTCATTTGCTCCTTGGTTCAACAGTTTGATCAACTCCTTCTTGACTATTCTCTTTTACGTAGGAAGAACTGTCTTCTCTTTATGTGCCCATGTTATGGGGTATTTCATCACCTCCCCAACACAACCTTTAACTTTCAATGGATCAAGTGCTCATAAAGCGAAGCAGATTTAACACTTCTCAGATTACAAATGCATGACCATAAATGTAAAACAGCCCAGTACATAGAAAGTTTATGTCATAATTAGGAATGGAGAGCAAAGCTTTTATAAACCTATTCTCAATTATCTACGATTCCTTCAAAGCAGAAGTCTGGATCCAGGCTTGGCAGAGAATTTTTCTAGCCAAATGATTATCAATATACACCTGCAATGTTAAAAGATGGCGTTGCGAAATAGCCCATTTTCTGCTCCTGCTCCATTTGGTATACCAGATGTTTTGGCTTTTTCATTTGTTGAAGAATGAATTGAGTTCCCATGTGTCCTTTTTAAAAAATTATAGCTTTTAAAAATAAAGCTCTCTTCCTAAATGGCAGTGGGCCATAGATAAAGACCAGCATGTGTTGGAACTCAGAAAAACTGTTGTTGTGGTTAAGTTTTTATGATTTATTGGTAACATATTTAATATAGACTTTCTTGATTTTACTTTAATTTTAAAGAAAGGGTGGATTAGAGCTGTTTCCTTAAGTCTGTAAGATATGGGGTACTTATAGAAATTGACTAACTTGATTTTGGTCAATCAACTGGTCAGTGACAATGCTGAGTTTAGAATTCTGAAATTCCTTTTCTGCTACTATGTCCATTTCACTGCACTTTAAGTATAGGTCCTAAGACACTATACTTCTCATTCCTACCATCACCAGCCTATTACTTCTGAATGTACAATTATGTTAATCATGCTTACTTTACTCAATGAACTAATCTCTTTTATTTCAACTGAAGAATTTCTTTTACGTTATTTTGTTGCTCTTGTTTCAACAAGTCCTCTGTTCTAAAAATGCAGTTTCTTCCTCCAGCAGTAGCATGGATATCAAGGAAGTGAGGTTTTATCTTAGTTCCATATTCTTCCCTCATCAGAGAAAAAAAGAAAGTACATAAGATGAATAAATGTTATTAATCATGAAATATCTAGATAGGAACCACCCAAGTTACAAAGTCAAGGAGTAAATCTTGTGCACACAGAGGAAGAAGCTATCCTCTAACTTGTATTTATGATGAGTTGATGTGTGTCCACAATCAGCATTGAATCTGCAGTTAGCTAGCCTTTTCATTATCATAAACTGCCATTCCCACTATGCCCATGAGCAATTCCATCTCCAAGTCTTTGATCAATATGACCTCTTGACTTCAAATGCTACCATTAAGTACTCAGTATTACTACACTGGTGCTGTATAAACTTACTTACTTAGAACAAATATCTCTGTTTTATTTGACGGTATTTTATTTTTATCTCACCTAGAGCTTTTAACGAATAATTATTAACTTTTAACTCTCCTCTTACAATGCAACAAAATGTCTAATAACATAATCCAGATATCACAAGGTATAGTTTGACTCTCCTTGAAGTGTGTAACATAACTTTGATGTAGTTGAAGTTTAATGTGTAATTGTTAGAAAGTAACAATTTCTACTGTCACTATCTTACACTTAAAAAATAACAACATTTGGTGGTACTAGATAATGCAATTACAGAAGGAAATAAATGCATGTAAAATGAAAAGATAGAGGAAATATTAAGATTATTTTATGTAGGTAGAAAACCCCATAGAGGCAATTGACAAACAAAAAAATCCAATAACGTTAGCAAAAAGTTACTTTGAAAAATCAGTAGTCTTCTTACTATAAAACCAATAGGTAAAAAATATATAATGAATAAAGAAAATACGAAGTGAAACGAAATGTTAGTCTCTCAGTTGTGTCTGACTGTTTGTTACCCCATGGACTGTAGCCCACCAGGCTTCTCTGTCCATAGGGTTTTCCAGGCACAGAACACTGGAGTGGGTTGCCATACCCTTCTTCAGGGGAACTTTCCAACCCAGGGGTCGAACCTGAGTCTCCCGCATTTCAGGCAGATTCTTTACCATCTGAGCCACCAGGGAAGCCCTAAAGAAAATACAATTGCATATTTGTCAACCATGAGAAAGAAACCCTGCCATTTGTGATAACATGTGTGAACCTAAAGGGCATTATGCTAAGTGAAATGAACCAGGAAGAGAAAGAAAAATACTGTATGATCTCATCTGTCTGTAGAAACTCAAAAAAGTTGAACCCCGAGAGTAGAATTGCGGTTGATTAGTGCTGGAGTGGAGTTAAGTGTGGAGACACTGATCAAATGCAAAGCATGGTGGCTATAGTTAATACTGCTGCTGCTGCTGCTGCTAAGTCACTTCAGTCGTGTCTGACTCTGTGCGACCCCATAGACGGCAGCCCACAAGGCTCCCCCATCCCTGGGATTCTCCAGGCAAGAACACTGGAGTGGGTTGCCATTTCCTTCTCCAATGCAGGAAAGTGAAAAGTGAAAGTGAAGTCGCTGAGTCTTGTCCGACTCTTAGCGACCCCATGGACTGCAGCCCACCAGGCTCCTCCATCCATGGGATTTTCCAGGCAAGAGTACTGGAGTGGGGTGCCATTGCCTTCTCCAATAGTTAATACTGGAGTACTGTAAACTTGAAATCTGCCAAGAGAGGAGATCTTAAGGATTCAGATAACTTTGTGATGTGAGGCATGTGTTAATTCACCTCATTTCGGTAATCATTTCACAATGTATATATACATCTAGTCGTCAGGTCATGTATCTTGCGCTGTGTGCGCTCAGTCAGTCGTGTCCAACTCTTTGTGACCCCATGGACTGTAGCCCATCAGACTTCTCTGTCCATGGGATTCTCCAGGTAAGAATAGCAGAATGGGTTGCCATTTCCTACTTCAGGGGATCTTCCCCACCCAGGGATCAAACCCACCTCTCCTGCACCGGTGGGTGGATTTTTCACCATTGCAGCACCTGGGAAGAGTCGTCAAGTATGTTAAACATGCATGTTATTTATCAATTACACCTCAACAAAGCTGGAAAAGAAGTATTAACATAATGGAAGAAAAGGCTCAATTTGTAATAGTAGCAAAAATATAAAGTGTCTTGGTACAAATATAACAAAAATATGCAATTTCTATATAAAAAACTATAATTTAACTGAAAACTTTTAGAATTATTGAGTAAATAGAGCATCTATTTCATCTTATGATGTAAGGCTACATTAAAACATAAATGATTCCCTGTAATTAATCTACCCAGGTAACAAAATTCAATAAAAATACCAAAGTGGTATTTTTGTTACTACTTCAGCTATTCTAAAATAAATATTAAAAACATAAAATCTCCAAGAAAATTCTGTATACAGAGTGGATTAAAAGTGAGGACGAATCGATGATCTCCTTTGACAAGATTGATAGTTTAAGCTTTCTTGGAAATTACTTTTAGACCTACTTATAAATAATATTTTTCTCTAATCATATTCTTGCTACTGATTCACTGATTTTTGTCACCATAAATCCTTCCACTTAATTTAAACTTAAGAAAATGGCCCTTCCTCACCTTTGAAGTTTTTTCTGTGACATTGTTCAGCTATATTTTTACAACATGCCATATCATCTTGTGCTGTACCATACCAATCAGGGACTTTGCTGATGAAGTATTTCCCTTGTTCAATTAATTTCAAAGTTTATAATCCAAGATTAGTTAATTAATCTTTTCAGACTTTCATTCTAATCCTAAATCCACTCTAGAAATCAAGATATCATGCAATCAGAAGCACACCTCAAAGACATGCTCAGCATGAAATGTCTACAAGACCTCATCCATAAATGGATTTTAGTAAGCCCAAGTTTTTCAAGGTGGTTTATGAATTTCACCACTCTAATATGATCAATAGCATTTTTGATTATTCATTTTGTTAGCAAATAAAAAGATTTGCCTTCATTTCTAGGTAGATTCAGTCTAAGCTCATTGATTATTCTTATTTTTATACTCGTTACTAGTTTTTAAAAGAACTAAAGTTCATGTTGACTAGGTATTGGGAGAATGGGAATGTCAGTGTAATGAACACTTATTCTATGTGCCAAAAGGGACAGTCATTTCCCTTGTTAATAAAAAATGCTTGTTTGTTTGTACAATAAGAAGAGAGCAAGGGCTTTGGATTTACTTAAGTAATTCAAACAATGTCCTGCACTTAATTTGAATCAATTTGAATTATCTTTTCATGATAAGAAAAGCTGTTTACTGTCCTTTGCAAATTGATAAGGATAACTTTAAGCTTATATGAGCAATTAGCATACTACATTTTCAATTACCTTGCATTTGACTTAGCTATCCTTTGAAATGTGCCATTAAAGGTTTTTTTCCCGGTTCAAATTTGACTTCAGTAGGTGAAAAATCCTCAGTAAAAATCCTATGAATGAGATTGAACATTTTTCTCCTGATGACTGTATGTTTAAAGCCTGATGTTACCTGAACACTGCTTCCTGTGTATTGAGGTTCAAATACTATCTCACACCATAATGTGGGTGAGCATCTCTCAAATTCTAGTTCAATATATAGAGTTTTGCTTTATTTATTTCTCATTTTAAGCACCTTCTATGGGTAAGCACTGAGTTAGTTGCATTACAGACTTGACTAATACAATCCTCTTGACAGCCCTGTGGCTTTAGGAATATTTATCCCATTTTACTGGTAAAGAAACTGAGAGGCCTGCAGAAGTGTGCTTGCTTTCCCAAGGTCATGTCGCTAACATGGGTTAGAACCAGAACTTGAGCCTACATCGATCTCATGCTAAAATCCATGTCTGTTTGCTCTCGTATGTGAATTGCCAAGAATTGACATCTTAATTGACTTGCATTTCCATAAATATGTAATATGAAATGTTGTCTTGCTTTTAAAGTAGATTAATATTTAGACTTTTTGCAACCCCACAATTTTGGTTAATACAAAACAAGTTGACCTTGACACTCCAACCACCAGGAGAAAAGATCGAAGACAGTGGCTCAACCAAAAAAACAAAAAACAAAGCATTTTGTCTCCATGTAACTGCAGTCGGATGAACTGTGCCCTGACCTACTCAGTTCACTGAATAGACTCCAGTGCATACTCTACATGGAGGGGCTGAAGTACCCTCAAGGTTGCTGTCATTTGGAATTTGAGGTCATGCCACACTGCACACCTGCACTTCAAGTTAACAACCACCTTCCAGCTAGCTCCTGTGGCATACTGTATATTAATAGAATATTGATATAGCAAAAATACTGTTGTGGAATTCATCATTTGGTAAATCCTCCACCGTCTGCAGTTTTACAGAGCCATTTAATTAGCAATTTTACAACCTCCTCTCCTCTCATTAAATTAATTAATAATTAAGTTCAAATATAGGCATCTTTAATGTCATAATTATATTTCAGTTTTATGGTCACTGGAGTTTAGCTCATTAGAGAAGACACTCATAAACCATAGCCTTGTTTAGTGGCTGAAGTGCGTCTATGTCCCCCAGCTGATACCAGTTGCTATTACATTTTCTCTATTTCTTTAGTAGCATTACCATTTTGTAGAAATTTCTGTCTCTGTCCTCTGTGAGCATAATCTAACATTTGCAGTAACAATGTCAACAAATGTGATGCGAAACAGGTAGGATGTGATGCCAGCAGTCCCCTTTGACTTTTATGATGTCTTCCTGGAATATTTTGTAATATTAGCCTTCACTGTGCTTTCTGATTGGATCAAGTTCTCCCACATCCACATTTGGCATTAAGCACAGAATAACCATGTCAGAGACTCATGAGTGATGTCCTCTCATTGACTTTATGATTTACTAAGTCAGTAATGGCATTTCACACAATATGGTAGGCTGTACATTACTTTAGATGGAGTGGATTTATTTCAGTCATTATCACTGATTAAACCAGCTTAGTTGAAGAAGCAAAACAAAACTTGCCTTTGAAATTGTTCTTATTTAATTTCATTCGCCTTCGCATAACCCAGGACAGTGCTAATTATTCCTTGATGGAGCTCATATTTCTAATGTAATTCATATGTAAATTCTAATTTGATTCATATGGGAATGTTTGTGTTCCTTGCCTCGTTTCAGGCAAGAACACAAACACAGCATTAAAACTGTTTGGAAATGAAAACTTGCTGTTGCCTTTTTTGACCTGGCTTTGATTTGCTTTGCTTTGTTGTTTCTATAATAAAGCTTAATCATTTTTGAAGCTTAAGATTTTAAACTGTATTTTAGGGGATAAAAGCAATATTTACACCTTTAAAGAATTTGGGGATATTTTGAAGGTGCAAATTGCATTCTCCCATGCTAACAAAAGCCTTACCATTTAAAGCTTTATTCAAGTTTTCCCTGAAAGAAGATATTCTTAAGAATATAAGTTCTTTAAAATGACAACCTTTATAAACTATATTAAAGGAAAATATAATAATTATTTTACTGTCTTGTTGGAAACAGGCTGTCATGAAGATGAAATAAAAATGGAGCAGATCTCAAATTAAAGGTTCTTTAAAAACAATTAGTGATGGGTTGTTATGCGTTTGAATAGTCCTTGGTGTTGTAACTGTAATCTTTGAAGAACTATGAGCTAAGATAATGCCATGCTTTAAAAAATGCACTAGACTTAACCTGCAATGTTTGCCAAAAATATTGGATGCCACAGGGTCAAAAACAGGTGGAAACTCTATGGGGTGTTCTATCTAAAACACACACTCAACTACCAGTGCAAGGTAACGCAAAGAGAAGATGCGTGTGTGTGACACTCATATCTGAAGACCCTGAGCAAGAAACTGAAAGCAGAAAAGATCATGAATTGTTAACGGACCACACCGTGGGTCCACTGGCCCACTAAGCGAAGCCAATCTCTTGCCCCTAGGTTGTAGTAAAGGAAAATGCAACATTTATTGTAAGGTGCCAGGCAAGGGTCACTGGACCCTGCTCAAAAACCCTAAACTCCTTGAAGGTTTTCAGCAAAGTGTTTTTAGAGGCCAGATAAGGGAAGGGGGTCCCAAGATAGGTGATCTTGTGCATAATTCTCTGATGATGACATAACAGGGTGATGTTACAGGGGTTGACACTCCCAATTCTCAGGCTTGAGTAGGACTGGGAAGACAGTGCTCTTGGTCTTCAAGTTGTTTATTTCTTCCATTAGGTGGGCATATTGGCATCTGTAAAACAACTCAGGAAATGTGCATCAGATGCTATTATTTAGGCACTTTAGAGAGGAATTAAAGCAGAGGATATGGGGATATGGGGTTTGTCTTGGGAAGACCCCATAGTGTCCTACTGAGTTACAAAGTGACAGAACGGTTGGTGAGGAGCTGACTATCAGTTTACCTGTCTTCAAGGGAAGCTTCAAGGCCAGAGATGTACAAAGGCTCTTTGCACTCTGCTAATTGGGCTTTTAATTTACCAGGTCTGTGTGTGTGTGTACCTATTCTCTCCCCATTCTACAGTGACATTTTCATGCCCAATAAATTTTATATGTTGTATTTTAGACAAACATTTCACAAAGATGTTTCCAATATAATTAAAGAAGAATGGGAAAATATCTAAGATGAACGACCTGAGATTAAAAAGTTAAACCACAACTAGACCTATTTTCCACTTCAACCATATTGCCCTTGACACTTTTTTAAAGTGAAAAAGTTGCTGCTTCTCTGCCATCTCTTGTTACTCATCCATAACACACTGCCCTGTGATGTATTTCACACAAGTCAAGGAAGCTGCGACGTCTCAGTTAAGCAAAAACTGCTCACTGTAGACAGAACATAGATAAATAATGACGTATCTGTATTTGGCATTGGGTCCTCTTTGCATTGCAGTCAGAAAGGACCTTTTCAGTCATAATTCCCTCACATAGACTGACTTTGTAATATCTAGGACATAATTGCACTTGCATTCAATATGCACACACATACACGCACACATCATGCCAACATTAGAGCTGTCCGAAACTATTTTCAATAATTGATTTGCCGTTTAATTGAACAGCATGACTGACTAACATAGCTCATTACTTTACTCATTAGTTAATTATCGAAGAAAGTAGGACAAGTCAATAAAATGGAAGGCTGTAAATTCCAATACTAATTAGCACCATTTCCTCAGAGACATATTTAAGGACAGATTGGCTACTGAATGTCCTAGGACCTTGCAGATGAAGGAGAAAGGTAGATGCACCATAAATCCAGATTACTGGAAAGAAAGACGAGTAGACATGTAGGCTTGTACTTAGCGACTGGGTAAGAAATCGTTATTAGGAGAGAGGAGGCGCCTTCGTTTAGTATACTTCAAAAACAATTTGCAAAACAAACATGCATTGCTTTCTCTTTTAAAATGATATTTCCCACTTTGGCTTGTACATCCAGTTTATGGACATGATCAGTGTAAATGACATTTATGTGTAGATTTCTGATAAATGGGTTCCATGTTCAATGGAATTTGATGAGAGGGAGAAGAGCTTTTCAACGCTGACAAATAGCTCTTTTTGACTTATGAGAAAGGGTAGGCATTTATGCTTATTCAGTCTACGTTTAACTTATGTAACCAAAAGATGTAGCTATATATTTGTCGCTCAATAAGTTACAAACAGATCCATACAAACACTCACACACATACATACCTGCGTGCCGGCTCACACACAGGCACCTGCCCACATCACATAGGATGAGATCCAAAGTCTCCTTGGACAGTGCTAGTTTTAGGCCTTGGAAAAAAAGAGTCACCCTTTTATTGGGACTCAGAATTCTCTCATCTACATAGTGGGAACAATGAGAACTACATTTCAGTGTTGTTAAGGAGCCAAAAACAAATAATAAACGGCTTGTGGTAGCCGTGACTGTCAAAGTGCCTAGCATGGGTCTTGCTCTGTCCTTGATGAAATTCCTAGTCAGTCTGTATGAGACTAGCAGGTGACCCAGAATAATGGTTGGTTCAGTTATGACAGAAAATCATTTCTAAAGTAAGAGATTTTGACCATAGAGCTATTAATTGAAATGATCAGAGCTTACGGGTCTGACTACAGTTGAATATGGGGCTTCCCTTGTGGCTCACCGAAAAACTGATGCTTTTGAACTGTGATATTGGAGAAGACTCTTGAGAGTCCCTTGGACTGCAAGGAGATCCAACCAGTCCATCCTAAAGGAGATCAGTCCTGGGTGTTCATTGGAAGGACTGATGTTGAAGCTGAAACTCCAATCCTTTGGCCACCTGATGCAAAGAGCTGACTCATTGGAAAAGACACTGATCCTGAGAAAGATTGAAGGCAGGAGGAGAAGGGGACGAAAGAGGATAAGATGGTTGGATGGCATCACCGACTAAATGGACATGGATTTGAGTAACTCAGGGAGTTGGTGATGGACAGGGAGGCCTGGTGTGCTGTGGTTCATGGAGTCTCAAAAAGTCGGACACAAATGGGCGACTGAACTGAACTGAACTTGTGGCTCAGCTGGTAAAGAACCCACCTACTAATGCAGGAGATGCAAGAAATGTGGGTTCAATCCCTGGGTTGAGAAGATTTCCTGAAGGAGGAAATGGCAACCCACTCCAGTATTCTTGCCTGGGAAATCCCACGGACAGAGGAGCCTGGCGGGCTACAGTCCTGGGGTCACAAAGAGTCAGACACGCCTTAATGATTAAACGGCAGCAGCACCAGCATGATCATGTGTGATATGGACTGTATACGAGGGGAGTTCTGTTAGGAAGGCAGAGCTCTCTTTTACCTGGTTCTTTGGCGATGATTTTTGGTGGAGCCTTTCCAATAAGAAGTAGCAGATTCATCATCCAGGAATCTTGATCCCTTTGCCTACAGCTTACCAAAGATTATGGTGCAACTGGATCTAATAGGGTGCATAGCCTCAAATTGATTTTACACTTAGTTAAACTCAGCTATAAAAAGAGAAACATCAGCATTTGTGTAGCCTGTGAAATTCTCCATGTGTATTTTCAAGTATACTTAGCACTTGTATGTAGATAAGTCATTATTAACTTATAAATATTAAAACTGGATAAAGGTACTCAAGGATATGAAGTTGATTAAATGTAAAAGCACAAACTGGAATCAAGATTGCCGGGAGAAATATCAATAACCTCAGATATGCAGTAGACACCACTCCTTATGGCAGAAAGTGAAGAGGAACTAAAAAGCCTCCTGAGGAAAGTGAAAGAGGAGAGTGAAAAAGTTGGCTTAAAGCTCAACATTCAGAAAACGAAGATCATGGCATCTGGTCCCATCACTTCATGGGAAATAGATGGGGAAACAGTGGAAACAGTGTCAGACTTTATTTTTGGGGGCTCCAAAATCACTGCAGATGGTGATTGCAGCCATGAAACTAAAAGACGCTTACTCCTTGGAAGGAAAGTTATGACCAACCTAGATAGCATATTCAAAAGCAGAGACATTACTTTGCCAACAAAGGTCCATCTGGTCAAGGCTATGGTTTTTCCAGTGGTCATGTATGGATGTGAGAGTTGGACTGTGAAGAAAGCTGAGCACCGAAGAATTGATGCTTTTGAACTGTGGTGTTAGAGAAGACTCTTGAGAGTCCCTTGGACTGCAAGGAGATCCAACCAGTCCATCCTAAAGGAGATCAGTCCTGGGTGTTCATTGGAAGGACTGATGCTGAAGGTGAAACTCCAATTCTTTGGCCACCTCATGCGAAGAGTTGACTCATTGGAAAAGACCCTAATGCTGGGAGGGATTGGGGGCAGGAGGAGAAGGGGACGACAGAGGATGAGATGGCTGGATGGCATCACCGACTCGATGGACATGAGTTTGGGTAAACTCCGGGAGTTGGTGATGGACAGGGAGGCCTGGCATGCTGTGGTTCATGGGGTCGCAAAGAGTCGGACATGACTGAGCGACTAAACTGAACTGAAAGCTGAGATGGAAATTTATCTTTCAAATATCCAGTGCTCTTTTCATAATCTTAAGTCTTATAGTCATAAAATATTATATCCAGAAGGATGTCCAATATTGCCAAGTCAACTCTCTTGGTTCAGAAAAAGGACATGCAACCTCCAAAAGGTTAAGCAAATTTCACAAGCCTTGTGATCAGGTATCGTGTAGTTTGGTCAAGATTCTGGGTCTCTTCGTCTCATGTTCCTTTGCCCCTTCACTAATCCACATGCCCCTCCCCTAGGGAATTGCCTTAATCCCCATATATTCTCTCTTGTTCATTCTCCTCTGCTTCACTCCCTTTTCCAGCTTAGATTCAGTTTTGGCAGAGAAGAAGAAGAAAAAACAAGAAGGAAAAAACACTTTGTCTCTTCAGTAAAGATCCACAGCCTCCCTCTTTCTGACCTATAATAGCTTCCTCTGGGGTGAATATGTCTATTCTTCAGGCTTTCTTGTTTGCTCAGTACATATAATGGGTGAAAAGAGCTGAAGGAGAACTCCCAAATTCATCTTCATCCGTAAATCTATGCATATTCTCTCTGACTTGCCCCCATGCTAGATTTCCAGTCCTGTGTCCTACCCTTGACCCCACAGGTGCTTGTGTTCCTAACATATCAATTTTCACATACTCACATATGGCCTTTGTTCATTCCAAACCCTCTAGCCAAAATGCACTCACTTCTCTTCCATCTGACTTGGTCAGAACTCTATTCAGTCTGATAAGACACATCTTAACATCATCTTCTTGAGGACACTCTCCATGACCCTCTGGGAGGAATCAATTCTTTGACCCCCATAAAACATTTTGCTGCTACCAGAGTCCACATCCCAGAGTGTTAGCCAGCTCAGAGCTCAGGGGATGAGTATGTTCATGTTCATCGTGTCTGACTCTTTTGTGACCCCGTGGCCTGGACTGTCAGGCTCCTTTGTCCATGGGATTTCCCAGGCAAGAATACTGAAGTGTGTTGCAATTTCCTTCTCAAGGGCATCTTCCCAACCCAGGGATTGAACCCACATCTCCTGCATTGGCAGGCAGATTCTTTACCGCTTAGCCACCAGGGGAAGCCCTTTATCTAGCAGTGTTGTTGTTCAGTCTCTGAGTTGTGTCCAACTCCTTGTGATCCCACGGACTGCAGCGTGCCAGGCTTCCCTGTCCCTCACTATCTTCCAGACTTTGCTCAAATTCATATCCATTGGAATGTGGATTTTATCTACTGGAAAAATCATAGCTTTGACTATACAGACCTCTGTCAGCAAAGCGTTTTCTTTGTTTTTTAATATGCTGTCTGGGTTTGTTACAGGTTTCCCTTAAAGGAGCAAGTGTCTATTAGTTTCATGGCTGTAGTCACTGTCTTCAGTGATTAGCTAGCGTTCATTTCAGTTCAGTTCAGTCCCTCGGTTGCATCAGGCTCTTTGTGACCCCATAGACTGCAGCACGCCAGGCTTCCCTGCCCACCACTGACTCCCAGAGCCTACTCAAACTCATGTCCATTGCATTGGTGATGCCATCCAACCATCTCATCCTCTGTCTTCCCCTTCTTCTCTGGCCTTCAATCTTTCCCAGCATCAGGGTGTTTTCCAATGAGATGGTTCTTCACATCAGGTGGCCAAAGTATTGGAGTTTCAGCTTCAGCATCAGTCTTTCCAATGAATATTCAGGACTGATTTCCTTTAGGGTATCTTTAGGATATGAAGTGATGGGACTTGATGCCATGATCTTAGTTTTCTAAATGTTGAGCTTTAGCCAATTTTTTCACTCTTCTCTTTCACTTTCATCAAGAGGCTCTTTAGTTCTTTGCTTTCTGCCATAATGGTCATTGTCATCTGCATGTCGGAGTTTATTGACATTTCTCCCGGTAATCTTGATTCCAGCTTGTGCTTCATCCAGCCTGGCATTTCATGTGATGTACTCTGCATATAAGTTAAATAAGCAGGGTGACAATATACAGCCTTGATGTACTCCTTTTCCTGTTTGGAACCAGTCTATTGTTCCATGTCCAGTTCTAACTGTTGCTTCCTGACCTGCATACAGGTTTCTCAAGAGGCAGGTCAGGTGGTTTGCTATTCCTATCTCTTTCAGAATTTTCCAGTTTGTTGTGATCCACACAGTCAAAGGCTTTGGCAAAGTCAGTAAAGCAAAAGTAGATGTGTTTCTGGAACTCTCTTGCTTTTTCGATGATCCAGAGGATGTTGGCAATTCGATCTCTGGTTCCTCTGCCTTTTCTAAAACCAGCTTGAACATCTGGAAGTTCATGGTTCACGTATTGCTGAAGTCTGGCTTGGAGAATTTTGAGCATTACTTTGTTAACGTGTGAGATGGGTGCAATAGTGCAGTAGTCTGAGCATTCTTTAGGATTGCCTTTCTTTGGGATTGGAATGAAAACTGACCTTTTGCAGGCCTGTGGCCAGTGCTGAGTTTTCCAGATTTGCTGGCATATTGAGTGCAGCACTTTCACAGCATCATCTTTCAGGATTTGAAATAGCTCAACTGGAATTCCATCACCTCCACTAGCTTTGTTGATAGTGATGCTTCCTAAGACCCACTTGACTTCACATTCCAGGGTGTTTGGCCCTAGGTGAGTGATCACACCATTGTGGTTATCTGGGTCATTAAGATCTTTTTTGTATAGTTCTTCTGTGTATTCTTGCCACCTCTTCTTACTACCTTCTGCAGGTCCATAACATTTCTGTCCTTTATTGCGCCTACCTTTGCATGAAATGTTCCCTTGGTATATCTTACTTTCTTGAAGATATCTCTAGTCTTTCCCATTTTATTGTTTTCCTCTATTTCTTTGCATTGATCACTGAGGAAGGCTTTCTTATCTCTCCTTGCTATTCTTTGGAACTCTGCATTCAAATGGGTGTATCTTTCCTTTTCTCCTTTGCCTTTCACTTCTCTTCTTTTCACAGCTATTTGTAAGGCCTCTTCAGACAACCATTTTGCCTTTTTGCATTTCTTTTTCTTGGGGATGGTCTTGATCACTGCCTCCTGTACAATGTCATGAGCCTCCAGCACTTTGTCTATCAGATCTAATCCCTTGAAATTATTTGTCACTTTCACTGTATAATCATAAGGGATTTGATTTAGGTCATACCTGAATGCTCTAGTGGTTTTCCCTACTTTCTCTAATTTAAGTCTGAATTTGTCAATAAGGAGTTCATGATCTGAGCCACAGTCAGCTCCTGGTTTTGTTTTTGCTGACTGTATAGAGCTTCTCCATCTTTGGCTGCAAAGAATATAATCAATCTGATTTTGGTGTTGACCATCTGTTAATGTCCACTATCCCTACTAAATCATTAAATCACTATACACATCTTATTCTTCTTTGTTTACATAAATGCTGAGCACAGTATCTGGTACAAAATGTGACATTTGGCAAATATTAATTGAACAAGTGAATAGATAGGCAAATTAAAAATTAGTAAGATGAAATACTTGAAAAGATAGTTTGAAACCTTTTGCCTTTGGAAAAACTGTGAAAAAAATTACAATAATATTCTAAAGTAAAGTAGCTATGGAATTTGTCATATTTAGAGAAAGTTTTTTCAAGAATGTACTTTTATATTTTGAAATAGAATTTCCAAGTATATACATTAAAGTATCTTAGTTACAATTTTGTAAGATATATTATTAAAGCACAATCTAAGAAACATCACTCTAAGCAAATTTTATAACAAAGCCAAAGTTAAATATAAAGGAAAATCACAACTTATTTTTTGACATATTATAGCTATAGTTGGCATTATTCTCAAACCACAAGTAATAATTTCTCTTTTCAAACATGTTTTATAAGTACTGTATTAAGTTAAGCCCTTCTAATTATTATGTGGGGAGTTTTTATCAGCTATTTTGAGAATCGGGCCTCAGGTACTAATAAATGATGGCTGAGATTTAAAAAGGAAAATGTGGTGGGATAGTGTAATGAAAAGCTTCTGCTTAAAATAGTAAAAAATAAAAATATCCTTTAATGAATTTAGCAAAAACATTTGAAAATGCACACCCTTGTATGAACATTTGGAAATTATGAACATTTCAGAAGAAAATGGTCAATGACCCATACCAAATAAAATTAATTTGGGAAAAACTAAAGTAAACCACATTTTCACTGTTAAATGTTGGTCTGAGTGCATACATGCAATCACAAGGTACCTTAGTATTTGAAAAACAGTCACCAGTTGTTGTCAAGATATTCCAAAATTTAAATGCTTGGCCTGCACGTGAAGTAGTGCCGTAAATTCTGTCCAGAATCCCTGAAAGTGGAGCAAGAAGAGAAGTGGCAGTGTCTACATTCATTAGAACCTCTTTACACAGAAAGACTCATGTAATGGCACAGTACACGGGGAGTCAGAAACACACACACTTACCAGAATAAGATAAATAGTGACTGAAATATAAATCCAACGTTAAAAGCTTTTATTAAAATGGTTTCCCAAGCTACATAAAGCAACTGATTTAAAAGTAAAAAAATAGGGCAACCAATATATGTTGTTCATGAAATTATTATTTGCCTGATTGATCCCATTAGATTAACTAAATTTAAGCATTTTAGCAAATAAGTTAAGGATTTAGTAGGATAAATATATCACCCCAAATAAGAAAATTTATCAGAAAAACACAAGTGCAGATAATAAATTGGGCTCATTATTTGAATATGTAGATATTTGCTTTACCTGAGAATATTTCTAAGGTAGAAAAATTGGAAATTTGTGAATAATTTGTATATTGGAATATTGTAAGTAATGTTGCAATGAACACTGATGCATAAGTATCTATTTGAATTCCTATTTTCTTTTTTTTTTTTTTTTGAAGCACATGGAAAAGGTTTTATTATCATATTAACATTAAAGCATAAAACACAAACATTAAAACACAGAACATGAACAGAGGCTCCATTGTCCCATTATCAAAGCAGGTACAAGGATATATTGGGCTTCGTTAGTGGCTCAGTGGTAAAGAAACTGCGTGCAATGCAGGAGATGTGAATTTGAACCCTGGGATTGATCCCTGGGTCTGATCCCTGGGTCAGGAAGATCCCTGGAGGAGGGCATTGCAGCCCACTCCAGTATTCTTGCCTGGAGAATCCCGTGGACATGGCGGGCTGCAGTCAGTAGGGTCCCAAAGAGCAAGCTCTCATGCATGCACAAGGATATACACAACAAAAAAATACTTTTGAGTCTGCTTAACTCCATGAATTCCTATCTTCAGCTCTTTTGGCTGAACCATTTTATATCCTCACGAGTAATGAAGAAGGTTCTAATGTGTCTACATCTTTGCCAATACTTGCTTTCCTCTTTTTTTGTTATAACCATCTAGTACAAGTGAAATGGTATAGCTCATTGTGGTTTTGATCTGAGATTCTACGCTACCATCAAGTAACCTAGAATCTTAGAATGTCAAAGACACATAAATAGAGACTTTGTTTGTAGCTCAGCTGGTAAAAACTGCGCCTCAATGCAGGAGACTCCAGTTCGATTCCTGGGTTGAGAAGATCCACTGGAGAAAGGATAGGCTACCCACTCCAGTGTTCTTGGGCTTCCCTGGTGGCTCAGCTGGTAAAGAATCTGCCTGCAACATGGGAGACCTGGGTTTGATCCCTGGGTTGGGAAGATTCCCTGGAGAAGGGAACAGCTACCCACTCCAGTATTCTGGCCTGGAGAATTCCTTTGACTGCATAGTCCACGGGGTCACAAAGAGTCGGATGTGACTGAGTCACTTTCACTTTCACTTTTGACAGAACACAGTAATAAGCAAGTGGTCTCTGCAGTGCAGGTAATATTTGCAAAAAAAAAAAAATGGTCTAAACGTCTAATTATCAAATCTAGGCGCTAGATTTACAGGAAGAACAAGGGTGGAAAGATAAATTAATGATCAGCTTTGTCATGCAATCGCTTGTAACTTACCTAAACTTAAGGTACTCTAATTTCCTCATCTGTAAGATTGGGATACTGATGTCTCTTCTCAGCTTGTGCGATTATTGCATAAGATCAGATGAGGTAACAGATGTGACAACATTTTGGGGATTGAAAGGTGCTATGCAAATGGAAGGCCTATTATTATTATGTATTCTTGTGGCACTGATTCCTTAGCATCATAAGAGCTGGTAATAATCATTACGGGGCATCGTTAGACGTGTAGGCATGTCTGTAAGCTTATATGCAGTCTTCCTGTCTGTGCATATAGTACACCTGCTCACTTGGTACCCTGGCACGTACATTTCTTTCATTTTCCAAACTATGCATTTTTCTTCTAGTAAAGAAGAAGCAACTCAATTTAAGCCCATATTCTCTGCTATTCTACTGCTGACTTTCACTGGGTACAACCATTTTTACCAGCGCAAGATCCAGACATTTTCACTATAGCCAGAATAAAATGTTCAGGCTGGAATTGTTCAAGTTTTAGTGGTCCTTTTTCAGAAACTGGGCCCTCAGGCCTCAGCAGCCTTTAATCAGCTGTAACTGGAGTGAAGCTGTCAGCCCTTGCTTGTTCTCTGTCAGCTTTAGTACCATTTAGAGCATCCTTGATAAATGTACAGTACAAACTTAACAGTCAACCTGTGAGAAAGAAAAACCAAACATCTCTCAAACATTGAAACTTTCTTCAGCCGTGTCATGAAAAATCTATGGGCTAGAAATCCCATGGTTGACAAAATAGAAGTTGGCAACTTGTGAATAGGTTAACATGGAAAATACAATAATTTTGGTATATCTAAGGACTTTATAAAATGTACAAAAGCAGCAGAAAAAGGAAAGAGAAATAAAGAAAAAAGAGAAATTGGGATGGGCAAGGTTTATGAAGCGAGAAGGCAGAATGCTAAGAGAATGTTCCAGTGATTTTCTCTAAGAAATAGAAGAAAACCTCAGGGTATATTTTCTAGCCTCTCCAGAAGGTGGAAAGTGTGTGGTTTCAGTGAAGAGAAATGATTTGATAATTTAGAAGTACTAGAATTCAAAGGACAGCACTTGAGTCATCAGTTCATTGTTCACTGCCTGTGGGAAACCAAGAGAAATCAAGAGAGCTAAAAAGCAATTTTAAAACTCACTTTTCTCATCTACAAATAGAGGATAAAATAATTCTGACCTCACAGAGCTTTTGTAAAGATGAAATGAAATAATGTACGAGCATTATAAGCTCTAAAGCATTCTACAAAATTTGGCTAAGTTAATGTTACTTCACTTTGCCAACAAAGGTCT
Organism: Bos indicus; assembly: GCF_029378745.1. NCBI lineage: Eukaryota > Metazoa > Chordata > Mammalia > Artiodactyla > Bovidae > Bos > Bos indicus. The sequence goes on along the minus strand of NC_091782.1, from coordinate 48,385,879 downwards.
GTATGGTCAAAGCTATGGTTTTTCCAGTAGTCATACTGTATGGATGTGAGAGTTGGACCATAAAGAGGCTGAGCGCTGAAGAATTGATGCTTTCAAATTGTGGTGCTGGAAAAGATTCTTGAGAGTTCCTTGGACAGCAAGAAGATCAAACCAGTCAATCCTGAAGGAAATGAACCCTGAATATTCATTGGAAGGATTGATGCTGAAGCTGAAGCTCCAATACTTTGGCTACCTGACACTTAATTCATTGGAAAAGACCCCAATGCTTGGAAAGATTGAGGGCAGGAGGAGAAAGGGACAACAGAGGATGAGATGGTTGGATGGCATCACTGACTCAAAGGACATGAGTTTGAACAAACTGGGAGATGGTGAAAGACAGGAAGCCTGGAGTGCCAAAGTCCATGGGGTCTCAAAGAGCCAAAAAGGACATAGCCACTGAATAACAGCAAATGGTACTTACTAGTATCCTAAGAGACTAGCTGTAAATCTACTAAAGAGGAATAATTTATTTTCCTCTGAACTCTGATATTAAGCATGGGCTTAAATTGAGTTGCTTAAACAGACTATCCCATCCACACTGAAGAGCACAGCCCATCAGGCTTGTCTCTGGTGTCACTGGCAGGCTGAGCTGACGGCCAGAGGGCTCTCTTCTGGAATGAACGGGGTGAACATTTTCAAACTTTTAAAGCCCCTCCCGAAGTATGTTCCAGAGAATGCTAGTCATGTGAAATAAGGGATCCTGGGGATGGGGAATAGACACCTCTTGAAATTTGGAGCCATTTTTATATTTTCCATCTTTAGTAAAATAATACCAATAAGCATGTGGTAAAACTCTAATAGGGAACACAAACATAAAGAAGTGAAAGCATTTTAAATGAATAGCATAATCACACTGACAAGAGCGTAAAACTAATCTAACAACCAGTTTTTGAATACAGTGTTTCGATTATCCATTCTAGAATGAAAGACAGTAAATAAGTTTTGAACTCTAGCTATGCGATTTACTTTTGCACTGGTATAGAAGAACAATTATGAAGCTACTTTCAGTGTATTCTAGAATTGAGAGATAATGTTGTTTGGTCACTGAGTTGTGTCTGACTCTTTGCAACCCCATGGAGTATAGCTTGCCAGGCTGCTCTGTCCATGGGATTTCCGGGCAAGCATACTGAAGTGGGTTGCCATTTCCTTCTCCAAGGGATCTTCCCACCCAGGATCTTGAACCCACATCTCTTTCATTGGCAAGTGGGTTCTTTACAGACAACTACGCCACCAGGGAAGCCCAACATTCTAGAATTGAACAAGTGACTGAACATACTGAAGATATCAGAAGTTATACAATGGAAATGTGGACGACCAGACTGAATTTTGTGATGATGGGTTGGAATTAGAGATCTAAGGATGAACTCCTGATTTTCATCCCTAAGTAGATAGATTTATAGATTTGATAGACAATAGACCTCTATTACTAAATGGACAGCACTGTGAAAATAACAAGACTAACAAAATCTTCACTTTGGATTCTTTTTGTAGCTTCTAAACTTTTTACCTTGTATGACTTAAAAACTCAGGAAATGCAATTATTCTCTTTGAATCCTTCTCAGGGGCACTAGTAGTAAAGAATCTGCCTGCCAATCCAGGAGATGTAAGAGACTTGGATTCAATCCCTGGGTTGGGAAGATGCCCTGCAGAAGGGAATGGCAACCAACTCTGGTATTCTTGTCTGGAAAATTCCACGGACAGGGGATCTTGGCAGGCTATAGTCCATGGGGCTGCAAAGAGTCAGACACAACTAAACGACCAAGCACACCCTTTTCTCAGGGATTATGGCCCTTTCTGGAGAAGGCGATGGCACCCCACTCCAGTACTCTTGCCTGGAAAATCCCATGGATGGAGAAGCCTGGAAGGTTGCAGTCCATGGGGTCGCTAAGAGTCGGACACGACTGAAGCGACTTAGCAGCAGCAACAGCGTGGCCCTTTCATATCAAGATTGACTGGTTGCCCTGAGAATCCCCAAAGTCTGCTGTTCCTTATCAATCACCCTCTCTGGCTTCCCAGGCTGTCCTCTCCCTAGACCCCATACCAACAACTGATGGATATCCTGAAGGGAGAAGCGTCATGCAGAATGGTGGTCTACCTAAATGGCTGTTCTTTTTTTTCTAAGATCTTGCTTTGTAAAACCCTGTTTCAGGGCTTTTAGACTGGCAGGCTACAGTCCATGGGGTCACAAAGAGTTGGACACGATTGAGCAAGTAAGCAATAAATAAACAGCAGCAAAAACAGTGTAAATACTGAAATGCACTTGAGATTATTTTAGCTGTCATTGCTTTGGTCATACCTTGACATACTCAAAAAAGAATTACCATGCTTCTAAGAGGTTACAATAGATATATCTGTCTACATACAAAAGAGATGTATGTTCTTAGAATACCCATTTATGAGAAATGTTCATACTTTACTTTGAATTGAATGCCATTCCACTTTTGAAACTACCTATTGATTAATCAGGCCCAAAATCATGTTTTTACATGGCACGTGCTTGAATTATAGAACTAGAGATATTTTATATCACATTATCATCACAGGATAGCTCTTTAAAAGGTCGTTCATAAGCCACACACTGAGGGAAGAACTTTACGGAAAAGGGAACATTGAAAAATGTGTTTGGGAGAACTCTATCCCAAGCCTGGTATTATTTTGAAATCCTATTTGACTAGGATAACAAGAAAATGCTGAGCAAAATAAATTCAAAATGGCCTTGAAGAAGTAACCAAAATTGTTCAATAAGTCAATGCAGCTTTTTTTTCTTACAAGGCTGCTTGTGCAATGAAATTTATAGAGAGCTGGAAGAGAGTGCAGAAACTTATGAGAATGTGTAAAAGATCACAAGTTTCTAGTGTGGCACACAAAATTAGTGTTCAGTGAAAAAAAGGTTAATAACCAAGGGTCTTGTTGCTGCACCTGAGGAAGGAATAAGATTCTTCTAGACACACTTCCATTATTTACCTGAGGATTTCCTGGAGAAATAATTCTTCAGAAAGAAAATACTAGTTTTATGAAGTATTTACCAGAAGATTATTGGAATATTGGAAATAGAGAATTGGAAATAACTTCAATGTGTAACCATAGAATGAATTCGGGGGTAATAGTAGCATATCTGTGTTAAAATATTAAATGAAACTTGCAGTAATTAGAAGTCTGCGTTGCTACATATAAAATGCTTCCTTATGTGTACAGAAACAAAATACAATATTGTATTTATTTCATAATCAAAATATATAAAATTGTATATTCAATTCAACATGGACTGGGAAAAGTTTAAAATTAAATAAAAACTGTTGGCATGGAATCTGGATATTTCCAAGTTTCATCTTCATTTCTGTTACTGTTATGCTATTATTATGGGTTAATAGTTTGAAATATGACAATCTCAAGGATAAACAATGATGGTGAGTAGATCCCTGAGTCAGGAAGACCCCTGGAGGAAGGCACGGCAACCCATTCCAGTGTTCTTGCCTGTTGCTGCTGTTCAGCTCCTCAGTCACGGCCACCTCTGTGCAAATCCATGGACTGCAGCACGCCAGGCTTCCCTGTCTCACTATCTCCCGGAGCTTACTCAAACTCATGTCCATTGAGTCAGTGATGCCATCCAACCAGCCCATCCTCTGTCGTCCCCTTCTCCTCCTGCCTTCAATCTTTCCAAGCATCAGGGTCTTTTCTAATGGGATGGCCCTTGGCATCAGGTGGCCAAAGTAGTGGAGCTTCAGCTTCAGCATCAGTCATTCCAATGAATATTCAGGGTTGATTTCCTTTAGGATTGACTGGTTTAATCTCCTTGATGTCCAAGGGACTCTCAAGAGTCTTTTCCAACACCACATTTCCAAAGCATCAATTCTTCAGTGCTTAGTCTTCTTGATGGTCCAACTCTCACATCCACACATGACCATTGGAAAAACCATAGCTTTGACTATATGGACTTTGTTGTTGCAAAGTAATGTCTCTGCTTTTTAATATGCTATCTAGGTTGGTCATGGCTTTTCTTCCAAAGAGCAAATGTCTTTTAAATTCATAGCGACAGTCACCATCTGCAGTGATTTTGGAGCCCAGGAAAACAAAGCCTGTCCCTGTTTCCATTGCTTTCCCATCTGTTTGCCATGAAGTGATGAGACTGCAGACTATGATCTTAGTTTTTAGATCATGAACAGAGGAACCTGGCAGGCTATGGTCCACAGGGTCACAAAGAGTTGGAATAACTGATGCATTTAGCATTCAGGCAGAGCATGGAATAAAAGCTAATTCTAATAAAAATATCCTCTGGTTATAGTTCACTATATTCTGGTACTGCTAAGGTCTTTCAAAGAAAAATATTAAGTAGCCTATGAGGGTAAATTTTATTCTTAAAGTTTTCATCCCTTAATTTAAATATTAAGATCTAACGAAGGAAACAATCCAAGGTTTGTTTAAGATAAACAACCTAACATATTTCTGAAAAATTGGCTCAAGCCTCTAAAACTGGGCTTAGGCTTTTATAATTTTCTGTTAAATTCCCTTATTGTTCCACCTGAAGGTTTTACCTATCACAGAACTGGAAAATATTCACTGGATTAAACAGTATCATAGAGAAAGAAATTATTATAAGCATCTTTTTCTATTAGGAATGTGGTAATTATGAATCTCGTAGCAGGTTCCATTAGACACAGTGACGCATTGTTTATTTTTTGCAGTGATATGGAAGGTTGACAGAATACCATTATTCTCATCCTTAGAAACCAAATTTTGGAAAGGAGACTTCTGCATTTACTGTTTGAAAAAAGACCTACATGCAAAGTACAAAATTAGCATTCTTTCTCTCACTCCAGAAAAAAAAAAAATCCTGTTTATCAATCTGTACAAAATAGCTTTGCAAAATTGAGACAAAATAATCCCAAAATCTAAAATCATGAATCTTAACTTCAGGTTTTTAACATAATGTGCTTAATGAAAATTTGTTTGCCATTGTTTACTAGGAAGAAATTAAGGTAATTTAAATGCAGAATTCCTTACCTGATAAATGACTTGAATCTCAGCTATAAATAAATAAAACAAGTGTTCAGAATCTTAGAGAATGAAAGGTTCCATAAGGACTGACAAATGTTTTAATAACACATGAATTTTTATGCCATTGGTGATATAACTGGAAATCAAAAAGTATATTAAATATGAACAACATATAGAAATATCATAGTTTATCATTTCAAATTTTTTTATTTCTGCATATCTAAACGAACATATGAAATTTGAGATTGAAAACATCTCATTCATTATTCAAACCTTATTTAAAACAACTCTGCACAAACCAAGAAAGAGGAATTTTCACCTCTTTCTCTTATAGTGATAGAGAAATGATGACTGCAGTCATTTATCATTTATGTCATTTTCCAGGAGCAATGCAACTCAGGGCAAGAGCTACAGGAACCAGTATCTCAAATTTTAAGAAACCCACGGCAAAACCCAGGACTGGATATTCTACTTTCTCTTGTCATCCTGAAATAATATTCCTTTTCTGAAAACCTTTATCCTAGAATTCCTCAAATTTCAGATGATTTCCAAGCCAGAATTCATAGAGGAATCCAAGACCCTTGAGTAGCCTCAGATGTTGGGAAAAGAGGCCAGAACCATGGAAACATTCATGTCAAAATTGGAATTAGTTCACTTAGCTGAAAAAGAGGCTCAGACACCATCCATAACATGACCGTCAATGTGAAATATTTTTAAAGATTAGAATGAAGCTACAGAAGATAAAGCAGATGAGAAGGAAGAACATAAAGAAGACTGGCAGCAAATATGAAGTTTGGCAATGGGTATTCAGAAAGGATGAGACAAGTGTGCCAAGTTCATGACCGTAATCTTCTCCAGTTCAAACCCCTGCTTCTAAGGCCATCACTGTATCATGTTAAAAGGATGTTCCCCAGTATGATTAGGGAATCTGGGTAAGCTGGTAGGGAGCAAGGGGAATCAAAACCCTTCAGGTCTAGGACCACACCATCCACCATAGACAGGCACTGCCCTATTCAGAGAAAAAGCTGAATAGGGTGATTCACATCCACCAATTTGAATGTGATTGACATTCAGAATGATCTTGAACCAAATCAATTTAAATTTTGTATGCTTTGTTCTGACACACACACACAAAGAGAGGTTGGGTAGTTTACAAATGTTTCCATCAAAAATAGTTGAAAATGGTTTTTATAAAAAGAAGTTAAGTGGCAAATAATCCAGGAAAATCTCTTATCTAATATCTAGGCAGTGTGGTTTCTATCCTTAGATTGAAATCCCTGTCCACAACATGGAATCTATATTGCTTGAATTTTTGAGATCTCCTAGTAAATGCTGGAGGAGAAAACTTCTTTAATCAATGAATTACTCAATTAATAACAGAAGTTCCATTATTTCTTTGATTGGTATACTCCTTTCATATCTTACTTATTTGACATTTTCCTGAATTTTTAAAATATTAAAAATTATTTCTCAAAGCAGAATTTTGCTGTCACCATTTGGGACTTTTTTCCTACATCATAATTTTATGATTAGGGAAAAAGTCATGTAGATAATAAGAGTGATTATATCTTAGACTTGAGATCAATACAGATAAGGTTCAATATATATTTTAAATACATACTCAATATGCAACCTGAGAGGTCTTAAATTATTAGTATATTTTATGTTATTTCCAAACTGAGCTTGGAAACCATTTTTTTTTTTTTTTTTTTTTGGTTTGTATGTTACAGGGACTTATCTCACGCACAGTTGTTATAACTTTTTAAAGAAGGGTCAGTATCAGTAGGATAATTGGAAAAAAAAAACACCTCATATCTTTAATGATAAACCAATTCTGAAGAAAGCAAAATTACATTTAAAAAGACATTAATGTTTAGTTCTCAAAATGCTATGTTTAAACAATCTTTCCAATGGATTTATGCTTTTTAGAGGTACACTTACCCTTTCTCTTTATTTGAAATTTGTTTTAATTTAAAATTTCTAAGGTTTGTCAAAATAAGTTGTCTTCATTTTTTAATAATTTATACTTTGATTACCAAAATATTCCATTTTGTACCCAATACAGCAATGGTGTTTTAAACAATAGAACTTTTTTTTTTAACCTAATAGAAATCCAGACATTTATTGGTCTTTAAATAATAACTAGTCTGTAGAAATATTTATCAGTTAAAATATGACTCACCAAAACCTCTCAACTTTATGTCATATTAATAAACTAAAATAAAATAGTCACAAAACTTTTTATACATCAGATATTTAGATTTCCAGGTCTGAACTCAGATAATACATACTTCTCTCATTGGTGTCCTTCAAAGGGTCACCCATTTCTTTGCATTTTTCTCAAAGCTCACCCTGCTGTAAGAATTGTAACTTCGGAGCAGTTTCCATAAACCAATTAACTATGGTGTTTATCTGTTCTAATAAGGAAGGGGATACAGACAGAGTGGGGGAAGGAGGGACCCACACGTGAGGGAGATGGAAGCTGAGTTCATAGGCTAGCAGATTCTAGGCCCAGCAGAATCAGGGCTCACCCTTAATGAGCAGAATCAGGCAGCTTTAATTCATGTCTTTTTTCTTTCTTTCTTTTTTTTTTTTTTTGTCTTCCTGACCACAAAAGGGAATACAGGAGCCTGTTTAGGAGGGGGTTAGATTAGTCCTATGTGGTCAAAGGGAACAATACCAACATGTTAGCTGATCAGAAAGATGTTTTCACACTGTTTCCCATAGATGGTCCTTGGAGACAACTTTCTTTCTCTCTCTCTGTCTGTCTCCCTTTTTTTTTAATTACCAAGCATGACATTCATGGTTATTTCTTCTTTCCACCCACTTGACTACAAAGGGCCCAGCGCTCCGGCCCCTTGTCGGCCAGGCCTGGGGGAGGAAGTGACAGAAGGCTGGCCTTATTTACCTTCGCGGCTTCCCGGTGTAATCTGGTTAATCATGTAGCTAATGGGAGGACACGGCGGGTCCGCACACACCGCGCGCCACAATGAGGACTCATTCATATTTAATACAATGGAGTGTTTAAGTCATTCCACGCTTTGCGGAGAAGATTGGCTTTCTTTGTGTGATGTCTCCTGAGAGGCCGCTCCCCCTCCTCCCCTTTCAGACAGGCATATGTTCCAGCTCCTGTCTGCTGCAGCTGGTCAAGGAAAGAGCAGGCTTCTCTCTTTTTTTTCCCCCCTCCGAACCAATGAATTGATGGCTGCGGTGTGAAATGTGGGCTGGAACCCTCTGCCCGGCGGATGCATATATTAGCCTTTGCCATTCTAATATTTCACAGCAAGACAGCTTCTGAGGAAGCGGGGCTCATGTTCCTGAAGTTTGCCATTGTGTCACAACAATCTGTTGAGCACAAAAGAAAAATAAATCAATAAAAGCCAGTGAGATGTTGACCTTGTCCTCTTAGTACACAGGAGCAGGGTGCTCTTTGCAGCGGGGCTGGGGAAAAAGAAAGGGAGCGCTTTGAGGGGCGGGGGGCAGTATTCTTACTCCACACAGAATTTTGAAACAACCACATTGAAAGAGAATCTCATCAATACAGGACCGCTTGGCCCTGGGATCTGATTTTAGCAGGAGGGAAAAAAATGAGGTCTCATTAGTTCTAATGGGGTAGATAATAGATACACAGATTCTGTCACACCCCACTGGATAAATTGACATTTTTGAAAATGATGGAAATTAATGACTTTTGATTTCTGAAGTACAGGTTTTAATGATCTTAATTCTTTAATTTTGTTCAAATTTGATTCAGATTAAAAAAGCGAAATATTGTATCATCCTCTACCTTCAGGAGACAACTATTACCCAGACACCTCGGTGAGATCTGAGTCAGAAAAATAAGGTGCCACCTCTGCTTACATAGTAGGGGATTTAAAACTATTTGTCTAATAATGATGAGCTTTTGAAAGGAAAACGTGAATTTTAACATCTTTACTCCCAAATATTGTGAGATTGCCAAAGTCTCTTAAGTTCTAAAATCTTCCATAAACTGAAGAACCTCTGGCTACAAGATCTTGTGTGGTGAATTTTAGTAAGAAAGGTCATGATGAAGTGTTTTTGTTTAGAACAACAAATAAGAAAAAAATCTTAAGATGATGAGCTTACATTTGCAGCTGCAGTAGTTTTGATTCAACAAAACAATGTATTTTGCTGCTACAACTATACATAAAGTAATACTATGTACATATAAATAAGCCCCACTCTCAGATTAATGGAAGAGGGAGAATTATTGACTATTGGACTATTCACAAAAGGAGATGATTACATTTATTTTTAAAATAATGTAGTGTTTCCCTGGTCTATGGTCTTGTTGCTATGATATAGCCCAAAGAAAAGATTAGACTGGCTAGTTAAATCCATTCCTTGTAGTCATATCAGTAATAGTACACTCTGCCATGTTGTCAAGAAAAGAAGTCATGGACACAGCTTTATGTGTTCCTGGGCAGTGGGCACTTAGCTGCCATCATATTGTTTAATTTTTTCCTTGCAAAAGAATTTAGCAGTTGTTTTGTCTGATTCTATAAACCACACGTGAAAACTGCTTGTGTTCTCTCCTCCTTATACAAGGTTCTGTTGCCTCTTAGAGTCAGGAAATGTGACATGAGTTGTATCCAAAATACAACTGCTTTTATTTTTGTTCAATGTTCATACACAAAATTACTCTAGATGGTGAAAAAGAAGGTACTGACTACATGTCCTTGTAACTTTTATATATTAATTGAGAAAAAAATCTTTAAAAAGCGAATGAAAGAAGTTAAAATGAATGTGTACTTCTAAATGCTATTTAATCACAAGGGGAAAAAACAGTGTAGAGATTAGCCAAGATTTTTCTGTGAATGTGGGAATAGGTAAAATAGAGGAGAGTGTAAACTCCATAGGAAGAGCAGTCTTAGACCTCTTAAATTAACTTTGTTCAAATACAGGAAACCAAAGTGAACCCAAATTTTAATTAAAGTTTTTTCTTGCAAGCCCGAATCCACCCCCTACCTCTCTTTGCCTCCCCAACTGAGAGGCCTCATCCCCTCACCCTCCACTTCATTAGCGCCTTAACAATCCATTATCCATTTCCTAATCCTCTACTGCTCCAAGAGTGGGGTTATTAGAGTACTTGAAGGGATGCTGTCATTGTGATGGAGGTGTGAATTGATCACTAAGATGACAACTGGTGACAAGTGTGGTTTATTAGATGCTACTTTGCCTCTTAATTACAACTGATTAGCCCGCCTGTTGGAGGTGGAAAACAGAAGAATTAGCTGCTTCTGCTCTTGCTGTCTACTATAGTGCCTTATTGTTTTAACTTCCTTTCTGATGTGATTTTTTTTCTCCTTATCAAAACACCTAGACATTTCCCAAAGACCACAATAAGGTTTCTTATTTTGCAAAATGAAATGTTTTATTCAAATCTGTGTCCAAAAATCTACTATTAGGTTTTCCAGTGTAAAAATGTTTACTGACATTGATTTCAAGAAGATTTAATTTTAACTGCAGTTTCCCATCTTTAATTGAGATACTAATTTGAGCTTATTTTTCTTAGTCTTAGGTCTTAATTCAAGGAAGGTTTTGGGAAGAACAATCATAATGTCTGCGACTTGATTGTTTCATATTAAAGGATAGAGCAAATTGTAGCTTCTATGTTCATTCATTTACTCAAAAATAATTTAAAGACTAATAGCTTACCTGTGAAACAAATATGGTATATACTTTTACTAAGGTTAGCATGCAAGACGTGAACGCATTAAGGTAAGTCTTGAATCTACAACTGACACCAAGAAGATTTTAAAAGATTGAATGCTTTTGTTTACACAATGAAATCCATCCAAATTAAATGGGCTTTGTTTGTTCCTTTCTCACTGAACTGACTGGTGTTTATTACGTTTTGCTTGAACTAATAGCTTTTTTCATCCTCCTTTCACTTGATCAGATCTTGCCATACTGGTTCAACATTCAATACAGCGAAACTAGAGATGGTAATAGCCAATCAGAATATTTAAAACAGAGCACTATTATGACCAGATTCTTATTTAGCAGGTAAAAATTAGTTTTATTTTTTTTCCTGATAACTTAATGTCTTGTTTTTTTCACTTAGAGTGAATATTAAAATTCTGATTTTAAAACTTACATATTTTAAACATACGATTCAAGTATAGTAGGCATATCAGTAGGAACTAAAATAAAGTGAAAACAGCTTCCCTGGTGGCTCAGATGGTGAAGAATCCACCTGCAATAAAGGAGACCCAGGTTCAATCCCTGGGTTGGGAAGATCCCCCAGAGAAGGAAATGGCTACCCACTCCAGTATTCTTGCCTGGAGAATTCCATGGAAAGAGGAACCTGGCAGGGTACAGACATATCAGTGAGAACTCAAATACTATAAATAATTATTTTTCTTTAGAATCTAGCCACAATATACAATGAACGTCTAGATTTCCCTTCCTTTTGTATTCACATATTCCTGTTTTAAGTTCAAATCAAAGAAATAAAGAAGAAGGATCACTACCTAACAGATAATAGAGAAAACTGGCCTCATGACAGATATCAAGGGGGAAAATGGCCTAGTTATCCTCAGTACTAATAATGGACCTTTGAAATAGTATTATCTCTTTTGGTTATAAAATATTTATTCTACACAGATCAAAATGGGCAGTGAAAAAAAAATGGGCAGTGAGAACTGATATGTATTCAATAATTGAAATTTAAACATTTATGATAATTTTTAATAACTGTAATTATTTCTTGCAACAAATTTTATGGAGTCATACTGTGTTAAAGCTGGAAGACCCATTGGAAAACAGACCAATCCCTCAGAGTGAACTCAAGAATTTCTCCAAATGTTAAATATAGAGCTAACACATGACCAAGCAATTTAGCTCCTAGCTATTCACCTAAAAATGATTAAAAATATATCCACACAAGAACCTTTATTTGAATGTTCATGGTGGCACTATAATATATAATACCCTGCAAGTGAAAGATCCATCTTCTGATGAGTGAGTAAAAAATGTGTAACTGTTACAATAGAATGATATTTGGTGGTACAAAGAACGAAGTATTAAAACATGCTGAAGCATTGGATTAGCCTTAAAGGCATTATGTTAGGTGAAGGAAGCTAAAAATTAGACAAAAAGCTAAAAGATATTAAGGTGTTTTCTTCACTATTCCTGCCCAGGGGTATTATGACAGCCTACAAAACTATCCCATCCAATTAGCAACATTAGGTCGGAGTGAAGGAAACGTCTGCTAACCTTACCCAGGTAACACTTTGATAGAGTTATATCTTTTTTTCTTAAATTGAAGTATATTTGGCGTATAAGAATCCACCTGCCAATGCAGGTTCAGTCCTTGGGTTGAGACGATCCCTTGGAGGAGGAAATGGCTCCCCACTACAGTATTCTTGCCCGGGAAATGCCATAGACAGAGGAGTCTGAGGAGCTACAGTTCATGGGGTCACGAAAGAGTCAGACACGACTTAGTGACTAACCAGCAACAAATAAATGATATGTTATAGGTATACAATATATGAGCACAGTTTTTAAAGATTAGACTCCATTTGTAGTTACTAAGTATTCACTGTGTTCCCCATGTTGTGTAACCCCTGATAGTCTGTATCTCTTAATCCCCTACCCCTGTATTGCCCTTCTCTCCTTCTCTCTCCCCACTGGTAACCACTAATCTGTTGTCTGTATCTGTGAGTCTGCTTCTTTTATGTTGTATTCACTAGTTGTATTTTTTTTTAGATACGTATATAAGCAATATCACACAGGATTTGGTTTTCTCTGTTTGACTTATTTCTCTTGGCATAATGCCCTCCAAGCCCACCCATTTTGCTGCAAATGGCAGAAACAGACCTACCATATGAGCCAGCAATTTCAATCCTGGGTATATATCCGAAAAAAAAAAAAAACATGAATTTGAAAGGATACGTGCATCCCAATATTCATAGCAGTATTGTTTGCAATTGCCAAGATATGCAACCAAGCTAAGTGTCCATCAACAGATGAATGGATAAAGAAGACATGAGCTGTATGTGTGTGTGTGTGTGTGTGTGTGTGTGTATGCACAATGGAATACTACTCAGCCATATATATATATATATATATATATATATATATATATATTATTTTATACCCAATTTACTCTTAAATGTATTTAAACCAAGCAGTTTACTGGTTTTGATAACCCAGTGTGATTGATCACAAAAAGACACTATACTGCCGCAAACATTTTCTGCTAGTCTGTTAGTTTGTTCTCTTTCTCATTTTAAACTAATAAATTGGGATCCTGGGTTATATTTATGGCTTTTATGGCTTCCAGTTACTATAAATCTGCTCACTTGTGCCTGAGATACTGGAAAAAAAAAATCTTGTCTTTGGTTCTGAAAAGCTGAGATTTAGGTAAAAATAGGATGAGTTTTCAAAAGTATTTACTACATTTAGGTATTTGAGGAAAAATTCAACTTTCTGTGTTGAATTCAACTTTCTCTTCATTCTGTGTACTGGATATCTTTGAGACTAAAACATTTTCAAAAGTTGGTCTTCAAATAATTTTCAGATGATTCTTACTGAAAAAAAAAAAGTTTGGATTGTTTCTGTTCTCCAAACTCCACTTTATTCTTACTTGAATATCTGCTTCGTTTTTCATTTGTATCTCTATATCCTTTTGATCCATGGCAGAGAAAAACGATGTTGCACTAAGAAACAGGAAACAGGTCTTCTTGTCATAGCTGAGAAAAATTGACTGCAGCATAATCTTTATGGTTCTTAGTTATTTTAGAATTAAATAAGAAATCAAATTAATCGGTGATGCCCAAAACTGCCAGTACATCAGACTTTCTGGGAGAGCTTTAAGAACACAGATAAGTAGGTAGATAGATGGAGATAGTTGTACCTATATTTTTAATTGATCTCTCTATCACCATTCTATGGATATTATGGAGATACAGACATAATGACATAAATGTAGATACACAAACATCTCTTCCCATTATCCGGGCATGTTAAATGAAAACCCTGCAAATAGGACTCAGGGGTCCATATTTAAAAGAGCACTTCAATGGCACCCCACTCTAGTATTCTCACCTGGGAAATCCCTTGGGCAGAGGAGCCTGGTGGGTTATAGTCCGTGGGGCCGCAAAGAGTCGGACACAACTGAGCGACGTTCACTTTCATCGAGTCTTTATGCTTAGCCAAATGAAGCATCTCTGAGCTTGCTCATCCCTTTAGCTCTCTAATTTTGTCTTTTTGTTTTATTGGTTTTCCCCAAGAAGGGTCTTTAAGTTGGACTTGTAAAGGGCTTGGCCTATCATTGACTCATTGTCCTTTCTTAACCTCTACCCCTCAGATTCCCACGATCAGTACGGAATCGGAAGCAAATCAGGAGCTGAACCTCATTCCACACTTCACTCATTCCTCTTTTGCTGCTGGTAGGGTCCTTACCTATGTGCTCTTCTCCATGTACATTACACTATTGATCCTTCACGATGTCCTCCTGCTCGCACAATTAGCAGTCTGCAGCTGTACGCATGGCTGACGCCAGGATTCTACCATAGTATCACATACAACACACACATAACTCCACTTGTGCTTTATTAAACTGCTTGCCAGTCAGATTACAAATGGTGCTTCAAGGCCTTTCAGCCTGAAAGCTGAAAGCTTTCTGAATCTATTTTCTTGATGCACCAGCACGTCTCACAGCTCAGGTGCCTGGACAGCCAGTAAGCGCTGATTTTTATCCCAAAGACTAGTAGACCAAGTCGATACTCTTGCTTGTATATGTTCACCAATAGGGGGTTTCATAACTGAATATTCCAAGGTAATCTCAAAGCTTCCTGTTAATCAAGAATTGCAAGCTACCTGTCTACCAAACCAGCATGGCTAATTTGCATATTATCCCTTATAATCACTTTATTAACTCCTATCCATCCTCTGTGCTGTGGAGGTGCTAATGAGCAGTGAAATGAGTTAGGCGTAGGAAGTACGAGGCATCAAGAAAGATGATAATTAGTCCCCAAATGATGGAAATTGGGAAGGGGTTTACACGTCCATATTCTTTTCTCATTCCCCCTGCTTTACTTCTAATTGAAGACAGCAAAGGTACTTGATTGCATTCAACAAATATTCACTCAGCACCTACCATTGTTCAGAACCATGCTAGGGCTGACCAGTAACAAGGAAAAGTAACACGTGTCACCCATTCTACACGCTGTGGGGCTAGTGAGTGTAAACAGAAGGGTGACACACAAATGGATGCTCTCAATCTAAGACCAAATATGGTACATTTTTCTGGTGTTTACTGCCCCAATATTTTTTTCTAGAATCTGACAGATTGAGTTAAACACATGTCCCCACAAGAGTATATGATCTGCAAGTGTTGATACAAATTAATGTACTCAGGAGCATAGCCAATATAGAATGATTTAATTTTTAGCTTTTTTCACAGTATAGTCTTATCTATGTTGATGGGTCAGTCAATAGATAGATGGTAGATATGAAGGTTACACAGATAGATACGGAGATTATATATTTAGATAGATTGATATGCTGCAGATATCTTTTACCATTATCCAGGCTCACAAATAAATATTCTGGGAAGTGAGCCCAGGGATCTGTATTTAAAGCAATTCTCAAAGTGTTTCTTAGTGAAGTCTGAGATGCCCTGGACTTTATGATTTCTTAGATCCCTTCAGTTATTAAATTCTGTCATACATCAGATCAGATCAGATGAGATCAGTCGCTCAATCGTGTCCAACTCTTTGCGATCTCATGAATCGAAGCATGCCAGGCCTCCCTGTCCACCACCAACTCCTGGAGTTCACTGAGACTCAGATCCATCGAGTCAGTGATACCATCCAGCCATCTCATCCTCTGTCGTCCCCTTCTCCTCCTGCCCCCAATCCCTCCCAGCATCAGAGTCTTTTCCAATGAGTCAACTCTTCTCATGAGGTGGCCAAAGTACTGGAGTTTCAGCTTCAGCATCATTCCTTCCAAAGAAATCCCAGGGCTGATCTCCTTCAGAATGGACTGGTTGGATCTCCTTGCAGTCCAAGGGACTCTCAAGAGTCTTCTCCAACACCACACTTCAAAAGCATCAATTCTTCGGCACTCAGCCTTCTTCACAGTCCAACTCTCACATCCATACATGACCACAGGAAAAACCATAGCCTTGACTAGACGAACCTTTGTTGGCAAAGTAATGTCTCTGCTTTTGAATATACTATCTAGCTTGGTCATAACTTTCCTTCCAAGGAGTAAGCGTCTTTTAATTTCATGGCTGCAGTCACCATCTGTAGTGATTTTGGAGCCCAGAAAAATAAAGTCTGACACTGTTTCCACTGTTTCCCCATCTATTTCCCATGAAGTGGTGGGACTGGATGCCATGATCTTCGTTTTCTGAATGTTGAGGTTTAAGCCAACTTTTTCACTCTCCACTTTCACTTTCATCAAGAGGCTTTTGAGTTCCTCTTCACTTTCTGCCATAAGGGAGATGTCATCTGCATATCTGAGGTTATTGAGATTTCTCCCGGCAATCTTGATTCCAGCTTGTGTTTCTTCCAGTCCAGCGTTTCTCATGATGTACTCTGCATAGAAGTTAAATAAACAGGGTGACAATATACAGCCTTGACGAACTCCTTTTCCTATTTGGAACCAGTCTGTTGTTCCACGTCCAGTTCTAACTGCTGCTTCCTGACCTGCATACAAATTTCTCAAGAGGCAGATCAGGTGGTCTGGTATTCCCATCTCTTTCAGAATTTTCCAGTTTATCATGATCACACAGTCAAAGGCTTTGGCATAGTCAATAAAGCAGAAATAGATGCTTTTCTGGAACTCTCTTGCTTTTTCCATGATCCAGCGGATGTTGGCAATTTGATCTCTGGTTCCTCTGCCTTTTCTAAAACCAGCTTGAACATCAGGAAGTTCACGGTTCACATATTGCTGAAGCCTGGCTTGGAGAATTCTGTCATACATCAGGCATAATAATTATGTATTCAAAAACTTGCAGAAAGTTTGAAGTTATTTTCACAGTTTCCATGATGAAAGTTTAAGTTTTTTATTTTTTTATGTTGTGAATTTTTAAAATTAATTATTTTCATTGGAGCTAATTACTTTACAATGTTTGGTAGTTTTTGCCATACATTGACATGAAATAGCCATGTGTGTACATGTGTCCCACCATCCTGAGTCCCCCTGCCACCTCCCCCGCCACCCCATCCCTCTGGGTTTTCTAGAGCACCAACTTTGGTGCCCTGCTTCATGCATTGAACCTGCAGTGGTCATCTATCTTACACATGTAAATACTTGCTTCAATGCTATTCTCTCATATCATCCCGCCCTCACCTTCTTCCACAAAGTCCAAAAGTCTATTCTTTACATCTGTGTTTCTTTTCCTGTCTTGCATATAGGGTCGTAGTTACTGTCTTTCTATATTCCATATATATGCCTTAATATACTGTTTTGGTGTTTCTCTTTCTGGCTTACTTCACTCTGTATAATAGGCTCCAGTTTCATCCACCTCATTAGAACTGACTCAAATGCATTCTTTTTTTTTACAGCTGAGCAATATTCCATTGTGTATATGTACCACAAATTCCTTATCCACTTGTCTGCCGATGGACATCTAGGTTGCTTCCATGTCCTGGCTATTGTAAACAGTGCTGCGATGAACACTGGGGTACACATGTCTCTTTCAGTTCTGGTTTCCTCGGTGTGTATGTCCAGCAGTGGGATCGCTGGGTCATATGGCAGTTCTATTTCCAGTTTTTAAAGAAATCTCCACACTGTTCATCACTGTGGCTGTACGAGTTTGCATTCCTATCAACAGTATATGAGGGCTCCCTTTTCTCCACACCCTCTCCAGCATTTTTTGTGTGCAGACTTTTTGATGGCACCTTTTCTCACCAGCATGAGAAAGTTTGAAGCTTTAAAGATGATGATCAGTAGTTTTCCCTTGGGTCTGCTAACAAATATAGAACCAGAATTGAAAAACCCAGATGCACGCCTCTAAGATTTGAGAAAGTTGCAGAATGTATTTCTACTACAATGAATGTAAATACTGTTAACACTATGAGACTAAAATACAAAAGTCATAGCTCAACATCAACAGTCAATAATGGGAAAAAAAGAGATTATGAGCTTTCATGCAGGAATTTTATTGTTTGGATATATGAAAAGGTGAAAAGAACACAGCCAGTTGTATAATTCAAATAACAATACAGTATTTGGAAAAACATGTAAATTTTTAAAAACATGGCTGCTTTTAAAATTACCATAAGACATTTTATGTTACAGTAGTGATTGAACTTTGATTATTATCAACTGATATAATGCTGTCTGAAGTTGTTGTTCTTTGGTCTCTCAGTCATGTCTGACTCTTTTGTGACTCCATGGACTGCAGCCCACCAGGGTCCTCTGTCCATGGGATTTCCAAGATAAGAATACTAGAGTGGGTTGCCATTTCTTCCTTGAGGGGATCTTCCCAACCCAAGGATTGAACCCATGTCTCCTGCTGGGCAGGCAGATTCTTTACCACTGAGCCACCTGGGAAGTGCTGTTTTAAATTAATTACTTCAAATATGCCATCCCTGTTATGCCAAAGCATCTTCAATCTCAAAGTCCAGAGACTTAGATACCTGTGAATGTCTCCACAGCTCTGGGCAACCCATTCATCTTGAGCCATCCTTAGGAAAGCATGCCCATCTTTGCTGTCTTTGGTGCCACGCATTCTCCGAGAGTCTTTAGTGAAAAATAATGCATTCAGTTCTTCACCTCCGATCTTACACCAGCTCATTTGTGCCCACAGAGCTGAAATCCATATTGTATGTCAACAGGAAAATAGAAAAGCTGTCAAGAAGAGGCCTGTCTACGTGTCAGATATCTATTATATACACTCCCATGTTCCTACTAAAAATAAAATTGCCTTTTTGATGAGTACTCAAAATATCCAGAGAAAGTGGATTTCAGAATATTTATATTTTTTAAATGTTTTGGAAATACGCAATTGAAATAATTTTCTTAACGTCTTCAGTGGCTTCCCTGATGGCTCAGTGGGTAAAGAATCTGCTTGCAATGCAAGAGACATAGGAGACACAGGTTCTGTCCCTGGGTGGGGAAGATCCCCTGGAGAAGGGCATGGCAACCCACTCCAGTATTCTTGCCTCACGGACAGAGGAGCCTGGTGGGCTACAGTCCACCGGGTCGCAAAGACTTGGACACAACTGAAGTGACTTGGCATACAGGCACTGTCTTCACTGTTTCAGGAAAATGGAAATGTAAATAATTTCTTCATATAATAGAACTGAAGATTAAAGCTTGCTTTTCTTTTTCAAATCTAATAATCCCTATTAAAATGGTTCTTCCATACCCTCATGATCACGGAACATTTTTTTTTTTTTTAAACTTTACATAATTGTATTAGTTTTGCCAAATATCAAAATGAATCCACCACAGGTATACATGTGTTCCGGAACATTTTTTCACCATAGATACATATGCCAAGAAAAAGCTCCTTGGTATAGGCACCTGAAACAAATAATCTTTGAAAGAATCCCTCAGCCACAGAGAACACCGAGGTTCCCTGGAGTCTGTATTTCGGTGACATTTATCCGTTGGGTCCTAAACCTTTAGTCACTTTCCTTGCTTCTCTGAAGTCACCTAATACATCTTCTCAGCTGGTAGAGTAGATGTGAGCCCTGAATTCTGCTCTGGGACTGAATGATTTAGTGAGTCAGCAGAGGATTACCTTGTAGGTCTCCATGCATCCGAAGGGAGAGTCTATTTTCAGAACAGTAAGTGCTTCCAACATTAGCCAGAATTGGAAAACACATAACAAATAAAATTATTTGGATACTTTGGTATATTATTAATATATCTGTTTAATTTTTGTCTGTGTGTGTTTTTTGTTGTTGTTGTTTATGCAGATCTCTCCTGTGTTTATTTTCTGATCCTCACGAGATTCACTGTCCATCTCCACCTGGATAACATCCTACAATGCCTTTTGGATGCCACACTGAGCTGCACTGGGGCGTTTAAAGTGTGAACAGTGCACGTTGGTCACTTTTCCTGACAAGTGTAAATGGCTTTAGGAAGAGGAACAGAGAACATATTTCTATTTTGAGGAAACAGGGAGTAGGAAAATAAATAAGACAGGAGAGAAGTCCCTGAAAAACAGAATTATCTTTCATGTCTAGAAGGAAATACTCGTAATTCCGTTTCATCATTCTTATGATAAGATTAGACTACTGGCTAACCCCACTCTTGAGCAGTTGCGTATTCGCAAGACTTGCATAGATTCTGTTCCACATGCATTTCTCAGCATCATACAAATTGAATGTAGGGTATTCCCAGAAATCAGGATTTTTCCCTTAAAAGACAGCAGTTTTGATGTGTAAAGCTGGGAAAGTTCTGGTGAGATTGATGGTTCAGCTCAGAACTTTGACATTTGGATTAAAGCAGTACAGAAATGAATCTTGTATTTGACATTTAAAAGGGAGGCTTTTCTACTGCCTGTAGTTCCCTAAATCATACCAAAAGGAACTGCCATGACAGAACGGCTTGAGAAATCACTTTCCATTTGTTTCTATATTTTCCCACATTATGGCCAATGAATTGAGACTCAGAGTCATTACATACTTGGTGTCACAGCAACATACAAACTAGCGAAGCAATTCGAGAATACTAACAATTGTTCGCTCTTTTATAGATATAATCGCAAAATTTGGTTTTCCAACACATCCACCAGAATCTTTAAGAAAGCATAACATTTGAAACGGCTTTCTTCCTTCCTACTGAATATGAGTATGTCTTTGGTTCTTTTTGAGAAATAGGACAAGTAGTAGATAAGCAAGAACTGCTACAATTTGAATGTTGAGAAAAGAGAATTTCAGTGAGTCTACTTGAGTGTTTCAGGTAAATAAAACACTTAAGAGTCTTTGCTCTGAAATGCAGCAATATATCAGCTTGGTAATTATAGTTATAAAACCACACAAATTCAACATCCATTAATACTGAAGTCCAGTGTTTTTATTAAATTTAAAAAGATACTTTTCTTTCAAAATTTTAGAATGGCTAATTTTGAAATTATTTTCTGCAAAAAGTTATAGGTACCTGTAAGGACAAAATATACTTTCAAATACTATGGATTTGAGTTTTCAATAATGATGAATAGACTGGGGGATATTAAAGTGCAATAATTTATCTCTAGTAGGTTGTTGAAGAAGATTCTTGGTGTACTTATGAGTGCTGCACTTCATATCTCTTCTTTCATGAAGACGTAGTTACAATTAAGTCATTGGTAAAATTGTCAATATAATATGATATTCTTTACCAAAGGCTTTTAAAACAATGTTATAGAAAATATATGTGTGTATCATAAGGAATTTGAAATAAATGATTTGAGTTTTCTGAAGCTAAAAATATTGACTTTAAAAAAACATACTTGAAATTGGAGCTGTACCTGAGAAGATTGATTGTCTATTTAACATAGCTTTAAGGCAACAAGATTAAAATAAATGGGCAAAAACGCATTCACCTCGTAGCTTTCTCTTGGGTTCATCTGTGTTTTATGAATTGAACCCTCCTTGCCACCCTCTTCCATACAGGCAGCAGCTCCCCGTTTCACCCCACATTCCCTGTGCCCTCATGTCACACCTAAATTATTCATCTACTTCATGAATAGAAAGAACACCCTTGTCCTAAAGGACACTTGATCTTTAAAAAAGGAAAACTTTTTTTTCCCCTAAATAAATGTCTTTGGGTTGTGTTTTAATGTTAGGGTAATAAAACTCTGCATACACACTGTGATTGGACTTCTTTACATCTCATTTAAGTTATTCATATTTTTACACATTGTTACCTCTTTACGATTTGGAGCTGTCTCCTATAGAAAAGAGAATCCCTTTATCGAAATATTTGTTATAAGATCAGTACGCGCTAGTCACTATGTTAGGCGCTGTATATTCAGAGAAGAAAAGTGACATAATCTCTTTTCCACGGAGCTGATGGAAGGCTGTGTGAGGAGGCAGGCGAACGAACCATCCTGGGAACGAGGGGCGGACGCTGAAGACCGGTAGGCACAACGTGAGCGCCCATAGCAGAGGGGCCAACTTGACTGGAGGTGAGTGAAGATCCAGGGAAGAGAGCAGATATAAACTGATTTTGCAGGATGATAAATAACTAGAAGACAAGGCCACAGAAGGAGGGCAACAAGATAATCTGAGATAAGTAGAGTGCGAGCATAACAAAGCTGATATCATTGGGCATTTTTTCAAAATTTCAGTGAACACACAGATATATTTTTTCCAAAGATGGGAGCATAATTAAATAAATGCACCTCTCTTATTGTGGAGCAATGAAACAGAGGCTTGCTCATGAGATCAAGAGGCAGTATTTCTAAGAAAAAGAAAAGCCCCCAAATTCTACGTGTGTATATATATGTATATATATTTGCGCTTTAGCCTTCATTATACTTCTCAGGAGAAAAAATAAAGGTGTCATCCCGCAAACTCTTGTTTTCTGATGAACTTCTGTGAGGATTTCACATTTCTACTCACAATTGCAACTTCAATGAGCTCATTAAATGCATACATAAAACCCTCCTCTGAGGAAAATCATTGGTCACAATTAAAACCAGCATCAACTGTAGCATCAATTGTAGATCTGTTGACTACTGAAAATGATGGGATGAGCTCATAGAATAAGAAACAAATTAATATTTCAGTTCATATACTCCCTGAATCCTATCCACTCTCGGCATAATTTTTGTTTATTATTCCCTCCTCATAAACTGCTTAAATTTAGGAAGTATATTGACTATGCCCAACACGTCTAGTCAGAATAAAGAAAAATAAGAAACCCTGATAGTGTTATTTCATAAAGCTATAAGATGTTTGCACAGAGGCTAGTAGTAAAAAAAAAAAAAAAAAGTGGGGGAGAAACCTGCTTCTCTAAAAATATCTTTGAAATGAGACACAAAAGTCTTGGTTGATCTCTGGATAGAAAAGTAACCTTAGTAACGTGACTAAGACATCTGCAAACAGATTGCTGTTACTACATGTTCTCCCAGGTACACAGTGAAAGCAGAACTACTAGAGGCACAAAAAAAAAAAAGAAAGAAAAAGAAATTAGCCACAACCACCCCTTTATAAGTATCTGCTCTTGCTTTATCTTTATTTTATCATGGTTCTCAAACCGTGAGATTAAACTTTGGGAAAGCACCTAGAAGATCTTCTGAATGTATTAAAGAGAATATGACTGTAAAATCTAGTCCTATTTATTATAAATCCTGTTTTTAAAACCTTAATAGAACCCATTAGTATGTCTAGAATTCCTTAGACCTTTATCTCGCCCTTTCCTTTTATCCTCTATTTCATCTTTCACTGGAGTTCTGATCACATGCACCCCATTATTAATTAACCTTGAAAATCCAGCCTTTCATTTCAGTTGCTAAATTCATCCTATATTCATCTTTAGTATTTGACCATTCAAACACTAAAGTTTTGTAGATACATAATCAATATATTAAGAAACTAGTTCTGTTTCCAATTTCTAAGTTTCAGATGCTGCTACTGCTGCTAAGTCGCTTCAGTCGTGTCTGACTCTGTGTGACCCCATAGACCGTAGCCCACCAGGCTCCCCCGTCCCTGGGATTCTTCAGGCAAGAACACTGGAGTGGGTTGCCATTCCCTTCTGCAATGCATGAAAGGGAAAAGTGAAAGTGAAGTCGCCCACTCATGTCCGACTCTTGGCGACCCCATAGTCTGCAGCCTACCAGGCTCCTCCCTCCATGGGATTTTCAGGCAAGAATATTGGAGTGGGGTGCCATTGCCTTCCCCAAGGTTTCAGATACATTCTATTAATTTTTGAAATAGAGAAAATATAAATTTAACCATTCCTTTACAATTTCTCTTTGTTAGACTATTATGGAAATCTTTAGAAAGTCATTTTTTGTAGCGTTATTTCATACATTAACAATTATATAACTTTAGAAAATCAGACCCCAGCCTGAAGCCTGACACAGATATTTCTATCTGTCCATATTGCCTCTGGCTCTCATGTTCATGCATTCATATGTAAATCCATATAATGGTTTCCAACCTAAAATGTTATCTTAATTTTTCTGTGTTTACTATATCAGCTTCTATACTACTCATTTTTGCAAGGTGGGTTCTCTGGAAGCAGACCCTGAGAGTTTGAAGTATTAAATGTTCATTAGGGATTAATGTCTGTAAAATTATGGGAGAAGGAAATGGCAACCCACTCCAGTATCCTTGCCTGGAAAATCTCATGGACAGAGGAGTCTGGTGGGCTGCAATCCATGGGGTCGCAAAGAGTCGGGCGCAACTGAGTGACTAACACTTAGGGATTAATGTTTGTAAAATTAGGGAGAAGAAAAGAGTAACGAGTACAAGAAAAGCTGAACGGTGAAGGAGTCATGGCATGTCTGCGACCTGGGCCGGAAGATCTAGAGTACTGACTGGCAGATTGCCCCCTCTCTGGTCCAGATGACTCAGCCATTCTCCTCCATCCTGCTGAGTCACAGACTCGGGCTGCCCTGGGAAGGGCAGCTCTTTGAAGCTGAGATAGACTATGAAGGCGTGGTCATTGGAGACTGCCTGCTGCCCAGAATCCCTACCAATGGGGCCTCCATCTGCATATCTACATCACTCATTATCTTTCAATTACCAGTGACCAAAATCCAAGTCAAACTGGCCAGAATTCCTCCACCAGTTCCTTAAAAAACTAAAAACTAAAGCTACCACATGACCCAACAGGCCCACTACTGGGCATATATCCTGAGAAAATCATAATTGAAAAAGATACCTGTACCCCAGTGTTCACTGGAGCAGCATTTACACCAGCCAGGACAGGGAAGCAACCTGGATGTCCACTGACAGATGAATGGATAAAGAAGTCGTGATACACATATACAACGGTATACTACTCAACCATAAAAAGGAACAAATTTGAGTCAGTTCTAGTGAGGTGGGTATATATAATTCTTGTTATACAGAATGAAGTAAGTCAGAAAGAGAAAAATAAATATTGTATATTAAGTGCATATATATGGAATCTAGAAAAAGAGTACTGATGAACCTATTTTCAGGGCAGGAATAGAGATGCAGACGTAGAGAACAGACTTGTGGGCCCAGTGAGGGGGAGCATTTATTTAACAAATAAAAATGGTGGAACAAATTAAGAAAGTAGCATTGAAAACATATACATTACCACATGTGAAATAGTGGAAAGTTGCTATATAACACAGGGGGCTCAACCTGGTGCTCTGTAACAACCTAGAGGGATGGGATGGGGTGGGAGAGAGGTTGAAAAGAAAAAAAAAAAAGGAAAAAATTCACTCTGTTTTCCAATCAGTGTCACTTGTCTGTTTTGTAAGAGGTCAAATGCCTTACCTTACTAATGACTCTTTATTTAACAAAATATCATGAAGGTGCTTAATTGCCAGAAAGTATTACCACCATTTATAAAGCCATTTTCCTTTCTTTGGTAAAGATTTCTAGTCAATGGAAAATCCTTTCAACCACTCTCTCCTCTGCTAGAAGAAATTTTGCATGGAAATTTATTCTTTGCAGGCTTTCACTGATACCTCAAATCAGTATCTGAAACGCGCTCTGTACTAGGGGAGCTTGGGCTTCAAGCTTTGTCTTGGCTAGATACAGAAATTAAAGGTATGGACCAATTTTTGAATAAGTATGTGAATTCTTTTTTTTATGTGAATTAGGAAAACATGGCTTTGAAACATCTTGCCAAGGCTTTTCTCTCTTCTGGTTGTTATAGGAAAGCATGGTCATCCCAGAGGGGGAAGAGAAACTGAACGGTGTCCCACCTCAATCAGATTCACAGTCGTGTCCTAATGTGATTTGTCCTCTTCCATTCTAGAGGAAGACAACCATGTATGATTCCCAGAGACGTGCAGGAATAAAAGCGACTATACAGAAAACCCCTGGGTGTTCTACATACTATATCTACCAGTTCATGAAAAAGCTAATTGCATTTCTGAAAGGAAAGCTTTATGGACCCAATGGATACTTGAATGCAAAAGCCCTACCTAACCAGAAACCCCACAGGCACGTGGTCCTATCTATTGGCTGTCTGCAGAGTGTAGTCATTCCCTTTTCCAGGAGATCTTCTCGACCCAGGAATCGAACCCAAGTCTCCTGCATTGCAGGCAGACTCTTTACCATCTTCCACCACGGAAGCCCATATTTTGGATTGCAGTGACTTATTTCAGAATAAGGACTGCACACACTACTGAATTAGCGGGATCACATATGTCAGTGTTTGAGAGACAATTCTATTTTTAGTTGTTTTACGGGAAGAAAAAAAAAAGGTAACATTTAACATGGCAATCAATTCCCTGTAGTAAAATAGAAACTGATTGGCCCCAGATTTTTCTTCCCAATGCCTTGGAAGATAAATACATTAGGTGACTTTTGTTAAAAGAAAAATAATTCTTTTAAAATAAGATATACCATATTTTTGTCTCTGAGAAACATAGATATTGTAGAGAATGCTGCCAAGGGTAACGAATGTACAAGTTTATTTTGAAGCGAAATCCTTTTTCGTGGATTTTATTTTTCATTGCAAACATGTTTTTACAAAAGCAATGTTTTCTATAAACAGAACTGGTAATAGATGACACACTACTAAAGCAAGCCAGCAATGTAAATAATCAAAGGATTTTTATTTACTTTTCTGCAATAATCATGAAATCACACTGACCTAACATTTCATCATTTATTTATTTACTTTTGCCTGGATGTATTTTTTTTCCTTTATCTCTTGTGCATTCTGAGGTTCATCTGTTACTAAATTAACTTTTGCTTCCCTCCACCAAAGGCGCTGTATCTTTTCACTTAGTTAAGGATGTAATTTCATAGGCTGAGCAGTGTGCCTTATGGTTATGGTAAAAACAATGTAACTGCTCACAGTTATTAAGGGGCATGGTCTTTGAGGGCATCTGGAAATCAGTTCTTTCTTCAACAACACAACCTATCGTGAATTATCTGATCGATATATATAAATTAGGTTGGACTAAAACAAAATAATATCTAAATTTGAATAACAGGGTATTTCTGAGTATTTGACATTGTTTCCTTGTGCCATGACTAAAGCTGTATGTGGGGCTTCCCTGGTGGCTAAGTGGTAAAGAATCCACCTGCTAGTGCAGGAGACGCAGGTTTGATCTCGGGCTCAGAAAGTTCCTCTGGAGAAGGAAATGGCAGCCCACTCCAGTATTCTAGCCTGGAAAGTCCCATGGACAGAGAAGCCCGGTGGGCTACAGTCCATGAGGACCTAAAGAGTTCCTCGGACATGACTTAGCGGCAAACCAACAAAAGCTGTACGTAGGTCTTTAAGTTGTATGTTTGGCCCATACCTTTGGCCAACCTTAGGGCTTAAATTTCAGGATCCCGACGCTCTGAACACTTGGTAAATGAACATTCTCCATCTTGCCTCTCCATCTCTTACTTATATTATCAAAGAAATCCCTTAATTCTTCATCTAGTATTCTCTCCACCTTCCTCTCAAGAGTCCCCACTGACTTCGTGGGAGATAATTATCCCTGCAGCTCAGGGACGGAATCACAAATTTGGCGTGAAAGGATGCTGAGATGCAAACTGAAGTGCCAAGCAAGAAAGATTCTGTTGAGATAGTAGGAAAAGGGAGTACATTATAGCAATTACTCCGTTGGCCTGACTTCTGCCAACGTACAGGATACAGCAAAGAGGCCAAAGTATAAACACCACCCAGTATTACTCAGAATGACTCACAGACATTTGCTATTCAGCACTGAGTGGAAGTCTTTACCCAAAGATCTGTACTGTGGTAACAAAGCTTCAGGAAAAGAAAACAAATCTCGTAGACTTTTGGGCTCTTATTCAGTACAAGATCAACTTCTCTCTGTGTCTCCCTTTAAAGTTTGAAGTTACCATAAGAAGCTTTGTTTGGAAAAGCTGAATCATAAAATATCGTGTAAAGTCGTGAAGTGCCGTGCGGATGAACAGTTTAACTTATGTGAAGTTTAATGCAGCTGAGAACGTGACCAGGAATGTGACTGCTGAACGGGATGCTGACATTCACACCATCACAGTCTATAACCCAAGTCCCCACCAGCCTTCTGTTAATATTTGCTTTTTACGAGCCAAATGAAATAGCACCGAATCATCAACAAAACTTGAGAAAAATTCTGAGTGCTATAAAAACGCTGCCACATCAGAAATATAGCAGGCACCATCCATAAGACGTGACAAAGGAAAAAAGAGACGTTCTTTGGAAAAAAGTTCCAGATTTCCTAGGACCGACTCCCTTCACCTGGGAAAGCCTTGGCTTATTCATTTATTTCCTGGAGTAATTATTGTTGTTGTCATTTAGTCACTAAGTTAGGTCCAACTCTTTTGTGACCCCATGGACTGTAGCCCACTAGGCTCCCCTGTCCATGGGATTTCCCAGGCAAGAATACTGGAGTGGGTTGCCAATTCCTTCTCCAGGGGATCTTCCTCACCCAGCAATCTAAACCACATCTCCTGCATTAGTAGGCAGATTCTTCACCACTGCGCCACTTGGGAAGCCCTGGAGTAATTGCTAATTTCGCTCTAAAATGGAACCAGTTTAGACCATGTAATCCTAGTCCACTTTAGTCCACTTGACATAACTCAAAAGTATCAGAAAGCAGATTTACTTTGAGTGTTGCCAAACTTAAGAGATTTGTATTAACTGTATCATTTAAACAGAAGAATGCAACGTGTTGTATTGGACAATCTCAGTGTATAGCAATGAATGTGCTTCAATGTATGAAGGATCTTCATAAGAAAATCCTGTAACTTTTAATCCTGATTTTTACTGTGTTTCCAGTGATATTTCATAAACTATACAAAGTTCCTGGGAAAGGACTCTTAGAAGTGAAACTTATAGAATTAAAAAATTTTTTTCTAAACTATAAATGGGCCAAATTGTTCCTCTCCTCCAACACTTCACATTCACACAGCTGAGTGGAATAAGCAAAATTTTCAGATGAACTGTCCCATGTCCCAGTTGGCAGCTTAAGGCACTGAATAATGGAATCCATTGACTGCTAAATACATCAATTATCTATTTAATTTAGGACATCCACGGTCTGTTATAATTGTTCTGAATACTGACAACTTCAACTCAGGAACAAAATGGTAGAATTACCTAATGTTATGAGTCAGAAGACATGTTTTTTTTTCTGGTTTTCTTTTCAATAATATTTTGTGTTTATGTGCCAGACACATACATGCATTTGCTCAAGATGATTTCCTTGGACAAGGAATCTAAAACCAGGTTCACTCACTATTGCCAAATGTGACCGTTATATACCATCTTCTCTCTTATTAACAATTGTGAAACAGTCTGCATTGATTGTTTAACCAAATTAAATATTCATCTGAGGCAACACGAGGGACACGTTTTGCGGGAAGTGTTAGGGGGTAGAAACCGAAACCCTAAGTAATTCTTATAATCAACACTGCTGCTCAGAACAGCGGCTAGTGAGCCACGTGAGGCAACATGCAAAGTGCTTTGCTTTCATTTCTAGCATTTCGGATGGGTGTGTGCACGCCTAGATGACGGCAACAACTCTCTGGAAACTGGCTGCCTCGGTTGAATCACTCCCTAAACAACTAAAGTGCCTCTGTACTTTAAGTTTTCTCTGATCCAAGGTTATTTATTATTAACTGATATTAGGATGATCAGGGACAATAAACCACATTATTTAATTGTGTGTTTGTTTTTATAATATGTGATAGTCATGGTACCTGTTGTCATTTTTTTTTCGTTCACTTAAGGCAGAAAATCACCAGAGAACAAATAAAGTAGCTCATTTCATCTAATTTAGTGCTTTAGATCCTAACCCATAAGAGAAATGACTAAGTTGCAAGCAATTTTTTTTCAATTATTTTGATTTTCCAACTTAAAATAAGCTGTCACAGTGATTTCCAAACTATTTTTTCCTAAACAAGTGTAACTTTTGATACAATTGGGCCAATTAGAAGCATTGGAAAATAGGAACAGGACTGGGAAATTAGGTCAGCTGAATGGTCCGACGGTAATGATAAAATGTTTTGCCTGAATATTTTCAAAAAGCTCCTGGAATAACTTGCTGCACAAATGAGTCCCATGAAATGAATCTGAGAGTTTCCTGAGTATTAATTATTTCACATGCTACATACGGATGTGAACTAAAGCAGATTTACCTCAAATTTTCAAGGAAGAGGAAAGATCCAAACTTTTTTCCAAAATGGTTTTGATACCAATTTAGCCAATGAAGTCAATTGGGCACTCAATTCAGCAGGAGAAAAATACTCAAATTTAGAGATAAACTAACAGCATAAAATAATTGACCTCATAAACCCACAGACACTGAGTTCAAAGCTAAAGTGAATATCCCTTAAATAACTTCAAAACCTGACTGCATATTCAGATGTGGGTGTGTGTGTGCATTCAGCTGTTCGTTCATGACCAACTCTTCATGACGAGATGGACTGTAGCCCGCCAGGCTCCCCTGTCCATGGGATTCTCCAGGCAAGAGTACTGGAGTGGGTTGTTACACCCTTCTCCAGGGGATCTTCCCAACCCAGGGGTCAAACCCATGTCTCATTATGTCTCCTGCGTTGGCAGGCGGGTTCTTTACCACTAGTACCACCTGGATATATAGTATAGTATGCTGCCGCTGCTGCTAAGTCGTGTCCAACTCTGTGCAACCCCATAGACTGCAGCCCACCAGGCTCCTCTGTCCCTGGGACTCTCCAGGCAAGAACACTGGAGTGCAAGAATACATTTCCTTTTCTGTATGCTAGCCTACAATTACAGTTGTTTATAAATGCACGGGGAGGGGGAGCCTGGTGGGCTGCCGTCAATGGGGTCGCACAGAGTCGGACACAACTGAAGCGACTTAGCAGCAGCAGCAGCAGCATAAATGCATGGATCATAAGAAATATAGGTTAGGACAGTTCACATCCGAATCCACAACTTTGATTTCTCTTGAAAAACTGAAAGTTCTGAAAATAGTGAACTTACCTTTCCCATTAGCAATGAATCTCTTTAGATCTTATTTGAGCCCTCAGTACACGATAGCCCTCAGTACTGAGACTGAGTGGCAACTAATACTTCATTTTTCACCTCATCAGCTTCACTCATTTAGGCCACTTTTCTGGCCTCTATAGGCATTTCAGCTTGTGATCCAGGCTTAAAGCTACTCCGGGTTTTGAGTCAAGGAAACACCTAATATTTCATCATTTTTTGGGTGTTTAGTTAAGCTGGTCCTTCTTGCTGCAGGGTGTAAATATGTGGACTTGGCCCACATATATATTAGTACACATTATATGTAGTATTTAATATTTAATTCTCATAACAAATATACAGGAAACTTCACCCTGGATATTTGTTTAGCACATTCTGTTTTTCCTGTTCGAACTTTGTCCGCATATTTACATTCACGTTTTACATTTAGCCATTATTCTCAGTCGAACTGCACATACTTTGCTTAAATAAGACACACACTCAAATCTACAAAGTATCATTTTTAATAAAGGGATATGCACTACCCATAAAGAAAATAAGATTTAAAAAAAATTTTGAAACATACTCAAGCTTCACATATTTGTCCTTTGTGAATGACTGTCTCAATCTTGTCTAGGCAAGCCAGGTTCATTGAGGAATTTTTTGAGACAGATAGCAGAAACCCTTGTACTTGGACATTCAAATGAGCACCATGAAGGACATTGGAAAAAAAAAAGAAGGAAGAATTTAGCAAAGGCATCTGGACGACACCTAGGGGTACATACACATACAACCGGGAGAGTAATAATACGGCGGTCTTAATGAACTCATTCACCACACAGGCCACTCTTTAGAGTCTTTTTGTGAGCCCTTAAACCATATATCAGACATTTTGAATTAAACTGAGAATCATGGTGTGAGAGAAGAGGGACATTTCAAGTTTACACTTTTTCTTGATTGTTTAATAAAGGAGGAATAAGCAAATGCTATCCAAGGGAGAGAAATAGTTACTGGCTAGGAACTCTGAATCCCTGATACAAAGCTGATCTCTCTTAAGTATCATGGAAGACATTTGACTTGAATTGAGCACAAAGTGCTATGAGCCTCTAGAAAATAGTGAATGAATAGCAAAAAGGAGTGAATGGGGTGCAGAGGAAGAGGGTGGGCGATTATTGTCCTTCCAGCAGAGGAGGTTCAGAGAGGGGCAGTTTTACCCACAGAGCACTCAAGCGGGGGAGGGGAGAGAATGCAGAAGGGAGAAGGCCATATCTTCAGTCCTTGGGCTGGATAAGGTTGATTGGGACGCAAGATCCATTCCTACCACCTTTCTGTATTCCTTTGTGCTACAGAGATGAAAAGCTAAATGCATTTCCTAGACTCTCTGACAATCAGCTTCTGGCTAAGAATGAGGTCTCTCTAATTAGACGCACCTGCAAAAGATCCCAAAAGTAAGAGAAAGGCAGAGACTGTCTCCTTGATGTTGGTTCCACACGAAGGAAGACTGTGGACCGTGGGTGTTGAGAGGCATTTGTAAAAGCCACTTCGAGTGTTGCCATGGCTTCCTGATTCTTGCATTGCATCTGTTTTGTCTTAGGGTCGCCTTCTTATTTCCTGCTCCTCTGTATTCTCTAATTACTTCTGAAAGTTAAAATATCTACAGTGATCTTTATTTTCTGCACTGAACTTACACTAATGTACTCCTACTTCCAGAATTTGCAGATAACAGATGGAAGTCAAACAGTTGGGTAATTTCATATACGGTAGTTAAGATGGCTTTGGGAAGATCTGTTTATAAGCAGCATTGTTTAGGTCTTTAGAGGAGAAAACTTTAGAAGAAAGGGCTCTCAGAAGTTGGATGCCACCCAAATAAACAGTCAAATATTGAAAGTTGTGTTTGGGGGACATATGCTTGGTAAAAAGAAAAAAAAATTTAGAAAACACAAAAGTGTCACTTGCTTAACTAAATGAAGGGGTTGATGGCAGGGTAAAGGGATATCTAAAATTGAGAAGCCTGAAAAAAAATTTCAGTCCAGAGGTTGAACCTGGCAGAAGAGATTAGAGAAATAAATAACAGCAATCTATAATGGTTAGACTCTGGATTCCATATCTATCGGCATAATCTAACTCCTCTGGAGAGTAAGTAATAGAGGGCCTGACACTGATAGGTAGGGCTGGCTGAAGAAATAGAACAGTCCTGAGATTCCAGGTAGGAAAGCAATTCAGGGGGCTGGCTCCTAAGCATATGCACTGCGGCCTGTTTTAGGGATCAGTCTGCAAGGTCTGCATGCAAATCTAATGTTCCTGAAAGGCTGAATGTGGTGCAGGCAGGGCAAGAGGTAAGGGAACATTGAAAGAAGAGGGATGCTGGGAGAAGTGAGACCGGAAGAGGAGAAGACGGTATCGGGGAAGAAGTTTATCATTTGTATTTCAAGACAATCACTCAAGTTTATAGCCAGAAGTCAAGTAAAACACTGCAAAGCTGAGTGATTTTACTCCCTACTACAAGGGGGAATGTCCTTCCAACCATTTATAAAGAACTGAATGATAAATACTTTGGAAACGGTTAATACTTAGGAAAGGGCTACTCCTAGGACTTAACTCCCTGTTTCCATAGTCAGAGAAGGCTCTGGAGCAGGAGGAAGAATGCAGGGCATCTCTGGCTTTGAATCAGACTGTCTGCCAGTACCTTTGAGCATAAAATAAAGGGATGTAGGTGAAGAACTAGTAATGTCTGCCCCCATTGGAAACTAGTCAT
The DNA here is from genome assembly GCF_029378745.1 of Bos indicus. NCBI lineage: Eukaryota > Metazoa > Chordata > Mammalia > Artiodactyla > Bovidae > Bos > Bos indicus. The sequence continues at coordinate 48,352,068 of NC_091782.1, read as the reverse complement.
CGACGAAGGAAAAAGTACAGTCTTAGTCAACTCATAGTCACGGATACTCTGGGATCCTTCACAATGTGGCAACATAAAGGTTGCTTAGCTAACAGACTGAAATATTTAGCATAATCCTAGGAATCCCTGCAAGGTCTTTCTTTACAATAAGAACAACCTGAAGAACAGAGAAAATGGACAATCAGTAATATAGAAGGCATCTGAACTGGCGCTCTGAGCTACTTTTAGGGATTACAGAATCACCGAAAAATGAATAAAAGAGGAAGGGTAGATAATTTCTAACAGCAACAAAGAATGAATTGAAAGTAGAGAAAATGAAGCATTTTAATGTATTATTTAAGCTGCTACTGTCTATAATATGGAGAAGGGAATGGCAACCCACTGCAATATTCTTGCCTGGAAAATCCCATGGACAGAGGAGCCTTTCGGGCTACAAGCCAAGGGGTGGCAAAAAGTCGGAGACGACTTAGCACAGACATGCACACACTGTCTATAACATATGTGTTTCTCATATATTCATGTACATCTGTGTGTATGTCCAATATATAAATGTATACATACCTATATGATGCATACTCTCATTATAAAATCATTTATATATATATGATTTTCTGTACCTTTTATAAAAATTAATTTTGCATGATTCTTATTGGATGCAAAGCATCTTATTTAAGACTCAATGCCCCAAATATGATGATTTTCACTTTCTCGCCTTCTGAAGATTTATGAGCTACTAGACTGAACTGAACTAAACTGAAAGGGAATTAGATAGATAAACAAAAAGATACACATAGAGGATATCTTATACAATCCTATCTCATTAACTATGAAAAGGTCTTATGGCAGTTCAGATGAGAGTGAGATCACATGGATTTTAGCTGAAGATTAAAAGGAACGATTAGAATTTGGGCACGCAGAGATGGGAGAGGGTAAGGAGCACACAGAGACAAGACAACAAAACACTCCACCTGAAGGAAACAGCTTAAGCCATGAGTTCAAAGAATATACCAAATAAAACAACAACAACAGCAACAAGTTTTGTGTTGCAAAATTTGCTGTCCTCAGAAATATTATACAAAATTGGAGCTGAAATCTGCTCCATGGTCGAATGCCTGCCTCTGGTGTTTCTTTGAGGTTCAGATGAGATAATTGATCATGTGTACAATTGTACATAATTACAGTAGAAGGTTAGTGCCCGTGAAATGGCCACAAGGGGTATTAAAATAACAAACGGCTGAGGAGCGCGGCTCCTCGCCTTCTGCCTGGTGCATCCGGTCAGCTCTCAGGATGAAAAATCAGGAGCGAGGTGCTGTCCATGCCTGGTTGCTGTCGCTTTCTGGCCGATTTCTCTGCTGACCTTTTGGGGTTCTCAGACTTCCTCTGCATGCCCTTTTCTGCTCCCTTTCTCCTTTAGCACTCAGTGTTTCCCCAGCAGATTAATGACAGCTAATAATATCTGATATATCTGGACATTGCCACATAATGAGTTGCAGTCCCACTGGGTCCCAGAAGTGTCACCACTAACAAATTCACCAGACCTGCGCATAATTAGCATGTGAAGGGAGTGATCCCGCAGTAAATCTGTAGAGGAAGATGGATGGCCCAGGAGAGAAAATAAAAGGGGGGGAAAGTCCCTCCTTATCACGCCTCACTAAATATATGTTTCTTGGCCGGAATATTTTCTTGATAACAAACTGTGGCCGGGTTACCTTTACAGTAACATTATTCCTGCCATGGCTGATAGGCAGAATTTCATTATGTCACTGCTAATGTTTCAATATTTCTGCAAAATGTCACCATATGTAAATTAAGAGAGGTTAGGGTTTCCCTTGCAATTTCCTTTAAAGACGCACAGGCCCCTTTTCACGGTGGCCTCAGTGCTCACTTCACACACCCGGGACGGCCTGGGATATAGTGACGAAGCACAGACACTTTGCCCTCACCTTACCAAGACTAAATGAAACGACCTACATGGAAACGTAGCTTTTTCACCTTCGAAAGCTGAATGAAAGGACCTACACGCTCACAGACACTGCCTTCGCAGCTGCAAAGACAACATACACCAGGAGAAGAAAATCCGGAAGAAGGAAACCCACTGTGTCCATAGTCTAATTACCAACCTGGAGATCTATAACTCCCGTTTACATCTGCCTGTTCCCGAGTGGTTCAGTGGTAAAAAAAATCCACCTGCGATAAAGAAGACACAGGAGAAGCCGTGGGTTCGATCCCTGGGTAGGGAAGATCCCCTGGAGGAGAGCATGGCAACCCACTCCAGTATTCTTGCCTGGAGAATCCCTTGGACAGAGGAGCCTGGTGGGCTACAGTCCAGGGGGTCGCACAGGGCCGGATACGACTGAAGCGACTGAGCACGCACGTCTGCATGGCAGCTGTAGGATTTGTCTCAGCAATCAGAACAAAATTCGAGTGTTTCAGATCAGGGTTAGGGTTCTTGTGTGTTTGGTGTGGCTTGAGGGCCGTCCTTGATCTTGCAAATCCACGCTAGGGTAAGGTGTGCTTCTTGAAAGATAAAGGTAGGGCTCTGAGGGAGACACTTTAGGAATTTTCGTCAACCCTTTTCCTGCAAGAGTATCATTCTGACCCTGAGTCAGACGGCCCAGGTCATCACACAGAGAAGTCTTAAAAACAAGCTGCAGACAGAGCACCTCTGTCTCTGGGAGACGTGCTCAAGGAGGTCCTTCCCTCCTGTGCCTTTGATATGGGGCATGTGACAGTCGGTCCTTGTATTCACACTCCACAAATGCTTCAGCAGCCAGAGGGATGGGGGAAGGGAGCCGTTCCCAAGCCGGCATTCTGGAAAGACAGAGCCAGGTGCTCAGGACAGTGGAGTAGGCAACTAGCACTGGCAATTACCCTGCAAGGTTATCAGTTAGGACCCCGAAGACAGGCGCTCTCCTCCACCTTCCACCCACTGCATGCAGGCTGCTGCCCCTCATCCTACTGACGCATGACCCTCATGATCTGCAAAGGCATCACTTTCAGGCCTTCTTTTGATTTTTATGTCCTATATCTTCAATGGGCAATAACAATCCCACACATGGCATCAACTAACCTTTACCTGTGTGCATGCTTAGAGATCAACAGTGTCCAACTCTTTGTGATCCCATGGACTGTAGCTCCCCCAAGCTCCTCTGTCCATGGGATACTCCAGGCAAGAAGACTGGAGTGGGTTGCCATTTCCTTCTCCAGGGCATCTTCCTGACCCAGGGATGGAACCCACATCTCATGTGTTCCCTGCATTAAAGGCAGATTCTTTACCTACTGAGCCATCAGGCTTCCAATTCATATCTTTCTCATGACCTCAAGACCCACTTGATAAACTGTTGAATGTCTCCTCCTGAATGGCTCAAATGCTTCACAACCACAATAGGTCTAAATTCAACATCCAAGTCAGCCAGTTCAGTCCCAGCCCCAACCGTGTTCCTCATATATTGAAACATGTGATACCACCTCGACGTGTTCAGTGTCCAAAGCTACTCTAAATGTCATTGCTGCCCTTACCCTTGTTTCCACCAAGAACACAGTTTTCTTAAATGCCTTTCATATCCAACCCCGTTATTTGAGACATTCACTTCATTTCTCCTAGTTTATCTCCTGGATTACAGAACGTATGCCAAAAGGGTTCCTGATTCAAGTCTCATCTTTTATTGAGCTTTCCTCATTCGCTCCCAAAATTATCTTTCAAACCCCAGACACAGTCATGCTGTTCATTTATTATACACCCTTCAGTGGCTCCTCAATACCAAAACAATAAAACGAAATGGATCCACGGACGGATTTCAAGATATTTATGTGGGATGACATAAGGCCAAACCAAAGGGTATACACTGCATGGCCCAATTTATGCTAAACTCTCAACAGTGGGGGGAAAAGAACTAATTCGCAGTGATGGGCTGGAAGGAAGGGCTTACTGAGGGATCCAGTGAAACTTTGAGGGCTGGTAGATACGTTCTGTAATTTGATTGTAAGAATAGTTTTACCGGTGTAGACATACGTCAAAACTTAACAACTGGGCATGTCAAGACATACTACACTTGACATGTCGTGTTAAGTATGTCAAGTATATCTCAATAAAACTGTTAAGAGAAAGCACAATGCCCATGTTAGATTAAATAATCTTTTGATCTTTCTACAAATATACTTTATGTTCTAGCAATCGAATATACTAAATTACTTTCCCACTGTGTTACATGTCTCCTTGCATTCCCAGGGGCCCTCTCCATGCGAGTTCTGTCCAGAAAGCTAACCGTTTATGCAAAAATTTGAATCAGTGGTCACTTCCTATGGGAAATCTTCCTGGCACATCCTCGAATAGCTAGGATGGCTTTGTTCTTTACATCCTCCTATATTTGTACCGGCTACACCACATCATTAAACCATAATGCATATGCATAACTGCCTATTTTGGTGAACTTCACCATCTAAAATAGGGAAAGGAATTTAGCATGATGAATGTAAGATTTAGTATTTGACAGGTGCTAAAAAAAAGGTCAGTGTACAGAAAAATGTGGATGAAATTGGCCTGAGTCACAGCCAGGCCAGTGAGTAACAAAACTCTGGTTGTTACAACAGACGTAGGGTTGATGGATAGGGAGCAGGATACCATAGTTCAGTTCAGTTCAGTTGCTCAGTCGTGTCCAACTCTTTGCAGCACGCCAGGCCTCCCTGTCCATCACCAACTCCCAGAGTTCACTCAAACTCATGTCCATCGAGTCGGTGATGCCATCCAGGCATCTCATCCTCTGTCGTCCCCTTCTTCTCCTGCCCCTAAATCCCTCCCAGCATCAGGGTCTTTTCCAATGAGTCAACTCTTTGCATGAGGTGGCCAAAGAACTGGAGTTTCAGCTTTAGCATCAGTCCTTCCAAAGAACACCCAGGACTGATCTCCTTTAGAATGGACTGGTTGGATCTCCTTGTAGTCCAAGGGACTCTCAAGAGTCTTCTCCAACACCACAGTTCAAAAGCATCAATTCTTCGGCACTCAGCTTTCTTCACAGTCCAACTCTCACATCCATACATGACCACTGGAAAAACCATAGCCTTGACAAGATGGACCTTTGTTGGCAAAGTAATGTCTTTGCTTTTCAATATGCTATCTAGGTTGATCATAGCTTTCCTTCCAAGGAGTAAGTGTCTTTTAATTTCATGGCTACAATCACCATCTGCAGTGATTTTGGAGCCCCAAAAAAATAAAGTCTGACACTGTTTTCACTGTTTCCCCATCTATTTCCCATGAAGTGAGGGGACCAGATGCCATGATCTTCGTTTTCTGAATGTTGAGCTTTAAGCCAACTTTTTCACTCTCCACTTTCACTTTCATCAAGAGGCTTTTGAGTTCCTCTTCACTTTCTGCCATAAGGGTGGTGTCATCTGCATATCTGAGGTTATTGAGATTTTTCCCGGCAATCTTGATTCCAGCTTGTGCTTCTTCCAGTCCAGTGTTTCTCATGATGTACTCTGAATATAAGTTAAACAAGCAGGGTGACAATATACAGCCTTGACGTACTCCTTTTCCTATTTGGAACCAGTCTGTTGTTCCATGTCCAGTTCTAACTGTTGCTTCCTGACCTGCATACAGGTTTCTCAAGAGGCAGGTCAGGTGGTCTGGTATTCCCATCTCTTTCAGAATTTTCCACAGTTTATTGTGATCCACACAGTCAAAGGCTTTGGCATAGTCTGTAAAGCAGAAACAGGTGTTTTTATAGAACTCTCTTGCTTTTTCAATGATCCAGTGGATGTTGGCAATTTGATCTCTGGTTCCTCTGCCTTTTCTAAAACCAGCTTGAACATCTGGAAGTTCACGGTTCACGTAGTGCTGAAGCCTGTCTTGGAGAATTTTGAGCATTACTTTACTAGCATGTGAGATGAGTGCAATTGTGCAGTAGTTTGAGCATTCTTTGGCATTGCCTTTCTTTGGGATTGGAATGAAAACTGACCTTTTCCAGTCCTGTGGCCACTGCTGAGTTTGTACCATAGGGCTCCCCTTAAATATTGGAAGACATTAAGAAGAAATTTTTTGTGTGTTTTCTAAATATTTCTTTCTTCACATCAACAGGGTAACTAAGTAATAAGCACTTTTATATCCAATTCCCTTCCCCACCCACTGGTCCCCTCACAGATGCAAACACTAGCATGGCAACCTTCATAGCAGATGGAATGCTTTATAAATTGTGATGTCTTTCTTCTGTTTGCTCAACAGCATGTTCTCTGCAGTTTCCTTGGTGTATTTAAGTCTCAGATATCTTTCAGGGCACAAAGCGATGTCTTCCGCCTTCATGAAGCCTGCTTGGCTACTGCTGTCCATAATTACTTCCTCCTTCTCTCAGTTCTTTAGAGTAATAAATACCATATAGCATGCATGCGTGCTAAGCTGCTTCAGTCATGTTCCACTCCTTGCGACCCTATGGACTGTAACCCACCAGCATCTGTCCATGGGGATTCTCCAGGCAAAAATACTGGATTGGGTTGCCATTTCCTCTTCCAGAGGATCTTCCCAACCCAGGGATCAGACCTGAGTTTCTTATGTCTCCTGCACTGGCAGGTGGGTTCTTTACCACTAGTACCACCTGGGAAGCCAATGCTGGAGATTTATATGCAAATTAAAACAAAAATAATCAATAGTACAAGAGAGTAAGAGAGTCCTTTAACAAGAAGATTGCAAGCTTGTAATATTTTCAATCAAAATCAGATAAAGTTTATTAGTCTTCTATCAAACCATGCCAGCCCAACCTGTAGTGTCATGCACAAAGAGATCTTGAGGGAATCTACAAACAATAATTATTTGACAATGTATTCCTCTTTTAGTGTCATGTTCAAATAAGCACGATGCTTATAATTGCTTTAAAAAAGATTTTTAAAAGGGAAGGATTTTTAAAACTCTGGATTAAAAATAATTTACTTTCTTACTCTAAACAGTAAGAATGGCAGACAGATATATAAATCATTTAGTAAATGCATCAATTGTAAGGCAAAATCACTCTTCTAACAATCTGGGTTCAGTGAAACAGTCATGTTATTTAAGAAGAGAAACATTCACAGAAAGTTAATGAACTAGATACATTTTCAGCTATTGAGATCATTTTGAATTATGTGTAAATTATTGCCTATTTTCTACATTGTTATTACTTCCTCATCATCATCATCATAGCTATCATTTACTGAATGCTTGTTGGTGCCACACACTGGACTAATAACCACTTTATACTTTTAAGCTACATTTATTCCTCACATGGTCCTAGGAAGAGGGTTCTCAGGAAGTATATTTATAATCACCAGTTTGATTTGATACAGTTTATTCATATTAATATTTTTTAAAAGATTCCTTATTCAGACAGGTTTACAAGATAGAAATTTAGGGTCAAACTTGACACTCTCTTCTACCTCGGATTCCATCCTAAGTTAACCGATTGCCAAGTCCCGTCACTTGGATTTGCTTCTTCTAGTACCCCTCACTAGAGTCCACTCCTCATATCTCTACAACCATCACGCTGGCTCAGGCAGCCACTAGATCTCGTAAAACATCTTCCCCTTAAGTCTTCTTTTCATGTGCCATCTTCATCACTCTTCATAAAGATCTCAAAGCAGCATCCCAGATAGTCATCCCCCCAAATATGACCAACTGGAAATTTCAAGTTCATTAATCATACAGAAAACATGGTACTATCCAAAATGCTTTCCATCTATTATACAGATGGAACTGACAAGGAATTAAACTTTAATCAGACATTGATACTACAAAGAAAATGTACCTCTTATTCAGAGACCACCATCACATTTAGGATCTAAGATGCATCTTTGGAATGGAATTGATAAAGTCTATTGATAGGTATACCCAGCTAATAAAGAAGGACAGATTACTTATAACTTTTTGGATGTTTTATGTTTCCAATTAAAAATAATTTTTGAACAAATGTGTAACTTTGAAAGGTTAATTATTTCAGGGAGCTCTGCCATGCTTGATTAAATGAATATCATTCAGTTTGATTCACAGAAAATTTCGTTTAGCAAAGTCATTCTTTCGTAGGTCAATGTCTTTCTATGTTTTCTAAGCTAAAAATCCACAAAGTCATTGCCTTAAAAAATAATGCTGTCTTCTATTTCTGTATCATGTTTACGAATACATGTGTGTTTATATATGTATGTATACATTTATATGCCTATATAACTATAACAAAAAAAACTTTGTAAATGTGATTTTGGTGTGCGGTGAAGGAATGCCTGGGACTACTAAATGCTAAGAGTTTTATATAACTGCTTCCTTCCAGTCCTACAATCGCCCTAAAATGTCTTAGTAACTTCATCCTGCAGATGACGAACCTGCTGCTGCTGCTGTGTCGCTTCAGTCGTGACCGACTCTGTGCGACCCCATAGGAGGCAGCCCACCAGGCTCCCCCGTCCCTGGGATTCTCCAGGCAAGAATACTGGAGTCGGTTGCCATTTCCTTCTCCAGGGCGTGAATGAACCTGACATTCTCATAAAAGTAGTTGGTTCCCCCAAGTCCATGGCCAGGAAGCCGGAAACCACACGGCCAACCCAAGTCTGGCTGGCTTCACAGCCTGTTCTTTTTCTACTAGACTATGTTGTTGCATAAAAATGCAATAATGCTTAGTAGGATTTGGGATGCTAACTCATCTCACCGAAGGTACAATGAAAAGAAACAGAACCCTCACAGTAAACCCCCAAGCCCCACAGTGAACCCTCAGACCTGCATGGATGATGTCCAGCCACCTCTCCCGACATCTGGAAAGTGCCTCTAAGGAACCGGGATGCTCCAAGGAAGATAGTTTTCAGACTAGTATTCGAGAGCCCCAAAGAGAATCTGAGGTGAGTGATCTTATATTTGTAGTTCAAAATGTAAGATATTCACTTTTTAGCACTTTTAAAATTTTGATTTGGAAAGATAGAAAAGGAAGAAAGCATTCGGGTTCCAAGTTACGGGCACCGAGAGACATAAATAAAGGTCAAACTGAAAATGCCGCTGTGATTGCATTTCAACAACAACAAGGAAAGTACTTCTATTGAGCGCCTGCCATGCCCCAGCTTCTGTTCACGTTTTAAAACTACAGCTCAGAGAAAGGTCAGAATTTGGTGCTATTTTATTATTTTGCAGATCCAGAAGCAAGGCTTGAAAAGGTTAATTTGTCTCAGATGGTAAGGAACCCACCTGCCATGTGGAATACCTGGGTTCGATCCCTGGGTTGGGAAGATCCCCTGGAGGAGGGCGTGGCAACCCACTCCAGTATTCCTGCCTGGAGAATCCCGTGGACAGAGGAGCCTGGCGGGCTACAGTCTGGGGCGTCTCAAAGAGTCTGACACGACCAAGTGACTAAGGACAGCACACACGCAATGCCACAGAGCGGGACCCGCTGCACTGCTTCAAAGCCAACACTTGTAACCAGAGAATTATGGGCAATTGTCTTTCTCTGCACTATTCTCTTAGTTTTAAAGCGAGCTATATTACACTTCTAACTGAAAATGATTCGTAAGTAACTATTTTATGTAAAATTAAAGAAAAAACACCTTTACATCTCATAACTGATACCCATGACTTAGGTTCTATATGGAATGTAAAACAGAAGACTGTATACTCATTACTCATCCACCAAACTTGTTTCATGGAAAAAGTTTAGTTTTATTAATCCTTGATAAAAAGTGGAATTAAAATCCACATTTTTTAGGTTGGATAATGAAAAAAGCAAATTTTACAAGTACTAATTAATAGATGCAAAGTTCTTAAACTAGTCCCTGGGACATCGTAAGTACTTGTAACTGTTAGCTAAGGCTGCCGTTATGATCGTGTAAATTATGTAGCAAGATCTCAATCTATGCGCCTTCTTGTTTTGGAAGATGACTTTCCTGGGTTGAACAGTTGTTGCCTATTTCTTCCCACTTCAAGAAACCCTCTGTGTCCTCAATAAAACAATGACCCTTTAAGAGATCCTAAATAGTCAGACACTTTTAAGCTGAAAAGCCAAACTCGTGGGAAAATTTTAAGTCACAAAATTTAACTTGTATTCTATAGACAAAATGACCAGCTGATTGGCAGGGTAGCTCACAGAGTGTTGGCAAGTAGCACATTCCTTGAAAAGAATCTCAAGACGGCTCTGCCACCACAGGGTCCCAAAATACAAAGGCACACAGAGTGGGTCTTTCTTCTGGGAAAAAGCCGCACATAAGAAATAGACGTAGGATAATATGCGTGGAATGTGACCTCATAGTAAAAATGCCTTCTTTTGAATCTCAAGTTTGTGATTTTGAAAACAGAATGCATCACTTCAAAACAGGAAACCACTGGGGATGATGAGGGGCCCCAAATACGTTCAAACAAATTAGGCTCATTTTCGTATGTTTTGACTCCTCCGTTTTTCTTTTCCTCTCCTGAGCATGTCATCCTTTGTTTATAGATATCGCGCGGGAGAAAACAAGCACCTTATGTGCGTGAGAGATCTGTCATTTGATTACCTGGAGGAAATTAAAATAATACACAGTGTAATAAGGCAGAAGGAATGCTGAGCAATTATTCAGGAAATCTGATTGGTCAACGTACAGAACAGTAACTCCTTAGACATTCCATTCTCAGTAAAATCTTGTTCTACCCTCGGAGATGTGAAAAAAATTCCCCTTGCCAGTAGAACCCCCATGCAAAGCCCATGCAAATCACTGTACTTCCTCTTCTTGTATAAAGGAGCTGAAGGGCAAGGAACACGTGTTGCAAGAGCACCCAAGAGCATATCATTGTTACTACTAATAAGGATAAATGGAACCTTTGCATCTATATGTAAATCATGGGTGGTATGCATTTTTTGTCAGCTGGAAAAAAAATTCACTAATAAGTATCAAGGCATTTTCTTGGGATTAATCACTAGCAGTTTTGTTACTTGGATATGGAACAAAGTCCCATCATTAATCCTGAAGAAATTCTCTGCTTCTCAGTCATGGATATGGACCGAAGTGTGGATTATTGCTCCCCCTTGGGTTCAGGGAAATGCTCTAAAGACACCAGTCTGGACTCAGAATTTAAAGCAGCCCCATCCCCCCAAAAAAACATACAAGAAAAAGAACTCTTAACTTCACCTGGATTACTTATTGGAGTCAGAACGTAATAAATAGGATTTACCAAGGAAACCTTTTATTCGGAATCTTACAGCCTTCTGAGTGGCTGCAAGTCCAGCATTCATGAAAAGTAGATTTGCAGCTACCAAAATGCCCAGACACCTTTTGCTACAGCAGTCGTGGAATGATTCTCAGAAGATCAAAAGCAAATAGTATCACGTGGCTTCTTGCCAGCTAGGCAGCCTCTGCAGAGCATCAACCCTCACCTAGAGGGGAAGAAAATGTCTGTTGGGGAGGAGCTTGTTATCACTGACAACCATTCCCTCAGGGGTGAAAATATGTGTTTGTGAGTATTTACTCACCAGAATACCAGTGAGGTAGAAGAACAGTGATTTTATGTTAGTAGCTAAATATCAAGTTTAATGAGAATATCAAATAGTCATTGAATGACATTAGACATAGGGATTAAAGGTTGATTTTTCTTTATATGCTAATACTAGTTATTTTATTTCTAATTATGTATATTCACACTAACAAATTACTTAAATATTTCTGATAATTTTTTATATATTTATTAAGGAACAATGAATTATCATTTGTATTATTTTTCTGCTACGTTGAAGAAACAAATAATTCGGTTGTTGGGAGTATCTAGGTACAAAATGAAGAGGTCATGTAAAGGAATCTTCACACAAACACACTCAGTTCACTTTAGGATCTGATTCTCTCCCCAGACACCACCAGCCTCTGTCCCAGACGACTTTCTCTTTCAAGACTAAAATGCTCAGATACACGTTCATACAAGGGGATCCAACTAATAATGAGAGTGGGTGCAAAAGCTGAAACTGTAGATTGATGATTTCTTTACTATCTTTACTAGAAATGACAGCTTCCATAGGGTTCCTTCTATTGATTTCTAGACTGATCAAGATGTTTCTGCTTAAGGCAAGAAAAATTAAAAGTCCTCTCATTATCTCAGAGACAGTATAACAAAGGAGAGACTACATTTTCTTTGAAGTAAAAGACTTAGCCCACACGCCAGCTACTTTCTACTGGTGGGATTTCACTTGATTTGAATGATCTGCTATAGAAAATGGCGGATAGCGTTAGCTTGGACTTGCTTGGCATTTTATGGTTTCCAAAGACTTCCTCATGTAATCGCAAATATCCTCATCCTCAATTTTCCAATGAAGAAACAGAAACTGGGAAAAACTGAAGAAGCCTCCAGCATCTAAAATGGTTGCAGATGATGGACTAGGTGTAGAGCACAGGCAGCTGATATCTTCCCCTGGAGTCTTCTTCCTAGATGGGACTCCTCTCACCTTCAGGGAGACAGCAGTCAAGGACGCAACCTTTAAAATCTCCCTTTATCCTAAATCCTGTGATGGAGGCATAAAAGGAGAATAGGGTCACAAGAGCTTGTGGGAGAAAAAAATCATTCAATGTTTTATACATTTTTCAAAGACAGTTGGGAATTGAATTATGTAATAACAAAAATGATGGACTCAACAACTGACTTAGAAGCTGAAAAGGGCATAATAACTGGTCCCAAACCCTAATCATCACTAAGGGAGTCTGAATAGGTGCTTCCCCTGCTTTTCATCATTTTCACCTTATATTCAGTTCAGTTCAGTTGCTCAGTCACGTCCAATTCTTTGTAAGCCCATGGACTGCAGCACGCCAGGCTTCCCTGTCCATCACCAACTCCTGGAGCTTACTCAGACTCATGTCCATCAAGTCAATGATGCCATCCAACCATCTCATCCTCTGTCATCCCCTTCTCCCCCTGCCTTCAATCTTTCCCAGCATCAGGGTCTTTTCCAAGCAGTCCGTTGATTCCATCTTGTGCTTTCCAAGAAGTCAATTGATTCCAGCTTGTGCTTCATCCAGCTCAGCATTTCTCATGATGTACTCTGCATATAAGTTAAATAAGCAGAATGACAATATACAACCTTGATGTACTCTTTTCCCAATTTGGAACCAGTCTGTTGTTCCATGTCCATTTCTAACTGTTGCTTCTTGACCTGCATGCAGATTTCTCAGGAGGCAGATATAGTGGTATGCTATTCCCATCTCTTTAAGAATTCTCCATTAATTGAGAGAGCTGGGGTCTAGACAGGGCCCCAGGAAGGGAGTGTCTACTATGGTTGGAGCTGGGCCACAGACCCAGGGCATTCTGAGCCCTGGAGCAAAGCCTTATGACTGGCTTCAGTCATGAAAAGCAAAAAATATTGAAAACTTTTTCCTTGTTTGAATAAGTGGGATCTGGACTCACCCAAAGAACTTGCTGAAAGCATGGAGACCATCCCAAGGGGCCTCTGGAGATGTTGTTTTCTCAGCAGTAGGGGTTGGATGAGGAGCCTTGTCTACTTTGGAAGGATGGGACATAGGTCCTGAGCTTACCAGGGATGCTGTCATATGGCTTCTGAACAATCCCCTGCATCGTTTTGGCTCAGAATAAATTTTCTGTGTCCTGCATCTCTGTATTTCAAGGAACTCAGTTCTCTTTTGCTCCTTCTGTCTCTGGGCACCCATGGGGCTCTTGGAGCTGGTGAGCATCAAAACCTCAGAGGACAATTACCCTCTTCACCTTATATTAGTCAACGACATCCATATGCTCCTACCTCCTAGGATGGAGATACCTGTCTCTTTAACGTTTTCTTCCCCTTTACCTCATTCTATCAGTTGTCATGTTTTGATTCATATATTTGTAATCTGTCCATCTCTGCCATCATTGTCCTGATGGCAATTGCAGTGTCATCACTTAAGTGTCTCTGGTCTGAATGACTCAAGTGTCTGCATGTGTGCTGAGTCACTTCAGTCATGTCCAACTCTTTGTGACCCCATGGACTGTAGCCTGCCAGGCTCCTCTGTCCAGGGGATTTCCCAGGCAAAATACTGAAGTATGTTGCCATGCCCTCCTCCAGGGAATCTTCCCAACCCAGGAATTGAACCCGAGTCTCTTATGTCTCCTGCATTGGCAGGAAAGTTCTTTACAACTAGCACCACCTAGGAAGCCCCTGAATGACTGAAGTACCCTCCTCAATGTATCCTTTGCTTTTAGTCTATTACCAGTCACCTTTCTAACATATAGGTCAAACCATGTCGCAATGGTTCCCCCATCACCCGGGGCAGTGGTTTCCAAATCTGAGCCTCAGTATCAACAGGAGAGAGTATTAAACCAGATCGCTGAGCCCTAATCCCAGAGTTTCTGATTTCAGAGGCCTGGATGGCGTCTAGGAATTTGCATTTCTAACAAATCCCAGATGATGCTTGAAGGCACTGCGTCCAAGACCACACTCAGAGAACTATTCACCTAGAAAAACACATCCTAATCCCTAAGCTCTATTTCACATTTCAAGCTATACCTGTCACTAAGTCGATTCATATTCAGAATAATTGAGTCTAATGGGATACTTTCCATTCATTTGACATGCCACACAATTTAACGCTATAACATCTACTGTTTAGACAGCTCCAGTGTCAGACGACTGGGTTTAAACTCTGCCCACTTGACTTCATACTCTAGGATGTCTGGATCTAGGTGAGTGACCACACCATGGTGGTTATCTGGGTCATTAGACCTTTTTTGTATAGTTATTCTGTGTAATCTTGCCGCCTCTGCTTAATTTCTGATGCTTTTGTTAGGTCCTTGACATTTCTGTCTTTACTGTGGCCAGCTTTGCATGAAATGTTCCCTTGGTATCGCTAATTTTCTTAAGAGAAAATTGCTTTCATTTATTGAGTTACATTTTAGATGCTGAGTTTTGGGTTATTCTCTTTCAGGTTTATTAATTCTAATTCTTATATAATTCTGCAATGTAGCTGTGTTTATCACCATTTTAATATGTTGTTGTTGTTCAATTGCTAAGTCATGTCCAACTCTTCGTGACCCCATGGATTCTAGCACATCAGGCTCCTCTGTTCTCCACCATCTCCCAGAATTTGCTCAGATTCATGTCCATTGAGTCAGTGATGCTATCTAACCATCTCATTCTCTGCTGCCCCTCCTCCTTTTGCCTTCAATCTTTCCCAGGCATCGGGGTCTTTTCCAATGAGTTGGCTTTTCATATCAGGTGACCAAAGTTTTGAAGCTTCAGCTTGAGAACATTTTAATATATGAAGGTGCTAAAGTTCATAGTGGTTAAATTTGTATCTGATTAAACTAGTTCAATATCTGACTAAACTCGTTCGAGGCTGTGTCTTTATCTTTAGTCATCTCAACCCTTTTATATGATCTTTAAGCATGTCATTTCCCCACGTGTCCATTTCTCAGAATTCTGTCCATATCTCTGTAAAGCCAGTCAAGAAGACTTCCTGAATTTGATCATCCTCCGGATAGACTTTGGTTGTATTTCCACCAGAGCACTGTTTTTATTCTGCCTTGGTATTTATCCAGCCTAAAAAGCTTATAAGAAGCTTTCTGGTGGCCACTACCCTTGGAAACACTTCTGTGTCCCACAGTATTAAATCAGGGTTCTGCGTAACATCCATACTTGTATGTCTGATAAATCTGAAAATGCAACTCTACCAAAAATCTAAATTAAAATTAAGCTTTAATGGCCTCTGCATTCACTATTTTGTTTCTGATAACCTGAGATGAAATTTATGTTGCAATTTAAAAAATGGCTGAATTCTGTTAAATCATTTAACTTAGACATATATATTTGAATTCAGTCAATTCAGATTCAGCCATTCTATCAATAATGGGCTGCATTCTCTCTTCAGTCGAAGCGTATGACCGGCTAAAGTGAAGTGAAATTGACATTAATTCCAGCAACATCTGTCTCCCTTTCTATTCTTTCACACCCAAGGTTAGTACTTAAGTAAAAGTAAAATATATTATCTCCAATTGTTTGGATGTATTTGTTAAAAGTGTTTCTCGATCTGATTACTGTACTAATGATTGCCTCAGGTCTCTGTCTTACTTTTTTGTAAAGAATTCCTACACTGATCATCATTTCCTTTGCTTTTAAGTGGCAGCAGATATGTCATTTCTTCATATTAGCTGTTTTAGAATACATGCTTTTAAAGCCAAATTTTGGTAGCTTTTAGTTTCAAATTATTTTGTCTAAAGAACAAGGTCAGAGTTCACTTTTTTCATATAATCTTTTGCCTTTATAAAAATCTGCCTCTGATCTTCTACCTTAAAATTCTAATGATAATTTGTGTTTTTGAGAAGACTCAGACATCTTTACAATGAGATTTATTTATTTCTAAGATGTATAATGTGATAATTATGTAGAATTTTACCTTTTTTAAGGAAAGTTTTCTCTTACTTTTCACTCACTAAATTCCGAGTTAACATTTTCTGTATTCTTAATCATAAGGAGCTCCCCAAATAAAGTCAATTAATAGCACACGTAGAACTTTTACATCCTGAAAAGAGTAATATATAGTATCTCATATTCCAATTAGGTGAAACAAATATGCTACAATTTGTAATTATTATAGCTATAACCATTTTTTTAATGAATCCATTCTTGAATTAAGGTTCTCTTTGGTTTGTTCACAGTATTGTAAGGACTGTTATAAAAAATGAGCAAGGCTTTCAGCCATTTATAATAAAAGCTGAATGACTAAACAGACCTACATTTTTTTTATTTGCATTAATGAGTTCATCCCCAAATATATATGCAATAATATATAAAATTAAGTTATAAATGTAGGGATGTGCTCCAAGTCACCATGAAAATCTGCATGCAAATGCATAATAATCACAAATCTACAATATTACAATATTAAAAAATACCCACAATTAAATTATCATGTGGAAATAATCATAATGTTATTGGAAACTCAATTATTGTGGCAACCCTTGTCGGGGAATTAGCAGAATATGGCAAAGGCAAGTCAGACCTGAATTCATCAAATATATATTATCACAATATTACATGTTCACTTCGATTCCATGCAAAGACAAACATCCTCTCTCACTAGTATCTGCTCAATGCATTTGTATTATTCATGAACAACGCTGTGATCTATTATACATACAAAACTGATTGTACGCTTCTTGCCGCAGGCTACGATGCAGAGACACAGAATTAATTTTATTATATACACATGCATGATAATTGTGAAGGATTCGGTCAAATACCAAACTCTGCTCCTGTGCCCCATTACTCCACTTTCCAAAAAAAAAGAAAGGTCTAAGGTCAGCAGCAATTTCTCTTCCTGACAGTGAAACTCTTTGTCATTGAGAGCAGAAAGTTCCTGGGTACTAACAAGACCCGAACTGTGAATATCAGTCCATGAGCTCTCCTCTCCACCAAAGCAAAGAGGCAGGTCCATCTGGTCGAAACACTAAAATCTTTGGTCAAGCCACATCACTGTTAGGATGGTTTGGAGATGTCCGGTTGAGGCCACTCTGTATTGGGGCAGGTCTCCTGCAGGGACAATGGTTGAGGTCTTCCGACACTGACCATTCAAAAGTGACAACAATTCGCAACTTTCAGACCGCTCCTTCCTTCCTCTCAAACGTCTTTCCTGGTTTTGCCACCTCCTCCTCTGTGCTCATCAGAAACTGTTCTGTTTCCTCTCCTCACTTGTAAATCCCCTGAAGGCCTTGTTTACTGGGATTTTTCATTCTTCTGTCCCCTGCGCCTTGCAGAGAACTAGGGACATGGGAGAAAATAAATGCATTTTTTCATAAGTGTAAGATATTCCAGTACTGCTGTCTTATTTTCTGGATTGTACTCTCCAATAGAAATTTAACACAGGCTAAATACAATTTCAAACTTCATGGTACCTATATTTTTTAAAAAAGATAAAAAGGAACAGTGAAAATTAATTTTATAATAATATTGTTTTTAGCTTTATATATCCAGATTATTGTCCTTTCTACATATACTCAATATGAAAAATTATGAATAACACAATTTACTATTGTGTATAAAGTTTTCAGAAATTAGTGTGTATTTTAACTGCTAAGGACTTTGCGATTAGGACTGGACACATTTAACTGTTCAGCATCCACATGTGGCCAGTGGCTGCTGTGCCGGAATAAGCAGGTCTATAAGCTGGGAAATTCGCTAAAGTGAATGAGTTCAATCAGTTTAGCTGTGTGTATTTCAGATGCAATGATTATCAACTACTTTCACTTTTCAATTGATTTTCTATTTGTCTGTGAGTATGGCCTCAGATTCAGAGAACATTTTGTTTTCTAATTAGAGCAAATGAGAATAACAACAAAAATAACCAAATAACTTTTCAGAAAGGCTCTCTGTTGTTTGCGTGATAGCAACTCTTCTAGAAGGAGCAGACGAGAATGTCAGGACTGCACACAATCCCCCATTGTCTTATTTGAATTAAATGTGTATCTTTAAGAATGTGCACAAGTAGAGAAAGTGAACATCGTTTTGAGTGAGACAAAATCACATCTCTGCCCACTGAGCCATCACTCCGAGCTTTGGCTTCCAAATGCATAAACTGAGGTAACAGTATAGCTCTTGGGTGGATTGTGAAGAGTAAAGGAGATATACGGTGCTCGGGAGCATGTCCAACACACTGCTATGTTGTTTAGTTGCTGAGTGTTGTCTGACACTGTCACGGCCCCGTGGGCTGTAGCCCACCAGGCTACTCTGTCCATGGGATTTTCCAGGCAAGAACACTGGAGTGGGTTGCCATTTCCTCCTCCACAGGATATTTCAGACCCAGAGATCAAATCCACGTATCCCACATTGGCAGGCGGATTCTTTACTGCTGAGCCACCTGGGAAGCCCGTCTAACACATACTAGGCACTCAATATATGTTAACTGTTTTTAATCCTATCATTGTTTTTATGATTATTTAAAGACTCCAGTACTTTGGCCACCTCATGGGAAGAGTTGACTCATTGGAAAAGACCCTGATGCTGCAAGGGATTGGGGGCAGGAGGAAAAGGGGACGACAGAGGATGAGATGGCTGGATGGCATCACCGACTTGATGGACGAGAGTTTGAGTGAACTCCAGGAGTTGGTGATGGACAGGGAGGCCTGGCGTGCTGCGATTCATGGGGTCGCAAAGAGTAGGACACGATTAAGCGAATGAACTGAACTGAAGACCCCTAACCCTGGAGAAGGAAATGGCCACGCATTCCAGTATTCTTGCCTAGGAAATCCCATGGACAGAGAAGTCTGGTGGGCTACAGTCCAGGGGGTCACAAAGATTTGGACACGACTTTGCAACTGAACAGCAACAACGATGTGTCGGAACATTCTCTTTTTTAATAGAAGCGTATTCACAGCATATGTAAGATGAACACTCTTAAGTCCTCCATACATTTCTAATGCAGTAACAATGGATATATTTTTTACCTCCTCTCCTAGGACCACAGGTAGAGAATAGACAGATATGGACTGAATGAGGACCATGGACTGAATGAAGAAATCTGTCTTTCAAAAGCAGATGATTCTAAGAATATTTTGGACATTTTAATAGGTAATTTCACAAGCCAATAACTTATTTCAAAAACCTTGCCATAATGTTTGTTGACATTAAAGATTTTTATAATTTTTTCACCTCCTTTAGAGAATTAACCTGGCATCACCTCCCTCCTCAAACGTTTGGCCCTTCTGTGTGCCTGAGTAAAAGTGAAAGTGAAGTCGCTCAGTTGTGTCCGACTCTTTGCGACCCAGTGGACTGTAGTCCTCCAGGCTCCTCTGTCCATGGGATTCTCCAGGCAAGAGTACTAGAGTGGGTTGCCATTTCCTTCTCCAGGGGTTCTTCCCAACCCAGGGATCGAACCCGTGTCCTTCTGCATTGCAGGAAGACGCTTTGTCCTCTGAGATGTGCCTGAGTAAACATGCATTTAAAAAACAAATGTGCTAGGGGTGGAGGGGATGGGGGTGGGAGGGCCACAGCGTCCAGCGCTAAAATCTATATAGAATTATGGATTTAAGTGTTGTAAAGTCAAAGCTATTTTTTTCCCTGTGTTTCTTATAGGCATATGCTTCAACGAGCTTAATCATGGTTTCTTGTACAGCATTTATAGGAACGTGCTCTAGAGCACTGCTGATATGATGCGGCTTTTCTCAACAAGTAGCAACAAGATGATGACAAGGTGACGCTCAGGGAGGAGGTTTTAGGAGATCTTTCCTGGAATTTATTAGTGCCATGACTTTCTGACAAGCTTGTCGTGGATTCTCTGCTGCTGCTGCTGCTAAGTCGCTTCAGTCGTGTCCGACTCTGTGCGACCCCACAGATGGCAGCCCACCAGGCTCCCCCATCCCTGGGATTCTCCAGGCAAGAACACTGGAGTGGGTTGCCAAACTTTATGCAAACTTTGAGTATATTTTTTTAAAAACCTGCAAATTAGCAAATTAATTTTTCCAGATTTCTTGTACTGAAAGAAAATAGTAGTAGTAATGGAATTTAGAAGCTTCTATAACTTCCCTATGAATTATCTCGTGTCCTGGGACACCAACTCTAGGGTCTTTCCTTCTTTCTTTGGATATATATGGGCTTCCCTGGTGGCTCCGTGGTGAAGAACCCACCTGCCAATGCAGGGGACGCGAGTCCAATCCCTGAGTCAGGAAGATCCCCTGGAGAAGGAAACGGCAACCCACTCCAGTATTCTTGCCTGGGAAATCCCATGGACACATAAGCCTGGCAGGCTACAGTCCATGGGGGTCACAAAGACTCAGACACGACTTATTGACTAAACAATATATATGGTTATTGTTTATTTATTGTTTATATATCTGTGTTTGTATGTATATAACTATATGTATAGTAATTATTTATATATGTTTTCTTTTCTGTTTTTAATGTTTATTTTATTTTGGAGTATATTTGATTAACAATGTTGTGTTAGTTTCAGGCGTACAGCAAAGTGATTCAGTTATACACAGACATGTATCTATTCTTTTTCAAATTCTTTTCCCATTTAGGTTATTATAGAATATTGAGCAGCATTCCCTGTGCTAGACAGTATAGGTCCTTTTTGGTTATCTATTTTAAATATAGCAGTGTGTATATGTCAATCCCAAACTCTTTCTAAACTCTTTTATTCTGTGCGCATGCTCATTTCAAGTTACCCTTGGATAACCTATGCTTATTAGTAGCTCCAGACTCTTTGATGTTCTGGGAGAGGCCACCTCACGGAGCATGGCATAGATTCTTATCAGAGAGGTGAGACAGCTAATGGTACCTTTGCATCTGCTCAGTGATGTTTGTAAAGCCTGTGTGTAGAATGTGGCTGCGTTTCAAGCAGTGTGCAATACTACCCTGAGAAAATCTTGTTTGAGTTGGCTTCTTTTCTTTACTTTGTGAATTGTCACACCATGAGGCTTTCTCTCCTCGTGTTTAATCGTCTTCTTAACAGTCTCTTCCACATACAGTCAGCTAGTAGTAACAGAAAAGAAAGTTAAAATACACTTTCACTTTTGGCCAGAGTTTTTTCCTTTTCTCTTGGAAGTCTAGCCCAGCGCCACCCATAAGAAACAAAATGTGAGTCTCAGCTGTGAACTACCTATGTAATCTGAAATTTTCTAGGGGCTATACTAAAATAAAAAGAAACAGAAGTTAGTTTTAATGAAGTTAGTTTTAATAACATATCAGAAATGTTATTATTATTGCAATGTGTGTCCAGTATGAAACAAATATTAATGAGATATATATTTTCTACTAAGTCTTTGCAATCTTGAGTGTATTCCTACAGCACATTTTACTTCAAACTAGTCTCTTTTCCAGTGTGGATGAACACGTGTGGCTGCCCCATGGCTACCATGCTGGACAAAGCAACTCTAACCCAACTCTTTGCCCTTTCTCAGCCTGAACTGTCGAAGGCTGCTACCAATAAATGAAGTGAAATCTTTCTTTTCACGAAGCCCCACTGCTGAATGCTGACTGACATTTGAACAAAGAAAATGTCCTTCTATTTAAGCATCGGAACTATTACTTTTCTAATAAACGCGCAACCCTTGGGTCACTCCAGGCCATTTCTCATGATCTGCATTAGGTGTTCTTTGAGACACAACATTAATCCAGCAATAATGAAAATGATATACTGTACTATTAACATTCTCAGATCTTTAAAGCAAAGTGATCTATGCCTGCAGCACTGCCCAGGCTGGCTAATTAAACAGCATACAGTTGTAAATGGCTATTGTAAGCAGTTCCCTGTTTAAAAATACAGCTCTGAGAAGTGCAGTTTATAGTGACAGGCGCTACAAGGATTGATCAGTTTCACAGAGAGGCCGAGCGGGCACACAGAGGAATTTTTCCTTGAGAGACTGGTTTTCTTGCTTTGTTGCCAGTATGAGGCCTTGGCCGCAAAGGGGCCTGCTGTTGACTGCAGGCCGTGCCGTTGGCCAGGGGCAGCCGAACCCCTGCGGGACCGAGGCTGCCACGCCGCGGGCTTGGAGTCAGTCCTGTTTCTTTCACACGTGAGTCAGCATCCCAGCCGTCCAACAGGCGCACACCGGCTCCCCAGCGCCCACAGCCTCTAATCTCCGTGATTCCTTCCTGAGCTAAGGGATTTGGGTGTGTAAACTACAAAAGGACTTGTCTCCACTCTCTCTCCCTCTGGAATTAGAGCTAAATTATTTGCTTCTCCAGTCCTTTCCCCATCTGTCCCACTGTTAATAATCCAAGTCAGTTAATTCTCAGATATCTATACTCACCTTTCCTTGCTTTGTAGGGCAAATGATATTGAAATGCCTTTAATTCTTTGACATGGAGCTAAAAATGCAGAGGCAGCTACATTCATGGAGAGGGAGTGGTAACCTTTTTAAAAATCCCACAGAGAAGACCTCAGATAAATGTGATTAGCCTTAGGAAAACCCTGGAGGTGAACTTAGTGACACTGTCTTCTTCATTTCCAAGCACCACTTGCTCTTCAGTGTCCTTTACACCATCAAATATTATCTTCCCTATATCAGGGATATATAAAATGGTCTGGCTGCCATCACAGTGCCTGGCACAGAGTCAGTACACGGTAAATGAACGAAAGAGTGGGTGAGTGAATGGGTTCCTGTCAACTTAGACTTTCTGGTAATCTCTCTTGAGTTTTAAACTTGAATTTTAATATTTAAAAAAATGTGTCAAAAAATGTAAGGAAACTTAGGCTGTAGAAACTAGGTTGTCCTATACCACTGCCCTTCCTCTAGGTTCCTGAGGTTAGAGGGCAAGCGAAAATGTTTCCCTGGATGAAGTCTGAGGCAGAATTAGGAATAAGATACCAGAAAAAGGATCAGATCTCTGCCTCAAGGTTAAAATCATTGAAGAGGTAATGTAGCTGTGTGGTCAAGATGACAGCTTCTCTGGGTATCTGGGTAATCAGAAATGCTATTTTTAAAACCTATGTCTGGCTAGGAGGAGGGTCTGAGTTATCCCCTCTGCTTTACAATAGAAGCCTAAAGTTTCTATTCATTCTGAATAGTGCTCCAAAAAATGAAGCATACCACACTGCAGAGCGTGAGTCAGCCGGCAATATGCTAAAACCTCGGGTGTGTCTTCACACACCACTCGCTAATGCCTCAGCTTGCCCAAAGGGAGCATGAGCTGGTCCCCAAACAGAAGCCCTGCAGTAATTAGATGAATAATACAGGATCAAACTCTAATTGTATTGTATAAATGCATTCTGGATGATCCTTTATGATCAGAGTGGAGCTAACTGCAATAGTTCAAACTGTTAGAGCGGTCAGGGTGGCCATGTTCATATACTGGAGCATGTGGTCAAATCTGGACTTAATTTAGACTGTCAGATAGGCTTCCCTGTCAGCTGCTTTGCATAGCATAGCAAAGGAGATGCATGAGCTTTCCACTAGGGATTCCACCAGCCTGATGCAGGTGGAGATGGTTGCGTAATATGTGACTTAAGGTAGTAGTATACAGCAGACAAGAAAAAAGACTAAAAAATAATACGTAGGGACTGAGCGATCCATTGCCTATCAGGATTTTCTCTAGGATATTCTGTTTAGGGTTAAGTCAGTTCTGAAGGACAGATAAAACTGTCATTCATGTAATGATACCAAAATTATATACAAAACAGATTTAAAACAGTGCCCACATATTCATAAGGTAAGCACATAACTTCTTCTTTTTGGCATTAGACAAACCATTTTCATGTAAATTGCTTAGCCTGGTAACTAAACAAACAGTATGCTTTTCAGAAGAGACATTATGACATTTCATCAGCATAAGAAATCCAAAATAAAGCAAAATGCACGTGTTACAGTATCCTAGCCTGTTAAGATACTCCCTGTTTGGAGCTCTATTTTAAAACTATGTAAGAAATTTAATCTTATTCCAAGTATCACTTTCCCTAATTTATAAGCACTAACAGTTGTTGGGATTGGTTCTAAACAGTTACTCACCTTCATTGTACAGCTTGTTTTTATACAAGGAATAAATAAAATTAGCATGCATATAATTAGGTGTCAGACTTTATTTTTCTGGGCTCCAAAATCACTACAGATGGTGACTGCAGCCATGAAATTAAAAGACGCTTACTCCTTGGAAGGAAAGTTATGGCCAACCTAGATAGCATATTCAAAAGCAGAGACATTACTTTACCAACAAAGGTTCGTCTAGTCAAGGCTATGGTTTTTCCTGTGGTCATGTATGGATGTGAGAGTTGGACTGTGAAGAAAGCTGAGCGCTGAAGAATTGATGCTTTTGAACCGTGGTGTTGGAGAAGACTCTTGAGAGTCCCTTGGACTGCAAGGAGATCCAACCAGTCCATTCTGAAGGAGATCAGCCCTGGGATTTCTTTGGAAGGAATGATGCTAAAGCTGAAACTCCAGTACTTTGGCCACCTCATGCGAAGAGTTGACTCATTGGAAAAGACTCTGATGCTGGGAGGGATTGGGGGCAAGAGGAGAAGGGGACGACAGAGGATGAGATGGCTGGATGGCATCACTGACTCGATGGACGTGAGTCTCAGTGAACCCCGGGAGTTGGTGATGGACAGGGAGGCCTGGCGTGCTGTGATTCATGGGGTGGCAAAGAGTCGGACACGACTGAGCGACTGATCTGATCTGATCTGATCTGAAGGAAAATGCTGAACTGAAATTTCCTTGCAGATCAGCTGAAACAAAATTAAAAAAAAAATATGTGTACTGTGATTGGTACAGTTAGTCACATGCACAATTGCAGGAGTAAGAAGCTTTATTTTACCCTTATTCAATTATCTCCTTTTCTGATAATATTCATGGATCTATCATATCATCCCTTGCCTGACTCCACCCTCTTTCAAATATCATCAAGTTTACTGTATTCAGATTATGCTGACTCTTCTCAGTAAAAGTTCTTATAGAAATGATTGTTTTCTCTTTTGTGAGAAAATGAACCCCTAAACATTGACTAAATTCACTTGGACATATATTTCAAACCATGACCAAATGTAGTGATATATTTTAAGTAAACAGAAGTTCAAAACAATCTCAATATCCCATAGCCCTTCCCATCAGTCTCAGTAAAAACAGATCAATGGAAAACAATATAGCAGAACAGCAGACATAAATACCAAAGGCTTATTTGTAGATGGTTGCTATAAACATAACACCTACCATATATAGAGAGGGAGACTGAAAATAGCTTGATTTTGCTCTAAGTACACTGCTTCCTGGAAGAAAAGTAAACCAAATGTTTTAAAAACATTATTCAATTGAAATCAACACAACAAAGCTACTTCCTAAGTGTCTCATACTTCCAAGTTTATGCTGGAAAGGAAAATGTCTTTTTGAGTAATTGAACTGAAAATCTAATGGACTTGATATATGTTTGATTGTAACCAAATGACATCAAACATCTATTGATTCAATACAGAATTCAGTTAACCAAGTATTTTATGTATTTTATTTGAGAGAAAAGAAATCACAACATGAAGTGAATGGATTGGATGTTTGGGGGAAATACAGATCAGAGCATTATTGTGGTTAGCTATAACATTTTGGCTGTAACATAAGACACGGACTGCACCACAGCCATAGGCATACTGCCATAGAAACAAAAGTCCCAGCATTATTTCACAAAATTTCTTCATCAGCACCCTGTTATTGCTCTGCATTCATTACATCCCTTTATGTTCATGTGACAAATCTACAATGATGCCAGGAATATGACTCATATCCTTAAATACCACGTACTCATGAAAGAATCTTCAGAAGGCAAGAAACTTAATGGACTATTAGGGGAAATTTTTAGCTTGACATTGAGCAACTCTTCTATCAGGAGTATTTATCTCCTCTCCTCAGACTTCTGAGATTCCTTCTCGGGGACTGGCATGGAAAATATCAAGAATTTGTAGCTGAATAAATAAACAGTGAGCAAGACAGATGAATCAACTACCCAGGCTCAAGATGGTGGCCTGTGTGGTGTTTTAATCTTGGAGGTTGATTACGTGATACACTTACATATTGCAAAATTATTACCATGGCAGGCTTAGTTAACAATCTCTATCACCTCTTGAAACTATTGACTATTTTCGATATTTTTAAAATGCATAGTCTTCAGAACAGAATGCCATGATAAGTACTCAACAGAAAACAAGTATATTCATAAATAGACACACTGTAGCAAAACTGCAGAACCTGTGGGAAAGAAAACAAACTAATGTCCTAAGACAATCAAGGAGAATTACACTACCCGTAGGAGGAGGGTGATTTGAATCAACGTCTCTCTTCTCAGTAACCAGAGAAACTGGAAATTAAGAAAACATCTTAAAATGACCAGAAAAAAAAAAAAAAGATAATCTCTTTTAGAAAGCTATTCAGGATGAAATATCATAAAACCATAAGAGCAGGCTTTGTTTCCTCTTCCACAAACTTTTCCTCTTCCTCTTCCTGAGAAAGTCAGTCCTAAAGCCATTTAGATGGAGCTGAATATCACAGGCGTCCACATCAGGCAAGAGGCCGGGGGTGGAGAATGCAGGTGGGTGGGACAGGGTGTCAGAGACAGAGCAGAGTGAGGAGTGGGCATGGGGCCGGGGAGGGTGTGGTGGCTGATTCAGGAATAAGGAACCGGGGCCCTAGCAGGATGAGAAGACTCCAGCAGAGGAAGGAAGGTACCCGCATGGAAGCGTCTGCGTTGGAAGCCTATGGGAGGTTGGTGATGTATGTATACAGGTGTGTGAGCTCGGTCACTCAGTCGTATCTAACTCTTTCCATCCCTATGGACTGTAGCCAGCTAGGCTCCTCTGTCCATGAGATTTCCTAGGCAAGAATACTGGAGTGGGTTGCCATTTCCTTCTCCAGGGGAACTTCACAACCCAAGGGTCGAACCCGTGTCTTTTGCATCTCCTGCATTGGCAAGCAAATTCTTTACCCCTGTGTCACCTAGGAAGCCCCTGGGAACTGATCAAACAAGTGAGCCTATTAATGCTAATAGAAGCTATGTTTCTCACGTTAATAGAGTTTTAAACATGGAAGGAAAGAAGGGAAGATGAACTTCATGGTTTTGGCTTAGAATGGAAGCTATAATCCTGGTTTTCTAGATAGATTGATAAATAAATGTTTTAATATTTCTACCAGCTATGATTTTTATCAGAGAAACAGAAATACTAGAAATAATGTAAAATCATGAATTTACTGTAAAGATTTAACCTTATGCAATTGTGGGGTTGGGTTATACAATTTACATGTTGAATTTTAGCAAACTCCAAAAGAAGGACAGGGAAGCCTGGCCTGCTGCACTCCGTGGGGTTGCAAAGAGTCAGACACGACTTAGCACTGAACAGCGACAACAACTGCTTCTGCCTTTAGAGCGGGCTGCAAGAAAGGAGCCTAGTTGTGAAGTGCGGGAGGAAGGAAAGGCAAAATTAGAACCTAGAAAAATGGAGACATGTCTGCCTCTCACTGCCTCCAGAATAAACTTGAGATTTGTCCCCTGATATGTCCCCTCATAGGATGTGGGATTCCCTCCTGGCTCAGAGGGTAAAGAGTCTGCCTGCCATGTGGAAGACCTGAGTTCAATCCCTGGGTTGGGAAGATCCTCTGGAGAAGAAAATGGCAACTCACTCCAGTATTCTTGCCTGGAAAATCCCATGGACGGAGGAGCCTGGTGGGCTACAGGGCTATAGTCTAAAGGGTCAGAAAGAGTCAGACACAACTGAGCGACTTCACTTCACTTGATAGGATGTGATGAAAATCCAGTATCTATCCTGAAGCATTCCTGCCAAGGATTGAAACCTAAATCTATTGATGAGAAAACTTCAGACAAACCCAAATTAAGGACATTCTTCAAAATAACTTGGCTTAATAAGGTTAAATATAAAAAAATGTATCAATGTAAAAAAAAGGGGGGGCAGATAATGAGAAAAAAAGGAAAGAGGATGTTAATGAGAAAACTAACACTGAAACACTAAAACAAAACACTGAAAATTAAGGCAACATATATTTATCATTCAAAAAACTTAAATGGGTTAAACTCACTTAAAAGCAAACATTTTGTAATGGATTTTAAAAATCTAGCTCTCTGAGCTGTTTACATGGACAAAAAATGTGGGTTTTTATCTTAAATGAAAAACTATCATTATATTACATAAACACTGACATGCATGCACACAAGGGCTTCCCCAGTGGCTCAGAGGTAAAGAATCTGCCGGCACTGCAGAAGCTGCAGGAGAAGTGGATTCAGTCCCTGGGTGGGGAGTATCCCGTGGAGGAGAGCGTGGCCACTCCAGTATTCTTGCCTAGAGAATCCCATGGACAGAGGAGCCTGGTGGGCTACAGTCCACAGCATTGCAAGGAGCGGGACATGACTGAAGCAACTTAGCATGTACACATGTGCAAACATATAAAGAAGAAAAGTAGGATATTAACAATCAAAAAAAAATCTAGGGATAATATGCACAGGTATTCTTTGTACTCTTCTTAGAAATTTTGAGTTTGAGATGATTATCAAATAAAAGTACTTTTAAAGACAATACAGGGGACAAAAGAGTAGCCATTGGCTGAGGAGGAAAGACAATATTGAAAAAGAAAGAACTATTTGGCTCAGCTGGTTAAAAAAATCCACCTGCAATGCTGGATACCTGAGTTGGATCCCTGGGTTAGGAAGCTCCCCTGGAGAAGGGAACAGCTACCCACTCCAGTATTCTGGCCTGGAGAATTCCATGGACCTTATAGTCCACGGGGTTGCAAAGAGTCAGACACGACTGAGCGACTTTCACTTTCACTTTATTACCTGGAAAATGTGAAGAAGTCTAATATTAATTACTCACTAAGAGAAAGAAAAAAAAGCCCGCTATAAAAATGAGCAAACCATATGAACAGGCCATTCAAAAATTCAACAATAGAATAGAATGGTCAATAAGGGTATGAAAAGGTGGTCAGTCTAACTAAACATAAGGTTTTAGAAGAAGAAAGCTTTTATTTCCACTACAGTGGTAAAAGTTGCATGGTGGCAAAGAGAATGTCAAGACCAGTGAAGAAATGTGAAGAAAAGTTATGCCCTCTTTATTGTTCTTGCTGTTTAGTTGCTAAGTACTGTCTGACTCTTTGCAGCCCCAGGGACTGTAGCCCTCCAGGCTCCTCTGTCCATGGGATTTCCCAGGCAAGAATACTGGAGTGGGTCACTGTTTCCTCCTCCAGGGGAATCTTCCTGACCCAGGAATTGAACTCACGTCTCCTTCATTGGCAAGCAGATTCTTTACCACTGAGCCGCCTGGGAAGCCCCATGCTCTCCTAATAGAGGAATGACTCAGTCCATCTACACGGGGAACAATCTATTACATGCACTTGCAGAAGGAGGCAACTAATCATTTCCAGAAAAATGCCTCAAACATTTTAAAAAGAAGGGAGTGCCTTGTTGCAAAAATGAAGTGCCTACTCTCTGGGTTGACCCTCTGGAGCAAGTTTTGGATGTTGGCTGTTTTCTGAACCCTCTGTAGCAGTCCATCAGGACAGTATAGATGCTTTGAACAGCTGCCCCAGTCACTGGATCCGCACATTAAATAGACACAAGTCAGATAAGCAGACGCGAGCCAGCGACTCAGCAAGCCGCCTGGTTGTTTCCAAATATACAAACCTTTGTTCGCTGGGATGCAGTTTTCTGTCAGACTATTTCAACACTTGTGGTGGCAGAATATCAAAGCCACTCTTTCTGTGACATTTGCCCAGAGTGATGAGAGGCGGGATTTTAACATGGAAGCTTGGTTAAAATAATAAGTTCTATCATTGCCATTTTGTTTTGATATTCTAAGCACAAGTGGAAAACAGCAGAAGGTATTGTTTCTTTGGAAGTAGCACTCATGACTCAATATTTTAAATGCTCTCCAACACCTTGGAGTTTTCCCTTTGTGACAGATTCTTACTCTGTAACAAGCAAGCTATTTACAGATGTTTTGTTGCAACAACCCACGGACAGAAACTTGCCCTCATTAAAAGCAATGTTTGCTGTTGAATATTGTCATTCTCATGCATGTTCTTTTCATTCACACTAGTCTGAGTTTGCTTTCAAATAGGCCTTCTTGGAAGCACCCTTATTAAAATGAACTTATATGAAGTGTTATATCATTATTTGCTACTGACCTGAGTCAAATGTTCATTCATTTTGGTTGCAAATTTTATGAGTGCCAGCAAGGTAACTCGTCTTGACCCTGGTGCTGGATATAATAATCATCAGCATTTATTGAGCATTTACTATGTGCCAGGCATTGTTCTGACAACTTTATGTGAATTACCTCATTTATTCTTGCCAGGAACGCTATGAAGTAGATGTTATCATTATCCTATTTTACAGGTGAAGAAACAGCTGAAAAGGAAGGTTAAAGAATTTGTTGCAGATCGCTCAGTTAACAAGTGAGAGAACCAAGATTTAAAGCTGGCCCAACTTCAGAGAACGTACATCCAGCAGTTACGTTATCTGGCCTGTTGTAAAAAGCAGTCACATTTCATGCCATCAGTAGAGAAAAGGCAAGCCGATTTTCAGTGAAGCCCCATAGTATGCAATCATTTGAATTAAGTGTAGCATTTTCACAATTACAGTTTAGCACAATTATTAAATCCTTTGCTTTCCTTAAACCGCTCTTGAGTTCAGTCTGAAAATAAAGTGGTATTGGAGATTAACGCCAAAATGTCAGCCTCATGGGTCTTGGCAATGGCTAAGTTGTGGAAGTTTCAGAAGATACAGTAGCAGAATCTTGACGTGTTTTCAGCAGGAAAGGGGCCGAGGTTTCTTCAGGTGGATAGGCATTGCATCTCAGATGCAGGTAGGCAGCCTACGGCCAGGGATGGATCCTGGCATTCAGGTGTAATGTAAAATGCTGCTTTCAGTGACTCTGACTTCTAAGTCAGTACTTGCCTGCTACTTGAGTCCCTCTAATACTGAGGTCTTGTTTCTACTCCCAGTTCTTACACGGGCTGGTATAAAATTTTTTGAGGATCTTTTACCTCATTTGCATTGCTTCATCTTATCCTCCTAGTTTGAATGGTAAGAAGCAAAGATGGTTTTCAATTTTTTGAGAAGCACACCGGGCTTCAGAGATGTTTCAAAACATCGAGATCTTACTGCTAAGTGAAGTAAAAACTAAGAGGTTAATACTGTATCCAGGGCCATGACCCTGTATCACAAACCCTTCTGATTATTACATCTTTAAAGGAAAACAGCACAAATCCTACCCTGACCATGGCCACTCTCACTTCTGGATCTTGGTCTGTCCTTCTGCCTCAGACTCTACCTTCCACCCATTATTTTTAAGAATCAACACACCCAGGAAGGTGACCCAGCTGTTGTCCCTGGCAGTCTAGGTTAGAGACCTCTATTACACAGCTCCATAGAATCTCATGCCTACCACCATTATAGCATTTATCCAGTGCACTTTAATTCATTATTCTATATTATGCATCTTCACCCTGAAGTGCAAGTTGTTGAAGGCACAGATATTGATGAAAATAATTACTTTTTAAATGGCTCTTTCTATCCCCAGTGCGTTGTAGAGTTCCTGGCCTAGAGAAATTGCTCACTAAATATTCGTGGGAAAAATCTGTAATTTTCCATTGGAAAATGACTCTTACAATACTACCGTGTTTAACCGTCAGCATTTCGTGATGAACAGCTAACTCCTCCTGCACACTGTCGCTAGCACAGGGTCAGTCCACAGCAGAAGGTACCTGCCCGTCTTTAGCCGCGCTGGTCTCAGTAACGGCTGGCTTACTGAGAGATGGGAGGACTGAAACAGATAATTTCAGGACAAGTAGGTTACAATGATCCTTGTCACATAGTGTATGAACTGCAAAACTGTGTGATATATTGTGGGTAATTTGCAATTTTTTAAGAATTTAAGAAAAATTATTCCATGCAGAGAAGAGTTTAAATTATTACTATGATGTCTTTATGGTTTTTTCACCAAATGTTGACAGCTTAACCTTCAAATAAAGTAATTGAAATACCTAATAAATAAAATGTATAGAATTCATGTTCTCTTGCTTAATAAAAGGTATTATTTAAAACAATGAATTTTTTAAAAGAGGAGGAAATAACATTGATCAAGAACTCAACACAACAGTAGAAACATGCAAATAATGGTAAATTCTCCGGTTTAATGAGAAGTTAACATATACTATTGAATTGAAAATTAATTACGTTTATTTAGTGGTAATAAATAGAAATTACCTAAATTAACAAATAATTATTTTAAATATATGACAAGTATTAAAAATAAACGTATTTATAGAAAATATTTAGTTATATTTTATTACTGTGATTGTAGGTAGAACACCCCTCACCCCTGAAAAAAAAAAAAAGTTTGCCTTTAAAGATGTCTTAAAGGAAATCAAGACTTTCAAAAGCTTAGGTTTGGACAGAGAACTGTATGGACAGTAAGTGTTTGCGTGCACTCTTTGCTATTAATATATTGTCTAGCTACTTAGTGTACATGGGTGCGTTTGTGTGTATATGTGTGTGTGTGTGTACATGAAAGCCTATGTTGATACTACCACTTCTGCATTGGGAATTTCCTACAAGGACAGACGGATAACAGAGGTCCACTGGGTATAGCACGTGGAACTCTGCTCAGTGTTACGTGGCAGCCTGGATAAGAGGGGTGTCTGGGGGAGAAAGGATACATGCATATGTATCTGAGTCCCTTTATTGTTCACTTGAAACTGTCACAGAGTTTTTTATCAGCTATGCTGCTGCTGCTGCTGCTGCTAAGTCGTGTCAGTCGTGTCCGACTCTGCGTGACCCCATAGATGGCAGCCCACCTGGGATTCTCCAGGCAAGAACACTGGAGTGGGTTGCCATTTCCTTCGCCAATGCATGAAAGTGAAAAGTGAAAGTGAAGTCACTCAGTCATGTCCAACTCTTATCGACCCCATGGACTGCAGCCTACCAGGCTCCTCCGCCCATGGGATTTTCCAGGCACGAGTACTGGAGTGGGTTGCCATTGCCTTCTCCATAAAGTAGTATAGAAAGAGGTAAATGATAATAGCTATAGCCATTGAGAAAGTGTTAGCCATCTAGTCGTGTCCAACTCTCTGCAACCCCATGGATTGTAGCCCACCAGGTTCCTCTGTCCATGGGATTCTCTAGGCAAGACTACTGGAGTGGATAGTCATTCCCTTCTCCAGGTGATCTTCCTAATCCAGGGAAGGAACCCGGGTCTCCTGCACTGCAGGTGTATCCTTTACTGTCTGAGCTGCCAGGAAGCCATTCAGATGAGAGAAATAAATTGCTTAGGTAAAGAGAAATGCTTACTTCGTTTCTAAGATCCCAGCACTGGGTATAATGCCTAGAATATAATTGAAGCTCAGTAAATGTTTGTTAAATTGACTTGGATTTCTTTGAGTTGAGGTATTAGGTAAACGTAGAGGATGAGATACAAAGTTCACACAGTTTTTTCACTTGGCCCATGGTCGTAACAAATTTGTGATTATTACCTGCCCTTTTCTAAATGGGCAAGCTCGAAATATCATGCATTAAGAATATAAAGCACAGGGAATACGAAGCTATGACTAATCGTGTTGTGCAGGAGGATTTGGGGCAAAAGGCAGAGATAGGAATATTTATTTCCTCTTCTGACAAGAAATATCTTTGTTGTAAAGATTTTCAAATAATTGGCTGATTTCATTAATATTGGTCAAGTACAATTGAAATCATGAGTTGGGTTTAATTAAACTAAAAGAGCCCATCCTGCAACCTTGAATAGACACAGTGACGTGTTTTGTATATGCTGATGAATACAGTGTTTCTCTTTTCATGAATGACTCAGACCTGATGCCACTGCTATGTAGATACGTTATAGTGTGCTCAGCAACACAATACAGCCCTGTATTTCCCAGGAGTGCACCTTGAATTTATTTTGAGGTGGGAGTTGCCACATTTTATGCCTCTGAATGAATCAAAAGTGATGTCATGTATACAACGTGTGGGTGTGTCTGTTTGGTGGGGAAAGAAACCTAGGTGATGCGCAATGGCTTTGCGGTTCCTAGACACACGCCCTTCCATTTATTGGGCTTCAGGGGTTGGGCCTGGGAATATTTAGAGAAAGATCCTTGAGGTAGAAAGATTGTCCATTGAGGAGCTAATCCTGGCATCCAGGGCTCATAGCAACCACTTCTCATTAAACCTTCCCAAGCTCCACTGCTTCATTTCTCGTCTGTAATGCTGGCCCTCAGGTGAAGAGCTTTGGTCATCGGAGAGGAAGTCCATACTAGAACCAAGAGTGCTGACTTCTAGATCTGTCTTTGCTGCTGATTAGATATAAGTCTGTGGACAATTCTCAGAGCTTTCTGGACTACAGTTCCTCACCTTCAAAGTGAGTGCTTCACAAAGAGTATGCCTGAGGTTCTTTGCATCTCTAAGGACGCTTTCCTTTCCCGGTCCACTTTCCGCAAATATTTGTCATCTTTCCATGGTGAAAATGAAGGTGTAAAAGGCAGGTCTATGAGAACCTATTTGCACAGCGAGTGGAAAGAGAATTCCCTACAACCCCAAATCGTTCAAAACAAAGGCTCCTTTTGAGTTTCTACCCACTCCTTCCAAACATTTCCCTCCAGTTCTCTTCTGATTTCAACCAACCTTGGTTGTCCTGAAAATCAAGACACTGGCAGCTTTCCAAGGTCTAAAGCACTGGCGAATCGTTAAGTAACAAGTCAACTTTACTAACTGCAGTTATATGTGACTTCACTTAAGAAAGTGCTTTAGTTAATCTGCTAGAAAGAGTCCACATTCAAATTTATTTAGAAATTGCTGCCATAGCTGTAACAGTGACCAAAAAGATTTCAAAGGCTAAGGTGAAAAGTTTTCTCAACGGCATCCTGCAGTAGGAGTGAGAATTGTCACAGTTTTCAACTAGTCTGTGCAGTGAACCGTGGCTGGAAGATCAGACTTGTGAATGTAAGCAGGGAGCTTGGAGGGGAAAGGCAGCCAGGACAGAATATTCTAACAGAACCCAAACACAGGCAGACATGGGATGACCCATTCTCTGCAAGTAAGAGGGAAAGGCCTCAAACACCAAGATGATCTCAGGAAAGGGCACCCATGCATGCGCTGGCCATGGCTAGCAGACTTCCTGTTAATGATTAGTGAGGACGATGCCATGGAGGACACGGGCTCAGTAATTTCTCAAGTCCCAGAATGAAGTATTTGCCAGGTGACTGGAAGGTCTGTTAATGATCACGGAAGGTAAAACCTGCTGGTTGACAGTCTCTTACTTTTTCTTGAGAAATTATTTAGCTCCTCTGGGATAACAGTACAGAGCTTTTGATAAAAAATATTAAAATTCTATTTAGATGTACAATGTTTTAATGCAAATTTTTAACCATAAAAAACCAAACGCTCCATTCAGTTAAATTAATAGAATTACAAAAAGATGTAATGATAGCAATTAAGTCTTGAAAATGCAAATTTTATAGTCAAGGACAATTACCTCATTTATAGTATATTGGAATGGTGCCAGATGAAGGTAATTTAGATCCCCCCAGCTCACAGTTACATCATGATGGATATCTTCATTTCATTAGTACAACAAAGATGGGTGAGAAGTTAGACAATACATAAAGAAGAAAGAACTAAAGAGTATTTGACCTTTATAGTATAACTACAACCAGAATTCCTTCACTAATTTATCAAGTATTTAATGAGTACCAATTATCTAAGATATTAGTCATATGTATATTTTTTCTGCCTTAGACTTTTAAAAATCTCTTTATTTTCAGCATCCGCAAACACTGGTTTCTAGAGAGATCAGATTTCTTCAGAACCAGGACGGGTTTTTGGTGCTTGATCTGTGTCTCGATGCACCGTGCAGGTGACCTGATTTCCTGCCAATTGGAGTCACACCAAGGGTTCCTGCATGGAAACAACGGATTTTCCCTAATTATCTTCTCTTTTATTCGAGCATGCCGAAGGTGATTTTCAGTGTCTTCAAATCATACAGCTGTGAAACTGTACTGCCTAAATAATTATCGTTGACATGTCTAATATTTTGCTATCTACTTTCTAATGTTCTTTATTTTAATATTATCCTGTTGGCTGCAGTCCATCTGTACAACACTCAGTACACACTATCCTTTCCACATTACAGGAAGATGAGGAATTTTATCGACGAGAGAGAGTGCAACTGATTTAGTAATAGAGTGTAGGTTTTTTAAACACTGACGTTTATATTTTCTTAATGCAGTTTTCTTGCTTACATTCATTAAAAAAAAAAATCCTACATAGCCTCTAATCTCCTTTATTTCCCCTCTAGAGGGCACTAGATCACACTCTTGCAGATAAAAGGCATCGAATCTAAGCCCTTCTTGCTGCTGGTAAATTTTTCTCTTGAATCATTAACTCCGGAGAGAAAAGTATTCCTGTCTAAGGGAACCAACCAGGGAACCAACAACTGTAAGAAGCGGGCGGTTTATTCCTCTCTGCATAGCTTCGGACAGAGGGCACCCACTGCTCTCGTGTGACAAGGGGATGGCGGTGGTCATTATGTGGGCTTTGGAGACAGACTGCCCAAGTTCAAACGTCGCTCAGGCACTTCCTAGACACATAATGTTGGGCAAATTATTTAAAAGTTTTGTGCCCCAGTTTCCTCATCTGGAATATGAGGATTATAGTAACACCTACCCCACAGTGGGTTGTGAGAACTGAAAATAACACGGTGCGGGGAGGGGAAGGTGGGACAAATTGGGAGACTGAGATTGACATAAATACACTGCTGCTGCTGCTGCTGAGTCGCTTCAGTCGTGTCCGACTCTGTGCGACCCCATAGACAGTAGCCCACCAGGCTCCCCTGTCCCTGGGATTCTCCAGGCAAGAACACTGGAGTGGGTTGCCATTTCCTTCTCCAATGCATGAAAGTGAGAAGTGAAAGTGAAGTCGCTCAGTCGTGTCCGACTCTTATCGACCCCATGGACTGCAGCCCACCAGGCTCCTCCATCCATGGGATTTTCCAGGCAAGAGTACTGGAGTGGGGTGCCATTGCCTTCTCCGATATATGCACTACCATGTGTAAAATAGATAGCTAGTGCGAAGCTTCTGTGATAGCACAGGAATTGCAGCTCAGGGCTCTGTGATGACCTAGCGGGGTAGGAAGGGGGAGTGGGATGGGGGTGGGTGGGAGGGAGGCTTAAAAGGGACGGGATTATGTATACTGATGGCTGGTGGCTGGGCTTCCCTGGTGGCTCAGCAATGAATCTGCCTGCAATTCTGGAGACACAGGTTTGATCCCTCGGTTGGGAAGATCTCTTGGAGAAGGGAATGGCAACCCACTCCAGTATTCTTGTCTGGAGAATTTCATGGACGGAGGAGCCTGGCGGGCTACAGTCCATAAGATCGCAACGAGTCAGGACCGACTGAAACGACTCAGAATGCACACATGAGAGGGAAAGGCGACTCCCTTACATGAACAGCTATTGGAACTTTTAAAGAAGCTTGTGTGCTATTGATCGTAATAGACGTCAGAAGAGAGGGTAAATCTCTTTGAGTTCAGTGATGTAATAACTTCATAATTTTACTTTCTTGGTCATGTTTCAGCCGTTAAACTGCAAACCAAGACATCTAAAGTTTGTTATAATGAAAGGCCATAGGAACATATATACACCAAAGAAATGAATATATGTGATAGAAACATGGCCCTTCTTCAGTACATAGACAAGATTTTTGTTTATTTTGTCTGATTTATTTAAATGTCATTTATAGGAAGATTCATTAGGACCTCTCCCCCTGCCAAAAAAAAATATTAACTTAGTATCTAGAAGTTAAGAAGCTTCTGTGAAGATCAATCTTTGCAGGGATGATGGGCAAGTCTTTGTAGGCTCCTTTTCTTGTTTAATTGAGCTGGTGGCATGATAATTTTATCAAAATACCTGTTTTGTTGACAGTAGTCATGATAACACTCTTCTCTCTTTACTCTTTCCGATATTTATATAGTTTTCGAGGTAAATTTATCAAAGATTTTCTGAATGTTCTTAAGAACTTCTTAAACACCATTCTGAAACTTATATACACTAATGATGAATCCCCAAAGCATGCCTTATCCAAGAAGCTTTGTAAGAAACTCTATGTACTTTGGGTTGTGTAAATGTTCAAATAAATATTAAAAATCAATTGTCTCTGATGCGCATGGATGTGATAGGAACTCATCAATAAGCCAACTTATAGTCTTTTTCATAACCTTTAGTAGAACTGACTGTGCCCTGGAAGGCCATTCAGGGTGTTAGCAACAAACCTATGCCTGGACTGCACCTCTCCAACTGCCAGACTGCCAGATTTTCAGTTATCTCCTAAGAATTTCAAATATATTTGTATTGATGTACAGTACTGATTGGGTGGTGCTAGTGATAAACACCCCACCTGCCAATGCAGGAGACATAAGAGATGCGGGTTCGATCCCTGGGTTGGGAAGATTCCCTGGAGGAGGAAATGGCAACTCACTCCAGTGTTCCTACAGGGCTAGCTAATCCCATGGACAGAAGAACCCAGCAGGCTACAGTTCATGGGGTCACAAAAGA
Source organism: Bos indicus (assembly GCF_029378745.1). Taxonomy (NCBI): domain Eukaryota; kingdom Metazoa; phylum Chordata; class Mammalia; order Artiodactyla; family Bovidae; genus Bos; species Bos indicus. The sequence continues at coordinate 48,313,124 of NC_091782.1, read as the reverse complement.
GTCAGATACGACTGAGAAATTGGGCATGCAGACACATACATGCTCAGTTAGAGGGACTAGACAAGCTGAAAAGAGATTTATATCTGCATTTTCGCTCTTTGTAATGAACAAGTCTATACGAGGAAAGAAAACTTAATACAGCCTTTGTCTTTTAACATCAAGATAGAAGCTAAAACTTCATCGTCCAGTTCAAATAGAGAAAAGAATTGAGGTCCTTACTTAAATGGTTTCCTATGCAAGGCCACCAGATTTCTAGCACTAGAGAGAACAAAGGTACTTCTGATATCCTAGTGCTGTGTCTCTGTTGCAAAGTCCCGTTTGAGATCATAATAGGATATTGATTACTTTGGATGCCATACAAAGCTGAATTGCATTTCTTGGTGGAGCAGTAAAGGTCACTGTTTGATTACTCAATAACTTTTCAAATACAAGAAATGCTATTTAAAAGTATGCTTGAATGATTGGGCTGTATTATAAGAAGGAGACGAGGGGATGGAAATTCTTTCATAAAGATAGGTGATGGTTCTTTCATAAAGATAGATGTTAAATTCTATAAGCTTTTTTTAAATTTATGTTGGACATTCTGTAATATGTTTTATACTAGAACATAAACCACAAAATTAAATTATGAATGCAATTTTTACATGTTATGATCCATGTGATATCTAATCTATGAAACACATAATCCACTTGTTTTTTAGATATTAATTGAATTTGTTACCAGGACCAGCTTATATCTAATAACATTTATTTTCTGAAGTCATACATGTAAGGCATTCTATATTAGATTACAGAATATATGAAAAATATTAAAACACATAGAGAATATAAGTGGTATACTTCATTATTTTGTACTCTAAATTTCTATTCTTTCCCCCTTTTACTTATTAAAATTAATATAAAATATCTTATTTGTATTGTATCAACTACAAGTTATAAAATTAAGATCACCTTATATCATTTTTTATTGATTTTCCCTCTTTGTATCTCACTGGAAGTATACCCTTACAAATATTAGATATATTTGAAAATTGATTCTTAATTATTGCATAGTATTCCAAATTATGAATAGAGGATGCAGTACTTAACCTGTTCATTTGTCTTCATAATCCCTCCCCCAGATTATGCTGCTCATGTGACCTATTGTTTGACTGTTAAGAACCCTGTCTGGTGAAGGGTGAGATTATCTTCTATGGCCCCATTAGTCTTCTTTCATATCATCACTGTATTCTTTCACCCGATTCCCTGTTTGACATTCCAGATTTCATGCTAATCGTTGGCAACATTGCTCCATCCTAACTCTCACTATTTGCCCAAACAAGGATTCATCTTTGATGGGCTGAATGGCCTTGATCTGTTTTGGCAAGAGAAAGACATCCACTGAGTCTGTTGCAAGGCTTCCCTGTCTTTCAGTGTCTCTCAGAGTTCACTCAGACTCATATCCACTGAGTTGGTGATAATATCCTTGAATCCATGTTATCATGAAATCGGGAATATGCTCCAAAAAGAGGAGTCAAAATAGAAGTTTTGTGAAACTTAAGAAAAAAAGGCTCTAGTCATTTAATGGATACTGAACTTCTACAAAATTCAAAACAGTGACACTAACTTTTTGATAAAGGCAGTGGCCACCCACTCCAGTCCTCTTGCCTGGAGAATCCCATGGACGGAGGAGCCTGGTGGGCTGCCATCTATGGGGTTGCACAGAGTCGGACACGACTGAAGTGACTTAGCAGCATAGCCACAACTAAAGAAAAAGGAATTTCATAGCAAATGTTCATCACAACTGAAATATTTTATGCATTTGCTGTCGTCATTTAATATTCTGTACATGGTTTAGTTGGTATCGACTTAGTTCATCCTGACTCTTCTGTAAGTAATATTTCTATTACTTGAGATAAAGAGCTTGACTTAGTATCATTTTAACTGAACTTGGTGGAGCCAACTGAATTCATTGTCTGTTTGATTTGTGGATAAAGTAGAATACATCCCTGTTTTCCAAAACTGACCATTTAACCAAGTTGGGCAGTTAGACAAGGATGCTTTATTTTATGTCTTTTTAATAATATTTTAATTATTTGAATAACACATCAATTTATTTTTATAGTGACTCAGTTTCCAAATAGCTCCCATTAATTCACATGTACACTTAAATTTATTTCAAGCCAATGAGTTCCATTCAGCGAATTACATGCCCTACTTAAATTATACTGAGTCTTTTCAGATTATGTCATTGTACTGAGATAAACATTTTTTTGCTGTGATGTTATCATGTTCTGTGACTTCTCAGTATAATTTCTCCCTCCTTCATGTTTGTGTGAACTCTCTCTTTTTAAAAAAGTACTTGAAGAATCAAGCAGTTTGGCTGGATTTATAAATTTTTTAAATCACTTGTATAATTAGATAACCCCTTACAGTGCTATGTATTAAAGCTGGCTTACAGCTCAACATTCAAAAGCTAAGATCATGGCATCAAATCCCATCTGATACCATCCCTTCATGACAAAGAGATGGGGGGAAAAGTGAAAACAGTGACAGATTTTATTTTCTTGGGCTCAAAAATCACTGCAGACAGTGAGTGCAGTCCCAAAACAGACACTTGCTGCTTGGAAGAAAAGATATGACAAACCTAAACGATGTATTAAAAAGCAGAGACATCACTTTGCCAATAAAGGTCCACATAGTCAACGTTTTGGTTTTTCCAGTAGTCATGTACGGATGTGAGAGTTGGACCATAAAGAAGGCTGAGCACCAAAGAATCGGTACTTTTGAAATGTGGTGTTGGAGAAGATTCTTGAGAGTGCCTTGGAAAAGCAAGATCAAACCAGTCAATCCTAAAGGAAATCAAACCTGAATATTCATTGGTAAGACTGATGCTGAATCTCCCAATACTTTGTCCACTTGATGCAAAGAACTGACTCATTGGAAAAGATCCTGATTCTGGTAAAGACTGAGGGCAGGAGGAGAAGGCAGAGACAGAAGGTGGGATGATTTGATGGCATCATCGACTCAATGGATTTGAGTTTGAGCAAACCCCAGGAGATGGTGAAGGACAGGGAAGTCTGGTGGATACAGTCCACCGAAAATTCAGATGCCTGTAAGGGGAGACTCCAGCCAGTGAGATCAAAATACCCAAGTGAATTCTCACATCTTCACACGTCCAGCTGTCTTCCCACTTCCCATAAACTTGTCACCAGATTCTTTTCCTTTAAACTAACGTTTAAAATGTCAATCCTTTTTGTGAAACTAAAGACATTCTTCTCAGTTCAGTTCAGTTCAGTCCCTCAGTCATGTCTGACTCTTTGATACCCCATGAATCGCAGCACGCCAGGCCTCCCTGTCCATCACCAACTCCTGGAGTTTACCCAAACTCATAGCCATCGAGTCAGTGATGCCATCCAGCCATCTCATCCTCTGTCATCCCCTTCTCCTCCTGCCCCCAATCCCTCCCAACATCAGAGTCTTTTCCAATGAGTCAACTCTTTGCATAAGGTGGCCAAAGTATTGGGAGTTGCAGCTTTAGCATCAGTCCTTCCAATGAACATCCGGGACTGGTCTCCTTTAGGATGGACTGGTTGGATCTCCTTGCAGTCCAAGGGACTCTCAAGAGTCTTCTCCAACACCACAGTTCAAAAGCATCAATTCTGTGGTGCTCAGCTTTCTTCATAGTCCAACTCTCACATCCATACATGACCACTGGAAAAACCATAGCCTTGACTAGATGGACCTTTGTTGGCAAAGTAATGTCTTTGCTTTTTAATATGCTATCTAGGTTGGTCATAACTTTCTTTCCAAGGGTAAGTGTCTTCTAGTCACATGTTAATAAAATATATTCTGCAAATACATTGATGAGGAAGAAGCAGTGCAATGTTACATTAAAACTTTTCAGTTTGCTTATGCACTTACATAATTGAGACAGCTTTTCAATTTGGAAAATCTTTTCCCTATAGTGTAATCAAATATTTTAAAATATGCTTTACTGAGACACTACGTTTTTTTTTAAACTGGACATCCATAATAATTTGCACATTGTTTCATTGTAGCATTTTCATCCTATTGAATAAATAATGTTTATAAATTTATTCTTGCAAATGGGCTGTGAACTCCTCAGGAACAGGGATGGGGTTTGATTCATATTTATGTACTCATCAACTAGTTAGTGGGTAAGGTCTAACCACTACCTCTCTACCTCCTTAGAATTGCAATTCAGACCAGTATGGACCCCTGAGAGCTGAGAATACTTGAGGCCAAGGAATGACCAGAAACAGCCAGAAAGAAATTGAACCAGTGCACAAGGGTCAACTATGTTTAAGGAGAAATGGGAATTAAACCAGAGAGTAACCATATCCAGGTGTCGGTTCCAAAAGGCAAGTGTGGAACCAATAACAGCAGCCAAAACAAGAGACGGAAAATCAGGTAAATGCAATGACGAGATGATGGTGAGATGCAGAGGGCAGATGAAGGGAGGGAGTGAAGAAATGTGAATATTTATAGTATTGGGGCACTCGGAGGCTGATGTGGGGGCTCTACTTAAGCAGGTTTTCATGTTTTGTGAAAACAAGAAGAATCACACCGGCACACACGCATACGTGTGCACACACAGAAAGGGAAAGGGAGACACACAGGAAGCTTATGTTAACACATGTAAGATCAGCTGGCGCCGTTTATGGGCCCCTTTCCTGGAGAAGGAAAAGGCCACCCACTCCAGTATTCTGGCCTGGAGAATTTCATGGACTGTATAGTCCATGGGGTCGCAAAGAGCCGGACACGACTGAGCGACCTTCACGTCATGTCACGTTATGTCTGGGCCCTTTTGGGCTTCACAGGTGGTGCTAGTGGTAAAGAGCCTGCTGCCAATGCAGGAGACACAAGAGACGTGGATTTGATCCCTGGGCTGGGAAGATCCTCTGGAGAAGGGCTTGGCAATCCACTCCAGTACTCTTGCCTGGAGAACCCCATGGACAGAGGAGCCTGGTGGGCTACAGTCCATGGGGATGCAAAGAGTCGGACACGACTACCGCTATAAGCGACTTAGCACACGGCACACGCCTGGCCCTTTGGTGACATTCTTTGTCTAATCCAAGTCCAGGATACCTTGACGATGATAATGATGTTGATAATAATAGTTATTTGAAGCCTATTTGCTCAAAATGCTATGGGAAATTAAGTAGGAATATAGTACTAGTCAACATTGATTTAAATAGAAGTCCCTTGCAGATAATAAGAGATTGACATATAGCTACCAATTTGCTTTGAAAAATAAGAAAGCATCAACAAATATATAAATAAGGAAAAGGTTAACAGATACATGAAGTTTACGCCTAGGCATAATGTTTCTGAAGGTGCATGTAGAAGTGGTGCGTTTGCTGGTTGAGACATGAATAGGCAGTCAAGTCAGGGGCATGGTGCCGGGGGTCACTGTCCCCGTGCTTTCATGCTGCTAAGTCACTTCAGTCGTGTCTGACTCTGCGACCTCATAGATGGCAGCCCACCAGGCTCCGCCGTCCCTGGGATTCTCCAGGCCAGAACACTGGAGTGGGTTGCCATTTCCTTCTCCAATGCGTGAAAGTGAAAAGTGAAAGTGAAGTCACTTAGTCGTGTCTGAGTCTTTGCGACCCCATGGACTGCAGCCCACCAGGCTCCCCCATCCATGGGATTTTCCAGGCAAGAGTACTGGAGTGGGTTGCCATTGCCTTCTCCTAAAGAGTGTTCTGTGAACTCTTCTGGATTGATTTCTTTAAGGTTTGATGGAGAAAGCAGTAGGAATTCGGGAACTGTTTGAATAATGGGTGGGAGAGCTTGGAGAACAAGAATGCATTCCAAAGACGCCCAGAGAGCAGAGCAGCGGCGGAAAGGGCAGACAGAAGGGCTCACCTGGAAGGAATGGAGACGCTGGATCGGGGAGCAGGCAACTCCATATAAAGTTTAAATGCATGAGATGTTTTCATTTCCTCAAGACAACAGATAACTGCGGACGTTCCTATGAGCACGTGATCTCTGGTCCTGTTGTCCTGAGTTGTGCTCAGTTCTAAATGAACCTGAATTGTTTCTGATCTTGTTAGAGTTGTGCAACTTACATTCAGGAGCTTATTACGCAACTTAGATAGATGTTTCTTCTAGATATTATATCTTCGAAGCTGTCTGCATTTTGTAAGGATTTGACCTTCCCTCACTGAGTAATGGTATTTCTATATTCTGAAACAGTCCCTTTGGGACAACACTTAGGGAGTTTCCTGTTTCCTGTCAGTGTGGTTTAACCTATACAGTGGAGAGAAGGGTTGCAGAGACTTAAATGTTTCAAAGTAAAGCTCGTTTGGGTTGCATAAAGCAATCGCTACTTGAAGCGGAGAAAGCATCGGCTCGCCCAGGTTTTTACTGAGAAATCTTGAAAAGCTGGGCTTTTGTCACTTTTCTTGTGCCCTTGTTTTAAAGTCTTCCAAACAGATAGCATTTATAAAGTCTCAAAAAACTTGATGTGTCTTTGCAAAGAGAACTCAGAGGAGGTTTCCTCTCCTCCTCCTGTTTGCTGGGTCTTGTGTTTCCATCTTTTTGTGATATTTTAATGAGCAGGGAGTTATTCACAATTAATGATAGCCAATCACTACAGTGGGGAATATACACTTATAAAATGATGACAGATAGCCACACACCGTGTGGTGAGCAGGGCATACAAATCACACCATAAGCAGAAAGTAGTTATGCTCGATTGGGCCAATTAAATGTTTTCTTTAAAAAAAAAAAATAACTCCAGTGAGAATATTTTACAAAATGACTTTTTAATCATCTGTAGAACTGCTAAAATTATTGTCTCATAATAGTTTTAAAGTATGGCATGTGTAGAATTAATTGTAATCCCTTTGCCTAGCCATGGGGATTCTTCCCCAGAAACCTGTTTACTTGAAACTTCTTTTTAATCACAGACTTAATATCAACCCACTCTCCTTTTAAATAAAATGACAATATTTTCTAGGATTAGAAAACGTGATGTTTGGCTTCCGTAAACAAGCAAGTATTACCCACTCTGTACAGCCAGATTTAGGGGGCGGGGGCAGAATACTTTAAACAGCTATGCCTTGTCACCTCATAGTTAGACTGTCCCCACCAGATTGGAATTTATCCAAGGGTTGAGGGAGACTTCTGTGAAGCTTCAGCAAAAAACCTACGTTTTCTATTGGCTTACTCTAGAAGGAAGCCAAGGTGTTACAAGGTCACAAATTCAATAAAATCAAAATTGTTTTCATTGTCTTCCATCACAACAGTTTAAATCCTTAGTTTGGATTTTTCTAGATTTTTTATGTATACCTACAATATGTTGATTCAATTTCTTTTTCACATGATAATAAATTACATGAATTTTCAAAATATGACTTACTTTTTTTGGTCCCACCTTAATGGTTGCGTGATTCATTTAATTAATAAAACTAGTACCAAGGACTGGAGAAGGAAATGGCAACCCACTCCAGCGTTCTTGCCTGGAGAATCCCATGGATGGAGAAGCCTGGTAGGCTGCAGTCCATGGGGTCGCACAGAGTCGGACACGACTGAAGCGACTTAGCAGAAACAGCAAAAGTGCCAAGGAAGAAACATATCTTCCCTTGATTATTTTGAAATTTATACACTCTCCCCTATTTCTATTTTCTCAATCTTGTCTATAGATCAATGGCACTACTGGTGAAAAAAACAAAAACAAAAACCCTGCCAATGCAGGAGATGCAAGAGACACACGTTCGATCCCTGGGTCAGGAAGATCCCTGGAGGAGGGCACACCAACCCCTCCAGTGTTCTTGCCCGGGGGATCCCATGGACAGAGGACCTTGTGGGGCTACAGTCCATGGGGTCACACAGAGTCGGACACAGCTGAAGTGATTTTGCATGCACACACACGTAGATTCACCTGAAGATAAGATTTCTCAAATGCCTCTGAGTGAGTCACCTTCTGTCTTCCACAGCCCACCTGAGGTCGAACAGCTTCTGGGGGAGAAGCTACAGTGGGCTTATCATGAATTTTCCTTTGTTTCCTGGCTTCTCATATATTCCTCACCTTTTCTAGACAATATAGCTTGAAGGGATGTGTTTGTTGTAGAGTTACAGCCTCATTCAGGATGTGTGAAAGGAAGCTGTTTTTCTCACCAAAAGAATACCCAAATATAATCACTTTATGAAAGCTGATCTATCTTACAGAATGAAAATGAAGTTTCCAGACTTTAAATTTACACAGTGCTACCTCCAAAGTCTGAGGTAAGGAGTCTGGCCAACTCTATGCTCCTGCTGCTGCTAAGTCGCTTCAGTTGTGTCCAACTCTGTGCGACCCCATAGACGGCAGCCCACTATGCTCCCCCGTCCCTGGGATTCTCCAGGCAAGAACACTGGAGTGGGTTGCCATTTCCTTCTCCAATGCATGAAAGTGAAAAGTGAAAGTGAAGTCGCTCAGTTGGGTCCTACCTTTAGCGACCCCACGGACAGCAGCCCACCAGGCTCCTTCCTTCTTGGGATTTTCCAGGCATGAGTACTGGAGTGGGGTGCCATTGCCTTCTCCAGGCCAACTCCATGGATTATCCTAATTTGTTTCTCTTGGTCTCTGTGTTGGTTTCTTCACTTTCACCATCTTTATAGCTTCTAAGTTTTCAAATTGAGCCCCGGTCTTCATATTATGTATAAATAGTAAGATATGCATTAGGCCAGACTCAAGTGGGTGGGTGACTTAGAACAAAACTAGAGAAATTTCCAAAACAGATAACTTCTATCATTCTGAATAAGATCTTTGATCACACGAAGTAAAGGTAATCTCTTTCTACACTGAAAACTCTGAATTTAAATTCAGTGTAGGTCTTATTGTTAAGAAGCCAAAACTTAGAAAGATTTTATAAAATAGCAAAAAGCTAAATATTCTCTAAATTCTCAGTTCTAGTTCTCATTAGCATATTTAATTGTTCCCAATAAGACCTCTTTGCAACAGAAATAGAAAGGCAACGTGTGTCAGTGTGCTGATGTGTGGTATCATTTGAAATTCACGCAGGGTCTCCATCTACCTGCTGTGCTTCATTTCAGTATACATTTCTATGATTAATTTTGTTTTTCTTCAGTACGTCAGAATGTTCTCAGTGATTTGTGTTTATGCATCTTATGCTGTGGATTAAAGTGGACTTATGATTCCTAAGAAGTGAGCTGTTTCTGAATTTGAACTCTTAAGACTATCACAGAAGACCATAGATCTGGATTCTTCAGTTGAGATTGACAGTCCCACACATGCCTGACCCCAGAATCCCTCAAGAGAATCCAAACAGTCTGTGAACTCGGATGAGATTAAGTGCTTCTTTATTTTCACGAATATGCAACAAAAAATTTCAACATTTTCTTTCATGTTTAAGATTGCCCCCAAACCATGGTAGTATTAGCTGTACTTTTGATTTCGTCACCAGTAAAAATCACAAGTACATTTACATCACATCGTTACAGATATCCTGGAATATGATTTATGTTCTCACGCCTTTGCCATTGTGGTGGTTCACCTCTTGATCTTGTTATTTAATAAATTAGTGAGGAAGTGTGCACATTATTTCCGTATCTTTAGCATAGTCTGTCTCCTTTTGTAATCTTAGGTATTTTATTTTATGCATTTAAAAATGTTGTTTGGAGAATGAACTCATGGCTTTCATCAGACTGCCATAGTCCATGACTCAAGAAGGGTGAAGAAACCCCACTTCAGGTTATATAAAAATATAGATCACTTAGGGACTTCGTTGGCTACTCAGTGGTTAAGACTCTGCACTTCCACTGCAGGGGGCACAGACTCGACCCCTGGCCAGGGAACAAAGATCTCATGTGCCATGCTGCGTGGCCAAAAAAATAGATGTAGGTCACTAAGACATCTTAGTTTCAAAGTGGAAAAAATATGCTCATTTTCTTCTGCACAGCTTCTAGTACATCAGGTCTGAATTAAAGACTATATCTACATTTTCCATAAGATCTATCTTCATGTTCCTACAAAATGTATTAATGTATCATTTTAAAAGAATTTATTGAGCTTTTACATGTGTTAGCTTCTAAGCAAAGGGCTGAAAAATAGAATAGTAATGGTCCCTCCTCTCAACAGTTTCACAGTCAAGCTGAGCTGGCCAGGTTATGACTTACAGAACAACTGGAGCATAATCGTGTTCTAAATACTCAATAAATGTTAACAATAAGTATGAAAGTAGAGAGGGAAAATAAAAAGACAGGCATATGGACCCCAAATGATGTGTAAACTTGCAAGGAAGGAGGCTGTCTGAGCTGGAAAGTAGACATTGTGAGATGAAGATAAGGGGCAGAGCTGGACAGGAAGGGTCCCCTCTGGGCTCTCATCCCACTTTATTTTTCATCACAGGACTTAAAAAAATCTGAGAGGTATGTATTTATTTAATTACCAACAGTGGGACATAGCTGAAGTGTTCAATTAAGATTTTTAAATGGAAAGAAGGAAAGCGGGAGGGAAGAAGGAGCGAAGGGAGGGAGAAAAAGAGAGGGAATGAGGGAAGAGAAAAAGGAAGAAAGGATAATCGCATGAATGGACGGGTAATCTTTTCAAATGCCTGTGCGAGATCACAGATCTGCTCTACAGTAGAGTTTACCATCTCTCATGCACATGTTTGTAATCATGGGACATGGAGCAATGGCAAAGTTTTCATCTCACACTACAGGAAGAACTAAATTTCATTTTTGAGGTTTAAGACGTTAAGGATTAAGATTTATAAATATGTAAAATGCCATGGACGTCACTCAGTCTTGCCTGACTCTTTGAGACCCCATGGACTGTAGCCCACCAGGCTCTTCTGTCCATTTCCTTCTCCAGGGCATCTTCCCAACCCAGGGATCGAACCCAGCTCTCCCGCATTGCAGGTGGATTCTTTACTGTCTGAGTCACCAGGAGCACTTATTATAATTAAAATTTTAGATCCAGGGGTGACAACAGATAGTAGTTAGGCATCAGAGAAATGTTATACATTTGAAATTTAAACATTTAATTGCATGAACTAGCTCCACTTATTTTAGCTTTTTCAACCCCGGTTCTATTATAGGGCTTTCCCAGTGGCTCACTCAGTAAAGAATCTGCCTGCAATGCAGAAGACCCTGGTTCAGTCTCTGGGTTGGGAAGATCCTCTGGAGAAGGAAATGGCCCACTCCCGTATTCTTGCCTGGGAAATCTCATGGACAGAGGAGACTGGAGGGCTACCGTCCATGGGTTTCAAGAGTTGGACATGAGGTAGTGACTAAACCACCACCATCTGACTATTACAGAGAACAGAGAATGCTATGATATATCACTACTTATGCCAAAGGATTATTTTGAGACTCAAATGTGATAATACTTAGGGAAAGTGAAAGACAGTGAAGTTGCTCAGTCGTGTCCGACTCTGTGCGACCCCATAGACAGCAGCCCACCAGGCTCCCCCGTCCCTGGGATTCTCCAGGCAAGAACACTGGAGTGGGTTGCCATTTCCTTCTCCAATGCATGAAAGTGAAAAGTGAAAGTGAAGTTGCTCAGTGGTGTCCGACTCCTAGCGACCCCATGGACTGCAGCCCACCAGGCTCCTCCGTCCATGGGATTGTCCAGCCAAGAGTACTGGAGTGGGGTGCCAGTGCCTTCTCCAATACTTAGGGAAGCAGTTCTTAAACGGGAGTGCTGTACATATGAAGCGTAGTTGTTATTGTGATCCACCATTTCCCAAAGTACCAAGTGATGATCCTAGCGGACGTATCAGTATTAACCTTGTATCTGGAAGGATTACATAAATAATTATCATTCACTAGACTCTGGGACCCTGATATAATACTAATTATGTGTACTAACATCTCACCCAAGTCATCTTTCTGATCTCTCGATTTGACTACATAATCACAGTTATTAAGAACAGCAAGAAAAAAAGAGCTTGGAATGAATTGCAATGCTCAAAAAGGTGAACCAAGCAAAACTTCAATGATAAGTTGCAAGCCTAGAGTTTCCTTCAAAGAAGACAGGGGTGGATTTCACTTGTTATTATTTAACATCTCCAGCCCTGGCAAGGTAAGAGTCTGGAAATGAAAAACAACATGGGCAGGGTGTGTGAATCAGGATTGTCCCCACATGCCAGCATCCTGAAGGCTAACCACCCTGTCAGAAGAAGCCACAGGAACTCAGCTCACTTCTGTTAATACCTTCCATCAAGTTGACCCCAGTGATGGGAAATGATTCCTCCATAGGCTATAAATCATTGCAGCCCTCAGATGGGAACACACATTGTCTCAAATGGAGTGCCTGGCTAGAGTGAACCAATTAATTCTCCGCCAGGAAGACTGTATACTTATTTTGCTTTCCAGATCTTCAAAGAGCGGTGAAAGAATTAAGTAACCACCGAAATATTTAAACGGGCATCAACAAATGAGCAAATCAGACAGACTCGCTCTTCACAGCTGTTCTCCGTCCAGTGCATATGGCACAAGGGAAGGGACAAGTCTTGCCTCTCGTGTACGTGCTTCTGTGTCTGTCTGAGTGCGCACGCGCAGAAGCCTACGCGCGCACATGTGTGGGAAGGGCTTTGGAACAATTTACAACTGCCGGTCTTCTGATGAATGAAGGTATTAGAAGAGCAGATGTAGGGCATGAGGCTAGAAAGTGAAAAGCTAAGCATTGCCTTGGAGCGCCAGGAAATGGGGCCAGCATGGTGAAAACCATCAAGTTGCCTGGGCTGTGAATGTTTTAATGTACAATAAAGCACTTTGATAGCTGCCTTAAAAAAAAAAAAAACTGGTAATGTTTGCAAGTGTTTCCTGAAGGCCTCACTGAAATACCACCAGCAGCTAACAAAGGGGAAAGGGTTAGTCGTCATCAATAATACGGGGAAAGTTGCTAAATGACTCTGGCAAACAGCACAGTAAGTGAAAAGATTGGGGTGCAGTGTGGGGCCACTACAAGGAACACCACCTGATCTGGGGAACGATGCTCCTCCCATGGGGTAATGTGGAGTCCAGAAGGCATTGTTTCTCCGCCTTAACCTTTGTAACTGCTGCAGGAGACTTTCGCCATCAGAGTTTAGTTAGTCTTAAGTTGTTGCTATTTAGTCCCTAAGTCATGTCTGACTCTGTCAGACACCATGGATTGCAGCACACCAGGCTTTGCTGTTTTTCACTATCTCCTGGAGTTTGCTCAAGCTCAGTCTTCAATTCTGACCCCTTAATTGGCAACTTACACCTTCCAGAATTATCTGTTGGACAAAGTTAAAAAAAACAAACAAACAGGCATTCCCATGCCTGCCCATAAAATATGTCTTACATCTGAGAAGACTTAACCCAAGACCCTGAATAGAGAGAAATCATAGTTTCTTCCTGATAGTATAGGTCCCTGGGTGCGATGGAAGGAGTGTAGAGACTGTATCCCCAGTATCTCACAGACCGTTCCTTGTTTAAGGGAGAATCACTTTTACTCCTTAGACCTGTTTGTTTCTCCCTGTTTACTATAACCACTCCCTCACTTATAAGGGAAGCTTGCTTGTAAATTACTGCTATTGCTAGAAAACTATCGAAAAGAATGCAAATAGCAGGACTTCCCTGGCAGTTCAGTGGTCAAGACTCTGCACTTCCAGTGGTCTAGAACTAAGTTCAGTGGTTCAATCCCTGGTCTAGAACTAAGATCCCATTTGCACGATGCAGTCAAAAAATTAAAACAAACAAAAGAATGCAAATGGCAGTCTATCATTGCTTCTAGAAAAGGTGTTATGTAAATCTCAAATGCTGTAAGTGAATAGACCTTTCCTATCTAGAGAATAACATATTTAAATGCTTATCCAGTCATTTGACCTACGTACCAATGAAAGGACCAGTTATTATGTAGGTAGGTGAGCGTCTTTTAAGTCTTTGATACATTTGAATGAAGTCAGTGAATTTATTAACTTAGTCAGTAGATAACCTAACTCCATTTTCCATCCAATGAATAGATTTGAATGGAAGAGTATACAAATGAATTATTGTTCCTTGTGAACTAAGTACGTCAAAGAAACAAAAGCATTTTCTCGATATTTTGAAATGCACACATTGTTAAAATTTCAGACTGTAACTTTAAGTCTTCATCCTGTAGATTTGTTTCTGAGCTATTAATTTGCTATCATGTTTTGGGGGAACTTGTCAAGTTCAAATTTTTTTCTTTTCCCCATATCTGCAAAATATGCACTCATTTGAATTATGACTTTCCTACAGGAACTAACAGCTGTATGTGCAAATCATGCATATAAATCAATTACCAAGGCCTATGTACTATAAATGCACCCATTAATTAAGCAATGTCAGATGCTATGAACCATGAAGTTCATTACATCTTTAGCATTCAAAACCAAGGATTATTTGAAGAAGAAATACTAAGTTTACCTAATAGTTAATGAAATTAAGCCGGGTTGTTGCCAACATTTTTATTTTATGCCTAATTCAGTGTTTAAATGTTTATGAATAAAACACTAACTGCTGAAAGCAGATATGTTGAAATGTAATTACTGGTAAGTTATAATGCACTTGAGGACTCATTATACCAGACTTGGGAGTTTTAAGATCACCAGTGTAACACACTCTCCAAAAACATAGAGTTTTTATGGGCTAAAAGCTGGAAAGACATAAATGCTGTTGAATTTGTCCTGGCTGAGTGGAAATTTTGATGATCGCGGTGGTATGATTTATGAGTATAACATTTTCCAGTCATTACGTGGTTGCATTTCAGCATTGTGACATGATTTGCATATGTGAATATCCCAGCAAATTAGCTTCTGATGACTGTTGCATCTGCCTGGATAAAGAAGCCCTTATCTTAAAGTCAATGCAGCTGCTACTACAAAAAAAAAAAAAAAAAACCTGCTTGGAACAGAAATGTTCAGTCTTGTTTCCTTTGAAATCTATAGTCAGTGACTTGACACACATGGGTTCAATTTCAGGGATAAATATATGCTTGAAATGACTGGGTTTACACATCTGTAGACATTTTAACATCCCTTAAGTTGTCTGCCTCACAAAGACTTCCTGGATGGTTCAGAGAAGCCTGACACCTTTTCCCACACCCCTCCGTCTGGGCTTGGAAATCCCATGGCTCTCTTTCTGTCTGCCCCCAATAAATTGCCTCTCCTAATCTCTTACATAGAAACCACACTTACTTCTGACCTATCGTATACTAACTTGTGTTAATATGTGCTCACGTGCCTGTTTTCTCTATGTGTCTACACATACAGTACCTGTATTCCTAATGCTAGCTAACTCTAAGAATTCTATTTACCTCTGTGAGTTAAAGAAAATATTGCTACTCAACTCCAAAATCTTGGAAAAAGAAAGATATTTTTATTTTGTAAACGTGTTTGAACTTCCTAAGTCGTGCGTTTCACACACACAATCAAATAGTTTTATACAGAATCAACTTTATAGAGAAATCATCTAGAAGAAGCTAATAAGATGATCAATTTTTGGAAATGAAGTATATTAGAAATAATTTTGCAAGTTTACTTGCCCTGCCATATTGGTTAAGTTTTACTATCTTTAGTCTCTGAATATGCTATATTTTCATTCCAGCGTACTGTTACCTATCTATTTTGCTTATATTTCCCAGACAGAATCCCCACCCTTTTCTTCCTCGTTTTCTTTCTCCAAGCATAGATTTTAAATAATTCTGTTTTTTTTTTTCAATTTTGACATTGTTTATGCATGTTTACTTCTTCTGGGCTTTAATAACATTGACTTAGTTCTCAGAAGCTTGCATCATTCTCTTGCTTTACGACTCCTTGCTTTATGGTGTTTTGTCTCTATATATTCTATTGATGTCTCAACATCTAAGCTCATCAACTCTTTTCACATGTACTTAGATTGATTTTATCAGTCTCTACTACTCTAAGTCATTGGATAGAATCCAAACTGCAGAAATACTATATATTTTAAAATATTTTCATCATTTTTAATTTCATCTCTTTCAGGGTTTCTGTAACAAGATTTAACTTGTTCTTAATCTGAGAATTTTGAAACCTGCTTTCAAAAATTGGGGAATTCTGTTTGCTCAATATACCATTAAATCTATTTATTATTTTCTACTCCTGAAATGAATAATTACTTTTCTCCCACAATTCCCAATTCCTTTATGTCACTCCCCAGTTCTTCATCATGGGAGAAATTCAAACAAGTTACAGTTTCTGTATTTCTTAAATTGATAGAAAGATCATTATGTCTTTACTAAGACAATCAAAGAAAACAAACAAACAAACAAAAAAGAAAGAGAGAAAGCTAAACGCCAAAGAACTGATGCTTTTGAACTGTGGTGTTGGAAAAGACTCTTGAGAGTGCCTTGAACTGCATGGAGATCCAACCAGTCAATCCTAAAGGAAATCAGTCCTGAATATTCATTGGAAGGACTGATGCTGAAGCTGAAGCTCCAATACTTTGACCATATGATATTAGAAATGACTCATTAAAAAAGGCAGTGATGTTGGGAAAGATTGAAGGCAGGAGGAGAAGGGCCTGACAGAGGATAAGATGGTTAGAGTGCATCAGCAACTTGATGGACATGAATTTGAGCAAGCTCTGGGAGTTGGTGATGGAAGGGGAAGCCTGGCATACTGCTGGGGTCACAGAGAGTCAGGTGTGACTGAGGGACTGAACTGAATTAAAGACAATCAAGAATTGATTGGATCCTAACTGACCTAGGATTTCAGAAAATGAGTTGAAATATATCAGTACATCTGTAGGCCAGTTCTGTAATTAGGAAGCAGGTCCCAAATCTTCCTCCTGCCTGTGTAATTAATCCAGATCCAACAGTATCATGAATATGGAGAATTGGTAGCGTTCTCAGAGTTAAATATTAGAAGCAATCTCAAAGGTTTCACTGCTCAGTATTAAGTTTCTTTTGTTTACCTTCTGATAAATGATACTGCCCACACTTGGTTTGCCTGGTGTCCTCAAAATCCAGTTTCTGGTTCAGGTTCACTGATCTCAGAGACCGAATGGTTGGTACTCAGGATAGAGAAAATGTATTGTTAGTTACACAGATGCTATACCTGCTTTTTATAAAGATTTTTAGGTTTTGCTTTCAAATCTATCTCAATTTCCTAATAGTCACATGATTTGTAACATGAATCCAACCTAATTCTGGGCTTCTCTAACTGGTGGATTAAACTTATCTTTCTCATGATTGATAAGCTGTCACTCCAACATTTTTTTCTAGTTCACCAGGTTGTGTTATTAATATTTATTCTCTTATTTATTTGTGTATTTCTATCTTTAAATATTTATTTGCTTTTACTTAGTGGGATTACTATAGACAGAAGAGGTAGAACTTAGGTCTAAACTTTCCATATTTGCTCAAGACCTTCCATCACTATCTACTTTTCAGTTTCATTGCTATAATCTCATATTTTAGATTCAGCTATTACTAACTTGTTATTTGTATTATGCACTTTCAAAGCTAGGAATTATACTGACATGTGCATCATTTTTTTTTTTTTTTTGGAGCGGGTTGTAAGTTTTTATTTTTATTTTATTTTTTTTAATTTTATTTTATTTTTAAACTTTACAATATTGTATTGGTTCTGCCATATATCGCAATGAATCTGCCATAGGTACATCCAACATTTGCCATAAATTATTGGATGTAGCAGCTTCCTCATTTGATGTGCTATAATGTGATCAATCTTTCACTTCCTTGAGTAATTATTTTGGGGCAAAATGTACTATTGCATATAAAAGAATGGCTGTCTGTCACCTTTACACAGACATGACTCGACTTTAGGTATAGAAATCTCCAGGTCTAAGGCTTTCTCACAGAACTATAAAGATCTATTCCACGGTCATGTTTAATGTTATAGAGGAAAAGCCTGAGGCCAACTTGCATTTTCTCTTATGTTTGGCATTCTGGTTTTTCTTCTTGTTTGCATGTAGATATTTTGTTCCTCGAAATTTGAGATTTTTTTTCCAGGATATCACTAGGTCTTGATCTCTGTTAAACTGAATATTGTGTAAGCCCTTAAAATATGCAAATGGGAGATGCAGCCAGTCCAGAAAGATTTTTTTCCTAAATTACTGGGCTTTTTAAAAAAATTATTTATTCTCTTCTATCCACTCTGGTCTTTGTTTCTGCAATTTTCAGGATTCTTATACTGGTTTTCCTACCTTGTCCTTCATGTTTCTTAACTTATTCTTAATTGATCCATTTTTTATTTTTCTCTTTTCTATAATTTTTGAGAAAATTCCCTTAGTCTTTTATTTTACCTCTTCAAATTTTGACAGAAGTCAGAATCTTGTCCATTGTTGCAATGACTTATATTGGAAAGGATTTTTGCCTTTCAAATTTATCTGTATTTTTAGTTGCCTGTTTTTCCTCACAGTGCCAATAATTATACATTTAACCCTTGAGCAACATGGGAGTTACGTATGCCAACACTCCACTCAGTTGAAAATCCGTGAATAACGTGTAGTTTTCCATTCTTTAAAAGTTAAATCATCATTTTCGTCTAAAGACAATTTAGACATTTTGGACTCTATGCCAGTTTATAAAGGAAACCTAAAATAATTGTTTACCTCTCAAGCATTCAGTTTATCTAAAATGGGTTCAAGTAGTTAGCATATATGTTTAAAGAAAAACGTATACAGGTCACAACTTTAAACTGGTTGGGATTATTGTTTGATGTATGAAGAAGGAGCCCCACCCATCCCAGTGTTCAAAAACCTGAAAACCACTTATGTGTGATTCTAAATGTTACATGTACCGCTTGAGCCCGATTCACTTGGTTCATTCCATTTTTCTACCCACAGACACAAAACTCAATGAAGAGGTAATGAAAGTCTCAGAAGGGTTTAACTAGTTTTTGGAAAGTTCTTTCTAATGACATAGAGGGAGCTCTAGTGATTAATAGTGGAATCATTAAAATGAGCCCTAAAATGTAAAGTAAGTCCTTAGCAGACATTAACTTTAGTCACCACAGAAGCTATTTTGTAAAATATATTGAAGAAATTATTGCAGCATTGTGATTGGTAGACTTTGTCTTTAATTCAGAAAGAATTATTTTGAGAAGTTGTTTGAAATCACCATTTGGTAAGAAAGATGGGTCATTAATCATGACAGATGCCAAAGACTTTTGATCACAAAACATTTGAAATGTTTAATCAGGTGACTTGTTTGAGGAGGAATTAAGTTTCTGAGGGCTAGTAGAGTACTAAGATCCGTCATGGTTGAGTTTGTACTTGTGGGCCTATAAATCTAAGAGAGTTAGACTTAACCATCACCTGAAAACTTCCTTACCAAAGTCATACCATGGAAAATAAATACCCAAATCCTCCACCATTAACATTTCTAATAGCCAAGCTCAAGGAGCCTTTAGGAATTTGTAATACCTCTTAAATTTCAATATGGGAATATGATTCATTTTCTTTTTGGCTATGCCAAGCTTAAGAACTTTTTTTTTTCATTTTAGAAGTACTTAACCATTCATGAAATGCTACCCATTTTTACCCTAAATGATCAAGAACTCCTTAAGATTTACATTTTATTTTCTAGTCAATGGATTTTATTTAGTGTTTCAAGTATCAAACAAAAGTGCTCTTTTAAGTATTAAGTTAAAACATATATTTGTAATGAAAATATACAGTCTAAATAAAAGCTTGAATCAAAAATTGTGCTTGGGACCTCCTCGGCAGTCCAGTGGCTGGGACTTTGCCTTCCATTGCAGCTGGGGTCTGTTCATTCCCTGGTCGGGGAGCCAAGATCCCACACGCCATGTGACCAAAAAACCAGAACATATTACAACAGAAGTAATAGTGCAACAAATTCAGTAAAGACTTTTAATATGGTAAAAAAAATCAAAAATACATAAAAAAAAAATAAATCTCCTTTCCAAATAAAGAGTAAGCTTGTTTTCAAATGTGCTTGTTTCTCATATGCATACAGTACATCTGTTTCCTCTGGGGAACGTCACTTGCAGTCCAACAGAGGACTTTGAGTCCGTGATTTAGACCCTCATAGGTGTTAAACTGAACTTCCTTTTTTCGAATAGAGGTTGGACAGCAGGGGCGTGGCTCAGCTCCCAGCAGATGGTAGAATGAAAGAAACGGTAAATGACCCAGCAGGGATACATCTTCTAGTCTTGACAGTCTGTTTGTTGTAACCGTCATAATAAAAAACACCACCTGGGTGATGTAAACAACAGAAATGAATTGTACGACAGTTTAGGAGGCCAGAAGTCTGAAGTCAAGGTATTCGCATCTTTGGCTCCTTCTGAATACTGTGGCAGAAAAATCTTATTTCATCCTCCCTCCTAGCTTCTGGTGATCTGCTGGCCACTGTTGGCATTTTTTGACTTGTACACAGAAGCATCACTCCTGTCTTTGTGATCTGTTCACATGTGGTATCTCCTTGTGTGCGTGTGTGTCTCCAAAGTCCCCACTTCATAAGGAGACCAGTCCTGTTAGACTCGGGGTCTATCCCACTACAGCATGGGGTCTTCCCTCATGGCTCAGTGGTAAAAAACTCGCTTGCAATGCCAGAGACGCAGGAGACGCAGGTTCAATCCCTGGGTCAGGAAGATCACCCGGAGAAGGAAATGGCAACCCACTCGAGTATTCTTGCCTGGAGAATCCCATGGACAAAGAGGCCTGGAGGGCTACAGTCCATGGGTCACAAAGACTCAGACACAACTGAGAGACTGAACACCTGCTACAGCCTAACTCCATCCTAACTCCATCCTGCATTCCATCGGAATGGTCCTGTTTCCAAATAATGTCACATTCTAAGGTACGAGAGGTTAGGACTTCAGCAAGAATTTTGGGGAACACAAGTCAAATATAACACTGCTACACTCTCTGACCTTGTGAGTGTGGGCAGGTTACTTTGCTCTAGGGCTTCCCAGGTGGCGCGAGTGGTAAAGAAGCCACCTGCCAGTGCAGGAGACATAACAGACATGATTCAATGCCTGGGTCGAGAAGATCTTCTGGAGGAGGACGTGACAGCCCCAGCCCAGTATTCTTTCCTGGAGAAGCCTGGACAGAGGAACCTGGCATGCTGCAATCCATAGGGTCACAAAGAGTCGGACACGACCGCTATGACTGAGCACACATGCACTCAGTTGATTTCTAAGTCATTTTCAGTTTCCTCATTGATAAATGTGGTGAAGCATAGCACATTAATGTATGAATACTTAAATATTCCAGTGCAGTGGAATCATACGTTCATAAGACATCTATATACCTTTCACGTATTATGAACAGTACTGATGCAGTGTATCTTGCCTTGATTTGACTTCCACATGGTTGCAAGTTCGTTTAATTTCTACTATTTGTCTACACAAGAAGACACAGAAAACTTTCAAAAGAAATAAATACTACTGTCCAAATATAATTCAGAAAACCAGAAGTAATTGTTAATGCCTAATTGCCTTTTTCAAATGCATTCTGGATATGCTTATATATCTTTATGTAGTGACCTTGGTGATTCACTACTAAAATTTTATCTGCAACATACATTGAAAGCTTAAATATAACAAAGTGATATTTATATAAATTGATATTTATAATTTTTCCCATTGCATATTTAACAAAAAGAAGTGTTGTCCATGGTAAATATTCAGGTTAAAAAAATGAGGTCAAAATTTATGTTCAAAAAATAGTTTTGAGTTCACCTGTCAAATGGGTATATACTTTCTGTATTTTTAACCATATTAAATATTATTTTTGTTTTCCTGAAAAATGCTATACCAACAAGATTTAAGTTACTTAACAGAAATAGTTACCCTACTATGTCATGAGAAGCCTCATTAGTTTTTCTTTGATAATTAGCTATAACTGCATCAAAAATTATTAGCTATAATGAAACAAAGGGTCTCTGGAAAGTGAACCCTCATGAATACTCATGGTGAGTAAGTTGAATTGAAAAAGACTTGATTAAGCAGTATACACCTAATTTCACTTAAAAATGCCGATTTCTCCCTGAAGAGCAACTACAGACTCTATCAAGATGGGACCACTTCATATGAATATCAGTTCATCAAAAAATGTATTTATATGATGTCCCTGACTAGAAGAAAAAGTATATACAGTGTCAGTTCAGTTCAGTTCAGGCGCTCAGTCGTGTCCGACTCTTTGCGACCCCATGAACCGCAGCACGCCAGGCCTCCCTGTCCATCACCAACTCCCAGAGTTCACTCAGACTCACGTCCATCGAGTCAGAGATGCCATCCAGCCATCTCATCCTCTGTCGTCCCCTTCTCCTCCTGCCCCCAATCCCTCCCAGCATCAGGGTCTTTTCCAATGAGTCAACTCTTTGCATGAAGTGGCCAAAGTATTGGAGTTTCAGCTTTAGCATCAGTCCTTCCAAAGAACACCCAGGACCGATCTCCTTTATATTCAAAAGTCAGGTGAACTAATAGTGGTATTATATATCAAAATAGCCATAAAATTGTCAAATCTCATGAAACAGTTTAATTGAATAAATATGACCATTTTGGAGAATTCTCTTCTCTTGTTACAGTCTGAGAAATATTTTTTTTTAATTTTACAGTCAGGTATATACATTCTAAGTTATTGATGGAAATCATTAAGATTTGTAATATTTTTAAATTGGAATATAGTTGGCTTCTGAGAGGGCTTACCAGGTGTCTCAGTGGTAAAGGCAGGTCTCCTGCCTGCCAAAGCAGGAGATGGGAGTTCAGTCCCTGGGTCGGAAAGATCCCCTGGAGAAGGAAATGGCAACCCACTCCAGTCTTCTTGCCTGGAGAATCCCGTGGACAGAGGAGCCTGGCAGGCGATAGTCCATGGGGTCACAAAAGAGTCGGACATAACTCAGTGGCTAAACAACAGCGTAGTTGCTTTACAATGTTGTATTTGTTTCTGCTGCGCAACCAAATGAAACATGCATTCCCTCCCTCTTGGACCTTCCTCCCCTCACCACCAAAGGGAGCTTGGATTAAAAACAATAAAAAAAGGAATGGAAAGGAACAGGGGAAAGAAAAAGCAGTGTGGTGTGAAGTGATAGTAACTGAAGCACATGCTTCCCCACATTCGTGTCAACAGGCTGGGAAGCTTCCCTAATAAGCATTCTAAGCACACTTTGGCATGTGTATTTCAACAATAGTGTCCTTTGGGGGATGGGCCTTCAAGGAAGTTTTCAGGTGAACTTCAGACGTAATTTTCATTACACATTCACAGGATATCCTGCATGGTGACGAGACACATACAAGCAGGGGAAGGATTTGTGTGATATACAGATCTGATGGCTCGTCCCTCCCGAGGTCCTTAGGCTGAGAGCTCCAGTACTAATGGCCGTGGTTCTGCAGTGGTCCCTAGCCCCATTGCTAATAACAGGCCAGCTCCTCTGCTACCTGTAGGTAGTAGATTTATCTGAATTTCTACCTACAAAGTAAACTGAAGATCAAAATTGCAAGATGGAGCCATATTCAATCCAACGTCTGCTTACCTGAACCCGTGTCTAATCAATGATTAACACTGCACCTATTATTCAGTAAATATAAGCCTGTTCAAAACCAATTTTAACTTGAACCTTTGAGTTAAGGACAGAGAGCAGAAAGACAAAGGAAAGAAATGCTACCTTATTTGCTTGATCTTAATATCTTCTTATATAATGCTGAATTTACCACGTAATTGCCTTAGATTGTTTTCTGTTTTGATACATCCATGGGATTAGCCTCACAGAAAACATTTCTATCTATTCTTCACTCATCAATCAACAACCATTAGAATTTATTAATAGCTGCTATAGTATATACTCTTCAGCATATATATTAACATGTATTTTTGTTCATATATCTTGACTCCTCAAATAGATTCCATCAATAGTTAAAAATAGAAATCTTGTCTTACATGTATTTGTAATTCCATAGTGCAATTCTTGGAGTGTAGTATGTGGTTTACAATTAATGTGAGTTTAACTACCGAAATAACCACAGTCATAGTATTAGTGGACGCCTCTCTATGGAGTAATTACAGAGGGGTCCACCCAGTTTTAGACAAGGTTAATTAAATAAAGTTAATATAATAAAGATTAAACCTCCTCAATATCTCTAATTATTGTACACTAGAAGTAGATCTGGAATAATTTTTATCTTAAAAAGTGCTTTTCTTCAAAGAAAACAAGATTAACATAAATGGAAACTGTGACATAAGATGGGTAGTGACTAGCTGTCATTTTACCCAGTCTTTTTACGAAAATATAAGATGTTTTCTTTTAGCATCATGAAAATTATGATTTCCATTTTAAAGCTCTATGCACACAACTGGGGAAAAAACCTAGCCTGAGATGCTGGAATAAAGTCTTTTTTTGTTCATTGGCCATAAATTGGCATCCTTTACCTCATTTGAAGGAGGTCTGTTGAGAAAGAAAAGGACTCAAATGATTTTCAGATGTGTATAGATTTCCAGGTAGTCACCTGGTCTAGGGACCAGTCACACCTCCTTTACAATCCCTTTAATGTTGCTACGCACCATGCTTCAGTGGTCACGGCCTTCCAAGCCATTCCACAGGATTTTCCTTCTTCAGGTCAACAGAATCAATCATACTAACTCCTCACAATGATGTAGGTGCTAAATGAATCCCCTCATGAGGGAGCAATGTTATCTATGTGTTCCAAAATGAAATGTTAGATTAATGGAACCCAAAGGTTGGAAAGAAACTCATGGGTCATTTACTTTCGTCCACATTTCAGTTGTGGAGCTCCCCCAGCATAATATTTACCATATTCTCGTGAGACATGACCTAGAAAACTTTTAATGATATCATTAATGTGCATGTGTAGGAAATAGAAGTATTTTTCCTCTTTCATGGTCTATGACATTTTCCATGCCCCAGTCCCTGAAATCCACCTTGATTTAAACCCAACACTGACACCTTGGAATAAGGTCTAGGTAGAGTCAAGAAACCGGAAATCTGTGCATCCTGCAAGTCTCTGAGTATAGCCAGTTTCCTAAAGGCATCAGATTTCTCAGTTAAGGAATAGAAATGGACATGGATTCTGTCTTATCTACTTGATATGATTTGAGCAGTTTGAAGAAGGCTACCGTGACCTCTGAATCCCCATTCTTTTCGAACTACATGGCTCAAAACCACACCAGTAAAAAATCTCCTATTTTTGTCAAATTGTACCCTTCATTTTGGAGAAGGAAATGGCAACCCACTCCAGTGTTCTTGCCTGGAGAATCCCAGGGACGGGGGAGCCTGGTGGGCTGCCGTCTATGGGGTCGCACAGAGTCGGCCACGATTGAAGCGACTTAGCAGCAGCACCCTTCATTTTTTTCTTTATAAAGTGTAGTAACTATGGAAAGGTATAATACATAAAACTGCTAAAATTAATTATTTATAAATATACATATATGTGTATATATATATCAGATCAGATCAGATCAGTCACTCGGTCATCTCTGACTCTTTGCGACCCCATGAATCGCAGCACGCCAGGCCTCCCTGTCCATCACCAACTCCCAGAGTTCACTCAAACTCACATCCATCGAGTCAGTGATGCCATCCAGCCATCTCATCCTCTGTCGCCCCCTTCTCCTCCTGCCCCCAATCCCTCCCAGCATCAGAGTCTTTTCCAATGAGTCAACTCTTCTAGTGAGGTGGCCAAAGTACTGGAGTTTCAGCTTTAGCATCGTTCCTTCCAAAGAAATCCCAGGGCTGATCTCCTTCAGAATGGACTGGTTGGATCTCCTTGCAGTCCAAGGGACTCGCAAGAGTCTTCTCCAACACCACAGTTCAAAAGCATCAATTCTTCAGCTCTCAGCCTTCTTCACAGTCCAACTTGCACATCCATACATGACCACAGGAAAAACCATAGCCTTGACTAGACGAACCTTTGTTGGCAAAGTAAT
This sequence comes from Bos indicus, assembly GCF_029378745.1. Classification (NCBI taxonomy): domain Eukaryota; kingdom Metazoa; phylum Chordata; class Mammalia; order Artiodactyla; family Bovidae; genus Bos; species Bos indicus. Next base: position 48,287,291 of record NC_091782.1, on the reverse strand, counting down.
GTCTTTGCTTTTGAACATGCTATCTAGGTTGGTCATAACTTTCCTTCCAAGGAGTAAGCGTCTTTTAATTTCATGGCTGCAGTCGCCATCTGCAGTGATTTTGGAGCCCAGAAAAATAAAGTCTGACACTCTTTCCACTGTTTCTCCATCTATTTCCCATGAAGTGGTGGGACCGGATGCCATTATCTTCATTTTCTGAATGTTGAGCTTTAAGCCAACTTTTTCACTCTCCACTTTCACTTTCATCAAGAGGCTTTTTAGTTCCTCTTCACTTTCTGCCATAAGGGTGGTGTCATCTGCATATCTGAGGTTATTGAGATTTCTCCCGGCAATCTTGATTCCAGCTTGTGCTTCTTCCAGCCCAGCATTTCTCATGATGTACTCTGCATATAAGTTAAATAAACAGGGTGACAATATACAGCCTTGACATACTCCTTTTCCTATTTGGAACCAGTCTGTTGTTCCATGTCCAGTTCTAACTGTTGCTTCCTGACCTGCATACAAATTTCTCAAGAGGCAGGTCAGGTGGTCTGGTATTCCCATCTCTTGAAGAATTTTCCACAGTTTCTTGTGATCCACACAGTCAAAGGCTTTGGCATAGTCAATAAAGCAGAAATAGATGTTTTTCTGGAACTCTCTTGCTTTTTCCATGATCCAGCGGATGTTGGCAATTTGATCTCTGGTTCCTCTGCCTTTTCTAAAACTAGCTTGAACATCAGGAAGTTCACGGTTCACATATTGCTGAAGCCTGGCTTGGAGAATTTTGAGCATTACTTTACTAGCGTGAGAGATGAGTGCAATTGTGCAGTAGTTTGAGCATTCTTTGGCATTGCCTTTCTTTGGGATTGGAATGAAAACTGACCTTTTCCAGTCCTGTGGCCACTGCTGAGTTTTCCAAATTTTCTGGCATATTGAGTGCAGCACTTTCACAGCATCATCTTTCAGGATTTGAAATAGCTGCTGTTGTTTAGTCACTCAGTCCTGTCCAACTCTTTTGCAACCCCAGGGACTGTAGCCCTCCAGGCTCCTCTGTCAATGGGATATCCCAGGCAAGAATATTGGAGTGGGTTACCATTTCCTCCTCCAGGGGATCTTCCAGACCCAGGGATTGAACCTGTGTCTCCTAAAAATTGGCAGGCGGGATCTTTACCACTGAGCCCCCTAGGAAGCCTATATATATATGGCGATTTTCCCTTATGGAAATACCTGGCCTCAGCAATGTGTGAACAGTCAGAACAGAAAGACTGAAAGAAGGGTTAAAGATGAATCTAGGGAGGGGAGGTGCCCATCTGAAATATTGTTGTTGTTATTGTTGTTTTTCAGTCTCTAAGTCACTTCTGACTCTTTGCAACCCCATGCACTGCAGCATGCCAGGCTTCCTCGTCCTTCTCTGTCTCCTGGAGTTTGCTCAAACTCATGTCCCTTAAGTCAGTGATGCTATCCAACCATCTCATTCTCTGTTGCCCTCTTCTCCTCTGCCTATGGAAATTTGACTGTAGGGCTGACCTGGTCTCTGTCCACTCTGAGCTGCCTGATAACCTTGGCAAGTCCTTTCCATGCACCTGGCTTTATAAACCAAAGCCCCAGATCATGCTGTCTGCAGCTGTTGCTTAATTGTTCTTACCATCCTATGGAACACTATGATACATTCAGACAGTGTTAAGTGGCATTTGAAGGATGTAAAAACAGGTTCAGAGCATCTAAGCAGGTCTCCCAAGGTCACACAGATGTTTCAAAGCAGAGCCTGGGTCAGCTTCTTCCACACAAGTCTTTCGATGGTGCCACGGCCACTGATGTTTTTTTCTTTTCCTGGGTTGTCAACTTCAATTTTTAATTATTAATAAAATGAGCCTTCAGTTGCCCAGATCAATAATGATAAGGTTCAGTTGGTTAGAACAATGAGACCTTTTGTCTTAACACTGATTTGTTGTTTGGTCTCTAAGTCGTGTCCAACTCTTTTGTGACCCTGTGGACTATAGCCCGCCAGGCTCCTTCTGCCCATGGGATTTTCCCAGACAGGAACACTGGAATGGGTTGCATTTCCTCCTACAGAGGATCTTCCTGATCGGAGTTAGTAAACTTAGATACTTCAATGCAAGAGTGCCAGAAACGCTCTGTATCAGAGGGTCTACCAACAAAGATAAAAGATGTCCAGTTCAAGGACTGTCGTGTCAGGCACAAGGAAAATGTCTTTATTTTGACACTTAGAAGAACACCAAGTGCAGGTAAAATTACAAACAGACATACTGTGAAACATCATGTCAAAACCAAACCAAACAGAAAGCTCCAAACACCTTCATACAGTGGCAGATTAGAAAGTATTTGAAATGGTTACATGCCATTCCTTTTTTCACTTTGGTGAGATGAAAACAACATGAATTTTTTTTTTATGTGTTAACAATGTACTCTCTCAGGCTAAGACCTTGTATTCCAAGTTGAAGCCTAGGGCAAAATTTTTATAGCTGAATTATAAATCCCTGAAAATAGAGATTTATAATGGAAATTCTAGAAACCCATACCTAATAGATCTATACTACCTGGAGCCCCTCTAATGAAAAGTGAGCTCTGAGACTTTCTCCCAGATAACTTTGCTAATAAGATTAAATAATGGAGGGAGGTTCAGATGAAATATTTAACAAATAACACTTTTTTGGTATCAGCACATATTGCAATAGGCCCTACACGTCAAAAAACATAAGCAAAAGAAGCTGGATAAAGAAATGTAAGACATGAAAAATTCTTTGGGGGAAATGATGGGTTATTAAGGTATGGACTGTAATATCATCGTCAATCTATAAAACTTTTACAATCTATTTTTATTTGTGCAGAGATTACATCCCCAAAGCTTAGTGCCAAAGACACATGTTAATAAGTTCACAACTTTTAATTAAGCAATATGTAAAGGTAGATTCCCATTAAGCTGTGATTTGTGGGCTGGTTCATTACATTGGGCCCCAACCACCAGACAGAGATTCAATACAAATCAAACATATTATCCAGCCTCGTATGAGCCTACCAGTCATGTTTTATTGCCAGTTCAGGAGAGAGGTTCATGGATACTATTTTCCCCCTAAAGAGAGCAAAACCTAATGACTCCATGGTGCTTATTTAATGAAATGACTCATCTGCATTGTTTATTTGCATAACATAATAATTATTCATACAGTCAATTATCATACATCAGATTATCTGACCTGAGGGGTTAGGGTTTTACTGTCATAAACCCATGGAGAGAGGTCTCCTTGGTTGGTTTGGGTAGGTGGGAGCAAGATTAAATTTTCCTTTACTTCAGTTTGGTTGGGAAAAGAAGTGGTAAGGAATTAATGATCTGGGGATGATTGGTTAAGTGAAAAGAAAATGAGGTTCAATCTTCCCTCTGTAACATAAATTCTCCATGAATTAAAGTGTTAATTCTAAAAAACAATGAGGGGAGTATATGATCTCATGATTAATAACACTTTTAGCGTAGAAAGGGCTTTCCTAAAAGCTCAGTTGGTAAAGAATCCACCTGCAATGCAGGAGACCCCGGTTTGATTCATGGCTTGGGAAGATCCGCTGGAGAAGGGATAGGCTACCCACTCCAGTATTCTTGCACTTCCCTTGAGCTCTGCTGGTAAATGAGCTCAGCTGGTAAAGACTCTGCCTGCAATGTGGGAGACCTGGGTTGGATCCCTGAGTTGGGAAGATCCCCTGGAGAAAGGAAAGGCTACCCACTCCAGTATTCTGGCCTAGAGAATTCCATGAACTGTATAGGGATCACAAAGAGTCAGACACAACTGAGCGACTTTCACTTCACTTCACTTTTCAGTTTAGAAAACGGGACCAGAGTCAGAGAGGGAAAAAAAACTGGGATATTTGACTATATATACAATAAAAGTTCTCTAAAATGCAAAATATAACCACCAATACCTTAAAAACGATATACGATATCCTGAGTATAAATATTTGAATTGGTCACTTAATGACTCAGTTTAATCATTGGGTAAATATTCAATACTAGTTGTGTACCAGACACTTAATAGTACATAGTTATACATAGACATAGACGATTTTATACATATATCTGATAAAATACCTGGCACACTATGTGTCTGTAGACAGATGGATATCATCATATGTATATTTATCCAGACAAAAGCTCCTACCCAAACATCAAATTCTTATCCTTTGCTTGTGTCTCTTTTAGGCTTTCTCTTAAAGCTTGTATTTTAACCTCTTCTTTATCTGTGGTTAGATCACAGTTCTCTGATTCCTAATATTGTATGTTTGCAATTTTTTTCCTTTTTTTTTTTTCCAGTCTTAACAGAAAAGAAGACTACAACTTTCTTTGTCCCTCAAAAAAATTAATATTAATGTTCCTGCTTTCTGAGGGACTTTCATATTTGGAAAATCTATTATTTTTCATATTTTTTTTCTAGCTTCTCAATTTGTTTAAATGTTAAAAGTATTTCTTTCTGAAAATAGCCTTGGCCATATCTGATATGTTTTCATAAATAACATTCTAATTGCATCATTATCATTAACTTCTTAATGACTTAGGCTTGCAATTTTTATTTTCTCTTTGGCCCACAAGTAACTTAAAAATTTCTTCAGCATATATCTTTTTAATATGAAGTTGCATAATTTAAAAATTTTTGTATTATTATCTGAATATGTATTGCACAACTTCTGTTTTGTATGATTTAATAGTTATTTTTCTTTGTTGTAGAGTAATCCGATTATATAATATATTTTTATTAGTGTGCCATGAGCACAGGAAAACATATTTTAAGTTGACATTACAAAACATTAACATCCTTCTACGTAAATTATCCTGATATGTTGTATTGTTCATGTTATCCGTATTAGCGGGTACCTGGAAGTTTATCATAATTATACTCATTGCTTTTTAAAATACAAATTTCCAAGAACCACCCATGCTGTCTTAAATAAAAGTATTTAAGGATTCCTTCCAAGATTATTTGTTAAAAGCTTGTCTCATGACTCATAATGAAGTTGGGTTTTGCTTATTTGTTTTTGTTCTGTTTTTCTTATACTTCACCTGCATGTATTTCCCCCAGCAGCTGATATAAAATTTTCTCCTAAAGAGAATTTTTGTGAACAAACACTTTTAAAAGCTTCTTTCTGTGGTTGCCCTTCATAATAAATGATACAAGATTTGGGGGCTATCAGACTAAGGAGAAAATATCATCAGCTCTAGAAGGCTTTCAAGTGGACAATTGTGAGAGGCAATTTTATAGTAGAGTGGTAATGCTTTGCTTCCATTATGAAATTGCTTTGTGAGCAAAGACTAGAAAGAGGCAAAAGAATTAATCACATGGACTTCTGGAGGAATTTAACAGTGTAGATACCAGATTTAACAGAAAGCCTGGAATGACCTTCCAGACTGAGAAAACAGATATTTTTTAAGAAATAGAAAACAATCAAAATGACAGAACATAATGAATACAGGTAAGAATATGTATGATTGAGACAAGGAGGTGATGACTTGAGATCATCTTGAGAACTCTGCTCAAATGGGGAGTTTGAGCAAGGGAGTCACATGATCTGACTTGTTTTTAAAGGATCATAGGAGATGTGGGCTTGATCCCTGGGCTGGGAAGAGCCCCTGGGAGAGGAAATGGCAACTCACTCCAGTATTCTTACCTGGGGAATCCTATGGAGAGAGGAACCTGGTAGGTTACAGTCCAAGGAAACAGAAAACAGGTGGACACGACTGAGCGACTAAACAACAACAAATTAGTTAGTACACTGAGAATGGATCAAAGTGCAGTGAGCGTAAAGGCAGGGAAGCCAGCAGGAGACGACTGCAGAAAGCCAAGAGAGCAATCATAGTCAAACCGGGGCGGTGGCAGAGAATTAGGTGACGACGAGCCAGACTCCGGGCTGATTGTCAAAGTATATTCGATAGAGCTACTGAATGGTTGATATAGAGCCAAGAGGAGCCGTGAGAGTCAGTATATTCTTTATATCTGAATCAGCCCCCGTGGTAGCATCTCCATCATTTTGTGAATGTTGCTTGCTTTGATCCTGTGGGTGGCAGGGACATGGCTCCCATCCTACTGGAAGCTTTAACAGCCGATCATGCTACTTCATATTCTTTCTCTTCTGCTATGACAGCCAGCAGCGTTCTAGAGGGTGATTCCTTGATCAGCCTGGGCACAGAGTGAGAATGATGCCAAAGGGACTTGTGATGGATGTACAGCAGGTACAAGAAATAATCCTTCTGTGTTAAACTAGCAATCGTTTCCAGCAATAACTTGGAAGTTGCAATATCTCTAATGAATTTAAATTCTAGGATCTGGGAAGATGTAAAAATAAATAAATAAAACATTAGTAGCATGTGTTGGAGACTGCTGGCCGCATCAGACAATGTTCTATGAAAAGACATGAGCTTAGAAAGAATTTGCTGATTAGCAAACAGAAATGAAAGGGGATGAAGGGAGTGGAACAGTTTGGAGATTTTTACGGTTAGGAGAGTTTTTAGGTAACTGCTTTCTATCACCTACCAACACAAATTAAACATGAGAACGCCTTTGCACAAAGAAAGTCTTTTGACAAGGATAAAATCAACAGTAATCCCCTCATCCCATCATGATTATGTCTGCATGGATTATGAGGGTTTGCAATTAATTTAACAGAAAATGGCTCAGGAGAAAGACATAGCTTTTCCACCAGTGCTTAATAAACTCAGAGCATTTGCAATTAAATCATGTCTCAGAAAGAACTGTTAGTGTGATCATTGGCATATGAACCTGACTGGAATCAAATAAATGAAAAAAGCTGCCTACGTTTCTGAAACTGTTGTACTGCCAAAAAGAGCACTAACCTAAATAAAAATTAAAAAAAAAAAAAAAAAAAAAAACTGTGATTGTCTTAGACTTTAAATAACCTTGAGGCTCCAAGGATCAGGAAGCAGTTTGATAAAGCTGCATGGACTTCAAGAAGGTCATAATCTCTAAAGGTCACTTGAGAAACACCTAAAGAGAATAATACCAGAGGCAGGAGCTCTCAGAAGACAGCCAAAAGTCAGGGAGAAGAGTAGGCTGGGGGAACCGACCTCACACGGCAGAACTGAAGGCTGATCACTATATTTCCTACAACCAAAGGAGCAGATTTTCCTAACTGCCTGTGGGGGGTCTCAGAATGCCTCTGAATCAGTGATGGCTCCTGTCTTTTTTCTTTTTAATTTAGATATAGTTGATTTACAATATTGTATAAGCTTCAGGTGTGTAACAATATAGTGATTCACAATTTTTAAGGCACATCTTTTTTTTTAATCAAAATATCTACTGTTCTGTCTCTGCTCCATGAGCCATATATTGGATGTATGGGGTACTTAATAATTTATGGGCTTTTTTCCAAACTTTACACTTTCTGTTTTCATCCCAATCCCAAAGAAAGCAATCCCAAAGAATGCACTCATCTCACATGCTAGCAAAGTAATGCTCAAAATTCTCCAAGCCAGGCTTCAGCAATACGTGAACCATGAAATTCCAGATGTTCAAGCTGGTTTTAGAAAAGGCAGAGGACCCAGAGATCAAATTGCCAAAATCTGCTTGATCATCGAAAAAGCAAAAGAGTTCCAGAAAAACATCTATTTCTGCTTTATTGACTATGCCAAGGCCTTTGACTGTGTGGATCACAATAAACTGTCAAAATTCTTCAAGAGATGGGAATACCAAACCATCTGATTTGCCTCTTGAGAAATTTGTATGCAGGTCAGGAAGCAACAGTTAGAACTGGACATGGAACAACAGACTGGTTCCAAATAGGAAAAGGAGTACGTCAAGGCTATACATTGTCACCCTGCTTGTTTAACTTATATTCAGAGTACATCATGAAAAACGCTGGGCTGGAAGAAGCACAAGCTGGAATCAAGATTGCCGGGAGAAATCTCAATAACCTCAGATATGCAGATGACACCACCCTTATGGCAGAAAGTGAAGAGAAACTCAAAAGCCTCTTGATGAAAGTGAAAGAGGAGAGTGAAAAAGTTGGCTTAAAACTCAACATTCAGAAAACTAAGATCATGGCATCTGGTCCCATCACTTCATGGGAAATAGATGGGCAAACAGTGGAGACAGTGTCAGACTTTATTTTTTTGGGCTCCAAAATCACTACAGATGGTGACTGCAGCCATGAAATTAAAAGACACTTACTCCTTGGAAGGAAAGTTGTGGCCAACCTAGATAGCATGTTCAAAAACAGAGACATTACTTTGCCAACAAAGGTCTGTCTAGTCAAGGCTATGGTTTCTCCAGTAGCCATGTATGGATGTGAGAGTTGGATTGTGAAGAAAGCTGAGTGCCAAAGAATTGATGCTTTTGAACTGTGGTATTGGAGAAGACTCTTGAGAATCCCTTGGACTGCAAGGAGATCCAACCAGTCCATTCTAAAGGAGATCAATCCTGGGTGTTCTTTGAAAGGAACAGTGCTAAAGCTGAAACTCCAGTACTTTGGTCACTTCATGTGAAGAGTTGACTCATTGGAAAAGAGTCTGATGCTGGGAGGGATTGGGGGCAGGAGGAGAAGGGGACGACAGAGGATGAGATGGCTGGATGGCATCACTGACTTGATGGACATGAGTTTGAGTGAACTCCAGGAGTTGGTGATGGACAGGGAGGTCTGGCGTGCTGCAATTCATGGGGTCGCAAAGAGTCGGACACGACTGAGCGACTGCACTGAACTGAACTGAAAGCCGATTAACAGTGTTGTTTTGATTTCAGGTGAACAGTGAAAGGACTCAGCCATATGTGTATATGTATCCATTATCCCCCAAATCATCCTCCATTCAGGCTGGCACAAACACTGAGCAGAGTCCCATGCACTATACAAGAGGTCCTTGTTAGTTATCCGTTTTAAACATAGAATAATTTATATTGGTGTTTATAGTTTCTTTATCAAGTAGAGCTGTTTTCACACTTAATACCACATCTAGTATTACCTCTTTCTAGTGTGCATCATTGCTCATCCTTATTTATTATTCTTATGAAAAATTCCAAATACACTAAAAAAAACCTTGATGTAGTCTCTAAATATATCCTACATAGGTTGTGTCCTTTTCATTTGCATTCTCTTCTCTAAATTCTCATTCTGCCCATATTGCCCATAAGTCTTTCTTAGCAGTGTGCAATTTAATCATAGGATGTCCCTGATTAACATAGACCTATGAGCTACTTTAATTAGTGGAGTCTGATACTAATGTGAAAATATGCAATAAATCAATGCAACAACAACACTTTCTAGGAAAACAATGTAATTGTAAGTGCTTATCACATAATAAAAGTGGCATTTCAAAATATGAGAAATGATAAACAATTTAATATACCATGTTTTAAGACAACAAATAAACTTTACAGATTAAGCTACAAAAAAATGAAGAATTGCTATATGCCAAAATATATACTAAAGCAAACTAAACAACTTCCAACCTTGGTACACTAACTGTCTATGTGAGATAGTGAAACATTTCATGGATCCTTGAAGGGAGTACCCAGGGTTGCCTTCCTCAGTCTTGAGTACATCCATACCCCCTATCCCCAACTGTTCCTCAGTCACAAAAAGGAAAATATGTGTAAATGCACTGTATTCAAAATAAAATAATTTACACATTTTTAAAAAGATGATGCTTACTTGATTTCACTCAGTCAACTACAATTTAGTTAAGACGTATCATTTGCCAAGGCTCTGAGCTGTTATAGTTGGCAGGTCCTCACAAGGATCTCAAGTCCTCTAACTACCATGTTGAAGCTACTGGAAGGAACTCCTTGTAGTGATAGTAATGGGAGTTCTCACTTGCAATGGTGACTTTCCTGTGCCTAGAAGTGTCTAAGATTAAGCAAGATGGCCAACTGAAAGTGATGTAGAAGAAGAAATTTGTGCTTCACATAGATAACGGGACCAGATGACATTGCATATAAATATAGTGTGTGGGGGGGCTTCCCTGTGGCTCAGCTGGTAAAGAATCTGCCTGCAATGTGGGAGACCTGGGTTCAGTCCCTGGGTTGGGAAGATCCCCTGGAGAAGAGAAAGGCTACCCACTCCAGTATTCTGGCCTGGAGAATTCCATGGACTGTATAGTCCATTGGGTCGCAAAGAGTCGGACAAGACTAGAGTTTAGAGTGTGTGTGAGGTGTGGGTGCGGGTGTGGGTGTGGGTGGGTTTGTATGTAGTTGTGACTGTGAATTCTTGGTGACTACAAAAGACCATTTTAGAGATATCTCAAATAGGCGCTAATAAAATGGAAATGTCATAATGCCATCCAGGCTTTTTCTTCTGCTTATCCAACCATTATCAGTTGATTTATTTAATAAAACTGAGGACCAAGAAAGACTGGAAAGGCAGTTTTCAATAGAATGCTCTCATGCTGTGATTGTTGAAGTGATAAGTAATTTGCTTTTAATGCCAGTGTATACTACTTAACACCATATTTAACTGAAGGATGAAAATCACTCATTTTTCATCTACTTGCTTAACTGACACTTAGTGTAATCTATCTCTTGTCACTGAGCTTAATATAAGGAAAACTGAACAGATCTCACTTTTAAATTTACAGCAAGCATTTAAATGTTTAATTCCTTCTTATTTATATTTTTACTCCTTAATAGAATTTAATTTCAAGTGGATAATCTATTTGAGCAATAACAACACAATGGGTACTGGCAAAAATGATCTATTAAAAGTATTTTTAACTTACTGTTTTCAATTATAACCATAGTCTGTATTGCGTATTAGCTCTATGTGAGGGAAAATGTCAATGTGAATGACACGAGTTGGTGAGTAACTGCAATATTAGAAAAGAAGTTATCAGTGAAATAATTGGAAGAAATATGCATGAGTTTATAGATAAAGCAGAGCTTATTTTACTAGGAGATTCCTGAAAAATAGTTATTAGCACTGTAATTGTCCCCAATTTACTGAGAAAAATAGCTGAATTGATAGATATATAGTCTCCTAGAAACCTATCTTGAATTTTGAAGTAACACTTTGCATAGTGTATAAATACGTGTACACGGCAAAGGGAACATTATACTGAAGATGCTCATGTTAGAACTCTGTTCTTATAGAGCATCTCTTAACAAAGGCCCCTTCTTCCTCTCCTTATCCATGTTTGGAGTTCATAAAAGCCCACAAAATGAGAGGAATTGATTAGAAGAATAAAAAGGTCCTTTTTTCCCCTTTACTTATTTTTCTACTAAGAAACTAACCATGTGCGTACATCCAAAAAAATCTAAATTAAATAGGTTGTTTCAATTCCAATGCAAATGGGGTATTCACTTCAGAGATAAGTACCCAAATCTTATTTCAATGTTGAACTCAGTTATAGCATGAGCCCATGAACATTAGAGTGGGCCTTTTCAATAAGAAAGAACCCTTGAAAAAGCATGGTAGTTAATCTCTACCCACCACACATACACAGAATGTTAATGAAAGTGCTACATTAACTCGTATGTTGAAGCTATTATATAACACTTTATGCTCAGTAAGATCAGTTCAATGGCAAGGAAAACAATCCTCAAACAACTCGAGCAACAAAACACTGACCGCTTGACTTTAAAATACTGAATAACTCCTGCTTTGCAGTAATGTCATATTAGACTTTTTGGATTAGGAAGTACACTCCTATCCTTCAGGAGCAAGAAAAGATTGTTTTTCGTATTTACACCTATCCTTTCATTGGGACCACCAGTTCCTAAAGGAAACAGAAGAAAAAAAAGTTATCAATTGATTACTGATCTCTGCAATGTTCATTCAATTCAATGTTGTACAACACTTCAACATAAAGTGAAGTGAAACTTGGCTTATCAGTTTACACTTTCATCCAGTGAAAACTGACTGAGCACTTACTAGTTCAAAAAACTGTGCTGAGGACTTCAGAGGGTACCACTAATTAAAGCAGGGAGCTTACATTTTAGTGGGAAAAAATATAAATAATAAAAGTGATGGGAATTCCCTGACGGTCCAGTGGTCAGGATTCCAAGCTTCCGCTGCAGGGAGTCACGGGTTCGATCCTAGGTGCAGGAACTAAGATCCTGCATGCCATGGAGTGCAGCCCAAAGTGACAGACCTATAAAATAAATATATGCATGCTCAGTCATGTCCAGCTCTTTGCAACCCACTGACTGCAGCCCACCAGACTCCTCTGTCCGTGGAATTTTCCAGCCAAGAATACTGGAATGGTTGCCACTTCCTACTCCAGGGGATCTTCCTGACCCAGGGATCAAACCCAAGTCTCTGTGGTCTCCTGCATTGGCAAGTGGATTCTTTAGCACTGTGCCACAGGTACTTTTATTAATTCAGTTAAGCAAATGATGGTTCAGTGGAAAAAAAAATTACCTTATCACTTGTTCAACTACATCTGCTTTATCCACTTGTCATAATAATTGAATGAAATACAGTTGAAGATGAAGAAATCTGCTTACATGTATACATTTATTTCTTCTCAGTATATTTTGTACTGATACAGGTCCATCACAGAACTTCCTGTACCTGACCGCACTCTTTCGGGCCTGGGGGAGCTTCTTACTTTTAGTATAAATGATAACATAGTAAAGATCTGGCCCAATCCCCTGCCCATTTCTCCTTCACACTATCTTCCCAAGAGGAAATATTTATTGGGCCCCTGCATAGGGCCAAGAATTGTTCTAAGTTCTGTTACTAGGAAGATACATTTGGAAAATTCTCCACACTGGTAATTCATGCTCTAGTGGGGAAAATAAAGCATATCATTAGAATAGAAAGCTACTAAGTAAAAGTGGAAGTAAGTAGCTGGTGACCGTAGCTACGAGCAGGAGTGGAGGAAAGGAAGTCAAGAAGTCATAGACGCTGATATTCACATTGAAAGAGGCATTATTATATGCTGATCTGCCTTCAATAATAGGATGAAAAATATAGTCAGTATGTGCATATGCTAATTTCTGCCAATAGAGGGAACATCTAGTATAATCTTCAATGTAAATGCCTTATGTAAGATTGAAGATATGCTCATAGCTAGACAACAATCAAAGATGGGGTTGAAAAATCACCAGGATCAGATGTGTTCATGTTCCCCAATTATAGGTGTGAAACTTGACCTCTCTAATTCACCCTGTTTTCTGTTTGAGAGAGGTGACTCTCAAAACACCTGCTCACTCTTCCTGAAAAAGGCAGCACTATTTACAAAGGCTAGGATGTAAAAGCAACCCAAATGCCCATTGACAGTTGACTGTGTAAAGAAGATGTGGTACATACAGACAATGGAACATCACTCAGCCATGAAAAGGAACAAAACTGGGTCATTTGTAGAGATGTGGGTGGACCTAGAGTCCATTAATCCAAAGTGAAGTCAGAAGGAGAAAAATAAATATTGTGTATTAACACATGTATGTGGAATCAAGAGAAATAGTAGAGATGAACCTATTTGCAAGGCAGGAATAGAGACACAGATGCTGACAGCAGATATGTGGACACAGGTCAGGGGAAGAGGGGAGTGGGATGAATTGGGAGATGGGAATTTACATATATGCACTGCCACGTGTAAACAGAAAGCTTATGGAAATTTGCTGTATGGCACCAGGAACTCAGTTCAATGCTCTGTGGTGACCTAGAGGGGTGAGATGGGGGAGGGTCATGCGAGGGAGGTCCAAGAGGGAGGGGCTACACACACACACACACACACACATATACAGCTGATTCACTTTGTTGTACAGTAGAAACTAACACAACATTGTGAAGAACTATACTCCAACTAATAAAAACACAGAGAAAGATCAGAGGACCTAGGTGTCGTCTGTATTCTTGCTCTATAGAAAGGATAAAAGATTTTTAAAGATGCAGGATTTTCTATAACCCATCCACTCTCTGAGAGTTCATTGTCCATTTATGATCCTAAATCTATTCCAAACCTCCAGCTGAAAAGAGAAAAGCAAGGGATTGAAGAGGAAAAGGAATAATATAAACAACTGGCAAGAGGGCTTTGCTACTCTCATCCTCTTAGAAAGAGCTGGGAAGACCTTAGAGGGGAAAGTAAGGAGCCAACATCTGAAGCAGCCAGTTTGGGGTTGTTTGCTGGTATCTCAGAATACAAGATACAGGCTCTGCAAAACAACTCATTTAAGTGACTTGGTTTTTTATTGTTATGTAATTTTTCCTTTTTTTTCCCCCCTTTGAAGCTTCTTCTAGGAAAAAAAAAAGGTGAAAATTTTATGCTAAGTGAAGGACAAAGGGGATTTATTTAGATTTGGTTATATCTTCTTCTGGCGATCCCACTTATTCCCTCCATGAAAGAACACACTTCCGTAGAACAGCGTGGAATATGATATTCTAGCTCTTTCTAAGCTGATGAAGATCGGCAGGATTCTGTGCTCTCTGAAAACATGTCTGGGATGATCATGACATCGAGGTTTTGTTTCCAACTCCGATTACTGACTTTCAGTGAAGTGCATATTATAAGGCAGTAGATTGGAAAGGAAGCTGAACGGAATCTTCTCACAATGACTTGGGCGCCGCTGCGGAGCTTTACGAAAACAAGAAAGCACTTAGTTGAGGCACTCGCGTATAGCAGTGAGCAAATATGTAATCACAGGTAAATACCTTTTTTATTCTAAAGATTTTTTTTCTTTTCTCTTGATTTAATATCCGGGGAATCTCCCAGTGTACTGTCCATTTCACTTAGCTGCTTCTGAATAGCTGTGACCAGCTCACTGGGGATAATTGTTAAACCACCGATATCACCAAACACCTGAAAAGCGGTGACAAGATGGCACATGTTAATTTACCACGTTTCAAAGAAATGTTTAGGCAGAATGAACGAAAGCTGTGATTTTTTTCCCCCCAATTTTTCTCCTGGGGGAAAAAGAAAAAATCAGCTTGGAAATGCCATTTTTGTTCACTTAATTCCACATTTTAACAGGAGACTTCAATGTAGGTTTTATGATTTGGTTCCGTTTGTCTCTGACTTTGACAATAACTTTATAATGCACCAAAAATATAAATATATACGCATTTGTATAATATTTAGTAACACAGAACGCAGGGTCATAATCAGCAATCTAAACACATGTGAAAAGTGAGTTATGCTAATCCTACAGAAACCAAAATGGTCAAAATAAAGTGCAAGGCTGGGGTTTTCTTTTTTGCTTTTAATAATTTTTGTGTGATGAAATGGAGAGAAAACAAAAATATCAGGGGAAAACACGGACAACATTCCTTTGAGTAGGAACTCATTGTCCCCGGAGAAGCTTTCTGTAAACACAGGACTAATTATCTTTGAGCGCAACTAGCGGCCATGCCAACATCCTGTTTCACTTGTCACACACAGTTTGGGTTTATTTCTGGGCTGTTTATAATAATCATCAATTTCACTGACTTCATCTGTCTTCCCTACATCTTGAACGTATGTAACATTTCCAGGAATTCTGCTGAAGGACTGTTTTCCCCAGAACTTATGGCCTTTTGAACTGAAGGCCACCCTGATGAGAAAGGCAGGGACCCCATCTATGTCAACACTGGCAAACTGAATGCATGTCCCTGGATACAGAAGAGAACATCCATTGTAATTCCCACTCATGTTGGGGTAAATAAAAAGCCTTTTGTGATTAAGCAGAAATAGATTAGATACTTGATGTCTACAGCTAAATAATGTTGAGGAAAACTGGACACCTTCATTTCTTCTCTTGCTGAGTCTCTCTTCTCCGGTTTTCTTAGAGTCCCACCCCCACCCACTGTTCCCTAAAATTGTTCTCCATCATCACTTCCCTGTCATTCTTCTTTTTATTAGATCCACTACTAAGCAGGGGAGCCGGGGCTGCTGTGAGACTTGTGGGATCTTAGTTCCCAGACCAGGGATTGAACCTAAGTCCCAGCAGCGTGCGAGCCAAATCCTAACCACTGGACCACCAAGGAATTCTCCTCCTGTCGTTCTTAACCATCTCTCTCTTTTTGAATTCTTCACTATATCCCCTTCTTTGCTCTTCTCAGTCCATTTTTTTTTAGTCTAAATTTATTGGGAATCATGCTGTGCCACAGCTGCATTTATTTCATCTTCTTTCTTATCAAGACCCTCTAAAAGTTCAACTCAGAGTCATCATCTGAGCTTGGTCCATCATCTCGCGATATCTTCCCTTTTAGATCCTCGTATGATGGATCATGCCAGTAGTTCTCGGAATTTCTGAAATACACATTCCTCATACCAAGTGGGGTGGCAGTCACCCAAATAAGAAGTTTCAAAATGACAAGTTCCCTTTCTCCTAAGTTTCCTGCTATTCACAATCTTTCTTTGTTATTGAGAGTTTGATTCAAGAGTAAGAACTTCAATCATTACTTTAACCTGTAGGACATAAATTATTGGATTTTTTGTTTTTTTTTACTCAGTACTATGTCTTAATTAACAGGAATTCCTAAAATGTCCATAGGGTGTGGGCAAGGAGGGTCATGGCACCAGGCATGGTTGAGGAACTTCCCCAGTTATCATCTGGACTGATTACCTGGAAGGGTTTCTGTATCCTGATGCAGAGGGCCATGGACCAAGAGCATGCAGCCTTCTGTGTTCTAATGGTTTTAAAAACTTGCTTCTAAACTTTAAACTATTCCCCTCATCCTCATCACAGCTGCCACCATAATATATCAAAAATGTACTTGTAGAAAATGATCTGCATGTCTATGTGAAGAGACATCAGATTAATAAATAATACTTGGCCCTGATAGGTTTGGGAAAGAGGGAATAAAAATATAATATATCCTTAATTATAGTCAGTAAAGAAAGTTATCTGTTGTCACTTCTCAGTTAATTGTTGTGTAAGACTATTCACTTTCCAATGACTGTATCTGTTTAGGGTCACATTTCAAATGATTTGTGCTAGAAAAACAAGCTAATAATATTATGATCACACTTATTTTATGAGTTTCATTGATTACTGGGAAGAAACATTGCTAGAAAATAAATATTGCAAACAGCTAAGATCTCATGGCGAGCTTGCTTTTAAATGTGCTGTGCTTTGAAAAAAAAAAAAAAAAAACTAGTTGTACAGCATTTTTCAAAGGCAGAAAGTCACAGTAAACTATGCTGTCCATGTGGTCTCACAGTTCAAACATATCACTATCTCTTTAAGTTACAGAGAGCACAGTTTGTGTAGCTATAGCCAGAAAGATTATCAAAATGTTGGGCAAACTTCCTATCCACTGCAGTGGTGGCTTTCTCTTGGCCTGCTTTTTCTGGAGGGCAACTTGGAGATATATACCGTATTTATGTGTATAAGAAATATGCTCATAAATATATATCCTCTTCAATTCTCAGATTCTTTGGCCTAGTAATTCCACTGTCAGAATCTAGCCTTAAGAAAATAATAAAGAATATCCCTGAAAATGCCCCCAAGAAACTCCAAATTTTACCCATTCATAAAAGCAATTTAAAAAATGGCAAAAACATTTACAATCAGCTTTTTTTGGGGGGGAAACTAGATCTGGCACATTATGTGACCGAGGCCAAAGCCACCATGAACTTGACTAGCTGCTCAGGCCCCCACGAGTGCAGTGTAATACACGTATGATTGTGAACGAATAGAGGGCAAGCTTGGGCATCTCCAGGCAGTGTGACCAGCAAAGAATTTCTGCAGAGAAAGACAAGGATAGTTCAGGCCATGTGGATGTACGGAGCTGGTGGTCAATAGAAACACCCGTCCCCATGGAGACAACACATGTGAGTTCCTTGTTTCTTGTGCGTGAAGCAGGACTGGCCCTCTTTGGTATAAAGAAGCCCCTAGATTTCTTAGAAATTGTGATAAACAGGCCTTAAGAAAAAGATAGCGAATTGACTACTAATAAGGGTGGATATACCCTGAAGTATCTACTTAGAAGAATAGAGTTGATTTTATTTGCCTTCTACCACTGACTGGTAGAAGGGGTTGTACTTTGCTCCCCAAAAACACATTTTGATCAACCTTTAGTGCATGGTCATTATAAAGATGGTAAGGGGGCTGAGGAAGAGGAATAACAAAGTAGATACAACATTCAGACAGATTTGGTTTCAATTTGTTAAGCTGAGCACAGGACATACATGTGCATAGCACTAACTCACTGACAGCAATACTGGTGACCCAGGTCAACTCTTCATGGCTCCATAGTGAAATGAAATTCTCTCCAGCAAAATTCAGGGAGCTGTACCTGAACTACGGGTAGAGTCTTAACATTAGGTTACAATTGTAGATTTCAAAAATAGAACTAGAAAAAAATAGAAACAACAGCAACAAAAAAATAGAACTAGAAGCAATAGGCTACTCAGAGTAAATAATAGATCGAATCAACGTTATTTAAGAGAAAGGAAGTCTGCATTTTGAAAAAGTAGAGCATGGATGTTAATTTCCTCAAACAGTTAAATAAGGGCTGACATTCGGATTAATTTTCCAGGACTGAGTGAAGATGGGGTGTCAGTAGCGGGGGCTATGTTGATCACCACCCCTGTGGAAAAGTATAACTCAAAGCACACCCTCCTTTCATTTTTGCGAAAGTAGACTTTACCTGGTTGTAAAAATAAAGAACATTCAATGTTCTTAAGATTAAATATCTGAATATTGCTTCTGAAGTAGCAGCTGTCACCTTAAATCCAAAGTCTAGTTTGTTTACTGACTGTATTTTATATCCTTTAGAAAATGACACAAAATGGCAATAAAATCATCGTAAGTATTCTACAGGGGAATATAAACGCCCTTTGGTTACAGTGCATGTATCTTTATACATAATTCCAGTTTATTTTCCCTGGAATTATGTTAAATATGTAAAAAGCCTTTTCTCATAAAGGTAAAAATGCTAGATGTTTCTGAGTTGTAATTTAGCATTAGTGTCAAGATTGCTTCAGAAAATAAGCCACTGTTACTGTTCCCTGCCTTATGTGTATCATTCAGCACACTGTATATGATTTTTGCACATAAACTTACATGATTTTATGCCAATGTTTTATTAAATACAAATGGGATTATAATAATTTATAGGATACAAATATGTAAAAATAACTGACAATAAGCAACTGATTTTTACTTTGCTTAATCATATTATCCTTCAATAATTGTTTCAGGTCATTATAGAAGAATCTGTCCATAAACTGAAAAGGAAAATCTAATACTTCTGTATCTATGGATTCTTAAAAGAAATCATTCATTTGTAGATATAATATTGACACAATTACAGAATGTATCAAAATATTTTCATGATATTTCTATACATAAATACAAGTAAACATAATTATGCTTAAGGTTTTGTGGCTTTTTTTCACGAGTGAATTATCTTTGACTTTTTAAGAAATCAGTGTTTAGGCAGCCTTGTCAAATGGAATCAAGATAAAAATCACTGATTAGTTGTATTGTCATATTCTGAAATGCTCAGCTCAAGCATTGACTGTTGGAGGCATGGGTTTAAAATATGTTTTGAACAAAAGGTAGAAACTTCTAGTTATAAGATAAAGACTAGGGATAAAATATAAAACTACAGTTAGTGCTGCTGAATGATAGATAAGAAAGCTGTAAAGAGAGTCGATCCTAAGAGTTCTCATCACAAGGAGAATTTTGTTAGTTTCATCTTACTGTATCTGCATGAGGTGATGGATGTTGAAACTATTATGGGTATCACTTCACAACACACGTAAATCAAACCACAGTGTTTTATGTTAAGGTTATACAGTGATGTATATCAATTATTCCTTGATACAACTGGAAAAAAAATTAAAAGCAAATATATTTATAATGCAAAAAACTCAAAATTTTTCCAAATTTATAGCAACTTACGATTAATAAATAAAAAGCATAAAAATATTTTTTTCAAATTTAGGTTACCTTTTAAGTTATGGTTTCTAAATTCCATAACAATAAAGAAAAAATATAGATGAGTGAAAGTGAACATATTTTTACCCAAGTTAAAAGATTCATTCTTTATTGACTCTGCAATAAAGATTTTTCACCTCTATAATGTTTATATTGAATATTTAACCATATGCTTTAGTTAGTATGTCAAGGCTTATTTTTCAAACTGCTTTTTTACACTTAATAAACCTTTTAAAACATTTCCTATGACTTAGAATTCCAGAAAAATTTTCTCCTCCAATATATCATGCATATATACATTGTTCCTGATAGATAAATGAAATAATAGAATAAATCGTTTCTACAACTTTCATAAGTTTAATTATTTGGAGAGTCAAAGGAAATCTAAGATGCTGAAAATTATTTTATAAGTAAATATTTTTAAAAATATGCATGTGATTATTCTTTTCTTTTTATATGCAAATAAAAAAGTAGTCTATAAAAAACAGATACTACCAAAGAATAATTGTCTCAAATTATGAGTACAAATGAAATATAGAGAAATGTATTATTTATAAGATTGGACAAGTGAAGTTATTTTAGAAAAGGCCTGTAGTAACTCTAAAATGTTTTTAAAAGTCACACCTTAATAAGTAAAATCAAAGTAGTTCTTTAGGATTTTCTAAAGAAACCAAACATAGTTTTACTAAAATTAATTTAGTCACTGGCATTTATATTTTTGACCCATAAAAATAGGACAAATAATACAATACCTTTTAGAAGTATTAGCTACATTTTCTGAAAATATGTCTGAAATCTGTTGCATTTATTTTTAAATTATAATGTGCTAATTTTTAAAAAACAAAGCTATTGTTCCTCTTACGGTTACCAATTATATATATAAATAATAAAGTAAGCCTGAGGTGAGAACCATCTTGCTTAGTTTTGTGAAAAGCAAACCACGTCATAGCAAGTTGCACTGACCTAATTATTGCTGACAAATAAAATCATTTATTTTGATAGATACATATGGAAATAATAATTTTGTCAAGTAATTTTCAAAAGGAGGGAAATCTCTGATACATTTAACTTTTATTTAAATGATTAGTAAATATGTCTATTTAAGACTTTTCATGGTAGTATGATAAGAGAATGTCTTATAAGTAACCTTATATTGTAATAGTACCCTGATAATTGAATTCTTCTTTGCTCTTGCATTCTGCTTTTTCATAATTTGTTTTTCAAAATGGGGTCTAAGTTTTAAATACAATACAGTGCTGTCCCTCTGCAGTTTATCACAATAATGAATCATTCTTAGGAAAAAGAAATAGCAAGATAGTATCAGGAACTTATTTTTTAAAAATCAATAGAAGCGGCAGCTATTAAGTTTGAATATGAGAACCAAAAATAAAAGACAATCCTGTACTTGACATTTTTAGCAACACTTTATGCAAAGTCATAAGTATTCCTATTGCTACTTCATTTTTATGTATATCTTCAATTATGTCTTATAAGCAGTTGTGCCCCAAGAACTTACTGCATCTTTTCACGCAGGTGTTGTGCACAAAATGTAAAGTTTTCTAAACTTGGGAAATGAAAATGGGACTTTCTTCTATTTGCAAAAAATGGGGTAATTTTAATATTTTCTTTAGGCCAGTTGATTTTAATATTTTCTTTAATATTTTCTCTCTGCACAATGAGAAACACAGGAACAGCTTTGCCCCTTCTCATGGACAATGACTTTCAACAGAAGGAAAAATTGGATAGGGAAATTCTCAACAATTTATATAATTCCTGTAGACCCCAAGTTTTCAGTATTTTCCTATTGATTTCTCTTCTTCATGTTTGTGGATTTCTCTCTCTCTCTCCCCGCACACACACACACACAGCAACTTAGTCATTGTAACACACAGATATGGGAATTTCCAAAAACAATAAATAGTCTTTTCTGGAAGATATTAAAATAGAAGAGTTACAACTGAGAATGCTCAGTTATTTGTGTTATGTTCTGCCGTGCAAATCACTGATTCAAAGACAGAATGTGGTGCCTCCTTCTCTACTCAAAGCTTCATGCAGGCTTGCAAGATAAACCTTCCTCTGCTGTCTTCTCGCTGAGGGTCATATGGTTTTGGGTTAGTCCCTCTACACCTTCTCTTCACACCAATGGCCACTCACTACCATAAGCAGGAGAAAAATCCCGAGCTAAGTCAAACCCATCTAATCATAAAACTGTGGTTCCGTGTTTTGTTTTCCCCTTTCTTCTCCTGCTGTTTTTTCTATCAGCAGAACACTTAATAACCACTAATTGGTTAATCTGTTATTTAGGCAAGTATTAATATTCTCATTTTACAGACAAGGAATCAGGCCTCCTGCTGCGTATCTCTAGGCCTTGGGTAAGGAGCTCTTCAGATGGGAGATTCAAAGTAGGTGAGCCCGTCCTCTGGAGGATGAGAAATTCGCCTGGAGCCGCTCAGCGGGGCCTCCCGGAGCCTCT
Source organism: Bos indicus (assembly GCF_029378745.1). Lineage (NCBI taxonomy): Eukaryota > Metazoa > Chordata > Mammalia > Artiodactyla > Bovidae > Bos > Bos indicus. The sequence continues at coordinate 48,265,028 of NC_091782.1, read as the reverse complement.
GTTAGATCTCTGGGTTCCTGACTCCCACTTCTCCGCTCAGACCACCAGGCGACACTGCCTCTAATGACAAAAAAAAAAAAACGCTTTTCCCATTCCACCCCAACTAATGCTCCAAGGACTTTCTTAATTGCAATGGATACCCTGGGATCCGGAAGCTTATTTGTGACTTGATGAGTCTGCACCAGGGTTTCTAAGTTTTGTAGCACTCAAAACTTTAGAACCACTTTGTACTTTCAAAAATAACTCAAGCTGCAAAACAGAGACAAAGCATTAACATATACACACTACCATATATAAAATAACCACAAGGACCTACTGTATAGCATAGGGAACTACACTCAATATTCTGTAATAACCTATAAGGAAAAGAATCTGAAAAAGAGTATATATATGTATATTGTATATATACATATTGCATATATTATATATAAATATATACATATAGCAAGTCAACTACACTTCAGTAAATAATTATTTAATTTAAAACCTGTTCCTCTGCAGAGAGTTCATGGAATCTCCCAGGCTCAGAGAGGTTGAGGAAAAGAGAACTCAGGAGACGCCCTCACCTCCTGACAGACCACTGACCATCTTGGACAAGCATGGAGGGGATTTTATTTTTTAAAGTCAAATATGTAGAACACTGTAAGAACTGTGTCATCTCAGAACACAGACTTGGATGAAAAAAAATTGGTGAACATAAATCCATAGGAAGGATCGTTTGTGGTATAACTTCTACACCCACCCAATGAAAGCTGACCTTTCTAGTGCAGAAATTATTCTGTTCCAAAACCATTGCTTTTCACAAAAAAATTTAAAACTGGCAGGTATCCTGCTTCAAAACTCAAATTGCTAAGGTTTTCTTGAGGGAAAAAAGAAAAGGTTAATACGTGACCTATATTTCATATCAGAATTAGGAGAGACTTAGAAATCACTCTCGTCACAAACTGGAGCTGCGTTAAATGCAGAAGGAGCTCGGAACCCGAGATACCCTGTTTAACAACCACCATGAAACCTCTGAGAAGAGAGTTCAGGTTATAAAGATGAAGCATTTTACTCCTTTTTGTTTCCCGATCTCATTTGTAAATGAATTGGGTACAGAGGCAGCTACCTCTGTTTCTTCCCTTAACAGAATATCCATCAAAATGTGGCACAGATCTTACAGGTGTCTCTAAACGGATCTGAGTCATTTCTGAAGTATTTGCTGTTGTTCAGTTGCGCCGTCTTGTCCAATTCTTTTGCCACCCCATGGGCTCTAACCGGCCAGGATCTCCTGTCCATGGGATTCCTCAGGCAAGCATTCTAGAGTGGGTAGCCGTTTTCTCCTCCAGGGATCTTCCAGACCCAGGGATCAAACCTGGGTCTCCTGTATTGGCAGGCAGATTCTTTACCACTGAGCCACCTGGGAAGCCCTTCCTAAGTATAAGTTCCCTCTCTTCATATGATATAGGCATTAATGGAAAAGATCTCATGGAGCATAATTACTCATCAAGTAGTATAGCTTGGCATCCCAAAATTCAAGGCAATTTAAAGATTTCCTTGAGCAATAGCTATGTGCCTAGCACACAGATAGGGAATTCAAAGGGAAAAGTTAACGTTAATCCCAGTAGATGACTACTTATAAACTACAGTTTGAAAAGTTGCATTAAAAAAAAATAAAAAAAATAAAGAAAAGTTGTTGTTTCTTTAATCCAGAAAGTAAAATCTATCTAAGTGTTGTTGGAAATTTCTTTACCATGTATATGTCTTTGGGAAAGATAATACATGGATTTCATTTCCCACTGAAGTTGCCAAAAAAGTCTCAAATCCATTCCAATTTCAGGTTTTGTAGCTCAAAAAGCCAGTAACAGATCTGACTGTGCCTGCAAGTGGTCAAGATATAAAAGAAAGTAGGAATATTGTTGAATAGCCAGTCACGTGGCTGAAAGAAAACCTGCCTAGTCTTCAGAATGCTCTGGGACTGGTATGGTTTTATGGTTCCTGTCCTCTGGGAGACACAGTTTAGTACTGGAAACAGGTTTAGAACAATAAGATCTAGTACTCCTAAAAAGGGGCTTCTCAGATGGTGCTAGTGGTAAAGAACCTACCTGCCGATACAGGAGACGTGAGCCGTGGGTTCAATCCCTGGTTGGGAAGATCCTCAGGAGGAGGGCATGACAACCCACTCCAGTATTCTTGCCTGGAGAATCTCATGGACAGAAGAACTTGGCGGGCTATAGTCCAAAGAGTCGGACACAACTGACGTGACTTAGCACGCACACAAGCACTCCTAAAAAGTGTTAAGAGAAGCTGCGAAGAGGCTCCTGCTGTGCTGCTCAGTCATATCCAGCTCTTGCGACCCCATAGAGCCTGCCAGGCTCCTCTGTCCATGGGATTCTCCAGGCAAGAATACTGGAGCGAGTTGTCATTTTCTCTTTCAGGGGATCTTCTTAACCAAGGAATGGAATCTATGCCTCCTGCACTGGCAGGCAGGTTCTTTTATCATTGAGCCACCTGGCAAAGAGGCTAGATCCTTTCAAAATGGATTTCATAGTGGACAAAACAGGTAACACTCAAGTATAAAGAAATAGGTGGCTGGGCTTTAGACTTGGACTGCAGAGAGAGCAGGCCCCTGTGCCTTTGCTGAGATCTGAAAAAAGAGGAAAAGCTGGCTTTGTATTTGTTAACATCTCAGTTGGGAACAGGCTTAGAGGGGTCCAGACACTTCCACCATCACATAATCGACCATTATATAATCCCACAGCATGGAAAACCCAGACATCCAAAACCAGGTAGGTCAATAATACTTCCTGCCCCATCTTACAGTCCTCCTAGAAGTTATCTTAGTTTTAGCAAAATGGTACTACATTTGAAAAAATGTTTAAAAGTTGAATGATTTTAATCATGCATGATCCATGTTGTTGTTGCTCAGTTACTAAGTCATGTCTGACTCTGTGACCCCATAGACTGCAGCACAAGAATGGCCAACCACTCCTGTATTCTTGCTGCAAGAATGCCATGAGCATGATCCATAGCACTGTGTAATGCATATTGCACCTTTTTTAAAAAGACCTAAAATACGTTGCCAATGTTATCTCATTCATCTGTCCCAAATCCCTATGAGGCAGGTAGCATAAATATTCATAACCCAGTTTTACAGATAAAGATGGAGTCAGAGCAGTGGGAAATGACTAAGCCAAGGGCCTAGTGCACATGCACGGGTGCAGAAGAGTCAGTAGCAGCCTGTGATCCAAAGCCCCGGAGAATTACATGGGGCCTAGTCCTCATCTGCCTACCCACTTCCTTGCTACAATATGCACAATCCTCTCCTCTATCAGGGAGAGGGGAGGGGAGACAATGGGTCTAGCACACCTCTGCTTCTCTGAGAGCCTGAGAGAGTCACTCAAGTACCAAATACTGTTGTGGGCTGGGTTTTGTAGACAGGAGAAGCAGGCTAATCTGCAAGGCTGAGCTCTAGACAGTTAGAAACTTCTTCAAGGTTATAGTCAAAGCAATTTTTATGAAGGCATACTTTCATCAACCTCATAACAGAAACAGCTATAGCTAAACTCCACAGGGAAAGTGTGATGGGAATGGAAAGATCCTCATGCTGCAAATTCTTAGCAACAGCATTGTGCCACTGCGAAGGGCATTTCATGCCAGCAAGACCAGAGAATCGGATGTGATACGTATCTGAACTCTGCTCCTCCACCCTTATCTCCATCAAATAATGGGAAATAACACACTTTCTGACCTCATGATTCAACACCACTGTTGATGCTAATGGGGACCTCAGGTCCCAACATGCCTGGAAGTTTGAATTCTGAGACTATGAAGCGATGTAAGAGGGTTTTGTGTGTGTGTGTGTGTGTGTGTGTTTTCTTTCAAATAAACTTGGCTCACCAAAAGACCTTGACTTTTTAGAAGGAAATGTGACCAAGATATTTGCCAAATGCTACTATAAAAATTTTGAAACATTTAGGAAATGGAGGCTTTTCTTTATTTTTTTTTTTCAGATTTATCTTATGGAAAAAAAAATGAAACCATACCATATCATTCATTTTGTGTAAGATCATTTAAGCAAAGGGCTGTGTACTTTTCTGCCACATCAAAGTGTCTATGGACTCATATTTCTTCTTCATCAATCTGCTGGTTATTTCCAAATAGTAACTGAGTCAAAGTTTATCAAGCAGATTCCCGAATTATTTCACGTAATTTGTTTCCCGCCTCTCTTCCAAAAGCTATGCCCAGAAACATTTTTTTTTCTTATGTGGTACCTTTGTTTCTTTAGGAAGACATTAAAATACATCTTCAAGTCCTATATGCTATTAGAAGCATCAGTTATGTTTGCAAATTAATTTTGAAGCTTTAAAATTGAGTATAAATACACCCACATATATGCATGCATGACGACATACACGGCATTTGCATTAAAATTTTTTCATGTATACTCACCTCAACAATGGCACCGCTAGGGAGCCTAAGAAAATGGCGGTATAGCTCTTGGAACCCACTGGGATAAACGGTGTATACAGCTACATGAGAAGTAATGCCTCCTGGACCAAGTGCAGTCATAGAAATTTCATTGTGCTGTTGGAGGTCACAGCTGGAGATGCTGGACTGGACGCCATGCTTTTTCCAGATATAATCATACACTGCCACCTAGTGAGACACAGAGACCCCCCCAACCCCCCAGCCCCAGAAAAGGAGAGAAAAAAAAATTAATTAACTTCTGGCAAGAGCAGAACCAATTTTAAATGCATCTACAATAAATCTGAGAGTCTCTGCCATCTGCAATGCCTCTGCCTCCATTCCAGGCATATTTTTATGACATATATCTAAATAGTGAAGAAAGACAAATCCCCGGTGTGTGCTCCGTAAAGTTAATTCTACACAGATGAAGCTGTAATTGGCTCCCATATTAACCCAAAGTAGGAAGATCAAGCAGGCTGCGACAATGACAGGGTTGATTAAAAAAAAAGCTTACGAATGGTTTTATGAATGGGTGTTTGTGCCTTTCCATCCAAGATAAATCTTTGCTCTTTTTTGTTTCTTTGTAGTAAGCTAAGTCTCTGGCATCACCAAAACAGGAGGCAAGATAAATTAAAGATATATTTTAGTGATGTGCACAGGGCAGGATTTTTGCATATTTAGTTTGTGATTATTCCATTGTCTAAAGACAGCATTCCTCGTGGGGCCTTTAGTAAAGTTAACTGAACTATGAACAAATTCAAAAGATATTGCTCTATTGCTTGTCTAAAACACTGGCAATGAAACATTAGATTATACTGCTCCAGAAAATTTTTTGAGGCTGATAAACCTTCTCGCCTCCAGATTTCTTTGTCATCTTCTCCTGCAACTGCTGAGCTATACAAAATGCTTTCTAAAATGTTCAGTTTCCCTATTCACATACTCCAGTCATTTCAGAGGTTAGTAAAGGAAAGTATTCAATTGATTTCTTTCTTCACTGGCTCCTTCTGAGGCAGAAAGCGTTTATCTGTTGTGGCAGAAAGTTCATGTCAAACACATTCCTCGAAGTTAACTCCTAAGATGATTTGCAAGTACTTTCAACACTCAAAAATATAGAAAGATCAAATAATACAAAGGAAAGTTCTGGCCAATTATTACTTAATTCAAGTCTCTAGTTGACAATAAACTCCCAGGATTCTAGCTGGGAAGCTTTTTCTTTGAAAATGAAAAGGTAACATTAAAATCTAGGTGAACAGGTAAAGAAGTGGTAAATGTCTTAAAATAGCTTGAATGAAAGAAAAGATTAAAGTTAAAAAATTAAAGTTACAATTAAAAACAGACATTTATTGAGGACCCATCTATGTTAGTTTTTTCAGAAAATATAGACAAGTTTCAGGATCTATCAGAAGTTCGCAGTAAGAGACTGGTATACATTTAACTTAAAGTCAATGTAATTGTGATGAGTGCACAGAAGGAATCTTACCAAGGAGGTGAGGTTTGATTTGGGTCTCAAAACCTTACTGGGATTTCAAAATGTACAAAAAGGGCCATGGGTGTGTCCAGAACCGAGATGCAGAATGCACCGGGGGCTCAAGGGCCAATCCATGGTCCAGTGGACCTGACTGAAGGGCAGGTGTGAGAACCAGGATGTAAGGCTAGAAACATCATTGGCACTGTGGAGACACAGGATACCCTGCTAAGATATTCGTAGTGTAATTCATAAAGAGGAGAAGGCTGGCGGTTTTTTGAGTAGAAGACAGGCTTCATTTGACTTGTATTTTAGAGTAACAGAGCTAAAGGCAGAGTGACAGGTAGACCAGAAAGACGATAGTTTGGAGCTCATCTCACCAAAAGTAGAGGAGGAGACCCTGCATTTGGGGAGTGGCGGTTGAATTGGAGACAGAGTCAATGATTCTTTTTCTGAAACAGAACCGTCAGAGTTCAGTTGCCAGCTAGATGTGAGCTTTGAGTGACAGATGTCTCAAATGTGGCAACAAGCGTGGGTACCACTAACCATGCTACTGCAATGGGCCCGTGGCAAGCAGGCAGGACAGGCTTCGCAATAGCACTGACTACATCCAAAGAAAGCATTTAATAAACTATGTCAAAGCCATGGTAGCAGCAGTGGGAACGTGAATCCACTTATGTATTTACTTTTTAATCTGTGTGATCACCTGGTGGGCATGTTTAGCGACACTGCGCATCCCCAGGTCAAATCAGGAGGTGGGTGTCGCTGCTCTTCCAGCCCCTCCCAGAGCCAGGATCACAGCTGAAGCCTAAACCAGGAGCAGAACTGAAGCCTCCTGGCTGCAAGTGCAGCTCCAGGCCAAGTATCACACACATCTCTGATATCTCCAGCCTTTGGATGTAAGAGGATGTAAGACTTTAGGCAAAACAGAGCAAAAGAAATGGGATGGGAATAGCGTGGCACATCCTGGAGAACTAGGGGCTTTCTGCTTATTCTGTGAAGAACTTGGTGATACAGGAGTTAGCCAGGAGCCTTGCTGGATGGAAGTCTCTCTGTCCTGGAAATGCAGGAGGAAACACACCCACGCTGCAGGGCTGGCAGCACGGGCGTGCCACAAGACGCTGAAGATGTCTGTGTGTGTCTGCAAAGGAGTAACTCTTGCTTTGGAAGCTGATTCCTTTTAGACCGTAAGTGACCTTGAGACTTTGGGTAGTAAACTGTGCAGAGCAGGCTTTTAGAAATAGCTCTTATTGCTTTTGATATGCACACCCTTCTTCCTCCTCTCCTTCTCAAGCATCTCTAGTCTGAGGAAAGAGAGGAGTGAATTGCCTACTACCCAGAGACATCCTAACCGATCTAGAGTCTAGGGCGAGAATGGCTGGATAGACTAGAAAGGAAGGCCTTCCCTGGTGGCTCAGCAGTAAAGAATCCACCTGCAATGCAGGAGACACTCCTTCGATCCTGGGTCGGGAATATCCCTTGGAGAAGTAAATGGCAACCCTCTCCAATATGCTGGCCTGGGAAATCCCACGGACGGAGGAGCCTGCTGGGCTACAGTTCCTTTTGGTCGGAAAGAGTCGGCCGCAGCTCAGCAACTAAACCACCACCACCCAGACCAGAAAGTAAATCAGCGTGATTGAGTGGTAGGCCTGGAGGCGGACAGTTCACACACATACCCACCCTTGTTTGTCTGTTTATGTTGCAACTCTGTCAGCTTGGTATTATTATTCCCATTTTATAGCCAGGGGAACTGAGGTTCAGAAATATTAAGTAACTTGCCCAAAGACAGTTGTATGATGATACTATTTACTAAGAAATAATCCTATTCCTCTACCTCTGATTTACCCACAAGCTTTTCTTACTCTCCTCCTTGGTGTTTTTGGAGCAAGAACTCAGAGTAGCTCCCTTGCCCCTTTTCTCTCTCTCTCTCTCTCTCTTTTTTTTTTTTTTTTTGTATTCAGGAAGCACCCACATCCTCTGCCTGTTCAGAGTCAAGTCCTAACAAGAGCAGCCTCTTCTGAGCATGACTTTCCTTCCAGCTCCTGCCTTATGGGGTAATGAGTTACCAAGCCCACTTTGGTTGCTAATCGAGAGCTGCATCTTCCAAACAGCTTTAGTAGTCATGAGGCTGACATTTTTATTTCCTTTAGTCTGGTTCCTGTGCTTGCTTAGTTTTTCTCAACTAGCTCAGGTGAGGGAAAGAGGCGTATATATCGCAGTGGCCCCCTGGGACCACAAATCACCATGTAGCTCTGATATTTGAACCCAAATTGATCTGACTCTAAAGCTGACGTAACTGTTGATTACAGCATGTGGTAACATGTTTGATGCAGAGACCACTGTCTTTGTGCGTTAGTGTGTGGCTGAGCAATGAAACTGTGTCTGAACATGGTTCTGAATTTTTCTGAATTTTTGAGCATGCTGAATTTTGCCTCAGTGAAGTGTGCCTGTGAAAGAATCTATGGGAAGATTTGTCTATCCTTGGTCTGAGCAGGAATTTTGCAAACATCCCTCAACTCAAAAAGGATACACTGTCGTTTGTCATAGAAAATCAAAATAGAGGCAGCATCCGAATTACTACAGCTATTTAGTTTTATTAATATCCACGGAAGGTTCTCAAGCTTCTTTGAATTGGAGATTCATTAGAAAAAAAAATTACTAATGTTTTTCTCTTTATTTATTTATTTATTTTTTGGACCATACAGTTCTAATACTAAAGCAGTTGTGGTCATTTCCAGAATTTCCATCCAGCAGTCCTTAAGATCTGATCATCAAACACGTGTCCACAAGGCATGTGTATGTTGGTCTCTCAGTCATGTCCAACTCTTTGCAACCCCATGGACTGTAGCCCTCCAGGCTCCTCTATCTGTGGGATTTCCCAGGGAAGAATAGAGGAGTGGGTAGCCATTCCCTTCTTCAGGGGGATCGTCCCAGCCCAGGGATCAAACCCATGTCTCCTGCATTGCAGGTGGATTCCTTACTGTCTGAGCCACCAGGGAAGCAGTGGCATGTGGACCAAATTAAACCCTATTATTTCTGCTTTACGAGTACACACCTTTTGGAAAAGGAAAAGGGAGAGTGACCCATAAAACCTCACTAGAAATGGTTAAGAATCTGAACCAGATGTTCACCCTGAAGAGAATATTTTCAGTTACCTGGTGATCTAGGGAACACTCTCCCATTGGCCACCAACACATCCTACCCTCCGGGTAATTGCTTTATATTCTGACTTACAACCAAAGACAGCCTGAAGCAATTGGGGATGCTTAGCTTTGAAACCTTCTTAAAATCCTCCCTAGGGTTAAGAAAGTAGGACAAGGTAAAAAAAATAAAAAATAAAAAAGCAGAACATGGATGTTTTATAACAAGAACTAAACCGAAAGAGAGGCAGAGCAGAGGATGGACACAGAGGTGAGGTGTGATGAAGCAATCGCCGTTTGATTTTTCTTAAGCCCTTTGGCTCATTTCCAAATAATCTAAGTGGGTGGACATGATTGCCTAAAACTCTGTTCTCCTGACTTTTCACTCTAATTCTTTAAAACTAGTTGTTGGGTAACAGGCTCTTCAGCAGACTGGCTTGATATTTGATCACCAAGCTAGACATTCACCTGTAATATTTCCTGTTTAGTTTTATTTCAGGCAATCGGAATCGAAGAAGGGAAGATTTCGTTAAGGCAAATACCAGACAATCTAGACATTCTTGCCGAAAGTTAAGTGAGAGATAAAAAGAAGGAAGTAGGATCTGATTATTCTATGAAGTGCATTTTATATAGATGCCTTTGTTTTTCATTTTCTGGTGAGTAATGGTTAAACTAGTTGGCAAACTAAGTAATATCCACGGAAAATTGGAGTTTGCTTAGTATTTCTGCAAAAGGATAGGCCCGTAGATACTGACTCTGCCCTACGGAAGTTGAAGTTAGCTCCACAAGTGAACTCTCCTGTCGACTAAAATCTCTTTCATTGACCCAATCAGATCTGTTCCTTTATTGCCACAAAAGCCCAGGGTGAGTTAACAAATCTTTTGAGACAGGTAAGTCAAGAGACCATGTATAGGGCATTTCTGTGGAGCTAAAACTGGCCTGGATCTGGAGGCATAAAAGCACAGAAAAGCCCACCAAATGCCAGGGCCGCAAACAGTAATCCTTAAATGAGATTCATCGTTCAGCAGAAAAACAAGTCGAGGGCGGTAATTCAGTGGTAGACGAAACAGGTCAGAACAGGTTCAAATGCTGCATATTTCACAACAGAGCTTAATTAAAACAGGACTATGAGGCTCTTAATTGCATTATAATAGTTCAGCATGAAATTAGGTCTGATGTGAACGTCCTTATAGTGGATTTGTTTATGTTATTATAATTACACAGTGGTACATAGATTTACTGCATAGATACATTTTTTTTTAACAGCTCTTGGGTGGATTTCTTTTCTTTCCCCACTCGAATTTGCACTGTATTTCCGAGTGTGGAAAGTTAGCAAGAGAGAGCCCGGGTCAGGAAATTGGGTCATACCGGGTGCCCCAGTTGGTCTCCTGTGTATTTGGAGCTTAGAATCCAAATGCGCTGTGCCTTGATGATAGCGATCTTATTCGCCAATTCTTTAGGAGAGAACATGTCGTTAAAAAACTGGGTCTTGGCAAAATGAGCATCTTACCCGTAAATGCTGTGTTTTGTTTTAGAAAACAATGCCTTCCTTTTGAATTAATGAATGCAAATGTATGACAAAGACTGTGTCTCTAGTTCTAAAATATCACAGGGTAGGGGTTTAGTCACTCAGTCGTGTCTGACTCTTCGGGACCCCGTGGACTGGAGGTCTCCAGGCTCCTCTGTCCATGGGATTCTCCAGGCAAGAATACTAGAGTGGGTTGCCATTTCCTTCTCCAAAATATCACATATTCCAGTGTAAATTCTTCCCTGGTGGCTCAGATGGTAAAGGATCTGCCTGCAATGCAGGAGACCTAGGTTCAATCCCTGGGTCAGAAAGATCCCCTGGAAAAGGGACTAGCAACTCAGTCCAATATTCTTGCCTAGAAAATTCCATGGACAGAGAAGCCTGGTGGGATACTGTCCATGGGGTCGGGAAGAGTCAGACATGACTGAGCGACTAACAGTGTAAATTAAAGAGTCAAAATTTCAAAGATTTGGGTCTAACGGTAACTCCTCTTCCGAAGATAGAAAAGACACAGCAACAGCTGGCTTTCCAAATGATAAAGGTGATGCCTCTTCCATGATGGACCCAGAGTTCAGACAAAGACATAGCCGGTCCACATAAGAATCTAACCTATGACCTTGACTGAACTATGGAATGAAAACCTGGGATAACTTCAGAAGTTTTGGAAGCATGTACATCTTTGATGGTGCTTTCCATTTTTCTCCAAATACTTTTATTTCCTTGCAACCTATGAATATCAGCAGTTCTGCACATTGCTTCATTTTGTGTGTTGTTTTGAAACAAAAGACAAAAGAATGAATAGAAGATGGCTGCCGCTAAGTGGCTTCAGTTGTGCCCAACTCTTTCCGACCCCATGGACTGTAGCCCACCAGGCTCCTCAGTTCATGCGATTCTCCAGGCAAGAATACTGGAGTGGGCTGCATTTCCTCTTCCAAGGGATCTTTCCAACCCAGGGATTAAACATGGGTCTCCTGCATTGCAGGTGGATTCTTTACCCCTGAGCTACCAAGGAAGCCCAATAGAAGATTACCGACAGATAAATTGGGTAAGTAAAATGATCATGCCTGGATGTTTCTTTCTTTAGCATAACCATTAGGAGTATAGAACAAGTACTTAAGTAAATTTGAACCAATTTTGAGAAAGGTAATAAACTATGTTACATTGCCAAAAACCCAGACTTCTGAACAAAATCACCTGTGCTTAATTCAGCTAGAAATAATGCAATTTGGGGAAACCTCATGTAGAGCCTCATGTGGTTATACATACTTTGTAGAGTAAGTTCTGTTATCGTGAGCATAGTTAATTGTGGTAACCCCTCAAACATTACATCTTGCCTCTGTTATCAGAAATATGTGTTTCTCACACCACAATTGCACAATTTTTACAAAACACACTTGGAAACCAGGAAGAACTTGGCTTCTGGTTAAAACATTTTGCAAAGCTCCTGGGAATAGAAACAAATGCAAGAAAAAGATGCAGGTTATTTTAAGTAATAGGAAGTCACAGGTCTTTAGCAACAGCCTCAAGGTTTTCCCTTGTATGCAAATGTTAATAATATTACCAATGCAACTCTGTATGAACAAAAGGCAGATGGGTTTCAGAGTAAATGTAAGCGTAGCGCACCCTGGCTCTGCCACTCCCTGCCTTGCCGGGGAGTGCTGGCTACCAAAATGAACAGTGGACTATAAGGCTGAAAACCACTCCACAGCACATCGAAGATGAGGACTAGAGAGTAAATCAAAGGATGACAGAATGGAGAAAGGTAAGGAAAAAGACAAGATTTCTCTGCTCTAACCACCCACTGCTCCTTGAGATAAATCCTACAGGTAATGAATTCAGTTTATATGTAAAATAGCCATAATGATTTGGCCAGCAGTATTTTCCGCCTGTCTATTCTACTTTCTATAGATGCAAGAAAAAAAAAAAACAAAACTTAATTTTAAAGTTATTGTAACACATATAAATCAAGGCCAGAGAATTGCACAATATACCCAGATCTTAGCATTTTTAAAAGACTTCTTTTCGTCTCTTGAATTCCAGAAAGAAAAAAGAAAAAGCATGAATTTGGAGGTTACTTATCTATTTGCTCTAATATTTTAGTCCCTGGTCTGACAGAACCAAAGAAAAATAATTGGACTGACTTAGATCAGATGACCAGTTTTAGTCCAGTTATTAAAAGAAATCTGACTACATTTTTTTTCCTTTACAGGTAGTGGGCTTGCAATGTGATGCATAGATCTGGCTAAAGTTTACTCAAATCCATTAAAGTCAGTAAGCTGTTAAATCACAAGTAAAATGAACTTCAAGTGTCCTACTAATATAAAGACCACTTAAAAAAAAAAATTACCCACAACTCTGCTTCAATGTGATGCTAATGGTAAAGAACCTGCCTGCAAATGCAGTAGATATAAGAGACATGGGTTCAATCGCTGGGTTGGGAAGATTCCCTAGAGGAAGGCACAGCAACCCACTCCAATATTCTTGCCTGGAGAATTCCACGGACAGAGGAGCCTGGTGGGCTACAGGTCCATGGGGTAGCACAGAGTCGGACTCTACTGTAGCGACTTAGCACTCATGCACTGCTTCAATGCGAAGGGCACTAAAGCAGACAATTTTCCTTGCTGTCAGGGAATTATTCATCTCACCATGCTGCCGACTAATACTTAGTTCTTATCTCATCCTTGACTTTAATTTTCTCCAATGATAGAAAAATACCCAAGTGTAATACAAACAGAAGATGGGGGAAAGGGTATTTTTTATGTGTATGTTTGTGTGTTTTATTTTATTTTCAGGATGAATTACTCCCAAACTTAGCTGCCCAACTATTTTTGTGTCAACTAAAATGAACCTGGGCTTCCTAGGTGACACTAATGGTGAAGAATCTGTCTGCCAATGCAGGAGACATAAGAGACACAGGTTTGATCCCTGGGTTGGGAAGATCACTGGAGAAGGGCATGGCAACCCACTTGATTAATCTTGCCTCGAGAATCCCATGGACAGAGGAGCGTGGCGGGCTACAGTCCATGGAGTCGTAAGGAGTCAGACATGACTGAAGCAATTTAGCACACAAAATGAACAATACTATATGAATTATAATTTCTTTGCATGCTAACCAAATTCTTCCAAAAACTAAGTTAAGTTGTGTAAATTGGTTAAAAATCTATTAATAGAAGAGAGAGTTGGTGGCAGCAAGAGTGAACTTATAAACATGGAACATGGCCTTACGTGAGCTTTCACGATGTCACTTGAGTGTATCTTCCCAGCCGCCCATGGGGCTCACTCCTTTCCTTTAAAATGCTACTCAAATGTCACCTTATGCATGGGGTCTTTCCTGGCCCCTCTAATATGTAATAGCACCTCCACCCTGAGCCACAACGGATGCTTTATTTTCATGGTAACGTTACTGTAAGTCTTACTTCCAACCATATACACTGTATATTTCCTTGTTTGTGTCTGTCTTTCTGAACATAAATATAAACATCATAAGGAAAAGGACTGGGGTCTGACTCATAAGAGGCACTAAACAGATATTTACTGAAAGAATAAATGATAACGTGATAGAAAGGATTCAATATTGAAGGCAATCTGCTTTTGTTTTGTCGTGCTTATCTCTGAAGCTACTGAAACTGATTCATTTTTTCCCAACTGCAAAATTGATGTGTGAGACATCTGCCCTTTTATGTCAGTCTTATAACAACACCAAAGCCCTTCCTTCAGAAGTATCAGTGAGGTGAGCTCTCTACCAAATTTCCGCAATGCAAGTCTGAACTCCCTATTTCTTAATTTAGTGAAGTTTGTTCAGCTGCTATCTTATCACATCACCCCACCTACTCCACCCACAAGCCAAGGATGAGCCATGTCATAATTCTCCTGGAATAAGAGCCCTTTGCACGCACATTAAAACCTTTACTCTAGGAGTTACAATGCATTATACAATAATTAATTACCTCATCAAACAACCCTATAAGTAAAGAGAGTATTGTTTTGATTTTATAGATGATAAATTTGAAATAAAGGAAATAAAAATCACATTCCTACCTTTTATAAGAGCACTGAAGAGACAAGAAAAGATGGACTAAGTCCAAGGCTTTCCTCATGCAAAGATTTGGTAGAGTTTTAATGGTTTACTAACAAAAAAGAGTGTATTTAATTTAATTCCCCCCCTTACAGGAACAGGGGTTATTTCCTGGTTATTTTTCACAACTATAAAAAAAATCAGTATGTGTCATTTGTGCGTTAAAACTAGGGGTTTTTTGTTGTTGTTGCTGTTGTTATTCAAAACCTTTTTGAATCACTCATTCAAACTAGGTGCTACAACAGACAGAATATAATACATTTTCTTGGCCTCTATGAAACAGAATTTAGTATGAAAAGTGAGAACAAGTACAATTAACTATAATTTAAAACTAGTAAGATTTAAAAGCCCTGTGTGCATGGGTGCTAAGTCACTTCAGTCGTGTCCACTCTTTGTGACCCTATGAACTGTAACCTACCAGGCTCCTCGGTCCATGGGATTCTCCAGGCAAGAACGCTGGAGTGGGTTGCCATGCCCTTCCTCAGGAGGTCTTCCAAACCAGGAAGCAAACCCTTGTCTCAGGCATCTCTTGCACTAGCAGCCAGATTCGTTACCACTAGCACCATCTGGGAAGCCCTTAAATGCCCTAGGAGAAGTAAAAACCCTAAAAGGTTTGAGAAGGGAGAAGTCAAGACAGAGAATGATAAGAATAGATGGATCTTGTGGGATACCTTCTCTGTGTTGAGACTTAAAAGGGAGAGAAAAAGTCTACACAAGTGAAGGTAGATATTTTTTATTTGAAAAATAAAAGGATAGAAGAATTTGGTGTCCATCTTATACGTGGATTCTGGTTTGCTGACTTTCAGTGAGTCTAGGTTTTCAGAGTGTTCATTTCAGTTTATCAATTTCATTGTCACTTTTGAACAAGGGACTTACTTCCCTTGTAGCTCAGTCAGTAGAGAATCTGGCTGCAGTGCAGGAGACCTGGGTTCGATCCCTGGGTTGGTAAGATCCCCTGAAGATGGAAATGGCAACTCACTCCAGTATCCTTACCTGGAAAATCTCATGGACAGAGGAGGCTGGTGGACTGCAGTTCATGGGGTCGCAAAGAGTCAGGCACAACTGAGTGACTAACACTTACTTTGAACAGTAGATCTTACCTTCTCATTGAATATGGTTTTTCTCTTTGAGCTAGAAATTTCCAGAGCAGAATAAAGAAAGAAGAAAAATAGCATATAGAAAATTAATCACAGCAGTAACTATTTGGGGAAAGATTAATTAAGAATAAGAATTATAAATAATACTTATTTAGGACTCATTATGTAAAAGGCTCTGTTTGAAACACATTCATTCATCAGTTCATTCATTCAACCATCTCCTCAGAACCTATTTATTGAAATCCTACTTTGCACCAGAGAATTACAGAAAATGGAATTGAATCAGAGTGACGAAACACTTGCTCTTTGTAAGCTGCCTTTTTAGTGGAGGAAAACAAATAACTAAATGTATCAAAAGTGCTGTGGAGAAAAAGGAAACAGAGCAGGGGATCAATCAGCAGTGGGTGGAGTCAGGAGGATAAAGGGCTATTTCACTGCTAATTTGGTTTAGAATTTTAATTTTATTCATGGAAAGCCTTTCAGAGTGGGAGATACTTGAATAAATGTCTGAATAATGTGAGGGTACAAATCAAGTGCATAAATGGGAGAAGAGCAGTTAGAAGAGGGAACAGCAAGTACCATGACTTTGAGGGGACTCCACTCGTCTTAGGTTCAAAGAAAAGCAAAGAGGCCAAAGAATTGAAACAAAGCAAGCAAGGGGAGAAATGGGAGAGAAAAACAGAGCAGAGAGACTTGCGGGGAGGAGCTGAGCATGGAGGGATGTGTAGACCATCAAGGAGTATGGTTTTCTCTCTGAATGAATTGTGAAACCATTGGACATTTTTGAACCGAGGTATAACATATAAGACATTATTGGGACTTACTTCCCTGGTGCTCCAGTGACTAAGACTCAGCACTTCAAATGCAGAGGATCTGAGTTCAATCCTTGGTGAAGGAACTAGATCCCGCATGCCGCAACTAAGACCCAACATGGCCAAATAAATGCATTAAAAAAAAAAGAAGAAGAAGAATGAAAAGATAATATTAAAGGAGTCACTCAGGCTGATGTTGAGGGGTAAACTGGGGATGGATAAAGCTATGGATAAAGCTTGAATTGTGTCTCCCTGAAAAAGCAGAGACATTACTTTGCCAACAAAGGTCCATCTAGTCAAGGCTATGGTTTTTCCAGTAGTCATGTATGGATGTGAGAGTTGGACTGTGAAGAAAGCTGAGTGCTGAAGAATTGATGCTTTTGAACTGTGGTGTTGGAGAAGACTCTTGAGATTCCCTTGGACTGCAAGGAGATCCAACCAGTCCATCCTAAAGGAGATCAGTCCTGGGTGTTCATTGGAAGGACTGATGTTAAAGCTGAAGCTCCAATACTTTGGTCACCTGATGCGAAGAGCTGACTCATTTGAAAAGACCCTGATGCTGGAAAAGATTGACAACAGGAGGAGAAGGGGACGACAGAGGAAGAGATGGTTGGATGGCATCACCGGCTCAATGGCCATGGTTTTGGGTGGACTCTGGGAATTGGTTATGGACAGGGAGGCCTCTTGTGCTGCAGTTCATGGGGATGCAGAGAGTTGGACCCGACTGAGTGACTGAACTGAACTGAAAGTTATTGAAGATTTAATTCCCAGTTCCTATGAATGTATCTTTATTTGGGAATAGAGTCTTTGCAGATGAGTCACTTGGGTGACCCTAACCCAGTTGGAATGTGTCTGTATAAAAAGGAGAAATTTGAACACAGAGACAGGCATCCACATACAAAGAGAATGCCACGTGAACATGAAATCAGAGACTGGGGTGATGCATCTGTAAGGAAGAATCCCAAAACTTGCCAGCAGACTGCCAGAAGCTAGGAGGGAATCATGGGACAAACTTTTTCCTTAGAGCCCTCAGAAGGAGGTCTGTACTCCTGCCAACACTTTGACCCTGACTTTGAGCCTCCAGAATTTTTAGATGATAAGCTTCTGCTTTACAAACCACACAGTTTGTGGCACTTTTAACAACAACCCTTAACACAGGCAATGACTCACTTTACAAGAATTACTGCTTTCAATCCTCATTATAAACCTGAGCAGTTATTATTGACCCAAGTTTCAGACAAAGAAAGTAAAGCCTAGAGAGATCAAGTGATTTATCTAAGATGAGACTTTGTAAATAATAATGCTAACATATGGCCACAAGACTGTCTAACCTCAAAATGTAGACTTTTAAATTGTGTCTCTACTGCCTTTCTGAGAGACAGTTCAAAACTGTGAAGTGGACAGAAAACACTGCCAAAGTGTCCATTTCAATGAAAGTAGGAAATTTTGTTCACTTTAAATCCTACATGTGTATTAAACAACTTTGTGATTTTTATTACTGAGGCTGGGATATAGAAAGCAAGTATTCAGAGAGAATGTGGATGTAAAGAGATGTCCGCTGTCTCTTTGTTTTCTTTTATGAAGAATAACACCCTGAGAGGTGGAAGGACTCTCTTACACCTTCCCCCATCACTAATGAACCCTGGGTCTCGGTTTCTTCATCCATAAAATGAGGAAATCAGGTTAAATAATTACTAAGGCATCTTTCAGTTCATATATTTTGTCATATAAGTGGTTTTCCTTATTTAAAAAAAAATGCCTTTGAAGATAGAAATGCATTTACTGAGAGTCACCAATATTAAGAAATAGAGCATTTCTCTGTGTATTAGTCGCTCAGTCGTGTCCGACTCTTTGCAACCCCATGGACTGTAGCCCACCAGGCTCCTCTGTCCATGGGATTCTCCAGGCAAGAATACTGGAGTGGGTTGCCATTCCCTTCTCCAGGGTATCTTCCCGACCCAGGAATTGAACTGGGGTCTCCTGCATTGCAGATGGATTCTTTACCCTCTGAGTCAGGGGGGAAGCCCCAGAGCATTTCTAACTTCCCAAAGAGTTCCGTGTCCCACATTCCTGTCAATACCGACCACAAGTGCCTGTCACCTCAGCAGTCTCCTGCTTGAACAACAGTTCAGAACTTCCAGAACTTCTTTAATGCACATGATTTGTATTAAAATCTTAAAAAAAAAAAAAAAAATAAAATATCAAACAAATGCTTGTCTCTAGCTCTTTTTTTAGGATCAAATCCCAAACACTGATAAAATGTAAACGTTGGACTGACTATACACACTGAGATCCCGAAATCTGTAAACAGAGATAGTATTATTTTAACATTTATTTTAATATTAATATCAACAAGTCACTGTTTTTGCCAATGTTTTTGGCTTATCATCCTTTCGTAACTCTGGAAAGCAGTCTTCTTCAGTAGTCATGTAAACAAGATTCTAGATCTGGATTCTTATCATTTGGGCAAAATTCTTCATTTTTCATTTTCCTAAATAGTAATATGAAGTTACTGAACTCTGAGATTTCTAAGAGAATTTCAACCTCTGAAATACAATAAAATACAGTAACCAACATGAACTAAGTTGGAAACACATAAGAAATCCAAGATTGAGGGATATAACAGTATGTAAGTCAGTATTTCCAGTATTTTGGGTTCTTTGAGGTCAGCAAACCATGATACACAATTATTAACAGAACTTTCTCTTTTCAACTTTGTTCCAATGTGAAAGAGCACAATGTCAAAATACATAAATGTGACACATCGATGTGTCCATCTTAGAAGCCAGGAAAATCAAGACTTACGTGACATGATTATGATTGCCAAGCACATCTCACTTAGAGTCTAAAGGAAAGAAGTATTTCCAGAAGCTTTGTTAAAAGTTTTTTTTTTTAATTAGCACAAAACTCATCTGCTGTTGAATTCTACTAGATGTTCACTTAAAGACAGAGTCCGCATCTCTCTGTATACAAAGAGAATGAACCAGCTGGATTTGTGAATTTTCCTTTCTAGTGACTTATGATATGGAGCACTGTCTAGTTTCTCTAACTTATTCAGCTACTTAATATGAGCGTGCATGTGTGCTCAGGCCCTCAGTGGTGGCCGAATCTTTACTACCCCACGGACTGCAGGCCACCAGGCTCGTCTGTCCGTGGGATTTCCCAGGTAAGAATACTGGAGTAGGTTGATATTTCCTCCTCCAGGGATCTTCTCAACCCAGGGACCAACCCTGCATCTTCTACATTGGAAGGTGGATTCTTTACCACTGAGCCACCTGGGAAGCCCAACTTGGCATGAGAGTGAGTAACAAAGAGATAAGTGGTTAGATAAAAGTGGGAGGTCACTGTGTTAACCAATTTAGCTACACTGAGCTAATTTAGCTCAATGCGAGGGAATTTACCAATTTTTTAAAGTATTCATGTTGAAAATATCCAATTTAAGTTTCCTAGTGATTTTGCAGTATACTACCATGAACTCAGGCAGGAATTTACTTGTGGAAGAGCTAGACATTAGAGAGGATTACGCTAGAAATTGGCTCAAGATTTACAAACTGGAGAAGAGCATTTGGGGAGTCATTCACTCCTAGGGGATACTTTAAGAGAATAACTGGGAAAGCTGTGTGCAGAGCGCCTGAAGCATAGAGCCTGTCTTGGCCACAGTTCTAGGCATGGCTGTGCTGGGCTCTTCAAATGGGCAGCTGTTCTGATCATCTGAATCTTTAACACCGAGATGCTTTAATTCTACGATCACCTGGTGAACACAGAGTTTAATGAACACAGTACTCAGTAGGTAAATAGATTAATGAGTATCTATACATAGGAGTCTATGTATAAGAAAACCATAAAAAATACTAGATTCAGGTCATAAGGTAAATTTATACCTACAGTTATTTTTGGCAGCCATTATTGGGTTGTTACCGGAATTGTGGACTTCCCTGGTAGCCCTAGTGGTTAAAAAAAAAAACCTACTTGCCAATGCAGGAGACATAAGGGATGCAAGTTCCAACCCTGAGTCAGGGAAGATCCCCTGGAGGAGGGCATGGCAACCCACTCCAGTATTCTTGCCTGGAGAATCCCATGGACAGATGAGCTTGGCAGGCTACAGTCCATAGGGTCACAAAAGAATCAGACATGACTAAAGCAACCTAACACACACAGCACAAGCATTCACAGAGACAATGTGTTCCTTTGTGTTTTCTACTCATGAAGAAATTACTTTTTGGAAGAGATTAGGATATGTGGACAAGGATGAGGCAGAAGGAGTAGGTGAAGGAGAAATACATGGAATAAGTTGGGGAAAGTCATAAGAACTTATGATTAGAGGCATCATTTAATGTAATTATTATCATGAGTACTGACCAAGAGATAGCAATAAGAAGAACAAGGAAAAGGTGAAGTTTTTCTAAGGAAAATAAACCCAATTACTTATAAGGTGGAAACTCTAAATATAACCAAAGGATATGTCTTCAGACATGATAGATCAGATGGAGAAAATATCCCAGGAAGAGATTAAAAATGACTTAGATCATTGAAAGCAAGTAACTGTGGGCTGAAAATCATAAGTGTATTTTTCAACAAGGGAAAGAAACAGGGTAAAGAAGGTGGAAGTTCACATTTTGGAATTAACTGGGTATCAACAAAGATTTCTCATGGGGTAGAAAAGAGAAAGAGAGGCAGAAAGCAGACAAGTTAGAGAAAAAATAAGCATTTAGAGAGGAGATCTAAGAGCTCCGAGAAGGCTGTCATAAAATACACGTTGCATAATACATGATCGATCAGCTCTATTATTTAACTTTCCAAAAGATGTAACAATATAGAGATATGCTAACCATCACAGTCAGCATTAATTTAGAGTGGGAGAAATAATTAGAATCTCACTTTTTCTGAAGAATAGAGTGAAAATGTAAACAATGCTCCCCTCCAGGCAAGTGCTTTATCATGTTGACAGGTGCATTTGAATTTCCATGGGTGGGGGATATAATAGGTTATTTATGTGTCATTTTAATAGAAAGACCCAACCATCAAGATGGACAGCAGACTTTATCAGTACTGCTGTTTGCAACTAATCCTCCAATTTAGTACCCCATGAAAATACCTGCAACAAAACCTGTCCATTTTTCTTTTACACTCCATTATGGAAAAATCAATATGGGTGTTATTCATCACAAATCTGCTGCTTGGCGGGTGACTGAGTCACAGAATCTGAAAAAAATGTGACACTTGAGCACTCTGTGTGGCAGAGCCCTTTGCTTACGGCTTTATTCTACCACATTCTGCCACCTAGAATGGCCCAGGTGACCTAGTATATGTTCTAGAATCTAATAAATGTTGGCCAGAGACCTTGAATCTGATTAGTTTAAGGTGAATATCATCTTAACTAGCTTTAAAGCCGACAACAGACATTAGTTGACTTCCATACTTCACACATTTCATTTTGATCTGTTTTTTAAAATTCAAGAAGGGGATGATAATTGGAATATTTAGTAAAATGTATTGTTTAGTGATTAAAAATCAGTAAACATCAATTCATTCAAGGAACTCACAAATTGTGCAATTAGTCAGTTCTTCACTAATCAGCCAGAGTTACCTAATGGTAACTAATGGTAAATGTTATCTAATGGTAAATGGTCTGACTACCTATTTCCCAGGAAAATGAGTTTTGTTTTTCCTCCAAAACATCTCCACCAACTTTCATATCCAAGGTCATATATTCAGGGGCAGGGGTCAAGAGAGAGGGGATATATGTATACAGATAGCTGATTTACATCATTATACAGCAGAAACTAACCGAACATTGTACTTAACTATACATCAATAAAAAAAATCATATGTCCAATGGGAAGAATTCTGCTATTAATACATTCCAAAGTACATACACATGAATTTAACACCATGAAGTTCGTAACTATCAATTACAAAGTTATATGAGACTAATTATCAAAGTGTTCAAAATTCAACACCTCTTCTATGGAAGCATCTCAAAGGAAGAAAGTTTATTCAATTCTTCTTTGTTTCCCTTCAAATCACAAAATGAAATATTAGCTAATATCTTCTAGATCAATGAATGTTTAATGGAACAAAAAACTTTGTACATTTATTTTTGCTATTGGAGATATAAGCAAAACTTTATAGAAAACTGATTTTTAAAACTGTAAAAGATTCTTAGATGTCAAAATTCTAAGTAACTTAAATTTAAGTTAACTACACATATTACATGGAGCTCTGTACTGGGTCCTGCAGATTGGCTCACTCAACACATACTCCAGACCTTCTCCAGGTAGAGAAAAATATAAGACAATGTTTCCTAAACCCTATTTTAGTTCCAAGTGCCTCTACACTTTCCTCTCTTCTTAAACTAACCAGGGGTTTCTCTCCTCTTCAATCCATATCCCAAACTAATAAGAGATCCAAGGACTGCACCAAGATGTTTTGCCAGTTGAGTGATAAATTGTCATTTCCATTTTGAAGTCATAATTTTGCCCTTTTGACCTAGAAGTTGGAATTCTACAAATTATCAACTCATAACATTTCCCCATTAGCATCTTCTCTTATTGTAATGACTTTCTAAAACCAAGCTACTACATTTTATCAGTGCCTTTCTTTTAATCATAAGATATCTAATTCTAGGGCCAAACAAGAAACCTCACCATGCTTCCCAGGTGGCTCAGTGGTTAAGAATCTGCCTGCCAGTGCAGGAGACACAGGTTCAATCCCTGGGTTGGGAAGATCTCCTGGCGTAGAAAGTGGCAACCCAATATTTCCCAGTGTTCTTGCCTGGGAAATCCCGTGGATAGAGGAGCCTGGGGAGCTACGCAGCCCATGAAGTCACAAAGAATCAAACACGACTGAGCACACACCAACACACATACATAAGCAACCTCACAGCTTTCAGAGATCAGGCCCACCCCTATATTGGGTTTGCCTGTGTCCATGGGAAGGGGAGTGATTTGGAGCATGGTCTTGAATCCTGTTGTCACATATTATACAGGCAGAACAGATGTGCCAGAGGGCTGGAAAAAATTTATCAGTGCACTCTTTTCACTGGGCTCAATTCTAAGGACTGCTTGCTTCCAATAGTTCCTCAGGTGATGATAAAACAGATTCATCTGGAAGCAAATAAATTCTCTGATATAAACAAACTCTTCGGAAAGCAATGTTACCTCTGCAACTTTTTGACATGGAAATATGTCTCCTATTGCATGATCATGCATACTTCTTCAAGAGTTATAGATACACTTCTAAAGCATACCAAACAATTGAGCAATTAATTATAACCACGACTCTTTGCTCTATGATTGTTTTATGTGTTTAATTTTTGTCTTACACTCCTGGCTAGTAAGCTCCTTTACTACATGCTTTATACGTCTTTATATCCTCCAAGGTATTTACTGCAGTGTTGGAAAGAGCAGCGGCTCGATAAATGCCAGACTCACTGTCAAGGCTATCTGGCACTTTCGATGATTTTTGAAGATTCAAGCAAGTTCATAGTTCTGGGATGCCTTCTTAGTAGTATTTTAGTTTCACTGCTCTCTGGCAATGACCTGCTGATGCTCCTTCATTAATGAGCCAAAATTGCACATTCAAAACACAGCTTCCAGTAATATCAACTGTGTGATCAGCGTAACCTTGAAGAATTCATGGTAACTGCAATGACATCAGGAAAAGGCACGAGAGCAAACACAGAAATGGGAGCTTTATGGATTCACAACTGATCGTATCTGGACGTGCATTCATTTTGCAAGCATGATTATCTGAGAGCACTGTTCAAACATTGCTGTGTCATGAGATATCTTATCCTAGATTGTCTAAATAATTCTGATCTCTGCCTTTTCTGTCATGTGAATGACCAATATTGCCTCGACCCACTTGATGTGATTATTTTGGGGTAGCTGCTGTGTTTTATTCTGATGGATATTAAAACTGTGTATTCTTAAAACAAAATGAGTAATTTTCACTGAACTATTTTGACAACATTAGGCATGATATAGTAACAGGGATTGGACTCAGACCAGGGTGACTAAGGTTGGAAAGACATTTTAGTGACTTACTTATTAAAGGACTTGATTTTCAATTTGCCTATTAGGAAAATGAGAATGATAACCTGCTTCTCAAGATTGTACAGATATGGGATGTGACAAAGAAATGAAATTGCTCAGTCTATATTTTTATTATTATTATTTTAATTTATTATTATAAAATAATCATTAGTTTTACTTAAGTGATTTAAGGAGTGAACATATAACCAATAATCCATAGGTTTCAAAAATATAATGTTTCAGTGTATGAAATACATTTAAGTTGGAATTTTGTTTGCAGAATACTGTTCAGTTCAGTTCAGTCACTCAGCCATGTCCAACTCTTTGGGACCCCATGAACTGTAGCACGCCAGGCTTCCCTGTCCATCACCAACTCCCAGAGCTTGCTCAAACCCATGTCTTTCAAGTCGGTGATGCCATCCAACCATCTCATCCTCTGTCGTCCCCTTCTCTTCCTGCCGTCAATCTTTCCCAGCATCAGGGTCTTTTCTAATGAGTCAGTTCTTTGCATCAGGTAGCCAAAGTATTGGAGTTTCAGTTTCAGCATCAGTCCTTCCAATGAATATTCAGGACTGATTTCCTTTAGGACTGACTGATTTGATTTCCTTGCAGTCCAAAGGACTCTCAAGAGTCTTCTCCAACACCACAGTTCAAAAGCTTCAATTCTTCAGTGCTCAGCTTTCTTTATAGTCCAACTCTCACATTTATACATTACTACTGGAAAAACCATAGCTTTGACTAGATGGAACTTTGTTGGCCAAGTAACATCTTTGCTTTTTAATATGCTGTCTAGTTTTTAGCTAAACATAGCTAAAACATAGCTATGGTCATAGCTTTTGTTTCAAAGAGCAAGCGTTTTTTAATTTCATGGCTTCAATCACCATTTGGAGCCCCCCAAAATAAAGTCTCTCACTGTTTCCATTGTTTCCCCATGTATTTGCCATAAGAAATGCATGCAGAATACAATACTCTAGAGTAAAGATAACAAATGAGTGATATTCACTCAGTCATGTCTGACTCTTTGCGACCCCGCAGACCATACCCTTCCAGGCTCCTCTGTCCACGGAATTCTCCAGGCAAAAATACTAAAGTGGGTTGCCATTTCCTTCTCCATGAAATATAACAAAGTGGTATTTATAATCTGATTTTTTTGTAAGAAAGCCTCCGTCAAGACAATCTGAGACTCATTATTCATTGGTATTGATGTGTGATCTCTTTACAGTTGACCTTGGGTTTCTTGCCTTTAAAGGAACTGTCTCTTCTCTGCATATTTCTCCTAAATGTGCATCTCTAGACCGAATATTTCCTATGAGCTTGGCTGTATATTTTTCATTGCATGCTGAGCTCTGGTTTCCCTCTGTTGGTGACTGTCTTGGGGCATGCAGTGTACAACAAAGGTCCCCAACATGCTCCTCCAACACAAAGGACCATCTACTCTCAGGAAGTCTCTTCCTTTAGTGTCCAGAGAAGATGGCAGAGGGTTTGCAGTGTTATTGCTTTACTTTGTCACTCCCCTAGCCCCAGTCTCTTCCAGAGAGCAGAGTAACCACATTCAAAGTCAGTTGTAAATACTCCTTTGTTTATTTTTATCCCATTTAAAGACAATCAACGTTGTCACTTCAGAAATACCTGACCTTTTATACTTTCTACATGTGTGCCATTGTAAAGAAATATAGAGACAGAGGCCATTACATTAATGTCTTATCTCTCCCACATTGTCATAGGCTTCCTAAGGACACCACATCTCATCACATAGTAGAGATTTCCGGACTTCAGCAAAAAGCAAATGAAATGAAAAATGATGAGGCCACCATTGATGATGTCTTTAAACTCAGCCTCTTGTCCATTTAACACACTATTATACTTGAGACTGCACACCCACACTTTTACATGAAAATAGTGAAAAGGAATGCTGTGTTTGAAGGCAAACCATCATTTTTGTGTTTCTCTTGATGCACATATTTTAATTTGAATGAAAAATAAGATTACCTTCAGTCTTGGGGAAATCAGACCATTTGCTTATTGAAAGGGAAAGTATTATTTTGTAAAAATGTGGGAATGCTCTGAGCACGATAATGTCAACTATTGTCTTCATTGCATAGAATTCCTTTCCCAAAGTGTCCTTTTGAAAGGCTATTACTATATTTTCTTTTCTTGAGTGTCATGGCAGTGAGGTACTAGACTCCAAGTACAGGAGAGGAAGTCGATACTGGCCACTCCCTAATGGGAAAGAAAACCAGTGTGGAGGGGACAGCAGGGTGCTAAGACACACGGGAACATTCTGGTCTTGTCAATTTTTGGAAAAGAAGTTAAGCCACCTTTAAAAACAAAACCTAAAACTTTTTTCAATTACCAGGATCTTATGAACAAATATCAAGGAGTTGGACAGGGAAAATGTAAGTGTGTCTTGTCTTCACGTCACATAAGGTTAAGTACATTACCCTATACTTAATATTTTTCCTCTATATTATTCCCACACTGATTTTAATTGCTTGCTATAATTTAATTAAATGTATGTTTTGTATTAACATTTGATAGGAAAAATCTATATGGTTTGAAGTCGCTATTAGCTTGAGTATTTTACATCTTGAAAAGGAGTCACTTTTCCATTTACTAGCATTTAATATATTTTGTTATATGAATAAAGTTCCATGTAGAAATTTATAGGAAAAAAATAGAAAAAATGTGTGAAAGTGTTAATGGAAACCACTTTTTAAGTAAATTTATCCTAACAATTTAGGACAATATCTGCCAAAAAGTTGAATTTCATGTTTCATTTCAGTGCACTATTTACATATTTCTTTGTTTTACAAATGGTTTTAAGGTGCTTTCTATCACAAAACAGTGTTAATAACAGCCATTTAATACATAATCTATTCTTTCCTAATTTTTAAAGAGATTAGAAATAAACACATAAGCTCAAATAAGTAATTTTTATATTTAGCCATTTATAAACTACAAAATAGTAATTATACTTTAAAAATCACTGAAAGATAAGAAAATGTGTACACTTCAGATAGCAAAAAAAAAAAAAAAAAACACGGCATCAAGAAAATTCAAAAGAAGATAAAGTATCCAACAGTTTATAAAACAAGATGAGAGAATCAGTTAGTAAATGGAAATTCTGGGACTAGTGCAAAACATTATAAATTCTTTTATCAAAGAGTAAAATTAATATTAGATTTTAAAAAGCCAAATTCAGTCTGCTCACAAAGAAATAAAAATGTAATATGAAAGGTTAATAGCACTCATTTATTGAGCACGTGCAAGGTGCCAGACACTATTCTAATTGCTTTAGCAAGATGCTCTCGTCCAGTACGAGGTAAGTGCTGTTATTGTCATTTCTTGTTGATGTCTGCTCTTCCCATTCCCATTTTTAATTGAATAATCATTCCTCCCTTCACAACCTTGTTCACGAAAAACTGACTAGACCTCTAGGTTTTAGGAATAACCTCTTGGAAACACTACCAACATGTTACTTATGAGATCAATGAGATAGAAGTGGAAGCTGACAGAATAGTTTTCTTGCTCGCGGAAATAAGACATTGGGTCTATCTATGGGTGCCTTTGAGGAGACCCTGGGCTTTGTAGAGTGATATCAGTGGAAAGGAGTGGCTCCCTGGCAGCCCCAGCAAGCAAGGAGGAAGGCAGGGGGACAGTATGAGGTGGCATGACTTCACAGGACTTATTCTTGAAAACCCAGGTCTCCCTGAAGAGACACAGAAACACCTGATAGCTTTTGGGAGAGGAGTTATTTTTATGGCAAGAGGGTGTGCATACCAGAGAAATGCAAGCTCTGAAAATGGAGATTTGTATATAACTAGAGTGACATACAATTCTGTAAACAGATTTGTAAGTCTCCATAAAAAATGAAAAATTCTGGGAAAATATAAATTCTCCCAGAAAACAGCATTAAAAGAAAAAAGAAAAAGAAAAATTTTAAAGGCAGTGCATTCCTGATAAAATTCAAAGAAAACCAGAAAAAAAAAAAAAGAAATAACCTTATTTGACATAAAAAAGGCAATTTACCTTAAACCAAGAGCCAACGTAATTTTCAGCAATAAAACACGAGAGGTAGTCCAATATAAATGAAAACCACGTTGCCACTCGTGCTATTTAAAATTGCTCTGAAATTATGGACAATTTCAATTTAATAAGATAAGAATTTAAAATAAAGAATATAATCATTGAGGAGTAAGCAATGGGTCAAAGTTGCTTATTATTCCAAACAACTGAAAATAATAAACAGGAAAACTCTAGTTTTATTAATAAGAGAGTTTAAAAGAAAAATCCTACACAAAATAAAATCCTATTAAATTAGTAACTTTACTATTTAAGAACACAAGCAATTAAAAGATCTAATTTTTAAGTGGTTTTATTTAAAGTAAATTTAAAATAACTATAAAGTATATTAAAATATATCTAACCTATATAAAGAACACTATACCGTTTCCTTGAGGGACCTAAAAATGAAGATATTAATTAGTTAATTATTTTATATGTCTGGAATATAGATTGCAAGCCATAAATGTTTTTGAGATGATGATGGATAAGTTATTTCTTCCTAGATAGAAGATTATTGACAAAATATATTCACAAGCTAATTTGTCCAGACAGTGTTGACTACGCACAGCACTGTGTTAACGAAACCTTACGTAAGCTGGACAGAATTCTTGCTTTGCACACTCCCATGGTGTGAATATCAGTGAACATTGCACTATGAGGACTATCTTGTAATGTTAAAAAATTCCAGTTACAATTCTGATATTTTCTTTCTAACTGGACAACTTTAAATTTCATCTGAAAGAAAAAAATGGCATATGTCATAAATGGTAGAGCGATGAGAAAAATGTAGTGTGATTAGATGAAAATTAATGAGAAGCAGTTAAAATGCTATGGCCCGCAAGACTTGACAATTTATGCAATAAAATATTTAGCCTTTCAAAATAAATTCTAGTACATACATGTCTTTAATCGTTAAGAGAAGCTTGACTGATAGTGAAATGGCGAATTTTCCATTGGGTTCTAATGATTCCACCACCAAAATAAATCCCCATATAGATCAGTTTTTTTTAAGTTTAAAGTAAAACCATGAAAAAAAAAATCCAGTAATGATCTTAGACTAATTAACTAATTTGAGGGGTAGAAAAAGCCTTAGAAGTCACAACAACAACGAGAGAACTCAGAAAGAAAAATTTGTCACTAAGAATTAAAGCTCATTAAAAAAATCAGTCATTATTAAAAAGCTAGTGACAAACTGGAAACCTGCTTATAATAACAACAACAAAAAAAGAGAGCCAAAAGGAAAACGTTATAGCTGTAATCAATAATGGACTCTGACAAGTTAAAAAAATAAAATCACTAAAACCCCAATAGAAAAATAGCAAATGTCATAAGTGAATAATTCACAGAAGACATACAAATAGGCATTAAACATGTGGAATTTTTCATATTTTTTACCAACCCAAAACTACAAATTAAGATCATGAAATTCTCTTTCAGATTGTCAAAGGAATTTTTTTTTAATGGTGATACTTTGTGCTGCTAATGATGGGTTAAAATGCATATTACCCTGAATCATTAATGATAAGTTATTACATTTCTAGGGAGTAACTTGATAATAGGTCTTTCAAATTTTTTATATCTTTTGGCTTGGAAATTCTACTGTTAAAAAAAATGATCATAAGAAAATTATTACAGGTGGATCAGATTTAGGCACACAAATGTCCTTTGTTTATTATTCATGATAATGTAAAATTAGGAGTGTGGCTGTTCAGTCACTAAGTCATGTTTGACTCTTTGTGACCCCATGAACTGCAGCATGCGAGGTTTCTCTGTCCTCCACTATCTCCCAGAGTTTGCTCAAACTCATGTCCATTGGTCCATGATGCCATCCAACCATTTCATCCTCTGTTGCCCTCTTCTCTTCTTGCCCTCCATCTTTCCCAGCATCAAAGGTCTTTTCTAATGAGTCAGCTCTTCGCATCAGGTGGCCAAAGTATTGGAGTTTCAGCTTCAGCATCAGTCCTTCCAATGAATATTCAGGGTTGATTTGCTTTAGGATTAGCTGGTTTGATCTCCTTGCGGTCCAAGGAACTCTCAAGAGTCTTCTCTAGCACCACAATTCAAAAGCATCAATTAGGGAAGAAAGTACTTAAATGTTGAATGCTGCTATTGCTACTAAGTAACTTCAGTCGTGTCCGACTCTGTGCGACCCCATAGACGGCAGCCCACCATGCTCCCCCGTCCCTGGGATTCTCCAGGCAAGAACACTGGAGTAGGTTGCCATTTCCTTCTCCAGTGCATGAAAGTGAAAACTGAAAGTGAAGTCGCTCAGTCGTGTCCGACTCTTAGCGACCCCATGGATGGCAGCCCACCAGCCTCCTCCATCCATGGGATTTTCCAGGCAAGAGTACTGGAGTGGGGTGCCATCTCCTTCTCCGAAATGTTGAATAATAGGAAATAAAGTATATCAGTGTTGGTACTTCCATGAAATGGACTCTTATACAAAAAATTCATATTCTCAGAATCTTTAATAACACTGAAAAATGCTTTCAGTATATTGGAATATATATATATATATATATATATATATATATATATATATAGTTAGCTAGTTAATTAGTTAGTTAATTAGTGTTAGTCACTCAATCCTGTCCGACTATGCACCCATGGACTGTAGCCTGTTAGGCTCTTCTGTCCATGGGATTTTTCCAGGCAGGAATACTGGAGTGAGTTGCCACTTCCTTCTCCAGGGAATCTTCCTGACCCAGGAGCTGAACCCAGGTCTCTTGCATCACAGGTAGATTCTTTTACTGTCTGAAAGTGAAAGTGAAAATCACTCAGTCGTGTCCAACTCTTTGCAACCCAATGGACTGTGCAGTCCTTAGATTTCTCCAGGCCTGAGTACTGGAGTGGGTAGACTTCCCCTTCTCCAGGGGATCTTCCCAACACAAGGCTTCCCACAAGGCTGTCCTAGCCACCAGTATTTGTCATATATATATGCGTGTCTGTGTGTATATATATATAGTATGACCTAAATTTTGGTGAGATTTGAGGGATTCCCTGGCAGCTCAGCTGGTAAAGAATCCGCCCACAATGCAGGAGACTTGAGTTTGATCCCTGGGTCGGGAAAACCCTGGAGAAGGTAATGGCTACCCACTCCAGTATTCTGGCTGGAATTCCATGGACTGTAGAGTCAGACATGACTGAGCAACTTTCACTTTCACTTCTGGAAATTATGGATCATTTCTATTATGTCTTTTCTACTTTTAGTCCACTCTTGAATATTTTCTAGAATGAGTGTGTATTCATCAATGATCAAATAAACATCTTTCAAAAAATAAATAAGTTTTGCAAGAAACAAAGGTCTTTACTTTGAGGCATTTGAGCCTATTTGTATCAAATTTAAGAACAAAAAAAATCCTGTTTCTTTAAATTCAAGTTCTGTGTGTGTTGGGCCGCCCCTGGGAGGTTGTGCTGAATTTTCCCCATTAAGCAGTTTCCTAAGGAGAAACCACCTGATCAAGCATTCACTGCACCAATTTCTTCAGATTTTTAATTTCAAAACATTTCACTTGGCAGAGGCAGGCCGGGGAGCCCTGTCAGGGACCGCTGGTATTTGGCAGTGACAGTGAAAGCACAGGAAGGAACGGAGCTCCAGAGCAAGCCAGCACGCTTTAATCAGCTTCGAATCCTGCAAGAGCCAAGATTTACAGGGGCCTCACCCCCCCAGGTAGAAGCAGAGTAACACATTCAGCTTTGCTGCAAGGTTTTATAGCGATGTTATCACTCAGCGCAGAGGCGTAAATGCAGAGGGACTAGAAGGCAAGAACATAATGTTTTCACATGCTAAGCTTAATTTCAATAGCGTTCCGTGCTCCTGGGGCTTCCTTATGAATGACTGTAAAACTCCATTGTTTTTGAAA
Source organism: Bos indicus (assembly GCF_029378745.1). Classification (NCBI taxonomy): domain Eukaryota; kingdom Metazoa; phylum Chordata; class Mammalia; order Artiodactyla; family Bovidae; genus Bos; species Bos indicus. The sequence goes on along the minus strand of NC_091782.1, from coordinate 48,232,498 downwards.
ATTAGTGGATCGCAAGGAAAATTGCACATTTGATGAGTCTGGTGTAACGGGTTGGTGTTCCGGTGGCCTCGCCTCACACCAGGGCGCGCTTCAGCTGGCCCTAGTCTCAGGGAAACGGTCTGCAGAAAATGACAAAGGATGGAAGCAAACTTTTTTTTTTTTTTGCATTTGGCACAAATAAAATTTCAAAAAGAGAAGAAGAAGAAAAGAAAGACACTATGCCAAGAACATTCTAAGGAGCCATGCCTATAATTGAAGAGTAGCTGTAGGGAACCGCTAAGTTACATGGCCAGTGTGTGCTGGATGCAATGGGCTGACACATACCGCTTTTGAACTCGACAGCGTTGCACAGATAATGTTTCCACCATTCCCTCCCCCCATTTCCAAACAATTTCTCGTTGTATTATATATTGTATCTACAGCTGTGCTATGTTGAGTGGCCATAAAACCATCCATTTGTGTAATCTCGGGGCAAAAAGCATCACAAAGGGAAGCGATGGGACTGGGACCGTGATCCATCTTCATTTATGCATTTAAAATTTTTCTCACTGTGATAGCCTGGTGAGGTGGATGTCTTCTTGTGAAAACCACAGAGAGCCAGCTGCCTCTTCCTACTCCAACAGACATCAGTAGAGACAATAACATTAAGGATTCATAATCCCACATAGAAGTACACAACATTATCCTAACTAAATTTTCTCCCTTCGCATCCCCAAGACTTATTAATACACAGGATAAAAAGCTATGGGAGCTCTCGCTTCCACAGTGTGTATGATGGATATCATATTCCAGCTGTTCAGTTTGGAAGCTTTGTCCCAGATTCATCAAGTTCGAGTGGAAATAAACAGAACGTAGGGATCTGATTCTCACAGTCTTTCTGAGTTCTCATCATTTTTCCTCTCTTTTGTGCCCAAAATATTACCTGAATCACAAAAGTTCTCAATTTTTTCCTTGCAATTTTATCTCAACTGAGTCCGTGTTTTGCCACCAGACTGTGATAAATGCCTCAAACATTTTAAATCCTTTCTGGGGGAAGATACACTGATTTTAGCTACCACTGGCATGCAGTCTCCTTCGCTCATTTCTTTTCCTTCACAAGACCTCTACACATCATCGTTAGGACAGTGGTCTTCTCCCTGTCAACTCTCAACCCTCTCTTGACATCTTCTTCCTAGACTTCAACTGCTATCTATGTGTTGGTGAATTGATGCTTTCAGCCTGTGGTGTTGGAGAGGACTCTTGAGAGTCCCTTGGACTGCAAGGAGATCAAACCAGTCAATTCTAGAAGAAATCAATCCTGAATATTCATTGGAAGGATTGGTGCTGAGGCTCCAATACTTTGGCCACCTTATGTGAAGACTTGACTCATTAGGAAAGACCCTGATGCTGGGAAAGATTGAAGGCAAAAGGAGATGGAGGCAGCAGAGGAGGAGATGATTAGACAGCATCACCGACTCAATTGAGCAAACTCAGGAGATAGTGGACGGGGAGCTTGGCAGGCTGCAGTCTGTGAGATGACAGAGTTGGACTTGACTTTGTGACTGAACAACAACATCTGTTGACGACTTTCAAACTTATCTTGCTTTCCCAGACTTCTCCCGTGAGCTACAGATTTTGTATCCAACTATTTGACATCTACATGAAGTGAAGTGAAGTAGCTCAGTCCTGTCCAACTTTTTGCGACTCCATGGACTGTAGCCTACCAGGCTCTTCCCTCCATCAGATTCTCCAGGCAAGAATACTGGAGTGGGTTGCCATTTCCTTCTCCAGGGGATCTTCCTGACCCAGGGATCAAACCTGGGTCTCCCACGTTACAGGCAGATGCTTTAATATCTGAGCCACCAGGGAAGCCCCTGCCATCTGCATAAGTACCTTTATCAGACATCTCAAATTTAACATAGCTGGAATAGAAGTGATTTCTAGCCCACCCTGCTCCTTCGAAAAGGAAGTTGCTTGGTCTTTGCCATCACCACAGGAAATGCCACTGCACCGTCTCCCAGTTGCTCACTCTTAACATCTGGTTGTCAACTTTCATTCCATGTTCTTCACATTCTAAACCCACCCAATTCATAAAAGCTACATCATAGAGATCTTTTTGAAGAGCTCATTCATTTATTACTTTTAGAATTTTCTCCCCTGTCACTCTGCTTCTCTCCAAAGAGCCAGAAGAGATTCCTTGGAGACTTGTGGGAATACAATACACTTAGGTGATGTGCAGGACGAGGGCAAACAGGCATTGGTTCTCCATGGTGTTTCACCTCTTCCAGTCATTAAGTCCAGTTCCCATATTGCCTGCTCACTGCTTGCCCAGCTGATGGCTCTCACCATGGTCAGAACCCAGTGGTGGTCCTCGGATAATTCAGTTAACTGTCAGCCTTTATTGACGTTGCTGTAAGTCCTCTGTGTTTGGGTCGTCATCTCCAGCCAAGCCCTGATCTTGCTGATACTGTGGAAGGGCCACAGTGGGTGCTTTTCAACTCAGGTGCCTTTCCAGCTTCTCTGTTTATGGCAGGAGATCTTTCTAGATCTGTTCCCATACTTCCAGTAATAGGAAATCTTACTTCTACCGTATACTTTGTACCCTACTTTTTAGTACAATCTTAAATTTTGTAGGATAAGGGACAGGGGGAGGATATGGGATTCGAGATTCAATCAGCTACTTTAACCCACCTCCTCTCTGGACCAAAGATGAGAATAGAAGATAGAGAACAACATATTTTAGAACTCGCCTCTGTTTCTTCTGATCCTACGCCTCTCGCTCCTATCTACCAATTCCAAAGGAACAAGAACGAGCAAGCCTTTTCAGGATAGAAAGAAAGTATGTCTTTCTCCATCCCAGTTCTAACTTCAAAGCTGAGCTTTTTACGGATTGGCTTTAGGAGAGTGGAATCAACATACTCCTTGGGGAGGTTAATTTCATGTGCTACTGCAACTACATGGCAGTGAATAGTTATAAGGTATTTGTACATATTATTTAGAATATAAATTTTAATATTATCAACGTTAAGATATTGCCTTTAAAAATTCAGGGAGACAGTGTGAACTTCCGGGAATATATTCATTTCTTCAGAGAAGAAATATTGAAAATAATTTTTGTTTTATTATTCAGAATATGAGTTATTACAATATTAAATGTGCATTTGAGAAGAAATTTCCTAGGTGGTGTGCCAAAAAGAACTTACATTTATGACAGTATGGTACCATTTATGAATTATGACATTACAACATTAATATTATCACTCAAGTTTTTTTGTTAGTGTTTGTGTACTCAAAGTGAGGTTGATCTTGTACAAACAAAGCAGATTTCAATCAGATGTATTAGAAAATCTTGGGCACAATGATTGTAGTGACTGGAGTAGAGATTACCGAAGTCTTCTTTTGGCCATTGTGAGCCAGTAAGAGGGACTTTTTTTTAAAATAAATGAAACTATTCAGAGCTTATCCCTCAAAGCAATGACTGACCTGCATACAGTGATATCAACCATCATGCAACAAAAAGAGCTGTTTCCTAGGGGCCATGTCAGGGTACTGCGCTTGGTTTGCCCATGTGGTTATTATTGCCTTAATTCCAGTGTTATTTCCCCTCTATGTAGAGTCAATGTAAAGCCATATAATGATCTAGGGATAATACATGTTTGTAAAGTGTAATTCTCACTGCTCATACTAATTAGGATGAGAAATTAAATCAAAGTCACATCAATCTCTAAATTTTTCTCCATTATTTTACTTACAGTCTATCTATATTACTATATTGAAAGGGTGGTTATTTTTAATAAACAGCATATACTTGGATACATGTTCTGCATTTTTTCTGATTTGATCATTCAGTTCAGTTCAGTCACTCAGTCGTGTCTGACTCTTTGCGACCCCATGAATCGCAGCACGCCAGGCCTCCCTGTCCATCACCAACTCCCGGAGTTTACCCAAACTCATGTCCAGTGATGCCATCCAGCCATCTCATCCTCTGTCGTCCCCTTCTCCTCCTGCCCACAATCCCTCCTAGCATAAGACTCTTTTCCAATGAGTCAACTCTTCGCATGAGGTGGCCAAAGTATTGGAGTTTCAGCTTCAGCATCAGTCCTTCCAATGAACACACAGGACTGATCTCCTTTAGGATGGACTGTTTAGATCTCTTTGCAGTCCAAGGGACTCTCAAGAGTCTTCTCCAACACCACACTTCAAAAGCATCAATTCTTTGGTGCTCAGCTTTCTTCACAGTTTAACTCACATCCATACATGACCACAGGAAAAACCGTAGCCTTGACTAGACGGATCTTTGTTGGCAAAGTAATGTCTCTGCTTTTGAATATGCTATCCAGGTTGGTCATAACTTTACTTCCAAGGAGTAAGCATCTTTTAATTTCATGGCTGCAGTCACCATCTGCAGTGATTTTGGAGCCCCCAAAAATAAAGTCTGACACTGTTTCTACTGTTTCCCCATCTATTTCCCATGAAGTGATGGGACCAGATGCCATGATCTTAGTTTTCTGAATGTTGAGCTTTAAGCCAACTTTTTCACTCTCCTCTTTCACTTTCTCAAGACTGGCTTTCAATTGGTGTGTTTAGACCATTTAAATATATTTTCGTTACTGATTTTGTTGGAGTTGAGTGCACCATTTTATTATTTTTCTCCTTGTCATAATTTTTTAAAAAGTATTTCCTCCTTTTCTGTCTTCTTTTGGAGTATTTGAATATTTCCTATATTCCATTTCAATCAACATTTTGGATTTTTTATTGTACATTATTTTAGTGTTTATTCTAGGGATTATAAATGTATGTTCCTAAATTTTCATAGTTTATTACAGCTAATATTTTACCATCTTAAGTGAAATAGAGGGCTTGCAAACATATAGGTCTCTGTGCTATCTACCTTTTATATTAGTATTGCTATATTTATTATGTCTGCATATATTGAAATATATAAAACAATGTTATGTTTTTTTCTCATTTACATAATCATACATATTTTATGGGGTGCTTTCCAGGTGGCACAGTTGTAAAGAATCAGCCTATTAGTGCAGGAGATGCAAGAGACACAGATAAGATTCCTTGGGTCGAGAAGATCCCCTGCAGGTGGAAATGGCAACCAGCTCCAGTATTCTTGCCTAAAGAATCCTTTGGACAGAGGAGCCTGGCAGGCTACAGGCCATGGGGTCACAAAGAGTCAGACATGACTGAGCATACACACACATACAGATATTTTATAGAAGTCTACAGCAGAGAAAAATAGTCTATTATATTTACCAAGATATATAACATTTCTGTTCTTCTACCATCATTCCTAAGGGTTCTAGTTTTCTTCTGGTATCATTCCACTTCAGCCTGAAGAACTTCTTTCAGCCCATCTTCGGTAGCTTATCGGATGAATTCTCTCAGTTTTTCTTTACAAGAGGATATGTTATTTATCTTTCAATCTTAAAGGATATATTAATTGGATACAGAATTCTTACCTGACAGTTTTTTTTTTTTTTTCCAACATCTTAAAGATATTCTTTGACTGCATCTGCCTTGTTTCTTAGAAACCCCCTGTGTGTAATGTGTCACTTTTCTCTGGCTCCTTTCAGGATTGATTTTTTTTTTTTTTCAGCAAAACTTAATTATGTTTCAGAGTGCAGTTTATTTTGAGCTTATCTTGGTTGAATTTGCTGAGCTTCTTGAATCTTAAATGAATATAGTTTATCAGATTGGGGAAGTTTTTAGCCATTACTTTTAATTTGTCCCAGCATCCATCTCTCTTCTCCTGAGACTTTACATACAGCTACTTTGTCAGATGACCTGCACTTGCTGTAACGTTTCTGAGAGCCAGCTCCTATGCATCAAGAGTTCAGATTCCGTCTTCCATTACTTAGTCATATGGCACATTCTCTAGGATAATTCTGTGATTTATCCTTTGTGAGGTTTCATCAAATATCTAACAGCTGCGAAGGTTCCTTGATAAACATTACACATATACTTTTTAATTTTACAAATAAATACACATGATGAAACATACAAGATTCCAATTTCTATAGTGACTTTTATGAAAGGAAATTGACACACGTAATCTTAACCCATATGTGAATTTTAATATTCTCATCTCTAACATCAAATAAGCCCTGAGGTTTTTGGGGTTTTGATTTTTTTAGCTACAGTCTGGTGGTCTGCCTGTGATAAACTTTACATGTGAGGAAAAAATAAAATTTTATTTGCTGCTTGCAGACTAAATAATTCTTTTAAAGAGAAGCAAGTTTATTGATGTTGTAAGCAACATGATGCCTCTTGGAATGAGGGATGACCTGTCTAAAAGCACCTCCTGCTTCCCTTCCTCTCTTTCTTCATATTCTTTTAATTAAGAAGCTTGCTGATTAAAGGTTCATTAGGAAGCACATTTCCTATTCTTGGTAAAATAAAGTTATTTTAAGAAATGTAACAGGCTCAAGATATCATATTAAATATGAGTGCCTCCTCGCTCATATTTCATCTTTCATATGAAAACTTCTGTATCTTCAAATTGTTCCCTTACTATTAAAATGATCCAACAGTACAGTGACTCTACTTTTTTGTTTTCCGGTATTTCGTATTGTAGGAATGCCTTAATACTTGGATGACAGTTCTGTATCACTGAGCTTGTCATGGGATAATTCTGTTCCCAGAAAGACAAGAAGTGAATTTCTCCCTGAATTCAGATTATTCAGCCCGTCAGTCACTATAGCTTTGCAAACCTCCTGGGTTTTGGGAGAAGGGGTGCTGGAATGTGTCTCTCAACCCAGAAAATGAACTCAATAAAGATCCTGGTTTGCCACCACCAAGGATCCCTGGGAGATCATTTCCAATCTTATTGGTTGTAAAGAGTTTCCTTTGTTCAGCAGCAAACTGGGAGTTAAAAAGCAAGGAAGTAGGAAGTTCCTAAAAATTTATAGGGGCTGTTTAGAGTAAAGGTGTGGTAGCTGTGTCTGCAAAGTGATATTTAATAGGGCAGGGTCTTCCCACTGAGTAAATTAGCAGGATCATAAACTGGGCTGTAAGCTTGAGAAATTTTCCATTTTCATTTGTTTCCCTGCTGGCTAAGTATTTAACAAATTCTTCTGTAAGTTGAGGATTACTATGTAGAAATATCCAAGGAAAGGAAAGTTTATCCACACTTCTACTAGAATTTGAAAGTGGGAGGAAGGTATTTGCATTTCAACTGGGTCACAGCAGTAACTCAGGTGAGAACCTTAAAAGGAGGTGACATCGGGGAGGCACCGCTGGAATCATATGATTCATCCAGTGTCCACACATGGAGATTACGTTTTCAGTGTTGAAGCTTTAGAGGGCTTTTTCCTGTGATTTTCAAAAAGGAAACAAGTTCTCTCACAGCATTGCTATCTGATGTGGTCCTCCGATGCTTCAACTCCTATGGAACCAATGACCCATTATCACATTAATAATTGCCCCAAATTGTTCCCTACTTTTTTTAAAGGATGTCTACAGTTTCTGCCTATTCTAATAAAACTATGTGTTCTTTGAAGTTAGGGACGGAACTTCAAGTTGGGTATTTTCTCACAAAAATTATAACTTACTATGGTGAGTGATATACATATTCAACATTTGCAAAAGGTAGGTGGTAGCCTAGACGTCAAAATCATCCTGGGGCTTCCCTGGTGGCTCAGTGGTAAAGAATTCACTTGCCAGTGCAGGAGACATGGGTTCGATCCCTGGTCTGGGAAGATCCCACATGCCACACAGCAACTAAGCCCATGACCCACAACTACTGAGCCTGTGCTCTGGAGCCCGGGAGCCTTGGCTACGGGAGCCCGCACATTCTAGAGCCCATGCTCCATCGCAAGAGAGGCCCGTGCACCACAACTAGAGAAACAAAGACCCAGCACAGCCACAAGTAAATAAATAAACAAATAAGATTTTAAAAATAAAACAAATTATCCTTAATGTCTAATTTAAAAAATTAGTACTTTTAATTGTATCATATGCAACAAACTAGCAACCTCTGTCCCCATTTCTTTAGTGAAAAAATAATGTTATACATTATTATTATCGAATTCAAATAACTGTGAAGAGAAGAGAGAGAACATAGGTGTTAAAACCAAGATCCAAGTTTCATCCCAGGTTTTGCCTTTTTCTGTGGGAGACCTGGCTTCAGTCCCTGGGTTGGGAAGATCCCCTGGAGAAGGGAAAGCCTACCCACTCCAGTATTCTGGCCTGGAGAATTCCATGGACTGTATAGTCCATGGGGTTGCAGAGTCCGACACGACTGAGCAACTTTCACTTTCACTTTGCCTTTTACTAGACACTGTTCAAATCTCAGAGCGTCTCTTAAGTCTTTGTATGATCATCGAACAGGAAAATAAAAGTTACAGCAATTCATTAAAATTATATATGTGAAGGCACTTATTATTAAGCTATTTTCAGTGGCAGCGGAAGCAGCAGGAGATGAGTGGCAGCACTGTGTGGATAAATATGCCAGGACCCAGAAAAGCACTTGTATAGAATTAGCTGAAGTTGTTTTTGTTTAATCGTTAAGTTGTGTCCGATTCCTTATGATCCCATGGACTGCAGCCCCTCAGGTTCTTCTGTCGATGGGATTTTCTAGGTAAGAATACTGGCGTGGGTCGCCACTTCCTTCTCCAGAGGATCTTCCTGACCCAGGGATCGAACCTGCATCTCCTGTATTGGCCGCAGATTCTTAACCGCTGAGTCACAGGGGAGGCCCTTAGCTAGAGAAGACATTCTTTAATCGGAGGATATAAAAGCATTCTAGGTTAAATACTAAACTTTGTAAAAGGAAGTAATACAATACGCCCTAGATATATCTTATAATATAAATGGTGATATTCACAGTCACATTCATTTATATCAAATGACTTAAAGAAGATATCCAAGAGAGTCCACAATCACAAATTATAAAAATTAAGTAATTTTCCTTCTTCCTTTAAGAGAATATTGCCATTCAATAAAAGAAAATACATATGATTTAGTGATAAATAAACAAGAAAGCCTAAATATAGACACAAATTCTAAACTAAGTCTGAAAATGTTCTTTCTCCTTTTTGCACCAGTTCTTTTCAACCTACTATGTCAGGACTTCAACTTCTTGCTCAAAATTCAGTAATATACAGACTTACAACATTGTCATCTACGCTTGCAGTGAAGTGTCCTTAAATTCAAATTGAATCTTGAAAGCTGTGCTAATTTATTTCAAGTATGGTTTTTCTCCATACAAAAGCTCACATGTGCTTTTCAAGACCATAGCTTCCAAACATCCAAGCAATGGAAATCCTCGGTGTTCTCTTACTTAACCTACACATTGCTTCAAACACTGTCGTTTATAAAGCAGTAATGAAAATAACAAGTCTATAAACCTGTGCTTAACAGCAGGGGTTTGGGGCTCCCAAGTCTTCAGTCCTATACCTTATGCAGTGATTTATACTGAGTGGAATTAAGGAGACAGTATAAAGGGGGAGAGAAGGAGGGAACACTCGCTCAAAGGGGCCGAGTGTGTGTGTGTGTGTCTGTGAGAGAGAGAGAGAGAAAGAGCAGTGAGAGAGATGTGTCGTCATGGTAAAGAAACAGCAGGAGAAATGAGAAGATTCAGGGGAGAGAAACTCAAAGACCTTTGGCCAGGAAATCACTGGTTGTGGCAAAACAAACAAGTGAATAACCATGTGATGTCTGTAAATACTCTAAAAACCTTGAACAATATGGGGTGAGGGAAACCACTTAAGGGATGACAATTGTGATATTTTATATATATTTATACCTTGAATATTCATTGGAAGGACTGATGCTTAAGCTGAAGCTCCAAAACTTTGGCTACCTGATGCAAACGGTCGACTCATTGCAAAAGACCCTGATGCTGGGAAAGACTGAAGGCAGGAGAAGGAGGGGATGACAGAGGATGCGATGGTTGGATGGCATCAATGACTCAATGGACATGAGTTTGAGCAAACTCTGGGAGATGGTGAAGGACAGAGAAGCCTGGCGTGCTGCAGTCCATGGGGTCCCAAACAGTTGGACACAACTGAGCAACTGAACAACATATAAAAGGGGGGAATTAGTGGTGTCTCCTGCTCAGAAGTGGGGTAAAGTGCACATATTGAATCTACAAGCAATTTTTAAAAATCTTTTGGCCACAAGGTGTGGCATGCAGAATCTTGGTTCTCTGACCAGAGACCAAACCTTGCCCCCTGCAGTGGAAGCATGAAGTCTTCCACCATCAGGGAAGTCCTTCAGCAAGCAATTTTGACTTGGGTTACACGTTTTTGGTGATATCTGAGGTGAGAGACTCCTTTAGTCTCTCTTTTAGGTTATTGAGATAACCTAACCTAACCTCCTTTAGGTTACTGAGAAGGAAGTAAATATACCACTATGTTAAAAGATCTTCTTCTATATTTAAAGGTAAAGGGGCTGAAAACAGATGCACTGGGTGATTTCATGCATTTTCATGGCTATTTCTTCCTTGGGCCTTGAAACCCACCCACTACATTTTTATGCTACACGTTTTTCTTCACCAACCCAAGAGAATCTTGAAAGAGAGGCCAAGAGAGAAAGGATCTACCGTCTACTACTTAGATTCTCAAGTCTGTTTTGTGAGATGTGTTACCTTCCAGTGTCTTACTTGTTGGGCTGATGTACTTGTCCAAACAGTGAATCTGTTTGAATGACGACAGTGAAGCCCAGCAACTGCTTGGATTGATTTTCTTACTTCACACAGAATTGGCCATTCTTTTAGTATCAGGTCTCAGTCTTATCATTAGCTCTTTGTGAGCAAAAAACATATTTTAGTCTACTTTCTAAGACATTTTGTTTCAGGAAGATATCTTTATTACTGTCATCTACCTAAATATGTTGAGATACATGAAGTATTAATATGACTTTGAAATCTTTATCCATTAGAATTACAGGATTCAGGTAAAAAATATGTTTCTGAATTCTGGACTTTAAGTGGTCTTCTATGATCTGGAAAAGTCTTCCTTCCTAAAGACTTCATTAAGATCTTCCAAGTATTCCTTTACTAGATCTTACCAGTAGAAGCAGGCCCTATGCTCAATCAGAATTTGCAGAATAATACTGCAATTCTGAGTTGGCATAGAATAAAAAACAGAAAACTCTTGACTCTTGATGTCTTGGCAGATAAGCTGAGATTCCTGGGTTGAACATCTCACAGAGGTCCTCTTACCATTTATCATTTCTAAATTACATATTGAGGGTGAAATGGTATATAACCTACTTATACATTATTTGCTAAAAATGTAAAAAGACAGAAATATTCTTATTCAGGAAGTTTTCATCCCTTTCCTGAAACATTCTGATACTTGCAAAGATCATGCCTGGTGAAACGCTCCAGATTTTAGCCCTGGATCTGACGTTTATTATGATGGACAAGTCAGCTTGCTGTCTCACTCATTTCCCTCACCTGTGAAATTGTCTGATCTTATTACCTCAGAGCTTCTCTAAGGAACAAACAAAATAATCCTGACAATGTGTTAAAGATCCTAATGTATGATGCTAACATGATATACTCTCTTTCCTTTTAATATTTTCAGTGAAAATCTACAACTTGATTATATTTTCAAGGATATTTAAAGAACTCTTTGTTTGATCATAGAAATAAAATCTTTGGGGTTAAAAATAATAACAAACAAGCCAAGGAAAAGGTATATCCTTCTCTAGAGAACTTTTGTTTTCTTATGATCATCTGTCCAAACTCTGACATCTATATATTTGTACAATGGTCTTACAACATAAGATGATTCTTCACCCAGAATCAAGGCAGGTATAAACATTCCCTTTCATTCTAATTACCTAAAAGCAAAATTTATTGTACTTCATTAATCACTGGGATGCCAGTATAAATTTAGTTGGGGCTGGGGAACACTTCATAAAAAACATAGAAGAATCACATAAAGAAACACTGAGTGTCTCTGTGTTTTTTAAACACATGAAAATCATATTTATTCCCCTTTTGATAGATCTATTAATAAAAAACCAATTTGAACAGACTATCATTTGTGAAGCCAATAAACTCATAATGATTAGGCTTAAAAAATTTAAATACAAATGCCTCTTCCACCATTGTAGTGCATATTCAGAAATGACAGCTTTGGCTAAGTCTGGAGGTTGGAAGATACAGTCAGTATAAAGTGCTTCAATTCAATTGTGTAGCAAGTGCTACCATGTTTCTTTATGATATTCCTCTGTAAAAATGTACTCATGGCAATTTTCCTGAATATCGAAAATGGGGAATAGAAGTGGTTGACAGGATCATTTCAAAGAAAGAGTAGCCATTACCAACACCATCATAGTAGACTGGCTTACACAGGGCTTATCCATGAGAGTTTTGTGTTGTATCTTTGGTTTCTGCCCAACAATAAGAAAGTGGCTATGTACAGAATGTTTCAAAGAATGAAGACAGAAAGGAAGAGAAGAAAGGAGGGAATGAAGAAAACAAAGAAGGAAGAGAGGAAGGAAGGAAGGATTAACACTACCTAAACTGTTAGGTGAATTGTGTTAAACTTTTCTCTAATATTGATTCATGCAGAGACGAGGTGATTTACCTTCTCTGTGAATTCAACACATAAAATAGACACGAATTTATTTGGTGGCAATGGCACCCCACTCCAGTACTCTTGCCTGGAAAATCCCGTGGGCAGGGGAGCCTGATAGGCTGCAGTCCATGCGGTCGCTAAGAATCAGACACGACTGAGCAACGTCACTTTCACTTTTCACTTACATGCACTGGAGCAGGAAATGGCAACCCACTCCAGTGTTCTTGCCTGGAGAATCCCAGGGACAGGGGAGCCTGGTGGGCTGCCATCTATGGGGTCGCAGAGAGTTGGACACGACTGAGGCGACTTAGCAGCAGCAGCAGCAGCAGGGACCCCATATCCCTATAGGGCTTCCCCCATAGCTCAGGAGTAAAAAATTTACCCGCAATGAAGGAGACTCAAGAGATGCAGCTTCTATCCCTGGGTCAGGAAGGTCAAGATATCCTCCCTTCTATCTTGGAGGAGGAAATGGCAGCCCACTCCAGTATTCTTGCTGGGAAAATCCCATAGGGTCGCAAAGAGTCGGACACAACTGAGCAGGCACGCACACATCCTTATACCAAAACAAAACAACAAATTTGAGAAATGATGGTGTTTATATGCTACTCTCCTGAACAATTGAATGTCATATTTTATTTGTAGAGCTTACATGGGATATGAATTTTTCTTGGTGAAGAGTAGGCAAATGAATTACACTGTAAGCTAAGTCAGGGTACACGATATAGTATATGCAGCATGTCCTGCCAACAAGAACCAAAAGTAATTAGCACTGCAAATGGGACAGAAACTCTGAAGGTTCACTTCTATTTATGCCAGCCCCTAGGTGACAGACTTTCCTTCAGTGAATTCTCAGCAGATTTCTTGATAGACACAAAGGATCTAGGAGAAACCGAGAAAAAAAGAAGACAAAAAGAGATGCAGTACTTATTCCTGGACATGGGAAACCATCTTGAAGATGATCAACTACATTAGTTTATGACAATGAAGCTTTCATGAGCTGTGGCAAAATTTTCAGTAAAGTGCAATGTTCCTTCACAACTCTTCTTGGACTCAGGGGAAATCGTTTATCTGTTTAAGGATTGCAGAAAATAACAACTCCCTTCCAGGTGTGGTGATGAAGAAGATGATATTCAACTACTCACTGTGTCCGTCTCCACCATCATTTACACATAGTGAATACATCTGTTACAAGACAAATTGTTCTACATTTCTCCTGGGGGAAAAAAAAATCCTAACAAAATTTTGGTATTTGGAATGACCCTAAAGCTATAGCAAATAAAATGATTCTCAGAAAAGCACTGTTATAGTAACAGAACCAGTTACTTTTCAGCCCTGATGATCTGTACTGTCCATTCTCCTTCCGTGGTGGCGTGGTATGCAACAATAGACTATCAACAGCATTGTATGAGGCTCAAGAGAAGACGAAAACTAATACTATTAATAATGTTTTTTGGCATTTATAACTGAACCTTGGGGTCAAAATCCTCCAGGCTATGTTGCTCTAAAATGCCTTAAAAAAATCTTAGGGGGAAAGAAAGAAAGAATGCTTGGATTCTCATATTATAAAAGAGAATATAGATTATGTGTACATATGGAGTTACTTCTAAATCCTGAGAATCCAAGTATTCTAGGCAGTAGTTTGATTTCTTAAAAGAGATGAGGGAACAGCAGTAATATTTTGTCACCATAGAATCTACCTGAAAACTCGTAGGAATTTATAGGAGAGTGACTCCTGCTTATCAAGCCTTGGCATCCAGCCAAACAAGAGAAGAACCAAAGATGGCAAAGCCTAGAGCTAGAAATATTAAGTGTATATCTGAGGAAAAACAAATGTCCAGGTACCAAGAGGGTTATATGAGGTTGAACGCTGTAGAATCAACCCAGATCTCCCCTGTACACCTTAAGTACCTGGAACTTTGTTCCTTAAACTGGAATCCAAAATAGAAAATATATATATATACATATCTATATTCCCAGCAATCTCAAGTTCTATGAGCTCTATTTTTAAATCAATGTTTCCATTTCCATGACAGTATTTGAGGTGATGAAAATATTCTGAAATTAGGTTTCTCTGTAAACATGAGAGAGAACACTGATCTGGGCACTTTAAATGAGTTGGCATGAAGGTATGTAAATTGCATCTTAATAAAGATTTTAAACTGTATTTTACCCACTTTAAAGAGCAAACATATTTTAAAACAATGAAATAAGATTTTCATCACTTAACTCTATGTTTATCATATTATAGTTTGGTCTGCTGACCACTGTGAAGTTCTTAACTATATTTTAAGGGATGTGGAAGAATTCCCGTAAAAGGAGTTTTGGCTTATTCCTAGGGCAATATGGCATAAGATGTAAATTAAGAGATGAGAAGGACGGATTTTTTTAAAGGGTCTACACATTAAAAGAAATTATCAACAGGTACAGTTTGGGTTGCATATTAAAAAAATTCCTTTGGTAATACATGATACAAAGAAATGGTCCTATATGAAGCAATGCGCATGGGACATGTCTCAGGGTCACTGTTACTGATTAGATTGTGACTGGTTTCCCAAGAAGACTTTCCAGAGTTTGGAACCAATTCCCTCTTCATAAAGAGTAGTTTCCTTACTTAGATTCTCTTGTCTTTCTTTCCCTTCAGACTTTGCAATATCTACAACTATAAAAATTCCATATTTTTTTCAAAATCTGAAGATTTATTTAAAATTGCATCTTCTATTTTAAAAGAATTATCTCATTTCATCCTAAAGAAAAAAAAAAAGCTTATTGTACACAATTTTGTATGTGACTAGAGATAATTAGAAGAGGCCTGAAAAGGAATATCAGCAAATATGAAGGAAAAAAAGAAAAAAAAAATCAGGTTCGAAGGCAATCTAGAAGGATCCAACCTTCAGAAAAGACAGACTTTGATAAATCATGAAATTTTTGCCAAAAAAAAAAAAAAAAAATACCCAGAAACATACCTTTCATAGCAAGAAATTAAAAATAAGCAGCTTTCTAAAGCAAAGGGCTGAGTAATAGATCAACCTGGTGACAGGTTGCAGAGTGACAATGAGAGCTTTCCCGCTGGCTAGCCTGAGAAGAGGCCACGGGACCAGCCTGGAAAGCAGGAGCTACACGTTGACGTGTGTGCGTCACTTGGAGCCCGCAATGCGACGCTGATGCTGCCAAAAGTACAGCAGGAGCAGTCACAGCAGCTTAGCTGTGTTTTAGAACCTAATCAAGGCAGAGCACAACCGCGGCTGCTGGCAGTGACGGCGGAAACCAAACTGCATTCCTAATTGGAAAGGAGGCAACGTGGACCCGGAGAAACCACCCACCGAATCGCATCAGGAGAAACCAGTGTCACCGGGTTCTTCCACCAAAGGAAGCGCCGTGCAAGTCTCATCAAGCCTGGAAAGATATTCCTGAGAATGGACCAAGAGACACGCTGTAAACATGGACCTACTGTTCTTACAGCGCTGATGCTGTCTGGCATTTTCTTTCCTCTCTGTCTGAAGATAGGTCCTAAGGCCACGATGAAGCAGACAGACCGTCATAGCCGAAACCCCTGTTTCTGAGCATAGTCTGAATAGCTGGTTTTGTTCCTTGCATATTCTTTCTGCAGAATGGATGTTCCTGAATGGTACAAGATGGTGGCTTGTCAAGGATTTTAAATTGTGCTTCTTCCTTTCAAAGAGAAACTTTATAGGTCTTTTTTTTTTTTTTTGCTTAGTTGTGAAAATAATCATGAAAACTAATAGGAAATTTATAAAAGCACGAAGATCAACAAACGATATCACCCCTTGGCCAATTTTATGTATGCCTCTGTAACTTGTGATTTCACTTCACAGGCTTTCATGGGCCATGTTTCTACCAGTTCGTGTTGAATTACTGGGAATGGCGGTTTTGGAATGGGCATAGGAAGAGAGACTCTAAAACAGTATGAGTCTATTTCTTACCTGTTTATCCAGTGTTAGTGCTCCCTACTGCCTGTATCTGCTAAAGTTTTTCTGTGCTCCAAAATATCATCACTTTTTATCCCCTGCTTGCATCATCCTTTCTTTTGGTGATCAATTTGTCCTTGGACTACTCTCCATCTTGATCCCTATCTCAAACGTCTTCTACAGTATGAGGTCTTCAGTGTCCCTTTCAAATGGGCCAATACTATCTTTGTTCAAGATCCCACAATACTATCCAGCAAATAGCTCTATTATTCCAGTATCTCACTGTATCATTATTACATTTTCACTTTATTTATCTTCCTTACTGGACCGCAAGGGAAGAGATACCGTTTTATCTTACTTTCACTTGCTCCTAAGAAAAGTGCGTACTTCCTAAAAAGATAATCAATAAAAAAGTGGTGAACTAGTGAATGGATAGATAAAATTACTTCATCTCTCTGAGTCTCTCTCACCTGTAAAATGAGAGCAATGACAACCCCTTATGTTTGCTTTGAGAATTAAATGAACCAGCTTGTAAATTGCTTGACATTAGGGAGTGACTCACAGGAATAGCTATTTATTTGCTCCTTTCATTCTTAAGAAAATATTACTTAGATTCTAAGAATTATTTTTTTTAATTATCTGTGATCTACCAAAATGCAAGTGTTCACAGTCAAACAGATGATTTGTCTGAACAAGCAGCAATGCTGTGGTGACATTTTTGCGATACTAGTTTATCTGAGCCTTGTGACTGTTAAAATCCAGAGAACACCCTATAAAAACAAAATATCTAACAGGAACAAGTAGGAATAGCAAAGACGATTTTACTATTTTATAGAAATACTATTTATATTCTGATGGAGTTGCATTTTATGAATAGTTTCACTAAAGCCTGTACTAATGCAAGCAATATTGGAAAACTTATTTCTTAAAAAACACTAAAATGTGAAAAAGTATTTGATTTTCATTTTCCTGGTAAAGAACATTATACTTCTGAAGATAAAAGAAAATGACATTGTTTAACACTTTACATGAAATTTAATTTCCCACCACATAATTGTTAAAAGATAAGTAGCTCCTGCATTATTAATAAGAATAAATACTAATATGGCAATTAAATAATGATCACTAATGACTTCTTCATTAATATGTTAGCGGTTGGCTGCTTTATCATCAAGAGAAATTAGAGTAAGATAGTTGGAAAATTCAGTAAGTTAGAAAACAGGAAGCCGTGTTTTGTGTCTCAGTTTAATGACAAATGTATCAGATTCACAGGGATTGGGAAAGAAGAAATTTGCATACTAAGAACAGAAGTAGTTCAAAGCTAATAGGTGCTTTAACTCTCTCATGGCCCTTTGAGTTGAAGCTTGTTTACTCTTAGAAAAACTTGATTTCCTGTGTCTGAGGAACATAAGCTTATAAAAAAGATGAAAAGGCTGCTATATAGCACTCTAGTAAAGGGAGGCTAACAAATTAAGTGTTAATGAATCAAAAACATATGGATTACACTTCACTTCAAATAGAAATGATTTTAGAATCAAGGGGGAAAGTACTTAGCAAAATGTAAATAAGTCTGTCTATCTTAAAGCACAAACATTTGAGGAATCTTCAGAAAGCTCTCATTATTTCTTTCTTTTGTCTTTATCTATCATTTTCATTTTATGGAAGAGATCAATCTCTCCATGCTCAAATGACCTTTCAAAAGTTTAACAATATATTTATTGGGTAAGTTAGAAACAAACATCCCAGAAGTTCAGAGATAAAAAAAGATCAAGGGAGAAATGTCTATCAATTAACCAAACCACCATACTAACACAGAGCAGTTTTCCTCTGCCCATTGCTTACTATGATCTTAAAAACAAAGCCAAAGAGAAATATCAGTTGTCATATACAGTTTTTTAAATCATCTTCATGTATATATATATATAGGTACACATATATGTGTGATTTATATACATATATGTCAAACTGTAGCTAAGTTTATATTTTCAAATTAAATCAATACTAATCTTTTTATTGCACAGGAATTGGAATTTATATGACGTGGGTAGTTCTAATTATAGTCCACATTTATATTAAAACCTTTAAAAGATAACTGTCTTCATGCTTCTTTGGAACTTGGAATTTGCTTGATGCAAGAAGAAAATACCCCTG
Organism: Bos indicus; assembly: GCF_029378745.1. Lineage (NCBI taxonomy): Eukaryota > Metazoa > Chordata > Mammalia > Artiodactyla > Bovidae > Bos > Bos indicus. Next base: position 48,213,897 of record NC_091782.1, on the reverse strand, counting down.
GAGATGGAGTTCAGAATAGATATTTTATTACTGAGCAGAAGCCTGTTTATTTAAGATAATTTAGGCATACTTGTAAGCTGTATTCGCTCAAGTCCCTAAGACACATTCTTAACAGAAAGAAAGAAAAGAAAAATAATGTTTTTCCGAAAGCAGTGATGCTTTGGGCACCCAGTACTCTGATTCCCCATCAAAGTCCAGGTCATCTACTCTTCTCATTCTGTGTGCCTCTTTCTCTAAGGATTCTATTTTGGAGCCTAAGATGTTTATTTTTCACTTGTGGATACTTAATTGGGTGCCTGACAGTGCAAAAAGCCTTTCAGATGGTTGGAAGTGGGGGCTCCCATGGGTACCGAAGTTTGCTGGGATCTCAGTCGGGGACCGGAATGTCACAAGTAAATAATTTCAGAGCCCACCCTTTTTTTCTCCTGCTTTCTGGCGTGAGGATGCTCTTCAGCTCCCATTGAGTCAGGCCCTACTCCCCACCTCCTAGACTCAAAGAAGCCTGTTTGTGCTTGAAACCAACAAGATTCAAGGCTTCTTCGTTAGTCACCACTCTGTCAGCCACCATTCTGGATTCGGAGTGATTCCTGGTTTCCACTTCCCCTTGGCATCCCTAATTTCGTATATGGCTGGCTCCAATATTGCTTGTTTTTTACCCTCACCTACTGTCAATTCCCCACCAAGCTTGTAAAAGGCTTGAAGAGTTGGACTTGACCCTCAGCCACAGGTCAGGACGCCGAACATGTGATGACACAAGAACGCAATCCATGAGTGAGTATGGAATTGAATCAGACAGAGGACGTCATGGACCATTTAGACCTCTCATGAATAAATAGTCTTACTGTTGGAAAATGGAAGCACGAATTAGAGTGCATTAAACTATCTATTTTCCAAGAGGCAGAAGTATTAGTTAGAGCTCTAAAATTAGCAGTTATATAAAAGTCAGTGCAAAAGCAACTCAAAGTCTTAACCAAGTGAGTTACTTCTTTTTACTAAAACTTTCAATAGCTTTCTACTACCCATGGTATTAATAAATATACAGTCCATTGTGCACGTTCCTAGTTTCCAGTCTACCTCTCCAGGTTGATCTCTCTCCTTCTCTGTCCTTCTGATCTTTGTTCCAGCCAAAACAAACTGCTTTCACTTTTCAGACTTGCTTGGTATTTTCTATCACTATACCTCAACTCACTGTCTCCTTTTTCTAAGAGATAATTGGGTTGAAAATATTCAATTCATGAGCTCATTGTTTAATTGCAAGGATTGATTCTGAATACAGACTTTCGCATGGAAAAATCAAGTGCCTCCACCTCAAATCCCCATCAACATGCTTCCAATTTTTCTGTGGGCTGCCATTTTGCAATTTATGACCTGGGTCAAAGCTTTGCCCCCCCACCCCCGGCTGTATTCCCCAAGCAGAACTGAGTGATACCTCTAGGAAAACATGGCAGTCATACCATGCATGACACGGTACTCGCGATTTGCTGTACTGATAACCATTCTTAGTTTCACCTCCCTGTGTACATAGCTCATCAGTAACTGTAGGTTCAGCGTCTCTTAATCATCTTCTTTTATTATAAATTGTATAGAGTCTATAATAATTATAATTTATTTATGATTATAAATAGAAATTATAATTAAATTCATATTAAATTTACAATGTTATAATTATTAATTAAATCATAAATTTTATTTATTAAAATCATTAAATGTTTTGTTTAATTATAAACAATATGATAAATAAATTTATAATAATTTATATGTTTGTATTATTATTTATACTAAACATAACTTATAAAATTATTAAATTTATTAAAAATTATAAAATATATAGACCTTTAGAATAGAATTTCATCAAGAAGGAACTAAACAACTCATTTGTGGTCCCTACACAAAAGTAGTGGATAAATAGCAACCCTTCCACAAAGATAAGGAACACGGTTCTTTTTTTTTTTTTTTTTTTTAAGAACATACTGATAGAATAGGGTGAAGTATCTGAAAGGGATTTGATGGAAATAAAGAAATATATAAGGTATTATCATTATTATTAATTTAATCAAACCTGAAAATTTAGGACAAAACGAACTAAGTCATAAGAAATTGTGGTCTTTTTTTTTTTTTTGAGACATGCTGTATGCTTTTTTTTTTGTTTGTTTGTTTGGTTTTTTTTGCTTTTTAAATTTTTTTTTCCACCACAGGTATACATGTGTTCCCCATCCTGAACCCTCCTCCCTCCTCCCTCCTCCCTCCCCATACCATCCCTCTGGGTCATCCCAGTGCACCAGCCCCAAGCATCCAGCATCGTGCATTGAACCTGGACTGGCATCTCGTTTCATACATGACATTTCACATGTTTCAATGCCATTCTCCCAAATCTTCCCACCCTCTCCCTCTCCCACAGAGTCCATAAGCCTGTTCTATACATCAGTGTCTCTTTTGCTGTCTCGTATACAGGGTTATTGTTACCATCTTTCTAAATTCCATATATATGCGTTAGTATACTGTATTGGTGTTTTTCCTTCTGGCTTACTTCACTCTGTATAATAGGCTCCAGTTTCATCCACCTCATTAGAACTGATTCAAATGTATTCTTTTTAATGGCTGAGTAATACTCCATTGTGTATATGTACCACTGCTTTCTTATCCATTCATCTGCTGATGGACATCTACGTTGCTTCCATGTCCTGGCTATTATAAACAGTGCTGCGATGAACATTGGGGTACACGTGTCTCTTTCCCTTCTGGTTTCCTCAGTGTGTATGCCCAGCAGTGGGATTGCTGGATCATAAGGCAGTTCTATTTCCAGTTTTTTAAGGAATCTCCACACTGTTCTCCATAGTGGCTGTACTAGTTTGCATTCCCACCAACAGTGTAAGAGGGTTCCCTTTTCTCCACACCCTCTCCAGCATTTATTATTTGTAGACTTTTGGGTCGCAGCCATTCTGACTGGTGTGAAATGATATCTCATAGTGGTTTTGATTTGCATTTCTCTGATAATGAGTGATGTTGAGTATCTTTTCATGTGTTTGTTAGCCATCTGTATGTCTTCTTTGGAGAAATGTCTATTTAGATCTTTGGCCCATTTTTTTGATTGGGTCATTTATTTTTCTGGAGTTGAGCTGTAGGAGTTGCTTGTATATTTTTGAGATTAGTTGTTTGTCGGTTGCTTCATTTGCTATTATTTTCTCCCATTCTGAAGGCTGTCTTTTCACCTTGCTGATAGTTTCCTTTGATGTGCAGAAGCTTTTAAGTTTAATTAGGTCCCATTTGTTTATTTTTGCTTTTATTTCCAATATTCTGGGAGGTGGGTCATAGAGGATCCTGCTGTGATGTATGTCAGAGAGTGTTTTGCCTATGTTCTCCTCTAGGAGTTTTATAGTTTCTGGTCTTACGTTGAGATCTTTAATCCATTTTGAGTTTATTTTTGTATATGGTGTTAGAAAGTGTTCTAGTTTCATTCTTTTACAAGTGGTTGACCAGATTTCCCAGCACCACTTGTTAAAGAGATTGTCTTTAATCCATTGTATATTCTTGCCTCCTTTGTCAAAGATAAGGTGTCTATATGTGCGTGGATTTATCTCTGGGCTTTCTATTTTGTTCCATTGATCTATATTTCTGTCTTTGTGCCAGTACCATACTGTCTTGATAACTGTGGCTTTGTAGTAGAGCCTGAAGTCAGGTAGGTTGATTCCTCCAGTTCCATTTTTCTTTCTCAAGATCGCTTTGGCTATTCGAGGTTTTTTGTATTTCCATACAAATTGTAAAATTATTTGTTCTAGCTCTGTGAAGAATACTGTTGGTAGCTTGATAGGGATTGCATTGAATCCCTATCACGGTTCTGATCCTGTGTGTTTCTAAGTGTGTGTGATTCCCTATATGTATGCATTCATTATAAGAAGTGGGCAGCTTCTTCTCAATGTATCTTGCATATTTCCATTGTATGTGTGTGCTTAATTCCTCAGTCGTATCTGAGTCTTGCGACCCTAAGGACTGTAGCACACCAGGCTCCTCTGATCATAGGATTCTCCAGGCAAAAATACTGGAGTGGATTGCCATTTCCTTTTCTGGGGGATCTTCCCAACCCAGAGATCCAACTCGCCTTTCCGCAGGCAGCTTCTTTACCTGGTGAGCCATTTCCATTGTATAGGCAACCATTAATGAAAACTATTCTAACAGACAACAAGAATATTCATCTTCATTAATTGCATATAATTAGTTCCCAGATAATGCAGCACTCAAGAAGCAGACACTTCAGCTGTCATGCTTTCCCATCTCTCTGTTTGATCGGGTCCATCTCTCTGTGTACATACACTCCATCATCTCCACGATGCACAACCGACCTAACTCTCCATCTCTGCCTGGCATCCTGCTACTGTCATGAACTTCAACAGCCCCCTTTAAAGTGGTAGTTTCTTTAATAAAATAATTACAATGTAAATTAGTCTTCAACAAATAGTACGGCACACTTTGGAATTAAATTCCTAAGTATGGAAGTTTTGCTTCTCAATATGGTTAAAACTATTATATAAGTTGAACCATAGCCATTCAGTCTATGTACCTAGAAATATCATTTCTTCTGTTGCTAATGAAGGTCCTACGGCACAAATTTATTAAAGGTATACGTTTGCATGGGATAATAATTGGGTCGATAATATTAAATTCATAGGCTCATTATTTAATTGCAAGGGCAGATTATGAATACAGCTTCTAAAATGTATTTTAATGAAAAACACTACATCCTGACCTAATCATATCAACCTTATGCTATCTAATTAAGGATGCAAAAAATCATTAGAGTTGCAAAATATTAGTTCCAGCTCCATCAGGCTGGGAGCTGCCCCTTCATGAATATATATATTTTTTTACTCCATGATAAATAGTTAATGAGGTAAAAATGACAAAATTTGCATGTAGGCAAATTAGTTTAATAGAATGATGTCTTTTCTGACTACTGAAAGTGACCTTTTCCTTCTCAAAAAAAAAAATGGCTAAAATACTTTGAAATTATCATCTGGCTGTCTTTGCACAATTGACAAATTATATGTATGAACAACATAAAAATTATAAAATGCAATAATCCTAAATTCTCATCATACTTTAAATGTGGTCTCTGCTTTTGCATTTATCAATTTAATAAAAGGAAATTAACCATATTATAAAGTGTCCGTTTATGTGGCAATTTTTAATCCAGAGCATAAAAATGAGAAGCACGTGCTTAATAGCTAACATGATGGCAAAGACTCTAGATCAAATTTTTAAAGCACAAGAATTCTAGACTACTTACATGAAACACTTTTATATTAAAATGTCCATTCCACTCTTAATTTAGCATTTTAGACTATAGATGATTGCTCTCAATTAAACTGGTATAACATCTTGAAATTAGTATATCAATTATTCAACAGGGCTACCTTGCTTCTCCATTGAAATAAACTAAGCAAGCAAACATATTGCAGGTTAAGAACAATAACACACAAAAATTAGTCATAATGATGAGAAAGGCTTCATGGCACAAATACCAGGTCAGGAAGAGATGAGATAAATAAAATATATATGTCTGTCCATTCAACTTTGTCAGTGTTTCTGTGTACCTAGCAAATGTAACCCGCCCCCAACCCCAGAAAATAACAGGTGCTCTACAGATTTTCAAACGATTTGCATAAACATCGCTATGAGTCTCATCACTGATGCATGCTGAGTCTATGTCATGAAAGGGACGGCGGCAATTTAGCTTGATGTCTTAACTTCTCTTAATGGCCCAACAGAATCTAAGCCAAAATGGTTTACTTAAGATACACATGTCTTTGATTAAAGTGTTTACTGTTGTTACATGTAATCAAACTGTCTCTTCTCTGGTCCATTTGAATGTGCGTGCAGTCAGCATGATGGACTCAAACCTCCAGTGACACTCTTCCTGAGTTCTACTCTTGTCCATCGTGTGTCAGCTAAGACATTTAACAAAGAAAGGCATAAATATTAATTTTAAAGAATTAAAGAATTTTTCCATATCCTTTAATTTCCCTTCTAGCACCTAAACATTTGTTTATTTCCCCTTCCCTTCCTCACTCCCCTCTTCTTTTCCTTCTTTTTCTTCTTCCCATCTTTGCCCAACTCTCCCTCTTTAATTCTATTTCTCTTTTTTAACTAAAATAAAAATAATAAGTAATAAAATAACTTTCTGTTTTCCTCTGAAATCTCTTGTTCAACTGAAATCGTTTTGATCCTCAACATTAGATGGCTTCCAAATTCCTCAACTTCCATATTGTGAAACCGAATGATGAAATAAAATGAACTCTACCTACCCCAGACACTTTGAAATTATACTAGAGAGAAAGTACACTTCACTTAATTTTTTGGATCTTTTCATCCACTTGGGCCTTTTAAAAAGCACACTGTTAGTCAAGGATTTAAAGAAGAAACCAAAATGTATATGTGGTAAAGTAAAAATGAATATATGGTAAAGTCAATGACAGTGGTCTCAAAATGTCTGCTGTAATGTTAAACTAATTATTAAATTAACAGAATTCAAGACATATGGAGTATATTATTAGTAAACCCATGTGGAATTTTTTTTTTAAAGCAAATGTTCAGGTTTCTATCAAGTAGAGAACAGAATGGGATAATTTTATATTTATTATATGGGGAGACTAAATATGTTTAGTCTGCCTGCAATGCGGGAGACCTGGGTTCGATCCCTGGGTCGGGAAGATCCCCTGGAGAAGGAAATGGCAACCCACTCCAGTATTCTTGCCTGGAGAATCCCATGAATGGAGGAGCCTGGTGGGCTACAGTCCATGGGGTCACAAGGAGTCGAACACGACTGAGCGAGTGACTTAACTTAAATATGTTTAATAATTCAGTGGTTCATGCACACTTTCTTTTATGTATTGAACAAATAGACAATAAAAATGTACTATATTCTGCAGAACCTGTTAGAGATTGAGGAGAGAAAGTTGAAGAAAATATCACTTTACTACACAAGAAGATTTTAGTCTAAAGAGAAAGAGGGACACATGGAAAGTTAATTCTTAGATGCTGGAAGGATCAAGTAAAACAGGTAATTTTAGCAAAAAGGAGTTGGTCCCCCCTGGCAGGCTCCACAAAGAAAACACTTAAACTGAGTCCAAGAGAATAATTACTTTGCCAAGTGGTACTTGAGTAGTTGTATGCCAGGCTGGATGAAGCACAGGCTACAATCAAGATTGCTGGGAGAAATATCAGTAACCTCAGACATGCAGATGACACCATCTTTATGGCAGAAAGCGAAGATGAACCAAAGAACCTCTTGATGAAAGGGAAAGAGGAAAGTAAAAAAGTGGCCTTAAAACTCAACACTCAAAAAATTAAGATCATGGCATCCGGTCCCATCATCAGTTTAGTTGCTCAGTCAGGCCCGACTCTTTGTAACTTCATGGACTGCAGCAGGCCAGGCTTCCCCATCCATCACCAACTCCCAGAGCTTCCTCAAACTCATGTTCATCATGTTGGTGATGCCATCCAACCATCTTATCCTCTGTTGCCTGCTTCTCCTCCTGCCTTCAATCTTTCCCAGCATCAGGGTCTTTTCTAATGAGTCAGGTCTTCACATTAGGTGGCCAGAGTATTGGACTTCAGCTTCAGCATCAGTCCTTCCAATGAATATCCAGGACTGATTTCCTTTAGGATGGATTGGTTGGATCTCCTTGCAGTCCAAGGGACTCTCAGGAGTCTTCTCCAACACCACAGTTCAAAAGCATCAATTCTTCAGCGCTCAGCTTTATAGTCCAACTCTCACATCTATACATGACCACTGGAAAAACCATAGCTTTGACTAGCTGGACCTTTGTTGGAAAAGTATCGTCTCTGCTTTTTAATATGCAGTCTAGGTTGCTCATAGCTTTTCTTCCAAGGGGCAAGGCATCTTTTAATATCATGGCTGCAATCACCATCTGCAGTGACTCTGGAGCCCAAGAAAATAAAGTCTATCACTGTTTCCATTGTTTCCCCATCCATTTGCCATGAAGTGATGGGACCAGATGCTATGATCTTAGTTTTTTGAATGTTGAGTTTTAAGCCAGCTTTTTCACTCTCCTCTTTCATCATCAAGAGGTTTTTAGTTCTTCTTCACTATCTGCCATAAGGGTGATATCATCTCTGTATCTGAGGTTATTGATATTTCTTCCATCAATCTTAATTCCAGCTTGTGCTTTATCCAGCCTGGCATTTCGCATGATGTATAATTGTTAAATAAGCAGTCCCATTATGTCATGGAAAATAGATGGGGAAACAATGAAAACAGTGACAGACTTTATTTTGGGGGGATCCAAAATCACTGCAGATGGTGACTACAGCCATGAAATTAAAAGACACTTGCTCCTCAGAAGAAAAACTATGACCAACCTAGACAACATATTAAAAAGCAGAGACATTACTTTGGCAACAAAGGTCTGTCTAGTCAAAGCTATTATTTTTCTAGTAGTCATGTATGGATATGAGAGTTGGACTATAGAGAAGGCTGAGCACAGAAGAATTGATGCTTTTGAACTGTGGTGCTGGAGAAGATTCTTGAGAGTCACTTGGACTGCAAGGAGATCCAACAGTCCACCCTAAAGGAAATCAGTCCTGATATTCATTGGAAGGGCTGATGCTGAAGCTGAAGCTCCAATACTTCGACCACCTGATGTGGAGAACTGATTCACTGGAAAATACACCAGTACAGAGCCCTAGGAGATACTGACATTAACCAGAAGAGGCTGGTGGAGCCAATGAAAACGCAAGGAGATTAGTACTAAAAGAAGGAAGTTAATCTAGGGAACTGGCTAACAAAGGCATCACAGCAAAAAGGCAGAAATACTGTTCCCCTCCTCCTGTTCACTCAAAGTCACGTGAAAGCTGATGATCATGTCATGTGTGGAAACTCATTCTTTTTTATTCTTCACAATCCTTGTGTCATTTTGCCCAATATATAAACAGCAGTTGTGAACAAATATTCTTATAAGAAAATTAGAGTGCTGGACAATATGGACCACGTGGTTGTCTCTCCTCAATTCAACTAATTTAAAAAAATCATCAATATACAATGGAGTGGCAGGATTTGTACAGTGGTGGCAATCATATACAATAGTCAATGGTTTTGAGAACAATGACAGAAAATTTAACAACTTGCTGGTATGCTAAGAGAATGAGTGTCTTTTGTGCAATGAAAATGCAAATCTACTTCAAGCCAACTCACCTTCCTTCTCTCACCATTGAGTCCTCTCCACTGCTCAGATCTTTTTATGATATAGCTTAGCTCCTGATTGGAAATCTCCAAATCATATGGTATAAAAAACTTGCTTTCTTCACTGTGGATGCGCTGAAATGTGTCTAATATCCAAGAATCATTGTGCAATCTAAAAAAAAAATCATTTATCTGTTTTTTTCCCCAAATAATTGTTTGCTTTTTCCCAAAAAATGTTAAATAATTTTTTTCTTTTATAAATTTGTATGTATTTAATTCACTAGTCCCCCTTCTTTTTCAGAAATTATTTGTTTGTGATTTAATAATTTTCTCTGCTAAATATCATAATCCCACAACAATTTGGGGTTTTATAGTTGTCTCTAGAAGTTTACAATGTCTAAGTTATAGACTATTGAAAAATGAGAAATATTTAGTCACTAATTTGTATATGAGGGCCTAAATTAGTTCAAATCTGAAGGATTTGCCAAAGGAAATTTAAGCTGGGACTTACCTTTCCTCAGTAAGTTGGTTTTAGAGCCATGTCACCAGCTCAGTTAGCACAGAGATTTTGCTTTACGGTATGAATCCATAAATGGACAAATCTGGTGAAACGTCTAACCTGTTGAACTACTCATTTAATCCGTTCCCATTTTAAAAACCAACTCCAAGTATTCATTTAGAAAAGCACATTTCTCTTGTGATGTTGATAAAGTGACCGCATTAATATTTCATTGGTAACATTTAGCTGAATTATAAACATTAATTAAGCCAATACTTATAAAAGTTTTCCACAAATTACTTCTAAGTTCAGAGAAGAGAAAATGTGTATTCTATCCCTAATTTACCAACATATTTGTTTTAATATAATGTTTGTTTTTGTAAAAGTATAAGTAAAATTTAGGAATTCCCTGGCAGTCCAGTTGTTAGGACGCTTTGCTTCCACTACAGGGGGTATGAGTTCAATCCCTGGTCGGGGAGCTAAGATCTTGCATGTCGAGTGTGGCAAAAATTTTGGGGAAATATCATATTTAACCTGTGACTTAGCAGACACTTGGTACACCATGCTTCATGGAACCAGTTTAAGGACAAAATTGTACCACTAACATTCTGTAGGCCAGATCAAGAACCCCAATGCATCACAGTGTTAATAAACTACCCATAAGAGAAGTGAGTTTATACAAGATGCCGAGATATAAACTGGACTATCAAGCTAGTTAAGGATCACATGGAAATTGTTTCTATACAAACTGGAGAATTTTAAATATTTTCTTTCAATGGTTAGAAAATTATCTTGTGCTCTAAATGCACTTGATAATAAAATTTAAACATATTGCTTTCCTATTATAATGGTTATAATACATACATTGTGTTATTTAGCCTTACTTTAATCCTGTTATTTACATATTAACATATTAAAATCAAAAAAGTTAGTCTGACTGTTTTTAAGTAGCAGAGAGAGAAATTAAATTCAGCACTAACTCCAGAGTTCATTATATTCCATCATCTGACTCCTCAGTAAAAATAACTGCATCTATCTTGATTGTTTCCAAATAGCATAATAGATGTTTTGACTCTTCCTGTCAAATATGATACCTGTGTTTTCCCACCTCCCCAACTATTTTTCATTCATCACAGAGTGGAAATACAGTCAGCCTTCTGTATCTGCAGACTCTACATCTACATATTCAACAAATCAGGGATTGGAAAAATTTTGAAAAAAATTCCAGAAAATTCCCAAAAGCAAAACTTGAATTTGTAGTACACAAGTAACGACTTATGTAGCATTTACATAGTATTAGGTATTATAAATAATCTAGAGATAATTCCAAGCACAGTTGACCCTTGAGCAACATGGGTTTGAATTGTTCAGATCTGCTTACACAGGGATCTTTTTCAATGCGTTTTCAGTCATCCTTCCGATCTTTTTGCATCCATGACTTCAGCCTGTGATGTATCACAAAGGCAATACACACTCTGCATTCTGTAGTTCGTTGAACCCTGGGAGGTGGAATCCCAGGATATGGAGGGCTGACTATAGGGCTTGAGCATCTTTTTTTGTTTGTTTTGTTTGGGGATTTTTTTGGTTTTTTTTTAACTTCGGCCATATAGTGGCATGTGGTATCTTAGCTCCTCAAACAGGGATCAAACCCATGCTCTCTGAACTGGAAGCATAGAGTCTTAACCACTGGATGAGCAGGGAAGTCTGGGACTTGAACATCTTATCCACAGGTGTTCTGGAACCAGTCCTCCATGGATACTGAGAAATGACTGTAAAAGCAAAATTCCTCCCCCCCGGCGTCTCTGATGGTCCATATGGCTTGGTGCCATCTTGAAATGCAACTGCTGTTCTTCCCATGCTTGGAGATTCTAGGTCGGCCATTTGAATGATTTGCTAGTTGTCTTGTTAAACAAGAACTAGTCTTTACCATTCTCTTAAGCTTGTTTAATGTAACATTCATCTTTTTCTTTTAATGGTGGTAAGATTTAATGCAGTTAAATTACTGTCAATTTGCTGCTATAAACATTTTCTATATGAAGATTTTAAGTGCAGGATTATCAACAATGCAATTAACTTTGAATTAATTAGGAATCACAGTCCTATTCCTGCTGGCTTCTGTTCCTTTTGCCCAGGAAATGACTGTCTCCTTTTTATATCTCCTTCATTCTGTGTGAAAGAATGATTGTAAAAAACATCCAAGCCAGGATCTACAGGATGGTATACAAATGCTTTAACAGAGAACAGGATGACGCACTGGAATATGGAAAGCTGTTGTTGATGTTGTTCAGTCGCCCAGTCACGTCTGACTCTTTGCAACCCCATGGACCGCAGCACACCAGGCCTTCCCATTCCTTTACCACCTCCCGAAGTTTGCCAAGGTCCATGTCATTGCAATGGTGATACCACCCAGCCGTCTCGTCCTCTGATGCCCTCTTCTCTTTCTGCCCTCAATTTTTCCCAGCATCAGGGACTTTTCCTATGAGTCAGCTGTTTGTGGCAGGTGACCAAAATACTGGAACCTCGGCTTCCACGTGGAAACTACGTGAAGTTTGTGTGTTAGTCGCTCAATCGTATCCAACTCTTTGTGACCCCATGTACTGAAGGCCGCCAGGCTCCTCTGTCCATGGAATTCTCTAGACGAGAATACTGGAGTGGGTTGCCATTTTCTTCTCCAGGGGATCTTCCTGATCCAAAGATCAAACCCAGGTCTCTTGCGTTGCAGGTGGGTTCTTTACAATCTGAGCCACCAGGGAAGCCCCTGGTTTAATCACATTTAATTAAAAAAATTTTTTTTGCCACTTTGAGTGTCATTTCCCAGTGAAAACTTCACTATGAGTTAATAATGAATCAACTTACCAACCTTTATTAGTTTTGAAAAGCATATTTCTCAGCTCTATGGACTTCCCTGGTGGCTCAGATGGTAAAGAATCTGCCTGCAATGCAGGTGACCTGGGTTTGATTTTTGGGGGGTTTGTTTTTAATATCATAAAAATTTATGATATTGAGAGTCCCTTGGACTGCAAGGAGATCCAACCAGTCCATTCTGAAGGAGATCAGCCCTGGGAAGGACTGATGCTGAAGCTGAAACTCCAATACTTTGGCCACCTCATGCGAAGAGTTGATTCATTGGAAAAGACTCTGATGCTGGGAGGGATTGGGGGCAGGAGGAGAAGGGGACGACAGAGGATGAGATGGCTGGATGGCATCATCAACTCGATGGACGTGAGCCTGAGTGAACTCCGGGAGTTGGTGAAGGACAGGGAGGCCTGGCGTGCTGCGATTCATGGGGTCGCAGAGTCGGACACGACTGAGCGACTAATCTGATCTGATCTGATTGAAATATACATCATTACATGATGATGGTTGAAATTTTTAATTTTTTTAGCAATATAACTGTTCAGTATGCCTAAAAATTTTACATTTTAAAATTATTTCTTCAAAAGGTAATTAAAGTAGAAACTACATTCTACCTGTTCATAAAGCCTTAGGCATTATTGTTTATAGAAGCAGGTCACATATTATGCCAGAGGTTCTGGTGATGGACAATGAGACAAAGTAATTTACGAAGTCCTCTGCCCTGTGTCCTACCTTTGCAGCAATTCACTGTTGGTGAGTGGCAGAAGCTATTATGTTCGGTTCACATCCGAATGTGGGTCATTCATAGAAACCTAGCATGTGACATTTCTTTTAAAGCTAAAAAGGACACGTGTGAACATTTAGTTAACATAGTATTTTAAGGGTCATGAAAAGGATGGAATCTATAACGTTAAATAACTCTAATTCAAAAAACATGTATAAAAATGAAGAAGAATCAAATACGATTGCTTATTTCTAACTCCAGAACTTACAAAGGAGTTTAGCAGCATGGGTCTTTACATGTGGTAGTCAACGTGCTTGGATATAAGTTGGAAAAGTACCTTATCTGCTGGCATAAGTACTTTAGACTGTGGCGGGTTCAGATCCGTACAGACATCATGTAAACAGTCAAGCTTCTTACAGAGTGACAAGCACGTGCTTGCCAAAATTCATTCATTCATTTTTTAAATATTTAAATTTTTTTTCTAAAATCCACATATTCATTAGCAGAATTGTTGAACACTTTAGATGAGGTGTATGACACTGATGAGGAGGTTAGATGGCATCACTGAGTCAAAGCACAGGAATCTGAGCAAACTCCAGGATATAGTGGACAGAGGAGACTGGTGTGCTGCGGTCCACGGGGTCCCAAAGTCAGACACAACTTAGCAACTGAACAACAAGTGGCACTGAAGCGTTGATATGTATGGAGAAAGTTTTTATTGTCTTTCCGGAAACCCCTCAGTAGTCACCATTCTGTTTGCTGTTTTTGCTGATTAGCCAGCAAGTTGCGTCCAACTTTTTGCGACCCCATGGACTGTAGCCTGCCAGGCTCCTCTGCCCATGGGATTCCCCAGGCAAAAGTACTGGAGTAGGTGGCATTTCTTTCTCCATAGGATCTTCCTGACCTAGGGACTGAACCTGGGTCTCCCAAATTGCAGGCAGATTCTTTACCACCGAGCTACCAGGGAAGCTCACCATCCTGTTAATAGTAATTAAAATCCAAATGGCTTTGGTACGAAATTGCACTAAATAGAGAAAGGGGAAATACAAGGAAAGGATAAAGAAGAAAAATAAAACAAAGAAGATAAAGTAATTTTAGTAAAAGGAAAAAGAAGTTCAGAAAACAAAAATGTGCACACAATTGAAAATAGTCAAGACTGACTAACTCCCTCCCCACAAATCCGCATTTCCAGAGGCTGTCCTACCGTGGGTTTTGAGTTGTTAAGTGAATATTTTTCAACGTGTATGTAGGTTCATGTCTGTAAGTGGACAATCATCTTCCTCATTCATTCCTTGATCATGCATTTAATCGGTCAGCAAATATCCACATATCCCTATCAAAAGCCGGGAGAAGGAAATGGCAACCCACTCCAGTGTTCTTGCCTGGAGAATCCCAGGGACAGAGGAGCTTGGCGGGCTGCTGTCTATGGGGTCGCACAGAGTCGGACACGACTGAAGCAACTTAACAGCAGCAGCGGCAGCTATCAAATGCCAAGAACCTACAACTAGGAAGAGAGGGCATAGGGAAGATTCCTAGAAAGGGATGGATGAAAAGGAGCCCTCATGACAGAGCAATGGGGAGACACAGAGCATTAAGGGCATATATGTGGGGAAGGCATGGCCCCGGTCAAGAGACCTTATATATGCAAAAACAATAGGAAGCCATTAGGGCAACAGCAACAGATGATAAAGCATCTGCCTGCCAATGCAGGAGACCCAGGTTCAATCCCTGGGTCAGGAAGATCCCCTGGAGAAGGAAATGGCAACCCACTCCAGTATTCTTGCCTATAGAATTCCATGGACAAAGCAGTCATATATATGACTATATATATATAGTCAAAAATTATCTGGCTACAGTGAGACCAGACTAACAATTTAAGAGAGATGAAATTATTTAGCTATATATTAATTAGATAATATTCAGAACTTTTCCCTCAACATGGCAAATACTAGTTTGCTTTAATAAGGAAAATTGTAAAGAAGATTAATTCAGAAGTGGAAAATCTTTGATTATCTTATACATATTCCCTAGACAATGAATATGCTCATAATACTCTCATCAAAATCCGTCTTTAAATTATTTCAATCCAAATTAATTTTACTAAGTAATAAATGACAGCAGCTAAACTTATAAGGCTGTTTGGGACTATTAAGACAATGATTAAGAAGACATCAGCACCCCAAAAACTAATTAACTCAAGTACCAGTCTTTGAGATTTGTGTACCACTTCCAGGAATATGTAAGCTTAAACAAACCTAACCGACATTTAAAGTGTGGTTTCTCATTCTCTGCATATTATTAAAAAAAGATGAATGCAGCCTATAGATCTTTTGGATTATTCAGATAAAGAATTTAGAGTTATAAGATTTGTATAAAATCAAGAGAAGCTTTTTTTGAAAGGGTTATGAGGAATGCTGCAGAGCCAAATAAGCAGTAAACACTCTGAGAGATACAGGTGGTCTTCAAAGTTTCTCCTTGAGTCAATGCCTATAGATGGCCATCTATAAAAGTTTGGTAAACAGGTAAAATTTTGAAAAGAAATTCTAGAAAAGAGAAACTCTATTATATCTGAAACATAAGCTGGTGAATTAAAATTACTTAAAAGAAAAGCCCGTAAGATAAAATGGCAAAACAGTTAATATTTAAAGATAGTGCAAACAAAGAACAGACAAGAAAAATTTTAAAAAACAATGCTGTATTTAGATCTTGACACTAGCCACAGCAAATGAATTCTACATGGCTTATGATTAGGATTTCATTGAAAATAATGTCTAAATAAAAATAGAAGCAAACACTTGTAAAATCTCTAATGGGGATATATTTTTGATTAAGAGCTATTTAAATAAGTCATAAGAATGATCAAAGACTTGACTGTATATAAATTATGAATATTTATGTTTTAAAAATTAAAAATTCATTTAAAAGGTAATTATCAAATGGGGAAAATATCTGTTAAAGTATGACACAAGAGTTAATACTGCTATTATGTATTAAACTCACGTGACTTAGTAATAAAAACTTAGAAAAAAAGGGAAAAGGACACTTGAAAGGCATTTCACAAAAGAGAAAATATAAATGGGTCATAAACATATTGAGAATATTTAGTAACTGGAAAATGCATGCATGTTTAGAAAAGGATGAGATTCTGCTTCTTCTGTGAGATTACAAAAGGTTAATGCATGATATGAACATAATTTGGTGTTTCCCCACGCACAGTTGTAAAAGCATAAATCTATACAACTTCCCTAGAAAACAATTTCAAATTAGTTACAGGATGTCTTAGAAACATCAGCTCTGAACCAGAATGTCTAGGACTCTACTCAAACAGTAATTGAAAATGAGGGCAAGATCTTGAGTCTTAAGATGTTCACCAGAATTATTTATAAGATGCACAAAAATGAAAAATAATTCTATCATCCAGGAATAAAGTAGTATTTAAATATTTTATACTGCATATATGCTATAAAATATTGTATAGACATTACATGCTCATGAAGTAAAGAATATGAAAATATCATGTAACATTAAGTTTAAATCAATATATACATATAAGAAAAAATATCATGTGGGATCATTTATATATAGAATCTAAAAAAATGATACAAATAAGAAATTATTTACAAAACAGAAAGAGACTCACAGACACAAAAAACTAACTTATGGTTACCAAAACAGAGAGCAGGAGGTGTATGGAGAAGATAAATTGGAAGTTTGGGATTAACAGATACACACAACTATATACAAAATAGATAAAAAAGAAAAAAACAAGGGCCTACTGTATAGCCCAGGGAACTATACTCAATATATTGTAATAATGTATAATGGAAAATAATCTGAAAAATAATATGTATATATATGTATAACTGAATCTTCTTGTTATACACTTGAAATTAACACAACATTGTAAATTAACTATACTGCAGTTTAAAAGAAACCAAAACAAATGAAAAATTGACATATAGAGTTATCCTGAGTATAATTTCAACTTTGTAAAAACAAACATACACAGGAAAAGATGGAAATGAATTGTCAAAAGATGAATAATGTTAGTACTTAACAAATTACTAGTGTTTTAAAGTTATTTTTTTATTCTTTTCTATAGTTTCAATTTCATAACTATACGACATATATGCTACCTATAATAACAAAAATCATTAAAAAGATCGATACTTCTATTACAACTACAAAATCCAAAGTAATTACACCCAGTTCAAGAACCTCCTTGCACAGAGGCAAAGAACCAGCATCCCAGTCAACTCTTCTCCTAGAGCTCCAGAAAGTGAGGATTTTTCTAGCAGAAAATCTTCAGCAAGAAATCACTCAGGCTCTTGGCAAAATGAAATCCAGTCAGCCCAACTCCATATGGTCCAAGCTGGAGCTTACACAGCCAGTCCCCATACTGGGGAACTTCTGGTGCCCAGAGCTAGACCAAATGCCCTCTCAGCAGCCTGCACCACAGCCCTGAGCTCCTTTGCACGTCTTTGATGCCAACTGGGTTATCACATGTTTTGACAGCATTGATCCAAAAGCTCAGAAGAGTTAGGAGTATTGCTTTAAAATCTGCCTTAGCAATGCACACTTCAGTCAACATGTACAGATCCATATTGGCATTATTCCCTGAGATGAGTTTCCTGAGTTTGGAGTCTCTTTGCCTACATCCTTGTTTTCCTTCTAGCTAAATTATATGAAGACTTCAAAAATCACTCAAATGTTCTATTTCAACTAAAGTGTTTGGCTACTGTCCTTGCCATGTCCAGACTTGGGCAGGTTCCTTTCCTCCATGTTCCCAGAGACTCCTGTGTTGACCTCTTCCTGCTGCTGCTGCTGCTGCTGCTAAGTCGCTTCAGTCGTGTCCGACTCTGTGCCATCCCATAGACCGCAACCCACCAGGCTCCCCCGTCCCTGGGATTCTCCAGGCAAGAACACTGGAGTGGGTTGCCATTTCCTTCTCCAATGCATGAAAGTAAAAAGTGAAAGTGAAGTCGCTCAGTCGTGTCCAACTCTTAGTGACCCCATGGACTACAGCCTACCAGGCTCCTGCATCCATGGGATTTTCCAGGCAAGAGTACTGGAGTGGGGTGCCATTGCCTTCTCCGTGACCTCTTCCTGGCACTTTTTAAAAAATTGTTTAAAACACTTAACATGAAATCTATCCTCTTAGTAATTTTTTAAGTGCATGGTATAGTATTTTTTGCTAGAGGCAAAATATTACCCAGCAGATCTCTAGAACTTAATCATATTGCATAACTGAACCTTTCTATCTATTGAATAGCCACTTCCTAGTTTCCCTTTCCTCGGCCTTTGAAAGCCATCATTCTATTCTGCTTCTGTGACTTGGACTGTTTTAGATATCTCATGTAAGTGGAATCATGCAGTACTTGTCCTTCAATGATAGCTTATTTCACTTAGTATAATGTCCTCAAAATTCATCATTGTTGTCACATAATACAGGACTCCCTTCTTCTTTAAGGCTGAACGACATTCCATTGTAAGTATCAGTTCAGTTCAGTTCAGTTCAGTCGCTCAGTAGTGTCCAACTCTTTGTGACCCCATGAATCCCAGCACGCCAGGCCTCCCTGTCCATCACAAACTCCTGGAGTTCACTCAGACTTAAGTTCATCGAGTCAGTGATGCCATCCAGCCATCTCATCCTCTGTCATCCCCTTCTCCTCCTGCCCTCAATCCCTCCCAGCATCAGAGTCTTTTCCAGTGAGTCAGCTCTTCACATGAGGTGACCAAAGTACTGGAGTTTCAGCTTCAGCATCATTCCCTCCAAAGAAATCCCAGGGCTGATCTCCTTCAGAATGGACTGGTTGGATCTCCTTGCAGTCCAAGGGACTCGCAAGAATCTTCTCCAACACCACACTTCAAAAGCATCAATTCTTCAGTGCTCAGCCTTCTTCACAGTCCAATTCTCACATCCATACATGACCACAGGAAAAACCATAGCCTTGACTAGATGGACCTTTGTTGGCAAAGTAATGTCTCTGCTTTTGAATATGCTATCTAGGTTGGTCATAACTTTCCTTCCAAGGAGTAAGCGTCTTTTAATTTCATGGCTGCAATCACTATCTGCAGTGATTTTGGAGCCCCCAAAAATAAAGTCTGACACTGTCTCCACTGTTTCCCCATCTATTTCCCATGAAGTGATGGGACCAGATGCCATGATCTTCGTTTTCTGAATGTTGAGCTTTAAACCAACTTTTTCACTCTCCACTTTCATCAAGAGGCTTTTTCCTCTTCACTTTCTGCCATAAGAGTGGTGTCATCTGCATATCTGAGGTTATTGATATTTCCCTGGCAATCTTGATTCCAGCTTGTGTTTCTTCCAGTCCAAGAGTTTCTCATGATGTACTCTGCATATAAGTTAAATAAGCAGGGTGACAATATACAGCCTTGACGTACTCCTTTTCCTATTTGGAACCAGTCTGTTGTTCCATGTCCGGTTCTAACTGTTGCTTCCTGACCTGCATACAGATTTCTCAAGAGGCAGGTCAGGTGGTCTGGTATTCCCATCTCTTGAAGACTTTTCCACAGTTTATTGTGATCCACACAGTCAAAGGCTTTGGCATAGTCAATAAAGCATAAATAGATGTTTTTCTGGAACTCCCTTGCTTTTTTGATGATCCAGCGGATGTTGGCAATTTGATCTCTGGGTCTTCTGCCTTTTCTAAAACCAGCTTGAATATCAGGAAGTTCACGGTTCACGTATTGCTAAAGCCTGGCTTGGAGAATTTTGAGCATGACTTTACTAGCATGTGAGATGAGTGCAATTGTGCAGTAGTTTGAGCATTCTTTGGCATTGCCTTTCTTTGGGATTGGAATGAAAACTGACCTTTTCCAGTCCTGTGGCCACTGCTGAGTTTTCCAAATTTGCTGGCATATTGAGTGAAGCACTTTCACAGCATCATCTTTTGGGATTTGAAATAGCTCAACTGGAATTCCATCACCTCCACTAGCTTTGTTCGTAGTGATGCTTTCTAAGGCCCACTCGACTTCACATTCCAGGATGTCTGGCTCTAGGTCAGTGATCACACCATTGTGATCATCTGGGCCGTGAAGATCTTTTTTGTACAGTTCTTCTGTGTATTCTTGCCACCTCTTCTTAATATCTTCTGCTTCTGTTAGGTCCATACAATTTCTGTCCTTTATCGAGCCCATCTTTGCATGAAATGTTCCCTTGGTATCTCTAATTTTCTTGAAGAGATCTCTAGTCTTTCCCATTCTGTTGTTTTCCTCTATTTCTTTGCATTGATCACTGAGGAAGGCTTTCCTATCTCTCCTTGCTATTCTTTGGAACTCTGCATTCAGATGCTTATATTTTTCCTTTTCTCCTTTGCTTTTCACTTCTCTTCTTTTCACAGCTATTTGTAAGGCCTCCCCAGACAGTCATTTTGCTTTTCTGCATTTCTTTTCCATGGGCATAGTCTTGATCCCTGTCTCCTGTACAATGTCACGAACCTCATTCCATAGTTCATCAGGCACTCTATCTATCAGATCTAGGCCCTTAAATCTATTTCTCACTTCCACTGTATAATCATAAGGGATTTGATTTAGGTCATACCTGAATGCTCTAGTGATTTTCCCTACTTTCTTCAATTTAAGTATAAATTTGGTAATAAGGAGTTCATGATCTGAGCCACAGTCAGCTCCCGGTCTTGTTTTTGTTGACTATATACAGCTTCTCCATCTTTGGCTGCAAAGAACATAATCAATTTGATTTCAGTGTTGACCGTCTGGTGATGTCCATGTGTAGAGTGTTCTCTTGTGTTGTTGAAAAAGGGTGTTTGCTATGACCAGTGCATTTTCTTGGCAAAACTGTATTAGTTTTTGCTTCATTCCGTATTCCAAGGCCAAATTTGCCTGTTACTCCAGGTGTTTCTTGACTTTTTACTTTTGCATTCCAGTCCCCTATAATGAAAAGGACATCTTTTTTCGGTGTTAGTTCTAAAAGGTCTTGTAGGTCTTCATAGAACCATTCAACTTCAGCTTCTTCAGCGTTACTGGTTGGGGCACAGACTTGGATTACTGTGATATTGAATGGTTTGCCTTGGAAATGAACAGAGATCATTCTGTCGTTTTTGAGATTGCATCCAAGTACTGCATTTTGGACTCTTTTGTTGACCATGATGGCCACTCCATTTCTTCTGAGGGATTCCTGCCTGCAGTAGTACATATAATAGTCATCTGAGTTAAATTCTCCCATTCCAGTCCATTTCAGTTCGCTGATTCCTAGAATGTCAACATTCACTCTTGCCATCTCTTGTTTGACCACTTCCAATTTGCCTTGATTCATGGACCTGACATTCCAGGTTCCTATGCAATATTGCTCTTTACAGCATCAGACCTTGCTTCTATCACCAGTCACATCCACAGCTGGGTATTCTTTTTGCTTTGGCTCTATCCCTTGTAAGTATATACCATATTTTTTCCCATTCATCTGCTAATGGACATTTAGCTTGTTTCTACAGCTTAGTTAGGAGTTAGTGTTAGTCACTCAGTCACGTCTGGCTCTTTGTGACCCCGTGGACTGTAGCCCACCAGGCTCCTGTGTCCATGGAATTCTCCAGGCAAGACTACTGGAGTGGGTAGCCATTCCCTTCTCTAGGGATCAAACTTGAGTCTCCTGCATTGCAGGCAGACAATTTACCATCAGAACCATCAGGGAAGCTTGGCTATTGTGAATAGTGCTCCGATGAACATGGGGGTGCTAATTTCTCTTTAAGGTCCTGATTTTAATATTTTTGAATAAATCTCCAGAACTGGAATTGTTGGATTATATTATAGAACCACAGTATTTATAAAAGTATGGTACTGCATAGACACAGACACACAGAGCAATAGAACGAACTAGAGAGCCCAGAAATAAGTCCATGCATATAGTCAACTGATCTTTAACAAAAGTACCAAGAGTACACAATGGGGAAAGGGTGGTCTTTTCAGTAAATGCTGTTGGGAAAACTGGATATCTACATGCAAAAGAGTAAGATTTGGTGTTTATATTAAACCACTCACAAAAATCAACTCAAAATAGATGAAGTACAAATATAAGACTTGAAACTGTAAGATGTATACCAAAAAATGTAGGAGGAGAGTTTCATGGCATCAGTTTTGGAAATAATTTCAAAACTTTTAAAAAGCACAGCAACAAAAGTAAAATTGGACAAGCGTGACTGTGACAAAACCAAAAGCTTCTGCCAGCAAAGGAAGCCATGGGCAGAGTGAAAATCTTCCCAGCACTTTTATACAGCCTTGTATTTGGACATTTCTTGTTTTTCTCCACCCACGTATTTCGCTTGCTAAGTTAACAACCTGTCAAGTCTACCTCTATGATATTCAGGCTCAACGTTGAAAGATGGTTCTTCTTGTGGTGATTTTGTCAGGGGTGGTGAGAGAGGGAAGAAAGTGAGTTGGAAGAGTGAAGAAAAGAGAAATTTAGACAAGTCTTCCAGAAAATTTTCCAGACTGCCATTGTGTATCATGGGATTGCTCCTTGTTTCTTGTTGGTCCTTGGTTTGAAGAAACAAGTATAATGATTCACAGTAAAATTAGTTCTTCGTATAAAGGAGAAAACATTCCCCAAAGCTCAAATAATTTCTTGGCTGGTCTTCTACACACAAGAAAGAGATCTCTACCTTAGTGTGGAGACGTGCACCTACCCTCTTTTCTTTATCCATATTCCCACAGCCTCAACATATAACAAGACTGGAGGCTGAACACTCTGAAGAACAGGATTGGAACACCTTACCTGAGACAATACACATATAAAATCAAAGACGAAATGATGAACAGTAGGACATAAAGTAGCACCGTGAGCATCACACCAAGAATTCCAGATTGCATGGTTCTTTCAAACATCCAGTACAGTTTTGCCGCATCAGCTACTGGAGTCTCCTCCCTCTGTGTAAGTCGCTGACAAAAGAAGATACAAATGAAAAAATAATAATAATAATAAGGAGAAAACAGTGATCATCAAGTTAGATAATATAAGTATGCAAAAACCATCTGATAGTATAATTTGTTTTTAAATTAAATGTTCAAGGTACACAAGCTGGTCGTATCTTCATTTGCAGGAAGGAAAAGGAAAAGACCCTGCTTGCATGGTTGGCTTACCAGGGTTTTCTCATTTTCTCTATAAGCATTTAAATGAGTGTACTCTACATGTAATTCATAAAGTAAAAGCCATGTTTTATTTATGTACTATTAACTTCTGATTTAATGAGCATAAGATATGAAGAAATTAAATACCATGGTAGAAAGATTCTTTTCTTTCTGAAGCAGATTTGAAAGAAATTTAATTTGTGCTGTGTGTAAAATAGATGGCTATTTTAAAAACTTACAAAAAAAAGTTATCAGGCTATTTAATGCAAGCTTGTAAACAAAAGTTTACATTTGGTCAATTTAATAGCATCTTTATTTTAAACAGGGGAAAATATATTCTTATATTCTTATAGAATATATTTGGGTTAGAAATAAATACAAGACAAAGAGGTCTTTAAAAGTGAATATAAAACTCTGTGTGCCTAAGATGTTGTCATATGACTTCTTTGACCTTTGAGTTTTATAAAACATGAATGTTCTTTAATTATGACTCTCATGATCTCAAGTGGAAGTCATATGCCATATAAATGTAAATAAGGTATTTTTTTCCCGATGTAAGTGAGAAGGACGTCTTTCTCTACTTTTTAAAAAATATTTATTAAACTGACCATTATATAAATATGAATCCTTCTGCAATGCAGAAGATGTGGATTTGGTGCCTGGGTCGGGAATATCCCCTGGAAGAGGGCAAGGCAACCCACTCCAGCATTCTTGCCTGGGAAATCCCATGGACAGAGGAGCCTGGCGGGCTACACTCCATGGGGTCACAAGACAGTCAGACACGACCATAGCGACTAAACAGCAGGGGCACGTTTAAAACGAATCCATAGTTCACATGTAGAGAAAAAACCAGGAGCCTGGAGAGGTTAACTTGTATTTTTCTTACATCAAAATATCTGGCACTGATGTTCCAACTCTCAACTACTGCTTCTTCCACCACCACTCCAGAACTTATTTCTACGTGCTGTTCTGGGATTTACAGAAGTAAATGGATTTCCCTTGCAAAATGTAAGCCTGTTGCTAGGACTTTGGGCAGCAGATCTGAGAAGACATCTCCCTTGCCTTGGCTGTTCGCTAGGCTGGCTTTCCCTTGCTCAGGGTTCCAGGCTGCTCTCACAAGACTAGAGCCCTTGAGGTTCTAAGCCCACTAATGGCTTCTTCGGCCTTGTGTGAGAATGCAGACTTCTTATCTCTGAGAGGAAGGAACCCTGTTTACAACCTGCAGATAAGTGTGATTGGTGACTCTGTGAGATGTAACTTTAACATCATTAAAATGAACTAAAAGCAGTGTGCTTCGAGCTTGCTCATGTACCTAGTGTCCAGTCTCCGTGTAAAGGATTAGAGGTACAATCATGTGCCAGCGAGAGTTTTTTGGTACTTAGAAGAGTTGCTTTCAGGTTCTAGCCTGTGTCTAGCCTGTCTGAAGTCTCAGTACCATGGACCGCCTTGATGACAGGTCAGAAGAGAGAGCCTGATCAGTTAGAGGGACTTCCCAGGTGGCTCAGAGGGTAAAAAATCCCACCTGTAATGCAGGAGACCTGGGTTCAATCCTTGGGTTGGGAAGTTTCCCTGGAGAAGGGAGTGGCAGCCCTCTCCACTATTCTTGCCTGGGGAATTCCGTGGACAGAGGAGTCTGGTGGGCTACAGTTAGAAGTGGTTGTGTTTTCCATCCCATCCTAAGTCTTTTCACCCCTTTGATTAGCCTCATTCACATTCTGAGTGGATTGGCTGGGACCAACTAGATTTTGTCCACGTTCCTATTTCTTGTGGACTCCAGGTTAGTAAGGAGACTTGCCACCAAGGATTACTGAGCAGGAGGGGCAGAGAAGGATGCTATCTACCTTCCAGTAGGACCGTCGCCCCTGGTATCTCCCAGCTCCTCCTGGGACCTCGTGTGTCTACTGAGAAGGTGAGGAGCCACCTCGTGTGTCTACTGAGAAGGTGAGGTGGTCCTATTGCAACATCACATAGGAAGCCATCTGGGAGGATGAGCAGCTGCCCTTTATGATTTGAGATCTCACAGCCCTCCTGGAACGGCTTTCCTGTTCCAACCAGATCCCCTAGAGAGAGCACCAGATGAATAGTCCACTATACCAAAGGCAGCTGACAAAACATGCTCTGTTAATTTACCCTGGGGCCTCTGATGTCATCTACAGGAAAGTAGGCTCCAGCAGGGCCATCTCAGAACCAGTACAGAGGTCTGTGACCTGATGGAAGCTGACTTGGATTCTAGCAGATGAATGTAACACTCGTGTGTGTGTGTGTGTGTGTGTGTGTGTGTTCAGTCACTAAGTCACATCCAACTCTTCTGCAACCCACAGACTGTAACCTGGCAGGCTCCTCTGTCCATGGGATTTCCCAGGCAAGAATACTGGAGTGTGTAGCCATTTTCTACTCCAGGGGATCCTCCAACACAGGGATCGAACACATGTCTCTTTCATTGTCAGATGGATTTTCTACTACTGAGCCACCCGGGAAGCCATTATTGGCAGTTCAGTTCAGTTCAGTCACTCAGTCATGTCTGACTCTTTGTGACCCATGGACTGCAGCACACCAGGCTTCCCTGCCCATCACCACCAACTCAGGGAGCTTGCTCAAACTCATGTCCATTGAGTCAGTGATGCCATCCAACCATCTCATCCTCTGCCGCCCCCTTCTCCTCCTGCCTTCAGTCTTTCCCAGCATCAGGGTCTTTTCCAATGAGTCAGTTCTTCACATCAGGCGGCCAAAGTATTGGAGCTTCAGCTTCAGCATCACTGCTTCCAATGAATATTCAGGACTGATTTCCTTTAGGATTGACTGGTTTGATTATTGGCAAAGTCTATTTCAAACACAATTAACAAGCAGGGTCCATCAAAAATCCCCTTGCTATGATCTGGTGGTGGTGGTGGTTTGGTCACTAAGTCGTGTCCGACTCTTTCAAGGGCATGGAATGTAGCCTGCCAGACTTCTCTGGCCATAGAATCCTCCAGGCAAGAATACTGGAGTGGGTTTCCATTTCCTTCTCCAAGCTATGATCTGCTGGACACAATGAATAGAGTCGAAACATATATATACCAGTTGGAAAACCATCTTCTTAAAAGGAGAAATAGAGTAGTTAAGGAATATTATTACATGAATTAAGATAATTTTATGAATGAATATTTGATTTAGAATCATTATTAGCATGTTTTATACATATTCATATTGTAGTATATCATTGTTAATTATGAAATCCTAAACTATATATTTTAGAGTGAAAATGCACTGTTTTGTCATTTCATATAACATCACAAATGTCAAATGCCTGTGGAGAAATTATTTAAATTATTTATTATTTAGAAATCTTTAAAAAGCTCTTCTTCTTGAATATATCTATTACTACAGAGTATTAAATCAAAAGGAAATAAATAACCTAACTGAGTAAAGGAACTACTGTACAATTACTTTTTACAAAGTTTGGCTGTGAAAATCCTTTGTATTAAAAAAAAATTACCAAAAAGGTTACAAAAGAAACCTTCTTTGTAATAATTTTGAAAATGCACCAGTTAGTTTGGATTTGATCTCCACTATTTTCTGTTTTTTGCAAGTGTTTAAACACAACTACAATAGCTAAAACTACACTTAAAATGATTGCATTAGACATCCACAAATTTTTATTATGAGAAGAAAATGAATAACTTAAATTTAAGATGCATATTGAATTAAGCATGATTATCAAAGCTTCCCGTGTCAACTGATTTGTGCACTAACATTACATTCTATGTCAAGGACTCGTATCCCGATTATTTTACTTGACTTACCCCCAGGACAGTATCCACAGTGAATACTGCCAGTGGGTCCAGAACTGCCCATAGTCCCATGGTGATGATTAACTTTGACAGGACGTCAGGGCAGAAGGCAAACAGTAGCTGACAGCCCCATCTGACCAGAACCAAGGAAAGGACCACTGTGTTCAGCATGAAAGACCCCAGCACAACGACAAGCATCTCTTCTGCGATGTGAAGGGAAGACGTTGGGTAGCAGAGCTCCACCGTGAGGGGGGAGAAACGAAATCTGCAGGAAAACAAAGGAGCGACACCCGTGCAAAGGAGAAGAATTCCGTAAAACGCTAAGTAAACAAAACACTTGGCAGAACAATGTGTTTTTATTTTAATGCAGAAATTGTGACACTTAACAGCATATCAAAGTTAAGTGTTAGAAGTCTTTCATCTTTTCCTTAGAATCTCAACAGCTCACTTTCAAGGAAATGGCAAATTCTACCTTGTTCATTGTTCTTTAAATTTCATATGCTGTCATAAAAAGGATACCATTTTAATCCACTGAGAAGAGCGTTCTTTAGACTAAAAACCAGCCAGCAGGTCGACATACTGACTAGAAGGCTATCTGAAATCAAAGTATATCAGTGGACTTAGTAACGACTCAGTCAATGGCACCCCACTCCAGTACTCTTGCCTGGAAAATCCCATGGACAGAGGAGCCTGGTGGGCTGCAGTCCATGGGGTCGCTAAGAGTCATACAGGACTGAGCAACTTCACTTTCCCTTTTCACTTTCCTGCATTGGAGAAGGAAATGGCAACCCACTCCAGTGTTCTTGCCTGGAGAATCCCAGGGACGGGGAGCCTGGTGGGCTGCCGTCTATGGGGTCGCACAGAGTCGGACACGACTGAAGCGACTTAGCAGCAGTAGCAGCAGCAGCAGCCTCTAACAGAAATCAGAAATACAAATAAATCTCATAGTTCTCTGCAAGTTTCAGGTCGCTGAATGGTTTTGCTTACGATTCTCTGGCTAGACCCCTACATACAACAACGACACTGATGACCCCAGAAACATCTAAAGGGACAGCTTCACGCAACCTAGGATCTAAAGCTTGCATCCAAGGGGAGCCGGTAATTCAAGAAGCCTTCATCCAGACTTTGGCGCCCTCCTTCCAAGCCAAGTGAGCCATCCTTGACTCTCATTTTTCCCTCCACTGTGTTTCAGCCTCATAGAGCTGCTCTTCTGTAGTTAATCCTGTTTGTGTATCCTGCTTATCAGCTCTCTGCTAAAAAGAGTTCTTCGTTTTATCCTTTCCTTGACCTTTGCTTTGAAGGAAACTATTGTGCTTTGTTCTTAGGCCACTGTGAGTATCAAATAAAATAAGATGTATACATTTCTTTATCAGAGGACCTAACAGAAAAAACAGAAAAATTCTCACTGTTGCTGAGGCTATTGTCATGCCCCATAACTATAACATGACATGTATGCTTCAAGCCTGTGGAACTAGGCAATAATACAAAATACCCAGTGTTTAGGTCCTTTGATTCTTCTTCTTTTATTTTTTCAATTGGAGTATAATTACTTTCCAAAGTTATGTCAGTTTCTGCCATACAACAGTGTGAATCAGTTGTACCTATACGTCTACCCCTTCTCTCTTGAGCTTAGATCCTCTGTTGCTTAAGAAATTAGATAAATTGAGCCACCAAGATATCTGTGCAGTCTCATTTCACTAACAACGAATAAAGACAGAGCTGCCTTTCCTATTGAAACAGTAACAGAGCAAATAGTATAAAGTAAACATCCCAAGCACATAATATTTATTTTTCCTACTTTAGAAACTCTCTCTCACACACACACACACACACACACAAAAGGGAGGCAGGGGGAAGGAAGGAGGGAATAAAGGAATACAAGACCTATTTCATTCTCCCATGAAGATACAATTATTCAGTATATTTAAACTTTCATATGCTATAATATATACAGAAGTTTGTGATTTAATTCCAAAAGATGACCAATAACTGTATATGTATATGTATAACACAAATCATCATTATTTTTCAAAGTGTCTTAAATAGTTTGCAATCCTCTTAATTGAAAATATACACACATCTTTGTTTTTATCTGTACCATCTACATTTGAGAAAATTTTACTTGTACTGACATCTATCTGTCTATCTACAGTGTCTCTGAAATCATGTTTATGGAGAGATAACCTTTACAGTATCATCTTTTTCCAGAGGATAATGGCCCAGAAAGCTGCCTGGACCTGAGTTTGGTAATTGTTTAGATTTAATCATTTTGCAGAAGAAGCAATCTTTGCTTCTCTGAGGATAGATGATAAATCATACTTATATTACTTCTAATATACCCTCAGCCTAAGTCTCACTCTGATAAAATCAAAATAGGATAAAATATTGTTGCTAAATTCCCTTTTGGATTCTACTCAGATATTAGAACATATTTGAATCTGCTAAATTTTAAATAAATATTGATGCACCAGTTATATATTTGTATACATAGGCCCAAAATGAGAATCTAACTGTAATAGACATTCCTGCTCTTAAAGACATTTTTGTCTTTTCAACTTATACCTGCATTGTAGGTCTTAAGGTAAGTGGGTGAGAGAGGAGTTTTGTACTCTCATTGGCCTCTCAAGACGAAAACACATGCCTTTGACTTTCGGGGAAGCACTCACTTTGTAACAGGAGTTGAAATGGCCTGGAGGAAAAACCACTGGCTGAGATAATGCAGGTAGAGCCTCAGGAACCAGAGAGAAGCCATCAGCAGGATGATGTACCAGAAGCCCTGGCTTTGCCATTGAGCGAACTCAAGTTCGGAAGACACTGACACCAGCACAAAACAGAGATGCTTGAAGAATTCTCCAGATGCGGCGTTAGCGGCGGCTGAGGAACGACTACAAACAAAGAAACAGTAGGTAAGTCCTGGGCTTAACTGCAACCCAAAATAAGAGGTTTTGGGAATGGTGAGGAAGACACAGTGAAAGTAAATTTGAATGAAAGTATTTCTTAGCCACCTGGGACTCAAACTAGTCACAATCCTTCCCACTACAATGGATTACTAAAGGGGAACATACAGGTACACGGGTATCAGGAATCCCCTGGTGTTCCAGCCGTTAGGAATCTGAGCTGTCACTGCCAAGGACCCAGTTCAATTCCTGGTTGGGGAACTAAGATCCCACAAAACACAAAATCATGGATGTGGAAATGCCAATCAAAACCACAATGATATATCTCCTCACACCTGTTGTTAACACGATGGCTACTATCAGAAAAAAAAAAAAGACAAAATAATATGTTGATGAGAATTTGAAAAAAATGGAACTCTTAAACACTGTTGGTGGGAATATAAAACCATATGCTGCTGCTAAGTTGCTTCAGTCGTGTCTGACTCTGTGCGACCCCATGACTGCAGCCTACCAGGCTTCTCCGTCCATGGCATTCTCCAGGCAAGAACACTGGAGTGGGTTGCCATTTCCTTCTCCAATGCATGAAAGTGGAAAGTGAAAGTGAAGTTGCTCAGTCGTGTCTGACTCTTAGCGACCCCATGGACTGCAGCCCACCAGGCTCCTCCGTCCATGGGATTTTCCAAGCAGCAGGACTGGAGTGGGGTGCCATTGCCTTCTCCCATAAAACCATATAATCAGTATGAAAAACAGTAAAACAGATCTTCAAAAAATTAAAAAAGCACAATTACAGTATGATCCAGCAATACTCCTGGGTGTTTATCCAAAAGAATTCAAAGCAAGATCCCAAAAAGATGTTTGCACACCTATGTTCATAGCAGCATTACTCACAATAGCCAAAAAGTGGGGGAAGCCTAGCTGTCAATCAAGTGGAATAATTATTAGCCTTAAAAAGAAAGGAAATTCTGCTACATGCTACAACAGGGATGAACCTTGAAAGTATTATGCTAAGTGAAATAAGCCTGTTACCAAAAGAAAAGTACTGTATGATCCTACCTATGTGAGATGCCTAGAGTAGTCAAATTCATAGACAGAAGGCAGAATGCCCGTTGCCAGGGTCCAGGGGAGAGACAGAGGGAAGTCCTTTCATGGTATAGAGTTTCAGTTTTGCAAGATGAAAAACCTGTAGAGATGGGTTACCCGACCACATGAATACACTTACAACTGAACTGCACGCTCAAAATGGTTAAGATGATGCATTATAGGTTATGTGTGTGTTGCAATTAAATTATGTAAAGAAATATGAAAATAAATCACTGTAAACAATAAACTAATTTTGTAAAAAATAAAAAATCTTTAAAATTTATACCATAGTCTTGCTTACCTCACCTACTCATAACGATCCCTCTCTTTTAAGGTTACATTTAATTATTGGCATATAACTGGTTCAAAGTTAACTATCTCATTTTGAAAATTGACGTGAATGACTCGCATACCACTAAAAACACATGAATGAGAATTTGAAACTTAAGAGCTCTTGCATTCTTTAATACAATACTGACACTTTCTGTTGAAACGAAACATGAAAGAGTTAGATACAGTGATTCTGATTAAGCTCTGGTTTCCTCTCTCTGTGTGGCGTCGACACAGGAGATGTTTTCAAATTTTTTTTAAAGTATCGTTTGCAAAAAAAAAAACAAGGAAGGGTTGGGAGCTGGAAAAGAAAGAGTCCTCACTGCGTATGGATACTGTGTTTCTTTGGGGGTGATGTTCTAAAGTGAACGGGGATGATGGCTGTAGTAGTGTGAATATCCTAAAAACTGTAAATTGCACGCTTTAAATAGGCGGATGGTATGGTGTATGAATTGGGCTTCCCAGGTGGCTCAGTGGCAAAGAATCCACCTGCCAATGCACGAGACACAAGAGACCTCTTAGAATTATTAGGAATATTTCTAATCCTAGAATTATTCTAGGATAATTCCGCAAATTCCTAAACCAAAATCAGTCCTGATTATAAACACATTACAAAGAAGCTGGTTCCGTGGTACGTAGTTCAGGGGTTTAGTAACTAACTAACCACAGCCGTTCGAGGCATTGTGGGAACATTAAGAGAAATGGAATTCATAGACAGATTCCAAAGATTTTATATACAAAAGTTCATCTCTCTCTGAAGACTATCAAATAAATGGCAATTGTACCACCAAAAGAAGATAAGTCATAGAAGTAAGTCTTTGGGAGGTAAAAAGAAGAAAAACTAAAAACGGTCAGTGAAAGAAAATCCATTATTCCCTTTAAAATTCCAATCCATGACTTTAACCTTCTGGTCTGCACGGGACTAATAAAGTGCTGAAGTTGACATTGGCAGTTTATTATTGTTCTCGGGTGTCTTTTTCCATGAAGGTGGAGGGCATCGTCTCACTGAAAGCTATGTGCCATCTTGTACTGAGTGTGCTTTTCAGTTACTCAAATGAGTAACAAACAGGAAACAGGCCCCCAAGAGGCTCTGGTTTACTACTGGCAAAATTGTCAGGAGAATGACTCTCTTATAGAAGGGTTCCAGAGCACATTTACCATCATGCGAAATGAAACCCAGGACTTGCTACCCTGCTGAAGGAAAATATTCTGTGCATGATCTCCTCTTCAGTTAATTATTCTGTCACTGTTTTGCCTCTTCAAAGAGAAGAGAAAATCAAACACAGATTTGACATTGTGTTGTTTGCAAAAAACTGGAAAATCTCAAATGATGCAAAACGGAAAAGACAGTAGCTTCTTTGACCTTTGGAAATTTCCACTGTTTTTTTCTATTTATTGACGTGAAATGACTAAGTAGTTTAAATATTTATGCCCAGAACTCACTATCAAGTCATACTTTTACCATTAGTTTCGCCAATAAAGGGTTTCCCAGCCACATTCTGATACACATATTCATTTATAGGATATTTGATTTAGGATAAATAATACCAAAATTTCATTGCATACCATTTATATCTAATTCATAATATTCAATTTTCTTATACATAGTCAACACAACTAAGTATTTGTTCCTGTTTGTTTGCCTAACAATAGTAATTATACCATCTGGACTTAAAGGATTGGGAAAACCTTGGCATCAGAGTTTAAAAAATTGGACACTGCAAAGATAGAAATTAATAAAAGAATCAGTAGATGCTAGATGATGCCAAATGAAAGGGTGCGTCCAAAAGCTCATTAACGGAACAAAACTAGTCAACCATATCCTCATAAACAATTCTTGGATGATAAAGTCTACGTGAGTGCTTGTCTCCTAACGGTTTTGAACTCACACCTGAAATACAAGTGCGCACTAATACAGAACTTCATCCACAATGCTCCCTGCATATAGTGTTCTTAAAGTAGATTTCATTCAAAAGACAATTGTGCATCCATGTTTCCAAATTGCCTGGAAAGAAAGTCCCTTTTTCATTCTTGTATGCACGCGAGGCACGCTGCGATACAGCGTGTGTGTTGCACGCTGCCACGCACGGTGCCACGGCCTAATATCTTCCTCCACATTTCAACTCTTCTCTCCTTCCCCTGTAATCTTTCTTGGTTATGGACAAAGAGTATGACCATCAAAAGGATAACAAATGGCCTCTGCCACTGGGGTGTGTAATACGAACAGTGGGAATTGATTTGTTGGTTATGAAGGCAGCCATAGAGCACAGATCATTGCAAAATCACATTGAGGCTGGCAGCCACGCCTCGGCTCGTGCAGGCAGCCCGTCTATGGCTCCCGGGGTGAGCTGCCAGAGGGCGTGAGGAATCGGGAGGTCATCCAGTATTCAGCTATTAAATGAAACCTATTTCTCTGGACTTCAGCTGCATTTCATATGACACACATATATCCCCCTTCCATGCCCAGTCCTTATAGAGACCTGAAATCAAACAAGATTTCTATGATCCATCAGTGCAATAATACTAAAAAACAATAATAATAATACCAAAATTGCTTTGAAAGAAAGGAAAAAAAAAGCATGGAATGCATTCCTCAACTCTCTCCTACAGTGAACAAGAGTTCTTAGGTCTGGGAAGGACCAAATTCTGAGATCTGTGAAGCAAAGAGGAATTAAACACACAGGGGTGAGGGGGTGGACGGGACACCCGGAAGGGCATTCTGTCACACAGGCCGTTCTCAGAGGAGTAAAGTCCTATTTCTAAACCAGGAAATACGTTGAATTGGGTGGAGCAGGTCTTTGTATCACTAAGTAGTGTTGATAGAGGCCGAAGCTGCAGAAGTGAAAGAAGCCTGGTCCGCCTGTGTAAGAGTGTGGACTCTTCTCTGGCACCATCCATAGCCCACAAAGTATTTTTTAAGGTGAGGGTGATGAGGAGGGATAACTAAGAATGAGAAAACCGCCCTCAGGATTTTCTAAATGGCAGCGGAGAGAAGCCTCATAAGCACATGGCAGTGAATCATTCAATGGTTTGACTGGTAGGGACTCTTTGGGTCAGTTCACTGTGACATCATGTTTAAAAGAAAACGAGGTTAAAAAAATATATATATATATGTCAAGATGAAGAAACACTTATTTGGAAAGAAATAACATTAGTAAAAATGAGTTACTATAATCATGGGCTGGTTATTGGATTAATCTATGTAAATTATGAATGGCATCTGCTTTCTTTTTTTAACCAAAGTTATTAAAATGTCCAAATCTGCTCTTGTTTTGTCACGGTTTCAAGTATTGGGGGAAATACTTTCACAAAAGTGTCTGTACATTCACATTTAACAAAATGCTTTGGACAAAACTGTTACCCATTCTCCCAACATTTAGAAAGCTGTCTCAAAAAAGAAAACTTCACAAATTTATCTGGAGGTTAGCATTTTTCAACTAGATTTTTCCCCCTAAAATTCTGTCTCCTTGGCCAAGTGGGTAGTATACTTTTAGCATAACACATTGTACTTTGAACAGGTTTAATTCAATTTACAAAAAATGCCTCTAATTAAGTTAAAAGATCTTTGAAAATTGCTAAATCTTAAGGGTAATAGTATCACTACTGACATTGAAATAATTGATCATTCCCACTGAGGCACAAAAGTATGAATGTTCTAATGAGAAAACAGGGATTGAGTATGTTGAAGGACTCCAAAGAGACTCCCAAACTCTTAAGGCTGTTATTTCCAGTGACAGTCTTTGAATGGGAGTGGGAGGCATCGGGGAGGGGCAGAGGCAGACACAACTTATCCTCCAGTAGAAAAAGAAAATGAAATCAAACTTCAAAAATAAAGTTACATCTTGAAGCAAAGGTAACCAAAGTCCGTTTACCTTTTTGAAAATAATATCTTTTATTTAACATGTGTATTTCTGCTTTAGGACATCCTTTTTTTTTCCGTTTACTAAAACTATTTTCTTTTTTTAAAAAGTGTATTGAAGTATAGTTGCTTTACAATGTTGTAATTTCTGCTATACAGCAAAGTGACTCAGTCATACATGTGTGCATGCCACATCCCTGCGGCCGTGTCTGACTCTTTGTGACCCCATGGACTGTAGCCCACCAGGCTCTTCTGGCCATGGGATTCTCCAGGCAAGAATACTGGAGTGGGTCGCCATGCCCTCCTCCAGGGATCTTCCCGACTCAGGGATTGAACCCGGCTCTCTTAAGCCTCCTGCCTTGGCAGGCAGGTTCCTGGGAAGCCCCTCAGTTATACATACATACATTCGTTTTCACAGTCTTTCCCCATTACACAGGTTTATTACAGGATATTGAATATAGTTCCTTCTGCTGTGCATTAGGACCTTGTTGTTTATCCATCCTATATATATTAGTTTGCACATGCTAATCCCAAACTCACAATTCTCCCTTCCCCCACCCCAAAGAGCATATTCTTCCATACTCTGTAGTAACAAATACTGGATGCAATATTACAATAGAATGAATCTCTTTTTCCAAGAGAAATTTTCTTAGAGTGAAATATAAGCAAATGTAGGGCCGCTTTATGATAGAGAAGCTATACGCGAGCTTAGGGCGACTAGTGCTCCAGACTGAACGACACCAGCGCAGGAAGCAGAGATGCAGTTTTGTCACACTTATTATCGAAGCGTTCCTTCTGACTTCATGAAATCACTTTCCTTTGCAGCTAATCTGTTGGTCAGAAGAAGAACATTTACCTTGCCAGTATCTGCCTGGCCTAATTGGATAAAATGTTTGCAAAGCACTTTATCAGAGAAAATAGCTAAATACTTTATGCCTAATGGAAATTTGATTACTAATTGGAGCAATAACACAAAAGCAGTTAGCTTTGAAAACAATTGCACTGGCAAGATGCAGGATTATATAGTACCTAAGTCATGTCTGAGTCTTTGCGACCTTATCAACTATAGTCCATCAGGCTCTTCTGTCCATGAGATTTTCCCAGAAAGACTACTGGAGTAGGTTTCCATTTCCTCCTCCAGGGGATCTTCCTGACCCTGAGAGCAAACCCACATCTCTTGCATTGGTAGGCAGATTCTTTACCACTGAACCATTTTTGAAGCCCTGGGAAAAGTACTTAATCTCTCTAAAATAATACGCATAAGATACTTACTTACAATACCTATTTCAAAGTTTCATGGAGCAATCAAAAGGGAGAATGTAATACTTTGTCTCATGTGTCTTGCTTACTCTCTAAGTCTTGTCTGACTCTTTGAGATGCCATGGACTGTAGCCTGCCAGGCTCCTCTGTCCATGGGATTGCCGGCAAGAATACTGGAGTGAGTTGCCATGCCCTCCTCCAGGGGATCTTCCCAACCCAGGGATCAAACCCAGGTATCTCGAATTGCAGGCAGATTCTTTACCATCTGAGCCCCCAGGGAAGCCCAATACTTGTCTCATAACAAGTGTCAATTTAATATTAGCCAAAAATAATTTTCCATCAATAATAATTATAGTATTTTCTAAATAAGTAATAAGGAAAACAATCAAAACTTCACTCTCTTCTCCTTTGTTGAATTCAGAGACATGATCTAGCTATTGAAATAAAATTTAAATTCTTCCAATTATAACAAGACAAGTTTTAGTAATCCTTAATGCATATCTTTTTTTTGAAAACTTTTAAGTAATGACTTAAAATAGAGGGTCATATATTCTCATAATTTAGCACAACAAAATACATAATATATTAACACTTTTTCCAATTTAATTCTGAGTTGTTTTATTTAGCCACCTATTATAAAAAGTAATTTGTGTTGATAGCTCTGAGGAAATTCAGAAATTAAAGAGCTAATTAAATTCCTTCAGAGTAATTTTTGAGTCTCTGTATCAATATATACATGTGTGTGCATGTATTGAAACATCTGCAAGTGGCCACATACAGCTAGACATTTCTGGAAACTGACCTTCCATCAAGACTACTGAGCCTGTTTCCCGGGGGAAATACATCTAACTTTTAAGCCATATTTCCAAAGAAATCATAGTTCGTGCACCTGCAGACTGAACTAGAATGTCAGAAATTACTACCAAGTTAGAAAAGAAAGGTAATGAGAAGCTGACCTATTTGTTGTGAACTTGCTATGGATGGAGAATCTTAAGGAAATCTTGAGTTAAAATAATAATACATATTCTATGAATCATTTAAATAATGATCCCATTTCTATAAATCATTTGGCATCTTCAAAGTTATATTTGAATGGTATTTTTATAAGTGCTTTGCCTGCATATTTTTTTTAAAAAAGAGGTTTTCAAACATATTACAAAAGCATTATTTTAAAAAGCCACATATGGTGTAAGAATTATGGGATATCAACCTGACAAAAAAGTATGATCACAGCTTGCAAAACGCATTGCTAAGCACCAAAGAATTGATGCTTTTGGACTGTGGTGCTGGAGAAGATTCCTGAGAGTCCCTTGGACTGCAAAGAGATCAAGCCAGTCAATCCCAAAGGAAATCAACCCTGAATATTCATTGGAAGGACGGATGCTGAAGTTGGAGCTCCAATATTTTAGCCACATGATGTGAAGAGCCAACTCGTTGGAAAAGACTTTGATGCTGGGCAAGATTGAAGACAAAAGGAGAAGGAAGCGGCAGAGGATGAGATAGACTCAATAGACATAATTTGAGCAAACTCAGGGAGACGGTGAAGGATGGGGGAACCTGCTGCAGTCCATGGGGTCGCAGAGAATGGGACATGACTTAGCAACTGATCAACAGCCATTAAGTGGCTGACTTAATGTTGCATATATATTCTTATATTGCAAGGATGTACTATTTTTGTCAACTGAAACTCTGACCTATAAAATGACAGCTTCTTAATCTTTACACTTATTGAAGTACACATTATCCAAGGAGATACCTGACAATGCCGATTAGAACACCAAGGTTAACAGAGGCCCCAGAAACGTTTGGTTCTCTCCTACTGGAGAGTCTTCCACTCTGAGGCAGTGCTGCAGGCAGAGGACCCCCCAGGAAGAGAACTTGAGATCCACGGACACCTATTCTGTGTAGAGGGTGCAGAGCTGAGAAGGAAATCCTGGCCCTTCAGGAGGGTGTAGCTGAGTCCTTGACTGATGCCCTGGAGTTGGCGTGGCCCTTGGGAACTGTCCCAAAAAAAGGCAAGGAGGCAAAGCGCATGTCCCTCCTCCTCAGTTCACTGTCAGCTGCTCTGCAGGAGGGGCTTCTGGACAAGAATAGTTCCTGTGACCAAGGAGAGTCATGAAAAGGACACCTCGGATCATGAGAGACAGTGTGACTGCTGGGAGGATATGAAGACCACTCTGTGGAGGTGGAGAAACCAGAATGAGACGAAACCACTCTGGCTCCAGGTCAGACGATGACTGTGGGGGAAAGCATTCTAATCAGAGCCAGTAAGCCCCTGGGTCCAGCCATCCCCAAGGCCACTGGCCAGCTCTCTTCTTTATATTCTACCACTATCCACTCCCACTGTTCTTTCAATTTGCGCAAATGTATGTTAATTGTTGTCATTTTGACCAAAGAATCCTAATATGAATCCTAATATAAACTCAATGCTTGCCAGTTTGGGGGCTTAAAAGGGGAAGAAGGAGGGGGAGAACCTCTTTCCTGTGGATCAACAAAAAACAGCTAATTAAAATAATTGTAAGATTTGCACAGACCATGGAGCAATAATTCGTTGGCTCCCAGGAAGCACTATCCAATCTGACTGTCCCTGGCCCACCTCCAACTCTCAAGGCAAAAAGAATCTAGAGGTTCCTGTATCTAACTCCTCTTTGCCACTGGGAGGTTATCCGACCCAGTTATGGACAATGAGATGCAAGGAGCAGGTTTCTGAGAGGTTTCTGAGCACGCTAGTAGGAGAGAGAAATTGGATTAAGTATTGATTAGACGTTGCTGTTGTGGTTGGTGCTCCACGTGTGGGTATGTTTTGTGGCGATCGTTACTAAATGCCCCATTGCCTATACCACAAACAGCAAGTATCATTTAGAGAGATTGCCATTAGATTCCCTAACAAAACATTTTTCCAGCCGAGCTTCTATGTGTGTGTGTGTGAGTGTGTGCATATGAGTGTAAGTGTGTGTGACTATGTGTATATGTGTATCTATGTGTCTGCATATACTGTGTATGTGTATTTATGCATCTGTGTGTGTGAGTGTGTGTGAGTGAGTGTGTGTATGTGTGTCAGTGAGTGTGTGTGAGTGTGTGTTCAAAAGCAACTTGCAGCCCTGGAGCTGCATCTCCTGAGGGCAACCGCAGACGTGAACACACACAGTAAGTTCAGAAACTGGTGAAAATACACTATTATATAA
This sequence comes from Bos indicus, assembly GCF_029378745.1. Classification (NCBI taxonomy): domain Eukaryota; kingdom Metazoa; phylum Chordata; class Mammalia; order Artiodactyla; family Bovidae; genus Bos; species Bos indicus. The sequence goes on along the minus strand of NC_091782.1, from coordinate 48,174,140 downwards.
AATGTTATATCTTCTGTACTATTCCTTACAACATTAATTATTAGGTCTAACTCGGTAAACACAAAAGAAATTGCTCAATAGGTAATTTAAGAGTGCATGTATGCATGTTCAGTTGCTCAGTTGTGTCCGACTCTTTGTGACCTCATGGACAGTAGCCCGCCAGGTTCCTCTGTCCCTGGGATTTCCCAGACAAGAATACTGGGGTGGGTTGCCATTTCCTTCTCCAGGGGAACTTCCTGACCCAGGCATCAAACCCATATCTCCTACATTGGCAGGCAGATTCTTTACCACTGAGCCACCTGGGAGGGTGATATACTGTGAGAGCACAGTATATTAAATGAAAAGAAGGATATGGTATGATGTGACAAAAGTAAATGGGCTACTTAACAACCCTCTAAATTCGCTCTGAATGGAACCATCCAATACTGCATTAGGGAATTCTAGATTCCTGAACGTAAGGATTTTCAAAAGAAGGGACAGTGCAAAATCCCTATGTGAGGCAAATGATGGTAGACCTCCCCAAGGGGTGAAAACCACACTAGGAATTGGAGCCCAAGTCTTATGAAGCCAAAAAGGCATTACCTTTTGTCTTTCTACAGCAGTGAAGAGCTATGTGGAAGGGTAGTACCTGAGATTGGAGAAGGCAATGGCACCCCACTCCAGTACTCTTGCCTGGAAAACCCCATGGACAGAGGAGCCTGGTAGGCTGCAGACCATGGGGTCGCAAAGAGTTGGACAGGACTGAGTGACTTCACTTTCACTTTTCACTTTCATGCATTGGAGAAGGAAATGGCAACCCACTCCAGTGTTCTTGCCTGGAGAAACCCAGGGACGGGGGAGCCTGGTAGGCCGCCGTCTATGGGGTCGCACAGAGTCGGACACGACTGAAGCGACTTAGCAGCAGCAGCAGCACCTGAGATATCTGATCTCACCTTCTAAAACTGTTGAGCATGTTTGGAAATTAATCCCCGTTTATATAACAACTGATCAGATTTTCCAGAAACAACTCGTAATCCAAAATCCTGAAGTCACGGGCAAAGCTCGTGAAAAACAAAAATCCTCTTGTTTTCCTTCAGGATTGTGGCTATAGTTTTTTTTTTTTTTTTTTTACTTTCTGAAAACAGCAGAGAACGAATAAGGGCAGATTGCCAAGTCTGAGAGTAGGGACGTCCTTGAAGACAGCCTAAACCAAAATAAACACAAAACAAACATGTCTACAGTGAAAAGATAGTAACGCTGCATTATAATTAGCTGTCTCAGGAAGTGAGGGTATTTTCAGTTAACTGAATGGGTGACAATTACTTGGATTACTGTCGTGCTTAAAATGTCAGTGTTAAATGATTGCTTTAAGCACATAATAATAAATTCTGCATTCTTAAGTGGCAAATACAACAAAGCCAAATACAGAGAATGTTTTTAGTGGAAGCAAAACTTGAACGAATACCTGCAACACACATTTTTAAAACACAGGAAACAAAGGAGGAATAGCAATCGACAAGCAGACATGGTTCTGATATTTACCACTTCACTTAAAATTAGGAAAAGGTCAAAATCCCAGAGAGACAACCAGTTTGGGGACACACCCACCATTTCCCCAGTAAATGCATAAGGACTGCTGAGAATTTCTACAGAACCTGAAAGGCTTCTTCCTGGGAATCTGTTAATTATGGCATTTATGAAAATAACATTGGTTAATTTCACACCTGCCATTAAATCCTACATGATTTCCTGGGATATGTTGTGATTACACTGTAGCTCTGCAAACCATATTTTCCCCATGTCAGTGTTAATTGTACAGGATTAACACATGACAAGCGCCATTCGCTCATACTGCTACTGTTGGTAACGTCTCTCCTTGTATCCAGCGTAGGTTTGGTTTCCTTTTGAATCCCCCAGTCCCTTGAGCAAGCATAAACTGCTCAACGGTGGCAGTTTTTCCTTCCTGCAAACCATGCCACCTGGAAAGCAATACCATGGAGCAGGAAGTTCCATTTAACCTCAAAAGACAGGTCTTGCCTTTGCCAACTCAAGTCTACTTTGTTAGGTTGGATAATATTCTTTTATTCATCACCTCTAGTTCAACCAACACTATTTTAGGAGAACAGAGAAGAAATATTCTTGTCTCTTGTCTCTCCTCTTTTGTTCGCTGGGGAAGAAAGATAGGCTCATACTGATTGTGGACTGTCTAACTAGAAGGTTACCTTAAGTCTGGGGTGGATAAGAAGTCACTGTAGCTAGGAATGTTTAGGGACCATCTGCTGAGAGATGGTTCCTGAGGGGACTTTGAAAGCCTGGCAGGATTTGGGTTGGTCAAGGGGTAAAAGTTTGAGAATCATAACAAAAGAAAAGCAGAATCCCAGAAGAGAGTCATGGCAGGGTAACAGGACTAACCTAGGTGGCTCCCATCTTTCGTCACAGAAAAGGGAACTAGATCTCCCCCCAAAAGGCTTTGAGAATTAACAAAATTTGGAAAAAGGCTCATTTACTTTAACTGTTTGTATCCTGAATTAGACACTTCTGGATAAAAAATAAAGAGAGAAAAGCTAAATATATTTCTTCAGCTTTAAAAAAATCATGTTCTTATTGTATCAAATTAGTATGGGTCTCCTCTCAGAATGGGTACACCCAGGAGAGCTAACTGTTGTTGTTTAGTCGCTAAATCGTGTCTGACTGTTACTCTTCTGTGACCCCCTGGACTGTAGTGAGCGCACCAGGCTCCTCCATCCATGGGATTTCCCAGGCAAGAACACTGGAGTGGGTTGCCATTTCCTTCTCCAGGGATTTTCCCGGCTCAGGGATCAAACCCACGTCTCCTGCTTTGGCAGACGAGTTCTTTACCACTGAGCCACCAGGGGAGCCCGAGCTAACTGTTAAGAGCTTCCAAACTTCCAACATTGAAGGAAAAATCTATCCTCCTTTAAATATAAGGCTTTCTTTGAAAAGTTGATTTAATAAACAAATGACAGGTCAAGGAGTCAATTATGGGGATTCCCACATGGCTCTAGTGGTAAAGAACCTGCCTGCCAATGCAGGAGACGAAAGAGACAAGAGATGTGGGTTGGATTCCTGGGTTGGGAAGATCCCCTGGAGGAGGGCATGGCAACCCACTCCAGTATCCCTGCCTGGAGAACCCCATGGGCAGAGGAGCCTGGCAGGCTACAGTCCATGGGGTCCCAAAGAGTTAGACAGGACTGAAGTAATTTGGCACGCACGCGGAGAGCAACCTCATCCATTTTTAGGGCAGCAATCAGGCACACACCTGAAGGAGCGTGTGGTGAGGAAAAATCTGGGAGGTGAGCCACTCTGCTGATTCAGCACCACCTTGTCATAACAGGAAAATAACCGAATCACCACTGAGTCACCCACTGAGTAAACAATGGTGGAGCATCTACTTCGTATGAAGGGTGCAGGGACCGGAGCCTGCTTCAAGGTGACATCTGAAAGGCGAGAACGAGGCTCTCCGAGTCCCAGCGAGCTGCCCCTGGGAGACACAAGGAGCTGGCTGAACACCCTGCTGTGCGCCTCTGACTGCCCCCGCTGCACCGGCTTTCAACTAATTTCTAATATGGGAAGGACTTCGTGAGATAATTACCCAATTAATGAGGAAAAGGGAAAACATTAAATGTGGCTATAGCAATATTAATAGTCTGACACACGTAAAAACCATTTTCTGAGACTTCTCTTCCAAAGCCCTGTACAAATAAGCAGCTATTTTAATTATTTAATAGAGAAAATAGGGAAATTTTAGCATCAACTAAGATGGCTTTATTATAACTGCCACGAATATTAGTATTAAAAGAAAGAACTATTAATGCTTTTGTTTAGACTTTCGGATCTAATTCCTTGTAAATGCTGCTGTGTAATGAGAAAGTAAAACCAATAGAATTATTTGGGGAAACAGGATATCCTGGAATAATACTTTCATTCTGTTCAACCGTGCGTGCTCAGCGCTCAGTCATATCTGACTCTTTGCGACCCAATGGACTGTAGCCCTCCAGGCTCCTCTGTTGATGAGGATTTCCCAGGCAAGAATCCTGAAGCAAGTTGCCATTTCCCAGTTGCAGGGATTGAACTGGCATCTCATGTGTCTCCTGCATTGATAAGCAGATTCCTTACCACTGTGCCACCTGGGAAGTCCCATTCGGTTCAATATATATATTTTTTTCAATTCCATAAAATCTTTTATCTGCTTGGCCCTGTCCTAAACATTAGGGAAAGAGCCATGAAAACTATGTTTTTGAAAAGCAGAGTGTTTCAAATTATGTATTTTTAGAATGTTTTGAAAATTTTTAAGTATTTTACGGAATAGATTGCTTTTTTTCCTCCCCTAGGAATTGCACAACTTTGGACAAGGCATTGGTGTTTACTGGAAGACTGCAAGAGTGTCAGAAACGCAGATCAAGACAATGCTGTTCCCATGGGAAGTTGAGGTCTGTGGTCTATTTGAATTAGTGTTTTTTTTCCTGAAACCATTTCAGTCAAGAAATCAGAATATTACTCTTCTGTCTTCTCCCATTTAATGAAGAGCAGGAAGCCAGATGCCACCAGGCACTGAGGCTGGCCAATTCTATGACGGTGAGTTGCCAAGAGGCATGCTCTAATCCCTGGCATTTGCATCCAGAACTGGGGAACCATACTGTAGTGACACTGTATCCATAGACAAGAGGGATGAATAAATCAACGATAAATGAAGTACTAAAAATGTCTAATTTCCAACACAGTGCTTCCAGCAACAACCGAAATTAAAAACCTGTTAACACCCAGCTATAGTGCCTACAATCTTGTTGCGAGTGCACTGAAGCAAAGGTTCACCATAAAATAAAAGAACGAAAGAATGTGCATTAGTAGCTAGGATGTCCTGGCTGCTTCAAACACCCTGGTGCCGAGAAGTAAATGTGTCAAATCCTATATAAATTCAGAAGGTTCATGGTTTTAGTGCCAGGAAACTTTCCTCCTGCTTTTTAAAGTAAGACACAAGCTGGAAATGGCAAGATGCAGTATCAGTTAAAGGACAGTTTTAAAGACACTGATGGGAACATTTGGGCTCCCCAGGTGGCGCTGGTGGTGAAGAATCCACCTGCCAGAGCAGGAGATGTGAGACGGGGGTTCAGTCCCTGGGTTGGGAAGATCCCCTGGAGGAGGACATGGCAACCCACTCCAGTATTCTTGCCTGGAGAATCCCTTGGACAGAGGAGCCCGGCAGGCTACAGTCCATAGAGTCTCACAGAGTCGAACAGTACTGAAGTGACTTAGAAAGCATGCACGCATGGAAATGTTCAGGATCTCTGCCAAATTCTACACCTTGAACAGGTACAGGTTAATGGAAATTCATTTCAGCAAGACCTGGGTCCATAATATGTCTATTTGTGTCTCCACACCTTTGGGTCCAGTGAAGTATTAAATATACAGCTGACATTCCACACATTCTGTGACCTGAGCCTGGAGGAGCATGTGTTCGCTTTCTTAGGAGTCTTTCTGTTCTTTGCTGAGTGGCCAACATAGATAAACTTGACTACATTTCCTAGAATCACCTTTTATATGGGTTAGAATCACCCCAAAGGAGGATCAAATTATCCTTTAAAAAGTCAGAACCAGCTACATCATTTGCATAGGCCAGTACAAAATGAAAATGTGGGACCCTTATTAGTTTGCAAGACCTGTCATCATGAAATACCACAGGCTGGGTGGCTTAAACAACAGAAATTTGTTTTCTTATAATTCCGGAGATTGAAAGTTCAAGGTTGAGGTGCTGGCTGGATTGGTTTCTTTCTCTCTCTCTCTCTTTTTTTTTTAAGGTTAGTTTCTCTTGAGGTCTCTCTCCTTGGCTTGCAAATGGCTACCTTCTCTCTATGTCCCATCGTGGTCTTTCTCCTGTGTATGTATGTTCCTGATATGACTCTGTGTATCTGATTTCCTCTTCTCATAAGGACACCAGTCATATTGGATTAGCACCCACCCTAAGGACCTCATTTTAATTTAACCACCTTTTCAAAAACCTTATCTTCAAGTACAGTAACAATCTGATTTACTGGGGGTTAGGGCTTCAATATATGAATCTGGGGGACATGATTCAGCCCATAACAGACACCTTGTTCAAATAGCAAGAAAATAGTGCATTAAAGGTTGCTGTTGCTGGTTAGCCTAAGTCATGTCCAACTCTTGGCAACCCAATGGACTGTAGCCTGTTGGAGTCCTCTGTCCATGGGCTTGTCTGGACAAGAATACTGGAGTGGGTTGCCATTTCCTACTCCAGGGGATCTGCCCAACCCAAGGATCAAACTCTTGTCTCTTGCTGCATTGGCCAGCAGGTTCATTAACCACGAGCAACTAGGGAAACCCCTGTATTAACGGTACTAAAACTTGGTTGGCCTCTTGGTGGGTGTTGAGCCAAAAGACACACCCAAGTTAAAGAGTGGGAGAAGGAAGGACTTATTACTTTCAGCCAGAAAAGAGTACACTGGGGATCTTTCCCAGAGCATGTCTCCCCAGTAGCAAAAGTGGGGAAGTTTTAATCTAAGGGTAAGGAAATCAACTCTGACTATTCATTGAAAGGACTAATGCTAAAGCTCCAAACTTTGGCCACCTGATGTGAAAGACTGACTTATTGGAAAAGACCCCGATGCTGGGAACAATTGAGGGAAGGAGAAGGGGACAACAGAGGAGAAGGTGGTTGGATGGCATCACTGATTCAATGCACAGGAATTTGAGCAAGCTCCAGGAGATGGTGATGGACAGGGAAACCTGGCGTGCTGCAGTCCATGGGGCTGCAAAGAGTCAGACGCAACTGAGTGACTGAACAATATCCACATATTCATGAAGGGGCTTGAGAGGTCAACAGAGTTCAAGCTTTAGTTGACTGAAGTCACGAGGTCAGAGGGTCAGAAAGGTCAACATCCTCCTCCCTTAGGTCCTAGTTGGTCTGGGGTGTTTTAGTGCCTTCATGGCGTGCATGCTCAGGCGTGTCTGACTCTGCAACCCCATGGACTGTAACCCGCCAAGTTCCTCTGTTCATGGGATTTTCCAGGCAAGAATACTGGAGTGGGTTGCCATTTCTTTCTCCAGGGATCTTCCCCACCCAGGGATCAAACCCTTGTCTCTTGCCTCTCCTGCATTGGTAAGCGGGTTCTTCACCAGCTGAGCAGTGGAGCAAGCCCCTCAGGGACTGAGGGACTGGAGCACCTGAGGAGTTGAGTTTAAATCCTGCAAAACAGATCAAGAAAGTGCTCCAGACTAATGGTAGCCACCAGTCTTTAAAACTGATGCCGGTCTTTGCTGTTGTTCCTGCTCTTGCCTGATAACAGTCCTTCGTTCCTGCTTTCTTTTATTCCTTCAATATCCTTAACTACTGAGACCAGTTCTAGGGCAAGCATTGTGGCCAAGCTTAGATCACAAAAAGCCTTAGGCCAAAAATGGCTTCTTTTATGTAAAGAAAGCCATGCCTGGTTCTCTTTCTCTGGGGACGCCCTACAATATCTTCTTCCACAAAGACACGGAGCCCTGGACAGATGAATTCTGGAATCCAGATGGAGCTCAGTCACTTGCAGAGTATTAGTCACCAAGAAAAAGAGTATGTTTTGCGAGCTGGCAAGATATGTCTCTTATAATGATTGTTTAGAGGCATAAATTTCATAAACAAATATTAAATTGTTTTTATAAGGAATAACGATTATTTATTTGTTTTAACACTGTGGTTTGTGCTTTTTTTTTTTTACAAACTAAGTGTAGAGATCAACAGTCCATGTAAAGACCTTTATTGTTTACTGTTGATTCAAATGTAATGGTTACAATAACCCATGAGAAGTTCCTTATCAACGAGACTGAAGGGAAACCTGTCACAGAAATTAGCATTCTGCCTGTTAAGAAAGAGAACTCCTATCAGTGATCTTAATCTCATTTTTAAATACATGTGTCTTTTCAGAAATGAAGAGGGTACCAAGCAAGAGAATCTATTTCAGAAAAGATTACCAATTTTGTTTCCAATTCTTATAATATTGTAATAAAGTTGAACCTAAATTATCAGGCAAGTAAATAAATAGGGCTTATCTGGTGGCTTAGTGGTAAAGAATCTACCTTCAATGAAAGAGATGCAGGTTGGATCCCTGGGTTGGGAAGATGCCCTGGAGAAGGGCATGGCAACCCACTCCAATATTCTTGCCTGGAGAATCCCATGGACAGAGGAGCTTAGCGGGCTATGGTCCATAGGGTTGCAAAGAGTCAGAAAGCAATGCAGCATGCAAAATAAATAATACAATCATTCACATAAAAAAAAAAGTGTAGTGGCAGTGTAAAGTCAAAGTATCTTCTTTAACTGAAAGAAAAGAGCAATTTGGAGGTTAACTGGTAAACAATGCATAACAAATTATATCAGTAGCTAGTTAAAAGCCTTTTAAAAATAGGTTATCTTGTGTCTTTAAGTAATAAGATTGGCCAAGAACCTCTGAGACATCCAAATGCTAATTCACAAAATAAATTTAAAAAGAAAATTTCTCGCACCCTCCACCCCTAAATTAACTTCATGTTTCCCAGATAGCTCAGTTGGTAAATAATCCACCTGCAATGCAGGAGATCCCGGTTTGATTCCTGGTTTGGGCAGATCCACTGGAGAAGGGATAGGCTACCCACTCCAGTATTCTTAGACTTCCCTTGTGACTTAGCTGGTAAAGAATCCGCTTGCAATGCTGGAGACCCAGGTTCTATCCCTGGGTTGGGAAGATCCCCTGGAGAAGAGAAAGGCTACCCACTCCAGTATTCTGGCCTGGAGAATTCCATGGACTATACAGTCCATGGGTTGCAAAGAGTCGGACACGACTGAGCAACTTTTGCTTTCACTTTCACTTTTAGATTGAAAGGGCTAAAAATATGACAGGACACTCTTGATAAGTTCAAATGAAGGTCCCAAGATTAAGAGCACAGTAAGTTTACGATGTTTGACTTAACAGTTTTGTCCAAAATAGTTTTATTTTCCTAAACCCAGGAAAAGAAATCATTTATAGGACATTAAATCCTTGGTCTTCCAAGGAGAAAACTAGGCTGAAAATTTAGTAAATTTTGTCTTCAGTTAATTTTTATATTAAAGGAGATTTTACCGGGAAGGAACAAAAAAACTTGCTTGGTGTGGCAATACTTTGAGAAATTTATATGTGGCTTAAACAATGCCAAGTACTTTGAGACCAAATCCTTGTGAATTTGAAGACTAGTCCTGAACAAATTCTCACTTCCTTTTACCTGTCATTGTGTTCTTATTGGCAAAAGGAGGGAACATTAGCTAGTATTTGGTCAGTCCACCAACTCATTAGGAATATAACTTACAACCAGATATGTGTGAATATACACTAGGGTGCTGGTATTGATTATAGAAAGAGGAGAACTCAAAGATGAGTATTTTTGTTGCTTCTTAGATTAAAGCTACTGTTAGTCAAGTTTTTTGTTTTTTTCTTTTCTTTCTTTTTACTGAAACAAATATGAAGAGGAAGGTGGATTTTTCTCTCACATAAATTAGTTCAACCATAGCTATTAATAGTCTGCGGCCATCCTAATGTTCTTTGGGTGACTCTAAATAATAAAAGTTATGACAGTTCAGATTCAGGGAATTAAACTCTTTAAGAGATTTTGCTTTTGTACCCTTAATTTCATTAATAGTGTCTGACTCATAGTATGTACTCAGAAAATATGTTAAATGGATTAACAGTACAGGAAACAACCACAATATTTCTCAATTTGTAGTCACTGTGCAAAAAAAAAAAAAAAAAGAAGAAGAACAGTATTATCTTGGAATAATTCAGGAAGACTGACAATAGTTGTCATGTGGAAAACTTTCAAAAATGCTTATCCAGAGAATTAAATACATAATATTTATTACCCCAAAAGGTGGGAAGGCATAGCCTTTCTTCAAAATCTAAAAAGTAACGCTAGTGTTTCCTGTGGTGTCCCATACCTGTATTATTCTTTTCACTGTGGTCCCTATGAGTCAATGGTGGTATATAGTCCTTTGCAATGTCTTCCTGGAATCAACTGGAAAACTAAATAAGTTCAGACACAGGAAATTATATGTGTGTCCAGACAGAAAATTTGATAGCAAAATGATAGCGAAACACGTATTTAGCTTGGTACAGGTCAAAAGAACAAAATGATTCCTTGATCTGTTTACAGTACTTACAGGGTTTCACTGATCTTGATGGACATGCCAAATCCATCCCTTCACTTCTCAGGATGCAGAGAAGACTAGTTCTATTACACACAGCAGAGCTGCAAGTCACTGTGTCTCTCCACAATAAAGCCCCAAACCCCATTCCATGAAGACTGGCCTAACACCCATCAGAACAGCTTATGTATTTGCCCACACTGCACCGACCAACAAGAGCCCCCAGGCGCCAGGAAATGGATCACCTTCTTCAGTGGCTTACCTGTGATACAGTGTCCCAGTGGGTTGGCCTCAGCGCTGGGACTGGGGCAGAACTGGGGAGTGCTTCCTCTCCTGCCTCTAGGGATTAGCCCAGTTTAAGACCAGCAATCTTCAGGGCAGAATCGAGTAAGGAGACCCCTAGCTCCAACTAGTTTTGTGGTGCTGGGTATTCTTGGTTAATGAAGAAAGATAAAATGCATAGCCCTGCCACTAGACGGCAAGATTCTTAAGCTTGTCTTTGGAAAGCGGTAAATTTCTGAGTCCACTGGGATACAGAAAAGGAAACGCTCCTTGCCTTCTGAAAATATAAGTGACTAAAAATTGGAATGTTAGAAAAACTTTGCATATCTTGAAATGGTTGATTTTTTTTTTGCAATTGAGAAAGTATCACAAAGAATTTGAGTTAGCCTATTAATATTAAGAGACTTATTGTGTGCCAGGCACTGCTTGAAGGGCTTTGTTTGTTGCTGAGATGCTGAGTCATGCAACCCCACAGACTGTGTAGCCAGCCAGGCTCCTCTGTCCTCCACTGTCTCCCGGAGTTTGCTCAAATTCATGTCCATTGAGTCAGTGATACTATATAACCATCTCATCCTCTCTGTTCATAACATTGTATAGGAGGCAGTGACCAAAACCATCCCAAGGAAAAAGAAATGCTTAGGCAAAGTGGTTGTCTGGGGAGGCTTTATAAACGGCTGAGGAAAGAGAAGTGCAAGGTTTTGTTTGTGCCAACCCCTTTAATCATTACCATATCCCTATGAAATGATACTGCCATTGTGCCTCAGGAAACTGAGGTCCAAATCTAATCTAGGACATTATTCATTGATAAAGCCAAAATCTGAACTCAAGTAGTCAACTGCAGGGCTTGCACTTGGAAACGCTAAACTAAGCTACATTTCCAGAGGAAAGTGTCTCTGAGGAACATCCCACAAAAGTTCAGAAGAATAAAACTGCCTCAAATCAGCAGCAATAGTGAATTAAGCCTTTTATTTTGCATAATGACCCTCAGTCTATATGAAGCATAATCTGCTTTGTTCAACTTGCAGTAGTAAATGTTTAGTTAGTAAAGCATCCTTTCCAACTCTGAGGTTTGATGATGCTTTTAGTTCTTAAAGGAAATGGTGCATGCTGGTTTAATAACCGTGCTTATTCTGTAAAATCAGTACTCAAATATTTTGAAGAAATCATTCAAAAATATACCTCCTCAAAACAAAATAGACAAAATCATCTAGTTAGCTCCATGCTTTCCAAACCTAGCCTTCTAAACTTAGTAGTTGAATATCCCTAAATTCAATAGAATAGCTCATCAACCCTACACCCAACCCTAAAAATCAATCCTGACCCCCAGGAATAGAGTTATAATAAAAGCCTTATGAAGGAAGCCCCCAGCATGGCAGAGAGAATTGTTGCAAAGGGCTCCATACCTACTTCTCTAGTAACTATTTCCTACTAGACAAAATTCTCCATCAGTAACTCAATAATCTCCCTCGAAGCCCCATCCTCAGTGGGTGAAATTCCTTACCCATTCCTTCAGTTTCTTTATGAGTAAACCTGATACCTGTGTGACTGCTTCATTGTACAAGGACAGCATGACTTAGAAAGCCTGGATCCAACACTAAAAGGTTCGATAGTTACTAACTGGGTGCCCTTCAGTGAGTTACTTAACTCCCTCAACCTATAGTTCCTGCATTTGCAAGTTAGCAGTTCCCACGACAATGGATTTAGCGGCCCTGAGTACACTGCTAAGATTTTGCTGGTACAGGCTGAGTCTGATGCATTTTTGTATTCCCAGTGCCTAATCCAGTCAGTGTTCATGAGTGAGTGTGTAGTGTATCCATACCTGAAATAATATGTAAGCAAACTTTCTCATAACACTTTGGTCCTTCCTAAAACAGAGTTCCAGACTTCCCCATTCTGACACACCCCACTGGATCCCAATTCTCAGTAATACTCTGACATCTAAAGCTAACTCCCCTATGGCACAGGTTTGGGGTTCCATCTCACAAGGCAGAATGGGGACTAATGACTTGAGGTGGTATTTTCTCCCCCTGCATTACACCCGCTCGTCATAGAATCAAAGCTCAAAGCATCATAAGAATTAAATTCTGCTTTCAAGGACAGCTCCTTTTCCCCCAACTAGACAGTCAGCCACCGCTGTAAATCCTCTGAGGCAATCCTGCAGACAAATGCTGATGGTCATGCTGAAGCACACGAGCAAACAGGCTCAGAGATGGGTTGATAGCTTCCGTACTGAAGCCACATCATTACGAGCTGGCAAAAAGTTAGGTCAGATACGGCCAACACCTGGAAAAATCACAGAGGCATCCAAATACTGTCGCCCATGGCAGAAAACCAAAGACTGGAAGTGAATTTCCTCCATACTATCCACTCCAACGATGAACAGTTGGATAAGAAGTAGCGACTCTCATTAAGCTTGCCAGTACATCACTGGGAAGCTTGTCAGCTCGAATGTGGCGACAATGTACCATCGAGATAGAGATGAACATTCAAGTCTCCAGAGCTGCCTGTCCACACAATTACCTTAATGTGTCCCAGATTTGAACCCGTCACCGATGTGCCCATGAGTTACTGGACTTATTCCACTACTGCCACCCAAATGCCACTCTCCAAGTCAAACGGTGGCATCAAATCTCCACCAGCAAACCTTGGAGGCTGTCCAGCTCACAGAGGCTGAGGCCAATCTAATCAAACAGCAGCACTTTGGGGAAAGAGTTTGTCAACAGACTGAACGGAAAGCCAGTTCTACAACTTTTTATGATAATCTACAAAGAGGGAAAGGACATAGAAAATACAGCAACTCCAAAAACCATTTACTGAGCAATTACACGTGCCCGTCATTCTTCTCAGTTATACTGGGCATAAAAGCATGCACAGCCTTTGCCTTCAAGGAAACTGTAGCAAAGAAGAGGACGTCAATAGCAGGTGGAGAGCATTTATAAACTTGGAGGTTAAGAAACCTAGGTGAGAACTCAGCTGTGACTTTTACTTGCTTATGTCACAAGGCAAAGTATCTAAAAGCCTCAGTTTCCCCATTTAGGTAATAAGCAAAAAGTTATACTGTTTGGTAGATAGGAAAGAGGAACCTGGTATGTTATGCGGATTAAAAATAAAACTGGGTTAAGTGAACTTCAAATGGATTGCCATTCATTTCAAATTGTGTGCCTTACTATTTGCTTTAACTGTAGAAGAGCAGATTTATAATTCATATATTTGGGAAGAGAGAGAAACAGAGAGAAGAGAGAGAGGTAAAAAAAGAGAGAGAAAGAAACAGAAAGGTCAGAAATCAAATTAAAAATAAGAATAAAAATCTCTATTCCCACATCCATAAACTGAATTATCTAGAGGAGACTTGTGAGGCCTGATAAATCCCCAAACAACTTTAATTTAAAATATCCTGAGAACCGCTGTTCTTAAGTTATTCCCTTGGTTCCAATCTGCTATCAGCCAGAATCAGAAAGGTACCCAAGATAAGAATAAATTTAAGATTTACTATTATTGAGCTCGATTCTCCTGTTCTAGATCCACGGGGTGCAACAAACGTGTCTCCTAGCATGGTACAAAGAAGAAGCGAAGGAAGAAAAAAGAAATTCTTCCACCTGTGCTCTTCCAGGAGCGCCCACACTTCTAAAAGCCTCAGTGTGACTCGTGGCTTTCCTGCTTGCCAGGTTCATGACACATGACTCAGTGGCTATGTCAAACGTACGTGCCTGTTGTTTGGAGGTCACGCCTGCTGAAGAGTCTTCACGTGCTATCTGCTGTTGTTTAGTCACTCAGTCATGCCCAGCTCTTTGTGACCCCATGGACTGTAGCCCTCCAGGCTCCTCTGTCACTAGGATTTCCCAGGCAAGAGTACTGAAGTGGGATGCCATTTCCTCCTCCTGCTGGACTGAGGGATGTAATTAAAATGGTCAACTGATTCCATTGTAGCTGGAGGCAGCACGGCATGGTGATCGTGTCTGGAGTTCATCTTGGGTATGAATCCCAGCTTGACCACTCGGCAGGCATGTAACTTTGACAACTTTAACTCATCTCCCCCTGCCTCAGTTTCCTCATCTGCAAAATGGGCACAATAATGTTACCTATACCACAGGGCTGTTGAGGGACTGAGAAAGATAGATGAGAATAGTTAGAATAGTTCTCATAGAGGGGACACGGAATAAATGTTACTAATTTATTACTGACATCAATGGAAACCCATGGAAAAAAACTGCATTTTTTTTTTTAATCCTTCATTCTGTTTAGTGCCTAGTATGAAGGCTTGAATGGAGCTTCTGGAAGTCAGAAAGAGAGAATATCACAAAAATTTAGCCATCAAAAAAGGAATGAAAAAAGGGAACAATTTTCAGACATGTTACAAAGATAAGACGGTAAAGAGAAGAGGGGTGTGGCCTGATGCACTTCACTTATCCATGGAGGCCAGCACAGAAGTGGCTCAACCTGGGAAGATGGTGACCCCGAAGGCCAGGAGGTGGTGGGCAGCAGCAGTGTGAACGGTACCCACGGGGAGCTGGGGAGAGAGTCAAGTGAAACCAGTACACTCTGCTGGTTCTCTGCACTCCTAAGAGGTGAAAACTACATCTCCTTGAATTCTTTCAAAGCATCTGTATAGAGTTCTGTTTACTTACTGGTAAGTTTGGAAGGTCTGGTGTGCTGCAATTCATGGGGTCACAAAGAGTCGGACACAACTGAGCGACTGAACTGAACTGAACTGATTCTCATTACTGCAGGGGGTAACTGGATTTTTTAAAAAATGGTGAGGGATATTGAAACTGAGATAATCTGATAACTAATTAATCTTAATGATATTTAACAAGTCTTTAAACCCTAGATAAATGCAAAGATAGATGATTAGACAGATAGATGATGGAATATAAATAGAGAAATAAATAGATTGACTTTTGACTTGGGATTTTAGTGCATTAAACAATACCAGACCACCTGACCTACCTCTTGAGAAATTTGTATGCAGGTCAGGAAGCAACAGTTATAACTGGACATGGAACAACAGACTGGTTCCAAATAGGAAAAGAAGTTCATCAAGGCTGTATATTGTCACCCTGCTTATTTAACTTCTATGCAGAGTACATCATGAAAAATCCTGGGCTGGAAGAAGCACAAGCTGGAGTCAAGATTGCCGGGAGAAATATCAATAACCTCAGATATGCAGATGACACCACCCTTATGGCAGAAAGTGAAGAGGAACTCAAAAGCCTCTTGATGAAAGTGAAAGAGGAGAGTGAAAAAGTTGGCTTAAAGCTCAACATTCAGAAAACGAAGATCATGGCATCTGGTCCCATCACTTCATGGGAAATAGATGGGGAAACAGTGGAAACAGTGTCAGACTTTATTTTTCTGGGCTCCAAAACCACTGCAGATGGTGACTGCAGCCATGAAATTAAAAGACGCTTACTCCTCGGAAGAAAAGTTATGACCAACCTAGATAGCATATTGAAAAGCAGAGACATTACTTTGCCAACAAAGGTCTGTCTAGTCAAGTGTATGGTTTTTCCATTGGTCATGTATGGATGTGAGAGTTGGACTGTGAAGAAGGCTGAGCACCAAAGAATTGATGCTTTTGAACTGTGGTGTTAGAGAAGACTCTTGAGAGTCCCTTGAACTGCAAGGAGATCCAACCAGTGCATTCTGAAGGAGATCAGCCCTGGGTTTTCTTTGGAAGGACTGATGCTAAAGCTGAAACTCCAGTACTTTGGCCACCTCATGTGAAGAGCTGACTCATTGGAAAAGACTCTGATGCTGGGAGGGATTGGGGGCAGGAGGAGAAGGGGACGCCAGAGGATGAGATGGCTGGATGGCATCACTGACTCGATGGACGTGAGTCTGAGTGAACTCTGGGAGTTGGTGATGGACAGGGAGGCCTGGCATGCTGGAATTCATGGGGTCACAAAGAGTCGGACACGACTGAGCGACTGAACTGAACTGAATAATTTTAAAAACAGGGACAAGGATTTTAACTCAATATTAGTTAAAACTTTTAAACTAATGTCCAAAATGTCAAAATGTCCAAAATGAGTGGGTAGCCTTAAAATACAGTAATGTTCCTTCCCTGAAACTATCAGCTTAGGTTTATGACAACTGAGCAGGGAGCTGTTAACAAGCATCAACTCTTGATGGAAAGGAATACGGTACAAATAAGGGACAGAGAGATGGAGCTTAATACTAAAAATCCTTGTAGTCTTTTCCTCCAAAATCCCTGTAAAATGTCAAAGAGAATACTTAAAAACCCCAAACCTTAAAGTATTAAATAGCCTGGCTACTGGGACAAGGATATCTTTGGGCTTCCCTGGTGGCTTAAATGCTAAAGCATTTTTGCCTTCAATGCAGGAGACCCAGGTTTGACCCCTGGATTGGAAAGACCTGCTGGAGAAGGGAATGGTTACCCACTCCAGTATTCTGGCCTGGAGAATTCCATGGGCGGAGGAGTTTGGGGGGCTATAGTCCAGGGGGTCACAAAGAGTCGAACATAACTGAGTGACTTTTTATTTGTTCCATGTTATGTAAGAATCCAGTTAGTAAGCTAGAAACAAACAAGGTAAATATACATTTGTCTCTTTACGTTAGGAATAGACCATAATTGATGTCAATTGCTTTCCTTCCTAGAGATTTTCTACTCACTCTGCATCTTTTCAACAAGACACAGGCTACTGATCTATATTTCAAAAAAGATGATGTACCATCAGCATCATTAGGAACCTTAAATTCTTGCTTGTCTTCAGAGAGACGAGTGTAGCACCCATCTGTTGAGAACACCAATTGAATTAATGATTCTGAAATCATATAAGCTATTGCCATATTCCAATCTGAGTAAGACAAAATCCAAAGCAGTTTAGGTAACATAAAATACTGAATAATCATGAAAATTAGTGGATTGCGAAATGAATGACCACCTACCGTCACCGATGAAGCTGGCCCAAGACTCTCCAGTTTATTAAAGAAGGCATAAAGTATATGAGAGTGAAAGAATTTACAATGCCTGAAGCTCAAAATACACCCACTCAATTGTTTTCTTGGTGCTGTTTGCAAACTATTACAACAGAACATTATCCATTTTACTGGTCACTTGTGTTTTCGCCTCAAATAAATCCCTACATTGCTTCCTGCCCAGCTTTGCCCTTTCATCACTTAAATCATGTAGCTTGAATTTGAACTGGCTCATAATCTGAAACTCCTGGATATTTAAATCTTATCACTGATGTCATATTAGGTTTCCAGAGAGTTGGCTAAATTAATTCTTCTCAGCTCATTCTCTACCCCTCCAACCAAGTCAGTGTGGCATCCATGAGATGAAGCTTCTGCGCTATAGTGTGCCCATTTTCCAAACTGTACTAAAGGAAAAGGCAACTAGTTTCACATTATGCATTGATGGAGACCAGACAACAGGAAACACTTCTAATACTAAGGGTCCAGAATCTAGGACACCATGTAAGCTTGACAAACGTGGGATAAACGAACACCTGCCCCTCAATGCACCAGGGCTGCATGTGCACAGGTTTATTGTCTCATTAAGACTGCTTTCAGCTATGAGCAGCAGAATGTTCATCCAAGAATATGGGGGAAAAGTGTACTTCATTATCTCAGGCAAATAAGCCTTGAGACACCTAGAAAGAGGTTATAAGCAAGAGCGCGACATAATGGGGCGCTGGTTGGTCTCTCTCCCGTTTTCTTCTTCACGTAGACACTTCCAGGGGCTTCCCTTGTGGCAAAAGGAGAAAGGGGCAGCAGAGGATGAGATGGGTAGATGGCATCACAGACTCAGTGGACGTGAATTGGAGCAGACTCCGGGAGACAGTGGAGGACAGCAGTCCATGGAATCACAAAGAGCCAGACACGACTTAGTGACTAAACCACAGCAAAGACACAAACGAGGAGAAAGCTGATATGATGTGGGACCGGTCGTGAGACCAATGCTTGCTTCTAGCCAATAGGAAATGACAAAGGTGAAGGGCTTTACAGAAGCAATTAGATCTGAGATAGTTGATTTGGAGTTAATGTATTCTGGTTATTCTGGGAAGTCCTGACTTCATCAGGCAAAACTTCAGGGTCCACCCCCCCAAGGTGACAGACTCCCCTGGCAGCTTTCTAAAGTGGTAGCCACGGTAAAGGGGCCACACTGCATGGAACTCTGGGCCCCGCATGCAGGAAATAGGCAGCACAAAGCCAGGGCCTCCCCTCACTCAGCCACAGGACAGAAACCCTGCCCGGAGTCTGAACGAGCTAAAGGTAGTCCCTTCCTTGTTAAGCCCCCAGATGGTAATGCAGCCCTGCTGACACCTTGACTGTGGCTTTGTAGGAGCCCAAGAAGAAATCATGAGATTAAAACATGTGTTTCATTCTGAGCTGCCATGCTGTGTGCTTAGTCGCTCAGTCATGTCTAATTCTTTGTAACCCCATGGACTGTGGCCCACCAGGCTCCTCTGTCCATGGGATTCTCCAGGCAAGAATACTGGAGTGGGTTGCCATTCCTTTCTCCAGGGGCTCTTCCCAACCCAGGGATCAAATCCAAGTCTCCCGCTTTGCAGGTGGATTCTTTACCATCTGAGTCACCAGGGTAGCCAAGAACACTGGCCTGGTAGCCCATCCTTTCTCCAGGGGGTCTTCCCAACCCAGGAATTGAACCGGGGTCTCCTACATTGCAGGCGGATTCTTTACAAGCTGAGCTACCAGCAAAGCCCTCTGTGTGTCATTTGTTATGCAGTAATAAAGGAGATCAGTCCTGGGTGTTCATTGGAAGGACTGATGCTAAAGCTGGAACTCCAATACTTTGGCCACCTGATGCAAACAGCTGACTTATTGGAAAAGACTCTGATGCTGGGAGGGATTGCGGGCAGGAAGAGAAGGGGACGACAGAGGATGAGATGGCTGGATGGCATCACAGACTCGATGGACATGAGTTTGGGTAAACTGGGAGTTGGTGATGGACAGGGAACCTGGCGTGCTGCGGTTCATGGGGTTGCAGAGAGTCAGACACGACTGAGCGGCTGAACTGAATAGAACACTAACACATGGTATTTACTGGTCTGGTATCTCTTTTCTACCATTAATGTCTGACTTTCTCACTGCAATCTTTTATTTATTTATTTATTTATTTACTTCTTTATTTAGTGGAAGGGAACTTTTATTTATTTATTTATCTTATTTTATACTGTTTTCTTCCAGCTTTAGTAAGATACAGTTGACATATAGCACTGTATGCAGGTCTTTTATTTACAAAAATATTTTGCTTCTCAAAAACAAACAGGTCATTATTTTAATGGTATAAATACAAGTAGAAAGTGTATCATTGTGGGGGTTTGTAGAGAGAAGGAAAGCCTGAGTCAGTAACAACAGCAAACATTCCTTGAGCATTTCCTATGTGCTATGAGCATTTATACTGCTCCGTTTTTTTTAATGCATATTTGAGCTCACTAAAATAAGGCAGGTACCATTGGTGTTGCTTAGTTGCTAAGTTGTGTCTGACTCTTTTGTGATGCCATGGACTGTAGCCCACCCTGCCAGGCTCCTCTGTCCATGAGATTTCCCAAGCACAAAGACTGGAGTGGATTGCCATTTCCTTCTGTAGGATATTTCCAGGGGATCTTCCCAACCAAGAGATCAAACACAGATGTCCTGTGTCTCCCACATTGTAGGCAGATTTTTTACCCAGGAATTTATTCAGTCACCAGGGAAGCCCAGGTACTATTAGCTCTGTTTTAAAGATAATTTTTTTTTTAAACAGAAACTGAGGTACAAGGAGTTTGAGAAACTTATCTAAGTAATTCATAATGCTGGTCAGTTTGGGTTTAGATATTATGGCCCCAGAACCTATATATCTAGCCATTAAGATGTGGTCCTTCTTAGTAGGATTAGCTGGTCATGCTTTCAGTTCAGTTCAGTCGCTCAGTCGTGTCCGACTCTTTGTGATCCCAAGAGTTGCAGCACGCCAGGCCTCCCTGTCCATCACCAACTCCCAGAGTTCACTCAGACTCACGTCCATCCAGTCAGTGATGCCATCCAGCCATCTCATCCTCTGTCGTCCCCTTCTCCTCCTGCCCCCAATCCCCCC
This sequence comes from Bos indicus, assembly GCF_029378745.1. Lineage (NCBI taxonomy): Eukaryota > Metazoa > Chordata > Mammalia > Artiodactyla > Bovidae > Bos > Bos indicus. The sequence goes on along the minus strand of NC_091782.1, from coordinate 48,153,657 downwards.
AGCATCAGAATCTTTTCCAATGAGTCAGCTCTTCGCACGAGGTGGCCAAAGTACTGGAGTTTCAGCTTGAGCATCATTCCTTCCAAAGAAATCCCAGGGCTGATCTCCTTCAGAATGGACTGGTTGGATCTCCTTGCAGTTCAAGGGGCTCTCAAGAGTCTTCTCCAACACCACAGTTCAAAAGCATCAATTCTTCAGTGCTCAGCCTTTTCACAGTCCAACTCTCACATCCATACATGACCACAGGAAAAACCATAGCCTTGACTAGACGGACCTTTGTTGGCAAAGTAATGCCTCTGCTTTTGAATATGCTATCTAGGTTGGTCAAAACTTTCTTCCAAGGAGTAACCGTCTTTTAATTTCAGCTCATGCTTTAGTGCCACTAATATGATAGAGGTATCAGTCAATAACTACCCAATTACATGTGGACCATTGATAAATTACTGGCAGAAATATTCGTCCATAGGGATTCACTTTGCTGTGCCCTTCTAAGCTGACTTGGTTCTCACTCCTCCTCCACGGCATCTTATCTTCACCCACATTCACCCAACACTGTGGAATATGCCAGTAATACTTTAACACATTGCTTTGTAAAAGTCATCTGCTGCACACTCTAAAGTCCCCTGATGACTCTGAGCTCAGCCAGGTGACATGCTCTAGTGCAGTGAGAACTGGAGAGGAATGAGCCAGCTGAGTGTTGGGGAAATGAGCCATCTAACAATGGCAGCCTTTACTTTCTTGGGCTTCAAAATCACTGCAGACAGTGACTGCAGCCATGAAATTAAAAGACATTTGCTCCTTGGAAGAAAAGCTATGGCAAACCTAGACAGCATATTAAAAATCAGAGACATTACTTTTCCTAAAAACATTCATATAGTCAAAGCTTTGGTTTTTCCATTAGTCACGTACAGATGTGAGAGTTGGACCAAAATGAAAGCTGAGCGCCGAAGAATTGATGTTTTCGAACAGTGGCACTGGAAAACTCTTGAGAGTCCCTTGGACAGCAAGAGGATCCAACCAGTCCATCCTAAAGGAAATCAACCATGAATGTTCATTGGAAAAACTGATGCTGAAGCTGAAGCTCCAATACTTTGGCCACCAGATGTAAAGAACTGACTCACTGGAAAAGACCCTGATGCTGGGAAAGATTGAAGGCAGAAGCAGAAAGGGGCTATAGAGGGTGAGATGGTTGGATGGCATCAATGACTCAACAGACATGAATTTGAGCAAGCTCCAGGAGTTGGTGAAGGGAAGCCTGGCGTGCTGCAGTCCATGGGGTTGCAAAGAGTCGGACATGACTGAGTGACTGAAGAAAAACAACAAAATCTCTCTGAAATTTGGATAGATAATTTGTAAAATGGGCTGAAGGATATCACATCATCAGGATATTTTGAAGACCAAATGAAAAAAAAAAAGGCATGGGAATGAGATTAGGAGATTTATATACTATAAAATTCTGCAGAATCACATGTGGTCATTTTACTGTCAGACAGGTGGATACACAACATTATTTTTTTTCTCTTTTGTGAAGAATAAGTATGAAGGGATAAATTTGGAGACCCCTAGGAAAGATTGTTAGTGCAAGAATTTTTTTTTTTTTTTTGGCCACACTGCACAGCATGTGGGATCTTAGTTCCCTGACAAGGGATTGAGCCTGTGTCCCCTACATTGGAAGCATGGAGTCTTAACCACTGGACCACCAGGGAAGTCCCCTTAGTGCAAGAATTTTATACTTAAAAAAAAAATCATTTGATAGAAAAGAGATATTACTACTCTTCTACCAATTTGAGAAATCATTTATTCTGGTCGTAGTGCAGACACAATATTGCAATAGATTTTGGGGGTTGGTTCTTTAGGACATTTTTTTTTTACCATTAGGTATCAGGATATATTTAAATGGTGAAAAGAAAAAATATACTTTGAGGTGACTGTAACTACTCTTCGATTTGCTAAAATTGAGTATATATCTATTTAACCCTTAAGAAGGGGTGAGGGGTGAAGTGAAGGCGTTATGGGTGGATCATGGGAGCCTTTTCCAAAAGGCCACGTTTATTTTCAAGTGTTTAGATTGCCCAGACAAGGATTTCTCTCCAACGTCCAATTCATCATCCTCCTTACTCACTGTAAAATCAATCTGTTCTGTTTGTATGACATAAACAACAAGTCATTTCTCAAGAATGAGGCAGACCATATGTGAAGGTGTTTTGGAAAAGCACAATAGGGAATACGCCAATCAAAGGAGCATCTGCATTTTATTTCAATGTCAAATCACATGTGAGTTATAAAAAGGAAAGTGTATCACTTGTATTGAAGAATAACTTTCCTGTTTTGATATTTATAGTTAACTCATACCTTCCCTAAGCAACAAATGGAGGCCAGTCACGTAAATGAATGGCAGAGAACAAAAAAAGGAAGTCATTCTGTGTGGGCAGCAACATGTGCATTTAACAAACATCTCAGCATCTGCCCTCTATTCACCTCCTTGGCTTGACGAAATTTACAACAACCCATTATATGTATTTTCCTGAGAATCAGCACTTTCTCCTGAATCTATTAATAAATATCAAAGCAGCTTGCAATTGATTGAAACAGGAAACGATAAAAAAATGCTAGCAGAGTTCTAGGAAGAATTTATTTTTTTATAATTGGTACTGGATTTAGATTGAAAGGAAGTGAGTTCTAATCCCATTTCCACTCCTTATTAGCTGTCTGACCTAAGGCCAAGTCACTTAACTTCTATCAGTCTCAGTTTGATCCTAGTATAAACCAACGGGGCTGAACAAAATCATCTCCGAGATCCTGCTCTAAAAACCTATGACTCTCTGGTCGCTTAAGCACCAAGTCGTCTTTGAATGCGAATGGAAACATTTTGAGATGGCCTTGTTATGGAGTTCAGTCCCCAGTCATGAGTTAGGTACCTCTGAAAACCTGGTAACTTCTTTAAACTACCCAAGTGATGGCCTTGAAGCAGTCATTAGCACTATTTCCAGAGGAATTTAACAGGTCCTCTGACGTACTCCATCGGAGAAATCACTGCACACAGATGAAGGGCATGAGTGCATTAGGAAGCAGGGTAGGCAGTGAGATTCTGAGGCTATACTTAGGCAGGCAAATAGGTGCTTATTTATGTAATCAACTGAGTGGGCAATATAAACATTCTCACTAAAGTCTTTCCTCTCCTAGGAAAATAAAATCTTCCCAGTGGACAATATATTTTTTTACCTGAAATATGTGTTTTTGCTTTCAAATTGTGGGCTGGAGAAGACTCTTGAGAGTCCCTTGAACTGCAAAGAGATCCAACCAGTCAATCCTAAAGGAAATCAGTCCTGAATATTCATTAGAGGGACTAATGCTGAAGCTGAAGTTCCAGTACTTTGGCCACCTGATGCGAAGAGCTGACTCATTGGAAAAGACCCTGATGCTGGGAAAGATTGAAGGCAGGAGGAGAAGGGGGTGACAGAGGGTGGGATAGTTGGGTGGCATCACCAACTCAACACACATGAATTTGAGCAAGCTCCAGAAGATACTGAAGGATATAGGAGCCTGGTGAGCTGTAGTCCATGGGGTCACAAAGAGTTGGACATGACTTAGCAACTGAAAAACAACAAATGTGTTGTTAGGTATGCATATAATTTTATTCATCATTAATGTGGACTTGAGGTAGCTCCTAAGACACATTTCCGTTAGCTGGACTAGAACAGAATATGTGTCCCCTACAAAGCACTGGTTAGACTCTTACATCCATTGGTTTCAAATGCCAAATATTAACCAGAGGCAGTACAGGAAGTGCGGAGGGTAAGTACCCTCAGGGCCATGGCCACTGAGGGTATCAAACTTAAATCATTTCAGGGCAAGAGCTTATAGAAGAGAAGGAATTTCTATCACCAAGTATCAAAATATAAAATTCTGTGAAAAGGCTTGGAGAGCCTGGCTCTAACCCTGAATCGATCACAGTTGTCATAGGAACATAATACACGTCACAGCCCAATGCCTTGAGGTATGTAGGTGGTATGTGAGTAGGTGGGGGGTCTGCAATCATAAAAGAGGGTGAGTGAAGGAATTCTTAGGGAAGAAACATCCTCAACAGATAGAAACAACATTCACCACGGACAAAGAGACACAGAACATCACAGTCATTTTGTCCCATTGCTCTTTTCTCCAGAAAATTCCTTCTGGAAGCTCCAAAATTCTTAATTTACTCTCATGTTTTATGTATTATTTCAGCAAATATTTATTAAGTGCTTGCAATTTATCAATCATTGAGAGTAGGCCAGGAAGAACACAACAGACTTAATCTCCATTCCTGTGAAATTTATTAAACTTACTGTCCAATGGGAGCTTCTCAGACGGCACTAGTGTTAAAGAACCTGCCTGCCAGTGCAGGAGACATAAGAGATGTAGTTTCACTCCCTGGGGGGAGAAGATGCCCTGGAGAAGGAAATGGCAACCCACTCCAGTACTCTTGCTTGGAGAATCCCATGGACAGAGGAGCCTGGTGGGCAATGGTCCATGGGGTCACAAAGAGTCGGATCTGACAAGTGACTTAGCACGCAGGCACTAGTCAGGGAGGGGGCTTATGGGACACCGAACGACCATGTTTTGAGTGGCACGAAAAGGTGTGCAGAGTGTAAAAGGAGCACATAACAGTCAGAGCCAACCCCTGAAGGGGTAAAGATGGAAATCAATCACCTAGTACTAAAGTATCCAGGGACACCTTGGTGATCTCGTGTTGTCTAAAATAGAAGCATAAGGACTTCCCTGGTGGTCCAGAAGTTGAGTCTGCCTACCAGCGCAGGAGACATGGGTTCGATCCCTGGTCCTGGAATACCCCCCATGCTGCAGGGCAACTAAGCCCATGCTCCACAAGTACTGAATCCACGTGCCTAGAGCCCGTGCTCCACAGCATGAGAAGCCACGGCAATAAGAATCCCACACACCGCAACTGGAGAAGAGCCCCCACTCGACACACCAGAGAAAGCTCACACGCAGTGAAGACCCAGCACAGCCAAAAATAAATAAGTAAAATTTTTCAAAAATTAAAAAATAATATATGAGCAGAAGAGAGGCATCTGCTCACAGCAGCACATAAAATCTCAAAGAGGAACTTAAGAATCCTGCAAGTGTTGGCTCTGAGGCTCAGAAGAGGAGACTGCGATACAAACCCCACCAAGCAAGGGCCCAGAGGACTTTCATCTATGATCGGCCGACACCATGGGCAGCAGGCCCAGTGGGCTGAGACGTGCTGGAAGCAGGTTCTGTCTTACACACTCAGAGGCAACTTAATTGGCTCTCTTTCTGTTTGAGAAAATCTAGCAGTCTTAACTCCAGTACTTTTGCCTAGAAAATCCCATGGATGGAGGAGCCTGGTAGGCTGCAGTCCATGGGGTCGCTAGAGTCAGACACGACTGAGCGACTTTACTTTCACTTTTCACTTTCATGCATTGGAGAAGGAAATGGCAACCCACTCCAGTGTTCTTGCCTGGAGAATCCCAGGGACGGGGGAGCCTGGTGGGCTGCCGTCTATGGGGTCGCACAGAGTCAGACACGACTGAAGCAACTTAGCAGCAGCAGCAGCAGCAGTCTTAACATTATACTTTGGAAGTTTGGGGAAAAAAAAGATTTTCAGCTACAAACAAGATAATGTTACATTTGACTAGTTAAAGGTCTGGTATGTTAACAAAGGAAAAGGATAGAAGCTGTGATTTACTGAAATTTTAGCAATCTACCAAACTTACCAGCATCAGCATGTGAAAGGAGGCAAGTCATTGGGACGGGAAGGGGAAGAGATGGACCTTGTGCGAGACAGAAAAGATACCTACACTGAGACTCACTGCATAGGGACAGCAACTACTTCCCACACAAATTCACATGTATCTTTGAAGCTGGGTAGTACAGTATTCTGTGTTAAATGCATTTTATGGGGATTTGGAGAGGATTTAGGTAAAGGCTGCCCCCATAAATGATTTACCAGCTCTAATAAAACATCAAGGAAATTGTTCAGATTGTATCTCAGACCATTTAAAACACAACGCGTTTATAGAGGTCTCAGCAGCCCCCATATCCTCAACTCTGGTTTAAAAGAAATGTTTGGAGTGGTTAATTATCCCATATTCCTTTTAAAAGAAATGATAGCAATTTCCAGACAAAGGAGAGGTTGGAAGTGAATAAACAGGTAGGACAACCAAGGGGGCTGGGAGAGAGACAAGCTGAGCGATCACTCATTTGCCCTCTTATTCATTCACCCAATAAATATTTACTGGTTGCCTATTATAACCCAGGTATTTTAAAACTAGGGCCTAGAGACGCAGGAGTGATCAGACAAGTAGGGTTTCTGGGAGGGAATATATGAAGGAAATGACATCCATTCCAGTATTCTTGCCTGGGAAATCTCATGGACAGGAGCCTGGCAGGCTGCAGTCTATAGCATTGCAAAGAGTCAGATATGACTTAGCAACTCAACAAGAACAGCAAAATAGCTAATTCAACTTGATGTACAGCAGAGCATTGTAAACACAACAATGTTGTAAAGCAACTATCCTCCAATTAAAAATCTTTACCAAAGGGTTTCTGTCTGCCTACAGCTTCTTTTTAGTGAGAGAACGCAAAAATATGCAAATAAATGACTTGAAAATAAATAGATTAACTGTGGTAAGTGTTTTAAAGGAAGAAAGTTATGAGAAAATAGACTACCAGAGGGGAAAATTACCTCTTTATGTAGGATTTTCAGGAAAGACCTCTCTGGAGCAGGAAAATCTGACCTAAGACCTGCAGTACATGCTTCTATCCTACTAAGACCCCAGAGAACATTCCAGACAAAGGAGGCATCTAGTGGAAAGACCCTGATGTGATAAAGAGCTTGGTGTGTTTGAAGAACACATCCTCCTGTGAGTGATGCTTCCTATTTTAACCTTTGGAAAAGACATTTTCCTCTAAATTTATTTATTAATATTAGTCGTCTTTATCAAAAATCTATACACACCAAGTGATCGTCCAGGCTATCTTATTTAAATTTGCTCTCAGTTTTCACAATAAACATAAAGCTCCACAATATAGCTATTATTATTCCAACTTGATACAGGAGAAAACAGACCTAGATAGTTTAATCATGCATATTAAGCGGCTGAACTGAGTGATTTCTTACCTCTCGGCCTCTTTGACTCCCCTTCCTGCCTGATGTTTCTTTTCTTTTTTTTAATATAAATTTATTTATTTTAATTGGAGGCTAATTACTTTACAATATTGTATTGGTTTTGCCATACATCAACATGAATCTGCCGCGGGTGTACACGTGTTCCCCATCCTGAACCCCCCTCCCACCTCTGTCCCTGCCTGATGTCTCTTAAGCACAAAACTACATCTCTCTTTTTTTCAGAAAAAACTTTTGGCCCCACACCATGACATGTGGAATCTTAGTTGTCCCACCAGTGATTGAACCCACACCCCCTGCAATGGAAGGAGGCGTCTTCACCACTGCACCACTGGGGGAGTCCCGAGCCTGCATCTCTTAATCCAGAGAACATTGATCAGCTTGGAGACCACACTTCAGCTGTTCTGGGAAAGCACTGGTGAACGTACTGAGACTTCTACGTTTAAATGAAAACCAGTAGAACTTATAAAAAGGTGACTGGATAGGGAGATTTGAGCTGCTACCATTCCTCCTGATGATGGTTCCAGGATGGAAGAGTAAGAGAAAAATCTTCAGAAACCTAATCATAAGGCAGATAAATGCCCAGGGGGAAAAGCCACTCAGGGCAGGGATCTTGAGGGACAGGGTGGCAGTGGTTTGGAGCAGGTGGACTTTGACGAGCTACTCCATTTCTTCCTCTTTCCTAGTTACTCTACGTGTCACGGTGCCACTGACTGTGGTTCCTTCCTTATCCTTGACGAATCCCACCACTGCAAAATTCTGTACTCGTTACCTCTGAGAAGCTCCACTGCTCGCTTTTCTATGTATATTTTTTCCTGTTTGCTATACATATGCTTGCACAGACAGATCTACCTGTATATACACCTCCAGGTAGAGATCAGTAACCACAATCTGCTTAGATCTTAAGTGAACTAAGGTTTGCAGTGGGTATCAGTCCAGCCTTCCTCCCAACCCCATCTCTAGACACCGCCCACCCCAAATTGTCAACATTTCTCCACTGTCATTCTTCCCAAGATCTGACTCAAACTTCTTCTGAAAATCCTTCTCTATTCTCAAGCAAATTCAAGCCATCATCTTCTCCAGGTGTGTATGTGTGCATTCTTTGAAAAAAAAATAGTGTTATATCACACTGATGTTCTTAAATGTATATCGACTTCATAAGACTATGAGCTTTCCCAAATCAGGGTACAAATCATACAGCTTGTAATAAGCACACAATCAGTATTTATTGAATAAATGAATAATAAAAGAATAGAATAAGTAAAGATTTGTTGAAGTCAATGAATTAAAAATTTTAAATAGAAAGACAGGATAGAGTTACTCACCAAACTGAAAATTTGTGTTTTTCCAGCTCCTCCAAATAAGATGTATCTTGTGAATAGTCTTCAGTTTCTCCAGTTTTCCAAGCAGGTGGTTTTTCCTTCGAAGAATGAAATGAAATGAAATAAATGGGAAAAAAAATTACCGAGAAGCAGATAGAAAGTTTGCCTGGTTTCAGGGACAATTTTCCCAGAATGACTTATAGAATCACTGGTCAGATTACTTACTGTTGGTATTTTTAATTATTCCATTTCATTCCTGAGTAGCTTAAGGATTACGGAAATTCTTTAAAATATATGAGAGCTTTGAATTGTCCCAATTAAAAATATTTGATTTGCACACCTTACTTGACTGCTTACAGTATGCTCTTGTAGTCATTCAAATTTCAAATGTGATGGTATTTCTTTATAAGATGCTTAGATACTTTATTCAATCTTGCTGAATAAAAAGTTGAAACTGCTACCAAGAATTATATCAAAGATTTGGTTTACCCATCAACACTCTTGATTTGTTAAAATATAGATGTTTTATGATAGAGTGTACTAAATTGATTTCAATTTGGTTAATCCGCTAATATTGATCTCAATTGTTCAAATATACTCATGGTGACAATCCTATGTTGTATATTTCTTTGTATTTTTCACAACTCCTAACATGGTAATAAGCACACAGTAAATGCTGAAGAGATAGAGGTCATTTCATTAAGTACTTATGTTACCATAACGACAGTGGACTGCCTCCAGAGGCTAAGCCACAAAGACATATACCTGTTAACTCCAAAAATAGCCAACATTTTCTGAATTTTTGCATTTCATTTAAAGAATATTCAAGTTAATGTACTAAAAATCCTTTAAAATGGGTGTTTGGGAAGACATAAAGTCACAGACATTTGTTCATCCCCAAAGAAAATAAGAGTTTTAAATCTAAAAATAAGTAAACATGTACAGCCAAGTTCCCAGGTGAATGAGTACCGGAGTACGTGAATCTGTTCACGTGAATATACTCTAACAGTCTAAACAATCCACCAATCACAAATACGAATCTGCACCTAAGAACCAGTGCTCTAAGTAAGGACATCATCAACACTTAAAAGACAGAAAATAGATCCTCTGACCCGTTACACCTCTTAAGTTCCTGAAGCCAAAGCAGATCATCATCATTAAAAAAAAAAAAATTCTTCCCTCAGCATTGTCTTCAGAAAGATGAATTTCTATACTTTAAGCGAGAAACTGGTGCAAATTTCTTCTGAAACAGCTCGTTTCACATAATATGGCTACTCAGAGTCTGACCCATTGCAGAAACCAACAGCACACATGTAAATATCAATATAAATTGCTAGAATTCAAAATCTGATTTTCAAGTTCATGAGCTGAAAATTTGGTGTGAGGATGACCATTCAAACAGAGCTTCAGTGAGGAAGCAATAAATGTGTACTCTGTCAAATACAACACAAAAGGAGAGCCAAGAAGTGTTTTAAAGAATTTTGAAAAGCTAAAATGTATCGTGTCAAAAGCACCAAGTGGTGGTCAGAAGACACTCATTCAAGTCTTCTCACCACTTGGGAAACTTAAATGATTTAAAGTCCATGAATTTGAGCGTTTTAATCTGAAAAATGGAGATAATATTTGTCTTGTATAGATCGCAGGACTTTTTATGAAGACCAAATGATACAATAGCAATAAGGTTCTTTCTGGGGACGGAAAGGATAGAACTTAACGAGCTTTAGAACATTAAAGATCTAAGTAGCATATGGTACAATGCAATATATACCTTGAGTGAGGAACATTAGATGAAATGTTCAATAAAACATGTAACATCCTTTCTTCTGCATTTATTACAGCATTTCTACGAAGCTGCTAAGTAGAAAATACTATAGGAAGATTTAAGTCTTAAGATATTATTAATTTATTAATATTAAGATATTAAGATTTTAGACTTAAGATGTTAAGTCTCAAAGTTGTCCAGCTCATGAAATGAAAGGCCCATATAATTGTGTTCTATGATAGAAAGCAGGCTCCCAGATGGCTCAGGGGTAAAGAATCCGTCTGCCAAAGCACAAGATGCAGGAGATGCAGGTTCGATCCCTGGGTCAGGAAGATCCCCTGGAGAAGGAAACAGCAACTCACTCCAGTATTCTTGCCTGGGAGAATCCCATGGACAGAGGAGCCTGGCAGGCTACAGTCAACGTGGTCACAGAGAGTCGGACACGACTGGGAACACAGGCACTACATACTGTTACATGAAAGAAAGCAAAGTCCAGGATCCCCACCTTGTTGTTCAGAGGCTTTTGCCCCTAAGCAATAATTCTTTCCATGCACCATCTGGTTCACGAAGAAGGGTGATGATCTTGGGACCGATGGTCAGTGTTTGGGGAGAAAGAAAGCTCGCAGTTCACAGGTCAGGGGCCCCAGTCCGGTGCTGCTGGGCAGAGCATTGTGGCGTTGGCACACGTAGGCTCCACTGAAGAGCAGCACTTTCTTCTCGCAAACTCTTCGTAAGGCCTTTGTGCAGAGCTCTGGGGAGCACTGTTCATCTGCCCGTCTGGCCAGATGAAGAGCAAGGGGATTGTGTCATCAAAAGGCAGAGCCTTAGAAAGAGGAAACAGTGAATAAAGAGCTGAATCCTGGGGATTACGAATGCTTTTGAACTGCCCTGGAAAGACGAGATGCGAGCAGCAGCACCATTTTTAAGAAGGCTGGGGAGGAAGGCTTGGGGTAGATGGACTGTGTTCAGAGGCTTGTGTTAACAGGGTCACAGAATTGCACGTCAACAATAATAGCGACAAACGCCAGGTGCCTCTGAAGTATCAAAGCAAACACATATGACATCATGTTCAGTTTCACCAGTGTTGTTATACCATCTAAAAAATAAAACCCACGGCCCCAGATGAAATCCAGCCTAAATCCTGAGACCATCCAGCAAGAATACTATTTCCTCTTTCCTTAATTCATTTCTGATGTGTGTACCAGAGACTTTTTTAGGACAGGGTTTCTACTAACATTAGCAGCACCCAGGGAAATACAAGGTACTCGTATCTGGCTGGGTAGCTCAGGATTGACCCAGCGAGACTCCTTGGGTAGCTAACCCCCTGGGATTTCTGTTTTTCAACTCTGGATGGCAACTAGTATTTCTGACCAGCTGGGGCCACACATTTTGATTCTTTTCTCACCATGTAAATAAATTTGAAAAACAAATGCTCTCCATGTGAACTTCAACATTTCCCCACAGCAATTTCCCCACAGCTACCCTATCAACTGCCTGAGTCAGAGTCTTTAATATCAGTTGAACATTCAAGTGAATTCCTAATACTATGAGAAGAAGTAGGTAATGGCAACACACTCCAGTGTTCTTGCCTGGGAAATTCCATGGATAAAGGAGCCCGGTGGGCTATGTCCATGGGGTCGCAAAGAGTCAGACACGACTGAGCCACTAACACTTTTACCTTTCATAAAGGATGTAACATTTTTGCCTTCCTAGCGAATTGTTCTTGGTTCCCATATCCTATTCCTTATCTTAAGGTTATAAGGCCCAAGATGTAGAAAACATATACCTGACTGAAAGGACAAAGAAATAAAATTTTGATGTATTATCTCATGATAGATACAAAACTGGATTCTAGAAACAGTCTGGATTCAAAGCGCAGCTATATACTTGTTAACAATGTTATTTTGCCTAAGTTACTCCATCTCATGCGCCCTATTTTTCTCACCTGCAAAACAGGGAAAATTATGTTACTAGAAGTATCTATCCCATTAGTTTGTAATGAGAATAAGACAGTCATTTGGTGTGGAGGACCTGAGAACATTTTCTGGCATCGAGTAATTTCCTAGCACTCAATAAATGTTACCTTTCACTGTTACAAATGTCACTAAACTTTTGATTTCTCATGCTTTCTTCTCCCACAATATAGAAACAACCGTAATTGTAAATGCTGTGAAGTTGTCTTCTAGACATTAAAAACTCATTTATTTGATTTGATGGTGGTCCACTTTTTAGAGATAGCAACATCAGGCTTTAGAGAATGGCATGAAAGTTGGATCTATAGACCTGTGTTTATTTAGTTAACATTCTTTAGAGTAAAGGTAATGACTCAGATAGTTTGTATGGGAAAAGGCAGGGTTGAGAGAAATTCTTTTACTTTAATTTTCTAGCCAGACTAAAATTTCTGAATATTTAAAACTTGAAGTCATTTGGTCTATATAGATACAGATTTTGGAAATGGTTAAACATCCAAAAACGGGATCCAATTATACCAGTAAAATTAATTCAACCCACATTTTGAAACCCAGGTTAAGTAATTCGTATAAGTTTATCAAGATAGTTTCTGGATAGACTTCATGGCAGCCATGATCATGTCAAATAAAACAGGACAATCAACACATTTTCTAATCACCCTGCTCAGGCTGGAAAGAGTCTTGTATTATAGACTAGTTAATTTATCTAAAGTCTTCAGCTTAAAGTCTGATTCAGATGTAATGAAAAATATTATTAACATTACTGATTTCACAAATGTCACCTGTTTAGTATGTCCATACTTCAAAACCTGCCTTAAAGACCACATTACTTTCTACCTGGAAATATATTTTAAGAAATTATAGTCAATAATCAGAACTGTTGTTTTCATGGTCAAAACCAACTTGGATAATTTTTATCTTGCCTTTATCTTACCTTATTGTGTAATTCATGGTCTTCTTTTGAGAAACTGAGATCACAGTCCGTAGGGCAGGGACTAATTTTATTAGAAATGCTTCCTAGGGTTAAAGACAAAAGGTGGAACAAAAATTATAGATTTTTACATCAGAGGACATGTAAGCTTACACTGCCGAAATCTAAGAGTTTATATAAAGGCTGACAAATGGGGGTGAAAGAAATAATTCTCTAAGTTGTTACATGCTCCCGGTTTTAATTCAGTCAATGCATGAACCTCAAGTAGAACCCTACACCATGGGGATGCAATTTACAAGGAGCAGCTGTGTGTGATCTGCTTTCTCCCCTCATCCGGGTAGGATTCTCTATCCTCAGCTCTGTTTCTGTGATCAAGCTTACAAAGACATTTCTCCGTACCTCCCCCAGCGTTCCAATATCAAGCCTTGATACTAGAAAGTTCAGTTATCGATGTGTCCCCAGCTCTTCCCGCCTGAGCAACTTTTATCATCTTTTGCACAACTTATTTTATGTCAGGGTTTCTCCACCTCAGCATGAACCACATTTTGGATTGGAGAATTCTTTTTTTTTTTTTTTGCAGGGGCTGTCCTGTTTTTATAGAATGTTTAGCCCCATTTCTGGCCTCTATCTGCTAAACGCCAGCAGTGCCCTCTACCTGAAATAGATTGCCTCCTCAACAAATCTTTCTTAAATTACAAAGAAACTATCAATACATAAGCAGGTATTAATTTAGCTTTATGCCTCTCGATCCATTGGCTTGAGCTCTCCCTTCAATGACTCTCTATGCTAAACCCTCTCCCCAGCGTCTTGTGACAAATACTCCGGTCCAGAGATTGCAGTTCCTCAATAGAGCCACAGACTTGACCAAGAGGTGGACCCAAAAACAGTTTCTGAAAAGATGACATGGATCCATGAGCAGCCACCGCCTTGCACCCTGTCCTCTTCTTCCCCTCTAGAGATCGAGTACTGCCAATCTCAACCCTTTGGAATTGTTTTTGGGAACATTTTTAGATGAATTTTCCATAGTGTAAAATTTTGAGGACATGGTCTCCATGTCTGCATCCTTTGGAAAACTGTTCCTCCCTGAAGATGGCCCAGCTAGCCTAATGAAAATTGTTTAGGTTGTTTTCTTTTTAATAGTGCCAGTCTACTGAAGAAAAATTCTTTTAGTTTTTCCTCATCTGAAAATATCTTTATATCAACCTCAATTTTTGAGGGGTTTTTTGCTATATGCAGATTTTTGAATTGACATTTTTTTTAGCATTTTAATATGTCATTACACTGACTTCTGGTCTCCATTGTTTCAGATGATAATGTCAGCTGTTTTTCAGATCATTGTTCCCCTAGATATACTGTGTTTTTTAAAAAAGAAAAACAACACTTTAACTTTCTATTATGATGTTCTTAAATTCAATTTCCCTTGCATTTATTCTTTTGAGGTTCACTGAGGGTATTCAATCTATGAGCCAATATATTCTTTAAAATATGGGGAATTTCCAATCACTAGTTGTTTAATAAATTTTTTCTTCCATATCATTTCCCTCTTTCTTTACATAAAACTCTCACTACAAGTATGCAAACCTCTGTGCTATGACCTCCTGGATCTCTGAGTTCCCCTTCATTTTTCTTCCAGCTTTTTATTTTCTGCATTTCATATCAGTAAATTTCTTTTAATTCTTGGATTTTCTGTTCTGTAATTTCCATTTGGTTATGTTTTTTATAGTGTCCACGTTTCTGCTAAGATAATCTGACTAATCATTCATTAAAAACATATTTTCCTTTAATAGTTTGCAGGTAGTTTTTTTTCAACTTATGAGTATATTTATAATGGATAGTTTAATGGCTTTTCCCAGTAAACTTAATATCTGAATTATCTTACACTCATTGCTATTCACTTTTCCCCTAAGGTTTCTATTCTCCTGTTTTTTGCATGTCTAAGTATTATACGCTATACAATATAATGGGCATTGTAGAAAACTCTAGATTCTGTTATCTTTCTTGAAAGAGTGTTGATATTTTTTCCTACTAGACAGTTCAATTACTGGCTAATTCCATTAAACTCATGTAGGCTTAAATTTCAGAGAGGGCAATGGCAACCCACTCTGTTACTCTTGCCTGGAAAATCCCATGGATGGAGGAGCCTGGTGGGCTGCAGTCCATAGGGTTGCTGAGAGTTGGGCATGACTGAGCAACTTCACTTTCACTTTTCACTTTCATGCATTGGAGAAGGAAATGGCAACCCACTCCAGTGTTCTTGACTGGAGAATCCCAGGGACAGGGGAGCTTAGTGGGCTGCCGTCTATGGGGTCGCACAGAGTCGGACACGACTGAAGCGACTTAGCAGCAGCAGCAGCAGGCTTAAATTTATATTTTGTTTAATCATGTCTGTAAAACATGTTTCCAAGTCATGCTAACTTACCAGGACTCAACCTCAAGACTCTAACTCTGCCTCTCTTGTCAGAACTTTGTTTTTGGCTTTTGTGGGGACAGATTTAAAGTAAGTCTCTCAAGAGCATGGTCTTTATTCCTAACATGCAGACTTCTAGCATCTCAATTTGCCGTCAAATTGAAAATGAGGTATTAACATGGCTCTCCTGACTTGAATGCGACCTCTGTTCCAGCTCTATTATTTCTGTTCTATTCCCAGGGCCATAGTCGTTACTTAGCAAAGCCTCCACTAGTCTAACTGGTCATGTACCCTCAGTCAAGGAAGGACTCATGGGTTGGGGGTGGTCCCTAAACGACTCCTGAGTTCCTCTCTGCACACCTCCCTGCTCTCTCTCACTCTACACATTCTAAACTTTGTCTCCTCAGCTCAGGGGAACTTTCTCTACCTGGATTTCACTTCACCATTTTAGAGTCAGAATTTTTGCCCACGTAGACAACTGGGGTTTTCCTCAAGAGTTTCTCTTCTCTCTGGGATCAGCAAGTCTTGTGTTTCCTAATGGCCCATGCTCCGTGACAATTAAAACATTAAAATGCTTCATATCTTCTCTCCAGTTTAATGGTTGATTATAAATGAATCAGTCTGGTACCAGCTACTCTGCCATAGTTAAAACTGGAAGTTGCAGTGTGGTTTATTTTTTAATTAAATGTAGAATTGGATACATAAATTTGTCACAGGGGCTTCCCTGGTTGCTCAGTGGTAAAGAATCTGCCTTTCAATGCAGGAGACCTAGGTTCAATTCCTGGAAGATGCCCTAGAGAAGGAAATGACAACCCACTCCAGTATTCTTGCCTGGGAAGTCCCACGGACAGAGAAGCCCGGCGGGTTACAGTCCGTGGGGTCACAAGTAGGACATGACTTGGAGACTGAACAGCAACAAAACTAGCACCGTGTTTCTGTGTTAGTAATACAGATATAGGTCAATTACTTCGAAAGTCCACTGTATTCTACGGAACCTCTATGCAATTTAATTATCGGATCATTTTATACTGCGAAAAAGATAAAATGTTTACAAATAACAGTAACCTGCTGATGCCTTTGGAATGTGTCAGCTGGGATCACCCAGAAAAAAATAAATGAAGCATCATATTTTTAATAAAGCATGCAGTACACAAGGAAAACACCTGTCAAAACTATAATATTTCAGCACCCTATATGTATAGGTGCACACGTTTATACAAGTGGGCTTTCCCTGTGTTGTGTTCATCTTTTTTACTTGGCACATTTATAATGGTTTTTCCAAATGACCTTTGTAAAATTAATCAAGGATCTGACACTGTCCTTTGGAGAAATACAAAGAAAGAATGCTGCTTATAATAATGTTTGCATGAAAAACAGCCAGAAAATGACAAAACAAAGAAAACACAAATACTGAAAAACATTAGAGCCAGAAAGTGGAACTAACTGAAAAATGTTGCCTTTTCATCAGTAATATTTTTGTGGCTCTCTGAGATTTTATTTTCCTTTTATTTTCTAAACCATTGTTTTTATTATTAGAGATCAGACGTATTTCTCAAAACAATTTGCTAAGTAAAATATTCCAGTTTTTCAAGGGCTCTAATAGTGTGAAGCATCTCAAATTAAACATTAATAAAATGTACAGAAAGCATGTGTAAAAAGTACAAATACAGAAAACCTAGAAAAATGCCTGCAATTAGACAGGATGGAAATCCAAAAAGAAATTAAATGTAGTTGTAATAAATTTCCTATTCTTTTCTTTGAGAAAATTACTACTGAAGTGAGGAATTTTTTTCCTCCTGTAATTTAAATGTTAAACTACCAGATGTGTGTCTTATGCTTGAAGAGTTGAAGCTTTGCATTATTTAGCATATTAAGAATCACAGAATTTTAAAAAGGGCTCCTTTATTGCCTGGAGGTTCTAATTAAGTAAACCTTAGCCTGGTACATTTAAAACTTGCAATACAAGAGATTTTGCTCTTTTTTTTCCTCCATAGTCAAGTCACATCTATATAATAAATATGGAAAATCTAAGATGATATAATTTTTCTTTTGCTTGAAGAATTAAAGCTATCTATTATTTTAAGAAGTTTTTAATAGAGGCCAGCAATCTAGAAGACAACTCAAGATTCAAAATACTTTTTAATCATTGCAAGTTGCTTTCCTTATTTATACCAAAGAATGTGTGTTTCATAAAGGCAATTCTATACCATCAATCTTACTCTCTCTCCCTTACTTACTCTGCCTCTGCTAAGACCTCAACTACTCCTCCCCTGTTAGACAAAGACAATGCTAAGAAGCAACAAGAAGATCATAGATTTTATATGGATATTATGTTTTCGTACATTTCTCCGTGTGTGCTTATTTGTGGTAAATATCTGATCACACAGCACTAATTAGCTCTCCTTTCAGCAGTTTGTGAAGTTTCAGCAGCTAAAGCAAAAACCATAATCAGATGGAAGCTCTATGGGTACCCAACATTCATAAATCATTCCCTTAAATACAGTTATTTTTGCCATTTTACAAAATGTCAAAGGTGTCAACTCTGTCCAAATATACCGCTTAACAGTAACTATTTTAGTAAATTGACTTGAAATGCATTCAGCTTACTGACAGTTAGAAGCACATAATCTAGTTCACAGTACAAATGAATAGTTTAAAGGCCAAAATCAGTACCAAAGTATGAATTTTCAATGACATGTTGCAATGGACATGGCTGCAACCACAGACCAAAATCTTAGCATTGTTTATCTACAGCAGAAACAGACGGTCAATTTTTTCTGAAACCTGGTTGTTCATATCTGGTTTCCAGTTAAGACAGTAAATTTTAACCACTTTCAAAATAATGGATGAATATCTATTTGAGAATGTTAATAGTGAATAACCAGAAACTACATTAACACAGGTTACGAGTTGATACCATTCTCTGCCAGCGTGTACGGTTGGAACCCATAAACAGTAGCTTCTTGGATGCTGCCAACATAAACAGACAAATGTTGGCCATCATGTCAAGGAGCAAATTCCATCATTTCTTCATGGGAAGACACAAATGAACAAACTGATATTCAAAGATGTAACTGTTGATAAAGGGCATGTACTATAGAACTGGAGTTTAGATTCCGTTCAGTCACTCAGTCGTGTCCAACTCTTTGCGACCCTATGGACTACAGCCTGCCAGGCCTCCCTGTCCATCACCAGCTCCCGGAGTGTACTCAAACTCATGTCCATTGAGTCGGTGATGCCATCCAACCATCTCATCCTCTGTCGTCCCCTTCTCCTCTTGCCCTCAATCTTTCCCAGCATCAAGGTCTTTTCAAATGAGTCAGCTCTTGGCATCAGGTGGCCAAATTACTGGAGTTTCAGCTTCAACATCAGTCCTTCCAATGATTTAGCCAGGATTATTCTATCTAAAGGCTTCCCAGGTGGCATGAAGTGTTAGTTGGTCAATTGTGTCTGACTCTTTGGGATTCCCATGGACGGTAGCCCACCAGGCTCCTCTGTTCATGGGATTCTTCAGGCAAGAACACTGGAGTGGGTTGTCATGCCCTCCTCCAAGGTATCGTCCCAACTGAGGGATCAAACCCAGGTCTCCTGCATTGCAGGAGGATTCTTTACCATCTCAGCCACCAGAGAAGCCCTTCCCAGATGACATAGTCACTAAAGAATCCACTTGCCAAGACAGGAGACCCAAGAGATGCAGGTTGATCCCTGGATTGAGATGATCCCCTGAAATAGGAAATGGCAACCCACTCCAATATTCTTGCCTGGAAAATTCCTTGGACAGAGGAGCCCAGTGGGCTGCAGTCCATGGGGTCGCAAAGGTGTCGAACACAACGGAATGCACACCCACACATTCTCCCTGAAGCCTAAAATATTTAGTGAAAGGCAAAGTGCCCATACTATTTTATGAGTTGATTTCTTAGAAGTGTTAAGAAGCTTAATGAAATCATGTTTGGGGATTTTTAATATTAGCAGAAGCAGGAATGCTACCAAACTATTCCTACTTTCACTTCTACTCAAACCGCTAAGCCTCAACCTGTCCACATAGAACCTCAACCCATGTGACACTTTGATACCACTTACAAAGACCAACAGTTAGTTGATTGATAATAATACACCATATTTTATACAGTATTTTTCAATTTATTAAAATAGTATTTTTCAGATTTATATGTTACTTATTTAATTAATGTAAATGTGATTAATTTTATTGCCAGCACAGAACTATAAATATTTCTGCTATCATATCAACCAATAGTGATCTCTGAGCATTTTACATTTGCAGAATATAAAAATAGATTCACACATGCATGTCTTGCCTAATAAAATATTATAATATAAGAGCAGGGAGATATTTGGTTATTTTTTCCCAAGAATAATTTTTAAATATCACCCATTTCTGCCATCCTCAAAAAGACTGAATCTTTTTATGGAAGTTAGCTTCTTTCCCCCTTATTCTTAAAAATATTAAACTCTTTATCTTAAGCCCAATGAAAGAATTCAGAAATTTTAATATGCTGCTCATGAGCTTTCCTTGGTTATCATCAACT
Source organism: Bos indicus (assembly GCF_029378745.1). NCBI lineage: Eukaryota > Metazoa > Chordata > Mammalia > Artiodactyla > Bovidae > Bos > Bos indicus. The sequence continues at coordinate 48,133,571 of NC_091782.1, read as the reverse complement.
GACATTTTCATTGAACTTAGAACACCCAAAGCTACTGAGAATAATAAATTATTTTTTCCACTAGTAAGTCCCTATTATTAAGAAAAGATTGCCCAGTATTGAAACTAAGTAGGATATAGACAGAGCCAAGTGTGTTTTCCACATTATATAACTAACACAATAACACAGGGTGATTTGGTGAGCACCTACTTACTCCTTCTATTACGCTTCACATAAGTTGTTACTGATCCTCAAGGCAGAGCCTGTTATCTCCCCTTTAAAGGTGACAAAGCAAAGAATCACAGGTTGAGGAACTTGACAGAGGGCGTTAAATAGAAGGACTCCAGGATGTGAATATAAGGCCCTCTGACCCCCATGTCCACATTCTATTTCCCCCAAAAAATGTGCAGAGATCTGCATTCTCTGTCAGTTTCTTTCTTGCACATTCCCAGTAGGTAGACAGATATTAGGGGTGCTTATCTCAAAAAGGAAAACAAATGCAAACTTTGACTCAACATCCCAACTGCTGACTTTTAGCTATTCATACGAGGGAGAAAAGGAATAATAAAATCTTGAAGAAAAATGATGCTAATAGCTAACATTTTTTAGTTCATACTATGTACCAGGCTTTACGTACCAGGTTTCAATGTCCCAAATTGGTTACTAATTTTAAACTCTTCTTCTCAAAACAGTGAGTACTAAATTATACCAATTCAAATGTTACTTCCTTCTTTGAGGGTATCACATTAAGAAAAGTTAAGCAGCCACAGAAAGACAAGTATTATACGGTTCTGCTTTACATTAGGGAATTAGAACAGCCAAATTCAGAGAGACAGAAAGTAGAAATGGTGATTGCCAGGGCCTGGAAATAGGGAGAAATGGAAAGTTATTGTTTAATGGCTACAGAGTTTAGCTTTGACAAATTGAGAAAATTCTGGAGATGGAAGAAGAGGATGGTGATACAGCATTGTGAATATACTATATAATGTCACTGAACAGTATGTTTAAAAATGGTTAAAATGGTGAATTGTGTATTATCTTTATTTTACCACTATTTAAAAAAATGTTTACTTCCATATTCCTCAATCCCTAAATGAAATGCTGAAAAAACTTTTTAAATGCTGTAAGACCACCTAAACAAAATCAAAAATTCAGAGGATTTCCAGTTGGAAGCAAATGACACACCCTTGTTTCTCCCTTCTCCTCTCTAAGTATAAGTATAAACCCTGGAAATACAACAGGAGGAAGCCAAAGGAAAATCTGAAAGATACGAAGAGGAGGGAGAGGTGATAAGGGACCCCAGAGCTGGAGCAACAGTAGAGGATAGGGCATCTTATGCACCCTCTGACCTCACCAACAGAGGAAAGTAATCCCGACCCAGCATCTCCAGCTCCCTCCTATCAGCAAATAGTGGTCCAGAAAGGAAGTCCCACCGATAACATCAGGTGAGTCCAGCAGCAGGGAGAACAAGACAGACCAGAGCCTACTGGGATTAGCAACCACATGAGGCTGTCTCCTCCTCTGCTGCCTGAAACAGCCCTCCTCCCGCCAGGAGACACAAAACAGGTGTCTAAGTGGCACCAGCAAGGGGATCCCACCACAACTAACTCCTAGACCAGGAAGTTTCCCTACATCCTGAGGCTGGGGACTCCCTTCCCCACCCAAAGGCACCAGGTGGCCAGCCCTGGGGAAGCCCCTTCTGTCCGCCCAGGCATCCACCAGGGTCCAGGGGGTGCCCCAGATACACAAGCTGAATCATGCAGACCAACACAGCACATTTTTCAACTATTGAGAGAAAAAAATAGTATCAACTACAAATATCAATGGGCATGAGTTTGAGTAAACACTGGGAGTTGGTGATGGACAGGGAGGCTTGGCAAGCTGCAGTCCATGGGGTCACAAACAGTCGGACATGACTGAGCGACTGAACTGAACCGAACAAATCCTATATCCAGTGATTATCTTTCAGGATAGAAGACAAAATACATTCTCAAATGAAAGGAAACTGAAAGAATTTGTTGCTAGACCTTCCCTTAAATAATGGCTAAAGGAAGTTCTTCAAACCGAAAGGAAATCATAAAAGAAGAAATCTTGGAGCATCTGGAAGGGAAAAAATGAGAGAAATTCAGACAGAGCCTCAAATGTGAGTATATACAATACACTCTTTATTCCCTCAGTGGTTTTAAACATCGTATATGATGATTGGAACAAAAACTATAACACCACATGTACCCAAGACAATGATATTTAAAAGTGGGGAGGGTAAAGGGGCTGAAATGGAAGTGAACTATGTATGTTTGACTCAAAATGTAGAATATTGACACCCATGGATATTGCCGTACCCAGAGCAGCTGCTATGAAAACTACACAAGAGATTTGTTCAAAAATTATAATCAAATCAAGATGGAATCCTAAAAATGTTCAAGTAATGCACAAGAAGGTAAGAGGAACAGAAGATGAGAAACAAGAGAAAGTCAGAAAATAAATACTAAAATGACAAACTTAGTACCCATAATTACCTTCAGTGCAAATGCTCTGACTATACCAATTAAAAGTCAGATGTTGCAGAGTGAATTTTAAAATATGGCTTAATTATATGCTGCTGCTGCTGCTGCTAAATCGCTTCAGTCGTGTCCGACTTTGTGCGACCCCATAGACGGCAGCCCACCAGGCTCTGCCGTCCCTGGGATTCTCCAGGCAAGAACACTGGAGTGGGTTGGCATTGCCTTCTCCATTGTGTGAAAGTGAAAAGTGAAAGTGAAGTCGCTTAGTCGCATCCAACTCCTAGCAACCCCATGGACTGCAGCCTACCAGGCTCCTCCATCCATGGGATTTTCTAGGCAAGGGTACTGGAGTGGCTTGCCATTGCCTTCTCTGAATTATATGCTATTTATCCCCCCAAAAAAGTACATCAAATTCAATGGCAGATTAAAAGTTTAAATGCTAAGATGTCAACATTGAAGATTAGACTGATTTTTCTAAGAAGCTGAGTTGCACTACCTGAAGGGATGGTTTCTTTCCTATCTCATTCTAAAGGAAATATTGACCTATTTGACTCAAAATTCCATTTTTCTAATTTATATTTCTTATTTCTTATTCCCAGATGGTGTTAGTGGTAAAGAACCCACCTACCAAGGCAGGAGACATAAGAGACGTGGGTTCGATTCCTGGCCTGGGGAGACCCCTCTGGAGGAGGAAGTGGCAACCCACTCCAGTATTCTTGCCTGGGGAAATCCCATGGACAGAGAAGTCAAATCTAAGGAATTCTTGCCCACAGTGGTAGATATAATGGTCATCTGAGTTAAATTCACCCATTCCAGTCCATTTTAGTTCGCTGGTTCCTCAAATGCCGACGTTCACTCTAGCCATCTCCTGTTTGACCACTTCCAATTTTGCCTTGATTCATGGACCTAACATTCCAGATTCCTATGCAATATTGCTCTTTACAGCATCGGACTTTACTTCCATCACCAGTCACATCCACAACTGGATGCTGTTTTTGCTTTGGTTCCGTCTCTCTGTTCTTTCTAGAGTTTTTTCTCCACCGATCTCCAGCAGCATATTGGACATCTACCACCCTGGGGAGTTCATCTTTCGGTGTCCTATATTTTTGCCTTTTCATACTACTCATGGGGTTCTCAAGGCAAGAATACTGAAGTGGTTTGCCATTCCCTTCTCCAGTGGACCATATTTTCTCAGAACTCTCCATCATGACCTGTCCATTTTGGGTGGCCCTACACAGCATGGCTCATAGTTTCATCGAGTTAGACAAGGCTGTGGTCCATGAGATCAGTTTGATTAGTTTTCTGTGATTGTGGTTTTCATCTGTCTGCCCTCTGATGGATAAGGATAAGAAACTTATGGAAACTTACTGATGGGAGAGACTGACTGAGGGGGAAACTGGGTCTTGTTCTGATGAGCAGGTCCATGCTCAGTAAATCTTTAATCCAATTTTCCGTTGATGGACAGGGCTGTGTTCCCTCCCTATTGTTTGACCTGAGGCCAAACTATGGTGGAGGTAATGAAGATAATGGAGCATATTAAAAAGCAGAAATATTACTTTGCCAACAAAAGTCCATCTAGTCAAAGCTATGATTGTTTCCCAGTAGTCATGTAGATGTGAGAGTTGGACTATAAAGAAAGCTGTGCACTGAAGAATTCATGCTTTTGAACTGTGGTGTTGGAGAAGACTCTTGAGAGTCCCCTGGACTGCACAGAGATCCAATAAGTCCATCCTAAAGGAGATCAGTCCTGGGTGTTCACTGGAAGGACTGATGCTGAAGCTGAAACTCCAATACTTTGGCCACCTGATGCGAAGAACTGACTCATTGGGAAAGACCCTGATAGGAAAGATTGAAGGCAGGAGGAGAAGGGGATGACAGAGGATGAGATGGTTGGATGGCATCACTGACGCAATGGACAGGAGTTTGAGTAGGCTCCGGGAATTGGTGATGGACAGGGAAGCCTGGTATGTTGCAGTCCGTGGGGTTGCAAAGAGTTGAACACGACTGAGTGACTGAACTGAACTGAACTGAACCAGTGGAAACCTGCTAAAGACATACAGAAGTACTTATGGAGCGTCCTCCTAGAAGAAACTCCTTTTCATGTTCCACTTGCATGAACCGTCTAAAATGGGCAACCTCGTGGAATCAGAGAGCAGCCCGGTGGATGCAGGGGCTGGGGAAGTGGGGAATGCGTACATGCCAATCAGTGAGCCTGAAGTCTCACTGATGCAAGATGAAAGAGTTCTAGGGGGCTGCACTAAGAATACTGTCTTGCACACGTAAACATTTGTTAGGCGGGCAGATCACATGTCGTGCTGTTACCACAATAAAAGAGCATTTAAAGAATGAAAGAGCCTGTAGTAAAAACCAATATCAATATCGTAAACTGAAAAGCTATGTCACATGGGCTGCCACTTTGCATGTGTAGGGAGCAGACTCCCCCTAGTTGGTCATGGTTTCTTTCATCATAATTCACATTAGTAGAAACAGGATTAAAGTACATTTTGTCCCTACAGTTCTTTATTTCCAACTTATCTGGATTGTATATTCAGCTCTGGAATGTCCAGATTGAATTGTGGGGCCAGAGACAGGCAAGTCTTGTCACAGGTCCACAGAAAGCCTTCCTTCCTAAATCGCTGCCCCAAGAGCTTTTTATTAATGTTCATATTGGGGGCTTCACCAGTGGCACGGTGGTAAAGAACCCACCTGCCAATGCAGGAGACAGCGGCTTCGATCCCTGGTTTGGGAAGATCCCACATGCCAGAGAGCAACCAAGCCCGTGTGTTTCAACTACTGAGCCAGTGCTCCGCAGCCCGTGCTCCACAACAAGAGGAGCCCCCACACTCAGAAGCCTGAACACCGCAACCAGACAGCAGCCCCTGCTTGCACAGCAGTGTGGGCTGCCCAGCCAATAAATAAATAAAACTATTATTTTTTTAATGTTCGAATTGTTCTGGCCTCCTAGGTCAGTTCCAGCGTCTCACATTCAGTCAAGAACCACGACATTATTCACTGTCGACATCCACTTCTGCAATATCATTTTGCAAGGATGTCTGTCTCATACTGAGACGCTGAGTATCTGCAGATTGAGTGAGAGATTGGCAGAGGAAAAATGGGAATTATTTTCATAGACAGTACATTTTTGGAGTGATGGCTTAAAATATATGGCACACATGCAGCTGTTCACATGTTTGCTGCAACAGATTAGGGATCACACACACACACTCAAGATGTGTGTGTACAGGAAGGAGTGTTCATTACCCTTGTTCTAAAGATCACAGTCAGAAAAGTATCTTGAAAAAGATTTTCAACTGTTTCAAAAAGAATAAGAAGTTATTTTTTTTAAGTGACTTCATTAGTAGCTCTAAAAATATGGATAGTTTGAGAGTTTTGAAACAGTTTGTGCCCATTGACAAGAATAATAGACCAGTTTGAATGATAACACAACCCCGCTGCTTTTTTATGTTCCCTACTGCACTGTTTAATAGCTCAGGTATAGAGGCAAAATTGACTGTGATGAATATATGAGACCAAATAAAATGCTGAGGGTGTAAAACGTCCTGAGAACACAAGTTGTAATCTGACGTTGTCGATCTAATCCACACACATCCTGTAATTAGAAACATATTGCAACGGAGCAGCAAACACACATTTGTACTTTTCCCTCGGACCTTTATTTTGATCATTCACATGTGACACATTCATTTTTATTGCCATTTCTATCTTTAAAAAAAAAGATTTTAAAAAGGTAGTGCTAGCCTCCCCCCTCCCCCAGTGTTCTGAGCCTTTCTAAATTATCGTTCGGTTTTCTCTGCTGAAAGGAAATAACGCAGCAAAGATTCCAACCTGCTGGAAACGTTTTCAGCTCATCTCATCTCTCTGTCCCCCAGGTCTTTCTGACACACCCTCCTCCCCGCTTTCTTCGCGTTAAACTGCTTCTCCACTTCCTTTACATCAGTGGGAACACTTCCCTTATGGGTGTCAGGCTCTCTCAGAGGGGTCAGGGGCTGCCCCGCAGAGGAAATGACAAGCTGTGAAATGGAAAAGAACAATTTCTTCCACATGTTCCTTTGCTCCTGGAGCAGCCGAGGTTGTCAGCTAGCATCACTTTGGAACCAAGCCGGGCTCTGCATCGTAGTCCTGTCAAAACTAATTTACAATTAAAGACCTGCATGACTGTTTAAAGCTTTCTCAATTCCAGCAGTTTTTTTGAAACGACTTGGAGATCGAAGTGGTTCAAACTAGAAACCACTGTTGCAAATAACCCGCAATGGTGAAGAAGCCTACAAAACCAAAGTTGAAAACAATTATCTTTTTTTTTTTTTTACTAAATTTGTTAAAAATGCAATCCTTACTCTACCTCCAATTAACATCTGTGTGGAATTTCCCCAGCTGAGCCCCAATTTGGGGAGTTTAATGCTGCAGCTATTGGAAGTCTTATTCAGTCTGTAAATAAAGTTACAAGGTCACAACTTCATTGATCTGTAAGAAGGAAAGGAGGATGGAAGAAAGCACCAAAGGCAGAAACGAAGGAGGGAAGAAGAAAAGTAGGAAGGACGGATTTACCTTGAACACTGGGTGCTTCCAAAAAATTATTTAAATTATTTTAAAATATTTTGGAGCATTTCTATGATTTTAAACCTTTTATTTTGGCCACACGGCATGCAGGATCTTAGTTCCCCAACTATGAATCAAACCTGTGCCTCCTTGCCCAAATCCATCCCTGTGTGTCTCCAATAATTTCAAATATACTTTGAACCATTCTGAGCCCTTAACTTTTCTTATGGCTTTTCTTTTACCCCAAAGAAATGTGAAATTAACACATATCTCCCCAGGTCATACCAATATGAGATTTAAATGGGATTGTATTGAAAAAGAAGTTCAGGCATGCTTCAATAGCCTTCAAAAGCTTTCTCATTTGCCTCCAGAAAGCCATGAGCTACCCTGAGCTCATGTTCTCCTCACCTAACTCATCCCACAGTGCCTCTGTAAAACCTCGAACGACAGAACTGTAGTCTAAAATCACAGTACAAGGACCTCCAGTACTGGCGGTCCAGTGGTTAAGACTTCGCCTCCAGCACAGGTGGTGAGGGTTCGAACCCTGGTCGATGAGCTAGGATCCCACATACCTCACGGCCAGAAGACCAAACCATAAAACAGAAGCAGTATTGTAGCAAATTCGATAAACCCTTTAAAAATGGTCCTCATCAAAAAGAGAAAAAGATCTTAAAAAGAACAGAGTACATGTACATAATATGCCTCATTTTTTCATGGAATAGTATGTACCATAATATACAGCATACTTCCTGGTCTCACAGAAATTCAAAGAAAAGTTTCCTTTAGCAGGTTGGTGAGTATTTCCATGCAGTTCCCCTCTCCCTGAGAATCCCACCTTGAGTAGACCAAGATGAGGAACAAATCTGATTGACAGAGAGCATCTATTTCCCACCATCGCCCCCTCCCCTAACAGCCCAATCTTTGTTTCTTAGCCAAATGTGTCTATTTCACTTCTCCAAGAGTGAAGTCTCCCCTGGGTCCTGCGGGTAAACAGAGTGTTGGCCTCCCCCCCCCATCAAGTCAATGTGGGGACATACATCTTAGTGGTGGGGTGGTGGGGGGCTCCGGTGAGCCCCTGCAGGTTGAGGGTTTGCCTCTTATTTGGGTTTATAATCGCACAGCATTTAGCAGCCTGTTTTGCTGCTGGTGGTTACACAATAAAACTCTCCTGAACTGAATTCTGCATCACAAAACACATATAGCAAAGACCATCGTTCATGCGATGTAGTCACTACAAAACAAAATTGTCAAGCAGAACAAATGTTTCCCTAGTCTGCCCCCTGAAAACTAAAGCAGCCTAAACCCAAAAGTTGTATCATGGGTCTTTTGGAGGTGGGGGACTGGCCTTTTATTTTTCATAAATATTTTCTGGCCTCAGGCATCCACCGATTTGCAAGATGGATCCCCACTTAAAACATCAACTGTGGGATTAAAGTCAGAATCACCTTCCTGTGTGTGTGTATCTATGTGTGCGTGGGTGCATATGTGCACGCGCATGCACACGTGAACCGATAAGTGAACATTAAAGTCACTTTTTCAGAATCTGGGGACTGCAGCGGATCCAGCAGGTTACATATGGAGCCTATCAATGTGGGACAGCTTGTAGAAGATCATAAACATATTTTTCAGATAGAAACTCTGCAGCCATGAACATACCACGTGCCTACCCCTCCCTAAGGTTCACTCCTTTCATTGCAAATAGCCAGAAAGCCATCAAGCCGGAGTTTAATAAACTTTTAATTTGAAATGAATTACCACATGTTGTGTTTGTTTACCCATTATTAAATCTCCGAGCAACATATCAGTGGCAGAAACAGCATACTGTATCACAGCCCTGATAGATTAGAAAACAAACCCATGGGGGATATTAGCTGCTAATACTACATCTAGGAAGCCTCCAAGAAAAATAAGTAAATATATGCACTTGTAGCAGACACAGGCATTTGAAGAAATTTTTGTTTTGTTTTTGTATTATTCTATTCAGAATAAAGGCAGAAGTTCCCTCTGTAGTCATGGAATGTGAAACTTGTATTATTAGTCTTCAACTTAGAGCGGAGCAAATGATAGTCTGCCTTTTCCAAAGCACTTTCCTAAAGTATGAAACTGTTCCTCTCATGGTATGTAGTGTTCTCATATTGGATACCAGTATTCATAGTTCTTGGAGTGTCACCTGTCTCCCTTTTAAGGGAACTGGGGCAGTCTTCTAAAAGCCAAGTTCAGAACACAGGGCAGTAGGTGTGGAAAATATAGCCACAGTACCCTGAGGAAGTACTAGAAAGCACAAATGATCTGGTGAAAAAATGGTCTAAGAGTATTGCCTCTAGTCTTTCACACCAGATCCCAAAACAGATTAAAAGGTCAGTATCATTGAAATATTATAACTGTTGCCACAAAACCTACTTCCACAAAAGTTAAAAATTCTAAAATAAGATTTTCAGTTCCATACTGAATCATGAAACATTAGGGGAGAAAAGGGAAGGAAGGGGAGAAGGAAGGGAGGAGGAAGCAGAGAAGAGAAAAAGGAAAGGAAAGAAGAAACGCACGTGACATATGCACATCTTTCAGTGTCCCACAAGGTGACTTCAGAGTTGACTGGATCTTTGAATTTGATGCTTAAACAAAAAATAACTGCATTTTTCTATTTTTTATCTAATAGAATCATAATCATGTCTTTTATATGTCTTGATTTATCCATTCTATGTTAGGAAGATGATCGTCTACCACCAGAAATGATCTGGACTTGTTCTTCTCCTACATCTCGGATCCCCAGGTCACACACATTATAGGCTATCCTTCAATTAATTTATTTTCAGAGAATGAGGGCATCCCAAACCCTCCTGTTGGACGGCCTGACTCATCTGGTTGGACGTAAAGACAAGAGGTGGGTAAAAGCCTTTCTTTGGCAGACAGGACTGAGTAAGACTTATGTCCAAGCATCCCGAATGTCCTGAACAGAGCAACCACGCAAAGCGTTTTGGAATGAGGCTAAATCTGCCCTTTGTGTGTCTGTTTTCACCTCTGTCCTTTTCTGGCACTCTCTGTCTTTCTTAGAATGCCAGTGATTCAGGTTCCCAACCTCTCCACATTCCCCTCTTCACACTAAGCATATTGAACACAGCACACCCATTATTATCCACCTATGATATCTGCACTAAGATAAAAAAATCAACCATAGTCCATTTGCTGTCCACCTGAAACTATCAGAGCATTGTTAATTGACTAACAGTTCAGTTCAGTCACTCAGTCGTATCTGACTCTTTGCAACCCCATGGACTGCAGTGCACCAGGCTTCCCTGTCCATCACCAACTCCCAGAGCTTAGCTCAAACTCATGTCCATTGAGTCAGTGATGCCATCCAACCATCTATCTCATCCTCTGTCATCCCCTTCTCCTCCTGCCTTCAGTCTTTCCCAGCATCAGAGTCTTTTCCAGTGAGTAAGTTCTTCCAATCTGGTGGCCAAAGTATTGGAGTTTCAGCTTCAGCATCAGTCCTTCCAATGAATATTCAGGACTGATTTCCTTTATCAGCTATCAGTTCAGTTCAGTTCAGTCGCTCAGTCGTGTCTGACTCTTTGTGACCCCATGAATCGCAGCACGCCAGGCCTCCCTGTCCATCACAAACTCCCGGAGTTCACTCAGACTCACGTCCATCGAGTCAGTGATGCCATCCAGCCATCTCATCCTCTGTCATCCCCTTCTCCTCCTGCCCCCAATCCCTCCCAGCATCAGAGTCTTTTCCAATGAGTCAGCTCTTCTCATGAGGTGGCCAAAGTACTGGAGTTTCAGCTTCAGCATCATTCCCTCCAAAGAAATTCCAGAGCTGATCTCCTTCAGAATGGACTGGATGGATCTCCTTGCAGTCCAAGGGACTCTCAAGAGTCTTCTCCAACACCACAGTTCAAAAGCATCAATTCTTTGGTGCTCAGCCTTCTTCACAGTCCAACTCTCACATCCATACATGACCACAGGAAAAACCATAGCCTTGACTAGACAAACCTTTGTTGGCAAAGTAATGTCTCTGCTTTTGAATATGCTATCTAGGTTGGTGAGCTATACCCCAATACAAAATTAAAGTTTAAAAAAAAAGGAAGAAAATAATGGTGGAAATTATAATAGCAACATTACATGGTTGGAATAAAGTTTTTAATTTTATTTTTATAAAATAAAAGCTGTTGATTTTTTAGGTGCATATCAATATTTTATAAAATAATTGAATTTATATAGTTTTAAATTTAGCAAAATTCAAGACATAAAATAAGAGGTAATAAAAATTTCCTTTAATATAGCCTGCTAAAAATTAACCTATTAAACTGAGAACAGTAATAATCTTCTAAATATATTAAATTATTAAAGATCATTCAAAATCATACTCTATGAGTGTATAAATGTACTGATCACTTAATTGATCCCATGAAATAATTTAAAATTTGCTGGCATATTGAGTGCAGCATTTTCACAGCATCATCTTTTAGGATTTGAAATAGCTCAACTGGAATTCCATCACCTCCACTAGCTTTGATAGCTCCACTATCATCATCCTAAAAGATGATGCAGTGAAAGTGCCATGCTCAATATGCCAGCAAATTTGGAAAACTCAGCAGTGGCCACAAGAGTGGAAAAGATCAGTTTTCATTCCTATTCCAAAGAAAGGCAATGCCAAAGAATGCTCAAACTACTGCACAATTGTACTCATCTCACACTCTAGCAAAGTAATTCTCAAAATTCTCCAAGCCAGGCTTCAACAGAACGTGAACCATGAACTTCCAGGTGTTCAAGGTGGATTACAAAAGGCAGAGGAACCAGAGATCAAATTGCCAACATCTGTTGCATCATCAAAAAAGTAAGAAAGCTCAAGAATAACATCTACCTCTGCTTTACTTTGAGCTGTGGTGTTGGAGAAGACTCTTGAGAGTCCCTTGGACTGCAAGGAGATCCAACCAGTCCATTCTGAAGGAGATCAGCCCTGGGATTTCTTTGGAAGGAATGATGCTAAAGCTGAAACTCCAGTACTTTGGCCACCTCATGTGAAGAGTTGACTCATTGGAAAAGACTCTGATGTTGGGAGGGATTGGGGGCAGGAGAAGAAGGGGATGACAGAGGATGAGATGGCTGGATGGCATCACTGACTCAATGGACATGAGTCTGGGTGAAGTCCGGGAGTTTGTGATGGACAGGGAGGCCTGGCGTGCTGCGATTCATAGGGTTCCAAAGAGTCAGACACGACTGAGTGACTGAACTGAACTGAACTGCTTTATTGACTATGCCAAAGCCATTGACTGCGTGGACCACAACAAACTGTGGAAAATTCTTAAAGAGATGGGAATACCAGACCACCTGACCTGCCTTTTGAGAAATCTGTATGCAGGTTAGGAAGCAACAGTTAAAACTGGACATGGAACAACAGACTGGTTCCAAATTGGGAAAGGAGTACATCAAGGCTGTATTTTGTCACCTTGCTTATTTAGCTAATATGCAGAATACATCATGCTAAATGCCAGGCTAGATGAAGCACAAGATGGAATCAAAATTGCCAGGAGAAATATCAATAACCTCAGATATGCAGATGACACCACTCTTATGGCAGAAAGTAAAGAAGAACTAAAGAGTCTCTTGATGAAAGTGAAAGAGGAGAGTGAAAAAGTTGGCCTAAAACTCAACATTCAGAAAACTAAGATCATGGCATCTGGTCCCATCACTTCATGGCAAATAGATGGGAAACACTAGAAACAGTGACAGACTTTATTTTGGGAGGGCTCCAAAAATCACTGCAGATGGTGACTGCAGCCATGAAGTTAAAAGATGGTTGCTCCTTGGAAGAAAAGCTATGACCAACCTAGACAGCATATTAAAAAGCAGAGATATTACTTTGCCAACAAAGGTCCATCTAGTCAAAGCTATGGATTTTCCAGTGATCATGTATGGATGTGAGAGTTGGACCATAAAGAAAGCTGAGCACCAAAGAGCTGATGCTTTTGAACTGTGGTGTTGGAGAAGACTCTTGAGAGTCCCTTGGACTGCAAGGAGATCCAACCAGTCCATCCTAAAGGAAATCAGTCCTGAATGTTCATTGGAAGGACTGATGCTGAAGCTGAAACTCCAGTACTTTGACCATCTGATCCAAAGAACTGACTCGCTGAAAAAGACCCTGATGCTGGGAAAGATTGAGGACAGGCAGGGAAAGGGATGACAGAGGATGAGATGGTTGGATGGCATCACGGACTCAATGGGCAAGTCAGAGTAAACTCTGGGAGTTGGTGATGGACAGGGAGGCCTGGTGTGCTGCAGTCCATGAGGCCGCAAAGAGTTGGACATGACTGAGTGACTGAACTGAGCTGAATAATTTTAAAAATAAGAAAATCACAGGAATAAGGAAGGAGAGAGTGAGACTAATGGAGAGAGTAGCATGAAAGCATATACACTACCATATGTAAAATATGGAATGGAAAATGGCCAATGGAAATTTGGTGTATGAATCGGGGAACTCAAACCAAGCCTCTGTAACCCAGAGGGGTGAGAAAGGGTGGCAGATGGGGGGCAGTTTCAACAGGGAAGGAGGTGTGCTGAGCTGTGCTTTAATCGCTCAGCTGTGTCTGACTCTTTTCATCCCCATGGACTGTAGCCTGCCAGGTTCCTCTGTCCATGGGATTCTCCAGGCAAGATGACTAGAGTGGGTTGCCATGCCCTCCACCAGGGGATCTTCCCAACCCAGGGATCGAACTCAGGTCTCCTGCATTGGGTTCTATTCTTTGCCATGGATTGCCATGCCCTCTTTCAGAGGATCTTCCCAACCCAGGGATTGACCTGAGGCCTCCTACATTGGGTTCAATTCCTTACCATCTGAGCCTCCAGGGAAGCCCAACATATGTATGCCTATGGCTAATTTATGTTGATGTATGGCAGAAACCAAAGCAATATTGTAAAGCAATAACCCTTCAATTAAAAGTAAATGAATTAAAAATAAAAAATCAAAGCCTTAAACCTATTAAATTCCAACCTAGAATGCTTACAGTCATTTCAAAGGTGTGCATGTTGAGGACAGCACACTCTACATATTATTCTCAAAACCCAGACTGTGACATTGGTCTCCTCCTAACTCTCTCAGGCTGCAAGTATAGTCAATCTAAGTTCTCAGGTGTGAGAAATAATACACATTAATCAAGGCACTTTATACTGTTAGCATTTATTGCCTACCTTCAATATATATCTTATTTCTAATTTAGTTTCACAAATATCCATTTAAAGCCAGCTGACAGGATTCAATATATGTGAATTTTATGTGTAAACTTTCAACATAGCATGTCCAGGTACACATGACTCTATAAAATGTTACTGGATTCTCTGAAGGTGGCAGTGTTTCAATAATCATTGGGTGGTGATAATGGTTCACTTGTAGAGAAACAGGACAGCTGCAAATATAACATCCCAGGACTTGTGCTGTGATTGTCTGTTAAGGAAGGAAGTGGGGTTCTAGAAAATAAGTTGCAGTCAGTGGAGTTTTACTCAGCCCAACAAGGCAGAAAGTCTCCAAGGGATTTGGAAAACTCTGGGCACAACTAAGGAAACTTACCACTGGCAGCTGAATATGAAGCTCTGTGTGGCCCAGTTGTTAGGTAGAACGAGACAAGGAGGATGGATGTCATCTAGGATGTTAGATAGTTTACTTTGGGTTTGAGTATCATAGGGTTCTAGCATCCTTCTGAAACACGGCTGTTTTCCTGAGTTTTGCCCTCATCCTAACACTTCCATCATTCTACACACTCTCCCAGTTTGAAACCTACCACTTAACAGATTCAGCTAGAGTCCAGGTGTTTATGCCTCTCCAATGGACATATTCCCCCTTCCCAAACTTCCATCTCTCTCTCAAGTTTCACATGCATTTTTTCCAAAGATCCCCCAAACATTTATATTTGGATATAATGTAGAAAGCTCAAACTCAGTAGGTCCAAAATCAAGTTCACAGCTTTTCTTCTAATCCTGTCCTTCCCCCTTTATTTCTTGTTATTTGCTGGTTGATATCCATATCTGTCCATGGTAGAAAATAAAGAAAGAATCATCCTTAATTCTTCTTCACCATCCATATCCAACTAACAAGGATATTCTTATTCTTAGTCCTATGATCATTCTATTACACTTCTTTAATACTTTGACAATACATACTCTCTTCTCCAACTTTACTATCTCTGCCCTAATTCAGATCCTCATCTGTTACCTGGACTGCTCCAAACTTTTCCTAACTGATCTGTTTCTAGCCATGCCTTTCTCCAATGAATCCTCCTGAAACTTACCAGAAGGATCTGCCTAAAACAGAGGTGAAATACATCAATCACCTTCCTAGAATCCATCAGTGGCTATCCACTTAATACCTATTTTTCATCAGCCACAACAGATATGAGAATATGGTGGAGAAAACAGAGAGGGAATATTATTAGTATCCTAGAATTTTATACATGTAAAAATGATCTACCAAAAGTGAGAAAAAATAGATTTTTGCAGACATGCAAAGACTAAGAGAGTTTACCATTCACAGATTCAAACTTTAAATTAATTACTAAAGATTTATTTCAACCAGAATAAAAATGGAACCGGACTAAAGACATGCTGATGTTAAAAATATTATAAAACATGAATACTGATCAAATGTGTCAGTAAATTAATTTTCTATTGAGAGTTAAAAAAAGAAAAACTAGATTCTCTGTTTAATAAATGAAACTAAAGCAAAGCCAACAATAAGATATAAATACAGAGAAATGTTTGATGAGTAGTTAAGGCGCACGAAAAATGTATGAGAGAAATGGGCGGATTCAGTCATAATTGGTGATTTCACACAACTGATAAAAACCGAAGATAAATGTGTTAAGCTTTCAAATCAAGGAAGTCTCATGAAGAGACCTACTGTGCGAGAACGCATGGCTAGCTTCTTTCTATACATTGAAACTTGTGTACATTGAATATTTCAAAAGTATTATTTGCTCATGTAGTGCTTGATTAAACCAGTCTTTGAAAGCAAAGTTTTATAGAGTAAATTAAATTATTTGAGAAATTTTTTTCTGAAAGCAATTCTTTTCCATTGAGCATGCAAGAAAGATTGAAATTTAAGACTAAGAATCTAAAAAGTTACAATTGGCTTTGTTGATTTTTGCTATGGTCTCTTTTGTTTCTTTTGCATTTATTAAGCTGGTTCTTTGAGAGGATAAATAAAATTGACAAACCATTAGCCAGACTCATCAAGAAACAAAGGGAGAAAAATCAAATCAATCAAATTAGAAAGGAAAATGGAGAGATCACAACAGACAACACAGAAATACAAAGGATCATAAGAGACTACTATCAGCAATTATATGCCAGTAAAATGGACAATTTGGAAGAAATGGACAAATTCTTAGAAAAGTACAACTTTCTAAACCTGAACTGGGAAGAAATAGAAAATCTTAACAGACCCATCACAAACATGGAAATTGAAACTGTAATCAGAAACCTTCCAGCAAACAAAAGCCCAGGTCCAGACGGCTTCACAGCTGAATTCTACCAAAAATTTAGAGAAGAGCTAACACCTATCCTACTCAAACTCTTCCAGAAAATTGCAGAGGAAGGTACACTTCCAAACTCATTCTATGAGGCCACCATCACCCTAATACCAAAACCAGACAAAGATATCACAAAAAAAGAAAACTACAGGCCAACATCACTAATGAACATAGATGCAAAAATCCTTAACAAAATTCTAGCAATCAAAATCCAACAACATATTAAAAAGATCATCATGACCAAGTGGGCTTTATCCCAGGGATGCAAGGATTCCTCAATATCCACAAATCAATCAATGTAATACACCACATTAACAAATTGAAAAATAAAAGCCATATGATTATCTCAATAGATGCAGAGAAAGCCTTTGACAAAATTCAACATCCGTTTATGATAAAAACCCTCCAGAAAGCAGGAATAGAAGGAACATACCTCAACATAATAAAAACTATATATGACAAACCCACAGCAAACATTATCCTCAATGGTGAAAAATTGAAAGCATTTCCCTTAAAGTCAGGAACAAGACAAGGGTGCCCACTCTCACCATTACTATTCAACATAATTTTGGAAGTTTTGGCCACAGCAATCAGAACAGAACAAGAAATAAAAGGAATCCAAATTGGAAAAGAAGTAAAATTCTCGCTGTTTGCAGATGACAGGATCCTCTATACAGAAAACCCTAAAGACTCCACCAGAAAATTACTAGAGCTAATCAATGAATATAGTAAAGTTGCAGGATATAAAATCAACACACAGAAATCCCTTGCATTCCTGTACACTAATAATGAGAAAATAGAAAGAGAAATTAAGGAAACAATTCCATTCACCATTGCAATGAAAAGAATAAAATACTTAGGAATATATCTACCTAAAGAAACAAAAGACCTATATATATAAAACTATAAAATACTGGTGAAAGAAATCAAAGAGAACACTAATAGATGGAGAAATATGCCATGTTCATGGATTGGAAGAATCAATATAGTGAAAATGAGTATACTACCCAAAGCAATCTATAGATTCAATGCAATCCCTATCAAGCTACCAACGGTATTTTTCACAGAGCTAGAACAAATAATTTCACAATGTGTATGGAAATACAAAAAACCTCAAA
Source organism: Bos indicus (assembly GCF_029378745.1). Lineage (NCBI taxonomy): Eukaryota > Metazoa > Chordata > Mammalia > Artiodactyla > Bovidae > Bos > Bos indicus. Next base: position 48,115,889 of record NC_091782.1, on the reverse strand, counting down.
GAGCCAAAGCAATCTTGAGAAAGAAGAATGGAACTGGAGGAATCAACCTGCCTGACTTCAGGCTCTACTACAAAGCCACAGTCAAGACAGTATGGTACTGGCATAAAGACAGAAATATAGATCAATGGAACAAAATAGAAAGCCCAGAGATAAATCCACACACTTATGGACACCTTATCTTTGACAAAGGAGGCAAGAATATACAATGGAGAAAAGATAATCTCTTTAACACGTGGTGCTGGGAAAACTGGTCAACCACTTGTAAAACAATGAAACTAGAACACTTTCTAACACCATACACAAAAATAAACTCAAAATGGATTAAAGATCTAAACATAAGACAAGAAACTATAAAACTCCTAGAGGAGAACATAGGTAAAATACTCTCTGACATAAATCACAGCAGGATCCTCTATGACCCACCTCCCAGAATATTGGAAGTAAAATCAAAAATAAACAAATGGGACCTAATTAAAATTAAAAGCTTCTCCACAACAAAGGAAACTATAAGCAAGGTGAAAAGGCAGCCTTCAGAATGGGAGAAAATAATAGCAAATGAAGCAACTGACAAAGAATTAATCTCAAAAATATACAAGCAACTCCTACAGCTCAACTCCAGAAAAATAAACAACCCAATCAAAAAATGGGCCAAAGAACTAAACAGACATTTCTCCAAAGAAGACATACAGATGGCTAATAAACACATGAAAAAATGCTCAACATCAGTCATTATCAGAGAAATGCAAATCAAAACCACTATGAGGTACCATTTCACGCCAGTCAGAATGGCTGCAATCCATAAGTCTACAAGCAATAAATGCTGGAGAGGATGTGAAGAAAAGGGAACCCTCTTACACTGTTGGTGGGAATGCAAACTAGTACAGCCACTATGGAGAACAGTGTGGAGATTCCTTAAAAAATTGGAAATAGAACTGCCATATGACACAGCAATCCCACTGCTGGGCATACACACCAAGGAAACCAGAATTGAAAGAGACGTGTGTACCCCAATGTTCATCACAGCACTGTTCATAATAGCCAGGACATGGAAGCAACGTAGATGTCCATCAGCAGATGAATGGATAAGAAAGCGGTGGTACATATACACAATGGAGTATTACTCAGCCATTAAAAAGAATACATTTGAATCAGTTCTAATGAGGTGGATGAAACTGGAGCCTATTATACAGAGTGAAGTAAGCCAGAAAGAAAAACACCAATACAGTATAATAACACATATATATGGAATTTAGACAGATGGTAACGATAACCCTATATGTGAGACAGCAAAAAAGACACTGATGTATAGAACAGTCTTTTGGACTCTGTGGGAGAGGGCGAGGGTGGGATGATTTGGGAGAATTGCATTGAAACATATATATTATCATATGTGAAATGAATCGCCAGTCCAGGTTTGATGCATGATACAGGATGCTTAGGGCTGGTGCACTGGGATGACCCAGAGGGATGGTACAGAGAGGGAGGTGGGAGGGGGGGTTCAGGATGGGGAACACATGCATACCCGTGGTGGATTCATGTCAATATATGGCAAAACCAATACAATATTGTAAAGTAATTAGCCTCCAATTAAAATAAATAAATTTATATTTTAAAAAAAAAGAAAAAATAAATAAAAAGTTACAATTGTTCCTCAAAAAACAAAAACATATTTTAGAGCTACAAATCATGGAGAAAGACTTGTGTTTCAATGCTTCCTATTTTATTACATAATTTATAATTGTGCAGTATGAAATCTTGTCAATGATTACATTCTCTTTAAATGACATGGTATAGAAAGAAATACACTGATAGCACTTCTGTCTCAGTTTTATAAAATATAACAGAACTTGAAATATTAGTAATAGGATGCCAGTAAAATGTGAACTAACCTTGAGATGAGTGTGAGAAGGATTTCACCCCATCACTCCTTGAGGAACAACTCTTTTTCTCTGTATTATCCACACTTGATTCTGCTTCAGCCATTAAACAATTTGGAAACTCAGGGGGAAGCTGAATATGCCTTTTGTGGTTTTTTTGATCATTCAAATGTAGAGGAAGTTTAATTACCTATTAAGAGATGGATATGTTATCCAAACTATTGAAAATACAACACACACAATTATCTCTCTGGAACAACATAATACGCAAAATCCAAAAGGTCAATGATGAATCCAATTTTTCTAAAACTTACATTTTTTTTGGTTTTGTTGCACTATAAAAATGCAGTTTTTGTAATAACAGGTTTACATAAAATGTCCCTGCTCTATATGTTAGTTTCTTTGTTCTTATTTTTCAATTTCTTATTTCAAATAATAGTCTAATCATCATGCTGGAATAAAATTAGCAAATACTCATTTAATAGCAAGTATTTACTAGCTTCAAGAAACAATATTTTAAGCTTAAAATTAAATGAACATATTGTAGAATCAGTATGCAATTTTTTCAACTCTTCTCTGTGTTTAAAATTTTAATAATAAAAATGCTGGTGGAAATAATCACTGACACAGGAAATGAAGTTTTCAGAAAAGAGAGGACTTGATAGAAAAGCTTTTCTAGGAAAAAGTGAAAGGCTGTCTTGCTTGCATAATTGTCCCTTTTACATTCTTTCACACATGCTCTGGGAGCTAAATCAGAACAGCTCCCAGTCTGCTCCTTAAAGCTCAGGGTCATTAGCCATGTGAGTAATGCATGAGGTCATGGCTGAGCCCCACAGCCTGGCCTGCAACCCCTCTGACTGCGGCAGTTTTCTTAGTGAAGAGACAACAGAGGGAAATGATTAGGATCTATCTGACTTTGCTTGTTTCCTTTCATCTCTTCTAAGTCTGCATGGCAAAACCATTTTTCTGCTCCAATATCTATCTCTTTTCTCTTCCCAAACCCAGGTTATCCTCTTCCTGAGTAACTCTAAAAAGCTACTCAAAATTTTCTTGTTCAGAAATGTTTGCATTTGAGAAAATTCATATTAGAAAAAGTCATATATTTTAGAATTTCACATAGAGGAAAATAGGGTTTCGAGATCAGAAATTTTTTGTCTTCATCCTCATGAAAGAGAATCATCTACATTCATACTTATTCTGCCTTACGGTCAGAAAAGCATGCTACTTGAATAACTACTATTCTCATTAGTAAGACTCACTTCCGCCCACCAACCCCCCATGAAAAATACACAGGAAGAAAATTTCTGTTATTGTCTATCAAATAAGGAAGCTAGTGGACAATTATGTCCATTTATAATGAATAATGGCCAGAGAGCTCTAAAGATAAATAATAATGTTACTTTTTTCACTAAGAGTTTTTTTTTAATAGGAGAAAAAAAGTTATCAGTGTGTTCAAATAAAGTAGGTTTGTTACTTTTTTCACTAAGAGTTTTTTTTTAATAGGAGAAAAAAAGTTATCAGTGTGTTCAAATAAAGTAGGTTTTACTGAAATCAAGTTATTCTAATGCTGTTTACCAAATAATCATTTTTTCTGACCTTGTAAAATTTAAACATCACTTTTTGATTTTATCTCAAATATAAAATGTGTATCTCTTTATTATTAATATCTGTGCTAACTAAATTATCTTTCATGAAACAAAGTCCATGCCATAATTTATAGAACACTGAGTGTTAGGTAACAATGATAATTTTAATGACAAATTATAAATGCCTTTTACATTATCTAATAAACGTATACCAAAATTTATTTTCTTTTACAGCTATATTTTCATTTTCATTTTGATCTCTATGATAGTATTCAGGTCACCAATTCAATAAATAGTTTTATTGAGGGTTTTCTTCAAAAAAATTTTTGGTGATTTTTCAATAACTCCTTTGGATTCATTTATGATCTTCCTTTTCACACTTATTTATATCCATGTTCCTAATCCTTAGAAACTTTTAAAAATTTCTGATCCTGAGCTTCACTTCAAAACAAATCAAGATAACTGGGAACAGGACTAGAATCCAATACTAGAGTGGACTATTTCCTTCTTCAAGGGATCTTCCCAATTCAGGAATTGAACCTGCATCTCTTGCATCTCCTGCATTAGCAGGCAGATTCTTTACTGCTGAGCCACCTGGGAAAACAGATTTATTTTTAAGATGCCACTATTTCCAGGATAATTAAAAGGGCACATATTCATCTAAGAGTGGTTTTCTTAACAGTATAACCAGAGAGCAACAAAAATATATTTTGACAAAACATTGTAACTGAATTAGCTAAAAGGGAAAAAAATGTCAATTAAACTTAAATAGAAAACAAGAAAATCATCACATAAGAAGGATATGTAGCTGATGATTTTTAGGTCAAAACTACACATGTTTCTTGAACATGTCCATGTTTACTATTTACCTCAGGTAGGTAAATAGGTAGGTAGACTGAAAAAAAATCAATGGTAAGGAAGAAAACTCATAGCATTTCATTATATAAGCACTCCGGAAAAACAACATAAAGAGGAAGAACAAATGTGGACATACAGGAGGAAAATAAATAGACCAAAATGTGTTGGAACGCCTTACATTTCAAGTATGCTACTATTTTCTTTTTTGGATCCTCCATGGTGTTGGCCTAAAATGAATTTATGCAACAGCTGTTCTGCTAAAAGACTGGGTTAAAAAATAGAATGCCAAACCTATACAAATTAGTGGTGTGTACCCAAGTTGCTTTTTTTTTTTTTTTAATTTTTGACATAAACAAGGCAGCATACATTGAAGCCATGGTATATGGTATATGTGTATTTCTAATGGCCACTTTCATCCTGTGGAAATGTGGGCTATCTATTGTCAGTCTCATCAAATAAATGTCAAGCATCCCAAAGGCAGAGACCACGTCTTATCTGTTTTATATCTCTGAAACAAGCGATGCCCAACACACAACAGAAGCTCAATAAGAGCTCTCTAAAAAGAAATACAACCCCTGCCCAACATTGCTGAGACCAGTCTGCTCCAGCAACAACAGACTGCAAACTGAGAAATCAGGGACTTAGATAACTGTCCTGATTCATAAGACAGAAGTTTGGATTAAGTTATCCTTAAGATTTCTACTCACTCTAGAATTTTGCCCCTTATTTGTAGACATCAATTTAATCTGCATTATGAGAAATTGGTAGTGGTAAAGTGTCCGCCTGCCAGTGCAGAAGATGCAAGAAACATGAGTTCAATCCCTGGATTGGGAAGGTCCCATGGAGTAGGAAATGGCAACTCACTCCAGTATTCTTGCCTGGGAAATCCCACAGACAGAGGAGCCTGGTGGGCTACAGTCCATGTGGTCACAAAAGAGTTGGACGTGACTGAGCAACTGAGCACAACAATGAGAAATTAATATTGAGATAACCCCTATTATAGGTTTTTGATATTGATACTTATTGGAATTTTCAGTAGCTAAAGGCTAGAGAAAAGCAGCTTTAGAAATTCTTTACATTCTTTTTTCCACTAACAAAATCCCATTACAAACCTGAAAATAGAGATTGCACAGCCAGTGGTCCAGGTCCAAGCAAATCAGATCTTCAGTTTTCCTGAAGCTGTCGACTTTCTGATCATAATGTCCTCGGAGAAGCGGACACTTGAATTTTCCTTCCACCACATCCATGCTGCTATCATACAAAGGGAAGGTTGCCCAGCCCACAACCTGGTGGACATAAGTATATTTCCCATGAAGGAGAAAGAGTTCAAACAAGAAAGCCATGCCAAGTTTCACATCCTTCTTAGGCGGGAGTACCTAGGACAGATATGAGGACAAGGGAAGATTGGAATACTGGTATTTAGAAACATATCACAGTCAGTGATGCCTACAGATCATTTAGAGTTAAGAACTGCTTTGTCTCTGGAAAAGAAAATGGCAACCCACTCCAGTATTCTTGCCTGGGGAATCCCATGGACAGAGTAATGTAGCAGGCTACAGTCCTTGGGGTCACAAAGAGTTGGACACAACTCATTGACTGAGTACGACCATGACAGAGTTGATTTGTACTGTTATTGTTCATCCTTAAAAACACAGCACTGATGCACTTACATAAATAATGGTTATAGGCCAAGGTAATTGAGCAAATATACCATCATGAAAATAAGACCCAAAAAACAAGACAGACTCTACCCTGCCAGTTCTAGATTCTGCCTCGTATGAGTCTTAGGACTCAAACCTGTAATATGCTAACTAAAGAGGTACACTGTGCTTTCAGTTCTTTTTGCTTGAGCTGGTATCTCTTCTGTTTAACTATTTCTGTCTTTTGTCAATTCAGTTGCTCAGTCACGTCTGACTGTTTGCAAACTCATGAACTGCAGCACACCAGGCTTCCCTGTCCATCAACTTCTGGACTTGCTCAAACTCATGTCCATCTAGTCAGTGATGCCATCCAACCATCCCATTCTCTGTCGTCCCCTTCTCCTAACTTCAGTCTTTCCCAGCATCAAGATCTTTTCAAATGAGTCAGTTCTTTGGACCAGGTGGTCAAAGTATTGGAGTTTCAGCTTCAGCATCACTCCTTCCAATGAATATCCAGGACTGATTTCCTTTAAGATTGACTGGTTTGATCTCCTTGCAGTCCAAGGGACTCTCGAGAGTCTTCTCCAACATCACAGTTCAAAAGCATCAATTCTTCAGCCCTCAGCTGAAGAGTTATGGTCCAACTCTCACATCCATACATGACTGTTGGAAAAACCATAGCTTTGACTAGACAGACCTTTGTTGGCAAAGTAATGTCTCTGCTTTTTAATATGCTGTCTAGGTTGGTCATAGCTTTTCTTTCAAGGAGCAAGCGTCTTTTAACTTCATGGCTGCAGTCACCATCTGCAGTGATTTTGGAGCCCAAGAAACTAAAGTCTGTCACTGTTTCCATTGTTTCCCCATCTATTTGCCATGAAGTGATGGAACCAGATGCCATAATCTTAGCTTTTTTAATGTTGAGATTTAACCCAGCTTTTTCACTCTCCTCTTTCACTTCCATCAAAAGGCTCTTCAGTTCCTCTTTGCTTTCTGCCATAATAGTGGTGTCATTTGCATATCTGAGGTTATTGATATTTCTCCTGGCAATCTTGATTCCAGCGCAGCATTCTGCATGATGTACTCTGCATGTAAGTGAAATAAGCAGTGTGACAATATACAGCCTTGACGTACTCCTTTCCCGGTTTGGAACCAGTCATTGTTTTTGTTGTTGTTGTTTTTTTTTTTTTGCCTGACATTTATCTTTGTATCATTGGTGTATCCAGCACAAGTGCTTTGACCAGAAGAAATGCTTTAAAAAAAAAAAGAAAATGGTTAAACAATCATATGCCAGAGAAACTAATCCTATGCAGAATGATAGCTTGAAGTACTATTACAAGGTCTACCTTTTCAAAGAAAAATAGTGTCCCATTTAATTTTGTGACTACTATGAATTTCAGTTGACACTAGAATGCACATCATTGTGTAAGCAATTTGTCAGTGCTAAATAAATAGTGTTAGGCCTAAAGATGGACAGAACCATTGGATCAACCAAGCCACCACTCATGTCCCCGGACAAGAGATGGAGCCCATTCTTCAGCCTTTAAAAAAATTTTTAGGCAAGTGTAAGACAGAGGGTGAGATGGCTGGATGGCATCACTGACTCTATGGACATGAGTTTGAGTAAACTCCGGGAGATGGTGATGGACAGGGAAGCCTGGCGTGCTGCAGTGCATGGGGTCGCAAAGAGTCGGACATGACTGAGCGACTGAACTGAACTGAACTGAAGACATGAATCATCTATTTTTTTTAAATAGACTATAGCCTATTTTTTTTATTCTCTATTTTATTTTATTTATAAATGGGCAAAGATAGGGACTTCTCTAAGACTATTTTATAACAATATATTTAACCAAAAGTGTGTAGGGATATTTTGTATGATTTGTGTAAGTATTCCAAGACTTGGTTTATGTTTAAAATGAAGCAGAAGCATCTGTTGAAAAATGCCATAACCCTGTGGCAGCTGCTATTAAACCATTAACAGGATCAGGTTTCATTTAAACCAGATTTACCATTTTCTACAACAGCCCATGGGAGAGCTAAAAACATTAGGCACAAATTACTGACAAAAGAGATTCTTAATCAAGCCATACTTTTCATTTGGCTAGTTGGCTGTGAGTAACCTCGTGATAAGAGAATAAAAGCTAAGTGATGCAGAGGAGGAAAAAGGAAGTCAGAAACCTGTTTCCGACCATCGTTTAAAAATGAAGCCGAAATGATGCTATTATAGTAATTTCATCAGTTTTATCCCTGCATTTAGAAGTGAAAACTAATGCCTTCTTATACTAACCTGATCTTACTCAGTGATATGTTCAAAACAGATTAAGAAGTTACTCACTACTGACCCAATTCTATCATCAATTTTCCTGTGGTCTTCGGCAAGTCACTTCTTTTTTTTGTATCTTACTTTCCATGCACTCAAATGTCTTCACCCATAAAAAAACAAAATTATAAGCATCTTCCTCATAGAGGTGATGCACTTGTCAGCTTGTATAACGAATATAAAAATGCTCATAAAATGTGAATACACACAATTATTATTACTGTCTGTCTTAAGACTTTATCCCAACTATTTCTATGACTCAGATTACAGTTTATTTTCATACAGGAGAAAAGAGCATTTTAAGACTGATTGAACCTCATCAGATAAATACGTAAAGCACAAGTAACATTTTGTGCACAAGAAATAGTTCTAGGCTCCCAAGCATAACCCGAACACCTGGTGCAAAACATCAGGCACCATCGTGTCACCTGTAACAACACAAATAAGAAGCCAGGCTTTGGGCACTAAAGAAACTCCATTTCAGCCTATTTCACAAGATAGAGCTGTCATGTGAAATTACCCTGATGATCCCCTCCTCCAAAAATAAGTATTCAACTAAGACAAAACCTAGTCACTGATAATGACTGAAGAAGAGGATCAGAGCCATATGTTACCACATACAGGAATTTATCTGACAGCAGCGGTCATGTTAATCTTTCATTGCCTTTCTCATGCTGTATGTTATAGGAGAGACCTTTTGCCCAGTAATGTGTAGCTTGGGACTCATTTGTTTCCTCCATGGCAAGAAAGGATCACTAAGTTTCATTGTATCTCTCAGAGGATCCTTTCCATAAACCTGAGTATTTCCACAGCCCTCCTACGAGGTAGACTTCTTCACAGGTGGGAACCCGCCTGCAATGTGGGAGATGTAAGAGACACAGATTCAATCCCTGGGTAGCTAAGATCCCCTGGAAAAGGAAATGGCAACCCACTCCAGTACTCTTGCCTGGAGAATCCCATGGACAGAGGAGCCTGGCAGGCTCCAGTCCATATGGTCGCAAAGAGTTGGACATGACTGAAGCAACTTAACACGCCTATGATGCTATGCTTCCTTATTTTTCTGTAGCTTTGTCACTGAATACTTATAATAAGGGAAATAAATGGATCGGTCTGCCCCCAACTATCAGTACTATCTCATCATGAAAGCCCTAGTAGTTGGAGGTCATGATTTTCTCTTTATTTTCTGTGTACCATCAAGGGCATTCTTTTTGAAGGAAGACACAGTACAGGGTGAATTTCACTGCGAAACATAAAGGCAATGCATTTGATCTTCCATATTATAGAAGATGCATGTGAAAGGAGAGTGGAGAACAAGCAGAAAAGAAACAAATGAGAATTTGGAAGCCTGAAGTTTGCATGGAAGATTGGAAGAGAAAGCAAAATTCTTTCCACTTGGACACCAAATACTTTTAAATTGAAGCAACTCAGAAAGGATTAGGGAAGTCTTACAAAATGATGAAAATGCACATTGATGAAGTATTTTTCAATTTTCTGGATTTTCTGAAATATTTGGAATGACTATTGTTTTCATACTAAGAAAAAGTTATTTTTAAAAAAAGATAAAGTAATTTCAAAAATATTTCTTCAAAGTTCTTCTTCTTAAGATGGAGGCAGCTATAAATGACCATAATTCTTACTGTAATGAAGAAAAGATTTCAATTAAATTACAAAATTGTGTATATTTCTGAGCTCCTTGGGGAACTTTGGACATAAAGAAATTTAGGAGAGACTGAATCTCAGGATAAACCCTTCATATATGAGTTAGGACTAGAAGTACCTTTAATCTCAGGGAACAGGCAAGGGAGCAAGTCTGTCATTGAGTGAGAGACTTTGCAGGTAAAGGAAAAATTGCTGAACTTTTAACAATCTGGACTGATGTGGAATATTGAATGCAAGTAAGCCACTGAAGTGTTGGGGGTTTCTTACCAGAAAATAACAAAGATTGACATTCCCTGCTCTGTACTAACTCATATCCAGTCTTTTTTTTTTTTTAAGATGCATGAACACTGATGATTTACTTTTTAAAATAATTTTATTTTTCATTGTGCTGTATCTTCATTGCTGAGTGGGCTTTTCTCCCGTTGCGGTGAGTTTTCATTGTGCTGTATCATCTTCATTGCTGAGTGGGCTTTTCTCCCGTTGCGCTGAGTGGTGGCTACTCCCCAGTTGCAGTGCGTGGACTTTTCATCGTGCTGGCGCCTCTTGTGGAGCACGGGCTCTAGCAAGCCCTGGCTTTAGTACTTGCGGCACACAGGCTCAGGAGTTGTGGTTCCCACCCTCTAAAGCACAGGCTCAGTAGGTGTGGTGCACAGGGTTAGTTGCGCTGAGGCATGGGGGATCTCCCTAGATCAGGGCTCAAACCTGTGTCTCCTGCATTGGCAGGAAGATTTTTTTTTTTTTTTTTTTTTTTTACCACTGAGCCACCAGGGAAGTCCTGACCACATCCAGTCTTAACTACTGTATAAATATAATTATTCCATCAAAATAGCTTCAGAAACATAGTTCTAAGTCACTGGATATAAAATCAAAATTCTAGTGGCTCTTTTGTCAGTGGCTCATTGGTGAAGTATCCACTTGCCAGTGCAGGAGACATAAGAGATTCAGGTTCTATCCCTGAGTCGGAAAGAACCCCTGGAGGAGGGTATGGTACCACACCAGTATTCTTGCCTGAAAAATCCCATGGATAGAGGAGCCTAGCAGATTATAGTCCATGGGGTCGTGAAGAGTTGGACACAACTGAAGCAACTTAGCACACACGTAAGCATGATAAAGTCAATAGTAGAGGAACATCTGAATATGCACATAACCTGCACTTCTGTAGACAAACAGAGTACCCAGTAATACTTGAGTTGTTTGTGGTAGGTCTGCAATGACGCAGCTTGGACATGATGCTTTGGTTGGAATTCTTACAAATGCATCTTCAATGGTTCTGACTTTATATATCTGTCACCTCAGTCCCAGTTGCTCAATCCTGCCCCATGTAATTCTTTCTCTCATTTAAAAAGAAATCTATATGTCCTTGTGGGTTAAAAGCATGGGCTTTGGCATCATACAAACATGAGATCAAATCCCAGTTTACCACTTAAAGAAGTAACCTACCATCTTAGGATGGATCTTGGTTTCACCATGTACAAAGTGCTGGGAAGCGGGTGGAGGAGGGACTGGGGGGAAAGGACAGCGGTGATGAAAAGGAGGTGGCAGGTAGGGAGAAGGGGAAGAGAACAAAATGATGTCTTTGGAGACTCATATTCTGTAAGGAATAAGCGTAGTCATGAAAATAAATAAGTGTATTTAGTTTGCATTAGAAAACAGCAAAGTGTTCTATTTGAGGCAAACAATTCTGGACAGAGGCGTACAGGGTAATCTAGGTTATCTAGTGAGAGTTTAATAGCGCCATTTTATTTTCCCTTCCATTCCCTCAGCCAAGATAAATAAATAGACAAATTAGCACTAATCCCCTGTCTTTGTGCTTGCAGGATGAAAGAAAGTAATTATTCTTGGAAACTTATCTTGGCCTGAGGATCAAGGACAGAGGTTGGTAACAGCTCTAACTCTCATAGCTTCTGCATAGAAGAAGAGAGAAAAATCTTACACCTACACCATTGGAAAACCAGTGCTTTGTGTGCAAATGTAATAGCTCCAGTTCCCTGTTTTAGAAACTGTTGTGTTTTTTTTTAGTTTCTTAATCCTAACAGTAGAGTATCAACTATTCATCTGTTGTTATCGCTTAGCCGCTAAGTTGTGTCCCACTTTGCAACTCCACGAACTGTAGCCCACCAGGCTCCTCTGTCCATGGGATTTCCCAGGCAAAAATACTGGAGTGGGTTGCCTTTTCCTTCTCCAGGGGATCTTTCCAACCCAGAGATCGAACCTGTGTTGCCTGCACTGGCAAGTTGATTCTTTACCACTAAGCCACCAGGGGAGCTCTCATCTCTATTGAAAGTTGACTAAATGCAAGGTACTTTTTAAATCACTTTGTCTTTATGAACTCAATCACTATGATAATTGTACAAAGTAGATCCTGTTGTTTACTCCATGTGACAAGTGATGCCCTGAGGCAAAGAGAACTGGGGCAAGGTCACACCCAAGGTCACACAGAAAATAGGTGTAGAGGGTAGAGCTGGGATTTGATTCCTGGCAATGAGCTCCAGAGCCATTCATGCTGTGCTTCCTGAGTGTTGGAGGTGAGCATCAGAGGGCCTACCTTGGATTCCTGGTGAAGAGGCTCTGGACCACTTCTCTAAACCCTATTTCCTGTCCCCCGTGATCCCTACAGACTAAGGAGCTGGGCTCTCCCCCACATGTTTCTCTGTATTCAGCCTGTTCCCTCCATCATTGTTCCCACTGGGTTCAGCCATCAAAAGCAGACCCAGAGCTTATCAAGGGAAAACATGCTTCCTCCAACAGAACTCCATCATCCCAGCACCCTTAACAACTTCATCTTCCGGGATCCTTAAAGAATGAGTCTTTCGGAATATATATATGTATTTACAAATGCAAATGCCTATATGTTTATATATATTTATAAATATGAATGCTATATGTTTATTTGTTCATTTAAATATAATTTGTATATTATTTATTTATATAAAATTTATATTATTTATTTATATATATGTGTATAAACACATATGGACTTCCCTGGGGGCTCACTGGTAAAGAATCCACCTCCCAGTGCAGGAGAACCGGGTTCCATTCCTGGGTTAGAAAGATACCCTGGAGAAGGAAATGGCAAACCCACTCCAGTGTTCTCGCCATGGACAGAGGAGCCTGGCGGGCCACAGTTGATGTGGTTCCAAAGAGTCGGACGCAACTTAGCAACTAAACAACAACAAACAATTGTGTATATAACTGAATCGCTTTGCTATACACCTGAAACTAACACGACATTGCAAATTAACTATAATTTTAATATAAATATGAGTCCGAGTGTTAGATTCATCAGGTAGCTTACAAATTAGTAATTCTGAAATAAAAATCTCCCTACAATGAGATTAGAGGTCTATGATCTCTCAAACCTACAGTCCCTGAATCTCATTTTGTGATTTCTTAAGAACAAATTTAATTATTTGGGAAACATTCACAATCGTGCAGTGATGTCCTCAAGGACCATCTAGGTTTGTGTGAGAATTACCCAAAGGCATTTGTTTGAAATGCAGACTTCTAGGGCCCATTCTCGTCCTTAAATCAATAAGTCTGAGGTGAAGCTTGGGAATTTTGATTTTTACAGGCAGGGTAAGGTAATAGTGATTCACATGGTCCTTCAGAAGAGACTTTGAGAATCAATGTCCAATATAGATACCAAGACAAGACAGGTTCGTGTGTCCTTGATCACATGTCTAATTGACTTCCGCAGCTCAGGGCAACCACAATTCTGTCTGAGATCAAACTGATTCATACCTGAATAATTACTGGCTAAAAAATATGGCCTTGCCACCATTTTCCATCAAACATGACTGAAATCAAGAGGAAATATATGGCATGTCATCTCATTACATCGCAATTCCATTACCTGACCTCAACCTCAATATGTCATAACTCATCTCTTCACATGCTACTCAAATGTTCAACTAAGAATATTTCACTCTAGGGAGATGGCAAAATCTAATTGAATATTTTAATTTAGAAAATTTAGTTCTGGGATTTCTCCCCCCATATTCCGCCCCCCCTTTTTTTTTGACTGTGAAAACAAAAAGTTAAATTTTCTTTTCAGTTTCTCCTTGTTAGGCAAAAGATAGATTTTTCCCTTCATTGTCCCTGAGAGTTGAAGACATTGGGGAAAAATTGGGCACAGCCCATTACTTTTACAAACCCCAGTGACTGAGCCTCAATGCACAAAAAGATGGCATTTCTGAACATCTGCAGCCTGATTAGATCAAAGACCAACAAATTAACCACAAATGGTTTTACAAGGAACAGGCAAATACATCATTTGGAAAGGATAAAATTTTTGGCAATAATTGCTAATCAACACTTTCCCTTTGGGAAACCCACATGGTACCAAAGATATATCTGGCGATAATATTAATGCCTGTGCAGCATCTTATATTTTACAAAGCTCTTACATGCACATTATAACGTTTGATCTGCATGTCAATGTGGTTAATATTAGCCCATTTTACAGGTGATTGAAAAAAGATTTAGACAAGTAATGATTTGTTCATGTTCTCCCAGCTACTAACATTATTGATTTGACTATGTCAAAAGCCATATCCAAATTTATGCTTCCTTTCATTCAGTCATTCATTCACACACATTTATTAAAAGCCCATTTATATTTCAGCAAATATCTCTTTTTGGTATTACTCAATGCCAAACAAATGTAAAAGGAGAACCATTTTAATGAAACTACGCAACCACACCCTTGCTGCTTACCAGGTAGCTCAGTGGTAAAGAATTTGCCTGCCAATGCAGGAGGTGCTAGTTCAATCCTTGGGCCAGAGAAAATACCCTGGAGAAGGAAACAGCAACTCACACCAGTATTCTTGCCTAGGAAATCTCATGGGTGGAAGAGCCTGGTAGGCTATCATCCATAGGGTCCCAAAAGAGTTGGACATGACTTAACAACTAAATGACAACTTCAGCAACAGTTTTAGGCACTGATGATAAAAACAATTAAACAAAACTTCTTTTTCTTTTTGAGCTACAATCTGGTGGGGGAGAAGACAAGTAATAAGATGATATCAATAGTGATAAATGGTCTACTTGATCACTAAGGATATTAGAATAATAAAAGGAAATTAGAGATATACTAGAAAATGACCAGAGGAGGAGCTATTTTATTAAGAAAATCTTGTCTCAGGAAGGGGCACTTGACCTTGGACAGCAGTGTCAAGGCTAGAGGAGGAACCTCATGGCCAGAAGCCACCTTTAATACAGTGACCTTATAATAAGAATGAGCTTGGTCTGTTCAGAGAAGAGAAAGTGAAACTCGAATGAAACACACAAGCAGAAAAGCCACATGCAAGGAAATTAGAAAGGAGGATGGGAACCAGATCACGTAAAGCTTGGAGGGCCAGGTAAGGAATTTGGATTTTTAGCCTGAGTGTAATGGATCCACTAGGGGAGCTTAAGCAGGGGCCTGACATGCTTTGCAGTCTACTAGACATGCTTTGCAATCTTCTAGATTGACCTTTATTGGTGCTTGAACTTAGTGATTTTTTGTTTGTTTGCACATAAATCCTTTTCCTGCCAACCACTAGAAGCTCTGAGAGCCCCATCAGTTCAAAGCCATTGACTACTGTCTGGTACATGCATGAGGCAGATGGATAGGAAAAGATAGCCAGCCTTGTTCTTTGCAATTACAAGACCATGTGACCTTGGAGAAATTCTTTACCCTCGTCAACCCTTTGTGACTTCAATCAGTGTTCATAAGAGAATTAGTGCCTTAAAAGTCATTGTAAAGCATTTTGTATAGATGTTGAAATATTAAAACTTATTCCCTCTGAATGTGAGTGAGTTCAAATATAGAAGCAAGTTCCTCCTCTTTAGAGAATTCAAAATGATTTGATTGTTGAATTGCATGCAAAGTGAACAAGAACTACTATTTGGTAACTAGGGCATTCTGAACCCTGAATAAATCAGATGTGAACAGATGTAGAGAACAGACACAAAAGGACAAAGGTGGATTTACGGCATTTCAGCAGCATTTCCAATAAAATGAAGAATGTGCATCTGCATAAAATACCAAATTGTTTAAAAAGTTAAAACACTTTTCAACTATCAGATCAGATCAGTCGCTCAGTCGTGTCTGAGTCTTTGCGACCCCATGAATCGCAGCATGCCAGGCCTTCCTGTCCATCACCAACTCCCAGAATTCACTCAGACTCACATCCATCGAGTCGGTGATGCCATCCAGCCATCTCATCCTCTGTCGTCCCCTTCTCCTCCTGCCCCCAATCCCTCCCAGCATCAGGGTCTTTTCCAATGAGTCAACTCTTTGCATGAGGTGGCCAAAGTACTGGAGTTTCAGCTTCAGCATCATTCCTTCCAAAGAAATCCCAGGGTTGATCACCTTCAGAATGGACTGGTTGGATCTCCTTGCAGTCCAAGGGGCTCTCAAGAGTCTTCTCCAACACCACAGTTCAAAAGCATCAATTCTTCAGCACTCAGCCTTCTTCACAGTCCAACTCTCACATCCATACATGACCAATGGAAAAACTATAGCCTTGACTAGACGAACCTTTGTTGGCAAAATAATGTCTCTGCTTTTGAATATGTTATCTAGGTTGGTCATAACTTTCCTTCCAAGGAGTAAGCATCTTTTAATTTCATGGCTGCAGTCACCATCTGTAGTGATTTTGGAGCCCAGAAAAATAAAGTCTGACACTGTTTCCACTGTTTCCCCATCTATTTCCCATGAAGTGATGGGACCAGATGCCATGATCTTCATTTTCTGAACGTTGAGCTTTAAGCCAATTTATTCACTCTCCACTTTCACTTTCATCAAGAGGCTTTTAAGTTCCTCTTCACTTTCTGCCATAAGGATGGTATCATCTGCATATCTGAGGTTACTGATATTTCTCCTGGCAATCTTGATTCCAGCTTGTGTTTCTTCCAGTCCAGAGTTTCTCATGATGTACTCTGCATATAAGTTAAATAAACAGGGTGACAATATACAGCCTTGACGAACTCCTTTTCCTATTTGGAACCAGTCTGTTGTTCCATGTCCAGTTCTAACTGTTGCTTCCTGAGCTGCATACAGATTTCTCAAGAGGCAGGTCAGGTGGTCTGGTATTCCCATCTCTTGAAGAATTTTCCACAGTTTATTGTGATCCACACAGTCAAAGGTTTTGGCATAGTCAATAAAGCAGAAATAGATGCTTTTCTGGAACTCTCTTGCTTTTTCCATGATTCAGCGGATGTTGGCTATCTGATTTCTGGTTCCTCTGCCTTTTCTAAAACCAGCTTGAACATCAGGAAGTTCACGGTTCACATATTGCTGAAGCCTGGCTTGGAGAATTTTGAGCATGACTTTACTAGCATGTGAGATGAGTGCAATTGTGCGGTAGTTTGAGCATTCTTTGGCATTGCCTTTCTTTGGGATTGGAATGAAAACTGACCTTTTCCAGTCCTGTGGCCACTGCTGAGTTTTCCAAATTTTCTGGCATATTGAGTGCAGCACTTTCACAGCATCATCTTTCAGGATTTGAAAGATCTCAACTGGAATTCCATCACCTCCACTAGCTTTGTTCATAGTGATGCTTTCTAAGGCCCACTTGACTTCATATTCCAGGATGTCTGGCTCTAGGTGAGTGATCACACCATCGTGATTATCTGGGTCATGAAGATTTTTTTGTACAGTTCTTCTGTGTATTCTTGCCACCTCTTCTTAATATCTTCTGCTTCTGTTAGGTCCATACCATTTCTGTCCTTTATCCTTGGAATAGGGAATGAAGCAGGGCAAAGACTAATAGAGTTTTGCCAAGAAAATGCACTGGTCATAACAAACACCCTCTTCCAACAACACAAGAGAAGACTCTACACATGGACATCACCAGATGGTCAACACCGAAATCAGATTGATTATATTCTTTGCAGCCAAAGATGGAGAAGCTCTACACAGTCAGCAAAAACAAGACCAGGAGCTGACTGTGGCTCAGACCATGAACTCCTTATTGCCAAATTCAGACTGAAATTGAAGAAAGTAGGGAAAACCACTAGACCATTCAGGTATGACCTAAATCAAATCCCTTATGATTATACAGTGGAAGTGAGAAATAGATTTAAGGGCCTAGATCTGATAGAGTGCCTGATGAACTATGGAAGGAGGTTCGTGACATTGTACAGGAGACAGGGATCAAGACCATCCCCATGGAAAAGAAATGCAAAAAAGCAAAATGGCTGTCTGGGGAGGCCTTACAAATAGCTGTGAAAAGAAGAGAAGCGAAAAGCAAAGGAGAAAAGGAAAGATATAAACATCTGAATGCAGAGTTCCAAAGAATAGCAAGAAGAGATAAGAAAGCCTTCTTCATCAATCAATGCAAAGAAATAGAGGAAAACAACAGAATGGGAAAGATTAGGGATCTCTTCAAGAAAATCAGAGATACCAAAGGAACATTTCATGCAAAGATGGGCTCGATAAAGAACAGAAATGGTATGGACCTTTTCAACTATAAGGCAGTCAATACTCATCTATTTGAAGTCTGCCATGTGTCTCATTAGAAGTTTTAAGTTTATTCATTCATTTAAAAAAATACTTATCAAGACACATTTCTAGGTGGCAGAGATTCAGCAGTGAACAAAACAGACACCAGTCCCTACTCTCAAGAAGTTTACATACTAGTGCTGCCAAATATATTTAAGATTAAGTGACCACCTGTCAGTATCATGTAATACAGCAGCCTCATGCCCAAGTGAGGCTGGTAAAAATTGAATTGATTATTCAATTGCATGCAGAGTGAACAAGAACTACTATTTGGTAACCAGGGCACTCCACTCTGAGTAAACCAGATGTGAACACATGTATAAAATAGACACAAAGGACAGAAGAATAGCCAGAAAAGAATGAGAGACTAGGCGTTAGAAACAGAAGTCTGGTAAAAAGAATATGAAGAAAATTATGGGAACTGATGAGTAGTTTACAGATTTAAAAAACCAACATATCAATTCTTGCTGCGTCCTTTAGGGCAGGTTGTGAAACTTTGTGTTTGGACTGTGGGGTCATTTAAACCTGGGTTTGGATCTCAGCTTTGAACATCTGGTCAAGTTCTCATCTCAAAAATCTGTTTCTCTCATCCTCAAAATGGATTTAACAATAGATTGCGTGGTGTGAAATTTGCACTTATTTGGGCATTTTAAACGCATAGTGATGAAACTGGCATAGTGCAGGCACTCAACACACATTACTCTTCCTTCCTGCCAGAGAATATGAGACAATGATAACCGGCTTTTTACACTGATGGCCCTGAAACCTTTCACATCACCTAGTAAAAAGGAATAGAGGCAAAAGAGCATTGAATAAATTTAATGGAAACTGAGTTTTCTTAGAAGAGAGAAATCAAGAATGGATCAACAAATATTTCTTGAAGGAACGCTTTGAAGGGCTCAAGAAATCTAACATAGCAAAAAGAAGAAAACATGCTACATAGAAGATTATTATAAATAAAAAACAATTATAGCTACTAGTTATTCCCTACATGTAACCCACTATACTGAGCAATCTGTACATCACATTATTTAATGCTCACTAAATCTTTACAAATTAGATATTAGATTCCCATTTTACAAACGAAGGAATTGAGGCCCAGGAGATTAAGTCATTTTCCAAAAGTATTGAATGCTAATAGCCAGGGCTATTCATTATGCATGGTAATAATCAATAATCAAAAAAAGCAGTCATGCTCAAGCTCTAGTTTTCCTAAGATCACTCCTTCCTATGAGTTATTAAAATCATTTCAATTCTTTGATATTAAATGTCACACAGAAAATAACCTCTTGTGAAATGTTGGGTTCATCATAGTTTAAGAATTAATACTTTAGGTCATTTTAATCAGTTTCTGATATATGTCGTTTTCAGAAAGCACTTCAGGGAAGAACTCTGGGAACCATGACTAATAATGACAAGAATGTGAACTATATTCTTCATATACATACTGGAATCTGAACATTACTTAAGTCCTTTACCATCTTAAGTATTTGGGAAGCTTTAAATAAAAAATAAATTTGCCTATTTCACTGAAATTGAGCATCCTTTTTTCAGGTATAAAACTCCAAACTTATTAATTTCATGGCTATATTTTAAAATGAGAGCCAGTACTAGCTAGATGACTACATGATAAGTGTCTCAAAAGTTCAAGAAAAGGCACTAAATTTTTCACGGTATTTGTGTTTCATTCTCAGAGTAATAAAAATATGCCACCCCTTTAATAATGAATAATAGATTCTCAGTTTGATTTACATGCATGGATTAAATGTCATGTTTGAAAAGTTGCCATTTTATTCATATTGGATTTCCCTCCAGTAAAACAAAAATGGTGCCCATCTCCTGCTATAACAACGATACCTTGCCACACTGAAGTGTAAATATTAACTGGTTGATATACTTCCTGGTGGCTCAGACGGTAAAGCATCTGTCTAAAATGTGGGAGACCTGGGTTCTATCCCTGGGTCGGGAACATCCCCTGGTGAAGGAAATGGCAACCCACTCCAGTACTCTTACCTGGAAAATCCAGTACTCTTACCTGGAAAATCCCATGGACAGAGGAGCCTGGTAGGCTACAGTCCATGGGGTCGCAAAGAGTCAGACAGGACTGCACGACTTCACTTTCACCTTCTTTGAGTGAGTGAGTGAAGTCGCTCAGTCGTGTCTGACTCTTTGCGACCCCATGGACTGTAGCCTACCAGGCTCCTCTGTCCATGGAATTTTCCAGGCAAGAGTACTGGATTTTCCAGGTAAGAGTACTGGAGTGGGTTGCCATTTCCTTCTCCAGGGGATCTTCCCGACCCAGGGATCGAACCTGAGTCTCCCGCATTGCGGGGCAGACGCTTTACTGTCTGAGCCACCAGGGAAGCTACTTCTTAAAGGGCTTCCTAGGTGGTGCTAGCAGCAAAGAACCTGCCTGCCAGCACAGGAAACTTAAGTGGGGCAGGTTCAATCCTTGGGTCTATAGGGAAGATGCCCTATAGAAGGGCGTGGCAACCCACTCCAGCATTCTTGCCTAGAGGATCCCATGGACATAGGACCCTGGTGCGGACAGGCCATAAGCTCGCAAAGAGCCAGACACAACTGAAGCAACTCAGCACACATGAGTGCATACTTCTTAAAATTCTATATACCCATGAAATAGCTCAATAACACAGCAAGCTGAAGCCAGGTTTTCTTAGACCTTATTTCAGTGAAGGCAAATTGATGTATTGAATTCTAAAAGGTTGAAGTTAGTCATTGTTTCTTCTTTCCCATTAAATCAAAGGACAATTCATTGTCACCAGTTCTTTAGGAGCCTTTACATTAGTTTTTTTAGGACCACCATAGCAAAGCTCCACTGACTGGAACACTTAAACAACAGGAACTTATTTTCTCAAAGATCTGGAAGCTAGAAGTCCGAAATCAACATGACGCCAGGATTGATTTCTTTGGAAATCTCTCTCCTTGCCTGTCTCCCTGTGTCTTCACGTGATCTTCCATGGCTTCTGTGTCCTAATCTCCTCTTCTTATAAGGACACCAGTCCTACTGGATTAGGATTTACCCCAGTGTTCTCAGCTACAGGTTTACCCCAGCTTCAAGTGGGCTTCCCTTGTACCTCAGTTGGTAAAGAATCTGCGTGCAATGCAGGAGACCTGGGTTCTATTCCTGGGTAGGGAAGATCCCCTGGAGAAGGAAAGAGCAACCCACTCCAGTATTCTTGCCTGGAGAATCCCATGGACAGAGGAGCCTGGCAGGCCATAGTCTGTGGGGTTGCAAGAGTCAGACACAGCTGAGAGATTGAACCACCATCGGTGTTCTCATTTTAACTTAACCTCTTAAAGAGACCTTGTCTCCAAGCATAGTCACAGTCTGAGGTCCTGGGATTTAAGACCTCAGCCCATGAATTTGGAGAGAACACAACAGTCTGTAAGAGGCCTCTACCTATCTGCTCCCACCTCCCACACCTTCCTTTGTACATACACACAGCATAACTCAAGGACCAGGCATTGCACACAGGAATCAAATGCCTTTTGGGTGAACCAACTTTGAATACAGATATATAATGGTTCTTTTTCTTTAAGCACACAAGACTAAATTTGCAACAGCTACCCAAGCAATTTGAGAGCCCTGACTTTATTTCTCCAACTCTCGATACAGTTCTTGGTCATTTGCCCAAGCATGCTCAATCATGTCTGATTCTGCGACCCCATGGACTATAGCCTGCCAGGCTTCTCTGTCCAAGGAATTCTTCAGGCAAGATTATTGGAGTGGGTTTTCCATTTCCTACTCCAGGGGTCTTCCCAACCCAGGGAACGAGCCCCCATCTCTTACATCTCCTGCATTGACAAGCAGATTCTTTACCACTGAATCACCTGGGAAGCCCAGTTCTTGGTCATCAGTGAAGTTCAGTTCAGTTCAGTCGATCAGTCGTGTCTGACTCTTTGTGACCACATGAACCTCAGCACGCCAGGCCTCCCGGTCCATCACCAACTCCCAGAGTTTACTCAAACTCATGTCCATCAAGTCGGTGATGCCATCCAGCCATCTCATCCTCTGTCGTCCCCTTCTCCTCCTGCCCTCAATCTTTCCCAGCATCAGGATCTTTTCCAATGAGTCAGCTCTTTGCATTAGGTGGCCAAAGTATTGGAGTTTCAACTTCAACATCAGTCCTTCCAATGAACGCTCAGGACTGATCTCCTTTAGGATGGACTGGTTGGATCTCCTTGCAGTCCAAGGGAACCTCAAGAGTCTTCTCCAACACCACAGTTCAAAAGCATCAATTCTTCTCCACTCAGCTTTCTTTATAGTCCAAGTCTCACATCCATACATGACCACTGGAAAAACCATAGCCTTGACTAGACAGACTTTTGTTAGCAAAGTAATGTCTCTGTTTTTTAATATGCTGTCTAGATTGGTCATAACTTTCCTTCCAAGGAGTAAGCGTCTTTTAATTTCATGGCTGCAATCACCATCTGCTGTGATTTTGAAGCCCCCCAAAATAAAGTCTGACACTGTTTCCACTGTTTCCCCATCTATTTGCCATGAAGTGATAGGACCGGATGCTGAGCTTTAAGCCAACTTTCTCACTCTCCTCTTTCACTTTCATCAAGAGGCTTTTTAGTTTCTCTTCACTTTCTGCCATAAGGGTGGCGTCATCTGCATATCTGAGGTTATTGATATTTCTCCCGGCAATCTTGATTCCAGCTTCTGCTTCTTCCAGCCCAGTGTTTCTCATGATGTACTCTGCACATGCTTGGTCATAGAAGGGGCCAAATAAGTTCCTCAGTTATCCATTGCTGCATAACAAACAATTCCAAATTCAGTGCTTAAAGCAATAACATTTTTCTATGTCTCCCCATTTTTCAGTCAGAAAACCAGAGCCAACTCAGCGGAGTAACCTGCTTACCCCACACAGTGTCGGCTGGCACCACTTAGTGTGATTCTACTATTACCTATATTCCTTTCCTAAGTTTTAAGTGATTACATACTTATTTATCAAACCCCAAATTACATATTTATTTCTCTCCTTTGTGTAGTTAGACAGCTATGACTAATGAAAGGAAGGTAAGTGTGTATGCAGGTAATGTGGTTCCAGAACAGGAATACATGCTTGCTGGAAATTAGACTTTGACATGTGTTTTTTTAATTCTCTGATTTTCTTTGCAAAGAGCTTACGTTGTCTTCTATAATCAGAAAGCCCAAAATGGCTATTTTCACTTGGAAATTTCAAAAATCGTCTGGACAAACTTCTTCCTGGCCTTTAAAATAATCAAGTTGACTGTTAACATCAACTGTTGCACTTGGGGAGGTCTCCAAGCATGACGAAGTACTCTGGAAATTTCTAGAAGGCACATCAGCAGGCTTTCATCTACCTTTCCACAGGAGAATGAGCAAGGTTAAGTTTGCTCATGCCTCAAGGAAGTCAATTTATGAGCTCACTTCTCTGTTTTGAAAATATTTACCTAAAATATTGTTTTTGTAGTTTAAAGAGGGGAGATAAGACTAAATAAACATGAAGTCATAAGACCACAAAATAATATTTATTTCCTTATTCACTACCAGTGACAGGTTCCCCGTATATAATTAATGTTAAAATGATATCTTTTTCTCTGAATTGATGTGTTTCTTCTCAATCAGATTTATTTCTATTTTAGAAACTACTAACACCAAGATGTGGCTCTTAAGATTATCTTAATATTGGACTGCAAGGAGATCCAATCAGTCCATTCTAAAGGAGATCAGCCCTGGGTATTCATTGGAAGGACTGATGCTAAAGCTGAAACTCCAGTACTTTGGCCACCTGATTCGAAGAGTTGACTCATTGGAAAAGACTCTGGTGCTGGGAGGGATTGGGGGCAGGAGGAGAAAGAGACGACAGAGGATGAGATGGCTGGATGGCATCACCAACTCAATGCACATGAGTTTAAGTGAACTCCGGGAGTTGGTGATGGACAGGGAGGCTTGGCGTGCTGCTATTCATGGGGTCGCAAAGAGTCGGACACGATTGAGCGACTAAACTGAACTGAACATTTCCTTGTAGTGTTCATTGTTGGTAAACTGAACTTATACGACTGTGAGGTAATTTGTGCATGCTCAATTGCTAAATTGTGTCCAACTCTATGCAATAGACTGCAGCCTGCCAGGCTCCCCTATCCATGGGATTCTCCAGGCAAGAATATTGAAGCAGGTTGCCATTTCCTTCTCCAGGGGATCTTCCCAAATCAGGGATCAAACCCAAGTCTCTTATGGCTCCTGCATTGGCAGGTGGATTCTTTACCACTAGCACGACTTGGGAAGCTATAGAGGGTGTTTGTAAATACTATCCAAGGAAATTATGTCATGTGC
Source organism: Bos indicus (assembly GCF_029378745.1). Lineage (NCBI taxonomy): Eukaryota > Metazoa > Chordata > Mammalia > Artiodactyla > Bovidae > Bos > Bos indicus. The sequence continues at coordinate 48,091,136 of NC_091782.1, read as the reverse complement.
TTGCTGTCTTCCTCAAGGAATCCTCAAAATTGCCACAATTTAATATAAGAACAGTTTTTGCCTTTAAACTAGTATTCATAAAATCTCATTATTCACACTGACAGGTGATTAAAAAAAAACATAGATGCACTTACGGAATAAAATGGGGTTAAGTACCATCAAAATCAAGTAATTTTTTTCCTCTTGTAACACAAACACTCAGTCCAAGACATGGTTTTATTTCCTGTGTGGTGTAGAGTAATGTGAAAAGTGAAATATATAGGCTTAAATTGAAGGAAACCATGGTCTTAATGGAATCATTACAGAAATTGCTCCAGAATGCTACATCCTTCCAGAAATAATAACTCTGTTATGTCAGCAAATTTGGAGTCAGCATGGGTTACCTGCTCCACACAAGGGGCCTGGTCATGTTGGTTAGACCTGCCTGGGGCTTAGCCCAACATGAGCGTCTGACCTTTCAGAAAATGTTTTAAATTCATTAATCAATGTTCTTTGCCTGCATTTTGCTGGTTTTGCTTTTTAACCTACTATTTATATCCTTTTTTAAGATGGCCCATCCCTGTACCAATGCAAATGAGAATTGTAAGCATAACAGTTCTGTCTAGTCATTAATGAAACATTCTTTGGGCCCAGATACTATTACCAAATCCACCATATGACTGGTGTCCTGTGGTCGTTGTTGTTTAGTCACTAAGTCATGTCCGACTCTTTCAGATCCCATGGACTGTAGCCCACCAGTCTCCTCTGTGCATGGAATTCTCCAGGAAAGAATAGTTCTTTGAATCAGTTCTAATGAGGTGGATGAAACTGGAGCCTATTATACAGAGTGAAGTAAGCCAGAAGGACAAACACCAATACAGTATACTAACGCATATATATGGAATTTAGAAAGATGGTAACGATAACCCTGTATACGAGACAGCAAAAGAGACACTGATGTATAGAACAGGCTTATGGACTCTGTGGGAGAGGGAGAGGGTGGGAAGATTTGGGAGAATGGCATTGAAACATGTGAAATGTCATGTATGAAACGAGATGCCAGTCCAGGTTCAATGCACGATGCTGGATGCTTGGGGCTGGTGCACTGGGACGACCCAGAGGGATGGTATGGGGAGGGAGGAGGGAGGAGGGTTCAGGATGGGGAACACATGTATAATTTTTTTAAATTAAAATTGAAAAAAAAAAAAAGAAATACAATTGAGAGCAGCAGTATTGCAAAAAATAATAATAATAAATAAATCATACTATGCATAGAAAAAAAAAAAAAGAATACTGGAGTGGGTTGCCATTCCCTTCCAGGAGATTTTCCCCACACAGGGACTGAACCCAGGTCTCCTTCATTGCAGGCAAATTTTTACCATCTGAGCCACTAGGGAAGACTGTCCCTCCTGTCTGCATAGAAATAAATGACCATCTTTCCCTGTTTAACATAAGTAAGATGTCTTGAGCTCTCAAACAACCGTATGAAGCCAGTTTCTCCTGTTCATGGAGAAATGACCCTGACTTCAGCTTGTATTTGGAAAGGAATGACATAAATATTATCGGTTATATACACAAACACATTTGTGTGTTTTTGTGTTATCTGTTCCTACTACTGAAAAATGACACTTCTTTAAACCTTACTGTTTTAACTGTCAGTCTCCCAGAAACTGCCAGCAGAGTGACTGGCAGGCAGAACCGTGTGGTTAGCGGAAAAACTTGCTAGAACCCAGTGGAATGAGCAGAACTTTGAGCAACAGCATTTTTATTCTGAATTCAAACAGCCTCTGATGACTTCTCTTTCCTGTCAAGTTCTGGAGGTGTTGGTGCTTTGCTTGTTTGTGTTTTGTCCTGAATTTTTGCACTTTTCTTACATACGCTGCATGTGAAATAGCCCAGTATACCTCTTTGGGGATCCAGGATTTTGCTAGGTGATACCAAGGGATGGATGTAATTCACTGACATTTTGTCAGGCTGTTAAAGAATAAATTTTCCTTGGCTGTGGCAGGAGGTAATTATTTTGGTTTGTTTGCTTCTGACACAGGGGAAGAAAATTGGGGGTTGTTATTTCAACCATTCTAAGATACTCTGTGTTGTGTTTGGCAGGAAGGGAAGAAAGCATTTCACTATTGGAGGAATAAGCAGCTTCTGCTTTCCCCTATGGACCTGATGCACTTCTTAACGCTGTGCCCATTTTTTGACATCAGTCTCTTTGCGGCTTTGCTTCTTGTCCCCAAAGACATTCTTGATGACCTCTTTGTCCACTAAACCCTCCTGACATTTAATCTGTAGCACTCTCTGTGGGACTTCCCTGGTGGCTCAGCAGTAAAGAATGCAATGCAGGAGATGCCGGAAACACGGGTTGGATCCCTGGGTTGGGAAGATCCCTTGGAGAAGGAAATGGCAACCCACTCCAGTATTCTTGCCTGGAGAATCTCATGCACAGAGAAGTCTGATGGGCCACAGCCCATGGGATGGCAAAGAGTCGGACACAACTGAGTGACTAAGCATGCATGCAAATGTAAAACATCTACTTACGCAGATGCCTCTAGATAGCAAGCTCTTTGAATAACATATTCAGTAGCCCAGATCCAAGCTGTAAAAGGGTAGGTACTTAATTAAAATCTACCAGAAGAATGTAGTTATCCATTAGGTACTGGCTGGACCCTTTTTTAAAATTATTAACTAAAATCTTAGCTGTCACCACATTCCTGAAATTGCTCCCAGATAAATAGCAAGAACCAAGATCTCGGCTCATGGGCTGAACTGCACCTGCTGCCTTCTTATCACCTGTCCTCAAAGTCTGGTTCTACAGGGGAGAGGGCTCCCCCAGGGGGTAAGTCTTCTCCATGTCCTCCCTTGACTAATGCCTCTCACCTGCACCCCACACGTCTTAACAAGGCTTTGGGGGTCATTCATCAGAGAAAAAAAATGTTGATCAACATTGTTCTCAAGCCAAGGTTAATCCAAAAATTGTTCAAAATATGTGTTTATCACAGAAACAGACTCACACACTTACAGAACAAATTTTCCTCCACCAGAGAGGAAAAGCGAGGGGGCAGGCTAGTTAGGGAGTTTGAGGTCAACTTTTACACACAGCTCTATTTAAAATGGATAACCAACAAGGACCTCCCATACAGCACAGGGAACTCTGCTCAATGGTATACAGAGCCTGGATGGGAGAGGAGTTTGGAGGAGAATGGGTACGTGTGTATGTATGGCGGAGTCACTCTACTCTGTACATGAAACGATCACAACATTGTTAATCAGCTATACTCCAATATAAAATAAAAAGTTTAAATATATATATTTATAAGCATTTGTCATATGTATTAAAATGAAAGTCACCTGGAAAACGTTTATGGGCTTTTCCATCAGAGAGACAGAATAACGATAACGATAATAACCACAGAAACTTCTGAACTCTTACTGTGTATTGCCACTGTGCGTTTCCACAATCACCTCATTTTTTGTAATGCCTCTGGTGAGCAGATTTTTTTAACTCCTGTTTCACAAATGACTCGACCGAGGCTTGGTTCCTCAATGAATCTTGTCAGCCCTGGTGCCCCATGATACCTACACTGATTGTTACAATGTTCATCCGAATTAACGGTGTAAAAGGCCATTCTGTATTAGCAAAGTCTACTCTCAAGCCTGGCATCTCAAGCACCAGAACATGGTGAGGGTTCTAGGACGAACCCAGCCTCTTCCTTTCTTCTCTGTGGGCTGGAGTTCCCTGTCTTAGTCTGCCTGGTGCTGTTGCCTGAGAAAAAGCTAAGCTTATCCTCTCTGCTTCCAAAGGTGACTCAATGATCTCGAACCCCTCACTTCTCATCCTTGCATCCATGATCACTCTCTAATCTTAGTTAACCCTAGCTTCCTCCTCCAGCACTGTCTCCTCCAGAATTCCTTTGCTTGGTAAACACTTTCCCCTATATCCATAATCTATTTTCCAAACAACCTCCATCTTTTCTTCCTACCTAAAGCTGGATTCTCACTTGCAATCAATGTCCTCGGCTGCCTACCAAGGTATACACACAATTGCACACACACACAAAATACACGTTAGTGACCTCTTGGCATGTAACACAGAGCTTGGCTTATACCAGATGCTTATTGGGTATTTGCTAAATAATGAATGAAATTCTTTCTGTTTAGTGCACGAAGCTGAATATCTAAAACCATCTAAGGTGAAAAGCTGGACAGATAGTAATCCATGTGCAAAAAGACCAGCTTACCACATAAAGGCTTTCATGGAAAAATAGCCCCACATCATAAAAGTTTCCACCGTGCCTCACTGGGCGCGTCCTGGTCTTCAGCTGCTCCTCTGGGTTCCATTGCAAGACACAACCGCCTGGTTGACCAAGCAGGGACAATTTGAGGAGGTAGCAGCCTTGGGGCACCTTGTTCTTGAGACCCCTGATGCACTTCATCTGTACCTGAAGAGGCTGAGGTGACCGACTCTGCTCAACCTAAAGAAAAGACGGGTTTCTTGAATTTCTTGAATGATGCAGGAATTGAGTAAAACCACACAATTAGCCACAATGCGTTTCTCAGGGAGGGAAAAAGTAGACAATTATTTTTACTCAACCTGTAATTGTCAGGTATTAGCTGTGATAACAGAGGCGGACTACAGGAGATGTAATTAGGGGGTCAAAAGGCATGCCTACTGATTATGCGAGGGAAAGTTGAGCCAGTTCTTAAGCGTGGTATGTTAATGATCTGTGACATCAGAAACCACTCATCTATTATAATGAGATAGAATGGACAGGAAACTAACACTTCTGAAAGCCACACAGCAGGCCTCTTAAGGGATGGATGAACATGGACAGCAAGCTTGAACGGTGACAGCCCTCACCTCTCTCACTAATCACAGATCATGGGCCCCATTGATGAGTGATGTGCAAAACAGGTCAGGCTAACACCTCACCTGATCGAATGCTTGCCTTTAATTTCAACCTTGCCCCACAGGGTTCAACTGGAGTCTAAATAAATAAAGGGAGAAGAGCATTTCTATCTACTTCAGCCTAAAACTTGGCATGAACTGCATGTAACTAAATTATATGATAGAAGAATATTTTACGGCACATTTGAATTTCATTGCTTACCTTCAGCTGGGACTAAAGGGCCATTCATTTTTAGTAAATGCTGAAAAGTTGGTACAAACTGATAAGCTGTTTAATGTCCTGTTGCTTCAGATTACACAAAAATTAAACTGAGATTATTAATAACTCAAAAGTCATAAAGTCATGTTTCCTACCCTAATAGCCTTAAGGATAATTTGACCTTAAAGAATTCTCTATTACATTGTGCTTTAAGCAAAATTAATGTCATTTTTAGAAACAGGTTACTCTCCTGGCTACCGATGTTGGTAGCACCATCCGTTAATCTGCAGTTAACAGTAAAGCACTTTTTAATCCTGCCTAGACTTTATTTTCTGAGAGATAATATATATTTCCATACAGACAGTATGCTTCTGGAATCAAATCACAGTTAAGTAAACAATGAAAGTTGCTAAACTTCTTCTGCTTTTTTCATACAAGTCAGACTTAACCACTAATCAGAATAACAATTATTTTTTTGGTTTAATTATAAAATCTTAATTAACAATAAAGATTTAACCTTAGCATTTTCGTTGCCAAAAATATTTTAAAAATTAACACCGTGTGAATAAATAAGACAATCTCTTTAAACCTCAAGGCAGGATTACTGATGCAGGCAGACTGAGTTATTAAACACATTCTAAATTAAACGCCTCTATGAATTTTATACTGAAATATATTGTGATAGTTTTGCATGCCAAATGTGACATTTTGTATTTCAGATTCATCTTCTGTAGTAATTTTGGAAATGTCATACAAACAAAGATTTTGTCATTTACCAATGGAATTACTATGCATGGCCGCTTAGCCATCTTTTGCTGGCTCTCGTGGTTGTTTCAAGTCAGCAAGCCATAAAAAATCTTTATCTCTCTGAAACACAGCAATTTGGAAGATAATCGAATGGTGACTAGGGGGCAGAAATGCCAGTCTGAGGAATTATACCACAATCTCTCTTGCATTTACAACCTTCCTCAGAGCGAGTGTCAGCAGAGGAGAGAGAGGAGATGGAAAATTCATCAAATGTCAAGCCTTGTCTCATTTGCATGGTGGCAAGTCGGCCTCATTGTCTAGGGAGAACCCCGCCTGGCTCCATGGACCCAGTTTCGAGGAATTCCAGCGGCTTGGAACCTTTTAGCAATTCTATTTCAGCATAGAACCCTCCTCAGAACGAGTTATTAAGACTTGCTAGGGACGTCCCTGGAGGTCCAGTGGTTAAGACCTCACGCTTCTGCTGCAGGGGGTGTGGGTTCAAGCCCTGGTCGAAGAACTAGGATCCCACATGCCACAGGGCTGGGCCAAAAAGTAAAGGAATTAATTAATTTTTTAAAGACCTGCTAGAACTCTGTTTATCTAAAGGGTGGGCCTGCAAGAGGAAAGGCACAACAAGAAAGGGAGTCAATGAAATTGACCTTAGATTTAACTTCTGTACATCAGGTGGAAAAAGTCTCCGGAAACTCACCTTCCAGCAGGGCCAAGGCCACACCACTCCCTTTGACGGGTGGATTACTTCTGGGAGGGTACCGAGCTTGGCTACGCCACCTGCTTCACAAACATTTGGATCTGCAATTATTCCTTGACTTGTAGTTCTGTAGCAGGTACAGTAACAGGGGAAATGAAAAGAAGAGAAATTGATGATGGATTAGTGGAAAAGTTCGCCTTTGATACAACGCACAATCTGATGTATCCCTTGCACCTTTTCTCGGAATAACAAGAGTCAGAGAAACACCATGCCACAGTGGATTCAAGTAGGGTGGTGAGTCATTTTTTAAATGAAACCCTTTAAAATATGTGACTCTCTGTAAGAGGAGGGCATGGCAGCAGACTCCGGTACTCTTGCCTGGAGAATCTCATGGACAGGGGAGCTTGGCAGGCTACAGTCCATAGGGTCGCACAGAGTGGAACATGACTGAGGCGATTTAGCATACACGCATGCAAGCATTCCAATTCCTGGGCCAGGAAGATAACCTGGGGAAGAAATGTCAACCCACTCCAGTATCCTTGCCTGGGAAATCCCATGGACAGTCCACGGGGTCACAAAGAGTCAGACAAGACTTAGCAACTAAACAACAACATATGAGCTAAAGATCTTCCAACAATTAAAATATGACTTGTTTTGGAAAGCACCAGATCCAATACTTGATAAAATGTGTTACCACTTCCTTTTCTATCACCACCCCTTCAATCTTATGAACTGTTGGAGAAACCATGGGGAAGAATTATTTAAATAAGTGAATAGCTGATATGACATAATCTTTTTATTTTTTTCAATACAATGTCCAGAGATCAAAATCTATCCATGCATGCTAAGTCACTTCAGTCATGTCCCACTCTTTGTGACCCCATGGACACGTGGAGTCTGCCCGGCTCCTCTGTCCACGGGATTCTCCAGGCAAGAATACTGGCGTCTGTGTTGAATCTACTTCTCCTACGTCTCCTGCATTGGCAGATGGCATCTTTACCACTGGGCCACCTGGGAGGCCTTGAAGATCTATGTCTAGCTTCAAAATGTTCCCCAAGGGTTTCCTCCAATTAGCATTTACTGGCTTGAACTGAGGTTCTTCTTTGTCACCTCTTTCTTTTCCTTCTTTCTTTTTTTTTTTTTCAATCTTCACGATTCCTAACAGCCAGCATTTCCAAATTCATTTGAATTAAGAAGGATCTTGCATTTCACTTCTCCTGACTTCAGCTTAATTCCATCAGCAGGGCCATCTGTGACAATGACAGCCCCTCCACCAAGGAATGGCCATTTTAGGTCTCACAGCTGATTTGGTTTCCTGGGATAGAGATGATTCCCCTTAATTTAGTTAGAACTAGATTGACACGAGAGTTCATTAGGACCCCCATTCGCTGGCAATTCAATTTCAAATTAAATACACTTTGTTGTAAATTTTATTACTTTTAAACTACTGTATCTGTTGTCTGTAATGGCCCTATTATACAGTTATGAAGGTAAACCGATTTCATGAGTAAACATCAGACGTGTTATATAAACCACGGTGAGATGTTTTCCTCAGTTTCTTTCTTTGTTCCGGTGGCAAAAAAATGTAAAGCCCTCGTGAAATATCCTAAAAACTTAATCTAAATAATTATATACTGAATTCATGATAATCATCCTAAGGGGGGGTAAGAAAGCAGGGTTCTCAGTTGTAATTTGCGTTCTTTGTAATTAAAGGGTTTCTAAAAATACCTTCCTTAGTTAAAAAAAGAATGCGACGCACATCAAAAGGTTAATAAACAGCTTCAAGAGGATGCCAGCTACCTAGAGATAAGTCTAGGGGTTTGTGGCCCCTTGAAGTCATCATACTCTAGACCAGGAGCCAGACATCACCTTACTTTTGAGTCAGGACTTGTAGTACAGTGTTCCTTTTTCTCCTGTATACAGCTCTTATTCCCAATTTTGTAATTATATAAATATACATGCATGTTTGTGCACTATATAAAATCTAATTTTATAAAAATACCCCCATCAAAGTCACTCATTAGTCCTCAGCCCAGAGATAAACACTGGTAAAATACTGAGGTCTATTCTTCACAGCTAGGGCTTCCCTGGTGGCTCAGTGGGAAAGAACCTGCCTGCCAATGCAGGAGAAGTGGGTTCAATCCCTGGATTGGGAAGATCCCCTGGAGAAGGGAATGGTAACCCACTCCAGTATTCTAGACTGGGAAATCCCATGGACAGAGGAGCTTGGTGGGCTACAGTCCATAGGGTTGCAAAGAGTCAGACACGACTGCGCAACTGAGCGTGAGAATTCTTCACAGCTAGGTAGCAAGACTCACTGTTTCTTCTTTTACAAAATGAGGCTGATGCTGTAAACACTTTGTAACTTGTGTTTCTCCCTTTGTGCATTATACAGATTTCCAGGAGATCAATTTTCTTTAAGTACAACTTTTTAGCAGTGACTTACTATTTAATTTTAAGTGTCTACCATAATTTATTTAAATAATCCCTTGTTGTTGGATATTTAGGTTAGTTCAAATTTTCATGACCTTAAGTTAGCCTATAATTAATTTTCTCTCGAATATGATGTGGCGCCAACGTCCCTGGCTATTTGGGGACAAAGTCCAATCACTAGAAATGTAGCATGTAGTAGGTATGCTTGTCTATACCTTCTTGAGTGTTGGAAGGAAACCTCAGCAATATGTAATCCTGCCCATATGGCCTATTTTTTCAAGTACTGAATAATATTCACAGACAGGTGTCAGATGATACTTTATTTTCACTGCTAGTAGGACTAAGAGTTAAGTAAAATGGCAATGAATAAACAGCACTGGGGTATAACAAGGTTTCCAGCCTCCGTGCTGTTGACATTTTGAACCACATAATTCTTTGTTACCCTGTGCATTATGGAATGTTTAGCAAGATGCTTGTCCTCTGCCCGCTAGATGCTGTTAACAGCTTCCCCCTAGGTCCAGTCATGACAATCAAAAATATCTCCAGTTATTGCTAAATGTCCCCTAGGGGCAAAATTGATCCCTGCTGTGAACCACAGTATTAACTAGTGTTTATTTAGTGCTTCTCATGTTCAGAGCACTCTTTGAAATGCATCATATTTATTATCTCATTTAACCCTTAAAATAATCCACCAAGGTATTATTATTCTTGCTTCACTGATGAAAAGCTGATGCTGAGTAAAGTTCTATCCCTCAACATCCCGCTGGTGGTCACATAGTCAAAGAGGGGGAGGCCCAAGCTTCCACGGGAGACCATCCCCCCTGAGAACCTCTGAACCTGTACCTGCTGCACCTGTACTTCCTGATCTGAGATGCAGGGGCAGAAACTGCCATGTCCCAACCTTAGAAGCTCCCACCCTGGATCAGGGATTTGGATAGTCTCTAAAAGGCTGAAATCCCCTCCCTAAACTGTCCTATATGAACGAAAAGGTACAGATACATCCCAGGAGGAAATGGGGTCATGGGTCTCCCAAACCAGAACCTTAGAGTGAATCAAGCTAGGGGGTAGCCCATAATTAGTCCACACCAAAAGGAACAAACAAGAAAATAAAACACATTAAATGTACCACTAAGGGAACGTACTTCTCAAATGTTCTGTCGCTCTTTAAACATGACATAGGTATGTATTCGCCGAGTCCCTCCCCGTCAAATGTCAAATCCTGCATGAAAGAAAACAGAAATGAAAAAAAAAAAAAGATATTCAAAATGTACTTGAACATCTATGTAAAAGCTGACTTTTCCAAGACCAGGGTATGCTGACTCTTAAAAGTTTAGGTTCCAAATATAAACATGGGGATTATACCAATAGTAGCCACCTTACAGACTTCTCAGGTGGCTCAGTGGTAAAGAAGCCACTCGTCAAGGCAGGAGATGTGGGTTTGATCACTGGGTTGGGAAGATCTCCTGGAGGGAAAAAATGGAAACCCACTCCAGTACTCTTGCCTGGGAAATCCCATGGACAGAGGAGCCTGGCAGGCTACAGTCCATGGGGTTACAAAACAGTCAGACAAGACTTAATGATAAACGACAAACAATAAGCCACCTTATTATGGAATCTGAATTTCCTCAGTCTGCTTAGTTACTTTTGGCCAAAAAGGTATAGAGAATAGTGAATGATATAACAAGAAGAAGGAGAAATGCCTTGGGGATACTTTCACAGCTTTCTTTGTCTCTTTCTATTTCTCTGTTCTCTCTCTCTGTCTCCCTGTCTCTGCCTCTCTCTCTGTCTCATACACACACCCTTTAATAGTACAATTTAATACGACAGAAATGGATATGTGGCTAGATATTTAGGATGCTAGTGATGTTAATAATAATTGTGATCATATAATTTATGATTCAATCTGGGACATTCTGAAGTCAAGGGGAGATTTTAATTATTCTAGGACAACAGGCATAACCCAGAACTCTCCCTTGAAAACTGGAATATATAGTAATCCTATGAAAACATTCCTCCAGATGTTCTGAGAAGGTGCCATACAGGCAAATATCAACGTATTGACTGAAAATGAATGAGAGAGGGAGGGAACTCAGGATGGAAGCCACAGCCCTTTTATAACCTAATCCTGGAAATGACATTCCATCACTTCTACTGTATGCTATTGGTCATACAGATCAATTATCCTTGTACAGTGTCAGAGGGAATTACACAAAGGTATGAAGAACAGGCGGTGGTGGTTAAAAAAAAAAATGTCTGCTATTGCAGGAGACAAAAGAGATACAGTTTCTATCCCTGGGTAGGAAAGATCCCCTGGAGGAGGGCATAGCAACCCACTCCAGTATTTTTCCCTGGAGAATCCCATGGACAGAGGAGCCAAGTGGGCTACAATCCATAGGTTTGCAAAGAGGCAGACCAACTGAAGCAACTTAGCACGCACGCTTGAATAACAGAAGGCTAGAAGCATGCTTCTACAGTGATTATGAAGTCCAGACAAGTGTTGGAAAGTCCTTGATTAAGCTTCGAGATCTGAGAATAACTCTGTGGCTCTCAGCTCTGTTCTCTGGACTCTTGGAGTCATCTTCTGGATCGTCCTTCCTTTTTTCATGAAAGGTAGCACGTGCTTACTTCTCAGTGATTTTCTAACCTTGTTTCCTGCCAGTAGAATTTTGGAATTCAAAGACCTCTTTTTATTTTGTCCTCTCTTTGTTCTTTTCAATCAAAGCAGGTGATTTCTCTGCTCATGTAATTCCACCTAAGGCTTTGTTGGTCTTCCATTAATCTTAGTGGATTACACCTTATTAGACATTGATGATTTTCGCTATGTTCTTATTTTTTAATGGCATCAGATCAGATCAGATCAGTTGCTCAGTCGTGTCCGACTCTTTGCAAACCCATGAATCACAGCACGCCAGGCCTCCCTGTCCATCACCAACCCCCAGAGTTCACTCAGACTCACGTCCATCGAGTCAGTGATGCCATCCAGCCATCTCCTCCTCTGTTGTCCCCTTCTCCTCCTGCCCCCAATCCCTCCCAGCATCAGAGTCTTTTCCAACGAGTCAACTCTTCGCATGAGGTGGCCAAAGTACTGGAGTTTCAGCTTTAGCATCATTCCTTCCAAAGAACACCCAAGACTGATCTCCTTTAGAATGGACTGGTTGGATCTCCTTACAGTCCAAGGGACTCTCAAGAGTCTTCTCCAACACCACAGTTCAAAAGCATCAGTTCTTCGGCGCTCAGCCTTCTTCACAGTCCAACTCTCACATCCATACATAATGAAGGTTAAATTTTTCTGACTCTGCATGCCCCTTACAAAACTAACATAGTCATTTGTGAATTCCCCTCTTCTAAGGTGTGTCCACTAAGGTGTCCAGTCATTTCTTATAATGAAGCTGCCAGCAGAAAATGGCCTTTAGTAAAAGACTGGCACCCATAATGCTCTGCTTCACCAAGCGCTGCTAGAACTAGTCAGGGCAATTGGAATCATGAGAAGAAGTTTATGTATTTTATTTCTGACTTGATGTTTTAAAATATTGAAAATTGAGGTTAGGTTGTCAGTGTGGAATGTTTGGTCAAGGAGTCCCAAACAACATGACTTCATGATTATTACCCTAAATTCAGCATAATTTAAGTATACTGCCTTAAAGACATAATTTTTGAGGTTTTGTTTTTTATTTCTCTAAAATAGTCCTGCTTCATTAGTTCTCTCTATTGAACTGATCCCAGAGAGGAAAATATAGTTGGAAAACCTGTTAGTCCACTTAAGAACATGTTTTTAAAACATACATTTCAAGAGGGAAGGATTAGACACCAGAGTCTCTTATGCATACTCTCTGTTTGAACCTTCTTCATGGATATTTCCTACTTGTGAAAGAAAAAACTAAACAGATATAAAATAATTGTCATGTGGTCATAGTAATACTTTAAAGGCTCTTCATCATCTTAGCAAATTTGTTATATCTGTGAAGTCTTATTGAACAATAAAATGGGATGGAGTCATAGCTAATAATTTTTTTAACCTAAACTAATACAAATTTTTTTCTGAAAAGAACCTGAAGCATTTAATCTAATATATGTATTAGGTTTAATATATAATATTCTGATATATATATATATATATATATATATATATTAGATTCAATGCTTCAGGTTCTTTTCAGAAAATCTTGATCAACCTGTGATATATTTTTACATGAAATATATATATACACCTATATATTTTAAAGTTGGAAAGGACTTTAAATATCTTTTTTACTTCATTTCCTGAAATGAAGGTACTTAATATAAAGGAAAAACAAGTGTTGGAGAAGCTTGTTTTAACATTTATAAATTTATAGATTTTTTTTCTATTAGCAATATATTTATGGGGATTTTGAAGCATGCTTGTTCCTTTTTTGACTCTATAACTGTCTCTCCCTTTGCATGGAGGTCATTCATCTTAAGGTTTCATGATCATTGTGTATTGCCTTCATTAACAATTTCATTAACAATTCTTTCAGGAAGGAGGTTGGTGGGTTACAGTCCCCCAACCATGGACAGAGGAGCCTAGAGGGTTAGTCCATGGGGTTGCAGAGTCAGACATGACTGAGCTCACACATGCATGTGTATGTATTTGAAAATCTAAACTAAAGGCATTAAAGCAAAATTAACATGCAAAATGCACTCAATAAGCTCCTTGGCTTCCAATTCATTACGTAATAATCTCATCGGATCTAGGACGGCAGAATCACAGAAAAAGGAATGTCCGCAGTTGCATTTCTCCAAAAATAATTTATTAATTAATTCAACTTTATTGATCATCCTCTTGGGACCCTGAGTGCATTAAAATTTTAGGCAATAATTCAAATGCTCCCAGCTCATTCATCTTTGTTAGCTGAACTGTCAGAAGTTGTGAGAACTATTATTAATCCCTGTTTTACAGACTGAAAACAAAAAGCTACGTCATAGAGTTGTTAACTTGCTCAAGATGACTTAGTAGGACGTGGAAGGCTGTCCACCCCCAGAGCTGTGCTCTCACCTGCATGTCACACCTCCCACTTCTATGTCATATCACCAAATATCATTTCTAAGAACCTCTCCTAACAGAAAAGTTAATCCAGAAGCTAAGCTATAAAAATGAAAACAGCACACTAATAATAACTGACTTTTATATGGCACTTTATTCAAAAAAACACAGAAATTTTTTCTCCTTTCTCTTTCACAACATTATGAAGGAAGACAGCGAGGATCGTCCCCATTGTTTTCCAGATAAGAACACTGAGCTTCAGAACATCTTCAAACAGGCTGTGCTTAAGATCACACAAGTGGAACGTGATGTAGCAGAATTCCCAGTCAAGCACATTCTTTTGTAACTTGGTGAATTTCTTTCTTCTGTTTTTATCACACGGCAGAGAGCCCACTTGTCTGGCTTATAGTTTTGAAAACAATAGACTAAATGTCTTCAACTGTTTTACCTAAAGATATTTTGACTGATTCCTACATGCGTTCCTATTTTTCTGGTTAATCCACATCTTTCTTCAATCTAGAGATACTGGGACAGCCTCACAGAGACCAGCCATTCCCTTCCAGGAATCAAGCCCGGGATGGCTCAATTATCACTGCCTCGGGTGGTACGCTAAAGATGGATGAAAACAGAACAGCACTATCATCCAAGGAAACAGACCACCCAAGAACTGACATTCACAATTCATCTGTATAAGTCTGTTTTAAAAAAAATTAACTCATTGCTAAAATCACAAGGCCAGTAATTCATGTGTCTGTTGACTATTGGATTCATAAATGCATCTGGTAAAGAATCTGTTTGCAGTGTGGGAGACATGGGTTTGATCCTTAGGTTAGGAAGATCCCCTGGAGCAGGGCATGGCTACCCACTCTAGTATTCTGGCCTGGAGAATTCCAAAGACACAGTCCATGGGGTTGCAAAGAGTCGGACACGACTGAGCGACTTTCACTTCACTTCACTTCATAAAATAAAGCAAAATTTAAAGAGCAAAGTACCTTATCTCTTGGAGGCAGCTGCTACTGTGTTATTGCTGACATATCCTGGACTTTTCTCTCTGCTCTGTAATTTCCTGAACTTTCTTTTACCTATGCTGCCTCCAGATGTTGGTCTGACCTAGACTGCCCAAACCCTTTGGCAAGCTCAAAAACCAACAAAACTTTCTCCTCCTGCTTGAACAACATTAGTGTTATACTACGAGATTTCCTCCTATTTATATTCAACCTTTAGTGTATAGCTAGTCAACAACAAGTCTCCAGCTATTTTTCTCCAATACTTCCTTTATTCATTACCTCTTTGACACTGGAAATGGGAAATGCAAACAGAAAAATTGTGTTCCAAACTTCATCCATCCCCCATCACTGCTTCCCTAAATGTGTTCCCACTCTTAAATGATTTCCTCTCAATCACGAAAAAGTAAATAAGAGGTCAAAGGAGAAATTGAAAAATATGTTGAACTAAATGATAAAACATAACATCTCTAAATTAGTGGAATACAGCCAAGAAACACAGAGAAGAACATTTACAGCCTTCAAAGTCTACATTGTAGTGAAGATATATAAAATCAATGATGTATGCTTTTATCTTAAGACAATTAAGAAAAAAAGCAAATTAACCCCAAAGTAAGCAAATGCAGGTGTACTCAAGAGTCTGACTCCTTTTTTGATGCTTGACTATTAATAAGACCCAGCCCCCACCCCAAGCTCCTCTTCTACTCCAGACACTTCCCACCTTGGTGTCAATAGGAAGTTCAAATCATACAAGCACCTGCTGTCCTGGAAACTTCACCTTGAGCCCGCCACCTAACCACAGTAAAAGCCAAACCATCTCCAACCACTGCTTTCTCAAGCCACTTGTAAGCCCAAGCTGCTCTTCCCAAAAAGCATCATTACATGAGTAAAAAGCCTTGTCATATCCTCTTTTTTTCCAAATTTCTTTAATTTTAAATATCTTTTAATTGAAGTGTAGCTAACTTACAATGGTGTGTTAATTTCAAGTGTACAGCAATATACAGCTATACATACAATATACATCCACTTTTTTCAGATTCTTTTCCCTTACAGGTTATTCAGTTCAGTTCAGTTCAGTTCAGTCGCTCAGTCGTGTCCGACTCTTTGCGACCCCATGAATCCCAGCACGCCAGGCCTCCCTGTCCATCACCAACTCCCGGAGTTCACTCAGACTCACATCCATAGGTTATTACAAAATATTACCTAGAGTTCTCTCTGCAATATAGTAAATCTTTGTTGGTTATCTGTTTTATATACATAGTAGTGTGCCTGTCTTAATCACAGACTCCTAATTTATCCTTCTCCTGCCTTTCCCCTTGGTAACCATAAGTTGTCTGTTTGTTTGTTTTTCTATTTTCTGTGGGTTTATTTCTCTTTTGTATATAAGTTCAGTTTTCAAGAGTCCACATATAAGCAATATCATATAATATTTGTCTTTCTTTGGCTGGCTTATTTAGGGTAAAAATCTTGAAATTCATCCAGGTTGCTGCAGTTGCCATTATTTCATTCTTTTCTATGGCTGAGTAATATTCCATGGTGCATATGCAATACATCTTTTTTATCTATTCCTCTGTTGATGGGCATTTAAGTTGCTTCCATGTCTTGACTATTGTAAATATTGATGCAATAAGTATTAGGGTACATATATCTTTTAAAATTATGGTTTTCTATGGATATATGCCCAGGAGTGGGATTCCTGGATCATATGGCAGCTTCACTTTTCGCTTTCTAAGGAACCTCCATCCTCTTGGTGTATGGCATCATCAGCCTTTGTAGATGTAGTAAATTTGGGATGGGAGTTGGGATACTTTGCACATCATGGGGTGATCCAATAACAGGAAATAACAAAGACAAAGAAAGGAATCAATTAAAGAGAAATTGAATGGGTAATAGACAAAACCAAGAAAAATAAAAAATTAGTTCTTGAAAAGATTATGAAAATAAGGAAAAGGAGCAAACAATTGGTCCAGAATGGTGTATGAAGAAAAGCTGGACATCACTGAGCAACTAAGCACAACACGACGGCGATGAAGAAAAGTGTTAGTCGCTCAGTCGTGTCTGACTCTTGTGACCCCATGGACTGTAGCTGGCCAGGCTCCTCTGTCCATGGAATATTCCAGGCAAGAATACTGAAGTGGGTAGCCATTTCCTTCTCCAGGGGATCTTCCTGACCCAGGGATTAAACCCGGGTCTCCTGCATTGCAGGCAGATTCTTTACCATCTGAGCTACCAGGGAAGCCTTGCATAAAGAAAATAGGGAATTTAAAAAAGAGGAGAGAGTGATAACCCGCAATAAGGAAGGATGAGTTAGTTTTACCATCAGGGACACCTCTTCGCCTGGAAAATTGCTTTGCCTTTTTCTCTATATTTTACAATATAATATACACATTGAATCAAAATCACTTTCATCAAATTAGTCAATGCTTCTTATAGGGAGTCATATTATTTAATTCAGTGTTTCTTAATTGTGGAGGGAGTGACATCCCCTGACACCATCACATCACCACCATCAAAGCAGCATTTCAGAATCACCTATAATGCTATTCAAACAATACTCCCCTGGTATTTTCATATCGATCACTCTGTCATCTCTTACACGGGCAAGGTTCTCTCCCTGGGGGACAATTAGTGCGGAAAGTGACCCTCTGTTAACAATGCAAGAAAGTCTGTTCACTTTCAAGCACTGTAGAAATCATACTGTTATTGTTGGTTAGTCAGTAAGTCATGCCCAACTCTTTGCAACCCCATGGACTATAGCCCACCAGGCTCCTCTATCTATGGGATTCTCCAAGCAAAAATACTGGAGTGGGTTGCCATTCTCTTCTCCAGGGGATCTTCCCCACCCAGGGATCAAACTCAGATCTCCTGCATTGCAGGCAGATTATTTATCACTGAGCCACCAGGGAAGCACCCCTGGAAGGTTGAAATCAGGCAGCCCATCAGAAGAGAGATTTTGGCAGCCTAAGGGGAAAATATAATTCTCTTCTCTTATCTTGAACTTCTGAAAAGGTAACCCTAGGTATTAATATTCCAAACTGTTACTTAAGAGGGTACATGCAGGGCTTTAACCCATGGGCTGCCACATTTCTGTATTCATTTTCAGTCTTTCCACCATAGAAATATGTGGGAGATGGCTATTAGAGCCATTTGCTCTGCCTGGGGGCTAATTACTCTATTTGGTTCATTTTTGAAAATATTATGTTACATCCAAAGGCAAGAAAATTGATGGAGGCTTGTTTGCTTTCTTATATAATTTTGCACAGATTAAATTAGTTAATAAGAAATTATGCTGGCTAAAATAGATCTGTTGGTTTCTAAATCTACAGTGGAAAATTGCTTTTTAAAAAATAATTTAAATGGCATGCTATTTAAATGTATTTCCATCAGTACTCTCAAATGTGAGACTGGAGTTGTAACGACCCTAAAGGAAAGTCACGGAGGAGTGTAAGAATCCACGAATACAAGGTTTGGAAAAAGTATGCACCTGTGTGACCTCCTCCAGCAAAATGCTACGGTATCTACCTCAAAGAATGGAAGGAAAGAAAATTTGAGGAGTCAAGGAAAGGGTGTAGGGGCGTCTGAGAATTCTGGGAGAAAAATGAGAAAAGAATAACAGGCTTGCTTCAGTTTCCTCACCTAAAACATGAGACTCACCACACCTATCTCCCATGGTTATGTACAAAAAAAAAGTATCAAAAATTCCTGACCCAATGCCTGGTACTCAATACAGTTAATTTCAATATATTTAAAAAACTACTATCATGTCCATGTTCATATTTCCTTGCTTATCCCAAAACCATAGACAGAGGAGCCTGGTGGGCTATATACGGTCCCAGACAGTCAGATACTATTGAGCGACTGAGCGCGAGCACACCCCAAAACATCCTTGGGGGAAATTTTGTGTTGGTGTTTCTTGAGAGAACTTATTAGCGAGCAAATTTTAAGACCCTAAAAATGAAAACTAACAATGAAAAATGAAAATAAATTCAAAAATTTTTTCTGAAAATATCCCATCAACCATGGCCAGGATTCAAAGATAGATTGAATGAATTAACTCTACCATGGGGGAAAAAAAAAGATGTCATAATTTTACCACTCCAGTGAAAATTTTTAAAAAGCAATTCAGTCTGAGTGAAAGGTAATCAGGAACTCTTATACTACTTTTATAACTTCCTATAAATTAAATAGGAAATGCTGGCTGGTATTTTATAGGTGTTGTCTTCCCTCATTTACAATTAGTGTATTACAAATGTAGGTGGAGAATAGGAATTCATGGTCTTAGCAAGATACTGTTTTGAAAGTCATAACCTCTCAAAATCGTCCATGAGAATTAAATGTTATTATATATAAAGTGCTTAGAACAATGCTTGGCACATGGCGAGTGCTATCGAAGTATTATCTAAAATTAGAAGATGAAGAAAGGTCTTAAGTTTAATGTGAATAAAATCTCCTAGCATGTTTGTGCTACATTTATCCATTCTGACTCCTTCTCCAGAGATTATGAGTTAGTAGGTCTGTGTGGGTACCCAGGAATGCACATTCTAATTAGCACCTCGAGTATCCTAAGAGAGGTTGATGGACCACATTTAAACAACCAGCGACGTTGGGTTTTATCTGAAAGCACTGGAGATAACAATAAGAGACTCTTGGTGTGTCATAAAAATAAAACAGATGTTAATAATATGAGGAAAGTAAATACTCAAATAACGAGGAAGTCAGTGGGCAGTCTTAGCAACTATAATCCAATAAAAATGTTTCAAAGGGACAGTCTTGAAGGTCTATGTATATAGTGACCCTTGAACCACATGAGTTTGAACTGCTCAGGTTCACTTATATGCAGATTCTTTTTTCAATAAATACATCCTACACCATCAAAGTTTGCTTGAATCCTAGGCTATGAAATCAGCAATGAAAAGGCCAACTATAAATTTATCCATGAATCTTCCACTCCTTGGGGGTCCCCTAACCCTCACATGATTCAAGGGTCAACTGTACTAGAAAACAGGGACAGAGAGAAAAATATAAAATACAAAATTCTCTGTGTATGCAAACGAGGTAATCTATTCCCTTATAGACGGAGTCTCACAGCACAAACCTTGGAAAATTTAAGTAACCATAATAGAGTAAAAGGAAATCAGCCCTGAATATTCATTGGAAGGACTGGTGCTGAAGGTGAAGTTCCAATACTTTGGCCACATGATGTGAAGAGCTGACTCATTGGAAAAAACCCTGATGCTCGGAAAGATTAAGGGCAGGAGGAGAAGCGGGCAACAGAGGATAAGATGGTTGGATGTCATCACTGACCCAATGGACATGAATTTGAGCAAACTCTGGGAGACAGTGGAAGACAGGGAAGCCTGGCATGCTGTAGTCCATGAGATCACAAAAAGTAAGACATGATTTAGTGACTGAATAATTAATAGAGTGAAAGGGCAATAAAAAAATAATCATGTAAAAAATTAATATTTTTTATTTCAAGAAACCATAAAATAAGTTGCTTTTATGAGCAAGGCTAGTTTTCAAGAAAATGTGATTTGTCATCTTGGAACTGAGAAGTTGGCTTCAGAAAAAAAAATATTGCAGGATTTATCCTTTTAATGTTCATTTGTATGGGAATTGCAAGGTAGAGTACAATATCTTGCTGCAGAATATTGCTTGAAAATCTATTGATGACAGATGATATTTAATTGACTAAATATTTATAGATGTGGACAAGGATAAACAAGCAATGTGTGCTTGGTCGTTTCTGACTCTTTTCCGCCCCATGGACCATATCTCTCTAGGCTCTTCTGTCCATGGAATTTTCCAGACAAGAATACTGAGGCAGTGTGCCACTTCCTTGTCCAGGGGATCTGCCCAACCCAGGGACAGAACCCATGTCTCTTAGTCTCCTGCATTGGCAGGAAGATTCTCTACCAGGAGCACTACCCGGGAAGCCCATGGACGGGTATGAAAGAAAGCGAAAGTGAAAGTCGCTCAGTCATGTCTGACTCTTTGTGACCCCATGGATTTAGTCCATGGAATTCTCCAGGCCAGAATACTGGAGTGGGTAGCCTTTCCTTTTTCCAGGGAATCTTTCCAACCCAGGGATTCAACCAAGGTCTCCCACATTGCAGATGGATTCTTTACCAGCTGAGTCACAACGGAAGTCCAAGAATACTGGAGGGGGTAGCCTATCCCTTCTCCAGTGGATCTTCCAGACTCAGGAATCGAACCGGGTCTCCTGCATCGCAGGCGGATTATTTACCAACTGAACTACGAGGGAAGCCCATGGACATGTATCAGTTCAGTTCGGTTCAGTTACTGAGTCATGTCCAAATCTGCCAGCCCATGAATCGCACCACCGCAGGCCTCCCTGTCCACCACCAACTCCCAGAGTTCACTCAAACTCATGTCCATTGAGTTGGTGATGCCATCCAGCCATCTCATCCTCTGTCGTCCCCTTCTCTTCCTGCCCCCAATCCCTCCCAGCATCAGGGTCTTTTCCAATGAGTCAACTCTTCACAGGGGGTGGCCAAAGTACTGGAGTTTCAGCTTTAGCATCAGTCCTTCCAATGAACACCCAGGACTGATCTCCTTTGGAATGGACTGGTTGGATCTCCTTGCAGTCCAAGGGACT
The DNA here is from genome assembly GCF_029378745.1 of Bos indicus. Lineage (NCBI taxonomy): Eukaryota > Metazoa > Chordata > Mammalia > Artiodactyla > Bovidae > Bos > Bos indicus. The sequence continues at coordinate 48,069,538 of NC_091782.1, read as the reverse complement.
CTCAAGAGCCTTCTCCAACACCACAGTTCAAAAGCATCAATTCTTCTGCACTAGGCTTTCTTCACAGTCCAACTCTCACATCCATACATGACCACAGGAAAAACCATAGCCTTGACTAGATGAACCTTTGTTGGCAAAGTAATGTCTCTGCTTTTCAATATGCTATCTAGGTTGGTCATAACTTTCCTTTCAAGGAGTAAGCGTCTTTTAATTTCATGGCTGCAGTCACCATCTGCAGTGATTTTGGAGCCCCAAAAAATAAAGTCTGACACTGTTTCCACTGTTTCCCCATCTATTTCCCATGAAGTGATGGGACTAGATGCCATGATCTTCATTTTCTGAATGTTGAGCTTTAAGCCAACTTTTTCACTCTCCTCTTTCACTTTCATCAAGAGGCTTTTTAGTTCCTCTTCACTTTCTGCCATAAGAGTGGTGTCATCTGCATATCTGAGGTTATTGATATTTCTCCCGGCAATCCTGATTCCAGCTTGTGTTTCTTCCAGTCCAGCATTTCTCATGATGTACTCTGCATATAAGTTAAATAAGCAGGGTGACTATATACAGCCTTGACGTACTCCTTTTCCTATTTGGAACCAGTCTGTTGTTCCATGTCTAGTTCTAACTGTTGCTTCCTGACCTGCATACAGGTTTCTCAAGAGGCAGGTCAGGTGGTCTGGTATTCCCATCTCTTTCAGAATTTTCCACAGTTTATTGTGATCCACACAATCAAAGGCTTTGGCATAGTCAATAAAGCAGAAATAGATGCTTTTCTGGAACTCTCTTGCTTTTTTGATGATCCAGCGGATGTTGGCAATTTGGTCTCTGGTTCCTCTGCCTTTTCTAAAACCAGCTTGAACATCAGGAAGTTCACGGTTCACATATTGCTAAAGCCTGGCTTGGAGAATTTTGAGCATGACTTTACTAGCATGTGAGATGAGTGCAATTGTGCAGTAGTTTGAGCATTCTTTGGCATTGCCTTTCTTTGGGATTGGAATGAAAACTGACATTTTCCAGTCCTGTGTCCACTGCTGAGTTTTCCAAATTTGCTGGCATATTGAGTGCAGCACTTTCACAGCATCGTCTTTCGGGATTTGAAATAGCTCAACTGGAATTCAATCACCTCCACTAGCTTTGCTCATAGTGATGCTTTCTAAGGCCCACTTGACTTCACATTCCAGGACGTCTGGCTCTAGGTCAGTGATCACACCATTGTGATCATCTGGGTCTTGAAGATCTTTTTTGTACAGTTCTTCTGTATATTCTTGCCACCTCTTTTTAATATCTTCTCCTTCTGTTGTTAGGTTCATACATTTTCTGTCCTTTAGTGAGCCCATCTTCGCATGAAATGTTCCCTTGGTATCTCTAATTTTCTTGAAGAGATCTCTAGTCTTTCCCATTCTGTTGTTTTCCTCTATTTCTTTGCACTGATCGCTGAGGAAGGCTTTCTTATCTCTCCTTGCTATTCTTTGGAACACTGCATTCAGATGTTTATATCTTTCCTTTTCTCCTTTGCTTTTCGCTTCTCTTCCTTTCACAGCTATTTGTAAGGCCTCCTCAGACAGCCATTTTGCTTTTTTGCATTTCTTTTCCATGGGGATGGTCTTGATCCCTGTCTCCTGTACAATGTCATGAACCTCCTTCCATAGTTCATCAGGCACTCTGTCTATCAGATCTAGTCCCTTAAATCTATTTCTCACTTCCACTGTATAATCATAAGGGATTTGCTTTAGGTCATACCTGAATGCTCTAGTGATTTTCCCTACTTTCTTCAATTTAAGTCTGAATTTGGTAATAAGGAGTTCACGATCTGAGCCACAGTCAGCTCCTGGTCTTGTTTTTGCTGACTGTATAGAGCTTCTCCATCTTTGGCTGCAAAGAATATAATCAATCTGATTTTGGTGTTGACCATCTGGTGATGTCCATGTGTAGAGTCTTCTCTTGTGTTGTTGCAAGAGGGTGTTTGCTATGACCAGTGAGTTCTCTTGGCCAAACTCTATTAGCATTTGCCCTGCTTCATTCCATATTCCAAGGCCAAATTTGCCTGTACTCCAGGTGTTTCTTGACTTCCTACTTTTGCATTCCAGTCCCCTATAATGAAAAGGACATCTTTTTTGGGTGTTAGTTCTAAAAGGTCTTGTATATCTTCATAGAACCATTCAACTTCAGCTTCTTCAGCGTTACTGGTTGGGGCATAGGCTTGTATTACTGTGATATTGAATGGTTTGCCTTGGAAACGAACAGAGATCATTCTGTCGTTTTTGAGATTGCATCCAAGTACTGCATTTCAGACTCTTTTGTGACCATGATGGCTACTCCATTTCTTCTGAGGGATTCCTGCCCACAGTGGTAGATATAATGGTCATCTGAGTTAAATTCACCCCTTCCAGTCCATTTGAGTTCGCTGATTCCTAGAATGTCAACATTCACTCTTGCCATCTCCTGTTTGACCACTTCCAATCTGCCTTGATTCATGGACCTAACATTCCAGGTTCCTATGCAATATTGCTCTTTACAGCATCAGACCTTGCTTCTACCACCAATTACATCCACAGCTGGGTGTTGTTTTTGCTTTGGCTCCATCCCTTCAGTCTTTCTGGAGTTATTTCTCCACTGATCTCCAGTAGCATATTGGGCACTTACCGACCTGGGGAGTTCCTCTTTCAGTATCCTTTCATTTTGCTTTTTCATACTGTTCATGGGGTTCTCAAGGCAGGAATACTAAAGTATTCTTGTCTAACAGCCTTGTCTAACTCAATGAAACTAAGCCATGCCATGTGGGGCCACCCAAGACGGACAGGTCATGGTGGAGAGGTCTGACAGAATGTGGTCCACTGGAGAAGGGAATGGCAAACCACTTCAGTATTCTTGCCTTGAGAACCCCAGGAACAGTATGGACATGTATGCTGCTGCTGCTAAGTCACTTCAGTCGTGTCTGACTCTGTATAGATATATGTAAAAATTATTTTCATTTTTTGTATTAGTAATTAACTTAAGCTGTTTCATAAGAAATATATTGTTTCTTTAAGTCTTTTTGAATTTGTTACGACACCGCTTCTGTACCTTGGCCGCGAGGCAGGTGGGAGTCTAGCTCCCCAACTGCAACCTCTGCATTGGAAAGTGAAGTCCCAACCACTGGAGGTCCAGGGAAGCCCCCATATTCTTTCTTCATGTAGAAGAAATGCAAGCCAAAGAAATCTCAAGGAAATGGCTCACTATTAAATGATCTAAACAGGAAGCTGTGGAGAGGTCTTCATCACTAAATGGAAGAAATCACTCAAAATGAAAACTAAATAAAAAGCATGTCTTCTAAAGCAGTGTTGTTTCCAGGCAATACATAAAGCTTCTCAGCAATTTCACAGAAGCAACTGGCTTCCGCTGAGCCCTGTTTTTTGCTCTAATTAGATCTGGTTCACAGATCATGTCCCTGAGTCTGTCATCAAATCATTGAATGACCTTGATAGTTTCTTGCAAATGCCTCAGTTTCTCTGCTTACAAAAGGAGGGTAGTAATCCTTGACACCTTCATACTTCACTGATGTATTTCACAGATTAATGAGTCATGAAAACTTTGAGGTGCTCTGATCAAAGGCACCATTTAACTACAAAGAATTATTATTTACTGTTGCTCCTTTATATTTACCACTAATGAGCACTGTGGTCAGAAAATGTAATAGAGAAAGAAAAATATATGGGAGGTGAAAGTTAAAGAAGGCTATTTCTCGCCATATTGAGATATAACTTTTGTTACTATTTATTGGTGTTGTGCAGACAGATTGAAAATGAGACCTCCTGCAGTCTAACTTCCTATCTCAGAGGCTTTTGTAAATACACCCAACATACTGGATCTAAAGGCTTGAGCACCCTGGCATTTTCCTCGGATTTCTGCAAATTCTACCTAGAACTCACATTTCTATGAACTTGGTACATGGACACAGCATCAAAACGTTCCTACTAAGATCTTTTTCTCATATACCTTTTATTTTTCTTTCATTTTAATGAATCTTTAGCAGTTTCACTGATACGTAAATTGACGCTGATATGTCAGTCTCTCTCTCTCTCTCTCTCACACACACACACACACACACACACACATTTCACCTTTCTATTCTTTGGAAATGAGGTAATCTAAATTTCCACTTAGAGAAACCTGGAGTCAAATCATTGTTTTTGCTGGAAATTTTCAATTATATGAATATAAATTTATTTTCTGTTCCTTTTCAAACTGTATTCCCTGGTATCACTTTATATCCTAACAGATTGATTAAACACCTCAAATGAACAATCTAAACAGCAAAAAAAAAAAAAAAAGGTACCTATTCAGCACATGTTTCAAGAGATTTTATCCTTTCAAAATTGACAAATGGCCCAGAATTTTTATGGTGCAAATGAGTGAAGTGAGTTCAAATGAGTGAAGGAAATCTCTAAATATTAGCCATAAAATAAGCAGTTTTATTTTAATTTGTTCCTCCTAAAAGTGCATGTCAAAATCTTCTTCCAGGAATATATTTTAAAGCACTTTAGGTCTCCGATAGACAAGTAGGAATACACCTTCTCAGAGCCTTGGCAGTCCACCCGTCTCTGAGCAGAGCTCTTTCTCAGCCCCAGGCTTCTTTCCCATCCAAAGCTCTATCCTAAAAGAAATGAAGCACTCAGCCATTAGAGGCACTTCAGCCGAAACATTTCTGAAACAAGTACATACTTCAGTACTCAAGGTAAATGAATTTTTCATGAGCTACAATCTATGTAGAAAAGTTTTCATGAAAATCTAGCGTTTTTTAAGGGAGATCTCTTCGGACTGAATTGTGTTCGCTCAAACTTCACATGTTTAAACTTGATCCCCCAGTGTGACTGTAATCAAAAAAGGGACTTTGGGGAGATGATTAGATTTAGACGAGGTGGAGAGGGCAGGGGTCCCAAGATGGGATTAATGTCCTGGTAAAAAAAGACATCGGAGACCTTACTTCTGTTCTCCTTTCCCTAGCATGTGTGCAAACACCGAACAACACACCACAGTCAGGATCACCCCCACCTCCATTCAAACACTTTGACTTCTTTTACGTATCAGTTCACTACTCCAATAGCAATAAAAAGTACGAGTAGGTCACAGTCTGGACAAATATATAAAATGAACAGCCGCCAGGCACATGGACACCTCTCCTGAACCACAGCTACATGCGTTGTTCAAAGTATTCAGCCCTATTTCACACGGAGGTTCAAGGTCCTATAAATATCAAAGCCAAGGGTACGCCATGAGCTCTAATACAGGATCTGAGGCTTTTTCCCGCAGACAAGGCTGACTGGGGTTTTCAGGAAACTTCTGACACCGTGACGGTAAGAACATGGTGAGCGGAGAAGGGGCATAGAATGTGTTCTCTCGCTCGTCCCCCTGCGATTTAATGAGCGCCTACTTTGTGCTGGATTCTTGCTAGACATTCATCTCATCCCACTAACAGTGTACTAAAGCAGATCACACTGTCCCTGATATACAGATGAGGAAACTGAGCTCAGAGAAGTCCCCTCACTTCTCTGTGATCCTGCACCTTTCAAATGCTACAGCATCCTCCTCTTGCACAGAATTCTGACCCCAGCCTGCCTCCACCATAGCATCTGTCCGCAGGTTCTTCCATCAGCGCATGCCTTTTCATTTGGTCATTTATTGTCAGTCTAGGCCACGTTTCACACAATTTAAGACACATAGATTCAGAAAAGAAATAGAGAGAAGATCATAAATTTTGTTGTTAGAAGGGGATAATGGTGACATCTTTGAAGCACTTAAATTCTCATGGATGTTTTTCACTCTTTCCTGATACTGACGTGCCGTAAACATGCAGCCTTGAGTTCTGCTGGACCCTGGGCTGGAGCCTCCACATAGCCCAGCGGGTGCGCTTTCCACTCCTCAGCTTATCTTTCACAGGATGAGGGTATAAAAACCACCAGCTCCATATCCTGGAGGAATCCGTGTGCTTGTTCTTTAAAGCATGATGGTAAGTTGAAATACACACCGCGGCACCACATGTACAAAAAAAAATGGACGTGTTGAACTGTCAGTGTATCAGAAAATATATCTGAAAAATAATGGTTTAAAAAAGGCTTATATTGTAAAGACAGAGTCATGCATTTGTTTTCACCTCAGTGACTTCCGAGAGTCCTGTCTTGATAAAGATGCAAAGTACTGTCAACATAGCCACAGATTTCTCAAGATCGATGCCCAGTGTCGATTGCTGGGTCGTATAGTAGTTCTGCTTTTAGTTTTTTAAGGAACCTCCATACTGTTCTCCAGGGCTTCCTGGTGGCTCAGCGGTAAAGAATCCACTTGCAGTGAAGGAGATGCAGGTTTAATCCCTGGGTCAGGAAGATCCCCTGGAGGAGGAAATCGCAACCCACTCCAGTATTCTTGCCTGGAGAATCCCACAGACAGAGGAGCCTGGAAGGCTGCAGTCCATAGCATTGCACGGAGTCAGACACGACTGAAGTGACTTAGCAAAGCAAATACTGTTCTCTATAGAGGCTGTAGCAATTGACTATTCCAACCAGTGGTGCAAGACAGTTCTCTCTCCTCCATGCACTCTTGTAGATTTTTTGATGATGGCCCTTCTGACCAATGTGAGGTGATACATTCACTGTAGTTTTGATTTGCATTTCTCTAATAATTAGTGCAAATCAAAACTACAGTGAATAAAGATATTAAGATATTAAGAAGAGGTGGCAAGAATACACAGAAGAACTGTACAAAAAAGATCTTCACGACCCAGATAATCACGATGGTGTGATCACTCACCTAGAGCCAGACATCCTGGAATGTGAAGTCAAGTGGGCCTTAGGAAGCATCACTACGAACAAAGCTAGTGGAGGTGATGGAATTCCAGTTGAGCTCTTTCAAATCCTGAAAGATGAGGCTGTGAAAGTGCTGCACTCAATACGCCAGCAAATTTGAAAAACTCAGCAGTGGCCACAGGACTGAAAAAGGTCAGTTTTCCTTCCAATCCCAAAGAAAGGCAATGCCAAAGAATGCTCAAACTACTGCACAATTGCACTCATCTCACACGCTAGTAAAGTAATGCTCAAAATTCTCCAAGCCAGGCTTCAGCAATATGTGAACCGTGAACTTCCAGATGTTCAAGCTAGTTTTAGAAAAGGCAGAGGACCCAGAGATCAAATTGCCAACATCCGCTGGATCATCAAAAAAGCAAGAGAGTTCCAGAAAAGCATCTATTTCTGCTTTATTGACTTGCCAAACCTTTGACTGTGTGGATCACAATAAACTGTGGAAAATTCTGAAAGAGATGGGAATACCAGACCACCTGATCTGCCTCTTGAGAAATCTGTATGCAGGTCAGGAAGCAACAGTTAGAACTGGACATGGAACAACAGACTGGTTCCAAATAGGAAAAGGAGTACATCAGGGCTGTATATTGTCACCCTGCTTATTTAACTTATATGCAGAGTACATCATGAGAAACTCTGGACTGGAAGAAACACAAGCTGGAATCAAGATTGCCGGGAAAAATATCAATAACCTCAGAAATGTAGATGACACCACCCTTATGGCAGAAAGTGAAGAACTAAAAAGCCTCTTGATGAAAGTGAAAGTGGAGAGTGAATAAATTGGCTTAAAGCTCAACATTCAGAAAAAGAAGATCATGGCATCTGGTCCCATCACTTCGTGGGAAATAGATGGGGAAACAGTGGAAACAGTGTCAGACTTTATTTTGGGGGGCTCCAAAATCACTGTAGATGGTGACTGCAGCCATGAAATTAAAAGATGCTTACTCCTTGGAAGGAAAGTTATGACCAACCTAGATAGCATATTCAAAAACAGAGACATTACTTTGCCAACAAAGCTTTGGCTAGTCAAGGCTATGGATTTTCCTGTGGTCATGTATGGATGTGAGAGTTGGACTGTGAAGAAAGCTGAGCACCAAAGAATTGATGCTTTTGAACTGTGGTGTTGGAGAAGACTCTTGAGAGTCCCTTGGACTGCAAGGAGATCCAACCAGTCCATTCTGAAGGAGATCAGCCCTGGGATTTCTTTGGAAGGAATGATGCTAAAGCTGAAACTCTAGTACTTTGGCCACCTCATGTGAAGAGTTGACTCATTGGAAAAGACTCTGATGCTGGGAGGGATTGGGGGCATGAGGAGAAGGGGACAACAGAGGATGAGATGGCTGGATGGCATCACCAACTCGATGGACATGAGTCTGAGTGAACTCCGGGAGTTGGTGATGGACAGGGAGGCATAGAGTGCTGCAATTCATGGGGTCGCAAAGAGTCAAACAGGACTAAGCGACTGAACTGAACTGAACTGACTGAATAATTAGTGATGTTGAGCATCTTTTCATGTGCCTCTTGACCGTCTATCTTTTTTGTGAAGTAAGTCAAAGAGAAAAATATAGCATATTACTGAGTATATGTGGAATCTAGAAAAATGGTACAGAAGACGCTATTGGCAAGGCAGGAATACAGAGGAAGATGTAGTGAATGACACCTGCGGGCAAGGGGTGGGGGTTGGGATGAATTGGGAGATTGGGATTGACATATATACACCACCATGTGTAAGAGAGATAGCCAGTGGGAAGCTGCTGTATAGCACAGGGAGTTCCCAGAGCTCTGTGACGACCTAGAGGGTGTGATGAGGCGGGAGAGTTGAGAGGTAAGTCCAAGAGGGAGGGGACTTATGTATACTTAGGGTTGATCCACTTCGTTGTACAATAGAAACTAATACAACATTATAAAGCAATTATACTCCAATAAAAAAAAAATCCATGAAGACACATAACCTGGTTCATGTGGCAGCAGCAACAGGGGACAGTCCACACTGGCCTCTCTGCTGCCTGCGGTGACTGCCGCAGTCCTCGGCCCGTCTTCCCTGTAGACGCATCACTCCGCTCCGCCTCTGTCTTCATGCCGCTTCCCTCTTGTGTGGGTTTCGGGTTCAGATCCTCAAATCCCTCTCTTCTTTCTCTTCATAGAACACTAGTCATTGGATTTAGGGCTCAATTGTTTAAATTCGTCTAAATTTATCATCTAAGTTGATCATTTAAATCATCTGAATTTATGCTTTCAAGTTGTGGTGCTGGAGAAGACTCTGAAGAGTCCCTTGGACTGCAAGGATATCCAATCAGTCCATCCTAAAGGAAATCAGTCCTGAATATTCATTGGAAGGACTGACGCTGAAGCTCCAATAATTTGGCCACCTGATGCGAAGAGCTGACTCACTGGAAAAGACCCTGCTGCTGGGAAAGGTTGAAGGCAAAAGGAAAAGGGGCTGATCACCAACTCAGTGGACATGAGTTTGAGCAAACTTTGGGAAGTAATGGAGAATAGAGGAGTCTGGCAGGCTGCAGTCCATGGTATCACAGAGTCGGACAGTTCTTAGTGACTGAACAACATATAAATTCAGGATGATTTCATCTGGAGATTCTCAGTTTATTAATTATACTACAGAGACCGTACTTCCAAACAAGGTCACCATCACAGCTACCAGGGATTAGGCAGTTCAGGAGAACACAGTTCAATCTACTGCTGGAGAAGGAAATGGCAACCTACTCCAGTGTTCTTGCCTGGAGAATCCCAGGGATGGGGGAGCCTGGTGGGCTGCCGTCTATGGGGTCACACAGAGTCAGACACGACTGAAGCGACTTAGCAGCAGCAGTGGGCATAGTGCCTGCTGTGATAGGAGAGACTGTACTTGCTAATTGCTTCCCAGGTAGCACTGGTGGTAAAGAACCTCCCTGAAAATGCAGGAGACCTAAGAGATGTGAGTTTGATCCCTGGGTCAGGAAGATCCCCTGGAGGAGGGCATGGCAACCCGCTCATTCTTGCCTGGAGAATCCCATGGACAGAGGAGCCTGGTGAGCTACAGTCCACAGGGTCCCAGAGACCCGAGCGACTGAGCATGCCGGCACATACTTGCTAATTAGGATCATTTACTGAGAAAACTCAGGATAGTTGCAACCTTAATGTGCCCAGGATACTCATATCTAAGAGGCACAAATGAAGAAAATAAACTCTGTTATGGAATCTCCACACTCCAAATTAGAGAATACCTCCCAAAACTAAACTATTTCTCCTCTATTGTAAAGTGGAAAATATTTCCACTTGTAACCTGTTATTTTGAAAGACATCATTGAGAAGAGTTTTTTTTTTTTTTTACTTTATGATATACTTTTATTTCATTTTAGCCTGAATCTACTTGCCTTTCACAAAAACTATACACACACACACACACACACACACACACACCCCTAGACTTGGGGGATTCTTTCATTTTTATTGGAGATGGATAAGGTGACTACACAGAAGAAAGACTTCTCCTCTCCTTCATGAACCTGAACATGTGATACTACACTACACAAAATAGAAACTGCAGGTGCGGGAAACAGAAAGGATATTTCTGAAATCAACACGATCCACAGGGTAAAGATTGTGTGGCACTTGTCACACCACTGCACGAGTTAAGTCCCTTAATGGTGACTTCATAAATAAGAGATTATTCACATATTTATATGGTGCTTATGCAAATGAACCCAAGTAGTTCTTCATTTTATCCAAGTAAGTTTATGCTGGTTTCAGGTTTTCTTACACATACTTCATCACATGCTAGAAATGATCTCTCTAACATGAAATTTTAAAAAGTGAAGTGAAACTAAATTGTGCAAGGGCTTGAACTGATGTTGATACGATAGTGTAAGCTCTGTGTGATAAAAGGTATTATGAAAGACAGACGGAAAGACTCAGAAAGTCATGGAGCGAGTCAGGAAGTGGTGCATTGGTAACTAACACCAGGAGATGCTGTGCAGGATTGATATTTCAACTCGTCATTTCAAAAAGCGAGTTATTCTACATTTCTTGATTTAGATTTCAGTGCTGACCTGTTCCAGGGAAGAACTTCCTGGCAGAATTACGTGTTTCTGAGTGTTTCTTCCAATCTCCTCACTGTCGGCAGAGATGGCTTCACTATCCTTTTTGTAGTGTTCAGGATTCTTTCTGGAACTCGCCGGGTCTTCAGAACTCAAAGTCCCCGCCACGATGCTCTCATCTGTTTACCACAGGAAGATCACATGAACTCCACTTGCTCTTTGTCACTTTATCTTAACAAGTGTTACTATAATGGCTTCCCCAGTGGCTCAGCAGTAAAATAATCTACCTGCAGTGCAGGAGATGCAGGAGACTTTGGTTTGATCCCTGGGTCAGGAAGATCCCCTGGAGGAGAGCATGGCAACCCACTCCAGTATTCTTGCCTGGAGAATCCCCATGGACAGAGGAGCCTGGCGGGCTGCAGTCCATGGGATTGCAAAGAGTCGGACATGAGTAGGTGACTAACACACATATGGGTGCTAAAAGAGCATATTTATGATAACTTTCAGATCAGCTAATTTATAGATATGTAAGTGTAATTACAAAAAAAATTATTAATCATCATGGCTATTTAGTTATTTTATAGGTCATAGACTCAAAATTCTATTGAATATGCTGCCTTTGTCTTAAAAAAAACCTTGCAAATCAATGATAATTGGAACAATGATTTTAAAATACACTTTGCAGGGCATTTATAATATAACTTCTGCAATAAAAGGGATCTCATATTCAATAGATTATGACATCTATTACACAAGAATCAGAATAGGCCATTATGGTTTGTCAAATCATTTAGTAGAATTTATAAGCATTAAATCAAAGTGAGCAACTGTTTTACATTAGCTACTCCCAAGATATCATACTTTTGTACTACATCCATATAAGGAACAGTAAACTTAGGTAGGTCTTAGATTCTTCTATATATGCTCTTATGGTATAATAGCAAATTCAAGAACTATTTTATTCTTTTACAAGTATAAAGCAACAAGGTCATGTCATTACCAAAAATAATAATAGTATAAAAACATGGTTCTCAGAAGAGGATTAAAGGGTCATTATGTGGATGTCCTAACACTGGATAGAACTGAACATAAACATCATGTCAAGTTGGATGACCACCTTAGTCACTGAATTAGAACATACCTCAAACATGTTCCCCTTCCCCTAGACGGCAGATACGGTGTCTGGAGCCCCGTGGTGAAATGTGATCTTTTGGGTTGCAAATGACTCTGAGTAATATTTGTCAATGTCATTAGCTCAATAACCTCATGAAACCACTTCACTAATTGGCCAGAGAGAATTCTGTTATCAACCTATGGCATGGTTGTGTGCTCTGTCATGTCCAGCTCTTCGGGACCCCTTGGACTAGTAGCCCACCAGGCTCCTCTGTCTATGGGCTTTTCCAGGCAAGAATACTGGAGTGGGTTGCCATTTTCCTCCTCCTGGAATCTTCCAGACCCAGGGATCAAACCCACATCTCCTGTGTCTCCTGCATTGGCAGACAGATTCTTTACCACTGCGCCACCTGAGAAGACCCTTATCAACTTGTATGGATGCTAAAAGAACATATTTATGATATGATATTTATGATATGTTCTCTTCAGCTAACTCATAGATACGCGAATGTAATTACAAAGAAATTACTAATCATCATGGCTAAAACGCTTCATAAACTACCAAATACGCAGGGCGGTGGCACATAATGAGCAATTCTAAATAGTTATTTTACAACCACAGCTAGAATCAAGGTGCGAGAAGAAATCATCTTACCCTACACCTTTGTGGTTCAAAACTTAAATGGTGGCCCCATGGCTTCAGTGAAAGAAATCCACTAGTCCCTGGGTATGGAAATCTCACATGCTAGATGAAGTTTATTGAGGAATGCTCTTTTTAAACGTGAAGGGCTGAGCCGGCATTTGTAAAGTGATAACACTCCTCATATACATGACACGGGCCCTGGAAAGGCAGCAAACCGCAGACAGCAGCGTCACATGAAAGCCAGCTGCCACTTCCTCTAGGTTACCAGCTTGCTGTCCTTGATCAGAAATTACCTTCGCTGCCCATCACGTCGTTAGTGGTTAAAACTTCCCATTTAAATTGTAAGCTGCAAAAATCTAAATGGAACTGCATGTGTGATCTTTGTCACCTCATTTTCATGAATGGGGAAGAATATTCTGACACAAAAATTACATACTTAATTCTAGCTCACCCTCTTGGCTGACCTCCATCCCACACTGCCTTGGGTTTATTTCCTCATCCATCAGTGGGTCAAAGTAATTTCTGCTGTATTCATTTCCTGTGGAAAGTACATGAAGTAAGGGTCAGTGATTATTAGAAGCACATGAACCAAAATGTTAATTTTGAAATAGACACCAGCACAGAAGGGCCATTTTAGCTACTTGATAAGCTTATTTTTTTTTTTACAAGTCTTCCAGGCTTTCCTTTTTTTGTAATTATCATCTGGCAAAAGGTCAGAAAAGGTAATTCAAGAAACAAGTTCATGCTATCTGTCTGTTGCTAAAAAATTAATGAGAAAATTTTCAAATGCAGACTTTAGAAGGCTAATTTGAAAACGTAATCAAAATCATTTTTAGGACATACTCAAGAAATGAGACCGCTGGATTATAATGGTGTTTAGAGTTTGCCGATGCCTCTGTTTACCCACTTGCATATCGATCACGATGTATACCATGTCGTGGGATCTGGAATTTCATAGGCAACTTAGTATTGTCTTAATTGAGAGAAACTATAGCAAAATTTTCGCTTTGCTAGTTGCCTAAAAAGAAAGGAGAAAGAGAGAGGAAGAATGAAGGGATGAAGGAAGGAAGGGAGGAAGGACAAGAGGGAGAGAGGGAGGACCAAAGCAAAGAAGAAACAGGAGGGCTTGAGTAACAGGAAGGAAGGTACAAATGCCGCAGCCAGAAATTGTACTCAAGACACATCTACAATCTCAACAGCACACACGAAAAATTCTCACTTCACGTTTCCCACTTAACTTTTGTCCTTAGGTAGATAATGAAACTGCGACTGGAAACACGAATTTGTAATACAGTAAAAGGTCTGCTATCAATTTTCCGAATCTACTTTCACACTTTCTGCAGACTGAAATGTGTATCATCCGGTTGCCAGTAATTTACATTCAGCAAAAGGTAACCTACTCTGATGATAACTTGCCTCAAACACTGCAAAATAAAGCTTTGTCAACTGAAAGCAAAAAAAAAAAAAAATTGAAAATATTGCTCACAGGAAAGGGTTAATACAGACCAAGTATACTGTGGAATTGCACAATATATTTATTTTAGGATCAAAAATAATCCCAACAGCAGGTCCTTTTCCAAGACTAAATGGAATTTTGATATGAACCTAAGCTTAATTTATATTTCTGGACTGGCACATTTTTGCTGTCAGTCTCTGTTCTATCAGCATAGTAACTACAAGAACTGAAAATCTGCTTTACCTTGAGGTCTCAGTAAAGAAAAAAAAATAATAAATGGGTTTCATTTATGTTACTTTATCTGTCAACAACCACTAGGCTGATATGAATCTTGGCAGTGTGTAATCAAAGTCTTATGTTCTGCAATAACACAGCTATTCTACCCAATTCACCGTAAGTGTTGTATTTTCCCCCTTTACACAAAGCGCTGTGATACTCCAAGCATACTCTTTCATATACTGGCAAAGTAATTCACCTCTATTAAAGTGAAAACGGCGCTGTATTCCTTAGGATATTTGCCATGGCAGCAGCAGTCAACTACGGGCACCCACACTCTGGAAACCCCCCGCAGTTCAATATAAAACTCCAATTCTCTGTCTACTGAAATGGTTTATTAATAAATAGTGGTAAGTGGATCAAGTCCCTGGAGAATAAACAAACCTAAATCATTCTTAAGTCAAAAATCTGGAGAAACTGAGTCTCCGGCTTCTCAGATGGGCTTCCCAGGTGGTAAAGAACCCACCTGCCAAAGCAGGAGACATAAGAGATGCTGGTTCGATCCCTGCGTTGGGAAGATCCGCTGGTGGAGGGCATGGCAACACACTCCAGTATTCTTGCCTGGAGAATCCCATGGACAGAGGAGCCTGGCAAGCTATGATCCATAGGGTCGGACACAACTAAAGTGACCTAGCACGCATCCACGCAGGCTCTCAAACCATTTACACCCCTGTTGTCTGTTGAGAAATGAGGATCTTCCTCAGCCGAGTACGAAGGAAGTCTGCATTCAATCCAGTGTGGTTTAATATTGTGTAAAGGACAGGGTTCTGTCGGAGTGTATGGCAGGAGCGTCCAACCCATATTGGAGAGTTCAAAGATTTCCTGGAGAAATTACTACTTGAAGTAATGGATAATCAACAGGGACCTACTGTATAGCACCTGGAACTGTGCTTAGCCTGCATGGAAGGGGAGTTTAAGGAAGAATGGACACGTATATATGCATGGTGGAGTCCCTTTGCCATCCACCTGAAACTAGCAAACCATTGTTCACTGGCTGTACTCCAATATGAAATGAAAAGTAAACAAAAATTACAAAACAAAAAATATATCATCATATCCACCACCACCCAGGCAAAGGATGACTGCCCACCTCTTTCCAGTACCCTAGTCTAAATAAAAACAGCTTCTGTTTAAAAAAAAAAATTGTGATTAGGAATTAGCCATATCAAAAACACAGGGGAAAGGAATTTGTTTTGGAAGGAGAAGCATAACAGAGGAAAAAAAGACACAAAAGCATAAAGACATGGGAAGCATGTGTTCTTAGCGGATGCTCCCCAGTTATTCTCCCAAAGTTCCGATACAGAATTTAAAGTACGTGTGTGTGTGTGTGTGTGTGTGTGCTTAGTCGCTCAGTCGTGTCTGACTCATTGTGACCCCATGGACTGTAGCCCCCCAGGCTCTTCTGTCCATGGGGATTCTCCAGGCAAGAATACTGGAGGGGGTTACTGGGTGCTTATTATGTGACTATCTCAGTAAAACAAACATTCTAAAACCTCTCCCCTCACAGAGCTTACAGTCTGTGAGTGGAAAAATAAAAGCAAATGGATATGTATATTTTATAGTTTATTAGGTAATAGTATGTACCATGGCGGGGAAATAGAACTAGATAACGATGATTTGGTACACCAAGAAGCATTGGAGGCTGCCTCTCTTGCATGTATCTTTGCTTCAAATGAAGACGGATGTCCAGGATTAAATCACTACGTTTTCAAGTATGAGATAATGAAGTGATAATGTAATATTTATAATTTATTATGTATAGTTTAATACTATTTGGCCATTTTTTTGCTATAACATAAATCAGCTTATGAATCAAATAAGAACCTACTATTATTAAATATTGGTGGCTTCCCTCATGGCTCAGCAGTAAAGAATGTGTCTGCCAATACAAGAGACGTGGGAGAAGCAGGTTTTATCCCTGGATCAGGAAGATCCCCTGGAGAAGGAAATGGCAACCCACTCCAGTATTCTTGCCTGGCACAGAGGAGCCTGAAGGGCCATACTCCATGGGGTCACAAAGAGTCAGACACAACTTAGAGACTAAGCAACAGCAATTATTAAATATTAAAATAATTCTTCCTTTCTGTTGTTATATCTTGCCCTGATAAGCCAATAACTGAAATAGAGTAGGCAGAGTTTACGATGGTACAGCACATGGAACCTACTAGAAATTTGGAAACGACAGGCTTATCACTAGTTCCTTTGCTTGTGCTTCATTGCATTGTGTCAAGACTTTATAAAGTGAGATGGTTTTAGATATTACCAGAAGGTAGGTTGCTAAATAGGATAAATTCCTAAAAGTGCCCTAATCATTCAGAATAGGCTTTTGGATATGTCTAAAATCATCTCACAGGAAAATTAACAGACCCACTGAGAAATTCAAAGTAGGGCATTTAGCAATACACATATAACAATAGGCTGTAACATGACTGATATTTAACTGTTTGTGACATTCATGTGAATAACCTACAGTTGCATATGTACACGCATCTATGGTTCTACATTGAAGCAATCGGGTGTGATACATAAAACACGTAAGTTAGTAAACTAGCTTTGTTTACACTCTTGATACTCTTTCTTTGTTTCCAGTTTCATAAATTAGCCATTGGATGTTTCTAATCAGCCTCAGTTAGGGCTCTTTTTGCTGAACTGGGGGAGAAGGACGCATGTACATGCCTTGCCCTTCCACACACAGCAGGTTCTCCTATCCTTTAACTCAGTGCAACACAGAATGTAATCAGGGCTTTCACTTCAATTACACCCAATGTGAACTTCGGTCAGGGAATTCTCCAGTGTGCTCCCCTGCAGCTCCTTGGGGGCTCATAAGAGTGAAAATGGAATTGCCCACCAGAGGGAGATTTCTGTGAATCGAGGAAGCGCCTTGACTCAACGAGGCAACCACTTCCTTTCCAATCAGCCCCATTACCTCCAGGGGGAGAAGATGTGACTGCATCTATCCATTTCTCAAGAAGTTTATCAACTCCATGCTTGCCTTTTCCTGTGAATCCACCGGCTCCAGCTCAGCTTTTTATCACCAATCTTGATGCTTTCTACAATATGCTGTAAGTTAAATAAACACAAGGCCTGCATGCAAACTAAAGAACTAAACACATTACATCCTGTGATTGCAGCCGTGCACCAAAATTTTCCAAACTAGAATATTCTCTTCAGCATTATGCCTTTCAAAAGCATGAAGCCTAGAGCTTTATAATTAAATTTGATTCCCATGAATTTTATAAATAAATTTAAGGAAACTTTATATTTTCCCCACTTTGAAAATCTAATACCAAGTCTTCAGATTTAAATGATCAAGGAGTTTATATATATGTATGAAACAGAAATATAGAAGTCAGGAGGTTGTAAGGCAGATTAGTGGGAACTATATCAAACTCAAACATACCCTATCCTACTGAAAGTGAAAGTCTCTCAGTCATGTCCAACTCTTTGCAACCGGATGGACTGTAGCCTGCCAAGCTCCTCTGTCCATGGAATTCTCCAGACCAGAACACTAGAGTGGGTAGCTGTTCCCTTCTCCAGGGGATCTTTCCTAACCCAGGGATCGAACCCAGATTTCCCACATTGTAGGCCGATTCTTTACTATCTGAGCCACCAGGGAAGCCCAAGAATACTGGAGTAGGTAGCCTATCCCTTCTCCAGTGGATATTCCCCACCCAGGAATCGAACTGGAGTCTTCTGCAATCTAGGCAGATATTTTACCACCTACTTTACTAAATTCACTCAAATACTTTTTTTATAAGATTGATTTACAAACATTTTTTAAATTAATGGCAACTAAAGACACAAAGCTACTTTTTAAGATGATAAAAATTATCTTAAAGTCTTCATTATGAAAAAAGTGAAAGTGTTCGTCACTCAGTCATGTCTGACTCTATGTGACCCTATGGACCGTATCCCACCAGGCTCCTCTGTCCATGGGATTCTCCAGGCAACAATACTGGAGTGGTTGCCATTCCCTTCTCCAGGGTGTCTTCCTGACCCAGGGATCAAAACTGTCTTCTGTGTATCCTGAATTGCAGGCAGACTCTACTCTCTGAGCCACCAGAGAGAGGATAAAAATTGTTGTCTTAAATCAGTCTTCATTATATTAAGTATCAAAACAAAACTACAACAAAACCCAAACCCCCCCAAAAAATAAACTAATGAAGGAAACTCAAACTATGATTTAAATGTCCAGTATCAATATTTGTGCTTAGTTGCTCTGTTGTGTCTGACTCTTTGTGACCCCCTGGACTGTAGCCCACCAGGCTCCTCGGTCCATGGGGATTCTCCAGACAAGAACACTAGAGTGGGTTGCCATGCCCTACTCCAGGGGATCTTCCCAACCCAATGATCGAACCCAGGTTTCCCACATTATTAATTAATAGTCTCTTAGAAACCTTAGTCAAAGTAATTAGAACAAAAATAAGGGGGGATGTGAGCTAAAATTATTAAAAATAATTATTAATATATTTTGCGTAAATAGTATTTGAAGACAATGTTTCCATACCATGAACGCATGAGAAATTTGACTGAAAAGCTTTCAAAGACAATAATTTTCAAAGTATTTGAACAATACCTTGAAAAAACACTACAAATCATTAATTTTTTAAAATGCCAACAGTAGACACTTAGGAGATATAATGAGTAAGTAGGAAACTGACACCCATAATAAAGCTCCAAATAACTCTCAAAATTAGTTTTTCTTGGATTTTCATAGGAATCCCTAGGTGGTCATCACGAGTATTCATCTTAACCAGAAACTCAAACTGAAAGGCATGAGTTTCTAACCATGGAGTGAGAAACAGCAAATTAATACCGTTTCCCTCCTCTCCTTTATAGAAAAGCTAATCTGTGAAGATGGATCTGCTGCTTATACCGTTTTCAAAAGCCGCTGCCCTGCTGGACAAATTATCTCTTTCTACTGCTTATTCTTACTTCCTTTCCAAATCTTGTGGGTATTTGAGATATCAGTGATTTGAAAATCTAAATAGGGTAATAGTTGAAGTTTGCTAACAAGTACTAATTAATTGAGCCATATTCTTCTTCCCCTAAGGCCCTCCCTCGTGGTAAATTACCAGGCATTTTCACTTTCAAACCACTGGAGTGCTGCAGAGTGCATAATTGCTGCAGGGCTCAACCGACGGGACCCCAAGGCATTCATGCACCTCTCGCTCCTCCGGACCTCAAATCCTCAGAGTTAAAGCGGGTCCCCAGGCACCTCACTTCTAAACAGGAAGATCTTTTCATTACTTAAGTAATAATGACAATTTAAAGGTTAAGTATAAATATATTGTTTCTTATGCATATTTAAAACTCCTACAAAACTAATATCAAAGTAACTGATTTTTTTTTTCTAGTTGAAGCCTGGCAACATTAACTTGTTGCTGTTGTTTAGTCAGTAAGTTGTATCCAACTCTTGCGACCCCAGGGATTGCAGCCCACCAGGCTTCTCTGTCCATGGAATTTTCCAAGCAAGAATACTGGAGTGGGTTGCCATTTCCTTTCCAAGGGATCTTCCCAACCCAGGGATCAAACCCATGTCTCCTGCTTGGTGGCAGATTCTTTACCACTGAGCCACCAAGGAAGCCCTTATCCTACATGTCCATCAATTAATGTACACAATTTAGAATATTACCTTTCAAATTAGGAAGGATCTGATATTAGACATTCAGTTCAGTTCAGTTCAGTCACTCAGTCGTGTCCAACTCCTTGTGACCCCATGAACGCAGCACACCAGGCCTCCCTGTCCATCACCAACTCCCAGAGTTCACCCAGACTCATGTCCATCGAGTCAGTGATGCCATCTAGCCATCTCATCCTCTGTCGCCCCCTTCTCCTCCTGCCCCCAATCCCTCCCAGCATCAGAGTCTTTTCCAATGAGTCAACTCTTCGCATGAGGTGGCCAAAGTATTGGAGTTTCAGCTTTAGCATCATTCCTTCCAATGAACACCCAGGACTGATCTCCTTTAGGATGGACTGGTTGGATCTCCTTGCAGTCCAAGGGACTCTCAAGAGTCTTCTCCAACACCACAGTTTAAAAGCATCAATTCTTTGGCGCTCAGCTTTCTTCACAGTCCAATTCTCACATCCATACATGAGCACTGGAAAAACCACAGCCTTGACTAGACAGACCTTAATCGCCCCCTAATGTTTCTGCTGGGAAAGATTGAATATAGGAGAAGAAGAGCACAACAGAGGATGAGATGGTTAGAGGGCATCACCAACTTGATGGACATGATTTGAGCAAGCTGCAGAAGTTAGTGATGGACAGGGAAGCCTGGTGTGCTACAGTACACAGGTTGCAAAGAGTTGGACACAACTGAGCGACTGAACTGAACTGAGTATTTCTGATTGTGCCTTCATTCATTTAATAATTATCTCTTCCCCCTGCATCTATGATGACTCATATACTGTACTGAAGGGTTCATCCAGTAGTAATATTTTTCATCTCACTGTGGTATACTTCAATATGTAGGCAATCAATGTAATGGATTATTAGATTTAAACCATCTTGAAATCAATGTAAAAATCTTGTATGAGAAACTACTGCTTGTTTGAGAGTGCCAGGTTAATCCAGATGACTCAACTAAAATCTCAAGAGTTGCCCTCAATGTGACTTTGCTTATGTAACACGTTTCATGACACAGAGAATGTTCATGTCTGTGGAGTTCACCTGTGCATCTCTGTTATTTAGTTTAGCACTTGGCAAATAGATATTTGATCAATATGCTTTTCAGTAAGTGAGGAAGAGGAAATGGAAAAATATGTAAAGTATTTTGGTGTGTGTGTATATATATATATATATATATATATATATATGGCTCCCCCCATGGCTCAGTGGTAAAGAATCTGCCTGCCAGTGTGAGAGACACAGGTTCGATCACTGGGTGGGGAAGATCCCCTGAATGAGGGCATGGCAACCCACTCTAGTGTTCTTGCCTGGAGAATCCCATGGACAGAGGAGCCTGGTGGGCTACAGTCCATAGCGTTGCAAAGAGTTGTACCCGAGTGAAGCAACTGAGCACGCATACATATATATATATACACATACACACGTGCAAGAAAAATATTATGTAAATTTATATCCCACTAATCACACATATACCACTCCCACGTCTTAACTGTACTGATGTTGTGACCAATAGATATGATCAGGAAATAATCCACGACTGAGGAACCGTAGGGACGCTTATCTGATGGGAGTCTAGTTAACTTGTTTTGCTGTCCTGCATCCGTTTCCTCTCTCTAATAGCATCACAATTTCCTAGTTCCCAGTGAGTATAGCCTTGCTGGTTCAGTAACTCCAGATTCCTGTCTCCAAAGACAGAAGCCAGGAAGGGCTGGCAGAACCTACTTCCCCGACCTGCGACAAAGCCAGGGGCCGGGCAAGTGACCTGAGCTTGATCCATCAAATGCATTCCCCGAGGACCTCGGGTGAGTGAAGCAAGGATGAAAAGAACACTTGAAGTAACCTCAGTGAAAATAAGAGATGGAAAGGAAAAAACTTCCCAAGTGCAGTTAAATCACTCACCATCATTTGAACTGTTTTACTATGCATTTCTATAATTATTTCTTCTTTCTTAAAAAAGTCTTTCCCTGGCTCCTTCTCACATTTATCGCCTGTTTCATTTTACTGTCCTTTAGAATTCAGTCATTCACTTCTTCTTAGTGACACCATGGTATAGATTTAGATTATTAAGTATGCCTTTCGACCTACCCAACCCTCAAGCCCTTATTATGTTTAGAACCTAAGCCAACTCCTCTGTCTTCTGAAATTCTACATAGTAGTGGGTTCTCTGACCCTCTCCCTTCTCAAGGGCTGTCATTCTGAATTTCGCTTCCTCGTCAGGTTAACCATCACCAGGCCAGGCCATGGCTGGCAGTGAGTGAAAAGGATGAGCTGAAATCAGAGAAGTGGTTTACACACACAAAGCATGATTTCCAGGCAAAACAGAGTAGAGGACATGTGATCAAAAGTGATCAGATGTGTGTTATTCCCCCAGAAATGTATGAAAGAAGTGTCTGAATGTTTTCTCCAAGCACCCACTTACAAATTCAAGGCAGTAAGAACGGGAAGAAGGTCATGAACAGAGCCTGGAAGACTCCCTTTAGAAATGGGGAGAAGAGGCAGCTGCAGGCAGGACTGAGGGTTTTGGTGTGCTTTTTCTCCTTCACACCTTGTAAAACGGCTGATGCCAATGCAGTGTCATCCCCGCAGCTCACTGCCCTTCTCCCTCTAAACCCTTTAGATGAATAAGCTCCTAAAGATGCTTCAGCATTGGAGTGTTCAGGGGAAATTGGAGGGTACCCTCCAAGTGATCGTCTAATCAGACCACTCAGTGGTTTCCATTTTGCTTGTTCTTAAAGATCAGTGTGTATTTACGTAAATCACCTTTCTCCTATATTCCCAGGTGGTGCAGTTGATAAAGAATCTGCCTGCCAATGCAGGAGACACAAGAGACACAGATCCCTGGGTGGGAAGATCCCCTGGAGGAGGAAATGCAACCCACTCCAGTATTCTTGCCTGAAAAATCCCATGGACAGAGGAGCCTGATGGGCTACAGTCCATGGGGTCACAAAGACTCAGACATGACTGAGCACACACACACATGCAGCTCAATCTCTCACAAGTTTGAAGTCTTTTTTTTTTTTTGCCACATTGTATGGCATGTGGGATCTTTGTTCCCCAACTAGGGATCGACCCCATGTGCCCACAGCATTGGGAGTACAGACTCTTAACACTGGACTGCCAAAGAAGTCTGTGAATTCTTTTTGATCTGAAGTTTACTGATAGAAAATCTCTCTATTAGACATTTCCTTCATAATTTAAATCATTATCTATCTAACTATTCTACATTTCTATGAGATAATTTGCATAAGTAAAGTAGTATTGGTATTCTGCCATTATTTACTATGGCTTTTATTTTTTTTTTAAAAGCAAAACATGGAAATGTATCAGTATCTGATATTATAGGATGAGAATTTGTGCTCGTTGTAATAATCCTGTGGGAAAAACACATAGCTACTATTTTACTTAAGTCATCACATTGGCAAATGGTATAAATGTCCTTTCATATTGTATTAACAAGAAACATTCTGTGCTACCATACCTAGCAGTTTCTAAATTCCAGTATTTCAAATATTCTTCCTTGTTCACAGACCATAAAGCTGCACATCTCATTTTCAATTGAAATTTTTTGGAGGCTCTTTCAAAGGCAGATGAGCAGAGTGGATTTGGGTAGAGATGCATCAGATCAATTTTTTCACATTGATTATGCTCCAGAATGGAGGTGATGTGACCCTGACCTATGTCCATGTCTGGCTGCTTTTGTCAGGATAATAAATCATTCCTGGCTTTTCTATCTGAAGCTCCTTCTACTCTCATCTCATTTTAAGTGACAAAACGCTCTCCCTCTCCATCTACTAATTTCTGGTTCACAGGAGAACTTATTCAATCTATCTTCAGGAATACTCTTTATATCCAAAATTTTATTTACATCAGAGAAATGATATTAGAAATGACAAGAACAGCTTAGACAGTGTTGGAAGTATTGTATTGTTGGTCAATATTGGTTCTGTAGCGTTTTGGAGGCTGGGGAGTTCAGATTCTCTAAGAGTTCCTCAAATTCTCCCTCGCGAACTTGAACGGCTGGACTTTGAAGTCTAACTGGGTTTCACTGCTTTGCTCAGTATCACAGCCACATATGCTGATAACACACCTGAAATGAGGCCGGGCCACATTAAGACTTGCTATCAGTATAAACCCATACAGATTTCAAAGACTTCATACCCCAAAGTGGTAAAATATAGCTTTGAGTTTTACATGGTGTATAAGTTGAAATAATATTTGTAGGTACTGGTTGAAATAAAATGTATTGTTAAAGTCCATGCACTTGTTTTTTTAAATCACATTAGTGAATGCTGTTAGAAAATGTAAAATGGCTCACATGGCTCACAATATATTTCTACTGCAGATCAGTTGCCTGTAGTTTCCTTCACCCTAACATTCACCCCGATGTCACCCTTGCCACAGACCTCAACTTACCCTGTCTCACCAACCCCTGATCTTCCACAACTGTAATTATTCTCCATGACTCATTTTATTGAGTTCCCAACAGCCAAGTCATCATGTGGTACTCCGCCTCAAAATATCCATTTACAAACTTAAAATTTGAGGTTTTACACAGGTTCTTGAGCCCACAGAGGATAAGAATTCCTCTTGATGAAATCGGAACACCTCTGCTGAACAGAAGTTTATAAAGAAAGCCTCCATCTGGGTGCTGGGCACCCATTTCTCTCCTCGAGACCCAGCTATGCAACATCCTGGCTCCATATGTGTGTGTGCGTGCGTCCTCACTCATGTCCAGCTCATTGCAACCCCGTGAACTGTAGCCTACCAGGCTCCTCTGTCCATGGGATTTTCCAAGCAAGCATATTGGAGTGGGTTGCCAGTTCCTACTCCAGGAGATCTTCCTGACCCAGGGATCGAATGTGCATCTCCTGCATCTCCTGCTTTGGCAGGCAGACTCTTTACCACTAAGCCATTTGGGTATCCCTTCTAGCTCCATAAGACTAATTTCCCATCAAGGGAACCAGAGATCTAAAAAAATGCCTTTAGGGGACTTCCCTGGTGGGCTGGATGAAGCCCAAGCTGGAATCAAGATTGCCAGGAGAAATATCAATAACCTCAGATATGCAAATGACACCACCCTTAGGGCAGAAAGTGAAGAAGAACTAAAGAGCCTCTTGATGAAAGTGAAAGAGGAGAGTGAAAAAGTTGGCTTAAAGCTCAACATTCAGAAAACTAAGATCATGGCATCTGGTCCCATCACTTCATGGAAAATAGATGGGGGAACAGTAGAAATAGTGGCAGACTTTATTTTTGTAGGCTCCAAAATCACTGCAGATGGTGACTGCAGCCATGAAATTAAAAGACGCTTACTCCTTAGAAGGAAAGTTATGACCAACCTAGACAGCATGTTAAAAAGCAGAGACATTACTTTTCCAACAAAAGTCTGTCTAGTCAAGGCTATAGTTTTTCCAGTGGTCATGTATGGATGTGAGAGTTGGACTGTAAAGAAAGCTGAGTGCAGAAGAATTGACGCTTTTGAACTGTGGTGTTGGAGAAGACTCTTGAGAGTCCCTTGGACTGCAAGGAGATCCAAGCAGTCCATCCAAAAGGAGATTAGTCCTGAGTGTTCATTGGAAGGACTGATGTTGAAGCTGAAACTCCAATACTTTGGCCACCTGATCTGAAGAGCTGACTCATTTGAAAAGACCCTGATGCTGGGAAAGGTTGAAGGCAGGAGGAGAAGGAGACGACAGAGGATGAGA
The DNA here is from genome assembly GCF_029378745.1 of Bos indicus. Taxonomy (NCBI): domain Eukaryota; kingdom Metazoa; phylum Chordata; class Mammalia; order Artiodactyla; family Bovidae; genus Bos; species Bos indicus. Next base: position 48,043,858 of record NC_091782.1, on the reverse strand, counting down.
TGGTTGGATGGCATCATATGGACTTGAGTCTGGGTAAACTTCAGGAGTTAGTGATGGACAGGGAGGCCTGGCGTGCTGCGACCCATGGGGTTGCAAAGAGTCAGACACGACTGAATGACTGAACTGAACTGAACTAAACTGGTGGTCCAGTGGGTAACAATCTTCCAACAATCTTGCCTTCCAGTGCAAGAGATGCAGTTCCGATCCCTGGATGGGCAACTAAGCTCACACGCCACAACCACCAAGCCCTCATGCCATGACTAGAGAGCCCATGTGCCTGCCACAACAAGAGATACTGCATGCGGCACCTAAGACCCAACGCAGCCAAATAAGTAAATACATATTTTTAAAATATTAAATAAAAAATGCCTCTGGTCTGAAGAAGTTTATCTTTAGAGTCTGTAGATGAATAAGATGCCAGATGAAGCTTCCCTTCTCATTCCTGACTGTTGACCATCCTTGCCCACA